>NC_142342.1:3527500-6157500 GCF_054954075.1 Amborella trichopoda | reverse complement strand
GTATTTTTAGTCAATACCGAATGCTTATCTTGTACTCGACGGGGAGAATACTTTACCCTCTTCCATATAAATATGTCAAAGTATTTTTTTTATATATGCAAATTTATAAGGATGAGGTTTGTATAAGGTGTCAATCTTATGTTATTGAAGTAAGACGAGCCACAAGACTATACCAAAAGATGTAGTATTGGTGCCAAAAAGCCTTGTGATGACATGACAAACTATTGTCACCTTTGATTATGAAATTTAAAGCTCTAAAAATGATGCAAATCTAGTAGATCTATAAACAACTAAAAATTTTGAAAAATAATGGTCCAGATAATGTGTCACAAGATATATTATTTTCATGACTTGAAATCTTTATTTTTTTAAATCCATATATGTTGAGAATAAGATGATCAACTTGAGAGTTTTTTAAATTATACCATTTAGCTTCGATACAAGGTGGCTACAATTCCTTGCAACCATTTGATATGAAATTTGATAGCTTTGATATATCACAAAGTTCAAGAAAATTTCTTTTAAAGTTTGAATTTGATCAATAGAATAATTACAGCACCCAATTTCACATCCAATGGTCGAGACTCAAGAATAATATGACCTCCTTGTATCAAAGGTAAATGGTCTCATTCTACACTTTCCCTTTTTAATATTGGAGCAACATTTTCCGATGGCGAGTTTAGATATGACTTGTTTCAATAGTATAAGGTTGACAACTTATACAAACTTTTTCTTGTTCTAATACTCTAACAAATCATCATAAAAGTATTTTCAAATAACGGAAACTAGACCTGGGGTTTAAAATACTTGTATCTAAATATTTGGACATTAGACTGTTTTTGTTCAATCATAAAACGTCATCTTTTTAAAGCATATATGGAGTTTGCATGAGAGTTGGTTTTTATTTTGAAGTTGATTGCTAGATTGATGATGTTACATTAAAAAAAAATTGGTGTCCTAAAAATACTTTTAGATAGTATTTTACCCAATAGAGTGAGTGCACAATATGCTCCCGAGGGACTGGTAGTCTTTTAGCTTTAAGCTAATATTTCACGCAACCTACAAACAATGTGGCACCAGGCCAAAGCCTAACACGGACAGGGGCTGGGTCGTTGTGGTAGGACCCCATAGTTATCCGTTGTGATTTCCAAGATATGCAGCCACAATGCCTTAAGGGTCCGCGCAAAGGGTATATATATATATATATATATATATAATTAAAATATAAAATAAAATCGTGGCCGTCAGATCAGCTTAGATTCAATCTGAACCGCTAGGCTCATATGTTCATATAAGCTAGTGGTTAATCTCAGCATTTTCTATATATGGAAAAAGCTGGAGTTAGCCCACTAGCTCATATGAATATATGAGCCCAACGGTCCAGATTGAATCTAGGCCGATCTAACGATCACGGATGTCAAGTAGTGTTTGAATTTTATTTTTTTTCTACAAATTCAAATCATTTGAAATTTAGGCATGTGTTCATAAAAAATAAGTGAATCTTGGAAAAATATCAAAAAAATATTTTACATGAAATAAATTGACCAAAATACCCCCAAAACGTTTCAAGGGGTATTTTGATCATTTTGTTTTTCACAAATAATTTTTTTTATATTTTTATTATGTGCACTTTGATAAGAATAATACACATCTAAAATTTCAAGTAATTTGGATTTGTAGAATAAATAAATAAAATTCAAGCATTACCAAACATCTGTGATCGTCAGATCGGCTCAAATTCAATATAGGCCATTAGGCTTATATGTTCATATGAGCTAGTCGGCTAACCCCTATATATATATATATATATATATATATATATATATATATATATATATATATATATATATATATATATATATATATATATATATATATATATTATGGAAAAAGCTAAGGTTAACCCACTAGCTCATATGAACATATGAGCCGACGTCTCAGATTAAAATTGGGCCCATCTAACGATCACTGATGCCCAGTAGTATTTGAATTTTAGTTTTTTTTTCTACAAATCCAAATTACTTGAAATTTTAGAAGTGTGTTCATCAAAGATAGGTAAATCTTTAAAAAATATAAAAAAAATATTTTACATGAAATAAATTGGCCGAAATACCCCTGAAACGTTTTGGAGGGTATTTTAATCATTTTATTTTTTACGAATAATTTTTTTAATGTTTTTATTAGCTGTACCTTAATGAGAAGAACTCACATCTAAAATTTCAAGCAATTTGAATTTATAAAAAAGTAAAATAAAATTTAAGCACTACTAAACATCCGTAATCGTCAGATCGGCTTAAATTCAATCTAGATCGTTGGGCTCATAAGTTCATATGAGCTAGTGAACTAACTCAAGCTTTTTCCTATAATGGGCTCATGTTAACAGTAATTTCATTGAGAAAATGAGGGTAAAGTGTATATATATGTTAAGTATGCATCAACATACTAACCCTCATTTATATGCCATTAAGTCTACATCCCGTACTACTACCACTACCACTACCACCATGTGCGGTAATTATACCAAATCCATCACCATACATCACTATTTACTTGGCTTATCAAGGGGGGTGTAAAGGGTTTGTTCAACTCATTCTAAAAGTCCTTATTGTTCATGCCAATTAAAAATACAGTTATTCCATAGCTTTCAAAACCTTACAACTCATTATATGTTCACCCACCTCTCTCAAATGATGCGGATATTACACAAGCCCATGTGTGGGATAGTTATCCAATTTTAATTCAAATTATTACATTTGATTGTTAATGTCAATTCACATACATGTCCAAGTGTACACTCAACTACCCTTTGCACGTGGCTCATTCCAATGTCCACTCAAGGTTAGGTTGCGCGGAATTCAACCAATCAATCCTTAGCTTGTTGATCTCAATAATCCACTGAGTCCCACCAACTTAGCCTCCAATGCCTTGCACCAGGGTTCCCTGGTCGTTGCCGAAATGAGTGTGAGGGTCCATGCACCATGCTACACTTGTCTCTCCTCGAGCTCAAGGTCAATCAAGTCTAAAGTGACCCTCTTATTTGGGTTCGTCGGTCTAAAGAACAACCATGTCAGGAGGGATAGCTAAGTAGGACAAGCTAGGGTTGGCATAGGGTCGGGTTTGGCTAGACTCGGACCAGGTGCTGACTAATATTCAAGTCCAAAATTTAGACCCATGTCCAGACCCGTCAGGTCCTGTCGGATGCATTGCCACCATATAACTATCATTTTTCGTAAGGGGAGGGGGGAAAGTATAGAATGAGACCATTTTACCTTTGATACAATGTGATCACATTAATCTTGACCATTGGATGTAAAATTGGGTGGCTGCAATTATTCCATTGACCAAGCTCAAACTTCAAAAGAAAATTTCTCGAAGTTTATGACACCTAAGCTATCAAATTTCACATCAAATGGTTGTAAGGAATTGTGAGCACTTTGTATCAAAGATAAGTGGTCTCATTGTATTAAATCTTTTTTTTTTACCTTTTTTTTTACCATCATATACCCTATGACTATGAGCATTTGTTTTTTTTTTTTTTACCAATAATATTGTAAATGTTGTCAATATTGTGACGATAGGAACACCTAAAAACACATAATTACCATCATATACGTTATGACTACAAATACAGGTCAGGTTCGACTGGACCTAGACCTAGACATAAATAGTATTTAGATCCAACATTTAGACTCGTACTTGGATCCGAACCTGAATAATATTCGGATCCAAATTTTTGACCCATACTTGAACCTCAAGTGGGGTATACCCATTGGGCCCTAGGTCCGGTGGGGTCCATTACCACCCCTGGGACAAGCCTACAAAATACTTGTGGGTCTTTTGCAAAATGTTTCATCACTAAGGCATTTCACCTGCCCCTTTTAGCCAACAAGTGTAATGCGAACGAAATGGATCTAACAAGCATCCCCCAACTTAATGCTGATGTCATCATCGAACGGTTGTCCTGCAATGCAGTCCCATGAAGCATTGCATGTCCTAAGATTGGTACACCACTCTCTTACATTTGGACATTGAAGATTGATGAATTTGGGTTCAAACTATGTACAGTAAAAGAATATATTAAAAAGCTTATAAATGACAAAGTTGGAAATAGTTTCTAAAATAAATCAAAATTAAAATATCGAAATTCATTATCAAACTTAACAACTTTCACTGTATATTCATTATCAATTACTTTAAAATTGCTCTCGATCTGACCTTTTCTTTTAGGTAAATGAAATGTTTCTTTCAAATTCGAAGTGTTGAACATTCTCTCCTAGACATAGTTTTGGTGAGTCAGCCCACTCACATATTTATGTGCGGTCTCTTGTCTATCTAACGTCCATGTCCAAGATGGATGTCAAAAAATATTACATCAACTAAAAGTTAAAATGGATGGTGAAAACTAAAAAAATAATAATATTTATATTTTTTGAAAAAGAAACCTTCTATTTTAAAAAAATTCCAAATTTAGATATATTGAACTCTAAAATTTTAGATTCAAAATATATCTTTGAAATATATTTTATAGAGAGAAAAATAAAATAAATTTGCACAAGATAATTGTCACTAAGTGGACATGCACATTTGGCATGGGCATAAACCTTATACACATGAATTGGTGGGCATGTGGGTCCCACCAGCCATGTGTTACAATGTATGGTCCACGTGTGCCTACTAAGAATGTTGAGCACATTGGTGTGCAAGGCATCTTTCATTTACAAAAGAAAAACTGGACAAACAACATATTTGGAAGCATGTGAGCTTTGTCCATCATGCCATAAATCACGCTTATTTTCAAAACCATGAGCCCTCAACTTCTCATATGACGCCAATAGCAGGACACGATAGTCATTTTCATAAATTTTCCATAGTTGGGTGAGTCTTTGGAAAAAAAAAAAAAAAAACTCCAAATAGTAAAGATTAATCGAACTTAAGAAGGTAAATGTTGGTTTGCCCTTTGTCGTTTAAATGCTCAATTATGTGAATTGGCCACAAAATTTCTTGTTGTCACCCTCCACATTCCTTAAATTACCCATGATATCCAAAAATCCAAAGTATGTGAAATTGTGAATTAACCAAAATGACCATGGGTTGGTTTTAAGACTAGTATGGGGTATTGGATCGGCCCTCCACTGGCTTAGTGATTTTCAATCTAAATAGGGGTGGCAATGGACCTAGACCCGACTCAGGGTCCAACGTTTGGACCTGACCTAGATCCAAGGATTAGACCCAACGAGCCAGGTCCGGGTGGCCAAATATTGAACTCGAACATTGTTCGGGTCCGGGTCCATGTGGACCCGACCTGGACCCTATTCGAATAGTGTTATTATATAACATAATATTTAGGAAAATCATTGCTAAGATACCTTAATTTTAACAAAATTGGAAAAAAAACCTCAAACTTTTCAAAACCTCACCCACACACTTTTTCTCAATTTTCACGATTGTTTGGACGAAAATGCTATTTACGGTAGTCTTTCTACCGTAAAGGCATTGATATAATTACGGTGCTAATACCTTAAAAATATATTACGGTACTCTTACGTTACTCGAAGTACCATTATAATGTAATACTTTAATGGGTATCATTTTATACGGTATTTAAAATACCGTAATAACTTCAATTAGCATTACGGTACTTTAAATACCGTAAAAACTAACCCATGTTATACCGTACTTCAAATGCTATAAAACATTTACTCTTTACTATATTTATCTCTTTCATCTCAATTTTTTTATATTAATCTCTTATTTATCTCTCTCATTCTATTTAATATTTATCTCTTCTTTCTCTCTAATTTTTTTTTCTCTTCTTTCTCTCTCTAATTCTTTTCTCTGCCTCGGATATTTGGCTGTGTCCAAATTGGCTCGTAGAGTAAGATTGTAGAGAGAGAAAGAAGAGAAAAAAAAATGAGAAAGAAAAGAGAGATAAATATGAAAAAGTATTAAAGAGGAAGAATTAACCAAAATTAGAGATGAAATAGATAAGTATAAAGAGAATGAGAAAAGGGTTTATGGTATTTTAAATGGCGTAAACCCTTTTTATATTTATCTATTTCATCTCTAATTTCTTTTATGTTGATCTATTCTTTCTATCACTAAGTTATACGGCATTTAAAATGCCGTCAACCCTTTTCAAATGCCGTAAACCCTCATAGAGATAGAAAAAATAGATCAATATAAAAAAAAAATAGAGATGAAATAGATAAATAGAAAAAACATTGACGCCATTTAAAATGCCGTAAACCTTTTTCTCATTTTGTTTATATTTATCTATTTTATCTCTAATTTTTATCAATTCTTTTTCTTTCATATTTAACTCCCTCATTCTTTTTTATCTCTTATTTCTTTCTCTACAACCTTACTCTACAAGCCAATTTGGATACGGCCAAATATCCCAATTAGGGAGAGAAAAGATTTAGAGAGAGAAAAAAAAGATAAAAAAATAGAGAGAAATAATAGATAAATATTAAAAAAAATGAGAAAGAGAATTAAGAGATCAACATAAAAAAAATAGAGATGAAAGAGATAAATATAATAAGGAGAAAAGGTTGCCGTATAACATGGGTTAGTTTTTATGGAGGTAAAATGGGTTTTAGTTTTTCGATACTTAAAGTACCATAATTGGCTTCCATACTTTTACGGTACTTAAAGTACCGTAATGTTAATTGAAGTTATTGGTATTACAGAACTATAAATACCGTAATACATTTTCAAGGTATTATGGTACTCGAAGTATTGTAATTCTATCAATGTGTTTACAGTAGAAAGACTATTGTAAAGGGTATTGTCGTAAAAAAAAAGTGCAAATATTGGAACAATGGGTGTGGGCGAGGTTTTGGGAAGTTTGGGGTTTTTTCTAATTTTGTTAAAATTAAGGTATATTAATGATAATTTTTTTAATATTTAATATATATTTTAATTTGAAAAAATTACAAAACCCCCCTCAACGGAGACTTTCTAGACAACCTTTCCCAACCAATTTTTTTTCTCAATTTTTACCCAAAATTTAACTTTCCTAGCAAATACCCCTAACTAAAAAAGTCTTATTTTTTTGACGAAAATGCCCATACCCCATACAGCCAGACATCTACGTGGACTAGCTCACTACCAAAAAAGGTTCGCAACCCAAAGTGACGGCCGCCCCTATTTTGTGTCGGATTGCATGCTTTCTAGAAGCCCAAAGTGTCAGATCGCCGCTATTTTGTGCTAGACCGCATGCTTTCCAGAAGCCCAAAGTGCCGGATCACCCTTATTTTGTGTCGGACCACATGCTTTACAGAAGCCAAAGGGAAGGTATTTTAGTCTGTACTTTACTTTACTTTTTTTTATTGAGGGGCATTTGCTGGGAAAGTTAAATTTGGGATAAAGGTTGTTAAAAAAAACTTAGTTGGGGAAGGTTGTCTAGAAAGCCTATTTTTGGGGGGTTTTGTTATTTTTTATATTATTTTAATAATATTTAAACAAATATAATTATATATTTTTAGTCATAATATTTGAATAATACATATGTATATTTACAATACTATTTAAATATATATAGTTTTTATTTTTGGATGGATCTAATCGGGTCCGGTCAAGTCCGGGTTTGGGTCCAGGTCCGATAACTTCATGTCCGATCGTGTTCGGGTGAAGGTGCCATAATCTTTTTTTGGGTCCAGGTCTAGGTCTGGCCAAGCCCCAACTCTGTCCGACCCGTTGCCACCCCTAAATTTAAAACTTGGGGCCACAAAAATATATAAGAAAATAAAAATCTACACAAATTTGGAATCACCAAGTTTTCTAAACCGAATGGCAAATTTCAATTACCTGGGTCATTGAGAGTTTACCAAATTTGGTCTAGATCCGCTATTTTTGATGTATCTGCGATTTAAAAACTATAGCTTAAAAGTAATACCCCTAAAAAAGGGTTAGTTGCTTGGACTTTGGACCGTACCTTTTGGTAAAAATGAAGTACGAGACTTCATTATGGAGTAATGCCAATGCCCTGCCCACTCTCGAAGGAAGACCCCTAAAAGATAGATTATTATTTTCAAAATGTATTTATAGAATTATTATTTTAAAATGTATTTATAGAGACTCTTGAAATGCCTTTTATCTTTTAAAATTGACTATCATGATTCTCAATATATGTTATAATATATTTATATGTGCTCTATCTCTCTCTCTCTCTAATTTCATAGTACTTCCAATATTCATGGGATTGATAGAATGTTTATTGCACTGAAATCAGGACATTTGCAACACTTTCGATTCTTCAAAATATAATTTATGCATAAACTTCCCTTTCTCTTGTTTCGGAAATCAAGGCAAATTTGTCACAACTATCGAATCTACCAATATAATTAAAATTTAATAATCAAACAAATATGAGAGGAGGGAAAGAGAGAGATTTATGGGCTCCACCTGTTCAAAGAAAAATATAGAATAAAAAAAGGGGAAGAGAGATAGAGTCATGCGATCCAATCGAAAAAGAAAATATTCAATAAAAAATGTCAGTTTACACCAAGAAAAGCTCATTTCTCCTCCAATCCAACTTGTTTTTTTTAATGAATTTGGGATCTTAAATATTTCTTAAGGACAAGGTTTATATGAGTCGGCCAACTCACTTATTTAAATGAGTCCTCTCTCCCTAATCTATTTTGGAGATGGATTTTGGATTTAGAATTTAAAAGAACGAAAATCTCAGCCAGCCAGCAGAACCTTCAAAATATAAATTTAAAAAATAAAAAATAAGAATATTTTTACATAATTGTAACACCATCTATTGCAAATTTTTGTTGGGCTACTATTTTGTCTAATATTTAAAAAGCACCAAGTCAACACATCACTCCGCTCCGATTCTGTGTATATATAGGAAAACGGTTGAATCTAGAAAGGAACCGGTCGTTTTGCACAGTAAAACGACGATTCTCTACAATAAAATAGAGATCCAAACCGTTGATTCACTGATTCAGACTTGTTTTTGGAGTGTCTACAATCTAAGTCACCGATCTATTTTTAAAAAAGATTGTTTACAAAGAGACCATTTATCTTTTATATATGAATATCACGACCATGCTTGTCCTTTAAATTTTAAAATTGATTGTTGTAATAGTATCATCTAATAAACATAAAGTACCAAAAGAAAATATTTCTTGAATTTTGTGGCTTACCCCAAACCATCCAATCACATATTTTATTTTGCGGCATCCATCTCTAAAATGGATGATATGTGTATCAAGGGACGCTATTATAGAAGTGTATACCCTAACACACAAACTACTTTTCTTTTCTTAAGTCACTCCAAATGCATTTTTGCTCAAGAGCTTTATTTTCAAGCCCAAAAGTTTCAAAATACCTAATTTTAGAGTTCAAATTTTAATTTTTTTATATTGATAGGTGTGGCCCTCACACACCAAACCCTAGCCTACAACAACAGTATGAGGCTATAGAGTCTACAAGGATTTTAAAGGATATTAATGGAGATAAGGGGCACACAGGGTAATGTCGGATTTGATAAGGACAGGTCAGTTCTTACCGTCCAGTCAAACTTTTCAAAATTTTAAATTTGAAAAATTTATGCCGTATAAACATACGGCTATAAACGGTATATATATACGGTTGGGGTCTGGTTTTTTCTTGTTTGTAAAGCTTTGGCGGGGAAAAAGTCACAGTTTCTGGTACAGTGAAGGGTAAGCATGGAAAGGATGCTTCTTTTCTGGGCATTCGAAATTTTTAGTGAGAGAAAAAGAAAGGAGGAGAGAGAAAGAGGGAGAGAGCTAGTGCGAGAGAGATGGGGGGAATCATGGGGGTCCATTTCCACTAATTCCGGTTTGAAACCGTGTTTTTCTTAGAGAGAGAAAATGGCAGTTCCCGGAGTGGATTAGAAACCTACACCACATGGCTGACCTCAAAAGCTTTGGCCCCTTTGAATTTTGTGAGCTCCATTTCTCCACCAAAACCCACTTTCCAATTTAGCTGAATTTTGGGTGGTTGATGCCTGAAGCTTGCGATTTTCGTCCTGTAGTGTGATTTCACAAGTTGGTTTTTGGCGTATGGAGCACGGGTGTAGAAGCTTTTGGAGTCTCCATGGGGTTGTGGGCTGAATAATCTTCTTCTCTAGGTTGGTTTTTCTTTTTGAATATGACTCTCTCTCTTCTTCTCTAGGTTGGTTTTTCTTTTTGAATATGACTCTCTCTCTTCTTCTCTAGGTTGGTTTTTCTTTTTCTCTCTCTCTCTCTCTCTCTCTCTCTCTCTCTCTCTCTCTCTCTCTCTCTCTCGCTCTCTCTTGAAGTTTCTATGGGGTTCGGGGCCTGAATAATCTTCTTCTCTAGGTTGGTTTTTCTTTTTTACTTTGATTCTGTCTCTATCTTTCACACACACAGATTTATTCTGTAGGTAGGTTTTCCTTTTAGGGCTATCTTTCTCTCTCTAACTCTGTCTCTATCTTTGGATGGGATTCTTATGAAAATGGGCTTTGTTGGAGTGAATATATTGAAAGGCTTTGTGTTTGTTCATTTAGTTGATAGAGGATATTGGAACAATTTGGTTTCCCTATTAATTTGTATGATGTTCAATTGCAAAGGTGAAGTTACTCTTGAGCTTTTCTTCTGGGTATTTGAGTAGAATTAACAATGAGTTTTGTGGTCGTTTCTTGTAAGAATTTCTGTGATTTTGGAAAAGTAAGATTTTTTTTTTTTTCCCAACTGATTGGTGCTTTATAGTCACTGCGTCTTATTATTTATAATTGGGAGGAAGCTGGTTATTTATCCATTAATCATCCCTAAAAGCTTAAGTACAAAGCATGTTGAATCAATTATTACTTTACAATTCTTTCAGTTACCAAAAATTCCCTTTGTGGATCTCTTTATATCGTTTCATGAAGAACAGTTGTATAATTCCTTCTATGGGTATTCAGTGTTCTGCAATTAATCTTCAGTTTTTGGTGGTGCATTTATGTCGTTTAGATAGAGTTAGGACTCTGTGTTCTAAGACAGTGATGCATCTACCGGCCTAGGTTTAGATTTGCGCCTTGCTGTGGCAACTTTGATCATCTGAACAGGAAATGGTATACTACGAACATTTTTACATTTTAATGGCTTTTGCGTTAGCAAGTGAAAATTTTCTTTTATGGGAGACTCTTTGTTATGCACTACAACTTTTTGAGGAATTAGGCAGATGTACTTGTGCAGTTTGAAGTTAGAAGCCTGTCTCTATGTTTTTTAGCTTTCATCTTCACTTTGGTTTCTGAAAATCACATAATATCATAAATTCTTTTAACAGGTCACCCCACAAGTCTTAATTTAGGTGGTGTCAGTTTTCTTGAGATACACTATCTCTCTATTTGGATTATGCTTGATATGCTAAGCGCTAACACATTAGATTTAAATCATGGCTGCTAAGATGGCTAGGATTGCTTTGTAGTAAAACAGAAAAATGATGGTTTTTAAGTTTGGCTATATGATACTCACTTAAAGGGCAATTGTGTGCAACCTGTTGCCACAATTCCTCTATAACCGCCAACTCTATTATTTATCCTGTTGATGTGCTAGGTAGTCTTTTGAATAATGCATCATTGAGCAGCAAAGAAATATATGCTTTAATAAGCTCTTCATTTATTTTCTTAACAAATTCAATTCTTATTTCGTGGACTTCATGATGACAATGAATTGGAAACTATTAGTATGCTATCAGAAATGAGTAGCATAGAAGTTGACCGAGCCATGTAGTTTGCCATTATAAGCCAAACTGTGATGCTTGATTAATGCTCTGCCGTGCTTGACGTTACTATATTTTGTTTGTCTAAATATCACGGCTTTGTTGTGCTCTATCAGTTTCTTCATACTGATTGAATATGAAAGGCTTGCATTTATTTATTTTGGCTTGTTGAACCTTTAGAGGTACAGGTTACATTTGCAATTATTAACCAAGACATTTACATTGATTTCTCGAGCTTGAGCATATGATGAAGTTGATGGGTGAATGCTGGAAGTGGAGATGAGAAACAAGTGTCAACACAATAACTTCTGCCCATTTAGCCAGGGGATTTTTGGACAATTTTTTTAAGTTCAAAACATGCGTTCTTCTTCTTCCAGAGAGATTGTCCCAAGTACTTGTGAAGCCTTATGCCTTAGTCCTCTTAATGTAGCATAGTTTATGCCGATGTAGGATGAAGATAAAAAATTCCCCGCAGACCAGCAGTTACTTGTTTTCTAACTTTAACGATACATCTGATTCTCGAATCGCCTTTGACTATGAAGCTTTTCTGGCATCCTGTTTATGGGCTGGTTCATGAGGTTGCATGCCATGTGGACAGCCTTAACCCAAAGGTGACCATGGTAATCGCAAATCCATTAACAAGCACCTCTTAAAATTTTTCCTTGAAAATACAAAATATTTAAAATATAATATGTTTTGGTAAGCAGTATATTATATAGCTTCAACATATTTAGAAACTTAAATTAATCCCATTTTATTTCCTATGTCCCAGGTTTCTTTCCCAATATTGGAACCAGGAGTGCTTCATTGAATTATATATGTAGGATAGTTATTGAAAAGGCACTAGAATACTGTATAACATTTAACATAGTGACCATGTTAAACTAGCTCATGGAAAACAACCAACTGGACACAAGATAATTAGAAAGTATAGTATATAGACTATAAAGTTAATTGAGAGACTTACAGCGAAAAATAGCTAAATAACAAATTGCTGGTGCTTCTTGATAGGGAAGATGATTTTGAAGAAGAGTTACTGATCTGTCTCTTGTCTCTATTATCCATGAAGTTTGTTACCATTTCATTGCTGTGATATAGATTTTCTTGGTGTTAATTTACGTCTTTGGCCATTTTTATATCAGGCTGGTAATAGAGTTCACATGGGTTTATGAAATTATTTTGCTTTTACTAGCCTGATGTTGTTTTCCATACCATTTTAAATCGGTAATGACATAGTAATATGTGTTGTCAACTAGTTTCCATGAATCTGAAGTCCTTACTAGGTTTCAATTATTGAGGTGTAGAGAAAATTCTGAAAACTTAATTGGTCAATCCATCAGGCTGTTTTGTTCTGTAGATTAACCAATGGATCAAACTCTTCTTTACTATCTTCATAGAATTTTGTGATTCTGCTCATATAACAAAAGGATTTGCATTCAATTATTAAGGGGCATTGTATTATGTTCCTTCTTGGTTTTTGCACACAGCGGATACTGACTGAATCATGTACCCATTCTTGTACAGGGTATGATGCAATTTTACAGGGCAGAACTCTATGTCCCTTTCTTGGACAGACAATGAAGAAAAAGGTGAATTCTAAGGATAAGGAAGACTTTCATGACGAGAATTATTTTCTGGTTCCTGATAGGAATCATGACATAATATTAGCCAAAGAAAAACAATTTTTATTAGACCTCAACAAGGTATCAGAAAGGGTGAGCCATGAGCTGTTAGTGAAGAATAGAGGAGGAAACAGTTGCTCTTTTATGACAGTAGACAGGACTGGTGATTGTTGCAATGAAGAATTATCCTGTCGCAATAGTTTCTGTGACAAATTTACAAAATCCAACACTATTGATCTCTCAAATCTAGGAGACCACTATCCACTAGCTCTTGAGTTCATCAAGAAGTCATCCCATCTAAGGATAATATGCAGTGCTTCCATCGCATTCAACAAATCACTGAAACAGAGAACCTCCAAATTGGAGGTTCAGTTCAAGGGCTTGGTAACTTCTCAAAACAATGGAATATCGAGCCCAATCACTGGGTGTAAGCCTATAGAGTATTCAGAAATTGCCCATTTGCAAGAGCGGATTATGAGTACTGGAGATGAAAATGGAAAAACAGAAAGTGTTTTGAGAAGCCCTATTTATAGTAACTCGCCAAATCAGTATAGTAATTCTAGCTCTAGAACTCCCAGTGCAATGGATGATAGAAAAATCAGCTCCTGGGAATCAGATAGTTCTTTAGTCATCGTCAATGATACTTCATCTCATAAGCCAGTTACTCTTTCTAAAGGACTGATCCATTGCTCATGGAAAGATGGGCTTCCACACTTTGTATTCTCTTTAGATGACTCCCACGAGGTTCTTGTAGCCAAACCACAGAGGGTCGAGTTTTCAGGTGAAAAAGCTCTGGACTTTATCTATTTTTTTCATTTGAGAAGCAATGGAGAAAAGTCCCAACAGAAAGCTCAGAAGAATTCATCAAATCTCATTGGAAAGATGACCGTATCTTCCAGATCAAACCCAGTTGAATCTGAGTTTTTCGATTCGAACTTTGTTTTGTATGGTGCAAAGGAAGACCAAGTTAGGTGCAACATGAGCAAGATGGCATCTTCAAGCCCCTACCGTAGTTGGAATAAAGGTGCACAGAAGAAGGCAGGCAACATTTTTGGAACCTATAGTAGATTTCAGCATAGTCCTCTTCCTAAATTTCGAGAAACCAATGTGAAGTTGAAGGAATTGAACTGGGAAAATCCTTTGGATGCATCCAACAAACAGGATTGCTTAGTTATAGACAACCCTCTTGGAGAAAATATGCTGCCCAATCTTGAGCTAGCTTCTATACTCGTCAAATGTCATAACAGCAAGAAAACTGGTCAAGAGGCTACAATTGGGGGGTGGGGATTAAAATTTCTAGAAAAAACTTCAGTTGATGGGGCTTGTAATAGTCCCTCACAGTCCAAAACAAACAATTTGGAAGTTGTTTCTTTTAAGAATTGCAATGAAAGTGTGTCAAGAAATGAAGGAAAAATGATTGCAGGCATGACTGTTTTAGTCCCTGCAGGCTTTCATGGTGGTCCAAGAACCAGAAATGGAGGCCCTTCGAGTCTTTATGAGAGATGGGAGTCCGGTCACTGTGACTGTGGAGGATGGGATATGGGATGTCCTCTGACTGTGATGAACCTGAGAGAGAGAAATGATGCAAAAGTTGTGATAGAAGTTGATACAAAGGAAGATTGCCAATCATTTGAACTGTATATTAAGGTCAGTTATGGAAGGTTTTCTGGTTCCATTTTAATTCCAGAGCCTGCCAACAAAAGTCGATGTTTTCTTTTACAAACTTTATAGAGCACCATGTTGCATTTGACTGCACATAGTGAGAGTATACTGCAATCCAATGTATTATGGAAGAAACCATTGGCCAATGGGCCATAATCTTATAATGCAATGAGAGAGAGAGAGAGAGGGTACCCTTCTGGAACATGTGTTAGTCTGACAGGTCCCCTCTCTCTCTGTAACTCTGTTATTTCAATGACAGTGATAATCCAATGGAATACGTTTTCTCCATAAAATGCACCTATTAGTAGGCATAGTCCGTTGATGCGGTTTGCACATTCTACTAGTGACTTTAGAAATAAATGAAAATAAGCTTGTTAAACTCATGACTTGATGTAGTTTCTTTTACCTGATGTGGAAGCACAACTCTCACTTATTGAGCAAAACATAATCCCTTCTGTGTGTATGTTCTTATCCATAATTTCATGATATGGGTACTGTCAGATGAAAGAAAAGGGATATGGGGACATTTTCACCTGTGGAACCAAATGAGCTTTTAGACCTGCCACTTTCTAATGCCATTATTCTTCCAGTTCTGATCAGATTCTCATGCACATAGACTCAATTTTGCAGGGTTCAAAGAAAGGTGTCCCAGCTGTGAAGTTGGTGAATATACATGAAGGCCTGTATTTTATTTATTTCCAATCAAATCTATCAGCTCTTCAGTCATTCTCAATTGGGATGGCCATGATCCATGCACAGAGTCCAGGCCTTCCAGTAAATCATGTACAGCAGATGAAATAGTGAGTTCAGTGACTCATCATGAAGTATCCAAGTTTTGTAGTGTCCCTTTTCTCTTATGAAACTCACATAGCATTGTATTACTTATTCTATGTATTGAAAAATGTATCATTCCTCATTGGTAATGTATGTATTTAACTGAAAAGCCTATCTATTTTTTGAATAAATGTATCCTAATTTTGAGGTTCTAAATATCGGAAGGGCATTTCATATCTTAGATGTGACTTTGTGCTTGTTTTTCACTTAGATTTAAAAGAATAGTATTATGCTTGAACTGCTTGAGTTAATGAAAATAGGAGGCATTAAAAAGAGAATCTAAATTAGATATAGTTGATTGAAGTTTCAAGTTACTGAAAATGAATTCGTTATGGGGCCAACTAGGCCATTATCAAACTAAGCAAGAAATTCAAGTGGGGGATAATTTCATGGGTCATTAAAAAAAAGTTGGTTTCACAAATTCATTGTAAAAATTTAGGAAATAAATGGTCAAATAGTAATATACTTGAAAAACCGAAAGGTTTTTCATAAATTTTTAAGGGAAATTTATCCAAACATCCATGAGAGATGAATTCTTTAACATTTTGCCTAATAGATTTGAACCATTTGGACAACCATGAAATTTTACTAGATTTTTAGATTGAAATAAAAAATTCTACACTATCAAGGCAAAAGAGTTTTCGAAAAAAAGACAAGTCAGACTTGAATATGAAAATACGGCTCTCTCACCCCGTACAAACCTAGTAACCTACACCGTGAAACCTCAGAAACCCAAATCTACTTTCTCTCTCTATTAATCTACTCTCTCTCTCTATTTATCTACTTTAGAACTCCAAATCTACTCTTTATCTCATAAACCCCAAATCTACTCTCTCTCTTACTCTACCTGATAAATCCCAAATCTACTCTCTCTCTCTAAACTATTTCAACCTGAAATCTTCAAAGAAAAATCAACCGTCACAAATAATTTCTGAAGGTGACAACCACTCAAGTTTTTGTTTGTTCGCAGGCTGAAGTAAAGCATGTTGTTTATCTCGAGAATGACCAAGCTCCTCCCCTCTCTCTCTTTTTTCTAAAATCAGGGACAGACTTTCATCATACCTCCAAATAATGGTAAAAGAGGAAGCTCAAATAAGGCAGAGAAGATGAGTGAAGAAGAAGAAGAAAAATAACATGAGCTTGGATCTCTTGTTAAAGGGGCGAAGAGAAGAGAAAAGCGAGGAGATCTTTAATTCACCATTAGGGTTTGCTAGCATGGGTCTCTTGTTAAAGGGGAGAAGAGAAGAGGGAAGCAATGAGACCTTTAATTCACCATTAGGGATTGTTCCATTGTTCTGCTCATGGATTTGTGGTTGCATCAAGGTTTGAGGATGAAAGAGCAGCAAGGTGATGTATAGAGGTGTGAGAGAGAGAGCGTTAATTGTGTAGTTATCCCCTTCTTGTTGAAGGAGAGAATTGCATAGAGAAAAATAGACTTTAATCGCCCAACGGCTTTATAAAAAAAGAAAAATGCTTGATTTATTTTGTAATTGGTATTTAAAAAACCGTATTTTTATTAGATAATAATTTCTTTTTATTTGACATCCAAAATGACCTAAGTTTATGCAACTCTTTGACTACTTAAGAAACATGAGAGAAACTTAAGAATGTTTGGTTTGAATCCAGATTGGATGAGATTTGAATTATTTAACAAAAATACGCTGAAAGTAATACGTGATTCACTTAAAAAATTTCAATACCTGGGAAATCATCAAAATTTTGCTAAAATTTAAAAAAAATCGTTTGGGCCAACGGAGATCTTTAAAATTTGCAAAGGATTTCATTAAAAATTTATTTTATTGCAATTTTCATTGAAATTTGCTAAAATTAGGTATAGTTCAACCATTTCCACTGGTATTAAATTACTTATCTCACGTTGGGGGCCATGCCCCTGCTCGAGCTAAGTAACTCAAGCCAGTCCCAATGGACTGACCTAAGTCCTACCTAAGTACACAAAGAAATTCCATATAAGTTCATAAAATTCCCTTAAAAAACAAAAAAAAAATCAAATATTCAAAATAAAGTAACATAATTTATGAATAATAACAAAACAGCCCCCTTTGATTTTGCATCCAAGAGTAAGGAATACACGGTACACATACTCTGGAATGCCTCTCAAACGCAGACTCTTCCTGCGGAAAGCACTCCAATACAGAACTATATGTGAGCTACATTCTAGTTCGAAAAGGAGCACACATGGGATCATGTGTCTCATTGCCAAGACTCGTCATGCTTACTTCCACCTCGGCGCTATCCTAGCCGCCTGACTCTTTCAGGCCTTGCTACTCATGCTTACTTCCACCTCTGCTCTATACTATCCGCCGGGCTCTCTCGCTCACCACCTAGGCCTTGCTAGTTATCACCCTAGCTGTATCACTGGTGGAGTCATCGGCTATATCGCTCACCACCTAGGCTCTGTTGTATGTCGTCATGGCTCGACCTCTGACTCTCTAGCCAGAACCTCAAGCCTCCTCATCAGTGGAGCTAAAACCATCTTAAACCCCAACTCCTTCGACCTTTGGCTCCTGCACACTTTCGTGGTTAGTCCCCTCTACTTTTAGGTCACTTGGCTTGTTCACAATCTCTTCTTCAAGGTCCCTCCCAGCTGCTACTTCATCTAGCTCAACCAGTTATTCGTTAGCGGGATCTCCATTGAAAATGTGGTCAAGGTTGATTGAATTGTAATTATTCACCTCTGCCCTGGGTGCCTCTTCCTCTGGTTCAAATAATAATGGACATATACCAGCTTGTGCAATTCCTTCGTCTTAGCATGTTCTGCGGAATATGAGTACTATAAAATGTGCTCCGATTTCTCTCACACAATGACAAAATAAGTTCGACATAGGATCTTAATTGCAAATTTTAAGATATGATTATCTATTGGTATTTAAGTTGAGGAAAAATGGTTTGATAGAGCTGCAGTGTAAAAGCCTCACCTAATAACTCATTAAAAATTGCAATTCTAAGTGTTGAAAAACCTTTAAAGCAATCATCTCGGCTTGATCATTATGGTATGCAAAAAAATTAAGATTTTAAATTGTAAAAATAGTGTATATTGCAACAAATCATCTAGACCATTCATTTCTCCTTAAAATAAGTGTTCACATATCTGCAAGATTTGTATATTTTTTTAGTTTCAAATTTCATGTTTTGGGAATTAATTTTAGAGACCGTGAAAATTTCCAATGCCAAAAAGTACTTTTCGGATAAGGATTTGAGGTGAGACTTTATTTTGTTTTCAAAAAGCATAGGCCCAATAGAAACAAATTGGGATAGGAGATGGCACCACCATTAGCTTTTTGTAATGTCCTCGGGATCCCTCGCTTGCGGAATCAAGATTCTCAAATACTAGGATCGCACACAAAATCGTATACACAATTGGCTAAATATGAAATAGATAAATACAATTATAAATCGAGTGTAAGAAATAAAGCAAAAACTAAAACTACATCACAACGACACACGATTTACGTGATTCACCCCGTAGGACTACATCAATGGTCTCGGCAAGTAGAAATCCAGTATCACAATGAAGATTACATTTTTAGGTTACAAGTGATATACCTATCTCTAAATATCGATAAAAAACCATCATCGATCTTCCCTTCTAAACCCGCTCTCTCATCCGAGCCACGCCGTCGATCAATATCATCTTTCACAAATACCGCTACCAGAAAGATAATCTCAAAAGCAACCAAGTGACCATCTCTCTATAGAAATGGAAACATTAGCAAACTAAAACCCATGGGAATATTGCCCCTCTTTCGGAGGCCATGTCTTTCTCTCTCTTAGAAACACATCTCCATCTTAAAGATCCATTCGCATAACCCCCAAACAGGTGACCCTAAAAAATATGAGTATAATATATTCTGTAACTTCCTTAGATCACTTTTTTGCTCTCCAAGAAAACTCCTTTCTTTTTTACCATAATACTTTTAATCTTTAAAAGAAAATATAGGTGTGGTGATATTGACAACCACCCAACCTAACAATCTCTACCTTGATAGTAAAATCAACATAATTGTCTTGCCGACATTCATTGAATATACTTATTGATTTTTTCTTTTCTCCATTGCGAAATTTTTACAAACACTTTGCCTTTATATTTCTCCACCTTAAACTTTGTAACTTCGTCATTCATCTTTTTCTCCATACATTGTGCTTTGATACCACTTGTAGGGTTTTCGGGAACCCCTCGCTTGCAGAACTAGGAATCTCAAATACCATGATCCCACCCAAAGTTGTATAAGCAATTGGCTAAATGCAAAATCGATGAACACAACCGTTTATCGAGTATCAGAAATAAAGCAAAAATCAAAATCTCACCACAATGACACAAGATTTACGTGGTTCACCCTATAGGGCTACTTCCACGACTTCGGCAATTAGAAATCAATTATCTCAATGAAAATTACAATTTTGTTTTACAAGAGATAATACATCTCTCTAAATATCGATAAAAGCCCCACCGATCTTCCCTTCTAAACCTGCTCTCCCGACCGAGCAACTCCATCGATCAAACTCATCTTTCCCTTCGCAATGCCGTGACAAAAAAAATAACCTCGAGAGCAAAAGAAAGATTTTTTCTCTCTATAAATGGAAACCTGACCAACCCAAAACCTATGGGAATGCCGCCTCTCTCCGAGGTCATGTCTTTCTGTCTCTTAGACTTCACCTTAGAGATCCCTTCCCATAACTTCCATAGGGATGACCGTTAAAAAGATGAGCATTATGCCTTCCTTGCCCTTAATATTTAGAAGACAACATAAGTGTGGTGATTTTGACTATCACCAAACCTAACACTTTCCCTTAGTAGAACTCACATGAATTTTGCAATTTTAGGTACTTAATGTAGTATTTAAATGTGGTGCAAGCGTTTTAAGCAAATAATTAATCACCACACTCAAAGTTTGGTGATTGATTTGACGTGGTGCAAGTATTTTAAGCAAATAATTAATCATTTCAATCTCAATCCCCAACTTCAAATAAGTAGTGATTATATCACATTTTCTTTTTTTGTTTGGATAGAACACTCCTTAGAATTTTGGATTTCACTCACTGTGTTTAATAGCATACATGCATTTTATAATTAATAAGATGACATAATGGCATCGCCAAATATATAACCTTTCAAAAATCTAAATCCCTATATATATATATATATATATATATATATATATATATACCTGCACATCTGCAATATGAAATTTTTCCGAAGTTGGGCCCAGCAAAAGGAAGAGAGATCCGAGTCCGTGTTTGCTACTGTTCTGTACATATATGACAGAGAGTGAGAGAGAGAGAAGTTATGTGCTATTCTTTTATAAAGAAAATACGATTATGTGACTCCATCCTACATCTCGGTCTTCAATAGTGTTTTAAAACTCTGGGATTCCTGATCCCATATCGACGATCTCGATGAGATATTTGGAGGAACCGAATTGGTTTCAAGATACTATGTATCCTAGCCCAATTCCCTCCTAAAACCCCACCTTCTAAGCATAGTACAATGTTTATTAGGTGGCATTTGATAAACTTTCACTGCACTGTCGTCCTTAAGAATGACCCACCCTGCAGACGTCTTGGATTCTCGAATGCAAGTGAAAATTGATAGGGTGAAAGCTGGAAATCCTATTTGATAAACTGTGGTGGTAATGTCACCTATTTGACAATGGGAAAGCTGAAAACTGACTGTAATACTGTTCATTAATGTATTTTATTGATATGATGTGCAAACTACAGTCTTTTAAAAACATTATGTAACTAAATAAGGTTCCTTCCATCCATCCAATATAATACCAAACATGTAATAGATTCAAGGAATACTTTATTGTGCTTGGAGATTTCATAAAATGTTACGGAACCTGCGCAGCAAAGAGGATAGGGCAGTGTACTATAAATAGTTTAGAAGGGACCAAATTGATATAGAGATTAGGATGTAGGATGTTTGTTGGGTTGCCTTGGATTGGTTGTGGAGTAAAATAGTGGGGATTTTTTCTCATATAAGTTTTGCCACAGGCTCTTCAGATGAAATAAATGAGCCATCATTCATAATGGACTATCTAGGCTCTGCCTCATAATAGAACCTTTATTTGGTCGATAACCTCAGGCAAGATGATTACAATAGACTGTCTCCAGATGCATATTTTAGGGATACTTTTACGCTATGATTCTTTAGTGGTCATACCTACAAGTACTTGATTAGTTTTAGGGCAGAAGTCACAAAATGTTGATGTTAAATATTTAGAACAATCCTTTCAAATCTGAACCAAGGGTGTCAAGCACCAAATGAGCAGAGGATCCACTCAAGCTTAATTTTGACATTCATTCGGAACCTAATCCTTATTTAGGACTTCCCATGAGACGCAAAAAAC
The DNA here is from genome assembly GCF_054954075.1 of Amborella trichopoda. Lineage (NCBI taxonomy): Eukaryota > Viridiplantae > Streptophyta > Magnoliopsida > Amborellales > Amborellaceae > Amborella > Amborella trichopoda. Next base: position 6,135,311 of record NC_142342.1, on the reverse strand, counting down.
ACAAGTTGTCATATGCATGATAAAAGTTTTTGCTTCGAAGCTTCATAATATGCAAATTACTCTATGGTTGCCAATTGATTTGTACAAAATGAAAATCCGGATCTCCTCAGCAAAAGCAGTTTAAATTTCCATCACAAGAATACACTTGTATCCTCTGGATGGCCATTACCAATGTCAAACATTGGTCTTCTTATCTTGGTGTTTCAAAGTTCAAAGGAAGGTCCAACTGGTATACAAAGTGAGTACAATCTTGAATTCCATTAGGTGAGCTAATCTATCACAAGTAGCACTCAATGAAGTTTAATTCCTTTTAACACCACTTCCTATTCATGAAATAAACATTTTGGCACTAGATTTCTCATTTCTCTCTGATCGCTTTATTTCTCAATGATTTTTTTTTTTTTTCAAATAGTTTCTCTAATGCTTGTGAATCGGACTGTCAAGATATTGCTTCTGCGAATAAAATAGCTATAATTTGTGAGAAGATTAATATAAAATCAGACAATTACAGACACTACCTAACACGAATGATCAACATCAACATAATAACATTAGACATTGAGTAACTTCATTTGAACTCTGGTTTACCTAAATTTCTGACTTTTGTCAGCAGTTATACCTCTCTCTCTCCTAAAGGGGCACGCCCACTCTCTCTCCTCCATATTTCTCTCTTTAATTTTCTCTTTTCATAACCTTAGGTAGTACTCTCTCTCTCCTCTCTAGACCTAAGTTAATTTTAAGGGTTGGAAAAATTAGAGGGAGCCTAAGTTAATTTTAAGGGTTGGAAAAGTTAGAGGGAGCCTAAGTTAATTTTGGGGGTTAAGGTTTAGTAGATATTTTAAGGGGTGGTTACCTAATTTGGTCGAAATCAGCTATCCCGGTTCGAGATTGAAGCTAGACCATAGATCCCACGTCATTGGATGTGGTGACTCAGTGTGGGGTGTAAAAAGCCCGGTTGAGGTAATCTCCGACATCTTTTCTTTTATTTGTTTATTCTTTTATTTCATATTCTCAAGTATAATATTATGTTGTATAAATGACATCAAGTAGTTGAGATTTATTTTATTGATGTATTATTTATTTTGGAATTTCTATTATTTGTAATAAGACCATATGTGAGTGATCCTGTTGCCAAAAAAAAATATAAAGGGTTATTATTATTAAAAAAAATTATATTTTTCCGGCAAAAGATCACATAGGTATTTCTTTCAACCCCCAAGAGTTTTGAATCGAAGAATTAAATAAGTGTGATTATACAAACTTCAAAAAGTTAGATAGAAATATGCAACCCACATGGAAGATGGTGATTCACGGGTGAAGCTCCCAGGAAGAACTTCAAGGTTTTCATCAGTTCATCAAACCCGAAATATTCTCTCTTTCGAATCGAGACTAGCTCACTTTCTCTCTCTCTAAAGTCCGGCTTTTTCAAAGATACATAAGTACAAACCAGTCTCATCAAGCTTTAAGCATAATTTAGATGCTTAGATGATGCCCATAGAGTATTCAGTGAAATTATCGAAGGAGATATTTGCCAATGCACCCTGCTAATTAATGAGTATGCACAGAACAATAGACCCATTGAAACAATAGACCCATTGAAGCGTTACGGCTTTTTTCTTTAATGCTAAGCATGTTCAAGCCTTGGAGACTTAGGCCATTTCTAAAGTGATCCATGGACAGGGTCATTTTCAGCATTTCAAAAATCGAAATTAGGCTCATTTTAGTTTTTGAAAAACCAAAAATATGTAGTTCCGTCTTACAAAAAAAAAAAGATTGTTATGAAGTTAAAAAAACGGACGTATGTGTAATAATATAAACTTTTAGATATTTTCATAATAATAAAAACTAAAATGGATATTTACGTAATTTCCCTATTTTAAAATTTTTAAATTTTATAATTCGATACAAAAAAAAAAAAAATTCAACCTATCACCAAGATCTCTATACTGAAACAATATAATTTAGCTCTATTTGAATGCGCGCATTAGTTTGATTGTTTATAGCCTCAGAGTTATACAAACCACACCCAAATATCAAAGGGGAAGTTCTAATGAGATTCTGATCAAGTGCGGGCCCTTCTGAAGTCTATCTTGTGGATGGATCTAGGAAACATATTTGAAAAAGTTTCATGTAAGTTAACAGATGCCCACTAACCTGAAACATCTATATTTAAGAGATGGAAGTTGTGTAAAGTGCACCGCACCAAAATAACATATAGACGGGTCAAAATAAAAAAACAACAAAAATAAAAAAAACACATATTTATTTTTTATTTTTTACATATTCATGACCATTATACCGTAGATCATGAATCGTAAAAAATTTGGATTAACAATCGATCTTTAATATGGATTTTAGAGGGGATATGCGTATGTACATATGAGTCGGCCAACACACAGAAACGTATCCAACATATTTTAAGTCAATCTAGAGGCATTTTTACTTTAGGGAAAATTTTCTATAAGGTTGCAACCTTAAAATGTAGAATCACATATGCACCTCAAAAATCTATCAGAAATGTTGTTTTAATGTTGAAAAAACCCTTTAATTGATCATCTCGACATTGAGATATATGAATATGAAAAAAAAATGTTTTTGAGTCCCGGAAATAGTGTACTTTTAACACATTATCTAGACCATCCATTTTCAAGATTTTCACATATTTATAGATCTACTTGATTTTAACTATTTTTGAAATTTAAAAATTTCTAATTAAGTATGAAAATAGGTTTTAAGATAATACTAAGAACTTTTTATAACAAAATTATGATAAGGTTTCAACCTTATAGAAACCACACCTTTTACTTTAATATGTGAGTTTGGACAAATCTAATTATATATAAAAGGAAGAAGTTTATATAGAGCCGAGGCTCTAAACAATCAAATTAGAGCGCACCTCAAAAATTTCACTAGAAGATTTCGTTTTGATGCTCAAATATCCTCAAATCATCTATACATCAAGGTGCGTGGATATGAGAAAAAAAAAAAAAGATTTCAAATTTAAGAAATAATGCATCTTGTAATGCATTTTTTTTACTGTCAATTTTCAAGATTTTTAAAGTTTTTATATATCTGCTCGATCTACACTATTTTTTAAGCTTTAAATTTTATAAGTAGAGATGATAATATATTTTAAGGCTATCACAAAGATTTCCAATATAAAAGCTACATTTCTTGACCCTATTTGAAGGTAGGCTCTACTTCGATCGTTTAGAGCCTCGGCTATATACAAATTGCACCCTATATAAAAAAGTAAAATGAATAAAAATTAGTACTTAAAAAATACAGTTTGCAAATAATTTATACTTGAAATTCAAATTCCATTGGCCGAGATTATCAATATTGACTTGTAAATTTTAGTCCCAAAAATAATCTTTAGATTGAACATAACATCCCACCGTCCATTACTTATATATATATATATATATATATATATATGATCTAATGAACGGTTGTATCATAGTATAATGTAATGACACTAACCATGTTTGTGGTATTTGTATGGCCTCAAATTTTACACACACACTCTCTTCATCTCAATAATCAATCCTCCAAAAACAAAGTTCAATTTGAACCATAGATATAGTCAAAATGAGTCTCCTCCAAAAATGAATTTAGACCATTCATTTTGTGCATTTCAAGATTATATCATTTATAAACTCAAAATCATTTTTTCATTTTTTAACATTGTTCATCTAATGATAATAAAAACATCCAAAACACTTGGAAATGAAAAAATCCTTCTGAAGCCTAGATCTAAGCATCTCACCAAAATAAATTGCCTATGTTAATTGGGGTAAAAAAATATTTTTAAGGTTGTGTTTTCAATTTTTTTTTTTTTTTTTGTGATTGTTCATTAGAATGAAAAGAGTGTATATTTCAAAATTTGGATCAAACAAATGGCCACGAGATGGTTTTTTAAGGTTGTTGCATCATATTACTATACAATGGTTGCATAAAATCATTGCTCATATATATATATATATATATATATATATATATATATATATATATAAAGTGATTTCATTCAACGGTTCTATAATAATATAATGCAACAACTTTAAAAAAATCATGTTAGTGCCATTTGTTTGATCCTAATTTTTAAATGCAAACTCTTTTCATTCCATTGAACAGTTACAAAAAAAATAAAATTTGAAAATAACTCTAGAAGGTATTATTTTAGCCCAAATCAACATAAGCCCTCCATTTTGTGAAGGTGCATAGATCTGGGCGTTAGAAGGACTTTTCTCTTTTCAAATTTTTTGGATAGCTTTGTTATCATTAGATGAACAATGTTGAAAAATAAAAAAATGGTTTTGAGTTTGTAAAGGCCTAGATTTTGAAATTCATAAATTAGACAGTCTAGATTCAATGTTGGAGGAGACTCATTTTAACTGTGTCTATGATGCAAATTGAATTTTATTTGTTTGAAAATTGACTATTGAGATAAAAGAGGGTATGTGTAATTTTTGAGGTAATACAAATGCTACAAACATGGTTTTCTAGAAGTGAGGTTGTATTATATTACTATACAACCGTTGCATAAAATTATTCTCCCCTCTCTCTCTCTCTCTCTATATATATATATAGTAATAAAAGATATGTTCCAAGCCCCTCATTGTAACGGTATTAAAGTTGAAATATAAGTTATTCATACATGTTAATTATCTTTCTTTCTTATTTTTTACCAGTGATGATTATTCACGATTTTTAAAAAATGCAACCAAATAATGCATTTCAAAATACGTGAATGACACATTTAAGTGAAGGAAAATTGTCTCATGCGGGCTGGACCAAATAACATATGCGGTCAAAAAAGTGTAAAGCGTCCATCTTAAAGATTGATGCAAGTAGGTGTTCCATCTAAAAACAAAAGAAACTAACGGTCCAAATGTTTTCTTACTATAATTATTATTTCCAGTTTTTAAAATTTACTTCTTTTTTCGTATTCGTGGTCTTCGTGTTAGATATTATATGTCCTTAAAAATTAAGTCCAAAATCCATCTCAAAAATGCATTTATTAATAGGCCCACATTTCTACATATGCGAGTTTGGCTTTCTACGTATGCGGGCTTGGCCACATAAAAGCCAGGAATAACCTTAGCATAAGTCGAGTGCAATATAACAAGGACCCGGTTTTTATGCGGCCAAGCCTGCATGTGTAGAAATGTGGGCCTCCTAATAAATCTATTTTTGAGATGGATTTTAAGACTTAATTTTTAAGGATGTGTAATCTCTAGCATGGAGATCATGAATATGAAGAAATAAATAAATTTTAAAAACTATAAATAATAATTATAGTAAAAAAACATTTGGACCGTTAATTTCTATTGTTTTTAGATTAAACACCTACTTGCATCCATATTTAAGATGGATGCTTTACACCTTTTGGACCATATATGTAGAAATGCAATCCAACCCGCATGAAACAATTTTCTATATAACAAACCATCTTGTATTTCTGTATTGGATTAAGCTTGTATATTTTGTGAAGGGATTTTCCCTTTATGTTGAGAAAGCTTTATATGTAACCCCACCCATAGATAAAGCATATATGACCTTTGCTTTCAGCTGTCAAAATTGAGTAGATGGCTAGAATGACCAGAGTCATAATTTCACGATCATCAAATGAATATTTTTTAGTACAATGGCTAAGAGTGCTTTTTAATCTTTATTCTATAAATAATTTTGCTATGAAATTTGAGGTGCACATACATTTTGATAGAAAATCACCATAATACCCCTATAATTTTTGGAGTATTTTGTTATATTTTTTATGATAAATATATATTTTTATTTTAGGTGTGCCCCATTACGAAGATGGGATGCTCCGAATTTCATTCAAAAAGGTTATTTAAAAAATTAAAAATTAAAAATTGTTTTTGATGTGACATTATAACATGAATAATCCTAGCCGTTCATTCAAATCGAATGGTTGAGAAGTATACGAGGCCACATAATCTTTCCTTTTTATATAACATCTCTTGCTGCAATCGTCCCCTATAATGGACGGCTGGAAATTGAAATAACAGTGCCTCCACTCAAGTAAACAACAACATCTCAATCAGATGAACCTTAGTCATTCATTTGACAATAAATGATTAAAGTACAATATAATTAAGTTAGGGATTGTTTATGAATAGATTATTTATATTTTATACATGTAAGTCGCAATCATTCATGCTCATTAGATATTAAATTAAATGGGTAGGGATGAGTCACGAAATTTGAAAATATTTTATTTTTTTTATTTTTAACGTTGTGTTTATTTATGATACTCGTACAACCACTCATTTTGAATTTAAGAGACAAAGATGATTGTGACCTCTATGTACTAAAGATAAATGGTATCTTTGTAGACAATCCCATTAAATTTGCAAGGCAATTATCTCAGAGCGCTAATGCTAAAAACAAAATGATAATAAAAAATATATGATCCTTAGTTCAAATAAATGACAATATTACTATATTATTAAAGCACAATCCGACACGTACATGTGCCACAAGAATAAAATCGGACATTGAAAGAGAATGTAGAACATACGATAAATAAAGCTTAGATATATATTTTTTAATTTTAATAATCATTTTCTAGTCATCATTATTCATCCCAAAAATCAAATTAAAAAAGAAAAAAAAATACATAGAGGCATTTATTGTTGGCACAAAGAGGTCACAACCACCTGTAGCTGTTAGATGTAAGATTAAGTGATTGAGGTGTGTCATTGAATAAACTCAAAGTCCAAAAGAAAACTAATCGAGATTTGTGACAACTTCAATTTGTCACGTTCCACCTCTGATAGTTATGAGTGATTAATGTGATCATCTTATATCAAAGGTAAATGGTCTCATTGTATACCATATTTATAAATTAATGGTCTCATAGTAATTATCCAAAAAAAACTAATTGATTTGGACAAAAAAAAATAGAAATAAATTTAAGACTTAACACTAAATTTTCCATTAGCATAATGAGGTATAGGGTCTTAAGAGATCAAATCAAGATTCTTTTAGTTTGAAATCGCTCATAAATGAATCCCAAATATTACACAAGAATTTATCAGGCTAGACAATGAGCAAGGCAGCCCCACCCTGACCCTTAAAAAATTAGGCTTGGCGGCATTATTTTTCCTGGGGCTGTGCTAGGGTCAACTGCCATGCCCCAAGGGTAGGGTTGAGCCATGAGCGGCTCGGTTTGGCCCAACCTGGATCTTTTTTTCTTACCCCTTTTTATTGGATTTTATTTGGCCGGCCCAGCTTTGCCCGGCCCCAATAAGATTAGGGTCAAACTTGGGCCAAGGCCTTTTTTTGGAGCCTGGGCTTGGGCAGACCTGGGGCTAGGCCCAAGGCTGGCCGAGCCTGTTGCCGGACTTAAAATTTCTCGATGAAAAAAAATAAGAAAAATTGTTTCATGCGGGGCTTGGCCGCATAGAAATCCAATAAATAAATCCCTCATGTGTTTTGCTCGACAGACCATGTGTTTTTGTTGGTCTCGCAAGACCACTCGTGTGGGAGCCCTTTTAAAAACGCTCCTAGAATAAATCCGCGCACGTGCGCAATGTCAATTATAACAAGTCACACGCAGTCTTTGCGCTCGCTGAAAGGCTTCAACCATGGTTGCAGACGAAGGTCTCTTCAAATTCCCGCCTTTTATTTCTGCCCTAATTTCCCCCAATCTCGACCTTCATTCTCTCTTTAAACCATTATCTCTCCTCTTCTTCTTTTTTTTTCCCTAAATTTTTTCTCTTTTTCCACTTCGAACGCTTCATGCTCCATTGATGATCTTCTATGAAAGTGCAATCTCTTGCTAAAGTTTTCAGTCCTAAAAAATTTCCTCTATTTCCTTTCTTGCATTATGTTTCACTTGCATTTTTCCCTGTTTTAGTGGATTTTTTGGTGTATGCAGCTTCTCTCTGTAACAATGTCGCCTCATAGTGGAGTTTTCAGTGTGCAAAGTACTGCATTGGTAGGAAAGATTTAGCTTTCTGATGTGACCAGGTATGCGTTGCTTCGATTTTTTTCGTTTTTACTTCAAATAGGTTATTAGATTAGTGTTCTGGGAAATATATCACTTTTCTCTTTTTTGACGTGAAGTATTTGGGTTTTAGAGTTTGAAATAATTTAGTCAGGAGTTTTGTTTGTATGGAATCATTTTTTCAATGTGCTATTCTTGTAGAAGTTTTTCCTTTTTGAGTTTTTAGGGTTTATTAGCTGGAAGCATTTGTGAATTTACCTAGCCTCGAAGTATTTGCATGTTTGGTGCATTAAGTTTATGATTTCTTTTTTTGTTTTGTATCTTTATTTATTTTGGGGTGGGGTGTTTGCGTCACCATGATTATGGTTATTACTTTCCGGGTGGGATAGCTGGATTTGAACCTGTGAAATCAAGGTTGCCACTTTCAGTGCCTTGAACAGATCAATTGGTTTTGTTTTCTCTCTATTAGTCATTGAATATTCTCACTTTTCTAGAATTCATTTAGAGTGTTTAAGATAAAGGTTTGGGTTTTATGTTTTCATTTGTTGATGTATTTATTTCATTTTTTATTTCATTCTTTCAGACAAAATTCATTTTGTATTTTGTTAAAAAGTATTTGGGCGGAACTATATGAAATATTGCTTTTGTCCTTTCATTCATGAGTTAGTTGTGCACATTGTTCTTGTTATTTAGTGTTCCTGTCTTCATCAGTTAAGCAACTTGGTATATTTCTTTGCTGTAATTTGAGTATTCTTACACATTTATACGGAACACCATAGCAGTGCATAAAGATAGCAAAACATTATTTTGGTGCGCATTTGAGGGTTTTTTGTTTATCTAGGATATTTGTGTGTTGGATCTTATTTTAGTTTATTTTGTTTTATGTTCTGGCAAACAATTAGGTTTGTGTTGTTTTTGAACTTTGAACTTGTATATATATATGTAAAACTCTTAAAAATTCCTATAGGCGAAATTGAATAGTTTTTCACCTCGCCACGAATATAGCATATCCGTTGCGGTACCGCAACAGACATAGTAGGTCCATTGCGGTCTTTTAATCCACGCCATCCAAAAAAATTAGACGGTGCCGAGCCTATGGGCAAAAACACTGTTCATTTTCGCCTATAGGCGTTGTGTAGTGGCTTTACATATATATATATATATATATATATATATATATTATTTTTTATTTTTTTCTTTTTCTTAAAGACCTAGAATTTTAGGCCGACTTTCCCATATTAGTTAAGGTTCCATCTTTTGGTGGGTGCCAATGCTGGAAATTATGGTTTAATAATGTGCAGTGTGTTCAAATTCTTCTCTTTTCAATTTCTTTCATTAAGCTACATTTGATTTAGAGAGGTGGATTATAACTCCTTAGATCAAGATGCATTGTCTATATTAGAATCACATCTGAAGTACTGTGATGCATTCCATGATATTTATTGCTTATTTCTACTTAGCTCCTCTTTAACTATAAAATTTGTGATCTTATTCTTTCAATTACATTGATTTGTTTCACATTTTTTATGTGTAGTTATTTCACATTTCTAATGTATGTACGAATTGTATCTATGAATTTGCTAACTCCAAATAGTTGGGATAAGGCTCGGATGATGATGATGATGTCGATGAATTGTAGCTCCTATTTTGTGAAATTCTATGATATCTTTATGTAATTGAACTGCTTCTGAACTTATAAGCTGCCAAGTACCACTAATAGTTGCCATATGGTAATGGATCAAAGGGTCCTTACCTTCCTTTATGTGATCTCAATTTGGTAGTCCAAGTATTTATCAATTTTGTATATCCTGCAGGCAAGCCTTTGCTTCATTGTCTTGTTACGAAGTTATCTTCTTCATTTATCGGATTTGAAGTGTGTTGCTGACATACTGAACATTTACTAAATTTATGTTCTGCATTTGAATTTAGATTGTAAAATTTCAAACCAGCTTGCATGGTGCTTAATTTGATGGTGAATCTATCGGCCCAGAGATTTGCCCATAGGCGTTACGTAGTGGCTTCATATATATATATATATATATATATATATATATATATTTTTTTTTTTTTTAAAGACCTGGATTTTTAGGCCGACTTTCCCGTAATAGTTAAGGTTCCATCTTTTGGTGGGTGCCTCTGCTGGAAATTATGGTTTTATAATGTGCAGTGTGTTCAAATTCTTCTGTTTTCAATTTCTTTCATTAAGCTACATTTGATTCAGAAAGGCGGATTATAACTCAGTAGATCAAGATGCATTGTCTATATGAGAATCGCATCTCAAGTACTGTGATGCATTCCATGATATTTATAGCTTATTTTTACTTGGCTCCTCTTTAACTATAAAATTCATGATCTTATTCTTTCAATTACAGTGATTTGTTTCACATTTCTTATGTGCAGTTATTTCACATTTCTAATGTATGTACGAATTGTATCTAAATTTGCTAACTCCAAATAGTTGGGATAAGGCTCGGATGATGATGATGATGTCAATGAATTATAGCTTCTATTTTGTGAAATTCTTTGATATCTTTATGTAATTGAACTGCTTCTAAACTTATAAGCTCCCAAGTACTACTAATAGTTGCCATATGGTAATGGATCCAAGAGTCCTTACCTTCCTTTATGTGATCTCAATTTGGTAGTCCAAGTATTTATCAATTTTGTATATCCTGCAGGCAAGCATTTGCTTCATTGTCTTGTTACGAAGTTATCTTCTTCATTTATCGGATTTGAAGTGTGTTGCTGACGTACTGAACTTTTACTAAATTTATGTTCTGCATTTGAATTTAGATTGTAAAATTTTAAACCAGCTTGCATGGTGCTTAATTTGATGGTGTCTAAGCAAGGGTGTCTTTGGCATTTCATGTTTTTTTATACGCAGTTTCCATTGGGGTCTGATATTGTTATCATATTTTTTCTTGTTACACATTACCACTTGGTTTATAATCTATGTATACGACTTCTTGCTATAGGGAATTTGATCTTTTTTGTAAATTTTTAATGTTTAGTAACCTATGTGCATTCACGTGTTTTGTATATGTAGAGGGGGGAATTGTCTCCTGTCCTTACTTACATTCAACCCCTATTTGTCAGCCTTATAGAGTCATGTTTTATTTTTTTTCTACTGATTCTTAGAATGAATTGTTTTATATTAGCTGAAGGGAAACGCAACCCCTATTTGTCAGCCTTATAGAGTCATGTTTTATTATTGTTCTACTGATTCTTAAAATGATTTGTTTGATATTAGCTGAAGGGAAAGGAAGGGTGTTTTGTGGCCTTTCTAGGATCGGTCCAGAGATTCAATTATGGCTCCAGTGAAATTTCATATGGCTTTGGAAGCAATGGGAAACATTGGAATTCCTCCCAAAGCTGTAACACCTGTCCTTAAAAACCTCTTGAAGCTTTATGATGATAATTGGGAGCTTATCGAAGAAGAAAATTATAGAGTTCTTGCAGATGCTATCTTTGAAGCCCAGGAGACCAAGGTGCAAATTCAATTAACATTCTTAATTACTTTTCCAGTCTGACTTCCATTTTTTCTTTGGTTGATTCCCATTTGATCACAAAAATGACATTTGGGATAAAGAATTTTTGGAATGACCAATCAATAGTGATATGTTTCCTCATTAACTTGCTGATTTTTTTAAGCAGAAGCAAGAAAGAAAGAGGAAAGCTGAGAAAATTGATGTATGTCAGCCATCCTTGCCTTACGACTGTTTGCTTCACTTTTTATCCTGAGAACTCTTTTATCTCTGTTTCCTTTTATTTATGTGTTTTGGTATTTATCCTTTGATCAGAGAGAAGATGATAGGAACAAGGAAATTGAGAGAGATGAGACAATGCCTACACCACGTACACGTTCTCGCTTGAGGATAGAAGAGCCATCTTCACCATTCCTGAGAACAGAAGAGCCTGTTGCTTCACCCTTGAGATTAGAAAAGCCTCCGGCAGCATGCACAACTCATTCTGGTTTTGGAGTAGGTGAAAGCTCTTCAAAAGAACCTAAACGTGTACCATCTGCTTGCCCTGCAAGTGGTGAAAGGACATGGAAACTAATAAAATCTGAGGAGCCTGATTTGCCGTGTACTAATTTGGGGCAAGAAAAGGCAGCAAATGAGGCAGTTCCTAGCACCAAAAGGTGCTTAAAAATGCCTAAGATTGAACCAGGCATTGAACCCTTACCTGATGCGTCTAACGCAAGGGAACCTTACGATGATGGTCCAACCCCATTGGATAAGAGGTCTCCTGCAAAACTAAAGTCTCCTTGTGATAGGTATATGCATAGTGAGAAACAAAAGGATCGTGTCGATCATGACAATATGCCTAATCATCACAGTAAGAGTCCATGCCAGCTGAACACTGAGGAATTGCCTAGCTGTTTCCAGCAAGTGGAGTTTGAGGTTCCTATTGCAGTGATCCCACCACTGTTCTCTAATGTATCTGATGGTACCCACTGTTATGGTTTTTAGGATGTACATGGTTGATTGGTTGAAAAAGTAATGCCAAATCTCATGGAATATGGAACAACCATAGTGCATTGGATCATCACCATCCATAGGAATGTTGGATGGTAATGGAGAGTGAATGGAACCCGCAATTGGGTCATGTCCTGGTTTTTGCTGGGTCCTACATGCTCTTGATTACCATCTGTCATTTTTGCGCATGATGACGACCTTTATGGATTAAGGTTTTCTTATTTTCTAGTTGACTATTGTGTACTTTCCCTAAACAGTTACTTTTACTCCTGGATGCCTGATAATTTTTTCTTCCAAACTGATTGGATTCTTGAGCTCTTTTTGAACAGTAATGCTTAAGTTAGGTAATTCCCTAACCCAATTTGTGCTTTGTTTTTCTTTTTTCGCCTATCCAGTGCCTAAAGAAGGTCCCTCCTCCAGATATGAGTCTTTTGAGAATACAAGTGTCCCAAATTCCCCTTCTGCAAATTATAAAGATCAAGTGGGAGAAGAGGATATGCCCCCCTCTTCCAGTGGACCATGCCGAAATTCTAATCGTTTGGAACTTGTTAGTGTTCCTGAGGCAACTGCGAACTATGAGATTGCCTCATCAAGCTCAGGAGAGGTTAAACTTTCTCTATCATGTAATTCTGCTCACGGGTCTCCTGACTTTCATGTGCCAAGTTTGGAGGCAGTCCTAAAATTGGCAGAGGATCGTGCTCTCAAGACGTACAGAATTCTTGATCCCAGCTTTTCCATTATGAAGTTAATGAAGGACATGTGCCAATGCTTTCTAGAACTGAGCACTGGCAGTACTTCTGGTGATGAGGAAACCCATGTGAACCCAACTCCAAACATTAACTTGTTCTCTTCCAATAATCAAGACCATGGGCTTGATGCTAAAGGGGTTTTTGCTTCAGGTAACGGTGTGCCAGTTACTTCGAAGGATTTAGCATTGAATCATGCTCAAAGTTTTCGTTTATCTGTTGATGAGAAATTCCTCCAATTTCCAAGGCAAATAAACTTACATGGCATGGATGGACTCTGCCGAAATGAAAGAGCTAAAACCAATGACAAGGGTAAGAAGAAGAAAGAATTGGGCCCAGATCCCAACTCACGAATGTTGGTTGTTTCTTCACAAGCCCAACTTTCTATGGATGAAGCCAGGATAGTGCACTGTGTGAATGACATATCCAAAGGTGAAGAGAGTGTGAGGATCTCAGTGGTAAATGAAGTTAGCAGTGAACGCTACCCGCCCTCATTTCAGTATATCCCAAAAAATATTGTTTATCAAAATGCATATGTAAATTTCTCTCTTGCTCGCATTGGTGATGAAGACTGTTGTCCGGAGTGTTTTGGTGATTGTTTATCTTCATCACTTTCATGTGCCTGTGCTCGTGAGACAGGAGGTGAGTATGCCTATACTTTGGATGGCCTTCTCAAGAAAGAATTTCTGGACCAAGCACTTTCTATGAACCGAGACCCAGAAAAGCATCATCACTTTTACTGCAAAGATTGCCCCCTTGAAAGGTCAAGGAATGAAAACAAACCAGATGCCTGCAAAGGGCACCTGGTAAGAAAATTCATTAAGGAATGCTGGAGCAAGTGTGGCTGCAGCAGACAATGTGGAAATCGAGTTGTGCAGAGAGGAATACAATGCAATTTGCAGGTCAAAATTTCTCTTGTATCTGGGATGTGTTTCGATTGTTACCTGTTCTAACGCTGTCGAAATCTACGTATAACAAACTTGAGGATCTTCTTAGAAAAATTTCATATGATTCTTAGATTATCATATCATATAGCTATTTGATTGCCTTTTCCCATAAAAGTAGAAGTAATTATACAATTGAGATATTCTGATGGCATGACTGTGTGCTTCTTTATCTCCTTTGTCTTATAATTCTTTCTATTGAATTCTCATTTATGGATTCTATATTTACCTATTTTCTATCCATGAGATAGCAAGCTATTCTCAATGTTATTTCTTGTATTTCAGGTATTTTTTACCTCTGAAGGAAAGGGATGGGGTCTTCGGACTCTCGAGGAATTACCTAGAGGTACTTTTGTATGTGAGTATGTTGGTGAAGTGTTGACTAACACCGAGCTCTATAATCGAAATGCTCAAGGCAATGGAGATGAAAGGCATACATACCCAGTGCTACTGGATGCTGATTGGTGTACAGAGGGAGTATTGAAAGATGAAGAGGCACTTTGTCTGGATGCAACACATTTTGGAAATGTTGGCAGATTCGTCAATCATAGGTAATTTGCGCATGAGAGTTTCAATATTTTTGGTGCAGTTCGGCGCTACGAGACTTAAGTCTCAGGTCACGAGATGATTGGCCTGGAAATTTTATTTCTGAGCTTTTAATTAGAAGGCCTTCATTGTTAAAAAACTTTGCTTGGGCTTGGGACTTGACACCTATTGGGCCGAATGACTCGGGCGACTTCGGACTCAGTTGAGTCCTGCTCAAGCCAAAAAATTGCCTGAAAAGTCGCCAAAAAAATACAAAATTGTTAAAAATAGTTAAAAGAAAACTAAGTTGTAACATCATTTAATATCGATAAAGGATGAAAAAATTGTATATAGAAGATTTGATATATAGTTGGAAACAATTCAGAAAAATGAAAAAAGGAAAAAATAGAAAATTGGAGCATATAAAAAGAAAATTTCACAAATCATCATTAAAAACATAAGTATTATTTAGAAACATATTTTTGAATCATTTATTAGTGATTTATTAAATAAATTCTTTATTTTTTATGCAAATTTAAGAAACCCATATTTGCCTCAGAAACTTGCTTCGGCAGAGTGCCGAGGCCAAGTTTTGAAACACTGAAGGTATTTGTTCTGAAACTACATTCTTTATGCTTACCCATTGATATGGATATTACTGCTGCTGATTTAGGGAGTTGACTTTAATTGACTTTGTGACCTATATATTTTGATGGTAATCAATTTCACTTGTGGTTCCTATTATGGCCACGCTGACCATCAAACTTCAAAAAGTCGGCTACCCAGCCTCTTAGGCGGGTTGCCCAGGAGGTTGGGAGGCCTCACTGCCGGGTGACAGCCCAGTGCGGCTGACTAATCGCCTAGGGCACCGCTGAGGAGCTATATTGGTGAGGGCAGAAATTGCCCTTGCTAAAAGGGCAGAAAATGTAATTTCCCCCCTTTAAAAGGGGGGAAATAATATTTGGCTGGCATTTTGGCTCCTGGAAACCCTAGAGACCTATATTTGTGCCCCAAAAACTACTTTTTTAGCTCAAAATTGATTTCTTTTTTAATGATCGAATTCCAATTCGAAGTTTTCAACTTCTCGTGGCTTTTTACCTATAAAACGTTTTGCGGATTAAAGTGGTTGCAAAAGAGAGATTTTGGCAACTGAAAGTGGCCGATTCAAGCCTCCTTCGATTAGCTTTCAAAAAGTAAATTCAATTGTTTATGTCTAGGATTCATATGTTTTGTGAGTGTTGTGTTATGTTATGCTTTTTTAATCATTTTTTTGTGTTTATTTTTTGAAGTTTGGCTGTACTTTTATGATAAAACTTCGTTGAGTGCCTTTTTTGTCTTTTTTAAGGTTTCTATTTCCGTGATCATAGTATATTTTTGGCTATGGTTCTAATTCATAATGGAACTTTGGAAAGTGTTGAAATCTAACTTTTGAGCTAAATTTTTGCGACTTTTTATATCTTAAACGGCTAACGCCTAATGGATGTAAATTCATGGTCTATGAGTTTTTATTTTGGCTTAAATGGTTAATAGATGTAAACTTTTGAGCAATTTCAAAGGTTTTGTTTTGGACATGTGTATTTTAGTGTCAAACAATGTTTTAGAAAATGTTGATATTATATGGATTAGAATTGGTCGATCTAGATCAGGAATTGTTCTAGACCGAACTGATTCCTCTAAATATATCGAGAACATGGTGGTTCCATAAAGAACCAGTTGGTTATTGGACAGAACTGGTCTGTTCGTGTTAAGGAACCGGGCGATCCGGCCCCGCTGGATGTCCCAATTTCCACTTTTTTGTTTTTTATTTTTTATTTCTAATTTATTGATTCTTAATTGGATAATTCGCTCGGCCAGATTGTTGATCATTCGCCGATCCAGACCAGTTTCCCGGATGGGCTTGTTCACTCAACCAATCTAGGTTTTTAAACATTGATTTTAAATGTAAATCTTTCGCATTGGTTAAATATGTTTGAAGTTTGAAAACTCTCCCCTCCCCCACCTTTAAAGAAAATAAGAGCAAATAAAGGTATTTCTTGAACATTTCTTACCATAATGTTCATGTAATTTAGTAATCTACAATAAAAACGTTATGCACATTACACCCCAACCACAGAAAGTAGGGTCAGCAGTCTGTTGAGTTATCAGACCTGACTACATATTGATGTCCTGGTATTCATGTTGACAAGACAGATATGTGCATGGAAGAGGGCACATTTTGCGTGATGTTACTTCAAGCTGCAGGTTAATGATTCATGCACTCTTCCCATGGAGGTAGTGCATGACGCTTTGCTACACTTGCTTGCATTGCTTGTGAAACAGAATTTGTGATGGTTTTGTCTGATGATTCATTATGAAGCCTCTATTGCCATATCCTTTACAAAAGTATAAAGGGACCAAAGTTTGGGAATCTTAAAAGATTTGACGTGGTTCCTTTACCCTGCATGCCATACGAATCTTATTTGTGTTGGGTGTACTGGGAGAACTTACCAAAAATAATGATGGGATCTGTAGGGGTAAGTTGGTCCAATTGAGATGAGAAGGTTATCAGGAACATTAGTCTCACTGTTTATGCAACCTGCAGGTATTCTTGACTTGAATATAAGAGAGTAACTTACCTTGTGGTCATATTCAAACCTTTTTTCCTTGTTTTTGAAAATGATGGTTGTATTCATGCTTATAAGCATAAAGATTAGGGTTGTGCAATTGGAAGAACAGTTGAGATGTCAAATTGGATGGCTTGGGTTGTTATGAAGTTCAATAAATTTTTTTTGAACTTTGACTCTAGTCAATGTCACTCTTGCGACCACCCGATTTGAAATTTGAGGGATAATAGTGATAGTGACCTCCTTGTACTAAAAGTAAATGGTCTCTTTGTATTACTTTTCCTTAACTATATGAGGACTGCGTATCAATAAAAGATTGTATTTCTCTGCGATTATTGTCTTACTCTATATGTTAATTTAACAAACCTAAAGTTTGTATATACTGTATAGGATACATAGACATACACACACAACAATTTGTCTATGTGATAGTAACACACACAGGTATCTACAAATTTATTAAGCATTCTGTATCTCATATAATGTATGTAGCGAGTACTAGCAAGTGTGTTTATGCTATCTAGTATACAATTTGCACCTCTTGGCTTCTACCATTTGTTTGACTGTGCCGATGCTGTACGAGTTGTTTCGATTCTGAATTTTCATGAACATACAAGCTTGGAGTGGCTTGCCACATTGGAGAAGAATTTATGAGACATGAATTGGTCTTCCGAATTGTTATCGACCATGCATTAATATATTGGATAGCACCATGACCTTTTAGTGGCAAACATTGCATGAAGAGTCAAAGCCTAAAGTGGGATGTCACTTCATAGGGTGGTCTGAATGTGTGTGCACAA
Organism: Amborella trichopoda; assembly: GCF_054954075.1. Classification (NCBI taxonomy): domain Eukaryota; kingdom Viridiplantae; phylum Streptophyta; class Magnoliopsida; order Amborellales; family Amborellaceae; genus Amborella; species Amborella trichopoda. Next base: position 6,117,240 of record NC_142342.1, on the reverse strand, counting down.
ATGCATGTTCAAAGCACACATTTGCAATCTCTGTAGAGCCTTTTTATATTTATCGTAGAAGGGCTGTCTTATTTTTGTTCTTGATGCTTAAATTTTATATTTATCTGTAATTTCTATCTTATATTTTTCTTTACTTCTTGTGGTGCATATTATTCTAGGGGTTCAGACATTCAATTCAGTGCCACAAATGTGAGTATTTTCTTATTCAAATGTTGTTTGAATTTGTCAAATTATCATTATGGTGCGTTTAGCATCTAAACGTTGACCTAGTAACTATGCTCTTCTACATTCCTATTGGTCCATCAAAGTCTTGGACAGGTAGCAACATGCTTAGGTGTGTAAAGTTGGTTCCCAGAAACTACACATATTCGGGGTGTCCAGTCACATGGCAGTACTCTTGTCTGTTTTGAGCCCCTTGCACAATTTCATGGGTCATGTCATGTGAGCTCAGTTAAGAATGAACCAGATCTGCGATCAACATTTGTCAGATCATGTATGGTTGGCGTGGTTGAAAAGGAACATGGACAGTCTGCTGGCCTATTGTTTCGCGGCTACCTGCGTTGAAGTGATACTGCAGAGCTAAATAAGATAATCCACATATTTAAGGTGAAACTCATTATTCCATCTATATGATCCAAATGATCAGAGGGGTGGCACACTGGCTTGTGTTTTGTCCGGACCTTGGGTTACATTAAGGGTTGTTGTAGGGCGGAAAGGGATGGCTTGTTTTGTGGATGGTGTATTATGCTATGATGTATGTCTCAGCATTCAAGTTTAACAGGGATGAGGATTCAGGCTTGGGCTTGATTGGTTAAGGACCTTAAGATGTTTTACAACACTATATCCCCAGTTGGAATCTTATAGCTGAACTACCATTAAAAGAAAGAAGTTCGACAGGATCCTAATAAAATCTTTGATAGATCAACCGTAAGTTGTGTGGTTTCAAATGAATTTTTGAACTGGTGAACGTAGTTTTTGGGTTCCTGGAACTTGGAATTTGTTCAACCCTTGAGGAATGTTGCACCGAGCTATGTTTTGGACATCATTCTTTTGCTTTATGATGCAATGAAGTTTTTCGATCCTGGGCCAGCACAACTCACTTATATCCATTATTTTGAATTCTTCCTTGTGGTTTTCTTTGTTCCCATCATCTCATGCAAGATATGTCCGCATTTAAATTTCAATCACTGGATTTAAGTTTGCATGAACCAAGCATTCGAGAAGTGTATTACAAAATTGGTCCAGAAAAATCGTAGCACATAAATTTAAAAAACTGATGTATTCAGTTGATGATGCTTCATGCCATTGGTAGAACTTGTATTAATGGTTTTGCAAATTGCATGAACCCAGCACTAAATTCATTAGCAAACTTGTTCAATTCTAAATGGTTGGCACCATTGGCATAGAGACCGAACTAGTTGTCTTATCAGTTAGGAGTTGACCGTATCCCAATGGGTCTCGATGGTGGGTCAGTTGGATCAGTCTCAAAAGATAGCATAAATAATGGACAAAATTAAGGAAATACAAATACAAAATTTTTTGCCTCATTGTTCTGGCACATTTCTCTGGGTTTTACTTAATTTTTCAGTTTTTAAGATAGAATGGGCAGTTCCTGGCCTAGTTCCTTGTCGAATTTGTTGGCCTGATACTGTTCTTCTAATGTTGGGACTTAGAACAATCAACCTGAAATATGTTACTACATCATACACTGGTTTTTGGTCATCATTCTGTTCGAATGCCATCTGAGTTTGGATGAAATTTGGAAATGCTTGTCTGTAAATGACTGAATTTTTCTAAAACTTGGGTGAACTTTGAGAATCAAACATGCATATCAAAAGAAGAACTTTGATATTCATGCAAACAACATACTGTTTTCTTTTAATAAAAATTGCTCTATAATGTTTTTTTTATTAATGTAATGACTTCTAGGTGTGGTGATGCAAATTTGGTGGAGATACCAGTTGAAATAGAGACGCCAGATCATCACTATTATCATGTATGCAATCTTACCGACCTATTTTTTCTTGAAATATAGTATATTCTTAGTTTTCTTTTGATATAGAGCCTTTTTTATGGGAAACGTTTATATAGAGCCAAGGCTCCAAACAATCAAATTTGAGCCTACCTCAAAAACTTCACTAGAAGAGGTTGTTTTGATGCCCAAATGTCTTCAAATTGATCATCTCAATATCAAGATGCATGGACATGAGAAAAAAAATGGATTTCAAGTTTTGGAAATAGTGTATTTTGTGACACATTTTTGCACCGTCAATTTTCAAGATTTTCAAGTTTTCATAGATCTGTTGATCTACACTATTTTTGAAGTTTTAAACTTTATAAATAAAGGTGAAAATATATTTTAAGGCTATCACAAAGATTTCCTGTATTGAAACCACATTTCTCGATACTATTTGAAGGTAGGCTCTAATTTGATTGTTTAGGTCCTAGGCTCTATACAAACCGCCCTTTTTTTTCGTGTTTAATATTGAACTTCGAAATCCAAATCTTTCTATTGATATGTGCAGCTTGCCTTCTTTACAACGAGAAAAGTAGAAGCACTAGATGAGCTTACTTGGGTATGTAACTTGACTTTTGGTAGACATGCTTGTGATGATTGTTTAGCTGTTTTGCTCAGCAGTGATTTGCCTGTTCTTCTATCTGACAATAATCATTGGATCTTGGATGAGCAAGAAATGTCCTTGGATACTTAAACGCTAGAAAGTTGAATGGCAATGCATTATTCCTTTAGATGAACCGGTTTTGGTAAAACTAGCCAGGATCCCCATGGTCGGTCTCCTTGGAATATTTAATTTTTACTTTGATTGGGAGTGTTATTGGCTTCCCGAATTCTGAAGATTCTTTTTGGTCTTGCAGTTCTATGTTTAAGAAAGAAAAAGTATTCGTTCCATTTATTTCTTCTGCAGCTCCATCTGCTATCTGTTCTGCTATTTATTCACAAAAGAGGGATCAATGTGTTTTTGAACAAAGTGGTTCTTGGGGAATAGAGATCTCCAATCAGAAGTCTCTTCCATGTTTGTCTTAAAATGAATTAAGCCTTTTTAGCTGTAAATTTGGCTTTAGAGTAATATATAATGATATGAATAAATCAATAAACCTTGCATTCTTCATGTAATTAATGAGTTCTATCTGATCACCATCATCTCTAGGGATTTAGCATGGATCCTTCAATAATGAATTTCTTTTGTGAAATTAAATCCCATGTTGGTATTTCTATTAGAGCTCTCACTTTTCTGTTATAAGTATCAATAAGCTACAGCATTGCAGTTCTTGTGCAGTATGACCACTAGATTCCTTTCATAGGTTGTTTTCCACTGCACTTGTGGCATTTGTTGCAGGACTATGGTATAGATTTTGAAGACCATGACCACCCTGTGAAAGCTTTCAAATGTCTATGTGGAAGCAAACTCTGCAGAGGAATTGGGCAACGAAGCAGTAAGTACCTTCATGCACCATTAGATTTTCTTTTTCTAGCTTCTTTCCCCTATTTTAGGCTTTTGGCCTTACACGCTATCATTTCAAACTAATTTTTGTGTGGGGGAAAACTAGTGAAATCCCATGCACCTTGAAGATTACGAAGCAAAAGCCACACTCATTTTGTTCTATAACCTAGCCTAATGTATTTAATTTAGAAAAACTACACTTTTTTTTATAAGAAAAAGAGAAAAAGAGTTTATTTCAGTGCGAAGAGAGAGAGAGAGGCAGAAGACGAAAACGGATGCTGCCAGGGGAGGGGGGGTTTAAAAATGAGGTCGTTGTCTTTAACATGCTTCCTGAATGTGAGGTCTTGGTTTTTCTCACCATCTTGTCTCTCTTTTTTAACTTGCTTTGATTCGAACGGTTTCTTTTTTCCTGAGATAGTGGCAGTTTAGATTATTTTTTTTTGCCTTTCTCCTCCTAATATTGAGCCTTCGCTATTTTTAGGGACAAAGGTCAGGCCGCTTACTGTTGACGGCTCATACCGAACATGATTCTGAGATCTCTCAACTTCACTATAACTGGTTTCAACGCATTAGCATACTGGGTTCTGAGTAGATGGACAAAATTGTACAGTGGCTACCAGTTCAAATCAATCTAATTAGGCGTTTTCCTATGTAGTTGTTTTATATGTTGTCTTAATACTTTTGGATCTAATTCTATGGATTGGTGGCGGTTTTACGGTTCTTGGTTGTGGCTTTGTTTGGATATTTTCTGGAATTTTGGTTTGCTGTTGCAGAAGGGGAATTGGCTGAAAATTAACATGCATTAATCTAAATTTGGATAAAATATAATAGAATATATATTAGGTTATGGTTTGCATAACGTGCCAACTTTAAACGATCAGAGTAAACGTGTCACCCCAAATTTTATTGGAAGATGTAATTTTGGTATCTGAAATTATTAAAATGGCTGGAAAATCTATTTTTACTTTTTAAAAAAACAAAATCTGTTATCGACTATAATTATCAAATTTAAAATTTTAAAAATAGTACTAATCGAACATATCTATAAACACTTTAAAAATCTTGATAATAAATGGTATATATTTTGAAAAACTATTTGTAGGATTTGAAATTCTCTTCATTTATATATTCGAAACTTCTTTCTTTCTCTCTTCCTACATCTTTCTCTCGTGTTTTTTAAAACACCACTCTTCCTAATAGCTTCTCACCTCCATGAAGCTTTCTCTCTCAAGAAGTTTGGGAGAATGGCTTTTAAAAAATGCATATCTTTTTGGATTTGTTTGGTCTAAAAAAAAAACAGGTTTAAATTAACTCAAGGGTTAAAAGAAATGAAATGTACAATTTATATGCCTCAAAATATCTTTTAAAACTTTGGATCTATTATGTAATGGAACTTAAAAATATGGGGTATGAAAATATTTTCCTTAAAACTTTTTCTTTAATACAATATTTGCCGTATTTATGCTGGAATCCGGAAATTCATGGCATGAAATGTTTTGCCCAAAGTTTTCAGTAATAATAAAGAGGGAAACTTACAATCTAGTGGGGCCTCTACAAGTAACTTATGCATGCTTAGGCGCAGGTGTTTGATTCAAGGAAAAAGTTTGTACAAGGCGAGGCCCTAAACAATCAAATTTCAGCACACCTCATAAAGTTACTAGGTGGGTTCACAAAAATGCTCAAGTCAATCATCTCGACTTCAAGTGTATAAATGAGAAAAGATAGACTTCAAGTCTCGGACATATGGCATCCTATAATGCATTTTTTGAACCCATAATTTTCAATTGTTTATAGATCGGTTTGATTTACACTGTCTTAAAAATTTTTAATTAGAGATGAAAATAAATTTCGAGACAATCACAAAGATTTCAGTACTGAAAAAAAATCTTTTTTAAAGGTGCGCCTTTGATTATTTAGGGCGTTAGCTTTATATAAACCACACCCTTTATGTAATGGAGCACTCATAAGACCTCAACGACAATTAAATTTTGACTTATCTTTATTTTATAATGATAACTTCCATATCTGTTAATTATTATTCTGTAAAATAAAATAATCACAATACGATATTCTCACAATAAATACTATTTCCAATATGGATTGTATACAATAAGACTATTTACCTTTGATATAAGATGGTCACAATTACTTACAACCATCCGATGTGAAATTTAAAAAAAATTATTTGAAGTTTGAAATTGGTCAATGGAATAAATACAGCCACTCAATTTCATATCCAATGGTCAAGATTAATTGTGACTACCTAGTACAAAAGGTAAATGGTCTCATTCTATGCTTTTCCTTTAATAACATGTACATATAAAATGTAAAACTCGAATTTGAAAAGAAACATTCATTTGCTTATAAATAGCTCTAAGAATATTAATAAAGTAAATGGGACGCAGTTTACTAGAAATTTTGAAGGAATTGATTTGATTATTTTATTTTTTATATATATTAATAAATATCACAACAATGTGCAAGCAATTTGCATAGACATGTATGGCTAAAGCTATTTTGTCTAATGAGTTCTGATATATTTTAGTATTTGTATACATTATTAACACTGTTATTTACAAACTTCCATACAAATGAAGCTCAATCTTGGTGAGATATTTCGGTTTTGGGTAGCATTTCACTGTAATGAGGCCATACAAATGAAACTGAATTAGTCACTAAGTTTGTTGGTTTTTGAAAGCATTGCCTTGCTATACAACTGAAGAAGCTGAGACACTACGAAATTTGTTGGTTTTTGATAGCATTTCCCTATTATGTGGCTTGCTGAGGGTTTCATGTGCATAGCCCAAAGGCATTGCTGGTCTGATGCCTCCGGGGTTCAGAGGGAAGAGAATGCGATAGTAACCGTCCATGATTGCATCGAAGTTGCATGTGGCTGCAACCTTTGGAATCTAAGCAAAACAAAACAGTATAAAGAGAATACATTAACAAAAAAAAATGAATGCATAACATGTAAATTTAAATGGTACAGTAGAGGTCAAGGGAGAAAAATTTCCCAATTATCAATGCATTTCTAATCTTGATTTCTTTTCATTTTCTGGCAAGCTGTTCTGCTAGTTGAAAAAATCTCCTTACTATTTGAGAATTTGTAAATACTTTCAGAAAAGATATTTCCGGGCTCTAGCTTTTTCTCTCAGTTTTCTATTCTTTTAAGGAAAGTTCCAGAAAAAAGATATTGTTAATTGCAGCATACAAATAATTCAATAAATAGAAACTTAAATTTCTCCGTTTTTAAATTTACCGTTTCGATTTTTTTTTTTCCCAAATGTTCCCCAACATGTTCCTGGACTTTATCTGAAAACTCCAAAATTTTAGACTCCCCAAGGGAATTCCACACATCATAATAAAATGCTATCATACCCAACTCTCACCCATCAAGTATATGAACACTTTCTGATCAGTAAACCCTTTTATTTTTCTATTCATGGAGTATCAGATTGAGAGTTACCTGATATATGTCAAGCATATAACCATGGAGAGTAGGGTACTCTATCAACTTCTTCTTCGTACATTTGAATAGAACATTATATACTAGATCAAAGCGAATCAAAGTGGTAAACAAGCAAATATCAGCAAGTGTCAGTGCATCACCACATAAGTAACGGTTAGTGGCCAAGTGGGCATCGATCTTATCTAATGTACTGAACAACACCTCAACAGCACTATCGTATGCCTCTTGGCTCTGTGCAAATCCACATCTGCAGAAAAATAGTAATAGTGTGTTTTCAACTTCCAATTCTGGATGTCACTTCCTCCATAGATACATCGATCTTTAATACATGAGCAAGTTTATAGTGGGTTTTAATTTTCAACTCTTCACTTCTTTCGATGATATATCAATCTTTTGTTGATACATAGTACAATTGTCAAAGGCAGCAAGAGGAGAACATCGCTTTTCAGATCAGATTCATATATGCTATTTGAGAACTATCCGTTGAATTAAAAAGTAAATATTCCAGAACAAAAAGAAATAAAAAAATCCAGAACATCAAATGAATATGCAGGGTACCAAACCACAATTCCACATAAGGAAGTTTGAATTTTTGCAGTTGATTGAATAAATAAAAGATGTTATGTACAAAAACCATTCAATTCAGGTACTTGAATGCACATAGAAAAGGAGAGGTCAAGTTTCTTATTGAACAATGTGAAAACACCATGTACGGCATTTTAGCATAGGATAGTATTTGCATCCAACAATTCATTTAACTTGGATTTGGATGCAAGCACGGATGTCACGCACGGCACAAACATGGATATGACGCTGCAAATTTAGTAAATGTAGGATGAGAGTAAATGGCATATGTTTTATATTTAGATATAGATTTAGAAGAATACAAAGTATATTAAGAACTCAATAACCACGCTGAAGTTAAGTAGTACAGTATTGAAGTCATTTATGAACGTATAAATACTTTAGAGGTAAAAATTTAAAAAGTCTTATATGAACAATTATACAATGGTTAGTCATTTCCATCCATGATATTCAACAAGATTAAATACAATCATGTTTTCTTACTTCGAGAGGATCAATTATTTATGAACTGTCTATGTTTTCATATTTGAAAGAGAGTACTCTTAACTTGTTTTTATCTGCCATTTCAAGTGAGACCCATGATATGTGACACCAAAAATGGGGACAATAAATAATACTAACTTGACAAGTAACCATATTGCTAGGAGAGCACAAAAATTCCCCAAGGATGTATACATAATTTAGAGAGACTGCTTGCTTATGGTTGACACCCAAAAATATAACACATTGGACACGGTTGACTAGAAAATGGAACTTTCTTTTAAAGACAGCATAAAATCACCCTAAGTTTCACCTCAAAAGGTACAATATGTGTGTTTGTAAGGATTTGATTGGAATTTTATGTGACTGAGAACGGGAATTTGACAACACTTGAACGTCAACTGTGCATTTATTATATGTCCTCCTTTTGTGCCATCGTTGAGAAGATCAACTTCGTCAGACATATGAGATTTGATATATTGAGCTTCAAGATTCACGAACACTAGGAGACCTAAAATTTTTTTCTCGAACAATACATTTTCTCAAGAGGAACTATAATTAAATGTAGCAAGAATTGCAGAAACCAAACAAAATCCAATCCACTGCACCATGGCCCCAAAAAGGAACCAACATAAATATTATCATAAGCACTGGAAGACAATCTATCATAGACAAAATAGGAAAATTGGTGTGCATTTTGGGAGTAGAATTCACCTTTTCACACACCTTATGAAATTAATAGAGGTGGGTGCTCTCATTCTGCTTTTTTATGCTTTTGATATACATTCTTTCCCTATATAGATCCCATTAGCCCAAGAGAAAACACTGTAAATTCTCTACCAACAAGTACGGCTAGACAAAGATCGAAAATCACGGGCAGCTTGGGTGCGCACCCATAGTGATATACTTCACCCACCTTCCCCCAAAAAAAAAATAATAAAATAAAAATAACCAGGCAATTATCATATAGTTTCTATTTGGCGGACTTTTCTACACAAGCAAAGTTCCAAAGCTGAATGCATAACAAGGAGTTGCAGAAGACAATTGCACTAAACCCATAAAGTGGTCCATCAAACAGGTCTCGATTTTACATAACACTCATGAAATAGATTACAAAAGGTGACAAAATGCAACACTTGAGGTAAGAAATTGGCAAATTTGGTTCAACCCAATGTTTAAAAAGTTGGACCGGTGGGCTAAACCAGTCACTCACTGGTACCAAGTCGAACAAGCAAAGTCGCAAATCATAAAAAAAAATAAAGGAAGCGAAAAAAATGCAAACGAAATTTAAAATATTTAAAAAAACATTTAGGGATTTCAAATCATTCTAGAATAAATAGTTTGCTAACCAGCAATTATCATATAGTTTCTATTTGGCGGACGTTTCTACACAAGCTAAGTTCCAAAGGTGAATGCACAACAAGGAGTTGCAGTAGACAATTGCACTAAACCCGTAAAGTGGTCCATCACACAGGTCCCGATTTTACATAACACTCATGAAATAGAGTAAAAAATGTAAAAAAATGTACCACTTAAGGTAAGAAATTGGCAAATTTGGTTCAACCCAATGTTTAAAAAGTTGGACCGGTGTGCTAAACAAGTCACTCACTGGTACCAAGTCGAACAGGCAAATTCGCAAATCAAAAAAAGAAAGAAAAGGAAGCAAAAAAAATACAAACAAAATTTAAAATGTTTAAAAAACATTTAGGGATTTCAAATCATTCTAGAATCAATAGTTTGCTAACAAGCAATTATCATATAGTTTCTATTTGGCGGAATTTTCTACACAAGCTAAGTTCCAAAGGTGAATGCACAACAAGGAGTTGCAAGAGACAATTGCACAAAACCCGTAGAGTGGTCCATCAAACAGGTCCCGATTTTACATAACACTCATGAAATAGATTACAAAAGGTGACAAAATGCAACACTTGAGGTAAGAAATTGGCAAATTTGGTTCAACCCAATGTTTAAAAAGTTGGACCGGTGGGCTAAATCAGTCACTCACTGGTTCCAAGTCGAAGAGGCAAAGTCGCAAATCAAAAAAAAGAAAGAAAAGGAAGCGAAAAAAATGCAAACGAAATTTAAAATGTTTAAAAAAACATTCAGGGATTTCAAATCATTCTAGAATCAATAGTTTGCTAACCAGCAATTATCATATAGTTTCTATTTGGCGGACTTTTCTACACAAGCTAAGTTCCAAAAGTGAATGCACAACAAAGAGTTGCAGTAGACAATTGCACTAAACCCGTAAAGTGGTCCATCAAACAGGTCCCGATTTTACATAACACTCATGAAATAGATTACAAAAGGTGACAAAATGCAACACTTGAGGTAAGAAATTGACAAATTTGGTTCAACCCAATGTTTAAAAAGTTGGACCGGTGGGCTAAACCGGTCACTCACTGGTTCCAAGTCGAAGAGGCAAAGTCGCAAATCAAAAAAACAAAGAAAAGGAAGCAAAAAAAATGCAAACGAAATTTAAAATGTTTAAAAAAACATTTAGGGATTTCAAATCATTCTAGAATCAATAGTTTGCTAACCAGCAATTATCATATAGTTTCTATTTGGCAGACTTTTCTACACAAGCTAAGTTCCAAAGGTGAATGCACAACAAGGAGTTGCAGTAGACAATTGCACTAAACCCGTAAAGTGGTCCATCACACAGGTCCCGATTTTACATAACACTCATGAAATAGAGTACAAAAGGTGACAAAATGCAACACTTGAAGTAAGAAATTGGCAAATTTGGTTCACCCCAATGTTTAAAAAGTTGGACCGGTGGGCTAAACCTGTCACTCACTGGTTCCAAGTTGAACAGGCAAAGTCGCAAATCAAAAAAAGAAAGAAAAGGAAGCGAAAAAAATGCAAACGAAATTTAAAATGTTTAAAAAAACATTTAGGGATTTCAAATCATTCTAGAATCAATAGTTTGCTAACCAGCAATTATCATATAGTTTCTATTTAGCGGACTTTTCTACACAAGCTAAGTTCCAAAGGTGAATGCACAAAAAGGAGTTGCAGTAGACAATTGCACTAAACCCGTAAAGTGGTCCATCAAACAGGTCCCAATTTTACATAACACTCATGAAATAGATTACAAAACGTGAGAAATTGCAACACTTGAGGTAAAAAATTTGTAAATTTGGTTCAACCCAATACTTAAAAAGTTGGACCGGTGGGCTAAACCAGTCACTCACTGGTTCCAAGTAGAACAAGCAAAGTCGCAAATCAAAAAAAAAAAGTAAAGGAAGCAAAAAAAATGCAAACGAAATTTAAAATGTTTAAAAAAACATTTAGGGATTTCAAATCATTCTAGAAACAATAGTTTGCTAACCAGCAATTATCATATAGTTTCTATTTGGCAGACTTTTCTACACAAGCTAAGTTCCAAAGGTGAATGCACAACAGGGAGTTGCAGTAGAGAATTGCACTAAACCCGTAAAGTGGTCCATCACACAGGTCCCGATTTTACATAACACTCATGAAATAGAGTACAAAAGGTGACAAAATACAACTCTTGAGGTAAGAAATTGGCAAATTTGGTTCAACTCAATGTTTAAAAAGTTGGACCGGTAGGTAAAACCAGTCACGTACAGGTTCCAAGTCGAACAGGCAAAGTCGCAAATCAAAAAAACAAAGAAAAGGAAGCAAAGAAAAGGCAAACGAAATTTAAAATTTTTAAAAAAACAATTAGCGATTTCAAATCATTCTAGAATCAATAGTTTGCTAACCAGCAATTATCATATAGTTTCTATTCGGCGGACTTTTCTACACAAGCTAAGTTCCAAAGGTGAATGCACAACAAGGAGTTGCAGTAGACAATTGCACTAAACCCGTAAAGTGGTCCACCAAACAGATCCCGATTTTACATAACACTCATGAAATAGATTACAAAAGGTGACTCAATGCAACACTTGAGGTAAGAAATTGTCAAATTTGGTTCAACCCAATGTTTAAAAAGTTGGACCGGTGTGCTAAACCAGTCACTCACTGGTTCCAAGTCGAACAGGCAAAGTCGCAAATCGAAAAAAGAAAGAAAAGGAAGCGAAAAAAATACACTCATGTGAATGCACAAACCCGTAAAGTGGTCCACCAAATAAGTCTCGATTTTACATAACACTCATGAAATAGATTACAAAAGGTGACTCAATGCAACACTTGAGGTAAGAAATTGTCAAATTTGGTTCAACCCAATGTTTAAAAAGTTGGACCGGTGGGCTAAACCAGTCACTCACTGGTTCCAAGTCGAACAGGCAAAGTCGCAAATCAAAAAAAGAAAGAAAAGGAAGCGAAAAAAATACACTCATGTGAATGCACAAACCCGTAAAGTGGTCCACCAAATAAGTCTCGATTTTACATAACACTCATGAAATAGATTACAAAAGGTGACTCAATGCAACACTTGAGGTAAGAAATTGTCAAATTTGGTTCAACCCAATGTTTAAAAAGTTGGACCGGTGGGCTAAACCTGTCACTTACTGGTTCTAAGTCGAACAAAGTCGCAAATCAAAAAAAGGAAAAAAAAAGAGGAGAAAAAAATGCAAACGAAATTTATAATGTTTAAAAAAACATTTAGGGATTTCAAATCAATCTAGAATCAATAGTTTGCTAACCAGCAATTATCATATAATTTCTATTTGGCGGGCTTTTCTACACAAACTAAGTTCCAAACGTGAATGCATAACAAAGAGTTGCAGTAGACAATTGCACTAAACCCGTAAAGTGGTCCATCACACAGGTCCCGAATTTACATAACACTCATGAAATAAAGTACAAAAGGTAAAAAAATGTACCACTTGAGGTAAGAAATTTGCAAATTTGGTTCAACCCAATGTTTAAAAAGTTGGACCGGTGGGCTAAACCAGTCACTCACTGGTTCCAAGTCGAACAGGCAAATTCGAAAATCAAAAAAAGAAAGAAAAGGAAGCGAAAAAAATGCAAACGAAATTTAAAATGTTTTAAAAAACATTTAGGGATTGCAAATCATTCTAGAATCAATATTTTGCTAACCAGCAATTATCATATAGTTTCTATTTGGCAGACTTTTCTACACAAGGTAAGTTCCAAAGGTGAATGCACAACAAGGAGTTGCAGTAGACAATTGCACTAAACCCGTAAAGTGGCCCATCACACAGGTCCCGATTTTACATAACACTCATGAAATAGATTACAAAAGGTGACAAAATGCAACACTTGAGGTAAGAAATTGGCAAATTTGGTTCAACCCAAGGTTTAAAAAGTTGGACCGGTGGGCTAAACCAGTCCCACTGGTTCTAAGTCGAACAAGCAAAATCGCATATCAAAAAAAGAAAGAATAGGAAGCGAAAAAAATGCAAACGAAATTTAAAATGTTTTGAAAAAACATTTAGGGATTTCAAATAATTTTAGAATCAATAGTTTGCTAACCGGCAATTATCATATAGTTTCTATTTGGCGGACTTTTCTACACAAGCTAAGTTCCAAAGGAGAATGCACAACAAGGAGTTGCAGTAGAGAATTGTACTAAACCCGTAAAGTGGTCCATCAAACAGATCCCAATTTTACATAACACTCATGAAACAGATTACAAAACGTGACAAAATGCGACACTTGAGGTAAGAAATTGGCAAATTTGGTATAACCCAATGTTTAAAAAGTTGGACCGGTGGGCTAAACCAGTCACACACTGGTTCCAAGTCGAACAGGCAAACTCGCAAATCACAAAAAGAAAGAAAAGGAAGCGAAAAAAATGCAAACGAAATTTAAAATGTTTAAAAAAATATTTAGGGATTTCAAATCATTCTAGAATCAATAGTTTGCTAACCAGCAATTATCATATAGTTTCTATTTGGCGGACTTTTCCACACAAGCTAAGTTTCAAAGGTGAATGCACAACAAGGAGTTGCAATAGACAATTGCACTAAACCCGTAAAGTGGTCCATCACACAGGTCTCGATTTTACATAACACTCATGAAATAGAGTACAAAAGGTGACCAAATGCAACAATTGAGGTAAGAAATTGGCAAATTTGGTTCAACCCAATGTTTAAAAAGTTGGACCGGTGGGCTAAACCAGTCACTCACTGGTTCCAAGTCGAACAAAGTCGCAAATCAAAAAAAGAAAGAAAAGGAAGCGAAAAAAATGCAAACGAAATTTAAAATGTTTAAAAAAACAATTAGGGATTTCAAATCATTCTAGAATCAATAGTTTGCTAACTAGCAATTATCATATCATTTCTATTTGGCGGACATTTCTACACAAGCTAAGTTCCAAAGGTGAATGCACAACAAAGAGTTGCAGTAGACAATTGCACTAAACCCGTAAAGTGGTCCATCACACAGGTCCCGATTTTACATAAACCTCATGAAATAGAGTACAAAAGGTAACAAAATGTACCACTTGAGGTAAGAAATTGGAAAATTTGGTTCATCCCAATGTTTTAAAAGTTGGACCGGTGGGCTAAAACAGTCACCCACTGGTTCCAAGTCGAACAGGCAAATTCGCAAATCAAAAAAAGAAAGAAAAAGAAGCGAAAAAAATGCAAACGAAATTTAAAATAATTAAAAAAACATTTAGGGATTTCAAATTATTCTAGAATCAATATTTTGCTACCCAGCAATTATCATATAGTTTCTATTTGGCGGACTTTTCTACAAAAGCTAAGTTCCAAAAGTTGATTGCACAACAAGGAGTTGCAGTAGACAATTGCACTAAACCCGTAAAGTGGTCCATCACACAGGTCCCGATTTTACATAACACTCATGAAATAGAGTACAAAAGGTGACAAAATACAACTCTTGAGGTAAGAAATTGGCAAATTTGGTTCAACCCAATGTTTAAAAAGTTGGACCGGTGGGCTAAACCTGTCACTCACTGGTTCCAAGTCGAACAGGCAAAGTCGCAAATCAAAAAAAAGAAAGAAAAGGAAGCGAAAAAAATGCAAAAGAAATTTAAAATGTTTAAAAAAACATTTAGGGATTTCAAATCATTCTAGAATCAATAGTTTGCTAACCAGCAATTACCATATAGTTTCCATTTGGCGGACTTTGCTACACAAGCTAAGTTCCAAAGGTGAATGCACAACAAGGAGTTGCAGTAGACAATTGCACTAAACCCGTAAAGTGGTCCATCAAACAGGTCCCGAGTTTACATAACACTCATGAAATAGATTACAAAAGGTGAAAAAATGCAACACTTGAGGTAAGAAATTGGCAAATTTGGTTCAACCCAATGTTTAAAAAGTTGGACCGGTGGGCTAAACCAGTCACTCACTGGTTCCAAGTCGAACTGGCAAAGTCGCAAATCAAAAAAAGAAAGAAAAGGAAGCGAAAAAAATGCAAACGAAATTTAAAATGTTTAAAAAAACATTTAGGGATTTCAAATAATTCTAGAATCAATAGTTTGCTAACCAACAATTATCATATAGTTTCTATTTGGCGGACTTTTCTACACAAGCTAAGTTCCAAAGGGGAATGCACAACAAGGAGTTGCAGTAGACAATTGCACTAAACCCGTAAAGTGGTCCATCAAACAAGTCCCGATTTTACATAGCACTCATGAAATAGATAACAAAACGTGACAAAATGCAACACTCGAGGTAAGAAATTGGCAAATTTGGTTCAACCCAATGTTTAAAAAGTTAGACCGGTGGGCTAAACCAGTCACTCACTGGTTCCAAGTAGAACAGGCAAAGTCGCAAATCAAAAAAAGAAAGAAAAGGAAGCGAAAAAAATACAAACGAAATTTAAAATGTTTAAAAAAATATTTAGGGATTTCAAATCATTCTAGAATCAATAGTTTGCTAACCAGCAATTATCATATAGTTTCTATTTGGCGGACTTTTCTACACAAGCTAAGTTCCAAAGGTGAATGCACAACAAGGAGTTGCAGTAGACAATTGCACTAAACCTGTAAAGTGGTCCATCACACAGGTCCCGATTTTACATAACACTCATGAAATAGAGTACAAAAGGTGACAAAATGCAAGACTTGAGGGAAGAAATTGGCAAATTTGGTTCAACCCAATGTTTAAAAAGTTGGACCGATGTGCTAAACCTGTCACTCACGGATTCCAAGTCAAACAAAGTCGCAAATCAAAAAAAGAAAGAAAACGAAGCGAAAAAAATGAAAACGAAATTTAAAATTTTTAAAAAAACATTTTGGGATTTTAAATCATTCTAGAATCAATAGTTTGCTAACCAGCAATTATCATATAATTTTTTTTTGGCGGACTTTTCTACACAAGCTAAGTTCCAAAGGTGAATGCACAACAAGGAGTTGCAGTAGACAATTGCACTTAAACAGTAAAATGGTCCATCAAACAGGTCCCGATTTTAAATACCACTCACGAAATAGATTACAAAACGTGACAAAATGCAACACTTCAGGTAAAAAATTGCCAAATTTGGCTCAACCCAATGATTAAAAAGTTGGACCGATGGGTTAAACCAGTCACTCACTGGTTTAGTGTCGAACAAGCACACTCGCAAATCAAAAAAAGAAAGAAAAGGAAGCGAAAAAAATACAAACGAAATTTAAAATGTTTAAAAAAACATTTAGGGATTTCAAATCATTCTAGAATCAATAGTTTGCTAACCAGCAATTATCATATAGTTTCTATTTGGCGGACTTTTCTACACAAGTCAAGTTTCAAACGTGAATGCACAACAAGGAGTTGCAGTAGACAATTGTACTAAACCCGTAAAGTGGTCCATCACACAGGTCCCGATTTTACATAACACTCATGAAATAGAGTACAAAAGGTGACAAAATACAACACTTGAGGTAAGAAATTGGCAAATTTGGTTAACCCCAATGTTTAAAAAGTTGGACCGGAGGGCTAAACCTGTCACTCACTGGTTCCAAGTCCAACAGGCAAAGTCGCAAATCAAAAAAAGAAAGAAAAGGAAGCGAAAAAAATGCAAACGAAATTTAAAATGTTTAAAAAAACACTTAGGGATTTCAAATCATTCTAGAATCAATAGTTTGCTAACCAGCAATCCTCATATAATTTCTATTTGGCAGACTTTTTTACATAAGCTAAGTTCCAAAGGTGAATGCACAACAAGGAGTTGCAGTAGACAATTGTGCTAAACCCGTAAAGTGGTCCATCTAACAGGTACCGATTTTACATAACACTCATGAAATAGATTACAAAAGGTCACAAAATGAAACACTTGAGTTAAGAAAGTTCCAAATTTGGTTCAACCCAATGTTTAAAAAGTTGGACCGATGGGCTAAACCAGTCACTCACTGATTCAGTGTCGAACAAGCACACTCGCAAATCAAAAAAAGAAAGAAAACGAAGCGAAGAAAATGCAAACGAAATTTAAAATGTTTAAAAAAACATTTAGGGATTTCAAATCATTCTAGAATCAATAGTTTGCTAACCAGCAATTATCATATAGTTTCTATTTGGCGGACTTTTCTACACAAGCTAAGTTCCAAAGGTGAATGCACAACAAGGAGTTGCAATAGACAATTGCACTACACCCATAAAGTGGTCCATCACACAGGTCCCGATTTTACATAACACTCATGAAATAGAGTACAAAAGGTGACAAAATACAACACTTGAGGTAAGAAATTGGCAAATTTGGTTCAACCCAATGTTTAAAAAGTTGGACCGGTGGGCTAAACCAGTCACTCACTGGTTCCAAGTCGAACAGGCAAAGTCGCAAATCAAAAAAAGAAAGAAAAGGAAGAGAAAAAAATGCAAACGAAATTTAAAATGTTTAAAAAAACATTTAGGGATTTCAAATCATTCTAGAATCAATAGTTTGCTAACCAGCAATTAACATATAGTTTCTATTTGGCGGACTTTTCTACACAAGCTAAGTTCCAAAGGTGAATGCACAACAAGGAGTTGCAGTAGACAATTGCACTAAACCCGTAAAGTGGTCCATCACACAGGTCCCGATTTTACATAACACTCATGAAATAGATTACAAAAGGTGACAAAATGCAACACTTGAGGTAAGAAATTGGCAAATTTGGTTCAACCCAATGTTTAAAAAGTTGGACCGGTGGGCTTAACCAGTCACTCACTGGTTCCAAGTAGAAGAGGCAAAGTCGCAAATCAAAAAAAGAAAGAAAAGGAAGCGAAAAAAATGCAAACGAAATTTAAAATGTTTAAAAAAACATTTAGGGATTTCAAATCATTCTAGAATCAATAGTTTGCTAACCAAAAAAATAAAAAAATTAAATATAACTTCTAGGCATGTTAGGCCTAGTTCTGACTCCTGAGTTGGGAATAAAATCGGATCGACTACCTGCCGATTATGGTTCACTTGGGTGTTTCCAAGTCGAATGGCCGATTTTTTTAGCACCGGTTCAACCTGCCACAAAGACCTTTCTAGTAGCCACAAACAATATGGACGGAACAACCTATGTGAGAACAACCATGGTATTTAACTCTTCAACTACTGGAGAACCAGGCAGATGGTTCTACGCATTCAATAAAAATTGATTTCATGGTCAAGGTAAAAATCGAATTCAAGCTCTTGCTATTCAAATCAGATTCAAGACTTCGCAATCTAACAAAACTGAAGTAGTTGCCATCAAAAATGCACCACAACACTTCATCAAACAATGCACAATCACAATCCAAATGAATAACTACCCAGCCTACTTTAATTTGAACAGCAGAAGTCAAAATTTAAAACTCATTAGCTACCCGCTCATCAGCAAATGTTGTTGCTAAGATTCACAAAGTCTGTCTATCAGAGCTTCTAAAGAGTTCAAATGCACAATGATCCTCGAAGCTCATAAAAAAAATACCAAAAGAAACAGGGGCAATACCCAAATCCAGTACTAAGGAGAAAATGCACAATTACCATCACACTCAGATTCAGTAGACCAAAGAAAAATAAAAGAGAGAGAGAGCTGACAATTGAAATCTATATATTCAGAGAAAAAAATAAAGGAATAAAGAATTAAAATGCAACCAATCCAAATCATCTTGGGAACAAAATGAACATATACCTGTAAACCCCGTTGTTAACATTCGGATAAATCAAATCATACCACTCGTTAATCTTCCCATCTAGCTCTGGTGGCGAGAGGTCCAACCCCGAATCACCCACCTCCCCGTCAAACCCCGAATTCAAAAACTCGATAATATCGAAGCTCTCATTGCAAGCAACATCTCTCTTCTTAATATCCCAAAGCATCGGAACAGTGCTCCTTCCATCATAGCCCCCATGTCTAAGACCATACACCTCCTTTAGTGTCTTACACCCATTAGCCTTATCCAAACCAGGAGTATAATCACTTCTATCTCCATTAAAACTCCTAGAACTCTTGAATTCCCATGATCCATTGACACCAGGTGAAGCAATGGAGACTGGTATTGCCTCTTCAAAACCTTTGAGAGCCCTCACAATTAGGGTTCTATGGGCCCAAGGGCAAGCAAGGGCCACATAGAGGTGATACTTTTTGGGGGGCTTTTTTTGGCGGGAGCCAACGGCCAGAGATTTGAATTTGGAGGGGGGCCTTGCGTAGGAGCCTGACGAATCAGATGGCGCCATCTGGCTCATCATGATTTGCCATGCGGAGGTCCAGGCCGAACGGACGGCTGCGATTAGAAGTTGGGGAGGCAGGGAGTTGGACCAGAGGAAAGTGGTTATGGAGCTTAGGAGATTAGGGTTACGATCAGCTCCGCACATTCTAGGGCTGACGTGGCGGTACAAGGGGCGATGCAGGTTTGGGGGGAGATGGGGTGGTTTAAGGAGCCTTTTGGTCTTTTCCGATGACGGTATTGAAAGGCAGGGCCCGAGGGTTAGAGCCATTTTCTTTACGCCGATAATGATGAGAGGAGAGTTTAAAGAGGAAAAATCAGGGGTATAATGGTCATTTTTGCCTTAAAGAAAAATGAAAGGCACCGAACTAGATAAGGGACCTTTCAGGGATTCTCACAAGAGCTTGGGTTTTGTTAATAAAAATGGGTCTCAAGCAAAATTTGAACTCATTTGGAAAAATTCAAGCCACAGAAATTGAGAAAAAAAATGAGGATAAACATCTTTAGTAATTAGTTTGATTTTCCATGATTTTAATTTCCATTTTATTATTTTCGAATGATTTCATTTTCCATTTTATTCTCAATATAAAATTTTATGCAAACAGAGGATTACATCGAACAGTGATTCAACGTCTTTAGGCGCGTCCCCATCCACATTTTGTCCTCTTTCTCTCTCTCGAGGCCAAGATCAAACATGTCCAAAACTTGAAAGCCTTTTTTATCCATATTCACACATCTTAAAGTAAAGATGACCAATTTGAGGAAATTTCAGCATATGAACAACTTTTCTCGATCAATTTTTGAGATATTACTTACATAGTGTAATTGATTAAATAGCCTACCACAATTAGTTAAAAAAAGGGTTTGACGATGATAATGAAACAGTGTTATAGCTAATTAAGATTGACTCCCATCCATTACGTGTTTTGCACCCAGGCAACATAGTGAGAGAGAGAGAGGGGCCGAGAAAAATAGACAAAAATAGAAGAGAGATACCTAGACATACAAATATACATTAAACCAATAGTCATCCCATCTTAGAACTTGTGTATACTATAAATAAACATGTTCCCAATAAGCTAATCAAACTTAGTATAAAACTATGAAGACCAGACACAAATTGAGATATGATGATCAGAAAGAGAGGCAAAAGAAAACCACAAAGAGAAGGAAAACCACAAAAAGAAGGACAAGGCCTTATAATTCAATTTCAACCTAACAAAATGATTTAAAGTTTCAACATTGATCTGCAAAGCCCACTAAAACCAGACCATACAAAAATGAGGAGACTCCACACGGTAAATTCTATTTCAAAACATTTCTATTTCAAAACATTAAAAAGAGCAACAAATCCAACTTCGAACAGATATAACAACTCTCAACAAAAACCAAATTAAAGTCAAATTCTAATGTTTCTGAACTTAGATGATAGTGTTTGCTGCACTGGCAATACGAGGCCATAGATCCGCACACTCCTTCCCAATTGGCCCTGTGATGGCAGATCCTGCAAAAAACCCACAAAACACAAATATTGTTCAAGTTCATGTACTCAGGCCCTCACTCCCTCTCTCACTGTCACACACATAACCACAAATGTATTACCTTTCATTTCTCCTTTCGGATTCACTATGACACCCGCATTATCTGTTGAGAAAAAATGAGGCCCAAGTGTAAGTACTCAAACTAAAGCACAACATGAAAAAATTGAGGTATTCATTGAGTGATCAAGATGTTTATAGGGTTAAAATAGAATTTTTTTCCGAGACCTTTTTAATTCACAATTACTTTTAGTTATAGATAACAAAAATCGGGACAATGCTAGGCACCTTACTCAAAAAGCCAGATCTTAATCTGATGAATTTTACAATAATCACCACAATGTAATAAAATGGGAACATATCAATTGTTTTCTTTGAACTTCTGCTGCCAAAATGCAAGACAGAAACCCCACATATACCATGCTAAAACCTTTAAATTTTCTGAACGGGCCAGCATCGTTCGGTGAAAGACCATAAGTGGGTGAGGTAAATAGATGATTACCAAAAAATCAACTTTCTAGACATCCTTAACCCATTACTCTCTCACATACTAAACCCCAATACTATACTTTCTTGTATTGAACCCCCCAAGTCAAATAATCAACAAACCGAAGACTAATATAATATGCCCTTCTCCTCTCTCCCTCTCTACCCACCTGTCTCTTTCTCTCTCTACCCAACCTCTCTCACTCTCAATACCTCGCCGATTTTCTCTCTTCGGCTTACCTTACAGGCCAGAAAAATAATAGCATGGGTGGTTATCCAGCAAACAAGATCCCTACTCTTGGGGCACAGGCACCGAGCACCATTTCCGACCAACCAGCTGGTTTCCCGACAACAATGTCTCATTTTCCTTCCAAAAATAAGAAGCCCACTGATTTCCAGGCCAAGAGGTCCTGGTTTCCGGCCAAATTCAGAAACCTGCATAGGTTACGGCAAAAAATAGAAACCCCAAGGCAAGAAATAGAAACCCAGTAATTTTTGGGCAACGAATGTTTCCCTTTTCGGGCCAACCTACTGATTTTTATGGCTACTAAGGTCCTGTTTTGCTGGCTTCCCAAGTCTGGTTTTCGGTCATATGTTGCGAACTATCACTGTACCGTTAACCAAGAAATCCATTCTCTGGCCAAAAGTAAGAAAATTGTTGATTTCCCAGAGGCCAAGGTCCCTATTCCAGCCAGAAAATCACATACCCTTCCAGTTGCGTTCCAATGCCCAATGTCGCATTACCATTTTCTTGCTTGAACTACTTGGTCTGTGTTACTTCAGGCGAATATGTTTCACATGTCATTTTATGGAACTCAGATTGGAATTTTACTCTGTGAAGGATCTTGAGCAAAGATGGTGTGGCCATTGACATGCTCGAGGATGATTTTGTTTTTATGTTTTTTTTACTAATTCTGCGTTTCAATTAGAATGGAGGTTCAGTTTTTCCGAGGACTGTGATCCCTTTCCGGCAAACAATCCAAAGAGAATCACCAACGAAGCATCTCTACGCACCCTCTCTCAAACCTCAGGATCTTTGAAATTGGTTGTTGGCCCCCGTAGCCCCATTTAGAGGAAACAAACTGAAACATTTTGTGGTGTTGTTTGCTTCTAATTGAGGACTAGTAATATTCAAGCTCTGAGAATGGGATTATGACAAATCGAGGCCAGAAGACTTTGAGTTAAGCCGCTGTAGTTCTTGATAGAGAAAGGGGATGTACAGTAGCAGAATGCAGAGATATTGATTGTAGTGAGAGGAATTGATGGAAAGTAATGGAGAGAAAGAAAGAGGGTGGGTAGAGAGAGAAAGAGCGTAAGATGATGGGTAGAGAGAGAGGGTGGGTAGAGATAAGGCCAGTAGAGAGAGAAAGAGAGAGAGCGGGTAGAAAGAGTAAGAGAGGAGAAGGGCATTTTAGGATCAATGACTTTTTGACCGGGGGAAGGGGGGGGTAAATATAAGAAAACATTGTATTAGGGTTTAGGGTGTGATCTTAAAAGCATTGGGAGGTAGGATGGGTACAAAGTTGATTTTGGGGGGGTATTTATAATTTTCCCTAGATAATTTTCAGTAAGTGGGAAGTAATATACTACTCTGAGGACAATAGAACAACCACAATCCTCGAGGCTATCACCAACAAAATGATGGAAAATGATTCTCAAAGGATGGAGCCCAGAAATGGGGTCCTGTCTTGTTTTGGCAGTTCCCACTCTCATTCCATCCTACATCATTTCAACGGACATCGATGAGCTCAAGGATCCAAGGAAGTCCATAATCCTTATGCCTATATTATACTTCCCCTTAGTTTCTTCTACAACTCGAGGAGCAACCAAACAAGGGCAGAAAACTTCTTCATAGGACAAATGGGCAAATACCAGGACTCTATGCTGAAGAAAACAAGACAAGTGCGATTTATGTGTAAAAGGGAACCAAAGATTGTCCACCATCATGGTTAATGATAAGAAGTTTCAATAGGTGAAGGAAATTTTAAAAGGAGTCCATAATCATATGTTGAATCAGAAGATGACAATGCCCTGATCTACAAGCAATACAATGAAAAGATAAAAGAAGCACCCATCCCCAAATAAATATGAAAATTTCAAGGATGGCCAAAAATGCTTCCCCAGACGCATCTTGTTTGCTACGTTTCAATACATTTAACTATTAGATTCATGAATTATCATATTTCATAGGAACAACATGGCCAGCCATTTGGCCCTGCTAACAATTTGGTGAGATCCTAATTACACCCTCCAAGGTGCTAATGAACCTATAAATAATGCAATATTTGTGACGAATAGGGAAAAAAAGGCATACCGCTCGTTAGAATATGCAATCTTAAGGATGACAGGATAGGTTTTGCCACTTCTATTTCACACATAAGGTATCCTAAACGAACAACTGTTAGGTTATAGAATGCTTGTTGTTGGTGGGATGAAGTCATTACATTCAAATGATTGAAAAGGTATCACTGTCATTATTGAGAGAAGAAGTAAGATTATATCGAGCTCCAATAAAGCATAGTGCTTTCAACGTCGTTGTTTCAATGGCAATGTTGCGGGAATGAACTTTGTTTCTTTTTGGTTCTCATTAGTCAACAAAATTAGTTTAGTTCCCATGGTTGTGAATAAAAGAAAGCAATTTCATCAAAGAAAATGGTTAAAGCACTGCCATCAAAGAAAATGGTTCTTTACAAGTCATTAGTTAACTACAGAAAAAAGAAAAAAGGAAAGAGAGAGAGAGAGAGAGAAAAAACAAGTATTCAACAAAACATATACAAGGCAGATCACATTTTACAATGTCAACAAGGGTTACACAAAGAAGTCATTATTCTTGCATAGCTTCAAAAAAAAATGTAATCTACAAAAACTAATGAACAGAAATACATAACATGAAGCTTTTCCAGGACAAACTTTACAGAAAAATCAAGAAAGATTACCTTCAAAGTACATAAAAACACCATCCTTTCGACGCCATGGCTTTCTCTGCCTTACAATAACAGCTGGCATGACCTTTTTCCTGAGATCAGGCTTCCCTTTCTTCACAGTGGCCATCACCATGTCCCCAACACAAGCAGATGGAAGACGGTTGAGCCTGCCCTTGATGCCTTTCACCGAAATTATGTAAAGGTTCTTAGCGCCAGTGTTATCTGCGCAATTTACAGTAGCAGCCACTGGTAAACCCAGTGACATGCGAAACTTGTTCCCAGCTGAACCTCCACGTCCTGTATGTGTGTGTATGTGTGGAATTTGAAAGTTAGATACGATATTGGTAATAAGAAAAGGGAAAATTGGAAAATGGAAAACTAAATTTCATTGTTTGAATGTCTGGAAATCAAGACAATAAATTAAGCATGTTAATATGGGGTTAGTGGATAAATATGGCCAGCCAGAAAATTAGGCTAATGATGTCAGTAAAACAGAAAAGGAAATAATTAGAACCCTGACATTAGATGGAACTTCAGAAAACAAAGAAAGACAAGAAGACTAAAAGAACATGAAATCTTCATTGAAGAATTTGTAAACTATTGATAACAGAAAAAACATAACTCTACCATAGAGAGGTACTGCAAATGATAAGACTCGGCTTTGAATAAGAAAGCTAAGTTACTGAATCTATTGAAATCCTATATATCAAGAACATTATGCAAACCGATGATTTCAACAAACTAATGAACAAATCCAGTTCAGTGGATCACCACAAAATGGATATGTAAAATAACAAATCTTCTGCAAAAACAGAATGAATCCATCAAACAATATATGGTCGGAGAATCAAGCAAGAGGGGAAAAGATCTCAACAGCTGCAAATGATACGAAAGGGTCACGGTCTTCGTGATATTAAATATGCACATAAATTTTGAATTAACATATGCACGCATAATTTGAATTAATAAATATACACATATAATTTGAATCTACGAAAAATATATAAAAAAGCAGCGATTTTGAGGAGCCACTGAATTTCAAATTCCAACAAAACAAATCTGATCCAACAAAAAAAAGTATAGAACCACAAAAAATCAATAAAATGCTGATATTTATCCAAAAACCTTACTAAAAATAAGAGAACATCCAACAAAACCTAGGGTTAGTGAACGAAAATACATTAATCAATACTCATCAGACAACGAGAGAAATTTCTGAGAAAAACATTAGACCGTAAAAATCATTCGACCACTGAATAAAACTATGAGAGTAAAGAGTGATTAAGATCTGAACAAATCAAGCGGAATCATGAAACCATAGATGATATAACTAAGAATCTATATATGAAAAGGAAAATCATGAAATCATAGATGATATAACTAAAATCTAAATATAAAAAGGAAAATAATGCCGTCTATTCAGTAAATAAGAGGAAATACATGAAACCCTAAACCCTAAGTGTACCTCGCTTCGACATTTTGCTAGTGCAGACAATGCAACGAGGAAGACGGCCTTTTCTGGAGTTTTGGCCTTTAACCCTCAAATATATATAGTGAGTATTGCCCATAATGGCCTCATCTTTTCTAAAATGTACCTTTATAGCCCTAATGCCTTGCACAAGTCCATCTACTCCGTCGGATAAAATTCATTTTGCCAATACTTTTTAAATCCCAAATTTCGAGATATAATCCTTATTAACCAATGACTAAATGAAAAAAATAAAAAAAATACCTCTTAATCTCTATTTGTTCAAAAAATAAGTCCCAATAACCGTCCATTTTTCGGTGATAAACATCAAGAAGTTCAAGAATTCAAAATACTTTTTTTTATTCTTTGAAAACAATAATCTAATGATTCTTAAATGGATCCCAAAATTTGAATAAAAAAAATTTCTCAATTGGCTATAGTGCATGTGGGAGTTGTGGTACAATATGTTCCCGCAAGAGCATGATGTGTGTACTCCTTAGATATTCTTAAAATAAAAAATAAAAAAAATAAAGAAGAAAAATAAATAGAAAAAAAAAAAAAAGAAAAAGAAAAGAAAGAAGAAAAATAAAGTAATTTCTAAGTATATGTTATTATATAAAGGGCCTAAAAAAACCCTAAAAAACATTCAAGGGGTTTCCGATCCTAAAACTAGTTCATCTTCTAACACAATTTCTAGACCGTCCATTTTTTATATTTTCAAATGTGTATAGATATGCTTGATCATCACTATTTTTAGAATTCTAGATTTCATAATTGTTCGTAAGGCCAGAAAAAAAGAAAAAGAAAAAGAAAAGAAAGAAGAAAAATAAAGTAATTTCTTAAGTATATATTATTATATAAAGGGCCTAAAAAAACCCTAAAAAACATTCAAGGGGTTTCCGATCCTAAAACTAGTTCATCTTCTAACACATTATCTAGACCGTCCATTTATTATATTTTCAAGTGTGTATAGATATGCTTGATCATCACTATTTTTAGAATTCTAGATTTCATAGTTGTTCGTAAGGCCTTGCGGCATCGAAATTGCATTTTCAGTTATTTCCATTTTAGTAAGAATTCCTTGAATATATATATTTTTCTAAATACTTTTAAATTTCAAACTTTTTTATTTCTCACTTTGAATGTAGAACTATGGATGCGACCTAATAATGTGGAAATACAGATGCCCCTCAAAAATCTATCGGAAAAGGAAATTTTAATGTTGAAAAACCCTTTAATTGATCATCTCGACATCCAGATATATGACTATGAAAAATAAAAAGATTTTAAGTCTCATAAATAGTGCATTTTACAACATATTATCTACATTGTCCATTTTCAAGATTTTCATATGTTTATAGATCTACTTGATTTTAACCATTCTTGAAATTTAAAATTTTATAATTAGATATAAAAATAGATTTTGAGATAATCCTAATAATATTTTACATCAAAATTATATACCATAATAAAATTTGAATGTGCACCTTATCTCTACACCTACAGATGTGTCTGTATGCAAACTGCATTCTTATTTTATTGAGAAATAATATTCAATACAATAGGTAGTTTTTAAAGTTGAGATAAACTTGCTATTTTTTAGCTAACTCTCATTAAATCAATGCTGTAAATTGAGAAATTGTTCAATAATTGGGTATTTCTAATTCCAATGTTTTAAACCTTGGATTGGTGGAGGGGATCTTTCACCCGCATATCGATATCAGATTGTTGGATCAACTATATGTATTGTGTCTAGATCGGTCCAAATCGGAGATAAAAAAATATTTAAAATAAAATAGGGATTTATGTATGGGGATTCGAGGAGACCTATAAAAGCATTAGATAAATCATTCCTGACAATACCTATACCATCATAAAACCAGTTTGATCCTGATCAGTTCCCATCCAATTGGAAAAGGACCTAGGTCACTTATTGGATCCAATTGGAAAGGGACCATTCAAATCAAACAAGTGATTTTTACGATCAAATGAACAATACTTTAAAAATCAATTTGTTGAACCATGATCATGTTTACAAGGCTTTAAAAATCGAAGGCTTGAACCAAATACCCACAATTTACAATTTTTAATTATATCCATACACCAATCTGATTCATCGAAGTGGTCTGAAACACCAATTTAGAACTGGTTCAACAGCTTACTAATTCAGAACCCAATTCCAAGTTTTCCAACAATGCATATAAGAACTAAAATCTTAGGTTTTTACAAAAAAAATAAAATAAAATTGAAATGCCCCAATATATCCTCAAGACAACTAAATTATTTCATACCAAATGATTTCATTCTTCCTTGGGAGTATACTGTTCATTTTCTTCTTCAAGTAAAACCCGATATAGGATAACTTAGGACCCTAGATTTTGCCGATGTAATAACTTCAACCAATAGACTATCTTCAACAAAAATAAATAAATCCAAACAACACTCTATATGCACTTAAAAAAATAATGTCTCAAGATTGCATAGAGACCCCTCTATTTTTGGAGGATGAAATCTAGAAAACTCAATTTCAAAAAAAAATATTTTGAAAATAATAATCTAATGATTCAGAGGTGGTTCTCAAAATTTGATAATACTCCTTCCAAGTAAGTTTTTTGATTGAGGGAATAGATTTAGGGTATATGCTCTTGTGAGAGCATAGTATACATGCTCTTAACTTTGATTTGAAATGACAAACTTCATGATTGGGCTAAGGCTATTTAGTCAGTGTGGCGGAGCGCCACAATGTGACTTCTTAAGTTCCATTTCTACCACATTAGATAACCCATTTCCCAACTAAACTACCTAAAAAACAACGACAACCTAGGAGAATCAGAAAACAAAACATACACATTATTTGAAAATACCCAAAGTACCCTGATGAAAAAGTCATTTCTTAGGCAGCTAAAAGGGAAAGGTTTCTATACTTCCCCTGCAGCATAGAAGATATATGCTTCCCCTACCATCCAGACGTCAAATTTGCTTAAGAGAGCCACTAACCGTTTGATCTTAAATTTGAATTTTAAAAGTATTTTATTTTTAGTTTTTGTATACAAATTATATGAATATGAAATTTGGTACATGTCATCTTCTCAATGGGGCGCACCTATAAAAAAATATTAAAAATAATTTTCGATAAAATATAATGATCAAAATACCCTTTGAAAGTTTTAGAGGTATTTTGGTCATTTTATTT
The DNA here is from genome assembly GCF_054954075.1 of Amborella trichopoda. Lineage (NCBI taxonomy): Eukaryota > Viridiplantae > Streptophyta > Magnoliopsida > Amborellales > Amborellaceae > Amborella > Amborella trichopoda. The sequence continues at coordinate 6,088,138 of NC_142342.1, read as the reverse complement.
TATTGGAATTTTTTTTATATATTTTTTAGTTTAATAGAGGATTCAACATTCCAAATTTGGTACGAAAATAGTTTATAAAAAAAATATTAAAAATAAAATAATATAGAGACGTGACATTGTGATTGGGGCAATCTTAGCCCTCCATTCAAAATAGACGGTTGGATAAAGGGAAGTATATAAGTTTTATGTTGTAGGGGAAGCATAGAACATTTGCCACAGCAAAAAAACCCTCGAGGCAAATTCCTACTGCCTCAATATTTATCCCAAAGTATGTACAAATTTATTTAGAATTCAATGGCCTAAAAATCATATAAAAAATGAGTAGGACTTGCATATTGCAAGACCATTTACCTTTGGTATAGGTATAGGAGGCCACAATCGTCTCTACTGTAAAATCAGATTGCTCATTGAATGTCACAATTAAAAAAACTTTGAAACTTAAGTGTTGTTAATGAGATGATTATTATCCAACAACCAATATTGATTGTGACCTGTTTGTATCAAAAGTAAATAAACTTTTTTCTTACTATTCCAATTTAGGAGAAACCCTTTGTCTAATTATTACCGTGGCCATAGGGCCCAACTTTATTGACCATAAGGACTTCCAATCTTGCAATGCCCTTCGAACTCTCCCATTGCCCCTGATGAAGACAGTGGAGAGCTCATGACTTCTGTTAATGTTCTCATCTAGCTCATGGGCCCTCAAGCTCACCCTAGGCCAACATAACGAAATCTATCTCTTTTTATTTATAAAGTTTAAAGCTTCAAAAATAGTGTAGAGCGACATATCTATTGAAACTTGAAAGTTGACGGTCCAAAAATGTGTTACAAAATACACTGTTTCCATAACTTGCAATCCATTTTTTTCTCACGTTGAGCTCAAATTTGATTGTTTAGAGCCTCGGCTCAATATATAGAGAGAGATAGGTTACAATAATTTTTAGTTAATGGAAATGTTTCTATACTTCCTGAAGATCTATACTTCCCCAACCATCCAGCCATCCAATTTTGATCAAGTGAGCTATTCACCGTTTTATCCTAGATCTGACATCTCCAAGTATTTTATTTTAATTTTTTTTAATACAAATTGTATGAATATGAAGTTTAGTACGTGCTATCGTCTTATTGGGGCACACCTATAAAAATATTAAAAATAATTTTTAGATGAAATATAATGACCAAAATACCCCTTGAAACTTTCAGGGGTAGGTTGATCATTTTATTTTATTGTGAATGCTTTTTATATCTTTTTTACAAGTGCAAGTTTAATAGAGGATTGGATGCTCAAAATTTGGTATCAAAATATTTTATATAAAAAAATAAAAAATAAAATAGTATACAGATTTGACATGATTGGGACAATCTTAACCCTCCATTCATAATGGAAGGTTGGATAAGGAGAAGCATATAAGTTTTATGTTGTAGAGGAAGCATAGAAAGCTTGCCTATTAGTTAAAGGCATAATCTTTATGGGCAAGCTTTTGAATCAATACAACATAAAACTCCGCTTCCCCTTATCCAATCATCCATTCTGAATGGAGGGCTAAGATTCCCCCAATCACAATGTCATGTCTCTACACGATTTTATTTTTAAGTTTTTATATAAACTATTTTGATATCAAATTTTGGACGTCCAATCTTCTGTTAAACTCATACTAGTAAAAATATGAAAAAATACCCAATAAAATAAACTGACTAAAATACCCCTAAAATATTTAAGGGGTATTTTGGTCATTATAGTTTATCAAAAAATTATTTTTTATAGGTGCATCCCAATGACAAGATAGCACATACCAAATTTTATAATCATACAAATTGTATTAAAAAGTAAAACTAAAATACTTTTAAGCTTCAGATATAACATCAAAGGATAAGTGAGTCCATGATCTATGCTGTAGGGGAAGTATAGAAACCTTTCCCATCATCTTGTATAGAGAGAGGTTACAATAGTTTTTAGTTAAGGGCATCTCTTCCAAGTGCAAACTCTCTTTAAACCCGGAGAAATTGAGAGGCATACGTACACCACAGAGTGTACATTATTTTCATAGGCCATTACATCACATATTCACCCAGTAACAAAGATCTTTATTTTTTATATATATTAAGAGTGCAGTTTGCATACAGATATCTCCGTAGGTGTAGAGGTACAATGCCTCTCGAAATTTATCATGGGATATAATTTTGATGTAAAATGGTTTTAGGATTACCTCAAAATTGTAACAATATTTAAACTTGGGGTTGAATTAGCTTTTTTATTATCATGATACCTTAATACTTTCACGTGAAGGATTTGAATCCCCCCATACACAAATTTTTTTTTTTAATAAACAATGGATGTTTTTATTTTATTGTAAAACAAAAACAAAGCATCATCATGGAATGGGTGTGGCTTTTCAGTTATCATGCATGCCTCTATACTTTCATGTCAAGGGTTCAAATCTTGCAATATGCAATCTAATTTTCTTAATAAAAAATAGAATTTTTTATTTTATTAAAAAGCAATAAAAAAAGCCCCATCATAGAATCGGCACCGATGTACCCTTTAAATAAGGGTGTGGTTTCTATAAGGTTGCAACCTTAAACAATGAAATTAAGGTGCACCTCCAAATTTTATCATAATATGTAAATTTGATGTAAAAAATTATTGTGATTATCTTAAAATCTATTTTCATATCTAATTATAAAATTTTAAATTCCAAAAATGGTTAAAATCAAGTAGATCTATAAACATATGAAAATCTTGTAAATGGACGGTCTAGATAATGTGTTGCAAGATGCATTATTTTTGTGACTCAAAATATTTTTTTTTTTCATATTCATATATCTAGTTATTGAGATGATCAATTAGAGGGTTTTTCAATATTAAAATAACTTTTTTCGATGGATTCTTAGGGTGCATCTATAATTCTACATTTTAAGGTTGCAACCTTATATAAACTTTTTCCTTTAAATAGTATTAATAGAAGTGGGTATAGTAGGTGTATATATAGAGCAATGATTTCATGCAACGGTTGTATTATAATATAATGCAACCACATTAAAAAACCATGTTATAGATATTTGTTTGACGAAATTTTTTAGATGTATACTGTTTCATTCTAAAGAATAATAAAAAAAAAATGAAATCTAGAAAAAAATACCATAAAAAGTATTTTTCTAGCCCAATTAATATAAGCTGTCCATTTTAGTGAGAAAGCTAGATATAGGCTTCAAAAGAATTTTTTTATTCCCAAAATTTTTATATAGTGTTATCATCATTAGATTAACAATGCTAAAAAAGGAAAAAGTGATTTTGAATTTGTCAAGGCCTAGATTGTAAAATTCATCGAATGGACAGTCGTGATTCATTGTTGGAGAGTACTAATGCAAATTGATTTTGTTTTTCCCATAAGATTGATTATGAGGATGAAGAGAATGTGTGTGCAAAATTAGGACTCATACAAATGTCAAAAACATGGTTTTTTAGAAATGTGATTGCATTATACTATGACACAACCGTTGCATGAAATCATTGCTCGTGTATATATATATATATATATATATATATTCAACAAAAGATGAGACTAGCCCACTAGCTCATATGAACATATAAGTCGAATGTCCTAGATTGATTTTGGGCTGATATGATGATCACGGATGTCCGGTAGTGTTTGAATTTTATTTATTTTTTTACAGATCTAAATCACTTGAAATTTTAGGTGTGTGTTTATCAAAAAACAGATAAATATTTGAAAAATATCAAAAAAATATTTTAAATTAAATAAATTGATCAAAATACCCTTGAAAAGTTTTAGGGGGTATTTTGATCATTTTGCTTCTCTCGAATATTTTTATTTATTTATTATTAGGTGCATCTTGATTAGAAGTACACACATTTAAAATTTCAAGTGATTTGAATTTGTAGAAAAAAAATACAATTCATGCACTACCGGATATCTATGATCGTCAGATCGGCCCAGATTCAATATGGGCCATTGGGCTGATATGTTCACATGAGCTAGTGGGTTAATCCCATATTTTTCCCATATATATATATATATATATAAGTAATGATTTCATGCGACCGTTGTATAGTAATATGATGCAACAACCTTAAAAATCAATCTTATGACCATTTGTTTGATCCAAATTTTGAAATATATATTCTTTTCATTCTATTGAACAATAAAAAAAAATGAAAAAATTGAAAACACAACCTAGAAAGTATTTTTTTAGCCTAATTAACATAGGCCGTTCATTTTGGTGAGATGTTTAGATCTAGGCCTTAGAAGAATTTTTTCATTTCCAAAGTTTGCATGGCTTTATTATCATTAGATAAACAATGTTAAAAAAGAAAAAAATGATTTGGAGTTTATAAACGCCCAGATCTTGAAATTCACAAAATGAATGGTCTAGATTCATTTTTGGAAGGGGACTCGTTTTACTATATCTAGGGTTCAAATTAAACTTTATTTTTGGGGAGATTGATTATCGAGATGAAGATAGTGTGTGTGCAAAATTTGAGGTTATACAAATACCACAAACATGGTTTTCTATAAGTGTCATTGCATTATACTGTGATACAACCGTTGCATTGGATCATTGCTATATATATATATATAAGAAAACACTACGCAACGCCTATAAGCGAAAATGAACAGTGATTTCGCTTACCCTCATCACCCTCCAAAGTTCATTGCATGGTCACGATTATCCGGTAGCGTTTTATTTTTCATTTTTTTCTACAAATCAGAATGACTTGAAATTTGGAGCGTGTATTAATAAAAAATAGGGGAATCTTCGAAAAATATAAAACAAATATTTTATATGAAAAACATGAGCAAAATACCTCCAAAAAGTTTCGGGAGTATTTTAGTCAATTTATTTTGTGAATAAATTTTTTTTATATTTTTATTATATGCGTCTCAGTAAATGTACATACCCTCCAAATTTCAGGTTATTTTAATTTGTAGAAACAAAATAAAAAATAAAATACTACCGGACAAGTCGTGATCGCGCGATGAAATTTGGATGGTGATGAGGGTAGGCGAAATTATTATTCATTTTCGCTTATAGACATTGGGAAGACTTTTCCATATATATATATATATGTATGAGAAAAGTTTTTATGAGGTTGCAACCTTAAAATGTAAAATTAAATATGCGCCACAAAAATCCATTATAAAATATTGTTTGGATGTGGAAAAGCCCTCTAATTGACCATCTCTATATTAAGATGCATGAATATGAAAAGGAAAAAAGATTTCGAGTTCGTAAAAGAGTGTATCTTGCAACACATTATCTAGCCTGTCTATTTTCAAGACTTTCATGCGTTTATAGATCTATTTGATTTGAACCATTTTTAGAGCTTAAAATTTTATAATTAGAGATAAAAATAGATTCTCAAGTTATCCTAAAAAAGTTTTATATCAAAATTATATATTTGATAAAATTTAGAGGTGCACCTTAATTAGATTGTTTAAAGTTGCAACCTTATGCAAACCACACCCTATATATATATATATATATGAAAAAGCTGGGATTAACCCACTAGCTCACATGAACATATGAGCCTAATGGTCCAGATTGAATCTGAGCTGATCTGACGATCGCAGATGTCCGGTAGTGTTTGAATTTTAATTTTTTTTTCTACAATCCAAAACATTTGAAATTTTAGGAGTGTGCTCATAAAAAATAGTTAAATCTTCGAAAAATATCAAAAAAATATTTTACATGAAATAAATTGACCAAAATACCTCCAAAACGTTTTGGGGTATTTTGGTCATTGTTTTTTCAAGAATAACTTTTTCTTTATATTTTTATTAGATGCGACTTGATAAGAAGAACACACGCCTAAAATTTTAAGTGATTTGGATTTGTAGAAAAAAAATTAAAATTCAAACGCGAATGAGGTCATGACCATCAGATCGGCCCAGATTCAATCTGGGCCATTGGGCTGATATGTTCATATGAGCTAGTGAGCTAATCCCATCTTTTTCCATATATATATATATATGGTATCTGTATTTAGAATATATATTTTTTAATATTTTTTCAATTTTTTTTTGTTACGTTTTAGGCTTGGACACAAACTAGGTTGGGTTTGGGTCCAAGTTTTGGACTAGATGGATCGCGTCCAAGTCCAAAACCTTGGACTTGAGTTGGCCAATGTCGAGTCCATGTCCGGGTTGGGTTGGATGCGACCAGATCCATTGCCACCTCTATCTATGGAGTATGAAATCTTGTGACTAAAAATAATCGCGCATATATGAGTCAACGAGAGAAACCCCTCGCACGATAATTAATTTTGTTCGGTGTTATTAATATGAATGTAGTTTCTATAGCGCCTAGGATTTATGAAAAAAAGTTCTAAAAAATACTTTGGAATTAGGAAATATATATGAATGCTCTCAAATCAATTTTCATCAACGATTATGAAATTTATAGCTCAGAATATATTACAGATTTTGCATATTTGTCCACACTTGAAAATAGATGGTCTAGATAAAGGGAAGGTATTTAATGAGACTATTTACCTATGCTACAAAGTGGTTACAATTAATCTTGAATCTTGGATGTAAAATTGGGTGGCTGCATTTATTGCGTTGACCAAACTCAAAGTTTAATAGAAATTTTCTCAAAATTTATGACACCAAGCTATGAGATTTCATATTGTAAGTAATTGTGACCATCTTATATGGTCTCATTGTATACAATCCCCTAGATAAATGTATTACAATATACAGTATTTTAAAAGCTTCAAATCTTACCATAATAGTTTCAAAGGTGTTTATTTATAAGTTTTGGGATGAGGCTTTACTCATTCGGACTAGGCTGCAGCACTATCTAAACATTTCTCAATTCAAATTGGATGCGGCTAACATGCAGCCAAGCCCGCAAATGTAGAAATGCTGGCCCCTTAATAAATTTATTTTTGATATAAAATTTGATCCTAATTTTTAGAGAATGTATAATATTTAACATGGAGATCATGAGTAAGAAAAAATAAATAAATTTTGAAAATTGAAATAATAATTTCATTAAAAAAACATTTAGACCATTAGTTTCAATTATTTTTAAATGGACCACCTATTTTGTATCCATATTTAAGATGGATGCTTTATGCATTTGGACCGCATATTGTACAATTGGATAGATACAGAGCCCCTGTGGATTCAATTGCAACTCTAAAGCGTATAGAGAGAAAGAGCCATTGAACCTGTTGACTTAATTGCTAGAGAGAGAGAGACAGGTTTCCAAAATATATGTCCTGATCGAGAGTTCTTCAGCATTTCTTCATATGCATTGCACGAATGTCTTTCATTAACAAACCCATCACATTTTGGGCTCTTATATTTAAATTGGTTGTAATGGTTTATTGAATATATTGGCCCTTTTTAGGGTTTTCTTCGTTCTAGTTTAATTTTTTAGGCAATGGGTTGGACCCATCCTGAAATCTCTCTAGAAGAGCTCATGAATTTGGTTAAAGGGTTTATAGATATTGTGATTCTGGCTTCCGGGTACCAATCCTCTGGTCTTCATGCTCATTGGGACGCAGAGAATATCAAGAAAGCCTTGCAATGGGGTCTCTTCTTTGAAAATGTAGGTTCGTTCTCCTGGTTTCCCATTGATATCTCCTTTTATTTAACTTGGTTTTGATTCTTTTACGTATTATTGAGCTGAGTTCCTTGCCATTCAAGCAAATTTACAACCTAGAATAATTATCATCCTCATTGTATTCTCTTCTATTCTTATAGTTGTTTTAAATGTTTGGGAGATCTATTTAAGATAATATGACGTTTGAAATGTTGATATGTGGTGTTTAACTCCCATGATAGTGTTCTCAAGGTTTATTTGTTACCCATCTCTGCTAAATTGGCATTAGAATCTCAATGTATCCATTCTTATCATGACAATGGTGACACTAAATATGGATTTTGCTAATCTTAATAGTTTACATTCTCCAATAGTTGATACTAACCCCATGTTAGTTATTTTTCTACCCTAAGATTTGTTGTAAAATACCTCTATTCATGAGAGGGTGTTTTAAGAGAGGATGAAATCATATAACTTACCTCTATAAATGAAAACAATCTGGAGGAATTTTTTGGAAGGGAGTTGTCCCTTCTTCATGATTCATCATTTTATCAATGGTGATGACCCCAAAGTTCTATTGGTTTCTTATATTCCATTGGATTATAGAGTACATTCTCAATGGGTAAGCTGATAGGAGTGGTGATTGTATTTGAATATATATTTTTGATAATTCAATGTAGGGTTAACGTCCACATATTATTATTCTAATCATAGTTATGTGGTTCATGATCTGCTTTCTAGTTCAGGCTTCCTATTTCGCATCTCATGCATTTATATGAAGTGTAAATTTGTTCTTTACTTGTTTTGGTTTTTTCATTTGTTGGTGGTTGCTGTAATAGGTAGTTTACAATTCTGATTGTCATTTGGCATATTTGTAGGTTTTGAAAAAGATACCTGATTCAGGTGACTATACAGAATCAATGAAGGAACTTGATTTGGCTTTATCTGAACTGACTTCTAATCCTTTCTTCCCCCAGGTAGTAAACACTAAATGATTTCGTGGAAAAGATTGTGAAACCTCATTGTCATTTCTATATATGCAGCTATATGAACATATTATATGACATATTAAACCTCTTATCTCCCGAGGGATTTACTCTTATCATATTTTTTGATACTTCGCCTTTCAGGCCCTCATGCATTTATCATCTTCCGCTCTTTTAAGAGCAAGGGAACTAGTTCTACGACATCTATTACACACCCTTCCTTTGAGGGACGAACAGCTGACTGCCCTTCTAATTGCAACAGTTGAGATGGATCTTGAAGATATCAAAACTAAAACAGAAGGCGACCCCCTGAATGCATTTATTGACTTGTTGATGGTGTCAAAATCATCCAAGATTCCAAATAAAGAATCCCAAAATCCATTTCTATCACATGGGGTTTCTTCTGATTGCCAGGCTATGGAAGATAGCAAGGGGAGAAATGCTGGAATTCTCAATATCAGTGGTCTAACTCCTGAATTGCCCAGTGATGTTTTTAGCACTGATGCGAATGGAAAACCATCTGCTGATAATTGCAAGATTGTTATTGAAGAAGTATTGAAAAAGCATGCTGCAGTTTCATGCGTGTCCTCAATTGAGGTGGCCTTGGGTCTTCTCTCAGAAAGTGTTAAAAAGAAGACTGTGATTTATGATGCTAGCAGCATATGGGTGTCTGATGGAAGCGATCGAATAAAAGAAGGTTTATGTTCTTTCTTATTGACAATTGTATTCTATTGGTTTTCTTCACTTCTTCACCTTGTCTATTAGTTGACTAGAAAGTTTCTTGTTGTTTCATGAACCGTACTGTTCCCAACACTTTCTAATACTTTTGACTAAAGAAGAAAATAATTCTTGTGATTTTAATGAATTTGGCTTAGTGCCATTTGAAGTTCCATAATGTGTGTTTCTTTTCTTTATTTTGGCATGGATTGAAGGTACTTTGACAGGTAGTGTAAGAAACCAGTGGAAATCATCAGGCCTGGCATATTTGCTGGACAAGAGGACTCTTAACTTGGTCTCTGGATCGAGCATGATATTCTGTGCACCTAAGGTGCAGTGGTCTAAAGTGTTGGATTCTTTGAAAGGTTTTTCAGAAGCCTATGATGAGAATTTGAAGAACATACTTGTAAGTTCGCATCATTAATATATCAACATCCCTACTGTTCTTTGAGCAAAAAATTCACATTTAGCTTCTAAAATCCGGTTTATCTCTGAGATAAAACACATGTTGCCTCTCAACATTTACCATTAATATCTCTTCATCAAAAAAAAAAAACATTTACCATTAATATTGCGTATGAATTTTCAAATTTTTTTGTTAGGTCAAACATTTCAGAGAGTTTAAAGTCACCTATTGTAATTTCTTGTGTTTTGCTGAATTGATGATGGCTTAGGTTTTTATATATTCATGATTTTGTAGGAAGTTTAGTAAATAGCTAGTATGCTATGCTGAGGCACAAGTAAAAAGAATCTAGAGATAAGCTTGGCAGAACCTCCAAATACTTACATGTCCCTGATGAGGATATCTTGAACAAATCTATTTTTTTGTTTATTTTTGTCACTTCATCCAGATGTAGATGAATTTAAATTGGGGCCTATTAGTTGATTATGAACATGTTATATGAATGCTTCCACATTTTTAGGATAAGGTCTACTCTTATTGCTTAGTTTTCTTTCATGATGGATCATTGCTCTTTATGATAACCAATATCTTCACTTCCAATTCACCTTACTTGGTTTCATATTAGTTTAGTGGATTCATTACATATCTCTCATTTTTATTTTGATTAGGGAAGTAGTTTTTATTTACGTATATTGCAGAGTTGGTAGTAATACAACACATGTTACAACAGGAACTTTCTTTATTGGGCTTAGTTGCAGACAAATGGAGTTCCTTAATTGAGCAATCCATGTCACTTCCCTTAGATGGTATTTCTATCTCAAAAATGTACTTTGAGGTGCTTAATTTACATGCATGTGGAGACAAATATCAGTCTTCGACTTCTAAAGTGAAAACAGCGAATTCCAAGGTACTGGTTTGGCCTTTTGGAATTGTCAACTGGATTTTCTTACTTCCTAGTTTTTCCTTTTTTAATCTTCTTTTCAAAGGGTAAGGTGTTGATGATTGTAACACTGCATCCCAAGTTTGAATCGTAACGCTGATTGTCCAAAACAAAAAAATTTAAGTTCTCACTTTAAAAGGTTTTCGTGATGCAATGCTTACATCATGATACTTGCAGCTTCTCTCTCTCTCTCTCTCTTATTTGAAAGAAGTCATACAAATCCTGCAACCTGTGCTATCTGCCACTGGTTTCTGTCATAGTTGATTGACTGGTCTGATTTTTTCTTGCACCTAACAGATTACCATTTGAGAAACCTGTATAATGGTAGCTTTGATTCTATTATTCATCGTATATGAATAAGCAATCAAGTTAACCAATATTCGTCATCATTATAGGACTTTATTATGTATCGTACCCTGTTTTTTTGTGTATCTTCCTTGTAAATTAAGGAAATAATTTTGTTCGAGTCTTATGATTTTCTGATTGTTGCTATTCATGAATCAGGAAAACGATGTTCGTGACTACTTATCACTTTTCTTGAACTCTTGGCCTTGTCTTTTATGGAGAATACCCCCAATCCTTCCAGCAGCTGCAATTCCTTTGTGGTTAGTCTATATTTTCCTCTTCTGGTAGTATGTGTGAAATCTTTCTTTTGTTCTATTGCCGGATTTGTTGTTTGCAGACTTGAAACTCAACCTAGATATTGCAAGGTTGATTGACATGGTCATTGGTTTCACCAAGTAATGTAAGGCATGATTTAGAAATACAAAATAGCTTAATCTAAAAACTGAAAATGTAGCAAATAAGAAAATGAGGCAGAGAGGAATATTCTGGGAACGAGGAAAGGTATTAGGGGAGAGAGAGAGAGAGAGAAGCGCGAGGGGGGGGTGGGTGGCGTGGGGGGTGTTTCAACATGATTATGGCTTGCGCAGAGGGAGAGGGTCAACACAATTATGGTAGGCCAACACATACAGAGGGAGGGATGGCTCTGCAAGAGAGGACCTGTTCATTACATGGAAATGGCATTTGCAGTTTAAAAATTATTTTGGTAATGGGAGAGAAAGGAGGATATTATGTTAAATTTGTGGGTCTATGCTTGTAATATGCATTTTAATTTTAGTTGTCAAACTTAATATTTAAACATTTAACAAGACAGATTTGTAGTTACTTTAAAAAAGAATATAATTGTCATTCTTCTTGTCTTTATGGTTGGCATTATAGGTCAGAGTTATTCAATCTTTATGTGGGTGAAATAGAAAGGCAGATCAATAAAGATTCTCCATCACTCAGGTTATTAATATGCCTCCTTTTGAGGCTTCTTATTTCTTTGGGAGTCCAATATTTGTTGAACAAGTTTTCAATACTTATGACTGATTTCATTTTTTTCATAATCTCTCAGAAGATTTCTTTGGGAGTCCAATATTTGTTGAACAAGGTTTCAATACTTATGACTGATTTCATTTTTTTCATAATCTCTCAGAAGATGCGATTGCCATCCAGTTGGAAAGGAACACACAACTTGTAAGTTTTTGTATCTTTCAGGGAAAAAAAATAAAAAATAAAAGAAGAATATCATGACGAACATTTTACAATCTGCATTATTTCTTTTGGAAATAGGATCACTCATTTCGCATATGCTCTTCTTCCTTTTTTGGAGGATGCTTACATAACATGCATTTCTTGTGATAAATGCAGGTGAAATTGCAGAAAGGATTTGGTATCTCTATATTTTCCATATTAACCTTCGAGATTGGGTCAACATTCGATAATAGCAACATGATTCTGGCTTGTGCTGCACTCTTTGGTCAATGGTCAAGATTAATTGTGACTACCTTGTACAAAAGGTAAATGGTCTCATTCTATGCTTCTTCTTTAATTACATGTACATATAAATTGTACAACTCGAATTTGAAAAGAAACATTCATTTATCGGATTTGAAGTGTTTATCAATTTTGTATATCCTGCAGGCAAGCCTTTGCTTCATTGTCTTGTAACGAAGTTATCTTCTTCATTTATCGGATTTGAAGTGTGTTGCTGACATACTGAGCTTTTACTAAATTTATGTTCTGCATTGGAATTTAGATTGTAAAATTTCAAACCAGCTTGCATGGTGCTTAATTTGATGGTGAATCTATTGTCCCAGAGATTCGCCCATAGGCGTTACGTTGTGGCTTCATATATATATATATATATTTAAAGACCTGGATTTTTAGGCCGACTTTCGCGTAATAGTTAAGGTTCCATCTTTTGGTGGGTGCCTCTGCTGGAAATTACGGTTTTATAATGTGCAGTGTGTTCAAATTGTTCTGTTTTCAATTTCTTTCATTAAGCTACATTTGATTCAGAAAGGCGGATTATAACTCATTAGATCAAGATGCATGAGAATCACATCTCAAGTAATGTGATGCATTCCATGATATTTATAGCTTATTTTTACTGGGCTCCTCTTTAACTATAAAATTCACGATCTTATTCTTTCTTTTACAGTGATTTGTTTCACATTAATTATGTGCAGTTATTTCACATTTCTAATGTATGTACGAATTGTATCTATGAATTTGCTAACTCCAAATAGTTGGGATAAGGCTCGGATGATGATGATGATGTCGATGAATTATAGCTTCTATTTTGTGAAATTCTTTGATATCTTTATGTAATTGAACTGCTTCTGAACTTATAAGCTCCCAAGTACCACTAATAGTTGCCATATGGTACTGGATTCAAGAGTCCTTACCTTCCTTTATGTAATCTCAATTTGGTAGTCCAAGTATTTATCAATTTTGTATATCCTGCAGGCAAGCATTTGCTTCATTGTCTTGTTACGAAGTAATCTTCTTCATTTATCGGATTTGAAGTGTGTTGCTGACGTACTGAACTTTTACTAAATTTTTGTTCTGCATTTGAATTTAGATTGTAAAATTTCAAACCAGCTTGCATGGTGCTTAATTTGATGGTGTCTAAGCAAGGGTGTCTTTGGCATTTCATGGTTTTATAAGCAGTTTCCATTGGGGTCTGATATTGTTATCATATTTTTTCTTGTTACACATTACCACTTGGTTTATAATCTATGTATACGACTTCTTGCTATAGGGAATTTGATCTTTTTTGTAAATTTTTAATGTTTAGTAACCTATGTGCATTCACGTGTTTTGCATATGTAGAAGGAGGAATTGTCTCCTGTCCTTATTACATTCAACCCCTATTTGTCAGCCTTATAGAGTCATGTTTTATTTTTTTTCTACTGATTCTTAGAATGAATTGTTTGATATTAGCTGAAGGGAAAGGCAACCCCTATTTATCAGCCTTATAGAGTCATGTTTTATTATTGTTCTACTGATTCTTAAAATGATTTGTTTGATATTAGCTGAAGGGAAAGGAAGGGTGTTTTGTGGCCTTTCTAGGACCGGTCCAGAGATTCAATTATGGCTCCAGTGAAATTTCATATGGCTTTGGAAGCAATGGGAAACATTGGCATTCCTCCCAAAGCTGTAACAGCTGTCCTTAAAAACCTCTTGAAGCTTTATGACGATAATTGGGAGCTTATGGAAGAAAAAAATTATAGAGTTCTTGCAGATGCTATCTTTGAAGCCCAGGAGACCAAGGTGCAAATTCAATTAACATTCTTAATTACTTTTCCAGTCTGACTTCCATTTTTTCTTTGGTTGATTCCCATTTGATCACAAAAATGACATTTGGGATAAAGAATTTTTGGAATGACCAATCAATAGTGATATGTTTCCTCATTAACTTGCTGATTTTTTTAAGCAGAAGCAAGAAAGAAAGAGGAAAGCTGAGAAAATTGACGTATGTCAGCCATCCTTGCCTTACGACTGTTTGCTTCACTTTTTATCCTGAGAACTCTTTTATCTCTGTTTCCTTTTATTTATGTGTTTTGGTATTTATCCTTTGATCAGAGAGAAGATGATAGGAACAAGGAAATTGAGAGATATGAGACAATGGCTACAACACGTACACATTCTCGCTTGAGGATAGAAGAGCCATCTTCACCATTCCTGAGAACAGAAGAGCCTGTTGCTTCACCCTTGAGATTAGAAAAGCCTCCGGCAGCATGCACAACTCATTCTGGTTTTGGAGTTGGTGAAAGCCCTTCAAAAGAACCTAAACGTGTACCATCTGCTTGCCCTGCAAGTGGTGAAAGGACATGGAAACTAATAAAATCTGAGGAGCCTGATTTGCCGTGTACTAATTTGGGGCAAGAAAAGGCAGCAAATGAGGCAGTTCCTAGCACCAAAAGGTGCTTAAAAATGCCTAAGATTGAACCAGGCATTGAACCCTTACCTGATGCGTCTAACGCAAGGGAACCTTACGATGATGGTTCCCCCCCATTGGATAAGAGGTCTCCTGCAAAACTAAAGTCTCCTTGTGATAGGTATATGCATATTGAGAAACCAAAGGATCGTGTTGATCATGACAATATGCCTAATCATCACAGTAAGAGTCCATGCCGGCTGAACACTGAGGAATTGCCTAGCTGTTTCCAGCAAGTGGAGTTTGAGGTTCCTATTGCAGGGATCCCACCACTGTTCTCCAATGTATCTGATGGTACCCACTGTTATGGTTTTTAGGATGTACATGGTTGATTGGTTGAAAACGTAATGCATAATCTCATGGAATATGGAACAACCATAGTGCATTGGATCATCACCATCCATTGGAATGTTGGATGGTAATGGAGAGTGAATGGAACCCGCAATTGGGTCATGTCCTGGTTTTTGCTGGGTCCTACCTTCTCTTGATTACCATCTGTCATTTTTGTGCATGATGATGACCTTTATGGATTAAGGTTTTCTCATTTTCTACTTGACTATAGTGTACTTTCCCTAACAGTTACTTTTACTCCTGGATGCCTGATAATTTTTTCTTCCAAACTGATTGGATTCTTGAGCTCTTTTTGAACAGTAATGCTTAAGTTAAGTAATTCCCTTACCCAATTTGTGCTTTGTTTTTATTTTTTTGCCTATCCAGTGCCTAAAGAAGGTCCCTGCTCCAGATATGAATCTTTTGAGAATACAAGAGTCCCAAATTCCCCTTCAGCAAATTATACAGATCAAGTGGGAGAAGAGGATGTGCCCCCCTCTTCCAGTGGACCATGCCGGAATTCTAATCGTTTGGAACTTGTTAGTGTTCCTGAGGCGACTGCGAACTATGAGATTGCCTCATCAAGCTCAGGAGAGGTTAAACTTTCTCTATCATGTAATTCTGCTACGGGTCTCCTGACTTTCATGTGCCAAGTTTAGAGGCAGTCCTAAAATTGGCAGAGGATCGTGCTCTCAAGACGTACAGAATTCTTGATCCCAGCTTTTCCATTATCAAGTTAATGAAAGACGTGCCAATGCTTTCTAGAACTGAGCACTGGCAGTACGTCTGGTGATGAGGAAACCCATGTGAACCTAACTCCAAACATTAACTTGTTCTCTTCCAAGAATCAAGACCGTGGGCTTGATGCTAAAGGGGTTTTTGCTTACTTCGAAGGATTTAGCATTGAATCATGCTCAAAGTTTTCGTTTATCTGTTGATGAGAAATTCCTCCTATTTCCAAGGCATATAAACTTACATGGCATGGATGGACTCTGCTTAAATGAAAGAGCTAAACCCAATGACAAGGGTAAGAAGAAGAAAGAATTGGGCCCAGATCCCAACTCACGAATGTTGGTTGTTTCTTCACAAGCCCAACTTTCTATGGATGAAGCCAGGATAGTGCACTGTGTGAATGACATATCCAAAGGTGAAGAGAGTGTGAGGATCTCAGTGGTAAATGAAGTTAGCAGTGAACGCTACCCTCCCTCATTTCAGTATATCCCAAAAAATATTGTTTATAAAAATGCATATGGAAATTTCTCTCTTGCTCGCATTGGTGATGAAGGCTGTTGTCCGGAGTGTTTAGGTGATTGTTTATCTTCGTCACTCTCATGTGCCTGTGCTCGTGAGACAGGAGGTGAGTATGCCTATGCTTTGGATGGCCTTCTCAAGAAAGAATTTCTGGACCAAGCACTTTCTATGAACCGAGACCCAGAAAAGCATTATCACTTTTACTGCAAAGGTTACCTCCTTGAAAGGTCAGGGAATGAAGACAAACCAGCTGCATGCAAAGGGCACCTGGTAAGAAAATTCATTAAGGAATGCTGGAGGAAGTGTGGCTGCAGCAGACAATGTGGAAATTGAGTTGTGCAGAGAGGAATACAATGCAATTTGCAGTTCAAAATTTCTCTTGTATCTGGGATGTGTTTCGATTGTTGCCTGTTCTAACGCTGTCGAAATCTACGTACAACAAACTTGAGGATCTTCTTAGAAAAATTTCATATGATTCTTAGATTATCATGTCATATAGCTATTTGATTGCCTTTTCCCATAAAAGTAGAAGTAATTATACAATTGAGATATTCTGATGGCATGACTGTGTGCTTCTTTATCTCCTTTGTCTTATAATTCTTTCTATTGAATTCTCATTTATGGATTCTATATTTACCCATTTCTCTATCCATGAGTTAGCAAGCTATTCTCAATGTTATTTCTTGTATTTCAGGTATTTTTTACCTCGGAAGGAAAGGGATGGGGTCTTCGGACTCTCGAGGAATTACCTAGAGGTACTTTTGTATGTGAGTATGTTGGTGAAGTGTTGACTAACACTGAGCTCTATAATTGAAATGCTCAAGGCGATGGAGTTGAAAGGCATACATACCCAGTGCTACTGGATGCTGATTGGTGTAAAGAGGGAGTATTGAAAGATGAAGAGGCACTTTGTCTGGATGCAACACATTTTGGAAATGTTGGCAGATTCGTCAATCATAGGTAATTTGCCCATGAGGGTTTCAATCTGTTTGGCGCAGTTGGACTCTACGAGACTTAATTCTCAGGTCATGAGATGATTGGCCTGGAAATTTTATTTCTGAGCTTTTAATTAAATGGCATTCATTGTTAAAAAACTTGGCTTGGGCTCGGGACTTGACACCTATTGGGCCGAATGACTCGGGCGACTTCGGACTCACTTGAGTCCTGCTCAAGCCAAAAAATTGCCTGAAAAATCTCCAAAAAAATACAAAATTGTTGAAAATAGTAAAAACAAAACTAAGTCATAACATCATTTAGTTTCTATAAAGGATGAAAAAAATTGTATATAGAAGATTTGACGAATCATCATTAAAAACATAAATATTATTTAGAAACATATTTTTGAATCATTTATTAGTGATTTATTAAATAATTTTTTTATTTTTTATGCAAATTTAAGAAACCCTTATTTGCCTTAGAAACTTGCTTCGGCAGAGTGCCGAGGCCAAGTTTTGAAACACTGAAGGTATTTGTTCTGAAACTACATTCTTTATTGTTACCCATTGATATGGATATTACTGCTGCTGATTCAGGGAGTTGACTTTAATTGACTTTGTGACCTAAATATTTTGATGGTAATAAATTTCACTTGTGGTTCCTATTATGGCCACGCTGACCATCAAAGTTCAAAAAGTCGGCTACCCAGCCTCTTAGGCGGGTTGCCTAGGAGGTTGGGAGGCCTCACTGCCGGGTGACGGCCCAGTGCAGCTTGGCTGCTGACTAATCGCCTAGGGCACCGCTGAGGAGCTATATTGGTGAGGGCAGAAATTGCCCTTGCTAAAAAGGCAGAAAATGTAATTTTCCCCCTTTAAAAGGGGGGAAATAATATTTGGCTGCCATTTTGGCTCCTGGAAATCCTAGAGACCTATATTTGTGCCCCAAAAACTACGTTTTTAGCTCAAAATTGATTTCTTTTTTGATGATCAAATTCCAATTCAAAGTTTTCAACTTCTCGTGGCTTTTTACCTATAAAACGTTTTGCGGATTAAAGTGGTTGCAAAAGAGAGATTTTGGCAACTGAAAGTGACCGATTCAAGCCTCCTTCGATTAGCTTTCAAAAAGTAAATTCAATTGTTTATGTCTAGGATTCATATGCTTTGTGAGTGTTGTGTTATGTTATGCTTTTTTAATCATTTTCTTGTGTTTATTTTTTGAAGTTTGGCTTTACTTTTATGATAAAACTTCGTAAGTGGCTTTTTTGTCTTTTTTAAGGTTTCTATTTCCGTGATTATAGTATATTTTTGGCTATGGTTCTAATTCATAATGGAACTTTGGAAAGTGTTGAAAGCTAACTTTTGAGCTAAATTTTTGCGACTTTTTATGTCTTAAACGGCTAATGCCTAATGGATGTAAATTTATGTTCTATGAGTTTTTATTTTGGCTTAAATGGTTAATAGATGTAAACTTTTGAGCAATTTCAAAGGTTTAGTTTTGGACATGTATATTTTAGTGTTAAACATCGTTTTAGAAAATGTTGATCTGATATGGATCAGGAATTGTTCTAGACCGAACTGATTCCTCTAAATATATCGAGAACATGGTGGTTCCATAAAGAACCAGTTGGTTATTGGACAGAACTGATCTGTTCGTGTTAGGGAACCGGGATCCGGCCAGGCTGGATGGCCCAATTTCCACTTTTTTGTTTTTTATTTTTTATATTTTTTATTTCTAATTTATTTATTCTTGGCCAATTCGCTCAGCCAGATTGTTGATCATTCGCCGATCCGGACCAGTTTCCGGGATGGGCTTGTTCACTCAACCAATCTAGGTTTTTAAACATTGATTTTAAATGTAAATCTTTCGCATTGGTTAAATAAGTTTGAAGTTTGCAAACACTCCCTTCCCCCACCTTTAAAGAAAATAAAAGTAAATAAAGGTACCTGTCCTTGTGTTCTTGATCATTTCTGACCATAATGTTCATGTAGTTTAGTAATCTACAATAAAAACGTTATGCGCATTACACCCCAACCACAGAAAGTAGGGTCAGCAGTCTGTTGAGTTATCAGACCTGACTACATATTGATGTCCTGGTATTCATGTTGACAAGACAGATATGTGCATGGAAGAGGGCACATTTTGCGTGATGTTACTTCAAGCTGCAGGTTAATGATTCATGCACTCTTCCCATGGAGGTAGTGCATGACGCTTTGCTACACTTGCTTGCATTGCTTGTGAAACAGAATTTGTGATGGTTTTGTCTGATGATTCATTATGAAGCCTCTATTGCCATATCCTTTACAAAAGTATAAAGGGACCAAAGTTTGGGAATCTTAAAAGATTTGACGTGGTTCCTTTACCCTGCATGCCATATGAAGCTTATTTGTGTTGGGTTTAGTGGGAGAAGTTACCAAAAATAATTATGAGATCTGTAGGGGTAAGTTGGTCCAATTGAGATGAGAAGGTTATCAGGAACATTAGTCCCACTGTTTATGCAACCTGCAGGTATTCTTGACTTGAATATAAGACAGTAACTTACCTTGTGGTCATATTCAAACCTTCTTTCCTTGTTATTGAAAATGGTGGTTGTATTCATGCTTCTAAGCATAAAGATTAGGGTTGTGCAATTGGAGCCTGGAGAACAGTTGAAAGATTTATTCTTTCTTAATTGAAAACATTAAAAATAGGGATTGTATACTAAGAGACCATTTATCTCTTTTACAAGGAGGTGACCACTACTCCTGGCTATGAGATGTCAAATTGGATGGCTTGGGTTGTCTTGAAGTTCAATAATTTTTTTTTGAACATTGACTCTAGTGAATGACACTCTTGCGACCACGCGATTTGAAATTTGAGGGACAATAGTAATAGTGACCTCCTTGTACTAATAGTAAATGGTCTCTTTGTATACTTTTCCTTAACTATATGAGGACTGCGTATTGATAAAAGATTGAAATTCTCTGCGATTATTGTCTTACTCTATATGTTAATTTGGATGTTAATTTAACAAACCTAAAATTCGTATATACTGTATGGCATACATAGACATACACACACAACAATTTGTCTATGTGATAGTAACACACACAGGTATCTACAAATTTATTAAGCATTCTGTATCTCATATAATGTATGTAGCGAGTACTAGCAAGTGTGTTTATGCTATCTAGTATACAATTTGCACCTCTTGGCTTCTACCATTTGTTTGACTGTGCCGATGCTGTACGAGTTGTTTCGATTCTGATGTTTCATGAACATACGAGCTTGATGTGGCTTGCCACATTAGAGAAGAAATTATGAGACATGAATTGGTCTTCCGAATTGTTATCAACCATGCATTAATATATTGGATAGCACCATGACCTGTTAGTGGCAAACATTGCATGAAGAGTCAAAGCCTAAAGTGGGATGTCACTTCATAGGGTGGTCTGAATGTGTGTGCACGAATGCATGTTCAAAGCACACATTTGCAATCTCTGTAGAGCCTTTTTATATTTATCATAGAAGGGCTGTCTTATTTTTGTTCTTGATGCTTAAATTTTATATTTATCTGTAATTTCTATCTTATATTTTTCTTTACTTCTTGTGGTGCGTATTATTCTAGGGGTTCAGACATTCAATTCAGTGCCACAAATGTGAGTATTTTCTTATTCAAATGTTGTTTGAATTCGTCAAATTATCATTATGGTGCATTTACCATCTAAACGTTGACCTTGTAACTATGCTCTTCTACATTCCTATTGGTCCATCAAAGTCTTGGACAGGTAGCAACACGCTTAGGTGTGTAAAGTTGGTTCCCCGAAACTACACATATTCGGGGTGTCCAGTCACATCGCAGTACTCGTTTGTTTTGAGCCCCTAGCCCAATTTCATGGGTCATGTCATGTGATCTCAGTTAAGCGTGAACCGGATCTGCGATCAAAATTTGTCAGATCATGTATGGTTGGCGTGGTTGAAAAGGAACATGGACAGTGTGCTGGCCTATTGTTGGGCGGCTACCTGCATTGAAGTGTTACTGCAGAGCTAAATAAGATAATCCACATATCTAAGGTGAAACTCATTATTCCATCTATATGATCCAAATGATCAGAGGGGTGGCACACTGGCTTGTGTTTTGTCCGGACCTTGGGTTGCATTAAGGGTTTTTGCAGGGCGGAAAGGGATGGCTAGTTTTGTGGATGGTGTATTATGCTATGTTGTATGTCTCAGCATTCAAGTTTACCAGGGATGAGGATTCAGGCTTGGGCTTGATTGGTTAAGGACCTTAAGATGTTGACTGTTACAACACTATATCCCCAGTTGGAATCTTATAGCTGAACTACCATTAAAAGAAAGAAGTTCGACAGGATCCTAATAAAATCTTTGATAGATCAACCATAAGTTGTGTGGTTTCAAATGAATTTTAGAACTGATGAACGTAGTTTTTGGGTTCCTGGAACTTGGAATTTGTTCGACCCTTGAGGAATGTTGCCCCGAGCTATGTTTTGGACATCGTTCTTTTGCTTTATGATGCAATGAGGTTTTTCGATCCTGGGCCAGCACAACTCACTTATATCCATTATTTTGAATTCTTCCTTGTGGTTTTCTTTGTTCCCATCATCTCATGCAAGATATGTCAGCATTTAAAATTCAATCACTGGATTTAAGTTTGCATGAACCAAGCATTGGAGATTGTATTACAAAATTGGTCCAGAAAAGTCGTAGCACATGAATTTAAATGTGGCACTATAGGTTAAAAAACTGTTGTATTCAGTTGATGATCCTTCATGCCATTGGTAGAACTTGTATTAATGGTTTTGCAAATTGCATGAACCCAGCACTAAATTCATTAGCAAACTTGTTCAATTCTAAATGGTTGGCACCATTGGCATAGAGACCGAACTAGTTGTCTTATCAGTTAGGAGTTGATCGTATCCCAATGGATCTCGATGGTGAGTCAGTTGGATCAGTCTCAAAAGATAGCATAAATAATGCACAAAATTAAGGAAATTCAAATACAAAATTTTTTGCCTCATTGTTCTGGCACATTTCTCTGGCTTTTACTTAATTTTTCAGTTTTTAAGATAGAATGGGCAATTCCTGACCTAGTTCCTTGTCGAATTTGTTGGCCTGATACTGTTCTTCTAATGTTGGGACTTAGAACAATCAACCTGAAATATGTTACTGCATCATACACTGGTTTTTGGTCATCATTCTGTTCGAATGGCATCTGAGTTTGGATGAAATTTGGAAATGCTTGCCTGTAAATGACTGAATTTTTCTAAAACTTGGGTGAACTTTGAGAATCAAACATACATATCAAAAGTAGAACTTCGATATTCATGCAAACAACATACTGTTTTCTTTTAATAAAAATTGCTCTATAATGTTTTTTTTATTAATGTAATGACTTCTAGGTGTGGTGATGCAAATTTGGTGGAGATACCAGTTGAAATAGAGGTGCCAGATCATCACTAGTATCATGTATGCAATCTTACAGACCTATTTTTTCTTGAAATATAGTATATTCTTAGTTTTCATTTGATATAGAGCCTTTTTTATGGGAAAAGTTTATATAGAGCCAAGGCTCTAAACAATCAAATTTGAGCCTACCTCGAAAACTTCACTAGAAGAGGTTGTTTTGATGCCCAAATATCTTCAAATTGATCATCTCAACATCAAGATGCATGGACATGAGAAAAAAAATGGATTTCAAGTTTTGGAAATAGTGTATTTTGTGACGCATTTTTGCATCGTCAATTTTCAAGATTTTCAAGTTTTCATAGATCTGTTGATCTACACTATTTTTGAAGCTTTAAACTTTATAAATAAAGGTGAAAATATATTTTAAGGCTGTCACAAAGATTTCCAGTATTGAAACCACATTTCTAGATACTATTTGAAGGTAGGCTCTAATTTGATTGTTTAGGGCCTAGGCTCCATACAAAAGGCACCCTTTTTTATTGTTTAATATTGAACTTCAAAATCCAAATCTTTCTTTTGATATGTGCAGCTTGCCTTCTTTACAACGAGAAAAGTAGAAGCACTAGATGAGCTTACTTGGGTATGTAACTTGACTTTTGGTAGACATGCTTGTGATGATTGTTTAGCTGTTTGGCTCTGCAGTGATTTGCCTGTTCTTCTATCTGACAATAATCATTGGATCTCGGATGAGCAAGAAATGTCCTTGGATACTTAAATGCTAGAAAGTTGAATGGCAATGCATTATTCCAATAGAGATCTCCAATCAGAAGTCTCTTCCATGCTTGTCTTAAAATGAATTAAGCCTTTTTAGCTGTAAATTTGCCTTTAGAGTAATATATAATGATGTGAATAAATCAATAAACCTTGCATTCTTCATGTAATTAATGAGTTCTATCGGATCACCATCATCTCTAGGGATTTAGCATGGATCCTTCAATAATGAATTTCTTTTATGAAATTAAATCCCATGTTGGTATTTCTATTAGAGCTCTCAATTTTCTGTTATAAGTATCAATAAGCTACAGCATTGCAGTTCTTGTGCAGTATGACCACTAGATTCCTTTCATAGGTTGTTTTCCACTGCACTTGTGGCATTTGTTGCAGGACTATGGTATAGATTTTGAAGACCATGACCACCCTGTGAAAGCTTTCAAATGTCTTTGTGGAAGCAAACTCTGCAGAGGAATTGGGCAACGAAGCAGTAAGTACCTTCATGCACCATTAGATTTTCTTTTTCTAGCTTCTTTCCCCTATTTTAGGCTTTTGGCCTGTCACCCTATCATTTCAAACTAATTTTTGTGTGGGGGATAACTAGTGAAATCCCATGCACCTTGAAGATTACGAAGCAAAAGCCACACTCATTTTGTTCTATAACCTAGCCTAATGTATTTAATTTAGAAAAACTACACTTTTTTTTATAAGAAAAAGAGAAAAGGATTTTATTTCAGTGCGAAGAGAGAGAGAGGCAGAAGAGGAAAAAGGATGCTGCCAGGGGAGGGGGGGTTTAAAAATGAGGTCTTTGTCTTTAACATGCTTCCTGAATGTGAGGTCTTTGGTTTTTCTCACCATCTTGTCTCTCTTTTTTAACATGCCTTGATTCGAACGGTTTCCTTTTTCCTGATTTAGTGGCAGTTTAGATTATTTTTTTTTTGCCTTTCGCCTCCTAATATTGACCCTTTGCTATTTTTAGGGACAAAGGTCAGGCCGCTTACTGTTGACGGCTCATACCGAACATGATTCTGAGATCTCTCAACTTCACTATAACTGGTTTCAACGCATTAGCATACTGGGTTCTGAGTAGATGGACAAAATTGTACAGTGGCTACCAGTCCAAATCAATCCAATTAGGCGTTTTCCCATGTAGTTGTTTTATATTTTGTCTTAATACTTTTGGATCTAATTCTATGGATTGGTGGCGGTTTTTCTGACTTTGCAGCTTCCAGGCTTCTTGTGCTCAACAATGTTGTGGACCATTCGTTTTCTCCTAACTTCTGCGTTCAGTTTGGAGTTCCGGTTTCATGGTTTGGATTCAAATTTTACAGTTCTTGGTTGTGGCTTTGTTTGGATATTTTCTGGAATTTTGGTTGCCGTTGCAGAAGGGGATTTGGCTGAAAATTAACATGCATTAATCTAAATTTGGACAAAATATAATAGAATATATATTAGGTTATGGTTTGCATAACGTGTCAACCTTAAACGATCAGAGTAAACGTGTCACCCCAACTTTTATTGGAAGATGTAATTTTGGTATCTGAAATTCTTAAAATGGCTGGAAAATCTGTTTTTGCTTTCTTTTTTTAAAAAACAAAAAACAAAATCTATTATCACCTATAATTATAAAATTTAAAATTTTAAAAATGGTACTAATCGAACGTATCTATAAACACTTCAAAAATCTTGATAATAAATGGTATATATTATGAGAGAAACTATTTTTTAGGATTTAAAATTCTCTTCATTTATGTATTCTAAACTTCTTTCTTTCTCTTTTCCTACATCTCTCTCTCCTCTCTTGTTTCTCAAAACACCACTCTATTCTCAATAGCCTTTTACTTCCAGGAAGCTTTTTCTCTCTCAAGAAGTTTGGGAGAATGGCTTTTAAAAATTGCATATCTTTTTAGATTTGTTTGATCTAAAAAAAACAGGTTCAAAATTAACTCAAGGGTTAGAAGAAATAAAATGTACAATTTATATGTCTCAAAATATCTTTTAAAACCTTGGATCTATTATGTAATAGAACTTAAAAATATAGGGCATGCTGATATTTTCCTTAAAACTTTTTCCTTAATACAATATTTGCCGTATATCTATGCTGGAATCAAGAAATTCATGGCATGAAATGTTTTGCCCAAAGTTTTCAGTAATAATAAAGAGGGAAACTTACAATCTAGTGGGGCCTCTACACTTAACTTATGCATGCTTAGGCGCAGGTGTTTGATTTAAGGAAAAAGTTTATATAAGGGCGAGGCCCTAAACATTCAAATTTCAGCACACCTCATAAATTTACTAGGTGGGTTCGCAAAAATGCTCAAGTCAATCATCTCGACTTCAACTGTATAAATGAGAAAAGACAGACTTTGAGTCTCGAAAACATTGCATCCTATAATGCATTTTTGGAACCCATAATTTTCTATTGTTTATAGATCGGTTTGATTTACACTGTCTTTAAATTTTATAATTAGACATGAAAATAAATTTCGCGTCAATCACAAAGATTTCATTAATGAAAGAAAATCTTTTTAAAGGTGCGCCAGAAAATCTTTTTAAAGGTGCGCCTTTGATTATTTAATGGAGCACTCATAAGACCTCAACGACAATTAAATTTTGACTTATCTTTATTTTATAATGATAAGTTCCATATCTGATAATTATCCCGTAAAATAAAATCATCACAATATGATATTATCACAATAAAGACTTTTTTCAATATAGATTGTATACAACGAGACCATTTACCTTTGATACAAAGTGGTCACAATTACTTACAACCATTCGATGTGAAATTTGATAGCTTGAGTGTGCCACAAAATTCGAGAAAAATTATTTGAAGTTTGAGATTGGTCAATGGAATAAATACAGCCACTCAATTTCATATTCAATGGTCAAGATTAATTGTGATTACCTAGTACAAAAAGTAATTGTCTCATTCTCTGCTTTTCCTTTAATAACATGTACATATAAAATGTAAAACTCGAATTTGAAAAGAAGCATTCATTTGCTTATAAATAGCTCTAATAAGGTAAATGGGACGCAGTTGACTAGAAATTTTGGAAGGAATTGATTTGATTATATTATTTTTTATATATATTAATAAATATCACAACAATGTGCAAGCAATTTGCATAGACATGTATGGCTAAAGCTATTTTGTCTAATGAGTTCTGATATATTTTAGTATTTGTATACATTATTAACACTGTTATTTACAAACTTCCATGCTAATGAAGCTCAATCTTGGTGTCATTCTTCGGTTTTGGGTAGCATTTCACTGTAATGAGGCTATACAAATGAAACTGAATTAGTCACTAAGTTTGTTGGTTTTTGAAAGCATTTCCTTGCTATACAACTGAAGAAGCTGAGACACTGCGAAATTTGTTGGTTTTTGATAGCATTTCCCTATTAGGTGGCTTGCTGAGGGCTTCATGTGCATAGCCCAAAGGCATTGCTGGTCTGATGCCTCCAGGGTTCAGCAGGAAGAGAATCCGATAGTAACCGTCCATGATTGCATCGAAGTTGCATGTGGCTGCAACCTTTGGAATCTAAGCAAAACAAAACAGTATAAAGAGAATAAATTAACAAAAAAAAATGAATGCATAACATGTAAATTTAAATGGTACAGTAGAGGTCAAGGGAGAGAAATTTCCCAATTATCAATGCATTTCTAATCTTGATTTCTTTTCATTTTCGGGCAAGCTGTTCTGCTAGTTGAAAAAATCTCCTTACTATTTGAGAATTTGTAACAATTTTCGGAAAAGATATTTCTTGGCTCTAGCTTTTTCTCTCAGTTTTCTTTTCTTTTAAAAGATATTGTTAATTGCAGCATACAAATAATTCAATAAATAGAAACTTAAATTTCTCTGTTTTTAAATTTACCATTTCGATTTTTTTTTTCCCAAATGTTCCCCAACATGTTCCTGGACTTTATCTGAAAACTCCAAAATTTTAGACTCCCTGAGGGAATTCCACACATCATAATAAAATGCTGTCATACCCAACTCTCACCCATCAAGTATATGAACACTTTCTGATCAGTAAACCCTTTTATTTTTCTATTCATGGAGTATCAGATTGAGAGTTACCTGATATATGTCAAGCATATAACCATGGAGATTAGGGTACTCTATCAACTTCTTCTTCGTACATTTGAATAGAACATTATATACTAGATCAAAGCGAATCAAAGTGGTAAACAAGCAAATATCAGCAAGTGTCAGTGCATCACCACATAAGTATCGGTTAGTGGCCAAGTGGGCATCGATCTTATCTAATGTACTGAACAACACCTCAACAGCACTATCGTATGCCTCTTGGCTCTGTGCAAATCCACATCTGCAGAAAAATAATAATAGTGTGTTTTCAACTTCCAATTCTGGATGTCACTTCCTCCATAGATACATCGATCTTTAATACATGAGCTAGTTTATAGCGGGTTTTGATTTTCAACTCTTCACTTCTTTCGATGATATGTCAATCTTTTGTTGATACATAGTACAATTGTCAAAGGCAGCAAGAGGAGAACATCGCTTTTCAGATCAGATTCATATATGCTATTTGAGAACTATCCGTTGAATTAAAAAGTAACTATTCCAGAACAAAAAAAAATAAAAAATCCAGAACATCAAATGAATATGCAGGGTACCAAACCATAATTCCACATAAGGGAGTCTGCATTTTTGCAGTTGATTGAATAAATAAAAGATGTTATTTACACAAACCATTCAATTCAGGTACTTGAATGCACATAGAAAAGGAGAGGTCAAGTTTCTTATTGAACAATGTGAAAACACCATGTACGGCATGTTAGCATAGGATAGTATTTGCATCCAACAATTCATTTAACTTGGACTTGGATGCAAGCATGGATGTCACGCACAGCACAAACATGGATATGACGCTGCAAATTTAGTAAATGTAGGATGAGAGTAAATGGCATATGTTTTATATTTAGATATATATTTAGAAGAATACAAAGTATATTAAGAACTCAATAACCACGCTGAAGTTAAGTAATACAGTATTGAAGTCATATATGAACGTTAGTCATTTCCATCCATGATATTCAACAAGATTAAATACAATCATGTTTTCTTACTGCCACAGGATCAATTATTTATGAAGCATCTACGTTTTCTTATTTGAAAGAGAGTACTCTTAACTTGTCTTTATCTGCCATTTCAAGTGAGACCCAAATAACCATATGTGACATCAAGAATGGGGACGATAAATAATACCAACTCGACAAATAACCATATTGCTAGGAAAGCACAAAAATTCCCCAAGGATGTAAACATAATTTAGAGAGACTGCTTGCTTATGGTTGACACCCAAAAATATGAGACATTGGACACGGCTGACTAGAAAAAGGAACTTTCTTTTAAAGACAGCATAAAATCACCCTAAGTTTCACCTCAAAAGGTACAATATGTGTGTTTGTAAGGATTTGATTGGAATTTTATGTGACTGAGAACGGGAATTTGACAACACTTGAACGGCAACTGTGCATTTATTATACGTCCTCCTTTTGTGCCATCGTTGAAAAGATCAACTTCGTCAGACATATGAGATTTGATATATTGAGCTTCAAGATTCACGAACACTTGGAAACCTAAAAATTTTTTCTCGAACAATACATTTTCTCAAGAGGAACTATAATTAAATGTGGCAAGAATTGCAGAAACCAAACAAAATCCAATCACTTGCACCATGGCCCCAAAAAGGAACCAACATAAATATTATCATAAGCACTGGAAGACAATCTATCATAGACAAAATAGGAAAATTGGTGTGCATTTTGGGAGTAGAATTCACCTTTTCACACACCTTTTGATATTAATAGAGGTGGGTGCTCTCATTCTGCTTTTTTATGCTTCTGATAAACATTCTTTCCCTATAAAGATCCCAATAGCCCAAGAGAAAACACTGTAAATTCTCTACCAACAAATACGGCTCGACAAAGATCGAAAATCACGGGCAGCTTGGGTGCGCACCCATAGTGATATACTTCTCCCTCCTTCCCCCAAAAAATAAAAAAAAATAAAAATAACCCAGCAATTATCATATAGTTTCTATTTGGCGGAGATTTCTGCACAAGCTAAGTTCCAAAGGTGAATACACAAGGAGTTACAGTAAACAATTGCACCCGTAAAGTGGTCCATCAAAAAGGTCCCGATTTTACATAACACTCATGAAATAGATTACAAAAGGTGACAAAATGCAACAATTGAGGTAAGAAATTGGCAAAGTTGGTTCAACCCAATGTTTAAAAAGTTGGACCGGTGAGCTAAACCAGTCACTCACTGGTTCCAAGTCGAACAGATAAAGTCGCAAATCAAAAAAAGAAGGAAAAGGAAGCAAAAAAAATGCAAACAAAATTTAAAATGTTTAAAAAAACATTTAGGGATTTCAAATCATTCTAGAATCAATAGTTTGCTAACCAGCAATTATCATATAGTTTCTATTTGGCGGACTTTTCTACACAAACTAAGTTCCAAAAATGAATGCACAATAAGGAGTTGCAGTAGACAATTGCACTAAACCCGTAAAGTGGTCCATCAAACAGGTCCCGATTTTACATAACACTCATGAAATAGATTACAAAAGGAGACGAAATGCAACACTTAAGGTAAGAAATTGGAAAATTTGGTCCAACCCAATGTTTAAAAAGTTGGACCGGTGCGCTAAACCAGTCATTCACTGGTTCCAAGTCGAACAGGAAAAGTCGCAAATCAAAAAAAGAAAGAAAAGGAAGCGAAAAAAATGCTAACGAAATTTAAAATGTTTAAAAAAATATTTAGGGATTTCAAATCATTCTAGAATCAATAGTTTGCTAACCAGCAATTATCATATAGTTTCTATTTGGCGGACTTTTCTACACAAGCTAAGTTCCAAAGATGAATGCACAACAAGGAACTGCAGTAGACAATTGCACTAAACCCGTAAATTGGTCCATGAAACAGGTCCCGATTTTAGTTAACCCTCATGAAATAGATTACAAAAGGTGACAAAATGCAACACTTGAGGTAAGAAATTGGCAAATTTGGTTCAACCCAATCTTTAAAAAGTTGGACCGGTAGGCTAAACAAGTCACTCACTGGTTCCAAGTCGAACAGGCAAACTCGCAAAAAGAAAGAAAAGGAAGCGAAAAAAATGCAAACGAAATTTAAAATGTTTAAAAAAACATTTAGGGATTTCAAATCATTCTAGAATCAATAGTTTGCTAACCAGCAATTATCATATAGTTTCTATTTGACGAACTTTTCTACACAAGCTAAGTTCCAAAGGTGAATGCACAACAAGGAGTTGCAGTAGACAATGGCACTAAACCTGAAATGTGGTCCATCAAACAGGTCTCGATTTTACATAACACTCGTGAAATAGATTACCAAAGGTGACAAAATGCAACACTTGAGGTAAGAAATTGGAAAATTTTGTTCAACCCAATGTTTAAAAAGTTGAACCGGTGGGCTAAACCAGCCACTCACTGGTTCCAAGTCGAACAGGAAAAGTCGCAAATCAAAAAAAGAAAGAAAAGGAAGCGAAAAAAATGCTAACGAAATTTAAAATGTTTAAAAAAACATTTAGGGATTTCAAATCATTCTAGAATCAATAGTTTGCTAACCAGCAATTATCATATAGTTTCTATTTGGCGGACTTTTCTACACAAGCTAAGTTCCAAAGATGAATGCACAACAAGGAACTGCAGTAGACAATTGCACTAAACCCGTAAATTGGTCCATGAAACAGGTCCCGATTTTAGTTAACCCTCATGAAATAGATTACAAAAGGTGACAAAATGCAACACTTGAGGTAAGAAATTGGCAAATTTGGTTCAACCCAATCTTTAAAAAGTTGAACCGGTGGGCTAAACCAGCCACTCACTGGTTCCAAGTCGAACAGGAAAAGTCGCAAATCAAAAAAAGAAAGAAAAGGAAGCGAAAAAAATGCTAACGAAATTTAAAATGTTTAAAAAAATATTTAGGGATTTCAAATCATTCTAGAATCAATAGTTTGCTAACCAGCAATAACCATATAGTTTCTATTTGCCGGACTTTTCTACACAAGCTAAGTTCCAAAGGTAAATGCACAACAAGGAGTTGCAGTAGACAATTGCACTAAACCTGTAGAGTGGTCCATCACACAGATCCCGATTTTACATAACACTCAGGAAATAGAGTACAAAAAGTGACAAAATGCAACACTTGAGGTAAGAAGTTGGCAAATTTGGTTCAACTCAATGTTTAAAAAGTTGGACCGGTGGGCCAAACCAGTCACTAACTGGTTCCAAGTCGAACAAGCAAAGTCGCAAATCAAAAAAAGAAAGAAAAAGAAGCGAAAAAAATGCAAACGAAATTTAAAATGTTTAAAAACACATTTAGGGATTTCAAATCATTCTAGAATCAATAGTTTGCTAACTAGCAATTATCATATAGTTTCCATTTGGCAGACTTTTCTACACAAGCTAAGTTCCAAAGGTGAATGCACAACAAGGAGTTGCAGCAGAAAATTGCACTAAACCCGTAAAGTGGTCCTTCACACAGATCCCGATTTAACAAAACACTCATGAAATAGAGTACAAAAGGTGACAAAATGCAACATTTGAGGTAAGAAATTGGCAAATTTGGTTCTACGCAATGTTTAAAAAGTTGGACAGGTGGGCTAAACCAGTCACTCACTGGTTCCAAGTCAAACTGGCAAAGTCGCAAATCAAAAAAAGAAAGAAAAGGAAGCGAAAAAAATGCAAACGCAATTTAAAATGTTTAAAAAAACATTTAGGGATTTCAAATAATTCTAAAATCAATAGTTTGCTAACCAGCAATTATCATATAGTTTCTATTTGACGGACTTTTCTACACAAGCTAAGTTCCAAAGGTGAATGCACAACAAAGCGTTGCAGTAGACAATTGCACTAAAACCGTAAAGTGGTCCATCAAACAGGTCCCAATTTTACATAACACTCATGAAATAGATTACAAAACGTGAGAAAATGCAACCCTTGAGGTAAAAAATTGGAAAATTTGGTTCAACCCAATGTTTAAAAAGTTGGACCGGTGGGCTAAACCAGTCACTCACTGGTTCCAAGTCGAACAAGCAAAGTCGCAAATCAAAAAAGAAAGAAAAGGAAGCGAAAAATATGCAAACGAAATTTAAAATGTTTAAAAAAATATTTAGGGATTTCAAATCATTCTAGAATCAATAGTTTGCTAACCAGCAATTATCATATAGTTTCTATTTGGTGGACTTTTCTACACAAGCAAAGTTCCAAAGGTGAATGCACAACAAGGAGTTGCAGTAGACAATTGCACTAAACCCGTAAAGTGGTCAATCAAACAGGTTCCGATTTTACATAACACTCATGAAATAGATTACAAAAAGTGACAAAATGCAACACTTGAGGTAAGAAATTGGCAAATTTGGTTCAACCCAATGTTTAAAAAGTTGCATAGGTGGGCAAAACCAGTCACTCACTGGTTCAGAGTCGAACAGGCAAACTCGCAAATCAAAAAAAGAAGGAAAAGGAAACGAAGAAAATGCAAACGAAATTTAAAATGTTTTCAAAAAACATTTAGGGATTTCAAATCATTCTAGAATCAATAGTTTGCTAACCAGCATTATCATATAGTTTCTATTTGGCGGACTTTTCTACACAAGCTATGTTCTAAAGGTGAATGCACAACAAGGAGTTGCAACAGACAATTTCACTAAACCCGTAAAGTGGTCCATCACACAGGTCTCGATTTTACATAACACTCATGAAATAGAGTACAAAAGGTAACAAAATAAACCTCTTGAGGTAAGAAATTGGCAAATTTGGTTCAACTTATTGTTTAAAAAGTTGGACCGGTGGGAAAAACCAGTCACACACAGGTTCCAAGTCGAACAGGCAAAGTCGCAAATCAAAAAAAAGAAAGAAAAGGAAGCGAAAAAAATGCAAACAAAATTTAAAATGTTTAAAAAAACATTTAGGGATTTCAAATCATTCTAGAATCAATAGTTTGCTAACCAGCAACTATCATATAGTTTCTATTTGGCAGACTTTTCTACACAAGCTAAGTTCCAAAGGTGAAGGCACAACAAGGAGTTGCAGTAGACAATTGCACTAAACCCGTAAAGTGGTCCATCAAACAGGTCCTGATTTTACATAACACTCATGAAATAGATTACAAAAGGTGACAAAATGCAACACTTGAGGTAAAAAATTGGAAAATTTGGCTCAACCCAAGGTTTAAAAAGTTGGACCGGTGGGCTAAACCAGTCATTCACTGGTTCCAAATCGAACAGGCAAAGTTGCAAATCAAAAAAAAAAAGAAAACGAAGCAAAAAAAATGCAAACGAAATTTAAAATGTTTAAAAAAATATTTAGGGATTTCAAATCATTCTAGAATCAATAGTTTGCTAACCAGCAATTATCATATAGTTTCTATTTGGCGGACTTTTCTACACAAGCTAAGTTCCAAAAATGAATGTACAACAAGGAGTTGCAGTAGACACTTGCACTAAACCCGTAAAGTGGTCCATCACACAGGTCCCGATCTTACATAACACTCATGAAATAGAGTAGAAAATGTGACAAAATGCAACACTTGAGATAAGAAATTGACAAATTTGGTTCAACCCAATGTTTAAAAAGCTGGACCGGTGGGCTAAACCTGTCACTCAATGGTTCCAAGTCGAACAAAGTCGCAAATCAAAAAAAAAAAAAAAAGGAAGCGAAAAAAGTGAAAACGAAATTTGAAATGTTTAAAAAAATATTTAGGGATTTCAAATCATTCTAGAATCAATAGTTTGCTAACCAGCAATTATCATATAGTTTCTGATTGGCGGACTTTTCTACACAAGTTAAGTTCCAAAGGAGAATGCACAACAAGGAGTTGCAGTAGACAATTGCACTAAACCTGTAAAGTGGTCCATCAAACAGGTCCTAATTTTACAAAACACTTATGAAATAGATTACAAAACGTGACAAAATGCAAAACTTGAGGTAAAAAATTGGAAAATTTGGTTAAACCCAAGGTTTAAAAAGTTGGACCGGTGGGCTAAACCAGTCACTCACAGATTCCAAGTCGAACAAGCAAAGTCGAAAATCAAAAAAAGAAAGAAAAGGAAGCGAAAAATATGCAAACGAAATTTAAAATGTTTAAAAAAATATTTAGGGATTTCAAATCATTCTAGAATCAATAGTTTGCTAACCAGCAATTATCATATAGTTTCTATTTGGCGGACTTTTCTACACAAACTAAGTTCCAAAAATGAATGCACAATAAGGAGTTGCAGTAGACAATTGCACTAAACCCGTAAAGTGGTCCATCACACAGGTCCCGATTTTACATAACACTCATGAAATAGAGTACAAAAGGTGACAAAATACAACTCTTGAGGTAAGAAATTGGCAAATTTGGTTCAACCCAATGTTTAAAAAGTTGGACCGGTGGGCAAAACCAGTCACTTACAGGTTCCAAGTCGAACAGGCAAAGTCGCAAATCAAAAAAACAAAGAAAAGGAAGCAAAAAAAATGCAAACAAAATTTAAAATTTTTAAAAAAACATGTGGGGATTTCAAATCATTCTAGAATCAATAGTTTGCTAACCAGCAATTATCATATAGTTTCTATTTGGCGGACTTTTCTACACAAGCTAAGTTCCAAAGGTGAATGCACAACAAGGAGTTGCAGTAGACAATTGCACTAAACCCGTAAAGTGGTCCATCACACAGGTCCCGATTTTACATAACACTCATGAAATAGATTACAAAAGGTGACAAAATGCAACACTTGAGGTAAGAAATTGGCAAATTTGGTTCAACCCAATGTTTAAAAAGTTGGACCGGTGGGCTTAACCAGTCACTCACTGGTTCCAAGTAGAAGAGGCAAAGTCGCAAATCAAAAAAAGAAAGAAAAGGAAGCGAAAAAAATGCAAACGAAATTTAAAATGTTTAAAAAAACATTTAGGGATTTCAAATCATTCTAGAATCAATAGTTTGCTAACCAAAAAAATAAAAAAATTAAATATAACTTCTAGGCATGTTAGGCCTAGTTCTGACTCCTGAGTTGGGAATAAAATCGGATCGACTACCTGCCGATTATGGTTCACTTGGGTGTTTCCAAGTCGAATGGCCGATTTTTTTAGCACCGGTTCAACCTGCCACAAAGACCTTTCTAGTAGCCACAAACAATATGGACGGAACAACCTATGTGAGAACAACCATGGTATTTAACTCTTCAACTACTGGAGAACCAGGCAGATGGTTCTACGCATTCAATAAAAATTGATTTCATGGTCAAGGTAAAAATCGAATTCAAGCTCTTGCTATTCAAATCAGATTCAAGACTTCGCAATCTAACAAAACTGAAGTAGTTGCCATCAAAAATGCACCACAACACTTCATCAAACATTGCACAATCACAATCCAAATGAATAACTACCCAGCCTACTTTAATTTGAACAGCAGAAGTCAAAATTTAAAACTCATTAGCTACCCGCTCATCAGCAAATGTTGTTGCTAAGATTCACAAAGTCTGTCTATCAGAGCTTCTAAAGAGTTCAAATGCACAATGATCCTCGAAGCTCATAAAAAAAATACCAAAAGAAACAGGGGCAATACCCAAATCCAGTACTAAGGAGAAAATGCACAATTACCATCACACTCAGATTCAGTAGACCAAAGAAAAATAAAAGAGAGAGAGAGCTGACAATTGAAATCTATATATTCAGAGAAAAAAATAAAGGAATAAAGAATTAAAATGCAACCAATCCAAATCATCTTGGGAACAAAATGAACATATACCTGTAAACCCCGTTGTTAACATTCGGATAAATCAAATCATACCACTCGTTAATCTTCCCATCTAGCTCTGGTGGCGAGAGGTCCAACCCCGAATCACCCACCTCCCCGTCAAACCCCGAATTCAAAAACTCGATAATATCGAAGCTCTCATTGCAAGCAACATCTCTCTTCTTAATATCCCAAAGCATCGGAACAGTGCTCCTTCCATCATAGCCCCCATGTCTAAGACCATACACCTCCTTTAGTGTCTTACACCCATTAGCCTTATCCAAACCAGGAGTATAATCACTTCTATCTCCATTAAAACTCCTAGAACTCTTGAATTCCCATGATCCATTGACACCAGGTGAAGCAATGGAGACTGGTATTGCCTCTTCAAAACCTTTGAGAGCCCTCACAATTAGGGTTCTATGGGCCCAAGGGCAAGCAAGGGCCACATAGAGGTGATACTTTTTGGGGGGCTTTTTTTGGCGGGAGCCAACGGCCAGAGATTTGAATTTGGAGGGGGGCCTTGCGTAGGAGCCTGACGAATCAGATGGCGCCATCTGGCTCATCATGATTTGCCATGCGGAGGTCCAGGCCGAACGGACGGCTGCGATTAGAAGTTGGGGAGGCAGGGAGTTGGACCAGAGGAAAGTGGTTATGGAGCTTAGGAGATTAGGGTTACGATCAGCTCCGCACATTCTAGGGCTGACGTGGCGGTACAAGGGGCGATGCAGGTTTGGGGGGAGATGGGGTGGTTTAAGGAGCCTTTTGGTCTTTTCCGATGACGGTATTGAAAGGCAGGGCCCGAGGGTTAGAGCCATTTTCTTTACGCCGATAATGATGAGAGGAGAGTTTAAAGAGGAAAAATCAGGGGTATAATGGTCATTTTTGCCTTAAAGAAAAATGAAAGGCACCGAACTAGATAAGGGACCTTTCAGGGATTCTCACAAGAGCTTGGGTTTTGTTAATAAAAATGGGTCTCAAGCAAAATTTGAACTCATTTGGAAAAATTCAAGCCACAGAAATTGAGAAAAAAAATGAGGATAAACATCTTTAGTAATTAGTTTGATTTTCCATGATTTTAATTTCCATTTTATTATTTTCGAATGATTTCATTTTCCATTTTATTCTCAATATAAAATTTTATGCAAACAGAGGATTACATCGAACAGTGATTCAACGTCTTTAGGCGCGTCCCCATCCACATTTTGTCCTCTTTCTCTCTCTCGAGGCCAAGATCAAACATGTCCAAAACTTGAAAGCCTTTTTTATCCATATTCACACATCTTAAAGTAAAGATGACCAATTTGAGGAAATTTCAGCATATGAACAACTTTTCTCGATCAATTTTTGAGATATTACTTACATAGTGTAATTGATTAAATAGCCTACCACAATTAGTTAAAAAAAGGGTTTGACGATGATAATGAAACAGTGTTATAGCTAATTAAGATTGACTCCCATCCATTACGTGTTTTGCACCCAGGCAACATAGTGAGAGAGAGAGAGGGGCCGAGAAAAATAGACAAAAATAGAAGAGAGATACCTAGACATACAAATATACATTAAACCAATAGTCATCCCATCTTAGAACTTGTGTATACTATAAATAAACATGTTCCCAATAAGCTAATCAAACTTAGTATAAAACTATGAAGACCAGACACAAATTGAGATATGATGATCAGAAAGAGAGGCAAAAGAAAACCACAAAGAGAAGGAAAACCACAAAAAGAAGGACAAGGCCTTATAATTCAATTTCAACCTAACAAAATGATTTAAAGTTTCAACATTGATCTGCAAAGCCCACTAAAACCAGACCATACAAAAATGAGGAGACTCCACACGGTAAATTCTATTTCAAAACATTTCTATTTCAAAACATTAAAAAGAGCAACAAATCCAACTTCGAACAGATATAACAACTCTCAACAAAAACCAAATTAAAGTCAAATTCTAATGTTTCTGAACTTAGATGATAGTGTTTGCTGCACTGGCAATACGAGGCCATAGATCCGCACACTCCTTCCCAATTGGCCCTGTGATGGCAGATCCTGCAAAAAACCCACAAAACACAAATATTGTTCAAGTTCATGTACTCAGGCCCTCACTCCCTCTCTCACTGTCACACACATAACCACAAATGTATTACCTTTCATTTCTCCTTTCGGATTCACTATGACACCCGCATTATCTGTTGAGAAAAAATGAGGCCCAAGTGTAAGTACTCAAACTAAAGCACAACATGAAAAAATTGAGGTATTCATTGAGTGATCAAGATGTTTATAGGGTTAAAATAGAATTTTTTTCCGAGACCTTTTTAATTCACAATTACTTTTAGTTATAGATAACAAAAATCGGGACAATGCTAGGCACCTTACTCAAAAAGCCAGATCTTAATCTGATGAATTTTACAATAATCACCACAATGTAATAAAATGGGAACATATCAATTGTTTTCTTTGAACTTCTGCTGCCAAAATGCAAGAGAGAAACCCCACATATACCATGCTAAAACCTTTAAATTTTCTGAACGGGCCAGCATCGTTCGGTGAAAGACCATAAGTGGGTGAGGTAAATAGATGATTACCAAAAAATCAACTTTCTAGACATCCTTAACCCATTACTCTCTCACATACTAAACCCCAATACTATACTTTCTTGTATTGAACCCCCCAAGTCAAATAATCAACAAACCGAAGACTAATATAATATGCCCTTCTCCTCTCTCCCTCTCTACCCACCTGTCTCTTTCTCTCTCTACCCAACCTCTCTCACTCTCAATACCTCGCCGATTTTCTCTCTTCGGCTTACCTTACAGGCCAGAAAAATAATAGCATGGGTGGTTATCCAGCAAACAAGATCCCTACTCTTGGGGCACAGGCACCGAGCACCATTTCCGACCAACCAGCTGGTTTCCCGACAACAATGTCTCATTTTCCTTCCAAAAATAAGAAGCCCACTGATTTCCAGCCCAAGAGGTCCTGGTTTCCGGCCAAATTCAGAAACCTGCATAGGTTACGGCAAAAAATAGAAACCCCAAGGCAAGAAATAGAAACCCAGTAATTTTTGGGCAACGAATGTTTCCCTTTTCGGGCCAACCTACTGATTTTTATGGCTACTAAGGTCCTGTTTTGCTGGCTTCCCAAGTCTGGTTTTCGGTCATATGTTGCGAACTATCACTGTACCGTTAACCAAGAAATCCATTCTCTGGCCAAAAGTAAGAAAATTGTTGATTTCCCAGAGGCCAAGGTCCCTATTCCAGCCAGAAAATCACATACCCTTCCAGTTGCGTTCCAATGCCCAATGTCGCATTACCATTTTCTTGCTTGAACTACTTGGTCTGTGTTACTTCAGGCGAATATGTTTCACATGTCATTTTATGGAACTCAGATTGGAATTTTACTCTGTGAAGGATCTTGAGCAAAGATGGTGTGGCCATTGACATGCTCGAGGATGATTTTGTTTTTATGTTTTTTTTACTAATTCTGCGTTTCAATTAGAATGGAGGTTCAGTTTTTCCGAGGACTGTGATCCCTTTCCGGCAAACAATCCAAAGAGAATCACCAACGAAGCATCTCTACGCACCCTCTCTCAAACCTCAGGATCTTTGAAATTGGTTGTTGGCCCCCATAGCCCCATTTAGAGGAAACAAACTGAAACATTTTGTGGTGTTGTTTGCTTCTAATTGAGGACTAGTAATATTCAAGCTCTGAGAATGGGATTATGACAAATCGAGGCCAGAAGACTTTGAGTTAAGCTGCTGTAGTTCTTGATAGAGAAAGGGGATGTACAGTAGCAGAATGCAGAGATATTGATTGTAGTGAGAGGAATTGATGGAAAGTAATGGAGAGAAAGAAAGAGGGTGGGTAGAGAGAGAAAGAGCGTAAGATGATGGGTAGAGAGAGAGGGTGGGTAGAGATAAGGCCAGTAGAGAGAGAGCGGGTAGAAAGAGTAAGAGAGGAGAAGGGCATTTTAGGATCAATGACTTTTTGACTGGGGGGGGGGTAAATATAAGAAAACATTGTATTAGGGTTTAGGGTGTGAACTTAAAAGCATTGGGAGGTAGGATGGGTACAAAGTTGATTTTGGGGGGGTATTTATAATTTTCCCTAGATAATTTTCAGTAAGTGGGAAGTACGATACTACTCTGAGGACAATACAACAACCACAATCCTCAAGGCTATCACCAACAAAATGATGGAAAACGATTCTCAAAGGATGGAGCCCAGAAATGGGGTCCTTTCTTGTTTTGGCAGTCCCCACTCTCATTCCATCCTACATCATTTCAACGGACATCGATGAGCTCAAGGATCCAAGGAAGTCCATAATCCGTATGCCTATATTATACTTCCCCTTAGTTTCTTCTACAACTCGAGGAGCAACCAAACAAGGGCAGAAAACTTCTTCATAGGACAAATGGGCATATACCAGGACTCTATGCTGAAGAAAACAAGACAAGTGCGATTTATGTGTAAAAGGGAACCAAAGATTGTCCACCATCATGGTTAATGATAAGAGGTTTCAATAGGTGAAGGAAATTTTAAAAGGAGTCCATAATCATATGGTGAATCGGAAGATGACAATGCCCTGATCTACAAGCAATACAATGAAAAGAGAAAAGAAGCACCCATCCCCAAATAAATATGAAAATTTCAAGGATGGCCAAAAATGCTTCACCAGACGAATCTTGTTTGCTACGTTTCAATACATTTAACTATTAGATTCATGAATTATCATATTTCATAGGAACAACATGGCCAGCCATTTGGCCCTGCTAACAATTTGGTGAGATCCTAATTACACCCTCCAAGGTGCTAATGAACCTATAAATAATGCAATACTTGTGACGAATAGGGAAGGAAAAAAAGGCATACCGCTCGTTAGAATATGCAATCTTAAGGATGACAGGATAGTTTTTGCCACTTCTATTTCACACATAAGGTATCCTAAACGAACAACTGTTCGGTTATAGAATGCTTGTTGTTGGTGGGATGAAGTCATTACATTCAAATGATTGAAAGGGTATCACTGTCATTAAGAAGAAGTAAGATTATATCGAGCTCCAATAAAAGCATAGTGCTTTCAACGTCGTTGTTTCAATGGCAATGTTGCGGGAATGAACTTTGTTTCTTTTTGTTTCTCATTAGTCAACAAAATTAGTTTAGTTCCCATGGTTATGAATAAAAGAAAGCAATGCCATCAAAGAAAATGGTTAAAGCACTGCCATCAAAGAAAATGGTTCTTTACAAGTCATTAGTTAACTACAGAAAAAAGAAAAAAGGAAAGAGAGAGAGAGAGAGAGAAAAAACAAGTATTCAACAAAACATATACAAGGCAGATCACATTTTACAATGTCAACAAGGGTTACACAAAGAAGTCATTATTCTTGCATAACTTCAAAAAAAATGTAATCTACAAAAACTAATGAACAGAAATACATAACATGAAGCTTTTCTAGGACAAACTTTACAGAAAAATCAAGAAAGATTTACCTTCAAAGTACATAAAAACACCATCCTTTCGGCGCCATGGCTTTCTCTGCCTTACAATAACAGCTGGCATGACCTTTTTCCTGAGATCAGGCTTCCCTTTCTTCACAGTGGCCATCACCATGTCCCCAACACAAGCAGATGGAAGACGGTTGAGCCTGCCCTTGATGCCTTTCACCGAAATTATGTAAAGGTTCTTAGCGCCAGTGTTATCTGCGCAATTTACAGTAGCAGCCACTGGTAAACCCAGTGACATGCGAAACTTGTTCCCAGCTGAACCTCCACGTCCTGTATGTGTGTGTATGTGTGGAATTTGAAAGTTAGATACGATATTGGTAATAAGAAAAGGGAAAATTGGAAAATGGAAAACTAAATTTCATTGTTTGAATGTCTGGAAATCAAGACAATAAATTAAGCATGTTAATATGGGGTTAGTGGATAAATATGGCCAGCCAGAAAATTAGGCTAATGATGTCAGTGAAACAGAAAAGGAAATAATTAGAACCCTGACATTAGATGGAACTTCAGAAAACAAACAAAGACAAGAAGACTAAAAGAACATGAAATCTTCATTGAAGAATTTGTAAACTATAGATAACTGGAAAATCAAACTCTACCATAGAGAGGTACTGCAAATGTTAAGCCTAGGCTTCGAATAAGAAAGCTAAGTTACTGAATCTATTGAAATCCTAGATATCAAGAACAGTATGCAAACCGATGTTTTCAACAAACTAATGAACAAATCCAGTTCAGTGGAACACCACAAAATGGATATGTAAAATAACAAATCTTCTACAAAAACAGAATGAATCTCATCAACAATATATGGACGGAGAATCAAGCAAGAGGGGAAAAGATCTCAACAGCTGCAAATGATACGAAAGGGTCACGGTCTTCGTGATATTAAATATGCACATAAAATTTGAACTAATATATGCACACATAAGTTGAATTAATAAATATGCACATATAATTTGAATCTACGGAAAATATATAAAAAAGCAGCGATTTTGAGGAGCCACTGAATTTCAAATTCCAACAAAACAAATCTGATCCAACAAAAAAAAGTATAGAACCACAAAAAATCAATAAAATGCTGATATTTATCCAAAATCCTTACTAAAAATAAGAGAACATCCAACAAAACCTAGGGTTAGTGAACGAAAATACATTAATCAATACTCATCAGACAACGAGAGAAATTTCTGAGAAAAACATTAGACCGTAAAAATCATTCGACCACTGAATAAAACTATGAGAGTAAAGAGTGATTAAGATCTGAACAAATCAAGAGGAATCATGAAACCATAGATGATATAACTAAGAATCTAAATATGAAAAGGAAAATCATGAAATCATAGATGATATAACTAAAATCTAAATATAAAAAGGAAAATAATGCCGTCTATTCAGTAAATAAGAGGAAATACATGAAACCCTAAACCCTAAGTGTACCTCGCTTCGACATTTTGCTAGTGCAGACAATGCAACGAGGAAGACTGCCTTTTCTGGAGTTTTGGCCTTTAACCCTCAAATATATATAGTGAGTATTGCCCATAATGGCCTCATCTTTTCTAAAATGTACCTTTATAGCCCTACTGCCTTGC
Source organism: Amborella trichopoda (assembly GCF_054954075.1). Taxonomy (NCBI): domain Eukaryota; kingdom Viridiplantae; phylum Streptophyta; class Magnoliopsida; order Amborellales; family Amborellaceae; genus Amborella; species Amborella trichopoda. The sequence goes on along the minus strand of NC_142342.1, from coordinate 6,044,683 downwards.
ACAAGTCCATCTACTCCGTCGGATAAAATTCATTTTGCCAATACTTTTTAAATCCCAAATTTCGAGATATAATCCTTATTAACCAATGACTAAATGAAAAAAATAAAAAAAATACCTCTTAATCTCTATTTGTTCAAAAAATAAGTCCCAATAACCGTCCATTTTTCGGTGATAAACATCAAGAAGTTCAAGAATTCAAAATACTTTTTTTTTTTCTTTGAATTCAAAATACTTTTATATGGTATTATATAAAGGGCCTAAAAAAACCTTAAAAAACATTCAAATCAATCATCTCGATTTCAAGATACATAGATATGAAAAAAACGGTTTTCCGATCCTAAAACTAGTTCATCTTCTAACACATTATTTGGACCGTCCATTTTTTATATTTTCAAGTGTGTATAGATATGCTTGATCATCACTATTTTTAGAATTCTAAATTCATAGTTATTCGTAAGGCCTTGCGGCATCGAAATTGCATTTCGGTTATTTTCATTTTAGTAAGAATTCCTTGAATATATACATTTTTCTAAATACTTTTAAATTTCAGTCTTTTTTATTTCTCACTTTGAATGTAGAACTATGGATGCGACCTTATAATGTGGAAATACGGATGCCCCTCAAAAATCTATCGAAAAAGGTAATTTTAATGTTGAAAAACCCTTTAATTGATCATCTCGACATCCATATGTATGACTATGAAAAATAAAAAGATTTTAAGTCTCATAAATAGTGCATTTTACAACATATTATCTACCTTGTCCATTTTCAAGATTTTCATATGTTTATAGATCTACTTGATTTTAACCATTCTTGAAATTTAAAATTTTATACTTAGATATAAAAATAGATTTTCAGATAATCCTAAGAATATTTTACATCAAAATTATATACCATAATAAAATTTGAATGTGCACCTTATCTCTACACCTACAGATGTGTTCGTATGCAAACTGCACCCGTATTTTATTGAGAAATAATATTCAATACAATAGGTAGTTTTTAAAGTTGAGATAAACTTGCTATTTGTTAGCTAATTCTCATTAAATCAGTGCTATAAATTGAGAAATTGTTCAATAATTAGGTATTTCTAATTCCAATGTTTTAAAATCTGGATTGGTGGAGGGGATCTTTCACCCACATATCCATATCAGATTGTTGGATCAACTATATGTATCGTGTCTATATCAATCCAAATCGGTGATAAAAAAATATTTAAAATAAAATAGGGATTTATGTATGGGGATTCGAGGAGACTTATGAAAGCATTAGATAAATCATTCCTGACAATACCTATGCCATCATAAAACCAATTTGATCCTGACCAGTTCCTATCCAATTGGAAAAGGATCTGGGTCACCTATTGGATCCAATTGGAATGGGACCATTCGAATCAAACAAGTGATTTTTACGATCATATGAACAATACTTTAAAAATCAATTTGTTGAACCATGATCATATATACAATGCTTTAAAAATCGAAGGCTTGAACCCAATACCCACAATTTACAATTTTTAATTATATCCATACACCAATTTGACTCATCGAAGTGGTCTAAAACACCAATTTAGAACTGGTTCAACAGCTTACTAATTCAGAACCCAATTCCAAGTTTTCCAACAATGCGTATAAGAACTAAAATCTTAGTTTTTTACAAAAAAAAATAAAAAAAATTGAAATGCCCTAATATATCCTCAAGGCAACTAAATTATTTCATACCAAATGTTTTCATTCTCCCTTGGGAGTATACTGTTCATTTTCTTCCTCAAGTAAAACCTGATATAGGATAACTTAAGACCCTAGATTTTGCCTATGTAATAACTTCAACCAATAGACTATCTTCAACAAAAATAAATAAATCCAAACAACACTCTATATGCACTTAAAAAAATAATGTCTCAAGATTGCATAGAGACCATTCTATTTTTGGAGGATGAAATCTAGAAAACTCAATTTTAAAAAAAAATTGTTTGAAAATAATAATCTAATGATTCTTAAGTGATTCTCAAAATTTGATAATGCTCTTTCCAAGTACGTCTTTTGATTGAGGGAGTAGATTTAGGGTATACGCTCTGGTGAGAGCATAGTATACATGCTTTAACTCATATTTGAAATGACAAACTTCATGATTGGGCTAAGGCTATTTGGTCAATGTGGTGGAGCGCCACAATGTGGCTTCTTAAGTACCATTTATGCCACATTAGAGAACCCATTTCCCAACTAAACTACCTAAAAAAACAACGACAAACTAGGAGAATCAGAAAACAAAACATACACATATTATTTGAAAATACCCAAAGTACCTTGATGAAAAAGTCCTTTCTTAGACAGCTAAAAGGGAAAGGTTTCTATACTTCCCCTGTAGCATAGAAGATCTATGTTTCCCCTACCATCCAGCCGTCACATTTTGCTCAAGAGAGTCACTTAACGTTTGATCTTAAATCCGACGTCTCAAAGTATTTTATTTTTAGTTTTTTTATACAAATTATATGAATATGAAATTTGGTATATGCCATCTTCTCAATGGGGCGCACTTATAAAAAATATTAAAAATAATTTTTCGATAAAATATAATGATCAAAATATCCCTTGAAAGTTTTAGAGGTATTTTGGTCATTTGATTTTATTGGAAATATTTTTTTATATTTTTCGCTAGTGCGAGTTTAATACAGGATTGGACATTCCAAATTTGGTGTCAAAATAGTTTATAGAAAAAATATTAAAAATAAAATAATATAGAGACATGATATTGTGATTAGGGCAATCTTAGCCCTCCATTCAAAATAGACGGTGGGATAAAGGGAAGTATATAAATTTTATGTTGTAGGGGAAGCATAGAAAGTTTGCCCTAGTAAAAAATCCTCGAGGCAAATTCCTACTGCCTCTATATTTCCCCCAAAGTATGTACAAATTTTTTTAGAATTCAATGGCCTTGCCTCAATATTTCACCCAAAGGATGTACAAATTTATTTAGAATTCAATGATCTAAAAATCATATAAAAAATGAGAAGCAAAAAAACCTCAAGGCAAATTCCTACTGCCTCAATATTTCACCCAAAGGATGTACAATTTTATTTAGAATTCAATGGCCTAAAAATCATATAAAAAATGAGTAGGGCTTGTATATTGCAAGACCATTTACTTTTGGTATAGGAGGTCACAATCATCTCTACTATAAAATCAGATTGCTCATCACAAAAATTAAAAAAACTTTGAACCTTAAGCGTTGTTAATGAGATGTTAATCATCCAACAACCAAAATTGATTGCGACCTGTTTGTATAAAAGGTAAATAAACTTATTGCTTACTATTCCAATTTCGGAGAAACCTGTCCAATTATTTACCATGGCCATAGGGCCCCAACTTTATTAACCATAAGGACTTCCAATCCTGCAATGCCCTTCGAACTCTTCCATTGCCCAATCCTGCAATGCCCTTCGAACTCTCCCATTGCCGTTGATGAAGACAGTGGAGAGCTCATGACTATTGTTAATGTTCTCATCTAGCTCATAGGCCCTCAAGTTCACCTTAGGCCAACATAACGAACTCCATCTCTTTTGATTTATAAAGTTTAAAGCTTCAAAAATAGTGTAGAGCAACATATCTATTGAAACTTGAAAATCTTGAAAATTGACGGTCCAAAAATGTGTTACAAGATACACTATTTCCAAAACTTGCAATCAATTTTTTTCTCACGTTCAGCTCAAATTTGATTGTTTAGAGCCTCGGCTCTATAGAGAGAGAGAGATAGGTTATAATAATTTTTAGTTAATGGAAATGTTTCTATACTTCATGAAGATATATACTTCCCCTACTATCGAGCCATCCAATTTTGATCAAGTGGGTATTACCGTTTTATCATATATCTGACGTCTCAAAGCATTTTATTTTAATTTTTTTTTAATACAAATTGTATGAATATGAATTTTGGTACGAGCTATCGTCTTATTGGGGCACACCTATAAAAATATTAAAAATATTTTTTCAATAAATTATAATGACCAAAACACCCCTTGAAACTTTCAGGGGTATTTTGATCATTTTATTTTATTATGAATACTTTTTATATTTTTTTAACTAGTGCAAGTTTAATAGAGGATTGGATGCTCAAAATTTGGTACCAAAATATTTTATATAAAAAAATTAGAAATAAAATAGTATAGAGATTTGACATGATTGAGACAATCTTAACCCTCCATTCATAATGGAATGTTGGATAAGGGGAAGCATACAAGTTTTATGTTGTAGAGGAAGCATATAAAGCTTGCCCATTAGTTAAAGGCATAATCTTTATGGGCAAGCTTTTGAATCAATACAACATAGACCTCCGCTTCCCCTTATCCAATCGTCCATTCCGAATGGAGGGCTAAGATTTCCCCAATCACAATGTCATGTCTCTACACGATTTTATTTTTAGTTTTTATGTAAACTATTCTGATACCAAATTTTGGACGTCCAATCCTCTATTAAACTCATACTTGTAAAAATATGGAAAAATATCCAATAAAATAAACTGACTAAAATACCCCTAAAATTTTTAAAGGGTATTTTGGTCATTATATTTTATCAAAAAATTATTTTTTATAGGTGCATCCCAATGACAAGATAGCAAATACCAAATTTTATATTATTTATAAATTGTATTAAAAAGTAAAAATAAAATACTTTTAAGCATCAGATTTAACATCAAACGATAAGTGAGTCCATGATCTATGTTGTAGGGGAAGTATAAAAACCTTTCCCATCATCTTGTATAGAGAGACGTTACCATAGTTTTTAGTTAAGGGCATCTCTTCCATGTGCAAACTCTCTTTAAACCCGGAGAAATTGAGAGGCATACGTACACCACAGAGTGTACACTATTTTCATAGACCATTACATCACATATTCACCTAGTAACAACGATCTTTATCTTTTATATATATATTAAGAGTGCAGTTGGCATACAGACGCCTCCATAGGTGTGGAGGTACAGTGCCTTTCAAATTTTATCATGGTATATAATTTTGATGTAAAATGTTATTAGGATTATCTCAAAATTTATTTTTCTATTTAATTATAAATTTTTAAATTTAAAAAATAGTTAAAATCAAGTAGATCTATAAACAAATAAAAATCTTGAAAATGGACAGTATAGATAATATGTTGTAAAATGCACTATTTCTAAGACTTAAAATCTTTTTATTTTTCATATGTTTTCCAATGGATTTTTGAGGGGCCTATGTAGTTCTACATGATAAGGTAGCATCCTTATATAAACTGTTTTCATATATTCAAGGGCTTATACATAAGATAAAATTGTGAAAAAGAAGAGAATATCTTTATCAAACAGGCCTAATTCATAGACTGTATATTAACAGTATAATAATATTATAATAACAAATATAATATAATATAATAGTATTTATTGTATTATAATATAACATGTTATATTATTAATAATAAAGAATTAAAAGGAAAAATAAGGTATATATATATAATGATCCTATAGGACCCTCCCCACCCATGTGTGTAGGACCCTAAAGGATCACCATTAAAATTAGCATATATCTCTAGAAAAGTTATCACATGGGTGTGAGACTTGACTTTTCTAGAGATCGGTACAACTTTAATGGTGATCTTTTGAGGGTCCTAGACATATGCGTGGGAGAGGGTCCTATAAGATTATTTCTCATATATATATATATATATATATATATATATATTGTCATTATTACAAAATTACCTCTAAATTTATATTATTATACTTATATTTATTTTTTCACCGTCATATCATTTTTCTATTTTATTATTTTATTATTTTGAGAGAAAAATTAAAATCTTATTATTTATATAATGGACTTCTACCCAATAGATCACATATGGAGCACAAAACTATAAACGTTAAAGTCTTGCGGTTGGTTTACAACGAACCTACATAGTGAAGAAGCTCAAGTTTTATAGTACGAGAAATTAATAAGGTTGTTCAATAAAGTACTATAATATTAATTAATATTGTATAAAGTAAAAAAATCATACACCTTTTTAGTCTTTTTCAATGTCCTAATATATTTTTTCATCCATTCAATGTAAACAGTCAACTTTTTCTACTAAACAAACTTATCTTCAACTTTTTTAGCTTTTAAATGTTAGTCTCACAAAATAACGAGAAGTTATATAGAGAAATGCTTGAAAGGCTTACGAGAAAAAAAAGAGAACAACTAAAAATCTATCATAACAAAAGTATGTTAATCCAAAACCTGATATATTAAAAGTATGTGATTCCATATTAAAAGTCAAAGGCACACTAAATGTTTGACAAGTTCATATACCGCATACACTTAAAGTTAAACTATACATTAGTAAGATTGCTATTTTCATCATATTTTATTAAAAATTTTCATCATATTTTATTAAAATGAAAAAAATGTAAGTATAGAAAATAAAACAATGGTCAAAATTGGCAATCCCTAATGTTATTTTTTGGAGATGATCCACCCCACGATTCAAGTTTTGAAACACTGACTACTACCATTCATGACATTATGACACTCATGATTTATTTTCATTTTATTGTAAACATATCTAAATTTAATGTTATCTATGAATTCTCATACCTTGGATCACACTATCCAAGTACACCATAGGACACACTGAACCATATTCAACCCCAAACCACAGTCTAGCCCTGAACCGTTTGAGAATATGTCAAAGATCCATAATATCCCATTTAAAAAGCCAAATATCCTTAGAAATCTAAAATCCTTATCTTAGGAAACTAAATCACCCAAAATAGGCAGATTCCTAGAGAGTGAGTATTACAAGATTTGTCAAACTTCGTTTTTTTTATCAAGGTCGGGCCAAAAAAAAGAAAGAAAAGATTTCAAATCTTAGAAAAATCTATGTAAGGTGGTATTGCATATAGGTGCCCAAGTTTCTTCATTCTTTTCTACCTCATTTATTTATCTGGGCTTGTTCTATTACTTTTTTTAATTTTATCATCATTTAGTTTTGAAAAATTTTCGTCAATATCTGTTATATTTTTCATTATTACATAAATACCTGAAACTTTATGTTGTTACACAGATATCTGTTTTTTCAACTTCATAATACTTTTTTTTTTTTAAAAAAAAAGAAGACAAAATTGCCAATTTTCGGTTTTTGAACGACGGATTTTTTTAAAAAAATTTGATTTTTGAAAAGCCGAATTTGGAAAACGGAATTTTTTAAATATCAGTATTATGTAACAATATTTAAACTTGAGGTTGAATTAGCTTTTTTATTATCATGATACCTCTATACTTTCACGAGAAGGATTTGAATCCCCCCATACACAATCTATTTTTTAATAAAAAATGGATGTTTTTTATTTTATTGAAAAACAAAAACAAAGCATCATCATGGAATGGGTGTGGCTTTTCGGTTATCATGCATGCCTCTATACTTTCATGTCAAGGGTTCAAATCTTGCAATATGCAATCTAATTTTCTTAATAAAAAATAGAATTTTTTATTTTATTAAAAAGCAATAAAAAAAGCCCCATCATAGAATCGACATCGATTCACCTTTTAAACAAGGGTGTGGTTTCTATAAGGTTGCAACCTTAAACAATCCAATGAAGGTGCACCTCCAAATTTTATCATAATATGTAATTTCGATGTAAAAAATTATTAGGATTACTTTAAAATCTATTTTCATATCTAATTATAAAATTTTAAATTCCAAAAATGGTTAAAATCAAGTAGATCTATAAACATATGAAAATCTTGTAAATGAACGGTCTAGATAATGTGTTGCAATATGCATTATTTTTGGGACTCAAAATCTTTTTTTTTTCATATTCATACATCTAGTTATCGAGATGATCAATTAGAGGGTTTTTCAACATTAAAACAACTTTTTCTGATGGATTCTTAGGGTGCATCTATAATTCTACATTTTAAGGTTGCAACCTTATATAAACTTTTTCCTTTAAATAATATTAATAGAAGTGGGTATAGTAGGTGTATATATAGAGTAATGATTTCATGCAATCGGTTGTATTATAATATAATGTAACCACATTAAAAAAGCATGTTAGAGATATTTGTTTGACGAATTTTTTTAGATGTATACTCTTTTCATTCTAAAAAATAATAAAAAAAAATGAAATTTAGAAAAAAATACCCTAAAAAGTATTTTTCTAGCCCAATTAATATAAGCCGTCAATTTTAGTGAGAAAGCCAGATATAGGCTTCAAAAGGATTTTTTTTATTCCCAAAATTTTTAGATAGTGTTATCAACATTAGATTAACAATGCTAAAAAAAAAAAAAACGTGCTTTTGAATTTGTCAAGGCCTAGATTGTGAAATTCACCGAATGGACAGTCGTGATTCATTGTTGGAGGGTACTAATGCAAATTGATTTTGTTTTTTCCATAAGATTGATTATGAGGATGAAGATAATGTGTGTGCAAATTTTGGACTCATACAAATGTCAAAAACATGGTTTTCTATAAATGTGATTGCATTATACTATGACACAACCGTTGCACGAAATCTTTGCTCGTGTATATATATATATATATATATATATATATATATATATGAGAAAAAATGAGACTAGCCCATTAGTTATGAACATATAAGGCCACATCCCTATTGATTTTGGGCTAATATGACGATCACGGATGTCCAGTAGTGTTTGAATTTTATTTATTTTTCTACAAATATAAATCACTTGAAATTTTAGGTGTGTGTTTATAACAAATAGACGAATCTTTCAAAAATATCAAAAAAATATTTTACATTAAATAAATTGATCAAAATACCCTTGAGGGGGTATTTTGATCATTTTGCTTCTCTCAAATAATTATTTTTATATTTTTATTAGGTGCATCTTGATGAGAAGTACACGTATCTAAAATTTTAAATAATTTGAATCTGTAGAAAAAAAAATACAATTCAAGCACTATCGGACATCCGTGATTGTCAGATCGGCTCAAGTTCCATCTGGGCCATTGGGCTCATATGTTCACATGAGCTAATGGGTTAATCCCATCTTTTTCCCACATATATATATATATATATATATATATATATATATATATATATATATATATATATATATATATATATATATATATATATATATATATATATATATATATATAAGCAATGATTTCATGCGACCGTTGTATAGTAATATATTGCAACAACCTTAAAAAATTATCTTATGGCCATTTGTTTGATCCAAAATTTGAAATATACTATCTTTTCATTCTATTGAACAATTACAAACAATAAAAAACTGAAAACACAACCTAGAAAGTAATTTTTTAGCCCAATTAACATAGGCCGTTCATTTTGGTGAGATGCTTAGATCTAGGCTTTAGAATGATTTTTTCATTTCCAAATTTTTTGGATGGCGTTATTATCATTAGATGAACAATGTTAAAAATGAAAAAAATGATTTTAAGTTTATAAAGGCCAAGATCTTGAAATTCATAAAATGAATGGTCTAGATTCGTTTTTGGAAAGGGACTCGTTTTGACTATATCTAGGGTTCAAATTGAACTTTATTTTTGGGGAGATTGATTATTGAGATGAAGAGAGTGTGTGTGCAAAATTTGAGGTCATACAAATACCACAAACATGGTTTTCTATAAGTGTCATTGCATTATACTGTGATACAATTGTTGCATTGGATCATTGCTATATATATATAAGTGATTTGGATTTGTAGAAAAAAAAATTAAAATTCAAATGCGAATGAGGTCATGACCGTCAGATCGACCTAGATTCATTCTAAGCCATTGGGCTTATATGTTCATATGCCCTAGTGGGCTAATCCCTGCTTTTTCCATATATATATATATATATATATATATATATGGCATGTGTATTTAGAATATATATTTTTTAATATTTCTTCAAATGTTTTTTGTTACGTTCTAGGCTTAAACACAAACTAGGTTGGGTTTGGGTCCAAGTTTTGGACTAGATGGATCGCGTCCAAGTCCAAAACCTTGGACTTGAGTTGGCCCATGTCGAGTCCATGTCCGGGTTGGGTTGGATGCGACCCGATCCATTGTCACCTCTATCTATGGAGTATGAAATCTTGTGACTAAAAATAAAATCGCGCATATATGAGTCAAAGAGAGAAACCCCTTGCACGATAATTAATTTTGTTCGGTATTATTAATATGAATGAAGTTTCTATAGGGCATAGGCTTTATGAAAAAAAGTTCTAAAAAATACTTTGGAATTAGGAAATATATATGAATGCTCTAAAATCAATTTTCATCAACGATTATGAAATTTATAGCTTAGAATATATTATAGATTTTGCATATTTGTTTACACTTGAAAATTGATAGTCTAGATAGAGGGAAAGTATTTAATGAGACCATTTACCTTTGCTACAAGGCGGTTACAATTAATCTTGACACTTGGATGTGAAATTGGGTGGTTGCATTTATTTCGTTGACCAAACTCAAAGTTTAATAGAAAATTTCTCGAAATTTATGATACACCCAAGCTATGAGATTTCACATTGTAAGTAATTGTGACCATCTTATATGGTCTCATTGTATACAATCCCCTAGATAAATGTATTACAATATACACTATTTTAAAAGCTTCAAATCTTACCATAATAGTTTCAAAGGTGTTTATTTTTAAGTTTTGGGATGAGGCTTTACTCATTCGGACTAGGCTGCAGCACTATCTAAACATTTCTCTATTAAAATTGGACGCGGCTAACATGCGGCCGAGCCCTCACATGTAGAAATGCATGCCCCTTAATAAATTTATTTTTGAAATTAAAATTTGATCCTAACTTTCAAAGAATATATAATATTTAACATGGAGATCATGAGTATGAAAAAATAAACAAATCTTGAAAATTGAAATAATAATTTAAATAAAAAAACATTTAGACCATTTCAATTATTTTTAAATGGACCACCTATTTGCATCCATATTCAAGATGGATGCTTTATGCATTTGGACCGCATATTGTACAAATGCGGTCCAGCCCCGCATGAAACAATTGTTATTCAAATTTGATAGATACAGAGCCCCTGTGGATTCAATTGCAACTCTAAAGCGTATAGAGAGAAAGAGCCATTGAACCTGTTGACTTAATTGCTAGAGAGAGAGAGACAGGTTTCCAAAATATATGTCCTGATCGAGAGTTCTTCAGCATTTCTTCATATGCATTGCACGAATGTCTTTCATTAACAAACCCATCACATTTTGGGCTCTTATATTAAAATTGGTTGTAATGGTTTATTGAATATATTGGCCCTTTTTAGGGTTTTCTTCGTTCTAGTTTAATTTTTTAGGCAATGGGTTGGACCCATCCTGAAATCTCTCTAGAAGAGCTCATGAATTTGGTTAAAGGGTTTATAGATATTGTGATTCTGGCTTCCGGGTACCAATCCTCTGGTCTTCATGCTCATTGGGACGCAGAGAATATCAAGAAAGCCTTGCAATGGGGTCTCTTCTTTGAAAATGTAGGTTCGTTCTCCTGGTTTCCCATTGATATCTCCTTTTATTTAACTTGGTTTTGATTCTTTTACGTATTATTGAGCTGAGTTCCTTGCCATTCAAGCAAATTTACAACCTAGAATAATTATCATCCTCATTGTATTCTCTTCTATTCTTATAGTTGTTTTAAATGTTTGGGAGATCTATTTAAGATAATATGACGTTTGAAATGTTGATATGTGGTGTTTAACTCCCATGATAGTGTTCTCAAGGTTTATTTGTTACCCATCTCTGCTAAATTGGCATTAGAATCTCAATGTATCCATTCTTATCATGACAATGGTGACACTAAATATGGATTTTGCTAATCTTAATAGTTTACATTCTCCAATAGTTGATACTAACCCCATGTTAGTTATTTTTCTACCCTAAGATTTGTTGTAAAATACCTCTATTCATGAGAGGGTGTTTTAAGAGAGGATGAAATCATATAACTTACCTCTATAAATGAAAACAATCTGGAGGAATTTTTTGGAAGGGAGTTGTCCCTTCTTCATGATTCATCATTTTATCAATGGTGATGACCCCAAAGTTCTATTGGTTTCTTATATTCCATTGGATTATAGAGTACATTCTCAATGGGTAAGCTGATAGGAGTGGTGATTGTATTTGAATATATATTTTTGATAATTCAATGTAGGGTTAACGTCCACATATTATTATTCTAATCATAGTTATGTGGTTCATGATCTGCTTTCTAGTTCAGGCTTCCTATTTCGCATCTCATGCATTTATATGAAGTGTAAATTTGTTCTTTACTTGTTTTGGTTTTTTCATTTGTTGGTGGTTGCTGTAATAGGTAGTTTACAATTCTGATTGTCATTTGGCATATTTGTAGGTTTTGAAAAAGATACCTGATTCAGGTGACTATACAGAATCAATGAAGGAACTTGATTTGGCTTTATCTGAACTGACTTCTAATCCTTTCTTCCCCCAGGTAGTAAACACTAAATGATTTCGTGGAAAAGATTGTGAAACCTCATTGTCATTTCTATATATGCAGCTATATGAACATATTATATGACATATTAAACCTCTTATCTCCCGAGGGATTTACTCTTATCATATTTTTTGATACTTTGCCTTTCAGGCCCTCATGCATTTATCATCTTCCGCTCTTTTAAGAGCAAGGGAACTAGTTCTACGACATCTATTACACACCCTTCCTTTGAGGGACGAACAGCTGACTGCCCTTCTAATTGCAACAGTTGAGATGGATCTTGAAGATATCAAAACTAAAACAGAAGGCGACCCCCTGAATGCATTTATTGACTTGTTGATGGTGTCAAAATCATCCAAGATTCCAAATAAAGAATCCCAAAATCCATTTCTATCACATGGGGTTTCTTCTGATTGCCAGGCTATGGAAGATAGCAAGGGGAGAAATGCTGGAATTCTCAATATCAGTGGTCTAACTCCTGAATTGCCCAGTGATGTTTTTAGCACTGATGCGAATGGAAAACCATCTGCTGATAATTGCAAGATTGTTATTGAAGAAGTATTGAAAAAGCATGCTGCAGTTTCATGCGTGTCCTCAATTGAGGTGGCCTTGGGTCTTCTCTCAGAAAGTGTTAAAAAGAAGACTGTGATTTATGATGCTAGCAGCATATGGGTGTCTGATGGAAGCGATCGAATAAAAGAAGGTTTATGTTCTTTCTTATTGACAATTGTATTCTATTGGTTTTCTTCACTTCTTCACCTTGTCTGTTAGTTGACTAGAAAGTTTCTTGTTGTTTCATGAACCGTACTGTTCCCAACACTTTCTAATACTTTTGACTAAAGAAGAAAATAATTCTTGTGATTTTAATGAATTTGGCTTAGTGCCATTTGAAGTTCCATAATGTGTGTTTCTTTTCTTTATTTTGGCATGGATTGAAGGTACTTTGACAGGTAGTGTAAGAAACCAGTGGAAATCATCAGGCCTGGCATATTTGCTGGACAAGAGGACTCTTAACTTGGTCTCTGGATCGAGCATGATATTCTGTGCACCTAAGGTGCAGTGGTCTAAAGTGTTGGATTCTTTGAAAGGTTTTTCAGAAGCCTATGATGAGAATTTGAAGAACATACTTGTAAGTTTGCATCATTAATATATCAACATCCCTACTGTTCTTTGAGCAAAAAATTCACATTTAGATTCTAAAATCCTGTTTATCTCTGAGATAAAACACATGTTGCCTCTCAACATTTACCATTAATATCTCTTCATCAAAAAAAAAAAACATTTACCATTAATATGGCGTATGAATTTTCAAATTTTTTTGTTAGGTCAAACATTTCAGAGAGTTAAAAGACACCTATTGTAATTTCTTGTGTTTTGCTGAATTGATGATGGCTTAGGTTTTTATATATTCATGATTTTGTAGGAAATTTAGTAAATAGCTAGTATGCGATGCTGAGGCACAAGTAAAAAGAATCTAGAGATAAGCTTGACAGAACCTCCAAATACTTACATGTCCCTGATGAGGATATCTTGAACAAATCTATTTTTTTGTTTATTTTTGTCACTTCATCCAGATGTTGATGAATTTAAATTGGGGCCTATTAGTTGATTATGAACATGTTATATGAATGCTTCCACATTTTTAGGATAAGGTCTACTCTTATTGCTTAGTTTTCTTTCATGATGGATCATTGCTTTTTATGATAACCAATATCTTCACTTCCAATTCACCTTACTTGGTTTCATATTATTTTAGTGGATTCATTACATATCTCTCATTTTTGTTTTGATTGGGGAAGTAGTTTTTATTTATGTATATTGCAGAGTTGGTAGTAATACAACACAAGTTACAACAGGAACTTTCTTTATTGGGCTTAGTTGCAGACAAATGGAGTTCCTTAATTGAGCAATCCATGTCACTTCCCTTAGATGGTATTTCTATCTCAAAAATGTACTTTGAGGTGCTTAATTTACATGCATGTGGAGACAAATATCAGTCTTCGACTTCTAAAGTGAAAACAGCGAATTCCAAGGTACTGGTTTGGCCTTTTGGAATTGTCAACTGGATTTTCTTACTTCCTAGTTTTTCCTATTTTAATCTTCTTTTCAAAGCGTAAGGTGTTGATGATTGTAACACTGCATCCCAAGTTTGAATTGTAACGCTGATTGTCCAAAACAAAAAAATTTAAATTCTCGCTTTAAAAGGTTTTCCTGATGCAATGCTTACATCATGATACTTGCAGCTTCTCTCTCTCTCTCTCTCTCTCTCTCTCTCTCTCTCTCTCTCTCTTATTTGAAAGAAGTCATCCAAGTCCTGCAACCTGTGCTATCTGCCACTGGTTTCTGTCATAGTTGATTGACTGGTCTGATTTTTTCTTGCACCTAACAGATTACCATTTGAGAAACCTGTATAATGGTAGCTTTGATTCTATTATTCATCGTATATGAACAAGCAATCAAGTTAACCAATATTCGTCATCATTATAGGACTTTATTATGTATCGTACCCTGTTTTTTTGTGTATCTTCCTTGTAAATTAAGGAATTAATTTTGTTTGAGTCTTACGATTTTCTGATTGTTGCTATTCATGAATCAGGAAAACGATGTTCTTGACTACTTATCACTTTTCTTGAACTCTTGGCCTTGTCTTTTATGGAGAATACCCCCAATCCTTCCAGCAGCTGCAATTCCTTTATGGTTAGTCTTTATTTTCCTCTTCTGGTAGTATGTGTGAAATCTTTCTTTTGTTCTATTGCCGGATTTGTTGTTTGCAGACTTGAAACTCAACCTTGATATTGCAAGGTTGATTGACATGGTCATTGGTTTCACCAAGTAATGTAAGGCATGATTTAGAAATACAAAATAGCTTAATCTAAAAACTGAAAATGTAGCAAATAAGAAAATGAGGCAGAGAGGAATATTCTGGGAAAGAGGAAAGGTATTAGGGGAGAGAGAGAGAGAGAGAGACCTGTTCATTACATTGAAATGGCATTTGCAGTTTAAAAATTATTTTGGTAATGGGAGAGAAAGGAGGATATTATGTTAAATTTGTGGGTCTATGCTTGTGATATGCATTTTAATTTTAGTTGTCAAACTTAATATTTAAACATTTAACAAGACGGATTTGTAGTTACTTTAAAAAAGAATATAATTGTCATTCTTCTTGTCTTTATGGTTGGCATTATAGGTCAGAGTTATTCAATCTTTATGTGGGTGAAATAGAAAGGCAGATCAATAAAGATTCACCATCAATCAGGTTATTAATATGCCTCCTTTTGAGGCCTCTTATTTCTTTGGGAGTCCAATATTTGTTGAACAAGGTTTCAATACTTATGACTGAGTTCATTTTTTTCATAATCATCTCAGAAGATTTCTTTGGGAGTCCAATATTTGTTGAACAAGGTTTCAATACTTATGACTCATTTCATTTTTTTCATAATCTCTCAGAAGATGCGATTGCCATCCAGTTGGAAAGGAACACACAACTTGTAAGTTTTTGTATCTTTCAGCAAAAAAAAATAAAAAATAAAAGAAGAATACCATGATGAACATTTTACAATCTGCATTATTTCTTTTGGAAAGAGGATCACTCATTTCACATATGCTCTTCTTTCATTTTTTGGAGGATGCTTACATAACATGCATTTCTTGTGATAAATGCAGGTGAAATTGCAGAAAGGATTTGGTATCTCTATATTTTCCATATCAACCTTCGAGATTGGGTCAACATTCGATAATAGCAACATGATTCTGGCTTGTGCTGCACTCTTTGGTCAATGGTCAAGATTAATTGTGACTACCTTGTACAAAAGGTAAATGGTCTCATTCTGTGCTTCTCCTTTAATAACATGTACATATAAAATGTACAACTCGAATTTGAAAAGAAACATTCATTTATCGGATTTGAAGTGTTTATCAATTTTGTATATCTTGCAGGCAAGCCTTTGCTTCATTGTCTTGTTACGAAGTTTTCTTCTTCATTTATCGAATTTGAAGTGTGTTGCTGACATACTGAACTTTTATTAAATTTATGTTCTGCATTTGAATTTAGATTGTAAAATTTCAAACCAGCTTGCATGGTGCTTAATTTGATGGTGAATCTATCGTCCCAGAGATTCGCCCATAGGCGTTACGTAGTGGCTTCATATATATATATATATATATATATATATATATATATATATATATATATATTAAAGACCTGGATTTTTAGGCCGACTTTCCCGTAATAGTTAAGGTTCCATCTTTTGGTGGGTGCCTCTACTGGAAATTATGGTTTTATAATGTGCAGTGTGTTCAAATTGTTTTGTTTTCAATTTATTTCATTAAGCTACATTTGATTCAGAAAGGCGGATTATAACTCATTAGATCAAGATGCATGAGAATCACATCTCAAGTAATGTGATGCATTCCATGATATTTATAGCTTATTTTTATTTGGCTCCTCTTTAACTATAAAATTCATGATCTTATTCTTTCTTTTACAGTGATTTGTTTCACATTTCTTATGTGCAGTTATTTCACATTTCTAATGTGTGCACGAATTGTATCTATGAATTTGCTAACTCCAAATAGTTGGGATAAGGCTCGGATGATGATGATGATGTCGATGAATTATAGCTTCTATTTTGTGAAATTCTTTGATATCTTTATGTAATTGAACTGCTTCTGAACTTATAAGCTCCCAAGTACCACTAATAGTTGCCATATGGTATTGGATTCAAGAGTCCTTACCTTCCTTTATGTAATCTCAATTTGGTAGTCCAAGTATTTATCAATTTTGTATATCCTGCAGGCAAGCATTTGCTTCATTGTCTTGTTACAAAGTTATCTTCTTCATTTATTGGATCTGAAGTGTGTTGCTGACGTACTGAACTTTTACTAAATTTTTGTTCTGCATTTGAATTTAGATTGTAAAATTTCAAACCAGCTTGCATGGTGCTTAATTTGATGGTGTCTAAGCAAGGGTGTCTTTGGCATTTCATGTTTTTATACTCAGTTTCCATTGGGGTTTGATATTGTTATCATATTTTTTCTTGTTACACATTACCACTTGGTTTATAATCTATGTATACGACTTCTTGCTATAGGGAATTTGATCTTTTTTGTAAATTTTTAATGTTTAGTAACCTATGTGCATTCACGTGTTTTGTATATGTAGAGGGAGGAATTGTCTCCTGTCCTTACTTACATTCAACCCCTATTTGTCAGCCTTATAGAGTCATGTTTTATTTTTTTTCTACTGATTCTTAGAATGAATTGTTTGATTGTCAGCCTTATAGAGTCATGTTTTATAATTGTTCTACTGATTCTTAAAATGATTTGTTTGATATTAGCTGAAGGGAAAGGAAGGGTGTTTTGTGGCCTTTCTAGGACGGTCCAGAGATTCAATTATGGTTCCAGTGAAATTTCATATGGCTTTGGAAGCAATGGGAAACATTGGCATTCCTCCCAAAGCTGTAACACCTGTCCTTAAAAATCTCTTGAAGTTTTATGATGATAATTGGGTGCTTATGAAAGAAGAAAATTATAGAGTTCTTGCAGATGCTATCTTTGTAGCACAGGAGACCAAGGTGCAAATTCAATTAACATTCTTAATTACTTTTCCAGTCTGACTTCCATTTTTTCTTTGGTTGATTCCCATTTGATCACAAAAATGACATTTGGGATAAAGAATTTTTGGAATGACCAATCAATAGTGATATGTTTCTTTATTAACTTGCTGATTTTTTTAAGCAGAAGCAAGAAAGAAAGAGGAAAGCTGAGAAAATTGATGTATGTCAGCCATCCTTGCCTTACGACTGTTTGCTTCACTTTTTATCTTGAGAACTCTTTTATCTCTGTTTCCTTTTATTTATGTGTTTTGGTATTTATCCTTTGATCAGAGAGAAGATGATAGGAACAAGGAAATTGAGAGAGATGAGACAATGCCTACACCACGTACACGTTCTCGCTTGAGGATAGAAGAGCCATCTTCACCATTCCTGAGAACTGAAGAGCCTGTTGCTTCACCCTTGAGATTAGAAAAGCCTCCGGCAGCATGCACAACTCATTCTGGTTTTGGAGTTGGTGAAAGCTCTTCAAAAGAACCTAAACGTGTACCATCTGCTTGCCCTGCAAGTGGTGAGGACATGGAAACTAATAAAATCTGAGGAGCCTGATTTGCCGTGTACTAATTTGGGGCAAGAAAAGGCAGCAAATGAGGCAGTTCCTAGCACCAAAAGGTGCTTAAAAATGCCTAAGATTGAACCAGGCATTGAACCCTTACCTGATGCGTCTAACGCAAGGGAACCTTACGATGATGGTTCCCCCCCATTGGATAAGAGGTCTCCTGCAAAACCAAAGTCTCCTTGTGATAGGTATATGCATATTGAGAAACCAAAGGATCGTGTTGATCATGACAATATGCCTAATCATCACAGTAAGAGTCCATGCCAGCTGAACACTGAGGGATTGCCTAGTTGTTTCCAGCAAGTGGAGTTTGAGGTTCCTATTGCAGGGATCCCACCACTGTTCTCTAATGTATCTGATGGTACCCACTGTGTGAAATCTTTCTTTTTTTCTATTGCCGGATTTGTTGTTTGCAGACTTGAAACTCAACCTTGATATTGCAAGGTTGATTGACATGGTCATTGGTTTCACCAAGTAATGTAAGGCATGATTTAGAAATACAAAATAGCTTAATCTAAAAACTGAAAATGTAGCAAATAAGAAAATGAGGAAGAGAGAAATATTCTGGGAAAGAGGAAAGGTATTAGGGGAGAGAGAGAGACAGAGAAGCGCGGGGTGGGAGGGGCGGGGGGCGGGGGGCGGGAGGGGGGGGGGGGGGGGGGGGGTGTGGCGTGGGGGGTGTTTCAACATGATTATGGCTTGCGCAGAGAGAGAGGGTCAACACAATTATGGTAGGCCGGCACATACAGAGGGAGGGATGGCGCTGCAAGAGAGGACCTGTTCATTACATGGAAATGGCATTTGCAGTTTAAAAATTATTTTGGTAATGGGAGAGAAAGGAGGATATTATGTTAAATTTGTGGGTCTATGCTTGTAATATGCATTTTAATTTTAGTTGTCAAACTTAATATTTAAATATTTAACAAGACGGATTTGTAGTTACTTTAAAAAAGAATATAATTGTCATTCTTCTTGTCTTTATGGTTGGCATTATAGGTCAGAGTTATTCAATCTTTATGTGGGTGAAATAGAAAGGCAGATCAATAAAGATTCTCCATCAATCAGGTTATTGAGGCCTCTTATTTCTTTGGGAGTCCAATATTTTTTGAACAAGGTTTCAATACTTATGACTGATTTCATTTTTTTAATAACCTCTCAGAAGATTTCTTTGGGAGTCCAATATTTGTTGAACAAGGTTTCAATACTTATGACTGACTTCATTTTTTTCATAATCTCTCAGAAGATGCGATTGCCATCCAGTTGGAAAGGAACACACAACTTGTAAGTTTTTGTATCTTTCAGGGAAAAAAAATAAAAAATAAAAGAAGAATACCATGATGAACATTTTACAATCTGCATTATTTCTTTGGGAAATAGAATCACTCATTTCACATATGCTCTTCTTCCTTTTTGGAGGATGGTTACATAACATGCATTTCTTGTGATAAATGCAGGTGAAATTGCAGAAAGGATTTGGTATCTCTATATTTTCCATATCAACCTTCGAGATTGGGTCAAGATTCGATAATAGCAACATGATTCTGGCTTCTGCTGCACTCTTTGGTCAATATTGAGGAGAATAAGGAAAGTATTTTCCCTTAAGTTTGAGGGGTCCTGTAAAAGGATTAGTTGGTCGGTTAGCTTCTGTCCTCAAAAGGTGTTTATATTTGAAGTTGGGATAGCCCAGTCTTGTATGGGTAGATTAAAAGCAACAATATACAGGTCAAATACGCCACAAAAAGGTCAAAACCACTTAAGGAGAAGTAGATCTCTAAATTTTCTCTGTTTCTTTATTTCTCTCTCTCTCTCTTTCTCTCTCTCTTTCTACACACACCCCCATGTATGCGCACACATGGCTTTGATTCTCCATATCCCCAGTCATAGGACCTAATGATTAAGAAGAGATGAATTATGAACTTTGTTATTTTGTGATCACGGGTTTTGTTAGTGGCAGTCAATGAGGATTTGATTTTGGAAATGAAAGATCTGAGCTGATAAGATGCCAAATTTGTGAGGTAAACCTTTTGTCTCGTTGTTTATTTATTTTTCGTTTTGGCAAATTGGGGTCCATTGATCTCTTTTTAATTCAACTAATTAAGTCTAATCATATACCTTTCCCTGTCGCAAGGATTTAAAGTGAGATACCCATCTTTTCCTTTAGACATGCTTTTTATCAGGAAGTCTTAAGATTTTCAAGAAAGGGGAATGGTGGTGGGTCATATCCCATGTGTCTGGTCCTATGGGATAAAAAGGGCAAAGTGGGTTTAACCTTTAGGTTTATGGGGGATGACCAATATACCCACCCTTTCCTTTTTATAATTGACCATCATACCCTCATCTTTTTTCTTATTTCCTACAGTACCCCATGTTTTGCACAAGTAAGCACCATCTCCTCTGTTCTTTATTTAGATTTAAACATGTATTAGAAGTCTCCTATTGTTTCCACAAAATAAGTAAAACTTAATTGACTACCGGGGCATAAAAGTAGTTTTACTTGTATTAGTTCATTTTTGCAAATAGTATTGGTTTTCTTATTTTAAGAAACTAAGAGCTTAGTTATTTGCTGAATGTTGTGTGCATCAAGGTGACTGCAATGGTGCTTCAGTATTTCATAAAACCTCTGATTTATTGTGTCCTATGGCAAAAGATTGGGGCTTTTGCGGTCATATGCTAAAAAAGGTCTAGAGTTGAACAGGGATGTATTCCTAAAGGTAGTTCGTTGCATGAGTGTCGAACTACTTTACATGACACCTCTATCCACTTGTTTCAAGGTGTTGAAGATGCCCTTCCACTTTGAGTGCAGCAACTTTAGCGATAGAATTCTACCTTATCCCATTTGGACTCCATTGAGAGAGAGAGGGGGGTTAACTGTGTTTCACTTATAGCAAGTGGTGGGTTCTCAGTTTCACTTGTAGCAAGTGGTTGGTTCTTTTGCAGGTTGGGTTAAGATTGATTGGTTTGGTTTCACTTCTATAAAGAGGAAAAGAAGAAGAAGAGGGCATTCGATCACATTCATCAATATATGCCCCCCCATCTTCCTATGCTCTGTCTGCAAAGTATAGATGCAAGCCAATCTAAGAATGGCGATTTTGGAGAGAATCGCAAGGTCATTCATTTGCTGTAAGAAAAGAGGGATTGACAATGGAAGAGGAGTTACAGTGATCAGCCTTCAGCGACAAAGACCCATGACTGTGTGGGGTAATCGTGTGGTGCGATGGAGGCATTTGCTTTGGAGGGTCAAAGCAAGTTGGAGGCAAGGCATGGGAATGAGGAAGAACAAGGTGAAATTCAGTTATGATCCTTCTAGCTATTCTAGGAACTTTGATGATGGTTTGTTGTCATGGTGAAGTTTCATCACTTATGTTCAATAAACCCTTCTTTTCCAGTATTTCAGCTGCACATCCCGGCTTTTATTGCTACTCTCAATGCCATCACCATAATTACCATTGTTGGGCAAGTTAGGTGAACCGGAAAAGTGTTATTGGTTTTGGACTTGAATCCAATGTTGTAATTGTTCATATTAATAATCCCATGGTATGGTTATGAGCCTTATGCTTGTCATCACTATTGTTGTTATAATTTATTTATTATGTATTATGTATTATTATGTATTATTATTATTATTGTTATTAGTTATTGCTATTGTTAATAGGAGAAGGAAGAGGAGGGGAATGACAGTAAAGGAGGTCCCATTTATTAATGTTGTGTGAGAATTCTTACCAACCATTGGATTATACATTTGGGATTGTATGCTATAAGACCATCTACAATTGTTACAAGGAGGTCGCAACACTCTTAGCTATCAGATGTGAAATGTGATAGCATTGGGATCATCATAATTTTGAGAAAAATTTCTTTGGACTCTGAACAAGTCAATAGAATACTTGCAGCCATTCGATTTCATATCTTACAGCTAAGCATAATTATGGTCTCCTAGTAAAAAAAAGTGAATGGCCTTATTGTTTATTTTTCCTATGGATTTAATGGGTGACAGAAAGGTCGTTACTAGTAGCGGGGTGGTGGTTATGTGGCAGTGGAGTAGCCACCTTCCTACTATCCGTTAGATCTCTAATCCAATTGGAAACTCTCATATAACCGAACACGAGGAACTTCCTACCTGATCAATGTCCTTACTTTAAAATTAATGTCATTATTATCAATATAAAAAATAATAATACCCTTTTGAGTCTTATCATCATCCTCATTATTAAATGGGAAGAACAAATCGAAGAACCTAATGGATCGAACTAATCCTTGTTGACTGCTACAAAACATATCGGCCTTGCGTTGTGGTAACGTTTTGATAGGGAGACTGAGACTGAGTGCAAGCAAACCTCATTAGGAGGCTGAGACTTGAGAGCAAGCAACCTCGTTTTGCCGTTCTCTTCACAGCGCGGCCCCGTTGGATTTATTAAAGGAAAAAGTTTATATAAGGATGCTACCTTATAATGTAGAACTACGGAAGCCCCTAAAAAATCCATTGGAAAAAGTAGTTTTAATGTTGAAAAACCTTTTGATTAATCATCTCGGATGTATGACTATGAAAAATAAAAAGATTTTAAGTCTCAATAATAATGCATTTTACAACATATTATCTACGCTGTCAATTTTCAAGATTTTCATATATTTTTAGATCTATTTGATTTGAACTATTTTTTAAATTTAAAATTTTATAATTAGATATAAAAATAGATTTTGAGATAATCCTAATAACATTCTACAGCTACGGAGGCGTCCGTATGGAAACTGCGCCCTTCATTAAATGGGAATGTAGAAGTGATTTTGGTTTTGAACTTGGATTTCAATAGTATTGAAGAAATGTGCATATACCAATTTAGCACACCCTTTCAATCTGAGGCGTTGTGAATGTATTAAGTCCTTCATTATTGAACCCCCTTGGCCACATCTCCCATTCAAACTCTCTTTTTTTTTAAAAAAATTATTATTTGGGTTATTCTGTGGCATGCAAAGACTACAAAAGAATCATATCACATTATAATTTCCTTTTTGAAGAAAAATTCATGGCACCCACCACTACCATTTATTAAACATTAAAATACCCCATTGTGTATCCAGCTTGGTAAAGAGCTGTACCCACTACTCAGCACAAGGGATCAAAAGCTGTACACCCATGTGACCCCATTTCATACAAGGGGCCAACCTGCCCCACCCCATGTTTTCTCTCTCTAGTCCTACTGATCATTGTGACCCACATCTCTCTGTCCCTCCCCCCAACTCTACATTCATATTGGATCCAAGCCTCTAAGGTAGCCACCCCTCTCTCCCTCTCTTCCTCTCTCCCTTTTCTTTTTCTCTCTCTCTCTGGTCTCCACCCTCAAACCTAACCCTCTCTACCAAAAAAGGAAAACAAAAAAAAAACACAGTACCTCTTCAAACCCAATATAGACAAATAGCCCACAACCCCAAATCCCTTGAGAAAACCTCTTCTCTCTCTGATCCACTGAGGAAGTGAGGACATGAGGATGCATTTGGCACTTGTGCTGGGCCTGGTGAGCCTGGTTCTTGATGGGGTGTGTGCTTCTGACTGGAACATATTGCACCATAAGGGAGATGGCAAAGGGCTTAAGATCAGCCTCAAGAACTACTGTGAGAGCTGGAGAGTGAATGTTGAGGTTCACAACCTCAGGGACTTTGAGGTTGTGCCTCATGAGTGTGTGGAATACATTGGTAAATACATGACTTCCACACAATATAAGGTGGACTCTGAGAGGGCCTTAGAACAATGCACTCTCTATCTTAGTCAAGAGTTCGGTTTGACAGGAGATGGGAAGGATGCATGGATCTTTGATGTGGATGATACACTCTTGTCCAACATCCCTTACTACAAGAAACACCAATATGGGTAAATTTGCTTTCCCTTCCCTTTTATGTATTTCAATATCTATGGGTGTATTTATCTGCATATTTTCCTAAGGAAGTCACTATGCAGTGCTAATGGGTGAAATCGACCGCAACGGCTCTTTTAGGTCTGTTGTGGTGCTACAACAGCTCTACAAGAGCCGTAACGAGGCATTTCACCTAAAGACATTTTAGGGGTTTTCCTTTTGTTGATGTTTTTAGTTATTTAATTATGTATCTATGTGCCAGTTTACCATATGTATATGTATGATGTATTTAACCAAAAATATCCCTAAAAGAAACTAAGCAAAAAAAAATAAAAAATTATATACACATATATTATGGGCAAGCTTTCTATGTTTCCCTACAACATAAAACTTATATACTTTCCCTTATCCAGCCGTCTATTCTGAATGGGGGGTTAAGATTGCCCCAATCACAATGTCGCGTCTCTACATTATTTTATTTTTAATTTTTTTTTACAAACTATTTTAATACCAAATTTTGTATATCCAATCCTCTATTAAACTCGCACTAGATAAAAATATGAAAACAATATTTTCAATAAAATAAATTACCAAAATACCTTTAAAAGATTCAAAAGGTATTTTGGTCATTATATTTTATCGAAAACTTATTTTTAATATTTTTTATAGGTGCGCCCCAAAGAGAATATGACACGTACCAAATTTCATATTCACACAATTTGTATAAACGAAAACTAAAAATAAAATACTTTGAGACGTCAGATCTAAGATCAAACGGCAAGTGGCTCTCTTGATCAAAATTGGATGGCTGGATGATAAGGAAAGCATAGATCTACCGGGGGAAATATAGAAACCTTTCCCATATCTTAAATGCTAGAAGTTAATATGTTCTCGTGAAAGCATATAGAACATTCACCTTTGGGTTAAACCCAATCGCCAAGAATTCTTAGGACCCAAAATTTGAAGTTGTAAGCTCTTCCAATTAGCGAGCAAATTAACCAGAAAAGGGAAAAGTGATAATGTCCTAAAAAAGAACACAAACCATCATTTTTTTTTTCGGAAATTCTCATATAGTGATTCTAGAGTGGATTTTAAAAGTTTGTATCTATAAAATCCTCTTGAATAGGTTCATTAATCTAGGGAGCAAATGTATACCATACTCCCACAGGAGCGCGATACACACGATAAAAAATGTAGATATGTTTGCATATATTTGTGTGCGTCTCAGGATATAGATATAGTATATGAAACGCACATGGCCAATGCATAAATTTTATGTAGATATATGTAGATATATGTCTAAAAAAAAAATGTAGATACAGTATATGAAACGCACATGGCCAATGCATAAATTTTATATTTTATTTTGTTTTTTATTTTAAAATACTTAGATCACTCGTTCGAACTGGATCTCTGATCTAGCAATTTGACAGGAATATGTGGAGTTAACTATCTACCCTGCCTACCCAGTTTTTGAAACATCGATTGTGACAATTAGTTGTCTTGAATTTTAATTTGTTTTAGGAGTGGGTAGCTCATTGTGCAGGCATGGGCTGATCTTATAAAAAGTGGAAAAAAATAGGGAAATGACTTTGTGAGACCCTCCCACACTCATGTGTGTAGGACTTTGAAAGATTACCATTAAATTTAGTACAGATATATAGAAAAATCAAGTCTCATATCCATGTGATAATTTTTTTAAAGATATGTACCAAATTTAATGGTATTCTTTGAGATCTTACATAATACGATCCGTGTTGCTATGATAACAATATAACTTTTCCTAAAACAAAAAAGTGCAATCACTCCCCTTTTTATGATTCTCTCTCCATATATCTTTTGATTGTCACGACTTATCTCTCTTTTTTTTATTTTATTTTATTTTATTTTATTTATTTATTTATTTAATAAATTTTTTTTTTTTAAGAAACAATCACTCTATCTTTTCATTCTTTCTCTGTCCCTACCCCACCTCTCCTTATCTTTTGATTTTCTCTCTCTAGCTAGCATTTAAATGACAATCTCTGTTAATGCTTATCGAATAAACGAAAGAATTTTTCTAAAATATAAACCAAATAATTGCATGCAAGCAGATAAATTTGGGGGCTTCAATCGCTGCATTTCACGTTTGAGATCAATGACTACGATAATCTGATGATAATTAGGTCTCGCTTTTGCGAAGCCGAATGATATTCTACTCATGTAGGAGTAGAAGGTTCATTTATTTTCTCGGTCAAAACGCCACCCGTTATTAATTTTAGGATCTTAAATTTTGGGATATAAGCTCTTTAACCCATAGATTAATCTCAATAAAAAAAATTCCTATTTATCCCAGTTGTTTGCCTGAATTTTTTTTGTCTTTTTTTTTTTTCGAGATTGAATCAAAACCATCCAATTTTTAGATAATAAGATCTAAGTGTTTAAAAACTCAAATTTCAAATTTATTTTTTTTTAAAATAATCATCTACCAATTCTTCAGTTGGCTTCCAAATGTTCATAGTGAAAAATTGCTCCCAAATATATCTTTTGACCGAAGAGTAGAATTAAACTATACTCGCGAGGGAGCATAACATACGTGCTCTTTGGGGAAATTCAAATGTAAATCATGGCTGACACCTGAATTGAGTTGGACCATTGATGGCCTATAACTATCCAGTTGGGCAATTGAATCCTGTACAAGCATTAGGAACCACACGCATTGCATGTATAGGGTGTACGGACTAGCCATCCACCGTCCATCCCCATAAGCAAACGGTCAGATAGCTGGTGTGTATACCCTGAATCACAGTATCCCGCATACAAAAGCAAGTCGAATTCTTAGCCGGATTTCCCGCTCTTGATATTAATAAACACGGTAAAGCAATGGTTTAAAAAACGGATCAGTGATCCGGATCGGGCACCCAAAAAACCGATTCGGATCGGCGAATCGGCGATCCGGATCGAGAATCGATCATAATAAAGCTTAAACAAAATCCGAAAAAACTATTAAAATTCATTATAAATATTGTTTTTTAAGAATTCAATAAGAAATAAGGGTATTCCATTAAGAATTTTCATGTTTTTGAATGAATATGCAAATATTGATATGTTCTTTCCTTGCATGAACCTCCATTCAGCATTTAATTTACATCACACAAAAGGATAAACATAGAATTATTATGGAATAAGTATATCAACACACATGGACTACAATAAAGCATAAAATTAGTAACATATGATCTAAAAATTAAATTATAGACGACGTTATTGTTCTTCTTGGTCACGCTGGTGCCATAGATTGAATTCGTTTAACAATTCATTGATTCGATCTAAAAACGAATCATCGATATTAGCAGGCGTCTAACCATTTCCAAATCCTTGAGTATTAGTGTTTTGTTGTGTTCCCAATCCAAAATCCTCGAAGCTTGTCCATCCTTCATGCTCACCTGCACTGTCGTGCTCATCCCTACACTGTTGTTGTTGGGACTCGATATGTGAATAATTTAGGCTCGGATAGGGTGGCCTCAAAATCATCATCTCTCTTATTTTCTCTTTGAATAATATGGATTAAAAAAAAAATTAACAAATTTTCAAAAAAATCGATCATGGATTAAAAAAAAAAAATCACAAATTTTCAAAAAATTCTATCATGGATTACAAAAAAAAAATTCGATCATGGATTAAAAAAAAAAAATCACAAATTTTCAAAAAATTTTATCATGGATTACAAAAAAAAATTCGATCATGGATTAAAAAAAAAAAATCACAAATTTTCAAAAAATTCAATCATGGATTACAAAAAATTCGATCATGGATTACAAAAAATTCGATCATGGATTACAAAAAATTCGATCATGGATTACATAAAATTCGATCATGGATTACAAAAAATTCGATCATGGATTACATAAAATTCGACCATGGATTACAAAAAAAAAAAAAACATAAAAAAACAAAAAATTCGATCATGGATTACAAAAAAGGAAAAAAACAATTCGATCATGGATTACAAAAAATTCAATCATGGATTACAAAAAATTCTATCATGGGTTACAAAAAAATAAAAAAACAAAAAATTCGATCATGGATTACAAGAAAAAAAAACAAACATTTCGATCATGGATTACAAAAAATTCGATCATGGATTACAAAAAATTCTATCATGGATTACAAAAAATTCGATCATGGATTACATAAAATTCGATCATGGATTACATAAAATTCGATCATGGATTACAAAAAAAAAACAAACAAAAAAAAACAAAAAATTCGATCGTGGATTACAAAAAAAGAAAAAAACAATTTGATCATGGATTACAAAAAATTTAATCATGGATTACAAAAAACTCTATCATGGGTTATAAAAAAAACAAAAAACAAAAAATTCGATCATGGATTACAAAAAAAAAAACAAACATTTCGATCATGGATTACAAAAAAAAAACAAACATTTCGATCATGGATTACAAAAAATTCGATCATGGATTACAAAAAATTCTATCATGGGTTACAAAAAAAAAAAAAACGCAAAAAATTTGATCATGGATTACAAAAAATTCGATCAAGTATTACAAAAAAATCTATCATGGATTACAAAAAAAATAAAAAAATAAAAAAAAATTTATGTTCTTCCGTACGGGACTCGCCGATTCCGTACAGTGAATCGGCGAGTCACTGCCGATTCGATCCGTCCATGGCGATTCCCGAGTCGAACCGGGCGAGTCCGGTTCGACTCGGCGTTTTTTTAAACACTGGGGTAAAGATATTAATGAAAGAAGCTAGGTGGTCCCACAGGACCATGGGTGAAACACCTGGCTAAGGGGATTTGATGGGCCTAGAAATCTCAAAAATTCTCTCTATTGATTAAAGAGAAATTTATCAAAATAACATATGAGATCAACTATTTGACATTTTATTTGTATTGATTTAAGTTCAAAATACGGAATAGTTGAAAAATGCTAAACAGTCAAATTGTTAAACAATTCAATTTATTTTGATTAATTTCCCTAATTAAAAGAAATGATTTGTAGCACAAGACTCTTATATCAATGTCCCTTAGAAAATTGAATAAGGACATGCTGTTTTCATAAATGGTAGATCAAAGGAATCTTGAGCTCAAAATTTTTTTTTTTCCTTTCCAAATTGACCTTAGTACACATCAAAGATGATATGAGGACATTTTTAAGGTCAACAGAACTCCTTGAAGTAGGCATCCTAGTGATAGGACCTTACGTACAATTTGATCCTTCAGGACTACCATATGAGGAAGTCTTGTTTCTGAGTTAAAAGCTCCGGCATTTTGTTAAGTTCCTAACTTCCCATGTACAACGCATGGATTTTATATGACCTTTACTAGGGAAGATACTGTAGCCATGCTCTTTAATGAGCACCAACATTTCCCGTAAGAGTTGGACAGTGGTTAATTTTTTTACACAAACAACACTATTTCTATTATAGAAATTCTAAGTAATGGGTGGATTGAGTGCGTGAAACTCAAAACAAATCTATCCACTAGACCTCCACATTCTTTCACGAGAAACAAAGAGATTTTGAAGAAGGTATATCTTGCAACATTTTTTCTTGACCGTTTTATTTTAAATTTAACATTATAAGGTGGAAATCAATTCAAATGAAGTGTTTTGGATCCTCATTCCATCTCCAAGATAGAGTTTTGTGCTTCAGCCTCAATGGCGCCAAAACATTTTCCAATATAGTTTTATATGTTATAGACTTAGGGTGCATTTGATTTTCTGGATCTTTTAGAAGTGGGAGTTGAACATTCCAATAACTCCCACTTCTGTGTTTGTTGTCACCCGTGGGAGCCGCAAAGTGGAAGCGCGGTATTCCACCGGGCTATTTGCTCGGGGCAATTCCATGTCCCACTTCCAAAATGTTTACAGAATCAAACGATGCACTTAGAGTGGAAACGCATAACACCATTAATGAATATCTAAAGTATAAATCTACGGTAATTATAATAATCACATAACTAAGATGGCAATAACCATGACAATGTTATGAATATTAATATTAATATCATTATTAATGTTATTGTTGCCACAGGGGAGAGAAGCTGAACTTAACTAGCCTTGAAGGATGGATGAGAGGGAGGAAAGCACCAGCCTTGGCATCATCACTGTCTCTATACAATGAGATTAAAGGGAAGGGGATTAAGATCTTCTTAATCTCTAATCGTGGGGAGCATTTGAGAGATGCCACTGTCGATAACCTCTTTGAAGTCGGTTACACTGGATGGACCGGACTTATCTTGAGGTATGAACAATGGAATGTATTTGATATACACACATAAATACACACACAGAGCGGAGGTGTATTTATGTGTGTTCATGTTAGAGAGAGAAGATTTCTAGATGATGTGAAGTGTTGACTCAAATTAGTTCTTTTCGTCTAAAAAAGGTGATGACCTTAAATTTTTTCTTAACCTGTCCGATGTCAGGGTAAAGGAGCTGGTTGTGTTAAATAGGCAGCCAACATAAAATTTTATCAAAATTTGTCATGAATTCTAAACTTACTGTATTTGCTTATGTTAGGGCATTCCCCAAAAAAAGATACGAGGACTTATGACCTCACTGAGGGTATGATCTTTAATAAAGCAGAATGGTTAATCAAGATTCGTGTAGCCGATCCCAATTAATTGGAAAAAGACTTTGACAATGATAATAATGATTGTGTGTGTATATTTTTATGTTTATGGGCGTATATATGCATGTTAGAGAGAGAGAATGTGTGTCGTAGTAGATGTTTTGAACTATGAAAGGTTGGCTGATTTGGTTATTTTGTGTGTGTTTTAGAGGGGATGAAGATTGTGGGAAGTCTGCACAGAAATACAAGGCAGAGAAAAGGCAGAAATTGGTGGAAGAAGGATACCGCATTTGGGGAATTGTTGGAGATCAATGGAGTAGCCTCTTGGGACACCCACATGCAACAAGAACATTCAAGCTCCCTAATTCCATGTATTATGCTTAGAGATCAATGGATTAATGGAGAGCCCACACCCACATGTATTAAGCTCCCTAATCGTTGGAAATCAATGGAGTAGCCCCTTGGGACACCCACATGCCTTTTTCACTCCTATTTATCATTTATTTTCCACCAATAAATGCAAAGACTATTCTTCTTTTGTGTGTGATAATAATTTGTCTATGCTCTTATCATTTTGGACACGGTTTCTATGAGTCCACGTGGAAATAAGTCACCTCTTAAAAATCTATTTTTGAGATGGATTTTTAAACCTAATTGTTAAGAACATGTAATCCCTAATATAGGCATCATGAATATGTAAAATAAATAAATTTTGAAAATTAAAAATAATAAATTTATTAAGAAAACATTTGGACCGTTAGTTTCAATTATTTTTAAATGGACCACCTATTTGCATCCATCCTTAAAATGAATGCTTATACCTCGGGGATCGCAAATGTAGAAATGCGGTCCCCACCACATGAAACAATTTTCCTTGTCTTTGTATTCTCTCAATTGGTATATGTTTGTATTTCTATTACTAATAAAAAGTCTTGAAGGAAAAATATTCTATTCTCTATTAAGTAGGGTGAGCAGACCAATCATCCATCGTCCATCTTCCATCTTCATCAATGATGGTGGAAATGAGCTATTGAGTGTTAATGGTGATAGAAATCACCTATTGGGGGGCATGTGTCTTTTATATATTTTTAGGCCTTTTTTGTTACTATTAAAAGATGAGTAATGTAAAAGGTGTAAAGGGCCATTTGGGCATTATTTTTGCTCTTGTTTTTCTCTTTTCTCTCTAGAAAAGTAAGTTTCCTTTGGTAGAAGTGAGAAAGAGGAAGGAAGGTGTGAGTTTTTGTTGTTTCCATAAAAAGTGGTTTGCGAGGATTTTCTATCAGTTCACTTCATTGAGGTAATATTGTATTTTTCATTAAATTTTTTTTTATAGTGAAATATTCATTTGCCGTTTTGCCCGTGGTTATAGCCTTACAGGGTGAACTACATAAAACCACTGTTGTGGCTTGTTCTTGATTTTTATTCATTTTTTTACTTTATTTCTTGCATTTGATTTATGGTTCTATTTATCTATTTTTTGTTTAGTCAACTATGTGCACGATCTTTGACAGGATCCAATTATTTATGATTTGTAGCTATGCTAGCGAGGTGTTACCAAGGACCCTACAATTGGTGTCAGAGCGTTATATTTGTGCAATATTTTTGGGAGGAGAATGGTGAGTAATCTGTTTGGCGTACAGAAATTTGATAGGCAAAATGATTTTGAGAAAATAGCCTGGAATCCATGAGTAATGAAGATTGAGGAAATGGAACTTAAGGCTATGGTTACAATTTCTCTTCTTTTTTTTTGACAAGAAAGGTTGTGGTTACAATCCAATTGTGTTTAGCAACTAAAATCTTATTTAATCTAGTGGGAGAAACAACGGCAAATGGTTTGTGGGAGAAATTGGTGAGTGTTTACCAAAACAAATCTCCTACAAGTCGTATTCCATTAAAGAAACAATTGTTTAACTTAAGGATGAAATAGAGGACAAAAATTTCAGATCATTTGAATACTTTCAACCAATGGTTTAAAAAACGGATCGGTGACCTGGATCGGTTTTTTGTCGGATCGGGCTTTCAAAAAATCGATCTGGATCGGCGAATCGGCTATCCGGATTTGGAATCGGGTGAATCGGTCAGAATAAAGCTTAAAAAAAATCCGAAAAAATTATTAAATTCATTATAAATATTGTTTTTTAGGAATTCAATAAGAAATGAGGGTACTCCATTAAGAATTTTCATGTTTTTGAATGAATATGCGAATATTGATATGTTCTTTCCCTGCATGAACCGCCATTCAGCATTTAATTTACATCACACAAAAGGATGAACATATAATTATCATGGAATAAGTATATCAACATACATGGACTACAATAAAGCATAAAATTAGTAACATATGATCTAAAAATAAAATGATAGACGACGTTATTGTTCTTCTTGGTCACGCTGGTGCCATTGATTGAATTCGTTTAACAATTCATTGATTCGATCTAAAAACGAATCATCGATATTAGCAGGCGTCTGACTATTCCCAAATCCCTGAGTGTTAGTGTTTTGTTGTGTTCCAAATCTAAAATCCCCGAAGATTGTCCATCCTTCATGCTCACCTGCACTGTCGTGCTCATCCTTACACTGTTGCTGTTGAGACTCGATACGTGAATAATATGGCTGGGATAGGGTGGCCTCAGAATCATCATCTCTCTCATTTTCTCTTTGAATAATATGGATTAAAAAAAAATAATAACAAATTTTCAAAAAAATCGATCATGGATTAAAAAAAAAAAAATCACAAATTTTCAAAAAATTCTATCATGGATTATAAAAAAAAATTCGATCATGGATTAAAAAAAAAAAATCACAAATTTTCAAAAAATTCTATCATGGATTACAAAAAAAAATTCGATCATGGATTAAAAAAAAAAAATCACAAATTTTCAAAAAATTCAATCATGGATTACAAAAACTTCGATCATGGATTACATAAAATTCGATCATGGATTACATAAAATTCGATCATGGATTACAAAAAAAAACAAACAAAAAAAAAAAAAAAATTCAATCGTGGATTACAAAAAAAGAAAAAAACAATTCGATCATGGATTACAAAAAATTCAATCATGGATTACAAAAAACTCTATCATGGGTTACAAAAAAAGCAAAAAACAAAAAATTCGATCGTGGATTACAAAAAAAAAAACAAACATTTCGATCATGGATTACAAAAAAAAAACAAACATTTCGATCATGTATTACAATACATTCGATCATGGATTACAAAAAATTCTATCATGGGTTACAAAAAAAAAAAAAAAGACAAAAAATTCGATCATGGATTGCAAGAAAAAAAAACAAACATTTCGATCATGGATTACAAAAAATTCGATCATGGATTACAAAAAATTCTATCACGGGTTACAAAACAAAAAAACAAAAACAAAAAATTCGATCATGGATTACAAAAAAAAAATAAAATTCGATCATGGATTATAAAAAAATCGATCAAGTATTACAAAAAAATCTATCATGGATTACGAAAAAATCCATCATGGATTACAAAAAAAATAAAAAATAATAATAAAAAAATAAATAAATAAATTCCGTAGGGGACTCGCCGATTCCGTACAGTGAATCGGAGTCACTGTACAGAATCGTTTGGTTCTCTCTAGAACCGGACGATTCCCGTTTTTTTCGCCGATTCGATCCGTCCATGGCGATTTTCGAGTCGAACCTGACGAGTCCGGTTCGACTCGGCGTTTTTTTAAACACTGCTTTCAACAATATTATTAATGAACCTAAAAGTGTGGGTAAAAGAAATAAAAAATAAGGACAAGATGTAAATATTGTTACATACTTTACCATAAATATTATGATAATTTAGAAGCAACATTAAGTTGCACTAAGAACTAAGAATACATTGTGTAGCACTTTTTTTACCCATGAACTCTGAAAAAGGCACCAGAATAAGAAGTTCACATCTTAAAAAGTCAGTCAAGTGAAAGAGCCAGTTCTTTTTAAAGATCGTCCAGAAGTAAGTTTAAGGGCGTGTTTGATAACAAGAAGCAAGAATATGAACTGAAAATTGGAAGTTACTGAACAACTGTAAATTAAACATTACTTAAGAAGTTCATGGTTTTTGTATTTGATAACCTCCCTGTGAAGTTAAGAAGTTCATAGTTTCTATGTTTGATAACTCCTGAGATATACGGTAAATATCTTACATTTATATTTACATAGATAATAATTTAATAGAAATATATAATATTTATAACATACTATAATATATATATATATATATATATATATATGAAATTATCTTGCATTACATAAATATATAATATATAAATATATATTTTATATAATATATATAACATAGTATAATATATAATATAGTGTATTTTTTTAATTTTATTATATAATATATAATATTATATTACATAAATGTATAATATACATATAACACAATAATGTATTTTTTATTTATGTTATTATATAAAATATACTTATATAAAATAATTTAGTATATTGTACATTGTATTATGTATTTATTCTATTAATATAAATTTTTATTATATAATATTATAGATATCTATTATATTTTATAATATTTATAGCATACTATAACTTATAATATATATTATATATTATATTACATAAATGTATTTTATATATATATATATATATATATATATATATAACATAATAATGTATTTTTATTTATTTTATTATAATATATATATTTATATAAAATAATTTAGTATATTGTACATTGTATTCTATATTTATTCTATTAATATATATTTTTATTATATAATAATATAAATATCTATTATATAAATAAATATATTATATAATAAAATATATTATATATTATACAAATATATATATTATATATTATACAAATATATATATTATATATTATACAATAAAATATATACATATATCATATATAACGTAATGTAAAATATAATATAGTGTATTTTATATTTATTTTATTGATATATATTTGTATTATATAAGATATATTATATAGTGCATTATTTTATTAATATTTATTTTTATTATATAATATACATAAAATAATATTATAATATATATATACATATATATGTATGTATAACGTAATATTGTACTTTTTATTTACTTTATTATAATATATATTTATATTTAAATAATATAATATACTATATTATACATTTTATATATTTTTATTATATAATATTATAAATATCTATTATATAAATAAAATTATATATATATATATATATATATATATATATACATATCATGGACAAAATAAAAAATTCTCCTTTCAAGTTTCGTGGTTTACCATGGAACTTTACTCAAACCTAAAAGGTGGGAACTTCAACAGTAAAGAGAAGTTGTCAAATTATCTTCCACTTTTTATCAAACACATAACATGAACAGTAATAGGTAAAGTTCTTTCTTCCTCTTCTAAATCTATATAGTGGGTCGATATCCTGAGTTCCATCAAAATTAGAAATATGTGCCCCCACAAGTCATGGTTCGGTGTTGATGTGAAATAATTCAAGTAGTAAAATAGTTCCAAATAACTTGGTGAAACTAAGGATGTTTGATGGAAGTATCTACACTTGAGAATGTTCGACATCTTGTGGACTTGAAAAACGGTTTAATTTCTCTTTCTTTGTTGGATTCCGATGGCTATAAGTGTTTTGGCTTTTAAGCAATTTAAAGCTAAAATTGAGTACAGTACGAGGCGCCACACTATGACTTTACAAACTGATAATGGGTAGGAGTACGGTTCAGATGAGTTCATAAAATTTTGTAAAGATGAAATAATCCAGAGGTAGTTCACCGATATCTACACTCCCTAACAAAATGGTGTTTCAGAAAGGACGAATTATACACTTATGGAGTGAGCTAGAAGTACGTTAAGCAATGGTAGTTTGGAACAAGAACTATGGGCAAAAGCCATGATAACAGCTTGTTATCTCATGTATCGATAGCTTCTATGTCTTTAGGGGATAAAATACCTCAAGAGATATGGTCCAGAACCCCTAATGATGCCTATGTTAGAATTCTTAATTGCCAAAGGAATAAATTTGAATTAAAATCAAAGAAATACTTTTCTGTTGGGGATAACAACGGCATGAAAGGATACCGATTATAGGATCCAAGTGCATAGAAAATAATTACAAGCTAGTGATGTGCAGTCTGATGAGTCTGTATTGACAAGAAGTTTAGGAAACTAGACTAAATAAAAAAATGAAGCTCGAAATGGCACCCAAGAAAACGAAGGCTCAAGAATCCAAACTTACCTTGATGTAGAAGTAAAAGGCTCTTTCAAGTCCCAAGACCAACCATCAATTGAACTAGAAAGGAGTGGCGTGCCTACTCTATCTCTCCAACTCTAATTCTAAATCTCAAGAAGCCACACGTTGGGAGTTATTTTTCTCTCACTCCAAGAACTTTGAGGTTTAAAGATGAGAGGTATCCACAAGTCTAGGGTTTTTTAGTTTGCCGTTAATTGGATTGAATTAAAATAACTCAAGATCTTAGCCTTTTAATCAACACGTAGCTATCATAGATGTATGGCTTGGATTTTTCCACTTTTATCTTCACATATGTAAAAAAAAAGAACTCCACATTTCTCAAATAAATTAATTTTAAAAATCATTAAAATATTTTCATAATTATCTCTTTTGTCAGGAATTTAGTGGACAATAGATTATTCTTGGATATACAACCCTAATGATGAACTTAAAATTTTCTACTCCAAAAAAAAAAAAAAGTATCCATAAAATATCATTACAAATTTAGAAATTACATTAATGATAACTTATTTGAAAGTTTTAAAAATGACATGTTTGTAGTTTTAAATTACTTATCAAATTCAGTGATAATTTTAAAAGTCAAATAAATATTTTAAAATTTGAAATTGACTTTGAAGGATTTTGATATGATAAAAATAACCTTCCTAAAAATTATGAATTAGATATACTGAAGTCATTTTGTGATATATAAAGATATTTTATGGTAAAAAATCCTAGAGTAAGAAATTTCAAGTTTACCATTAGAATAGTCTATCAAAACCCCATACCTAATTGTCGTTGTTTTAATATGTAATAATTAATAAATAGGTGCAGTTTGTATAGAGCCAAGGCTCTAAACAATTAAAGTAAATTACACTTTCAAATAGTGTCGAGAAATGTAGTTTCAATATTCAAAATTTTGTGATAGCTTTAAAACATATTTTTATTTTTAATTATAAATTTTAAAATTCAAAAATAGTGTAGGTCGAGCAGATATATAAAAACTTGAAATCTTGAAAATTAATGTGCCAAAAATGTGTTACAAGATACACTATTTTCAAAACTTGAAATCCATTTTTTTCTCTTGTCCATGCATCTTGATGTCGAGATGATCAATTTAAATATATTTGAGCATCAAAAACAACATCTTCTAAGGAAATTTTTGAGGTAGGCGCTAACTTGATTGGTTAGTGCCGGCTCTATACAAAATTTTCCCTTGATAAATATAAACTCAAGTTATACATAATTTTAAAACATAAATACATTAATGTTTATTTATAAATGATGAAGTTGAAATAATTTCTAATATAAATATAAAAAATCATTGACCATGTTTTTAGCCGTAACCTAAATATTCATTTTCAATTTCTTGTAAATTACTCCCTATTAGCCTTATCAATTATAATAAGAGTAATGATCCTATGAGACCCTCTCATACCCATGTGTGTAGGATTCCAAAGGATCACCATTAAATTTGACACAGATCTCTAGAAAAATCGAGTCTTACATCGATGTGATAACTTTTCTAGAGATCTGTATCAAATTTAGTGGTGATCCTTTGGGGTTTTACACACATGAGTGTGACAGAGTCTCATAGGATCATTACTCTTATAATAAATATCAATTCTTTAGAATTTTTCTAAATAAGGTCACGTATCTATTTTCAAAATCAAATTGCAGATTTTGCTTGCCAATTATTTTCCCATAACGAGAGTATTTTAGGTAGGGGTGGTAATATTTGACTCGGGACCCGTCAGGTATACCGGACATGGGTCCGGGTACAAGTCCAACATTTGGATATATTAAGAATTGTATACAATAAGAACATGTGGTCATCTTTAGCTATTAAACTACAAATTATATAGCTTGAAATCTAATGATGAGTGATTGTGGCTTTATTGCCAATAATACGAGTATACGATGGTAAAAAAAAAAGACAACAAAAAAGAGAAGCTCATGATGAAGGTGGCCAAACGCAAGACAGACTCGGGACTCAACGGGTATGGATATAGTCTAACTTTTAGACATGACAGGTTGGGTTCCGGTCTAAAACCTAGACTAGACCCGAATGCTATTCTAGTGGATCCCGACCCGACCCGACCCGTTGCCACCCCGAATTTTAGGGGCATAATAACGGAAGCAACGAAATATCGCGTTAAGTTGATTTTATCGGGAACTATTAGATTGATTTTCGGCATTGGCAATGTGACTTATCGTTATAAAATATGGGAAATAGTTGTCACCGAGGGAAATGTTGAGCAAGAGGGTGCGATATCTCGAGTTGCAGAAGAAGAGAGAGAGAGAGAGAGAGGTTTTAGAGAGATGTTGTTCCAAGTTGGTGGACATGGAAAGAGGCCCACTTTCTTTGAAATGGCCGCTACCCAACAGCTTCCCCCAAGTCTCAGAGCCGCCTTGACATACTCTTTTGGGGTACCCTCCTCCTCTCTCTCTCTCTCTCTCTCTCTCTCTCTCTCAACCCAAGTATTGACACATTCTTTTTTTGTTTTTTCATTGGAACTGAGAATTTGGTTGTGCACCTGTAATTTTTCAAACCCAAATTGCAATTTGGCCACGAATTTTAAGCAATACAGACAACTACTGACAAAATTTAGGAGATTATAGTCAGTTTTTGCTGAAAAGTTCACTGGGGTGCATTTCCAAATGTGAAATCATTTCTCTCTGCTCCCCAAAAACAAGGGGAAACTACAAAAGTATTGTAATCTGTATCAGATAAATTGAATTGTAAGAGGTTACTGCTTGTATTTATCCATTTTTATTGACTATAAGGACTAATATGTCTAACACAGGTTCTTATATTGTAGCAATAGTTAAGTTGCAACTAGACTGCACAACTTGGATACTTTGATAACCACTTATGTTTTGGAAAAATTATTTGTAAGACTTACAAGCTGATGTTTTATTTTCAGTTAAACACGCTTGTGTTTGTTTTGAAGTTGTGGAGCATGATCATATCTATTTGCCTATAAGGGATATATTTGTTTTCAGTGTGCTAAAACTCTACTCGGACTTGGACTCAGCACCTTCCCGAGCTGGGTGGATTCACGAGTCATGTACGAGCTCAAGACCTGCAAAAAAAAAAAAAAGTAGAAAATTTGTTAAAAGTATTACAAAATAAAAACTGATTGATTATACTTGTGCACCATTTATTGTATTTATGATGGACAAAAGTATATAAAATATGGAAAATTTTGATTGATAACTTGAAACAATTGAAAAAAAATCCAAAAACTAAGAATATAAAAATAGAGCATATAATAAGAAAGACTGATAAAAGGATAATCAGAAACATCAAAATTATGTTTAAACATATTTATACAGAATCTGTAAGGGATTTAGGGGAAAAAAATATAATTTCGCTGGTGCTGAGGCCGAGTTACTTGGCTGATTCCAAGTTGAGTGGCCGATTTTTAAAGCACTGGTTTGTATCAGAATGCTGTGAGCTTTTTTAGGTAATTGATTGGCTGGACAGTTGGTGACATTATAGTTTTCCCGATTTCTTTAGTGGAGGCAATATCTATGAGATTTTGTTAATTGCAGCTTCCATAGATATGCACTTGACATAAAATTTCGAAGGAATGATGCTTCTAAGGTTCTCATTGTGTTATACTCTAGTGAGAGCATGTACGAGCATGAAAGAGATTTGTCACACTCCTAACTTACTTCGTTCAAATTTGAATAACCAGACTATATTTACTTTTTTCTGAAGATAATATTATTTAGTTGATTGGGTTGGGCTCTTGGCTTTTTGTTAGGGCATTAAGGCTGCAGTATAGCTTTGAATCGTAGCAACCTACCTTTGGAAGAAAAAAAAAGAAACACCTTGGTAATCCACCATGCATATTAGAATCCTCAATCATCTTTCGTCGTGAGCTATGTGTTGGCTCGCATTACTGGCTAATATCAGGTGAACAATCTAGAGTTTCTTTTCCCTTTATTATACCTCTTCTTAATTACTAATTTGAGAGGTAGGTCCTTCTCAAGGGGTTCTAGAACATTGCTGATGCCCTTGACATATGGACATGTTGATAGTAGCTCATGTATAGGACCTTTGGCGTTCATTGATTTGTTGTAGGAACATCATAGTATAGAACTATTCTCACTCCCAATAACTTAGTGATATGTGATTATCTGAAGAATTGTCGTTGTCTTTCTCTCTTGTCTCGACTGGCACTTCCATGAGATTCTAGTGACAGTTGTTCAGTAGAAAAAAATTCAAAATTTGACAAGCTTTGTTTGCACTATTTGCACTAGTAACCTATGGATTATTATCAGCAACACAAATCATTTTGATCTCTCTCTTTCTAAGTTTCATATTTTTGGCTTGTGATTCCCTCATTATTTACTGTTTGCTTAATCTATGATTGTCCTTTTTTAGAAGTACTCATCTTGATTCTTTCCCTCGTTTTGACATTTGACTGAGAGTATGTGATTTTGGCAGGTGTTGGCCCAGAGACGACCATTCTTCCATAAGGTGTTAGATTACGATGATGAATTCTTCGCAATGCTTATGATCGTGCTTGAAACTCATAGTTTAAGAACCACAGGTGATGCCTTTTTTAGAATATGCTATCTTGTAGCTTAACAATCATGGAAATCATGAATCTGAAATGACTTTGTTTTTGTTAAATTTCTCTTTCATTTAGATCGCAACTTTGTTATTTGATGTATCATGCTGTATCTCAACATTTTCCTTTTGATTAATGTTGCTTATAAGGAAAATCATATAGAGCCTAAATTTCGAAAGGGTTGTGGTTTGTGGACTTTTTGAGCAAACTCAGGACTCACCCAGGTTGTCTCAACTCACACTTGGTGAGATTCCCACACTGTGACCTGGTTTCTGCACTGATCCATTGACTTACATTGAACACCGAGTCATAAGATTCCTGTGAATCATATTTATCCTTAACAAAATGGTTTAGAAATTTGATCTTAATAAAATAACTTAAGGGTCAAGGCTTACAATGTTTAGACTCTAAGCTATTGCCTTAACATAGGGTTTAAGGTC
Source organism: Amborella trichopoda (assembly GCF_054954075.1). Taxonomy (NCBI): domain Eukaryota; kingdom Viridiplantae; phylum Streptophyta; class Magnoliopsida; order Amborellales; family Amborellaceae; genus Amborella; species Amborella trichopoda. The sequence goes on along the minus strand of NC_142342.1, from coordinate 6,002,370 downwards.
AAGAATTCATTCACATTTCTATAATTGTTTCTCTTATCAGTGCAGGACCATTATCTCTTAAGCTTATGTTTTTTTGGCTTTGTTTTGCCCTGCTGTCCTTATATCTTATCTCTCAATCATGTGAGACCAATGGTTTAAAAAACGGATCAGTGACCCGGATCGGGCTCCCAAAAAACCGATCCGGATTGGCGAATCGGCGATCCGGATCGAGAATCAAGTGAATCGGTCAGAATAAAGCTTAAAAAAAATCCGAAAAAATTATTAAAATTCATTATAAATATTGTTTTTTAGGAATTCAATAAGAAATGAGGGTACTCCATTTAGAATTTTCATTTTTTGAATGAATATGCGAATATTGATATGTTCTTTCCGTTGCATGAACCGCCATTCAGCATTTAATTTACATCACACAAAAGGATAAACATAGAATTATCATGGAATAAGTATATCAACATACATGGACTACAATAAAGCATAAAATTAGTAACATATGATCTAAAAATAAAATGATAGACGACGTTATTGTTCTTCTTGGTCACGCCGGTGCCATTGATTGAATTCGTTTAACAATTCATTGATTCGATCTAAAAACGAATCATCGATATTAGCAGGCGTCTGACTATTCCCAAATCCCTGAGTGTTAGTGTTTTGTTGTGTTCCCAATCTAAAATCCCCGAAGATTATCCATCTTTCATGCACACTTGCACTGTCGTGCTCATACCTACACTGTTGCTATTGGGACTCGATATGTGAATAATATGGCTGGGATAGGGTGGCCTTAGAATCATCATCTCTCTCATTTTCTCTTTGAATAATATGAATTAAAAAAAAAATTAACAAATTTTCAAAAAAATTGATCATGGATTAAAAAAAAAAATCACATATTTTCAAAAAATTCTATCATGGATTACAAAAAAAAATTCGATCATGGATTAAAAAAAAAAAATCACAAATTTTCAAAAAATTCTATCATGGATTACAAAAAAAAATTCGATCATGGATTAAAAAAAAAATCACAAATTTTCAAAAAATTCAATCATGGATTACAAAAAGTTCGATCATGGATTACATAAAATTCGATCATGGATTACATAAAATTCGATCATGGATTACAAAAGAAAACAAACAAAAAAAACAAAAAATTCGATCGTGGATTACAAAAAAAGAAAAAAGCAATTCGATCATGGATTACAAAAAATTCAATCATGGATTACAAAAAACTCTATCATGGGTTACAAAAAAAACAAAAAACAAAAAATTCGATCATGGATTACAAAAAAAAAAACAAACATTTCGATCATGGATTACAAAAAAAAAACAAACATTTCGATCATGGATTACAAAACATTCGATCATGGATTACAAAAAATTCTATCATGGGTTACAAAAAAAAAAACAAAAAACAAAAAATTCGATCATGGATTACAAGAAAAAAAAACAAACATTTCGATCATGGATTACAAAAAATTCGATCATGGATTACAAAAAATTCTATCATGGGTTACATAAAATTCGATCATGGATTACAAAAAAAAAAAAAAAAAAAAAAAAAAAAAATTCGATCATGGATTACAAAAAAATCGATCAAGTATTACAAAAAAATCTATCATGGATTACCGAAAAAAAAAAATAAAAATTCCGTACGGGACTTGTCGATTCACTGTACGGGACTCGCCGATTCCGTACAGTGAATCAGCGAGTCACTGTGCAGAATTGTCCGGTTCTCTCTAGAACCGGACGATTTCCATTTTTTTCGCCGATTCGATCCGTCTATGGCGATTCCCGAGTCGAACCGGGCGAGTCCGGTTTGACTCGGCGTTTTTTTAAACACTGTGTGAGACTATTATCTCCTTCTCTAACAGCCTCTCTCTCTCGTACACACACACACACACACACACATACACACACGCGTGCGCATACCCGCATGCACGCACACAGATGCACTCACACATTTCCCCTCTCTTTGTAGCTAGTTCTTTCTTTGTCTCACAATTCTCTGTATGTATGGCTCTCTTCTTACCAATTTTCAGTTCTCTACTGTGCATTCTTTGCTTCTCTCTGTATTAATTTTAATTTTTCCAGTACTTTCTATGTTATAATGCTCCATATTTGTTTCTTTTTTCTAATAACAATACTAGTATTTAATAAATTTTAAAATTTTCTATACATGTCATTCTTGAGTCTCAAGTTGACTAGTCACATGGCTCCCTGAGTCAGGCTTGAGACAGAGTTGGCAAAGCTGGAGCATGGATACAAGACCTTTTTTATTATGATGCGTGGATATGGCTATTGCCTAAGCTCAAACTGACTTTGAAGTGTTCTGGCTTTTGGTGCTGCCCCTGTGCTTCGTAAGACCACAATTGATCTTCTTTGTTTGTTCTAAGTCAAGGTTCAGACTCATGTTCTTACACTGTAGTGGTAACCGCCTATTATAACATTGTATTTGAATTTTACTCTCTGACTGGTTATAAAATATGGCCGATGTGCCCATTCTGATGGAAGCCATTATAACAGCATAGATCCCCTTTTTTTTAAGGGAAAAGATATTTGCAACCTTGTTTTTCCACTTTTCCGTCTTAAAAAAATTGCGTACTTCTCTACCCTTAAAAAGGAAGAAATCTATTGGTTCCAAAGGTCCACGTCAAGGGCTTCACTCTGGGGACCATAACTCCAGGTATTCCACATAATTGCAAACTGCTGGAGAAGGGACAACTCCATCTCCACTATAAAGGATGGTAACAAGATTTTGGACCAAACTCCTGAAATCGAAGTGGCTATCCTTTCCTTCTTCCAAAACCTCTACACTGCTCCCTCTTGCCCTAGACCCAAGATGGGTGATATCCAATTCCTCACTGCACCTGCCCATGGGGTCTAGTGGTTGGAACGACCTTTCTTTGAATCAGAGATTTTGCCAGCAGTAGCGGACTTGTGTAAAGACAAAGCACCAGGCCCAGACGGTTTCCCAGTCGCCCCCTTCAAGGTTTTTTGGGTAACCTTTCGGCCTGACTTCCTGAATTTCTTCGATGAATTCTTCCATCAGGGTATTCTTCACAAAGCAATGAATGCGACCTTCATTGCCCTTTTGCCCAAAATCGAAGGGCCAGAAGAACTGAAGGACTTTTGACCGATTAGCTCGATCAATTCAACATACAAGATCCTGTCCAAAGTCCTGGCCTCAAGGCTTAAAGAGGTCCTCCCCTTCGTGATCTCTCTCTCTCTCAATGTGCCTTCATTAAAGATATACAAATCCTAGATGGGGTCCTGGTGGCATTCATACGCCTGAATTCTAGGCACCTTGCAAATAAACCTGGCTTGATTTTTTAAGATTGAGTGGGAAAAGGTGTATGACCACGTTGATTTGTCGCTCTGGCCAGGATGGGGTTTGGGGAGCGCTGGAGGAAGTGGATGAGGGGCTGTTACTCCCAACCCTTCTTCCCTATCCTCATTAATGGAGCTCCCAAGGGCTTCTTCCCTTCATTCAGGTGCCTCCGGCATGGGGATCCCCTTTCTTCCTTCCTCTTCGCCATATCCGTCGAGGTCTTTAGCCAATCGATCTCTTGGATGTACTAGGCAGGTCTTCTATCTGGTTTCAACAGTAGTACTAGACGTCCTATTGTCTCTCACCTAGAGTACACCGATGATACGCTTGTATTTATCGACGTTGTGCCTGAGGAAATTGAGATCCTCCGTCTCTTTCTCAGATGCTTTGATTAAAGGCTTTAAAGTAAATATGGAGAAATCCACACTACAAAAACTAGAGCCCTCATCCCTGCCTGGTAGTGCAGAGTGGATGATCTCCCCACAAGCGACCTCGGTATGCCTTTGGGTCTAGGGAAACCTAAAAAGAGGTAGTGGTTCCACATCATAGATAAAGTTGACCAACGCCTAGCAAGGTGGAAAGGCAGATACCTGTCCTTCGTAGGAAGGACCACGCTAATCAAGGCCACCTTGGCCAACACCTCGGTATATCTTATGTCCCTATTCCACATGCTCGCGGCAGTCGCCAGTTGTCTAGAACAACTGATGTAAAACGTTTTTGGTCAGGGACGCTGAATCAAAAAAATTCCATCTCATCTCTTGGGAAAAAGTCTGCCAACCGAAGCACCTCGTTGGGCTTGGGATTTGGATCCTGAGGCAACAGAACAACGCTACTTGGAAAATGGTGGTGGTGACTCTCAACTCAGAACAACTTGCTCTGGTCCCAAGTCATTCACTACAGATACAAAATCCCTTTTAGCACCTGGCTACTAGAAGGGGGAACACCGAGCAGGGCTTCAGGGGCTTGTAAGTCTTTCCTGCATTCTCTTTCCTTCTTTCGGAATAACATTCGGTTCCACCCTAGGGGAGGCGATAGAATTCGATTATGGTCTGACCTCTGGGTGGGTCACACCCCCATAAGGGACAGGTATCCATCTCTCTTTAACTTAACTACCAGCAAGTCTTCCTCGATCGCCAATGAGATGACCATAGTAACGGTCTAGAACCCTTCCTTCAGGCGCCCCCTCTCAGAGATTGAAACATCAGACTTTCTTTGTCCTCTTTACTGTACTCTTACCTTCCTCGCCTTATCTGGCGCCGATAACCTGGTGTGGACCCTTCCCCTTCTAGTTCTTTCTCGGTTGCCTCCTCCTACAAAAAACTCTTGCAACCCCCCACCTTTCCCCACTCTCCGACCTCTGTGGTCTCTAAGGTGTGGTCTTCGATAGCTCCACCAAAAGTGCAAGCATGCAACTGGATAGCATGCTCTGAGAAAGCTCTCACAGTGGAACAACTCCAATGAAGGGGAATTCCCATTCCAAATCGCTGCATCATGTGCCTCTGCGAAGAAGAGAGCAACCCTCACCTTTTCATACATTGCAACCTAGCCCTCAACCTGTGGAGTAGAATCCTTAGTCTTTTCGGCCTTTCCTGGGTAACTCTTGCTCCCCTAGTAGCCCTCCTCAAATTCTCGATAGACTCTCCATGGCCAAAGGCGGGCAGGCTGTTATGGTGGGCCTCCATAGCGGCAACGATTTGGGTCATATGGACCGAGAGAAATTCAAGGATATTCCGAGGAATCAAGTGCGAAGCTTCAACACTTTTCCACAAAATTACCTCCCAGGTCATTTTCTGGGCTTCTAACCACAAGGAATTCAAAGGCATGTCAACTTCAACTTTCTTGCAAAATTTGGGAAGAAGTCCTCCACTTCCGTTCCCCTCTGGTGTCTCGAGCGAACAACTGGTCCCCCCCCCCCCACCGGCAGGCCTTACAAAACTCAATTTTGATGGGTGTTCTTTAGGTAACCCTGGACCAGCAGGAGTGGATGGGGTCTTCAGAGACCACCACGGCAACTTCCTGGCCTCTTTTTCCATGAACATTGGCCACGCTGACTCCCAGCTCGTCCAGTCTTTGGCACACCTTTTGGGACTCAAATTGTTTGACGAAGCATGGGGTCAACCACTGATAGTGGAAGGAGATGCCCAAAATATTTTCACATGGGCTGCCGGACTTGCTCCTCCCCCTTGGTATCTTACTTCGATTTATGATGAGATACTGCATATTTGCAAGGATACAACTGTCTCATGGAGGACGACTTGGAGGACGTCAAACGCCTTGGCGGACCATCTTGCTAACGAGGCGCACTCTCAAGCTCACGAGAGACTGAAGTTTTTGGCTCACTGCTGTTCCTCGGGACTCTCAGGATGTTTTGGACCATCTGGATCATTGGTTTCTCTTTGTAAATCCTTTGTAATGGGCATTGCTTACTTATAAGCCCCACCCCTTTTTTGTACAGGGCCCCCCCTCTCGGGGAGCCTAATATTTTTTCCCGAGAGGCCTGGCTTGTGGGTTGTCTCCACAGATCACTGTATTTCCTTACTTTTTTCAATACAAAGTTAACAGCATCAAAAAATAAAAATTGCGTGGCAATATCCAAAAAGTGCCTTGGCTAGAATTTCCAGCCACATACATGGGTGCAGATGGCCTAAACATGGTGCAGATATTGATCTATATTTTGAGAGCTAGGGAATTGTGTTAAGTTGATGTCTGTTGTGGGGAGGATAGAAGGAGTGAAGCACCAATATCTTTAGGTGGGGAGTGATAGTATGTGGATTGTTTTGGAGGGGATAGGTGGGTCATGATTTCTTGGGCAAAGGTCAGGAAGCAATTTAAAAGAATTAATCATGTTAACTTCTCTAGCCAACCCCAATTAGTTGAGAAAAGGCTGTGATTATGATGAATCATATTAGCTTCTCAAGGAATTCAAAGAAAGAAAAGACTTCTTGATGAATTGAGTGTAAGTGGTTTGGAATTATAGAGATAGAAATAGTATGTATTGTTAGAGAAATTGTGATTATTGTGTGCTAGGATAATTTCAGGCATATTACTGATATCTTGCTGTCTTTCAGAGCAAAGAATATCTTTGGAATGAGAAAGTGCCTTTCTTTTTCCATTTTCTTTTATGGAAGCACCATTTATTGCACATGTTATGCAAGTACTTCTATGGTACATCTAATAAAAATAAGTTCGTATAAGGTTCCAACCTTATTTGTAGATGTAAGGTTGCACTAATTTACACCATCTATTTTATTTGGACGGTATAGATTTGTCACTATCTCAAAAGGCTTTTTGATAATGTCTTGCAAGACGCGTCAAATCTACTGCGTGCAAACTTACTTATATAAGTAAGGTTGCAACCTTATATAAACGACACCCATCTAATAATGTGTATTTTTTTTTTACTTTATGTGCAACCCATCTGAAGGAATATATGCATTGGTCTTTTAAAGGTGCCTGAGCCTGGATAAAGTTGTTGTCAACCTATATATTGATGTAAACATTGTCGTATCATGGTTCTCTTGTAATAGCTGAGTGTGTCTTTCATTTGATTTTCAGAAGCTTCTTTCTCAGAGTCTTTGTATGGCTTAAGGCGGAGGTCAGCTAAATTATCACAAGGAAAAGAAGCTCCTCATACTGACTCAGTTGAACACTCTGGAATAGAAAAGCACCAAAAAATTCTCTCTGTCGTATTTCTGGTAATCATCTCCTGTTTGTAGCTATCATCCTTAAGTGGGTGAGCAGAATATTGGATTCTTGATTTATCAGTAACATGCTTATTGTCTTTGAATGATAGTGGAGCACTTGAAATTCTTATTGGTTACCACTACCCTTCTGAAATTATCAATCTTATTTTTATTGATGGGAGCAAATACTGCAGTTTGAGATGGGCATTCTACTATTATCCTTTCTCTTGTTTTATTAGAGATCTGTATTGAATTTTTGATAGAGAGGGGGAGCACCCATGGCTGCAAAGGTGGGAGGTTTTCTTTTCTATTTTTATCTTTTCTCTTATTTTATTAGATTTTTTTTTTAAAGAATATTCAACTATTCATTCTTTAGGGTCTCGAATTAAAGGCTACTAATCCATTGATCGGCGTCCAAATCAACTGCAAGAAAAGCAGTGTTTTGGCACACAAACTACTAGTGAAAGGATTGGTCAATTGCCAAAAAGGATTGGTCTAGAAGTTTACCTTTTGTGCTCCCAAACCTGCATTTTGACATCTCTTAGTTGATTCATTTTGCAATCCCTTGTTCATAATTATCGTTCTGTCATTGTTTAGTATCTATACTTGTCCTAAGATGGCATTTGCCATTCTATTGTGCTGACCATTAATAGTGTTGCTGTTTAGTACTGAATATGCCATGAGAACAATCGTGTACCTCTCTCTCTCTCTCCACCATTGTGTTGTCATAAGATGTGGAATTACAGCACTCTAATCTATCTACTTGTAGGTTGTTTTGCCATATTTCAAGTCAAAGTTGCATTCTGTCTACAGAGCACAAAGGGATGCAATGCTTCAAGATACTTTATGGGGGGCGGGAGATGTAGGCATGGATGAGAGTGATGGTTTCTCTGAAAGGGGAGAAAATCTTCATATTCCTGCGGAACTAACAGATAACGATCGTTCAAGATCTGCTCGTGTAAAAAATTTGGTTAAGAGAATAATATCTGCTTGCTACCCATGGATACATGCAACTAACGAAGGTAATGTTTAGGTTTGGTCGTTAATTGCACAGGGATGCCCTGACATGCAACCAGTAGATCTTTTTATGTCTGAGATGTGTTATTTTCCCTCCAAATTTTCTTCATATATGGGGTGGACATCGACCCATATATTAGCTGTTTGAAAATGACCGTGGAAAGCCATTTGTTATAGTGTCCAAATTTGCAATTCATAATTGTAATCTTTCTTCGCAATGATAGATATAGAAAAAAACCATTGCTCTCATTGTTTTTCAAATTGGATGGCTTCTTTTCTATAATCCTATTGCGCAATAGAAAGACTAGGAACAAAATTTGACCGGGACTTGGCTGCCTAATGAATTTTCTGTTCCATTTCCTCGTGAAAGTGCTTCCTAAAAATTGAAATTCTGTAGGTGAGAATCAACCATGAGGATGCTTGGACACATTTGGGGAGTAGATTGGTTGCACATTGTTCTCTTGTTTTTCACAATTTCTTGTATTTTTTTGACACTAGAGAACGTATAACTTGGAGGAGAAAACTTCATATTGATTTGTTGGTCTAAGGTTTACTCTTAGGAGAGAAAAAATCCCCTCTAGTGTGTTCTTTAACATTTGAACTTCTACTCTTTAAATGCTCTCGTTGTGGTAGCAAGACAAATTTGAAGATTAGCATTATAGGTTAAATTTTTAACATTCCATTCAGAGCTATGATATGTCTTTCAGGGTTGTCATTTGCTTATCAGCTGCTATATCTGTTGGATGCTACCAGCTTTTACTCTCCAGCTCTACATATCCTTACAGTTAATGTCTGTCGTGCTACTGGCCAAGAACTGGTAATGACTACTAAAATTTCTCTTCTCTGGGACAATGTTTACTTGGATTATTGTTGAGTATCTTCACTGGACTTGTCACTTTCAGAGTATACTCTAGGATCAAGGATATCAGTGTCACCAAATTGTGTCCTATTTGACTCCCTGCCTAGATGACCAAGTTTTGGCCCTTAACTTTGAAAAAGAAATATGGAGCTAGATATGGGGTTTTTGTAGGATGTTGCAGATGGTCTTATGAGAATATCTTTGATTTCAATTTCATGTCAAGGTAGATGGATGCTTCTTCAAAAGTTTCAAAGAATAGAATGCGTGAACGTGAGAGACTCTGGGGTCCTGCTTGGCTCAAGGTAAGAAAATGGTTTCAAACCCCTTTTACTTTATGTGCAGTGGGTTGGTACAGTCTTTCGCTTTTCCTTTTCTTTGCAGATCTCTATTTTACGTTCTGTGGTATTTTAACCATTTGCTGATAAGTATTGCACTTGCAAGCTTACACTTCAGCTCCCTTACAATATGTGCTCTGCATTGTTCCAAGTGCCTTAAATTGTCAAGTTAACTTTTGACAGCCTTGTATGGTATTTTCTGTAATATGAACTGGGGAAATGCTTATACATATGCTTGCATTGGCACGCATCCTGATTCTCTTTACTTCAGAAAATACCACTTAAAAATATTTATTGCATTGAATTGTCGCAATTTGGCTCCTTATAACTTGCCATAAGCAAATGTTATGCATGAGCTTTGAGATTTATCACAATCACTTGCCATAAGAATATTTTATTTCCTTAGTTCTCTTGAATTCATGTTTGATGATTGAAAATTATCATGATCATTTGGCAAGAGAAAAAACTATATATATATATATATATATATGAGTAAACCTTACAATAGCTGGGCAACTATAATAAATAAGATAGGTGGAATGGGAGCGCTATTAAATCTTCATCATGTGGTTCAGAATGCATATCATTATATGAATTTTAATATTTTTTTTAGAAATCGTCATAATGAAATTTTAGACGTGTGTACTAAAAAGTAGGGCGCACAATTAAAAAAATCTAAAAATATTTTCCAAAATATAAAATGATGAAAATACCCCTGAAAAATGATAGGGGCAATTTGGTCATTTTAAATTATTGAAAATAATTTTTTTATATTTTTATATGGTGTGCATTAGTGTTAGGTATATACACCCAAAATTTCATCTTGATCAGATTTATTGGAAAAAAAAAATTAAAACTAAAATAGTGATATATATTTTGAAGATCTGACAGTTGGATTCTACTTTTATTACTATTCATTATAGCTTCCCAGCTATTGTTAGCTTTTTCTATATATATATATATATATCTATATATATATATATATAAATGATCATATAGGACCCTCCCTCACCCATGTGTGTAGGACCCCAAAAGATCACCATTAAATTTGGCACGGATCTATAGAAAAGTCAAGTCCCACACCCATGTGATAACTTTTCTAGAGATCCGTGCTAACTTTAATGGTGATCCTTTTGGGTACTACACACATGGGTGGGGGAGGGTCTTATAGGATCATTACTCATATATATATATATGGAAAACACTACGCAACGCCTATAGGAAAAAATAAACAGCGATTTCGCCTACCCCTATCACCGTCCAAAGTTCATCGCGCGGTCAAGATTGTCCGGTAGTGTTTCATTTTTAATTTTTTGTCTACAAATCGGAATGATCTGAAATTTAGAGCGTATATTCATCAAAAATAAGGGAATCTTCAAAAAATATATAAAAAAATATTTTACACGAAAACAATTGACTAAAATACCCCCAAATTTTGGCGGTATTTTGGTCAATGTTTTTTTCGCGGATAAAGTTTTTTATATTTTTATTAGATGCGCCTCTAAAAGATGAACATACCCTCCAAATTTCAGATCATTCTGATTTGTAGAAAAAAAATGAAAAATAAAACACTATTGGACAATCGTGACCGCGCGATGAAATTTGGACAGTGACAATGGTAGGCGAAATCACTATTCATTTTCGCCTATAGGCGTTGGGAAGACTTTTCAATATCTATATATATATATATAGGAAAAAGCTGGGGTCAGCCCACTAGCGCATATGAACATATGAGCCCAATGGCCCAGATTGGATCTGGGTCGATCTAACAGTCACAGATATCTGTCAGTGTTTGAATTTTAATTTTTTTTCTTACAAATCCAAATCACTTGAAATTTTAGGCGTTTGTTTATCAAAAATAGGTGAATCTTCAAAAAATATCAAAAAAATATTTTACATGAAATAAAATGACCAAAATACCTCCAAAATGTTTCGGGGGTATTTTGAACATTTTATTTTTTGTAAATAATTTTTTTTATATTTTTTTTAGGTGTGCCTTGATGAGAAGAACACATACTTAGAATTTCAAGTGATTTAGATTTATAGAAAAATAAATAAAATTCAAATACTGACGGACATCCGTGACCGTCAGATCGGCCCAAATTCAATATGAGCCGTTGGGCTCATATGAGCTAGTGGGCTAACCCCATCTTTTTCCATATATATATATATATATATATTATATTTATAATTGATTCTCTTGATCACCATCACCATCAAAGCCTTTTCCCAACTAATTGGGATCGGATACACAAATGCATGTCTATCTATTGAAAATGCCATATACCTAATTATCTCATTCACGAATGCATTCTTAAGTATCTTTATTTTTTTCGTTGATGATATTGTTACTTGCTTTATGCTTGAGAAAAAATTATCCATATTGCTATATGTTTTTACATGCAGGCAGTACAGGGAGTATTGCTTAGTTCTTTATACAGAACTCTCGATTATGCACAGACTGGTTTGATTGCTGCGGTGTTCTTCTTTAAAGTGAGCATACATCTTATCAATTGGCTTACGTTCAAAGCTGGGTTTTATGGGTTTGGGTCTCAAAAACGCTTGAAATCTTGTTGATCAAAACTTCATAATTTTGCCCAAAATGTAGTTCTAACCCCAACCTGGTATTCCATGAGTGAATTTCATAGTTTCTTACTTTCAGTCTCCTTATGACGTAAAATCTTGATATGATTTCTGCTTGTCTCAGCATTTTCCTTTCTGAAAAAACAGTTAATACATATTTCTCACGTGTTCAACAATTGTTGAATGGCACCCTTATCTATATTTTTATGGACCTAATGATGTGAATTTTATATGCATAAAGAACTACCCTTGCATGCCTATAAGTTGTCTTAGATAAATAGCCTTTGGTTGTTCTTTCTTTTCATGTTATTTGATTTTTTATAAACCATTTTCCAAGGTGGAAAAGATTTGTCTACGTTTCATGGAACACAAATAGCATTTGATAATCGCAGTCTGAAAAGAAAAGAAAAAACATTAACTTTGACTAATTTAATTCCTTTGTGAAGATGATGGAATGGTGGTACCAATCTGCAGAGGAAAGAATGACTGCTCCAACTGTGTATCCCCCACCTCCTCCTCCACCTCCTCCAAAGGTCAGCTCTAACACACATGCATACGTGCGTCTGTGCATGTGGAAATGTGCCTCTCACACATGTATGCATGTGCACTTGCAGAATCCGATTGATTTGTGCCCCTCCCTCTCTCTCTCTCTCTCTCTCTCTCTCTCTCTCTCTCTCTCTCTCTCTCTCTCTCTCTCTCTCTCTCTCTCTCGTTCTCTTGTCTCTCACACACATGCATGCACCAGTGCACATATAGAGGTATCCATGCGGAATCCCCTTCTTTGATTTGTGCCTAGCTGCTCTCTCTTTCTGTCACACAGACATGCACACACGTGGTGGTTGATTTTATGTTTGCTCTTTAATTTTGTTTTGTATCGTTGGACATGGATTTACTAGTTCTTCTGGCACACCCACAAGTAATTTTATATATCATCATAAATTGAAAATACTTGCAGGTTGCTGAAGAGGGGATCCCGCTACCCCCAGATAGAACACTCTGCCCTCTGTGCACATCAAAACGTACAAACCCAGCTGTGGTTGCAGCCTCTGGGTTTGTTTTCTGTTATTCCTGCATTTTCAAATATGTTTCAAGGGTAAGAGACAATGAGTGCTCCCTTCCAAATCTAAACTGCTGTATTCTTGGTTTAAATAATAAATAGCAGAAGTGGTTTTCTTGAGAGAGTAGTTTTATTCACTTCAACGTATTTGCAATCTGATATGGTGCAGTATAAACGTTGCCCGGTTACTCTGATGCCTGTAAATGTCGATCAGATAAGGCGGCTTTTTCATGATGTTTAGAAACTTCGAGGTCAAGATCCATGAAAGATTATAAATTATGGAGCATATGAGAGGTCCTGGTAAAGACAAAGACGGCAAAGGAGACTTGCAGTCCATTGGCTTGACTTGGATGGGTTTTGAGCTCCAAATATTGATTAAGTGATATGGTGCTTTGAAATTGATGGTTGATTATTTTGTAGAAGTGTACAATAATTATTTGCTGGTGGGTTGTTGTTAAGCTTTTTGAGGTACAAGGCAACTCTTAGTTAACCCCAAGGGGGATTGTATATGATGAGACGATTTATTATTGGTATAAAGAGGTCACTTCGAGCCTTAGATTTATAATCCAATAGCATTCGAAAAATTTTAGATTTTGTGTCTAACCAATGACATATTTTCAATTACCCAATTTTAAATCTAATGGTCAATGAGAGAATTGAGTGACCTCTTTGTATAAAAAAGTCCATTGTGTACTTTTCTATATACAATATTGGATTCTTTTATTTCATACAAGTGAGTGACATATTATCCTCTTGATTTTGGTAGGAAATAAAAATGTCTTCCGCACTATTTCATTTCCCAAAAGATATTATATGAAATAAGGTGTCCATTTACACCCTCGGGTGAAAACATACGTGGGCTTAAAATTGGGGGACGTAGCCTCTTCAACTCATATATTGACCTCAATAAAAAAAAAAATTCTAATTGCATCATCTATGCATTTCAAAAAATAGTCTCAATATTGATTTAGAGAAACCAATTTTAAGTAGGGGAGGTTTAAGTGTTCGAAAATTCAAAATTTAATTTTTTTTTCTTCTGTAATGATCATCAAGTGATTCTTAAGTGGTTATCAAAATTATAGGTTTAAAATAAAATCGTGGTCTTCTCACTAAAGGAGTAGATGCACACCACTCCCTTTGGAGCTTGGCATCCGTGCTTCTCTCATTTTGTTGTTAAGAGATGCACGGGCTCCACGTCGGCAACTCTCCTTAAAGGCACGTTTGATATGTGCAATTTATGGGAGTAAAAAGGAGTTTCCCATTTATTATGGAAGACTGCCCTTCTAATTTTTTTTTGGAAGGGCGGCTTTCCAAAGTTAAGTTTATTTTAACCTTAAAAAAGAAGCATGTGGAAGGGTGTGGAATGCCGCCTTTCCAAAATTTCCCTGCTATCAAATGTGGAAGTGGGATGTTTCACTCTCACTTTCAATATCTCCCTGTTATCAAATACGCCTTTAAGAGAGAGAGATGCAACTCTCGGGAAAATTTGAAGAATTTGCAAGCTTTACTGTAATAAAAGTACTAGTGCATCTAACATTCTAAGAAAGAAATTAGGGAAATCTTTACCGACGCAGCCAAAACAGATTCCTTATCATCTATTCTGGAAAGTAACGGTCGATACGAGTGTTTAGAGAACCCTACTGTTGTACATTTCTTGAATGTTTTGTCTAGGTTTAAAATCCTGAATAAGCGGGAGGATCGGCCATGGGCTAGACTGATCTGGATTGGTTTTTGACTTATTATAGCTCCAAAATTTTGTAGAAAACCTTACAAAAAACGGATTATGTTGGTTTGTAAAAAAATTGGACTGCTATTTTTCATATGTCGATATTAATGAAGAAATATATTATGAGGGTTTGCTTTCTGCCCGAGTTGCACATTCATTTTACAGTCTAAAATGTAAATATGACAATAATGACATATAGGATCAAGCAAGTAGAAAAAATATATATGGGGCAAAATACAACCTAGAACCAAATTGAGTAATCAATGAGATAACTCATATTGCAGTACTACTAGGGGTGGCAATGGGTCGGAGCTGGCTGGACCCGGACCTAGACCCGACTAGTATTTGAGTCCAGGTTTTGGACCTGGACCTGATCCGTCGGGTCCAAAAGTTGGACCCATACCCGTACCCGTTGGATCCTAGGTCTAGTCGGGTCTATTGCCACCATCACTATGAGCTTCTTTCTTTCTTTTTTACCCATTTTCCTTTCCATAATATACCCATATTTTTGGCAACAAGGTCACAATCACCAACCATTAGATTTAAAGTCGTTTGATTTATCGTTTAATAACTAAAGATGACTACGAGTTCTTATTTTATATGACTCTTAATTCACCCAAACGAATAGGACTTGAAATATTTTATCTCCAACAGTTTGTAGGTCAGGTCCAACCAGACCCAGACTCAGACCCGAATAGCGTTCGGGTCCAAGTTTTGGATTAAGACTTGGACCCGATCTGCCGGGTCCAAATGTTGGACTCATACCCAAACCGGACACAGGTATACCCGACGGGTCTAAAGACAGGTCTGGATCCATTGCCACCCCTAAGTACCACTAAGTTAACTGTAGGAGCAAGTCTGTCGACTTGAGATCTTGGGAAATAGGCCGTACTGTACCCTCCCATTGGCCAATGAATTGATTTGGCATGGTAAATCCTCCTCCTGACTTGAAGTCCCCATGGCTAGTCCAATTCTTGTGGTCGTCCCTGCCCTACCACTGTTAGGCAGAGGCTTAGGCTACCTTGTGTGAGCACCTACCTCTGGTAGGAACTGGTTCCCTCTGAATAATCATTAGCCCCGATTCCCCTCTACAGGTGCTCGTACATCTCCATATTCTGGCAGCGCCTCATATCATAGCCTCCTCCTGGGTTCGTCACTTCCTCGTCCGTCTTGGTCTTCCATTTCTTCATGACCTATGGCCCTTGGAAATGTCTTATTATCAAGCATTAGTTCCTCTTTCACCACCAACTTCTTAGTCGGATCCTTAATAAATATGTAATCAAGGTAGACATTAACTTTTCTTAAATCCATTGTGAAGTCGACATGTTCCTCTTAAGGGCATGAATGTGCTCCAGTTTTGCTCATACCTCATAGCAAAACAAGTTTGGCTGAGCACCTTTGCATCAGTATCATTTAACTCTGACACAATTGAAGAAAATGACGAGCAACTTATAAGCAAGGACTTGATAACTAATATGGAATTCTCACTGACATGGTTCAGCGGACTACGCTTCACAAATGCAATAAGCTAACCAAATTTCTTCAAAAAAAACTAACTCTAACCTACAATTGTTAATTACATACACCATGTCAATCATAAAAGGAAATAAATATACATGTTTAAATTTTGTAATATATAAAGATAATTTGCCTACAGCATGAATCACTTGAACCAACTGCCTCCTCCATTGATCCTCGATGATCTCTACTACTTTCTGTGCATATAAGCAAGGCTCTTGCAAAGTGGCCTTCACTCTGAGGTACCCCATGACAAATTTCTTGTCACCATATACTGTCCTCAACATCTTGGCTAGATGAGATGTGGTCGAGCACCTTCCCTAGGAACTCCTATTAGCATGCATGCCTTCTACTTTCTATGCAACACGAATCCCTGAGACAAGGGTATTGATCTACCACTCTGAGATAACCATTCTCACGCCATGGACAAGTATCAAGTTGCAAAGCATGTGTTGCAGGGCCGAAACAGCTTCCTCTCATCATTGTGCTTCCTCATCATGTAGAACATACTGTGGTAGTTGTATACAATCTTTGTGACCACCTTCACCGCATCCACAATTTTCTTCAACTTGAGATTGGCATTGTCCTCCAATATCAGGTCAATGCAATGGGCTGGACATGGGCTCCATCTTCTTCTTATCAACTTCTTGGCATTGAAGATAACTTGAACTACATGCTCTTCTCCAATTGCATCCATCACTCGTACCATAAAACCAACCATTACAGTGGAATCATCAACTGTTCCTGAGATATCTAAACTAGAGCGACAAATTGTCTCATGCGGGCAATACACTAGAAAATTAAGATAATCTTTCCTATTAGTCTTATCCGTCCAACTATCAGACATGATTGACATCCTCATTCTCAACCTCGGCTGCTTAAAACTCATCAGCGAACTCTCCCTCCTTTGTCACCGCTTCATCTAAGAAGGAGCCATGGAGTTCATATGTACTAGGGTCTTGACTCAGGCCCTACCACTACAACGGATGTGACTTAAATGTGGGTTGCTGGCTACAATGATGGGGACCCCAAAAATGAGAAATTCTCTGAGACATTGCCTTCTTCACCTGTCCCTTGCGGTTATCGTCAAGCTGGACATAGCTTCCCTCAGGATTAGAATCGTATGCTTCGATTAGAAAGCTCAAATCAAAGAGGCCTACCAGGTGCTCCTGGGCCAATTTCTATGGGTGTTCTACTCCTTGACAAACTAGGAAAGCATCCCATAAACTCCTCTCCCGAGTGACACAAGGGAGGATCCCCCTCTTCCTACTACTGCTGAACTGTACCCTTCAATCTCTATCAATGCCACCCTCGGGTGGCACAAATCCTTCAATCTTGCTCTCATTGCGAGCTCCATATCTAAATGTCAGTAATCTCTTCTATCCTTGGCAATATTTTTGTCCTTTTTGGCCTTAGGAAAGCCAACATATGTTGTCACACATTTTTAGGCATCTTATCACATTGTGAAAATCACCCCCAAGTCCTGCTAGGTGATGCTTAAATGATTCACCCCCACTACTAATTGTCTTATTACAGTGTTAATAATTATAAATGTAATAAAGATCTACATATAGCAACTCAATCACACACCCAAATCAGTGTGAAATTCTGATATGTAACTCACCTAAATTTGTCTTAAAATTTCAAAAAAAAGGATTATTATTAGGTAATTCAGGGATATTAATAAAAGAATTTCTGAAAGGAAAAAGTTTATGGAAGTGCGAGGCTCTAAACAATCAAATCAGGACGCATCTCAAAAATTTCACCAGAAGTTGTTTTGATGCCCAAATATCATCAAATTGATCATCTCGACCTCAAGATGCATGAACATGAGAAAAAAATGAATTTCAAGTTTGGAAATAGTGCATCTTGTAACGCATTTTTGGACCTTCAATTTTCAAGATTTTCAAGTTATCATAGATTTGCTCGATCTACACTATTTTTGAAGCTTTAAATTTTACAATTAGAGATGAAAAGATATTTTAAGGCTATCACAAAAATTTCCAGTATTGAAACCACATTTCTCGACATTATCTGAACGTACACTTTACCATGATTGTTTAGAGCCTCAGCCTTATACAAACTGCACCCTTTCTAAAATCATGCCCAATACTCTTTAGGCCAAAAAAACAAAAATCTGACCAAAACATTTGAAATATGCAAAAAATGTTTGAAATTAGAAAATACCTATTGTGAATTTAAGCTAACGCCTTCTAGAGGCAAATTTCAAAAGAAATCGTGGACTAAGTCTTACAAAACTGCAGATGAAACTTTCCACCATTTCAATCATCAATTTTGTTTATCAATCAAATACATGGTCATATGGATCTAAAAGAGGACCAGCACTGAAGATTTTGACAAAACGATCACAAAAAACAGATGAAGAAACGAAAAATGACAAATTGCAGATTTAGGGCTTTTTTTGAAAAAACAAAAGATGAAAATAAGTTCCATGCTAAATCACCAACATAGATCAGCAATCCAACTCCTGAATCTACGAAGAAATCAGTCCAAGTCCTTACCAAAACACATATGAGTCGACAATTCCCAATTCTCATGAGAGATTTTTCTGAACACTCATTTTGTCATAATTTAGAGGAGAGCATGTACAACATTTCCAAATAGAAGCAAAATGCATGTTTTCTCAATCTAAATTTATAGGATCTACTTTGTAATTTGAGATTATATACTATAAGACCATTCAGATGGTCAAAACCATTCTTACCCATTGGACGTGAAATGTGATGGATTGAAGGATATCATAACATCCAAAGAAATTTATTTTGGAGTTTCCAGTCAATAATATATCTGCAACCTCCCAATTTTATATCAACAGTCAATAATGACCGTAATCATCCTATACCAAAAGTACACAGGTCTCATTGTAAACATGTCCTTGTAATTTTTCTTAAATATACACTCAATGCTATCTGTCAAAATTTTAGTCAAGCACATAGTGTGTATGTCAATGTTGGTTACTAGGCTAAGGAGGTTACATCCTAAAGAGTATTGCTATATAGGGTTTTACCCAGGGAATATGCATAGTAGGCTTCTGTGGAAGCATCTAAACTTTTGGCTTTAGAGAAAAACCATTAGTTCTTTAGAGAAAAAAATCATTCAACACATACAATAGCCTCTAGAATGGCAATCCAAATGCCCAGCTACCCAAATAATAATAGTAAAAGTGGTCACCAAAAATAATCATCTATTCATCTAACAGTATCAAAATGCAGATCATCATTTGAATGAATGCTGTATAGCCTTCATGTCGGTTCCATTTCACCATGAAATGGAAGTGAACCATAAAATAAATAGACAAAAAATTAGTGTCAAGCAAACAATGGCATCAAATCAGAGTTATTGAGTAGCTTATTTTCTCTCTACAAGGAACTACGGAGATACTCTGTTATCTGCCATGACCCACCGACACACTAAAACATGCAAGACCGCAAATGTGCACTTCAACAACATTATGCACTGCAATTATTACCAATCCAAAATCGTTTCGCCGGAAATTTAAAACAACAAAAATGGGGACAATGAAAATATTTAAAAGGCAGTTTAATTCACAACATCGACGACCAGCTTGCGAGACTTGAACAAAGACCACTTCAGGCGTTTGTAATAGGTAGCTTGAAGAAGAGCCAGAGAGAAAACAAATATCCATTTGAAGCCCATCTGCATATGAGGCAAATATAATAAAGCCCAACATTATATTTTGCATTGGCCTCTAAGTCATTAAATGCAAGTGTGTTGAATGAAATCCCATGAAGTATCGAAGAAAACATGGAAAACACGACCAAAGAGGTTGGCTAAACCACCATAAGCTCAAAACGTTTATAAGAAATATTACAGACCCAATATAGAAGAAAAGATTAACAGACACAATAACAAGTGCATAAAACAATCAAGCAACCCTCAATAGAACACTACGCTCCCTCTCTCCCCACAGAGGGGAGAAGACCACATAAGTAGCAGCAGAAATCGTTACTCCCCAATCATTTATTAAGATGGAAACAAAATATGAAATATGAGAGACATTGGATTCGGATCCAAAAACATAAACTGGGGAGAGAAACGCAGGTTCGAACAACCGATTCAAGTATATATATGTCAAAGTTTCTTTCACTCTGGAATTAATATCACAGAATATGAGCAGAAATGCTTCAAAAGTCAATTATATAGATAAAGATTTCATATGAAAACTTCAAGAGAAAAATGAAAATGCTTTAGTAAAGAAACGTCTCTTTTTTTTCCTGTTTATTGATTGGCAACACGATTACTCGATGTTAAAATTTTGAGAAAAATTAAGAATTCTTTTGAGAAAGATGCATCTTACCAAGCAATAAAAAACAGATATTAGATGAAAGTGGAGATCATTACCAGCTTTCTCTCTTCCATCTCAGGTTCAGCTGCCCAAGAGAGAAACGAGACAACATCTTTCCCCATCTAAAAGAATGACAATTAGAAGAATAAGGAAATTGGTGAAAAATCACTCAGTGCAAGCTTCAAAACTTTCCCCCCATAAAAAGAAAATGAAAAACACAAAATGCAGATTTGAGAACTATACCTGAGCCTCCGTGGCCGGTGTGCCATCTTCATACTCCATTGCACCATCGATAAGCATTTTTGGCATGGCTATGGCACCTCCAGGAAAATAGGGATTGTAATGAAGCCCATCTCGAATCTGTAATTAAAAATTCAACATTTTCTCAAGAAGTCCCATTTGAAAATCAGGTGTTATTTATAAATTATAACACATGCTAGAGAAGTTCTAGTTTAGTAGAAAACCAGTCCTATATCCCCAAAAAAATGAATAAAATGGCATTATGAATCCAAAATTACAAGGATCAACACAAGCTCCCAAAATTAAGATCCTCTATTTGTTAATCAGCAATGGCAAGACCACGACCCATTCTATCTACATAGTTACTCCATGGATCTAGGATCATTTTTTCGGATTTTTCAAAGTTTCCACTTCAATCCTAGACCATTATTTCATAGTCGAGTCAAAAAATACATCCTGAGCATTTGATAAAAAATACAGTAACATTTAAAAGCAGTAGAACTTCCACAAATTTTTGGTTGAATTTGAGATTGTAATATAAAAAATTAACAGGAAAAAAGCATCGAGTTAAAACATTCCAGAATGACCAGCCACACACGAAAGATACATAGTCAGGGATCTAGTCATTTCTGGAAACGAAAATACAAGGGATTACATTGTCAATGTGGAAAACAGGAACTAGCTATGTTTTCCCTTAAAGAATTCCAGCCAGTGAGCCATAATATTACCGAAACGCCAGCAGGGGGGTCACGATACCCAGTGAGAAGCGCAAAAACGTAATTCTGACCATTGTGCCGTGCCTGAAAATAACAAATGACAAGGAATGCAAAGAATGAAACTTTAAGTTCCAAAATGAAATCCAGATTGCATCCAATAACAATTACCCAATAATCAAAAAATGGAAGTAGGAAAAAACAGAGAATTATGTTTTTCCCTGTGAAGTGGTCATCAATGTGAATAACAATCAAGGAAAATGGCCAAAAAGGAAGAACAGATGTTCTCCTTTTAATGATTAACAACCAAAATTTCATTTAAAAGAAAATTAAAAAAAAAAAAGGCAAAAAATGCCCTCTTTTTTTTTCTTTGAAACTGTTTAAAAAAACACTGCTCTCTCGAGTGGTCTTCAACATAAGAGACATACTTTAGTGATGAGGCTCAAATCAGGGGGGTATGCCCCTCCATTGGCGAACCTCGCAGCCTGTTCATTTTCATAGGGCTGAGGGAAACGATCACTCAACTTTCCTGGCCTGGTAAACATTTCACCTTCGTCATTAGGGCCATCAACCACCTCAATCTCAGCTGCCATGGCTTTTGTCTCCTCCTCAGTATATGCAACACCCACTAGATCACGGTACGAAATCAAAGACATTGAATGGCAAGATGCACAAACTTGTTGATATACTTGATGTCCACGCCTAATCCTGCACAATGATGAATTCATTCCGAGAAGTGCACCATTAGAACTTACCAAACTACCCACTTTTAACACCATAATATATTTGAAAAAATGTACATTTTCACTTTCAGGTAAACAACAGTGTTATAAATACTGTATATCTCTTACACTAAAAAGAACTTTATCTCCCTCCCTGCTTCCCTCCCTCTTAGATATGACAGGAAGATTCAGTTTAGATATGATAAATACCGCATACCATACGCCCTCAAAAAATAATATACTTTCCCATAATCAAAAGATAAAGACCAAAAAAAGTAGAAGACAAATGTAACCCTCAAATTCCTTGATCAGAGAACATAAACTCACCCTTTCCAAAATTGGACAAGAAGATTCAGTTTAGAAGAGGCATAAATACTGATATTAAATCTTTAAAAAAATCATACTGCACAAAATCAACATTTGTATTTATTTTAGGGATGTACTCGATGTTTTCTAAATAAGATTACTTCTTGTAGTTCATGAAAATATTGGGAACATATAACGAGGATATCATGGTTATTACAAGCACACAAAAAGCAACTTTTGCCACAAATTTTAAAGAAAAATGAGCTATAACAAAATACCTCTTCAATATGCTACCTATTCTCAGAAACTAACAAGAATAATCCCCCAAAAAAAAAAAAAAAAGATTATATCAGCATATTCTAGGAAAGCAGAAATGGTCCCATTTTCCAAAGTAAATTTCTAAGGAACTATGGGGAACATCAAAGAACCCAAAATGCTTCTTATTTCCTTTCTTATATATTTTGAGGGAAAGGTACTTCTTATTTCATATACGGGACAATCACTCTTCTTCTTTTTGTTTCTTCCCTGATAAAGAGGCATGAATCCAACCACAACCAGCCCTTCATTAGTTCTCTTCTTTTCCTGTTCTTCCTTTCTGAAGAAGATTTCCCATTTTCTTCCTCTATCTGCCTCCTCAATTTTTATTTTTATTTTTTGTTTGTATTTTTGGAGAGGTGGGAGGGGGAGCTAAAACGACACCATAGGGTTTGCAATCCCTGAATAAATTTGCAGGTGATCCAAAATCTTTGAAATTTCACAATTATGCTTGGATGCTCATTTACTAAACCACCCTAGACTGGTATTCAAAATATGGGATCAAAATAAAATAAAATAGCCCATAAAATAAAATATAATAGCCAATAAATACAAACAAAAATAAAAATAAAAATTGAGGAGCATCTACATGAGTTATGCAGGCATTCCCACACTGTATCTACATGATTTATGCAGGCATTCCCACACTGTTTTGCTATCTTCCCTTTCACTGTTCTGAAAAAGCTCCCATCACTTCTTAAGATGGAGGTCAATATTTTCACTTGTGATCAAATGTCACTAATCACGCATATGATAAAATAAAAGATATTCACACGTCCCCTGAAACACTATTTAAGAACCATCTTTCCTCACTTACGATGCATGGTCATAGGAGCTAAGAATCCCACTGTGAGGCCATGGATAGCTAGGACATGCTAAGCCATGCTCGGCCTCATCAGCAGATGCAACAGTTGCAAAACCCAGTAGACCAGAAACACCAGCTCCAAGAAGTGCCAACATCCTGAGGGACTTCATGCCAGCTCCATCTTGATCCTGTTTGCCCAGTAAAGAAAACATTACCGGAGGGGCCTGCATAGAAACAGAAACCAATGTAAGAGATACACTCTCCCTGGCAAAAATATTGCAAATGTCTTATTTTATCTATCAGAAATTTATGAAGATCACTGATCTCATATGTATCAACCACATGCCACTTCCACAATAATAAAATCCAGATTCTCCCTTTTCCAAATCCTTCAAAAAGAAGATCTTTTTTTTTACTGGTAACATTTGGATGATCCTCAATTGACAGTTTTGTGACCACAAAAGGTGTTCAAGACAACTTTTATGATTGCATTGGGACATTTAGTGCCACTGAAAGTCTACTAGCATAGAAAGATTCATAGGGTAAGAACAAAGCAGCAGTAAGAAATGAATCAACAAAGTACTAATGTCCCTAACAAGTCTCGGCAAAAAATAAATATCTATAAAAGACACATCTGGAAATGACCGACAGAAAAGAGAGAAGGAACTAACAAAATGCAAAATAACACAGGAAAATTCAAGAACCAGCCTCAAACAGCACACACCAAAATCAAGGGAATAATAAAAAACAAGAACTGGAGATAAACAACAAAGAGACAAGACACACCAGCACAAAGAATGTATATGGTGAGCACATCCAAAAGAGAAAACTCAGCACATTTTAATCACATCAAAAGGAAAAAGTCAACTATATCACCACCAAAACAGGAGAAAGTAAATCATATCACCACTCAATACTGACAGATAGATTATTTAACATGGCAATTCTGTAATTCTATTAGCAAAGTATCTAATTCCAAGAGCATGTCCATGTAATGGATGGAAATGTGCAAAGTAGGCTCAGATCTCATCAGTTAGAATTATGTGTTACATTGCTCTCAATGATTACAGGAAATATTTATAGTTCTCCCTCGTGAAGGAAAGTCCAATATGTTTGGAAAATTCAACAAACCTTACATTCTTCATAGGAAATCAAACATCCTCAAAAGACAGAGAGTTTGGGTGGGGTGCATGGAGTGAGAGATTTGTCTATAGGGGAACTTACTACAGACTACAGAAAAATGGAGAGGCCTTGATAGGAATGAGCACATCTTAAAGGAGTTTACATCAGTGGTGCGGATCAAGGAGTTCCTCACACTTATTAGTGGGAGTATGTGCAGACTGACATATTTGACAAATTTGACTCAGCTTTGGTACTAGAAAAGCAGGTCCTCCTAAGATGACACATATGTAGACCCCTAATGTTTGACACCAAGCAAATTTGTAGTGTTCATGTTCATGACGGATCAAAAAATACTAGTGATGAAGGTTGATTAAGTTTATCTTCCTGCAGTACGCAGTAAAGTGGGGATAGAGGTGATGATCACATACTAAAATATTTCGGACTCCAGATATGTGATTAAGTGAGATCCAATAGGAATTCTTTAAAGCAAGTGGACCTCTTGACAACAGTAAATAGAGAGATCAGAAGCTAGCAAAGGGGAGGAGCTCACTTAGATTGAGTCAATGCAAACACTTGAGTTTCTTTAGTGTCCATAGTTCATCTGAGAAGTTCACAAGTGTGACTATAATGAACTTACCATGAACGAGCTTTTCAAAAAATGAAGGATGATAAGAATCCCAGAGGCAGCATTTGATATTGTGGAAGCGCTTTCTGCACTACATGTTTTCCCTAGTCTAATGCAGAGGAAAATATGCAGGGCCCCACCAAGGAGGAGCCCGACTTCCACCCTGGAGTGTAGTTTCCGTGATAACTGCAGAAAGCCAAAACGTCAAGGGGATGCCCCACTCTCTCTCTCTCTCTGGATTTTCCTTTTTTACAGATTTAGTGTCTGTTGATATCAGAGCATACATATGCCTGGGATCTGATGTTTAGGGAAACAAACAGTCAAACACTGACCTTTAGGGTGTTTGTTTTGGGAAAAGTTCATATAAGTGAGAGGCTCTAAACAATCAAATTAGGGCACACCTCAAAAATTTCACTAGAAGAGGTTATTTTGATGCCCAAATATCCTCAAATTGATCATCTCGACCTCAAGATACATGGACATTAGAAAAAAATGGATTTCAAGTTTTAAAAAAATCATGCATCTTGTAATGCATTTTTGGACCGTCAATTTTCATAATTTTCAAGTTTTCATAGATCTGCTAGATCTACACTATTTTTGAAGCTTTAAATTTTATAATTAAGATGAAAATATATTTTAAGGCTATCACAAAGATTTCCAGTATTGAAACCATATTTCTCGATGCTATTTCAAGGTGCCCTTTACTTTGATTGTTTAGAGCTTCGGCTTTACACAAACCGCACCCTTTTGTTTTTGTCATATATATTAATCAACATTGTCAAAACCGGTGAGGGCACCGGTCTAGTTGAACTTGCGAACCAGACTAGTTCACCGGTCACACCAATTTAATAAATTCATAAAAATCTGGAAAAATAAGGAAAAAAGGTAAAACAAAGAAAATTATGGAACATGCAACCAGTTTTCGGTGCGCCCTTTACATTATTGATAGTAATACATTTGTACCCATTAATATATACTTGACATTTGTGTCTATGTGTATAGATTACATGTCCCTATTTCATTATAATACGATAGAACTACTCTTTCAAATAACCATATTTGTAGCATTTGTATCAATGTTATCAAGATCGGACAGACCACCAAATTGGAAAAGAATTTGGTCTAGTCAAAGCCGGTTCAGCCATTGGTCGAATCGGTTGGACTGTATCTTAGAAAAAGTGCAAGAAATATATGTATAATAGTTTAAAAATATAAAATATATTAAAAATTTGGGGAAACATCCTCGTAACCTTATTTTTGGTTTTCATATCTCAATAGCCACAAAGATTAAAAATATATCTCTTAACCCCTAGACTAACTTTACCCACTTTTAACTATTTTTTTTAGCCCTAACAACTATGAAAAGGACATGCTCATTCTAAACCCTTCCTCTCTTTACATGATATATTCCCTCCAAATTTCTCTCTCTAATTTTCACCCTCTTTCTCTCTCTCTAACCAGGGAGAGAGAGTGAGAGACACGGGGGGAGAGAGAGTGGAAAAATAGGTAGAGAGAGATTTAAGGGAAAATCACGTGAAGAGAGAGAAAGGACGGTGTTTAGAAAGGATGTCTTTCTTATATCTGTTTGGGGCAAAAAAATAGGCTTAAAAGGGATAAAATTATACCTTAGGGAGTTAAAAGACATAAAACTTAGAATTTTTATGACCCAAGATATGTTTCGAAACCTTGGGTCTATTGAGATATAAAACTTAAAAATAGGGGGTATGGAGATATTTCCCTAAAAAAAATTGCACCACTTCATTTAGCTGATCAAACTGGTTAAAGCCAGCATGTCCAACCGACCAAAAAGGGTTCAAACATCGGTTTTGACCAGTTTTCAACCAAACCTATTCAAAATCCAATTTCTACCTTGGACCAAATCGGCTAAGGCACTGCTCGGTCTCACCAGTTGGACCACTGGTTCGATCTGGTCTTGACAACTATGATTTGTATGATCCCAAATTTTACAAGTATTCTCTTCATCTCAACAAGCAATTCCATAAAGAAAAATAATAGAACATTCACCCTAATAAAGGTCAAACTAAACCCTCTCCATTAATAAAGCCAACTGTCCATTTGGCAGTCACGAAGATTTAGGCTTTAGGAGGTTAGAACCAGTGTTTTTTTTTGGGGGCCTTGGGAGGAATTTTTTTTATACCCTAAAAAATTAGATGGTCCTATCATCACTAGATGAATAATAATTGGCATTCTTAATGCCCTAGATCTAAACGTCGACCAAATGGATAGTATGCACCCCTTGTTGAGGGCGAACTCATTTGGACCTTCTCTAGGATGTATTTTCAATTTCTTTTTCTTTTCGATATTTATCGTCTAGAAGAAAAGAGTTTCAAAATTCAAAATCATCAAAATACCCTTAACATGGTGATTTTCAACTAGTGGTTCCACTATATTAGTGTAAAAAAGTTGGATACATATATATATATATATATATATATATATATATATATATATATATCAACCCAGTTCCCCAAATAGAGAACCAACTCCTTCAGACCTAGATTTTAATATTCTTACCCTTCAGACTGAAGAAGAATTTAAAATAAATAAAAAATGGATGAAACAGGACTTTCTGTCAGATGAAAATAAAGAGATTCGAGACTGGTATCTAAAAGAATTTCCTCATAAATTACTTGATGCCATGCACTTGAAATTCAATAAATTTATAAAACAAAATAAAAGAAATGTAAAATTCTTTGAATGGTTAAGAGATGTTCTTCCCGAGAAGGATATAAAAATTCCAAAATTCAATATTAATAAGGTCGAAAGTCCATATCAAACGTTTTATTCTTCAAAAGGGAAAGAACATAGATCTATTCATCCCCCTGAAACCAGTGTCCAAATAAAAGGAAAGTCTGAAGATAAACCAGAAGCTAAGGCTTCACCTTATAAAATTACAGATCACCATACACATAAGATGGATGCTATCCCACATATAATAGAACAAAATAATTACACCAATCTTTGTCTTCAAACAATTGGTAGGAAGACTACTAGGATTGAAAATGACTGGGAATAAAGAATTAGGAAATTTTTGTGAGCAATTTGGATACAATACCCTTCCTTCTTCTAAAGATCCTGCTCGGAAAAGATATTAAAAAATATATCAATAGGACTGGACCTAGTAGACCTTCTACTAAAGATAAGTTTTCTAAAAAATTTTCCCCAAAGAATATTTCTAAGTATAAGGGAAAAAGAAAAATTCCAGTCTGTCATAACTGTGGAAAAGTAGGACATTATAAAAATAAATGTAGAATTAAAAATAAAATAAATTCTTTACAAATAGAGGATAATATTAAGAGACAATTGTTTGAAATATTAAAAATTAATGAAGAATCTTCTAAAGATTCTTCTGACTCTGAGATGAATATCCTAACAAGAGAAATTCAGGATGAATTAATTTTTAGCTCCGACTCTGATAGTAATAATTCCTGCTTCTGTAATACTATTACTAGAGAAGAAAATCTAATTATAGATCTAATCGATAAAATATCTGATCCCGAGACTAAACGGGAAGCGTTAGTCCAATATATAAATATGGCTAAAACAAATAAAATTGCTACTCCTCTTGTACGAACAAAAGAAGATTATAGTTTTGCTAATATCCTCTGAAGGGTGGAAAGTAAAAAAGATTCAAAATAAAGAACCTTCTCTGTCTGAATTAAGGCAAGAAATAAATGGAAGTTCGTAATGAGCTAATAAGCTTAAAAAATAAAGTCCAAATTATAGAAATGGCCTCTGATCCTTTACTTGACAGCCCTATTAATGAACCCGATAATAATGAAATAGAATTCAGTAACCTTATACAAGAATATAAAAATCCTCTAACCCCCGAGGAAGAAACCGCTCTTTCTAAGAGCATCATTAAGCCAGAATCTTCTAACATGAATACAATCCAGGATTGTAATTATGTTAGTCTCCTTGATAAAGTAATTACCCAAAAATGGTTTACCACAATAGAAATAATTGTCCATAAAGAATACAGTTTTAAAACCACTGGCCTAATCAGGGGCAGATTTAAATTGTATAAATGAAGGACTTGTCCCAACTAAATATTTTAGTAAAACGACCCAAGTCCTAAATACAGCTGATGGTAGCAAAATGATAATAAATTATAAACTTCTAATACTGCAGTTTGTAATAATGGTAAATGCTTCGAGTTTCCATTATCATGGTTAAAGGCTTAAGTCAGTCTGTAATATTAGGAACTCCTTTTTTAAATATGCTTTATCTTATAACAATTGATAGTACAGGAATTAAAGCCAATATCGAAGGACATGAGGTAAAGTTTAGTTTTACTGAAAAACCAAAATTCAGGAAAATAAATAACATAAAAGGAAAAAATCTCTAATAAGGAAAAAAATTTATATTACCTTACAGAAGAAATAAAGTATAAAACAATAGAAACAGAACTCTTGCTTTTTGAAAATAAAAAAATAATAGAAAATATTAAAAATAATATAGAAAAGGAAATTTGTGCTGATCTCCCAAATGCTTTCTGAAATAGGCATAGGCATATTGTCAGTTTGCCTTATGAAGCTAATTTCCATGAAGAAAAGATTCCTACTAAGGCTAGACTCATTCAGATGAACCCTAGACTTCTGGAAATTTGTAAAAAAGAGATTACTGAGTTACTTCAAAAAAAGCTTATTAGAAAAAGCTCTTCTCCTTGGAGCTGTTCAGCATTTTATGTTGAAAAGGCTTCTGAAATAGAAAGGGGTGCACCCAAATTAGTTATCAATTAGATAGACTTGTTAATGCCTGTTTTTCAAATTTTGATTTAAAATCAGGATACTGGCAAATACAAATAGCAGAAAAAGATCGTTATAAAACTATATATATATATATATGGAAAAGTCTTAAAAACACCTATAGGCGAATTGCTACAATGTTTCGCCCCAGCATGTCCGTGACGGTTTTGCCTAAAAACCGCCACGAACCTACGAGAGCCGTGGCGGTCCCCGTATATTTTTTGCATCAATTTTGCGTGAAAAAAAACCCGTCACAGACATAGCGTATATTTTTTGCATCAATTTTGGGTGAAAAAAAAACCAATCACGGACATGCTATGTCCGTGATGCTCATTAATCCACACCGTCCGATTTTTCGGACGGTGCCGAGCTTATGGGTGAAAATACTGTTCATTTTTTCCCATAGGCATTTTGTAGTCTCTTCCTATATGGAAAAGTCTTAAAACGCCTATAGGCAAATTGCTACAGTGTTTTGTCCTAGCATGTTCGTGACGGTTTTGCCTAAAAACCGCTACGAACCTACGGGAGCCGTAGCGATCATCGTATATTTTTTGCATCAATTTTGCGTGAAAAAAACCCAATCACAGACATGCCATGTCTGTGACGGTCTTTAATCCACGCCGTCCGATTTTTCGGACAGTGCCGAGCCTATGGGTGAAAATACTGTTTATTTTTGCCCATTGGCATTTTGTAGTCTTATATATATATATATATATATATATATATATATATATATATATATATATATATATATATATATATATATATATATATATATATATATATATACGACCGAAGTCAATTTTCTCTTAGTATTTTGTGAATACTCTTCAAGTGAGCAAACTGACAGTTTAGGTCAAGATATCATAGTAAAACCAAGAGAGATAAATAAAAATTAAACAAAAATTACACAATTTATAAAAGGACCCAGAGACAGGAGATGGCCTCGCTCGCTTCGAAGCATTAAACGCCCCTAACTTGGTGTATGATCCAAGAAGCAATTGGGTTATAGCGAGCATAACCAGTATAATCACTGGATACAGCCCGCCTAACCAAAAATATTGACAGATATTTGAGTTGCACTCTCAAAAACTTCTAAAACCATAAATTTCCCCTAAATTTCATCTTGAAATCAATAGAGAAATCGGTAAGCTTTGATTTTAGACCAATTTCACTAAAAGCTAACTTAAAATTCTCAAGAAAATGGAATAAGTAGTTTCTGGCCCTACATAGGGAAATGTTTTATGAAAATTGATAGACGAAATGGAAAGATCGTCCCTTAAAAGAAAACTGGGGGTCATACACATACATACACACACGTGTCACCTTTCAGGGTGATGCGAGACAGCCTTCCTCAAAAAGGGGAACGGCAAACTTGGTGGCCTCCTTCAAAAAGGGGAAGGCCACATGTGGTGGGCCTCCCTTAAAAAGGTTTACTCGCAAACTATGCTTCACTCGTGGCAAACCCCAAAAATGATCATCTTCTTTTCTTTTTTTTTTGAAAACTAAAACATAGTCCATAAGCACGTAATGATCTATAGTCCGAAGACCCGACACGTGTGCCTCTAGCACCCTCATCCATGCATGCAAGTGTGTGCATTCATGCATATAAGCCTTGCACGTTATGTGTGTGCTTTGCAAAGGCTCTCTCTCTCTCTCTCTCTCTCTCTCTCTCTCTAAGAAAATGACCCAAACAGATTATGAAGACCCATACCCCCTCTTGTTTCAAACAACTGGCTTAAAACAGCTTTCCCTCTCTTTAAATCAGGAAAAGTAATGCGTAGCTGAAGGTGTCTCTTAGGCTTGAACCTTCACATAGTGTAATATGGAGCACCTACCAATACGTGAGTGGATGAACCTTGAACTATGTCTAGTATTAATAGCCTCCAACGTTCCACACATTATCCTACAAATAATTGTAATTTCCTAAAATGTTTGCACGTTAAAGGCCACACACTCATTCCTGGTTTACATGAGTTCTATAGAGAATGCCCAATTCTCATTGCAAGCAACCTCCACCTCCACACTCATATAAACGAATTTATGGAAGATGCCTTGCATGGCAACACTCCAGCCTACAATATACATCATTTGGGTAAATAGATTCATTAAGAGTATAACTCAAACTCTCCATGTATTGTTGTATAACATATTATACACAGATAGGGAAGGGGTAGAGAAATACATGATTTCTATTTTTTTTAATCTGATACATGATTTCTATTAATATAAATATTGTGATACAAACATTCTAGAGATCACATAAGTGACTTTTTTCCCCTATAGACCTAGGACTAGGGATCCCCTTTTCCATTAGGTGGGGTTCCCATCCCATCACTTTGTGGAATAAATCTCGAGTGGGTGTCAATCTCATCCATTCAATGTTACCTCAACACTTCTGGTGTCTTGTGTCACTTGTCCATACTTGTAGACATTCCATAGACATGTGGGGCATATGTTCATCCATTTTTCATGTGTACAATATGGTGTTGAAACTTCCACAAGAAGTGGTGCCATCAAAATATGCTCTTTTCTCAAGGTTCATCACATCCAGTAGGATTTGAACTTGGGTTACTAGTTGCGACAAAGTCGCAAACCTACCATAGTGGCTAACAACCATTGTTGTTATATATAACTTTTAAGATATATATAGAATTTGTTTTCTAATAAAAAACTTTGCCCAAAGAGGCTAAGTGAAGGTTGATCCTTGGACAAGTTGATGTCCAATAAGCAAGTCTACCATACTGGTTCAAGGGTCACTTCTCTCTCTCTCTCTCTCTCTCTCTCTCTCTCTCTCTCACACACACACACACACACACATATGTATATATAGATATATATATATTACAAGTATATATGTGTGTGCGTATATTTTTCTTTTATATATAAAAAACATCAAACATCTAGCTTCTCTCTTTTGTTTAAAAACTTGGACTAAAAATAAAGAGGCCAAGAGTGGTTTTCGATCCTTGGTTGAGTTTACATCCAACTTGTCAATCTACCACAATGTGATGTTAAATAAAGGACTGAAATAAAATAATACATATTTCAATAAAACATAAAACAAACAACAAACATCTAATGTTACAATCGTTAGAACTTTTGATGATTATTCCATGGTAGTTGTAATTCAAAATGAAATTTTCTTACTATTCCTCATTTTTTGGTATTTTCAAAATTGTTTCTAATTTTTTTATTTTCATAATTTTAAAAATAAAATAATTCATAATCAAGAGTTATATAGATGTATCAGGGAAGTACTGGGGTTTTTGGCCCACGTACTAGACACCGACACTTGTGTCGGTGTCCATGCAACAATGCATCCCTCTAGTTGTCTTTCTGACAGTCCCTTACAAGGCCTTTTTTAATGGATCAGCCAAGTTTTGGTTAAAATCAAATATAGAGTCTTGATATTACTCCATCTTTAAGTAAAAATCTCAATTGATCATGCCTCAAGCAAATGTCTCGATTTTCGGGATTAAATCTTAACTCTTCGCACAGCATACCACAGCTTCACAATGATATATCTAGACCAGAAGCATGGCTGCTTGGACTACTAGTACTACGTCCCATAGTTACTAGGATCTTCAAAGGGAAGCACAAAAAGATAGTAAAAGGTCCAAGACTCCTAGGGCCTCATCTGCACATAGTAAGAGGAGAAGAGGCAGATTCAGAAGAAACAGAGGAAGAAGAGCGTTATGTTGAAGAGGGAGATGACTCTGATGATGATGGCATCAAATCTAACACATATGATGAGACTTACCCTACTCCTGATGATGATGATGATGATGATGACTAAAGAATAAAGAGTTGAAGACGCTTGAGTGATTAACTCTTGGTGTTGATTGTTGAGTGTTGAATATTGTGTCCTAGACTGTATATTTCTTTTTTCTTATTTTTAGTTTCTACAATCTAACTTTTGTGTGTATCAGACTATCAGTGTATGTGTATGCTTGTATGGTTTTACTGCTTTAGCATTGTATGAGAATATGGATTATGATCTCATGGATTATCAAAATTCTCTTCTCGACTTCTCCTTAATTCTTCATTCATGGAAATATTAAATATGGATTATGGATAGATTATAGAACATCAAAATTCTCAAAAATTCTTTCTTTTTTCTTTCAACTGGGCCGCCCAAGTTCTGGGCACCAGCCTAAGCGCTGGGCTGCCTGGACCCCCACAGCCGCCTAGGTACCGCCTAGCACTTTTTGAATCATTGATTTTAAGTTCACATAGCAATTCCTTTTCTCCAGGGGCAGTTATGCATAAACATGTGCAATTCATTTTCTATGAATATGTTTAAGCCAGCAATTCATTTTCTATGCCATAAATATTGCTTTTGGACAAAACGCAATGTTCAAAAAGTCAAATGCAGGCGCCTAGGCAGCCAGAGACAGGTTGGCCCCCACCCAACCCTCCCCCCCAAACCCCCAACCAACACATACATCATCAAATTGCAACATAACTCAAATGTCAAATTAGTATACTACATTTGCATAACATGATATCAATCTAAAAAATAATAATCACATAATTTCACATAAAATAATATCCAAAAGATTTGGTGTTGCGATCGAAATATTCACAAAATACAATTTAATTCAAAGTTTCCAAGACAAATACATCTTCAAACATGTAAAAATATCAAAAACAAAAACAAAAAAAATAACAAAATATCAAACAATAACACATTATACAAA
Source organism: Amborella trichopoda (assembly GCF_054954075.1). Lineage (NCBI taxonomy): Eukaryota > Viridiplantae > Streptophyta > Magnoliopsida > Amborellales > Amborellaceae > Amborella > Amborella trichopoda. The sequence continues at coordinate 5,967,626 of NC_142342.1, read as the reverse complement.
AAAATATCAGACCCTAATTCAAATTTTCTATTACACTAAGAATTTCAAGACGAATTCAATATAGATCCAAACTAGGAAATATTCACAAAACATTTCAAGCTTTCAACTACAAACATGTAACAATGTCATTTAAAAAAAAAGAATATCAAATGACTTAAATCATAATATATTCTATCAAAACAATACCAACCCTTAATTCAAATATTGTAATGCATTAACCTTTAACCTTTTCAAAATGAGACCAATATTGGCCCAAACCGGTGATCTTTGGCCCCCAAAGGTCCTCTTATGCGGCCACTCCAAAGTCCAAAAACCATCTCGAAGTATTTCTGTTGTTTCCACAAGAAATCGAAAAAGTTGAAATTTTTCGATATTGCAAGAAATCTCAAATCCTAAGTTTCTTGAGAATTTTTCTCCCTCTAGGATGCACAAGAGGGGTTTGGGGGGACTAGACTCTCCCCCCAAACCCTTTTCCCCTTTTTTAGGGAGGAAAATCCCCAAAATGCCCCCAGCTGAGGGCTTTTTTCTTTCCTAGGCCTCCCTGCCTCAGGGCACCACCTAGGTGCACGGCGCCTCGGTGGCTCGCCTAGGTCCAGCCTAGACATTTTGGGTTTTCAAACATGGTTAACTCAATGTTAGAATTATAAATGGATCCCAATTTGTATAAATTGAATGTTGGTAGTTCAAACTATTTATTGCACCACTGCTAAAGTTTATAATCAGAAAGTAAGGGGTTAACTCACACAAAACTTTCCAGGAGTCAATATGGAGATTATTCCAATACATAAGGACAAATGGACATAAGAAGTTGCAGTAATAGAGGCAAAAAGTAGGCTTGTTCCAGTCACACATGGGTGTGATAATATGGCTTCCAGTATCACTTCCTATGAGAACTTTCAGGCTCATACCATATGCACATCAAGGTACAAATCACTTTTGTCAAGAAAGTGTTCAGTGCAATGATTGTTGTGGCATCTACACTCATGGATGAACAATTTGTCAATCAACTCCCAAAGGTATCTATTAAGCGTTCAAAACCCTGTAAAAGTCTTGCCAGAACTGATCCAATTCATCAGGTCCAAAAGTTAACTTGAAAAAACTCCGGCAAGTTTTCCAAGTTATAGAGGAGGAGAGAGGGGGACCTATCTACTACCATGAGGAGATTCAAACCTTCTTGGATACCATATCAATCCACATGCCTACTATTCCGCTCATACCGTTTATATTAGAAAAGAAGTCCATAAAAAATAAAATAAAAAAAAATAAAAAAAAAAAATATATATATATATATATATATAGATATACAAAATCTTGGATGCGTCCAAAATTTGTGAATTATAGCAGCTGATTAAAGTTGACTCAATGAGCTTCTCCGAGTGGTAAGCAAGCTCCAAATCACTGTGTCAAAATCATTGCTCAGACAGTTTAAGAATCATCTAGAGATGATGAGAATTCAAGCAGGTCTTCAAAGTCAACCCTCTACAGGTTCTCAAAAAATGGAAATGGCATAACAATAGCTCCTTATCTATACAGGCCATTATTCTGTTGAATCCCACATTCAAAGCATGATCATCACAGAGGCCTAATGGGTTATTAAACAGTCTCCATGGCCTAAAAGAATAAGAGTAGAACCACCGTTTACATGTAGCATTTTTAGGGACAAGTGTGTACCACAGAAGCACCATAGCTTTTAGTATCCAAGATAGCCGATAGGAGGGGAAATGGCTCAGAATTTTTGGAAGCCTAGGACAAGCATACATATATGAGTATCGCATCTGACTTTCATATAAATCTTATGCATAAATTAATTTGATATAAAGGGATCTCATATTTGTTAGCAATATTCATATTGAATTTAAACTACATTGTAATAAATGTACCAGGTATGTTCTACTGGATAAAAACTCAGTAAAGTGGCTCTTAATGAAATAAACTCGTGGAAGATGAATCATGAGCTCCAAGAAGATCGGAAGAAAACCGGAAGACGCCACATGATATTTCAAGAAAGAAGAGTTGTAGTTTTCATTGGCGGCTGAAATTTTAAAATAGTGATATTACATATCAGATATTATGTTGTATCGTAAGCATATTATTATGCAAAATTTTATGCATTATTACTATTTCATTTTTATTTTTTGAATATTTTATGTCATCATTTTGACACACATCAGGTCAACACTATAACCTGAGTATACAGAAGAAATCAATCATCAATTTTTTATTTTTTCTAATGGTTGACCTATTCAAAAGACCAAAAATTTCCTGTTATATTAGCACATAATCATTTATTACGTGATACTCCTAATGGCATTTATGCCCACTTAAACACTTTTGGTAAAGAGCATCCTCATCCTCCCATTTCATCATGTGAGGAGGTCGAGGAAATCATAACCACCTTCAATTAAGTTGTCCATTCGTATGCAAAATTCAGGATCTACCTAAACTTGTTTGAAGATCCTTAAATTTCTGATGCACCACCATCTTCTCTAGAGGTGACCTAGCAAAAGAACTTGTCTAATAACTACTATAATTGATGCTAAACAATCCACTTCCTTTTATATTGATATACAATATCTCCACTGAAATATATTCTTACAGAAAAAACCCCTCTTCATCCACATCATTAACAAAGACAATCCTGAAAATTAATATGCATTTCTGAGTTATGCTTTACCAAGAATTGATATGTGGACTCATAAGAACAATATCACATTGCAAAAAAAATTAGTAACAGCTAGCCTATAGGACCAGCAACTGATCGTTCGGCCATCTTTGTGATCCCTCTACGATATATACATCCCATTTTGTCTGTAATTGACAAATCAATGTATACTATTTCACATTAATGAAAAGCAGTTAATTATCAGAATTCAGAAAAATAGATCGGTTGAATCATTAGATTCTCAAATCAATTGAATACAAACCTTACTAGAGCTTGATTCCACTACTGAATCAACAAACCATGTCTATCCTTCCTGTGAAAGGAACCCCATACTACCTCTTAAAGAAACTCAATCATTAGAGCTTTACTAACTCCAAAAATTCATAGGTTTGGATTCTGCTCCCTCATGGAGCCACATACCTGGCATTGACTGCTAAACTGACTTGGATTGGAAAATATTCTTGAGTTCACTTTCTCACCACCCCAAGCAATGTTCTAATTTTTCAATTGCAAGAAATGCTAGAACCTAGCAATAAGTAAAAAATGAAGAAACATAACAAGAAAAGGAAACAACTTTAAAGATATAAATTACTCTATTTATCCATGTAACAGATGTACAGACAATACAAAATCCATTTTCCATGATCTTCCAATTCAGAAGTAATGATGATGATCGTGGTGGTGGTGGTGATAATGATAGAAAACACAGGAGCCCTTTTAACTTTCAGAAGAAGAAAAAAGTAAAACACATGAGCCCTAAAGACGTTATTTTTTCAATTCAGTATAGATATTGCCCTAATTTCTATCAAACAAAGCAGGAAACCAATCGAGGAACCATTCTTTCCCAATATAGCGAGCGTTTCTATCATCCGTTGAAAGTTCACACAGAATTTGCTAATGTTAACCCAAAACAGGAAATTCCAGATTTAGCGGTAAGAGAGAGAGAGAGAGAGGTGGTTCTCCATATACTACATGACTAGTTGCTAGGAAGTACCACAAAACCTTTCTACATTTTTTGAAACAGTTCATCAAAAAGGAAACAGGCAGATCGGTACTGATATATCCATGGTTGGGCCAAACCATTTCCAGAGAGAGATACAAAAATTTGAGACACAGAGGAACTTACAGTCGACTGGGACTGCAACTTCCTCATCAGGTGATGAATGGCCCTCCCGGCAGCCATTTTCGTTCCTGCTTAAAGCTTTGTGAAACCTTAATTTACCTGTAACTGAGAAAGAGAGAAATTAGGGTTCCGAAATGGGATTTCTAGACAGAGAAACAGCAGTGGAGATCTCAAAAAAACCTGGTTGAGATCAACCGAGATGTAGTAGAGCACCATTTGCTTTCAAGCCCATCTTTCCCTAATATCCAAAACAATTACCGAAAACAGCCCTCATTTTTTTCTCAATTGACTTAGTCACCCTTGACCTTTTTTCTCAATGAATAAATACTAAATAAATAAAAGACTTATGTAGAGGCATATTGGGATATTGATCCCAATTTTGGGGGTTATTAGGATGTTTCTCCTTAAGTTTATGGGGAACTTTACTTAATATTTTCAAACTTATTTTTTATATTTTATTTAGGTGCATTTAGATGGAAAAATTGTCTAAGTCAATCCAATTTGTGAAAAAACATTAAAACTAAAATATTAAAAGGAAAATATAAAATGAGACCATTTACTTTTTATACTAAGTGGTCATAATAATCTTGACTATTGGATGTAAAGTTCGGTAGCTACAATTATTATGCTCAAACTTCAAAAGAAATTTTTTCAAATTTTGTGATACATCCAAGCTATCAAATTTCCATCAAATGATTGTAAGAAATTGTGACCACCTTATATAAAAAGTAAATGGTATCATTGTATACAATCCCAATATTAAATATAATCATGGAACCTATGTTTTCTCTTTTAAATATTGATAGGGCCAAAGGTGCACACTATCTATATATTTAATTGAAATTTAGTAATAATGTAAGTTATATTTTGATATTTGTTTGAATGACAACTATCTTATCTTATTTGAAATTGACATATTCTACATAATATCATTTTGTTACGTGTTTGCGTTGTATATTATGTATATAATATTATATACTTTTTTTACTATTTTTAGTTATTTTTGTTAAAAATATATAATTTTCAATAAATTACTTTAAATACAGAAAAAAATATTTTTAAATACCCATATATTTTCTCACTACTTCCAACTATATTTTTTTGGGCTTATTTTTTTGTCTTTTTTTAGCCATGCCCTTAATGAAACTATATAAACGGCACGAACAAAAACTAATTAATTGATTATGAGGAAAAAAAGAACAATGTAAAAATAACAAGTGGCTTGTTCATAGCATAATATAAGCTCCTATTTTATTTCTACATATACAAATGTGTCATTGGAACATATGATGGTGGTAATTTTGTCAAAATGAGCAAATTCTCCTATAGAACCGGAGAGTTTGTATTGGTAGATAGAAGAGCCACACGTCTATTTCTTATTCGCTGTTAAAGAGGGCTTCCTGTTGTTCATGTCCTTCAGAGTTCAAAACTTCAATTCTCTGCATATGTTGCATGAGTTGAGTTTTGTAGAGTATTGCTCAAAGCACATTTAATGGACAACCGTTATGAAAAGTATCACAACAATGATTCGAAAGTTAAATGAAAGTATGCTAAGCCCTTTGTAGTATGCTGATGATTTCTTTTTAAGGGGCTTTTTTATACCTGAAAATATATGGTCTGTTAAATATGTTATTGACATAGTATATTATTTGTAAATGGATTGTTATTGTTTGGATAGTATTTAGATGCAACTTGAAAAATACATTGTTATTGTTTGGCTATGTTGGGAAGAAATAGGAAATGTATTACCAACATTTTATTAGCACATGCCTATAAACTATCATTTCTTTTCTTTTTGTCATAAAATTCCTCTAAAATGCAGAATTATCATTTCTTTCTTTTTTGTCACAAAATTCCACTAAAATACTAGATTAAAATAATTATCACATTATTTCAAAAAAAAATTTAATAATAACAATATCGCCATTCCAAAAAGATTTTTTAATAATAACTTATACCATTTTACAGTCATGACACTATTTTCTTCTTATTTTAAGTGCCTTTGGCACTTATATGCAATCACATGTTTTCTAATATGACATTGGGTTCAACATGATAAATCATTGCAACAATATGATTGGAATAGCATGATTTTATTATGGTAAGCCTTATTTTATTTTTTTTTATGTAGAAGTCTTTCAAGTGTCTCTCGATATAACTTCAAATAAACAATAAATTTATGATACTAATCTGTACAGTACGAATTAAAAAATGGGAATAAGTTTAATTAGTAAACTAAAAGGTTTGGTAATTGCAGTATAAAATTGTGAGGTATTGGAGAAGACTAAAGAGGTATGTTATTTCAATTGAGATTTTAGTAATCTCTTATGAGGATTATGTTGTGTGAAATTTTTTGTTATAATTGTATTGTGTAATTTATCATTGATTATTGATTTTTATTTTTATTATTTTGGATTATGTTGTGTGAAATTTTTTGTTATAATTGTGTTGTGTAATTTATCATTAATTATTGATTTTTATTTTTATTATTTTGGATTATGTTGTGTGAAATTTTTTGTTATAATTGTGTTATGTAATTTTTCATTGATTATTGATTTTTATTTTTATTATTTTTATTTTTATATGACACTGATGCCCTTTAGATGAGGGGAAGAGGTTAAAAGGTATGGAGCGTTTGATTGGTGGAATGTATAATTTACAAATATTCATGCCCCACCTTAATTTAGTCAGAAACCAGGGTTTTCACAAACTGTAATACTTTTGCGGTTAATACACAGGAGTAAAGCTACAATTTGGAAACCGCGGATTCTAGCAAGCCTAAGCTTTTGAACTTTGTGGAAGAGTTGTGGCTTCCAAATTTGGCAACCCCCTCTTTCACAAAACAAGTACCTCCAAATTGCTCGCTATTTTGGAAGTCGTAGCTCCAAAATAACAGTAAATAATGAATGTGATGGCTTGCATGCCCCTTATAGAAGGTATGGAATTTAGTATCATAATTTCTCTCAACGAAAGTATACTAAACCTTACTAACAATGCCTCCTCTCTCTCCCAACTATATGCATCTCTTCCTGTAAATCAGCATTTTAATACCTCATGACGATTTCTTATCCTTTATTGCCAATCCAGATGGAAATTGTTGGGGCTGAACCAGTTCTGGGATGGTATAGATCCCAGCTCCGTTCCACCTTAAAAAACCGCTTTATATGTACATATATTAAAACTTATCTAGTGTTTTCTTATGCCTCCTCCAAGTCACCATCGCATGAACCCCTATTTCAATTTTTATTTTATTTTTTTTATTTTTAAATATTTTGTTGATCATCGATTTGTACTGATCCAATGATCCAACATGAATCTGTAGGTGAACGATCCACCCTACTAATCCGAATTCTAAAACACTATTGTAGACTATGACCACCCCAAATAGACAATTGACAAAAAGTTAGTTGGGGATGTGATCTTGGTAACATTGACCTACAAATAAATGACAATAGACTTTTGGGCTAAAGATAGCAACTATCATCATAATCGTCAGAGCATTTCCCTAATTAATTGGGTTGGCTACACGAATCCTAGTCCATCATTCTATATTGTTAAGGGTTACACACTCAGTAAGGCCATATGTCCGCGTATCTTTTCTCACTACATTCAACCATGTCTATTTGGCCCACTCTTTGCCATTTTTTAGCCTTCTACTTGAACTAACTGGTACCTCCTAAGAGGTGTTGTACTTGGTCTGCACAGCACAATATTAGCCTACCTAACTCTACTTTCTTTCATCTTATTGTCTATTGGTACTACACTTAAATTCTCCCGAATGTATTCGTTTTGAATTCAATCTCTTTTTGTCTTGCCACTCATCCGTCTCAACTAAACTCATTTTATGGTATGTTGTTTTGTGACCGCCAAACATTCCACCCCACAAAGCAAAGCTGGTATCACAATTATCCTACTTATCCTTTAGCTTCATTGGTATGCATCGATCGCATAAAAACTCTACTTGCCCATATCCACTTTGCTCATTCAGATCTAATTATATGCGCCTTCCTCAATATCTTTATTTTCCTAGATTATTGACCTAAGATACTAAAAGTACACTTTTTCGGTACTTATTAGTCGACAAGCTTAACTACGCCCTCGTCTCTACTCTTATTATTATTAAATTTGCATTCCATATAATCTATCTTTGTTTGGCTAATTTAAAACATTTAGATTCTAGTTCCTCTCTCTGAAGTTTTAACATTGTGTTGATGCCATCTCGGGTTTCATCGATCAAAACTTGTGTGCCACGAAAATAGTGTGCATTATAGTGTTAATATAGAGTGGAGCACTAGACCTCTAATCATAGTGGTGCCAATTAAATTATATATATATATGGAAAAGATGGGATTAGCCCATTAGCTCATATGAACATATGAGCCCAACGTCTCAGATTGATTTTGGGCCGATCTGACTACCACGAATGTCTGGTAGTATTTGAATTTTAGTTTTTTTTTTTTCTAGAAATCTAAATCACTTGAAATTTTAGGCGTGTGTTCATAAAAAATAGGTGAATCTTCGAAAAATATCATAAAAATATTTTACATGAAATAAATTAATCAAAATACCCCCGAAAAGCTTTGGGGGGTATTTTGGTCATTTTTTGTTAATAATTTTTTTTATATATATTTTTATTAGGTGCGTCTTGATGAGAAGAACATACATCTAAAATTTTAAGTGATATGGATATGTAGAAAAATAAATAAAATTCAAGTACTACCAGACATCGGTGATCATCAGATCGACCCAGATTCAATCTGGGCCGTTGGGCTCATATGTTCATATGAGCCAGTGAGCTAATCCCATCTTTTCCAATATATATATATATATATATATATATATATATATGAAAAATATGAAAAACGCCTATAGGCAAATTATTACAGTGTTTCGCCCCCGTAACAGACATGCTATCATGCTATGTCTGTGACGGTTTTGCCTAAAAACTGCCATGGACCTACGAGCCATGGCGGTCCCCATACACTTTTGTCTCAAATTTGCGTGAAAAAAATCCTCATCATGGATATGCTATATCTATGACAAACTGCCCAAGGACATGTTATGTTCGTGATGGTCTTTAATACACGCTGTCCAAAAAAATAGGATGGCACCGAGCCTATAAGTGAAAATACTGTTCATTTTCACCAATAGGCATTTTGTATATATATATATATATATATATATATATATATATAGTAATGACACTATGAGACCCTCCCACACCCAAATGATCACCATTAATTTTGACACAGATTTCTATAAAAGTTATGACATAGGTGTGGGACTTGGGTGAATGAGTTTATTGATAACTTTTATAGATATTTGTGTCAAGAATTAATGGTGATCCTTTGGGGTCCTAGTTACATGGGTGTGAGAGGGTATCATAATATCATTACTCACATATATACAAGGCTAGGCCCCTAAACAATCAAGGTAAGACACACCTTCAAACATTGTCGAAAAATGTCGTTTCAATACTGAAAATCTTTATGATGGCTTAAAAAACTATTTTCATCTCTAATTATAAAATTTAAAGCTTAAAAAATAGTGTAGATTAAGTATATCTATGAATACTTGAAAATCTTGAAATTTGACAGTCCTATTTAAATGTTATAGATTCCAATTTTTTTTATGTCCATGGATCACAAGGTCGAGATGATCGGATTTGAGGATTTTTCGACATCAAAACAACTTTTTCTAGTGAATTTTTGAGGTAAGCCTTAATTCAATTGTTTCTGGCCATGGATCTCTAATTACTAAGCCTCAGTTTAATTTTCCTAGTGAAATTACCATGCATGGGTGATTTAAGTGTCTCCCACCACTCTTTGTGGCAGGGTCCTGTAGGATCACTACTATTTTTTTTAACATGGGTGATTTAAGTGTCGTTTGAGACACTTAAATGTTCATCTCTCTGCCTTTCTCTCTCACACAAAAGAAATAGAGGCCCTTACATGTCTCTCTTTCTCTCTCCAAAGATGGAGGCCCCAACACCTCTCTCTTCAGCCAATGTTCCTTTATCTCACAGCCTATATTCTCTCTCTCTCTTGCCTCTCACCACCATCTCTCTCTCCCTCACGGCCTCCGTCCTCTCTCGGCCGTCCCCTGCACCTCTCTCTCTGTCTCTCCGTCTCTCCGTCAGGCCTCCATCCTCTCTCAGCCCTCCCCTGCACTTCTCTCTCTCTCTCTCTCTCTCTCTCTCTCTCTCTCTCTCTCTCTCTCTTTGTACAAAATAACTCCTGTCATAGCTTCCTGCACTCACAAAGTTTGTCACTCTCTGTACAAAATAACTCCCCTCATGGCTTCATGCACTCACAAAGTTTGTCAACTACACAAAAGCCCCACACCATCTCTCCTTCGCAACTTTTCACTCTCTACAATTTCTTTCTCCATATCATGGCTCAACACATCAGAACCATCTTCAACCAAACACCCAGCAAGTGCTTTTCATTTCTAGCTCATACAGGCAATCCTCAACAAAATGTGTGCCTTTTTGAGTAATGTCTTAGAAGAAATCATAAATGGCTTAGCATCAATTGGGTTTGATAGTGAATCGCTAAGTGTTTCTCAAATAAATCACAAATGATAGTTCCATCTTAGGATGGATGGTGATCTATAGGTGTCCTATGCCACTATTTGTGGTAGGGTCCTATAGAATCATTTTCTTATAAAAAATGATAGTTTATCGTAAATTTAGTTCATTTTATTAAATTATACATGCATCATGCTTTGGTTAAATAATCTAAGCATTTTTTTAAGATCTCTCTCTTAAAAATTAATAATAAATATTTAAATTACAAAATTAATTAATAGTTTTTCTATTCCAAAGGCATGATTACCATCACAAGTACTACATGCTAGACCCTATTTTAGTTATCTTTCCCACGTTGCATTAGCCATTTCATCATATAAATCTTTAGCAATGTCATTTTTACTCTGGTAACTTATGATCTCTTGCATCATCCAATCAACACTTTTTAATGCATCATTTTCTCGACTCTTTTTTTTTTTTTCTTTTTTTTTTTTTTTGACAAAAATCACTTTCCCTTGACTCCTTATTAGTGACAACACCTCTTGTCATCTTGATATAGTTAGGCAAGATACATGTTTACAAAATGATGCTGACTTGTACTTTGAATGGATAGCAAATTGACCTGTGTAAGGGAAGGGAAACATGAATTCCATAAACCAAATGTGCACCTCAATGGCATTACTCAATGATGAGAGTCAAAAATTAAATAGTTCATCTCTTGTACTCGGATTATTACCACCTCAATAATATTAAAGATGGCAATGAGTTGTACCGTATGGCATCATAAAGCAATCCATGTTGGGATAGCCTGTATCTATAAGTAGATTTTAGCTAGAACAAATATGGCTACTACGTCAAGGAGTGCACTGTAAAATTTTTTATAAAGTTGCTATGCATGAAATTATATTCAATATTGTATGAAGGTATTCTTAATGGATTAGAAAACTTATCTATTGCAAAGTGTAAAATACTAGAGTCCAAAGCAGATCCTTCCCATCCAGCAAGCACATATTGAAAAGTCTACGTTAAATTATGGGATATCTGATCTTTCTTCTTATGGAATTAAGGATGATATTATATTTGACATAAATTGAGAATTTGTCCCATCAAGAACTCCGACACAATCATATCAATATTATGCCAAGGCATATTAAATAAGGTAAAAATATACAATAGAAATAACATGAAGTTTGTTGACACCTTCTGTACCTTAAAAAAAGCAGCAAATATGGCATCGCCTGAGATAGAAGGATCAATGGTGCTATTCAGGGCAACAAATACTCCCCTCGTAAGCCTAGTATTGCATTCAACACATTATTGAAATGTCTACTAATTTTGATAGCGAATTTGCAATACTCTATTAGTGCGACTCTGTGTTACAATGTTCAAGAAAATTGCAAATTATTCTTCTATCATTGTATTCTGATTATCACAAAGCAGGAACCTCTGTTGAAAAATGTCACACAATCTAAAAAACAGGTATCGACTTTCATATATAATAGATCAAAACTTCATCTATATACAGTCATTATGAACTCAACTAAGGCAGCCTAGTTACTTGTAAGGTGTGAACTCGAATAGGTTGCTTTTCAATCAATTCTAGCGACAAAGTGCTCATGGGCAAAGAACTAACGTAACAATTATGCATAAACTTTTTCTAGTTCCATGACAATACAACTTCCTGTACTGATAATTACAAAAGAGATCCTTATATTTCCATGGAGCTTTTATGTGTTAATATGGACGTTACAATCTTTCAAGATAAGAAAATCTATATAAAATAAAACCATCTTTCAATAATAATAAGAAAGGATATGGGAGAAAAATATGAAAATATTGAATAAGAAAAGTATTGAATAAAGAAAAAACAAGCACATTATAAAAAAAAATCTTGATAAAACAAAAGCACATCATTAAAATACTCCATCACTGGTAGTCATTGCTTAATGGAAAACAAGACAAAATAAGGGAAAGGGCAACCACACTACTTAAACTCTTTTATAAATAGTGCTCTCTTTTTAATATGTATAATGATATATAAATTAAGTGCTCTATAAATAGATCTCTCTTATAAAAGGACATCTATCAAATGAAATAGTCTATAATTTTTTTTACGATTAATTATATTTATTTATTTTTATGATTTAATATATTTTAAGATTAATTATATTTATTTATTTTTATATAATATACAAACATAAAGTGCATATAATCAATCTTTAATTACATACAATTACAAAAATAAAATTTCATATAATAATTTACAAAAATTGATGTAATTATATAAAATTATTGTTTATTTATGTTAATAACTTAATATAATTATGTTAAATTTATATTAATGTAATTATTTTTATACACATTAAAATTATTTTAAAATTATATGGAAGTGTTTTCTAATATTTTTAAATTATTTTGATGTAATATTATAATACTATATCATAATTAATGGTTATACAAATATCTAGATTATAATAATAGTATATTATAATCAAAACAAAATTATATTAATGTTAACTTAACATAAGTTCATATAGGGAAAGAACACCTAAATATATTTGCATATTGATGAAAAAAATGAAAGTTAATAATGTAGTACCTCATTTCTTATTTGATTCCTTAAAAACAACATTTATAATGATTTTTAATAATATTTTTGGATGTTTTTTATTGCCGAAGCCAACCGATTCCCGATCCGAACTGTCGATTCAGCGTTTCAAATGATTTTTTGGGTTGCCTGATCTAGAGCACCGATCCGTTTTTTAAACCACAGGAAATTGGCGATTGAGAGCTGCACATTATACCCACTTTAATCGACCAAAATTTATGCAATCTTCTATTAAAAAATGACACACCTTAACCATATGATATTGTACGTGGTGGGTTGGACGTTTGTGACGATTGTATTCCCAAGGCAGTGGTCTCATTCCATGTAACCCCTCACTAAAAGGAAACATATATGATGAGACTAGTGATTTAAAAATCGGCGAGTCGCAACGGACTCCCTCGAGTTGGTACGGGAATCGGTTACCCCGTACCGATTCCAGTGTAAAATTGGGAACTGTCCGGTTCTAGAGTGAACTGCTTGTGACATCATTCACGGGTGTAAAACCAGAAACAGCCCGGTTCTAGAGTGAACCGCTTGTGACATCATACATGGGTGAAAATCGCCTGTATGATGTCATATAACCGATTTCAATGTAAAACCGGTAGGTCTTGTGACGTCATACATGGCACATAACCGATTCCAGTGTAAAATCGTGAACCGCCCGGTTCACAGGCCGGTTCTAGAGTGAACCGCTTGTGATGTCATACACGGGTGAAAAGAGTGAACCGCTTGTGACGTCATACACGGGTGAAAATCGCCCGTATGATGTCAGATAAAATCACCCGTTTGACGTCACATAACAAGTTCGCACGTGCCAAAACAACACCAATTCTCTGTAGTCGACACGTGCGACTATAGTTTCCCACCGGCCGCGCGTGGATGGCAGCCTCTGACGCACGCGTACAACACTTTTGAAACTTACAAAGCAATTTATAGACGCAAAACTAAAACTCGATGTTGGATATAGGATAATTCCCCATGGTGTGTTAAATTATGATGGACTTTGGATAAGTACTGTTAACATAGAAAGCAATTACACTTGTGTTGATGTGGTGGAGTGGTTATCACTTCCACGGTAGAGCCTTCATTTCTCAAGTTTGATTTTGCCTTGAACACATGTTATTTTTTTTTTGTTGACAAAAAAAATAAGTAAAAAATGACTTTTTTTTTTTAATTCTCTCTCTTTCTATTAACAATCTTTTTTATTAAATTTATTCTATAAATCTAAAATTCTAATTTTTTTTTAAATAAATTTAATCCATTTGAAATCTCTCTCTTTCTATTAACAATATATTTTACTAATTTTTTCTAGAAATCTAAAAAATTAAAATTTTGAAAATTAAAGTGTTCTTTCAAAAATTGGTATGCATTCTAATAATTTATAACCAAATTTTTTATTTTATTTATTAATTTTTGCATTATAAATCATGTAATTTATTATCTTTCGTACAATTCTCAATAATACATTTTAAATTGGATCGTATTACAAAATATTTTGGATTTGTTATTATTTGTATAATAATTTTATTATAAAATTTAAACCAACAATTTTAATTTCAGCATATAACATTACAGTAGATAGGTTATAATAAATTTGGATTATAGTTAATTAGTTTGTAATATTTCAGCATATAACATTACAGTTAGATAGGTTGTAATAAATTTGGATTATAGTTAATTAGTTTGTAATAATTTGGGTTTTTTTAGGGGATTAGGGCTTTCCGCCAATTTGAGATTTTGATGGCCATTTTTTATCGATTAAATCTACTCTTTACAGTAGTCCATGTATGATTATATATTTTATTTATGATAATTATATGATTTTTCTTATGAATTTAATGGTTAACATAAGTTTATACAAAGAAAAAACATATCAATATTCACAAATAGATGAAAAAAGTGAAGTTAACAATGGAGTACCCTCATTTCTTATTGGATTCCTAAAAGACAGTATTTGTAATTAATTTTAATAATTTTTTTGGATTTTTTTAGAGCTTAATCCGACTGAGTCGGCCGATTCCCGTTCCGGATCACCAATTCACTGATGGATTTTTAAAGTGCCTGATCCGAGGCACTGATCCGTTTTTTAAATCATTGGATGAGACCATTTATTTTTTATACAAAGAGGTCACAATCCTCATGACCGTTATATTTGAAAATGGGTTGTTGAGGATATGTTACTGTTTGGGCACAAAGTCCCAAATAAAATTTCCCCAATATTGTGACGCCCTTATATATGGAAAAAATTTATATAAGGTTGCAACCTTAAAACATAACATTAAGGTACAACTCAAAAATCCATCGAAAAAGGTTGTCTTGATGTTGAAAAACCCTATAATTGATCATCTCGACATTAATATATATGAATATGTGTAAAAAGTAAAGATTTGGAGTGCATCTTGCAGCTCATTATCTAGACCGTCCATTTTCAAATATTTATAGATCTACTTGATTTGAACTATTTTTAGAGTTTAAAAATTCATAATTAGATTTGAAAATGGATTATAAAGCCATCATAAGAAATTTTTATACCGAAATTATATCTTATGATAAATTTTGGATGTGCATCTTTCTTGGATTGTTTAAAGTCACAACCTTATATAAACCACACCCCTTATATATTGGATTTGACATTTAATGATTAAAAGTACTCGTGACATTGTTGTACAAAAAATAATGCCTTTTAATAGACAATCCCCTTAAAAAATAAAAATAAAAATAAAAAAAGAAAAAAAAAAAGGAGAGAGAAATCAGTAGAGATTTTTTGGTCCCTACCTTTTTTTTATGAGAATAGAATAGAGTAAGAGACCTCATCATGGGTCGGCAAAGGGTAAGTCTGACAATCCTCTCCCCAAAATATCTTGGTTTTGCATAAATGTCCCCCTCCCTCATCAAATGTTGAACTAGGGATTTAAAAAACAGCGAGTCGACTCGGAATCGCCCGAGTCGTCATGGAAATCGATCACCCCGTGTCGGTTCTTATGAAATACCGAAAATCGAGGGTGTCTAGAGTGGAATCACCGGTTCTCAACAATATGCTACAGTGAGCGATATGCTACAGTGAATCCGGTGATATGCTACACAGCCGCCGATATCCAATATTCTACAGTGAATCGGGCGATATGCTACACAGTCCCCCCTGATATCCAATATATGCTACAGTGAATCAGGCGATATGCTACACAGTCCCCCCCCCCGATGTCGAATATCTGCTACAGTGAGCGATACGCTACCGTGAATCTGGCGATATGCTACATAGCCGCTGATGTCCAATATTGGCTACAGTGAATCAGGCGATATGCTACACAACCACCGATATCCAATATTCACTACAGTGAATCGGGCGATATGCTACACAACCACCGATATCCAATATCCGCTACAGTGAATCGGGCGATATGCTACACAACCGCCGATATCCAACATCCGCTACAGTGAATCGGGCGATATGCTACACAACCGCCGCTATCCAATATCCGCTACAGTGAATCGGGCGATATGCTACAGAGCCATGTCGACCACCCTGTGTCGGTTCTTATGGAATACCGAAAATCGATCGTGTCGATCACCCCGTGTCGGTTCCTATGGAATATCGAAAATGTGTCGGTTCCTATGGAATATCGGAAATCGATCGAGCGTGTCTAGAGAGGAATTATCAGTTCTCAGCGATATGCTACACAACCGTCGATATCCAATATCTGCTATAGTGAATCGAGCGTCGGTTCTTAACGATATGCTACACAGTTGTCGATATCCAATATCTGCTACAGCGAATCGAGTGTCGGTTCTTAACGATATGCTACACAGTCGTCGATATCCAATATCCGCTACAGTGAATCGGGCACCAGTTCTCAACAATATGCTACACACAGTCGCACGATATCCAATATACACTACAATGAATTGGGCGATATGCTATACACGTGGCACCTAAAACCTACCGAAATTAAATATATGCAACTTGTCGTGCGATATCCAATATACACTACAGTGAATCGGGCGATATGTTGTACACGTGGCACCTCAAACCCGCCGAAATTAAATATATGCAACCTTACTACGATATGCTATACAGTCGCCGATATCCAATATCCGCTACAGTGAATCGGGCGCCAGTTCTCAACGATATGCTACACACAGTCGCACGATATCCAACATACACTACAGTGAATCGGGCGATATGCTATACACGTGGCACCTCAAACCCGCCGAAATTAAATATATGCAACCTCAGTGAATCGGATATGCTACACAGTTGTGCGATATCCAATATGCGCTACAGTGATATGAATATATGCTACACATGGCAACCTCAAACCCGTTGAAATGCAGCTCACCTCAAATGTGGTATGGGTTGCCCAAGTGCTTTTATGCATGCAAGAAGAGTCCTTGTCACACAACTATTTATAGAGAGAAATGTTACACTCGTCCTTCGATGTGGGACTAATATAGTGTTGAGAGTTGAGACAATAATATAATATATATATTTATTATAGAAAGAAAAGCACCATACGGTGATATGGTGCAATTGATTATCACTACGGATTTCAGCTCAAGCATCTCAAGTTTCGAACCATCTGGGCCCTATCTAAAAAAAGGGAAAAAAATAAAATAAAAAGTAATACAATAAGCATTTTGGTAAAAAAAAAGCAAAAACAGGAATACAACATCTTTTTATTTTTCTTGTAAAAAAAAGTAAAACAATAAAATAAAAGGTACCTTGGCAGCACATTTTTCTTATAAAAAAAAAGAGAAAAAGGTAATACAATAAGCAAAACAAATGCAATGCAACATCTTCTTATTTTTCTTGTCAAAAAAATAAAATAAAAGGTAATACAACAAGTATCATATTTTTCTTGTAAGAAAAAAAAAAAAAAGTAATACAACAAGTATTTATAGTTAAAAAAAATAAAAGGTATTTCTCAATACAACATGTATTTCTTAATACAACCTAGGAATAAATGATGTTGTTATATTTTTATTTTTATAACATGGTGAAATCTCTTTCTCTGCTAACAATCTCTTCCACTAATTTATTCTAGAAACCTAAAAAATTAAAAATTTGAAAAATTAAAGTGTTATTTCAAAAATTGGTATGCATTCTAATAATTTCTATATTGATAACCAAATATTTTATTTCATTTATTAATTTATTTTCATTATAAATTATGTAATGTATTGTTTTTCTTACAGTTGTCAATAATATATTTTAAATTAGATGATATTATAAGATATTACGGATTTGTTATTATTTGTATAATAAAATAATTATAAAATAAAACCAACAATTTCAATTTCAATATATAATATTATAATTCGTTAGGTTGTAATAATTTTGGATTATATTTAGTTAGGTTGTAATGATTTGGGTTTTTTTTTAGTGGATTAGGGTTTTCTGTCAATTCGAGATTTTAGTGGCTATTTTTTCATCGATTTAATCCATTATTTTTATTGTAGTTCATGTATGATTATAGGAAATAATTTATATAAGGATGGAACCTTATAATGTAGAATTATGGATGCACCTTAAAAATCCATAGGAAAATGTAGTTTTTAGTGTTGAAAAACCATTGATTGATCATCTCGACATCGAGATATATGACCACGAAAAATAAAGAGATTTTAAGTATAAGAAATAATGCATTTTACAACATATTATCTACACCGTCCATTTTCAAGATTTTCATATGTTTATAGATCTACTTGATTTTAACCATTTTTTAAATTTAAAATTTTATAATTAGATATAAAAATAGATTTTGAGATAATCCTAAGAACTTTTTACATCAAAATTATATACCATAATAAAAATTGAAGGTGCACCGTACCTCTACAGCTATGGATGTATCCGTATGCCAACTGCACCTATGATTATATACTTCATCCATGATAATTCTATTATTTTTTTTTGTGATCAAATTTCATAGTTAATATAAGTTCATATAGGAAAAGAACATATCAATATTCGCAAATTGATGAAAAAAATGAAATTTAATAATGTAATACCTAAATTTTTTATTGGATTATTAAAAAATAACATTTATAATGAATTTTAATAATTATTTGAATTTTTTTAAAGCTTAATTTGATCAGTACAACTAGTTTTCAATCTGAAACGTCGATTCACCGATCCACATGGATTTTTAGTTTTTAATCCGAAACGTCGATTCACCGATCGAGATGGATTTTTAGTTGCCCAATCCACCGATCCGTTTTTAAACAAACTGGTTTGAACAAATAATTTTATCTTTTTTAGGGCTCGGAAACTATAAATTTGTGAAGCCCGACGCTTGTGTTCTTCTTTGCTGGTTCTCTCTCTAGAGACTGGCGTCTTTTCTACAGTTGCAGAGGCTCAACAATGGGGGAGGGAGGTTCAGAGACTGAACAAAAACCACAGAACGATGAATCCATGGATTCAATCCCCGCACCACCACCATCAAAGCATCGCCTGCAACACAAATGGACCTTCTGGTTTGATAACCTATCCAAATCCAAGCAAGGAGCTTCATGGGGTTCATCTCTTCGACCTGTTTACTCCTTTGACACAGTCGAGGACTTTTGGTGGTGGGTTTTCTTCTATTTTTCTGTTTTTTTCCTATAGCCTGAGGTCAAGATCCATCTTTTCTTATTGCTCTATCTCTATATCTTCTCATCTATTGCTCTTTCTCTCTCTTTGGAGGGGCATTCTTTTATTTGGTGTCTATGTGTTTAGGCAGAGACCCTTCTTCTCCTCTCTCTAGCTTTAGACTTTGCTGTCTGTATAATTTCACCAAGATCCATATTATTTATTCTCTCTGTGGAAATTTGGTGGTTAATTTACTTTTTCTCATATTTAGGTGTAATACAAGAAACATAATCTTCTCCACTTGTTCTTCTCTCTCGCTAGAATTTTGGCAGTGGGTATTGCTATTCATCATCCTTTAGATCATAATCCATGACCATCGACTTATTCCCTCTCTTTCAGTCACACCCATTTGAGGTTTTTTGGATTGGGCATTTGGAAGATTATGTATGCGTTTTACTGGATCATAGAAATATTTAATTGCTAGAGATTCATTCCTTTCTCATTCTATGCCTCTTGTTCATGTTTTTCTTTGTTAAACTGTTTTTTCTCTCATTCTTTGCCTCTTGTTCACGTTTTTCTTTGTTAAACTGTTTTTTCTTTTCTTTTTCTTTTTTCCGAGAAAAATTTGTTAGACAGTATATTCATGGGGTTTCTAATTTTCCATATGAGAATTTGGTGTATTAAATATTCAACTGCTTTTTGTATTATAGTTGAAGCTCTATGTAAAATTATCAAAGTATAATAATCTGTAATTTTTTTTTCTCTGTGCAGCCTTTATGATAACATTTTTCGACCGAGCAAATTACAGGTTAATGCCGATTTCCATTGCTTTAAGTATGGGATTGAGCCCAAGTGGGAGGATCCTGTGTGTGCAAGTGGGGGCAAGTGGACTGTTCCAGTTGCTAATAGGAAGCCCATGCTTGAAACTATGTGGCTTGAAACAGTGAGTCTCTATCTATCTATCTATATATCTATATCTCTCTCAATTTGTAGTTCGGATATGTTGGGTTTTGTGGTGATGTATTCATGAACTGGGTGTCACTCTCTCGCTCCCCCCCCCCCACACACACACCCACCCACCCACCAACCCACCCACCCACCTCACAGACAGTTATAGTTTGGATTTGTTTGGATTTCTTGGTGATATATTAATTACCTTATAATCTATCTCTCTGTTATGGGCTCCCCTCATTGATCGTGTTTGATGCTGGGGAAAGTCCGACGGATCCACAATATTATCTCGGGCGAGATATCTCAGCTCTCGAGACGCCCCTTTGTTCTTGGTTCTACTTATTTGGAAGAGAGCAATTCACCAAGGATAGAGATACAAGAGAGAGATAAAACAGTAGTTTCTTTGAGGGAAACCAACCCCCGGTAGTGCAATGCACAACAATTTTTTCATTCATGCCTTTACTTCCCATACAATGCAATATTTATAACCCTTGCCATAACCGTCTATCTACTACTCCATTTTCTACCCCACAACCCCTACATATTAGGAGTGTGACCTGTTATAGAAACTACCCAATCCCACAACCCCTACATATTCAGAGTGTGACCTGTTACAGAAACTACCCAGTCCCTACATGAAGACCCCACTAGAATTGATCTTCCATGACTCCTAATTACATGCAAACAGTGCCACTTACATGCATCTCACTGCACGTGTCCAGCACAACACATTATTGGATGAAAATAGCACTTAGGAAACCTAGAAATGTAACATTCCCACCCTCTAAAAATCACCCTTGTCCTCAAGGGTATTTTCAGGAAATTTTAGCTTCAGCGCTTTCAAATTTTCCCACACGGCCTCAGAAGGTGCAAGTCCTTTCCAGTGCACCAGAACCTCCTCTTGATGCTTCTGAACTCGTTGATCCAAAATGGCCTGCGGTTGAGATACCATGCAGTCCCCTGCTTCCTAAACAATGGGTAAATCTTCTTGAACTAAAGTTGTTGTTCCGATCTTCTCCTTAAGGCAAGACACGTGGAATACATGGTGGATTTTGAACCACTTTGCAACTGGAGTTTGTATGCTACTTGACTTATCCTTTGAATCACCTCAAACGGCCCATAGTACTGTGGTGATAGCTTGAGGTTTTTCTGATGGGCAGTAGAAACCTGGTGATAGGGCTGAAGGCGAAGAGACACTAAATCCCCAATATTGAAGCTTTTCTCAGTGTGGTGAACCTCGTAGACCTTCTTCATCTAGTTCTGGGATAATTGCAACTGCTCGCGCAATTGTTTGAGAACTCTATCCCGATCTTGGAGTTCCCGGTCAATTGACTCCACTTAAGTTGTGCCAGGGATATAAGATAGTAACGTGGGCGAGGCATGACCATAGACCACCTCGTAGGGAGTCTTCTTTGTTGCTCTGTGCACGGTAGTATTGTAGCAGTATTCGGCCCATGCAATCCAACGGGCCCACTCCTTGGTCTTGTCACTCAAGAAACACCTAAGATACATCTCGACTTTGCGGTTTACCACCTCCGTCTAACCGTCGGTCTGGGGGTGATAGGCTGATGAGAAATTGAAGATTGTACCTTACAAGCAAAATAATTCTTTCCAAAAGGCACTGGTAAACACCGGGTCCCTATCACAAACAATGGACTTAGGCATCCCATATAATTTAAAAATGTGGTTAAAAAAGATCTGGGCCACCGATGTTGATGTATAGGGATGGGAGATTGGAATGAAATGGCGGCTTTAGATAGGCGATCTACTACCACAAAAATAATAGTTTTTCCGTTCGAGTTTGGAAGGCCATCTATAAAATCCATGGACAAATCTGTCCATACTTGTAGGGGAATGGGGAGCGGTTGGAGGAGACCTGCTGGTGAAGTGTTTTCCCATTTGTGGCGCTGGCATGTGTCACATTGCCTAATATGATCCCGAACACTCCTCCTCATTCCACTCCAATAAAAAACTGATTTTATGTGCTGGAGTGTTTTGTGGAACCCCTCATGTGTGCTGGAGTGTAACTCCTCGATGATTGCAGGGATTAGAGAAGATTCAGCCACCAAGAAAATTCTATTTTTAAAGAATAGAACTCCTTCTTTGTAGCGCCATGTACCCAACGCCTCTCCTTGCTGCACACGAGTCACTATTTCCTGTAGCTTGGGCTTTTTTTTTACTTCTTCCTTGATGGGCTCGAGCCAGCATGGGACTGGCCCAGATAGAGCATAATTCTCACCCTTTTCTTCCATTCAGGACATCGCATCAGCCACTAAGTTTTCCTTCCCCTTTTTGTACTCAATGATGAAATCAAAGCCCATGAGTTTCATCAACCACCTTTGTTGTGCTAGTGTAGTAATTCTTTGCACCCACGGATATTTTAGACTCTCGTGATCGGTCCTTACAATGAACTGTTGCCCAAGTAGATATTGTCGCCATTTCTGTACTGCAAGAACCAAAGCCAACATTTCTTTTTCATAAGTAGATAAAAACAAGGTTTTTCCTTGTAGTGCCTGGCTAAAAAATGCTATTGGCTGCTTCTCTTGTATCAACACCTCTCCAATTCCAGCTCAGAAGCGTCGCACTCGACGATGAATTTTTTTGAAAAATCAGGTAGAGCGAGTATTGGTGGCTGCGCCATTGCTTTTTTTAATTGCTCCAGAGATGCTTTAGACTGTGGGTCCCACTTGAAACCATCTTTTTTCAGCATGTTGGTTAATGGGGCTGCAATCTTACCGTAATTTTGGATAAATTTAGGGTAGTATTCTGTTAACCCTAGAAATCCACGCAGAGCCTTCAACGTCGTGGGCTTGGGCTAGTTGATCATGGCAATTTTTTCTGGATCCACTGCCACCCCTTCTTGGCTGATGAGATGCCCCAAATATTTCACTTCCCTCTGCCCAAAATTACACTTTTTTTTTACAAATAACTGGTTAGTCCGTAGAACAGATAGTGCAATATTAATATGCTAGTGGTCTTCCCAATTTTTGCTATAAATCAAAATATTGTCAAAAAATGCCAATATGAATTTACGTAGGTAATTTTTGAAAACGGTGTTTATCAAGGATTGAAAAGTGGAGGGAGTGTTTGTCAGCCCAAAGGGCATTATCAGAAATTCATGGTGACCATGTTGGGTACGGAATGCAGTCTTCTCAATGTCCTCAGGCTGCATGCGGATTTGGTGACATCCCGACCGTAGATCAAGCATAGTGAAGAAAGAGGCCGTGTAATTCATCTAGCAGTCGTCAATGTTGGGTATGGGAAATTTATCTTTCACTGTTTGCTGATTTAGAGCCCGGTAGTCGATGCACATTCTCCACGAACCATCATATTTTTTTACTACCAACATGGGTGAAGAATAGGGACTGCTGCTAGGATTGACCATCCCAAATTTCAATAATTCGGCGACCATCTTTTCAATCTTTGTTTTTTGCTAATAAGGGTACCTGTAGGGCCGCACGGTTCCCTCTTTCAAGGGAATCTGGTGGTCGTGTGTTCTCTTAGGGGGGAGCCCTTGTGGTTCCTTGAAGACATCCTTAAACGAGTGCAACATTTTGTCGAGTTGATGATTGGAAAATTGAGGAGAAAATTCTGGTGCGGAATTACCTTGCATGCCCTTCATGGAAAGAGAATTTATTTGCAACAATATTCTTTCTTTCCTCTTCTTCATATCTTTGCTGATCTCGTTTGTCTCTACCACCCTATTGTCGGCTGGTTTCAAGCCTTGTAAAATGACTTCCTTCCCTCTCAAAATAAATGCCATCTGTAGCTTGGAGAAATCCCATGTGATTGGGCCCAGCATGCTTAACCATTGTGCACCAAGAACGGTGTCACAACCTTCCAACGGTAGCAAATAGAGATCCACCACAAGAGGGACTCCTTGTGGCACCCTGCAAATGGCCTTGCAGCGACCTGGACTAGATAGCTTTTCCCCATTGGCAACAACCACTTCCAACTTTCCTTCACTGCTAGGAGTTAGGCCCTTTTTTCGTGCAATATTACTTTTCAAAAAATTATGTGTACTACCAAAGTCAATTAGAAATGTTACCCTCTGTTGGCCCAACCTTCTTTGAACACACTTTGTCTGAGGAGTTTTTACCCCATAGATCGCGTTGATGGAGATTTCTGGTACTTCATCAGTTGTGTCAATCTCTGTTTGAGCATGTTCGTCCTCTCCATCGTTTGGCCAGCTCCCTTCGATGAGGAATAGTTTCTTGCAACGATGGCCAGGGCCAAATTTCTCATTGCAGTTGAAGCATAGTCCTTTTGCTCGTTGCTCGCTGAGTTCTGTTGGAGATGACCTTTTAATTGGCATGAAGGACCCACTTGAGCTGGGTGGGTTGGGGCCGACTTTCCTTGGCTCGCTAGGTGCTGCCTTCTTGGTATATAGATTGCGATGTTCATAATGGTGGACGAGACCTATTGCCGCAGCCAAGGTCGCGGGTTGGGAAGCTTGCACGGCTGCTTTAATGTTATCCTCGAGCCCACTTATAAAACATCCAACCTGCTGTACAAGCGTCAATCGACCTGCACGTATCAACAAACGTTCAAATTGAGTTTGATAGTCTCGTACAAACCCTGTTTGTTGCAGCTTTGTGAGATCGTCAAAGAAATCCTGAAATTGGGTTGGACCGTATCGCACATGGAGGCTACTTTTGAAATCCTCCCAAGTGGCAATCCCGAGCTCTTCCTTCGTTAACTGGTACCATAGTTGTGCATCGCCTTCTAAGTTGAATGAGGCAAGAGGGATACGATCCTCTTCTGGTGTTTGTAGGAATTCAAAGAACTGGTCGGCTCTACATACCCAACTGGTGGGGTCCTCTTCCCCATTAAACTTGGGAAAGTCCAATTTAACCATTCGCGGAAGGTAGGTTCCAATGGACCCCATACTGCCATTTTGAAGTGGTCCCATATGTGTCCGCCCGCCCTGTACACACTGGTGGCGGTTGACTATTGAAAGATTCACCATTATCTCAGCCGTTCTTCCCTTGATCGAGTCAAGTATTGATCGTAGCTAACATCTGCTGCATGGACTCCATCACCTCCTTGAAGCCTCACTCCTCATCTGCCTTCAAACTCCCCATCTCGGACTCCAAATGATCTAGGCGTTGATCCGCCATGCCCAGCTCTGATACCAAATTGTTATGGGCTCGGCTCACTGATCGTGTTTGATGCTAGGGAAAGTCCAATGGATCCACAATATTGTCTCGGGCTAGATATCTCAGCTCTCAAGACACCCCTTTGTTCCTGGTTCTACCTATTTTGAAGAGAGCAATTCACCAAGGATAGAGATACAAGAGAGAGATAAAACAATAGTTTTTTCGAGGGAAACCAACCTCTGGTAGTGCAATGCACAACAGTTTTTTCATTCATGCCTGTACTTCCCATACAAAGCAATATTTATAACCCTTGCCATAACCGTCTATCTACTACTCCATTTTCTACCCCACATCCCCTACATATTAAGAGTGCGACCTGTTACAGAAACTACTCAGTCCCACAAGCCCTACATATTAGGTGTTTGACGTAGTACAGAAACTACCTAGTCCCTACATGAAGACCCCACTAGAATTGATCTTCCATGACTCCTAATTACATGCAAACAGTGCCACCTACATGCATCTCACTGCACGTGTCCAGCACAATACTTTATTGAATGAAAATAACACTTAGGAAGCCTGGAAATGTAACACTCTCTTTCTATTTCTAACTCTCTTAATTTGATTTGGATTTGCTGGGTTTCTTGGTGATGTATTCATGAACTGGAAGGGTTTTTCTGTGTAGTTGATGGCTTTGATTGGAGAGCAATTTGAAGAAGGTGAGGACATATGTGGGGTTGTTGCTAGTGTGCGTGCAAGGCAGGATAAGCTTTCTCTTTGGACTAGGACTGCATCAAATGAAGCTGCTCAGGTTTTGATCTCTCTCTCTCTTTGAAGCTTGCGTGTTATTGGTAACTGGCATTAGTTTTTTTCCCCCACAAATGTTTGTATGTCATTATAACTGGATTTAGATTGTTCATTAATGTTGGAGCACTGTGAAAATCTTTCTTTTTCGTGTTATTTTATTCTTCCTGTCAAATTGTTGATATTTTCGGGTTTTTGATTATTGAATGAGAGGTTAAATGATTCATGGAGCTAGATAAAGACCAATTAACGAAAATTCGGCTGCCTTGCCACCTAGGCAGCCTGGCCGAGAAACCGCCTAGGCGTATCTTAGGCGGTGGGGTCTGGGCGTGCATGTCTAAGGTGGGCTCACACATGGACCCATATGCTCCCTCTTTCAATGTAAGAAAAGAAGAAAAAGAAGATGGCATGGCCTCCAAGTGTTTGATGCAAGGTCCCTCTCTCTCACATACTCTCTCTCTCTTTGAATCCAACAAGTCAGTATACGCCTTGAGTTTGTTACCATGGATGCACTTTGAATCTCTCTTTGAATCCAACAAGTCAGTACACGCCTTGAGTTTGTTACCATGGATGCGCTTTGAATCCACTGAAGGGCGGTGGGTGCTTGTACAAGTCAGTACACGGTTTGAGTTTGTTACCATGGATGCACCAATGCTACATGAGGTGGTTCTGATATTGTCGAGGGAATCACTTTAGGTCCAAACTAGCACTCTCCCTCTTGCGCATGTATAGGGACTAAAGAATTGAGGGTTTCTATGCTGTGGACAATTCCTTTAGATTTGCTTATAAGAGGATATAGGCAACAAAATCTCCTTAGCGTTCTTTTATAGATAATGTTGCAACCCAAACTTGAGTTACCTTTGGCTTTCGAAAATCATACGACTTTTTCCTTCTCTCACAAATACAGATCCAGAAGAAAAAAATGAAAAAGAAAAAAAGAGGATGATATTTAAGAATTTCATGCGAGACCTCACGCACACACATACATGCACATGCAAAACACATACACATTCACAAAACACATATACACACCCACCTCAACCCCTTCCCTTAGTGACACAAACCTCCTGCCTTTGTCTTGCCCCCCCACATCAACCCCTTCCCATAGTGACACAAACCACCTGCCTTTGTGTTTGGGCACCCGCTTACATAGCGCAGACCGTTGGCCGCCTAGGCGGCCGCCTCTGCCTTTTTGAGCATTGGTAAAGACATGTCTTGAGTTTCTTTGCAGTGGACCTAAGCTATGATGATTTATTGTCAGTTAGGTCTATGTTTAATGTTCTTGTTGTGTGTATGAATTGTTGGTAAGAAAAAACTTTGAGACATGAGGTTCTTGCTTGTCATGAATTCATATGCATGGATCATAATTCAACTTTCTAATGCATTATGGTGAACCATCATGTCGGTCGGACTTCACATTTTGGTTTGTGATTACAATTGAAAATTTCAATGTCTAATTGTATTTTCAATGTTTAATGATTAATGAAAAAATTGGTTAGTGTGAACGATGGCTCATTGGATCACGCCGATTTTTCAATAAACTACGAATTGTATCATTGTTACAAACACTTGTGACTGATGTTCACAAAGCTAGGCTTTTCAATAAACTACGAATTGTATCATTGTTACAAACACTTGCGACTGATGTTCACAAAGCTAGGCTGCCCACAGACTAGGCAGACCACAGAAAATGGCTTTTTAACATACTTTTAGTAGTGAAATTCTTTTCTTATGTGAATCATGTTATCCTTAATTCAATTTTTTTTGGAATATGCTATGTATGTATAGATTTTGTCAATATATTAACATAAAAAGAAGACAAGAAACTGATGCATCGAGGTGATCTTTGCCATCCATTGATCCATGATTGAGTTCTACACCGGGAATAAGCGTTATAGGAACCAAAATTGGCTGTGTCAGCTTCTTAGTGATCCCATGATATGGAATAGGAAATATCATTGTCAAATTTCCTCTCTCATCTGCTATATCACCAATGCTACATGGGGTGGATAATCCGCTTGAGCTTGCCTGATATTGTTGAGGGAATCACCTTCGCAATCTAAGTTCAAAACATGCACTCCACCAACCATTGCCATAGTGCTTGGGCCTCAGTGATAAAGCATTTGATGTTCTCATGCTAGAATAATGTGCTTCTGCCTTACTTTATGAATCCACTGAAGGGTGGGTGCTTGTACAAGTCAGTACACGCCGAGTTTGTTACCATGGATGCCATGGATGCTCCAATGCTACATGAGGTGGTCCTGATATTGTTGATAGGTGACAATCTGAGGTCCAAACTGGCACTCTCCGTCTTGTGCCGTAAAGTGAATAAAGAATTGAGGGTCTCTATGTTGTGAACAATTCCTTTTGAAATTTTGTCTCTTACTTACAACGAAAGATTTTGCTTATAAGAGGATATAGGCAACAAAATCTCCTTGTCAGGAAAGACATTGCCACTTCCTTCAAACAATACTTGATGCTGGCCAATCTGAATCCTCCTATCGATTCGAAGCTTCTGGGGCATTACCTCCTTTAATAAACCCAAAAGCCAGCCTGCGAGCTTGGTTTCCTCAGACAAATTCTCGACAAATTCTCCAAACTGAGGGATATCATGTCAACTTGCTGCCTACACATTGATTAGTCTCAACTGAAGCCTCTTTATCTTGAGCTACTCCATTAACCCTAGTCCTCGGATATCATGTCAACCAGCTACCTGCACATTGCTGATTAGCTTCAATTGAAGCTTCTTTATCTTGAGCTACTCCATTAACCCTAGTCTCTGAAACATGTGACTTCATCACATTTCTCTTTTGTTAGATGTGAATTGTCATCTGCATGTCATCTTACCAAACTCTTGTTCATAAATGGCTGCAATTGAGCTAGTCACCTAGAAATACGTCCAATAAGTCGGTTCGACTAGGCCTGAGTTGCTCAATGTATGTTGAAGTGCCAGTTACCCTACTCGAGAAGGTGGCTTAAATTAGTGTGCTTTTATAGAAAATGTTGCAACCCAAACTTGAGTTAACTCTGACTTTTGAAAATCATGCGACTCTTTGATTAGTGTTACTCAATTTTTCCATAGTTACCAAAACTTGGTTTTTGATAATTGTTAGTTGATTGGCTGATGCCGACTGGTAATGATTAATGCATACCGTTCCTCTGCTTAATGCCCCCTTGGGAAGGATCTTTATATTATAACTCCTAGACTATCAGTTGTTCACAACTGATGGTCTAGGTGTTGTGTAGTTTACTGTATGTAAACCACATCATTGTATATGCATTGATACCATATATTATTTTGGGAAAGGTTTCTATGCTTCCCCTACCGCATAGAAGTTCTATCCTCCCCCTACCATTCAACCGTCCAATTTTGATAAAGAGAGCCACTTACCGTTTAATCTTAGATCTGACATCTCAAAGTATTTTATTTTTATTTTTTTTATACAAATTGTATGAATATGCAATTTGGTACGTGCCATCTTCTCATTGGAGCGCACCTATAAAAAATATTAAAAATAACTTTTCGATAAAATATAATGACCAAAATACCCCTTGAAACTTTTAGGGGTATTTTGGTCATTTTATTTTATTGAAAATATTTTTTTTTTATATTTTTTGCTAGTGCGAGTTTAATAGAGGAATGGATACCCAAAATTTGGTGTCAAAATAGTTTATAGAAAAAATAAAAAATAAAATAGTGTAGAGAAGTGACATTGTGATTGGGGGCAATCTTAGCCGTCCATTCAGAATGGACTGTTGGATAAGGGGGAGGATAGAACTTCTATGCTGTAGGGGAAGCATAGAAAGCTTGTCCTATTATTTTATCAATAATTTAATGTATTAGCAGTTTATACTTAATATAAAAAATAAAGGATAAGCATTTTATCACCACTAGGCAGATCATGCGGTGGGCCGTCCAAGGCCAGAACTGATGGTCATAACCATCCAGCCGAAAATCCACATAAATACATTGTTTTATAAATGTTTTCCTCTCTCTCTGAAAATCACTTTCTATTTTTTTTTTTTTAGGTTTCTCTTGGATTGTCTGCTTGTATAATAGGATAAGTGTATCTGAAATGAGGATGTTGAGATGGATGAGTGGCAAGATACGAAAGGGTAGAATTCAGAATGAATGCATAGGACGGAACTTAGGGGTGGCTCCAATAGGCGATAAGATGATGGAAAGTAAACTTAGGTGGGCTGGCCATGCATAGCACAAACCTAATATAACACCAGTTAGGAGGGGTGATTTGATGACTTATGATGTGATTGAGGCTATAATCCTTGATGGAGCAGAATGACGGAACATAATTTATATAGCCGACTTCGAATAGTTGGAGTAAGGATTGAATGATGATGATGATGGAAAGTAAACTTAGGTGGGCTGACCATGCATAGCACAAACCTAATACAACACCAGTTAGGAGGGGTGATTTGATGACTTATGATGTGACTGAGGCTATGACCCTTGATGGAGCACAATGACGGAACATAATTCATATAGCCGACTTCGAATAGTTGGAGTAAGGATTGAATGATGATGATGATGGTAATTGTCTTCTAGGATGAAATATTTGAATTTACGAAGTTTGGGGAAAAGTTGTTGTTGGATATGGTTTTTATTTGGGTTTTTTCTGGAAAAAAGGGGGGCGGGGGGGGGGGGGTGGTTCCTGACTGCTATAGTATCACCTAGTGGTGATGAAGTCCTTATCCAAAATAAGTATGCATATATATTTGTTACAATTTTCCAATATATGCATGTTCTCTACTATTTCTACTGTTTAGCTATTTATTTTTTTTGGAAAAACTTGCCAAGTTGTGTTTGAGTCAGGTTTGGCATGCCCAAATCTTCAACTGAGTTGGACTTGTTGAACTTTGAACGCAACTACTTCCAGTTGTGAAGAAAATTAGGGAAGCTTTACTTAAGTTATGTTTATACATTGTTTTCCTTGTCTTGAGTTGTATATTTGATAATTTTTTGCATCGTGGTTCTTGAAGAAGAATTATAGGAACCTCAATGTGGATTTGGAATATATTACACGAAACTTGCTGTCATGGTCTTGTTACTCTTGTCATTGAAGCCTATATTTAAATGGTTGGGTGGTCACTTGCTTTAAGAAATTACTGGAAAGGTTATTTATTCCACACACACAAAAAGGGTTACTGGAAAGGCGTGGTATATTAGGATGTAGCTTTTCTTTGACACCACCTCATATAATTGTGGTGTTATATTATCTTTAACTTTGCAACAATGGTAAACAAGAAGTTGTATGTTGTCACACTCAATATAGTTCACTGTCATGCTTCTTTAATGTAACATTTTGTATGTTTTTACTTTTTGTGCTATCTTTTACTAAATTTCTAAGGAGTGAAATATATTATATTGCCACAGTCATGTTGGGTCTTTTCAAGGGAGACCAAAGCATGGTGGTGTATGCGACACCAAATCATGGTGGTGTATGCTATAGACAGCCTGAGGTAGCAGGATGGCCATATAGGTGTTGAAAGTAGATTTTGGATACTGTATCACCACCCCTAACTGGACATGAACCTCCATGTGCTGCTATAAGCAATGTGCTAGAAACCTATGGGTCACTATCTTAAGAATAAGAATTTCACTCATAAGCAATGATGCTATATATGCCATTTTGAACAATCTAGTGCAGTTATTTGTAGTGCACTATCTTAAGAATAGGAATTTAATTCATCACCATCATGCTCTATAAGCCATTTTGAACAGTGCAGTCGTTTGTACCCTGAACAGTGCAGTCGGTTGTACCCCTCTGGGTATTTAAAGTTTAAGCCCATGCAATTTTTTATTAGATATGCATAGTTGCCCGGTATAGAGCTTGTACTTTGTTTTTATCTATAAGTCAATTGATAAATGTGTTCTATTAAGTTAATGGATAAATGCTTGTCTATGTTCTCTTATCTCTTGTTTATTAATCTTAAATGTTCTTTTTGAATATCAAATATGTTCAATTTTCATGTTCATTCCATTTTCACTTTTTTCATCTTTCCTATCTAATTATGAAGTAATACTTTAGGTATTTTTAAAATTAATTAATATGTATATATAAAATGATGTACCCAACAAAAAAATTTATCAAAATCACGCCCTTGCATGACCTAGCTTGTGTAGGGCTGGCAATGGACCCGGACCGAACCCGGGACCCGTTGGGTAGACCCGACATGGGTCCGGGTATGGGTCCAAACCTTGGATCTGTGGGTAGGGTCTGGGTCCTTTATAATGGACCCGAAGATTCTCCGGTACGGGTCCGAATACTAGTGGACCTGCCCCATACCCGACCTGGTACTTGAAGTTTCCCACCTCTTTATCCAAATTTCCCAAAACGTTACACGCCGCATTAAATGCTCATTAGGTCTAAATTTCTTAAAATATTGAACGCCGCATTAAATGCTCTTAAGGTTAAAAAATAGCATGGAATCGCAAAACCATATTATATAAAATATTATTCAATCAAACACTCTCTATTATTATTATTTTTACTTAAACTCTAATTAATAAAAAACACATTTTTAAATTTTATCATCATTAAAAAGAACTAGGTTTATCCTCGTACATTTTAAAGAGCATTGTGCTCCTTCAGGAGCAAAAAATTACTTTGTGGTTAACACGAATGTGTAATACATACATGTGAGAGGTAATAAAATATTTTAATGATAAAAATTGATTATTCAAAATGACAAGGATTACATCCTCTTTCATGATATCTAAATTTCGCAAAACATTACACGTCGCATTAAATGCTCATAAGGTCCAAATTTTTCAAAATATTACATGCCGCATGAAATGCTCATACGGGTAAAAAATAGTGTGGAACCGCTAGACCATAGTATATAAAATATTATTTAATCAAACACTTTCTATTTTTTTTCCACTTAATATCTAATTAACAAAAAAACACATTTTTATATTTTTATCATCATTAAAAAACCTAAGTTTATCCTTGTACATTTTAAAGAGCATTGTGCTCCTTCGGGAGCACAAAATTATTTTGTGGTTAATACGATTGTGTAACACATACGTGTGAGAGGTAATCGAATATTTGAATGATAAAAAAATTGATTATTCAAAATGACAATGATTACATCATCTTTCATGATATCAAAATTTCCCAAAATAATACATGCCACCTTAAATGCTCATAAGGTCCAAATTTCCCAAAATATTACATTCGCAAAATATTACACGCCGTATTAAATGCTCATAAGGTCCAAATTTTCCAAAATATTACACGCCACATTAAATGCTCATAAGGTTAAAAATAGTGTCGGGTATGAGTCTAGGTCCTGAGTCCAAAATTGCTCGTTGGGCACGTGTATGGGTATGTTCAATTTGGAACCATCAAGTCCGGGTACATATAGTTTATTTCGGGTCCAGTTCTGGGTTTGGGTCGGGATCCAGCTAGACCCGACCTGTTGCCACCCCTAGGCTTGCGGACTTAGATGGGTTGTGAACAACTTGACAAGGTAACTTGCCAAGTCACATTAAATGCTCATAAGGTTAAAAATAGTGTCGGGTATAGGTCCAGGTCCCGGGTCCAAAATTGCTCGTTGGGTACGTGTACGGGTACATTCAATTTGGAACCATCGAGTCCGGGTACATATAGTTTATTTTGGGTCTAGTTTTGGGTTTGGGTCGGGGTCCAGGACCCGTTGCCACCCCTAGGCTTGCGGACTTAGATGGTTTTTGAACAACTGGACTAGGTAACTTGCCAAGTCAGGTCGTTCCAATAGGGGCGGCAATGGGTTGGGTCCAGCTGGACTCGGATCTAAACTTGAAATAAACGATATGTACCTAGATTGAACGTACCTTTACTCGTACCTGACGGACAATTTTGGACCCGGGACCCGGACCCATACTTGACACTAATTTTCAACCTTATGAGCATTTAATGTGGTGTGTAATATTTTGGGAATGTAATATTTGGGAAATTTGGACCTTATGAGCATTTAAGGCGGCGTGTAATATTTAGGGAAATTTGGATATCATGAAAGATGATATAATCATTGTCATTTTGGATAATCAAATTCTATCATTAAAATATTTTATTACCTCTCACACGTATGTGTTACACATTCGTGTTAGACACAAAATATATTTGTGCTCCCGAGGGAGCACAATTCTCTTTAAAATGTTTGAGGATAAACCTAGTGTTTTTTAATGATAATAAAATATAAAAATGTGTTTTTTGTTAATTAGAGATTAAGTGAAAAAAATATATGAGTGTTTGATTGAATAATATTTGATCTAATATGGTCTTGCAGTTCCATGCTATTTTTAACCTTAAGAGCATTTAATGCAGCGTGTAATATTTTTGGAAAATTTGGACCTTATGAGCATTTAATGCGGCGTATAACGTTTTGGGAAATTTGGATACAGGGGTGGGAAACTTCGGGTCTTGTGTCGGGTAGGGGCGGGTCCACTAGTATCGAGACCTGTACCCGAGATTCTTTGGGTCCATTATGAGGGACCTACTCGCGGGTCCAAGGTTTGGACCCATACCTGGACCCGTGTCAGGTATACCCGGGTCGGGTTCGGCTCCATTGCCAGCCCTATGTCCCTAGTTCGCAACCACAATAGGACGACCCTTTGAACTTGATGAGCCAAGGACTTCTTTTTATTTTTCTTCCTTTCCTCATTGGCAATTGACAGATTTAGTTCTTGGACTCTTCTTAAATAATTTTCATCCCTGTCTTGCTATAGTTTAAAGTAAACTTCTGTTTTTATTATTTTTGTTCGACTATTTTGGTAATTCTTTTCTCTTGATTATTTCTTAATTCTCACTATGCATGCATGATTAATGATTCTTGTTGGATTAGCATCCTGTAAGCTGAATGTGGAAACAGGAAATGCTTCTTTAAGCTGAATGTGAAAAACATGGAATGCTTCCGAAAGAAATTTCATCCTTTTCTTGCTATAAGTTCAAATAAAATTTTGTATTTATTAATTTTGTTTAACGATTTTGGGAATTGTTTTCTTTTGATTATTTCTTAATTCTCACTATGTAAGCATATATTGATGATTCTCTTGATTGGATTATGGTCCTGCAAGCTGAATGTGAAAAATGTCGAATGCTTTCACCTGGATTTGAAGGTTGTATTTAATTTTTTAGTTTGCATGCAGGTGAGCATTGGTAGGCAGTGGAAAGAGATAACTGATTTCACGGAGAAGATTGGATACAGTGTCCATGTAAGAATTTTCCCCCCTTTTTTTTTTGTTTTTCTTACAAGCATGGTACTTCTACCATTTACCTTTGATATAAGGAGGTCACAATTATTCATAACCATCCGATGTGAAATCTGATAGCTTGGGTGTGTAACATACTTCGAAAAAATTTCTTTTGAAGTTTAAGTTTGGTCAATGGAATAAATGCAGTTGTTCAATTTCACATCCAATGATCAAGATTAATCGTGACCACCTTGTACCAAAAGAAAATGGTCCCATTGTCTACTTTTCTTGTTTTCTTATGCTTATTACTTTGGTTTACATAATTTTTTTTACAGGTATATATGGTTTTATAGGACAGATAATTTTTAAGACAAGAAAACATTATTATTTACATATATATTGTGTTTTTTCCCCTACTTTAGTCAATGATTCTCTATTGGCTTCTGCAGGATGATGCCAGAAAGGATAGACAATCAAAAAGATATACTGTCTAGTACATGGTATTGGTGTGTTCTTTTTCTTCCGTGTTCTTAAGAGCTCATATGATTTTAATGACCCATCTTGTTCTGTTTTAATAGTATGTTGAACTTTTAACAATGAAATATTGATGGCTCTGTACATGGTATTGGTGTGTTCTTTTTCTTCCGTGTTCTTAAGAGCTCATATGATTTTAATGACCCATCTTGTTCTGTTTTAATAGTATGTTGAACTTTTAACAATGAAATATTGATGGCTCTGTAAATCTGTACCTTGGTCTCTTTCATGTATTCTTCTTTCTCATACTATTTTTGCTTCAAACTTCAAAGTTTAGGATGAGAAATGGGGAAACACGTTTCTGACAGTGTTAGTTATTTTTGATTCCAAGAAAGGAGTCTCACTGTTATTTTGGAATGGAAGAGAATAATTCCAGTGTTTTTACTTGAGTAGTCAAGATGTTTCACTTTCTATATTAAGTTGCCTTTTGTATTTGGAAAAGTATACAATAAGGCTATTTATTTTTGGTACAATGACAATTAATCTTGACCATTGGATGCAAAATTGGTTGGCTGCATTTGTTTTATTGACTAGGCTTAAAGTTCAAAAGAAATTTTTTCAAATTTTGTGAGATACCCAAGTTGTCAGAGTTCACATTGGATATTTATAGGTAATTGTGACTTTGTACTAGAGGTAAATCATAGTATACAATACTTGTGAATTTAAGGTTATAGTATGATTTTTTTTTTTTTTTTTCACACACAAAGCAGAAGTCCTTTTATGTGTGTGTGGTGATTTAAAAACAAACATTTTTTTCTTGGAGATAATTTCATCTTCCAAACGTCTTGACAAGTGGCAGAATCCAACATGGGTAGCAATTTCTACAATTTCTACTTTAGAAAGGTGAATTTGAATTTGGTTTAGAGGAATCTCTCCCTCCCCTTCTGAATCTTTGGAGCCTCTCTCTCAATCTACGTCTCTAGGAGTTTCTCTCTCCTCCGAACCTTTTTAAGGCTTTCTGTAATCTCTCTCTATGCGGCCTTGAGGCATTTTTCTCAATTGTATTGAGTACTTCATTTATCTTTATTTTTTTTAAGGTAATTCAATGGGGAAGATAGGCCCTACCCATTTTTCAGAGAAGATACCTACCAGTTTAGGAGCTATTGTTTTTTTTCAGGGAATATACCTACCAGTTTAGGAGTTATTTTTTTTTTAAGGTGTTGGTGGGATTCTGTCGGGGGTAATGGAAATTTTTTTTAAGGTGTTGGTGGGATTCTGTCGGGGGTAATGGAAACCAATGTGGTGACTAGAGTGTCAGGGTGTTGCTACCACGACTCCAGCCTTCTGATTTTTTCTAGTGCAAGACAGAAGGTTGTAGGGGTTTAGACTTATATTTTGAAAAAGTTAATCTAGTAACTAT
The DNA here is from genome assembly GCF_054954075.1 of Amborella trichopoda. NCBI lineage: Eukaryota > Viridiplantae > Streptophyta > Magnoliopsida > Amborellales > Amborellaceae > Amborella > Amborella trichopoda. The sequence continues at coordinate 5,930,195 of NC_142342.1, read as the reverse complement.
GGGTTATGCAAGAGCGAATTTTGGCAAGTTTTTGGGTATATTTAAAGGGTGAGGTTTGTATAGGGCCGAGGCTCTAAACAATCAATGTAAAGCGCGCTTTCAAATAGTGTTGAGAAACGAGAATTGTGGTTTCTATGTTGAAAATTTGCGATAGCTTTGAAATATATATTCATATCTAATTATAAAATTTCAAGCTTAATAAATTGTGTAGATCGAGTAGATCTATGACAACTTGAAAATTGACGGTCCAAAGTACTATTTCCAAATCTTGAAATCTATTTTTTATTCATTTCCATGCATCTTGATGTTGAGATGATCAATTTGAAGATATTTGGGCATAAAAAAAACCTCTTCTAGTGAAAATTTTGAGCTGTGCTCTAATTTGGTTGTTTAGAGCCTCAACTCTACATAAACTTTTTCCATATTTAAAAGGTTAGACGTTCAAAAAGAAGTAACGCACACCTCCATCCCCAGTCGTGAAATTTTAAAATTTAAAATATACAAATCAAACAAATTTATAGATACTTGAAAATCTTAAAAATAGATAGTCCAAGTAACTTGTTACAAGATGTACTATTCTTATTTTTAAAACTTTGAAACAAATTTTTTTAGGATGCGGTTTATATAGAGCCTAAGCTTTAAACAATCAAATTAGAGCCTATCTTCAAATAGTGTCAGGGAATGTGGCTTCAATACTGAAAATCTTGAGAGATCTATGAGCCTTAGTTTCATATTTATTTATAAAATTTAAAGCTTCAAAAATAGTATAGATTGAGAAATCTATGAAAACTTGAAAATCCTTAAAATTGACGTTCCAAAAATACGAACCAAATCTCTCTCTATTATGTTTCAATTTTTTCCTATTTATTTATTTTTTAATAACTTGGTTAGGGCCAATGCTGAGTTAATGGCCCAAGCCAAGTTTTAGACTACTGATATTGATGATATATTAAAAATACAAGAAAAATACAAATATCGACAAAACAATTTTTGTTTTTTTCTTTTTGTGGGTAAATCAGAAGAAAAAGTTGTTCTAAGAAGGGTGAGGACCTTAAACTTTCTCTTAACCCGTCCCAAGCTTGGGTAACGAGGCTCTGAATCTGTCCCAAGCCTAGGTAAAAGGGTGGGTTGTATTAGGTAGGCGGCCAATGTAAACCTTTGTGAAAAATTCTCATGATTTCGGAATACTATTTGCTTATGTTAGGGCAATCCCCGTAAGCAACGTGTAGTACCAAAAATTGAATGTAATGAGAAAAAAGCAAGGGTTAGCTAGGGGTTCCTTAGAAACGACTCACCACGGTACCCCCCGGTTCCATTAGAAAATAGACAAGGGTACCTGCATCAGTCTGGACGAGTGAGGGTAAAGAAACTAGTCCAAGAGAATAGGATTCTCTTGGAGACATGGAATGTAAGAACGCTTATAGGTAAGAGAGTAGAGTTAGTGAATACAATGTGAAGAAGGAGGGCAAACATAGCTTGCCTACTTGAAATTAAGTGGAAAAGAAAAAAAAGCTAAGGAAATGATGGGTATAAACTTTAGTACACAGGAAATAAGAATAATCGAAATGGCATAAGCATAATAGCAAACAAGCATTTAAAAGAAATGTCAACTTTACTTTATGGGGTAGATTATTGGGCGGTTAAGGAACAACATACCCACATAATGAGTGTAGCTTAGATGATGATGCTGAGATGGATGAGTGGAAATGCAAGAAAGGATAGAATTCGAAATGAGTACATTTTAGAAATTTAGGTGTGACACTAATAGGTGAAAAGATGAGAGAAAATAGACTTAGGTGGGCTGGCCATGTGTGACACACACCCAAAAAAGCACCTATTAGTAGGTACGAGTTAGTACAAGTGGAAAACTCCAAAAAAGCAAGGGGTACAACAAAAAAGACATGGTTGGAAGTAGTGAGAAAATATATAAAAACTTATGGCCTCACTAAGAGTATAACTCTTAATATAGCAAAATGATAGACCAGGATTCATATGGCCGACCCCAATTAGTTGAGAAATTTTTTTGATGATGATGATTAAATTAGCAAAAGAAGTTGGTCCCTACTTATTTTCATTAATATAACAATAATGAAATATATACTATAAGACTATTTACTTCTGATAAAAGGTCACAATTATTATTAGCTATTGGATTTTTTGACTTTGGCGGCCCAAACAATGACACTACACCAATCACCTGATTTCACATATAACAATCACTAATTATTGACTTTCTTGTATAAAAAATAAATGGCCTTATCATATACATTTCCTTAAAATAAAAGGTGTGATTTGTATAAGGTGGCAATCTTAAACAATCAAAGTAAGGTGTACCTCTAAACATTGTCATAAGATGCAATTTTGCTGTTAAAATTTTTAGGATGGTACAAGAATCAATTTTTATCTCTAATTATAACAATTTAAACTCCAAAAATAGTTCAAATCAAGTGGATCCATAAATGCATGAAAATCTTGAAAATGAAAAGTCCAAATAATATGCTTCAAGATGTGGTATATTTAGGACTTGATATCTCTTTTTTTCTCCATATCTATACATCTGGATGTTGAGATAATCGGCTAGAGGTTTTCCAACATCAAGAAAAACCTTTTTCGAAAGATTTTAGAGATGCAACTTAATTCTACTTTTTAAGGTGTCAACATTATATAAATATTTTTCAAAAATAAACTATATTAACAACAAAGGAGATCCTTGGATGAGGAATATTCTCGAACCAGAAAGCAAAAAGAGAGAAATAAAATACAGTGGTCATATTTGCCAAAATGTGGCTGATGAAGCAATTGCACCTCTTTTGGCCAATAAACCCATGACCTGATTAGCCTGTTAACAAATGTGTATGAAGCTCCACTGGTAAACTCAAAGCCATCAAAGGTAATTTCGAATTGAAGTATAGGATCTCCATGGAACTGTCTCAGAAACCTGCTTCAAGCCCACCAAGAGTCACTTTCAATTTCAATGCTCTCACAGTTAATTTGTTTTACCTATCGCAATACCCTCTCCAAAGCCCAAAACTCCGCTACATTATTTGTGCTCCCTAGAATGGATGAAGTTTCTGTAAGGCATTGGTTTTATGAAAACAAAGTAAAGCCTCACTCCTCAAATTTTAGTAAGCAAGTCTCCGTTTAAAACATGAGTTTTTCAACAAATCTCCGATTTTTTGAAATCCATTTAGAACTCCGAGTTTTTCAAAAGATATTCAAAAGATCATTTTTTTTCATGGAACCGATGTACACACGTATTTTATCTTTTTTCAAAAAAATTCTTCCCTATTTCTTCATTAACTGAATATTATTGAATTTTTACTAAGATAAACAAATTAATAGTAGGAATAAATTACGAATCTTGATTTAAAGTAAAATTCCGTAAAATGTTTCACCAATAATTTCCCTTAAAAAAGTTTATAAACAATTACAAACAATATATTCTCCAAAAAAAAGATATCAGAACATTCATATATCTCAAAATAATAGGCAGAGTTAGAAGACTAACCCAATGAAAATATGTTTTTTTTTTGTTCTTTAAACCCAGTGCATCCCTATAAATAGCAGATTTTATGAGATTCGAAATTTCGAAGTTGCTTAAAGATTTTGTATACTAAAGCTTGAAGCAGCTAGGATTTCAGCGTGAGATTCAAATTTGCTTAAACATTTGTTGCTTTCTTTTATATATAGATAAATTCGATTAATTTTATTTTTTATGTTTTTATTTTGTTGGTGTATACAACATAGCATTTTGATTGGATTACTATTTTACGTATTTGGGTTTGTATTTTGTTTTAGTTAATTGCAATCCTATACTGAGAATCTTTTTTGTGTTTTTTTTTTTCTTCAAACAATAATCCTATGTCTTAGTTTACAGTTTTTGTTGTCTACTAATGTAGTTCTTGTGTTGAGTATTATTTATATTTCATTTTATGCTCCAAAAAATATGTGTCGTGTTTCGTGTTGTTACAACAGAGTAAGCACTAGCGTTGGACTTACTAAAAGTTTAGACAATAAATTGTCAACTATCACTCTAATGACACTAGGTAAGGTCATAAAATTATCGTTCAATGGCTTTAATGTATCTGTACAATAACTGCAAATCATAATCCTATATTATGTCATCTTTACATATGTGATTTTTTCACTCCGTTTTTTGCGACAAATCCGAAGTATTCACGACTTTATAACTTACCTCATTTTTTGGCGATTCGTATTGTTGTCCAGATTTTTTCTACCGACTTTTTGAAACAAATCGATTTATTACTGATGTTCTGGCTTGTTGATGTGTTAATATTCCTCGACATGCTAACTATGCCTCAAATCTTCTTCCGGAAAGCATTTTGGGCATCGAAAATTTCATTTATTGAAACTCAATAAATGATACGGATCATGAGGATATATGAACACTTAATTTTAGGGCAATATGGTTGGTTTACATAATGTCTTACCATATACCTAGGGCTATAAATCCTAGTTTTTTTTACAACGTATTGGACAAGATCGAGATGATCGATTTAAAGATTTTTCGATACCAAAAATGTAATTTTTGGTGAGTTTTGAGGTGAGCCTTTACTTATTTTGATAGGGCTGCAGCCCTAAAAACATTTTCCCTCCAAACTAATGCAAATAATATTGAAATATTTTGAACCATATTATAAATATAATGGAAAATGATTCCCAAAAGCTCTGAGAAAACCTCCGATATAAATACTTGTCTTAAATTCTTTATTTCATTAACTTAAAGAAATACTTAGAGTTTTCCAACTGAAAGCGAAGAGATTCTTCAAATGATATTTTGAAATATATTGCAAATATACCGGAAAAGTATTAAAAAAAACTCTAGGCTAACCACCAAAGTATGTGTTTTCTCTTTTTCTTTTGCTTTTTCTTTTTTTTAATTTAAAAGAAACAATAAAACTTTTCTAAACGTAGTGGACAGAAACTTGACATTTTCAAATTTTGACTATATCCCTAAAACATTAGGAAAATTGAGAATATGAACAAAATGTTGGTGATATTTTGAAGGAAAAAGTGTTTTGTGCATCAGAGGAGGAGGGGACGCAATTCTACATTTGCGTCCCCTGATGCATGACGCATCCATCCTTGGATGCGAATGTGGTAGTCCAACATTGAAACAAAACTGATGGGCAATATTTTTTTTTTGAAAATATCATTTTTTATTTTTTAGATTTATTTATTCATAATAATGGTCCCCAAAAAATTTAAGTTCAAAATCCATCTCGAGAATAGATTATAGATAGAGCGCGCATATGTACTTATGAAAGCCGACTCATAAAACCGCGTCCTATTTTGAAACGGTGGTCTTTGTATAAGAGGTCAACCGTTAACGATCAAAATAAGGTGTACCTCTAAATCTTGCTAAAAGATATTGTTTCGATGTATTTCTATAAGAAAAAAAAAAAAGATATTGTTTCGATGTATTTCTATATATATAAAAAAAAGATATTGTTTCGGTGTCGGAAAACCTTACATAGAGCTATATATCTATCTTCACCATTAATTATGAGATAAAAAGTTCCAAAAATGTAGATAACGCAAAAACACTTAAAATATTTCAAAATGGATGATCTAGATGATGTATACTTTTTAAGGACTTGAAATCTTTTTTTTTTCATATCCATATTCCGAACATCTCAAGACGAGATGATTAATTGTAGGGTTTTCCAACATCAAAACAACCTTTTTTCATGTTAGTTTTTAAGGTATACCTTACTTCTACAATATAAGTGTTAAACTTATATAAACGTTTTCCATTTTGAAATGTATTGAAAAAGTATTCCCAAAATTCTTGGAAAATCACCAACACATATTTCTCTTGAAGTATGTTTCTTTAACTTAAAAAAAATTGAAAATTTCCAAACCAAAGGTAGGATAACCTCAGTTGACATTTTGAAAGGGGTACGATTTGTATAGAGCATAGGTAAGATAACCTCAGTTGACATTTCCAAACCAAAGGTAAGATAACCTCAGTTGACATTTAGAGCCTAGTATCGAGAAATAGGGTTTTAATATTGGAAATACTTGTGATAGCCTTAAAATATATATATTTTTTATTTATAAAGTTTAAAGCTTCAAAAATAGTGTAGATCGACAGATCTATGAAAACTTGAAAATCTAGAAAATTGATGCTCCAAAAATTTGTCACAAAATACACTATTTAAATTGCCTATTTAAATTAGGAAAAAGTTTATAAAAGGTTGCAACCTTAAAATGTAGAATTACAAATGCATCTCAAAAATCCATGGAAAAATATTGTTTTAATCTTGAAAAAACCTCTAATTGATCATCTCGACATCGAGATGTATAAACATCAAAAAATTTGAGTCCCAGAAATAGTACATCTTGCAATACATTATCTAGACCGTCCATTTTCAAGATTTTCATATGTTTATAGATCTACTTGATTTTAACTATTTTTGAAATTTAAAATTTTATAATTAGATATGAAAGTAGATTTTGAGATAAGGGTGCGGTTTGTTTAGAGCCGAGGCCCTAAACAATCAAAATAAAACCCACCTTCAACTAGTGTCGAAAAATATGGTTTCAATATTAGAAATCTTTGTAATAGCCTTAAAATATATTTTCAGCTTTAATTATACAATTTAAATATTCAAAAATAGTGTTGATTGAGCAGATCTATAAAAATCTTGGAAATTGTTGGTCTAAAAATGTGTTACAAGAAGCACTATTTCCAACACTTGATATCCATTTTTTTTTCTTATGTCCATGCATCTTGATATCTAAATGTCAATTTGAGAATATTTGAGCATTAAAACAACCTTTTCTAGTGAAAATTTTAAGGTGGGCTCTAATTTGATTGTTTAGAGCCTCAGCTCTATATAAACTCTTTCCCTTGAGATAATTCTAAGAATTTTTTTTACTAAGATTATATGTTATGATAAAATTTGGAGGTGCGCCTTAATTGGATTGTTTAAGGTTGCAACCTTACAGAAACTACACGCTTTAAATTATGGATGTGGTTAGCATGCGGCCACCGCATAATGTAGAAATGCGGTCTTGGCAAAAAATATATCTTTTAAATATAATTTGGTCCTAATTTTTAGAGAATATATAAACTGTATCATGAAAATCATGAATATGAAACAAAAAAAAATGAAAACTAGAAATAATAATTATGCTAAAAAAACATTTCTACTGTTAATTACAATTGTTTTTAGATGGACCACCTAGTTGCATCTTTTAGATGCGAAGAGTTTATCAAAATACAACTCACTTATCAACTATTTAATATTTTACTAATTTCAACTATTCCAGCACTTGCACATGGTTATGTGTGTTGTGATTGGTATTTTAAAACTAAATTAAAATATATGAGTAAAATATTACGTAGTGGTAGGTCAACGGCGTGATCACCAGCCCCATTTTTCTAGTAATATTGATGAAAGGGAAAGGTTTATATACGGCTGAGGCACTACACAATCAAATTTGAGCCTATTTCAAAAATTTCATTAGAAGAGGTTGTTTTGATGCTCAAATATCTTCAAATTGATCATCTTGACATCATGATGCATGGACATAAGAAAAAAAATGGATCACAAGTTTTGGAAATAATGTATTTTGTGAAGCATTTTTGGACTGTCAATTTTCAAGATTTTTAAGTTTGCATAGATATGCCGATCTATGCTAATTTTGAAGCTTTAAAATTTATAAATAAATATAAAAATATATTTTAAGGCTATCACAAAGATTTCTAATATTGAAACCACATTTCTCGATCATATTTAAAGGCAGGCTCTAATTTGATTTTTTAGAGCGTCTATACAAACCGCACCCTGAATGAAAAGGTACATGTGAAGCATTATTAACGAAAATGATGATGCGAAGCACCATTAATGAAAAGGAAGATGCGAAGCAGCTTGAGCTAGGTCAACCGCGCGATCACCAGCCCCATTTTTTAAATAACGCATTGCTTGAAAGTTGAAACAACGGGAAAACGAAGCGAGCGAATGGAAGGGAAATAGTAATGAATAACCACGCCAATTCTAGTGGTCCTTCTCTCCCTCTTCTGGTTTACTGGTGGTCATGATCTAACATTGTTGGTGGTTTTCCTATAAATCTTCACGTCCCAGTTTGAGGAGCCTTCAATTCTCTAACTCCATGGACCTTCCAATTCCACATTGGCCTGAACAACTCCTCCTCGCCACCATTTCCTTCCTCTTCATGCTTTACATCAACCAAAGGAACAAACCCCGTTGTCTCTTGGCCCCTGCTTGCCATTCTCCTCTCCCTCGCCATGAACACGCACTGCATGTTCGACCCGAGCCCATGGCACCTTCTTCTTCTTGGGCCCTACATAAAACACATCGTCAAGACCAACTTCTCTAACTATGGCAAGGGCGAGGACGCTTCAATGATGTTTACGGAGATGGCATCTTCAGTGCAGAGTCCGAGTCGTGGAGGATCCAGTGCAAAATGTGCCATGCTCACTTCCAATCTAAAGACTTCAGGGCCTTTCTTGCAACCACAACTCAAATATCTTACAGACTCGGGGTTGTTGCCATTGTTGGGTCAGGCAGCGCACCAAGGCTCACAGGTAGACTTGCAGGATTTGTTGATGAGACTCAGGTTTGATAGGACGTGCACCTCGATCCTTGGAAGGAAAGCCGGCTGCCTTTCCCCAAGCCTCCCTGTCGTCCGGCATCTCAGGCCTTGCAGCTGGTGGAAGCTGATGAAGAGACTGGAAATCGGATGGGAGAAGAGGGTGGTGCATGCACGACGATGGGACGATGAAGGCCCGCTCCTTTATTCTATATATTCGATGGCGAGGACGAAGTAGATATGGGGGAAGGACTGCAGAGAATTTAGGCCTGAGAGATGGATCGGAGAAGGTGGGGAGCTGAAGTCAACCTAGAATTCAAGTTCATGAGCTTCAACGCAGGGCCAAGGAGTTGCTTAGGGCAGGACATGGCCTTCACTCAGAAGAAGATAGCTATGGCCACCATACTTGCCAATTTCCTTGTGGAGGTGGTGGAGGGCCAAAATGTAAGCCCTAAAATTACAGTGATCCTCTCAATCAAGAATGTCACCATAAAAGAGAGGCCACTTCAGGCCTGGTTTGAGCACTTCAAGTTTACCGCTTTGCTTCCAACTGTGTGTTGTACTGGGCCGCATTGTCTTGCTGCATGTTTTGTGTGGGCACTTTCACTTGTGTGTTGTACTGGGCAGCATTGTCTTGTTGCATGTTTTGTGTCACTTGTGGTTTTAACACGTGTCATCTCTCAAAATTTAAAAAGGTGCAACCCTTTAAAAATCTCTAATTTTTATGTCACGTATCTCTCCCCTCTTTTTTTCGTAAATTTTTTTCTTTCTTTTACTCCTAAAATCTCTTATTATCAATTTTTTTTTATTACATTTATCTTTTTGACTTCTAAGTTTGGGAAAAGATAGGATTAGCCCACTAGCTCATATGAGCAAATGACACCAACGGTTCAGATTGAATATGGACCGATCTGACAATCACAGATGTCCCGTAGTGTTTGAATTTTAGTTTTTTTTTTTACAAATCTAAATCACTTGAAATTTTAGACGTGTGTTCATAGAAAATAAGTGAATATTTTAAAAATATCAAAAAAAATATTTTACATAAATAAATTGACCAAAATACCTCCAAAATGTTTTGGGGGGTATTTTGGTCTTTTTTACGAATAATGTTTTTTATATTTTTATTAGGTGCACCTTAATGAGAAGAATACATACCTAAAATTTAAAGTGGTTTGGATTTGTAGAAAAATAAAAAAAAATACAAACACTACCGAACATCTGTAATCGTCAGATCGGCCTAAATTCAATCATGACCATTAAGCTGATATGTTCATATGAGCTAATGGGCTAATCCCATCTTTTCCCTTTTAAGTTTTTTTCTCTCAATATTTGAAAAGATGCACGAAATCCATGTAAGATTAAATCGGTCATTTTTTTGAGGTATTTATGTTTGGGAAAATATGGGGTAAAAATTATATCTGTTTCTTGGGGTATCGGTGTGGATGTAACGCCTGCGTAATGGTGTGACACTCGGAAGGTAAGAGGGCGTGAGATTAGAACGTGGGAGGGTGAATGTTATTTTTTTTGCTCCAGGATTCTCATCAAGAGAGAGATTCCATTAAGGCAAGTAGAAGACACCGACATTTTGTTAGTTATGCTTTCCCTGAGTTTTACTGTTCTCTCAACTGCGTGAGACAAGCCAAACTAATGGCAAAATAAGTAAAACCTAGATTAATAATTTATCCTCCCATATTTAGGCTCTTCAATACATGAAATTAATAAAAAAAAAAATTTAGACCTTCAAAGTAAAAAATTAAGTGTTTTTAGATCTTGAAGGGTAGTTTGCAATTTTTTAATTTTCCCTCATTAAATTTTTGAATTTTTAATATTCGAATTAACAAAAATACATGATCCAACAGGGAAATGTAATTTTTGCATTTTAAAAATACAAAATTTTAGTAAAATTTAGTTTTTAAATTTTGAAAATGTCGAGGATACTAAAATGCAAATTTTGGATTTTTAAAATATGAAATTCAATTTTCAAATAAATTTTAGATTTTCTCTATAATTGTTGAGATATTTTTTTGGGGTAAATATAATTGTTGGCACATTATTTTTTAAAAAAATTTAATATTTAAATCCAATTTTTAAAATCTAAAAATGTATTTTTCATTCAAATTTCAGGATTTCAAAATATGAAATTGTTGTGACATTTTTTTCGATAAATAAAATTGCTGGGACACTAGAATTTTTTTCACATTTTTTAGATATTTAAAGTCCTAAAATTTAATTTTTAAATAAATTTTTTATTTTCAAAATGTAAAAATTTTAGGGGATGCTAAAATGAAAATTTTTGAATGTTGAACATCCAAAAGTGTTAAAAAAAAAAGAGGGCAATTCATTTTGTGTGGTACATGGCTTCTCATGGCTTTGTCCACTTTTATGAGATCCTTAATTTTTTTCCTTTTCCTTTTCCTTATATGTCTTTTAATTTATTTTGTTTGGTATTTTTCATTTATAGGTTTAAGAATATCCAGACATTTCCTTATTTAGTCTTAATCTTGCCCTATTTTACATGCAGTAAGGTTGGTGTAATTTTATATACTGGCTACTTTGAATGATTATTTAAATTTATTTTATGCTATTTATTTTTAAGAATCCTACAACCTTATGCATCTTTTAATTTATGTTGTAATTGTATTGAAAATTTAATATTTGTAGTGCATCAGTTATTTAAGTAATTTATTTTTTGAGTTCTAATTTATTAGAATGATTTACTTTTTAAGATTCTTTCAGAAGTTAAAGAATAAAATTTGAAAATTTACCACATTCTAATTGTCCAAGCATAAAAATGGAATATTTTAAACATTTTGCGAGGTTATCTTTTTAGGATTTAAGTTTTTATTCAATGAGGTTTTCCAATTTTCCTTCTTAATTTAAGAAAATCACTTTGAAAATTTTCATACACACGTTCAAAAAATACTTATCTATAGGTAGTCTTTAGGTTTGTACATATTTGACATTCAAAGTACGGTGATTATATACATAACCAAAGTTTCATAGGTCTAACTCTGCATTGAGATTTTCTAATTTTTTGAAAATTTTGGAAATTTAAAAAAACATAAAAGAAAACTTGAAATTTAAGAATTATTTTATTTTTAGAAAATGAAATAATTCTTCGTTTTTGAATTTCGATTTCCAAAAGCTTGAAATTAAGGTTTCTTTAAATTTTTTAATATTAGAAATCTAAGATTACATGATAATTTATTTTTAAAAATGATTTTCTTGCTTCTAATTAATTTAATTTATTTTATATGCCTGTTTATGGGACATCTACATATCTCATTTTAAGAAGCGTGACATTTGAATTTATACATAACAATAGTAGTTTACTCCTTGATAGTGAGATGTTGCTATCTCATTTTGAAAAGCACAACCTTGATTTCGTAAATGCTTTTAGAAAATTTCAATTATTTTATATGTCACATGCTTCTAACAAACACGTGCGAAGTACTTTGCACGGGCATTCCATTAGTATTATATAAGGAAAAGCTTTCTATGTTCTCCTTACAACATAAAAGTTCTATTATCCCTTACCATCCAGCCATCTATTGTTTATCAAGGGAGTCACTCATCGTTTGATCTTAATATTTTATTTTTAGTTTTTTTAATACAAATTATTTGAATATAAAATTTAGTACGTGCCATCTTCTCATTGGGGCACACCTATAAAAAATATTAACAATAGTTTTTCGATTACACATAATGACCAAAATACCCTTTAAACTGTTCAGGGGTATTTTGGTCATTTTATTTTATTGAAAATATTGTTTTTATATTTTTTGTTAATGCGAGTTTAATAGAGGAATGGGCGTCCACAATTTGGTGTCAAAATAGTTTATAAAAAAAAAAATTAAAAATAAAATAGTGTAGAGGCGTGACATTGTGATTGAGGCAATCTTAGCCCTCCATTAAAAAATGAAGGGTTGAATAAAAGAGAAGATAGAACGTAAGGGAGCATACATACAAAGCTTTACCATTATATAAAGGATGACTTCTTTTGTGCAGCACGTGGCATCTCAAATGTGGTACACGTGGGATGGAATGTAATAATTTTTTTGTTTATGCTTCCAATGACATGGTAGTAGTACTTACAACCTCTGTATTGTACCCCTTTAATCTTATATATATATATATATATATATATATATATATATATATATATATATATATATATATATATATATATATATATATATATATATATATAATGTTGAGATTAGCTTACTAGTTCATATGAATTTATGACCTCAACGGTCCAGATTGGGAGAGAGAAAAAACCTAAAAAACAGCTATAGGCGAAATTCTATAGTGTTTTGCCACTTTCATATAATTGCTCTGTCCATTGCGGTTTATTGCATAGACACATCATCCGTTGCGGTTATGTTTGATTTTTTTACCGCCACGGAGCTAGTATGTCAGTGACGGTACCGCTACGGACATGCTAAGTCCGTAGCATTCGAAAAAAGCATGTCGTCTGATTTTTTTCGGACGGTAATTGGCCCATGGTCAAAATCACTGTAGCATTTCACCTATAGGCGAATTTTGTCATGGTATATAATTTTGATGTAAAATGTTCCTAGGATTATCTCAAAGTCTATTTTTATATCTAATTATAGAAATTTAAATTTAAAAAATGGTTAAAATCAAGTAAATCTATAAACATATGAAAATCTTAAAAATGGACGGTGTAGATAATATGTTGTAAAATGCACTATTTTTTAGACGTAAAATATTTTTATTTTTCCTTGTCATACATCTCGATGTCGAGATGACCAATCAAAGGGTTTTTCAATATTAAAACTACTTTTTCCGATGGATTTTTGAGGGGCATCCATAATTCTATATTACAAGGTAGCATCCTTATATAAACTTTTTCCATATGTATATAAATAGATAAACCTCGCTTGCCCTTAAGCAAAAAAGACGTTACCGTATAAAATATCTCTCTCACTCGAAGTCAAAATAATCAATTAGATGTTTTTCAACATCAAATTTTAGAGATGCACCTTAATTCTACATTTTAGGGGGTTAACATTCTATAAACGTTTTTCAAAAAAATAAACTACATTAACTACGAAGGGAGATCCTTGGATGAGGAATACTCATGGACAAGAAAGCAAAAGGGGAGAAATAAGATCAGGTGGTCTTTATTTGCCAAAATGCGGCTGCTCAAGCAATTGCACCTCTTTTAGCCAATACAATAAATGCGTATGAAGCTCCACTGGTAATCTTAAAAGCCACCAAAGGCAAATGCGAAGTGAAGTATAGGATCTCCATGGAACCGTCTACCTGCTTCGACCCCCTCACTTTTTTTATGATTTCTTTTCTCTATCAACACTTAATTTTTCTTTTTCTTTTTCAAGGCCATTCCACTCGTCGGACCCCTACACCCAAAACTTATGCCACATTTGGTAGGTATGAAAATATTTTCATCAAAATAAATATTTTCATGTAAAACCTACACTACTCATGTTTGGTACACAACAAATACGGAAACCTACGTTGAATGTTAGAGAGAGAAAGTACCTGAAAATTTATAAAGAGAAATTATCTCAAAAACTTTAGAAACAGAATTTTTCTTATATTTTAAGTTTTAGAATGAGAAAATATATTAAAATTTTGAAGAGAAAAACTATATTAAATTTTAGAGAGAGAATGTACCAAAATGTTTTTAAAACTATCTCAAAATTTTTAAAGAGAAACCATCTCAAATTGTAAATTTAGAGAGTGAAAGCATATTAAAATTTTAGAGAGAAAAAATATATCAAATTTTAGACATAGAAAGTACCTAAAAATTTTTAGAGAGAGAAACTATCTCAATTTTAGAGAGAGAATATATGTTAAAATTTTTGGAGAGAAACTATATCAATTTTTAGAAAGAGAAACGATCTCTAGTTTTTAGTTTTACAATGAGAGAGAAAGAGTAACTATATCAAACTTTATAGAGAGTTTTTTAAAATACTTAGAGGGAAATTATATCAAATTTTTTAGAGAGAAACTATTTCGAGTTTTTAGTTTTAGAGAGAGAATATCTTAAAGTTTTAGAGAGAGAAACTATATCAAATTTTAGAAAGGTAAATTGCCTATTTTTTTTTAGAGAAAGACTATCTCGCAATGTTTAGAGTGAGAAAGTATCTCACATTTTAAGTTACAGAGTGAGAAAGTTTCCTAAAAGTTTAGAGACGAAAGCTATATCAAATTTTAGAGAGTGAGAGCAACTTGAATTTTTTTTAGAGAGAAAAACCATCTAACTTTTTTTAAAAAAGAAACTATTACAAATTTTAAGATTTAGAGATAAAGTATTATCAAATTTTAGAGAGAAATCATATCAAATTTTAGAGAGAGAAACTATCTCAAAATTTTGAGAAAAAGAGATTATCTCCCAAATTTTGAGTTTTGAAAAAAGAGTATACTAAAATTTTAAAGACAAAAATTATATCAAATTATGTTAACAAAGAATGGACATGGAAATAACTAATATGTTTGATAACACTCTAATATCCTAATAATTCAGGATATTATAGAATTAAGTATAATTTTGATTATAGAAGCTTGTGAACCATGTTTGAGAGGATCAAACCGCATCAACTTATATCAAAATAACTGCCTCTTATCTGAATCCCAAGAAATTCAGCTCTTACTTGAAATTTTCGCCGTACCTAAAACTCTACTGGCGGCCTTCCCTTCTTCTAAGTCGAGAGTTGAAACACCCTCCCTCGTCATTCTCGTCACTTAGGAGAAGTTCACAGAAAATCACCGGATTCTGGCCAAATTGAGTTTTCTGTTGCCTGTATGGATCTGTCAAGCTCGAAGGCTTTGGTTCATCCTCATCATCTTGCTTTTTTCTGGCCATTTTTTTGCTTGAGAACCTGTAATTGAAGACGGAAGGATCCATAACATGTCGTATGTCATGGTCTTTGTGCACCCAAAGTGTTTTTTTTCTTTTTTTTTTCCAATTCTTTTTCTTTTCTTCACATCTTAGATCACCTACAATTGGTCCTTTCACAATAAAACAACTTCAAACAAAATAAAAATAATAATAATTAAAAAAAAAGAATAAAAAACACAATAAGTAAATATACAATAAACAAAAAAAGGTGTTTAAGATTATCTCAATTAAACTTTTTACCTCCTCACCACCTTCCGCTAGCACAGGATCAATAGTCAACTTTCAATCCCAACCAACAAAAGCTCGAAGCTCGTCCCGGACTTCTGGCAAAGAGAGAGAGGAATAGAGAGAAGAGAGAGAGATGCCGAAGAGGGCTTCTGGCAGAGAGAGAGACAGATGCCAGAGGGCTTCCAACAAGGGGAGTGAGAGAAAAGCAAGGGAGGGGCAAGGAGGGTTACGGGCTTTTTGGCCTGACCTGGGCTGGGAAAAGGCTGCAATTTCCTGGCCCGGACCTGATGCCCGTATTTGGCCCAAAAAAGGTCCGAAGTTCCGGCCTGGCCCAAAAGGCTGAGGCTCGTCCCAGAGCATTGGCAGCCTTAAATTATAACCATAGTTTAAATTTTAAAGTAACCACTTATCGATAAATTCATTGAATTGATTATCGATATTTTGAGGAGATTTGACTATTTTAATATTTTTAGAAAAATAAAAATAAAAAGCCATGGCCATGAATATTTCTTGACACTATAAACTTCCACTTTCAACCTTTCAAATCTATGAAGGTGGTTAGGCTAATCATTTGGCATGCCTTCGAAGCAAAACAACCGATTGAATGAAAAAACGATATATCTTTGGGTTCAAGGAATGACACATAATGCAAAAAGGAAGAAGCCATTGAAGACAACAGAAAAAACACTCACTCACACACACACAAAAGAGCTCACGTGGTGTCATTGCCCTTGATGAGTAGTTGAGGACACCATGTTACATGGAACAATTGCAATAGAACTTGTGCCTGCCACAACAGTGAGGCTCTAAAACGCTCTTCGTGTTGAAGATCATTCCAAATCCATGGAAAACACCAATTTTTTCCAGAGGCCATCCCCTGCTCTGATGGAGATCCTCTTAGACAGAATGAAGAAGTAAGCTTTCATAAACATCTCTCTCTCTCTCTCTCTCTCATTTTCATAATTCCAGCTATCAAGGGCATTGCCAAATATCCACAAAAATGAACTTCCATAGAGCAGTTCCACAACTTCAATCTTGGTATGCTCAAATTTGCATTTGAAAATGTAACGAGGCTTGTTATTCTCATTGATGACAGCATTGACAAGGCGCAGGCAATTGATCATCACATTTCTGAATTTGGTGACGTCCGATACCACATCCAGGTACTTCTCTAGCAACTCATATTATCAGAAAATCTCCGTTGTTTCACACACACACCCACCCACACATACATCTCTCTCTTTCTCTCTCTCTCTCTCCAACTAAAACGGACATTTACTCTCAATGTGATATTTGCCGTCATCCATTTGTTTTGTAGGATTCAGCACAAGACCAAAATAGTATTTATCTGTCAATATCAGCTCCATCTCTTTCTCCAAACCATTTCCTTCGCAATGGCCTTCCAAGGGGTACAGCACAAACAATAGAAAGAATTTATGGTGGTGTTGCAGAAATTTTTGAGCCTCCAAAAGAGGGATTCCAACTAACTATCAGAATCGATTTCTCTAAGCTTCCACTTGCCGAAGGTTTGAATAATCATAAGCTCAATATCATTGATTTACAGTATGACTTATTGTTCTATGTTTTCTTTTTTATTATACCCCCTCTAAAGATGTAGTAGAGAGGATGTGATTGTGATGATCGGCAAATCAACTGTGATAGATACAAGCTTTTCATGGGAACTTTTCGATCTCTTTGGAGAAATGCAAATGATACCAATATGTTACAATTGAAAGTGGGGTCCCTTGCTTCTCTTGCATAGGATGGCTGTGTGAGCTAGTAAAAATACCGGCTAGACAAGGAAAGCAATGATTCAAACCTGACTTGAAAATAAATAGGTAAATAGCACCCAATCACTACAATGGAGTCTAAATGGTAGCCATTACTTATTAAAAATGAGTCACTCCATTATTTTAGAAGAATCAAACTCATGGAGAAAGTCTCCACAAACAAGCAGAGTGCACCATCCATTTCTTCTTCTTTTTTTATGCTACAGTGCGCCATCCATTTCGCACATTCATGCATAATTTTTAGTAACTGAGAGTGAAGAAGAATGAATGAAAATGCTCCAAGAATAAAAGTAAGAAGAATTATGACCAGTTGACCACCAAAAGCAATGAATTAAAAATATTGTTCCATGAAAGCCAAGAGTAGAATCAAATATCACAACAAACATCACATACATAGAAGAGACTAGAATACTGCAACTGACCCCATCTAAAGAACCAACAACTCACAAATGCTCCACGAGTTTCATGTGAGTTCGACATCCGTGCTGAACCCATTATGCAAGTTAATTTGGCTGAGCTATGCGAATGTTCAGAAAATGAATAATCAGATCATGTAATACATTATCGCTCAAATGAAGGGTTTTTAATCTGAAAATAGCCAAGAAGAGGCCAGGAAAAATCCATGCTTGATCCCCAACAAATTTAACGGAAGGCATCATCCCTGAGAAGCTAAGAACTAAACCCTTCCAATGGGGAACCCAAATAATTATGCTTCTTGAATAGCAAAATCCTGCCCTTATTAATGCAAGATGGTAAGCCTCACTTTGATACCTGGATATAAATGGCTCAAAGTCAACTATTGTAAAATTATGTTGCAATTAGAGATATACATGTTAACTTTCATTTCTAATTTCAGAAGATCGAATCAAAGTGGGCACTGAGATCTGTTCATTAAGAGCAGTTCTACTGGGCTCACAATTGAAGGAGATGCTATGGACCCTATGTTCACAAGATGATGTGCATGGGGGCTACAAGCCCATCAAACTCATGTACCACCCAGGAGAGCCTTTCTTTGTTATAAGACTGGTACTATACATTCATAAATTTAAATTTATTCCTTCAACCAACTTTAGGATTCTAAATTTTAATCTTAATCCATTTTTAATCTGTTTTTATCCAACTGTTTCAAGCGAGAACAAATAATAATGAATGACTAACCTTTATTTGAACAGCCAGATAAGATCACATCTGTATTCCCCATGAGATTCAAGGACGACTCCGATGTAGTTCTTGCAACGGCCTTCTTTCAGGTCTAGTTTTGCATCATTTCATAGAGTTATAATTGTGGTCTTAATTACAGAAGCAATATTTTCAGTGTACTTCTTTCTCTTTTACTCGATAATTTATCGTCTTATATCATAACTGAACTTTGGTGATAGGAACTCATGGATTTAAGGTGTTCCTCATCATGGGATAAAGCACCCACTTGTACATGGTCACCTATTCCTCCTATAGAGTTGAGAGGAGAGCCTCTTCATGAATTGAGCACCAATGGAGGATTTGTATCATTTGGTACTTACTCTCCTCTGTTGTGGATACCAAGTACTACTGAAATTAATCTCTCTCCCTCCCTCCCTCCATCCTCCCTCTCTTCGAGAGTTCTGAATGATATCAATATGGCACACTGTTAAGTTGAGGATCTTGATATGATCAGTAAGATGATTAAAATAAGTGATAGAAATTGAATGTAATGACAAAATGTAAGTGTAAAGGAAATTCTAAAGCACTACCTTGTTAAGTGGAAAATTTGTGATTGAAACAAACTACTATAACCACTGATAATCAATCTCCACCACCTCTTTTCTATTTGGAATTAGTCAACGAGCAATTCTACATTCCAATGGAAACTTCCCCACGGAATTTCTATAGGTATTATACCCCTCCTCCATCTCAACATCATATTCTTGTGAAAATACTTGCTACAATTAAATACGCATTAGCCAAATTAATATCACATCAATGACTGTAGCTTTCTAAACTACTTGAACTGAGCAATAGATAAAAAATTTGCATTGCAGATATACTTTCACGCCATATTGAGGGTCCCAAACTTGAGAAAACCGTGTGGAGTCTGCTAAACTTTTCTGCATATGTGAAATACCACATAAAGGTAGGCATTTGTAAATTTTCACTTTTATTTGTTTTTGAGAAACAGAATAACATTGTGAAATGCTGAGTTGTGTGAACAGTGTTCAAGAGGATTCATGCAGAGAAGTATGCGTAAGCGATTGGAAAGCTTGGCTGAGGTGACGAAATTACTACAACTTTTTGGGATTCTAAACGAGGAGATCTTACTGTAGTCCAATGGATTATGGAAGACATAGCCTGGTTGGATCATGAGCATCAAATGGAATCATCAACAGTATAGCATTTGGGTCATGTCCTGCTCCGATGGTCTCTCCATCACTCAACATTTCATCAGATGATCATGACCCCAGTGAATTATGGCTTCCATAGTCCAATGGCCCAAGTAACTTTCCCTTACAATGAAACCATAGCAATAGATGAGCATGCCTAGAACTAAATCATGGAACAAAACTGAGCTTCATGGTAAAAACATTGCAGGTAATGCAGAAAGCAAAGATAACGAGAGATGATAAGAAACAGGTTCAAGGTGGGTAACCAATTAGGAGATACAAGATGCACCTGCTCTTGAAAGATCAACAAATGGCACATAAGTTTAAACATGCACACATAAGAATTTGTGTTTGTATGATTTCAGTGACAATTTACAATTGGTACAGGTTGTGGGTGCATGAGGAGACTTCTGAATGCATCAAAGACAAAAGTCAACCGGACAAACTGCGGTCAATTTTTACAGAAGATCAAGAGAGTACGTTTACGAATCCGAATTCGGGGCTTTAGTCGATTCCAACGAAGGTGGTTAAAAATTCCCAAATTTCACTCGTCAATAAAGTACTCCAAATTGGACTAAAACCGATTTTGCATGCAAGAAACAACGATAGTTACAATGGCAAGTTAAAATGAATGTTCTGATTACTGTTACTTTAGTGCATCATTTTTACAAGTTACATCTGACGAAGTTTGAATTGAATGATGGATTCCTCCAACTATCAAATGTAATTCATGATGAACAAATGTAGTTGTTCAATAGAACAAGTAGAAGTGATTAATCCCCTGGATTTCCCAATGCAGAACTTCATTGATTTCCTGCCAAGGAATTCCAAGTGAGAATTTCAAGTTCATGATCTTTCCCATATGAAAATGATGAATCCCATCAAGTCAAAATAGCCTTGGTGGATTGACCAGATTTGAATACAAACAAGGAAGTTGCTTACAACATCTTGACATTTTAACTGACCAGAGACGAACAATAATATCCAAGATATAAGCATTCGAAGAAGGTAATATGATCATAGAAAATGTAATGAAGAGGGATTTTTTCAACAGGGAAGTAAGGCACATGTATTCATATCTAAAACCAGGAAGACATAAAAGCTGACAACTGTTGAACACAGTACAAATTATGTCTTACTAAGAGAAGACCATAATTCTGCAGATCATACAAAAACTATGTGTGAAATAATGATAGATGTATACTCTCACTTTGTGGTTTTTGGATGCATGAGAAAAAACATGGGAAAAATCTTAGACAAGGTTCAAAAGCGGTATCATATAAGACATCAAAGTCTACTTGACGCTTTTGATCAGCTCAACATGTTAGTAATGGACATACATTTGCAGGAAGGAGACCTTCCATGAGAACAATGAGGAATAAATCTGAGTGAACCCACAAATATGAAACAAGTGTGTGTGTGTGCATGAGCGAGAGAGAGAGAGAGAGAGAGAGAGAGAGAGAGATGAGAACAATGAGGAATAAATCGGAGTGAACCCACAAATATGAAACAAGTGTGTGTGTGTGTATGAGAGAGAGAGAGAGAGAGAGAGAGAGAGAGAGAGAGAGAGAGAGAGAGAGAGACGAGTGTGTGTTTGTGTGCGTATGTGTGTGTGAAAGAGAGAGAGAGTATTACACAATTCAATTCAATAAATAAACAAAAAAGTCTTTTGTTTACACAGCTCAAACCAATAACAAATATGAGAATTTCATTCATTTAAGCTCTGGAAGTGGAATATACTAAACCTTCAGGTAAAGGACTGATTAATAAGAAGACAATATCTCTGCTATTCAATTTCAAATTCAGGCAAAGGCCGCATAAGCATAGCATCTGATTCAGTACTTCCACTTCCATATCTCAAATTCTGGCCAAAAGAGAGATACCCAAATAGCAAGAAACTGAAAAGCATCACCCCTATAGCATGACCCACAAACAAAAGATCAATCAAGGCCATGCCCCTTAAACCGTCCTCCTCTAATTCACACTTTATAGAGCTTTTATCATAGGAGGGAAGCTCTGAAACCCTCTGGCACCCTTTCGGCATAAATCCACTGGTGAATAAAGAAAATCCACATTGGAGAATCCATGTCCCCTTAAATACAAGGCCACAAGAAAGTGCAACCTCTGCAAAGAAGGCAATTGGTTGTAGAGAGAGAATCAAGCATGAAGCTGAACAAACAAGGCTCAAATTCCCCAACAAATCATAAGTATGGCCTGATAATCCAGAGTCTCTATCAACCTGGATCATATACTCCATAAGGAAAACCATACCAGAGAAGAAGAACATGACATTCTCATGGACCACGAAAAAATCAAAACTTTCTCTGAGAATTACCAAAAGAATGATAATCCAGAAGAGGAGTAAGACTGCAGCTTGTTGGAAAAAGGCGAATCGATAAACGGGGTGACCTCCAAAAGTTAAAAACCAGAAGATTTCAGAGAATGCAGAGATGGGAAGGGCAATGAGGAGGATATAGACATCAAAGTTTTTCCACTTGGGTTCATTGAAATACCATGTTTTGGGCCTGTAATGTGATGGGGACTTGAGATAAAATGAGAATGAACAGACCAAGCGTCTTACTCCCAAAGGAAAGAGAAACGCAAAGGCTGAGACATGTGTAGCTAGTGATCCCATTTTTTATAGAATTTAAAGGAAGATAAACAGGGCTTTCAATAGAGACTGAAATCAACTAAAGAAACCCATCTTTTCATTCACTACAAAGTAAAAAGGGGGTTTTGCAGGAACAGTAATCATCACAAAAACCCATAATTCTACATAAATTTACAGAGCAGAAGACGGGGTATTTTGCTTGAAACCAAATCATTGTAAAATCAAATCAAGGGAAATGCTGAAGAGAAAACAAGGAATTTAGCATTGGCTGAAATCAAGTAACTATTGGATGAAATCATGAATCATGGGCAATCAAGAAACATCTCATGATCATGGATCAATGAAAATAATTCTACCTTGAGCTTGGTCTCTGATTCATTGGGATAAAATTTGGGGACAGATAGTAGGGAAACCGTGCCTGGCTTTGCTTTGAACAGCCATGGCGTCAATCATTTTGACAAATTCAACCTGGTACGCCCAATAAGCGAAACTTCAAAGTTTCGAACCTCAAAATTCACCGAAATTTCGGAACGGTAACAGCCTCTCTTATGGGGGTGAACACTTAACATTTTGAGCCGAAATTTCGGTAAAAGGGCACTAGAATCCCATTTTATTTGGAATTAAAAAATAGTCCGGATGACTTTCTATATTGGAGTATATTATCTAAATAAATAAATAAATAAATAAAAAGATAGTGAGAAATATATTACACATAAAATTAGAGTTAAAAATAACTGAAGTTTTATGTGATTGTTGTATACCAATTAAGCTAAAAAAATTAGAACTAGAGCTAGAGGCAACTAAAGTTTAATGTGATTGTCGCATATCAAAAAAACTAAAAGAACTGTACCATAGGACACTTGTGAGACTAACTCTATCTTATAGGGTCAAATGTTAGGCGGTGAAGAAAAAACATACCCATAGAAATGGTAATTCATATAAGGATGTTGAGATGGATGAATGACAAGACAAGAAGAGAGAGAATTTGAAATGTGGGATAATTTAGGTGTGGTTCCAATAGATGTTAAGATCAAAAAAAATAGACTTACGTGGGATCGTAATGTACAGGGCATACCCAATACTGCACCCATTAGGAAGTGCAAGTTGTTTCAAATAGAAAGCTAAAAAAATGTAAAAAGTAGACCTAAAAGAAAATACTTGGAAGTAGTGAGAAAATATATTAGGACTTATGACCTCACTTAGGGTATGACCCTTGATCGAGCAAAATGACTTACTAAAATTCACGCATCATATCGAAATACTTGAGAAATATTTATGATGATGAAGAATTAAAAAATAGTCAAATATATTTCATATTTACACTTAGTTCCATTATTTAAATCTTATTTTTTTTCTTTACATTGGATTTAGGTGAAACTTGGTGTATTCGTAACTCTTACCATCAAAGATCTATCAACATATAAAAAATAATTAAAAATAATAATAATCAAAATTCCCATACATTATTCAAAGGATTTTGGTAATTTAATTATTTTTTAATAATTTTATTAGTTTTGAAGGTGGGAAATACGGGCATGCTAACTTTGAGTTTTATCTGATATATAAAGAAAAAGATAAAGTTAAAGTACATCATGAGCTTTCAAAAAAACATGACTCGAAGGTACAAAATATGAAAATATAGAACTATTTTTTAATTTAAAAAATAAAATAGGATTTTTTCATAAAATTTCAGGAGAAAAAGGTATACAAAATTCTTGGTTCAATTTCAGAATTTCAATACTTTTGTGAATATGACAAAAATCTTGACTTGAAATGGTAAATAAAATTTTCATATAAATTTAGGAAAATAAGCTTAAAAATCATTTTTATTGTTGGAATTAAAAATAGTTCATCATTTTCCATATTTTATCTTGGTCACTTTTTTGTCATTTCTTATTTAACCCAAAGATGATTAGTGTATGGAACTTCAAATACCTTATTGTATTGAATTTTTTATTACAAGAACTCAATTTGACACTTAATAGTATTAAACCACCTTCTCATAAATTGGTAGAGCCGGTACTCTAATTGCCATAC
The DNA here is from genome assembly GCF_054954075.1 of Amborella trichopoda. Taxonomy (NCBI): domain Eukaryota; kingdom Viridiplantae; phylum Streptophyta; class Magnoliopsida; order Amborellales; family Amborellaceae; genus Amborella; species Amborella trichopoda. The sequence goes on along the minus strand of NC_142342.1, from coordinate 5,905,694 downwards.
CTCTTTGGCAAGGTTTGCGGCAGGAGATGCTTGACCACCTTCCTTTCCATCGAAACTTCAAGTGTGGAGCCAACTGAGACAAAAAAAAAAAAAGAAGACAAATTTACATGAAGGGGGTGAGGTTTATAACAAACACACTGAGAATGAGAGAAAGGGCAGAGGTCAAGCGCAGGGGCCTGTGGACTCTTGAGAAGAAAGAGAGAAAGGGGTGATGGGTGGGAATTGGGGGATATAAACCGCCCACCCCTCTTTCTTTGTTTGATAAATATGCTGGACTGAAAAAAACAAAGAAATGGCCCGACACTTGAAGTGTCAAAGGTTAGTTCGGGGCTTGGAATGTCGGCCCAACACTATTATAGATAAAACAGTATGTTGCTTAAAGTGTCACTTCTCAAAAAAAAAAAAAAAAAAGTTTAACTTGCAATCCGGTACTCCAAGTACCAAGTATAGATATTTTAGGCAACTGAACAATTCCTGAAAGAAAAATAACCCATATAAAGTACGCAAAAAAAAAGAGATTATTTTTAATTCTAAAAATCAGGTTAATTTCCCTATAAAAAATCCTCTGCTAGTTCATCAAATAAGTGCTAGGGTTGTATTGAGAAGGGGAATTCTCTAAATATTATAAAGTGTTGTAATAAGGAGCGAGAGTACCATGGAGGTTGATATCTAATTCGTAGGAAGGGTTTGTATATTCTTTAACAATCAATATCAAAGAGTTCTCTACATACCTTGAGATTCTAACATGTTATCAGCCAACAGTGGGCAGGGAGTATAGGGGTCTTGTATATTTTTTAACAATCAATACCCTGAAATTCTAACATGGTGCAGGCAAGGAGTATACGGGTCTTGTATATTTTTTAACAAGCAATACCCTGAAATTCTAACATGGTGCAGGCAAGGAGTATACGGGTCTCGTATGTTCTTTAACAATCAATAACTTGATATTCTAACATGGTATCAGAACCAACAGTGAGCAAAAAAAATGCCTCTTCTAACATAATATCAGAGCCAACAGTGGGCACAGAGGGTGCGTCCTCATCCAGTAGTTGTAATGGCTCTTTAGTCTTAACCAACTGTGGTGTTGACCAGCTTTACTTATTCAAGAGTTGTAGATCTTTGCTTTCGACTAAAGGAGCTTGGGTGGCCTAGCATTGCTTGTTCCTCTCCTCAAGAATATGTTGTGATCTCTGTCTTTGAGGACTGTGTGCTCACGTGGCTTTGGATCTGAAACCTGCTATCTAAAAACAACCTATCTTCCCCATTTGAAAAACCACCCCTCTTAGTGTGTTTTGTGTTTTAATCTTTTCTAAGGACCGAGTTCCTCTTATTGTGTTTTGTGTTTTAATCTTTTCTAATGACCAAGTTTTTTGTTACTCGATCATGTCTATTATGATTTGTGAGCTATTGAATCGGTCTCAGATTTAAACTGAGTTCTAATGGCTCAAGTGCCATTCTGTTACTGTTTTTCTGTCTCCAGTGAAGATCTGGAGTTTTTTGTGTGATGGCTCAAGTCTGTTCCTGAAGCCATCTGTTATTCTACTGCTTTCTGTACTTGTACCTGAGGCCGTCTGTTTTAATCCTCAATTGCTTTATGTGCTTGTTGTTCAAGCCATCTCCATGACAATATGAGCATGGAGATCACTGCTTCTATCGATCACGCCATGCACCTGAAGATCCAACTCGTTCTTTTATGCAACTTATTCACGTCATGCAGCTGAAGACCTGAAGATCTAATTCGTTCTTTTATGCAACTTATTCCCGCCATGTACTTGAAGATCCAACTCGTTCTTTTATGCAACTTACTATTCAAACTCCAGTTCCTTTATCTTGAGTTTAAGGAAGAGTGTTAGCTTATGGATCTTTAAAAGAGGTATATATCTCTTGATAAGATTAAGTGTCTAGGTTGATTATGATACGATTAGTTAGCAATTATCAATAATTGTTGGTATCTATCCAGAACTGTTATTAGTCGTATATTTATACGGGTCTTGTATGTTCTTTAACAATTAATATCAACAATCAACATCAGAGACTTCTCTACATACCCTAAGATTCTAACATTAAGGAAGGAGTCTCTAGACCAAAAATTTTCTTGATTGAGGGCATCCCCTAGTTGTTATTGTGTCCAAGCTTTATAAGTTTCTTTCTATGATCAATAAAATTACATAACATCATCACCGCCAGAGCCTTATCGAACTATTTGGGGTATGTTCCGTCATTCTGTTTTATCAAAAGTCATACCCTGAGTAAGACCTTTTTAAAAAAAAAGCATCATGCTTGTACACCAAAACTTTATTTTTTAAAAATAAAAAATAAAACAATTAGAAACTATATGTTTATTTTGACACAAAACTCATTTATTATAATTGTATAGCGAAAGATCGGTGCTTCAAGAGAATATGGCTTTCATATTCCATAAACGCTACTATTTCATTCTATATTACATTGATAGCCACAAGGAGCATTGTGTCGAGTTCCTATCAAAGTTATCGAAGTTGTTAAATGCTGTAGTTTTAAAAGCCAATACCATAAGAAAAAACAAATGACAAGTCTTTAAAATTTGTATAATAAATATTTTATATTTATTAACTGAAATTAATTTTTGCTCATATGGAAGCCTACTATGTATTTGCTCCTTTGGGCAAAACCCAAGCTAGGAATATTTTTAGGACCATAAACTTTGGGATGTAACTTCTTGAACAAAGAACCAACCTCAAGAACAATAGAAATAAGAACAATAGAAATTTCAATCACACATTGTTAGTTCTTGAAAATCAACGTCAAAATGTTGAATAGGGACCGTCCAATTCTTGGATAAGTAGATCAAAGTATTTAATAACTCAAAATCCATTTTTCCATTTTTCTAATAAATAATCTATTGATTATAAGTAGATTCCAAATTTTTAAATTGAAAACATCCTCTTGAATACCTCTTGGGCTCGAGGGAGTAAATAGATAGCATACTACCACAAGAGCACAGTCTATGTGCTAATTTTTTTTAATATTAACCGTGGTCGATTTAGAGTAGGCTATGGAAACTTAAGTAAATAATGTCTTCAGTTAAACCAGTGTTATTAGAACCAGGCCAGCCAATGGAATGATTAGGGGTTTAGCCCAATCAAAATTGATCCAACCACCTGTCAAATAGGTTGGATGGGATTTTAAAAAAGGGAAAAAAAAATATATTTATAGACTAATTTTAAAATATAAAATGCATTAAAAATAACTAAATTCAATTTTACTTTAGACCAAACTGACAAATGCGCCGTTTAACGGTCCAAGTCCAACCAGTCCGACCACCAACTCAGCCCGTTTCTTGAAACTCCAAGTTTGTGCTCTATATGTCCACCATCTTTGATAGTGCAATATGTCATTAATCCACTCAATAAATCGCTAAATATCACTACGTCATCATCTTTTGTGTCTTCTAAATCCATGTTTTCTTGTCTTTCTTGTGTAAACAATTCAACCAATTGTTTTAAATCAGATTCATTGTAAAGCAGATTTTTTGTTGTTAAATAGAATTGAAATTGTCTACATCTGATTGTTTTAAATGCTTTTATAATTTTTTAGACAACCATTGAAACTGTTTTTGGATTTTAAAATTTGTATCGTTCAAATTTAAAACGATAAAAAATGGCAAATTTTTTTTTTTTATTGTTTTGACAAGATAAATGCAATTTTTTATTTGTTATGCCAAATTGTTTTTGTTTGATTTATAGTTTAAGGTTTAAACAATTGTTTAGTGATTATCAAATGGTTGTAGAGTCACAATGTAGAGATAGAATGCTTTTAAAGCTCGATAAATATCAAAGAAAAATGATTTAAAGTTTAAACATGGCATTCTCGATTTATTGCTTTCTAATTTAAAAATAATAATAATAATTAATGTTTATCAAATTATTTCTACTTGCAATTTATCAAATTTGATTTATTAATATGAATATGAAAAGAAAAAAAGATTTCAAGTTCTAAAAATAGCGCATCTTGCAACACATTATCTGGACGGTCAATTTTCAAGGGTTTTTAGATCTACTTTATTCGAACTATTTTTGAAGTTTATGATTTTATAATTAGAGATAAAAATAGATTCTTAAACCATCCTAAGAATTTTTTATGCCAAAATTTTATTTATGATAAAATTTGGAGGTGGGCTTTAATTTGATTGGTTAAGGTTACAACCTTATACAAACCACACCCTAAAATAATTTGTCTCTTTGGTAATTTGTCATGAACATAATATCAGGTCTAGTATCAATAAGATATAAAAACTTCCAACTACACTAGGATAAACTAAATGATTGATTTTCTTATATCTATTTTCAACATATTGCTTCTCATTGGCCACTAAAGGAGTATTACTAGATTTATAATTAAGGAAAAGAATAGAATAAGACTATTTATTTATGGTACAAGGTGGTCACAATTAATCTTGACCATTGGATGTGAAATTGGGTAGCTGTATTTATTCTATTGACCAAGTTCAAACTTCAAAAGAAAATTTTTCAAACTTTGTGACATATCCAAATTATCAAATTTCATATCGAATGGCTACAAATAATTGTGATCCTTGCATCAAAGTATACAATCACTATAATTAAACATATTAAATTTCTTGAAAATGTTTTCAGCATATTGATTTTGTGAGAAGTATCTTACAATTTATTCACATTGATACACCCAAGAAATAATGCAATAAATCCGAGTCATTCATTCATGCGTGCTCATCACTTCTTCTCTAAACTCGTATATCATTTCAATATTACTTCTTGTGCATACTAAATAATCCACATACAAGGACACAATGAGGATATAAGACTTTCCTCAATTTTTATTTTATAAAGTAGAGACATTTTCTCTTTTGAAGCCATTTCTCATAGATTAGATATTATGAGCACCATTTGGACACAAGCTGTGCTTTTGAATAAGGCCACTAAGATTTAAATTTGTTTTGAAAAACAAATTTACTTGGATGACATCTTTGTTTTTAAGGATGATCTGCTGTCTCCCATGTCTTAGTTTCTAGGTTATATAGTATGTAATCTTATTATATATCTATATCACTATAACTAAAAAAAAAAATACTTTTTTAAGTTTTTATCAAGGTTTCTACTGATTTTATGTAAGAGCATAAATAGAACAAACGGCATGAAAATTTTTAAATGATAAACTGATGGTTTTTCCTATTCAAACCTATTAAAGGCATTTTATTCCAAACTTATTTTGTTTGGCGTCTAATAAGTAAATATAATAAAGTTAAAATTGCTTCTACCCAAAATATTAAGATTTTTCCCTTTAAGCATCGATCTTGCTATTTCAAATTATCGCCCTATATTTTTGCTAGATGTTTCTTTTTGGGTAATTCAGTGGGGATGACGAGCCACTACCCATTTTTTTGTGAAATCTGTGAGAAATTTGAGAAAGTTGTAGAGCGTGTTCTGGTGAAGAAGTTAGCCAGCTGCTCAGATAAGGCAATATATGGAAACGAAAGTGTATCTGCCAGGAATTCTTGCCAGACTAGGTGACTGTCAACTTCAATATGCTTGGTGGTTTCATAGTATTCTAGATTTTTGGAAATGTACATGGCACTCTTATTGTCACAATAACACCCATATCTGCAAGTAACCATCGAAGCCAAACAATTTCATTTGTAGTTTATGTCATAGCTCTATATTTAGCTTCTATTGTAGATAGGGCAATACGTTTCTGTTTCTTACTTTTATAGGATAAAAGAGAGTCACCAAAAAAAATGCAAAATCCTGTAGTTGATTTGCGATCACTTTTTTTCCCTACAAAATCGGAGTCTGTGTATGCTCACAGTTCAAGTAAGGAAGAATAAGAGAAAAACAAAGTCTGGTGCGGAGTATCTCTGACATAATGAATGATGCGTAAGACTGCAGCTAAGTGAACATATCGAGAGGTACTCAAGAATTGGCTAAATAGATGTACATCATAAGCAATATCTGGACGAGATTTGTTAAATATATAAATTTTCCAACCAATTGACGGTAAGAGGTTGGATCTAGAAGTAGTTCACCATCAGTTGCTCGAAGTTTGACATTCAATTCGGTAGGACTGTCAACATTCTTAGTATCATCCACGAGGCGAGCTTGGGAGACAATTTTTGAGCCAGTAGAAGTATCAGACACAAATAGGGTTGGATCATGATGGCTTTGTAGAAATCCTACTGACATGTCTACATTACGAAATTTTTCAAACCAAGCAAGAGACGCTTGTTTGAATCCATACAGGGCACACATTGAAGCCTACATACCCTATTCTAAGAATCTGTTACTCCAAGAGGTAACTTCATGTATACTTCATCATCAAGGTCACTATTCATAATGCATTTTTGACATCTAACTGATATGAAGGCCATTGTTGTACAAATGCAACATAAATATGTGTCTGAACAGTTGTCATATGGGCTACTAGGGCAAAATTTTCTTCAAAGTCAATTCCATATTGTTAATTGTATTATTTTGCTATTAGGTGAACTTTATATCTTTCAATGCTTACATCTGCTTTGGTTTTGATTTTGTGGACCCATTGACAACAAATGACATTTTTTCGTTTTGGAAGAGGGATAAGGTCCCAACCATGCATTCGATCAAGAGCATTTAGTTCTTCTACCATTGCCTGTTTCCATTCCATCTTATTGACAACTTTTTTGTAATTTTGTGGCTCGGAATAAGAGTGAATGGAGGCAAGAAAAGCTTGATGCTGAGGTAAGTAGGTTTCATAATCAACAAATTGGGAAGGCAGGAGAGAAACACGTGAACTATGGCGCATAATAGGTGTATGTGCAAGATTAGCAGGTGCAGGTAGTTGATTGGGATATGTACTACGACAGACAAAAGGAATATGTACAGGAGCAGCAAGTGTAGGTGCCTGACTTGTTTCATCAGTAAGGGTTGAGTATTCTACAACCAGACCATCTATAGCAGGTGTGAGCAAGGTTTCAGACAAAGAAGAAACATCCTCAAAGAAAGGAACAAGAAAAGAACTAGAATGAGAGTCAGTAGTTGGTGAAGAGGAATGAAAAAGAATATGCTCTGAAAATACCACATGTCGGAATACATAATGCTTCTTACTCATAGGTTCATAACATTTATATCCCTTTTGGTGGTCAAGATAGCCCAAGAAGCAACATTTAACTACTTTAACTGACAATTTATCTCATTCAGATACTGGCAAGATAGCAAAGCAAGTGCAACAAAAATACGAAGAATAGAATAGTCTCGGGGTTGAGTGAATAGTTTCTCAAAAGTGGGACATCCAAATAAAGTAGCAAAATGCATAATATTAATCAAATAAACAGTTGTATGAACAATTTCTGCCCAGATAACCTTTGAAACTGAGGCTAATAAGAGAAGAGCTCGTGCAGTTCCTAAGATGTGTCGATTTTTGTAGTTAGCAATACCATTTTGGTTAGGCGTACATGGAAAAGATATTTGATGTTAAATATTTTTATTATAAAGATCTTTGGAACATCCCATTAATATACTCCTCACCAAAATCTGATCGTAAGGCTTTGATTTTTATAGAAAACTGAGTTTCAATGTATGAATAACATCAGATAAAGACATCATATAGTTCATTGTGGTTATTGATAAAAAAAAAACCCAATTATATATAGTGTGATCAAGAGGACCTGGTCCCCAGACATCAGTATGCACCGAATCAAACATAGAAGCAAAAATCGAGTTGCTGCGATAGAATGGTAATGCAAGCATTTTAGAGAGCTTGTACGACTCACAATCTTTAACAATAGGAAGAGTTTTAAAAAAAACAGAATCAATAATACCAAAAGAAAACAAAAATTCTAACTGAGAGGTAGAAATATGACCCAGACGTTGATGCCACAAAGATCATTGCTTTGGTATTGTAACACGTGTAGATGATTCAATGGGAATTTTTAAATGAATTTTTAAATAAAGATGATGATTCAATGGGAATTTTTAAATGAATTTTTAAATAAAGATGGTCCAGATAGTAGAGATCACCAACTATATGCTCAATCCCAATCGGTTTCCCTGACTGCCGATCGTGCATATGACATCTCAACGAAGTGAACATAATATTACAATTGGAACGAAAAATCTGACCAACAAAAAGCATATTCATGACAATGGAGGGAACGTGAAAGACATGAGAAACATTCGATTTACCAAAAAGATCAGAGGATGTAGTAATTGAGCCAACCTTAGAAATTGTTATAATAGTACCATCAGTAATATGAATAATATCAAAACATGGTTTACAATCAACAAGAATAGACTCATTGGTCGTCATATGGCAAGAAGCACCATAGTCTACTAATCGAGAAGCTGAAACAATATTATTAGAAAAAGCACATGCAGATTTGGGATTTGTGAGAAATTCCATTGTAAGAGTAACTGATGAAGAAGCGGCACCAAGAGCCGGTGATGTTAAACCAATTGTTCCAATAAGAATCCAAAGGAAAACACAATTGCCCAACAGGAGGACGAATTTCGACCACCCAAAAAAAGAAAATGCCCTTCTTGAGATTGCAAATAAAGCCAAATAGGGTAAGAGCCTCCAATAAAAAAAAAAAAAAATAGTTTGCAAGAGAACAAGAAACCCTTCAATTCAATATCTTGCTTTGATCTCTAAAGAAGTAGCCTCGGCCTTACTCTCAATTTAACGGACACACTGAATCTTTCAGCAGCAAGGATGAAGCAAGACGAAGCGTCAGAAGCCGATCAACAACGATTCTTCCATTTCTATCCGCAATCAATCTGTCACGGCTGCTCTCACCAATTTGTTCGGAAGAGAGATAGTGGTCGTATGCAACTGCACCAGAGGTCTAGAGAGAGAACCTAGTCGAAAGAGTCTAGAGAGAGAAACGCTTAATAAATGCAAGACCAAAGTAATATAATGTACAAGACCAAAGTAACTATATGAACCACTAACCCCACGTAATTGTGTGAGTGGTGACTTTTGTAGCAACTTTTGTCGGAAAAGACGTTGTGCAGACAAGGACATCCAACAAAAATCACCACCCGCGGCGGCACCTGAAACCGAATCGATTAGATACGATTGGATCTGATCCGTTAAAATTCCACATATCCATCCGATTTGGTCTGGTCCTATCTGATCCAACCCCATGACTTAAAATGGCTTAGCTGGTTTTAGATGGTGGAACGAGGATATTTTAGGGGGGGTCGGACCCATTCCATTCTCTCTCTCCAAATATTGTCCAAAAGTCTCCCAATTGTTCAACGAAACCACCAAAGAAATACTTACGGTTCAAATTCAGAGTCGCGGGTTTTGCAGGCGGTCAAATACCGGCACCAAAGATTTATGTGAGGAAAGATGTAATTGCAGAGATTTCAATTCTAAAGAGAAGAAATGCAAAAAAAATGTAGGATCTTAGATAACATAAAGAGGACTATGATCACAAGCCCAAACACAAGTACAAATGACAGAAGGCCCAAACGTATATCGTAGAAAAATGGAGATAACAAAAGGCCCAAACATAGACACAGATCAAAGAAGTCCCAAACACAGATCGCAAAAAAAACGCCCGGCAGATCTTGTTCAAATTGGCTCTGGTACCATGTGAAAAATATGAGAAATCAGTATTTTTCAAACTGGCTTTGGTACCATGTGAGAAATATGAGAAATTGGTACTTTTCAATATTTACAAATCGTGTATTAATATGGTTATACAATGAAAGAAGATATTACACAATAAATACATATAAGTTTCTATTAATTCACAAAATCATTAGTGATTTTTTAATGCGTTAGATGAGAATGGAAGCCTAGATCTTAGCTGGGGCACGAGTGATGCTACTACTACAACCCCAACCCCCCCCCCCCCCCAACCCCATTCTCAATATTTTTACTAGATATTGGTACAAACTATTGGTAGGTAACTCCCTTTAAACCCATCTTCACAAAAAAATTTAAATTTCATGTGTATAAGTGTCCATATCAAGAAAAATATGCTTATCACCGTTCATAATTGTTACACCTACCATCTTTATACCATATATTACTCTTTGTTTCTACACAAGCAATATTTTCCTCTATTTTTTTTTCAGAAAAGTATGATTTGTGACTACCCATAAAGAAACAATTATTATAAGCATGTCCAAGATCCTTGAAATTTAAACGTTGTGCTTTCCACAATTCAGGTAATTTTTTTCTAAATAAGGCATTGAGAAATTTAAACATTGTACTTTCCACAATGTTTGATATTGTCATTACTTTTTTTAAAATTCCTATTTTTGTCATTAATTTTGAAAAATATACATTAGAGAGATATTCCAACCTATGTCACTAACTCAAATATCATTAGATTTTTTAATTGTGCTAACAACTTTTTTTTGGGTAAGTCAGTGGGGAGATGACCCCTTACCCATTTTTCATTAAATGACTATAGAAAAAAAAAGTACAGCTCATAAACTTACAACTTTACAATCGGGCATTTTCGCAGCATCGTGAAGTAAAGAGAGGAAAATACAATCAGGTGGTCTAATGCACCAAATGGTAACATTAGAAAAACCGAAGCCTTTTTAGCAGTAGTGTTGGCCACCATATTGGCCTCACGATAGACATGTATGATGTGCCACACACGTCTAGTAAGTCTCTGTCTGCAATTGGCAGCAACTATGTGAAGACACTATAGGGCTTTGCTTCTATTTCGAATGGAATTGACGAGTAGAGATGAGTCATTCTTGATAGCGATATCCACTCCAGCTTGCAAAGCATGAAACTCGACATAATTATTGGATGCGACCCCAAAGGGTTTTGTACTAACAATTTACTCTTATTTTTCTAGAAGACAAATTTTCTCTACTATTCTTTGATAAAAAAATTTATCAATACAAGGTCTCATTTGATTAACAATTCCTATAAGTTGTTAAAATTTTCGATATAATAAGTCATTTATTCGTGAGACGATATTTAAAGTTTTGCTCGAATAGAACTACACTGTACTCCCTCTTTTGAGGGTTAAACTTACCCTATTCAGAAGTCAAAATTTCAAATTGATCTTTTTCTCAAAATAAATATAAACATATAGTTTCAAGGTTATGAATTGGCTTTTTTAGCAAAAAGTTCAGACTGCGGATTGCCAAACTAAGGGCATTTTGGAAAAAAATTAAAATAGTCTGAAAAAACATGTGAATAAAATTTGAACATATGTGGAAGCAACACAGTACTGCACCTCTTAAGAGCTTTGAGTTATTCAATTGGAATAATTGAAAAAGCGAGGGGTAGGCCCAAAAGAACATGGTTAAAAGTAGTAAAAAAAGATATGGGACTTATGACCTCACAAAAGATGTGGCTTTTAATAGAACAGAATGACGGATCATGATTCATATAGCCAACCCCAATTAATTGGTAAAAGACTAAGATAATGATGATGATGTTTTAAAAAAAAAGTTTACATAAGGTTGCAACCTTAAAATGTAGACTTAAAAGTGCACCTCAAAAATCCATCATAAAATGTCGTTTGGATGTTGGAAAACCCTCTAACAAATCATCTCGACATCAAGATGTAAGAATATAAAAAGAAAAAAAGTTTTTGAGTCCACAAAATAGTGTATCTTGCAACACATTTTCTAGACCATTATTTTCAAGATTTTTATGTGTTTATAGATCTACTTGATTTAAATCATATTGAGAGCTCAAAATTATATAATTAGAGATGAAAATAGATTCTCAAGCCATCCTGAAAAATTTTATTATCAAAATTACATTTATGATAAAATTTGGAGTCGCGCCTTAATTGGATTGTTTAAAGTTGCCGCCTTACACAAACCACACCCTTGTTTTAATGCCACAAAAAATATATATTGACGTTAATTTTCCGAAAAATAAGTATGCACAATAAAATAATATAAATGTAGGAAACGTTTTTTCAATGTGACCATTTCATTTGAAAAGCATATGTACCATACGAGCATATATTATACACTTACTCCCTTGGATAAAAGACCTACTAAGGGAAAATTTATCAATATGAAAATTTGCAATCCACAATAGAATAACCAAATTAGTATATTATGAAACGAAATGAAATAAGGGAAAACCTTAATTTTTAAAATACTTAGATCTAACCATCCAAATGTTTGTTTAATGTGAGAGACCTAATATTTTTTCAGGCATTTAAGTGCTTGGTTGACCTTCCAAATTTTGGGTTCTAAGGATGCTTTTAATAGGGTACTACTCAAAAGTGTAGAATCGTTTGTGTTCATTGAGGGGTTGTTTGAGTACCTGAAAATTTATTATGCGAGAATAGATTACAAGGAAATATGACATTTTTACTATTTGGGTACACTTGAATAATAAGGAAATAGAAAGAAATTACACAAGCCGAGATTTTCCAAAAAGAAATGGGTAAATCCATTACGCGCTGTGAGGGGTAAAAAATATATTACACGGTTAATCTTTGAAAATCTTTAGCTCGCCTCTCTCGACCCTATCTTGTTTAAACGAAATATTTCCCTTGTCTATATTGTATTGTATAATTATTAAGGTAGGTAGAAAAAAACATTTCCCTAGTCTATGTGGTATTGTATAATTATTAAGGTAAATAAAAAGTGACATTAGGGATGTGGTATTGTATAATTATTAAGGTAAATAAAAAGTGACATTAGGGATGTGGAAAGGGTAATCTAAATTGATTTGAACAACTATATGAACTTAATGAGGAACAATTTTCTACTGTAATCATAATAAAAAAATTTCTACATCTTTCTATCCCCAATTTGGATTGTAACCCTCATCTATCTCTCATATAAAAACAAAAAAATTCTACATCCCTCTATCCCCAATTTGGATTGTAGCACTCATCTTACTCTCATATAAAAACAAATTTTTTTAATAATGGGTAAGTGAAAGTAAGGGAATTTAAATTGATTTGAATAAGTGTAGAACTGGATGAGGGACAAGTGTCTACTCTATTCATAATAAATTTTTTTTTACATCCCTCGATTCCCAATTTGGGTTGTAGCCCTCATTTAAGCCATCAGCTCATTTAAAAATAAAAATAATAATTGATAATAGATGAGAAATTACAAAACACAATCATAATAAAAAATTTCACACAACATAATCGTCATAAGATATCAGTAAAAACTCAATTTAAATAAGATGCATCTTTAGTCTCATTCAGTGCTTCAAAATTTTATACTGCAATTACCAAACCTTCTCGTTTACTAATTAAACTTCTTCCCATTTTTTAACTTATACCATAAATATTTTGATTTTGGTATCATAAATTTATTGGCTATTTGAAATTATATATAGCGAGACATTTGAAAGACTTCTATAAAAAATAAATAAAAATAAGGCTTATCATAATAAAATTATGTTATTTCAGTCATATTATTCCAATGACTTATCATGTTGAAAGCAAAGTGTAATCATGTTAGCCAAACACAACTGTATTTTTCATATTTGTTGGTAATGCATTTCCCATATTTCTTTGAGAGTTAGCCTAACACTAGAAATGTATTTCCCAATTTGCATCTAAATACTATCCAAACAGTGACAATCCATTTGCAAGTAATATATTACGCAGTAATGTATTATGCCAATAATATACATTCACAAACAATATATTTCCAGATTTCCAAACGGTCCAAGAAAATTGCCCCAACAAAATGAAGAGTAGGACAACATTAAGAATAATGAAACAACCCCACTATGATGATGGAACAAAGAAATAACTATAATTTTGTGAGAGAGAAGGTTAGGCAGCAAGAAAACTCTCAAGATAGGATTCTCAAAAAAAAATAAAAAAATAATAAAAATAAAATAAAATAAACTCAAAATAGTAAATTTTTTGAGCCTGAATTATTTATTGGAAAAAGTAATGCCTCACCCTATAAATCATAAAAAATTATAATTCAAGTATTGGAAAAGATTTATGTGGATCATCTAGGCTTGAACGTCATGGTTGTGAAAAAATTTAAATTCAAGCTCTAAAAATAGTGTATATTGTAGCAAGTTATCTAGACTGTTCATTTTGTCCTAAAAGTGTTCACATACCGCAAGATCTGTACCATTTTTTAAGCTTCAAATTTTATTCTCGGTATTGAAAATTGATTTTAAAACCATGATGGAGATTTATATTGCCGAAAATGCTTTTTAACCACAATTTGATATTAGATTTTATTCTATTTTCATAAAACCTAGGCCTAATTAAATTTCATCCTTATTTTATTAACTTCATTTTAAAAGGGTGAAAGAAGTCAATCTTAACTATTTATCAATTAAAGCTAGCGATTGGCTGTGTCTCCCTATCTAAAGCATCATAAAAAAAAATTGAAGGGTGGTGAGGAGCATATGTCGTGGCAGCTTGGTGGATCCTCAACCAAAAAGAACTGTGACATTTTATCTACCACACAAGGTATGAAAAAAATGCTGTCAAATGGTGAGAGAGACATGGGTGAGAGAGAAAGAGATGTTTTAAATTCGGGTGATTTTTCAGAGGAATTATTAATTTGAATGAGAATCAGTCAGAGCCCAAACTGGGCTCGAGATGATATGGCTACGGGTCTGTTTTCCACCTAAAACCCATTTATATATATATTTTTAAAAAAATTAATATTTTTTTTAAGTCCCCTCTAAATCCCTACATGATATAACTTTTATTTTAATTTTTATTTGGATCATCGATTCAGATTGATTCAAAACCGATTTGGATCAGCAATCCAATACGGATTTACAGGTGAACGATCCACCCCACAGATCCGGGTTTTGAAAATTTGCTTTATTCAAATGAGATGTTTTTGAAAAATAACATGAAAGAGATTTGAAAAATTGGAATGAAATATAATATGTGCAATTATAGGCAAAATCCACCTCATAGAAATACCTCCGTTACATGAGCTTCATAAATTTTGGTAAGCCAGAACCAACTAAAGTAGGGTCTTGAGATAATAAATATCCCTTGATGCATCTGTTTGGATTTTTGCATGTAGGGAGATATATCTTATGCCTTTGGTTTCATAATGTAGAGAGGCATGCTTTTTGGTTTCATCCTACATATGAGATGAGAAAGACAATTTGAGGGTCGCCAAATATATGAAAAATAAGAAGAGACAGAGGCAGGGGCAGTCTTCTTACCCAGTGAATTATCAATAATAATAATAATAATAACTCTAAGCATACAAGTGATGCAGACAGAGATTGGGCTTCCAAACATAAGGGTTTAGGCCTTTAGGAAGGAGGAAGCTGGCCTCTGAGAGAAATCCTCCCTGTATTGGTTTGAAAATGGGAGCAAGAGGTGTGATTGATGTTTTTGGCTGGTCGAAAGAGCAAGCTAAGGGAAATGGTCGTATTATCAAGGGTTAAAAACGTAGCTTTGTGTCCTAAAAGCTTCGAACTTAGTATCGAATCGAAATGGTAGACCTATGTATACCATGCTTGTGAAAATAGCCCCTTTCGGCGTGAACCACATAAGTATTGTAGTCATATGGTGTGCTGATTGGTTTTGCTTATTTATATAATTTATTGCGGTTTGTACTCTCCTATTTGGGCCAACTAGTTATTTACACAAACTTAGGGGGATCCTGATATAAGAAGATATTTTTGTTGCATTTAAGCGAGTCATAGAAACTTAACAGGTGGTACCAAAGCATAAGATGCGTTCTAATCAGGAAAAACAATGCAAGGACTCATGTGATCTAGCCGGAGTATATAATAATTCTTTTTTATTTCGTTTTCAATTCTTTTCTTCTCTTCATGGTCTAGATCACTTACAAGTAGTCATTTTACAATATAATAACTTCAAATAAAATAAAATAAAATAAAATAATAGAATAGGATATCAAGAACTGAAGCCATTCAAAACCACACATTTCATTAACAAAGAAAAGACACAGCCTATGCTTGAAAATAAAAGATATAATAAATAAATATAGAATAAACAAAAGAAAGTGCCGAAGATTACCTCAACCAGGTTTAGTACACCTACGCCGAGTCTCCTCCATCCGATGGTGCTCGGGATCTTTAATCCGTCTCTTGATTTCTCCTTCTTATGGCAAAACCTAATCAATGCTCATGGATCCCTATAGCCACCCCCCTAAAGCCTCAATGTTTAGGCCTAATTCAAGCCCCTTGGCATGATCCTTATGAGAGATAGAAATCAAGAAAAGAGAGAGAAAACTACTAGCTAATGATGATCCCTTTGTTGCCCACAAAATCATATAACAAAAACATAGCTTGATTTAGAACCCATGAGAGAGATTCAAGCTTGACCTAACCTAGCTTGAGCGTGCCCCCTTTAGGATAGTTTGTGAGAGAGAGAGAGGTAGGCTAAGGTGAGGCGTGACCCCTTAGGTTTCTTGGAGAGAGAGAGTAACCTATGTGGGGCATGCCCCTTAGAGAGGCTAAAGAGAGATTCTACTTTAGAGAGAAGAGAGAGTTAGTAAGAGGTGTAGAAACAAGGGAGGAAAGTAGTCATTTTTATAGATTTTTCATGTATTAGGGTTTGTCATAAAATTGTAGGAGCAAATCTTGACCGTCAATCTAAGAAGACTTATGGGGTGAGAGATGTGAGTCATTTATTCCCTAGATTCATCATCAAGATGCTACGAAATGTGCTAGAACATTATCCTCCCATTCCTAAATATATTCCTATCAAATACTTTCTCTAATCGTAAATATTTATTCCTTATTTCTCAATCAAATCTTCCTAATTCTCAAGATTTTCTAAAATAACATATTTCATTCCTTTATTGCAAGCAAGCTTCTCTCCACAAAAAGAATGCTAACTAGCATGAGATGTCTCTCACAATATTTAGCAAGAAAATGCAATCCCCTATGGGTGGGGCGTGCCACCCTTTGGTGGCCACTCATGGGCCCCACCCAATTGTCCCATGTGATTTAAATGGGCCCTAATAATTATAGAGGGTCCCATATATTTTAGAAACAATAAAAATTGATTTTTAGATTTTTCAAATCTCTTAGTTTATTTGAAACTTTAGAAATGAATTTCTCTTGATTTATAAATTCAAATTACAAAATTAAAATGTCAAAAGATTCTTAAACATTTTAATAAACATTACAAAAATCAGATAACATAAATCCGAATAGGTCTAGGATTTAATCAATGCATAGGAGCACTCCATATTCAACTGTAGACCACGATCCATATTAGCTTTCTCAAACTGACCTAGCAGTTCTCATGACTCACAATCTACTGCAGGGCTTATGATTAGATCGTCAAAGTCAATCAATGGGCTATGGGACATAATCTCATTATGTGAATTTCAAGTTCTCACCTAGAGACAAACCGTGATCCACCAAACTATGATGCAACCGTAATTCTATTGGTAAACTCTTGCACATTACACGCGTCACCCTCAATGGTGGATTACTATCTCAGTACGACTATCTATGTACATGTCGTGTGATGATACAACGATGAGGTTTTAGTCATGTTTCTATAGACTACTTATCACAAACAAGGGTCACACAATCCATCGGCTCTCATCCGAGCATACTCCAACCTCATCAAGGGCTAACTCACTATACCCTCCTCGATTTCATCTCTATGCTCAAGAATCTTGGGTTTTCCAACTCGATTGGCTTAGCACATCAAGCCTAATCCGAGCATCGGCAAATTGTATCGACCTAGTATGGTCCACAAGAAAACCACATTCCCACTGAGTTTATGTTTCATTATATACAATGCTTATACAAGCTCTCATAAGGCTTTTAAAGGCCACATAAACCCAACAAACACATGGTAAAGTATGTGAGTATTTAGTTTGAGAATGAGAAATATGAGTACAACTATTTTTAACAAAAATAACAAATAGAAAGTTTGATAAAAAGGTAGCAATCGTTGTGCTACTCAATGGATGTTGATATGGTTAGCAGATGATTTTGCTATCAAAATGGAGAATATTGTGGACATTAATTGTAACATCCCCACCCCACAGAAATCACTTATTGACATGTAGCCTCTCCAATTCCAATAGAGAGAGCCTTCAGTAGAGATAGGTCGGTCCCCTATAAAAAGGGAGTTCCTATAGATATTTTTGTGTGATACACACTTTTAATGAGAGAAAGTATCAAGTGCTCTCATGGTTCTCATACTGTTAGTGGCTCAACAATTGTAATCAGAGGTTTATGTTCGGTAGGGAGATCATATTAAGGGAGGTAGATGATCATAAGGCATTGTCGAGGGTCATAGAGGTAATTTCTATGTTTCAAAATGTACGAACTTTGTAACCTCATAATCTAATTTGAATAGTGGATTGATGTTTGTCATGTGTACAGCCCCTTTAGGTGAAGCATGTAAGTATTGTGCTTTTATAATGAGTTCTCTACTTTCACTTTATTTATTTTTAATCTTTATGATTTGTACTCACCTAATTTGTTTGTAGCCAGTTATGTATACGATCTTGGTCGGTTGGTGGGATGCCCATATTTGAGATTTCTATTTTCGCATCTAGATGGGTCCTTAAACATAGAGAGATGGATGACATGAAAATAAGGACGAAACACATGAAGTGGGTACAAAAATAATGTGACTCTACTCATTGAGATACATATAGAGAGATGGAGGGGGACCAATTGCGCTCTAAGACACAGTTGATTACATTGTCATTGTCAAAAAAAAAAAAAAAAAAATATCAAATCTCTCAACATTGTGTAAGAGCCTATTTCATCTAGTGTTATAAGCCTATTCCCGTTTGATGTCCTCCATCTTCAATATTAACAAAATTTATCAAAATCACTTTTTCTTCAATTTTAGCCGAACATTAATGGCAAAAAACAAAAGAGAAGTTGATCACTTAGCCAAAATCTGTTCGCTAAGAGAAAAAAATAAAAATGAAGGAATTGGTTACTTAGCCAAATGGGTTCAATTAGACAATCAAATACTTAACCTGCTCTACTAAAAATTATGTTCATCTAAATGTCATGCTATCATGGCCGCACTTGCAGAAAATTATATTCAGCCCCTTTTCGAGCCAAGGACTTGGGTACAAACTTTGGAAAGTAAAAATAATGGGGAAAGTATATAATAAAATTATTTACTTTTTGTACAAGGTGGTCATAATTAATCTCCACCATCAGAGGTGAAATTGGGTAGCTGCATTTATTTCATTGACCAAGCTCAAAGTTCAAAAGAATTCTTCAAACTTTATGACGTACCCAAGCTATCATATTTCACATCAGATGGTTGTAAGTAATTGTGGCATCCCTATACAAAAGGTAAATGCTGTCGTTGTATACAATTCCAAAATAATATATGTAATATTTTATATACAATTTTAACTTTTTATATTTTTTCATTTTTTTTAAAAAAAGGTTTCTAGCTATAAATCAATCTTTTCTAAATATGTATTTTTTATTTGGAAATATATTTAGATCCAGCTACAACTCCATCAAAATAAGTAAAGCTTCACCTCAAAACTCAGTGAAAATTGCAGTTCTAGCATCAGAAAACTTTCAAATTGATCATCTTGCCTTTACTTTTATGGCTGTGAAAAAAAAAAAGGTTTGAAGCCCCAAAAATAGTGTATATTATAACATGTTATCTGCACTGTCTATTTTGTCCTAAAAATAAGTGTTTATGGATCTGAAAGATTTATACCATTTTTTTAAGGAAAAAGTTAATATAAGAGTGAGGCCCTAAACAATCAAATTAAGGCATAACTTAAAAATTCACTAGAAGAGGTTGTTTTGATACCCAAAAGTCCTCACATTAATCATCTCAACCTCAAGATGTAAGGACATGAGAAAAATTGATTTGAAGTATTGAAAATAGTACTTCTTGTAATGCATTTTCTAAACGGTTACTTTTCAAGATTTTCAAGTGTTCATAAATATGCTCGATCTACACTATTTTTTAAACTTTAAATTTCATACCTAGAGATAAAAATAAATTTTCAAGTCATCACAAAGATTTTTAGTATTGAAACAACATCTTTCGATACTATTTAAAAGTGCATCTTATTGTTTAGGGTCTCATCCTTATCCAAACTGCACCATTTTTTGAGTTAACAAATTTCATATTAAGTGGTAGACATTTATTCTGAACAATTGTTTCTTACGGGCTGGACCACATTTTTACAATATACGGTCCAAAGATATAAATCATATATCTTAGAGATGGATGCAAATAATTGGTCCATCTAAAACAGTTGTAACTAAGGGTCCAAATGTTTTTTTAATATAATTATTATTTCTAATTTTCAAATTTAATTTTTTTTCATATTCATGATTTTTTAAAGATTATATATTCTCTAAAAATTAGGATGAAATTATATTTAAAAAATATATCTATTGTCAAGCCCACGTTTCTAAAATATGCGGGCTGGCCACATGCTAACCCCGTCTATTCATTTTTAGAGCCACCGTAGAGGTTTCCTATGCCAAAAGTATTCTTCGATGATGCTTTACACTTTTTTTATGAGTCTTTGGCCTCATATAAACTACTTTTATGGTTTTTTGTCTTTTTGGACTTTTTATAGTTTATTTTGATTTGAAAAAAGTTTATACAGAGCCGAGGCTTTAAACAATCAAATTAGCGCCCACCTAAAAAATCTCACTAGAAAAGGTTGTTTTGATGCTCAAATATCCTCAAATAGATCATCTCGACATCCAAATGCATGGACATGAGAAAAAAATGGATTTCAAGTTTTGAAAATAGTGCATCTTATGACGCATTTTTTGACCGTCACTTTTCACGATTTTTATGTTATCGTATATCTGCTCGATCTACACTATTTTTTAAGCTTTAAATTTTATAATTAAGGATGAAAATATATTTTAAGGCTATCACAAAGATTTTCAGTATTAAAACCATATTTCTCGACACTATTTGAAGGTGGGCTTTACTTTGATTGTTTAGAACCTCGGCTCTATACAAACCACACCCCTTTGATTTTACTAATTTTTTATTTTCAACTTTTTTTATATTATTATCACCTTTTTCACCACTCAAAGTGGCCCAAGGCCTAAGCTCGAGCAGGTCCAAGTTCTAGAGCTTGATCTGGGTTTTTTTTTCAACGTTGATGGAGACTTGGGCCACGTTTTTTATTTATTTTTTATTCAGATCCAGTGTATCAAATGTATGGAAGTTGTAGATGTTCAATGGAGAGAGAGAGAGAGAAGGATTTGGGATCCACATCAGAAATCCGGTTCTTTGTTAAAAAGGAGCTTGTTAGGCTTCCATTCAAGAGGCATAAGTGGAGTTGGACCAGGTTTTGGTGCTTATGCCTTCCCCATGAATTCTACCCCTCCTTCTTGAAATTCATGGTATAATAACCTCCTTACCTCCATTTTTAGACTCGACAGTGCCAACATCAGTCTGTAAATCCAAGCTTGCTTCTCCAATCCAATGATTGAAAACTCAGTTGAGTTCGAGTTATTCGAATTCCGCACCTTATCGAGCTGAGTACTTGGTCCAACTTACATCAACTAAAAAATAAAAAATAAAAATCATAAAAATATAAAATATAGAATTAATACATAAAAATTATGTATATACTTGAGATTTTTTACTGATTTGCGATTCTTGAATTATTCTAAAATATCTTCAACTAGATCCATGTTTTATATAGTTTTAAGCTTTTTGAAGCGTTAATATTGCCTTTGGTTTGTTTCATTTTTATAATTTTTATTTTATTTTCAAATAATTCTTCTAAACTTATTTTTAAATTTTTAGGGCTTTTTTTGACCTTGTGTACTACTCAAACTAAGCTAAACTCGTCTTGGGCTAAGGTGAGTCCAAGGCCGAGGCGGGTTAAAAAAACTGCTCCAATCCTATTGATTCCCTCGCTCTAAACCCTTTGTCGTGACTGAAATTAGAGTGTAAGAGAAGTTTCGCAATGCAAATTCTCTCCCAAAATCTTCTAACCTTTTCTTCTTCTTCTTTTTTAAATTTTTTTTTTTTGTTGTTTTTTTTATGATACATTAACTGTGAGAAATGAAAGGTGAGATGTTATGTTGAAGCATTTGGCCCCCCAACCACCCGTGCCCCACCCACTCTTACGGATGTTATTTATTTTTCTCTTTCCCATATATGCCAGGCAATGGACGGGGCCTGAGCTGGCTCAGGTCCTAGCCTAACCCTAGTCCCCATACGGTCAGCCTAGGCCCAGCCCAGATAGGGCTAAGGCAGGACCCACTTACTTAAGATGAAAAAATAGGCCCAGAGGATCCAATTGAATCACCCTTTAAGGAGGCCCGATAGACCAAGGTTGCCCAATTTTACAAGATTGCATAAAATTCTAAGGAGGCCACCATCACCACTTTTACAAGATTTCATTAAAAACCCCCCTTAGTGGCATGAAGAATCGAATCTCGAAGACCCACTTAAAAAAGAAAGCCCCTCTTCAAGCACGAAGGCAAAGAACGAAAAGCTACTCAAAGTCGAGTCAGAAGTCTCAACCACCTGTTAAAGTCGAATCACATGGTGGACGAAAAAAAAAAAACTCAATAGGGCTAGACTCCAAAGGGAATCTTGGGTGGTAAAAAGGGAAAAAAATTTATTGGGCTGGAAATCTGAAAGGAAGCAAAAACAAATGGCTCATAATTTTCAGATAGTAAAAAAAAGAGGGTCCAATATCTCAAAAATAAAAAAATAAAAAATATTAGAAATGTAGGGTTTTTGAGAACCTCTAGCTTGCGAAACTAGGAATCTCAAATACCGGGTTCCCACCCAAGATCGTATACATAATTGGCTAAATGCGAAGTAGATGAATACAACTATAATCGAGTGCTAGAAATAAGGCAATACACATAATTACAGCACAATAACACAAGATTTACGTAGTATACCCCATAGGGCTACATCCACAGCCTCGGCAGTTGAAACCCACTATCACAATGAAAATTACAGTTTTGGGTTACAAGAGATATACCTATCTCTAAACATCGGTAAAAACTCTTTATCAATTTTCCCTTCTACAACATCGTCGATCAATATCTTCTTTCTCACCGCAATACCGCTTATGGAAAGATAATTTTGTGAGCGACTGAGAGACTTTATCTCTCTTAAAGTGAAACTTTAACCAGCCTAAAATTCATGGGAATACAACCTCTCTCTCTCCGAGGCCATCTCTCCCTTGAAGACTCATTTCCATATTGGATATCTATTCTCATAACCCCCAAAGGGGTGACCCTCAAAAGGATAGGATATTATGTTTTCATTGAGGCTCTTATATAGATATCATTTTCTTGCTTACCAAGAAAATCTATTTTTATTTTACCATAATACTCTTAATCTTTAGAAGAAAAATATGAGTATGGTGATTTGGCTATCACCAAACCCAACAAGAAGCTTCAAATGAATGCTAGTTCAACAATCATGGGACATCAATCTAAAAGATTATGGTTAAGAACTCTCTAAGTAAATTTGAAAGATGAATGAAACTGGAAATCCAAGGAGATGTTAAGCACAAAGGGGTAGTATTCCATTTCTCAAGGAACTGGTCCATACGAACATCTTTGAAGAACTCATGTTTGGGTTGTAACGTAAGGACTAAGACTTAATGATCAAAGGATACTTGATGATTCCTTGTCCGGAATGTACCAATCAAATTTGGCCAAGCTCATAGGTCCACAAAAAAGGTCACAAGTGATTAACTGTTAGACCCATATTTTTTAAAAGCATTTTCAAAAAAATTATCCTTTCAAAACTCTTTTTCTAAAAACGTTTCTAAAAATTTTAAAAAATAAAAATAAATGCTCCATGGTTGCATGAACGTACATGGTTTATCTAGTCATTTTTCAAAGTTTCATTCCCTTTCAAAGTTTCAAATTTCAAAATCTTAATTTCTTTGTTAAAATCATACACCTAGCCCTTAGTTCTGCTTTCCAAATTCCTCCATGTTTTTAGGATTTCAAAAAAGATTATCTAAAATGAAGGAGTTTAAAAGCCCACTGCGTTCTACCTTTGTCTAACAATCTTGAAGAACGAGCTGAAAACCTTTAGGGAGACCTTCCCAGTAGAAGGAAGCTCTTCCTATGTAAACGGTGTAAAAAAGGGAAAGGAAATAAAGGAGAAATAGCCAAATTCAAAATTGAGTAATTGAAAGCTTAATATTAAGTGGGATGGTCAGAAAATCCAAATCGGAGTCCGATAGTGAATCCACGTGAAACATCCAAAAAAAAACTCAGGTTGCAAAAACCTCGGATGACAGTGCCCTAGGTGACTGAGGGGGATAACTTGGTTTCTCAAGAATGCTCCAAAAATGGACTGTTGTGCCCATTGATTATTTGGTATTAGGAATGCCAGCAACGTCAAAATTTGACAAGTAGGAGTATACTTCTTTGTTGCCCACCTATTATTCGAAGGACACAATGTGACAAAGAGGTGCAATTGTGAAGTGTAGACACCCAATTTGAAATTGACTAATTTTCTTAATTCTTAAAAACCTTAAATTCCTAGAAACCAATGACCTTCAACCTTAGGGATCATACTAGCCTAGCAAACTATAGCCAATAATAGTCCATAATTTCTAGAAAAACCACTAAATCTACCCAAATCTAATCAAATCAACTGAATTTGTTTGAAGATATCTTACTAGTTCAAATTTATTCAGGACAACATAGAAACACCCAAAAAAATCCAGATCAGAACACCCTAAACACCTCAACATTACATTAGATGATACCACCAACAAAGGAATAAAAAAGTTGTTTGGCATCTCCCAGAAAATTTTGGGCCAAATCTGAGATAGCAACGCAATATGAGTTGCTGACCAGGAATGGGACTGCATGCTCTGTACACTTCAGATGGGCCTTTCTCACTATTTTCCTAACTTCAAATTCTGGTTCTAGAAGGTGCTTTTGGGAGTTTCAAGAATCCTATAACATATAGAAGATTGAATCTTTTGATCGGTCAACCTTCAAGCATAATGATAGATCTAGGACTCCTAATCCCAATTCGACTGGTGCCCAATTCCTAACTAATTCCTAGTCTAGACTCCCATGATTCATAACTAATTCCTAGAAAAATCCCTTAAATATAAATACCTAAAATCCTAGAAAAATATTCAGAAATTACAGAAAAAATCCCTTAGGCTAGAGAAACCCTAGAATTAAAAAACCCAAAAAAATTCATGGTGACTCAACCCTTAGATCAATGTTTCACTACTTGGTCGAAGTTTTGGGTACTCCGGCCGAGTACTCGAGCTTTCCACCTTTGTGAGCCCAAGTTTCCCCGAGTTGGATGTCCCACTCGAGGATATTTTAAAAAATTTAAAAAATCATAAAAAATTCTAAAATGTTAAGGATTTTATTTCTGATACATTTTTTTAATATTTTCTATTTAAAAATACTTTCTTAAAAATTTTCCATTTTTTGAATTATTTCAAAAATACCCCAAACACAAATGAATTTTTCAAAATCTATTTCTTGACTGCTTTTTTTAACATCATTTAGATGTATTTTGCTTAATCTTACTTTAAACTTATATTTTCTTTTTTCTTTTTTTAACATTTTTTTCTGCTACAGTATTTTGAACTACTTGGGCTAAGTACTCAGCCCGTGTAATGGTTTCAAACGATGCTTAAGACACCCTAATTCTCTACAATTTCAAGCCTCTAATTTATAAGTTTCGGGAAGACAAAACCCTAAGCATCAAAACCCTAGGATCAACCTGCCCAGCTACAAATTCTTCAAGAAAGAGAAGGAGAGTGAAGTACATCAACATGCGGTTTGATATGGGTCCTAACTCTAGGTTCCGGATGTCCTGGATCTATCAACTTTAGTTCAGGCAAGTTTTTTTACCTTTAATTTTATATTTCAAATCATTTTCTTTTTTTAGTTTCTTTTCTTGTTTTCGTATTTTTCTTTTTTATATTTTGAATGATTTGAAGCCAATTCTTCTTATGGTTTATGAGGAGAAGATATGTTCTTGTAGATTCATCTTCTTATACACTATAATTCAACAAACTCTACTATTCTCCATCAAAAATTGTTTATCATTTGAGATCTTCTCGGATTTGGCTGTAAGAAGTTTGGTGTGATCTCGGATGAAATCCTCTTTGATATATGTTGTAAATTAAACAATTACATTTTGATATATAATTGTGTGGTATGTTAAATTACAATGTATAAGAAGATGGATTTGCAAGAACAGATATTCACCTGATAAGCCGGCAGTAGAGCTGCTTGAAATCAAGCAAAATCCATAAAAGAAACAAAGAAAATAGGAAAAGAAACTAAAGAAAGAAAATTAATAGAAAATTAAACTAAATTAAAGAAAAGAAAACTCAAAGATGTGTCCTATTAGAGTACCTCGAGATTTTGATTTGGTGGGTGTTGGAAAAGAAATTTTGATTTGGTGAGTGTTGGAGAACAAAGGAGTCTCTAGACACTATATCGACTTGTCGAGAGATATATAAGATAAAACGTTGACTAGTGTACGAACAACTAGTGGAGAGACAAGTAAGTTTTCAATGACAATAGGTCTATGTTAGGGATCAACATTAAGCCCATACCTATTTGTCTTAGTTATGGACAACTTAACTACGCACCTACAAGATGAAGTATCGTGGTATGTATTGTTTGCAGATGACATAGTTTTTATCGATAAGACCTGAAACGACATCAACACAAAGTTCGAACTTTGGAGGGATGCTTGAGAATCTAAAGGTTTTAAAATTAGCCAAACTAAGGCAATGTATATAGAATATAAATTTAGTAATAATAAAAGTAGAAACAATGAAGTGGTTAAGATTGACGGCTAAAAAATACCAAAAAGATCACACTTTCAATATATTAAGTTGATAATCCAAGCAAATGGAGAGATTGAAGAAGATCTTACATATGGAATTAAAGCTGGGTGGGAAAAGTGGAGATGTGCCATGGAAATTTTATGTGATTTTACATAATAATGAAGCTAGAGAGTAAGTTCTATAGGACAATTGTGATACCAACTTTGCTCTATATGACGGAATGTTGGGTGGTCAAAAAATAATATACTCATAGAATGAGTGTAGTGAAGATGAGGATGTTGAGATGGATAAGTGACAAGACAATAAGGGATAAAATTCAAATTGAATACATTTGGGAAAAATTAAGTGTGGAACTAATAGGCGATAAGATGAGAGGGAGTAGAATTAGATGGGTTCGCCAAGTATAGCATATACCTAATACATCATACGTTAGGAGGTGCGAGTTAGTTCAAGTGGCAGGCTAAAAAAAGACAAGAGGTAGGCCCAAAAAGACCTGGATGGAAGTAGTGAGAAAATATATGGGAACTTATAGCCTCACTAAGGGTATAGCCCTTGATAGAGCATAATAGTGAACCATGATTCATGTAGCCAACCCCAACTAGTTGAAAAAAGGATTTGACGATGATGACGAAAAAAAAAAACTTACTTGAACCTGGGCCAATTGTCCCGGACATCATGAACCCGGAGTTTGGACCCGTCACAGACAATTGGATGATTTACTCTGTTTTCCTTCTCTTGATGAATTTGTTGTACCTCAGGCGTATTCCTCCTAAGGTTTTGATGATTAGGGCATTGTCTCCCTAATACTTAAGAATTAGGGTTTTGAAAATCGTAGAGAATTAAGAGTGTAGAGAATTGCTTTGGCTTGAGTCTCCTTGGGTTCTCCAGAATTTCGTAGTTATGGGATTCTATGGTTTGCTCTACCTTAAGGGATATTCTCTGTAATTTCTAAGGATTTCAGTTATCTAAGTTCTAAGGGATAGTTCTAGGAATTTAGGTATGAATTATGAAAGGCTAGAAGGGAGTTTACAGGTGAGTTTATATTTGAGGTCTAATTTAATTAGAATTAGAAATCCTAGATCTATTTTTTAGGCCTGATGATAGGATTTGACTAGTTGACTAGTCAAAGGGATTCAAATTTCTACCAGCTCTATGATTCTAGAAAACTCAGGAAAAAAACACCTTCTAGAAGTGGATTAAGAAGTCGAGCTAGGAGAGTAAAAGACTTATCTAGGCTAGATCTAGCTTCTCGAAAACCCCGGCCTCATTCCGGGTCAACGATGTATATCGAGTTGCTGGCTCATATCAGTTCCGGATTTGTTTAATATGTGCAAGACCTCCTGCGGATCCCTTTGGAGGTGGTCTAATCTGATTTTGAGGTATTTAGGGGGTTGGGATATTTGATTGTTTGGCTTTTTAAGGATCCATCTGTTATTCTTAATAAATTTGAATCAATCAAATTATATTTAGACACACTTGGATAGATTTACGTTTGTCTTACTAGATTGGGTAGTTTAGTGATTTTCTTGAGAATTATGGACTATGAGTATGGGTACAACGGTCTATTAGGCTTGTATGGTACCTAAGCTATGTGGACTTTTTAACCCTATGAAGATAGAACAATTAGATCTAGACCATGTAGGAGATTTTTGTCCCAATTTTGTAGATGACCTTATCATTGTTAGATGAATAATTTTTAAAACAATATATTGATTGCGAGTTCAAAAAGCCTAGATCTCAATGTCTAATTAATAGATGATGCGGATTTATTGATACAGAGTTACTCATTTCTAGGTCCAAATTTTATTCTCTTTATGAGATTAATTATTGGGAATTGTTGGGATGTAGAAAGTGTACGTGAGCAAGTTTTCTATGCTTCCCCTACACCATAAGACTTATATGCTTCCCTTTATCCAACCGTCCATTTTGAATGGAGGGCTAAGATTGCTCCAATCATAATGTCACATCTCTATATTATTTTATTTTTTATTTTTTATATATAAAATATTTTGACACCAAATTTTGAGCGTCCAATCCTCTATTAAACTCACACTATTAAAAAATATAAAAATAATATTTCCGATAAAATAGAACGACCAAAATACCCCTAAAAGTTTCAAGAGGTATTTTGATCATTATATTTTATCAAAAAATTATTTTGAATACTTTTTATAAGTGCACCCCAATGACATGTACCGAATTTCACATTCATAAAATTTATATTACAAAATTAAAAATAAAATACTTTGAAATGCCAGATCTAGTAAAAAATGTTGAGTGACTCGCTTGAACAAAATTAAACGGCGAGATGGTAGGCACAACATAGATATTCTATGTTGTAGCAGAAGTATAGAAACCTTTCCCCATACACATATAGCTAACATGGTGTTTTAAAATATGAGTTTCATTGTATCAAAATTAAACTGATACATCAAATCATTTCCCAACATATTAAGAGGAGAGTAAATTGAGCCAACGAGTATGGTTATTTTAAACCAATGGTTTAAAAAACGGATCGGTGACTCGGATTGAGCACCCAAAAAACCGATCCGGATTGGTGAATCGGCGATCCGGATCGGGAATCGGGTGAATCGATCAGAATAAAGCTTAAAAAAAATCCGAAAAAATTATTAAAATTCATTATAAATAATATTATTTTTTAAGATTTCAATAAGAAATGAGGGTACTCCATTAAGATTTTTCATGTTTTTGAATGAATATGCGAATATTGATATGTTCTTTCCCTGCATGAACCGCCATTCAGCATTTAATTTACATCACACAAAAGGATAAACATAGAATTATCATGGAATAAGTATATCAACATACATGGACTACAATAAAGCATAAAATTAATAACATATGATCTAAAAATAAAATGATAGACGACGTTATTGTTCTTCTTGGTCACGCTGGTGCCATTGATATAATTCGTTTAACAATTCATTGATTCGATCTAAAACGAATCATCGATATTAGCAGGCGTCTGACTATTCCCAAATCCCTGAGTGTTAGTGTTTTGTTGTGTTCCCAATCCAAAATCCCCGAAGCTTGTCCATCCTTCATGCTCACGTGCACTGTCATGCTCATCCTTACACTGTTGCTGTTGGGACTCGATATGTGAATAATATGGCTGGGATAGGGTGGCCTTAGAATCATCATCTCTCTCATTTTCTCTTTGAATAATATGGATTAAAAAAAAAAAATTAACAAATTTTCAAAAATCGAACATGGATTAAAAAAAAAAAATCACAAATTTTCAAAAA
Organism: Amborella trichopoda; assembly: GCF_054954075.1. Lineage (NCBI taxonomy): Eukaryota > Viridiplantae > Streptophyta > Magnoliopsida > Amborellales > Amborellaceae > Amborella > Amborella trichopoda. The sequence continues at coordinate 5,875,735 of NC_142342.1, read as the reverse complement.
TTTTTATCATGGATTACAAAAAAAAATTCGATCATGAATTGAAAAAAAAAAATCACAAATTTTCAAAAAATTCTATCATGGATTACAAAAAAAAATTCGATTATGGATTAAAAAAAAAAAATCACAAATTTTCAAAAATTCAATCATGGATTACAAAAAATTCGATCATGGGTTACAAAAAATTCGATCATGGATTACAAAAAATTTGATCATGGATTACATAAAATTCGATCATGGATTACAAAAAAAAAAAAAAAACATAAAAAAACAAAACATTCCATCGTGGATTACAGAAAAAGAAAAAAACAATTAGGTCATGGATTACAAAAAATTCAATCATGGATTACAAAAAATTCTATCATGGGTTACAAAAAAAAAAAAAAAACAAAAAATTCGATCATGGATTACAAGAAAAAAAAACAAACATTTCAATCATGGATTACAAAAAAATCGATCATGGATTACAAAAAATTCTATCATGGATTACAAAAAATTCGATCATGGATTACATAAAATTCGATCATGGATTACATAAAATTTGACCATGGATTACAAAAAAAAACAAACAAAAAAAAACAAAAAATTCGATCGTGGATTACAAAAAAAGAAAAAAAAAAATTCGATCATGGATTACAAAAAATTCAATCATGGATTACAAAAAACTCTATCATGGGTTACAAAAAAAACAAAAACAAAAAATTCGATCATGGATTACAAAAAAAAAAAACAAACATTTCGATCATGGATTACAAAAAAAAAACAAACATTTCGATCATGGATTACAAAACATTCGATCATGGATTACAAATAATTCTATCATGGGTTACAAAAAACAAAAAAAAAACAAACATTTCGATCATGGATTACAAAAAATTCTATCATGGATTACAAAAAAAAAAAAAACAATTCGATCATGGATTACAAAAAATCGATCAAGTATTACAAAAAAATCTATCATGGATTACAAAAAAAAAAAAAAAATTTATGTTCTTCCGTACGGGACTCGTCGATTCCGTACAGTGAATGGCGAGTCACTGTGCAGAATCGTCCGGTTCTCTCTAGAACCGGACGATTCCCGTTTTTTTCATCGATTCGATCCGTCCATGCCGATTCTCGAATCGAACCGGGCGATTCCGGTTCGACTCGGCGTTTTTTTAAACACTGTTTAAACTAATGCATCAAATCATTTCCTACTATATTAAGAGGAGAGTAAATTGAGCCAACGAGTATGGTTATGAGAGAGAGAATGTGTGAGAGAGGCAAATTTGAGTTTATCTTGCTTTTGGTAAGTCACGGCAGAAAGAAGTGAGCAATGATTTCATCCAACGGTTGTATAATAATATGATGCAATAATTTTAAAAAATTATTTAATGGGCATTTGTTTGATCCAAAATTTGAAATATACACTCTTTTCATTTCAATGATCAATCACAAAAAAAGAAAAAATTGAAAAAACACAATCTAGAAAATATTTTTTAGGCCAATTAACATAGGTTGTTCATTTTAGTGAGATGCTTAGATCTAGGCCTTAAAAAGATTTTTTTCATTTCCAATTTTTTTGGATAGCTTAATTATCGTTAATATACCTTAATTTTAAGAAAATCGCAAAAAAACCCCAACTTCCCAAAACCTCGCCCACACTTTTTTTCCCAATTTTCGGCATTTTCTGAAAAAAATTCTCTTTACGTTAGTCTTTCTACTGTAATGCATTGCGACCATTACGATAACGTAATGCATTGTGACCATTACGGTACCGTACTGCATTGCGACTATTATGGTAATTAAAATACTGTTATAAATAGAGATAGAATTACGGTACTTGTAGTACCGTAATAACATAAACATCTATTACGGTACTTTAATTACCGTAATAACATAGAGTATTACGGTAATTAAAATATCGTAATACTTTAAAATAGTATTACGGTCATTTAAGTATTTACGCTAGCTGTAATGTTTCAAACCTTAAATTTTTAGGATATAATCTCTACTTAATTTTTATATGGTTATCAAAATTTTTAGAACAAAAACACGCTTAAATAGGAGTTTTTGAGCGAGGGAGTAGATCCACATTGTGCTCCCATAGGAACATAGATTTTTTGAAAAGGGTAGCCCTGATATTAGCTTTGGTTTGAAGTTTTTAAAGTATTACGGTACTTCTATTACCGTAATACTTTAAAGGCTTCAAACCAAAGCTAATATCAAGGCTACTGTAATTACCCAGGAATATATTGATAATTTTATATATTGATCAACAATAAATAATGTGATATTATTATTAAATAAGTTAGTCTTAAAAAATAATCGCACCCTTGTTAATATGAAGGAGTTGGGAGCACCGTTTCTTATCAGGTAAGTGGATTTGGAAGTGTGTGTCATAAATATTTTGTGCATAATATAATGTATGGATATGTGAGAATGAACTTGGAACCTTGAAATTGTATGCTAGAAGTCATGGTTGTGTAACCTTTGTGAATGGTGTTGATGCTTGCCAATGTTCCTGTAAATTTAGTTTAGAAAGAGCCGTTGGTGATTGTTTAGCAACTGTGAGTTGAAAGTCATGGCTGTGAATGGTTTGTGTTTATGCCTATATGAAGACTTTAATAAAGAAAAGGGGAAAAATGAAATTTCCAAGAGCTATAACTACTTTTGTATTCAATGGTTCAGTAACCAAATGAGGCCTAAATGAGTTCAAATTGGTCTTGAATGAAAGCTATGTTGTCTACTACAACTTTCATTCTTATAGAATCATGAGATTTGTACATGTTAAGTTTTATACTTCAAAATGTAAGGTGATGTCATTGTTTCACAGACAACAGATTTCCAGCCACTGTCTTCTACATTGCACCAAACTTTTGAATGACTAACTAGTGTTCAAATTCGTTCAAACCACCGCCATTTGAACGGTGTGTGTGCCCACTATAATGTCCATGTTAAAACTATGTCCAAATTATTCCTGAAAAAGAGGCTATATTCTCAATTATGTAGATAGGTCATTGTGGACAGCTATAAGAAATTACAAAGTTAATGTTCTTGTGGTCATGCATTTTAAACCACCAAATGATGCCCGTTTTATTCCAAACCTTAGTCATTTTAAAGAGTTATGCGCAAGCTTAAAATCACATGTTGGGCACTTTTCGAAATTCTTCCTAATTTGAGAGTTACACAATTAAATACGAAGACATGTCACTGTGGGTAGCTATTATGAAAATTCAGAACTAATGTCACTGTTGCCACCAATTTTGACTAACCAATAGCGATCATTTTTCTTCTAAATCACCACCATTTGAAAGGTTTATGGGAACACTCAAAATTGGATATAGAGACTTTCGTGAAAAACCCCTTAAATTGAAAGCTACATCCATTTTATGGGGATTAGGTCACTATTTGACATAACTTTCCAGAAATTGTGCATGTTCAAGTATGAATGCTATTTAGTGAATGTTATATGATATTTAATTAGTGAATGTGAATACTATGTAGTGAATAAAATGCTATTTAGTAAATGTTATATGATATTCAATTAGTGAATGTGAATGTTATGCAGTAAATGAAATGTTATTTAGTAAATGTTATATGATATTCAATTGGTGAATGTGAATGCTATGTAGAAATACCATGAAAGGGATGTGAAAGTTATTTAGTGAATATTATGTGATATCTAAATAGTGAATGTGCATACTATATAGCGAGTATCATGACATGAGTGTGAAGGTTAATTAGTGAGTGTCATGTAATATTAATGCGCTGAAGTGTCATATGATGAATGTTATGCAATGAAATTCTATGTGCTGGCAATGCGAAGGGCTTGAGTGCCAAAGAATGAATGCTAAGTGAAGAGTGATCTGAAACATGCTCCAAGCATGACCTTCTTTTGTGATTGATAATAGTGAATTGATTCAATGATGCCATGCACGAGTTATCCGTGGTGGTATGATATGACTTGATAAGAGAGTAAGGCCGACAATATTTGTAAACTCCATGTAGGATAGAAAGGGAATCAGGTGGAAAGTATAATAGGTGGATTGCACCCCCCGAAATATAGTATATTATAATAAGTAAATAGTAAACCGTGCCTTGCAATGCAAGTGTCTAATTAATGATTGGATGTGTGAATGTGAATGATGATAGTTATATTGATTATATGATAACCATGATGTTCGATATACCATCCGTGATTATTATATTGATAAGATTGCTAAATTGAAAGCTTTTCCGACTATAATTGCTTATAATCAAAAGAATTATTCATGATGCCTGGATGGATATATTACTAATGCATAGTAACTAGATCATCTTACTAGCCTTTATAGCTCATTCCTCTTTTTTCATCTTCATCCCTATAGAGTAGAAGTTGTAGGTCAAGAACAACTGGTAGGGTGATCGATCTGGTTGACGAAGGTTCGTACCTGCCGAGGAAATTTTTTTGCTTGTATGTGTCTAACGGCCATGGGCCATGTTTTTGTCTATATTAAAGTTAGATGTTGTGTTTCTAGGCCTTCAGTGAGTTGAACAGTTATAGTATTCCAAGTTGTTTATGTAATAATATAATTTTCAATTTTATTTTATCTAGATCTTGTGCATTTTTTTATAGAGGTTTTTTACTTTCTTGGTTTGCTTAGTTCACAACTTTATTAAAGCAACGAGCCACTCCGACCTGAGTAGTATTCACTGCATTTAAATCACGAACCTGTACCCTGCCACCCTCCGACAAGAACGGTAGGGGCCGGGGAGTGGGATCATGACAGCTACCATTTTCAAAAAATCTATGTTCCCATAGGAGAGCGATGTGGATCTACTTTCTCGCTCAAAAACACCTATTTAAGCATGTTCTTGTTCTAAAATTTTGATAACCATATAAAAATTAAATAGAGATTATATCCTAAAAATTTGAGATTTAAAAAATTATAGCTAGTGTGGATTTTTGTCGAGGGAGTAAATAAATAGTAGGCCCGAGAGAGTAAAAAATCTTTCTTGTTGAGTTGGGCAATATTACGGTACTTAAATTACCGTAATACTACTTTAAAGTATTATGGTATTTTAATTACCATAATACTTTATAGGGCTGTTTGGGTAACTGAAAATTTATTACGTGGCAATAGATTAAAAGAAATACGGTATTTTCACGGTTTGGTACACTTAATCGTACGTAAATATAAAGAGATTAGGTGAGATTTCCCAAAAATCAAGATATCTATTATAGGATGAAAAATCTACGTGGAGTGACAAGTAATTTTGGGAAATGAAAAATCTACGGGAAGACGGGTAATTTTGGAAAATAAAAAATCTATATCCCTAATTAAAAAAACCCTCTCTTTGTCTTGTAAGCCCCACCCTCCATAATAACTAGCATACGTGATCCCTCCCTTTTTAAGCTCGTCTCCTCATCTGAAAACATCAACTTTCATATAAAAACAAAAATAATAAATAATAAATTACACAACATAATCGTAATAAAAAATTTCATACAACATAATTCTTAGAAGAGATTACTAAAATATCAATTCAAATAACATACCTCTTTAGTCTCCCCCAATACCTCAAAATTTTATACTGCAATTACCAAACCTTCTAAGTTTACTAATCAAACTTCTTCCCATTTTTTAACTCTTACTATAGAGATTTTGAATTTAATATCACAAAGGTATTGTTTATTTGAAATTATATAGAGAAACATTTGAAAGACTTCTATTAAAAATAAGGCTTATCATAATAAAATCATGTTATTCTAATCATATTGTTCCAATGACTTATCATGTTGAAAGTAATGTCATGTTAGAAGACATGTGATTCTATGTAAGTGCCAAAGGCATGTAAAATAAGTAGGAAATGATGTCATGATGACGATAAAATGGTACAAGTTATTATTAGAAAATCTTTTTGGAATGGTGATGACCTTATTATAAGAAATCTTTTTGGAATAGTTTGATGATGATTTTAATTTCGTATTTCAGTGGAATTTTGTAACAAAAAAAAAAGAAATGATAATTCTACATTTTAGTGGAATTTTATGACAAAAAAGAAATAAATGATAGTTTATCGTCACGTGCCGGTAAAATGTTAATAATGTATTTCCTATATTTCTTCCATACATAGCCAAACAATAATAATGTATTTCCCAGGTTGCATCTAAATACTATCCAAACAGTAACAATCCAGTTACAAGTAATGTATTACGCAGTAATACAAATACTACCCAAACAATAACAATTCATTTACAGGTAATGAATTATGCAGTAATGTATTACGCCAGTAATATATTTCACAAACAATCCAAATGACCCCTATGTTATTATGGTAATTAAAATACCGTAATAGATGTTTATATTATTACGGTACTAGAAGTAACATAATTCTATCTCTATTTACAACGGTATTTTAATTGTCGTAATGGTTGCAATGCATTACGGTAGAAAGACTACCGTAAAGGGTATTTTTGTCCAGAAAATATCAAAAGTTGGAAAAAAAGGTGTGGGCGAGGTTTTAGGGAGTTTGGGGTTTCTTTGCGATTTTCTTAAAATTAAGGTATATTAGCGATAATTTCCCTATTATCATTAGATGAACAATGTTAAAAAAGAAAAAAATGATTTTGAGTTTATGAAGGCTAAGATCTTGGAATTCACAAAATGAATGGCCTAGATTCGTTTTTGAAGGGGACTCATTTGGACCATATCTAAGGTTCAAATGAAACTTTTTTTTTTGGATTGATTATTGAGATGAAAATAGTGTGTGTACAAAATTTGAGGTCATACAAATACCATAAACATGATTTTCTAAAAGTGATGTTATATTATAGAACAATGATACAACCGTTGCATCATATCATTGCTCGAAAGAAGTAGCTTCTTTTGACAAAAACAAAAAAAAAGTATAGAAAAAAATTAAAATTAAAATTAAAATTAAAAAAAGGATAGAATATTTTCACCTTAAATGTAATTCAGTGCACCATGCTTCATAATTTATTGAGCCGTATGTACCATTGCATTCCAATTTGCCCACCCAAAAACCCCCCAACCTGCAGCCGTATAACAAGTATAATAGCGCGAGAGTGGGCGTCGGGTCCAAATAAAAGCCTAGCGATTTTCAATCCGGATTGCCCATTTGGATGCTTCGGTTCTGAAATGTTATGGGTCCAACTCAGCTTCTCCTAAAATTCATCTTTTTGTATTGTTTATTTTTTTAAGTGTATCTAATATTTTTTGTGGTTATATCGATATTCACATCTTATAAACTTCTATTTTAATTTTTATTTTCATTTTTTTTAGACCACCGATCTAAATAATTCGAGAACAATTCGAATCGCCGATCTAAATCGAGATTTAGGATGGACGATCCGCTTTATCAATCAATCTTTTTATGTTTTTTGAAAAATGGTTTGATAGGGCTGCAATTCTATCAAAATAAGTAAATCCTTAACTCATAACTTATGGTAAATTCTAAGTCAAGCAATGAACACCTTTTATATTTATCATCTCGACTTGAACATTATGGTTGTAAAAAACCATTAAGATTTCAAGCTCAAAAAAATAATGTATATTGTAACAAATTATTTAGACCGTCCATTTTGTTTTAAAAATAAAAAATTGTTTCATGCGGGATGGACTGCATTTCTAAATATGCGGTCCAAAAAGTGTAAAAGCATCCATCTTAAAGATGGATACAAGTAGGTCTTCCATCTAAAAACAATGGAAACTATTGGTCCAAAGGTTTTCTTTAGTTTTAAAAATTTATTTATTTTTTCATATTCATGATCTCCGTGTTAAAGATTACACGTCTTTAAAAATTAAGTCTTAAAATCCATCTCAAAAATAGATTTATTAAGAGGCCCGCATTTCTACATATGTGGGCTTGACCGCATAGAAACTAGATCTTTTAAAAAATAAGGGAAATTATCATTAATATAACTTAATTTTAAAAATTCAAAAAAAAGAACCCCAACTTCCCAAAACCTCGCCCACACTATTTTTTCCAATTTTAGGCATTTTCTGGATGAAAATACCATTTATGGCAATCTTTCTACAGTAATGCATTGCGACCATTACAGTAATTAAAATACTGTTGTAAATAGAGATAGAATTGCGGTACTCTTAGTACCATAATAAAATAGACATCTATTACGGTATTTTAATTACCGTAATAACATAAACTAACGTAATACTTTAACATACTCTATATTATAATAGATGTTTAAGTTATCACGGTACTATAAGTACCATAATTCTATCTCTATGAAAGACTATGGCATTTTCATCTAGAAAATGTTTCGAAATTGAAAAAAAATGTGTGGACGAGGTTTTGAGAACTTCATAGTTTTTTTTTACAATTTTTTTAAATTAAAGTATATTACCAATATTTTTCATAAAAATAAGTGTTCAAAGATCCACAAGATCTATACTGTTTTTTTATTTTAAAAATTTATTTATTTTTTAAATTTCAAATTTTATTGTCCGTCAGAAAATTAATTTTAGAGCATTCATTGTTATCTCCTTTAGAATTAGGTGAAGACTTTTATCTTGTTTTCATAAAACCTAGGCCTCATAGAAATCTCATCCTCCTCTTTTTTTTTTTTACCTGTTCAAATCATGAAAAAGGCCCTGCATTATTTCTCTCTCTAAATTTTGTCTTCATAATGCGAGAATGTGTCCCCCACCTAAACCCCACCAACTATGTCAAGTAATGTGGACTCCACGCATCTTTCAAGGGAGCGCGTTTATTGGTGGACCTCTCTCTCTCTCTCTCTAAAGCCGCCGTACCTGTTCCCTAATGCATCTCCTTATCTTTACTTTCTCTCTCTACTTCCTCGGGTGTGGTTCTCTTTTCCTGAGGCCGCCATACGTCGTCTCTGCCTCTCTCTCTCTTGCAGATGTTAATACCTTAAGTGCCTTTTTAGACTTTTGTTAAGTCAACGCAACACTTTCACTCATTTGCATTCTCTTCTAAAACTTACCCCACTTTCGTCTTTAATCTTTGGTTTTTGGGCTTTTCTTTATCTCGGATTATAATCCATTGTTTATTGGTTTCCTGTTTTTCATTAATGAAAAGTACCTATCCAGGTTAATGTTCTAAATTTATTTTGGCACCTGTATCTCTATGATTTCTACCATTTTCGTATCAACTCTTTCCTCTTTCCTTGACGGGGAAAACAAAAAAAAGTGGTTTTTTTCGAGACTATCTTTTTTTTTGGGAAAGGAGGTGGATTTACTGCATTACTGAATCAATCTTTGTCCTCCTTTTATTAAGTGAAACTGTGAAACCACGAAAGGAGATTTTTTTTTCCCTTTTTTTCTCAATTTTATCAGCTGTTGTTCTGATTATATCATTTGTGCAGTGAAGAAAAGCTTGGTAATCCTTTAATTGTTAATGGGTGTTCAAATTGGAGTGATTGAATGGCAACTTTCAAACCATTGATGGATTCTTATACCCTTGGAAGGCATACTTTTCATGTAATCAATGGATCTAAACAGTAAAACGGCACCCTCTCGACCACCCAAGTCTGCCTCTTCTGCAAAAGGAGAAAATGGGGGATTGTTTCTCCCTCATGATGGTGAAAATGTTCTAGAGAGAGAGGAAGATGGGGAATTGAAGTCTTTATTGTCCCCCAAACGACAAGGACCGCCGGAGAAAGGACTAAACAGGAGACTTAATTCTAACCGCAAAGTGCAGTGGAATGATTTCAATGGAAACAAGCTCGTAGAAGTTTGGGAGTTTGAGCCAAGGTATAATCTTGGGGCTATTATCATCTCGAATCCTATGGTTTGCATTATGCAATATTTGAGATAATACATTAATTCAATCAATGTTGACGAATTGTGATTACGGAATATGAATTCTAATGATGTATTTGCAGTCCACAATTGGGTGTTTGTTATGATTTGCATTTGCAGTTCTTCTGATGTGTTCTTCGTATAGTTTAGTCTTCCTTTGATATTTGATTTCGGAATGTGAAATGTTGCAAACTATTTGCAGTTTCATTTTGGGTTTTAGGTATAAACTGGGCTTGTCTCCTGATATTTAATTCTGGAGTCTCATATTTGATATTGAAATGCAAATCCAATTTTCTATGGTACTATGTTGGGATCCCAGGACGCATTATGCGGTTCTTCTTTGTCTACTGGCGTAGTTTGTAGAAAAACATTAGTATTGGTTTCAACTCTGTTGTTTTTTCCGTATCGGTCAGTGATGGAGAACTTGCGTGGTAGATGTTCTTATGCTCTTCTAATTGACTTCTTAATAGCTACAAAATTCAAGGTAATTCTGGCTTCCTCTGCAATTTCTTTAAGATTCCTCTTATTCATATCTTTGTGTAGAAAGCCCCTCTCTGAAAAAGTGACAATAGCCATGTATTAGGCATGAGCTGTATCCAAAAGGATGGGGAGATGGGGCTGCTATACCCTTTCTCGCATATTGGTCTACGTCCTACACCCTATATCTGGCAAGTTTGAATCGAAAAAAGAGGTTAGAGCTATGTTGTAATGGAATGTAACTCATTGGTTTGCTATCTTTGTTTCACGGTTGGTGTCCTTCAATTTTGAATATGGATTTGAATTGTTGGGCTCTGCTGCTCTGGTTATAATTGTGAATTTGAAAATAAAAAACAGATAATAATTGTGAATTCATGATGCCATAAAATTGTCTGGAAATCTTTTAAGTGGAACATACTAGTTTGGAGTATTTCTTGAAGTTCAATAGAAAAGAAGATTGTTACATGTGAACATGGAATACTCAAATAGAGCAAACCCTTAAATATCCATTTAAGCAAGAAACTTCCACTTCATTGTAACATATACATTATGCTGCTCTCTTCAATAACATATTCGATTGCAACTCTACGTTATGGTCTTTTTTATAAAGTTAACATTGTATTAAGGAGGAAAAAGATACATAGAATAAGACGAGAGGACCCACAGGCCGGCCCTCTTAGTCGAAAGATGAACTAAACTCTGAGGAGAGGTGTTGTACAAAAGTGTGGTCTAAAAAAGGAGGCTAGAACAGTGCCTTAAACACGGAAGCAGAAGCCTTGGTAGCAGAGGTTTTGAAAACTAAGTGCCATACCAGGCAGTACTATCAGTAACAATCTTAAAGGATGAAAACAGCAAGTGAAAAGGTCCCCCGGGCTTAAGGGGTGGCATCGGCTTGTGTGATAGAACCCTCCTTAGCTAGTTGGTCCGCCAGCCCGTTTGATTCCCTCCAAATATGCATCCATGAGACGGCTGTATCCCTGCGGAGGTTAGATATCTCGTCAAAAATCGGGGCGAGGTACCAGGGAGGGGAGACAAGACCCGCAGCCCAAGAAACTACATTGCGAGCGTCCCCTTCCACTAGGAGTGGTTGACCCCACGCAGGATCGAAGAGCTTAATGCCCGTGAGCAAATCCAAAGATTCCGCCATTTGTGAGTTGGCCTGGCCTATGTGTTTGGAGAACAGCACCAAGGTGTTCCCCCGGTGGTCTCTAAACACCGCCCAGCCCCCGAAGGGCCAGGATTTCCAAGTGAGCAGCTGTCGAAGTTGAACTTAATTGCACCGGGCGGAGGAGGGGACCATCCCCCATGGCTTGTGGGGCGAATGTGTTGCAGCAAGAGTAATTGTTGCCAGTTTGCAAAGAACTAAAAGATAGGGAGGTTCGTGAAGGCTTTGTGATTAGTGACCCAGAAAGTCACGAGAGTGTAGATCTTGTGAAACAAGGTAGGGGTTTCGCTATGGACTTCTCGAAAGATTATTGCGTTCCTTTCCTTCCATAGTATCCAAATCGTGGCCTCTATGGCTGCCTTCCAAAGGAGCCTCCCAGCTTTGGGCCAGGGTGAACAGACGGCTAAGTTGAAAAGGCCGGGGATTGAAGCCGGCATGACCCAGGTCAGGCCAAACAGGTTCAGGAGTCTGCTTCACAGGTTATGGGCTATGTCACAATGAATGAATAGGTGAGGGTGGTTTTCTTCTTCTCTCCGGCAGAGAATGCATTGATTCGGGCTAGGGATGCCTCTGAGCTTGAACTGATCTACTGACTTCCTGTATGGGCGGTCGACCCCACAAATCAACTGAATGAAGAGAAATGTTTGCCATAAGGGAAAGCCTCGATGAACCTTGCGGTATTCCTATTTCATCAGTTCGGGATGAACTAAAAGGTTAGCGGTCTTGCTTGGCACTTAGTAGTGCAATAGGGTGTCCATCATCTAGATCTAAAAAAAAATTGTTTAGCTATTTTTCCGCACAAGCGATCTAGTTGAACGCTTGCACTTTTGGTGGAGCTATTGAGGACCATACCTTGTCAACCAGCTAAGGGGATGAGGGATGAGATGGTAGTAAGATTTTGTACAACGAGGACACCGAGAAGGAGCCTGAGGCTTTTGGTATCCAAATGATCATGGATAGAAACGAATCATTGAGCAAAGTCGAGAGAGAAATGAACTCCAAGAGTTCAGCATCGGAAAGGGACCGTCTAAAAGAGGGGTTCCAAACTCTTCTATTGCCTGCAAGCTGAAGTTCTTCCGAAATCCAGGCTAGTGGCTTTGTAGAAAGAGAGTACAATGAGGGATATCAATCCCTAAGAGGAGTGTAGCCCAACCAAAGGTCAGAACAAAATCGAATCCTACTGCCAGACCGTGGGTGGAACCTAATGGATTGTTTAAATATAGACAAAACCGAGAGAAAATATTTCCAGGCTCCCGAGGGTCTGCTGTAGGACCTTCCCATTTGCCCAACAGTGCCAAGTTTTGCTTTCTCAGAGAACGAATCGCAAGTCCTCCCTGAGGCATCAATCGGCAAACCATATCCCGGGCGACGAGGTGGAATTTTTTTGACTCAAGCTCGTTTGACCAGAGCCACAGGGAGGACTTGGGATTCGTTCTCTGAGAAAGCAAAACTTGGCTCTGTTGGGCAAATGGTGGTGACGCTTGGCGAACTCCCCTAACCGGTTCTGGTCACAAGTGCTCTGACACAAGTATAGAATCCCTACTGAAGCCTGGTTGCTGGAGGGGAGGTCTTACAGTAGACCCTCAGTCTGGAAATCTTTTCTCTCGGTTTTGTCTATATTTAAACAATCTATCAGGTTCCACTCGTAGTCTGGCAGTAGGGTTCGATTTTGGTCCGACCTTTGGTTGGGCCATACTCCTCTTAGGGATCGATACTCCTCATTGTACTCTCTTTGCCACAAAGCCACTAGCCTGAATTTCGGAAGAACTTCAGCTTGCAACTGTACGTTATGGTATTAAACTGCAAAAGCATTATATCACTAAATCTTCAAGTATTTGAGCCATCCTTTATGCACATTCCCTAGCAATGATGCATCTGTTCGTGTAATATTTCTTCTAGTTAGACTTGATTGCTTTTGCCCTATGATTGAAAACTAGGACCCAGTGTCATGGAACTGGGAAGGGCCTAAGCCCAAATCAGCCAGTCAGACTCAACCGAGTCTATAAAGAAGTACACCTCAGAAATCAGTAGGCTCGGCCGGTTCCCAATGTTTTTCATAGGGACCTGCCAGTCCGAGTACCTTGGGCATGTCAGTCCTAGTGATTCAGGCAAGTCCAAGTTAGACCTGCTAAGTTAGAAAACATTGCTTTCACCACTGTACTAGCTGATATAGCGACTCCCCATTTGAATTGTGAAATAATTCCCTTATTTTCTTACGAAATCATGACCTTCATTACTTGCCTTTGCTCTGTATATTGGCTGCTTTAAGAATTCTCCTGCTTCAATATGCAAAGTGTAGACAATTGCTAATGTAATTGCCAGGAATTCATAAAGGATTTAGGTTATTGGTGCGGTTATTGATATTGTCAATAGTCTTTTGGTCTGCTAGCTCTGGATAATTTTAAATTAAAAGGACTTAAACTATGATCTTCAGTATGTCATGAAAGCATCTACGGGATTGTCATGTCTGTTTTTTAAACAATTTGTTTGGCTATTTAGATGTATCTTTGTCCAACTTTGTAAGTCAAAAGTGTACTCTATATAGTATTCTATCTAACGTGCAGTCGTATTAGAAAGTGTGACTCTGACTCCTATAAAGCCCAAATTTATGTGTGATTGCCAATCATGATAGGCATACGCGGCAACAAAGCTAAGTTAAGAAAGACTTACTTTGTGAATAAATGTGCATTAGAGAGCTAGAGTATTGACTGAAACAATCGACATGTAGTTCTGCAAAATCAGATCAAAATGTAGCCGTTTATGTAGTGGAAATTGTAGGCAACAATAACTGGATTTAAAAACTTATGTAGTGGAAATTGTAGGCAACAATAAAACTCCAAATCAATATTGAAATCCTCAATAATCTGTCATGATAAATTATAGGTAGTTGTCTTGTTATGTGACCGTACTCTACGATATTGCATTTCTTCACATTCATGCTTTGCCCGGCAAAAGCTTGTTAAGTTTGACATGGCACAAATGGGTGTTGTGATACATTTAACTTCATGGGCAGATTTTACCCAACAACACTTCATGGGCAGATCTCTTTCTCTCTCTTTTGCTCGCCATATCTATACCGTGCAAGAAGTAAAATTCTAGATTTTGGACCTGGTTATTCCAATCTCTGAAAGAAATCAATCTATTTTTTGTATTACGGTTTCTCTTATTATTTCCCGTCAAAAATTTAACCTTATTCTAGATTTTGGATGACATAATTACTGTTTTACTATTCATATTTTGGACCTTAATCTTATACGTGGCCTGTTCACAATTGGTTGCAGTGATTCGAGTGATTCTGATGAAGACATGGACGATTCCGATTCTTGTATGTGTACAATAATGTAGAGCTCCATGCAGTTTATTATGGGGACCTTGCTTCTCGAATTGGATCCTCGTGTATTTTTTCCGTGAATTATTAATGCAATGAAGTTATTTTCTTGTGATGCCATTTGATCCCGAGGAATATTTGTATCTGAATTGTCTGTGTTTGTTTCCACATGGTTTTTTTTTTCCTTCTATTTAGGTGAGTAAGTGGGGAGAGGCCCCTACCCTTGGTAAGAATTGAGCTTGTATCTGAATTGTCTATGTATGTTTTCACATGGGTTTTATTTTTATCTTTTTTTTTTTTTTTTTCTATTTAGGTGAGTCAGTGGGGAGAGGGCCCCTAACCTCGATAGGAATTGAGCCTAAGGCATAGCATTGCAAATTCTCAAGCACTAACCAATTAAGCCTGGACTCTTTTCACATAGTAAACCCATATGAAACATGAATGGGTTTACAAAGTGAAAACTAGGTAAATTTGATAAACTAACCTCTTTATGTTATTTCTATTTTTATTATTTTTGAACGTTGATAAACCTCTTTTTCTTCCAGACACTGCCCCATGGTATATACTTATATACTACACTGCCAGGCACCCACCGTCGGTTCTTAACAATTGATGGTGGGGATTAACCATTGCTTCTAGTTTCATTTACCACATAATACACAGACTCTGTATTGTTTTCTTCTTCCGTTCTGTTTATGACCGAGTTTCTTGTTTTTCTCTCATCCCTTCTAATCTTCAATAGAAAATATTTTATCAATTGTCTATAAGTATTTTGCTTCTCTCACTTATCTTTCCGTCTTCCAATGGTTTTTCTTCTCATCACCAATCTCGCCTGTTTCTCTCTCATTCCATACATCACAATTACTGTAGAACTCTGTTTCCACCCCTTGTTTTCATCATTTACTTGTTCCTCTCTCATCATATTATCTTGCATCCATTGAGTGCCTAAATATCATTTTGTTCAGGCTACTGTTTCTCTCTCTTCGCTTATTATATTGGATGCATTAGGAGTCTAACTCAGGTTCCATCCATCCATCTTTGAGCCATCGAGCATTTGGTTTCTCTCTCATCTCGTCCATGACCGACTCCTAGGATCATAGCAGGGTCCTGCAAAAGAATTCATTCCGGTCCAATTAAGCATTTGCAGTCTCCCTTTGTTCTGATCAGAGATCCTAAACTCCAATTCAAGAACCCCATTATCTGAAACATGGGTTTGAAGAAAGAGGACTCCAATTCAAGAACCCCATTATCTGAAGCTTGGGTTTGAAGAGAGAGAGAGAGAGAGAGAACAAACAGGTCTAGAAGCCCGAACCCATTGGTACAAATTCAATTCTGAGACTTGGGTTTAGAGAGATAGAGAGAGGGAGGTCCTCTTGTTTCCTGTGCATTTGTAATTTTCTTCCCATACTCTGAGCAAGAACCTGTGAATCTCAATCTTGGAAAAGAGAGAAAAAGAATGGCTGGGAGGAAGAGAGAGAATGAAGGAGCAAAAAAGGGAGGAGAGAGAGTGAAGAATGAAAAACAGGGCGAGGAGGAGGAGGCGAGGAGAGAGAGGAGGTGGGAGGATATGGATAGAGACTGTTTGATAAATATATTCTTAAAAATTGAGGAGACAGAGCTTTATGAAGGAGTGAGAATCGTGTGCAAATCATGGAACAATGCGTATCTCTCGGCCGTCCGTTTCAACATGATCGAGCTTCCTTCATGCATCGATGCGTTGGGTTTGCTTGAATTGGCCTGTCAATTCCAAGGTTAACCTGCTGCTTACCTTCTTCTTGTTCATGTAGAGAGAGAGAGAGGAGCTCCTATAATGGTGAGTTCTTTTTCTTCTGTGAGAGAGACAGAGAGAGGGATTTGTTTGTAGTTTGTGCCATTTTTGAGCTATTGTTATGGGAAATTTGTAAGGGCTTTCCTTTTTTTTCTTTTCTTTTTTTTATTTAGTTTTATGTTTTTTCCTTGTGTGAGATTTAAAGATCTTTATTATGCATCTGCAAGCTGGTGAATGAAATCAGGAGGGCGCCTCTTTCTTGGGTATATAACGTTTTTCTTTTCTGTTTTTTTGTTGTGGGAAGGCATATATTGCTTAAAGATGGTATACCATGAGACTATTTAAGGATAAAGTTTATATAAGGGTGCAACTTTAAAATGTAGAACTATGGATGCATCTCAAAAATCCATCGGAAAAGGTTGTTTTAATGTTGAAAAACCCTCTAATTGATCATCTCGACATCGAGATGTATGGCTATGACTAAAAAAAACGATTGAGTCCCATAAATAATGCATCTTACAATACATTATCCAGACCGTCCATTTTTAAGTTTTCAATATGTTTATAGATCTACTTGATTTTAATCATTTTTGGAGTTTAAAATTTTATAATTAAATATAAAAATAGGTTTTGAGATAATCCTTAGAATATTTTACATCAAAATTATGTGTTATGATAAAATTTAAAGGTGCACTTTAATTGGATTGTTTAAGGTTACAACTTTATAGAAACTACTCCTTTTTATTTTGTGTCAATGTTAAAATAATAATAATTATAATAATATTAATTAATTAATTCGAGTAACCATCCCAGTACAGTTTTTCCTTGGATTCATCTGCGTAGTACACCCATAGATCATATTAAAAAGGTTTTGTTATAAAACTTCTGTTTAAATAATGATTTGTAGTTCCTAAGCCTTGTTTAATTTGTTTTTCTTCTTTTAATTTGGTCGTGGACTCGGCCGGCTAGATTCGGAACTTATTGGTGACCCGTGCAGCGCACCCATCTGATTTTTTTTTTAACATTATCTACAAAGAGACTATTTATTTTTGGAAAATTGCTTCATGCGGGCTGGACTGCATTTCTACAATATGTGGTCCAAAGTATAAAACATTCATCTTAAAGATGGATGCCAATAGGTGGTCTATCTAAAAACAAGTGTAACTGAGGGTCTAAATGTTCTTTTAATATAATTATTATTTCTAGTTTCATTTTTTTATTTTTTTTTCTTTTCATATTCATAATCTCCAGGTTAAAGATATATTATCTAAATATTAGGATCAAATTACATTCAAAACAATATTTATTGCCAAGCCCGCATTTCTAAAATATGCGGGCTGGCCACAAAAATGTCACAATCATCATTGACTATTAGATTTGAATCAAGATGCAGTATTGGTTGGGCATAAAGTCAAAAATAAAATATTTTGAATATTGTGACACATTTCTATCTATTGGATTTCATATTCAATGAGTTGAAATGATTGTGACACACTTTTATCTATTGAATTTCATATCTAATGAGTTCAAATGATTGTGACTTTTTTGTACTAAAATAAATGGTTTCATAATATTTTAAATAGTTAATATGAGTGCTACCATGTATATCTTGTCTTTCATCCAGGTTAGAGGGAAAAAAAATCATTTGTATCCCTTAATTGCTTTTTTATAGATTAGGGCATGTTTGTAGGTAGCCTTCGTATTGAGTCTTGTTGGGGCAATTGTGACAAATTCATCTTCAAGGGCTGTAACTAAGTCGAAGCTGGAACTAATAATCATTTCGGTCTAGGCTGAATCTCAAGCTAGATGAACGATTCTCGATCCAGATTGCCGGATTTTAAAATACTAGTTGCAAA
Source organism: Amborella trichopoda (assembly GCF_054954075.1). Lineage (NCBI taxonomy): Eukaryota > Viridiplantae > Streptophyta > Magnoliopsida > Amborellales > Amborellaceae > Amborella > Amborella trichopoda. Next base: position 5,857,377 of record NC_142342.1, on the reverse strand, counting down.
AAAAAAAAAAAAATCATCCAAGCATCATGGAGAGTTCCATAATTGCGATTATTTCTTTTCCACTTTTTGGGTAAGTTCGCAGCACTCCTCATCTACGTTGATATTAGGGAATGGTTGTTTGTATTTACAAGGGTAGTGTGAGTCTCAATTTTTTCGCACGTAGAAATATAGGAATTACACAATCAAAATAGGTAAATGAGAATACTAAATATTTGCATGCGATTGCCAAAGAGATCTAATAGTTTTAAGTAGATTAGTTGTACCAAGGGTCAATCAAGATAATAATAAAGCTATTGAAAAGGCCATTGTCCTCCACTTGGAAAAAAAGCATTCACCTCCGAACCCTGATTGCTTTTTAATTTGGAAGAAGTGCCCTTCAACAGGCTCTCAGATAATTGAGCAAAATTCAACATTGTTTGAGTGAAGGAAGCAGTACTTGCCCTGAGATAAAACGCTAGGACCAGATGGTTTTTTCATGGCTTTCTTTCAAGAGTATTGAGATATAATGAAGAAGGACTTTCTACTGTAGTTCAGCACTTCTATGCAAAAATGTTGGCAAGTAGACTAGAAGAGTTTTAAATGAAGTGGTACAAGGCCACCAAACTGCATTTATCAAATATCGCCAAATTATGGATGGGGTTTTCTTCGCAGAATAAGTAATGCCACAAGAAGTATGGGAAAAAAAGATGCATTTCTCGAGATGGAATTTGTGAAGCCTCATGAAAGAGTGGAGTGGGAAAACCTTGATAAAATCAAAGTTATTGTGTTTTCGCAAAAGTTGGAGGACTTGGATCAAATGATGTACACCTTCAATGCATTTTTCAATCATTTTCAATGGAAAAGCTTGTGGTTACTTCGAAACATCCGGGACATTCAACTAAAGAATTTTAGAGAGAGAGAAACTTTTGAAAAAATAATTATGCCCCACATAAATCTTATGGTGGCTCTTTTATTGTATATATAATAATACAATGTTATAATATATATCTTCCTATATTGTCATATGCAATATACACTTTCTTATTTTTTCATATGCAATATACATTTTCCCATTTTTCCTATGTAATATACACTTTCCTATATTTTCTATCTTGTTACAATTTTTTAATTTTATTTTTCTTACTCCCCCTCAAACTCAGCTGGGAAGGAATTTGAAGTCCGAGTTTGAAGCAAATATCTCGAAAAACATATCGTGGCAAAAGCGTGGTAAAGATATCACCTACTTGATTGCGATAAAAAACAAAATGAGTGATAAGTAATCCAAGTGCAACTTTTTCGCACACAAGATGATAGTCTAACTCAATATGCTTTTTCCGTACGTGAAAAACAGGATTGACTATCATGTAGAGAGCACTAATATTGTCACAAAAAAGTGTTGGTGGCTGAAGAAGAGGCAACCCAATACCCCGAAGAATAAAACAACGCCATGTCAATTCTGCAGTAGTAGATGTCATAAATCGATATTCAGCTACAGCACTGGAATGAACCACAGTCAATTGTTTCTTAGCACTCCAAGATGTGTATTAGAACCAAGATAGGTGTAGAAACTAGTAGTTAAACGACAAGTGCTTAAACACCCAGCCCAGTCTGTATAAAAGAAGACATATAAATCAAGGGAACTAACAGACAAGATTCTTATACCACATGATTGTGTATCATTGAGACAACGAAGAATCCACTTAACCGCCTGAAAATGGACAATTGTAGGAGCATGCATAAATTGACACATTGTATTAACACTATACGATAGGTCTGGCCGTGTTATGGTAATGTATTGAAGTGCACCAACAATGCTCCGATAAAGAGATGGATCAAGAAATTGATCAGAATTCTCATTAATATTATTTTTCATTACCATTGGTGTTGAAATAGGTTTGGCACCGAGCATCTGAGCACGATCAAGAAGATCCTGAACATATTTGCGTTGTGAGAGCAAATCCCACCTGAAAAATAAGATACTTCTATACCAAGAAAGTAGTAAAGAGGTCTAAGATCTTTCATTGCAAATTCCCTTTCAAGTTGGGAAATGAATCATCCTAGAATATCGGAATTATCACCAGTAACAATAATATCATCAACATAAAAGATAAGGATAAGAGTGCTTTAAGTAGTGCAAGAAACAAATAGAGATGAATCAGCTATGCTACAATAAAACCCCAATAGTAATAAATATGTACTAAATTGATTATACCAGATCCGAGGTGCTTGCTTGAGACCATATAAAATTTGTTTTAATTTGCAGATAGGATTTGAAAATTTTGAGCTCACAAATTCAGGAGGTTGTTCTATAAATACAGATTCTTTAAGAAAACCATGCAGGAAAACATTTTTCGCATCAAGCTGCTTGATCAGCTAGTGGCGCACAATTGCTTTAGTGAGCACAATCTGAATACTAGCAGGCTTAATAACATAATTGAATGTTTCAGAAAAATCATTTCAAGCAACCTGATTGTATCCTTTAGCACCTAATTTGGCTTCAAGTCTCTCTAGACTACCATCAGACTTTAATTTAGTAAAAGAGAGTAAATGGATGCGCTAACCTTTTGAAATAAAGAAAAAATGTCAACTTCAAAATTTATCCGCTATCGACTATACAGATTGCATAACACGATAAGCAAGAATTGCTCTGATATCATAAAGAATTTTATAGATAGAGGAACTTTTGAGAAACTAATTATGCCCCACATAAATCTTATGGTGGCTCTTTCATTGTATATATAATAATACAATGATGTAATATACACCTTCCTATCTTGTTATATGCAATATACATGTTCGCATATTTCCTATGCAATATACAATTTCCTATATTTCCTATCTCGTTACAATTTCTAAATTTTATTATCAACAAGATGACCCACTATCCCCTTTCCTCTTTACCCTAATTATTATCAACATGATGACCCACTATCCCCTTTCCTCTTTACCCTAATTATTATCAACAAGATGACCCACTATCCCCTTTCCTCTTTCCCCTAATTATTGAATCCTTCAATAAGATGTTGAAAGGTGCCATAGATAGCGGTCTGATTGGGGGCGTGCAAGCTTACTATAATTGCCTCATATTGTCACACTTGCATTATGCAGATGATACATTTATCCTAACTAAAGCATCTAAAGAAAAAATCAACATATTTTGTTGTTTTTTAAGTGCTAAGAATTGTTTTCTAGAGCCAGAGTTAATATGCACAAAACAACTCTAATGGGTATAAATTGTACGAAAAATAAAATAAATACATGGGCAGAGTAGCTAGAATGTGGGTCTGATGCTTTTCCCAATAGGTATATATGTATCCCGCTATCTGATGGTCAATTGTCTGATGTAGAGTAGGATCTGATAATTCAAAGGTTTCAACAAATGGTTTAAAAAACGGATCGGTGACCCGGATCGGGTTTCCAAAAAACCGATTCGGATCGGCGAATCGGTAATCCTGATCGGAAATCGGGTGAATCGGTTAGAATAAAGCTTAAAAAAAATCCGAAAAAATTATTAAAATTCATTATAAATATTGTTTTTTAGGAATTCAATAAGAAATAAGGGTACTCCATTAAGATTTTTCATGTTTTTGAATGAATATGCGAATATTGATATGTTCTTTCCCTGCATGAACAGCCATTCAGCATTTAATTTACATCACACAAAAGGATAAATATAGAATTATCATGGAATAAGTATATCAACATACATGGACTACAATGAAGCATAAAATTAGTAACATATGATCTAAAAATAAAATGATAGACGACATTATTGTTCTTCTTGGTCACGCTGGTGCCATTGATTGAATTCGTTTAACAATTCATTGATTCGATCTAAAAATGAATCATCGATATTAGCAGGCGTCTGACTATTCTCAAATCCCTGAATGTTAGTGTTTTGTTATGTTCCCAATCTAAAATCCCCGAAGATTGTCCATCCTTCATGCTAACCTGCACTGTCGTGCTCATCCCTACACTGTTACTGTTGGGACTCGATATGTGAATAATATGGTTGGGATAGGGTGGCCTCAGAATCATCATCTCTCTTATTTTCTCTTTGAATAATATGGATTAAAAAATTCGATCATTGATTAAAAAAAAAAAAATCACAAATTTTCAAAAAATTCTATCATGGATTACAAAAAAAAATTCGATCATGGATTAAAAAAAAAAAATCACAAATTTTCAAAAAATTCTATCATGGATTACAAAAAAAAATTCGATCATGGATTAAAAAAAAAAAATCACAAATTTTCAAAAAATTCAATCATGGATTACAAAAAATTCGATCATGGATTACAAAAAATTCGATCATGGATTACATAAAATTCGATCATGGATTACATAAAATTCGATCATGGATTACAAAAAAAAACAAAAAATTCAATCGTGGATTACAAAAAAGAAAAAAACAATTCAATCATGGATTACAAAAAATTCAATCATGGATTACAAAAAACTCTATCATGGGTTACAAAAAAAAAATAAAACAAAAAATTCGATCATGGATTACAAAAAAAAAAACAAATATTTCGATCATGGATTACAAAAAAAAAACAAACATTTCGATCATGTATTACAAAAGATTCGATCATGGATTACAAAAAATTCTATCATGGGTTACAAAAAAAAAAAAAAAAAAAAAAAATTCGATCATGGATTGCAAGAAAAAAAAACAGACATTTCGATCATGGATTACAAAAAATTCGATCATGGATTACAAAAAATTCTATCTTGGGTTACAAAAAAAACCAAAAAAACAAAAAATTCCATCATGGATTACAAAAAAAAAAAAAAACAATTCGATCATGGATTACAAAAAAATCGATCAAGTATTACAAAAAAATCTATCATGGATTACAAACAAAAAAAAAAAAAAAACCATACGGGACTCGTCGATTCACTGTACGGACTCGCCGATTCCGTACAGTGAATCGCAAGTCACTGTACAGAATCGTCCGGTTCTCTCTAGAACCGGACGATTCCCGTTTTTTTTGTCGATTCGATCCGTCCATAGTGATTCCCAAGTCGAACTGGGCGAGTCTGGTTTGACTCGGGTTTTTTTAAACACTGGTTTCAACACAAGCTTGATGGATGGGAGTCAAGATACATATCTTTTGGTGGATGTGTCCCACTCATTAAGGCTACACTTGTCAACCTCCTCATCATTACCTCTCCCTATTGAGAGCCTCGGCCCCCATAATAAAGAAATTAGAAGTAATGATGAGGAACTTCCTGCGGAGTGAACATCAAAATCAAAAAAAGTTTCACTTAGGTCAAATGGAGTACGGCATGCTTGCCCAAAAGAGAGGATGGACTAGGAATTCGCAAATTAAAATCAGTCAATGAAGCTCTTCTCACAAAGCAGTGGTGGAGACTCTCAAAACAAAATGGCTAGCTTTGGGAGGAAGTTATACTTGGGAAGCATGGATGTGATCGAGATGGATTTATTGCAAAACAAATGCCCAGAAATGCTTTCATCTCGGTGGTTGGGAAAGGAATTCAATCTGTTAGGTCCCTATTCATAGCATAGAGAAGGGAATTCCTTAACTTTATTAAAGATCCAAACAAAAAAATGGTACAACTATGTACATGGTTAGTGGAGAGCCTATCTCAAAAATTTCACTAAAAGAGGTTGTTTTTTATGCTTAGATATCTTCAAATTGATCATCTCGACATCAAGATGCATAGACATGAGTTAAAAATGGATTTCAAAATTTTGGAAATAATGTATTTTTGTAACACATTTTTGGGCCGTCAATTTTCAAGATTTTCAATTTTTTATAGATCTGTCAATCTACATTATTTTTAAAGCTTTAAAATTTATAACTAAAGATAAAAATATATTTTAAGGCTATCACAAAGATTTTCAATATTGAAACCTACTATTTAAAAGTAGATTCTAATTTGATTGTTTAGAGCCTAGGTTCAACCTAAGAAGGTTGAGAAGTTGCTAGAGAAAGGTTGGTCCCCGTTCTCCATTGCTGAAGGTCTTATCATTTAGAGAATCTTGTTGACCGCAGTTTGGAATGTTTGGAAAGAATCCTGGTTTTTAGAAGTATCCTTAAGGAGTTCCGTCTCACTCATTATAAGGAGATGCTTTTTCTCAAAAAACATAGAATTGCAACATCAAGACTACGGCAGCTACTACCGGAGGGTTACATCAAGCTTAATTTCAATGGTAGTGTTATAGGTGTCCGTTTGCACCATTGTGAGAATGTGGGCTCTGAAATTTAGCATCTCCAAGTTCGATCTAAGTCATATAAATCTTATGGAAGGAGGCTCAACTAAAGTGATTAGTTGGGGCAAATTCCTAGAACAAATACCATGGAATTGGACTATTAATATGGACGAGATATTTATGGCCTGCTAGCATGGGAGGTGTTTTTTACCATGTGCATATGGAACACAATGAGGAGGTAGACAACCTTGCTAAAGAGGCCATTGGTGCCTAAGTTATCTCCTTGACTACTCCAATAACCCCGTGAGGATGGCAGCCTTGTTTTCTTGGTTTCTCTAGGGCTGCAACATCTTCACCATTTCCTCTCCTTGTCTTTATCTTTTCTCTTCTTTTCTTTCTTTTTTTATTAACTCACTTTCATTCTCTCAAATGAAATCTCATTAAAGTTCAAAAAAAAGAAAAAAAAAAGTTTAAGAACTACAAAGGGGCAATAGTTTTCAAATTGTTCCATTACCATTACTATTGTTATGTTTAAATTTTCATTTCAATGATATGGTAAAAAATAATTAATGAGGAAACAAAATATTGGGTATCTAACTTTGAATATTCTTCGATGGTATTATTCCTAAACCTAAACAACTAGAGGTACCTTTATTATTTGGCTGGGTAAGGGTGCTTGGCGTATATCACGATTTTGAATTCAAATTCTAATATTATCATTTGGAAATTTATGCTAATATCTCTATTTTTTTGGAATTAAAAATTTGTCCCATATATAGAGTAGTTTACACAGTTAAGAGGTGTGAGTTCGTAGTCTTAGATAGGCTGGCTAGGTGTAGCACAGATCAGAACAACAGCTATTAAGATGTGTGAGTTAGTTCAAGTGGTAGGCTCAAAAAGAGCGAAAGATAGGTTCAAAAGAATATGGTTGAAAGTCAGAAAAGATATATGAACTTGGGTGTAACTTTTAATAGAGCAAAATGGTATATTAAGATTCATAAAGCCGACCCCAAATAATTGAAAAAAATGCTATGATGGCGATGATAGTATAATTTATGATCTTGCCCTAATTTTTTGATTTTTTATTCTTCTCCGAAGTGACATGAGTTCGGAGTTTCAAAATCCAAACCAAACGGTCTAGATTTAAAATTTTGAATCCATTTTTTGTGAACCAACCAATTCAGATAGTGAAATTCTGAAATGATTTATTTGAGTTTTGGGAGAAAAGATCAAGTTAATTAGGAGTGGAGTGGGATTTACATTTTGATACTTGGAACCCCAAACTCAAATAAACTAGTTTGGAGTTTCAAAATCTGAACCGATCGGTTCAGAAAAAACAATTGGTTTTCAATAGAAAGTCCAAACCTCTGAAATTTTCAGAAAAAAATCAAAAAACAAAATATAGGGGACATGAATGTAAGGTTCGGGGTATGGATTTTTAATCCTAAAACAAAGGGATACTAGGATAAATACCTCTTATTTGAATACATACAGAAGAAACAAATCATAATGCCGTAATTCACTGTATTTCCCCATTTATGATATATTGTTCTTCATTACAACCCCTACCTTCTTCGGATGAGAAACCCTGAATTCAATTTCAAGAACAGAGACCCAATATCTGAAACATGGGTCCGAAGATAGAGAATTAGACAGATAAGGAAAACCTAAAACCCAATGGTTGTAGCTCCAATTCATGAATGCTGTTGGTTTTGAGAAAGAGTGAGAGAGGAATAAGGTCGCTTGTTTCTCTCTCGTCGCTCCCTATTTGATGTTAATGCAGAGCGCTTCCCATTCCAACCCTCTGTGCGTCTCCAATCTCCCAATATTCATTCTGATCAGAAGCTTCCCATTCCAACCCTCTGTGCGTCTCCAATCTCCCCATATTCATTCTGATCAGAAGCCTCTGAATTTTGGGTTTTTAGAGAGAGAAAGAGAATGGGCAGGGGAAAGAAGAAGGGGGAAGAGAGAAAGAGTATGAGTGAGAAAGAGCAAGAGGGGGTGAGTAGTGAGAGAAAAGGGGAAGAGATATGCATCAGAAAGAAAAGGAAGTGGGAAGAGATGGAGGGAGATTGTCTCATGAATATCTTTAGAAGATTGGATGCAGAGGACCTGGTTATGGGAGCGAGAATGGTGTGCAAGTCATGGAAGAAGGCCTGCTCCTCCACTCTCTATTGGGAAACTGTTAATGTTCCTCAACGTATCGACGGCCCGAAGATGCTTTATCTTGCTGATAGACTTGAAAGTAGTTGAAAATCGATGTCAAAGCCCATCTGTGGGACTGTGACTTTTTTCTCTCTTTTTTGATAGAGAGAGAGAGAGAGATTATGTTTTTTCTTTTTCTTTAATGCATGGGAGAGGGGAAATTGTTTGTGGTCTTCGCTTTTGCACTTTGTGGCATATGCAATCTTTCTGTTCAATTGGGAAGGCTCTTTTTTTGTTTAATGGCTAATGTTGCAGTCCGTATACCCTACTCTTCCTTTTCTTTCTAAAATTTGTTTTCCTTTTCTTCTTGGGAAAGAGAGACTGTTTTTCCATTGTTTCTTGAGAAATCTTTCTTTGTACCATCAATATTCATCTTCGTCTTTTTGTTGGTAGCTAATTTTTCAGGCCATGTGAGAAAATTGTAAGACAACCTTCATAAAAAAAAAAATTTGCAGAAAAAAAAAAAATGTATTCTATCAACTAATCGGCACAGGCTTTTGGCAATTATTTTCGAGCCCACATGCTTGTTAAGTAAAATCCCATTTGAGCCCACCTAATTTTAGCGAAAAAAGAAAAGAATAAGAAAACTGTTCAGACCCTCCTCTGCAAAAGGTACTGGTATGGACAAGAAGGAAATGGTATGGGCAATATGAAAGGAAAGAAATATGGAAGGAAATGGCATGGGCAATATGAAAGGAAAGAAATAGAAGATGTTTTGAGATTGGATTTGTAGAAAGAGGATTTATGTCAGGGATTGTTGCTGAATGGGCATCAGTTAGGAATTTCATCAGTTAGGAAGTTTGGGGAATGAAAATAATGGATTTGATCATAATATGGAGGTAAGCTTTGGGGAATGAACAGAATGGATTTGATCATAATATGGAGGTAATTAAACCTAAAGAAAGTTGGGGAATGAAAAGAATGGATGTGATCCATAATATGGAGGTAATTAAACCTAAAGAAAGTGTGAAGAAAATACGAGAGAGGAGCCCCTTGAAAGTTGCTGCATCAATCTATACCAGGGAATTCGCCCCTTGAAAGTTGCTGCATCAAACTATACCAGGGAATTCTATTAAAATTCTGAGTAGTGCAGTGTTCAAAGATCATAATATAGTTTTAAGTACTATGGTCTAATAGAATGTTACGATTGCAAAAGAAACAGAATTACGCTCGCAACTGCAAGGACTAAAGATTGGAGGACTAAAGATTCGGGTTTGAGAAGAGAGTGATAGCTGAAGGTCATTCTTTTTTAATGTCATTCAATTGTGTAAAACTTCAGTGGAGGAGCGATGGGCCTCATGAATGGTTTGGTAAGAAGTGATGGATCTGGTTGAGAAGATGCATGTTCGATTTCAACATGTATATTGCACCAAAATTCCAGCTGCCGATGGGTTGGCCAAAGAAGGGGTGCAGACCTCTGAATTACTGACTTCTTGATTCATAAAATTGTATTGTATGCATATTTTGATCACTGAATAATATGAAAATGCCCAAGAGTTGGGACAGGTTAAAAAGTTTTGTTTTCATTGTTTTTAGGGTTACATGCTTTACAACAGCGAATTGATTGTACGTCTGTGTTGTGCATCTCGGTTAAGAGTGTCAAGAGTGAGGGAACAAGCAAGCACAGCAGAAAGAGTAAGAGATAGATGCATAAGAGAGAGGTAGCAAATTCAGAATTGTGATTGAATAGCAGGAAGAGAGAGAGAGGAGCCGTAAACCAACCCGAAAGAAAAATTGTATTGAGATAGCAAATACAAAATTGTGATTAGATAGCACATACAATGATCAATGTCAACAGCTCATAGAGCAGAGAGTCAAACAAACTCAGAAACCAAAAGGTTTAAGAGTGCTTTATTAAAACTTCACAGGCATTTTTGAACCATATCAAAGTTAATTTTTCAATCAATTGATTGAGAAAAAAAAACCAATTCAGGCTCTCCATACTCTCTCTATTAGAGTAGGCAATATTTTTGGTCCTTGCCGGTACCCCTGTTTTAGGTCGCCCATATTCAAAATTCATACACATCGGGAAACTCCATACCACTGATTTGACTCTTTTTGCCCAGTTTATAGAATAGTAAGCCCTGACCCTCTCGGACTGCACCTCACCTGCACAAAATGAGTAATGTTTATCCAATCAAAAATACATAACAAAATAAAATAAATAAATATATATATATATATATATATATATATATATATATATATATATATGGCTTTACATCAAGAAGCTCAAGATCTACATTCCAAATCATGGTACCTTTGGGCTCCATGTGAGTGAGATGGCCAAAAATTGGTACACTTGAGAGAGGCAGAAGCCATCTTCATAATCTGAACAACTAAAGTGAATGAATGAATGGGATAACTAAATATGGTGAGGGAGCTATCTCTTTACTTTTTCTTTTTTATTTGAACAGAGTCGATATTCAACTTTGATTTCAGAAAGAGTATCCAATTTCTTTCAACAAATGGCGATAACTCCGTCCTCGAAAGACACGATGCCACATATATAAGGCAGATTCTCCAAGCCTCAGCTGCATCTTCTCCTGGACCAACCTGCCATTCAAGAAAAAAAATACACGATGTGATCTCCACCAGAATATGACCAATGACATATCACATAGAAGATTAAATGATAAATTGGGTCAGTTGGTCTATCCTTAACCAGGGATGAGTTGGGCTGTGAAATTAGTTCAATTGTCCATTATCTTTTCTTGATGGTTTGTATTTGTAATTTATAGTAGATTCACTAAAGTTGATTTACCGGTTGAGAGGATCAATGGTTTTTTTTTTTTTTCTCCAAAAGCAAAATTCTTCAAAGTTGATAAAGATACTGTAGTTTTGATTCCATCTATGGTATCCACTACACAAAAGTGAGCTAATACATACAGGTTATGGAGCTTACCATCTGATAAGACACCTTTGAATACCACGGCTGATGGGGCGAATGTAAGATGGATCTCGTTGCATATATAACAAACCGACCTGCAGTGGGATAAGAAACTGCTTAATTGTTACTGGTCTCTCTCTCTCACTCTCTCTCTCTCTCTCACACACACACACACACGAGTGTAGCTTTGCATTCAAACTCAGAATCTAGACTTTTGGCAAAGAGCATAATGCCACTAGGGTCTATTCATGAAAGAATTTCAGTACCTCCAGCATGGCGTTTGTGCAAGGATCATCCAATATTTCAAGGCTACAATCAGCAAAATAGTTCACCTGCACATGATAGAAGCCCCAATACCGAGGTCAAGCACCAAGCATTTCCAACTAAACAGCAAAAACCTGGGTTGAGTATAATCACACCACTCAAGATGAAGGCATAGAAAATATACAGAAAGATAAGGCATTGATATCAAGCTTCAAATGGTGGATGCTAGTTCCAAGATGGCAAATCCGAAGAGCCAACCAGCAACAGACACATTTCCAGGTTCCCCATTTTACTAAATCTGCAATAGTTACTTCTGCAATTCTCTCTTATAACTAGAAGTGTGAAGCATGTTGGAACTTGATGATCAATCGAAATGTATGGTGATTCGTGTTATTTACTTGAGAGCTTCTTTTCCCGAGCTTACATTCAGAAAACATGGTTACTGAAGTCTAAAAATGTGCATAGTGCTGAGTAAGACATGTGGCCAAACAATTCCAACTGCTTGTTAATTTGAATGTGATCAATAAAATTGCATACCCCAAATCCAGTATTCACCAGCGACTGAATAAAATCCATTAACTGAAGCTTTGCCCAGAACAGAGAACTCCTCTTGCTGTTGGAATGAGGTGGGTGTCTCCAGGGAGCTCCAAAGCGCAATCTATCCTCCGATATTTTTCCATTGGAAGCATCAAAAGCAAAATTTTGAAGAATAATGAGCGCCGCTTCCATGGCAGGATTAACGACAGTCACCTATCAAAGGAAAAAGCATAACAATCCATGAGTACAAAGATAATATACCGGTACGAGGACATCTTGGACTCATCAACCCAAACCCACAAAATAAATAAATATTGATAACTTTTAGGTAGTAGGAAGTGGTTAAGAACAACAAAAAGTATAATTGAAAGATAGGATGACCAATGCAACCATCAAAATAAAGAATAAAAAAATAAAAGTATCAGGCATGCATATTTACCCAAAAAAAAAGGAGTGTTCAAAGACACCGAGTCTTTAGAGAAAAGCAAGGGCAAGAACTCTTTGTATGCTGTATACCTACTTTTATGAAAACATTTTCAGTAGTTTCAGTAGAGATGGAGACGGAATTCTGAGATACTTCTGGCACCCGCAAACAGGTATACTTCCACAAATCCAAGCTCAATAGGTAAAAGCTGATTATATATTGTAGCAATCAAGCAATTGCATCTGATAGAATAGCAAACCAAAGTTCAGAGGAAAAAAATCAAAATTTAAGTGCTTCCATGAGTCCTGGCTAGCTCTATAAAAAGTCTAGTTTCAGACTTTCATTGGCCACAAGAAGCATTTCACCGTAGTGGAGAAGTTTTCAACTTTCAATAGTTCTGTAACAGAGATCAAACTAAGAATGTGAACAAGTTTATGCATCCCATTGAATGTGAACAAGTTTGTTCCAAAGAGAACCCCCGCACTCACATGCATACCACAAAACAAATGAACATGATACTCTTCGATAATAGTAACATCGACTAAATATATTTTCTAACAACAAAAACATTCTCCCTTCAAAATGTTCAAACTATCACCAGGGCAATTGGAATCCAGTATTTCAAAACTCCTGAGTCCAACTTGAACATGGGAGAGAGCCTGCCGGTTTTGAAGGGCCCCAAACCTGCTGGGATCCCTACTGTGGACCAAATTGCCTGTCTCCTAACAGTGACTCAGACAATTTTGTGTTGCACTCGAGGGAGTCCAGGAGAGTCCACAAGGACCCACCAAGTCCGACACTTTTTCAGAAAATAAAAGGGCACCGAGATCTGAACCCTCATTATTGCATGTCCTTGCCATTGAAAGTATTGCCCTGGAAATTTGTCCCTAACTATAGTTTTTATCCTTTGCAGGATCCAAATCGTAGATTCAACAAAGAAACATTCAAAATCTTGGAATTGAGAGATTTTTACTATTGAAATAGGGTTTGGCCAACCCCTTTTCTTGCTTGTTTTCTACTACCCTAGCTCCATGCACCCTGAAAATTTGTTCCTGGGCCTAGTTTTGTTATTAATCGAATCCAAAGCTGGAACTACACTCAAACTCTTGGATTTGAGGTTCAAGAAATAATTTGCAATGAGTGTATGATAAACATTACGAAGCAACTCAATCTACTTATGACAATCAAAATTTTTATCGTTTTCCATTTTGTATATAGTTTTTTATAATTTTTATGTGTCTTCCTTTTTCTTTTTTCCTGACTTTTCTTTTTCATTTTTATGTGATTTTTGAACTTGGGGCAAGACTTGGCGTGTTGATTCGGGACTCACTAAGCCAACTTGCTCCAATAACTCACTGAATTCTAGAGTGATTCCATGTGTTTTAAAACTAGTGTTTTAAAATGCGACCGCATCATGCAGGATGTGCTGGCAACCGCATCACCTGACACCGCATATGCGAATCGGTGGGATGTGCCCGCCTATGTGCCGCATCCCACTGCATATGCGGCCACATAACGCATAACCCGCATAAGGTGCATATGCGGCCTCCGTGCGAAATGAAAAATACCCCTTCAAGGGGTATTTTGGTCTTTTTAAGCCCTGAGGTGGGGGGGGGGGAGGGGATTAAACCCCTCTAAACCACCAAAATCAGCCATTTAGGAGATCAAATCGACCAAAAATAAAAAGTGGCAGAAATTTTATTTTTTGAAATTCTTGCATTTTGTCTTGGTTGATCTTTGGTTGTTGATTTGTTTATAACAAATCAAGGGTTTCAAGGGCCGAGAAGACATCGATATTTAGAATCTCAAGATTTGAGAAATGATGATGGTTTGTTTTGACTTTTGAACTATTTAATCTTTATGGACTTTTAATTTGTATTTTGTAACTTTAAAGTTTGTAGTTTCGAATTTGTGATTATGGTTGTTGAATGTTTTATGAAGTTAGTTTCAAGTTTCTATTTTCTAGTTTCTAACGTCTTCTATGATCTATCAGGGGATAGTGGATACATAAGCTCCGACAGCTGACATTTTTGGAATTAATGAATAAATAAATACCTACTAGCACATAAATGACCTCCATATTTTTTCCTATGTAATAACAAAAAAATTTAGATTTTTTAGCATTTTTTTATATTTATTGACTGCATCGGGGTGATGCACCTACATCTAGACCGCATCAAGCCACATAAACCCCCACAACGCTTCGGGCCGCATACTATATTTAAGACACTATTTAAAACACGTCTTGAATCACAGATTCACAACCACAGAGAATACTTGGAAAGGCAAGAATATGGTTTCACATGCAAAGTTTAAGAAATTGTACTATTTCAACCAAACAGAGCTATCAAAAATATAATTAAATAAACCAAAATGATTAAAAGCTTAATCAGTTGGCAGATACAATCGAACAATACAAATCAGCCTCCGTAAATATATACCCACTAATTTGTTCTGATAAGTAATATTGAAGCATCAGCAATATTAGTAAGTAGGGAATGAATGATGCATGCTCGGTGCCACAAAGAAACCCCCTTCTAAGCAAACAAGTATATTGCTTCATTGACATGCCTACACAAGTGTCGAAAGAGGATCTCTTATTGAACTCCAGAATTCCCACCAGTACATCTGCAATCCCCAGTGAACCAGATGACACCAAGGTGTCCCATTTAATCACATCAAGTGATTCCCTTTCTACGATTCACTAACTTGAGACGATTTCCAGGTTCCAGAAAGTGCATCTATAGTCTTGGAGTCTAGAGTCCTAAATGACTGTCAACCTTAGGGGCAGGTTCTTTTGTAGATTGGGCGCAATCCTGCTCCTAACCTCAATCAGAAGTTGCTTTGTAGCCTAATCCTTCTAAATACACAACTCCCTCCCACCCCCTTACTTCTTTCCACCCTCCCCAACAGAGAATCTATACATCTAATTAATCCCAAACAAAACAAAGATGTCTGTCCCCAACGTGCTCCATTATCTCATTGCTTCTACATATCACATACAAGCTCAAGAATAAAAAATTTATCAAAAAGAAAGCAAGCTCAAGAATAAAAATCCTCTAAGTTGAGGTATTTAGCAGTCAAGATATCAACCGTACCAAACAAGCCAAATACCACAATGATTAATTGTAAATAGCCTCCCTGAAGAGCAAACATTGTGAAATCTTGAGGTGATGAATAAAAATGGGGAGAGAGGACCCCATTTGCCTCATTACTCTTGACACAAAAATAACCTTCCAAAATACCATTAGCATAATGAAGCACACTCATCCACTCTCTCTACCTTTTTACAATCTACATCTACCCGAGCATGTTGTCCATGATACTCCAAATCCATATAGCCATATTGGCGTGTACTACATAAAATTCAGGTAATAGTAGACTTAATGAGACAGTTTTTACCATGAGACAAAACCATGTCATCATAGGATGGCCCCTCCATTATAAATAACACCAACTAGCAATACAGACAAGAGAAAGTCCTCAAATATGAAAAATAAGTAACTACAAGTACTAAAATAGAATAATAAAAATGAGATCAGCAATAAAAGATGCTAAAAAAAGAGTAAGCAGCTAAAGGCAAATAATAATGATGATGATGATAAAGCAAAGGAGCTGACAGAAAAGGGTTAAAAAAACCCAATACTGGGAATACTCACTTGTAAATGAGCCAGATATGCATCCACAACGTCTTCAAAAGAATTTTCCAAATCATTCTCCTCTATCCTACATGAAACAAAAATAGCAACAGAGTATCACTATTGTGAGCTCTTAATAAAAGTTTGAAATTCCAGATGTAACCTGGTTAACCAAAGCTGCACATTTAATTTACATAATAAGCTGGGAATCAAGTACCAATGGAATCATCAAAAATCAAAAGGAACTTCCAGAGGAATACATCAATAATTCTTAATAAAAATCTCCCCATAATGCTTATCTTGTAATCATTTGGATTTATCAAGTGGAAAGAAGTTGCCAACCAAAAATGCAAAGCCAAAACAAGGTCAATATTTCAATGAAATAGGACCTAGATTAAATACTTTAATATGAACCCATGAACTATATTAGATCGAATTCTTCCAGGGTCTGTCGCCTTAAAAGGAAATATGTGGTATCAAAAAAGCTCTTTGAGCTGGTTCTAAATGGTTTCATGAAGTGCTTAAATGGGAATATAGTCAATGCATCATTGATTTCCTTGTTTCATGAAAAAAAAACCTCTTCCTCCATTGTCCCGTGGTCCAGGGTCTTTGGGGGGCATTACTCCATCTGTTGAGCTGGTAGTGGGTCACCCCACCCTCCATTCCGGCACTTCTTCATTTGACTCAATCGAGTCCTTGGCCCAAAGCCGGTAGGATTCTGTGGAAAGCCTCAGCAGCAGCTACCATTTGGGTCCTTTGGACTGAAAGAAATTCTAGAATTTTCAAAGGCGAGAAGTGTTCGACGGCTTCTCTCATTAAGAAGATCACATCTTCGGTCATTTTTTGGGCCACCAACCACAAGAGGTTCAAGGGTTACCCTACTTCAACCTTCCTCCAAAATTGGCTAACCTTGCTCCACACTCGTCCACCACATTTCCCTCAGACTCACCACTGGGCCCCACCCCCTCAGGGACAGACCAAACTGAATTTCGATGGTTGCTCCCTTGGCAACCAAGAACTGGCAGGTGTAGGAGGCAGACCATAATGGACTTGTCCTCACATTCTATTCCAAGCATATCAGTCATGCTGACTCCCAGTCAGTTGAGTCCTCAGCCCTCCTGGAAGGCTTCAAACAATTCAATCCCCTTTGGAGCCAGCCTCTGATCATAGACGGAGACGAACAAAACGTTATCATTTGGGCCTCAGGCTCCTCACCTTGCCCGTGGTCCCTCGCCCATATTTATGGCCAAATTATATATATTTGCAAGGACATGGTCGTTTTATGGAAGGTATACTTGGCGGGAATCCAACACCGAGGCAGACAACCTCACTAAAGATGCCCATGACAGCAACGTTTTCAGGCTTAGCCCCATTTTTGGTATAGGGCTCCCATTTGGTGGGAAGCCTATTTTCTTGAATTGGTGCCCCCGGCCTGTGGGTGGCATCTATTCTCCACCTGTATCTTCCCCCTTTTACTTATAGAATAGTTAACAGTTTCAAAAAAAAGATTCCTTGTTTCATGCGAAACATGTTGGCAGCATGACTACTATTTTGCCTGTGCGCATTGATGATATTCCTATTACTGGTGATGCTATGGAAACCATATGCAAAGTGAAGTACATATTTCAATATCAATTTCAAAAGAAAAACATGATCATCATATCATGTCTCTCAAGGATTCAAATTACTAGGATTGGGTAATCTAGGAGTGAAAATTGCTCAGATGGTGTATTAACCTGCTTTCTGTTATTTGAACTCGCTTTGGATAAGAATGTACCTTCTTTGAAATAGTAATGCTTCTACAACTCCTAGGATTGGGTTGATATCCTTGAGAACCGTCTCATATCTCAAGGATTCAAATTACCTTTTATTGTGCTAGTATCATATTTGAAATGGAGCTTATGCTCACACTCTTTATGTGAGTTCTTTTATTAGTGGTCTTTGATTACAAGTTTTTTTTTTTTTTTTTAATAATATGTTTTGGTAACCTCATATAGAATCATGTATGTTCAACCTCCCCTGCTCCCTCCCGCTTCTTTCATCCCCCCCTCCCCCACACACCCCCTCCCCCATACAACCCCCCCCCCCTCCGGTTCTCCGTCACTAGGAATCCTCCTGTACAAATCCTCTTTAGTGGGCGTCTTTCATCCTCAGAGAGATGATCGCAAATGTATCGAAAACCAGAACTCAAGTGCAAGCAACTCTCCAATGGGTCTCACCGGCAGAAGGTTTGGCTCACGACCTCCTCTACCCCTCTACATGCTTGGTGCCTTGACACCTTCAAGACCATTGGTAACTCTTGCAGGTCCTTTGTGGTTGTCCATTAGAAGTCCATGGAAAATCTGCCACTAGGCACTTTGCTGCTCATCATGGATGTGCTCGAACCGCATTGCATACCTCCCTTCCTTTGGCTAGAATCCATAGGAGCTTACTACTAAGCTCTCCTTTCTTGGTCTTCTGCCTCTCCGCCCACTCCCAGCTTCGTCGCTCCAGTAGTCAATCGTAATCTGTCGACTACCCCCGCAAATCAGGAGTAGTGGAAGCTCGTTTCCAAGAGAAGACCAGGCCGCAAACAAGGCGGACGAGACAACCGTCACCCCCATCCACCCCCTCTCAAAGGCTACCCACCGCACACCGCCCAACTCCACCTCCTCCACCCCAACCACCACCCCCACCCACCCAGCCATCTCGCACAGTCCAAGGAGATTTGGTGCCGACTACTCGAGCTCGAGAATCCATGCCCCTTGTTCCACTTGCCTTGGTCAAAATTGCTAAGGACGACACGCAACACCCTTTTGCTTTCTCGAGCAGGGCTGGGCCGGCAACCTCATTTAATACACCCACATTCCAGCCACCTCCCATTGATGACATAGCTGTCATTGTATCTCCAAAGGACACCTTTACCTCCTCACCAAATCCTGCCTCAATATCCTGCCCTTCCCTTTGCCGGCTGGGGACCCTCGACACCTGTCCCCATCCCTCACTAACCACCGCCATTTGTCAACACACTTCTTCCTCACCACTTCTCCAAAATTCTCATCTTACCATCCCTCCTTCTCCCCTTCACCCAATCCTCTTTGAGACGGTTCCGCTCTCCCTGTACTCCCCATATCATCCCACCCTAGCTCTCCTTCCATGCTCGCGACTTGCCAACACAAGCCACCCCAACCTACAAAACCCTGCCTCGACATTCCCAACTCATCATGCCTTCCTCCCTTGCCTACCTCAGGGGTCACCCCTCCTCAAACGCCACCTTGCTCGCCTGGACCTTTTCTCTCCCCTTTTCTTGCTGGACCCCATCCTTCGCCTCCATCCTAGACTCTACTCATAGATTTCAGGGAAGAAGTGGAAACATCACCCGGAGGTGACACAGCACCATTTCCTTCCCCAGAGAAGGTGGAAACTAGGCCGGTGGACATGGAGGGCAACCCATTTGCTAACCTCATCTCAGCCCCCACCCCAATCATAATAAGTTACCCCACAAATCCCCATAGTGGCGACCCTGTTATCATCTATGTTCCCATCCCTGTTGGCCCACCTCCACCCAACTCTATCCTCCTCTCTCCATTACCTTCTCTTCCACCGGATGCACCCATACCCTTTATCCTCTCGGGACCTCCTGCTCCCACCCCTATTTCTTTCCTACCTCCTTTTTTCACTACCCCTGTAAACCCCGCCTCGTATCTCGACCCTATTGAGACCATCGACAACCCGATACTCTTTATCCCCACTTTCTGCCACCCCTACCTTCGCTCCTCCACCCCCTGACGCTCTACTTCTCCCAGAGAACACCCCTCCTCCAGCAGCCCCCTGCCCCAACCCTACTTTCTCTCCTCTTGCATCCCCATAAACTTCCACCGTTCAAATACCCACTGTCAACCCACCCCAACCTAGTTTGGTCGAAAGACGAACCACCCCTTCTCCTCCCACGACTCTATTGGCGGTTCACCCGGGCTGAAACCTCCCTCCCCGGACCCCTTCGGCCTTACTTCCGGCATTTGTAGACCCACCCCAGCCTAGTTTGGTCGAAAGACGAACCACCCCTTCTCCTCCCACGACTCTATTGGCGGTTCACCAGGGCTGAAACCTCCCTCCCCGGACCCCTTCGGCCTTACTTCCGACATTTGTAGACCCACCCCAACAAACGAGCCGCCTTCTCTGGGGCTGTTGGCTTTACCATCTCCTATGACTGCCTCGGCTTCATCTTCTCACTCTCTCCTGTCTGTCGACACCATGGTGGACCCTCTCTTGCCACCGTTAGTGGACTCAGACGTTGTCAACGGCGTCAACCACAGCCAAGGAAAAATTTTGGACATCATGAAAGTCATGGGCTTCCCCCATTCAGGACCAGATGCCCATTTCCACAAATTCTTCTCGGCTGGTGTCAAGTCGCATTTTCAAGTAAGCAAGAAAGGAAGCCATGAACTTACCAACTTTCATGCACTATCAATTTTGATAGAGTCTCCACCTGCACCCCCTCTTCCTCAACAGCCACATCACAAGCTCCCACTTTGGGCCAATTGGTGAGACGTTCTCTATGGAACTCTCCTCTTTCTCTTTCACCCTCATGCTGATCCTCACTTGGAATATTCGTGGTCTTGGACAAGACCAGAAAAAGCAAGCAGTGAGAGATCTTTGTTTCAAACACAAGCCCACAGTATTGGCCCTAACCGAAACAAAGTCACCCCACCCTATCCTATTCCAGGTTAGGCAGGTATGGGGACGCCGACCATGTCAGTGGATCTCTTTACCTGCAGAAGGGGCGTCAGGTGGCATTTGGGTCATATGGGACCCCACTACTCACACCCTAACGTCCTCTCACATTGCAAGTTTTTCGGTGACCTTACTTCTGTCAAGGATCTCCAACGGCTTGCTAAGGAAATTCACAGCCGTTTACGAGCCCAATCAACACTTGCTAAGGCACCATCTTTGGGACGAGCTCAACAGTGATGCCTCCCTTCCACACCCCATTTGGAGCTTAGGGGGGGGACTTCAATGTCACAAGATGGTCCTTCGAAAGGAATTCTTCCTCTGGAATCACACCAGCCATGTCTACCTTCTCAGACTTCGTTAGCCTTAACAACCTCCTAAACCTCCCCACTCAAGGAGCACAATGTACGTGGTTCAACGACTCCACTATCTCATCCCTCTCTAGACTCGACAGGTTCCTAGTCTCTGTTGACTATGACTCCTTCCCTGCGACCCATCCTTTAGCCTTACCTAGGCCTACCTTCGACCATTGTCCCCTTCTCCCGGACACCAACCCTACTCAAAGAGGTGCCAAACCATTTATGTTCGAGCTTGCATGGTTGGAAGACCCACCTTCGCCTCGCAACTCCCAGTCTGGTGGCAGGATCTGTCAACCTCGGTCCAAGGCTGGGCTGGTTTCAGAATTCAATGCAAACTCCAAGTGCTCAAGGCTTGCCTCAAATCTTGGAGTACAAGCCTCCTGGGGTTCCTCGACCCCCAAAAAAGAGCCACCCTCGAAGCCATCCAAGCTCTCGATATCACTGAAGAATCCAGAAACTAATCAGAATCAAAATTCCTTCAAAGAATTCAACTTAGAACTCTATACCAATCCCAACTGAAGCAAGAAATATTATGGTATCAACGATCCAGAATAAAATGGTTGAAGGTCGGAGACCTCAATACAGGCTTCATCCATAGAACTGCCAATTGCAGGCCAAGAGATAACACCATCTCGCACCTGTTGGTGGAAGATCACCTCATAGACCAACCACATGATGTCGAGCACCACATCCTGGCCCACTTCAAAAACCTCTTCTCCGCCCTAACAGGGACCAAAACTCCAATGGGGGATCTATCTTTTTAGTGTTACCACCTGAAAAAGCCTTTAGGCACGAAAGACCTTTTTCCGAGCCAGAAATATTGCTCGCCTTATCCCAGTTAGACTCAGACAAAGCTCCAAGGCCTAATGGATACCCCATTGCCCTATTCAAACAATATTGGGAAGTCTTCCGAGATGATTTCCTAGCCATGGTTGTAGAATTATTTGCCAGGGGAGTTATCCATCGAGCCCTGAACGCCACTTTCATAACCCGAGCCAGAAATATTGCTCGCCTTATTCCAGTTAGACTCAGACAGAGCTCCAGGGCCTGACAGATACCCCATTGCCCTATTCAAACAATATTGGGAAGTCTTCCGAGATGATTTCCTAGCCATGTTTGAAGAATTCTTTTCCAGGGGAGTTATCCATCGAGCCCTGAACGCCACTTTCATAACCCTCATTCCTCCCAACTTAAATAAGTCCTATCCTTGGTAATTCCCCCCCCCCCCCCCCCCCCAAAATGCATTCATTAAAGATCGTCAAATCCTTAACAATGCTTTGGCGGCTCATGAATGCATTCACTCTAGACCACCTAACTAGTGAACCCGGAATTTTCGTAACGCTTGACTGGGAGAAAGCTTACGATCATGTGGATTGGGCCATCCTTGAGGAAACCCACTCTAGAATGGGTTTCGGTTCGAGATGGAGATCTTGGATGAGGGCCAGCTACTCTCATCCACACTTCTCCATTCTCATCAATTGTTCCCCTAGGGGATTCTTCCCATCTACCAGGGGCTTTTGTCAAGGAGACCCTCTCTCCCCCTTTCTCTTTGCAATCTCAGCCGAAGTTTTCAGTCAATCCATCTGAAGAATGTATTTGGCTGGCCTCTTACATGGGTTCAAAGTGGGTAACCAAGGGCCGACAATCATGCATCTCCAATATGCGGACGACACCCTAGTTTTTTGCAATGTTGATCCAGAAGATGCGAGAAATCTCTTCTTGTTTCTTAGATGTTTCAAGTTTGTGACGGGATTCAAAGTTAATTTCGACAAATCCAAAATGATGGGGATTAATGTCGATCAAACCTCCCTCAACTCTTTTGCAGACAGTTGGGCATGTGGGACAGATACTCTTCTGTCCAAATACCTTGGTCTCACATAATCGACAAGGTAGACTGTAGGCTAGCCGGGTGGAAACGTCGCTTCCTCTTTCCGGGAAGCAGACTGACCCTCATCAAAGCCACCCTTGCTAACATACGAGTCTACCAAACGTTCTTGTTTCACAGTCAGTAGCAGTTAGCACAAGATTAGGACAGTTGATGAGAAGGTTTTTTTGGTCTAGGGATGCCTCCTCCAACAAATTTAATCTCATAGCTTGGGAAAAACTCTGGCTTTCCAAAAAAATGAGGGGATTAGGGATCAAAAATCTTAGGATGCAAAATATGGAACTCCTAGACAAATGGAGCTGGCGCTTGACCACCCAAAGGGACCAACTGTGGAACACCATCCTCCATCGCAAATACCGAACACCCACCACACCGTGGATCCCTGACTTCAAGCCCAACCAGAGATCTTCTGGAATTTGGCGATCCATCTATGCAGCACACCACCACTTCCATTCTTGCATAAAGTTTCATCCTAGATAGGGGAATCGCATCCTCTTCTGGCAAGACCTTTGGCTTGGACACGCTTCCCTCAAGTACAGATTCCCAGATTTGTACTCATTGTCTCGTACACAGCAGGCTACTGTTGAAGATGAGATGGTCCTAGCGGGGCCTTTGAGATATGGGAACCCCGTGTTCCGAAGGGCTCTAAACGACTTGGAAATTTCCCACTTCGCAAAACTAGATGCTGAACTCCAGGCCATCTATCTTGCAAACAGTGGCCTAGACAGGATCATTTGGTCCCTTCGGGCTTCGATAGCTTCTCGGTTTCCTTATTATATCATAGTCTTTCACAAGTTTCAACTGCTCCTGCTGCACCCTCTTCTACAGTCTCTCAGGCTTGGGTTTCCATAGCGCCCCCCCACCCCCCCCCAAAAAAAAATTCAGATTTTCATGTGGCTAGCACGCTCCCAAAGAGTGTTAATAGTTGATCAAATACAGCATAGGGGCATCCCACTCCCTAACCGACGTGTCGTGTGTTTGGCTGCCGAAGAAACAAACAACCACCTGCTCCTACATTGTCCCTTTGCTCACAACCTCTGGGGGGTATTCTCAAACTTTTCGACATTCAATGGGTCACACCTGAACATATCCCGTCCATCCTTTCATCTGTCCAGCCCTTTCCTTGGCCTAAACCTGGGATTCTCCTTTGGAAATCCATGGTGGCAGCTGCCATGGATCGAGAGAAACAATAGAGTGTTTAGGGTGAATGCTCCAGGTGGAACAAAATTTTCACAGAGCTAAAATCCACAATTGTCTTCTGGGCAACAAACCACCACAGTTTCAAAGGAGTCACCACCACGACTTTCTTTCAAGATTGGTCTGTAGTCCTAAGACAATCGCAAACGCCTAGCCCGGGCTTCCTGTTGGATTCCCCCACCGCTAGACCATTTCAAACTGAACTTCGACGGATGCTCCCTCAGGAATCCAAGTCCTTCGAGAGTGGGAGCCATAGTCAGAGACTATTTAGGCAACACGGTGGCAGCACACCAACTCGGTGGCAGCCGAGGCCCACGCCCTCTTGGAAGGACTAAAGCTCCTACAAACAATAAGCCCACACTCAATTGTGATAGAGGGTGACTCGCAGAACACTATTCTGTGGGCCCAAAGAATCCCCTCTTCACCTCCGCCTTGGACCGTAGCGGACATCTTTGATCACATTCATTACCTGTGCAGGGATATGGACTTCATGGAAGCATACCTGGAGGAAGGGCAACCAGGAAGCAAACGCCCTAGCTAAAGAAACAGTTCACGGGAGGAATTTTAGCAGTTCACAAGTTTCCCTTGCTGGGAATTATGGACCACCTTTTATTAGTTGTTGTTTTCACATTGTAACCTTCTATTAGGAGGATTTTGGTCTTCATTTTTTGTTCTCTTTCCCTAGAGCACCCGACTTTGTGGTCCGCCTAGGTTTTTTAAGTACTGTTCCATTCTCTCAATTTAAGGTTAACATTCTCAAAAAAAAAAAATTACCTTTCATATTCCTCGGTCTGCATGATTGAATACAACTCGGAAAGATGTCGAGGGTTTGGCCCCAACACATCAGCGACAATAGTCCACTGGTTTTCCATCACCACAACCAAGTTAGTATGCTAATGAAATGCAACATCTAACAAATGCCAAAAAAAACCATTTCTAGGGTACTCTCTATTTTCCAGCTAAAAAACCATATAGGATAAGTTACAATCAGCAGTCAGATAATTTTCCAACTCTTTGCACTTATAATGGAAGGAGAAATTTTTGTGACTAAATATAAGATAGCTGTGCTCACCTCCTCCTCACTAAAGAAATCATCAACCATATGCATCTTAGCTTCTTGAACCGTCCATCCATAGTTCTTCAGTTAATATGGATTACAAGCAGATCAATACAAATTTCTAAACATGATATATTTTAGCAGCTTCTCTAGGCAATAATGGAAACCATTAGACAAAAAATCCCATCTCATACAATTCAAAAAGATGAAGAAAACAAATAGGTGCCACCTAAATACCTCACGAGAGATGAAAACATCTGGAAATGCAAAATCTCGATAGATGTGATATGAATAGTAGCTGGAACATGAGGACATTAAGCGTCTTCAAAAGAACAATAACACCTCTTCAAGAGAATACTTATCACATGAAACTATTTCATCATTCTGGAAGACATAAAAGAAATAACTAATGATACCATCAATGTATACACGATATTGGATCTGCATTAGGAAGAAATTTATGTAAACATCATTTAACATCAAGTTAAGTATATGCAAAAGCACAATAGAAAACGGTTATTATAAATGGATACAAGAAGGTCATCTGTAAAACAAGTCTTTTGAAAATATAACTACGTGAGTCCAAGAAAATCTAGAAAAAGAATTGGGATTGAGGACATTCAGTAAATTTGAGATCTACTCTCAGGCTTCCCCAAATTTGTGTGAGGGAAAACATGTCACGTTAGTTTGTCCATTGATATTCAAGAAAGGATTGGGAACAAAGTACATTAGATATGGCAAGCAAAATTTTTCCCATAGAACATTCCCATCTCAGCCTCTGATACATCTATCCACCAGTTATTTTCTAACTTCTCTGTAGGAATCAATAGCTCTTCTATCAGTTATTTATATTCCCAAGAGTGTAAAATTGCACATTGAAAGGAATTCCTAAAAGAATTTTGGCAGGAGGTATGGACTTTGGAATCAAACCTATCATATGGTATAGAACTTGAAGGTCAGTGACAGCAGCATTGTAATTAGAAGTTAGTTGGAAAGTTGTAATAAGCCCTAGAAATATGAATTACCATTTCTTTGCTTAATGCCACTCACACATTCTTTAATTTGTGTGGTTATACCGAAGGCCAGCATCAATGGTGGAGAACTGTATTGTGGGTCTTTATTGGATACAAACTCGGGCCATATGGCATTGAGAGATTTCTTTCTTGTATTACTGTGGATTGCTACTAACCTTCAACTATTTCTTAATCTTGCTGAGAGAGAAAAACAGGTAGGTGCTTTGTAAGTCTTAGGTCAATACCTGAGATGGCTTTGAGATAGTTTGGGCACAATTATTTATTGCTTCTTAAACGGAATTTCTTAAGTAGTGCAAAATGCAAACATACCTGTTTAAGATCTACAATTTATGGGATTCCTGTTTCAAAGCGCTTGATTCCTATGATTTAATAGTTTCTATGACAACAAAATTGTATATCTAATGGCAAGCACAGTAATAAGTTTATGGAGGGATGCAAAACAGAAGCAATAGGAGAGGAGACAGTGGCAAAACAATCATACAAGAAGCAACTCATAACATGCTTAATTTATTTCAACTAATGCTAGGAGAAGATCTGATACGGATCATGCTTAAGTTTTCTTGAATCATATTTGCTAATTCATATTTCAAGGTTAAAGACAAGTATCAAAAGAACCAAAGTTTCAATATTTCAACAAACACGTCCTACGTCCTGAAATTGCATATTGATAGCTATCAATATATTCCCAAAATATGTAACAATGTACTGTAGACTGCCCCAAAAAGAAAAAAAATGTCCAAGTACCTGTCCGAGGTTGATAGTATCACAGGTAAGCACCTCTCATTCACACCCAGAGAAACTAACCTCCACAGAAAGCTGTCATGATACATAGAGGCATTGACCATTGAATTGTCTGTCAAGACTGCCTTGCGAAGAATGTCAATGTTGTTTATGATTAGTTTGGGCTGTTCACGCAAATCAGTTTAAAGAAAAGTCAAAACATAAACCACCAACTAACATTTATAAGTCATTTGATAACTTGCATTGAATAGAGAAACAGCTCAAAGATTACCCAGTTCACACGATTTCAGAATTTCTTTTGTTATATTAAGGGTATGGTTTAGGGCACCCAAATATCCTAATATCTAAAGATACTATAGAATCTAAGATAATTTGAATTGTGGAAGCTTATGAACCCTATTTGAAAGGGTCAAAACATATCTTTTAAGATTCAATTAATCGCCTAATATCCGTATCCCAAAAATTTCAACTCGAGTTAAATTTTTGGGAATACTAGAAACAATATTGGCCGGCTTTCCATTTCCTGTCCCAATATTAGCCCATTCTTTCCACTATGTTAGATTAACCATCAAGAGCAAGCAGCTACAAATGCATTTGTGTCGAAAGAGGATAGTTTGTTCAACCACATTCAGCTGTCAATCTCACCAAAAATAATTGTCCCCGCTACTGAAATTAAGAAGAGCCTTGATTAATAATGCCTAAAAATAGAGGACCCTCGATTTCAGGGGCGGCCTGTCCAGTGACAAGAAGCTATGGTGGTCATCAATCATCTGCTGCTAAGGAAATTGAATCAATATGAAAGGAAGTTTCAAAGATTCATGGGCCTAACAATAATCCAGGTGGGATCTGAAGATTTTTTGAGAATAAACATGAAAGATGTGAAGTAATGGAGCCTTATTCTTCTGAACGCATGACTCTAAATCACCAGTTGAGAAACTGGTCCACGCTCCAAGCTCTTTAGAGTCTGAAGATTGTGATGAAGATCATATACTCCAGAGAATGTCACAAAGAAAGACATGAAACTGAGTCAAGCTCAGATTCAGTTGTAGGGTTGCCTGGCTTACAGGCAATCGAGTTGAAAACCCGACTAGCAAGGTTGACATTGGCTGCTGTTAGTGAAGGGGCATTTGAGGTTCTTGAAGCCAACAAAGCCTTTATTCAAATTCTCAGATTTCTGAATATTTAAGTCCTGTTTTGTCAAACATACCCTAAGTTGTCAAGAATCAATATCATAATAATACCAGCAGAGCTTTTTAGCATGTCTTGATCACCAAGGAAGTTGAATCAGTGGAATGAGAGCATATGGTATTTATTTCATCTTTTGTGGCATTCAACTTATTTTTTTGATAATCATAAACACATAAAGTTAGTACGCAGAAAATGTTTAAAGGGATACAACCCCAAAACTCTAAGATCCCAACCATACCTCCCAGGAAAGAAAAGCAAGAAAGTCTTTCAATGAGAATCGGAGATCAAGGTTGAAGGTCATCCAAAAAAATGAATAGTATATGGTTTTATTTTGAAGATGTTGAACTAAATAAGCATTGAGAGTTAGTGAGAACTTAGCAGCAGAAAAAATAGTTCCATGGAAGTCAAAATAAAAACACATACACACGGTTATTCATGCTAAAGTATATTTATCCCAGGCTTGCCCTATGAAGAAAAAACAAAGAACATTAGGCAACCACATCGATTGGCCTCATAATTACCTCGAAGTATTCAAATAAATCATGAAGGATGCAACACGTTGGCTAGAGTCATCCCAAAATCAAACTGATAGTCTTAAATACATAAAAAACGATGACGAGATTCTCACCATGCAATAAATAAATATATCTTGTTTCTTCTGACAGTCATCATATTTGTCTTCAGTTTGAGAATTGTCAGTATCATAGGAAACTTGGATATTCAATACTAGCTTTGAGACATTGCATTCATCAAAAAACTGACTCCGCATAAAATCCATATTGCTACCAAATCAAATATGGGAGTTGTAATGCACAGATTGACATTCAGCAGTTCCAATCAATGAAAAAACATGTACTAAGCTGACATGATTACAAAAACATAAAATGGGAAACACACAAACTGCTGATCCTGATGCTAGTACTACTATTACAATTACTATCGTAAAAGAATTACTACTACAACAACTACTACTACTGTTGCTGCTGTTACCACCACTGTGGCAGCTGCAACTACTACTACTACTACCGCCACCACTAATTATGCTATTATTACAATGAATAATTACCATCAGGCCAATTTTGGTGCTAATACTACTAAGCTACAAGAAATATTACAACTAC
Organism: Amborella trichopoda; assembly: GCF_054954075.1. Classification (NCBI taxonomy): domain Eukaryota; kingdom Viridiplantae; phylum Streptophyta; class Magnoliopsida; order Amborellales; family Amborellaceae; genus Amborella; species Amborella trichopoda. The sequence continues at coordinate 5,827,967 of NC_142342.1, read as the reverse complement.
AATTACCATACAACAATAACTAGAACGAATGCTAGTATTACCACTAGCTACTTCTACAACAACAATGACTACTACTAGTCTACAACTAATGTTACTGCTAAGCACCCTTAACAGCACTAACCGGTCCTGCTGCTCCTGATATTACTACTACCACCCATCACCAACACTACCAGTACTACTGTGACGACCAGTAAGCCGCCACCACCATTCCAAATGCTATTCTTGTTGCTGCTACTACCACGTTGTTATTGGTGATCTTCTCGTGCTTGTACTTGTTTCTTTTGCAATGAGTTGTGTTACTATTTCCAAAAGACAGTTAAATTGGGATACAAAGAGAAAAGACCACCACTCCAACTAATATTTTTGTTGCTGGTACAGCCACTGCTACTACATTGTTATTATTGTTCTTCTTGCCATTGTTCTTGTTGCTTTTTCAATCAGTTTGTGTTACTATTTCCTAAAAACAATTGAATTGGGATACAAAGAGAAACAAGAATGGCATTTCATCATAAACATATTAATCGAAAATGCACAGACCTGGAAGAATCCAAGCTCTGATGAGGCCGAAAGCAACTCAAGCAATAGTGAGGGCCAATCTGTGGCCGCATTGGTGAGCGATCTCGAGAACCCACCATTGCGATTGAGCTCCCTGATCGCCCCCTCCCTCCACTTCTCTTTCCTACACAACACTTCTTTGGCCAATCGCAAGGCCAGAAGCGCTTCCTCAAAGCAGGCCTCCTCGTCCTTGTTCTTTACATCGAGCCCAAACCCACCACCCTTGGGGTGCACATAAACCGAGCTATCGGGGCTCAGAACATCAAACCAGTCCCTGAGCTCAGCTAAGCGGGCTCGACGCTCGGTTTCTAAGGATTGGTTGCCTTTGTGCAAAGTACTGATGACCAGGCGCCAGAGGTCAGCTGTGTGTGCACGAGGTAGCGCATGGTTAGTATATTGGTTGAGAATTTGGCGAAGGGCTGAGTCTATGCCATGCCATTTGAGGAGGGTGGTGTACACTTGGGAGGAGCTGATGGAGCCGAGTCGGATGGCTTTTAGAGTTAGGGCTTCGAGAGATTGTTCAAGGTGGATGCGAAGGGAGGTTAGGGATATTGTAGGGGGCGAGTGGTGCCATTGGGGTGGTGGTTGTTGTCGGGGATGATTGTTATTGCTGTGAAGAGAATGGAGGTCGAGGTATGCAGTGGCATGGGGGGGCTTGCACCAGTTGTCAAGTAGCCCTGAGATGAGAAAGTGGAGACTGTAAGAGAAGAGAGAGAGAGAGAGAGAGATAAAGAGATAGAGATTAGTACTGTGGAGGATTGTGGTCTTGCCGGCGCCTCTGGGACCATGGAAGATGAGGGGCTGAGGAACTTTAGGGGACCGACCGTAGTTGTTCAGGACCGTCTCCAACAGAGGCCGAGGAATTATGCGCCACTGCGCCATGCCCTCTCTCTCTCTAAGAAAATGAGATAGATTCAATATACAGTAGAGAGAGATTTATGGGCTGAACTCTTTTCTCTCTCTGTGTCTCATTCGCGAAGCTCGCTCTCACTGGCGGAGTCTCATTTCCTCAGTCGGCCATGGGCTGAGCGAGGGAGGGACTCCACAGTCAGAAACTGAAAAACGAGGGTTTTTCTACTATGAAATTTACAAATAAGGCCTGGGCAGCAGCCACCGTCTGGTTTTTTAAAATTGTTCTCATGGGGATGAGCCGTATCAAAATAAGCGAGTACGCAACTCTCCAAAACCTTCAAATCATTTAAAAATTATATTTCTGAAGAAAATAAGATTTCCATGCTCTAAAACTTGTGTATATTGTAATCAAGACTTAAAAATAAGTGTTCATAGATCTACAATATATATAGTTTCATATATGTATAGTTTCATTGTCTGTGTTGGAAATTTATTTTAGAACCATAGTGGAGATTACAATCCCCAAAGTGCTTTTGGGATGAAATATAATGTGATGCTTTACTTAGTTTTCATAAAGCCTAGGCCTTATAGAAATTGTATTCTTGCCTTTTACTTTTGTTTTTAAGTCAAAATAGTATTAGATTTTTGCAAAAAATACTTTGATATCTCTCATAGCAGCATTTAAAAAAGAAAAGATAAAAATAAAGCCTAGGCCTTATGAAAAAGAAGTAAAGCCGCATTTTAAATCTTATCGAAAAGCATAGTTTTGGAGACCAAAAACCTTCATATCAATTATCTTAATCTCGACTATTATGGATATGAAAAAAATATAATTCTAATATCTAAAAATAATGTATATTATTGGGAAAATTGCTAAAACCCCCTAAGATGGACTTTTTACCCACTTTACATCCACCAAACTTTTGTTGGCAACTCCCCCCCAAAAAATGATGTTTCTAGCTAATACCCCCTACACAAAAAATTAACTTATTTTGAACAAAAAATACCCTTCCCTCACATAGCAAATTATTTTTGTTAGAGAGAGCGGTCCGGCATTTTGAACAAGCAATCGGGCGATTTTTTATCCAACGATTATTTTTTTTGTTGCGGTATTATTTTTTTTGCTGGAATGGGTGGTCCAGAGTTTTGAAGGTACGTTTCAGCATTTTGAAGTTACGTTCCGGCATTTTGAAGTTGTGGTTCGGCATTTTGAAGGGGCAATCCTGGCATTTTGAAGTTGCGGTCCGGCATTTTGAAGGGGCAGTCCTGTGTTTTGATATGGCAATCCGAAATTTTGTAGGGGCAGTGTGGTTCATAGATCTGCGAAATCTATACAACTTTTTGAGCTATAAAATTTATAATCACCGGTGGAAATAAATTTTAGAACCATCATAGGGATTTCACATACACATAGTGTGTTTTCCTAATAAAATTTCAAGGTGAGGGTGTACTCTTTTTTTTAAGCCTAGGCTTTATAGAAACCACATCCTTTTAAAAGTGTAAAAAGTGTACAAGAATACTATTCATACTTGGTATATAGACATCACAATTAATCTTCAGGGCAGTTATATTTGTTCTATTTATTAGGCTCAAAGTTCAACAGAAAAAAATTTAATTCCTCATTGTAAGGAATCAAAGCAGAACTAATAGTTTCAAACTGCCTAATGAAAATGTTTATATAAAATTGAGGCCCTAAACAATCACACTAAAGCGCACCTCAAAAATTCATTAGAAGAAGTTGTTTCCATACTAAAAGCACCAAAATCGATCATCTCAACCTTGAGATAATGGATATAAACAACATGGACTTCACAGTTTGGAAATAGTGCATCTTGTAATGTATTATCTAGACTGTAAATTTTCAAGCTTTTTAAGTATTTATAGATTTACGTGATCTAAACTTTTTTTAAGCTTTAAATTGTATAATTAGATATCAAAAATAAATTTTCAAAGCATCAAAAAGACTTTTGGTACTAAAACGATGTCTTTCAATACCGTTTGAAGGTACGTCTTACTCTGAGTGTTTGGGGCCTGAGCCTCATATAAACCACACCATATAAGAAATCAAAGTAGTTCTGAACTTTGAATTGGCCACTCAATTCCATCCAGTGGCCTGCAGTTAATATTTTTAACTATAGTTAGTAAATCGCCGTTTAATCAGCAATTTTTTCAAAAAATCGATGTTTTTATGGAAACAGTTTTAAATGGCGACTTTTAAAAAAGATTGGAAAAAAATCGTGTAGTTTTCTTAAAAATGTTTAAAACACGCTTTTTCATAACACGATTTAAATCCAGCCAAAAAATCGCATCTTTTTTTACCTATAATTTTTTTTTTTGAAAGATAAACTTTTTTTTGCCCTTTTGTGCATTGCAGCCATTGCTACTTTCATGCTTTTGAAAAAAATATATTATTTAAAAAGAAAAAAACCTAAAATAGAAATTTGTATCCCCACTATGTTCTTCAAAGCCACAATTGCAGATTGAATGTATGAATTTTTTTTCCCTTTTTTAAAAAATTTAAACAAGTAGATGCAGATTTCAGTGTCATTGTGCAAACTTAGATGAGCAAGCAATTGTACATAAATCATTAGTCCCCAAACCTAACCTTTGAGCTCTGCATGGTGTTTCCCCAAAAAAATGGAAAATTGTATTCTTTTTCTCTCTCTAAAAATCAGTTAAGACCTCTTGACAAATTAGTATCGTTCGGATTTTCTCTCAAAGAACATCCCAAATCAGAGAAAAAAACTCTCTTCAAACTATCTCAAATCAACATCCCATCTTTTTCTCTTTCTAAAAATCAGTTATGGCCTCTTCCATTAGGTTTGTGAAGCCCTTATTCTTCTCTCTATAAACAGCTATGAGCCTAGCTCTATTTTCGTCTCTTCCTTCTTCCTCCTCTCTTTAAACGGTGCCCTTCTTTTCTCTCTTCCTTCTTCCTCCTCTCTCTAAACCGTAAACACAACTGTGAAACCCAAATTTCTACGGGCCTCTTTTCAATTGAAGAAATTCATAAAACTTTAACCATAATTATGGTGTGATCACAGTCACCATACTATAGTTAAATCCTTGTAATGAGAAAACAAAAATCGTGTATTAACGAATAAATTTTTGTACCTACCGTAGATGTGATGTTTAAGTATTAATGAATAAATTTATATAGTATATTTGTCACCATACTATAGTTAAATTATTTAATGAATAAATTTATATATTATATTTGTTATTGGTATGTAATGGGTAGATTTATATGGTACAATTGTTTTGGTATATACTAGTTAATTATGTATTTAATATTGAAGGATTGCATTAGAGTCACGAAGCATCTAAATTAATTGACGTAATTAAATATTCTAGTAAAGTTTTTATAGATGAATTAGTTATTGATGGTTTCACATAATTTTTATTTTTTAGAATTTCAAAAATTTTAATATTATAAATTTATCTGATTTTTTGAGCCCAATCCGATATATTATCGGCTTCCAAACTCATGGTGGGGACATTTTAGTCATGAAGTTATGATTCCCTCATGGGTGCGGGACCTAATCGTTAGTTTTTTGTCAAGTTTTATATTTGTAGTACGTTCAACACAATCCGTTGTAGTCTAGTTGGTTAGGATACTCGGCTCTCACCCGAGAGACCCGGGTTCAAGTCCCGGCAACGGAATTTGCCTTTTTAACTTCGAATTATACAATTAATTTATAATTGACTAATACAATTGTTTTATTTTTTTAACTTTGAATTGACTAAGTTTTATCTACAGTAAATAAAAATATTTTCCTGCATCCTATTAGAAGTTTGTATATTAACGAGTTTAATGCTATCTCTCTCGGCTAAAAAAATTATTTTTAGTGTTTATTTTTCTTTTTTCAGTATCAACATAATTTTCATTAAAAACAAACTCACATTTTAAATGTTGAGTTTTTTTTTTTTTTTTTCATAATCATCTTAACATAGATCGTGAATCTCTAAAATTTTGGATTAAAAATCCATTTTTAAAATAGACTTAAGTGGGGGCCCGCATATGCACAATATGAGTCAACCGACTCACCCCATACAAATTTTAAAGAAGCAAAAATGAAGTATGAAATTAAAATAAATAAATAAATAAGAAGATGCAAAAAATGAAGCATGAATTTAAAATAAATAAATAAGAAGAAGAAGAAAGAAAGTAGAGATTGGGACGAGTGGGTAAGTGCAAGAGATGGATGTTTGATGCATCAGGGTACAATAGTATAAAAATGTGTTCCCTTATGCGCAAAACACATTTTTATTAGTAAGGCCGGTAATAGACCGAACTTGGGCTGGGTGGGCCAACCGTGCCCCCTCAGAGCCAGTCTTGGGCCTCTCATGGCTGGATTGGGATAGGCTAAACAGACCAGACCCAACACACCTCCAAATTAAGGCGCACCTCTAATAAATAGGGGGTGGTTTCTATAAGGTTGCAACCTTAACAATTCAATTAAGGCGCACTTCCAAATTTATCATAAAAATGCAATTTTGGTGTAAAAAATTCTTATGATTATCAAAAAATCTATTTTTATATCTAAGTACAAAATTTTAAACTCCAAAAATAGTTAAAATCAAGTAGATATATAAATATATGCAAATCTTGAAAATGTACTATCTGGATAATGTGTGCATACATCTCGATGTTGAGATGATCAATTAGAGGGCTTTTCAGCATTAAAACAACTTGCTCCAATAGATTTTTGAGGTGCATTTATAATTCTACATTTGATAGTTACAACCATATATATACTTTTGCCAAAAAAAAAAAGCAAAGGAAAATAAAAAAAGGGAAGGAAAGCAAAAAAATAGAACTAAAAGTGTAGCTCATAATTGAACTCCATGAGCCCCAAGAAAACCTGTCTTGTCAAAATGTGTGCCTCATGGTTTCCATCTATGTGCAAAAGGAAACTTTTTAACTCAACATAAAATTACGAGAAATTTATTTATGGACTGTATTGGAAGAGTCAATTACAAAATGAGATCATGTTTGGCTCAAATTATTTACTATATCTCTCTTTGTCGTATTGCTTTTTCAAGTTATCTCCGTGTCCAGTAATTTTAACACCAAACAAGTGAGGTTTATACCGTACAGAACAAAACAGTTATCCGATGTTTGAAATACCAAACAGCTATTTGCTATCTCCAAAACCAAAAAACCCTATCTTTGCTTTACAAAATAACCCCAAATATTTATACGTCATCATTCTCTCTATCTACAAATACAAGTCCACCATATAGAAAATAAAGAAACCCTAAATGTTCACTGTCATGGAAAGAATCCGCAATTCAACCACAGTTTACAGCTTGATTGAAAAGGATTTGAGCTCCGAATAAAAAAAGCTTTTCATGTTCACTGTAGAGAGAGATACTTAAATCCTCTAGTCTTTTTACAATGAAACAAAGCTATCGGTTGAGCAGTAAAGATGCAACTTCTGCAACCTTGAAACTCCTAAATCACCTCGAATTTCCACTTCAGGGATCTGATTTCACCCCCGAATTTCCTAAATCTCCACCTAGGGATTTTACCTGCAAAGCCACACCAACAAACACATTCCAATCTCTGAAAAGTTAAAGCTTCAAAGCTCAAAGCAAAAAGATAATGCTCCAACAAAGAAAACATTACACTTGAAAAGTAAAAACTAAAGACAACAAAAATAAAAGCCAAAGTTAAATCTCTGGGAAAAACAAGCTGCAATGTTGTCTTAATTTTGGCCTGAAAATCTCACCCTATGGCCTAAAATACACAGGAAGGTGACTGGAACCCTGCAAATTTCACCTAAATTACCTACATCACTTAGAAATATCGGTTAAATCAATCAATTCCAGCTTTTATGCTTAGCTAAAATGGCAAAAAATTGGCCAAAAAACTATTTGGAATCCTAAAAATTCATCAAAATTTTGCCCCGTTTTCTCCGTTTTATTGACCATCAGATTTCGAACCCTTCACTCAACCCTCTGAGAGAAATTTCTCAAAATTTGGCAAAACACTTTGTTGATTATCACACGTTTGTGTTGCCATTTTTGTATCGCTAAGATCAGCAACATAGTTGATTGAGTGTACCTCCGGTTATATATAGAGAGAGAGGGCTTCCTGGCTTTGGGGATATCAATTAGTTGTCCGATATTTGTGCTTTGCAAGATATAAACCCCATATGTTGGTGTTTGTATTACTGGACAGGAGTAACTTGGGAAAAAAAAAAAGCCGCAAGGGGGGTACTGTTCGTAATTTGAAACAAACGTGATACCCCTTTGTAATTGACCCCCCCCCCCAATATGGACTGTACGTAAATTTCTCTAAAATTACATTTGCAGTGACTTTCCATAGGGGCCCTTGTCTTCAAATTGCACTGAGCATCACATTTGTGATCTCTCTTTTGGACAAAATAATGGCAAGTTGGTGCGAAAATACATCTCGACAAAATTTAGAGGTGCGCCTTGCATGTGTATTATAAGATGGGCACCACATATAAACCTCAGCTCACATGTTAACAAGGAGATTTAATGGAGGAAACGGTTTCAACAATTTAGAATGTGACCCTATACTGATGAAGGAGATAAAATCCTATAAGTGGGTCTTTTTTATAGGTCTCGTAGAGGAATTTTAGTTCCTTTTGTATTGGAAAGTTGTTTGAAGTTTATGTTTATTCATGATAATGCAAATATCCTTTGTTTGAGCACAAAATGGGGTCGATGACCTGGCAACTTAACCTCAATGGACCATTTGGATCGCTAGAAACAATTAATTGGGAAACAGCTTTCTAAGGGGATTGCCCATTTCTGCCTTTTTGACTAATTTTAGCACGGGTATTTTTTGTGCCAGAAATTATTTTCTCTATTTTGAGCCCAAATTAGAAAAACTACTTTTTTTTTCAAAACAAAAAATTAATTTCCCCTTCACTTAAAATGGCATATAGCTGGTTGGGGCTCGGACAAAAAAGGGAAATCTCTTCTCATCTCTCCCCCTCGTGTACACTCTCTCCATGCTAATCCAACTTTCCCTAACCCGACTCTCTCTCTCTCTTCCCCTACGCATCTCTCTTTCTTTTCTCATGCTTAAAAATCCTTATATATTTATTTCACGTCTCTCTCTATCTCTACCTCATTTCCACTCCAAAAAATATTGCATTTAAACATTTTTCCACTTAGAAGTATATCTTCTAGGTTGCATCAAGATGCTATCCAAACAACAAAAAGCTATTTACAAACAATATTTTTTGTGCAAATATATTTTATAAAAAAGAAGTTTTGCTAGACAATTTTTTCCAAGGATCCAATCAGGTTCGAAGGGAAAGAGGAATTAATAAAAGAAATTGGGCACAGACAAGGAGAATTTTAACGTAGACTTGTGAGTCAGATAGTTTATTGCAAGTTTGGTACGCATAAAAATATTTCTAAAAGAAAGAACTTCCCTTGTGATTAGGTGTGGGAGTTTTTTCACACCAATTGGTGTGAAAATATAGGTTGGGACAAATTCGTGTGAAAAGCTCGTAAAACTTGGTTCAAGCCCGGCCTAGCGCTAAGGGCCAGGTTGCGCCAAATAAAAATTGAAATAATAAAAGAGGGAAACAAAGAAAAAGAGGGCTAGGTGGAGCCGACCTTGGCTCATGCCCAACCTTGCCCTACCCTCGGGTCGTGGTTGCCCGGCCCCAGCCTGGCCCTCGGGCCATATTTTATGCCCTTGCCCCTAGGTTTCTTAGGGCCGAGCTGACGTGTTGGGCCCGGCTAGCCCTCCTGCCCATTGCCACCACATATTTCTACATTTGACCGCATGAAAAAATTTTCATGTTTCATGTTACCCAAACGTCCATAAAAAAGCTACACTGCCTTCCTGAAAGCCATTGGAGCAACGAGATCATTGAAGGAGACAGTACGTTTAACAAGGTCCAATCTCTCTTATAAAAAATAACACCTCTCTTAATCTGTGGAGATAGATTTTTCAATTCGATATTTGATGGAAAGGAGCTGATGAGAGAGAGAGAGAGAGATTTTATTTTCTTTTTTCTTTTTTTTTGATAGATTCAAAACTTTTTATTCCTTAATTAGAGAGGTTACAATCAGAGTCATTTATAATATTAGATCTAAAATATGGAAGAGAAGCGCCACTCTTAGCCAATAGATTAGCAACCTTATAAGCTTCTCTATAAATGTGATTGAAGGAGATAATCAAGGAACTAGCCAAATCAATGACTTCCACCCAAGGAGACTTCAACATCCATACCTATTCCATGACTTGATGACATTTAATGAATATCCCTAATTGTATTAGACAAACATTTGCCGGAATTTTCTACCCTCTTTATTAGATTATCCAAAGTCAGCACTGTATCTTGCAACACCAATCAAATAAGAGCCTGGACTTTAGGAAGGATAGGTCACTTCCAAATCTGTGAAGACTTTATTTAGAGAGAGAGAAATTTCATTTTAATATTGATAGAAAGAAGCCGATTTTCTTGATATTGATAGAGAGAAGCTGATTTTCTCAGTTTCGTGTGAAGACTTCAGGATCAGACTTTTAACAGTCATTACTTGTTCTATTTAATTCCAACTCTACTTTGTCAATTGCCAATTAGGTTCATTCTCCACAAGAAAGTGCAGTAAGATTTTTCTTTTTTTTAGTTTAGAGAAAGTGCACTATGATTTGAAAGTTTTTTAGTTATCAAAATTCCAACGTGTGATAATTTAGGAGTGTTTATAATGACTATTGGAAGAAGACATGGATACCATTCTAACACAACTTTACAGAGTTACAAAGTTTGTTGTGGGGGCAGCTTCAATGGCCTTCCCCAACAATCTCCATCGCCGGCTATTTATTTATGCATCTGTGTGGTTTATACAAGGCATCAACTTTAAACGAACAATCAAAATAAGGTTTACTTCTAAACTCTATTTAAAGATGCGGTTTCGTGTCAAAGATTCTTATGATAGCTTGAAAATTTATTTTTCCCCTAATGAAATTTAAAACTCTCAAAACAGTAAAGATCAGGTAGATCTAAAAATACTTGAAAATTTTGAATCTAGACAGTTCAAATAATGTTGTATAAGATTATCGTTTTAACTTTTTGAGACTTGAAAGCTATATATATATATATATGGGTTTGTCTAGAGTTAACAACCCCTCAAAATACAAAAGTTCAAGTTAGAAGGGGTTGTGATGGGTGTATTTATTAAAACAATCATTATTTTTTTATTAAAAAACTATTTAAATATACAACTTTACCATTAAGCAATGACAAATTTAAAATTTTCACAAAAGTACAATGGCATTTTGAAAGTTAGTATCCTAAAATTTTATTTGTAGAATGCCTTTGTTATTTAGTTAAAATTTCAATTTTACCCCTTACGGAGATAATAAAAGTACCTTTTGTCTTGTAGTAAATATTTACAAAATTGCCCCACAAAAATAACTGTTTTAAAAAATAGACTACAAAATTAATAAATCCACCATTCACAACTCTCTCTATCTTGAACCTTTGTAATTTGAAATGTTGTGAAGTTTAGAATATATATATATATATATATATATATATATTTATATTTATATTTATATTTATATATATATAAAACCAATGGAAGCAAAGGCATGAGTTCGCAGGCCCACCAGGCAAATTTCTTTAAGGAAAAGCATAGCAATTTTTTTGAACGGCAAAAGCATAGCAATTTAGAGAGGGGAAAAATTTATACAAAGAGCTTGAGGCTCTAAACAATCAAATTCGAGCCTACCTCAAAATTTTCACTAGAAGAGGTTGTTTTGATGCCTAAATATCCTCAAATTGATCATCTCGACATCAAGATGCATAGGCATAATAAAAAAAAATAGATTTCAAGTTTCAAAAATGGTGTATTTTGCAACGTATTTTTGGACTGTCAATTTTCAAGATTTTCATGTTCTCATAGATCTCTCGATCTACACTATTTTTTGAGCTTTAAACTTTATAAATAAATATGAAAATATATTTTAAGGCTATCAAAAAGATTTTCAGTACTGAATCCATATTTCTCGATACCATTTAAAGGTAGGCTCTAATTTGATTATTTGGATCCTAGGCTCTATACAAAGGGATATAATTAAAACCCAATGTTATGAATACCCATTCTGTCCAATCATCTTCAGAAACAAGGAAACAAATAATCAGCTGCGATCATGATATTATAGAGCAGTGTTAAAAATCTTTACTTGGGGTGAGTAGTGGGCCCAAGCCCGACCCAAGTACTTGGCTTAAGTCCGAGTAACCACACCCGAGTTGGGCCAAGTACTGTAGCAGAAGAAAAAGGTTAAAACATTTACAAATGCAAAAAATAGGAAATGAATGTTTCAAGTAAGATTAAGCAAAACATATCAAAATGAAGTTAAAAATAGTAAAAAATTAGATTTTAAAAAATCACTTGTAAATTGAAGGAGTTTTTTCATGTGAAAATACTTTTACGAGAATATTTTTACACATACCAAATAGAAACCCTAATAATATTCCCTTATTATAAAGTAGAAAAGTCTTCCCAAAGCTATAGGCAAAAATTAACAGTGATTTTGCTTACTTTCATCACAGTCCAAAGTTTATCGTACGATCACGATTGTCCGGTAGTATTTCATTTTTTCATTTTTTTTTTACAAATCGAAATGACCTGAAATTTGGAGCATGTATACATCTTAGTGAGACGCACTTAATAAAAATATAAAAATAATAATTCGTGAAAAAAATTGATCAAAATACTGTCAAAAATTTTTGAAGGTATTTTGGTTAATTTTTTTTAAGTAAAATATTTTTTGATATTTTTCATAGATTCACCTATTTTTGATGAACACATGCTCCAAATTTCAAATCATTCTAATCTGTAGAAAAATTAAAATTAAAAAATAAATTATCACCGAACAATCGTGATTATGCGATGAGCTTTTGATAGTGATGAGAATAGACGAAATTGCTGTTTATTTTTTTGTAGTATCTTCCTCATAAACTCTCTAAATACTTTATAAGTTATCAACACGCTCGTTAGACTTTTCAAAGTAAACAAAAAAGAAAATTGAAAAGAAGTTATTAGAGGAATATAAAAACATGGAAGGGCATAGAAAATTAATATAGTTAGTGAAAGGGAGAAAATGGGAGGGAACGCTTAGAAAAAGTGAGAGCCCATAATTATTATGCAAAACTCATGAGAATTAATGCCAAAGAAATTCTTAGCAATGGGAGAAAGAGTGAGCCCTTTTTCAACATCCAAAGCTGGTGTCGACTTCTAAGAAGCATCCCACGTCTGGGAAATATGTAATGCCTCATGTTATAATTGAACAAAATAGAGGGATAGAGAGAGAGAGAGCCGTGCTCTAAAACTTGGCCGAGTTTTGTGGGCTTGGGCAGTGGCCGAGCTTGAGTTTTTTTGAGATATTAAAAAATAAAAAATAAAAAAGGTAAAAAAAATTATTAAAATCTTAAGAAATGTATTTGTAATATCTTTTTTAGGGATTATATACAATGAAACCATTTACATTTAATACAAGGAGGTCACAATTACTTACAACCATCTGATGTGAAATCTGATAGCTTGGGTTTGTCACGAAGTATAAAAAAATTTGTTTTGAACTTTGAGCTTGGTCAATGAAATAAATACAACTACCAAATTTCATAAGATTAATTGTGATCACCTTGTACCAAAGGTAAATGGTCTCTTTATATTTGTAACCACCTTGTACCAAATAAACTTAGAATTTGTTAAGGGAGCATAATTTGATTTCGCTGTACGGACACAATTACTTCATCAGACATTATGCAATGGTAGCATTTAGTGTCCTAATTGACCAATTTTTTTGTTAAAAATTTCAATAAACACGACAATATCATTTGTCATGGCACAAATCATATAAAAAAGAAAAAAATATTCTCTTTTAAAGTCCTTTGTTCTCAATTAATTTCAAAAAATTGGATATTTTTTTAAATTTACTTTTTAATAGGAGACTTGCTAGCCATATTGTGGACCCCACGATCATGGATAAAAAAAAAACCCTATATATAGTCTTGTCTGTGCCAATTTTTCTATCTTCGGATAAGATGACACTCGTTTTTGCAAGATGGTAAGCTAAATCATTAGTCGTGCAAGAATGTCCATTTCAATAATAAGAGATTCAACTTATCGGATCATTTTAGGTAATCCAAACCCATTTTTTGGAATAAAAATAGATTTTCTAGGGTATTAAGTGGTTTCCAGATGCTAAAACCATGGCTACCAAGGGGCCCATTTAAACCGCAGCCCTACTAGAAGAAAAGGAGAGATGCGGGGAGAAGAACCATCAGTTTTTGAAAAGCTGGGTCAAAGGTGGCAACTATCCCAATCCCTAATATTAATTTACATAATATAATAATACTTACTGTTATCGACTTGCTAAGAACGTGCTTGAAATGTTCCTTGATTTGAAAGCATATATCAAGAGAGAGCGAACCTCTCCTTCACTGTGTTCGAAAAACTCGTGCCAGCCAACTCAGACTCGTCACCTTGGTGAATCCGGTCAACAGGTGCGGTGGTTCAAATCAAGAACTTAAAAAAGAATTCACCAAATTTGTAAGACATCAATAAATAAATATATATATATATATATATAGAAAAATCTTCTTAACGCCTATAAACGAAGTAGTGATTTTATCAATCCTCATCATTGTCAAAATTTCATCGTATGGTCACAGCTGTCCGATAGTATTTTATTTTTTATTTTTTTTCTACAAATCGGAATGACCTAAAATTTGAAAAGTATGTACACCCTACTGAAGCGCATCTAATAAAAATATAAAAATAATTATCCGTAAAATAAATTAACTAAAATACCCCCAAAACTTTTCAGGGGTGTTTTGATCAATTGTTTTCATGTAAAATATTTTTTTTATATTTTTTAAAAATTTCCCTATTTTTGATGAATACAGATTCCAAATTTCAAGTCATTCGAATTTGTAGAAAAAAAATAAAAAATGAAACACTAACGGACAATCGTGACCACGTGATGAACTTTGAACAGTGATAGGAGTAAACGAAATCACTGTTCATTTTCACCTATAGACGTTGCATAGTATTTTATATATATATATATTTATTTATTTATTTATTTATTTATTTGAAATGTGTTTTTTATGTTTTCTATCATTTTGGCAAAGATTAATAAGTGTTTGTTTATGAATACTAATTTTTATGTTTTTCCCTTTTTTTAGACTATTTTTAAAATACCCCCCCTTCCACTAAAATTCGTATAGCGGATCCAAATTAATTGGAAAAAAACTCTGACGATGATGATGACAAATTGATTTTTTTTCCAAATCCATTTTTTCACTACTTTTGTTACCTCATTTAAATGTGGCCCAAGTTACACGGGAAATAGCCCGACTCGAACAAAGTAACTTGAACTTGGTCCAAGTTACATGGCTCGAGCATGGGTTAAGTCCCATACCCGAACCGTGCTTTTATACAATGCTTTTCGTGGTTCTAGTACCAGGTCTCGGTTTCAGGATTTGCGTCCATCCGACTGGAATGAATCGGAAATCTGTTAGAGCTTATAATTTAACAAAACGAAAAAAGAAAAAGAAGCAAAGGACACCCTAGATTACGCTAAAGTTTTATTTATGTATTTATTTTGACAAACTCGGCTTGATGCTAGTATTTGCCTAAGAAAATGCTGGGTTCCCAATCCAGCTGCAGGCACGTCGGCACTGCAATTTTTGAGTGACCGCTCCCCTTTAATAACATTATATTATAAATTGAAAATGAGGAAGTCAAACAAATCCACCATTTGCTCCACAAATCCCATCGTTCTCGGATGCTTCAGACGGAAAATGTTCGGGAATGTGAACGTAACCACCCATGCCACTCAACGACTTTCTACAGAGCCACCATGCCCCGACCACCCTATTTCCAGAGAGAGAGAGAGAGAGAGAGAGGGAGAGAGATGTTTTAGAGAGAGAGATGAGTGGGCAAAGCAACCCCGTTCATGTCCTTGTGTACAAGGAAGATCCTCTCTTTCTCTCTTCATGCCATTCAACTCACCAAAGAAATCAGGGAGATATTTGTGAGTTGAGATTGGAGGTGTGATGCGCAATTACTTTGATAATATTTTATTTACCTATATAGGTCCGATAGATATTGCAATTACTTTGATAATATTTTATTTACCTATATAGGTCCGATAGATATTGCAACGGCTAACTACACAGAATTGAGTGCTTAGTAGGTTGAAGCTTTTCATCAGTAAAGATCTTGGCAATAGCTGTATGATTGAAAGGGACTCCCTAATGTCATTAGATGGTGTACTAAAATTCAGAGAGTTTCATGATAAGAACGTACAGATTATAGATATTGCAGTTATTGTTTCGGTCTTTCTCTCATTTTTATCACGAAGCTACGAAGCTAATAGTGTGGCTGATTTGTTGGCTAAAGGCGGAGCCTCTCTACCGTCTCTAATTGTTTCTGATGATGTAATTCACTTTTTCATAGTTATCAACAAAAGCAGTAACATTTGTCTAAAAAAGAAAATATTTGTGAATTTCACTCTTAGAATTCATCAATTTTTCCAATGTCTATGGACACCGAACAACCCCTATTCAAAACCGACGCCTCAATAAATCAGAAGCTCCAGCACAAAATTACAATACACAACTCAGAAGTCGGAGCTAGATAGAAAGTGTCATTTTTCACACAAGCCATTCTCAACTGTCAACCATTCACACCAGTCTTGTCTATCGTAAATAGTTGGCCAAGTCAAAAAGGTGGAAAGAAAGGGAAGATGGCCACCCATGTATTTAATACCTACAACCCACCCTCGACTCCTCTCTCGCCACCCAACCATTCTTCCGTACAATCCAGCGTCACCCATTCACACCTCTCTTTCTCTCTCTACAATTCCATCCCCAGTTGGATCCGTTGACCCTCTGGCTCTTATATGCCCGTCCCTCACCATGGTGTGATCCCCAAACCCACACTGGCCTGAACCGGTGGTCATGGACAGAGATCTTGAGCCAGTACTGCCCGTACTCTTTCTCTCTCTTCTCACGCTCCCCTTTCTCTCTCCTCTCTCACTAGCATCAGCCCAAACTGAAGCCCAAGCCCTTCTAGCCTGGAAATCGAGCCTAGTCGATCCGCCACTCTCCTCATGGAACATTGGTGGAAACCCCTGCAACTTCACTGGAATCCAGTGTAACAGAGCTGGACGTGTATCGGTCATTGACCTCCAAGGCCTCGATCTCAATGGAAACATTGAAAACCTGAACTTCTCAGCTCTTCCTGCCCTTACCACTCTCAATCTCAACCGAAACAGCCTTGTGGGTTCTATCCCCTCAAGCATTGGCACCCTCTCATCTCTCTTTCTCTTGGACCTTGCTCATAACAACTTCACAGGCTCAATTCCCTCTTCTATAGGAAACCTCACCGAGATTCTCTCTCTAAACCTTTCAGATAATTCGCTCAATGGGCCCATCCCTTACCAGATGGGAAACCTTCAAAAGGTACGCCACCTTGACCTCGGCTCGAACTACTTGGAAAATCCAGACTCCCCTCGTTTCCTCTCTCTCCTCTCTCTAAGCAATCTCTCTCTCTACCTGAACTCTCTCGGTCCCAGTGTACCAGAATTCATTTTCAGATGCTCGAATCTCACCTATCTTGATCTCTCACAAAACAATATCAGTGGAGAAATTCCAGTTCAGTTAGCTTCTGCCGTGAAAAAACTTGAATACCTAAACTTGACAGTCAATTTCTTTGAGGGTCAGATTCCTAAAGAGCTCACAAATTTACGCCAGCTAAAAGACCTTCGGTTGGCTAAGAACATGCTAGAAGGGCCAATACCAGAAGAGCTTGGTTCGATGTCCAACCTTCGCATTCTCGAGTTATATGAGAACCCATTAGGTGGACCGATCCCTGGATCATTTGGTCAGCTCCGAATGGTCGAAAGGCTCGATCTCCGAAATGCTCTGTTGAATTCCAGTATACCTCAAGAGCTCGGCTATTGTACTAATCTATCATATCTTGCCCTGGCCAATAATAATATAACTGGGACCATACCAGCTTCCTTCTCTTCTCTCACTAAAATGAGAGAATTTGGTCTTTCTGGCACCCAAATCACAGGAGAAATCTCTCCCGAGCTCTTGGTCAATTGGACAGAACTCATGTCTCTACAACTTCAGGAGAATGAACTCATCGGAACAATCCCACATGAAATTGGTAGGCTCTCTAAGCTCACAGTACTTTATTTGTTTGCTAATAGCTTCCATGGAAGTATTCCTTCCGAGATAGGAGACCTACGGAACTTAACCGAATTAGACCTCTCTGCAAACCAGCTAACTGGTCCGGTTCCTTCATCTATAGGCAACTTAGCCCAGCTCACCCGCCTCAGTCTTTTTGGGAACAAACTCAGTGGAAATCTCCCTCTAGAGATTGGAAACCTAACATCTATTGTAATAATTGACCTCAGTGAAAACAACTTTGAAGGCCCATTTCCCAAAACAATCTCTAGCCTCGAATATGTTGAACTGTTATATGCCTATACCAACAAGTTCTCAGGCGAACTTCCCGCTAATTTGGGCCAGCATAGTCCCCTCACAAATGTCAGCTTGTCAAATAATACGTTTTCCGGAACCTTGCCTGCCGGAATCTGTGATGGGGGCAAACTGGTTTACTTTACAGTGGACTCCAACAACGTCACTGGACCCTTGCCTCAAAGCCTAAAGAATTGCTCAACTCTCGTTAGAGTTCGGTTAGAAAGGAACCAGCTCTCAGGAAACTTAGACGAAGCTCTTGGTGTGTACCCAGAATTGGTATACATGGACCTCAGCGATAACCAATTTTCCGGAAAGATTTCGCCAGATTGGAGGAAGTGTGAGAAATTAACCTACTTACACATGGCCAGAAATCGAATTTCGGGGGAGATCCCAACTGAAATCGGGCAGCTTACCGAGCTGGCGGACCTGAGCTTATCTTCCAATATTTTGACAGGGGAGATCCCCAAAGAGCTAATGGAGATGATTCGTCTGTTCAAGCTTAACTTGAGCGATAACAGACTTTCAGGGCAGATCCCCATGGAAATTGGCCAGCTCACCAATCTAACAAACCTTGACCTGTCAAAAAATAACCTGACAGGTCCAATCCCAGAAGAGATTGGAAAGTGCTCCAAACTGTTATCATTGGATCTAAGTGACAATAGTTTGAATGGAACCATACCTTACCAAATCGGAAACCTTGTTTCATTACAGTCTCTTTTGGACCTCAGCCAAAACTCATTTTCAGGCCGCATATCGCCTGATTTTGGCAAGCTAACTGCACTGGAGATGCTGAACCTCTCTCGCAACAATTTATCAGGCGGTATCCCCTCATCATTTTCAAACATGTTTAGCTTATCAACAGCGGATATCTCTTACAACCAACTAGAAGGCCCCTTGCCTGATATCTCAGCCTTTAAGAATGCCTCGGCTGCTTATTTGACCGGAAACTTGGGGTTATGTGGCCAAGAGAATGGTCTCCACCCTTGCGAGTCATCGAGCCCCACTTTACAGAGAAATAATCACAGGAAACTTGCCATTACAATTGCAGTTCCCATTGCAGCTACACTCGCACTTGCATTGCTCATCATTGGGATCTTTTGCCTTTGTCGAAAAACGCAAGAGAAGTCAAATTTTGCTGGTGAAACAAATGTTGGAAGTGAGATCTCAATATGGAGCAGCGAAGGGAAAATGACATACAATGACATTGTAAAGGCGACTGATAATTTTGATGAGAGGTATTGTATAGGGAAAGGTGGTCATGGGAGCGTGTACAGGGCAATGCTCCTTGGGGGCCAAATTGTTGCGGTGAAAAGGATGCACACTCCGGAAAATGGTGACCTGACTAGCCAGAAAAGCTTTGAGAATGAGATAAAGGCACTCACAGAGGTGAGGCATAGGAACATTGTGAAGCTTTACGGGTTTTGCAGGCAGCATGGTTACATGTATTTGGTGTATGGATATATGGAGCGCGGGAGTGTGGCTAGAGTGCTCCAAGAAGAGGATGAGGCAAGAGAGTTAGGCTGGGGGAAGAGGCTACATGTGGTGGGTGGAATTGCACATGCTCTGGCTTACCTACACCATGACTGTGTGCCACCAATTGTGCACCGAGATGTGTCCAGTAACAATGTGTTGTTGGATACAGAGTATGAGGCTTGCATTGCTGATTTTGGCACTGCCAAGTTGCTGAATCCTGATTCATCAAATTGGACCACAGCTGCAGGGGCATATGGCTACATGGCACCCGGTAAGACAACTCTTTGAATCCTGAGATGTGCATGTGTGTGTGTGTGTGTGAGAGAGAGAGAGGTAACCTATATTAACTCTACACGGCACTAGCATGCTTAGCTTTGAAAAATATATCATAGCTTTGAAGTACTAATGGGTCCCATGCGAAGTGCTTCTCTAACCACGCCCTTAAACATTTGTAGTCATGTCTCACTCTGCAACTGTCACACATGTATGATATTTACAACAAAAGTTCCATGCATTGAAGACAAACTGCACAAATTTAAAATTCTGTCAAAATTTCAGCCAAAATGTGGACGAAATGCATCAAGAATGGGTCTTCAATTAGACTAGAATACAGAACAATGGACAAGAAACTGATTCCATTTCCAGAAATACTTGCTTTGAATCTCACTTGAAACTTCAAAGCAAATTTTACATAATATTTATAAAAACCCATTAAACAATGGCCAATCATCAGTGTTGAATATGGTTTTGGCCCTGCTGAAAACATATCTAAGAGGATGCCTAGCCACTGTTGAATGAGCTTTCTTCCCTGTTAAAACCCATAAAGGAATTTGAAGTCAAATACAAACTCAATTCAAATTTTCCCAATTGAGCAGCATAACTACGCGAGTAAAATGGTATGCTATGCCTTATTGACCATCCAGACCAATCTGTAGATTCCTGTTCTTTTTTCCGATAAGCAACTTTTACTTAGATTTACCTATGTTTTTTCCTGGCAGAGCTTGCATACACAATGAAGGTGACAGAGAAATGTGATGTCTATAGCTTCGGCGTCGTGGCCCTCGAAATCTTGACAGGAAGGCACCCTGGAGAGCTGCTCACTAACCTATCACAAGGGCAAGAAGCAATCCTTAAGGATGCATTAGACCCACGACTCAGCCCTCCAACTGGTCAGCTAGCTGAGGAAATAGTCTGTACAGTAATGTTAGCTATGTCATGCACTCGAGCCAATCCAGATTCCCGCCCTACTATGAGGTACATATCACAAGAGCTATCAGCTCGTAGCCAAACCTTCCTTTCAGAGCCCTTGGGTGCCATCAGGATGAGTAAGTATTTGTAGATTACCTCACAAACAATCAGATGGTATTCTTGTCTTCTTGAGAAAAACAAGCATTACTTTCCTCTCCTTTCTTTTGAGCATTGGGGCCCGGCATATTTTTGGCCAAGAGTTAGGAAAACCCTATTCTCCTCACATGTAGAGTCTAGAGTGTGTTTCTTTGTATTGCAATTCATGGGGTTTTATCCCTCTCTCTCACCATTCAAGTGTTGATAGAAGCAATAAACCTATTGAGAGTGCCTGAGGATTTGTGAAGGTCAATAGTTATTGAGGCACATGATTTGTGAACCTCTTATTATCGCCAGCCTGTGCTGCATAAAGCAGCATGTATATATCCGTAAATCACAAGGAGTATACCTATTGTTTATTGAAGAATCTGACTGCCCAGAATTTTGTTGTAATATTTTTTTTGACCAATGATTCCGTAGGTAAATTAACCTCAAACTCTGATTATAAAGTCTTTTCTTGGCATGATCCATGATACTGAATAACAACCAAGAGGCTTACAGGGGATGGTTGAAATGAATAGATCCCCTTCTATTGGCTGACTAAATGTTTAAAAAGGATATCAAGGGATTTACAAAAAGAATTCATGACACAAGGAAACTTGGTCATTAAGGAAAATAATGTCCCAAGGAATTATGACCTGTCCAACTATACATCCTATGTAACTGTTATCCGTAGCTCGATGTTTTGATCTCTAATCCCTCTTCAGAACAAGGTCCACAAACTTCCTTGTTTTTAAGTAGTTTATGAAAACATCTCTTTGTCTTTTCTAAAGTATGGATTGAACACCGTCTTCATATCCTATGATGAGAAAAGACAAAACGAAAAAGAAAAATCCTATCAGAACTGGAAAACCAAATCGAGCACAAGACTTCTGCCTCCCCCCTCTATACTTTCTGTTACATGCTACTCATAAGGAAATGCGCTGCTGGCAATTAATGTTCTAGAAATGCAAACCGTTATTAAATTTTGATCTTCCCCATGCAATTCATGGGAGAAAAGAAACTTTTCGCATCTAAATATCCTGATTTCTTACATGCTTGAGCATCTGAATTCAGAGACGGCCAAAATATAAAAGGGGTTATGAAATGTGCTTTATATGGAATTTGGAACGACCCATAAAGGTAGAAATAGAATTAAGAGCAAAGATAAATCTAACTTAGCAAGAAAAACCAGATATATCATTGAAAAATTCTTTACCGACCATTACCCAGAATAATTGAAAATTCAGAACCGTAAGGCTGTTGCCCTGGTGCTTTTGTGCCTTCACATAACTTCCTTTATTCAACACCTGCTTTAGGCAAGGCTGGGACTTTCACAAACACTTGACTCACTAACAAAAAAATATCCCAAGTCAAACCCATCCATTTCAGGTCCTACCATATCTTTAATTGCTTAGCCAATCTCAAATCAGGAGACAGTTGCAAATGTCTGGCCTTCTCTCATTTGGTATAATCAGGCATAGTTTTCAATTTTCTCTTATATATTCTATTACAAGCACGAATAAGATACAGCATTCCATTTGAATATGCTAGGGACACCTGAATCAAAAATCCAAATGCAACAATACATGCACCCCTCACAAGTCAAAACTAGAAAAGACAAACAGCGGCATTTAGTAATCTAAGGCATGAAAATCAATCTCACCTTTTCACACACGCAACTCTCTCTTATCGTGATATGTAACGTAAGTCAAAGGTACAAGGAAAAAGAAACATAACTAATTACTACTTGCAAACGGTCTCAGCCATTCACGACTCTGAATCCATTACTTTCTATATCAGCAACTCCACCTATTCCCACCCTCTAATACTTTTATGACAATAATTCCAGCATGATCCTTGGACCATAGCTGAACAGGCAGCCATGGATACACACCTTGTGATATTCTTCCTGTATCTTATCGGAGTCCCCTTTGTCTCTCCTCTCTACATAGCGGAAGCAATTAATGAAGTCCAAGCCCATGTCGCATGGAAATCAAGCCTGGTCGCACCTGCTCTCTCCTCCTGGATCACTGCAAGAAGCCCCTGTAACTTCACTGGAATTCGCTGCAATAATTCGGGAAACATATCAGAAATCAACCTCAAAAACCTAGGCCGCCAAGGAACCCTACAAAACCTAAACTTCTCAGCCTTCACCAACCTCACCCACCTTAATCTCAACCTAAACAAATGATTCCGGCAAGCATAGGCAGCCTCTCTAAGATCTCTCTCATGGATCTTGGAAGCAACAATTTCACAGGTCCAATCCTCCATCCATCGGAAACCTCACAGAGCTTCTGTCTCTAAGTCTCTCAAGCAACAGCCTCGATGGAAGCATACCTTACCAGCTTGGAAACCTCCAGAAGATACAACACCTTGACCTTGGCTCGAATTTCTTGAGGAACCCAGACTCATCTCAGTTCCCCTCCTCCATACCTTCTCTAACCAACCTCTCTCTCAATTACAACAAACTTGGTCCAGACCTGCCAGAATTCATCTTCCAATGCCAAAATCTGACCTACCTAGACTTGTCCAATAACGAATTTACTGGAGATATACCTGTCAGGTTTGATTCTGACCCGGAAAATCTTATGTACCTGAATCTAACGTCCAATAATTTTTCAGGTCAGATTCCAAAGGAGCTAACGAGCTTGACTGAGCTCAGGGATCACCTGATGGGGAAAAACCAGCTAGTGGGTCCAATCCCGGAAGAGCTCGGTTCAATCTCCACTGTTCAAGTACTCGAAATATATGAGAATCCATTAGGTGGACCGGTTCCGAGTTCTTTCGGTCAACTCCATATGCTTGAGAGGCTGGATATCCATGGCTCAGGATTGAATTCAAGTATTCCTCCAGAACTTGGCCTCTGCACTAATCTGCATTTTCTTGCCCTGGCAGTAAATAGCATCACTGGAAACTTAGCCAGTTCTCTTGCTTCCCTTACTAGAATCCAAGAACTCGGACTTTCAAGCAACTTTATCACTGGAGAAATCATGCCAGAGCTTTTGGCCAATTGGACACAGGTCATCTCTCTACAACTCCAGGATAATAGTCTCACAGGGGAAATCCCAACAGAAATCGGGTTGCTTACCAAGCTCCAAATCCTTTACCTGTTCAAGAATAAACTTAGTGGAAGCATTCCCACTGAAATAGGAAATCTAAGAAATTTAATAGAACTAGACCTCTCAGTGAACCAGCTCAGTGGTTCCATTCCTTCTTCAATTGGCAACCTGAAGCAGCTTAAAATTCTGAACCTTTTCGTCAATAAAGTCACTGAAAATCTCACACCGGCAATTGGAGATCTGACATCCATAACGGCCATTGATAACAATTCTAACAACTTCCAAGGCTCATTACCGAAAACTATTTCTCAGCTCCCAAGTCTTCAACTGTTCTATGCCTATACGAACAACTTTTCTGGCCAAAGTCCAGCAGAGTTTGGCCGGAATAGTCCCTTGACAAATGTCAGCTTCACAAATAACAACTTTTCCGGAGCCTTGCCTTCAGGAATCTGCGACAGTAGGAGCCTCATTTATTTAACAGCGAATAACAACAGCTTCACAGGGACCATACCAGAAAGCCTAAGGAACTGCTTAACATTAATTAGAGTTCGTTTAGAAATGAACCAAATTTCAGGTGATTTATTGCAATCCTTTGGAGTGTACCCTGAATTGAACTACATGGATTTGAGTAAGAACCAACTTACTGGTGAGATCTCCACAAATTGAAGCAAATGCCAGAAGTTAACCTTCTTACACATGACAGGAAATCAAATTTCCGGTGAGATCCCACCTGAATTCGGCAGATTGTCAATGCTTCAAGATTTCAGCTTATCTTCCAATGTTTTGACAGGGGAGATCCCCAAAGAGCTAATGGAGATGGCCCATATGTTCAAGCTTAACTTGAGCAATAACAAACTTTCTGGTGATATCCCAATGGAAATCGGCCAACTCGCTAGTATAGGGTATCTAGACCTCTGGGGAAATATATAGGGTATCTAGACCTCTGGGGAAATAATCTCACAGGGCCTATACCAAAAGAAATTGGGAAATGCACAAAACTATTGTCACTAAATTTAAGGGACAATGATTTGAATGGGACCATACCTTACCAGATCGGAAGCCTGGTCTCTTTACAATCTCTTTTGGACCTTAGCCGGAACTCAATTTGGGGTCCTATCACATCAGATTTCTCAAAGCTAAGCTCACTAGAGAACCTCAACCTCTCTCACAACAATTTATCTGGTGAAATTCCAGCACTTTCTGGCATGGTCAGCTTATTGTCAGTCGATATATCACACAACAATCTCGAAGGACCCTTGCCAGATATTCTGGCCTTTCAAAGAGCTCCAGCAACATCTCTTGCTGGAATCCCCAGGTTATGTGGCAAAATAAATGGACTGCTCCCATGTAATGAAAACCAAAGTCCAGTTTTACAACCAAAAAACAGCAAAAAAATTGTGATTGCAATCGTCGTATCCATTGCTGCAGCCCTTGCCCTCCTAGCCCCCATGGCTGGAATATTTGCCCTCTGCCACAAAACCCTACATACTCCAAAATCATCCAAGGAAACAAATGACGAGAGTGAGCCACTGATATGGAGTAGCGATGGGAAGTTTACATTTAATGATATTATTGAGGCAACTGAGAACTTTTGCGTAGGGGAGGGTGGCCATGGGAGAGTGTATAAGGTTGTGCTCCAGGAGGACCAAATAGTTGCTGTGAAAAGGTTGCAATTGCCTCAGAATGGCGAGATGGTTGTCCAGAAAAGCTTTGAAAATGAAATTAGGGCACTCACAAATGTGAGGCACCAGAATATCGTCAAGCTTTATGGATTTTGTGGAAAGCAAGGATTCATGTACTTGGCGTATGGATATATGGAGGGTGGAAGCGTGGCTAGGGTTCTCCAAGATGAGAAAGAGGCAAAAGAGCTGCCATGGAGGAAGAGGCTACATGTCGTGCGTGGAGTGGCCCGTGCCCTGTCTTACCTACACCATGATTGTGTGCCGCCTATTGTGCACAGGGATGTCTCAAGTAACAATGTGCTGTTGGATTCAGACTATGAGGCTTGCATCGCTGACTTTGGTACTGCCAAGTTGCTGAATCCAGATTCATCGAATTGGACCGCAGCTGCAGGGACATATGGCTACATGGCACCAGGTAAGATCTTTGAATACTCATATTGAGAGAGAGAGAGAGCAATCATAGATATTCGTACTATTCTTGCTCCAGCATACCTAAGAATAGATGGGAATGTAGAATATGTTGACAACATGGACATTCACTGGTGCTTGTATAACAATTTAATCGCACCCTGAAATATATGATAGTTTATCACCTGCAACCATCACATATATTCAGTATGTAGACACAAAATTTGAGTGCATTGAAATGTTCGGACTTTTGTCCAAAATTTTGGCCAAACTGGGGAAGAAATCGATCCAGAATTGGCCTATTGGTTCTATTGGGCCAGACTGCAAAACAATGATTGACCGATAAGCCAAGATGAGGTAGACCAACCAAATTAATTCACATGTACCATCAGATATCAAGATACATTGAATTCAAATGTACCACAAGATATCAACACATATTTGGTCATCCTATTTAAACTGCAAACTGAATTCCCATTAAAACTTTACAGAAGTCCATAAAACATTGGTCAATCATCAAAAGTTCCGTAGTTTTTGGCTCTAAAATCCATCTAAGGTGATGCGTAGCCACTGTTGAATGGAGTTTTGATTCCTCTGGTAAAACCCATTTAAGCATTTGAATCAGTAAAAACTCCACTTAAACTGTTCATTAATCATCTGTCTGGCAGGATAAAACGGACATTCCACAGACTTAAATGTATGCCATACTTCATTGACCCTCCAGACCTAATCTATAAAGAGTCTCGAACTTCATTTCCTCTTACTTGAAATCAGCTCATGTTTCTCTCATGGCAGAACTCGCATATACAATGAGGGTGACAGAGAAATGTGATGTCTATAGCTTTGGAGTCATCGCTCTTGAGGTATTGACAGGAAAGCATCCAGGAGAGCTGCTCAATTGCTTATCAAATGGGCAAGAAGTAATTTTAAGCGATGCATTGGACCCACGACTCCTCCCCCCAACTGATCAGCTGGCTGAGGAAGTAGTCTTCACAGTGATGCTAGCAATGGCTTGCATTCGTACCATTCCGGAGTCTCGCCCTACCATGAGATACATATCACAAGAGTTATCAGCTCCTATACAAGACTTCCATTCAGAGCACTTGGGCACCATCAGAATGAGCAAATACATGTAAATAATAACTTCTTTTTTATTGATGGCAAATACTTAGTCTTTTCTATTTCATAGGAGTTGTTAGATATACTTGTTCGAAGGGAATTTGAGTACTATTTCTAGAAGGAAAGTGTGAATTTCTGTCATTCAACAATTTGAAAGCAGTTTATCCTGTTGCAAGCATTCATGATTCCCCTTGTTTCTCACACAAAGGACTTGTTGGAGTTATATTAAACGTCCTGTACGGCAATATAGATTTGTTTTATTTGAAATGTAACATAGGGTTTGTTTTTTCAAACAACGTGTTTCTTGGAGGATCTAAATTTTCCTTGAGGCACATGATTTTGTAAGCCTTCTATTTATGGCCATAATGTATTGTAGCCAAGCAGGCTAGCATAAATCTGTAAATGGTTTTTCAATAAAGTACGTGTAAATTGTTATGAGGAGATTACTTTCTTTTTTTGAGGAAAAATTTGGGTTTTTTTTTTTTCATTTTTAACTCCTTCGATGTATAGTAATCTGGAATTAGAATGTGGAATCTAAGGTATTAAGAATCAGTACTCTGAGCCACGATGCTGTTTTGGTGGTTGAGGAAAATGGGGGCCCAAAGAACCACACCAGATAACAACTATGAATAAATACTAACCCTACTCACAAAGTGACTTACGAAAAACATGACCAGATGTATTCTATGAATATTAAACCTGCTAACAAAGTGGTATTCATCTATCATTCATTAAAACAAACTGATATACATACAATTGATCCTTCAAATTCACAATCGACATTCACCACAACATCTATAAAACTCATTGTTATTAAGTATGAAACAAAAAGTGAAGATCTTCTTCGAATCCTCATGAAAAGGCAAGCTAATTCTTGTCCCTGTCAAATCCAACAATGGGCAATAATAAAAGAATGAGTTTTCCGCATAGAACCATACTTTCAGTTATAGGTGAACATATATGATTGATATGGTTTACGCGGTAGACAAACCATTAAGTAATGAAAAAAAAAAAAAAAAATCGAAGTTGGGGGCGAATTTTGTGTGAAGGCAATACAAATCATGGCATAAACATTCATACTGGTATACCTTAATTTTACTAACTTCTGCTTGAAATCAGACAGAAATGATGCAAATGTAAAAGGCCCTAGTACTTTTCTACCATTAAACTAGCCGTTAAAAGTAAAAAATTACATAATAATCGAACCCAAAAAATGAGCATAATGTGCAAAAAAAAGAAGAACATGATGAATGTGCAAAGAAATCTTACTATTTACAGGTAAATTTAGACATTATAAGGTTTAACATCTCAATTCGTATCAGCAACTTACAGTGAAGCAAAAGAAGGTATGCGAGCTCTATCAGCCGATGACACAGCGAACAGAAAAGAAATTGGCATTTTCACAAACCCTAATCCTTGATAACCAAGTAACGATCACCTGACCACGTTAACTACAATGAAAATGTCAGGAAATAAATAAATGAACTACCAAAAAAAAAATTAAGTCTCAGAAATAGTATTTTCGTATGTTTCTAGATTTACTTGATTTTAACTATTTATAGAGTTTAAAATTTTAAGATTAGATATGAAAATAGATTTTTAAATAATTTTAAAAAATTTTTAAAACCAAAATTAAGGTTGCAACCTTATACAAACCATACCATAAGCAAAAATTAGTTACATTTTAGAAAAAGGTTAAAATGGTTAAAATAAGGCCAAGGAAAAACTGCATAGCCTCACTGCAAGACTCACCAAAAATTATAGTTCTGGCATCAAATAAAACTTTCCGATATACCATAGATATCACCTCAATTTACGGACTATTTTTAAGTGCTTTCCCAACAAGATTTCGAGATTAAGCTTTACTTTTTGCTCATAAGGCCTAGGGCTTATAAACATGGCATCCAACATTTTATTGCCAATTTCATTTGAGAAAGGAAAATATTACCCAAATAAATCCCACACTTATATGCTCAAATCTATGATTTTTTTTGTTTTATTCGAGGGTAAAGTTTGCACAAATTTGGGATTAGCCCACTAGCTCATATGAACATATGAGCCCAAATCTGGGATTAGTCCACTAGCTCATATGAACATATGAGCTCAACGGTCGAGATTGAATCTGGGCCGATCTGACGATTATAGATGTCCGGAAGTGTTTTAATTTTATTTTATTTTTCTACAAATCCAAATCACTTGAAGTTTTAAAAATTTGTTGATAAAAAATAAATAAATATTAAAAAATTATAAAAAAAATACTTTACATGAAATAGGTACATACTGACTAGATCACATAAAATCCTACTTTCAACCGGTTCAATCCACCCGTTCAAGCGTTCAAATGTTGAGTTTTACAACCAGTTAGTTTGCTAAATTCCACCGTATCATGGTTTTAGCTTTTAAGAGGCATCCAAACACAGTGTGTTGTTGTATCCAAACACAGTATTTAATATTTCAAGAGTTCCATCCCTTGAACCCCTTAAGTGATTGTTTAATATATTTTTTTAAAAAATAGGTGGGTTGTTGCTTTAACATTATATGATTGAAGTGATATGACCATAAAAAAATCCTT
The DNA here is from genome assembly GCF_054954075.1 of Amborella trichopoda. Classification (NCBI taxonomy): domain Eukaryota; kingdom Viridiplantae; phylum Streptophyta; class Magnoliopsida; order Amborellales; family Amborellaceae; genus Amborella; species Amborella trichopoda. Next base: position 5,798,416 of record NC_142342.1, on the reverse strand, counting down.
CAGAAGAGAGTGTCATCACATTGGAAAACCTTCCAATTGATCGTCTAAACCTTGAGATGTATGAATATAAAAGAAAAAAAGAATTTCAAATATTAAAAATAGCACATCTTATATCAAGTTATCTGGACTGTCTATTTTCAGTATTTTAAAGTATTTATAGATCATTTGTATCCTATTTGAAATTTAAAGTTTCATAATTAGGTATAAAAATAGATTTTAAATATGACAACAAACAATAAAGAGAGTGTTGGAGATTACCTCCAATAGAACAAGAGCTCCTTTCAATCAAAATCTCAAACTTAAGCAGAACCCCTTGATAACCTAGTTGAGAGATATATTATATCCTTTCTACACCCTTAAGCCTTTAGGCAACATCTCAACAAGATGGGAGAGAGAAATCCAAACAACCATGAGTGGGCCGTGCCCTTTTTTTCTTACCAGAGATAGAGAGAGAGTTGCTAAAAGAGAGAGAAAGTTTCTATGTTGGGAGAGAGAGATACTATATATGGGGCATGCCTCCTATGTGAGTCTTATGAGAGAGAGAAGAGATATGGTGTAGAGAATATTGGTGGGGGTCATCCTCTTTAATAGTGCTTCAAGATTTATTATTTTCCATTGTTTGTCTCTTCTTGTGCACCATTGACTTTGGGTGACTTGTGGGATGAGAAATACGAGCCATCTATTCCATAGATAGACCATCAAGATCATATGGAATATGATAAAACCTTTATCCTTTTTTTCTAAACTATTTCCCATCAATTAAAATAAATAAAAAATATCAATTATAATATTGTGCTTTCCATACTCATGCACAAACTTCTTCACACATTCCTGATTATGTTTCAAAACTTCCTAAAAAATCGAGTCTTTCCAAAACACTTAATATATTGGGCTTCAAGCTAAATAACTTGATCACAATAAAATGGAAAGATTCAAGAGGTTGGGCATGCCACCCATGATGGCATCTCTTGGGCCCCACCAACTTGATGGCAGGTCCATGTACACAAACGGGCCTACATGCAATTTCAAATAATTTTAAATTCAAATAAATATTTTAAAATTTATTAAATTCATTTTAATATTCAAATCAATATAAAATCAATATCTCTGTTTTTATAAATAAAATAATCATAGATCCAAAAAAATTCAAATAACAATTCTAAAAATAATATAACATAAAAAACAAACATAATTAAATACTTTTGATGAAAAAATGATCCATATGGTATAGGATTAAATAAACAAACATTGAGGCACTCCACCTTCTACCGTGGACTACGGTCCACACTTGCTTTCTCAAATCGACCCAAGGTTGCTCATGACCCACATTCTATGCAGGGGCTCACTAGTGGGTCACCAAAGTCTAGCCAATAGGTAAGGGGCCGTAATATCAATTTATGGATTTTAAGTTCTCCCCTAGAGACGTACCAAGGTCACCTAAACATGATGCAATCCACAACTCTATAGTGCATAAGGGTAATCTCTTGCACATGCACAAGCTTCACACTGAAAAATGGTTTGTTTTTCTGAAAATGACTATTATATGAGTATACCATGTGATGGTACATAGAAGAGGCTTTAGCCCCATCTCTGAAAGCCACCATCATGTACAAGGGCCACGCAGTCCCTCGACTAACTCATCCAGGCATACTCTGATTTCATCATGGGATGACCTATTATAAACCTTATCGGTTTAATCTCTATATTCAGGTAATATGGGTTTTTTCCAACCAGCTCACTTAGCATGTCAAGCTCATGCTGGTATTAACAAATATCGTTTGCATAGTATGGTCCACACATGACCACACTCCTACTAAGTACATGTTCCCTTATCTCAAAAGTTCAATTTCGGCTTTAATGGCCACACACACCCAACGCCAGCCACCCTCTTGAGTTGAACTGGTTGAGACATCAAGTCGGCTAGGACAAATTTGAGTTGACTTGGCCAATCATTTTCTCAGAAAATCATAAAAAACACATAAAAAATAGCAAAAGATAAAGAAAATGTATAAAATCAAATTTCCAAAACCAAGTATTGGTTGATGTATAAATTAAAATCAAAACTAAAGCACTAAAATCAAAAAACATTTTGACAAGAAAATAGCAGAATGGCAGAAAATAAAAATAAAAAAACAAAAAATGATCTTAGATCATTTCTTGTTTTGATTCAATAAAATATGTTTAAGGCTTTGCAGGTCAATGTGATTGGAACATTCAAAGACGAATTTGAACGAATTTCGGGTAAAGAACCCCTAAAATTTGGGCTCTAGATTTCTTCCAATTTGCTTTTTAATCAAACAAACTGTTATAAGAATTTGTTTACCATAATCAAGTTTCTGATGATTTGGGTGACAAATCAAAATAGACAGAGTACGTTAAAAAAGAGAAATAAGAGAGACGGCAAGAAAGTGGGTTTTGAAATTCAAACAATGATGGAATTTTGATAAAAGATCTTGCCCATATGCGACATTTGATGAAAAGTACATTCTTTATGAGCTAAGAGAAATTGAGCGCCCGGGTTAATTCGTTAGCGTTTGGTTAATTCGTTAGCGTTTGACGATTTGTAACGCTACATCCTAGGTTTAATTTTTATCAAAAGTGAGAGACCCTCTCCCCACTTACTCACCAAAAAAACTGAAAAAAATGAGATTGATTTGTGTCCAAATCAATCATAAAATGGATTATTACTTAAAAATTAAATAAGAATGTTGAAAAGGCCTTTTTTTTTTTTTTTCCATTTTATTTATAGGGTTAGTCTAGAATTAATTAACCCCTCAAAATACAAAGGTTGATATTACAATGAGTTGAGATAAGTGTTTTTATCATAAAATTATTACTTGTTAAGTAATTATTTTAAAGGAAAAGTTTATATAGAGCTGTGGCTCTAAACAATCAAATTTGAGCCTATCTCAAAAATTTCACTAAAAGAGGTTGTTTTGATGTTCAAATATCTTCAAATTGATCATCTCGACATCAAGAAGCATGGACATGAGAAAAAAATATATTTCAAGTTCTGGAAATAGTGTATTTTGTAACAAATTTTTGGACCGTCAATTTTCAAGTTTTCATAGATCTGTCGATCTACATTATTTTTGAAACTTTGAACTTTATAAATAAACTTAAAAAGATATTTTAAGGCTATCAAAAAAATTTCTAATATTGAAACCACATTTCTTGATACTATTTGAAGGTACGCTCTAATTTGATTGTTTAGAGTCTAGGCTCTATACAAACTGTCCCCTTATTTTAATAGATAATTTAATCATTAAGTAAAGATAAATTTGAAATTTTTATAAAAGTACAATTGCATTTTGAAAGTTAGTGTGTTGGAACTTTATTTGTAGAATATTTTTATTTTTTAGTAAAAAATTCAACTTTACCTTTTATGAAGATGACAAAAGTACTTCTAATCTTTTAGTTATATTTACACATATACTCTTATTTGATGAGCAAGATACCACCAAAGGTAATTTAAGAAAAAAAACAAACTCATGGTTAATAAATCCATTATTCACAACTCATTGTAACATTAATCTTTGTATTTGAAAAGTTGTGATTGTAGATTATCCCTTTTTTTATATGACATAGACAATAACAAAGTTTCATCTTAGAAAGTGTGTACAAAACTAATGGACTATCTCTTTCTCTACCATCTTAAACCCCACACCCTCTGTGTGAAACCCTAAGCGCCCATACCCCTCTTCTCACGGTGAACCTCTATTTCTCATCCCACACCTCCCATGAATCCTTCTCTCTCATTTTCATTCTCATCCTCATCCTCTACACATTATCTCTCTCTACCCCTGGCTTTGTTATTTGGATTTGTAAAAACTAATTAACATTCAAATACGAAATGAGGTCGTAACTGTTACACAAAGAAATTGGGTACTCTACATGTATATGATTTTTTTTTTGTATTTTTTTTTTCTTTTTTAAACCCCCTCTCTCTCGTATTTCATGACACACATAACCCCTTCGGAAATAAACCACATAAATAAGCTGAAAATTCGAGCGAAACGTACCGGGGTTGTACTACTATTGTTGTTTTGTTTCCATGATTAAAATAATGGTTCTTTCTTTTGTTTTCATGATTAAAGTAATGGTTATTGGAATGTATAGAAATTGCAATTTCCTCAAAATTGAGTTGGTTTAAACTTTAAACTCTGAACTCAAGCTGTTATTTCTGATGATGATTTTTCCTTCAAGCTGTCATTCTAATGACTATTTTTTCTTCCATTTGTACGGCATTCATTCACTCAGTTCTTGAAGTTTGACATGTGCTGCAATGTGTTGTGCATTAGATTATGCTAAATGTTGTTAAAAAGTATTGGCCTCTTTTGTTGCTTCAATCCTTTAGTTGATATAGATTACAAGGGCAGTGATGATTAAAAACAAAAGACATTGGCGATTATGTGAATGATGATTACAAACAACAGAAATTGAGGATTATGTGAAGGTTTTTCTCTTAACCTTACTATTAATTAGTAGTCTAGTTTGTAACTAACAACCATAACATCTACAAAGTAGTTCAAATAAATTGAAAAAAGATGGAAAGGAATAGCCATTTCATAATCTGTGCATGTGGTGCTGAGTATCACACCGGCGTCAATGGAATACAACGTTGGTGATGCATTCCCCCTTGAAGTTTGTCGAGAAACATGCTTAGAAGTAATGACACAACAAGGAGTTGAACGATTCTTAATCTTAGTCAATATGCCTGTGAAGATCCTTACGTATTTCTACCCAAAAAAGAAGAAGCACCCCTAATCTTATTCAATAAGTGTGACATAAAGAACATGTTGATTTTACATGGAAGCTCCAACAACACAGAGTTCTACCTGCAATGCCATTGAAATTGGGAGAGGAGATTCTAGGGATGATTAATGACCTATCTTGAGACTTTGGCTTGGATTTTTATATAATGAATAATGGTTTCAGAGTTGCATGGCTCTCTAGAAAAGTCATACAACAAACTTCCAGCATACCTAAATCTGTTGTTAAGGACTGATCCAGAAAGTCATATTGGATTTGAACTGTGGCCTCTGCCGAGTATTCATTTCATTTCGATCATCAATGTATGGCTTTAACAGTGGTTTTTATCCACTGTTCTTCATCAATGGTACAAGAATGAAGGCACATTACCATGGGACACTCCTTGTTTGCTGCATCACCTAATGCAAATGATGACATGTTCCCTATTACCTTTGTTGTAGTTGATACCGAGGACAATGAAAATTGGTGATGGGCTTTAAAGGATTAGAGAGAGAAAAGAATTTTTTGAAAAGATAATTGCGCTCCACTTTCATTTATTGTGGTGGCTCTTTCATTGTATATATAATGGTAATATTATGGTATAATATGTATTTTTCTATCTTGTTACATGTACTATACTCTTTCCAATCTTGCTACTTTCTATAATGGCAATATTTCAATATATACTTTCCTACTTGCTACATTCTATAATAATAATATTTTCTTTTGATTACGCTCCCTCAAACTCGGCTGGGGAGGCATTTGAAACTCAAAGGTGGAGTTTTGTAACAATCCTAAACTTTTTAAAAAAATAAAATAAAATAAAAAATAATAAATAAATAATTTTTTATAGTGTGATGGTCCATATAAGTATTATGGTCCTTAGGGACCATCACCACTTTTGTTAACTTTTTCCTTTCATTACCACGTCCTTTACTTGACGTGTCGCCTAAATGTTTCACGTTTAATAATATCGTCGCACCTCATGTATGAGGTGGAGGTTAATAAATAGTATAATAATATGTCTTAAGAATTTAAATTCGAAGAGATGAGGACTCTTACCCTAGAAAACTTTTGAGATCTTTCTCTCTCTAGTTGAAACACAGTGAGCCCCTCTCTCAAGCCGAATTTTTATCGGAAGCTCCCTCTCAAGTATTTTATGTAAGTGACTTCATTATCTTGAAAAATAATCCGTTCTTTTTAAAAATGAAATGAAATAATTACTTATGCATATTATCATGAATTTTAAGCGCGATAAATTTTATGAGCAAGAGACCTTATTATTTTGAAAAATAATATTTTTAATAAAATTATGATATTTTATCTATGTTAGAATTTTAAATGCTATAAATTCTTAGAAATAAATTTATTTATTTTTCTTATCTATTGTTAGAGAATTTTAGATACTGTCAAATTATTAAAAATAAATGTGATATTTCTACTTTTAGTAAAATTGTGAGATTTCTTTCTACTGTTTTTGAATATTTAGACATTGTAAAATTCATGTACAAATGACTGCCTTATTATTTGAAAATTAATATTTTTGCATTTGATTATAGCATTGTTTATGAAATGTTTATTTGCAAATTGACATCCTATAAATTGTGATAATTCCGTATTCTTGAATTTCTATAAGAGTTTTTCTATACATATTACATTGGCATTTATGCTAAAATGTCTTACGAACTGCTATCTTTCTAAATTTGAGCCCAAAATATTTGATTGGTTATTTTTTAAATGTTATTGAAAGTGACTGTTATTAATGGTTTCAATGAAATTCATATTAATAATTTCAATGATACGTTGAGTACATGATATTGCTGCTTTCGAATGTTTAAAAAGATTTAGGAATACTTTAAGTATGCAAGTGGACTCATCCGGTTCACCAGTGGGGTATAAGTGGACCTATTCGGTATGCCGGTAGGGATTAAGTGGACTCATCCGGTACGCTGGTGAGGTATAAGTGGATCTGCAGGGATTAAGTGGACCTATTTAGGACGCCGATAGGGATTAAGTGGATCCATCAGGATTCTGATGGGGTATATAGGTAACCTACTTGGGACGCTAGTAGGGTATTTTGTGAAATCTTTTGAATTATGAAATGCCGTTAAAATGTTATACGCATTTCAATTATTCGAATTATACTTAATTATGCATTTTTGAAAGTGAAACTGTTGATGCATTTCTGTCAATAGATCTCCTTTTTCAAAATATTGATATCGTTCAACTATGATTATTTTTAGGATTATGATGATCACTTACTGAGTAGCCAAACTCATCAAATTATGGTAAACATTTTTTCAAGATAATTGCGGTTTCATTTTGAGTGCTCGTCAGGATCAACTCTGGAAGATATTGTAGTTGTGCTTAAACTTTCTTTTGTTACTTTGTAAGAATTCGCCATTGTAAATTTGTCATAAAAAGAGATGTATATATATTTTGACTGTCACATCTCAGGAATATCAGTATTATAAATTCTTGGGGCGTGACAAATATGGTATCAGAGCAATAGGTTTAAGATTCTTAAGAAATTTTTTTAAAAAAGAATGTACTTAAAATCACATTTATTGCGTGCACAGACCGGGACGAAGTCAAGATCCAGAATAGCTGAAGCTAATATGGAAAGAATTCACAAAGCCTTGAAAAATATGGTTGCTCTAATGCAACATCAGATGGAAAACAACAATTCACCCAGGCAGTCAGTTACGGGAAATGGTAGGAGTAATATCGAACAATTTAAGAAATTGAACCCACCTTCTTTAAAGGGTGCTGTAAACTCACTGGAAGCCGAGGGATGGATTATGCAATTGGAGAAAATATTCGAAGTAATGGAATGTCCTGATGATAGGAATGTGGCATTGGCAGTTTTTATGTTAGAAGGAGAAGCACAACATTGGTGGCGAATGGTAAAAGGAGTATTGGTCAAAGATAATAAATCATTGACTTAGGAGGTATTTCTAGAGGCATTTAATGAAAAGTATTTCCCAGATTTTATTCGAGACTAAAAAGAAATGGAATTTCTGGAATTAATCCAAGGAAGCTGGACAGTAGCGCAGTACGAGGCCAGGCCAAGTTTACTGAATTGGCCAGGTTTGCACCACATATGATTAACAATGAGGCAAAAAAGGTGAAAAAAATTTGAATGGGGTCTCAGACCAGCTATTAAAAGTAGAATATCAGTCTTAAAATTGAGAACTTATGCTAAAATAGTGGATCGAGCCCAAATTGTCGAAAAAGATTTCGAAGATTACCAAAAGATGAAAAATCAGAAAAGTCATGTTAGACCCACACCAAAGCCCTTGTCACTTCAAAGCCCAATGTAAAAAATGTGGGAAAAACCATAGATCGAGCCCTTGTTATTGAAATACTGGAGCCTGTTTTATATGTGGAAAATTGGGGCCCAGATTAGATAATGTCCTAGCTTACATATGCATCAGCTTCTAAAGCAGAGAGAGATAGCTCAAAAGCCTCAAATGAAGGAAAGAGTATTTGCGATCACTGAGCAAGACGCTCAAGCTTCAAAATCAGTGATCCAAGGTATTCTTATTATCTTCCAAAAAGTAGCTCATGTTCTGATGAATCCTGGATCTACTCATTCATTTGTGTCACCACACTTTGCATGCCACTAAAAGGTAGAACCAGAACAATTAAAATACATTCTAGAGGTAGCCACACCGATGGGAAATTCAAGTGACACCAATATAGTGTACAAATCCTGTGTAATAAAGATAGAAGAAAGGAATTGTTGGTTGATTTAATACTTCTAGGAATTCAAGATTTTGATGTAATGTTAGGCATGGATTGGCTTTCTGCATACCATGCAAGTATTGATTGTTACAAGAAAATGGTAGCCTTTAGTGTAACAATACTAAACTTTCAAAAATAAATAAATAAATAAATAAATAATTCTTTATAGTGTGATGGTCCATATAAGTATTATGGTCCTTAGGGACCATCACCACTTTTGTTAACTTTTCCTTTCATTACCACATCCTTTAGTGGACGTGGGCTTTAAACGTCTCATGTGTAATATAATTGTCACACCTCATGTATGAGGTGTAACTTAATAAAATAGTATAATAAGGTATCTTAAGAATTTAAATACGAGAGGCGAGGACTCCCACCCTAGAAAATTTTTGAGATATTTCTCTCTAGTCGAAACGCAGTGAGCTATTTCTCTCTCTAGCCGAATTTTTATCGAAAGCTCCTTCTCAAATATTTTAGGTAAGTGACTTCATTATCTTGAAAAATAATCCGTTCTTTTTAAAAATGAAATGAAATAATTACTTCTGCTTATTATCATGAATTTTAGGCACGATAAATTTTATGCGCAAGCGACCTCATTATTTTGAAAAATAATCTTTTTAATAAAATTGTGATATTTTATCTATGTTAGAAATTTTAAATGCTGTAAATTCTTAGAAATAAATTTATTTATTTTTCTTGTCCATTGTTAGAAAATTTTAGATACTGTAAAATTATTAGAAATAAATGTGATATTTTCGCTTTTAGTAAAATTGTGAGATTTTTTTCTACTGTTTTTGGATATTTAGACATTGTAAATTTCGTGTACAAATGACTGCCTTATTATTTGAAAACTAATATTTTTGCAATTGATTTTAGCATTGTCTGTGAAATGTTTATTTGCGAATTGACATCCCATAAATTGTGATAATTCCGTATTCTTGAATTTCTATAAGAGTTTTTCTATACATATTAGATTGGCAATTATGCTAGAATGTCTTTACGAACTGCTACCTTTCTAAATTTGAGCCCAAAATATTTAACTGGTTATTTTTTAAATGTTATTGAAAGTGATTGTTATTAATGGTTTCAGTGAAATTCATATTAATAATTTCAGTGATATGTTGAATACATGATATTACTGCTTTCAAATGTTTAATGAGATCTATAAATACTTTAAGTATGCAAGTGGACTCATCCCGTTCGCCGATGAGGTATAAGTGGACTTATCCGGTACGCCAGTAGGGATTAAGTGGACTCATCCGATACGCCGGTGAGGTATAAGTGGACCTGCAGGGATTAAGTGGATCTATCTGGGACGCCGATAGGGATTAAGTGGACCCATCAGGATTCTGATGTGGTATATAGGTGACCTACTTGGGATGCCAGCAGGGTATTTTGTGAAATCTTTTAAATTATGCACTGCCGTTAAAATGTTAGATGCATTTAAATTATTCGAATTATAATTAATTATGCATTTTTTAAAGTGATACTGTTGATGCATTTCTGTCAATAGATCTCCTTTTTCAAAATATTGATATCTTTCAACCATGATTATTTTTAGGATTATGATGATCACTTACTGAGTAGCCAAACTCATCAAATTATGGTAAACATTTTTTCAGGATAACTGCGGTTTCATTTTGAGTGCTCGTTAGGATCAACTCTGAAAGATATTGTAGTTGTGCTTAAACTTTCTTTTATTACTTTGTAGGAATTCACCACTGTAAATTTGTCCTATCAAGAGATGTATACATGTTTGGACTATCACATCTCAGGAATATCAGTATTGTAATTCTTGGGGCGTGGCAAATTATGGTATCAGAGCAATAGGTTTAAGATTCTTAGGAAATTTAAAAAAAGAATGTACTTAAAATCACATTTATTGTGTGTACAGACCGGGACGAAGTCAAGATCCAGAATAGCTGAAGCTAATATGGAAGGAATTCACAAAGCCTTGGAAAATATGCTTACTCTAATGCAACATCAGATGGAAAACAACAATTCACCCAGGCAATCTGTTACGGGAAATGGTGAGAGTAATATCGAACAATTTAATAAATTGAACCCACATTCTTTTAAGGGTGCTGTAAACTCACTGGAAGCCAAGGGATAGATTATGCAATTGGAGAAAATATTCGAGGTAATGAAATGTCCTGATGATAGGAAGGTGGCCTTGGCAGTTTTTATGTTAGAAGGTGAAGCACAACATTGGTGGCGAAAGGCAAAAGGAGTATTGGTCAAATAAAATAAACCCTTGACTTGGGAAGTATTTCTAAAGGCATTTAATGAAAAGTATTTCCCAGATTTTATCCGAGACAAAAAAGAAATGGAATTTCTGGAATTAATCCAAGGAAACCGGACAGTAGCACAGTACGAGGCCAAGTTCACTGAATTGGCTAGGATTAACAATGAGGCAAGAAAGATGAAATTTTTTGAAAGGGGTCTCAAACTAACTATTAGAAGCAGAATATCAGTCTTAAAATTGAGAACTTATGCTGAAATAGTGGATCGAGCCCAAATTGTCGAAAAAGACTTCGAAGATTACCAAAAGATGAAAAATCAGAAAAGTCAGGTTAGACTCACACCATCTAATCGACAACAGCTTGAAAAGGTAAGCAAGAAGCCAAAGCTCTTGCCACTTCAAAGCCCAATAGAACCATGTAAAAAATATGGAAAAAAACCATGGATCGAACCCTTATTATTGGAATACTGGAGCTTGTTTTACATGTGGAAAATTGGGGCACCAGATTAGAGAATGTCCTAGCTTATAGATGCAACGGCTTCTAAAGTAGGGAGAGATAGCTCAAAAGCCTCAGATGAAGGGAAGAGTATTTACGATCACCTAGCAAGACGCTCGGGCCTCAAAATCAGTGATTCAAGGTATTCTTACTATCTTCCAAAAAGTAGCTCATGTTTTGATTGATCTTGGATCTACTCATTCATTTGTGTCACCACACTTTGTATGCCACTTAAAGGTAGAACCAGAACAATTAGAATACATTCTAGAGGTAGCCACACCGATGGGAAATTCAAGTGACACCAATATAGTGTACAAATCCTGTGTAATAAAGATAGAAGAAAAGGAATTGTTGGTTGATTTAATACTCCTAGAAATTCAAGATTTTGGTGTAATATTAGGCAAAGATTGACTTTTTGCATACCATGCAAGTATTGATTGTTACAAGAAAATGGTTACCTTTAGTATTCCGAATCAACCAGTATTTTACTTTAATGTTATCAAAGAAGACTCCCCATCATATTTAATCTCCTGTATTTGAGCTAATCGCCTCCTTCGAAAAGGGTGTTAAGGCTTTCTTGCATATATCAAATAAGATAGGAAGGAAGAGATAAATTTGGATACCACTCTGGTTAGTCGAGAATTTCTCGACATTTTCTTTGAAGAATTGCTAGGATTACCGCCTAACAGAGAAATTGAATTCTCTATTGAATTATTGCCAGGGTTAGCCCCAATTTTTAAGGCACCTTACAGAATGGCACTTGCAGAACTTAAGGAACTTAAACAACAATTGGAAGAATTATTAGATAAAGGTTTTATCAGGCCCAGTGTGTCACCTTGGGGTGCTCCAATAGTGTTTGTTAAAAAAAAAGATGGGACCATGAGATTGTGTATCGATTATAGACAGTTGAACCAAACTAAAGTGAAAAATAAGTCCATTACCTAGAATTGATGATTTATTTGATCAATTACATGGATCACAAGTGTTTTAAAAAATTGATCTTAGATCTGGATACCATCAGCTTAAGATTAAAAGTGAAGATGTTTTTATGACAGCTTTCAGAACAAGGTATGGCCATTATGAATTTTTAGTCACGCCTTTTGGATTAACCAATGCACCTGCTGCATTATGGATTTGATGAATCAAATCTTTAAGCCTTTTTAGGATAAATTTATTTTAGTATTCATCGATGATATTTTAATTTATTCCAAGAATCAGAAGGAACACGAGCAGCATGTAAGAATGGTATTGCAAATATTAAGAAAAAAGAATCTATATGCCAAACTTGGTAAATGTGAATTTTGGCTTGAACAAGTGACATTTTTAAGACATGTCATATCAAAGGAAGGTCTATCAGTTGATCCTTCAAAGGTTAAAGCCATTATTAATTGGAAACATCCAAGTAATATGACTGAAGTTCGAAGCTTTTTGGGATTGGCAGGATATTACAGAAAATTTATAGAAGGATTTTCTCGAAACGCAACCCCATTGACACAAAAAAATGTCAAATTTGAGTGGATAAGTGAATGTGAGGAGAGTTTTCAAGAACTAAAAGTTCGATTAACTTCAGCACCTATTTTAACTATTCCTCAGGGGAGTGGGGGATTTGTGATTTATAGTGGTGCTTCACATAAAGGCTTGGGCTGTGTATTAATGCAATATGGGAAAGTAGTGGCATATGCATCCAGACAGTTGAAAGAATATGAGAAAAAATATCCAATTCATAACTTGGAGCTGGCTGCAATAGTATTCTCTTTGAAAATGTGGAGGCATTATCTATATTGTGAGCAATTCGAAATATACACGGCTCATAAGAGCTTGAAATACCTCTTCTCTCAGAAGGATTTAAATATGCGGCAGATAAGATGAATGGATTTATTAAAAGATTATGATTGTACAATCCATTATCATTCAGGAAAAGCTAATGTTGCTGTCGACGCTCTAAGTAGAAAATCTACGGGAGTCTTAGCTCATCTAATGATCCAAGAAATGAGATTGTTAGAGGAAATAGTGGATTGACATCCAACTCCATCTATAAATGGTGTGGTAAGTATGATCGCCAACATTAAGGCAGAACCCCGATTAATCCAACAGATTCGATAGGCACAAAAGAAAGACCCTCAACTTATAACAATTATAGAAGAGGTGAAGCTGGGAAAGAGAGACGAACTCTCTATATGTAGTGAGGATTTGCTAATGTTCAAAGGTCGGGTTTGTGTCTCGAATGATGAGAGTGTGAAGAAAGCTATCTTGGAAGAAGCACATCACTCTCGTTATACGATACATCCCGTAATTATTAAAATGTATCAGAACCTGAAGAAAACCGTTTGGTGGAATAATATGAAAAAGAGGTAACACTATTTATGTCTAAGTACCTAACATGCCATCAAGTAAAAGCTGAGCATCAAAAGTCCGCTGGATTGTTGCAGCCTTTGCCCGTGCCAGAATAGAAGTGGGAGCGCATCTCTTTGAATTTTGTCTCTAGCTTGCCTAGAACAAATTCAGAACATGATAACATTTGGGTCATTGTGGACCGGCTGACCAAAGCTGCCCACATTTTGCCAATTCGCACGACGTACACGTTGGATCGATTGTCCCAGTTGTACATTAAGGAAATCGTGTGGTTGCATGGAGTTCCGGTCAGTATTGTATCGGATAGGGATACTCGATTTACTTCTAAATTTTGGGCTAGGCTACAGTCAGCCATGGGGACGAGACTCACCTTTAGCACTGCCTTTCACCCCCAAACTGATGGACAATAGGAGAGGACCATCCAACCTTTGAAGATATGCTGAGGGCCTGTGTCATTGACTTTACAGGAAGTTGGGATGACCATTTACTCCTGATTGAGTTTGTTTATAATTATAGCTTCCAAGTTAGCATTCAGATGACACCATATGAGGCCGTGTATGGAAGGAAATGCAAGTCACCCATATGTTGGGACGAGGTTGGTGAAAGAAAGCTTTTGGGGCCAGAAATTGTCCAGGTAACCATAGATAAGATAACATTAATTCGAGAAAGGCTCAGGACAGCTCAGAGTCGGCAAAAGAGTTAAGCTGATAACTGAAGGAGAGATCATAAATTTGAGGAAGGTGATCGAGTTTTCCTAAAAATCTCACCAATAAAAGGTATTATGAGATTCGGCAAGAAAGGAAAGCTGAGCCCACATTACATCGGATCATTTGAAATCTTGGAAAGAATCGGAGGTGTCGCTTATAGACTTGCCTTACCACCCGAATTGATAAACGTCCATAATGTCTTCCATGTATCATCACTACGAAAATATCAGCCCGACCCATCCCATATCTAGAAATAAGAACCTTTACCCATCAGGAAGGACTTATCCTTCATTGAGCAGCCAATTTTGATACTGGATAGAAGGGTACAAGTGTTGCGCAATAAGGAGATTCTTTTGGTCTGTATATTATGACAGTATCAATCAAGAGAGGAGTCGACTTGGGAACGAGCAGACGATATCAGGGAAAAATATCCCTATCTTTTTCAGTAATCAGGTACACAAATTTCGAGGATTAAATTTCTTTAAGGGGAGAAGAATATAACAATCCTAAACTTTAAAAAAAAAAAAATTATTAAAAAATATTAAGTAAATAATTCTTTATAATGTGATGGTCCATATAAGTATTATGGTCCTTAGGGACCATCACCACTTTTGTTAACTTTTTCCCTTCATTACCACGTCCTTTAGTTGACGTGGTGCTTAAATTTTTCACGTTTAATAATATCGTTACACCACATGTATGAGGTGGAGCTTAATAAATAGTATAATAATATGTCTTAAGAATTTAAATTCGGAGAGGTGAGGACTCCCACCCTAGAAAACTTTTGAGATCTTTCTCTCTCTAGTTGAAACACAATGAGCTCCTCTCTCGAGTCGAATTTTTATCGGAAGCTCCCTCTCAAGTATTTTATGTAAGTGACTTCATTATTTTGAAAAACAATCCGTTCTTTTTAAAAATGAAATGAAATAATTACTTATGTTTATTATCATGAATTTTAAGAGCGATAAATTTTATGCTCAAGCGATCTCATTATTTTGAAAAATAATATTTTTAATAAAATTGTGATATTTTATCTATGTTAGAAATTTTAAATGTTGTAAATTCGTAGAAATAAATTTATTTATTTTTCTTGTCTATTGTTAGAGAATTTTAGATACTGTAAAATTATTAGAAATGAATGTGATATTTCTGCTTTTAGTAAAATTGTGAGATTTCTTTCTATTGTTTTTGAATATTTAGACATTGTAAAATTCATGTGCAAATGGCTGCCTTATTATTTGAAAATTGATATTTTGCATTTGATTATAGCATTGTCTGTGAAATGTTTATTTGTAAATTGACATCCTATAAATTGTGATAATTATGTATTCTTGAATTTCTATAAGAGTTTTTCTATTCATATTAGATTGGCAATTATGCTAAAATGTCTTTACGAACTGCTACCTTTCTAAATTTGAGCCCAAAATATTTGATTGGTTATTTTTGAAATGTTATTGAAAGTGACTATTATCAATGGTTTCAGTGAAATTCATATCAATAATTTCAGTGATATGCTGAGTACATGATATTGCTGTTTTCGAATGTTTAAAGAGATTTAGAAATACTTTAAATATGCAAGTGGACTCATCCGGTTCGTCAGTGAGGTATAGGTGGACCTATCTGGTACTCCGATAGGGATTAAGTGGACTCATCCGGTACACCGGTGACGTATAAGTGGACCTGCAGGGATTAAGTTGACCTATCTGGGACGCTGATAGGGATTAAGTAGACCTATCAGGATGCTGATGGGGTATATAGGTGACCTACTTGGGACGCCAGTAGGGTATTTTGTGAAATCTTTTGAATTATGCACTGCCGTTAAAATGTTCTACGTATTTCAATTATTCGAAATATACTTAATTATGCATTTTTGAAAGTGAAACTTGTTGATGCATTTATGTTAATAGATCTCCTTTTTGAAAATATTGATATCTTTCAACCATGATTATTTTTAAGGTTATGATGATCACTTACTGAGTAGCCAAACTCATCAAATTATGGTAAACATTTTTTCAGGATAACTGCGGTTTCATTTTGAGTTCTCATCAGGATCAACTCTGGAAGATATTGTAGTTATGCTTAAACTTTCTTTTGTTACTTTGTAAGAATTCGCTATTGTAAATTTGTCCTAAAAAGAGATGTATATATGGTTTGACTGTCACATCTCAGGAATATCAGTATTGTAAATTCTTGGGGCATGACAAGTTTGAAGCAAAGATCTCGAAAAACATCTTGTGGCAAAGACTTGGTGAAGATATCAACTACTTGATTACAACAGGAAACAAAACGAGAGATAAGTACTCCAATAACAACTTTTTCACGTACAAAATAACGTGCTTTGTCCGTACATGAAAAACAAAAATAACCGTCATGTAGAGAGCACTAATATGGTAAGCATCATCTAGCTGAAAATTTTAAGATCAAACATAACCACATTTCCGGGTGTTGTTAAGAGAGCCATTGTTAGTACTTTCGAAGGGGCTTGCCACACTTATGAGTGAGGGGATTTCACACAGAAAACGTGTGAAATCTTGAGCTTTTTAGAAGTAGCACACAAGTAGTTTGAAGTGGTTATGCTAGAAAGGTGCGTAACTTCGATTTTTCAAGGGAAGTGCTATGGACACATCACAACAAATCTCACAGTCCTTCAATAATTGAATCTCAAAAGCCCGAGATTCGCCTGAATCGCATTGCGTTGACTCAATTAGAAAGCAAATGATGCAATTCATAGTAAAGTGTAGCTTATAATCCAAGAATTGGACAACCACTTGAACCCTCAAGATGTAGAGCAAATTGACAGCATATGCAAAAAGCCCCGTTACAATGCCAAACATCATTGGCCTATTACAATTACGAAATACGATACTGTCTATAGATTTGATTCAACCCTTGGGACACGTTTAGTATGCGTGAATATATTTATGTATTTTGAAGTGAAAAAACTCTTCATCTAGTGTGAGAGTATCCACATCAATGGCTGTCAATTAGTGTGAAAAAATGTGTTGGGATCAAGCGGTGTAAAAAAACTCCCACACATAGTCCCATGAACGAATATTTTTACGTGAAAATACTTTGAATATGCCTTTAAAGTGTCGGTCCGACCTCTTCACAAAAAATTTGGGTTCATTACTTTCAATTATGTTGACCATCGAAGGCAACAAAATTTTAAATAATTCTAAAATTTCTCTTTAGGGGCGGCCATAAAAAAAAACGCTAAAAATACTTATGCTGTGAATTAAAGATTAGTGGGGGTGCGCTATGCGTATAATCTTCTCATATCTTTTTAGGGAAATTCACGCTAATACCTCCTATAATTGGCTGTGTTTGAAAAATATATTTAGTATTTTATATTTTATATTCATTTTTCATTTTTTTATTAATTTTTTCAAAATATCCTTGGTTCAAAGCATAGTTAGCAAGTCGGGGACTATCAATCAATCGGCTCACCATAAAATAAAAAACAAATCGTTTTTATTTTAAAAAGGCGGATGAAAAAATCGGGTAAAAAATACGGATCGGCAAAAATACTTCATATAAAGATATAAATACACTATTTCCAAAACTTAAAATCCATTTTTTTCTCATGTCCATAAATTTTGATGTCAAGATGATCCATTTGAGGATATTTGTGCATCAAAACAACTTCTTCCAGTGAAAGTTTTGAGCTAGGCTCGAATTTAATTGTTTAGAGCCTTGGCTCTATATAAACTTTTCCCATTTTTTTATTTTTTTATCCATATCCATATATGCACCCTTCTTAAAACTTTGAAACAAATTTTTTTATCCATATCCACATCTCAAGTTTGAGGCGATTAATTCGAGGGTTTTCAAACACTCTTTTCTAGAAGTACTTGAGGAGTATAAATCCACCATAATTAGAGCTAAGTGAGTTATCCTTAACTTGAAAATTCTACTCTATTTATTACCACCCTTAAATGGGTTATCCTTACCTTGGGAAATTATGCTAATCCCTTAAATGGGTTATCCTTACCTTGGGAAATTATGCTAATCCCTTAAATGGGTTATCCTTGCATTGTAAATTGGGTTATCCTTGTATCGAAAAATTCGGCTAATGTGCAGAATTGTGGTGGAGATTCTGCTAATGAAAAATGGTGGTGAAGATTTTGCTAATCCACCAAATGATGGTGGAGGCAAATATCTCACTCTTCAAAGCCCTAAGCCCTTAAATGGGTTCGCCTTGGGCTTAAATGGGTTATTCTGCTAATCCGCCAAGTCGAGGAAAGCCAAATAGGGAAGGGACGAATTCTGGCTATTGTTTTCTCTCTTCTCTATAGAAGACTTATTCCTCTTTCCCTTGCTTTTATTGGAGATTTCTCTAGATATTAGAAATATATTTCTCTAGATATGACTTAGATATTAGAAGGGTGCATCATGAGTTCATTTACTTTAGATGTAAACATTAGGAAAAAGAAATAACATTAGTAAAAAGAAATAAAATTACATTCAATTAATAATATAATGTAATCAAAATAAAAACAATATGAAAAACCACAAAAATCTATATAAAATAAATACAAGTATTAATAAAGGATAGTGTAAAATCAATATGAAAAGTTTTCTATGTTCCCAGTTCTATGTTTCCTTACCATCGATCACTCCATTTTTTATCAAGAGAGACACTCACTGTTTGATCTTAGATTTGACGTCTCAAATTATTTTATTTTTAGTTTTTTTAATACAATTTTTTGGAATATGAAATTTGATACCTTGCCATTTTCTCATTGGACGCACCTATAAAAAATATTAACAATAATTTTTGGATAAAAAATAATGATCAAAATGCCCCTTGAAACTTTCAGAAGTATTTTGGTCATTTTATTTTATTGAAAATATTTTTTTTATATTTTTCATTAGTGCGAGTTTAATATAGGAATGGACGTCCAAAATTTGGTGTCAAAATAGTTTGTAGAAAAATAAATAAAAATAAAAACAATGTAGAGACATGACATTGTGATCGGGGCAATCTTAGCCCTCCATTAAAAAATAGACGGTTGGATAAAGGGGAACATAGAACTTCTATGTTGTAGGAAAACATAAAAAGCTTTCGCAAATCAATATTAGTCTTTAGTCTACTCCAATCCCCTAACATATTTTTTACTTCAATCTTATCACCATGTTTTTTGGTTTTTGAATTTAACCTCACAAATTAATCGAAAGTTATGTAGGGATGCTTTTAGGGATTTTTGTAACACAAAAAAAAAGAAAGAAGCTTATCACAGTAGAAATATGTTATTCTAAAGTCCTATCATATTACAAGCATGTGATTCTAAATCAAGACTCAAAGGCACACAAATGTTTCGCAATTTCATATGCCATATATACTTGCAAATTTAAATTAAATATTACTGAGATTGCTATTGCATCATGTTTTGCTAAAGTAAAAAAATATAGGTGCATAGAGTTAAAAAAAAGAAGAAGTGAAAATTAGTACCCAACATTATTTTTGAGGCAGACGATCCAACTCAATCGATGTTTTGAAACAATGACTATTACTATTTTTGTCACCATGAAACTCATGATTTATTGCCTTTTTTTAGAAAAAAAAAAATAGCTACAACCTACATCATGATCTAGACTTCGGGGGTATTTTGGTTATTTTATATTTTACTAATTATTATGTTTTATATTTTTATTAGATTCTTCTATTTTTTAAGAATAGACGCTCCAAATTTCAAGTGATTTGAATTTTAGAAAAAAAAATAAAAATTCAAACACGAAATGAGATCGTGACTGTCAGATCGATCTAGATTCAATTTGGGCCATTGACTGACACTGTAGCTCTTAGCCCGTGGGCTGACATGATCTTTTCCTTATATATATATATATATATAGTAAATTCAATAAATTCATGATACAACATAAAACAAATATAAATTTTTTTAAATGGCTTAGGTATATCCTCAAGAAGGAAGGAGTAAAATACCCAGAATTTTAAGATAATACTATCCAGAATATTAATACTGTCCAAAACACCTTTCAAACCTTTCATACAGTTAAAGGAAAAAGCATTCGGATTTGATAATGATGCTAGGGATTTTCTTGGGCTAGAACTATTTGTAGCCAGGTGTTTTCCTGGACTATTATATATAGTCAAGCCTTTTCCTAAGCTAGGGCCTATATCCATCGGCTGTATTCTAGGTTGTTGGCTTCTCCTTCCCTCCCTGCAAAATTCTCTAGTCAAAAAGTCAGGAAGATGATTATTTTTCCATTGAATATGTTTAATATTAAAATCAAAAGCGGAAAGAATACCTTACCATCGAGCGAAAATTTGCTTGGCGATGAGATTTTTTACTTCATTTTCTAAAATGTCTTTGGTTGATTTGCAATAAGCTCGAATGAGGAATTTTTTGTTAAATATGTCACTTTGAAATTTTATGACGCAATGTATTATTGCTAAGACCCCCTTTTTAACAGTAGAATACTTCTGTTGTGCCGGATTCCAGGCTTTAGAAGTAAAGCGTATAAATTGTTCATCATCTAGGATTTTCTGTTTAAGGATACATCCTAATCCTATTTCAGAAGCATCTGTTTCAATAATCTTAAAAGTTGTGGGATTGGATAGAGCTAAACAGGGCAATTCTTTTGCCTTTTGTTTTAATTTTCTGACTGCCATGGTATACTCATTAGTCGAATCTGGATGATCCTTTTTTAGTCTTTGGAATAAAGATTTAACATCTAAGGCTAAATCTTTATAAAAATTTGAAATATAATTTATTTTTATATATAATTTAGACATCCTAAAAATCTCTGTAATTCTTTTTTATCTTTTATGATGTCAGGAAATTTGGAAGCAAATACAATTTCCCTATCGATAGGAATTATCCTTCCTTGAAAGATATTATGCTTAAGAAATTTAATTTTTGTTTTAAAAAGGTTATTTTTCTTGCAAAAACCACTAGTCCATCATTTTTTATAGCTTTAAAAAATATATTTAATTGTTCCTAATGTTGGTCAATATTATTAGAATATACGAGGACATCATCAATATAGACAATAATGAATTTAGTATATGGATTAAAAATATCATTCATAATGTTCTGAAATTCTTAGGGGGCGTTTTTTAACCCAAAAGGTATTACAATGCATTCAAAATGCCCGAAAGGAACATTAAATGTTGTTTTATATTTATCTTTCTCCAAAATTTGAATTTGCCAATATCATGATTTTATATCAAACTTTAAGAAAGTACAGGCATTGACTAATTTATCAAGGAGATCCCTTTTATTTGGAATAGGGTAGTGAATCCATCTCAGAACTTTATTCAAGGGTTTATAATTTATAACAAGGCGTGGGGCTCCCCTTTCAATCTCCGAAGCTTTTTCTACATAAAAAGCTGCACAGCTCTAGGGTGAAGAACTTTTTCTGATTAGGTTTTTGTCAAGGAGTTCTTGTATTTCAGTTTTACAAATTTCTAGGAGTCTGCTATTCATTTGTATTTGCCTGGCCTTAGTTGAAATTTTCTGTTCGTTAAAGCCTGGTTCATAAGGAAGTTCCACAATGTGTTGTTTTCTATTCCAAAAAACGTTAAGGATTTCTCTACAAACTTCTTTTTCCAATATCATTTTGAAGTTATTGATTTTACTTTGTATTTTATGGAGATGTTAATTTTTCATCAATAGTTTTATACTTAACCTCTTCTTTTAAATGAAAAAGAAATCTTTCTTTTGTACAAATCTTATTTTTGATGCTATTTATTTCATGGATTCTTAGTCTGTCAATAAAATTAAATTTTACTTCATATCTTTCAATATCAGCTTTTATCCTAGTATTTTCAATTTTAATGGGATAGAGCATGTTTAAGAAGGGAGTTCCAAGTATCACAGGCTGACTTAATCCTTTAACCATTATAAAAAGAAATTTAAAGCATGCACCATTATTGCAAACTGCTGCATCAGATAGGTTATATTTTATTATCATTTTACTACCATCAACAGTATTCAAAACCTGAGTTGTTTTGCTAAAATATTTGGTTGGAACTAGTCTTTCATTTATACAGTTTAGATCGGCTCCTGAATCGATAAGAGCAGTAGTTTGAAAAGTGAATTCCTTTTGTACCACTATTTTTATGATAGTAAACCATCTTTGGGTTATCACTTTATTCAAGAGGTCTACATATTTATAATCTTGTGTTTTTCTTAACATATTACAGTTATTGGAAGTTTGCGGATCATCTATTACTATTGGGAGTGTATCTTCCATTTCGGGTGGTAACAGATTGTGATTATAATCATGCATTAGATTATTAAATTCTTCTTCAGGTTTTTCTTCTTCATTCCTACTTTCATTTTTAGTGGCTGCTACTTCAAGAATTTGTACTCTAGTTTTAAGAGTTATCAGTTCATTTCAAACCTCATTTATTTCCTTTTTTTAAATCATGAATTATAGGTTCTTTTTGGCGTTGAGTTTATTTTGAACTCTTTTCAAAATATCACTAAAGTTGTAATCTTCATTAGTAGGAACAAGAGTTGGTTTAGGAGCAAGAGAACTTGAAGGTTCTTTGGCCACGTTAATATAATGAATTAAGGCTTCTCTTTTAGTCTCAGGGTCACTTATTTTATCAATTAGGTCAATTATGAGATTTTCTTCCTTGGTCAGAGTATTTATGTTTAGGTCTTTCAAAAAATTGCACTGACAATTTATATCTTCAGAATCTGTTTCAGAGTCTGAACTGGAGAAAATCAATTCTTCATCATTTATTTCTCCGATGAGCATTTCTTCATCAAAGTCAGAAGATTCTTCAGAATCATCTCTTTTAATTAAGAGGATATCAAATAATTGCTTTTTTATTTCAAGGTCTATTTCTAAAGCATTTATTTTTTTTTTCACACGACATTTATTTTTATAGTGTCATACTTTTCCACAGTTATAGCAAACTGGTATTTTCCTTTTTCCCTATTATTTAAAGGAGTGATATTGTAAGAATTTATTAGGAAAGGTATTTTTCCTTCCTTTTGAATATCTAGACTTTGTCTTTCTAGAATCTCTAGAGTCTCTAAATTTCTGTTTGTGAGAAGGCTTGGAAGTAGGTATTGTATTAAAGCCGAATTGCTCACAAAAATCTCTCAATTCCTTTTTCCTTGTCATTCTTTGTTTTTCCAATTGTCTTTTCAATTTTAAGTCTGTGCATAAAGTAAGACCTTCAGCACATATTTCTGCTGATAATTCTCTAAGGGTGTACAAAGAATAAGGAATAATTCCTTCATGTTTATTTTTCAATCTTATCTTGACCTTTTCTCCAAACAAATGAGGAAGTCCAGCAATGAATTTTTCTTTCCAATGGTCAGCTTTACTATCTTCTTTAGATAGCAGTCTGAAATAAAATACCTCTTTATACCATTTGAATGTGAGAGAGTTGGACGACGAAGATTTGAATGTAGATCCTCAGATCTAGCTGATAAAAGAGCTGTACTCCCCACAAAGTGAAGTGTGATGGTATATATTCGAGTATTTACTGCATCTCCATCAGTAACTTTGTTTTCAAGGACCTGTCCTGGTCCTACCTCACTTTTAACAGCCCATTGCTTGGTAGCATTTAGGATTTGATTTTTTGCTTCTTCGTCCATATGAAAATCCCGTCATCCTCTATGCCATTCAGTAAACCCACATATAATGGCTTTAACAATTTCGTGGTCTTGATTTCCACTTGCTTTACATGCGGTGGCATACATAGTCATATGTTTTATGAGATCGAGAATTTGATTATCAGACATCCCATCAATATTCCAATTTACTATAGATCGTCCTAAATAGGAGACTGAGGTAATAATGAGGTCATCTTCTATTTGTAGATTTACAAGAGTGGACCTAAGATAATACATTCTTGTTGGGGCTACAGGTCCAGTCTATTTCCCATAGTCAATCCTATTAATCTCCAAGCTTTATGGTTTAAAAGCTTCTTCTATTTTAGATATTTCAAGATCAAAATTTTTTTTGTCTTGTTGAAGCACTTGGACATTAATTGATTTTCCTTTAATATCTAATTTTTCAAATCTTTTCATCAACTCATCTACCAATTCTTTATTATCTTCTTTTTTTTTAACATCTTGCAGGTTAAATTTCCCTGCGACAATACTTGGAGGTGGTTTGAATAAAACTGCACTCTTTTCTTTATCTTCTTTCTTCTCTTGAGGTTTTATTTTATTTAAGACGTTTTCTATTCTATTGGTATGTTTCCCTATAGACTGTAGGAATAAATTTGTATAATTATTTTGTTCTATTATATGAGGTATGGCTTCAATTTTAGTCATCTGGTTATCAGAATCTTTTGATCCAATTTTGAAAAGTGAAGCTTTTATGTCTTGTTTTTCTCCTTTTAGATTTAGACTAGTTTTAGGAGGATGGATAGCTTCAATGCTTTCTCCTTTAACTGTATGAAAGGTTTAAAAGGTGTTTTGGATAGTATTAATATTTTGGATAGTATTATCCTGAAATTCTGGGTATTTTACTCCTTTTTTTTGAGGATATACCTAAGCCATTTAAAAACTTTTATAGTTGCTTTATGGTGTATCATGAATTTATCAAATTTACTATGAAAGAGTTCTTTCAGTCATTCACTAAATTCTTTGAGGAACCATTCCCTTATTTTTTTATTTTCTTCAGACAAAAAATCCCTTTTTACCCATTCTTTATTTATGAAAAACTTATCTTGGGTTTGAATTGTTAAACCTTCGAAATCGAATTCAGACATGGTTGGCTCATCAGGCTCAGTTTGAGAAGAGCTGGGAATATTTACAGTATAAACTGGATGTTTGTCACACCCCAAGAATTTACAATACTGTTATTCCTGAGATGTGACAAACAAAACATATATACATCTATTGATAGGACAAATTTACAGTGGCGAGGTCTTACAAAGTAAATAAAGAAAGCTAGCACAACAACAGTATCTTCCAAGGTTGATCTTGACTAGCACTCAAAATGAATCCGCAGTTATCCTAAAAAAATGTTTACCATAGTTTGATGAGTTTGGCTACTCAGTAAGTGATCATCATAATCCTAAAAAAATAATCATGGTTGAAAGATATCAATATTTTCAAAAAGGAGATATATTAACAGAAATGCATCAACAGTTTCACTTTCAATAAATGCATAATTAAGTATAATCTGAATAATTGAAATGCACATAACACTTTAACGCGTCAATGCATAATTCAAAGGATTTCACAAAATACCCTACTGGAGGCCCAAGTAGGTCACCTATATACCCCATCAGCGTCCTGATAGGTCCACTTAATCCCTATCGGCGTCCCAGATAGGTCCACTTAATCCCTACAGGTCCACTTATACCTCACCGGCGTACCGAATGAGTCCACTTAATCCCTACCGGCGTCCCGGATAGGTCCACTTATACCTCACCGGCGAACCGGATGAGTCCACTTACATACTTAAAGTATTTCTAAATATCTTTAAATATTCGAAAGCAGCAATATCATGCACTCAACGTATCACTGAAATCATTAATATGGATTTCACTGAAACCATTAATAACATTCACTTTCAATAACATTTCAAAAATAACCAATCAAATATTTTGGGTTCAAATTTAAAAAGGTAGCAGTTTGTAAATATATTCTAGCATAATTGCCAATCTAATATGTATAGAAAAACTCTTATAGAAATTCAAGAATACAGAATTATCACAATTTATGGGATGTTAATTTGCAAATAAACGTTTCACAACAATGCTATAATCAAATGCAAAAATATCAATTTTCAGATAATAAGGCAGTCATTTGCACATGAAATTTACAATGTCTAAATATTTAAAAACAGTAGAAAGAAATCTCACAATTTTACTAAAAGCATAAATATCACATTTATTTCTAATAATTTGATAGTATCTAAAATTTTCTAACAATAGACAAGAAAAATCAATAAATTTATTTTTCTAAGAATTTACAGCATTTAAAATTTCTAACATAGATTAAATATCACAATTTTTATTAAAAAGATTATTTTTCAAGATAATGAGGTCGCGTGCGCATAAAATTTATCACGCTTAAAATTCATGATAATAAGCAGAAATAATTATTTCATTTTATTTTTAAAAAGAATGGATTATTTTTCGAGACAATGAGGTCACTTATACACAAAACTTATAAAATAAAGATCCTGGACGGAAATATCACTATTTATTAAAAACAGACTATTTTTCAGAAAGACGATGTCACTTACACACAAATATTTGAGAGGGAGCTTCCGATAAAAATTCGGCTCGAGAGAGGAGTTCACTGTGTTTTGACCAGAGAGAAAAATCTCATAAGTTTTCTAAGGTAGAAATCTTCACCTCTCAGAATTTAAATTCTACTAACATATTATTTTATTCTTTTATTATGTTACAGGTGTGAGCGTTAGTTTACGCTTTAAACACCTAAAGCTTTTATTACGTTACAGGTGTGAGCGTTAGTTTACGCTTTAAACACCTAAAGCCCACGTCCTTTAGTGGACGTGGCAAGAGCAAGGAAACACAAAGCTTTTAAAACAAAAGCTTTTAAAAGTAACGATGGTCCCTAAGGACCATCATGTTCAAACGAATTATCATGTATTAATAGTTTTTTTTTTTTTTTTTGAAAGTTTAGGATTGTTACATTCTTCCCCCCTTAAAGAAATTTAGTCCTCTAAATTTGTGTACCTGATTACTAAAAAAGATAGGGATATTTTTCTCTGATATTGTCTTCTCGTTCCCAAGTTGACTCTTCTCTTGAATGGTATTGCCATATTACACGGACCAAAGGAATCTCCTTTTTACGTAACAATTGCACCCTTCTATCCAGTATCAAAATTGGCTATTCAATGAAGGATAGGTCCTTCTTGATCGGTAAAGGTTCATATTTCAAGATATGGGATGGGTCGGACTGATATTTTCGTAGTGAAGATACATGAAAGACATTATGAACGTTTGCCAATTCGGGTGTTAAGGCAAGTCTATAAGCGACACCTCCGATTCTTTCTAGGATTTCAAATGGTCTGATGTAACGTGGGCCCAACTTTCTTTTCTTGTCGAATCTCATAATGCGCTTTATTGGTGAGATTTTTAGAAAAACTAGATCACCTTCCTCAAGATCTCTCCGTCGGTTATCGGCATAACTCTTTTACCGACTCTGAGCTGTTCTGAGCCTTTCACGAATTAATGTTATCTTATCTGTGGTTATCTGGACAATTTCTGGCCCCAAAAGCTTTCTTTCACCAATCTCGTCCCAACAGATGGGTGACCTGCATTTCCTTCCATACATGGCTTCATATGGTGCCATCTGAATACTGGCTTGGAAGCTATTATTATAAGCAAACTCATTCAGGGGTAAATGGTCATCCCAGCTTCCTGTAAAGTCAATAACACAGGCCCTCAGCATATCTTCCAAGGTTGGGATGGTCCTCTCCAATTGTCCATAAGTTTGGGGGTGAAAGGCAGTACTAAAGGTGAGTCTCGTCCCCATGGCTGACTGTAGTCTAGCCCAAAATTTAGAAGAAACCGAGTATCCCTGTCCGATACAATACTGACAGGAACTCCATGCAACCGCACTATTTCCTTAATGTACAATTGAGCCAGTCGATCCAAAGTGTACGTCGTGCGAATCGGTAGAAAGTGGGCAGCTTTGGTCAACCGGTCCACAATGACCCAAATGCTATCATGTCCTGAATTTGTTCTAGGCACGGGTAAAGGCTGCAACAACCCAGCGGGCCTTTGATGTTCAGCTTTTACCTGCTGGCATGTTAGGCATTTAGACACAAATAGTGTTACCTCTTTTTTCATATTATTCCACCAAAAGGTTTTCTTCAGGTCCTGATACATTTTAATACTTCCGGGATGTATCGTATAACGAGAATGATGTGCTTCTTCTAAGATAGCTTTCTTCACACTCTCATCATTCGGGACACAAACCCGACCTTTGAACATTAGCAAATCCTCACTACATATAGAGAATTCATCTCTCTTTCCTTGCTTCACCTCTTCTATAATTGTTATAAGCTGATGGTCTTTCTTTTGTGCCAATCGAATCTGTTGGATTAATTAGGGTTCCGCCTTAATGTTGGCAATCATACTTACCACACCATTAATGGACGGAGTTGGATGTCAATCCCCTATTTCCTCTAACAATCTCATTTCTTGGATCATTAGATGAGTTAAGACTCCCGTAGATTTTCTACTTAGAGCGTCGGCCACAACGTTAGCTTTTCCTGAATGATAATGGATTGTACAATCATAATCTTTTAAGAAATCCATCCATCTTATCTGTCGCATATTTAAATCCTTCTGAGAGAAGAGGTATTTCAAACTCTTATGATCCGTGTATATTTCGAATTGCTCACCATATAGATAATGCCTCCATATTTTCAAAGCGAATACTATTGCTGCTAGCTCCAAGTCATGAATTGGATATTTTTTCTCATATTCTTTCAACTGTCTGGATGCATATGCCACTACTTTCCCATATTGCATTAATACACAACCTAAACCTTTATGTGAAGCATCACTATAAATCACAAATCCCCCACTCCCCTCAGGAATAGTTAAAATAGGTGCTGAAGTTAATCGAACTTTTAGTTCTTGAAAACTCTCCTCACATTCACCTGTCCACTCAAATTTGATATTTTTCTGTGTCAATCGAGTCAATGGGGTTGCCATTCGAGAAAATCCTTCTACAAATTTTCTGTAATATCTTGCCAATCCCAAAAAGCTTCGAACTTCAGTCACATTACTTGGTTGTTTCCAATTAACAATGGCTTCAACCTTTGAAGGATCAACTGATAGACCTTCTTTTGATATAACATGTCCTAAAAATGTCACTTGTTCAAGCCAAAAGTCACATTTACTAAGTTTGGCATACAATTTCTTTTATCTTAATATTTGCAATACCATTCTTACATGCTGCTCATGTTCCGTCTGATTCTTGGAATAAATTAAATATCATCGATGAATACCACAATAAATTTATCCAAAACGGGCCTAAAGATACGATTCATCAAATCCATAAATGCAGCCGGTGCATTAGTTAATCCAAAAGGTATGACTAAAAATTCATAATGGCCATACCTTGTTCTAAAAGCTGTCTTGGGTACATCTTCACTTTTAATCTTAAGCTGATGGTATCCAGATCTAAGATCAATTTTTGAAAACACTTGTGATCCTTGTAATTGATCAAATAAATCATCAATTCTAGGTAATGGATACTTATTTTTCACTGTCACTTTGTTCAGCTGTCTATAATCAATACACAATCTCATAGGCCCATCTTTCTTTTTGACAAACTGTACTGGAGCACCCCAAGGTGACACACTGGGCCTGATAAAACCTTTATCTAATAATTCTTCCAATTGTTGTTTCAGTTCTTTAAGTTCTGCAGGTGCCATTCTGTAAGGTGCCTTAGAAATTGGTGCTACCCCTGGCAATAATTCAATAGAGAATTCAATTTCCCTGTCAGGCGGTAATCCTTGCAATTCTTCTGGAAAAATGTTGAGAAATTCTCGGATAACCGGAGTGGTATCCAAATTTATTTCTTCCTTCCTATCTTCTTTGATATAGGCAAGAAAGCCTTGACACCCTTTTCGAAGGAGGCGATTAGCTCGAATACAAGAGATTAAATATGATGGGGAGTCTTCTTTGACACCATTGAAGTAAAATACTAGTTGATTCGGAATACTAAAGGTAACAATTTTCTTATAACAATCATTACTTGCATGGTATGCAGAAAGCCAATCCATGCTTAAGATTACATCAAAATCTTGAATTTCCAGGAGTATTAAATCAACCAACAGTTCCTTTTCTTCTATCTTTATTACACACGATTTGTACACTATATTGGTGTTAATTGAATTTCCCATCGGTGTGGCTACCTTTAGAATGTATTCTAATTGTTTTGGTTCTACCTTTAAGTGGCATGCAAAGTGTTGTGACACAAATGAATGAGTAGATCCAGGATCAATCAAAACATGAGCTACTTTTTGGAAGATAGTAAGAGTACCTTGGATCACTGATTTTGAGGCCTGAGCGTCTTGCTCGGTAATCGCAAATACTCTTCCCTTCATCTAAGGCTTTGGAGCTATCACTCCCTGCTTTGGAAGCTGTTGCGTCTGTAAGCTAGGACATTGTCTAATCTGGTGTCCCAATTTTCCACATTTAAAACAGGCTCCGGTATTCCAATAACAAGGGCTTAATCCATGGTTTTCCCACATTTTCTACATGGTTCTATTGGGTTTTGAAATGGCGAGGGCATTGGCTTCTTGTTTGGCCTTTCAAACTGTTGTCGATTAGATGATGTAGGTCTAATATGACTTTTCTGATTTTTCGTCTTTTGGTAATCTTCAAAATCTTTTTCGACAATTTGGGCTCGATCCACTATTTCAGCATAAGTTCTTAATTTCAAGACTGATATTCTGCTTCTAATAGCTGGCCTGAGACCCCTTTCAAATTTTTTCACCTTTCTTGCCTCATTGTTAATCATATGTGGCTCAAACTTGGCCAATTCAGTAAACTTGGCTTCGTACTGTGCTACTGTCCTATTTCCTTGGATTAATTCTAGAAATTCCATTTCTTTTTGGTCTCGAATAAAATATGGGTAATACTTTTCATTAAATGCCTCTAGAAATACTTCTCAAGTCAAGGGTTTATTTTCTTTGACCAATACTCCTTTTGCCATTCGCCACCAGTGTTGTGCCTCACCTTCTAACATAAAGACTGCCAAAGCCACTTTCCTATCATCAGGACATTCCATTACCTTCTCCAATTGCATAATCCATCCCTCGACTTCCAGTGGGTTTACAGCACCCTTAAAAGAAGGTGGGTTCAATTTCTTATATTGTTCGGTATTACTCCCACCATTTCCTGTACCTAACTGCCTGGGTGGATTGCTGTTTTCCATCTGATGTTGCATTAGAGTAACCATATTTCCAAGGCTTTGTGAATTCCTTCCATATTAGCCTCAGCTATTCTGGATCTTGACTTTGTCCCGGTCTGTACACACAATAAATGTGATTTTAAGTACATTCTTTTTAAATTTCCATTCATAAGAATCTTAAACCTATTGCTCTGATACCATAATTGTCACACCCCAAGAATTTACAATACTGTTATTCTTGAGATGTGATAGACAAAACATATATACATCTATTGATAGGACAAATTACAGTGGCGAGGTCTTACAAAGTAAATAAAGAAAGCTAGCACAACAACAGTATCTTCCAAGGTTGATCTTGACTAGCACTCAAAATGAATCCGCAGTTATCCTAAAAAAATGTTTACCATAGTTTGATGAGTTTGGTTACTCAGTAAGTGATCATCATAATCCTAAAAAAATAATCATGGTTGAAAGATATCAATATTTTTAAAAAGGAGATATATTAACAGAAATGCATCAACAGTTTCACTTTCAATAAATGCATAATTAAGTATAATCCGAATAATTGAAATGCACATAACACTTTAACGCGTCAATGCATAATTCAAAGGATTTCACAAAATACCCTATTGGCGTCCCAAGTAGGTCACCTATATACCCCATCAGCGTCCTGATAGGTCCACTTAATCCCTATCGGAGTCCCAGATAGGTCCACTTAATCCCTGCAGGTCCACTTATACCTCACCGGCGTACCGGATGAGTCCACTTAATCCCTACCGGCGTCCCGGATAGGTCCACTTATACCTCACCGGCGAACCGGATGAGTCCACTTGCATACTTAAAGTATTTCTAAATATCTTTAAACATTCGAAAGCAGCAATATCATGTACTCAACGTATCACTGAAATCATTAATATGAATTTCACTGAAACCATTAATAACATTCACTTTCAATAACATTTCAAAAATAACCAATCAAATATTTTGGGTTCAAATTTAGAAAGGTAGCAGTTCGTAAATATATTCTAGCATAATTGCCAATCTAATATGTGTAGAAAAACTCTTATAGAAATTCAAGAATACAGAATTATCACAATTTATGGGATGTTAATTTGCAAATAAACATTTCACAACAATGCTATAATCAAATGCAAAAATATCAATTTTCAGATAATAAGGCAATCATTTGCACATGAAATTTACAATGTCTAAATATTTAAAAACAGTAGAAAGAAATCTCACAATTTTACTAAAAGCATAAATATCACATTTATTTCTAATAATTTGATAGTATCTAAAATTTTCTAACAATAGACAAGAAAAATCAATAAATTTATTTTTCTAAGAATTGACAGCATTTAAAATTTCTAACATAGATAAAATATCACAATTTATATTAAAAAAGATTATTTTTCAAGATAATGAGGTCGCGTGCGCCTAAAATTTATCACGCTTAAAATTCATGATAATAAGCAGAAATAATTATTTCATTTTATTTTTTAAAAGAATGGATTATTTTTCGAGACAATGAGATCACTTATACACAAAACTTATAAAATAAAGATCCTGGACGGAAATATCACTATTTATTAAAAACAGACTATTTTTCAGAAAGACGATGTCACTTACACACAAATATTTGAGAAGGAGCTTCCGATAAAAATTCGGCTCGAGAGAGGAGTTCACTGTGTTTCGACCAGAGAGAAAAATCTCATAAGTTTTTTAAGGTAGGAGTCTTCACCTCTCTGAATTTAAATTCCACTAACATATTATTTTATTCTTTTATTACGTTACAGGTGTGAGCGTTAGTTTACGCTTTAAACACCTAAAGCTTTTATTACGTTATAGGTGTGAGCGTTAGTTTACGCTTTAAACACCTAAAGCCCACGTCCTTTAGTGGATGTGGCAAGAGCAAGGAAACACAAAGCTTTTAAAACAAAAGCTTTTAAAAGTAACGATGGTCTCTAAGGACCATCATGTTCAAATGAATTGTCATGTATTAATAGTTTTTTTTTTTGAAAGTTTAGGATTGTTACAGTGTTTTACCTGTTTTTCATATTTTCTTAATCCTTCTAAAATGATTTTGTCATCATGTGCTTTTTCATAATTAGATTGAGGTACTGAAGAAGTCGAACTTCTAGAAGGAGTATAAGTTGAAGGTACAATATTCCTGGCATGCAGCCTAGGAGCTAAAACAGTATTTGGAATACTCAATCTTGTTTTTTTAAGGGATAGAAACTGTATTTCAATTTCTCCATTTGGATATTCAATTATTTGTTCAGGCTCTTTATTTTCGGGAATAGGTAAACGAGTCTCAGTTTGTAGAGACCAATTTTCAGGTAAGTTTATCTGCTTCCGGCATATAGCTTTCGGTGTGACAAGATTGGATTTTTCCATATTTGTTTGAAAAAATATTGTCTATCCCTTGTTATCCATTACTCTTGCATTGGGACAAAGAGTGTTCATGACCTTATAACAAATTCCATAAACAAAAGCCAAATTCTGGGATCTGGGGTCCATGTCAAAACTTTGAGTTTTAAGGTTAAGGGTTAGCACTTTTAATAAATTCGGATCGGATAACGACACAGAAAAATTTGGAAAGCAGTTGAAATCAAGGTTTAAAAAATCGCCGAGTCGAGCCGGACTCGTCCGGTTCGACTCAGGAATCACCACAGAACGAGCCGGTTCCACAAATAAAGCGGGAATCGCCCGTGTTCGGAGAGAACCGGACGATTCCCAACAGTGACTCGCGAGTCAGGCCGAGTCACTTGGACGAACACGGGCTGCACAGTGTTCTTCACGGGGATTTCGATTTTTTTGGTCATTTTGTTATCGATTTTCAACTTTTTCAGCCTTATGAATGAATCTTACAGGCTTTAATTCAAATTTCGCATCAATTTCAATCAATAAAACAAATTAAAAAGCACCGTTTTTTATCAACAAATTTGGATCTTAGAGTTAGAGTTTTAGGGTTTCTGCCATTTCACTGATTTTAGGCTAAAGAGCGTATCATTTTTTGCAAAATTTCAGGCTGAGTGATCGTAAGAGTGTTGGTCGAAATTTTGTGTTCATAATTTGTGATTATCTTGGAGGAATACATATCAATTTTGAGTTTGAAGGCACGGGTGCATGAAGAACGGATAAAAACTGTGTTTTTTTTTTTTTCCCGCCATGTGATCAAATTCAGTTAATATTTTGCAAATCATGTATTAAATTTATAGGGTTTTGATTCATTGTAGTGTTGTTTATCATCACATGTATTCAATTTGATTGTATTTATTCAATTTGAGTTGGATTTTATAGAAAAAAAGACTGATGTCTGTTAAAAAAAAATGGACTGTGTTTTTTTTTCCATCATTTTCTCAATTTCAGTAAATATTTTGCAAAGAATGTGTTGAATTTATAGGGTTTTGATTCGTTATAGTGTTGTTTAACATTACATGTATTCAATTTTATCTGATTTATTCAATTTGAGCTTTATTTTTTAGATTGAATGACTGATGTCTGCGAAGAACTGCCTTTTTTTTTTCCTTCAACTCAATCGATTTTATTTAATATTTTAATAATAATGTGTTAATGTTATAGGGCTTTGATTCATTATAGTGTTGTTTATCAAAACAAGTATTCAATTTGATGTAATTTATTAGATTTGAGGCGGATTTTTGAGTGAATGATTGATGTTAGGTTGGTCTGTAAAGAACTGGTTTTTTTTTTTTTTAATTTATGATAAATTATTTTGAGAAATCGTGATTTTTCGAAACAATGTTTTTTATTAACATTAAGAATTAAACAATATTTTTAATTTTTATTGTTAAATTTATAGTTCAAACGGTTGCATGTTGATAGATTATTTATGCAAAAAAATACATTTTATTATATTTTTAATGCAAAACTATATTTTTTAATTTGTTGTTAATACAAAAAAATACATTAACAAATACATGCTGTTAAACTGTATTATATTTTTAATGCAGTTTTGCATTAAAATTTTATTTTTGATTTTTTAAATTTTTAATATAAAAAATACATATTGTTAAACTGTATTATCATGAGGAATTAAAGTGAATATCATTGTAAAAAAATCATGGAACGTTATTATATTTTTAATGCAAAACTGTATTTTTTAATTTGTTGTTAATGCAAAAAAATACATTAACAAATACATGCTCTTAAACTGTATTATATTTTTAATGCGGTTTTGCATTAAAGAAGTATTTTTAATTTTTTAAATTTTTAATACAAAAAATACATGTTGTTAAACTGTATTATCATGAGGAATTAAAGTGAATATCATTGTAAAACAATCGTGGCATGTTATTATATTTTTAAAGCAAAATTGTATTTTTTAATTTGTTATTAATGCAAAAAAAAATACATTAACAAATACATTCTATTAAACTGTATTATATTTTTAATGCAGTTTTGCATTAAAGAAGTATTTTTAATTTTTTTAAATTTTAATGCAAAAAATACATGTTGTTAAACTGTATTATCATGAGGAGTTAAAGTGAATATCATTGTAAAAAAGTTGTGGCATGTTATTATATTTTTATTGCAAAACTGTATTTTTAATTTGTTTTTAATGCAAAAAAATACATTAACAAATACATGCTCTTAAATTGTATTATATTTTTAATGCAGTTTTGCATTAAAGAAGTATTTTTAATTTTTAAAATTTTTAATGCAAAAAATATGTGTTGTTAAACTGTATTATCATGAGGAATTAAAATGAATATCATTGTAAAAAAATCGCTGCATGTTATTATATTTTTAATGCAAAACTGTATTTTTTAATTTGTTGTTAATGCAAACAAATACATTAACAAATACTTGCTATTAAACTGTATTATATTTTTAATACGGGGTTTTGCATTAAAGAAGTATTTTAAATTTTTTAAATTTTTAATGCAAAAAATACATGTTGTTAAACTGTATTATCATGAGGAATTAAAGTGAATATCATTGTAAAAAAATTGTGGCATGTTACAATGTTTTTAATGTAAAACTGGATTTTTTAATTTGTTGTTAATGCAAAAAAATACATTAACAAATACATGCTCTTAAACTGTATTATATTTTTAATGCAGTTTTGCATTAAACAAATATTTTTAATTTTTTAAAATTTTTAATGCAAAAAATACATGTTGTTAAACTGTATTATCATGAAGAATTAAAGTGAATATCATTGTAAAAAACTCGTGGCATGTTATTATATTTTTAATGCAAAACTGTATTTTTTAATTTGTTGTTAATGCAATTACATTAACAAATACATGCTGTTAAACTGCATTATATTTTTAATGCAGTTTTGCATTAAAAATTTATTTTAAATTTTTTAAATTTTAATGCAAAAAATACATGTTGTTAAACTATATTATCATGAGGAATTAAAGTGAATATCATTGTAAAAAAATCGTGACATGTTATTATATTTTTAATGCAAAACTATATTTTTTAATTTGTTGTTAATGCAAAAAAATACATTAACAAATACATGCTGTTAAACTGTATTATATTTTTAATGCAGTTTTGCACTAAAAATTTATTTTTAATTTTTAAAATTTGTAATGCAAAAAATACATGTTGTTAAATTGTATTATCATGAGGAATTAAAGTGAATATCATTGTAAAAAAATTGTGGCATGTTATAATGTTTTTAATGTAAAACTGTATTTTTTAATTTGTTATTAATGCAAGAAAATACATTAACAAATACATGCCCTTAAACTGTATTATATTTTTAATGCAGTTTTGCATTAAAGAAGTATTTTTAATTTTTTAAAATTTTTAATGCAAAATATATATGTTGTTAAACTGTATTATCATGAAGAATTAAAGTGAATATCATTGTAAAAAACTCGTGGCATGTTATTATATTTTTAATGCAAAACTATATTTTTTAATTTGTTGTTAATGCAAAAAAATACATTAACAAATACATGCTGTTAAACTGCATTATATTTTTCATGCAGTTTTGCATTAAAAATTTATTTTAAATTTTTTAAATTTTAATGCAAAAAATACATGTTGTTAAACTATATTATCATGAGGAATTAAAGTGAATATCATTGTAAAAAAATCGTGACATGTTATTATATTTTTAATGCAAAACTATATTTTTTAATTTGTTGTTAATGCAAAAAAATACATTAACAAATACATGCTGTTAAACTGTATTATATTTTTAATGCAGTTTTGCACTAAAAATTTATTTTTAATTTTTTAAATTTTTAATGCAAAAAATACATGTTGTTAAACTGTATTATCATGAGGAATTAAAGTGAATATCATTCTAAACAAATCGTGGCATGTTATTACATTTTTAATGCAAAACTGTATTTTTTAATTTGTTGTTAATGCAAAAAAATACATTAACAAATACATGCTGTTAAACCTTATTATATTTTTAATGCAGTTTTACATTAAAAATTTATTTTTAATTTTTAATGCAAAAGATACATGTTGTTAAACTGTATTATCATGAGGAAGTAAAGTGAATATCATTGTAAAAAAGTTGTGGCATGTATGATAATTATATTATCTTGTAATCTTCAATTTTTTTATTAAATTTTTAATACAAAAAATGTATGTTCTTGATAATTGAGTTGTAGCCATGTTTGGAGCGTGTTTTTTTTTATTATATTATCTTGCATATTTGTAATTGAGATGTATGAATATTTGTGATTATTTCAATCGAGTTGGGATTGTGCCGACTATATCATTGTAAATTTTATTTGTGGCATTGTGAGTGAATATATCATTATAAATGTTTTTTGTGTCAAATATACGTGTAGTGGCATTATGGATGACTATATTAATGTAATTTTTTTCTTGATTCTAAGTGTGAGTTATAAAGACTTTTTTTTATCTATAATGTTGCATAAATATTATTTTTTTCTCAGTAGGAACTAATTCATGTTTGTCGAAATGAAGATTTGTGACAAGTTCATATGTATTGGCATTGTGAATTACTATACCATTGTAAATATATTTTTTATTGCTACTATATCAATGTAAATTTATTATTCTATATGTAGTGGCTGACATAGGTTCTTTTTATCTATAATGTTGCATAAATAAATTATTTTTCCCAGTAGGAATTAAAATATTTTTGTCAATAGAAGTATTTTGCATTAATAACAAATATAACTTCATGAACTACCCCTATATATTATCATTATACATGGTGATTATTTTTCATGTTCAACTGTCAGGTTAATTTTTAACCTTTTACATATTAAAGTTGAACCATGGCAAGTTCTACGGAAGACCATACAAGGCAATATGGGGTCAGACTTGATCCCAACAAAAAAAACCAAATTATTTGTAATTACTGCCAAAGAGTGATAAGTAGTGGGGTTCATAGGTTCAAACAACACTTGGTAGGGGTTAAGGGAGATGTTTCGGCGTGCAATAGTGTCCCTAATAATGTAAGAAAGCAGATGTCGGCATTTCTCAAGGCTACCAAAGGTAAAATAATTGCTAAGCAAAGGATAAATGAGGAGATAGCTAGTTTATATACGCCATCATTCAGGAATGATTTAGAAGAGCAATATAGTAATGACTTGGAGATGACTACAAGAATGAGTTTACATGAAACATACTAGAGGGAACGCGGGTTTAGAATGCCTGGTGGTTATGATATGGGCATGCATGGTAGGGCTAGCTCAGACATGCATGGCGGGCCCAACTCGAGCATGTATTGCGGGCCCAGCTCAAATATATATGGAGTGGTTTGTGGCAATATGTATCAAGAGGAATCAAACTTTGAAGAAATTTTTTCTAGTTTACCTAAGAGTGCCAGTATTGCAGGCGATGGTCGTATAGATCCATTTCTCTCATAGCCTAAGTTAGAATAGATGACCCTCAAAGGCATGGTGAAAGGTACGAGAAACACGTTGGGCAAATATATAAAAAAATGGTTATACGATAAAGGTATCCCCTTTGATGAAGCCAATAGCCCATTTTTTCCACCTATGGTCAACACAATCCAGAGAGCCGGGCCAAGGGTAAACCCCCGACGACATATAAGCTCAATGGGCCAATATTGGATGAAGAGGTAGAGGAAGTTAAAAAGTGGATTGAAGTATATAAACAAAGTTGGCCAAGAACAGACATTACTCTCCTGAGTGATGGTTGGTCGAATAAAGTTAGCAAAAAGGAGTTTGTAAACTTCTTGGCCTATTCCCCAAAAGGTACAACTTTTTTGTCTAGCAAAGACGTATCAGGGACGAAGAATGATGCAAACTTTTATATACGCCTATATGATCAGATAGTGGAGGAGGTGGGAGATAAACATGTAGTCCAATTTATTACGGACAATGCGCATGCATGTGTTTCTGCGGACAGCAAGTTGATGGATAAGAGGAAGCATCTAGTATGGACCTCGTGTGCTGCATATAGCATCGATCTGATAATAGAGCATATCGGTGAGATCAAAATTGTGAAGGGGACTCTACAGGAAACGAGGTTGGTGTCAAGATTTATATATAACCATTCTAAAATTTTATTTTTGTTCAGAGAACAATCTAAAAAAAAAAGAGATAATCAGGCTTGCCATAACCCGCTTTGCAACAGATTACTTGGATGTGGACTCCATTCGAGAATCTGAAGGTGCAATAAAGAGATTGTTTACCAGTGAAGAGTGGTTAAATGACCACCTCTCGAAGTCCAGTACCGGGCTAAAAGTGGACGACATAGTCACAAATAGGAGGTTCTGGTCTCAATGTTTCAGTATCCTAGAGGTCACTGCCCCTTTGGTCATGGTGTTAAGAATGGTGGATGTTGATAAGAAAGCTACCATGGGCATCTTTTTGAAGGTATCGAGAGGGCCAAATCAACTATTGGGGAGAAGTGTAGTTTTGCTAGTAAAGTGATTGAGATTATAGAAAGAAGGTGGAACACCAATTTGGACGTCCAAGTCATTATGCAGGTAAATATATATTTATATCATTAGAATGTTTCATTGTAAATTATTTTTTTATGAAATTTTAAATGACATTTCTCTATCTATATATTTTCCAGTTTACTACTTCAACCCAAAATTTTTCTATTTGACACCTGAACATCCCCACAAGATTATGGAAGGGGTCAGATACATTATTGCCAGGTTGGAGAGAAGCCATCGAAACCAGGTAGCAGCAATATAAGAGGTATTATTTAATATTTTGGTAAGAACTTGATTGAATTGTTATATTTGTGAGGAATAATGCACTAAAACGAAATATTTTGTTTTAGCATGCTATGTATAGGGATGCTATAGGATCCTTCAAAACTAGACTTGCCAGGAATTCTCGAACTATGATGGATCCAGGTTATCCCCTAACTAATATTTTGCTCATTCATATATTTAATCTTATGAGTTGTTCTTGCCCTTACAATGCTTTTTGCATTTTAGTCAAGCTGAATGGTGGGAGATATATGGTAGTGATGCACCTCACCTAAAGAGGATAGCAATCAAGGTGCTCTCCCAGGCATGTTTTGCTACTGGCTGTGAGCGAAATTGGAGTACGTTTCAATGGTTGTACACTACTAAAAAGAATCGACTCGCTTCGAAGAAGCTTCATAAACTAGTCTACGTTCATTACAACTTAAACCTCCAAGAGCAACAAATAAGAAGGAAGCTTGAAGACTATGAGCCGACAGACTTGGACACAATATTTGTCACAGACACAACAGAACAATGGATAATAGAAGAAGAAGAGCCAGTGTTGCACAAGAGAGCATTCATTGAGGCTATCAGTGAGGAAGATCTTGAAGAAGGTGATGAGCAACATGAAAGTGGAAGCAGCACGCCAACATATCCACAATTTGTCGGAGATGTCGGTGATATTGTACCAAATGAGGGAGAGTGGGAAAGGGGTCTAAGGGAAAATGAGAGAGATGATGATTCTGAGGCCACCCAATCCCAACCAAATTATTCACATATCGAGTCCCAACAAGGAAAGGGTGGGGATGAGCACGATAGTGTAGGTGAGCATGAAGGATGGACAAGCTTTGGGGATTTTAGATTAGGACCACAACAAAATACTAACGCTCAAGGATTTTGGGATAGTCAGGTGCACACTAATTTGGATGATTCGTTTTTAGATCGAGTCAATGAATTGTCACGCGAATTCAATCAATGGCACCAGCATGACCAAGATGAAGAACGACGTCGTCTGTCATTTGATTTTTAGATCGTATGTTATGAATTGTATGCTTTATTGTAGTTCATTTACGATGATATACTTAATCCATGATAATTCTATGTTTATCCTTTTGTATGATGTAAATTAAATGGTAAATAGTAGTTTATGCAGGGAAAGAACATATCAATATTCGCATATTCAAGCAAAGAAATGAAAATTCTTAATGGAGTACCCTCATTTCTTATTGAATTCCTAAAAACATCATTTATAATGAATTTTAATAATTTTCTCTGATTTTTTTTAAGGTTTAATTCGACCGATTCAGCCGATTCCCGATCCGGATCGTCGATTCGTCGATCCGAATGGGTTTTGAGATACCCGATTCGGGTCACCGATCCGTATTTTAAGCCACTGGTTGAAATATATGGGTCTATTACAGACACTCGACTCAACGATCCCTAAAAGAGAGTCACTGAATCTTCTATGTCTACTATCTCTTAGACATAGTAAAACCGAATTGTTTAATCCTTCTCTAGTTAATGGTTTTACTGCTATTTGAATAAGACCTATTCATGGTATCAGAGCCGAGTTTATTCAGTAGAAAACTGAACCAATTTGTACATTTTATTTGGTTAACATACCTAAAGTTGCTGTCACCCAAAGACCACCGTGAGCTAGGAAGGCTGTAAAGTGCAAGGACTGTTTCCGGTTGACTCAGGAAAAGAAAACCAAAATAAAATGACAAATTTGTTTCGAACACTATCGAGTAGAACCGCTTCTGGTAGTTCTAGTAATAATACTTTATGAGTGAATAATAAAGAAGAAATAATAATAGATAATATTGAGAAACAATTGCAAAACTGGAATATCCCAAAGGTTCCTACAAATGATATTTATGAGAAGGGAACATTTGAGTTTAAAAGTAGTTTTTCAATAAAAATGATTGAAGAAACTCTCTCAATTATGGAAAATCAAGATAGCTTTCAACTCTTTTCAACTAGAATAATTGTAGATCATATTAAAAAGGGTTATAACTATCTTCATATAGGTTGGTACGAGGAAAATCAGTTAATAACTATCTTCATAATGTTGATCATATTAAAAAAGGTTATTAACTATCTTCATATAGGAAAATCAGTGAATGTTAAACTGAACCAATTAATATATATATATATATATATATATATATATATATATATATATATATATATATATATATATATATATATATATATATATATATATATATATATATATATATATTAAATGGCTTAGATATATCCTCAAGAAGGAAGGAGTAAAATACCCAGAAGTTCAGGATAATACTATCCATAATATTAATATTGTCCAAAACACTTTTCAAACCTTTCATACAGTTAAAGGAGAAAGCATTGAAGCTATCCATCCTCTTGAAACTAGTTTAAATACAAGATTATAAATATGTAAACCTCCTGAATAAAGTGATAACCCAAAGATGATTTACCATCACATAAAAAGTGGTACAAAAGGAATTCACTTTTCAAACTACTGCTCTTATCGATTCAGGAGCCGATCTAAACTGTATAAATGAAGGACTGGTTTCAACCAAATATTTTAGCAAAACAACTCAGGTTTTGAATATTGCTGATGGTAGTAAAATGATAATAAAATATAAACTATTTGATGCAGCAGTTTGTAATAATGATGCATGCTTTAAATTTCCTTTTATAATGGTTAAAGGATTAAGTCAGCCTGTGATACTTGGAACTCCCTTCTTAAACATGCTCTATCCTATTAAAATTGAAAATACAGAGATAAAAGCTGATATTGAAGGATATGAAGTAAAAGTTGACTTCATTGATAAACCAAGAATCCATGAAATAAATAACATCAAAAATAAGATTTGTACAAAAGAAAGATTTCTTTTTCATTTAAAAGAAGAGGTTAAGTATAAAACTATTGATGAAAAATTAACATCTCCACAAATACAAAGTAAAATCAATAACTTCAAAACGATATTGGAAAAAGAAATTTGTGCAAAAATCCTTAACGCTTTTTGGAATAGAAAACAACACATTGTGGACCTTCCTTATGAACTAGGCTTTAACGAACAAAAAATGCCAACTAAGGCCAGGTCAATACAAACGAATAGCAGACTCCTAGAAATTTATAAAACTGAAATACAATAACTCCTTGACAAAAACCTAATCAAAAAAAGTTTTTCACCTTAGAGCTGTGTAG
This sequence comes from Amborella trichopoda, assembly GCF_054954075.1. Lineage (NCBI taxonomy): Eukaryota > Viridiplantae > Streptophyta > Magnoliopsida > Amborellales > Amborellaceae > Amborella > Amborella trichopoda. The sequence goes on along the minus strand of NC_142342.1, from coordinate 5,754,917 downwards.
CTTTTTATGTAGAAAAAGCTTCGGAGATTGAAAGGGGAGCCCCACGCATTATTGTAAATTATTAACGCTTGAATAAAGTTCTGAGATGGATTCGCTACCCTATTCCAAATAAAAGGGATCTCCTTGATAGATTAGTCAATACTTGTATTTTCTCAAAGTTTGATTTAAAATCAGGATATTGGCAAATTTAAATTTTGGAGAAAGATAAATATAAGACAACATTTAATGTTTCTTTCGGGCATTTTGAATGGAATCTAGTGCCTTTTGGGTTAAAAAATGCCCTTCAGAATTTTAGAACATTATGAATGACATTTTTAATCCATATACTAAATTCATTATTGTCTATATTGATGATGTCCTCGTATATTCTGATAATATTGACTAATATTGGAAACATTGAAATATATTTTTTAAAGCTATAAAAAATGCCGGACTAGTGGTTTCTGCAAGAAAAATAAACCCTTTTAAAACAAAAATTACGTTTCTTGGACATAATATCTTTCAAGTAAGGATAATTCCTATCGATAGGGCAATTGAATTTGCTTCCAGATTTCCTAACATCATAAAAGATAAAAAAGAATTACAGAGATTTTTAGGATGTCTAAATTATATTTCAAATTTTTATAAATATTTAGCCTTAGATGCTAAACCTTTATTCCAGAGACTAAAAAAAGATCATCCAGATTGGACTAATGAGCATACCATGGCAGTCAGAAAATTAAAACAAAAGGCCAAAAAATTACCCTATTTAGCTCCATCCAATCCTATAGCGTTTAAAATTATTGAAACAGTTGCTTCTAAAATAGGATTAGGAGGTATCCTTAAACAGAAAATCTTAGATGATGAACAACTTATAGGCTTTACCTCTAAAGCTTGGAATCCGGCATAACAGAAGTATTTTACTGTTAAAAGGAGGTCTCAGCAATAATACATTGTGTCACAAAATTTCAAAGTGACCTACTTAATAAAAAGTTCCTCATACGAACTGATTGTAAATCAACCAAAGACATTTTAGAAAAAGATGCCAAAAATCTCGTCGCCAAGCAAATTTTAGCTCGATGGCAAAGTCTTCTTTCCATTTTTTATTTTGATATTGAACATATTCAAGGGAAAAATAATCATCTTCCTGACTTTTTGACTAAAGAATTTTTGCAGGGAGGGAAGGAGAAGCCAACAGCCGATGGATATAGTCCCTAGCTCAGGAAAAGGCTTGACTATATATAATAGTCTAGAAAAACACCTGGCTACAAATAGTTCTAGCTCAAGAAAATTCCTGGCATCCTCATCAAATCGGGATGCTTTAATAAGAAAGCAAGCTCAAGAGATTCAAATATCTCCTCAACTATCCCCTCTGAGCTATAGTAGTCCAAACCCTGATAGAACACCATTTCTTGATACAGCTTATATACCACTGATCACTATATATATATATATATATATATATATATATATATATATATATATATATATATATATATATATATATATATATATATATATTAGATGCGCATTGATGAGAATAATGAATGCTTAAAATTTCAAGTGATTTGGTTTTTTCTTAAAAAATAAAAATTCAAATACAAAATGAGATTGTAACCGTTAGATCTGATTAGATTGAATCTGGGTCATTGGCTGACACTGTAGTAGTTAGCCCGTGGGCTAACGGAAATCTACTCTTATATATATATATATATATATATATATATATATATATATATATATATATATATATATATATATGGAAAACACTACGCAACGCCTATAGGCAAAAATGAACAGTGATTTCGCCTACCCTCATCACCGTCCAAAGTTCATCGTGTGGTCATGATTTGTCTGGTAGTGTTTCATTTTTCATTTTTTTTTTACAAATCAGAATGGCTTGAAATTTGGAGTGTAAATTCATAAAAAATAGATGAATCTTCGAAAAATATAAAAAAAATATTTTATACGGAAAATTGACCAAAATAGCCCCGAAACATTTAGGGGGTATTTTGGTCAATTTTTTTTCACGGATAAGTTTTTTGATATATTTTTATTAGATGCGCCTCAGTAAAATGTACATGCCCTCCAAATTTCAAGTCATTCTGATTTATAAAAAAAATAAAAAAATAAAAAATTACCAGATAATCGTGACCGTACGATGAAATTTAGACGGTGATGAAAATAGGCGAAATCACTACTCATTTTTGCCTATAGGAGTTAGAAAGACTTTTCCTATATATATATATATATATATATATATATATATATATAGCAATGATCCAATTCAACGGTTGTATCATAGTATAATGAAACGACACTTCTAGAAAACCATGTTTGTGGTATTTGTATGACCCCAAATTTTGCACACACACTCTCTTCATCTCAATAATCAATTTCCCAAAAAAGAAGATTCGATTTGAACCCTAGATATTGTCAAAATGAGTCCCCTCCAAAAATGAATCTAGACCATTTATTTTGTGAATTTCAAGATCTTAGCGTTTCTATGTTCAAAGTAATTTTTTTCATTTTTGACATTGTTCATCTAATGATAATAAAGCCAATAAAATGAAAAAATCCTTTTAAGGCCTAGATTTAAGCATCTCACCAAAATGAACGGTCTATGTTAATTAGGCTAAAATAATACTTTATAAGTTGTTGTTTTCAATTTTTTCTTTTTTTTTATGATTGATCATTAGAATGAAAAAAATGTATATTTCAAAATTTGGATCAAACAAATAGCTATAAGATGGTTTTTTAAGGTTACTGCATCATTACTATACAACGATTGCATGAAATCATTGCTTATATATATATATATATATATATATATATATATATATATATATATATATATATATATATATATATATATATATATATATATATATATATGATTTGTTCAGGTTAACAACCCCCCAAATTACATAGGTTCAAGTTAGAGACCCATGTGAAGCGTATTTTTACTTTTACTGCCCCTATATTACTTGAAGACCAAAGGATACAAAAGGATATTTTGAACTTTTTACTTCCAAACTTGTAAAAATTTGAATTTTAAAATTTAAAGCTCTTCTCTCTCTGATACACATTCTTACTTTTTCTATCTCCTTACTGTCCCCCATCCTCTCTCTCTTTTTTTCTCTCATTGCTATCCCCCTTCGTATTCTTTCTCTCTCCATGCTATCCCCTTTTTTTTTTTTTTATTTCTCTCTTTTTCTCTCCTTGTTGTTCCCCTTCCTATTATTTCTCTCTTTCTCTTTCTTAATCCCATATGAGAGATTTCTGATCAAAAGAGAGTGAGGATGGGGAGGGAAAGGAGAGAGATAAAGAGAGAGAAGATGGGGGACAACAAAGAGAGAGAAAGAATATGAAGGTGTGAGAGCGGAGCTTTAAATTTCAAGTAAAAAGTCCAAAATACCTTTCTATATCCTTTGGTTTTCGAGTAATATAGGGGCAATAAAAGTAAAAATACAGTTTATAAGGGTCTTTAACTTGAACCTATGTAATTTGAGGGGTTGTTAACTTTAGAAAATCTATCTATATATATATATATATATATATACATACTTGATTTTAACCATTTTTGGATTTAAAATTTTTTAATTAGGTATGAAAATAGATTTTAAGATAATACTAAGAATTTTTTACAACAAAATTACATGTTATGATAAAATTTTAAGGTGCAACTTAATTGGATTGTTTAAGGATGCAACCTTATAGAAACCATACCCATATGTAAAAGATCCAGTTTCTATGCTACTAATCCCGCATATGTAAAATGCGGGCTTATTAATGAATCTATTTTTGAGATGGATTTTTGCACGTAATTTTTAAGGACTTGTAATCTCTAACATGGAGATCATGAATATGAAAAAATAAGTAAAATTTTAAAACTAAAAATAATTATAGTAAGAAAATATTTGGACGATTAGCTTCCACTGTTTTTAGATGAAACACCTACTTGCATTCATCTTTAAGATGTATGCTTTAAACTTTTTGGACCGCATATGTAGTAGTCATGCGGTCTATTTTATTTTTTATTTATTTCTTTTACAAATCGAAATGATTTAAAATTTGGAATGTGTGTACATCTTAGTAAGGCGGACCTAATAAAAATATAAAAAAAATAATTCGTGAAAAAATAATTGACCATAATAACCTAGAGTCGTTTTGGGGGTACTTTGATAAATATTTTCCATATAAAATATTTTTTTGATATTTTATTAGATTCTTCTATTTTTGATGACTGTACGCTCCAAATTTCAGGTCATTTTGATTAGTAGAAAAAACATTAAAATTGAAACACTAATGGACAATCGTGACCGTGCGATGAACTTTGGACAGTGATGACTGTAGAAGAAATCACTGTTCATTTTCGCATATAGGCGTTTTGTAGTATCTTCCTGTGTATAGGGTGAGCCCACTAGCTCAAAGGAAAAAATGAGCTCAATGGCCCAAATTGAATCTGGACTGATCTGACGATCATGGATGTCCAGTAGTGTTTAAATTTTAATTTTTTTTCTACAAATATAAATCACTTGAAATTTGGAATGTGTGTACATAAAAAAATAGATGAATCTTTGAAAAATATCAAAAAAATATTTTACATGCAATAAGTAGACCAAAATACCCTCGAAAAGGTTATTTTAGTTAATTTTTTTTTGTGAATTATTATTATTAATTTTTTATATTTTTATTAGGTACGGCTTGATGAGAAGAACACACACCTAAAATTTCAAGTGATTTGGATTTGTAGAAAAAAAATTAAAATTCAAATGATTTGGACATCTGTGATCGTCAAATCGGTCCATATTCAATTTGGACCGTTGAGTTCATTTTTTCTTGTGAGTTAGTGGGCTCACTCAAGCTTTTATATATATATGGAAATCATATATGGTACGCATACTCCCTCGCCTAAATTTTCTCTTCCCCTAAGCATCTTAAGCAATGTTTTTCTACATTTCTCTCTTAAATTTTATTTCTCGATAAAAGAGTAATGATCCTATAGGACCCTCCTCCATCTATTTACGTAAGACCCTAAAAGATCACCGTTAAAGTTGGTACGGATTTTAAAAAAAGTTATCACATGGGTATAGGATTTGGCTTTTTTGTAAATTCATGCCAAATTTAATGGTGATTCCCTGGGGTCTTACCCACATGGGCAGGAGCGGGTCCTATAGGATCATTTCTCATTATAAAATAAGTGTTTACTCTCTCTATTCCCCTAAATACGATAGACATCTTTCTCTCTCTCTTAAATTTTATTCTCATATAGGAAATGGTATGTTCTTCAATGTTTTGGGTAGTAAATGGTATGTTGTATTTGGTGCATTGTCCAATGTTTAAACAAGGATTGATTTTATTGTAATACAGTAAATGCAGTGGATGAGATCATTAGATCGATTTTAAATAAGGATCAAATTTATATAAAAGATGACAATGCAAAAATATGGTATTTTTAAATTTTATTCTCGTGTATGAAACGGTATGTAATTCAATGTTCGTATAGTAAATGGTATGTTGTATGTGGTATATAATATGTGGGTCCGATTGGCATACGGATGCATTCGTAGCTGTAGAGGTAAGTTGCACCTTCAAATTTTATCATGGGTATATAATTTTGATGTAAAATATTTTTAGGATTATCTCAAAATCTATTTTTATATCTAATTATAAATTTTAAATTTAAGAAATAGTTAAAATCAAGTGGATCTATAAACATATGAAAATCTTGAAAATGGACGGTGTAGATAATATGGTGTAAAATGCACTATTTCTGAGACGTAAAATCTTTTTATTTTTCATGGTCATACATTTTGATGTCAAGATGATTAATCAAAAGGTTTTTCAACATTAAAACGACCTTTTTCGATGGATTTTTGAGGTGCATCCATAGCTCTACATTATAAGATTGCATCTTTATATAAACTTTTTCCATAATATGTTGTCTTAATTTTATTGTAATAAAAAGAATGCAATGAATGAGATTATTGGATCGATTTTAGATAAGGATTAGTTTTATACAAAATATAGGAACATAACCATGTTGTATGTTCAAATAAGGATGGATTACACATCTCTCTCAAAAAAATAAAACATGAATGAAGCAGCTTTTCCATTTTGTAGACATGATAACGTAAGTATTTATAAACACTTTTAAACTATTAAAATATAGTATAGATAGTTTTATTTGCATTATAATAATACATATTAATTGTTATTTTTAATATCATAATGATATTTTCAAAAACATGTTATCATGTGAGTGTATTGTGAGGAGAAGAAACATCGTATCATAACATATACATAAGTATGATAAATAACATTGTTAAAGGCTTATTTTATCAACCACTTGATTCTTACAAGTAAGTAAGAATGAAAAGAAAAGAGAAAGAATAAGAGAAGGCAGGAACCACATTTCTACATTTGCGGTCCCTCAATATAACTATAAAACATCCAGCTTAAAAATGGATGCAAATAGGTGGTTTATTTAAAATCAATTGAAACTAACTATCCAAATGTATTTTTAATAGAATTATTATTTTTATTTTTTATAAAAATTATTTATTTTTCATATTTATGATTTCCATTTTAAATGTCTTAATAATTAGGTCAAAAAATTCTATCTAAAAAATAACTAGAAAATTGTTTCATGCGAGTTGGACCGCATTTCTACATATATGTGATTTAGAAAATATAAAACATCCATTTTAAAAATGGATGTAAGTAAGTGTTCTATCTAAAAACAATAAAAACTAACGGTCCAAATGTTTTCTTACTAGAATTATTTTTCTAAATTTTAAAATTGATTTTTTTTTTCATATTTATGGTCTCCATGTTAGAGACTGCAAGTCTTAAAATCCATTTGATAGATTTACTAAGGGGCCCGCATTTCTACATATGCGGGATTGGCGGCATAAAAACCGGGTCCTAACTAAAATTTTAAGAGGTGACTCACTTCAAACTGGACATACAGAAACTGTGTAAGGCGATGGTGCCGAAGAACCTTTATAAGCTTCCAAGGATTCGCGGTTTTAGGCAGAGAAGCAGGATTTTTTTTCAGCTTACAAGGGATCGCGCAGAGAATTAGGGTTCGGTTTTCTTTCTTTTTACTGGAACGTTAGAAAGAGAGAGAGAGAGTTTTTCTTTGATTTGAGAGATAATTAAGGAGAGAGAAGTTGGGTTAGAGTTTCTCTGGTTACAGAGAAGGGTAGGGAGAGAGATTATTAAGCAGAGAGAGAAAGGGTTGGGGTTTCTCTGGTTTTCAATTTTCTCCAGAGAGAAGGGTAGAGAGAAGTAGGGGTATAGAAAGTAGGGTGGGAAACACTTACCCTGACACAGAGAAGAAGTGACCTTAAGATGAACCAGTTCCAGCAAGATGACTGAAGAGACCAGTTCCAGCAAGATGACTGAAGAAACCAGTTCCAGCAAGATGACTGAAGAGAAGAAGACGATCGTCTTGAGAAGTGGTGATGGAGAGATTTTTGAAGTTGCACAAGAGGCTGCTCTACAATGTGAGACAATTAAGAACATCATAGAGGATGGGTGTACTCTTACTGAGAAGGGGATCCCACTGCCTAATGTTTCGGGCAAGATTCTTTCGAAGGTAATCGAGTACCTCAATCACCATATGAAGGACCACAAGGGAAAGGGGAAGGATGGAGAGGAAGAAGAGAAGAAGGCTGAGAAAGACCTCACGAAGTGGGATGAGAAGTTTGTCGAGGTTGATTGGCCAACCCTTTTTGATATCACACTGGTACAGATACTCTTTCTCTCTCTTCTTTATTTATCTTTCATTTCTCTGTCATGTTTCCTTTTCATATTTTATTTTTTCTTTGTTTTCCTGATTATTTGCTTGGAATTTTATTTTACTTTCTTGTTTTAACTTTGCTTATCCATCATCACTTTTGATCATGTAAAAGAAGTGGTTATGTTTTATATGTTTGTGTAAATATTTGATCATGTGGTGGTTATTGATGGATTCCTTTGAGTTTGTTTTTTATCTTGTGATGGGCTAATTTCCTTTATTTGGTGGGCGTCTTTATTTTCTCGTATAACGATATCCTTTGATTTTCCCCTTTCTGCAATGTTGCTTATCTTTTGTTCTTTGATGTAAAATTTCTTATTTGACACTGTGAAAATTTGTTTTGGCTAGCTTTACTGATGCCTTGTTTCCGTTACAACATAAGCAGAGTGTTTTCTCCAATGGATTAATTCATGGAAGTATATTTATTGTAATGGTCCTTTGGTTATAGTATTTAACTCTGTCCCTCTCTCTAAGTCACAAACTAGGTTTTCTTTGAGATTTTATTTTGTGTTTATTTTAGTGTTTGTAAGTTTGTTTTATTTAGTAGGGTTATAATGGGATATATGGTGGAGATAATAATGGGTCAATAGCTATGATTTCATTGAAGCTTTTATGGATTTTGGTGTTTAAAGTTATTTAAACAATGATTTAGGGAGTTGAGGGGAGTCTTTGTATATTTACCTCTTATTATTGATTTATTCTGGAGAAGAAATCTAGAGAACAAAGAAGCTTGTGATGCTTTGGTGATTGATTTCGTTATTTGGTCACTTTGTACATGAATTTGTGTTTGGTGGTTTGATTTTTTTTCATGCTCTAAGATTTTCATTCAATTATAAGATATTAGGGCTTGAGTCAAGATGTTGATTAATTTGGAGGGGTATACACTGTTATGAGCGGAGTTTTGGTTAAACCTCTTATGACTAACATTTTCACTGCTAGATGATTATTATTGGAAGTTCTTTTCGAACAAATTTTAATTGTTTATTATTTGTATCAATTAGATATTCTTCCTCTTGACACCTTAGTTTTATATTTGCTTGTTTCTTCTTGTCTAAAATTGTGAACATTATATGGGGCTAGTCATTCTTTATCTAAATTCAAGCTTTAGTCCATGCGTGCTTCTTGGTGAAGTGCCCATATGTTGAACTCCTATTTTATGTTTTGTATTTGGGAGAAATTTTTTCATTATTTCTCTATAATTGTCAAGTCAACTCGTCATCTTTCCATTTGTTTGAGCTTTCCATGAGATTGAGATCGATCTTGTTATATCTATATATATATATATATATATATATATTGGCTATGAGTTCCCTTCTTGACTTTGTATTATTATTATTAATACATCATAGCTTTCTTATTGGCAGCTTAGGCAGTCGTTTGATCTGGGAATTGATACACTAATGGTAGCACTTTGTTGTTTTGCTCTTTGAAATATGACATTGAGTGGTTAGTGTAATATATATCAAAAAGAAAAAAATAAAAGAGGAAAACTCGAAAGCCCTGATGGTTTTTTTTTTGGGTAATTTAGTAGGGAAGACATGCCCCTACCCGTTTTTTCAATAGATTGGGGAGTTACATTTTGAAGGTGTTAATTGGGGGTATCAACGGTAGGAATGGATACCATGATGTAGTAACTGGGTGTGGGGATGCTACCACCACGACCCCAGCCCCTTTCCTTGAAAAAGTGGTAAGTCAGTGGGGATTTGGGCCCTTACCCTTTGGTGAGAATGGAGTCAGAGACCTTACAATGGGGCTTGGCAATACTACCGCTAAGGCCCCATGCCATTCTTAGAAAAAGTGGTAAGTCAGTGGGGATGTGGGCCCCTACCCTTGGGTGAGAGTGGAGGTAAAGACCTCGTCATGGGGCTAGGCAATAGTACCGCTAAGGCCCCATACCTTGATGGGTGACTATCAAAATATGGTGATCAAACTTTCAAAAGAAGAAAAAAAAGAAAAAACGAAGAAGAAGAAGAAGAAGAAGAAGAAGAAGAATTGCAAATTTCTCAATCCTGGCTTTTTGTAACATATAAACCCCATATTTACTTGAATATTTACTATTAGGATAATTATCTAGAACAACCATTTACTTTTGGTTTGTCTACTTGTAATACTTTGTGTAATGCATGTTGTGAGTTTTTTGCCCTACTAGCTTGAGTGCTTGACGTGGTAAGAATGGTATATACATTGAGTTGAATTTATCGGACTTGTAAGTTATGCATGTTGTAAATATTGTCTCTTCATGTTGTAAACCTTGTGTCGTGCTAGCTAGATTGGCCTGGTGTTTGTGATGTGTCAGGCCTTGGGTTGAATTCATTATACATGTATGTCTTTCTCCCTTGCCATTCATCCTTGTTCTACAATGTGACCAATGGATTTATTTCCTTCCCGAATTTTGTCAGTAATGGAGTTTATATCAAAGATGCGTAAGTTGCTCTCTCAAGTCTCAAGTGCTATTAATTTATATAAATGTGAATCTATGTTATTCTGAGCTTACAGTTGATATGTTACCATATATTTTTTTTCACTTAGTTTTGTTTTTTCTCAATTGAACTCGACTTGAGGGTTTCTTGAATTGTAAACTGAGCCTTCATCAGTTTCCTTTCTTTTTTCCATTTTGTTTTCTTATTGTCTGTCTCTTTTGAAGCAGAATGTTTCGAGTTTCTGTGAATTCTCTTGACTTTACAGAACAAATGATGCCTCTCTCGGCATCCTGGGGGCGTCTATTTCTTCCATATTGATTAATTACCCGTGTATTGTTTTTGCAGGCGGCAGATTACCTGAACGTGAAGAATTTGCTTGACATGACTTGCTTGACTATCGCAAATCACATGACTAATAAGAGCCTTGAAGAGATCTGGAAGATTTTTGGAATTGAAAAGATCTTTCGCCTGAAGAAGAGGATGAATTGAGGGAGGAAAACAAGTGGGGTATGGAATGAGGGCGCTCTTTTCTTCTATAGTACTCTCTTTTCAAATAATTTTGTTTTAGGACACTGGAATTTTTTGTTTTAGAACCATAGCTAAGTGATTTACATGGTGGATTTTGGCACTTGGTATCAATACCATGAGTCCCATTAGTGTTGATTTTTTGGTGATTTGGGCATGTAAGTACAATTGGATTAATGTGAAGGCTTGAGTTGCAGATTTTGTAAAGGTGATTTGCCTATCTCTCCTTATTTAGAAAGATCTTTTTAATTCAAAGTATTTTGCATAATGATTGAATCTTGGTCTTTAGAAAGAGCTAGATGATATTTGCTTGGATCAGAAATGGGATCAAATAGAAGTCCTTTTGATGTGGAATATAATTGGGGATAGGCTGAGTATTTACCCAAAATTTGGGGTACTTCGCTTGGCTTTTGAGCGAAGTATCATAGACCTTGGGGTTTTGCAGTGCCACAAAGCAAAGTTATGAGAATTTCTATTGGCTTCTTTTTAATGCAATTTCTACAGAATTGCTGTTGACTTCGTTCCAAACGCCCATTTTTTAGTTGGATATTTTAAATAAAGAAAATGGTTTGGTAGGTAATAACTAGAGCTGCAGCCCTCCTCACTGTTCCTTATTTTGGATGGTGCAGATGTTACAAGGGAAAGTCAATGGGAAACTGGAGCACCTAGAGCCCTTGTAGCCCCAGCCCTTTCTGAATCAGTTTTTTTTAGAAACCTCCCTTTATATTTTTGTGAAAGGAATATTTTGATGAAGAGAGAGAGAATAAAGAAGCGTAGAGGAGGAGCAGCTAAGATCTCATTTCTTACACAAGTATACTGCGTAACGATTGAATTTTGGTCTCTAGAAGCAGTAAATGAATATTTCCTTGGATCTCACATAGGATAAAATAGAAGTCCTTTTGATTTGGGATATATATTCTACACCACATATGAATATAATTAGGGTACTTTTCTTGGCTTCTGAAAGAGGCATCTTGGGCCTTTGGGTTTTACCTTAGCACCAAGTCCGGAGAACTTCTATTGGCTTCATTTAATGCACTTTTTATAGAATTTGTGATTCCTTTGTGGCCATGAGTCAAGGGACATGCATCCCATCATGGGTTGGTATTGCGTCCAATTTGATCCAAGCTCGGTATAGTTGGGCGCACTGGAAGTGGCATGTCCGCTTTGATCCAAGCTCTTCCGTCTTATTGAACCTGCGGATGGAAAGATAATTATTGGTGGCATTGATATCTCCACAATTGGCCTTCGTGATGTGCACACTCGTCTTAGTATCATTCCCCAAGAACCTGCCTTTTTTGAAGGAATCATTAGAGGCAACCTTGATCCCCTTGAAGAGCATTCTTGATCTTCAAGTATGGGAGGTTAGTGTTTATCTCTTACCCATTAATCTTTCTGTCTTTGCAAAACCTGACTTTCAAAACTGAAGTTCACCAGTGAGGCTCTCTGGGTTGGCTCTAGTTTCCTTGATGAGATTATGAAGTATCAGAAAATGCAAAAGAAAAACTAATCTCAAATGCTTTAGCATGTGGGCTTTTGTGTTTCCTTTTCTTTTTCTTTAATGAAATTGTGAAGTTTCATTGCTAGTGGATAAAAAGATGATATTAACTTTCATTCCTATCTGATCTTATTTGGTAGTTCCCAGGCACTTGAAGGGTGTCAGCTTGGAGAAATTGCCAGCAGAAAAGATCGAAGCTTGAAACTCAGGTATGGGTGTTTCTGCTGAATACAATTGTTTGTGTGTGCTTGCAGATTCCTTTAGCTAAGATGTTACTTAGCAATTTAGATTAGCAATTAACATCTGTTTTTTTTCCCTTGAAAATTACATGAAAGCTTTAGATATTATGGCAAGATCTCGACTCTTTTTTTAAAAAAATTTAAAACAAATTTTTGAAATAAAATATGTTTATGTGCAAATGGAAGTATAAGTTTTTGAGAAATTAGAAGGATATGTTGATAGTATAAGATCAATATAGTTGTAAGAAACTCTTTTTTTGTTTTTAAGTAGTTGAGCCGTGGCTCAGATGGAGGGTATTTGTTGCAACCTTGAGGGTATAAGTTCAAACCCATGTAACCCATTGAAGTTAGCATAGAAATGAAAGAGTAGAAAATAAATAGATTTTCAAATTTTTATCATTCTCTCCAATGCTTGTTACTTTTTAGCTTTCTTATTTTTCACCTAGAATTCCTTAAAAATAAAAGAAGAATTCCTTAAAATCTCCCTAGAAATTTCTTTTCCTTTTCAATATGTGGGAATCAGATTTTTTTTACATTGGTCTTTATATGTTCATATACAGTTCTGGAAAATGGAGATAACTGGAGTTGGGCAGTGGCAGCTTGTGTCACTGGGTCAAGCCCTTACGAATCAGGCACGTATGTTGGTGCTCGATGAAGCAACAGCATCTGTTGACACGGTCACAGATAACTTAATTCAGAGGATCATTTGAACAGAGTTTTGAGACTGCACGATCCTCACTATGGCACATCGTATCCTCGGTTCTAGTTCTTAGTGATGGTGAGTATAGGTTTAGTATTTGGATTTGTATTTATAAAAAGGCAAACTATACCATAATTCAATGGACAGTGGAAAAAGTGTAGGCCATGGTTCAAGACCATTCTATAAAAAATAGATGATGATGGACAGTGGAACCCATCATCGGGTTCATGTCTTCCTGTACTAGTACCCTATTGTTTTCATAACAAATCATAGTTAGTAACTCTCTTTTCATGCCCTGTTCTGATATTTTTCTACCATGCAAAGGCAAAAGGGACCATTGTTTTTTTTTTCTAATTCCTTTTCGTTTTTTTTTTTCTTTATGCATTTACAGGGCCCTTGTGTTCCGTGACGAATAGATATCTCCAAACCATGCTCTGATCTGAATTCCCCTTCTCCATATGAAATGCAACATCCTATGCCAGATGTGATACTGGTGAGAAATTACAGTCGCCTTCGAGGATCACAACGCTCTTCTTGCAGAGGTGCAAGTCATAAGTTATGCTCAAGCATTTCTTCTATTTGTTTGTTGATTATCGAGGATCACATCGCTCTTCTTGCAGAGGTGCAAGTCATAAGTTATGCTCAAGCATTTCTTCTATTTGTTTGTTGATTATCGAGGATCACATCGCTCTTCTTGCAGAGGTGCAAGTCATAAGTCATGCTCAAGCATTTCTTCTATTTGTTTGTTGATTAGTGTTTTTTCTAGGTCTCTAGACTTTTTCGATATAGAAATTGGGTTACCCGAATGCATGTCTTAGGCCAAGGACAGGGCGCCCTTCTTTTGCATATGTTTTACAATACATTCAATCTAAATAACGTTTTTACCAGATTTTCGGGCCAAAAATAAGTAGAAATAGATTTTCAGGCTAACAATTTTTGGAGCTCTTAATTTCATAATTAGGAGTGGAAATGGATTTTTGGTTTACGGTACTAGAACTACTATTGCAAGGACTCCAAAATCACACATATGAGTGTAATCATGTTTGCTTTGGAGCATTTGTTCTAGAACTATTATTACAAGGACTCCAAAATCATGTTTGCTTTGGAGCATTTGTTCTAGAACTATTATTACAAAGGACTCCAAAATCTCTCATATGAGTGTAATCATGTTTGCCAAAATCTCTCATATGAGTGTAATCGTGTTTGCTTTGGAGCATTTGTTTTAGAAGGTAGCATTTCTTTGGAATATTCGGGGAAGTTTTCTGGTCGTTTTAAAAGCTAAAAAAAATAAAACACATGTATAACTTAGCACTTCTATAAAATTGTTTAGAAATAAAGGCATATCTTATAAATTATGAATATTATGAGTTATGCTTTTTAAATTTTGTATATTTTATGGCTGTTTATGGAAGGTAGATTTTAAAATTTACCTGAGAATATGTACCACCTTCGGAGACATCCAATAAAATTGGAACAATACAGATGGGGAAAGCAGAGAATATCTTGTGAAACTGTTATCACACATCAATGATTCCAATCCTACCATACTTAACAAACTCTTAAAACTAAAAATAAAATGGACAAAAAAAGTTCTGAATTCATAAAACTGCTTTACAGAAAAAACTCTTTTAAGGCAGAGTTTTTGATGCCCCATACCATAAGAAAAGGGAAAGCTTTCTATGAGATTGCCTCCAACCGTCCATTTTTTAATGGAGGGCTAAAATTGCCCCAATCAACCCTCCATTTTTTTAATAGAGGGTTAAGATTGTCTCAATCACAATGTCACGTCTCTACACTATTTTATTTTAATTTTTTTTCTATAAACTATTAGACGTCCATTCCTCTATTAAACTCACTAACGAAAAATATAAAAAAATATTTTCAATAATAAAATGATCAAAATACCGTATTTTGGTCATTATTTTTTATCGAAAAATTATTGTTAATATTTTTATTGGTGCGCCCCAACAAGAAGATGCACGTACCAAATTTCATATTCATAAAATTTGTATAAAAAAAACTAAAAATAAAATGCTTTGAGATGAAAAATGAAGAGTCAGATGGTAGGGGGAGTATAAAAAATGGAGAGCTGGATGATAGGGGGAAGATAAAACTTCTATGTTGTAAGGGGAACACTAGTTTTTTCTTGCTGAAGTTTTTTCTTGCTGAATGGTGGTGCATTATTGTGCAAATGCTTTAAAATATCTCTCTCTCACACACAACCGAGAGGTCCAAAAATTTCATAATTAATGTGGAATGTTTCAAAAAAACAAGACTGCAAGTAGTAGTTATCTCAAGGAAAATATATATGTTTATTATCAACCATTACAGAAAGCGTCTAACCATTAAGGAACTGTCTTAATATATGGTTAACCATTATTATTCACAAGAAGATAAATAGATCTAGGAGAGCTCAGCTCCAGCTAGTACAAATACCTCTGTATAATGAAGTACTAATTCCAACCGAAAAAAGAGCTAAATAAAAAATCTCACTCGAGCAGAGAGAGAGAGAGAGAGAGAGAGAGAGAGAGAGAGCGTAAATGTGTCAAATAAACCTGTTGGAAAGATCAACATTGGCAACTGTAAACCTGAGTGTTGATGTGTCAGACTGAAAAAAGGATTGTCCTTTCTCTATCGACTAAGGCTTGCCAGAAGGTGGACTCTTCCTCCAAAAACTAGACTTCTCCTCAAGCATCCTCTCAACCTCCTCAAACTGCATCCCCTTTGTCTCCGGCACGAAGAAGAACACAAATATTAAACCAATGAAAGCGAAACCACCGAAGAGTAGGAAAGTCCATGAAGGTCCTAGGGACTCGGTTAGAGTGAGGAACGTTTGGGAAACGATCAAATTAGAGATCCAATTCGAGGTGGCTGCAATTCCTCCACAGAAGCCTCTTACATGCAAGGGGTAGATCTCAGAGTTGACAATCCATGGAACTGTTCCCATACCAGGAGAGTAGCAGATGATGTACAAAGCGAGACCGACAAGTGCAAGCCAACCAAAGCTGGTTGGGCAGCCCTGTGTGTACCAGATGCGGTGCTCACCATTGCACGTGCTCTTCACAGCCTTGTTGTTAAGGAGGCATGCCCCTGGTTGAAGCTGCACACCACAGAGAGATTGAAATAAAATTTGAGAGAGAGAGAGAGAGAGAGAGAGAGAGAGAGATTGAAACAGAGTATACCTTGTTAATTTTGGAGGAGCAAAACCCACAATCTGGCGCTTTGAGGCATGTAGTGCAGCTCCATGCTGCTCTACCCGACGATTTGTACAAGGGGCATGTCAAGTTCCCACCGAAATGTGAGGTCTCAATACCACTGACCGGTGGAGAATGTGATGCAGTTTGGTTGAACACCACCATCAAAACCACAAGGGAAGCGACAATTCCAAACAAACTGCTGAGCAAAAGCTTTCGCCTCCCATTTCTGTCGACAAAATACATACTAACAATCGATCCGATAGCATTAAGGCCAGACGTGATGAGAGAGAGCAAGAGAGCTGTTTGGTTTGATGCGACACCCGCGAACTGAACAATTGTGGGACTGTAATACATAACAGTGTTTATTCCCACAAATTGTTGAATAACTTGAAGACCAATACCAGCAGTTAGGCCTCTTCTGGTTACTTTGTTTTTCCATAGAGCTAAAAAACCAGTATGCTTGGCGACTTCTTGTAATTGTTTCTCTTCTTCAACAGAGGTTCTGAGGGCATCAATCTCCTGCTCTAATTCATTGGGGGGGTAGATCTTTTCTAGGATTGCAATGGCTTCTTGTTCTCTTTTCTAATAAGAGTAGACAGGAAGTTAAAACATAAGACTGATGTATAGATTGTTTCTTTATGTGAGTCAATGTGTGTGTGTAAGAGTAGACAGGAAGTTAAAAAATTAAGATTGATATTTGCATTGCTTCTCTAGTGAGTTAATTTGTGTGTGTGAGAGAGAGATTAAAGTTTAAAAACCCTTTCTCAGTCTCTTTTCCTGTCTTGTGTCTTAAAGAGAGAGAGAGAGATCTGTTAATTAGTATTTCCATGAATGTTGGTGTGGAGGAAGGCTCATATTTGAGGTAAATCATGGGATAGTAATTGAGAATAGGAAATTAAAGACAGAGATAGATGAATAAACAATACAAGGAATAGGGAATTTGTTCAACCTTTACCATATTCTATGAGTCTGTATGAATATTGGGAATAGGAAATGAAAGACAGACATAGATGAATAAACAATATCAATATTGAGAATAGGAAACGAAAGATAAAGAGAGGAATAAACAATGCAAGGTTCGACCTTTACCGTATTCTATTAGTCTATATCAATAATCCAGTTTTTGATTACTCGTGATCCAGCTTGGACTTGCTGGTTCCGCTCAACTTGGGGATCTTAAAAAAAATTCAAAAAAAATTATAAAAAATTTAAAATAAGAAATTTATTTGTAATATGTTTTTTTTTGTGTTTGTTAGAAAAGTGTTTTGGTCATAAATACTTATTTTTACATTTTTCCTTCTTTTTGAATTATTTGTAAAATGCCACTATCACAAATTTTTTTTTTCAAAATCCATTTTTGCACTACTTTTTTGATCCCATTTAGATGTGTTTTATTTAATTTTATTTTAAAAATATTTTTCAGTTTTTTTTTTTTTTGGAAATTTTGCACTACTTTTTTTAACAATTTTTTACTTGCCCAGCTCGATTCAGGCGGAGTACTC
This sequence comes from Amborella trichopoda, assembly GCF_054954075.1. NCBI lineage: Eukaryota > Viridiplantae > Streptophyta > Magnoliopsida > Amborellales > Amborellaceae > Amborella > Amborella trichopoda. The sequence goes on along the minus strand of NC_142342.1, from coordinate 5,737,050 downwards.
GAGCCTGGGCAGAGTACATGGGCCCAGATTATCTTTCCAACACTGCAATAAACAAAGATCAGTAAGGAGGCAGATAAAAAAATGTATTATTATATAGAATAAACAAACATACCATTCTAAAGAGCCACCTTGGAGATTCAGGTAGCCTCATCATCAAGATAATTTGTAAGATGGCAGGAATCCCTGCAACTCCAAGCATCCACCTCCATGTCCCAGGTGCCTAAACAAACAAAAATGAGAAAAATCCATAGAAATGAAAAATATAAAAACCAAAAAAGAAAAAGAAAAATTCAATTGTAAAGCATAATAATAAAATGTGCAGAAAAAAACCCACAAAAAATGTTCGGTTTTTCTACCTCATATTAAAATCAATCCTATTATTACCTTGGTAAAAGCCAAATTGATTAGGTAAGACAAGAACTGTCCTCCTGTGATGAGGAAGCCATTAGTACTGACAAGAGCTCCTCTAATTTTAGCAGGGGATGCCTCGGATATATATAGAGGCGAAGTCATTGAGGCCATTCCAACCCCCAAACCCACAAAAATTCTTCCCAAGATAATGACACCAGGATTAAGAGCAGCAGCCATTATAATTGCTCCAATTAAGAAGAGAACATCAGCTACTATGATTGTTTTCTTTCGACCAAATTTGTCATTCGCCCAACCTCCAAATGCTGCTCCAATAATGGCACCAGCCACCGCCATACTAACGATCGTTTCCTGCCGTTTCAGGATGAGAAAGAGAGATTTTAGGCCAACTGGTGGTGGGCATTGTTGGTTTTATAGAGAGAGTATATGGGCGAGAGCAGTGTTTGCTATATTGTGTGTGCGAGAGAGAGAGAGAGAGAACCTGCAAAACTGTCTTCCGGTCCACCGACGGGAAGTCATCTCGGATGTAGAGAAGAGCACCGGAAATGACACCTGCATATGGTTTTGATGAAAAAGTTTACAGCATGTAGCATGCATCTTCATGAGGTTGCAACCTAAGGGCCTGTTTGGTTGCCTACAAATGGGTCTCTCCCATGAAAATGGCCAGTAAATACTGTTTGGATGCCTCCCTTGTTTGTTTGTTTTTTTTTTTTTTTTTTCAAATGTGGAATTAACATTTCTATGAGATTGGAATAGAGCCACTGTTCCCAAAAACTTGGGGTGGAATTATATTAAACTTGGGGTGGAATTATATTTTACAGAGTGAGTTGTGGTCCGCCCCCAAAAAAATACGTCACGCCCTGGAACTGCAATGATTATAAGGAAAACTGTCTCATGCGACCAGATGTTTTCTTATTAGAATTATTATTTTTAGTTTTCAAATTTTATTTATTTTTTCATATTCATGATCTTTGTGCTAGAGATTACAAATCTTTAAAAATTAAGTAACAAAATCCATCTCAAAAATACATTTATTAATATTCATAATCTCTGTGCTAGAGATTACATGTCTTTAAAAATTAAGTCAAAAAATCCATCTCAAAAATACATTTATTAATAGGTCCACATTTCTACATATGTGGGCTTGGTCGCATAGAAACCGTGTCCTAATTATAATAATTAATTTATAATAATGAGTGTGTATCATATATTATATTAATTAATATATATTATATATAATTAACATATTAAATTATTAATTATTACATATAATAATCAATATAATACATATATTATAATATATAATTAACATTAGTTATATATAATAATTAAATATTATATTTACAATATATACTAACATGAATTGTATATATAATAATTTCATATTATAATTATAATTAATTATATATTCTTCTTTATAAGTAATTTGCATATTATAATAGATATATAATATTATAATATATAATTCATACTAATAATAATATATATAATACAATGTTATAATTCATATAATATAATTACAATTAAATATACATTATAAGTAATATACAAATTATAATAGATATATAATATTATAATACATAATATAACATAATATTATTACATTATATTAGAATGTAATATTATTACATTATATTATAATATAATATTATTATATTATATAATATTATATTATATTAGCAATCGAAAGAGTAGATTATCCAAGCAGCAGACACCTATAACCTATATTATAGGAGATCTGAGTCCAAAGGATTCTATATTTCCGGAGAAGATACTAATTCAAAGAGGGGTCTCCTTAGGATACCCATTTCCAGGGAAAATATGCCAAAATATGCCGTCTTAGCCGTAGGATTTAACATCGGACTGTTAGGGATTATTGTAGCTTTATGTACAAAAGTTATTAATTATATATAGAAATAGTATTTTTCGGATACTATTTACTATTTCCATATATAAGGGTAGGGGCCGTCACCACATTTACTCATCCAAAATAAAATTAAATAAAAAATAAAAAATAAAAAGGTAACTAAAACCTTCTATATGGAAGGGATCAAAACTTTCTTGATAAAATTATAAGGAACGAATCAAATCAATTTACTCCTACTAATATTGGTCCGCAATAACTGTGATGTCATACAAGTTGGTCCCTAGGCCTGCTTGGTATATATAATTAATAGCTATCAGATTTCACATCGAAATGCCTATACATAATTATTAAGGTAAATGATCCCGTTTTTTAATTATATATAGAAATAGTATTTTTCTGAGGAAAAGATCTAGAGGTTCAAGAACTCAAAACCAAAGATTTTTTTTAAAGTAATCATATAATGGTGTTTAAATAGATCCCAAAATTTAGAATTAAGAAAAAAAAAATCCCAAATAACTATTTTACCCCAGGGGAGTTGTTGTACTGTATATGCTCCAATGGGACTATGCTATACACTCTCAATAAAACATTAGCAGTTGATAATAGAAAATAAAGTAAATAGATTAAAAATGCTTTTTATTTTGCTAAAAAATTGGAAATAGTTTTTCACTGTTTTTTTGTATAGTTAAGCATTTTAATTTTACTGGAAAAAGAGAAAGGAGAAATATTAGGAGAGAATATAACTAGTAGACACTAGAAACCCACATTTTGGGTCTTTTTCCTTCAATGAGAGAGATACAGAGAATGAAAACCAGAAAAAAGAAAAGCATGATCGCATAGTGCATAGAGCCATTTCATGGATTCAGATCTTCATTGATATGTAAAATAGAAAATAGAAAATAGTAAACGATAACTAAATGTGAGAGAGAGAGAGAGAGAGAGAGAGAGAGAGAGAAAGAGAGAGAATGAAAACCAGAAAAAAGAAAAGCATGATCACATAGTGCATAGAGCCATTTCATGGATTCAGATCTTCTTTGATATGTAAAATATCAAATAAATAATAGTAACTAATAAGTAAATATGAGAGCAAGAAGATATGTAAAATATCAAAATAATAGTAAATAACTGGTAAATAAGAGAGAGAGAGGACATGCAGCAGGAGTAAGTGATCATTGTTTGTGGGTCAGAGAGAGGAAGTGGAGCAGAGGGTAGAAGTACATTTTGAAAACATAATGCATTTTTAGAGAGAGAAACATCAATCTATTTTACAGAGAAAAACATCATCAAATATTTTCCTTACCTGTATCATAGCCAAAGAGAAGGCCACCAATACCAGCTGAGAAAGCAAGTCGCAGGATATAAGGGTTTTTGTTTACAACAGAGAAACATTCTTTAAAGGAAGTGCTATCTGCAACATGGATTTCACCTTCCATGGATTCATCAACCAAAAGAAAAACCCAACTTTCTCTCTCTCTCTCTAAACAGAAGAATGCTCCATAGAGTGGATAGACCAGGATTTAAAGCATTCACTTAGGAATACACAAGCCATTTATAGTAAGTATTCCAAAATTTATCAGTCCCCAGCAAATGTCTCAATGACAAAACAATAAATTGGCATGTTTATTATGTTAAGGTTGTCGTTTGCATAAAGCTGAAGCTCTAAACATTAAAAATGATATCGAAATATATTGTTTCAGTATCAAAAATCTTTATGATGACCTAAAAAATTATTTTTATCTCTAATTAGAAAGTTTAAAGTTAAAAAATAGTGTAGATTCAGCTGATATATGAACACTTAAAATTTTTGAAAATTGATGGTCTAGATAATATATTACAAGATGCATTATTTTCAACGCTTGAAATCTATTTTTTTTTGTGTCCATATATCTTGAGCTCACAATGATCGAATTGAAGCTTTTTCAACATCGAAATGACTTTTTTTAACAAATTTTTGAGGTGCACTTTAATTTAATTGTTTAGGTCTAACTCTGATATGAACTTTTTTCTTATGTTAATGACCGTGGCTCAGAAACCATCCAAAAGCTTTGAATTATTGTGCAAAAGAATTATATAAACATATAAAGTAGAAAACAAAATTTTCATGGTAAATTATTTTATACACGCAGGCCCTAGATGTCTGTATAAGCTAAACGATGGAGATTGCAACATGTTGCTACATTCTCTATTGTCTGCTCGCGTAAAACCTCTATTATTTTTAGTTGGACAGTGGAGATTGCATCATCTTTGCATAAAATCTCTACCGTCCAATGTAGTTGGATAGTTGCAGCGTATCGCTATAGTGGAGACGATGGGTTTGTCTCCAGTTTTAGTGTTTATTTTAGAAACAAATACATTAAAACTATGTATTACATAAAAGTATTTTTTTGTGTGTGCCGGTGTCAAGAGCAAGGCAACACTGTATTTAACCGCATCACATTATCTGATATAATCCAAATAAAGATTGCACTCAAATATCGAGATTCAAACCTGATCTCTATAGTAATTAGATGATACATTTGTGAGAACGTATTAAAACTAAATCCCTATGTAAATCACTTAATAAGATTTTTAAGCCTATTTTTGGAGTTGGGGTATGTTAGGCATTAAAAGTTTAGCAAGGGTATAGCCCCTCTTTTAGAATGGAGTAACGTGGCGAGTTTATATTGGGGGTGCTTTAATTTTGGATATTGCCACAAATGGCAAGGTTGCATAGCAAAACGGCTATAAAAAGGGTGACATTTTTAGCCAATTTAAAATTATTTTTAGGATACGAAGAATCAATATCAGCCGTTGAATGACCAACTGATTATAAAGTCAATTAATCCCAGCCGTTGGTATCGTTTTTGACTAAGTGGACTGCTAGTGAGGTGGTAATGGTGCACTGGGAGGATAAAATATTGGATAAGATTAACACATGGCACTCAAATAATATAGATAGGGTGTAATTATTCAAAAGAGATTTAAATCTTATGTGCTTTTTTTTTTTAATTTTTTAAAAAATGTAATTTAAATCTTACATGTATATATGTATGTGTGTAGGATAGAAACTAGTATCTCTCTATTACTATACTATCTCTGTAGATGATCCCTATTTTATACTTCAAGTTTTGAGCCAATCTTTTTGAGTAATATTTTATACTTTAAGTTCTCTTAACCAATCTTTTTATTCAAAGGAAAAAAAAAAAAAAAGCTCTTGGCCTCTTTCACTTTTCACTCGCACTTTCTCTTGGCCTTTGTCCAGCTGGAGCTGGGTCGGGCCAAAACAAATGAAATTTTTTTTAAGGAAAACGTTAGAAAAGGTCAGCCCAACTGGGTTGACACTAGCCACAACCGAACCCTTGGGACACAGTTTGTGCCCAAAGCCCCAACTAGATTGCAACTAGCCACAACCAAGCCCTTGGGACACAGTTTGTGCCCAAAGCCTTACGCTTTAAGGAAAATTATAGATACCCCAAAATAAACTTTGTGATATTAAAAGTATTGGGTAGGATGTCTATAAAATTTATTTTAAAAATATTTTAAAAAAAAGTCTTAAAAAATAAACTACACGGTCAATTTAAAATATCTTAAACGATTTTTTTTACCACGAGATTTAAGGCATATTTACGAAATTTAACGCATATATCCTAAAGTTTCTCAAAAGTTGGATATAGATCTAGTTTTGTTTCAAATTCGATTGACTGATTCTTACATTTAGGCGTGATTGAGTCAAAACCTATCCCTTGTATTCAGGTATAATCCAGTCTAAGGGAAGTTATCGCACCAGAGAGAACCTTTGAGTTTGATTGAGCATTGGGAAATGGGTGCGGTTTGTATATATCCTACGCTCTAAACAATCAAATTAGAGCCACTTTCAAATAGTATCGAGAAATGTGGTTTTAATATTGAAATTTTTTGCGATAACTTTAAAATATACTTTCACCTTTATTTATAAAGTTTAAATCTTAAAAAACAATGTAGATCGATATATCTATGAAAACTTGAAAATTGATGGTCCAAAAATGTGTTATAAAATACACTATTTTCATAACTTAAAAATCCATTTTCTTCTAATGTTCATGTATCTTGATGTCTGAGATGATCAATTTGAGGATATTTAGACATCAAAACAACCTCTTCTAGTGAAATTTTTTAGGTAGGCGCTAATTTGATTGTTTAGAGCCTCAGCTCTATATAAACTTTTTCATTGGGAAATAATCACACACTTTTGATATAAGGTGGTCCTAATTAATTTTGACAATTCGATATAAAATTGGATAGTTACATTTATTCTATTGACCAAGAACAAACTTCAAAAGAAATTTTTTTGAACTTTGTGACACACCCAAGCTACATGTATTCGCATCAGATGATTATAAATAATTGTGACCTCCTTGATTCTAAAGTAAATGGTCTCCTTGTATACAATCTTATAATCACATTGAGAATCCTATAATTTATTTGGGGGTTGTTTATAAAGGGAAAAAGTTTATATGAGATTGTAACCTTAAAATGTAGAATTACAAATGCACCTCAAAAATCCATAGGAAAAGGTTGTTTTAATGATGAAAAAACCCTTTAATTGACCATCTCGATAATGATATGTATGAATATGAAGAAAAAAAAAGATTTTGAATCCTAGAAATAGTGCATCTTGCAACACATTATCTAGACTGTCACTTTTCAAGATTTTTATATGTTTATAGATCTACTTGATTTTAACCATTTTTAAAGTCTAAAATTTTATAATTAGATATGAAATGGATTTTGAGATAATCGTAATAATTTTTTATAAAATTTGGAGGTGCGACTTAATTGGATTGTTTAAGGTTGCAACCTTATAGAAACCACACCCTTTATAAGTAGACCATCTATCGTTTGTATATAGAGGTCACAATCATTTACATTAATTAGATGTCAAATTACGAACTTTGTGTCTATTCAATGACACTCTTACAACTACCCATTTTGAAATTTAAAGGATAAGAAAGATTGTGACCTCCATATACAAAAGATGGTCGTCTCTTTGTAGAAAGCGAGGAAAGGTTTTATGCTTATCCTATAACATAGAAGTTCTATACTCCCCCTACCATCCAGCCGCCCAATTTTGATTAAGAGAGCCACTTACCGTTTGATCTTAGATCCGACGTCTCAAAGTGTTTTATTTTTAGTTATTTTTATACAAATTCTATGAATCTGAAATTTGGTACATGCCATCTTCTCATTGGGGCACACCTATAAAAAGTATTAAAAATAATTTTTTGATAAAATATAATGACCAAAATACCCCTTAAAACTTTCAAAGGTATTTTGGTCATTTTATTTTATTGAAAATATTTTTTCTATATTTTTACTTGTGCGAGTTTAATAGAGGAATGGACGTCCAAAATTTGATGTTACAAGAGTTTATAAAAAAAATTAAAAATAAAAAAGTGTAGAGACGTGACATTGTGACTGAGGCAATCTTAAGCCTCCATCCAGAATGGACGGTTGGATAAGGGGGAGGATACAACTTTTATGTTGTATGGGAAGCATAGAAAGCTTGCCCTTGTAGAAAATCCTATTTATTTATATTGTTTTTTTTTATGCATTCGATTAATTTATGCTGAAAAATTTAATAACGCCATGCTAATATTTTAAGTTTTTTATATAAGGTATAAAATTTAATGCTTTTTATTTATTATGTATGGTGAAAAGTTGGGGGAAATTTTGGAAAGGAAAAAGTCTATGTATGGTGTCAATCTAAAGCAATGTGCACCTCAAAAATTCCTCTAGAAGAGAGTGTGCTGGTTTTGGAAAACCCTTCAATGATCATCTTGACCTCTAGAATCCTCTAGGGTGTTTTGATATTGGAAAATCTTCCAATTGAGGATCTTGACTACGAGAGGATTGTATATTACGAGACCATTTACAATTATTGCAAATGAAGTCATAATCACTCTTAGCCTTTAGATGACAAATTGGATGGCTTGGGTTGTGTCACAAAGTTTGTTTATTTTTTGATCTTTAAGTATAGCTAATGACACATTTGCCGCCATCCGATTCAAATATGACAGACAAGAGTGATTGTGATCTCATTGTACTCAAAATAGTTGATCAATTTATATATTTTTCTAAAACAATTTCAAGCCCTTAAAATAATATATCTTTTAACAAGTTATATGGACCATCTATTTTGAGGATTTTTCAAGTATTTATAGATGTGCTCAACCTATACTATCTAAAATTTTAAATTTCATGAATAAAGATGAAAATAAATTTTTAAACTATTTTAAAGTTTTTGATATTAGAACTATATTTTCAAGTAAAATTTAGAGGTTAACCTTACTTCTACAACAATATAAAGGTGGCTCCTTATGTAAACCTAACATGTATCCCATTTTTACATTGGGTGTGCTTCCCATATACATTAAGGGCCAGTTTGGATAGGAAGAAATTATAAATCTTAGATATTTGAAATCCAAGGAAAATTTTAATATAGGAGGAAATTATGAATCTTAGATATTTGAAATCCAAAGAACTCTATGGATTTTCAGTATCAAGGATTTTTGTCATGAATTCCTCAAATCTCTTGTTTGGATAAACTATACAAAATTCATAGATTCCTTGCAATAACTTCTATGTCCATTGTTTGGTAATAAAACTTGATACAATTTCTCTCTCTAAATTTTTATATACTTTCGCTCTCTCAAACTTAAAATTTGGGATAGTGTAGCTATAAAATTTTTGAGATAGTTTCTCTCTCTAAAATTTGATATAGTTTGTCTCTCTAAAATTTAATATACTTTTTATCCAAAATTTAAAATTTGAAATTGTCTATCTAAAATTTTGAGATAATTTCTCTCTCTAAATTTTTAGGTGCTTTACTCTTTCTAAAATTTAATATAGTTTATCTTTATAAAATTTTAAGATACTCTCTCTCGAAAATTTAAAACTTGAGATAGTCCCCCTCTTCAATAATTTTGAGATAGTTTATCTTTTTAAACATTTTTAAGTAGTTTCTCTCTCTAAAATATGATATAGTTTTTCTCTCAAATTTTAAGGTACTTTCTCTTTCTAAAAGCTAAAATTTGAGATAATTTCTCTCTAAAAATTTTACGATAGTTTCTTTTTCTAAAATTTTTTATGCACTTTTTATCTCTAAAATTTGATATAGTTACTCTCTTAAATTTTAAGATGCTTTCTCTGTCTAAAACTTCAAGGTTGAGATAATTTTTCTCTCTATAATTTTGAAATAGTTTCTCTTTTGATATAGTGTCTCTCTAAATTTTGATATACTTTCTCTTTCTAAAGTTTAAAATTTGATATACTTGTTCTCTTTAAAACTTAAATTTTGAGATAGTTTCTCTCTCTTTCATGTACTTTATCTATTTAAAATTTGATACAGTTTATCTCTCGAAAATTTTAATAAACTTTTTCTATCTAAAACATAAATTTTACGATAGTTTATCTCTCCAAAAATTTTGAGATAGTATCTCTCTTTAAAAGTTTTTAGGTTGTTTCTTTCTCTAAAATTTGATATAATTTCTATTTCTAAAATTTTAATATATTTTTTCTTTCTAAAATTTTAATATATTTTCCTTTTCTAAAACTCAAAATTCGAGATAGTTTCTCTCTAAAACTCAAAATTCGAGATAGTTTCTCTCTAAAACTCAAAATTCGAGATAGTTTATCTCTAAAACTCAAAATTCGAGATAGTTTATCTCTAAAACTCAAAATTCGAGATAGTTTATCTCTAAAACTCAAAATTCGAGATAATTTCTCTCTCTAAAAAACAAGATATTTCTCTCTAAAATTATTTTTGGCCATTTCTCTTTCTAAAATTTATAATAGTTTATCTCTAAAAGTTTAAGAATACTTTCTCTCTCTACAATTTTAAGAATACTTTCTCTCTCTAAACTTAAGATTTGATGTAGTTTCTCTCTCTAATTTTTTTTAAGATATTTTATATTTCTAAGACTTTTTAGGTATTTCCTAAAATTTGATATAGTTTCTCTCTCTAAAAATTAAAATATTTGATTGTTTATATCTCTAAAAATTTGCATATTGTTTTTATCTCTAAAAATTTGAATGTACTTTTTTTCTCTAACACGTGATAGTTTTTTTTTAAAACTTAAAATTTGAAATGGTTTCTCTCTCTAAAATTTTGAGATAGTTTCTCTCTAAAATTTGTTGGTACTTTCTCTTTAAAATTTTAAGATACTTTATCTCTCTAAAATTTTAAGATACTTTATCTCTCTAAAATTTTAACATACTTTCTCTCTCTAAAAGTTAAAATTTGAGATATTTTCTCTCTTTAAAATTTTGTGATAGTTCATCTCTCTGAAAAAAAAAAGTAGTACTTTCTCTCCCTAAAATTTTAACATACTTTTTCTCTTGAAAAGTTAAAATTTGAGATAGTTTTTCTCTCTAAAATTTATGAGACAATTTCTCTTTTTAAAAAATTTAGGTACTTTCTCTCTCTAAAATTTTCATGCCTACCAAATGCTCCCTATGTTTCGGGTCAAGGGAGCCATTGAGTGAAATCCGTGGGCCTTGGAAATGCACAAAAACACGTTTTGGTGTAGAAATGAAATCGTGAAAAAGTTGATGATTTTGATTTTCCTGATTTTAAGTATTCATTAAATAATCCAAACAATGGATTTTGACAATATCTAATGATCTTATAGGACCCTCTCCCACCCATGTGTGTAGGACCCCAAAGGATCACCATTAAAATTGACACAGATCTCTAAAAAAGTTATCACATGGGTGTAAGACTTGATTTTTCTATGGATCCGTATCAAATTTAATAATGATCATTTGAGGTCCTACACACATAAGTGGGAGAAGGTCCTATAGGTCATTTTTCATCCAAAATATTAAAAATCCATGCCTTAAAATTCATGTACCCAAACAGAACTTAAGAGCTCAGCTCCATCAATTTGGACTTGAATTTCAGTGAAAAAGTGTAGCATTTTCTATTTTTGCCTTTTGGGTTTCATTGGGTATTTTTGCCTTTTGGGTTTCATTGGGTTCTATGTTCAACTCTTCATGACTAGTGCGTTGCCTTTTTCAATGATATCCACTGCACAATTGAGAGTTTTGTAGCATATCTGGAGCAGTGAAGCAGTTTTTGGGTTTTCTTTTTACCGATTTTGATAGGTTGCTTTTGATGATATTCATGACTCATGTGGAGTATGCAAAGCATGATTTAAAAAATCTTGTGAAGGTATTTTTTCACTAGAGTACCATAGTGGACCTCTTGTTCATGTGAATCCTTGCGCACTTGATCTGAGCCTTTCATTTTCTTCAATCTGTTGAGGATGAGGAGTGTTTAAAAAATAGCCTCCACATAAGACAGATCGGTCATATATTATTAAAAAAATACAACAAGATCATTATCTTTGGTATAGGGAAGTCACAATTACTTACAACCATTCGATGTAAAATCTGATAGCTTGGGTGTGTCACAAAGTTTGAAAATAATTTTTTTATTTGAACTTGATCAATAAAATAAATGCAGTTACTCAATTTCACATCCAATTGCCAAAGTTAATTGTGACCATCTTGTATCAAAAGTAAATAATCTCATTATATATTTTTTTTTAAAAATATATGAACCGTTCCAACCGCCTTATTCATATAGAAGCCCAATTTTCCGGGCTATAGGTTTGCATAATTTCAAACATAGGTCCACATAATTCTTTGAGATTCTAAACAGGTTATCAAACACAATTATTAACATTTGGAGAGTGTTAATCTTTCGGTTCCCGAAAAAGAAGAACTTTTAGTTTTTAAGGAACATTTACTTTCAATTCAGGCTTCCACAAACCTATGTCCAAACCCTAAAACTAATTCACCACTTTCTCTCTCTAACCTACCATTCCATTTGAGCCCTTTGCTTTCTCTCTCTAACCTATCCTAATGGATCCACAGTCCTTGAAGCTCCCACCAGCAAGTTCCATTAGGCCTTTTCCATATTTTGAATATGGTAGAGTTTGTTAAGGTGAATATTAAGTGTTAAGATCTTCAGTCTATATTTGAATAAGTGGAAGTCGTTAAGTGGATAAGATAATTAGCTTTGTACTTTCTGTTAGGGTCCCTGATTAGCAAGGAAAGATGAAAATGAGAGGTGTAAAGATAATGGAGCTTTTATCAAGGAAAATTATGAATATCTCTAAAATTAACTTTATAGACATTTTACCCTGATATTTTTGGTATCACACTTGCAGTCACATTACTGTTTTTTTTTTGTTTTTACCTGTAAATATTTTAAAAACTAAAGTATCATTTCCCTGCCGTACTCCCTACCCATTAAATCTCTCGACCCGGCCCCTCTTTCTCTCTCTACCTACTCTCTCGCTCTACGCGCCCCCTCTTTCTCTCTCTGCCTACTCTCCCTCTCTCAACACGCCCTATCTCTCTGTAGATCATTGCCTCCCCCTAGTTTCTGATATAAAATTTGTCAATTCTAAGCATCTGAGGTGTGGACGATGAATTATTGGTCCATGTAAATGTCATGCCAATTATACTGAGATCTATCAATGCATTAGTGATAATGAAGTTATTAAAGCATTTCATTGTAGGAAGAATTCGATTTGTTGTGTTAGACTCATCTGGTCTTCTAACTTGGTTTTAATTTACTTCCCCACACCAAGGTAACAAAGACATTAGATGAGGAAAAAGTTTGTATAAGGTTCAACTTTAAAATGTAGAACAATAGATGCACTTAAAAAACCCATCGAAAAAGGTTGTTTTAATGTTGAGAAATTCTTTAATTGAGCATCTTGACATCGAGATATATGGTTATGAAAGGAAAAAGGATTTTGAGACTAAAAAATAATGCATCTTACAACACATTATTTAGATCATCCATTTTTAAAATTTTCATATATTCATAGATCCATTTGATTTTAACCATATTTGGAATTTAAAATTTTATAATTAGATATGAAAATAGATTTTGAGAGAATCTTAATAATATATTACATCAAAATTATATGTTATGATCAAATTTGAAAGTCCACCTTAATTGGATTGTTTAAAGTTGCAACCTCATAGAAACCACACCCTTTAGATAATACTAGACAATTCAATTAAAAGGTCCTCTTTATCATTATGATGGTTAGGACCACATAGATTATTTATTTTAAATTAAATAAATACGTCTCTAGATCTCGTAAGAAAGAGATTGTTAGGACCATATAGGTTTCATATTTCTTAAAACATCTCATTTCCTCACTAGTTTATTTATTGGAAAATGGTTTGACAGGGCTCCTCACCACAACTCATAGAAAATTGTAGTTCAAGCATCGGTAAACTTTTATATTGATCATCTTGGCTTGATCTTTATCATTATTATCATAACCCTTTCTTAATTAATTGGGGTCGGTTTGAACTTATGGTTGTGAAAAAAAAAGGATTTTAAGCTGTAAAAATAATACAGATATTATAATAAATTATCTGGATTGTCCATTTCGCCTTAAAAATAAGTGTTCATAGATATGTATGATCTTACATTTTTTGAGTTTCAATTTTTATTATCATTGTTGGAAATTCATTTTAATGCCATCATAGATATTTCTGTTGCCGAGAGTGCTTTATGGACGAGGATATGAGGTGAGGCTTTCTTGGAAGAGCTAGGTTTTTAGTGATAAAATTGTTTAGAAAAAGAATGAGATATTTTAAGAGGGGTGCTGTTTGTATAGAGCCGAGGCTCTAAACAATCAAAGTAGAGCGCACCTTCAAATAGTGTCGAGAAATGTAAATTCAATCTAGAAATCTTTGTGATAGCCTTAAAATATATTTTCATCACTAATTAAAAAATTTAAAGCCTAAAAAATAATGATCTATAAAAACTTGAAAATCTTGAAAAATGACCGTCCAAAAATGCATTACAAAATACACTGTTTCAAAACTTGAAATCCATTTTTTTCTCATGTCCATGCATCTTGAGGTCGAGATGATCAATTTGAAGATATTTGGGCATCAAAACAACCTCTCCCAGTAAAATTTTCGAGGTGCATTCCAATTTGATTGTTTAAAGCCTCACATTTATATAAACTTTTCCTTTTAAGAGATGGTGTGTATTTGTAATATGCACACGTGCACATTGATGCGTGCATGCGTGTGAGAATCGAGAACATGAAAGAGAGATGTAGGACCAAGAGCCATTTAGAGAGAGAGAAAGAGAAAGAGATTGTTTCTAGATGCAAGGAGAGAGAGAGGGAGAGAGAAAGATTGCTTTCATATGTAGAGAGAGAAGAGAGAGATAAGAGAGAGGAGAGAGAGATTGATTTCATATGTAGAGAGAGAAGAGAGAGATAGAGAGAGAGGGGAGAGAGATTGCTTTCATATGTAGAGAGAGAGAGATTGCTTTCATATGTAGAGAGAGAGAGAGAGCGATTGCTTTCATATGTAGAGAGAGAGAGGAGAGTGAGAGAGATTGCTTGTAGATGTAAAGATGTAACAGCCAAACCTCCTTATTTTCTAAGTTTGGAGGGTAGAAGGTGACAGGGTTGGGTAGAGGCCTTGACGTCTCTTGGACTCAACTCGACACCCTAACTCGCATTAGGTGACAACCCTCTCACTCTTTGAGTTTCATATATAGGGACTCCTTTCATCACGCCACTACATCACCTTACTCAAAATGCACGCCCAAGAAGGAGATGTAAGTTTTTATTTATTTATTTATTTTTATTTATAGGCTTCCTTTTATTTGTGATTTTGTTCACTCATGCCATGAATTTAGTTGTTTTAGTTGATGACATGGGAGTAGGTGCCCCTTTGTTTGAGTATAATTTGTATTATCTCAAAATAATACAATGTAATTTGTATTATCTCATTACATTCAACGTTTTTTTCTTTTTTGTATTATCTCAAAGCTTAAGAGTATATAATGTAATTTCAGGCTTAAGAGTATATAATGTAATTTCAGGTAAAAAAAGGATAAAAGAAAAGAATAAAAAATAGGTGTCGTTTGTATGAGGCTGTAATTTTAAACAATCAAATTAAGTTGTATATCCAAACTTTTTTATGAGGTGTAATTTTGGTATCGAAAATTCTTAAATGGTGTGATAATATATTTTTATCACTAATTATAAAATCTTAAACTCCAAAAATAGTTAAAATCAAGTATATCTATAAAAGTATAAACATCTTGAAATTGGACGGTCCAGATAATGTGTTGCGGGATGCATGATTTTTAGGGTTTGAAATATTTTTTTTTCTCCATATCTATACATCTCGATGTCAAAATGATCAATTATATGTTTTTCCTACATCAAAACAGCAATTTTACAATTTTAAGGTGTCAACTTTGAACAAACTTTTTTCATAAAAAATTTTCCCTAACTTTTCAAAAAGAAGAACATGTATGACATTATATGTAATTACTAATGCGTGTCTCCCTGAATAGGCTCATGTATTTTTATTTATATCATAATACTAATACCTTCAAACTTGGTAGTCCGATGTTTATTTATTTATGATTTTTGGGTTTACTTTAGATTTATCGAATCAGTATATAAAATAAATAAAATTAGATGTTGGGTTTTTAAATACTTAGATCTAATCATCCAAAAATTGGACAAAAATTAGATGTTGATTTGCACTTGTGTTGCTTGTTGTATACAACAGTCCCCGGTGGGTTTCCAACGGTCTAGATCAAAGCTATGCTGCGTATGTGGGGATGAGATTGGCCGGAGAGAGGATGGGGAGTTATTTGTGGCGTGCAATGTTTGTGGTTTCCCGGTGTGTCGGCCGTGCTACGAGTATGAGAGGAAGGAGGGCACTCAGTGTTGCCCTCAGTGTAACACTCGCTACCGCCGCTACAAAGGTGCCATGCTCATTCGTTAGCTCATTTTGCATTATAATTTCAAGGGTATTTTGATCAATAATAAATATTTGGCAAACTTTTTAATGATGGCAATACACAAAATTAATTTCCACATTGTTTAAAGGGATTATTTCTCTTAAAAATATTTCATGAAGTATCAGTCAGTGGCAATAGTTAAAAATATTAGGGGTGGTTTTCCGTGAGACTGATGATTCACTATTTTGATAAAGTTAATTGTAATAACTAACTTATCTACTAGTATCAATGTCTAAGTCATATGAAATAAACTTATAGATAATTTAACATTGAAAAACTATTTTATTTTATTCAAAATAATTTGCTGAAAATCACAAAAAAGACTAGCAACGGTGCATCTCCACTCAGTAAACAATGCATCTTCGCATCTCACCGCTCACCCTGAATCCCATAACTCATCCTCCACTTAAGTTGCTGAAAATCACAAGGTTTTAACCAGAAATAGGTAAAAATAGTTGGAAATCACAAAAAAAGTTAAATGTTTAAATAATACTTTGCATTATAGAAGTTATGTATCAAACAACTAATAAAATAACATTATCCGAAGTATTCTACTTTTAGATTAAGCTAATCTATTCCAAATAAAATTAATTGTTTGGACCTAAAAATTTCATATCACATGATTGGAATTTAATAGGCTGCCCAAGGGTAGCTGGAGATGAAGAAGATGATGATGATGACAATGATTTTGAAGAGAAGTTAGATGTCAAGAGCCATAGAGATCTTGGAGTCCACCGCTCTGCCATTGTTCCCTCGGTAATAGTAACTCTAACTCCATCACTTGATATGAGAGAGAGAGTGTGTGCGTAATTCGGAGGCGTTGCTTGCTGCAGGAAAATGGAGATCCGAACCCGCTATGGCAGCCCGGGGGTCCTGCTTATTCTTCATTCACCGGAAGTGGTAAATGTTTTCCCTTTATACATAATTCTGAAGTTCTCTCTCTGGTTCTGTCTCTAAATTGGCATAGGAAATGCATGGGAGAATTAGAGAATTAAAGTGGGGATGTTTTTGGTGGATGACAACAGTTGCAGGGAAGGAAATGGAGGGTGAGAAAGAGGTTTATAGCAGTGCAGAGTGGAAAGAGAGGGTGGAGAAATGGAAGGAGAGGCAAGAAAAGAAAGGCCTCGCCCCTAAGCAAGATGCACCTGCACAAGATGAACCAGATGACATGTTGTGAGTACTTCTGTCCATCGATTCAATATACTTACTCTCGAACAAAAAACCAAAAAAAAAGAAAATTTAAAGGAAAAATATGGCATAATGTTATTTATTTTTGATAAAAAAAATCATAATCGAATTTAGCTGTTAGGTTATGAAATTGGGCGGTTATAGGGTCCCATTAATCAGATTCAAAGCCAAAAAAAAAAAAAAAAAAATTCAACTTAGAGTAAAATCCAGACATTTATTTTTTCTTTTTTTTCTGCTATTTTTTTTCTTTCCAATTAATCCAATAGAAAAAGTCCTTGTAGAATAAAAAACGCATATATAGTAAAAGAAAGCAAAAAAGAAATATTAGAGAAAAGAGACAGCATAATGAGTATTTTTTTATTTTTTATTTCTAATAAATCAGTGGAAAATACAGGCCGCTACCTATTTTAAAGAAATTGTTTATGGTTTTCAAATGTCTTAGTAAGAATGAAAATCTAGACTGATAGCTCCGATGATGCTACCACCACGATCTCAACACATTCCCATAATAAGTAAATTACTTGAACTTGTTATCCATTAGATTCCATACAATGGGTGAATATTCCTTAAACTAAGGTTGGTTAGACATTTACACCATGGTGTGCCATGTACCAGCGTATGGTATCCCATCCCTTTCACGCTTGTTGGGATAAATCTCTTGCTTTTGCTTTACCAAAGTTTACATAGTGAGAGCATTTGCTTTTGGTACAAAAATTTACAACACCCTAAGCCATCGAATTGAGATTGAACAGTTGGGATCACATTCTTTCATGCAGAATATGAGACAATATGTTGGGTCTTCCAGCACAGTCAACTACACACCTTAGTCATCAAATTTAAAATCTGATTGCTCTTAAGTTTTTTACTGTGTTGTACCAGATTTCCAGAAAATAAGATCCAAAAAATATTGTATAAACCAGTGTAGGAAAAATTGGGCGGATCCAATTCTAACCGCTCCGTTGGCCGGTTTTGGTTTCGGCTGGTTTTGGTGAACTGACTAAGTATTTAAAAAACTATTAAAAATATATATATAAAATCCCAAAAAATAAGGAATTTTGTTTGTAATGCATTTTGTGATGTTTTTCATCATTTTGGCAAAGATCGAAAATTGTTTTGGCCATTAATATTTACTTTTACATTTTCCCATTTTTTTTAAAATTTTAAAATTACTCTTGGGCACAAATTGATTATTTAAAATCTAATTTTTTATTATTAATTTTCAACTTCATTTCGATGTGCTTTGTTTAATCATGCTTTAAATATATTTTTCATATTTTATTAGATTTTGTTTTTTGTATCTTTTTTAATTTTTTAATACTTTTTTGATCGCTCGAGACTTGCCCGATAGGCCGGTTGAACTGACCGGTTCACCGGTTAGGCCTATTGAACTGCTTTTGACACATGTCCGATTAACCGTTCCGGTTGGATTTTTCCTCCAATAGTTTAAACTTGGTGTCAAATACGAAATCGGATTGCTCAACGTGGCTAAGAATGTGTTCAAGGACAATTTTTAAACTTTGGGCATTATCAATAGCATATCCCCAACTGCTTGATTTTAAATTTAACAATTAATTATAACTTTCTTGTACCAAGGTAAACGGTCTTATATAATTTTCCTTAATTAAATACCCTTATGCCCTCTTTTTTAATGCGACATTCGTCTATAGAGCTGGGAATGGGTCAGGTCAGGTCCAGGTTGATCTGAACCTAGACCTGACCTGACCAGGTTTAAGCTATACCTAGATCAGACCCAGATGTGGGTTAGGTCCAGCTCAAGACCGACCCATCTAGTCTCCCACGGTTTTGGAGAATGGCTGCTAAACTTCTCATCCTTTATGCAACAGGATGGCTGAAGCCAGGCAACCACTATGGCGAAAGGTTCCAATCCCATCGAGCAAAATCAACCCCTATCGCATCGTCATCATCCTAAGGCTCGTGGTCCTTGGCTTCTTTTTCCGATTTCGCATAACCAACCCTGCATCCGATGCATTCGGACTATGGCTCACCTCAGTCATATGTGAAATTTGGTTTGCTTTCTCTTGGATCCTAGACCAATTTCCAAAGTGGTTTCCTATCACTAGAGAGACATATCTTGATCGCCTTTCAGCACGGTTTGAGCCCGAAGGCGAGCCTGATCGACTCTCTCCAGTCGATGTCTTTGTCAGCACAGTTGATCCATTGAAAGAACCTCCAATTATCACTGCAAATACTGTGCTATCGATACTATCGGTGGATTATCCTGTGGAGAAAGTGAGTTGCTATGTCTCGGATGATGGTGCGTCAATGCTCTTGTTCGATACTCTTTCGGAGACCGCAGAATTCGCAAGGAGATGGGTTCCTTTTTGCAAGAAGTATAGCATCGAGCCCAGGACTCCAGAGTTCTATTTCTCACAAAAGATCGATTATTTGAAGGATAAGGTGCAGCCCAGTTTTGTTAAGGAGCGTAGGGCCATGAAGGTAAACCATACTGCTGGTTTTTTCCTTAATTCCTTCACTTCTCCTTTTCTAACTTATGATAGATTGTGGAAAGAGCAAAGTAGAATTTATTGAGATTTCAAGTTCATCATTAAGATCGTCATCGACATCATCATCTGAGTTTTTTTTCCCAACTATTTGGTTTTAGCTACACGAATCTTGGTCCGCCATTATGCTCTATTAAGGGCCATACTTTTAGGAGTCTCGTATATTTTCTTACTACTTCCAAGAATGTCTAAGTTCATCATTAAGATCTAAATTAAATGTTTTGAATGTTGAAGCTTTGGTAAGTTTTGAATCACTAAACTCCAATTATGTACAAAAGTAGTGAAATTTATATATATATATATATATATATATATATCTACCCATATTTTCAGATTTTTCTAGAAATTTATTGAGAGAAAAAAAGTGCATGAAATCTAGACTTGTGCTTATATGAGTTTTTTTTTTTTTAAAAAAAATGTAATATCATTATATTGTATAACGCTTGATTACTTAAGATTTGCAGATTTGCCCTCCTTTCAAGAATTTTCATTTGAAAAACAATTACCTTAGAGGCAAGGAAAAACAAAGATTTGGACATCCCAAAGAAATTGCTCTTCCAGAAAATCATAAAACTTCATTAGAACAACTCTAAAGAGCCAGAAATCAAAGAGTTAATATGAATATTGACAGTAATGTATACTCTTTATAAATAATATTCCTTTTGTTTGCAGTAGTTGTGTATTCATATTGTCATTATTTGACATAAGGAAATATGAACTGTTTTTGTTGCAGAGGGAATATGAAGAGTTTAAAGTGAGGATAAATGCTTTGGTAGCCAAGGCTCAGAAGGCCCCAGAAGAAGGATGGGTAATGCAAGATGGTACTCCATGGCCCGGAAATAACACAAGAGATCATCCTGGCATGATTCAGGTTCCAATTTTCTCTTCTCTATGAAAATATTTGGGTAAACTGCTCTAGTAGTCTGCCCTCCCCTTTTGGGGGCCTTAAGGATATTTGTATCACTCCAAATTTGGCACATACATTTTCATCAATCTCGTGAAGAAATCCGCATAACAATATTTTGAAAAAAAAAAAAAAAAACTCAAAAATAAATTTTTAACTTGATGAATGTGGGTAGCTACATCTAGCACTTTAAAATCCCCAAATCAATTTTCTTTTGAGAATAATCATCAAGTGATTCTTCTTAAGTAGTTCCCAAAATTTCAGATTGAAATTATCCTCTCAAATAGGTTTTCTTACTAAGGGAGTGGATGTACACTATGCTCCCGAGGGAGCATAGCATAATATCTAAGCTATTATGTTCCTCCTATGGATCCACTATTGTAATAAATGCAACATTACTGTTGGAATATTTCGGGATTTAATCTCACATTTACAACAAATTTATAACAAAGTTTTTTAATTCAACCGTAAGTATATCATTTTGGTGAAATGTCTGTAAGTACCTTGTACTGCTTGAAAAATAATTATGCCCCTACATTGGGTACTTTTGTTTGTTGACCACACTACGTTGGTAGATTGTAATATGAACCTTTTTTGCAGGTGTATCTTGGTGCTGAGGGTGCACACGACGTTGAAGGCAAAGAACTCCCAAAACTTGTGTATGTTTCTCGTGAGAAACGTCCTGGTTATCAGCACCACAAGAAAGCCGGAGCCATGAATGCATTGGTTTGATTTTTCTCCCTTACTTTTTTCCATAATAAGAAGAATTTTTATAATTCAATTTTCAAAGGCATTCAAATAATGGTGCCGTTTGTTAGAGCCAAGGCTCTAAACGATCAAAATAAAACACATCTTCAAATAGTATAGCGAAATGTGGTTTCAATTATGGAAATCTTTGTGACAGCCTTAAAATATATTTTCATCTTTAATTATAAAATTTAAAGTTTAAAAAATAGTGTAGATCCAGTAGATCTATGAAAACTTGAAAATCTTAAAAATTAATGGTCTAAAAATGCATTACAAGAAGTTTATATAGAGCCCAGACTCTAAACAATCAAATTAGAGCCTACCTCAAAAATTTAACTAGAAGAGGTTGTTTTGATGCCCAAATATCCTCTAATTGATCATCTCGACATCAAAATGCATGGACTTGAGAAAAAAATAGATTTCAAGTTTTGGAAATAGTGTATCTTGTAATGTATTTTTAGACTGTCAATTTTTAAGTTATTCAAGTTTTCATAGATCTGCTCGATCTACACTATTTGTTAAGCTTTAAATTTTACAATTAACGATTAAAATATATTTTAAGGCTAGACAAAGATTTACAGTATTGAAACCACATTTCTTGACACTATTTAAAAGTGGGCTCTAATTTGATTGTTTAGAGCATTGATTCTATACAAACCACACCCTTAAGTAATAGGGTATGTTACAAATATAAAGACAGAGATGCATATGTCCGTGAGCATTGGGACCCCAATAACCAATTTTTATTTTGTATCAAAAGTTTCTAACATGTTGTTTGGTTGACTTGTTTCAGGTTCGAGTCTCTGCAGTCCTAACAAATGCTCCTTTCATGTTAAACTTGGATTGTGATCACTACATTAACAATAGCAAGGCCGTTAGAGAGGCTATGTGTTTCTTAATGGACCCTCAGTTGGGAAAGAAGCTTTGCTATGTTCAATTTCCACAACGTTTCGATGGCATTGACCTACACGATCGATATGCGAACCGAAATATCGTCTTCTTCGATGTATGTTTCTTTAACTCTGTCCTAACTGCTGGATTTATTCTTGTAACAAGTATATTACAAAATGAGAATCTTAATTGCATGAGTAACTATGAAGCCCAAATTACCAAATCCCAAGTTCAATTGTATCTTTTCTTTGAGCCATTCATGGAGGTCATCAGCAACTACTTATCAGTGTACCCTTCTTTGCATTCCTCCTTTTTAGCTAATTTAGCCGTTTCTTTTGCAGATCAACATGAAAGGCTTAGATGGAATTCAAGGTCCAGTGTATGTGGGAACCGGTTGTGTGTTCAATAGGCAAGCACTATATGGTTATGATCCCCCAGTAATGCGCAAGCGTCCAAAGATGACCTGTGACTGTTTGCCATCATGGTGTTGTTGCTCTGGTGGAAGGAAGGCCAAGAAAGGGAAGAAGAAGGGCTCATTTGAGCCATTGTATGATACAACGGCTACAAACAAGAAGCTCTCGAGACGGGGGGGAAAGGGAGGTCCTGTTTTCGATCTTGAGGAGATTGAAGAAGGTCTTGAAGGGTACGAAGAGCTAGAGAAGTCATGGCTCATGTCTCAAAAGAACTTCGAGAAGAGGTTCGGGCAATCGCCGGTGTTCATCACTTCAACTCTAATGGAAGATGGGGGCTTGCCTGAGGGGACAAACCCTTCAGCTCTAGTTAAGGAGGCCATCCATGTCATTAGTTGTGGCTATGAAGAGAAGACAGAGTGGGGAAAAGAGGTGTGCCTTTTCCTTCTCTTTTCTGTCTTTCCTTTGCTATGATATTGTTTCTTTTGCTAACTTGAAGAGTCTATGATGTAGCTTTTGTGTAAGTGGCTTGAATTTTTTGGACAAAGTTTCCAAAACATAGGCACCATATACAAAATTTGAATCTGAGTTTTATGTTTGTGGTTTGAAATTTCAATGAAGACCAGAGTTTCACTGATATAGGCAACATATACAAAAATTAAATCCAATTTTGATGTTAGCAGTTCAAAATTTAACGACTATGTTCAAATTTCATCCAAATTGCTAAAATGTATGTCTATACATGTTACAGATAGGGTGGATATACGGTTCGGTCACAGAAGATATATTGACAGGATTCAAGATGCACTGTCGAGGATGGAAGTCGGTTTACTGCATGCCTTCAAGGCCCGCATTCAAGGGATCTGCACCCATAAACCTTTCTGATCGTTTGCACCAAGTTTTGCGTTGGGCATTAGGCTCAGTTGAGATCTTCCTTAGTAGACATTGTCCTCTTTGGTATGGATATGGAGGCAACCTCAAATGGCTTGAGAGGTTCGCGTACACCAACACCATTGTCTACCCTTTCACTTCGATCCCTTTACTCGCGTACTGCACCATTCCTGCTGTTTGTCTCCTTACAGGAAAATTCATCATCCCTACTGTGAGTATCATGCCCCTAAAACACTCTGGTTTTTTATCGACCTTTTTGACATGTTAATGGTGGGAATGGAAGGTGCAACATTATATTGAGGCGTCAGACCCCCTAACCACAGATGCCCCAAACCCATCACTTACAAAGAATGCTAAAGCATATACTATAAGACCATTTATATTTGTTACAAGGAGGCCACCATTGCTCCACCATTAGATATCAAATTGGATGGCTTGGGTATGTCATGAAGTTTGAGAAATTTGTTTTGAACATTGAATTTAGCTGATGACACATTCATAACTACCCTGCCCTATTTAAAATTTAATGGACAAGAGTAATTGTGACCTCCTTGTATTAAAAGTAAATTCTCTCTTTATATGCTTCTCCTTTATAAAAGTATTGGACTTGGGTCACACTAGTGCAATTTTTAGCATTGTCATCCTGATCTCGCACTCTGCCGGATCCAAGTTTCTTGGATGAGCCCGAGCCCATGTCAACAATTCTTTAAACACTGATGTGTCCTAAATTCACTTCAAGTAACATATCTAGATGAAATTGGGGAATAAATAGGAGTGCAAATTTTAAATTTATACTTTTACGAGTACTTTTCCCTCCAATTTCTTTAAAACATGGGGTCTTGATCTCCTCTATCTCAGCTCACAAACCTAGCAAGCATCTGGTTCATGGCCCTCTTCCTCTCCATCATCGCGACCGGAGTTCTTGAGCTTCGATGGAGCGGCGTAAGCATCCAAGACTGGTGGCGAAACGAGCAATTCTGGGTGATCGGTGGCGTCTCCGCCCACCTCTTTGCCGTCTTCCAAGGCCTCCTCAAAGTCTTAGCAGGTGTGGACACCAACTTCACTGTGACCTCAAAAGCAGCTGAGGATTCAGACTTTGGAGAACTCTATCTCTTCAAATGGACGACTCTGCTCATTCCTCCCACCACATTGCTCATTATAAACATGGTGGGTGTGGTGGCTGGTGTCTCTGATGCCATTAACAATGGTTATGGCTCTTGGGGTCCCCTATTTGGAAAGCTATTCTTTGCTTTTTGGGTCATTGTCCATCTCTACCCATTCCTTAAGGGCTTGATGGGGAAACAAAATAGGACACCAACCATAGTTGTTTTGTGGTCTGTTCTCTTGGCCTCCATCTTTTCACTTGTGTGGGTTCGTATTGACCCCTTCTTGCCTAAGCAAACTGGGCCACTGCTCCAACAGTGTGGGGTCGAGTGCTAGTCTCTCTCTCTCTAGCCCCAGTTTCTAGTTATGGGTCCAAGTTTTAAGCTCTCCTTTTTTGTCTTTCTTTCTATCTCAATTTCTAGATATGGGATCTAAGCGTAAAGCTCTCTCTGCCTCTCTTCGCCCTAGGTTAACCGGTGCTTCTTGCTTTCAAGTTGAAGTTTGCTGGGTGCACTAGCTGCGAAGAAAACGTAGTGCGCTAGTGCACACGTCTCTCTCTCTCTACCCAGTTTCTAGATATGGGTCTAAGTTTTAAAGTCTTCTTTTTTGCCCTCTCTATCCCTATATGCCCAGTTTCTAGATTTGGGGTCCAGTTTGAAGCTCTCCCTTTTGGCCTAAGCAATGTATCCAAAGAGTTTGAACCCCTTCTCACTCTATGTATATGTTTTGATTGTACAAAAGTGATGTTTTGGTTGTTAATGTGACACTTCACCGGATTTGGATATAAAGTGTGAGGATTCTTGCTTTATGGGTGTGAGTTGTGTTGATTTTTTGGACTTGATAATGAGTCAAATTTCAGAAATGGCAACTCTTAATGAAGTTTGTCTCATAAATTTTTAAGATAGAAATTGTTTCTTGAAAATAAATTACCTTTTAGGTGTGCTCACTGCATTGATGGTATGAGTACGCATTATCATCTTAGAGAGAGAGAGAAAGAGAGAGAGAGTTGAATGGAGAACTACAAAGAATGGAGAAAGTAATGAAGAAACATTTGAAAAAATATATATATTTACACAGAAGGCTTCAACGACGGCTATGACAAGCTTTTTATATTTTTGTTACCTGCACGTATACTATGCTTCCCCTGAAACCTACATAGTTTACTTCTACATCCTTAGTCAGAAGACCTAATTGGGAGAATTTTATCAATCTCGAAACATTATTTTTTCGAAATGCATAGAGAATGCAATTAGAAAATTCTTTTATTGAGATTAATCTATAAGTTGAAGAGGTATCACGATAAATTCGCTGCCATGAATAAGCATGGGCATTTCAATACTTTTACCCCACTTAAGTAGCCCTGGCCAGATGATGATGTAAATACCAATGCTTGTTTGGGATTCTAAATCTACAACATATTTTCATATTCAAATCTCGTGTTTAGGTTTCTTAAAATGAAACAATGGTATTTATATCATTTGACTCAAGCTCAAGCCAAGGTGACGTGAGCCAAATGACTAATGTACCTTCAATTTTTCAAGTTTAGGGATTTATTGCTCATGTCTTTCATTGGATATGCTTGTTTCGCGTTCCTAACCCTAAAAAAGGACATATACTTTGCTCATAATGCTAAAAGTGGGACGAAAAAATTGATGGTTATACCCTTGATTGTTTAGAGTTAGAAACAAGAATCTCACTTTTTCCATTACAAATTCTTGTGTGTAGTCCCTAATTTTGAACATGCAAGGTGGTCTCATCATTTTTGCCTTAATTAAGTACCCGGAGCAAAATAATGGTTCTACCCCAACTTTTGAACTTGGATCTTTTTTTCATTCAAAATCTTGTTCTAAGATATTAGTCCTGAACAAGCGGAGTGTTCACATCATTTGGCTCATTTCGTACCAAAATACCTGTTTGTTCAAGATCCTTAACCCTAAATAGGGCCAAGGGTATTTTTAAATAATTTGAGGCGAAATCTAAGTGGATTGAATCTTATAAGTAATCATTTTGATCTTTAAATTGAACGATTTGATCACCTAATGATGTTTTATAATAGTTTGGCGATTTTGGTGATATTTTCTTGAGAACGTTTGGTTCGCCTAAGCTACTACATAAGGACGAGGAGAAGAAACAACAGATCAAAAGGATTTTGAATTTTAGAATACATTACAGTTCATAGTTTAACTGAACTCAAAGTTTGATTACATTATTGGGAAGATCTGCCATAAGCACTTGAAGAATCTCAAAGAACGGCAGGAATTGGGCTTGAGTCAAAACTGTAGAGGCTGGTTTTCATAGCACAACATCTCAAGTTCCATTTTTATATAATTTTTTTTAAAAAAATAAAAAATTCACGAAGAATGGTGTGATAAGCAATTTGTTAGAAATAATAAGTTTGTGATGCCCATTTTCTATTGAATATAATGAATAAAATTCAATAAATTTAAGGGGCATAAATCCATGAAAAACAATCCATAATGACCACTAATATTAATATCAATATTTGCTAGCATCCTTTGTAAGTTTATCAAGGAAATTTATATTTTTAAATAGTTATTTATTATTACTGCAATAATTATTATTCAGAAAAAAGGAAAATTTATTAAAATACACCTATCTTCTCTTCAACTTTTTACTATTTTCAACATATTGCAACTCATGATCGTGTATTTTGAGATTAATTTAAAAGATATGGGTGAACTGTTGGACACTTCAAGTCTTACGTCTATCTTGATAAATTTATCTGAAAAAAATAATATGATCCACATGTTACTAGTAAGCATAGGTAGCATTTCATGTATTACCTTCCAACCAGTGGGTTGAACCAGTGTTTTAAAACCCAGATCTGCCTAATGGACTAGCCATTCAGAAATCTAGTCTACATTTACAAATTTGATTGATTCTACAGTGTGAGAATCAATCCAAACGATAAAAAATAAAAATTAATTGGAAAAATAAAATATGTGGAAATGGGTGATTTAGCTGCTCTGGATTGTCCGTCTCCCTATCAATATCTCTTGGTTCCCTGACAGAACTAGATGATTCTAAGGGAACGAAACCAATTCCCAATTCCAAGAGGAGACTAGGGCAGTCTACACCATTTCTCGATACAGATCGTGGATTCCCAATCTGGATCCTAATATGAACGCTTATTTAGGGATGGTAGAGTTGTCCAGTTTAACTACTAATCGTGTATTTTTAGATTAATTTAAAAGATATGGGTGAAATGCTGGACACTTCAAGTCTTAAGTCTATCTTGATAAATTTCACTACGAAAAATAATATGATCCACATGTTACTGTTTAGCACAAGTAGTTTTTCATGTACTACCTTCCAAATGGGTTGAACCAATGTTTTAAAACCAAGATCTGCCCAATGGACTAGCCATTCAGAAATCTGGTCTACATTTTCAAATCTGACCTATTCCAGAGTGTAAGAATCAATCCAAAAGATAAAAGATAAAAAATAAAAAATTATTGAAAAAATGAAATACGTGAAAATGGGTGATTTAGCTGGTTCGGATCACCCGCCTCCCTAACAATATCTCTCGGTTCCCTGACAGAACTAGGCGATTCTAAGGGAACCTAACCAATTCCCAATTCCGAGAGGATACTAGGGCAGTTTACATCATTTCTCGATACAGATCGTGGATTCCCAATCCGGATCGCTAATGTGAATGCTTATTTAGGGAGGGTAGAGTTGTCACGTTCAACTGCTGGACACTTCAAGTCTTAAGTCTATCTTGATAAATTTCTCCGAGAAAAATAATATGATCCACATGTTACTGATAAGCACAGGTAGCATTTCATGTACTACCTTCCAACCAATGGGTTGAACCAGTGTTTTAACACCCAAATCTGCCTAATGGAGTAGCCATTCAAAAATGTAGTCAACATCTGCAAATATGACCGATTATATAGTGTGAGAATCAATCCAAAAGAAAATAAAAATAAAAATAATTGAAGAAATGAAATATGTGGAAATGGGTGATGTAGCTGTTCCGGATTGCTCGCCTCCCTAACAATATCTATTAGTTCCTTGATAGAACTAGATGATTCTAAGGGAACCAAACCAATTCCTAATTTCGAGGGAGACTTGGTCACTCTATACCATTTCTAGATACAGATCGTGGATTCCCATTCCTGATTGCTAATATGAACGCTTATTTAGGGAGGGTAGGGTTGTCCAGTTCAACCACTAATCGGGTATTTTAAGATTAATTTAAAAGATATGGATGAACTGCGGGACACTTCAAATCTTAAGTCTATCTTGATAAATTTCTCTCAGAAAAATAATATGATCCACATGTTACTGGTAAGCACATATAGCATTTCATGTACTACCTTCCAACCAATAGGTTAAACTAATGTTTTAAAACCCAAATCTGCCTAATGGAATAGCCATTCAGAAATCTGGTCTACATTTTCAAATCTGACCCATTCTACATTGTAAGAATCAATCCAAAAGATAAAAAATAAAAATTAATTCGAAAAATGAAATACATCGAAATGGGTGATTTAGCTGCTTTGGATCACTTGCCTCCCTAACATTATCTCTCGATTCCCTAACAGAAGTAGGCGATTCTAAGGGAACCAAACTAATTCCCAATTCTGAGGGGAGACTAGGTTAGTCTAAACCATTTCTCAGATCGTGGATTCCCAATCTGGATCGTTAATATGAACGCTTATTTAGGGAGGGTAGGGTTGTCCAGTTCAACTACTAATCGGATATTTTGAAATTAATTTAAAAGATATGGGTGAATTGCTGGACACTTCAAGTCTTAAGTCTATTTCGATAAGTTTCTCTCAGAAAAATAATATGATCCACATGTTACTGGTAAGCACAGGTAGCATTTCATGTACTACCTTCCAACAAATGGGTTGAACTAGTGTTTTAAAACCAAAATCTGCCCAATGGACTAGCCATTCAGAAATCTGGTCTACATTTTCAAATCTGAACCATTCTACAATGTAAGATTCAATCCAAAAGATAAAAGATAAAAAAATAAAAATTAATTGGAAAAATGAAATACATGGAAATGGGTGATTTAGCTGCTTCGGATCACCAGCCTCCCTAACAATATCTCTTGATTCTCTGACAGAATTAGGCGATTCTAAGGGAACCAAACCAATTCCCAATTCCGAGAGGAGACTAGGGCAGTTTACATCATTTCTCGATACAGATTGTGGATTCCCAATCCGGATCGCTAATATAAACGCTTATTTAGGGAGGGTAGAGTTGTCATGTTCAACTGCTGGACACTTCAAGTCTTAAGTCTATCTTGATAAATTTATCGGAAAAAAATAATATGATCCACATGTTACTGATAAGCAAAGGTAGCATTTCATGTACTACCTTCCAACCAATGGGTTGAACCTATGTTTTAACACCCAGATCTGCCTAATAGAGTAGCTATTCAGAAATCTAGTCTACATTTGCAAATCTGACCTATTATATAGTGTGAGAATCAATCCAAAATAATAAAAAATAAAAAAATAATCCAAAAAACGAAATATGTGGAAATGGGTGATTTAGTTGCTCCGGATCGTCCTCCTCCCTAACAATATCTCTCGGTTCCCTAACAATATCTCTCGGTTCCCTGACAGAACTAGACAATTATAAGGGAAACAAGTCAATTCCCAATTCCGAGGGGAGACTAGGTTAGTCTATACCATTTCTAAATACAGATCGTGGATTCCCATTCCTGATTGCTAGTATGAACGCTTATTTAGGGAGGGTAGGGTTGTCCAGTTCAACTACTAATCGGGTATTTTGAGATTAATTTAAAAGCTATGGGTGAACTGTTGGACACTTCAAGTCTTGAGTCCATCTTGATAAATTTCTCTCAGAAAAATAATATGATCCACATGTTACTGGTAAGCACAGGTAGTATTTCATGTACTACCTTCCAACCAATGGATTGAACCAGTGTTTTAAAACC
Organism: Amborella trichopoda; assembly: GCF_054954075.1. Classification (NCBI taxonomy): domain Eukaryota; kingdom Viridiplantae; phylum Streptophyta; class Magnoliopsida; order Amborellales; family Amborellaceae; genus Amborella; species Amborella trichopoda. The sequence continues at coordinate 5,706,382 of NC_142342.1, read as the reverse complement.
CCTATCTATCTAATGGACTAGCCATTTAGAAATGTGATCTACATTTGCAAATTTGACCAATTCTACAGTGTGAGAATCAATCCAAAAGGAAAAAAAATAAAAAATAAAAAATAATTGGAATAATGAAATACATGGAAATGGGTGATTTAGCTGCTCCGGATCGCATGCCTCCCTAATAATATCTCTCGGTTCCCTGACAGAACTATGCGATTCTAAGGGAACCAAACCAATTCTCAATTCCGAAGGGAGACTAGATTAGTATACACCATTTCTTGATTCAGATTATGGATTCCTAATCTGAATCGCTAATATAGACGCTTATTGAGTGAGGGTAGGGTTGTCCAGTTCAACTACTAAGCGTGTTTGGTGGGACTCATCCAGATCATAAATATCCAAACTCATATATAGTAATGAAGTTATGATGCCCTCTTGGGTGAGGGCCCCAATGGTTGGTTATTTTGTCAAACTTTTTATTTTCAGCATCCTTAACATGATCTGCTGGAGTCTCGTTCGTTAGGATACTTGGCTCTAATGCGAGAAACCCGTTTTCAAGTTCCTGCAACGGAATAAGTATTTTACCTTTCAATTACTATACAATTGTTTTGTTTTTTACTTTGAATAAAAATATTTGGGCGTGGTTTCTATAAGGTTGCAACCTTAAACAATCTAATTAAGATGCACCACCAAATTTTGGGTGTTTATTTTTTACTTTGAATAAAAATATTTGGGTGTGGTTTCTATAAGGTTGCAACCTTAAACAATCTAATTAAGATGCACCTTCAAATTTTGGGTGTGGTTTTTATAAGGTTACAATCTTAAATAATCTAATTAAAGTGAACCTCCAAATTTTATCATAACATGTAATTTTGGTGTAAGAAATTGTTAGGATTATCTGGAAATCTATTTTATATCTAATTATAAAATTATAAGCTCCAAAACTAGTTAAAATCAAGTAGATCTACAAACACATGAAAATCTTGAAAATGGATGGTCTAGATAATGTGTTGTAAGATGTACTATTTCCGGTACTCAAAATCTTTTTTTTGTCATATTCGTACACCTCTATGTCGAGATGATCAACTAGAGGGTTTTTCAACATTAAAACAATCTTTTTCGATGGATTTTTGAGGTGCAACCTTATATAAACTTATTCCAAAATATTGTCCTATATCCTATTAGAAGTTTGTATATTACCAAGTTTAGTCCTCTCTCTCTCGGCTAAATAAATTTATTTTTAGTGTTTTATTTTTTTATTTTTCCAAATATGAACATAATTTTCATTAAAAACAAACTATACAACAACGGGGTTGTATAGAGAAAGTGAGGAACAGAAATTAAAATTGAAAGGAAAAGTCATTTATAAGGAAAAACTTACATGGCTAAAATGAATTTAGACGGTGTAAATATTTCCCATAAAAATTCACATTTTAAATATTGATTTCTTTTTTTCATAATCATCTTAACCTAGTCCATGAATCCCTAAAATTTTGGATTAAAAATCCATTTTTATGATAGGTTTAAGTGGGGGCCCGCATATGCATGGCTGACTCTAACCATCCAAATTAAGAAGCAAATATGAAGTATGAATTTTTTTTAAAAAAAAAGAAAAAAAGAAACAGAAAAAAGCAAGTAAAGAGTTGGACGAGGGGGTAAGTGCAAGAGAAAGGAGAAGAAGAGAGATGGAAAAAAAAAGTGAAAAATAATTGGACAAGGACAATATTTTGATGAGTCTACCGACTCCTTGTCGTCCCTCTAAGATCCATCTTTTAAGTTTAGATCCAAAATTTAGAGGTTGAGAATCTATAGAATGGTGAACATGAATATTAAAATATTAATTTATGAAAAAAATATATGTATATTTTTTATTTTTTTATTTTAAATTTTTATACTATCTCTTCTAAGTTTTTGTTGGAGTATACTAATATAAAATTGTGTCCCCTTATGCACGAAACACTTGTTCATTAGTAAGGCTGGTAATAGACTGGGCTTGGGTCGGGTGGGCCAATCCTGCTCCCTAAGAGCCACTTGTGGGCCTCTCATGGCCGGACTGGGATATTCTGAACTAGGCCATGCCTGGCCCTCGGGTTACGCTTTGTTGCCCAGGCCCTAATTTTTTTACGATAGGTATGATCGGGCTGGGCCGGTCCTCCCCTTGGCCCACTGCCACTCCTATTTATTAGACAAAATGTTGATAGAAAAGGAAAAATAAAAGATAAAAGATAGAATAGAAAAAAAAAAAGGGTACGCTTTCTGCAAGGTTGCAATTTTAACAATCCAATTAAGGTGCAACTCCAAATTTTATCATAATATGTAATTTTGGTATAAAAAAATCTTATGATTATCTAAAAATCCATTTTTATATCTAATTATAAAATTTTAAACTTTAAAATAGTTAAAATCAATTATATCTATAAATATATGACAATCTTGAAAATGAACGGTCTAGATAATGTGTTGTAAGATACGCTATTTTTTGGACTCAAAACCTCTTTTTTCAAAATTTTTTTATATTCATACATCTTGAGATGTCGAGATGATCAATTAGGGGGTTTTTCAACATTAAAACAACTTGTTCCGATAGATTGTTTTAGGCGCATCTATAATTCTACATTTTAATGTTGCAATCTTATATAATCTTTTTTAAAAAAAAAAAAAAGGAAAAGAAAAAGACGGGGTAGGAAAACAAAAACAAAAAAAATCATGAAGTGTTGCTCATTATTCTCCATGAGGCCCCAAGAAAACCTGTCTTGTCAAAGTGTCTGCCTCGTGGCACTGACTTTCCATGGGCCCGTGTCGTCAAATTGCACCAAGCTTCACATTTGTGATCTCTCTTTTGGACGAAATAATGACCAGTTCGTACAAAATGGTGGTGGCAATGGGCGGGACGGCTGGCCAAGCCCAACACGTCAGCTTGGCCCTAAGAAAACTAGGGGCAAGGCCATAATATATGGCCCGAAGGCTCGGCTCGGGCTGGGCAACCATGGCCCAAGGGTAGGGCAAGGTTGGGCCTGAGCCAAGGTCGGCTCCACCTAGCCCTCTTTTTCTTTGTTTCTTTCGTTTATTATTCCTAATTTTATATGGCCCAACCCGGCCCTTAGCACTAGGCCGGGCTTGAACCAAGTCCTTTTAGGCTCGGCCCTATAGGGACTAGGGCCTGAGCCGGCCCTATAGGGACTAGGGCCAGGGTTGGCCCAACCTGTTGGCAGCCCTAGTACCAAAGATTATTGTGTTTAGTGCTCTCTCTCCCACACTACCCTTTTTACCAGTCCTTTCTCTACTGTTGCAAATTGATTTTTCATGTTTCTCTCTCTAAAATAACACTTTTTTTGGAGAAAAAAATGCTAAAGATTTGAAAAAAGATGTGAACTTGAGAGAAGAGAAATAGAAACAATTGGCCTTTAAAGAGTAAGAGAGAAGAAGCGGCCTTGCTAGAGAGTAGCATGCAAGGAGAGGTTTGAGAGAGAAATGGGGGTTTGTGGCATGCGGAGAGAAAGGGGTAGAGCAAGGACGGTGATGTAGAGGGAGCAACAAAAAGATGGCCGGAATTCGGGTATTAATGGTCCGGGAAATATGTAATTCCTCGTGTTATAATTGAACAAAATAGAGAGAGAGAACAGTGTTCTAAAAATCTGCCGAGTCAGCTCGAACATGGTCGTGGGTTGGGGTAGTGGTCGAGCTTGAGTTTTCCCGAGTTGAGGGGTCTTACTTAGGGTTATTAAAAGAAATGGATGTGTAATATCTTTTTTAGGGATTATATATAATATTATAATAAGACTATTTACATTTGGTGTGGGTTGGGGTAGTGGCCGAGCTTGAGTTTTCCCGAGTAGGGGATTTTACTTAGGGTTATTAAAAGAAATATATTTGTAATATCATTTTTAAGGATTGTATATAATATTATAATGAGACTATTTATATTTGGTCCATGGAGGTCACAATTATTTACAACCATCCGACATGAAATCTAATATCTTGGGTTTGTCACAAAGTTCAAGAAATTTTGTTTTGAACTTTGAGTTTGGTCAATGAAATAAATATAACCACCAAACTAATGGTCAAGATTAATTGTGACCACCTTATACCAAAGATAAATGGTCTTTTTATAATTGTGATCACCTTGTACCAAACGAAATTAGAATACGTTGAGGGAGCATGGTTTGGTTTCGTTGTAAGGACACAATAACATCATTGAACATTATGCAATGGTAGCATTTAGTGTCCTAATTGACCAATTTTTTGTTAAAAATTTCAATAAACACTACAACATCATTTGTCATGGTACAAAACATATAAAAAAGAAAGGTGATTCTCTTTTAAAGTCCTTTGTTCTCAATGAATTTGAGAAAATTGGATGTTTTTTTTAAATTTTCATTTTAATAGGAGACTTGTTATATTGTCGATCCTACGATCATGGATAAATTTTTTTTTTTTAAAAATAGAAGTCATCCGAAGCCCTATATATAGTCTTGTCTATACCAATTTTCTTTTTGGGAAAGTATATAACGAAATTGTTTATCTTTTTTACAAAGTAGTCACAATTAATCTTGACCATTGAATGAGAAATTAGATGGCTACATTTATTTTATTGACCAAACTCAAATTTTTTTTTTTTCAAACTTTATGACATTTCACATCGGATAATTGTAAGTAATTATGACATCCCTATTCCAAAAGTAAATAGCATGCGGTCCCCTTTTATTTTTCTCTTTTACTAATATTAATGAACTTTATTAATGAAAAGAGATAACATCAAGGAAACAACATCTTCGGATAATAACAGCGATGAAAGGGTGACACCCGTTTTTGCAAGTGTCACCTAAATCATTAGTCTTGCCCGAACCAAAATTTGCAAGACTGTCCATTTCAATACTTAAGAGGCTCAATCATAGTTAGCAAATCGCCATATTAAAAGTGATTTTTTCATATTAAACGTGATTTTTTCAAAAAATTGGATATTTTTTAAAAAATATTTTAATCTGCGTATTATTCAAAAGAGCGTAATCACGTTTTTTTCACGAAGAAGTTTAAAAAACAATTTTTTTATATTTACAAGAAATCGTTCCAAAAGAACTTTACAGTTAATAACATCTCTTTTTTTTTTTTTTAAAGTTTATTTATATGTTTCCTATTTTTTAAAATTTCATTTTTTATACCTTCAAAAAACCTGCATTACCTTTTTCCTGCTTCTTTTTTTTTCCCTTTTTTTTTTTTTAAAAAATCCTAAAACTGGCTCATTGCATATGGCTTCTGATTTATTGTAGAAAATCACTGAATGCTCACATAGATTTATGGGCTTCATTTTATTGCAGCTTTATATGGTATTCAACACTAGTTTATTTTTATTTTTTGAATTAAATCTCATTTAATATCTCATTTTATTTATTTACTAGGTATTAATCCATGTTCATAATGCTTGATATAAAGCTCCAATACACAAAGAGAGAGAAAGAGAATCACTCATAGAGAGAAATTAGGGGAAAATAGATTGGAAAATTTATTTACTAGTTATCAATCACTCTTTATAATGCTCGATATCAAGCTCCAATACAGAGAGAGAGAAAGATAACCACTCATAGAGAACCATATCAAAGAAATTAGGAAAAAATACATTAGGGAAAAACATAGATAGAAATAATTATAAAAAATCCCCAAATTTAACATCTTAAAAAAATTAAGAAAAAATAGATTAGGGAAAAAAAAGAACTGTATGATAGTGAGTACTTTCAAAGCACATATTCAACATTAACTTTCAAAACTCCTGAATTTTAAGATAGCTCAAAAATCCCCAAATTAACATAGCTCAAAGAATGTTACATAAATCCGTGGTCACCCCCCTTCTCAATCATTTTTCTCTCTTACAACCACTTCTCTCTTCTCTCTCCCTGCTCCTTTTGTTCTATTAAAAATAATGGCTTTTTGGGTAAGTAATACTTAGCTTTTTGGGTAAGTACAACACGTGTCATGAGTAAATCGGTAAGTACCTCAAAGAAACATGCACAGCCTTTGGATTTGGAATTCAGCAGCATGACCAAATAGTTAGTATAGTGCACAAGCACAAGCTTTGAATTACATGACTAAATGGTTAGTATGACTCAAGCTTTTAATTTGGAATTCAAATTAATATGGTTAGTACGGTACATAGTTATGATAGTTAATATGATGCATAGTTAGCATAGTTAACCTATCCGTTTTTTTTTTCCAATTTTTTTAGCTTAGTTCGATATATTTGTGATATCTTTATATAAAGTATTTTTGTTGATCCGTATTTTTTATCCATTTTTATCCGACTTTTTAAAATACAAACGATTTATTTTCGATTTTATAGTGTGCCGTTATATTGATACTCCCTGATTTGCTAAATATGGGTTCAACTGATTCAGATCATTTTCAGTAATCCAAATCCATTATTTAAAATAAAAATAGATTTTCTAGACTAGTACGTGGTTCGTAAAATCAAACCGGAACAGTTAACCGGACATGGGCCCGAAAGCGGTTTAACAGACCTAACCGGTAAACCAGCCGATTCAACCGTTCTAATCGGGCAAGTCTAGGGCAGTCAAAAAAGGTTGAAAAATAAAAAAGATGCCAAAAAAAATCTACTAAAATATGAAAAATATATAAAAAATGATTAAAACAAAACACATTCAAATGAAGTTGAAAATTAATGAAAAACTAGATTTTAACGAATCGATTTTTGAATTAAAGTGAATATTAATGACAAAAACAAATTTTAATCTTTACCATAATGTAAATAATATTAAAAATACATTAAACTAAATTCCTTATTTTTAAGAATTTATATATATTTTTAATTTTTTTTTAAAATATCGGTTGATCACCAAAACCTCTCAAAATCGAAACCAACCACTGACCGATTCCGATCTAATCGGGCAGGTGTTTAACAATAAGTGGTTCACAAATGCTCAAACCATGGGTATTCAGGGGCCCATTTAAACCTCACCCCTTTTTGAAGAGAAGATGAGATAGAGCCATCAGATTTGAGGAGCTGGGGTCAAAGGTGACAGCTATCCCAAACCCTAATATTAATTTACATATAATAATGCTTAGTGTTATCCACTTGCTAAGAATGTGCTTAAAATGTTCCCTTGATTTGAAAGCATTTACCATTTCAGCTTTAATCAAATACTAAATAATGAAACTACGAATTCCCTACTTATCCAATTCTCCCTTTTTCTCTTGTCGGTTTTTATTTGCTCCTTCAAGTTAGGCACGTACGCGAACCCATGTATCAAGAGAGAGACTCAATCTCTCTTTCACAGTGTTCAAAAACTCGGGCGAGCCAACTCGGACTCGTCACCCCGGAGAATCCGGGTAGTCCAAATCGGGCACTTAAAAAGAATTCAATAAAATTTATAAAACTTAGATGATGATGAGACATACATATCCGCATATCATTCAAATAAAAGGGGATGTGGGATTTTAGATGGCTAGCTCTTTACTATTACATTTCAACTAAAAAAGTTAATAAGAAGTGTCTAAATTTTTTAATTATCAAAGTGTTGTGTGCCTATTGTGTGGACCGCTTCTAAAATTTCTAATATGTGTCCATGCTACATAGATTGGAGGAAATGTTTTGAGCAATGCTATCTATTATCAGTTTTGGAGAGGGACCATAGGAATGTCATTTGTACTCCTTAGAACTCATCTTGAAATATATCCAATAATGCCCCAAAAAGAGCCCATCAGTCCTCCAAGTTATGGCCTTAGTTACAGGGAACGCTCCTAAAGGGCACGATTCTGGCTCCGGAATCCAGGTTCTGGATCGATGTCCATCCGACGATCCTATTCCAGTTCCGGAAGCAATTCTCGCTCCAACTCTCGGTAACTATGGTTATAATCCTTACAAATTGAAATGGTCGAGATACCCCCCAATATCCCATTTTTATTTTTTTTATCAAAAGTTCACTTTGTTTCAGGTTCGAGTCTCTATAATCCTAACAAATGCTCCCTTCATGTTAAGCTTGGATTGTGATCACTACATTAACAATAGCAAGGCCGTTAGAGAGGCTATGTGTTTCTTAATAGACCCTCAGTTGGGGAAGAAGCTTTGCATGTTCGATTCCCACAACATTTTGATGGCATCAACTGACATGATCGATATGCGAACCGAAATATCGTTTTCTTCGATGTATGTTTCTTTAGCTCTGTCCTAACTCCTAACTGCCGGATTTTTCTTGTAACAAGCATATTACAAAATAAGAATCTTATTCTTATTTGGAGCTTGTTATGGAAATTAAGATCATGCTTAGAGTTAGGAAAATTTCACTGTAATGCTAGTGATTGAATAGGGAAAAATATTTGGCGCTCGAATATCCTTCAAAATTAATTTCATGACCCCAAGATGTAAGTATGAAAGCCAAATTGACCAAATCATAAATTCTCAAGTTCAAATATATCATTTCTTTGAGCCATTCATGATGGTCATCAGCAACTACCAGTTATCAGTGCACCCTTCTTCACAATCCTCCTTTATTTAAGCTAATTTAGCCCTTTGTGTTGCAGATCAACATGAAAGGTTTAGATGGGATTAAAGGTCCAGTTTTGTGGGAACATGTTGTGTGTTCAATTGGCAAGCGCTATATGGTTATGATCCCCCAGTAACGCGCAAGCGTCCAAAGATGACCTGTGATTGTTTGCCATCATGGTGCTGTTGCTCTGGTGGAAGGAAGGCCAAGAAAGGCTCATTCGAGCCATTGTATGATACGAAGGCTACAAGAAAGAAGCACTCGAGATGGGGGAAAAGGGGGGCCCAATTTTCGATCTTTAGGAAACTGAAGAAACTCTTGAAGGGTACGAAGAGCTAGAGAAGTCATGGCCCATGTCTCAAAAGAACCTTGAGAAGAGATTCAGGCAATCGCCAGTGTTTATCACTTCAACTCTAATGGAAGATGGGGGCTTGCCTGAGGGGACAAATCCTTCAGCTCTAGTTAAGGAGGCCATCCATGTCATTAGTTGCGGCTACGAAGAGAAGACAGAATGGGGAAAAGAGGTCCTTCTCTTTTCTCTCTTTCCATTGTAATGATTTTGTTTCTTTTTCTAACTAAAGAGTTCATGTTGCAGTTTTTGTGTAAGTGGCTTGAATTTCAATAGATTTTGGACCAAGTTTTAAAAACATCGGCACCATATACAAATTTTGAATATGAGTTTTATGTTTGTGGTTTGAAATTTCAATGAAGACCAAAGTTTCACTAATATAGGCAACATATACAAAAATTAAATCCAATTTTGATGTTAGCAGTTCGAAATTACTATGTTCAAATTTCATCCAAAGTATTAAATGTATGTCTGTACATGTTACAAATAGGGTGGATATACGGTTCGGTCATTGAACTTTGAGTTTAGTGATTGTGACCTCCTTGACATACTGGCAACCATCCGATTTGAAAATTAACAGGCAAGAGTGATTGTGACCTCCTTGTATTAAAAGTAAATTGTCTTTTTGTATACTTTTCTTTTATAAAAATATTGGACTTGGGTCACACTCGTGCACATTTTAACGTTGTCATCCACATCTGGCATCCTTCTGGATCCAAATGGATTTTGAATTTTAGAAGATATTATAGGGATGTGGTTTCTATAAGGTTGCAACCTCAAGCAATCCAATTAAGCCGCACCTCCAAATTTTATCATAACATGTAATTTTGGTGAAAAAATTATCAGGATTATCTCAAAATCTAGTTTTATATCTAATTATAAAATTTTAAATATTAAAATCTTGAAAATGGATGGTTTAGATGATATATTGCAAGATACACTATTTCTAAGACTCAAAATCGTTTTTTTTCATAGTCGTACATCTTGATGTCAAGATGATTAATTAGAGGTTTTTTAAACATTAAACCAACCTTTTTCGATAATTTTTTAGATGCATCTGTAATTCTACATTTTAAGGTTGCAACCTTATATAAACTTTGTCCACATTATAATTCATAACAGTTCAATTACAGTTGGATAAACTGAACTCAAATCTTGCTTAAATTATTGGGAAGGTCTGCCGTAAGCACTTGAAGAATCATGAAGAACGGTAGAAATCGGCCTTGGGTCAAAACGGTACGAGGCTGGTTTTCATACTCAAGTACCATATCCATGTAACCTTTTCAAAAAAAAAATCTCGAAGAATGGTGTTTAACTGATGAGCCATTTGTTAGAAATAGTAAGTTCGTGATGCCCATTTTCTATTGAATATAGTGAATGAAATTCAATAAATTCAAGGGACATAAATTCATGAAAAAAAAATCCATAATGACGACTAATATTAATATTAGTCTTTGCTAGTATCCTTTTGTGAGTTTATCAAGGAAATTTATATTTTTTTAAATAATTATTTATTATGACTGCAATAATTATTATTCATAAAAAAGGAAAAAATTATTAAAATACACCTATCATCTGTTAAGCTTTTACCATGTTCCATATATTTCAACTCATGATCATGTGCATTTTGATAATAATTTAAAATATATGGGTAACCTGCTGGACACTTCAAGTCTTATGTCTGACTTGATAAATTTTTGTGAGAAAAATAATCTGATCCACATATTACTAGTAAGCACAGGTAGCATTTCATATGCTACCTTCTATCCAATGGGTTGAACCAGTGTTTTAAAACCTAGACCTGCCAAGTGGACTAGCCATTCAGAAATCTGATTTATGTTTGCAAATCTGACTGATTCTACAGTGTAAGAATCAATCCAAAAGATAAAAATAAAAAATAATTCAAAAAATGAAATATGTGTAAATGGGTGATTCAGCTACTTCGAATCGCCCGCCTACCTAACAATGTCTCTCGGCTCCCTGACAGAACTAGGCGACTCTAAGGAAACCAAACCAATTCCCAATTCCGAGAGGAGACTAGGTCAGTCTACACCATTTCTCAATTCTCTCTCTCCTTCACAAGGATCTCTCTTCCCCTCAGGCATCTCTTCTTTCTTCCACTCTCTCAAGCATCTCTCTGTCTCTCTCTTTCTTGGAGGAGAGAATGAAAAACGGAGTGAATCTCCACCCTATTTTAGTGAGAGATGCAGATTTCCTCTCTTTTTAGAGAGAGATGAATAGGGATGTAGATTTGACCTTTTTTGGACGGTAATTTGGGCTTTCCATTACAATGCCCCCGCGCCCCCAAAACAAAAAAGAGAAGAGAAAAGAGAATTATAAAAAAAAAATACTATAAATAATTGTAGGTACATTCCCTGCTTGCCAAAGCATCAGCCAAGGAGTTACTCTTTCTTTAACAATGGGAAAATTGCACCTCAAAGATGGTGCAAAATCCGTGATCTGATCAAAGATGGGATTCAATATCCAAGGAATGGTTCGAGCTCCTTTAATTCAAAAGGATGACGTTTAAAGAATCCCCTTCAACAATGATCTCCCTTAAGTTACCAATGAAAGCCGCTGTAAGACCACTTGACCCTCGGCTTCATTAGTATGGCATGGGTGGAGAGGTCCGAAGAAGGCAATCAACTGGTTTCTTGATGAATCATGAAGAACTCCTCCAATACCTGCCTGACGTGAGCCCCCCTTGGACTATTAACTTATATTTACCAAAGTGGGGAGGGGACCAAATTGATCTTCTAAATTTCTGCATTGTGTAAAGGTTTAGATTCTCTACCCTCATAGAGAGAAAAATGGAAAAATAGATGTGAAAGGACGGGACAAAAATCCATCCTCATTTGAGGGGGCGGTGCACCATTTTAATGTATAACAGCAGTTGGGCGAGCACTGTGCATGCCTGCCCATGTACTATAAAACTCGAGCTCACGTGTTGGAGTTCTACAATACTCCACTATGAACATTACTTTCCAATATATTTAACAATGGGAGGGCTTTTTATGTGGCCACACCTCAGTAATGAGATGACTTGAGTCACAAGTTAGCGCTTAATAGTTATATCTTGATTAGACAGCTAAAATTTGGGGCATGCATAGATCGTAACAAGGGTGCACATGATAAAAATATTAAAAAAATGCTTTTAATGATGAAAAATTACCAGAATACCTTTGAAAATTATAAGGGCATTTCGGTTGTTTATTTTTACAGAAAATATATATAAGTAATGATTCTATAGGACCCTCCTCCACCCATGTGTGTAGGACCTAAAAGATCACCATTAAATTTGACACACATCCCTAAAAAAGTCATCACATAGTGTGAGATTGACTTTTTTAGAGTTTCGTGCTAAATTTAATGGTGATCCTTTGAAGTCCTATACATATGGGTAGGAGAGGGTCCTATAGGATCACACCAAACGGTGCCCGCACAAAACATGCAACAATGGCATTCTGCCCATTACAGCACACAAACTTGGAAGCAAAGCAATAAACTAAAAGTGCTCAAACTAAACCTGAAGTGGCCTCTCTTTTAAGTGACCTTGAGCCCATTCTTGATTGAGAGGATCATTGAAGTTTTAGGGCTTACATTTTGGCCTTCCACCACCACCACTTGGAAATTGGCAAGGATGGTGGCCACAGCTATCTTCATTAGTGTGAAGGCCATGTCCTGCCCTAAGCAACTCCTTGGCCCTGCATTGAAGGTCATGAACTTGAATACTAGGCCAGGCTTCAGCGCCCCATCTTCTCCAATCCATCTCTCAAGCCTAAATTCTCTACAGTCCTTCCTCCATATCCACTCCATCCTCGCCATTGAATATATGGAATAAAGGATTATTGTGCCGGCCTTCACTGTCGTATCATTATGCACAGCAGCCTTGTGATGGATCGGAACCGGTGGATACAGTCTCAGTGTCTCGTACAGTGCTGCGTGGAGATACATGAGTCGGTGTAGATCTTCGAGGGGGACCCTTGTCCTCCCATGGAGCACATTCCGCAGTTCTTCTAAGATATTGGCCTCAGTATGGGGGCTCTCGAAGATGAGCCAAAAGAACCAGGAGAGAGCCACGCCAGACGTGTCCCTCCCAGCGGAGAGGAAATTCATCGCGATGTCCCGCAGGAAAGTATCGGATAGGGAACTGTTGGAACTCATGTAACTCGACATCAAATCTCCGCTTCTTCCCATGTTTTTGAGCTCAGATTTCATGATCGCGATATGTTCTGTCACAAAGTAATCAATGACGTACTGGGCATGCAACGCCCTCTTCTCTCATCCGATTTCCAGTCTCTTCATCAGCTTCCACCAGCTGCGAGGCATGCGATGCCGGAAAAATAACGCCTCTGACCCGTCATCGATGGCCTTACTGAATGGGATAACAGGGAGGCCAGGCGAAAAGCAGCCGGCTTTCCTTCCGAGGATCGAGGTGCACGTGCTATCAAATGTGAGTCTCACTAACAAATCCTGCAAGTCCACCTGTGAGCCATGGTGCGCCGCCTGGCCAGCAATGGCAACAGCCCGAATCAAGATCAACAGCCCGAATCTGTAAGATCTTGAGTTGTGGTTGCACGAAAGGTCCTGAAGTCTTTAGATTGAAAGTGCGCATGGCACATTTTGCGCTGGATCCTCCAGACTCGGACTCAGCAATGAAGATGCCATCTCCGAAAACATCATTGAAGATCTCTTTAAAGTCCTGCCCCTTGCCATAGTTGGAGAAGTTGGTCTTGACATTGTGTTTTATGTTCTCAAGGTCACAAGTGACTATAAACTCATGGTTGGTCAGTGCAGGGCCCAAGAAGTAGAAGGTGCCAGGGGCTCGGTTCAGGGTTTGGGTCAGATCCTCGAAGATGCAGCGCGCGTTGATGGCGAGGGAGGGGAGCATGCCAAGCAGGGGCCAAGAGACAACGGGTTTGTTGATGTAACGCATGGAGAGGAAGCAAATGGTGCAGAGTAGGAGTTCAGGCCAATTTGGATTTGGAAGGCCCATGGAGTAGAGAATCGGAAGCCCCTCGGACGTGAAGATTTATATAACTACATGATGGCAAAACAACCTAACAAACTGCGATCATGACCACTAGGAAACCACAAGAGAGGTTCTTATATTTCATTTGATGTTCCCTTGCAACGGTTGTATAAGGCATATTCATGTAAAACCTCTTTTGTTTTTTTAATAAAACGGGTAGGGGCCCAATATCTAGAACATTTATTGATAGATTTTTATTTGGCCGGGTCGCCAATCTAAATCCAGATTTGCTGATCTAGACGATTTTTCAAATAGGTGATATCAATGTTTGAAAACTCGTTGATTCGGATCTGAATCACCTTATCTGTATCTAAAACCGTATCTGAATTGAAAATCGTTCAAAATGATCTGAATCAAGTGATATATCGCCAATCTAAATCCAGGTTTTCTGATCTAGATCCATTTTTCAAATGGGTGATATAAAGGTTTGAAAACTCATTGATGAAGATCAAAATCACCTTATCCGTATCTAAAACCTTATCCGAATATACTTTGGTCCCTTTAAAAGGAAGCAATCTCGTACCGGTTGTCTATCTAAACCGGAAGATTCCAAATGGACTCGATTTTTCTACCCGTACCGGTTGTATGTCAGAACCGGAAGATTTCGACTGGACCGGGTTTTTCCGCATTTTTTCAGTGAGCATTATATTACGCGGCCCACAAGTTCGTGGGCACAATTGTGGTGCGAGAATTCACAATTGCTCTTTGTTCTTTGGCTCCTTCAGCTTTGCTTCGCTCTCTTTCGTAATGAATTGTCGCTCTTGCTCAAGAAGCTACAAAATACGAAATGACCATCTCGGCTTGCTCCATGTCCTCATGACAATATATGGCCCAAAACTTCGCCGAACAACACGAAAAGAGGGCCCAAGAACAACACGAAAAGAGGGCCCAAGCTATGTGGATGGGAAGAGGCACTTTTTGGGGACTTAGATATCATTTGCATATTTTTTTAGGGTCATTTTTTGTTTTTTTATAATGATTTCGTGATTACTTTTTTATTTACTTTATTCTATCATTTCATCAAGCCTCATGGGTTTTGAGTACACCATGTTTCAAAGGGTAACTCTATGAATCCCATGCTTTTTAATATTTTATGAGTTTGAAAAGGCTTTTGAAATTATTGAAATTATGCCTAACTTAGGAGAGAGAGTGTAGTTTTTGTGTGCTTACTTGAAAATCTACTATCTTTCACTGAGGAGAGTGAAGACTTAGTGCTTAATGAAATATACCCCTCTCCCACCATACTCCTTAGTTCGACTGCACTTTCATCCTATATCATACTCGCTATCACTTATATTTCTTATTACTTATACACCACACCTACTTATACACTACATTTACATATATGTACCATACGTACCCATACATCACATCAACCTATACACCACACTTACCAATACACTTCCACCATACTCTTATACCACCTAGCCGTCGGTCCCTAGCCGCCGGTCTCTTCCCTTGTCCTAGATCACTCTCTAAGGGGATCGGTGCCTTGGTTAAGCGACATGAAACGTCTCGGCGATCACTTTAGCCTGGTCTTCAGGGTGCTTAAGCCTCATGCCTAGTACCTTCTCCATCTTAGGAGGTGACATTGGAGGGCTGCCGGATTTATTGAGTGGTTTCCTCATGCCTTAACCTAGTGTGTTGGAAATTGATTTTAAAGGCATAATGGAGATTTTCATTATCAAATGTGCTTTTGGACGAGGATTTGAGGTGAGGTTTCATTTTGCTTTTTTAAACCCCAGGCCTCAGTCATTAAATCCCACGTGGACCACGTTATGAGATGCCACGTAAAGCACAAATCTAAGTCACGCTTGATATAGTATCAGATTACAACAAAGGACAGATGACTGTGCCCACACAAAACATGCAACAATTGAAATCCTGCCCATTACAACACACAGAGTTGGAAGCAAAGTAGTAAACTTAAAGTGCTCAAACTAAGCCTGAAGTGACCTCTCTTTTACGGTGACCTTGAGCCCATTCTTGATTGAGAGGATCACTGAAGTTTTAGGGCTTACATTTTGGCCCTCCACCACCTCCACATGGAAATTGGCAAGTATGGTGGCTACAGCTATCTTCATCTGAGTGAAGGCCATGTCCTGCCCTAAGCAACTCCTTGGCCCAGCGTTGAAGGTCATGAACTTAAATTCTAGGTCAGGCTTCAGGTCCCCACCTTCTCCAATCCATCTCTCAGGCCTAAATTCTCTACAGTCCTTCCCCCATATCCACTCCATCCTGGCCATTGAATAAATCGAATAAAAGATCTTTGTGCCGGCCTTCATCGTCGTCCCGTCTGGAAGAACGTCGTCATGCACAGCAGCCTTGTGATCGATTGGAACCGGTGGATACAGTCTCAGTGTCTCGTACAGCGCTGCATGGAGATACACGAGCTGGTGTAGATCTTCGAGAGGGACCCTTGTCCTGCCATCGAGCACATTCCGCAATTCTTCTATGATCTTGGCCTCAGTATGAGGGTTCTTGAAGATAAGCCAGAAGAACCAGGAGAGAGCCACGCCAGAAGTGTCCCTCCCGGCAGAAAGGAAATTCACCGCGGTGTCCCGCAGGAAAGTATCGGATAGGGACCTGTTGGAGCTGATGTAACTCGACATCAGATCTCCGCTGCTTCCCACACTTCCGAGCTGAGATTTGGTGATTGCGATCTGTTCTGTCACAAATTTATCGATGACGCGCCGGGCATGCACCGCCCTCTTCTCCCATCCGATTTCCAGTCTCTTCATCAGCTTCCACCAGCTGCGAGGCACGATGTGTCGGAACAAGAGGGCCTCTGTCCCGTCATCGATGGCCTTGCTGAACGGGACCACAGGAAGGCCGGGGGAAAGGCAGCCGGCTCTCCTTCCAAGGATAGAGGTGCACGTGCTATCAAATGTGAGTCTCATTAACAAGTCCTGCAAGTCCAACTGTGAGCCTTGGCTTGCCGCCCGGCCCAGCAATGGCAACAAGCCCGAATCGGTAAGATCTTGAGTTGTGATCGCAAGAAAGGCCCTGAAGCCTTTAGATTGGAAGTGAGCATGGCACATTTTGCGCTGGATCCTCCACGACTCGGACTCAGCAATGAAGATGCCATCTCCGAAAACATCGAAGATCTCTTTAAAGTCCTTGCCCTTGCCATAGTTGGAGAAGTTGGTCTTGACAATGTGTTTTATGTTCTTAGGATCACAAGTGAGTATGAACTCAAGGTTGGTCAGTGCAGGGCCCAAGAAGGAGAAGGTGCCATGGGCTCGGTTCAGGGCTCGGGTCAGATACTCGAAGAAGCAGTGCGTGTTGATGGCGATGGAGGGGAACATGCCAAGCAGGGGCCAAGAGACAACGGGTTTGTTCCTTTGCTTCATGTAATGCATGAAGAGGAAGAAAAGGGTGGCAAGGAAGAGTTCAGGCCAATTTGGAAGGTCCATGGAGTTAGAGAATTGAAAGCTCCTCAAAATGGGACGTGAAGATTTATATGACAAATACAGGATGGGAAAAAGTACCTACAAAGCTAGATCATGAACACTACGAAACCACAAGAGAGAGAAGGACCACTAGAATACATTTGAGAGAGAGAGTTCTTTTCGTTAGAGAGAGAGCGAGATTTGTAGCAAGGAAATAAAGTCTATTTGTGTGTGTGTGAGAGAGTGAGAGAGATAGAGAGAGAGGTGGTGTAGGGTGGCGAGGTATGGGTTGCTCTCTTAGGGGGTGTGGAGGTTGTATGGGATGGCGAGGTATGGGCAGGTGTCTTATTCTAATGTCCTATAAATAGCCTGAAACTAGTAAATGTCCTACACCACACTCCAATTATTGTTTACAGCACCATGAGGTTGTGGGTTCGAACGGACACAACTATTGTTCCTGGCATAAAAATATAAGAATATTCAAAAGATAAAATAAGAATATATAGTCATCCAAGTCAATGTTGGACCCTCACGATATTAAACATGAGCAACTTGCTTTATCCGATAACCAGAACAGCATCAATCATTAATGACCGGTACTTATATAAAATATAGATTGTCCAATTTGGAACTGTTCCGACGCGTTACCATGTACTTTTTTATGCATTTTTCAAAATAAAATAAAAAAAATATGGTTAATGTATTAAATAGTAAATCTCTTATGAATTATCCGATCAATTTCTTCTTTATTTTATTAAAGTAATTCTTCAGTTATTATATAACCCAAAATTTCAATTAAAGTCGGTTAGTGCAACTTTTGTTTTTTTTTTTATTTTTAATAAAATTTTTATTCGGTCCGAAGATGCTATCTTTAGCCCGCATTTTAATTTTTTGTTTTAGTAGGGGAGTGCCCAAGCGGTCTGATGTTCAAATCCTTAGACTGATGCTAAACTGCCTGACTTCCCCATTATTAAACCGCTGTTTATCTTAAAAAACAAGAAACAAAAAGTGGTCTAAAAATAGCATCTTCATACTGCTATTTTTCTATAAAAAAACAAAAAAAAAAGCGCGGTGTGACGATGGCTCTGCTATTTATCTCAAAAAAATAAAATAAAATAAAGAGCGCTAGGAAACGCAGAGTGCAACATGTGTAGCAAACGCAGAGAAAAATAATCGATATATCACACCCATAAGAGAGCAGATATAACACCCATAAGAGAGACAAAGAGAGAGAGAGAGAGTGAGAGAGAGAGAGAGCCGGTTTTCAAACAACTAGAACCTAAATCTTAAAAGAGGCATGAGTTACAAAGAACTCCTAGAGAATTTTCACATTTCTTGGCCCAAGATCTGATCAAACAGGAAGACCCAATGAGCATGCATCAGATAAAAGTCCAAAGACTGAATGAAAGCAGAAATTCATGGATCGACACATTGAACCATGTGTAGATATGCCTCTATATCTGTCCATCTATCTATTATCTATTAAGTACATTAAACATATATTTTATGGGTAGGAGTAGCCTCACAAAACCATATATATATATTACTAATTATTTTTTTAATATTTTTTTTTTAAGTGAACCTTACGAGAAGAATAAACTCAAAAAATTTAAAATGATTTGAATTTGTACAAAAAATAAAAATTCAAATATAAAATAAGGTCATGCCTGTCAAAATGCCAATCTAGGCCGTTGGCTGGCAGTGTGGTTGTTGAAATGTGAGCCTCTTAATAAATCAAATTTTGAGATGGATTTTAGGGCTTAGTTTATAAGGACATATAATCTCTAACATGAAGATCATGAATATAAAAAAAAAAAAAAAAATTAAAAAAACTAGAAATAACAGTTATAATAAGAAAACATTTGGACCGTTAGTTTTCATTGTTTTTAGATGGAACACCTACTTGCATCAATCTTTAAGATAGATGCTTTACATTTTCTGGACTGCATATTAAGCAATGACAAATTTGAAATTTTCACAAAAGAACATTGACATTTTAGAAGTTAGTATCGTGGAACTTTATTTGGAGAGTGCTCTTGTTTTTTAGTTAAAATTTCAATTTTATCCCTTGTAGAGATGACAAAAATACCTTTTGTCTTGTAGTAATATTTACAAATTTTCCCCATAAAAGTAACTTTTTTTAAAAAATAAACAACAAATTAATAAATCCACCTTCACAACTCTATCTATCTTGAACCTTAGTAATTTGAAGGGTCGTGAAGTTTAGATTATACCTATATATATATATATATGCGCCTCAAAAATCTATCGGGAAAATGTTATTTTAATGTTGAAAAACCCTCTAATTGAGCATCTCAACATTAAGATGTATAATTATGAACGAAAAAAGAATTTTGAGTCCGAAAAATAGTGCATCTTACAACACATTATCTAGACCATCCATTTTTAAAATTTTCATATGTTTATAGATTTACTTGATTTTAACTATTTTTGAAGTTTAAAAATTTATAATCATATATGAAAATAAATTTTGGGATAATCCTAAAAATATTTTACATCAACCCTCTTATTTGGGCGTCAGGGGTCCTTTTATGTTCCTTTTTAACCTTTTTGTTGGTAAGGCAATTCCCACTTTGTCTTTAATTATTTTCTTTAATGACTCTCTCTTATTTTTTATTACAATTCTTTTTTATTATAAGATAAAACTCTCTCTCTTATTTATTTGTACAACTGTCTCTCTCTCTACTTTAAATGCTCTTTATTCTCTCTCTATCTTAGACGAATCCTTTTTATTATGTTAAATATACTCCCTCTCTATCTCTTCTATTTTATGATATAATAATTTTTTTTTAATGTTAGAAAGAGACACGCATTTGGAGATGTTGATTATATCTGATGTATGATACTGGATGTGAACGTCAATCTCTTTCAACTCCAATAACATTTAAATTTGAATTTAAGGCATAACTTCTTCCTGTCTCCTTCCCTAAAAGATACGACTTACCCTTTCTCTACTCTCTCTATACCTTATACTATTTAGAGCTTAATTATATACTTTATTTTAAGAAACTGTACTGAGACCATTTACCTTTGATACAAGGTGGTCGTAATTATCTAAAAATATCTGATGTAAAGTTTGATAACTTGGATATGTGACAAAGTTCGAAAAAATTTCATTTGAAAATTGAGGTTGGTTAATAGAATAATTGCAGCCACCTAATTTCATTTATAATGGTCAAGATTAATGTCTCACCTTGTACCAAAAGTAAATAGTCTCGTGCTATACTATCTCTTTTTTTAAGGGAAAAGTTTATATAGAGCCGAGGCTCTAAACAATCAAATTGGAGCCTATCACAAAAATTTAACTAGAAGAGGTTAGTTTTATGCTCAAATATCCTCAAATTGATCATCTCAACATCAAGATATATGGACATGAGAAAAAAATGGATTTCAAGTTTTAGAAATAGTATATTTTGTAACGCATTTTTGGACCATCAATTTTTAAGATTTTCAAGTTTTCATAGATCTGTCGATCTACACTACTTTTGAAGCTTTAAAATTTTATAAATAAAGATGAAAATATATTTTAAAGCTATCACAAAATTTTTTAGTATTGAAACCACATCTCTTGACACTATTTGAAGGTAGGCTCTAATTTGAATGCTTAGAGCCTAGGATCTATATAGACCTCACTCTTATTTTAATACTTGTAAGAAAAGGGAAGGGTTTATATAGGTCTAAGCCTCTAAAAATTCGAATTAGAGCCTACTTAAAAGATTTTACTTGAAAAGGTTGATTTGATGCCAAATATCCTCAAATTGATCATCTAGGCATCAAGATGCATAGACACAAGAAAAAACTGGATTTCAAGTTTTGGAAATAGTGCATCTTGTAACGCATTTTTGTACCGTCAATTTTCAAGCTTTTCAAGTGTTTATAGATCTACTTAGTTGACAGTATTTTTGAAGCTTTAAATTTTATAATTAAAGCTGAAAACTATATTTTAAGGCTATGACAAATATTTTCAATATTGAAAGCACATTTCTCGATACTATTTGAAGGTGGGCTCTAATTTGATTGTTTAGAGCCTCGGCTCTATACATACCTCACCCATAAGTAAATGATATATTTACTTATTGAAGTAAAAGTAATCAATTAGGCTAATTATGATGCAAATTCTATTAGTTATTTTAATACTTATAAAAAAATGACATATTTATTTATAAAAGTAAATATAATTCAATTAGACTATGAGATTGTATACAATGGGACCATTTACCATTGATACAAGGTGATCACAATTCCTTACAACCATTTGATGTAAAATTTGATAGCTGCTTGGATGTCTCATGAAGTTCTTGAAAATTTATTTTGAAGTTTGTGAATGGTCAATGGCATATTAGGCCACCTTGTATCAAAAGTAAATTGTCTCTATCATACCCACCCTATTATTACAAAATAACATATACGCCATTTCTCTTTGCCTCTCTTTGATAGGACTAGCTATGAACTTAGACCGAACTTGGGCCCACTAAGTATACCCTACACAGGTCTGGGTATGAATTCAAACCTTGGACCCGAAAGGAAGGTCCGGGTCCTTCATCATAGACCCAAAGATTTTTAGGCATGGATCCAAGTACTACTGGACCCACCCCATACCCGACCAGGACCCGAAGTTTCTTATCCCTTTTGCTTTTTCATTCTATCTACTCATCTTTTATGGCATACCCTCTCTCATTGGCTCTCTAAATATTTTGATGTCGGACAAAAATATTTTTCCAAACCCCACCTGCGAAGCAACCACACTTTTCTCTCTCCTTAACCCCTCCCACATACGGAGACCAAAGCATAAAAACTTTCTCTCTCTAACCTATGACTTCTATGGGAGTGTTGCACCAGTTGAACATTGTCTTTACTCGAACCAGTAAACTAAGAAGCCCTAATTTCCAGCTTGTAGTTTATCTTATTGTTCTTCTTCCTTTCCCTCGTATCCTCCACCCCAAAACCCTAGATCTAGAAGCCCTCTCGAGAAACAGTTTGATTCATGCAGATGGAAACCCTAATTGCATTGGATTGTGTAGTGTGCATAAAGCGAAAGCACCGGAAGCCATTACCTAAACCATTAGTGACCACACTAGCCTAGTACCCTATAATCCCCTAATGTGTAGTCCATAATCCCTAAAAGATCCTTGCAAGATACCTTAAAGGCATTCAATTTACCCTATACTTATCGTAATTTACATATATATCCAGTCTATCCAAATCTATCCAGAGTTGTCCTAAGCTACCAAATCTTATTTAAATATGTCTAATCCTATTCAAAACAACAGGGTAAATCTCGGCAAAAAAACAACAGGATAAAGCTCGGCAAAAAATTTAGACCAGACTACCAACATTGGATTCAACAGGACCTTTGGCACCATCTAGTAGTCGGCGGGGCTTAACAACTCGGGGCACGTTGCTGGGCACAATGGGCTCAGTGATGCGGATTGCGTCCCTGAGGCCCATGACCTTTGGAGTTTTTTTTCGAAAAGCTAGTCCTGTTGCTGATATGAGATTTGGCTATAAATAACCCCTTTCGGTATTGTTTTTGGGTTAAATAAAAATCCTTAAGTTAGAGAGGCCTAGAAACCCTAGGATCAAGTATATGCTAAAGCCCCAACCTTCTAGCCTTCAAAAGACTAGAAACCATAGATCATTCAAACCTAAATCCTTACGATTACAACAACCATTAAATCTAATTTCTCTAGCAGTAGGCCACTAGCCATTGAAGCTCCTAAAGCTAGAGAACCTTAGGGAAGAGAAAAGATACTACGACAAAAAAATATAAACCGGGCCACCAACTTTGGCTGTTGTGCCACGGGGACAAGCTTTCATGTAAAAAACTCTCTGAGTTTATTCTTTGAAAACTTTTCTTTCATTTCCTTTCCTTTTCTTTTCGATTTTAATGGTTTCCTTTCTTTTTTTCCACGATCTCAAACCTGCCATGGCCGAGGGTGTATAGGGAGAAGTTTCGTTCTTGTGGACCCATTTTCTGACATACAACCATTACAACAATCCCACAGACAAATAATGGTGTATCACATTTGTATTAGAGAGATAGATAAAATAGGGAAAGGTTTCTATATTTCCTACAGCATAGAAGATGTATACTCCTCCCCCCCCATCCAGCAGTTCAATTTAGATCAAGTGAGCCACTGACTATTTAATCCAAATCTGATGCCTCATAGTATTGTATTTTTAAAATTTTCTAATATAAATTGTATGAACATGATATTTGGTACGTGTCATCTTCTCAATAGGTCGCACCTAACAAAATATTAAAAATAATTTTTTTGATAAAATATAATGACCAAAATACCTCTGACATTTTGGGGGTATTTTAGTCATTTTATTTTATTGGAAATATTTGTTTCATATTTTTACAAATGTGAGTTTAAGAGAGGAGACAATTATGATAGAATGTCGCAATACCAAGTGATTTCAGTAACTGTGGAAGACATTACTCCATATATCACATTCTTTTTACTACTCCAAGACAATAGAGACTTCGTAAAGAAAATACAAAATCCTGATACTGACTTTCTTGTATCGGGATGTCTAACTCAGTCAACATTAAAATAGGTGATAAGGTTGACCTGTTTTCCACCAATGAGAAAGAAAAGACCATCACCTAGGGTACCCTTCACATATTGCAAAATCCTTTTAGTTGCTCTGAGGTGCATCTCATAAGGATCATGCAATTATTAACATACTTGATTGACAACATAAGTGATCTCTCGTAAAGTAAATGTAAGGTATTGTAGGCCACCAACAATACTTCTATATATTTTTGGATCTTGAACATGATTACCATCTCTAGTAGATAATTTTTTTGTTGTGACAATTGGCGTTGGTAATGGTTTACAGTTAGTCAATCCAAATTTTCTTAACTGATCCAATGCATACTTGTATTGTGTCACTTTCATGCTTTGTCTTGTGCCTCTACACCTAGGAAATGCTTTAGATTTTCAATATTCTTTATAGCAAATTGTGCTTGCAGCATTATCTTTAGTTACTTTATTTCATCCTCATCACTCCCTATTACAATGATATTATCAACAAAAAGAAGCACTATCAGTAGCTTTTGTCCTTCTGTTTTGATAATAGGGAGTTGTTTGGAACACTTTGAGAATAACCTCACATCATAAAAGCTTTGTAAAAGCTTTCAAGCCAAGCTCGCGGGGCTTGATTGAGACCACATATGACATTCTTTAATCTACACACAAGATCAAACCATTTGAATTCTTTATACCCGGGTGGTTGCTCCATGTAGACTTCTTCTTGGATATCACAATACAAAAAGATATTTTTTACATCTAATTGATGTAACCTCTAATCATAGAGTTTAGCCATCACTAATGCTAGTTTGATAGTTTTATCTTTACAACGGAACTAATCTCGTAGTTCAAGGTTTCTTCATAGTTCAACCCATACTTTTGATTATAACCTTTAGTCACCAATCTCGCTTTGCATCTTTCAATAGCGTCATCAGCTTTGCACTTAATCTTTTATACCCATCTACATCCAACACCATTATTACTTTTTGCTCTAGGTACAAAATTTCAAGTATGGTTTTGATGAAGAGCAAACAATTCTTCATTCATGACCTCAATTCACATTGGGCTTTTGATGGCTTCTGTGTAGGTTACTTGGTTCTGTATGAATTTACTTTTCGAAACTTGTTCACCCTCATGTTTGATACATTTGTGATGTTCTTAATGAGATCTTCCTTTGCCACTCTATGGATAATGTTTTGGTTATACAAAAACCAATTTAATGCTTGGTAGGAGAGGAGCATGCAAAGAGCTAAAGACTAGGGTTAGCAATGGATTGCCCGGACTAGGCCAGCCCATTCGGTCGGCCCCTAAGGTGGGGCTAGGGCCATTGCTGGACACTAATTGATAATATTTCTGTTTGTGTTTGATGGCCAAGAACCGGGACTGGGCCAGCCCTATTGGTACAAGAGCTGGGCCATGGCCACGCCTAAGCCCCGCCTGTTGCCACCCTTGCCAAAGGCTATACCTCGTTTATAGTTGGAATTAGATGAGTTGATCTGTCTACCTAATTCAAAATGGGAGAAATCAGCACTCTCTACCAAATTTTTATAAATAATATTTTGTATCCTCTTATTCAATGCAAGATGGAAGCAAATAAAGCATCTAAACTAATTGCAACTATATAAAACAAAACAATGGCCATATCCAATGAGGTTGTCGCCCCAAGTAATTGGCCAATCCGGTCTGTTATAAGTCGGGATCATAGCAATGAAATCATAGTTTTTAATGCAAATTTTCCAAAAATATTGGTGATATTTCAAATGGTGTAATTCATGCCCTAAACAATAAGGTGCACCTTCAACGAGTGTTGAAAGATGTTTCAATATTCGAAATCTTTGTAACGGCTTGAAACTCTATTTTTATCTCTAATTGTAAATTTTAAAGTTTGAAAAATAATGTAGATTGAACAGATCTATGAATACTTGAAAAACTTGAAAATTGACTGTCCGAAAGTGCATTACAAGATGCACTATTTCCAAGATCTAAAATCCATTTTTTCTCATGTCTATATAATTTGAAGACAAGATGATCAATTTAAAGATTTTTGCGCATCAAAATAAATTCTTTTAACATCTTTTAACAAAATTTTGAAGTGTGCCTTAATTTGAATGTTTAGGGCCTCGCCCTTATATAAACGTTTCCCGATTTTAAAAGCAAAATTCTACTTCTTCAAAAGATCAGCAAAAATTGCACGATTTTCATAAAGATGTTAAAAACACTCCTTTGTTTATCTTATTTAAAAAACTTATTTAGAATACTTTTAACATTTCCAAATTCAAAATATTTTCATATTCACCTTCCTTCATTTGAAAACTTTTAATTTAGTAACATGGTAACTTGCTAAATTTAGGATTAAATCAAGAGAAGTATTTGATAACTTGTTATGTAGGATTAAATTAAAGGGAAAACGACCTATAAGCCCCTCCCTAACATTTTCATTTCTATTAACCCCTTGGGTTAACCAAAATCCCTTGCACACCTTCAAGTTTTATACTTTGGGACCATTAGGCCCCTAATTATATTTTTCTTTGTTCTTTTTACAAATTTGATTTTTTTATTTTACAAAATATCAAACCCATTAATCATCCATATTTTTTTTGTGACTTGATATATAAATTTTATTGATGATAATAATTTATAATTAATATAATTAATTAATAATTATAATAATTATAATAATAACAATAATAACAACAATAATATATTAATTGTTAAATATTTCATCTGTTATAAGTATTTTAATAAATTTTTTTAATAAATAAATAATAATAACCATTAACAATAGTAACAAATATCTTGATTAACCATTTTTCAAGTTCAATCGATATTGATATAATTGTAAAATAGGTCATAATCTTAAAGAAAAATTCATGTTTTTGTTTTTCATGTCTAAATTTATAGAGTGGGATCCATGGTGGTAGGATTGGTTTTCGGCAACGGAAGAGAAAGGGAAGGGGAAAGTTTTGTAAAATAAAAAGATCAAATTTGTAAAAAAAAGAAAAAAAAAATACAATTAGGGGGCTAACAGTCTCAAAATTTTAAATTTGAGGGGATACAAAGGATTTTGGTGAACTCAAGAGGCTAATAGGGATGAAAGTTTTGGAGAGGGGGTTAAAAGTCATTTTCCCGAAATTAAATGGACTACGTGATCTCACATTCTTTTTGAAACTTCCAAAAAAAAGTACTTCTAAAATTGAAATTTTTTAGAATCAGGTTTTTTTTTTGGTAGAAAATCAAAGCGTAAATTTAGAACATGAGGTCATCTTTTAAATACCTGTAATTGCATGCAAGTTGTACACATTTTTTTGGTGCCTAAAATTTCAAAAGCAAAAACCATCTTTTTGTTAATTCTAACATGTACGCAGTCATTTGCTAATAAAAAAGAGAAAGAAACAAAGCAAAATGAGTTTATCGTGTACATTTATTTTCAATCACCCCGAGGTGTTCTCGTCCGGTATTGTGAGGAAAGTCCCACATCAGATATTCAACAGGAACGAAGCGTCTTTAAAGGGTTTGAATTGCTAAAGAGCATTCTCGGAGTTTTTGTCATGCTTAGCCTGTTTTGTTGGGTTATTGGGGCCTAGCCCGACAGACGCTTTATTCAATAATTAAAATTTGGCAAGAGTACGATTTCATGCATAAAATATGGGTGGGCTGCCACCCTATTTTTAGAAAAAATTTAAAAATTGCATAAGGCACACGAAAAGACATGGTAATCGGGAATTGGTAAAATTTGGCTGCAGTAAGATTCATAAATAAAATAGGGGAAACACCTTTGTACGTTTTATTTTTTGTTTTTATGTCTTAATAGACTCAAATATTCAAAATATACTTTTTATTTATTTGTTTTCATATCTCAATAGACTCAAAGATTCAAAACCTTTATTTTTTATTTTCATTTCTCAATAGACTTAAATATTTAGAATATACCATTTATTTTTTGTTTTCATATCTCAATAGCCTCAAAGATTAAAATATATCTCTTAACCCCCTGACTAACTTTACCCACTTTTAACTATTTTTTTTAGCCTTAACAAATATAAAAAAGACATGCTCATTCTCGTCTTTTCACGTTATATATTTTGCCAAATGTCTCGGTCTCTAACATTCACCCTCTTTGTCTCTCTAACGAAAGGGAGAGAGAGAGAGTGAGAGACACAGGGGGAGAGAGAGCGAGAAAATAGGTAGAGAGAGATTTAGGAAAAAATCACGTAAAGAGAGAGAAATGATGGTGTTTAGAAAGGACATGTCTTTCTTATATTTGTTTGGGGCAAAAAAATAGGTTTAAAGAGGATAAAGTTAACTTAGGGAGTTAAAAGATATAAAACTTAGAATTTTTATGACCCAAGATATGTTTTGAAACTTTGGGTCTGTTGAGATATAAAACTTTAAAAGAAGGGGTACAGAGATATTTTCCCCATAAAATATGAGTGGGGTGACGTCCCTTTAGAGTGAATGTTTTGAATCGGTGAACGAGATGGGGAATTGGGTAAATCACGATATATGAAAGGATCTATAATGGGTAGGTGTGAAATTTGATTTAGATCGAGTGATTCTGGCCGGGATTGAGAGAAACTGTATTAAAAAGAAGGAAAATATTGTACCAAAAAATAAGTACATGTTTGTATAATTTTCACACTCCCCTTCAAAATCAAGATGACTGTGAAATCACTCTCCCTCAAACTTAAGGTGAGTTTGAAATCTAATTTAGATAGCCCGATTTTGGTCCGGATTGTTAGAAATTGCATGTACTAAAAATGAAAAAAATACTATAGAGGATGAAGTAACGAAAAACTCAATCATCCAATAGAATTGAATAATGGAAAACTCAATCATTAAACATGATCGAGTAACAAAAAATGTGATCATTAACCAGGATCAAGATATTCGATCATCAAATAGGAGGCCCTTGGAAGATGATCGAGTAACAGAAAACTTGTTCATCAACCAGGATCAAGATATTCGATCATCAAATAGGAGGCTCTTGGAAGATGATCGAGTAACAGAAAACTTGATCATCAATCAGGATCAAGATATTCGATCATCAAATAAGAGGCCCTTGGAAGAGTCAACAGAAATCAATAACGGATCAACAAGCACATTTGAACTTTAGATTTGGAATTGAGAACTGTAAGATCCAAAACTGATAAGAGAGTCGAAACATGACTCGTCAGAAAGACAAGACCAGAGTGTCGAAACACAACTCAGCAGAGAGACATATCAAAGAGTCAAAACATGACTTGGCAGAGACATATCAAAGAGTCGAAATATAAGTTGGGAGATATTTTGCAGATGGTGCAGATCGGCCTTTTTCAGAGGTGGATTTAGAGCGGGATTCAAATTCAGAGCTTTAACCATAAAGAGAACATAAATAGATCCTCTAAAACACCCATTGCACCAGCCATTACATCATGAACAAAATGCCGTCTCAATAAAACCCGAAGGATACAACCCAAACCTTGCAACGGACTACAATGCAACAATCGTTGAAAAGCCGAAACCACCATGCAAACCGATCATCCAATCACATTTTCAAGGTGAATCGAGAAAGAAAACTCAAAAGCAACCTCCAAACCCAACATCTAACAACCCAAAATATAACTGGAGAGAGAGAGAGCATAAGAGGCAAAGACCTGCTGGAGAAGATAACAAACGATGACAAAAAATTTGATGGGTTACGAAATTTGGGGAACCATTGGTAAAGGACTTTGGTCTCGCATGAAAGTAAACCCCCCTGACAAAAGAGAAGCAGCACGAGAACGGTAGAGAGAGAAAGCACGGTTTGGAAGAGCAAAACTTAATCCTAAACATAAATCAAGAGGAAAACAATCTTTGCTCTGATACCACGTTAGAAACTGTATTTTTGTATATTTAAGCCTTAATCACCCATGGAAGATGTATTTGAGAGCTTATAGAAGATGTGAACAAGAGCCCAATTTGTAAGGTTACAATGCAGTGTACTACTAAAGAAAGTAACATATGCAATAAACCACATTTTTAATATGGGTCACAATCATTCTTGTCCATTATATTTCAAATTGGGTGATTGTAAGAGTGTCATTAAAAAGACTCAAAGTTCAAAACAAAAATTTCTCGGACTTCGTGACCAGCCCAAGCCATCCAATTTGATATATAATGAGTAGGGGTATTTGTGACGTCCTTGTAATAAACATAAATGATCTTATTTTATACAATCCCTTTAATATATACAACATTTTAATATTAAAGTTGATGTATATGTATCATCAATAAAGGAGTTGTGGGTTCAACCAAGATGCCCTTTGTTGTTAGATATCTGGCTGAAACTACATATTTTTGCACCAAAACTACAGCTTTAGATTGCTTCCCTCCTAAAGCCTTGCGGTTCAATCTTTCCAAACAAGTTGGATTGCTTCCGACACCAGAACCACATCTTTTGGCACTATTTAGAGGTGCGCCTTGCTTGGATTGTTTAAGGTTGATGCTTTAGACAAGGCCAAGATTTCTACTCTTCCTCTACTACATAAAGCTTATATGCTTCCCCTTATCCAACCGTCCATTGTGAATGAACGGCTGAGATGATCCCAATCACAATGTCACATCTCTACATTATTTTAGTTTTAATTTTTTCTAAAAATTATTTTGATACCAAAATTTGGGCATCTACTCCTCTATTAAACCCACACTTGTAAAAACAATAAAATAAAATAACAAATTTTTAATAAAATAAAATAACAAAAATACCAATCTCCACCTTGGCTTGAATTTTGTCAAGCCACCCTGAAGACAACCTGAAGATGTCTTCTTCCTCGTACCTCCATAAAGGTACGTGACTGCACCCTTACCTGTCATGGGGTGCTTCCCTCACTCTCAACAATGAGTGACATTAAGCAAGTCCAAGCAAAGCTTGAACTTCTCCGTAGCGACCGACTTTATAAGTGTATCTGCAGGGTTGTCATTTGTATGAATTTTCTTCAAGTGAATGATTCCTTCTAATACAAGCTTCTTGATCTTATGATATCTCACATCAATGTGTTTTGTCTTTGTATGAAACACTTGATTCTTTGCAAGATTTATGACACTTTCACTATCACAACGCATCACAGTACCTTCTTGCTTCACCCCCAACTCACGAGCCAAACCAGTCGACCAGATCACCTCCTTTACAACCTCAACTGCTGTCATGTACTCTACCTCTGTCGTAGACAAGGCAATCGTGGGTTGAAGCATTGCCTTCTATGAAATAGGTCCACTTGCTAGTGTGAAGATATACCTTATAGTAGACCTTCGCTTGTCAGCATAGTCGGAATCGATATATCCCACCATTTTTGTAGAGCTTCTCTTCATGCTGAACGTAATTATGAGATCTAACGTCCCCCCTCAGATATCTGAAAATCCACTTGATTGCATTCCAATGCTCCCTGTCAGGATTACTCATGTATCGACTAACAACACTGACAACATGAGATAAATCCGGCATGCTACAAACCATAGCATCTATGCGGCTTCCGACTGCGCTAGCATAGGGCACTAGAAACATCTGCTCTATCTCTTCATCCGTAGTGGGACTTTGTTGTTCAGATAACTTGAAATGACTCACCAATGGAGTGCTAACTAACTTGGCCTTTTCCATGTTGAAACGTTCCAGCACCTTTTCAACATACCTTTTCTGAATTACCTAGAGTTTACCTGCACTTCTATCTCTGTGAATCTCCATAGCAAAGATCCTATTAGCAGCCTCCAGATCATTCATATCAAACTCAGAACTTAACATAGACTTGAGAGAGGTTATGTCAAATGCATTCTTGGCAGCAATGAGCATGTCATCAACATAAAACATCAAGAGAATAAGAGAATTATCATCAAGGACTTTAGAAATAAACACAACAATCATACTCACTTCTTGAATAGCCAATCTGCATCATGAAAGAGTCGTAGCGCTTGTACCACTGTCTAGGTGATTGCTTAAGACCATAAAAGTGATCTCTTGAGCAAGCAAACTTAATCTTCCTTTCCATGCACCTTCAAGCCTTCAGGTTGCTCCATAAAGATTTATTCCTCCAGATCACGATGAAGAAACATTGTCTTCACATCATGCTGTTCTAACTCCAAATCAAACATGGCTACTAAAACAAGTAATATCCTTATTGAAGTGTGCTTGACAACCGGATAGAATATTTCATTGTAGTCCACTCCCTCCTTCTGAGCATAGCCCTTTGCTACGAGCCTAGCCTTGAATCTCTCACATTCCTTTTCTGTTGCTGCCTCTTTTTTCCGAAAGATCTACTTGCACCCGATCACTTTCCTTCCCATGGGCCTCTTGATAAGCTCCCAAGTCTTGTTATTTTTCAGAGACCCCATCTCCTCCATCATGACTATCATCCATTTATCACTTAGAGCATCTTCGAAGGAGTTGATTTCCCTAATATCAACAGTTAGAGTAAAGGCTACCACGTCCGTAAAGCCGTATCTCACAGAGGCTTTGTGAATACGCTTCTTTTTTCCTTTTGCCAAACTGTAGAGTTCACCATGTGATTGCTGCTGTTCTGGTATGCTGCTAGATGATTCTTCCTCTTCTGGTGTTTCAGACTCTTCTAGCTCTACCTGGACTGTCGATCTTTCCCCATCACTTTCATCTACTTGTACTTTGTCATATTGCATGTTGATTGACTTCACCATGTGAGATTCATCAAACACAACATCCTTGTAGGATCCCAAAGCTTGAATCCCTTCACTCCCTTTTCAAAACTTAGAGTCTAATTTAGAATGTTGCCCACTTTTCACATGGACATAGGCTGGGTATCCAAAGATCCTCAACATAGAGTAATATACCGGCTTTCCTGTCTACTTATCCTCTAGAATTTTACAATCAATCGCTGTAGATAGTGACCTGTTAACGATGAAATAGGTCATGTTAACTGCTTCTGCTTAGAAAATTTTCTTCAAATTTGCATTTAATCTCATACTGCGAGCTCTTTCTAGAAGAGTCATGTTCATCCTCTCAGCCACACCATTTTGCTGAGGAGTTTCTGGTGTGGTAAAGTGGCATACAATCCCCTCTTTTATACATAATTCTTGAAATTCTCTAGACTTGTACTCCCATCCATTATCTGATTTCAAGCATTTCAGTTTCTTTCCTGTCTTCCTTTGTACCTCTATTTTCCATTGTTTAAACTTTGTGAATGTTTCACTTTTGTGTTTCATGAAGTAGACCCAAACCTTTCTTGAGTAATCGTCAATGAAGCTAATGAAGTATTCTGCCCCACCCTTGGATTTGATTGGGAAGACCCCCATACATTAGTGTGTATATAATCCAGTATATCCTTGCTCGTATGAACTGCAATTCTGAATCTAATCTTGCACTGTTTACGAAAAATATTTTACTTACATAAATCCAGTTTACAGGCTTTGACACCCTTTAGCAATTTCCTTTTATGAAGTTCCATCATACCTCGTTCTCTCATATGCCCTAAACGCATATGCCACAATTTTGTGTCATCTGTGCTGGACTCTTCATCTGTGGTTACAAAATCTCCACCTATAACTGTATTCCCTATCAACTTGTATAGGTTCCTAGCCATCTGACTTTCATGATAACCATAGATCCTTTACTAACCTTGAGGACTCCACCTGTTGCTGTATACTTGCAATCATTCGAGTCAAGGGCCCCCAAGGATATTAAGTTTTTCTTTAATTGTGGGACATGCCTCACATCTGATAAAATTCGCACTATCTCATCAAACATCTTGATTTTGATAGTTCCTATTTCAATTGTTTTGTATACCGCATCATTCCCCATTAGAACAGACACACCACTATATGATTTGTAGGTTTCTCACATATGAAAAGAACAACCAGAATCTAAAATCCAAGAATTAGTAAATTGATTCTTACCTGAAGATATAGAGAGAAGATCTCCATCATCTCCATCAGAGCTATCGGCCACGCTAGCTTCATCAGATATTTTTTATGTTTCTATCCTCCATATATTCTCCTTTCTTTTCGGGCAGTCTCTCTTCATATGACCTTCCTTGTTGTAGTACTAACAAATAAACTTGCCATTCCCCTTTGATTTTGACCAACTTCTGCTTCCAAACCTCATTTGATTTAATCTGCCCCTTTCATGACTCTCTTTGTGTTTTTCAAAGAAACATTCTCCTAGAGATTTGATACTGCTAGTTTTCTTCCTTGTCTCATTTGACATAAGAGTAGCAGGGACTTCGTTCGTCTCAAGAGTCTCCTTCCCGTATAGTAGAGTCATAACCAGGTGATCGTATGATCCTGGAAGCGAAGCCAACAAAAGTAGAGCCTTGTCCTCATCTTCGATTTCGACCTCAAGGCTTGCAAACTGGTTGAACTCGTTGAGATGTTCAAGCAAATCCATCCCTTCTTTCATCTGTAGAGAATACAATTGTTTCTTGAAGAACAACTTGTTCGCTTGAGATTTTGTCATGTAGATACTCTCGAGTTTTGTCTAGATCTCTGGAGCAGTTTCGAGGTCCACCACATAACGCAAAGACGTCATCTGATAGATTCAGACGAATCGTGCTTAGTACCTTTTCCTCCATCTTTTGCCACTCTTCATCGTCTATCTTTGCTGGTTTCTTCGATTTCCCTAGCAAAGCCTTAGCCAGACCTTGCTGTATCAGAAGATCCTTCATCTTTCGTCGCCAAAGAGTAAAGTTGTTCTTTCCATTGATGTCATACTTGACGCTTGAGCCCTTTCCTATCATCGTGGTAGCAAACCCAAGAACGTGAAATAACCTTATAGGCTCTGATACCAATTTATAGAAACGAAAAACAATTCACGAAAACAAGAAAGAAGAAACAAACACAAAAGAAAGAGACAACCAACCACAACGCAAAGATATACATGGTTCAGCAACGTGTCTACGTCAACCGGAGACGATAGCTGCTGTACTGGCAATGGAGAATAGAGTTACAATAGCTCTCTTCCTCACACCTATCTGTTCTATTTGATTACAAAGCAATGTACGTTTTTCCCTTAACCCTAAAAAGAACCCCCATCGCTACAATATATATAGAGTCTCATGCAAATTACCAAAATACCCATCTACGGATATATACCTCCAGAGATATCCCTTTGACTCTACCTTGACAGATCTATTTCTTTAGAATACAAGACATCAATCCTCAACACCTTAGACAAGGGCAAGCTTTCTACTCTTCCTCTACAACATAAAGCTTATATACTTCCCCTTATCCAACTGTCCAATGTGAATGGACGACTGAGATGACCCCAATCACAATGTCACATCTCTACATTATTTTATTTTTAATGTTTTCTACAAATTATTTGGATACCAAACTTTGGGCATCTACTCCTTTATTAAACCCACAATTGTGAAAAAAATATAAAAAAATATTCTCAATAAAATAAAATAACCAAAATACCTTTGAAAGTGTTTTAGGGGTATTTTAGTTGTTATATTTTATCAAAAAATTATTTTTAATATTTTTTTAGGTATGTACTATTGAGGATATGGCACGTACCAAATTTCATATTCATACAATTGGTATAAAAAAACTAAAAACTAAATATGTATAGAAACTTTCCCCTTAGACGAACCACATGAAAAGAGACATATTAATTAATTGACATAATCGGACCAATAATTCAAATTTTCATGGATGCATTACTTGTTGATTTAGCAAATTGTAACTTTAGATTCTAGCATTTAGGTAATCGGAAATACTCACAGTATTAATTATTGGGCGACTCAATCATACTGGGATATTGTATTGGTGTTATATATTGGTGAATATTTCCCTTTAGCATGGTTCATGTCTCGCTTGATTACCTTAAAGGGAAAGGTTTCTATACTTTCCCACAGCATATAAGATCTATGCTTCCCCTACCATCCAGCCGTCTAATTTTGATCAAGAGAGCCACTCATCGTATGATCTTAGATCCGATATTTCAAAGTATTTTTTTAGACTTGTTTATACAAATTGTATGAATATGAAATTTGGTACGTGTCTTCTCAATGGGGCACACCTATAACAAATATTAAAAATAATTTTTCAATAAAATATAATGACCAAAATAACCCTTGAAACTTTCAGGAGTATTTTGGTCATTTTATTTTATTGGAAATATTTTTTTTATATTTTTCGCTAGTGCCAGTTTAATAAAGGATTGGACGTCCAAAATTGGTCAAAATAGTTCATAGAAAAAAATTTAAAATAAAATACTGTAGAGACATGACATTGTGATTGGGGCAATCTTAGCCCTCCATTCAGAATAAACGGTGATAAGAGGAAACGAAATAAATTTTATGCTCTAGGGGAAGCATATAAAGCTTGCCCTACCTTAAATTAGTAAAACCAAGCCCCAAAATTATATGAAATTGGAAATTCATTTAATATAGAGATACCCTAATCTATGAAAAATATTTATTCATATATGGTGTTGGGCAACCTCAAATCAAGAGCGACAAAAGGAAAAGGCATCGTTGAAACCAGCATTTTAAAACTCGCCGAGTCGAGCCGGACTCGCCCAGTTCGACTCGGGAATCGTCTGCTACCGAGCCGGTTCCACTAAAAAACCGAAAATCGTCCTTGTCTAGAGAGAACAAGGCGATTCCCAATAATGAATCGCGAGTCTCACCAAAAAAACCGGTATTTTTTGGATTTACACGTAGCCTCCTCACGAGAGTGACACGTGGCTGCCTCATAAGAGCAACACGTGGTAACTTACCTCACGTCTGCCCCCTCACTTTTCTACACGCTCAATGGAGTGTCCATTATACATGAGTTTATAGAGAACCAAGCAACACTCATCCTTCGATGTGGGATAATTCCTATAAAAAATCATTAAAGCAAGATGATTGAATATATATTATTATAGAAGCTAATAGAATCACATGAGGCAACGTGGCCGTGTTGGTTGACAATATTGATTTTTCGGTGGATGTCTTGAGTTCGAACCCCGTAGCACACAACAAAATTTTTTTTGAGTTCAAACCCTTAATGCACAACAAAAAAATACAAAATTTTTTGTTGTTGTCAAAAAAATAAAAAAAGGCAGAATATACTGTTGTAAAAAAATAAAAAAAATATAAAATAAAAGGCTTTTCAAGATAAAGATAAAAAAGATAATACAACATTTT
Organism: Amborella trichopoda; assembly: GCF_054954075.1. Taxonomy (NCBI): domain Eukaryota; kingdom Viridiplantae; phylum Streptophyta; class Magnoliopsida; order Amborellales; family Amborellaceae; genus Amborella; species Amborella trichopoda. The sequence goes on along the minus strand of NC_142342.1, from coordinate 5,669,451 downwards.
TTTATGTTTCTCGTAAAAAAAAATACAATTTGTTGTCAAAAAATAAACAAAGGCAAAAAATACTGTTGTAAAAAAATAAAAAAAATATAAAATAAAATGCTTTTCAAGATAAAGATAAAAAAGATAATACACCATTTTTTTCTTTCTCCTCTAAAAAAAAAAAGGTAATATAACAAGTATTTCTTGCAAAAAAATAAAACAAAAGGCATAAAAAAATAAAATGTACTTTGGCAGCATCATTTTTTTATTTTTCTTGTAAAAAGAATAAAAAGTAATACAACAAGCAAAAAAAATTGTAGTACAACATCTTCTTCTTTTGTCAAAAAAAAAAACAAAGATAATCAACAAGTATCATATTTTTCTTGTAAAATAAAATAAAAGATAACACAATAAGTATTTATTGTCAAAAAAATGAAAGGTATTTCTTCAAACAACCTAGGAATAAATGGTCTAATTATATTTTTTATTTTTATAACATGATGGTCTTTAACATAAATTTAGTAATATTAATTTAAAGATAGGATTCATACAATGAGGTCATTTGAAATCTCTCTCTTTCTACTAACAATTTCTTCCACTAATTTATTTTAGAAACCTAAAAAATTAAAGAAAATTGGTATACATTCTAATAATTTCTACATTGATAATCAAATCTGTTATTTTATTTATTAATGTTTGTATTATAAATCATGTTGTGTACTATTTTTCTTACAGTTATCAATAATACATTTTAAATTAGATGATATTATAAATATTTTGGATTTGTTATTATTTATATAATCAAATAATTATAAAATATTATTGGTATATAATATTATAGTTAGTTAGGTTGTAATAATTTGGGTTTTTTTAGCGGATTAGGGTTTTCAGCCAATTCGAGATTTTGTGGCCAATTTTTCATCGATTTAGTCAACTCTTTATTGTAGTCCATATATGATTATATACTTAATCCATGATAATTCTATGATTTATTTTTTATGAAATAAATTTAATGGTCAACATAAGTTCATACAGGGAAAGAACATCTCAATATTCATAAATTAATTGAAACAATGAAAGTTAATGATGTAGTACCCTCATTTCCTATTGGATTCCTAAAAAACAATATTTATAATGAATTTTAATAAATTTTGAATTTTTTTAAGGCTTAATTCGAGCGATTCGGCCCTATTCTCGATCCGGATTGCTTATTCGCCGATCCAGATCGGTTTTTGGGATGTCCGATCGTGGTCATCGATCTGTTTTTTAATCCACTAGTTGAAACAATAAGAGAATTGGAAAAATTTTGGGAAATTTATGGGAAAATTATTTTTGTAAAAAAATAAAAGAAAAGAAAATAAAAATAGTATTTTACATTTTATATCTTACATCCAAGTCCTATTTTTGAAAGCGTATATTGTATCTTAATTTTAAGCTCAAATTTGGGCTGTCTATACTTCTCACTAGCACACACAAAAATGATTAAAAATCATAATTCAACACTAAAAATAACGCTACAAGATTCTGAATTATTTTGGTAATTTTCTTTCTTTTAAATTACTTTTATGTGTTTCATAGGTTTGTGATTGTAAGAAATCTGAACACCAAAGTTTCAACTGAATCTACTGTGCAAAAAAAAAAGAAAAAAAAGAGTGATTTATATACAAGTGTGGTTTTTATAAGGTTTAAACAATCCAATTAAAGCGCACCACCAAATTTTATTATAATATGTGAGTTTGGTGTAAACATTCTTAGGATTATCTGAAAATCTATTTTCATATCTAATTATAAAATTTTAAAATCCAAAAATCATTAAAATCAAGTAGAAATATAAACATATGAAAATCTTGAAAATGGACGGTCTAGATAATGTGTTGCAAGATGCACTATTTTTGGGACTCGAAATCTTTTTTTTTTCATATGCATACATCTCGATGTCGAAATGATCAATTAGAGGGTTTTTCAACTTTGAAACAACATTCTCCGATGGATTTTTGAGGTACATCAGTAATTCCAGTTGCCACCTTACATAAACTTTTTCCTTTATATATGGAGCTTAAATTTTTTTTTTCCTTAAACTATGAAATGCTCTGTTTATAGGCAGAAATTACAAAGGTCGGTTATCCTGTTTTTTTTATTCTTTTCAAAAATTTTCTTCTGTTTGAGGATGAAATCCTTGGTCCGAAGTTTAATTTTTTTTTCATTAGTAGGAAAGTGTGCCAAGTTTTAGGGTAGTGCTCTACTAACGAAAAAACTAAAAAAATAAAATAAAATTTAGTCCGAAGATATCTTCGGACTGATGGGCAATTTTGAAAAAAAATAAAAAATTGGGTTGACCGACTTTCTTTATAATTTCTACCTATAAATGAAGAATTCCGTATTTTAAAAAAAGTTTTACGGTTGGTCCATAAATCACTTAAAAAGATTAAAATATAAGTCCGTCCACAAATTAGGTCATTTTAGTCCATGTCTTTGGTAATTTGTGGTGAGGACTCAAATTTTCAAGTTTTTCGCGCATTCCCAGTTTACCCCAAAAAATTAAAATAAAAAAAGTGCTTTTGTGTTGTTAGAAAATCAAACTTTGAAACTACCCAGAGGACAAAAAATTCTTCTGTTTGAGCTAATTTCAGGATTCCTTAGAATACTGAGTATCCAGAACTAGTTTTAGAAAAGAAGTTTATATAAGGTTGTCAAGTTATATTGTAGAATTAAGATGCACCTTAAAATCCATCCAAAACGGTTGTTTTGGTGTTAGAAACCATCTATTTGATCATCTCAACATTGAGATGTACGGATATAAAAAACATTATAATAATTATAAGAAAGACTTTGTCTGAAAAAGTTCATCTTGCAACACATTAGCTGTTCATTTTCAAGATTTTTATCCGTTTAGAGATCTACTTTATTTGAACTATTTTTAAAGTTTAAAATTTTATAAATAAATATGCAAATAGATTTTCACGCCATCCTAAAAATATTTGATACTAAAATTGTATCTGAAGACAAAAATTTGAAAGTGCACCCTTACTTTTCGTTGTTTAAAATTGCAACCTTATGCAAATCACACCCATTGTTAAACTCTAAATATAAAATGAGACTTACTCAAATTTTTGAAGCGCTTCACTCAGTTCCCTCATAAACTCAATACAAATAATCTTCCAAAACCGAAAAATAAATAAAGCTCCTGACTTTTGTTTTCGTAACTCCTAAAGAGAAACCCTAATTGTAATGGAACTGTTCAAACAAATCACAAATTCTAAGTTCGTCCCAAAAAACTCAAATTTCAAAGTAAACTCAAGGAAAAGACAATCCTAGATTTGAAAATATAGCGATTTATGTATATTATTCTTTACAATATTTTGTTTTATTTTTGTATACATTTCATAAGAAGGCTTTTCTTCCTGCAAGTTTATTCGTAATAGTCTACACACGGCTTTGTAACTGTATGTACAAATTTTTTAATAAGTGAAATACAAAAATTATCCTCACATGGTATTAGAGCCCTATCTTATTTCATTAAATATGTTTGGTTTTTCTCTATTTTACTGGCTCATGAGCTAGGTGCAAATATCAAGTCCCTTATTTCTTTCGCTATCTAATATTTAGATCTTAGTTATGTTTGGTTTTTCTCTATTTTACTGGCGCATGAACTAGGTGCAAATATCAAGTCCCTTATTTCTTTCGCTATCTAATTTTTAGATCTTAGTTATGTTTGGTTTTTCTCTATTTTACTGGCGCATGAACTAGGTGCAAATATCAAGTCCCTTATTTCTTTCGCTATCTAATTTTTAGATCTTAGTTATGTTTGGTTTTTTTCTATTTTACTGGCGCATGAACTAGGTGCAAATATCAAGTCCCTTATTTCTTTCGCTATCTAATTTTTAGATCCTAGTTGTTTTTATTGCGTTTCCATTTTTTTACTCATCTGCATTCTTTTGATTTGTACATGTCTCTCTCTAGTTTTAGATCAATCATCTACCAAACCAAATCACATTTCTCTCTCTAGTTTTTGACCCCATTCCCATTCTTTCCATTATCACATACTTTTTACATATGTGAAGACAAATCACATATGTGGGTGTTTCATTTGACTTTTTTCTTTTTTATTTTGGGTCATTGGATTGCATCTAATCTAATGGTTGTGGTGTTGTAGGAACTTTAGTTATTTTAAAAGGATTAAAACTCTTTTGTTTAGAAAGAGAAATAGTGAGAAAAAGATTGAGAGATTGGGCTGCATAGGGTTTTCTCTTGAGGGCTGTTGTATGCTCTGTTTTAGAGAGAGAAAGTGAGCAAAAGCATGAGCCCATTGTAGGTTTGCTATGTGCCCTATTTTAGTGAGAGAAAGTGTCAAAGAGAATCCATTTTTGGATGTTCTTAGTGTCATGTTTTATGATCCTGTTTAGAGTGAGAAATGCCCAATGGAAATTGATCTTTTGAGTTCGATTTCACCTTGTAATCTTTCCAAATAAGTAGGTAAAGCCTCACGCCATTCTCCCATGGATGTAGGTCACGATTTGTAACAGAACCACGTTAAATTGTTGTGCTACGTAAGTACATGTTGCTCGATTTTTCATTCCATGTTCTTGCTTTGATATTGTGTATCATTGCTTGTTTATATTGATATGAATGTACAATAGCAATGAACGTTATAAACCATTGATGATTTTTCACTAATCGATCCCAACAATACTTGCATTTTGTCATTTTTTTGAAACTTATCGTGATCATGTTTCTCACTTCCCCTTGTTTGGCTTCGATGCTTGCTTGTTGATAGGGGTGTTACTGTTATTACTTCCATGTCACATTATTAGGATACTATGATTGTCCTCTAGATTTCAAAGAATCCAGAATTCTATAAACACACCAAGCATATTGAAGATATTTATCACTTTATATGACATGAATTTTTTGTAGGCACAATCTAGCTTCCATATGTTGACTCCTCTGAGTAGCAGATTGACTTATACAATAAAATACTGCAACTCAATTCTCTTCATATGAGCTGCTTCATGTACCATTTACCTCATTCCAAATTTTTAGTATGAACTTATCACAGTGGTCTCATGTAAGTCATACTAAAAAGAAAAAAAAAAAAAAAAAAAAAATATATATATATATATATAATGATGGGATTAGCCCATTGGCTTATATGAGCATATGAGCCTAACATCTCATATTGAATCTGGAGCGATCTGACAGCCATAACTTCATTTCGTATTTTAACTTTAATTTCTTTCAATAAATCTAAATAACTTGAAATTTTAGGCATGTATTATTCAAAAATAGGAGAATCCAATAAAAATATCAAAAAATAATTTGCAATAAATAAAATGATCAAAATACCCCTGAAATATTTTGGAAGTATTTTGGTCAATTTATTTTTTTCGAATTATGTTTTAAATATTTTTATTAGGTGTGCCTTGATGAGAAGAATGGACGCCTAAAATTTAAAGTTATTTAGATTTGTAGAAACACAATGAAAATTAAAGAAATGAGGTTGTGACCGTTAGATCGGTCCAAATTCAATCTAAGCAGTTGGGCTCATATGTTCATATGAGCTAGTGGGCTAATCCCAGCATTTTCCTATATATATATATATATGAAAACATTACGCGATGCCTATAGGCCATAATGAACAGTTATTTCGCCTATGCTCATCACCGTCTAAAGTTTAACGCACGGTCATAATTGTCTAGTAGTATTTCAATATTCATTTTTTTAAAAAACTTAGAATAATATGAAATTTGGAGTGTGTGCTTATAAAAACTATGAGAATCTAATAAAAATATATAAAAAAATAATTCGTAAAATATAAATAGATCAAAATACCCCTATAAATTTTCAGGGGTATTTTGATCAATATATATTTTTCAAAATATTTTTTTATATTTTTATTAGGTGCGCCTCACTAAGATGTACATGCACTCCAAATTTTAGATAATTTCGATTTATAGAAAAAAACATGAAAATTGAAATACTACCGGACAATCGTGACTGTGCGATGAACTTTTGATAGTGATGGGCATAAGCGAAATCATCGTTCATTTTTGCCTATAGGCAATGGTAAGGCTTTTCCATATATATACGAAAATGAATAGTGATTTCACCTACTCTCATCACCGTCCAAAGTTCATTGCACGGTCACTATTGTCCGGTAGTGTTTTATTTTTATTTTTTTTCTATAAATTAGTGAGGTGTATCTAATAAAAATAAAAATAAAATAATACAATAAAAATAAATTGACTAAAATAACCCTAAAAATTTTTGGGGCTATTTTGGTCAATTTATTTCATGTAAAATATTCTTTTAATATTTTTCGTAGATTCGCCTTTTTTTTATGAACATAAGCTCCATGTTTTAGGTCGTTCTGATTTGTAAACAAAACAAAAAAATGAAACACTAATGGACAGTTGTGACCGTGCGATGAACTTTGGACGGTGATGAGAGTAGGATAAATCACTGTTCATTTTCGCCTACAGTCCCTATACCTTTTTGCGACTCTTCCTGGCCTTTTCTGTAGTTCGGGTCACGACGAATTTTAGTTTCACTTCCTTATTATCTTAAATGGCAAATTTTAGAACAATACCTAAAATTACAGTTCACCACTGTAAACCTGTGGCTCTGATACCATTTCATTCCCGATTTGGCCAGCGGTAACCCCGGACCTGGCTCAGGCAGCCAACAGAAGGTATCTATCAAAACCAACAGGGTGCCAACACATAGGTAACCCTACACTAGTGGGCGGAGAGTCTTGCTTTGGCCAACCACACCCAAAGGTCACAAGCGAGAGTTCCCACAAGTGCTATGCCTGATCTGCTCAGGGCAATGGCTCCGATACCATGCTTTACCTAGATCTATTTTTACTATTTTAACAACAATTGTTATAAAATATTTTAAGACCTATTCTGACAACGATTAGTGAATTCTAATTTAAGGGTACACAAATTTCATCAGAAGATATATAACTAAGCAACCAACGCATAAAAAGGGTGATATATCAACTACAAACCAATTCACATAAGTAGTATCTCTAATTTTAATACAAAATATAAGCTTAACTTGCTTAATAAAAGAAACACTTATATATGGCACTTGCAAAAACTTGAAAATAATTTCCACTCTTCTAGACAGGAACTCGGTAGAGACTCCCAATTACAGTCACACATATACAATTACAGGTCCGGTGTGGTTAGATACACCACCCGATATACAGTAAATATTATTATAGAAAAGGGCAAGAAGTGCAGAGTACTAGAGAAAGATTGTAAGGAGAAAACAGAGAGATACTGCAGAGAAACCAGAGAGATACTACAGAGATTGTAGAGAAAACAAAGAGATACTGCAGAAGATTGCAAAGAGAAAACGGAGAGATACTGCAGAGAGAAAACATAAAGATACTGCAGAGAAAAAACAGAGACAGAACAGAGAGATGTTGTAGAGAGGACAAAAGAGAACACTTGGTATTCCACCTTCTGCCTCAATTGATCTCCTCTTCCCTCTTTTATAGATGGCAGACATGAAAATTTTCTTTTAAGTCCGCTGTCTTGTCAAGGCCAAAAGGTATCAATAAAAGATGTCAGTGGGAAGAGTAAAGAGTGTCGGCAAGAAGAGACAAACAGTAAAAGGTGTCGGCAAGAAGTGTCGGCAGGAAGAGACAAACAGTAAAAGGTGTTTGCAGGACGAGACAAAAATATCGGCAGGAAGAGACAAAAATATAAACAGTGGAGAGCATGATGCTGAAAAGACCAAACGTTGCTGGTGATGCGGTGGTCTGTCCTTGATTCAACTTTAGCATAGCCTGAATTCGCAGTCTTCATTTTCCTAGGCATAGTCTTCTTCATTCTGGGTTGATGTAGACATGGCCTCCTCTTCATCATCAAACATTTGAAGTAATTTCTTTTTGAGGCCTTCTTTTGTAGCTGTGGGATGTTGTTGACGCATTTTGTTTTTGTAGTCGGACATATTGATCCCTGCTTCTAGAGGCGTGATTGGCACCCTTTTCATTTTGATATTTTTCGGATCGAGGGCTTTATTTTCGTAGACGTCCCATCATTTTATATATACTTGTCTTCCTAATTCGAGAATGTATTCCCAATTATTTGTGTAGTCGTTTGATATTTGATAGGACCATTTCATGATCCAGGGTATTTGATATGGGGCCATAAAGTACATATTTAAGTCTATCCTTGTATCATTATTATTGTATTCAATGAATTTTCTTTGTGAGGCTTGAATATTTGGGGGTAATATTTCAGTTCCTGATCCCCATAACTGGAACAAGTTTTTGAACCAATTAGGGAATTCCCCTATAACCGGTATTTTTATTTGTATAAACCAAGTATGAGAATTATTATTATTTTGGAAGGCAAAAACTTTATGCCAAGCTTCCATGTATTCAGCATATCAAAAATATTTATTATTGAACCCCTCTGTTTGGAGTCTTCGGGGTTTTGATGGGTCCATACCCCATTCTTTGTATGATATTATTTTTCGTATCTGGAATTTTGAATATATTATTATATTAGTATTTTTTCTATAAAAAATGGACCATTGTGATTGATCCTGTTTCCAGGAGTATGGCTTCATACCATTCTCGGGTTTTATCATTATTGGATGGGTGTAGATGATTATTTAAATAAATCTTTGCTATTTCGTATGGATCGATATTTTTATGAATGTCTTCTATTATTATAGCTTATATAAAAGAGGTTTCTATATACCTGGTTTTCTCTCATCTTGAGGTATTGGTTATTAGTATTGGCTCGGGTGAGAGTATTATTTCTTGGGTCTGTTTCCTAATTAACTGATTTGGGGTTGTTGGTGAGATTGTCAGGGTTTTTCCCGATACCGAGACTATTTCCATCTTTCCTTTCCCATTGTTTGGTAATAATATTCTCCTGTCCCCCCTGCAAAAATTCACGAGTTAAAAAGTCGGGAAGATAGTTAGTTTTTCCTTTAATATGCTCTATTTCAAAGACGAAGGAAGTTAGTATCCCTTGCCAACGTGCAAAAATCTGTTTAGATACAAGGTTTTTGACATCTTTTTGCAGAATATCTTTTGCGGCTTTATAATCAGTTCGTATAAGGAATTTTTGGTTGAACAAATCGCTTTTAAATTTTGTTACACAGTGGACAATGGTCAAGAGTTCTTTTTTAACTGTAGAGTAATTTTGCTGTGTGGTTCCAAGCTCGAGAGGTAAAACGAACCAGTTGCTCATTATTTGAAATTCTTTGTTTTAATATTCCTCCTAATCCTATCTCTGAAGCATCGTATTCAATTATTTTGAAAGCAATAAGATTTGAGAGTGTGAGACAGGGCAATTCTTTGGCTTTTACTTTTATTTTTTTGACAGCCAAGGTATGCTCATTTGTCCATTTTGGTGGATTCTTTTTCAACCTCTGAAATAATGGTTTTGCATCAATAGCAAGGTCTTTATAAAAGTCAGCAATATAATTAAGACATCCCATAAATCTTTGAAGCTTAATTTTATTTAAAATAATATCTAAGAATTGATCAGAAAATTCGATTGCCCAATCAATTGGGATTATACTACCTTGAAAGACATTATGTCCCAGAAATCTTATCTTTGTTTGACAGAGTCTAATTTTTCTTGCTGAGACTACTAGCCCTGCTGCTTTTATTGCTTTGATAAAGATATTTAGATGTTTAAAATGTTGTTTAATACTTTATGAGAATACCAGGACATCATCAATATAAACAATCATAAATTTTGTATAAGGGTTAAAAATATCAATCATAATATTTTGAAATTTTGGAGGAGCATTTTTGAGTCCAAAGCGCATTACATTCCATTATATTGTCCAAAAGGGACATTAAAAGCAGTTTTGTATTTATCTTTCTCATCAATCTGAATCTGCCAATATCCAGATTTTAAGTCGATTTAGGAAAAAATGCAAGCATTGACAAGTCTATCTAGTAGGTCTTTTTTGTTTGGAAAAGGGTACCTTACCCATCTTAAAGCCTTATTTAGTGGTTTATAATTTATTACCAGGCGATGGCCCCCTCTCTCTTTTTTAGAAGCTTTTTCTACATAGAATGCTGAGCAACTCCAAGGGGAAGAACTTTTTCAGATAAGCTTTTTCTGTAATAAATCATTAATTTCTTTTTTGTAAATTTCTAATAACTGAGGGTTCATTTGTATTGGCCTAGCTTTAGTGGGTATATCCTTTTCATGAAAGTTTGCCTCATAAGGTAGTTTTACCATATGCTTTTTTCTATCCCAAAAGGCATTTGGTAATTCCGCACAAATTTCTTTTTCTATTTTGCTTTTAATATTTTCTATTAGGCTTTTGATTTCTGGGGACAAAAGCTTTTCTTCTATTATTTTATATTTTATCTCTTCTTTGAGATGGTATAAGAATCTCTCTTTATTAGAGTTTGTTTCTTTGACATTATTTACTTCTCGGATTTGAGGTTTCTCGATGAACTCAAATTTTACACAATGTCCTTCTATGTTAGCTTCTATTCCAGAGCTATCTATCTTTATTGGATATAACATGTTTAGAAATGGAGTCCTTAGTATTACAGACTTACTTAATCCTTTAACCATGATAAAAGGGAATTCAAAACAATTCCCATTATTGCAGACTACAGTATTTGAGAGTTTATAATTTATGATGAGTCTACTACCATATGCTGTATTCCGGATTTGAGTTGTTTTGCTAAAATATTTAATTGGAACTAATCTTTCATTTTTACAGTTTAGGTCAGCCTCTGAGACTATTAATGCTAGAGTTTGCAAACTGTATTCTTTATGGACTATTATTCTAACTAAAGTAAACTATTTTTGAGACACTACTTTATTGAGCAGGTTAACATAATTACCAGTTTGTATTGTCCTAGAGGATTCTGGTTCTTCATCCTTAAGAGGTAAAGGCTTGTTATAATATTTATCTACAATATCGTTAAATTCCAATTCATCATCAGTATTATCAAGACTATTTTCTTGAGGGTTAGAGGCTGGTTTTATGATTTGTATTCTATTTTTTAGGTTTATTAATTCATTTCGTACTTCATTTATTTCTTGCCTTAATTCTGAAATAGATGGTCCTCTTTGAACATTATTTTTATCCTCAACTCTTTTAAGGATCTTAGCAAAATTATAGACTTCTTGAGTACGGACAAGAGGGGGAGGCTTCCTATTTACTTTTGCTATATTGATATATTGTATTAAGGCTTCCTTTTTGGCTTCCGGGTCAGTTATTTTGTCTATTATTTCAATGATCAGATTTTCTTCTTTAGATAGTGTAATACAGAAACAATTAGTATCATTTTCTTTTGAATCTGTGCTACTGAGAATTAAATTTTCTTCTATTTCTCCAACAAGTTGTTATGTGTAGGAATCAGATGAATTATCAGAAGATTCTTCATCTACTTGCAATATGTGAAACAACTGGCTTTTAATATTTTTTTCTATCTGTAAGGCATTTATTTTCTTCTTTATTTGACATTTGTTCTTATAATGCCCTACCTTTCTACAATTATAACAGACATGTATCTTTCCGTTTCTCTTTGTTTTTTTAAAACTATTTTTGAGAGAGAACTTTTTTGCAAACTTTTCCTTGGTAGTTCTTATGGTATTTGGCCTGTATTTTTTATTCTTGTAGGTTTTCCTATCTGTATCTTTAACTGTAGGCAGAGTATTATATCCAAACTGTTCACAGAAATCTCCTAACTCTTTTCTGCTTGTCAGAGCGCAAGGCCTTCTGCAAAAATTTCTGCTGATAGTTCCCCTAATGTGTGTAAAGAATATGGAATTACTCCTCGATGCTTATTTTTTAATCTAGTTTTGACCTTCTCGGCAAAAAGATGAGGTAAGCCAGCAATAAATTTCTCTTTTCAATGGTCTGCTTTGCTAACTTCTCTAGAGAAAAGCCTAGAGAAGAATACATCTTTATACCACTTATAATGGGACAATGTCAGGCATCTAAGATTAGAACGAAGGTCTTCAGATCTGGCATCAAGTAATGCAGTACTCCCTACAAAGTGGAGAGTAATAGTGTATATTAGAGTGTTGATTGCATCACTTTCATTATTGACTATGTCTTGTCCAAATTCGTTTTTTACTGTCCACTATCTTGTAGCGGCCATCCTCTTTGCCATCCAGTAAAACCACAAATGATGGCTTTGGCTATTTCTTGATCATGATTTCCACTAATTTTGCATGCTGTTGTATACAAAGTCATATGTTTCATTGCATCGAGTATTTGATTATCAGATATTCCATCAATATTCCACTTTACTATTGTTCTGCCTGAATATGACACGGTACTAGTAATTAGATCTTCTTCAAACTGGATGTCCACAGGAGTTCGTCTTGGGTAATACATCTTGGTTTGGGAAGTTGGCTTTACTTTTCTTCCATAGTCTATTCTTCCTATTTCAAGCTCTTCTGTTTTAAAAGCCTCTTCTATTTGTCTTATTTCACTATTGGTTAGGGTTTCTTCTTGTAATACCATGGCCTCTTGCTCTGTGGCTATTCCTTTACCCTTTATACTCAGCTTGGCTAGTTTTTTAACTAATTCATCAATCAGCTCTTTATTATCCACTTTTTTCTATATTCCTTGAAGACTAAAATGTTCTTTAGAAAGTTCAGGAAGAGGTTTAAATAATAAGGCCTTCTTCTTATTTATTTCGATCTTCTTATCTTGTGGTATACTTTGGGGTTTTCCAATTATATTCTCTATTCTTGTTGTTTGTTTTTCAATAGTCTGTAGGCAAATATTAGTATAGTTATTTTGTTCAATTATATGAGGTATAACTTCTATTTTATGGGTATAATTTTCAGTTTCTTTTGGAATCATTTTGTAAGGAGAGGCTTTGGTCTCAGGTTTTTCTTTTAATGCTCCTTTTAACTGGAGACCTTTCTCAGGAGGGTGAATACTTTGTATTTCTTCTCCTTCATTGGTGTAAAAGGTCTGGTACTGGTTTTCTATAGAATTAAGACCAAAGTCTGGGATAGGTATATTTTTCTCTTTCAGGGTGGTTTTTAACTAGTCAAAAAATCCTATATTATGCTTATTTCTCTTTATGAATTTATTGAATCTTTTATAAAGGGCATCCAATAATTCTTGAGGAAATTCGGCTAGTTACCAATCTCGTATTTCTCTATTTTTTTCTGATGGAAAATCATTCTTGATTCCTTCTATATCTAGTCTGAACTTTTCCTCCTTTTGAAGAGTGAGGATACTAAAGTCCAAATCAGAAGGTGTAGGTTCATTATCAGATGAGCTAGATTCGTATACTCTGTATACTGGTCTAGGGATATTACTATTTGTTCTCGTTAATCCTTCTATTATAGGTTTCTGTGTTATGGAAGAGGTAGAGTGCCTTGAGGGTACAGAATGTCTAGATGGTGCTCGTAAGGGTTATTCTGAAAGATTTATTCTAGTACGTCTATTTGAATTGAATTGTATTTCTATATCTCCATCCGGATACTCAATAATTGGTTTGTTTTTCTATTAATTGGGACTCTGGACTGTTGGTTTTCACAGTGTAAAGACCAATTTTCTGGAAGGGTTATTTGAGACCAGCTTATGGACTTAGGTATTACTGTATTTGATTTCTCCACAGTGGTTTGAAAAAACATTGTTTGTCCTTTAGTGTCCATTTGAAGGGCATTTGGACATAAAGTGTTCAGTACTTTTTAACATATTCTATATACTAAAGAAATATTTTGTGATCCAGGGTTCATATCAAACCCTTGGTTTTATATTTAAGGTAAGGACTTTTAAGAGGTTAGGGTCTGCTAAGGAGACCGAAAAGTTCAGGAAGCAGTTAAAATATATAGGTCCATTGCAGAGACTAGATTATATTATTCCTAAAAAGGAGTTTTAGAATTTATTGGCGGTCATCCCTTAGGCACAATAGAACAAAATTATTTAACCTTAGTCTAGTCAGAGGGTTTTATGGCAATTTGGATAACACCTATATGTAAGTATTTATATTCTTTAGTTTTATGACTTCGGATCATTCTATTGGATAATAATTGGAAACTTTCTTGCTCATTATTAATTGATATACTATGTTCTACTGTTTTTATAGCAAAACTTGATCTAAATTCAAAGGTTCCCTTTTTATAAATATCCGTAATAGGTACCTTAGGAATATTCTAATTTTGTATCTATTTTTCGATATTGTCTGTGGTTATTTCTTCCTTATTTTTTACCCGTAGTGTACTATTCGACGAGGAAGCTGTTCTATTGGACATCCTAATAAAATTTGCCTTTTAAGATAATGGGTGAATACTGAGTCAATCGAAAACAGTCTCTGTACCTTTTCGAGGTTCTTCCTGGCCTTTTCGGTAGTTTGGGTCACGACGACTTTTAGTTTCACTTCCTTATTATCTTTATGGTAAATTTTATTAAGTTTTTAACCTTTAGAACAGTACCTAGAATTACAATTCACCACTGTAAACCTGTGGCTCTGATACCATTCTTTACCCAGATATATTTTAACTATTTTAACAACAATTATTATAATCTATTTTAAGACCTATTCTGACAACGATTAGTGTATTCTAATTTAAGGGTACACAAATTTTATCAGAAGATATATAACTAAGCAACCAATGCTTAAAGAGGATGATAGATCAACTACAAACCAATTCACATAAGTAGCATCTCTAATTTTAATACAAAATATAAGCTTAACTTGCATTAGAAAAGAAACACTTACATATGGCACTTGCAAAAACTTGAAAATAACTTCCACTCTTGTGGACAGGAACTCGGTAGAGATTCCCAATTACAATCACACATATACAATTACAGGTCTGGTGTGGTTAGATACACCACCCGATATACAGTAAAGATTATTATAGAAAAGGGCAAGAAGTGCAGAGTACCAGAGAAACAGTGATGGTTACACAGGTTGTAAGGAGAAAACAGAGAGATACTGCAGAGAAAACAAAGAGATACTACAGAGAGAAAACAGAGAGATACTGCAAAGATTGCAAAGAGAAAACGGAGAGATACTGCAGAGATTGCAGATAGAAAACAGAGAGATAGTGCAGAGAGAAAACAGAGAGATACTGTAGAGATTGCAGAGAGAAAACAGAGAGATACTGCTGAGATTGCAAAGAGAAAATGGAGAGAGAACAGAGAGATGTTGCTGAGAGGAGGAAAGAGAACACTTGGTATTCCACCCTCTGCCTCAATTGATCTCCTCTTCCCTCTTTTATAGATGGCGGACATGAAAATTTTCTTTTAAGTCCGCTGTCTTGTCAAGGCCAAAAGG
Source organism: Amborella trichopoda (assembly GCF_054954075.1). Taxonomy (NCBI): domain Eukaryota; kingdom Viridiplantae; phylum Streptophyta; class Magnoliopsida; order Amborellales; family Amborellaceae; genus Amborella; species Amborella trichopoda. The sequence continues at coordinate 5,654,213 of NC_142342.1, read as the reverse complement.
TATCAATAAAAGATGTCCGTGGGAACAGTAAAGAGTGTCGGCAACAAGAGACAAATAGTAAAAGGTGTCGGTAAGAAGAGACAAACAGTAAAAGGTGTCGGCAGGAAGAGACAAACAGTAGAAGGTGTCAACAGGAAGAGACAAAAATATTGGCAGGAAGAGACAAAACTATAAACAGTGGAAAGCAGGATGTTAAAAAGACCAAACGTTGCTGGAGATGCGGTGGTTTGTCCTTGATTCAACTTTGGGATAGCCTGAATTCACAGTCTTCATTTTCCTGGGCATAGTCTTCTTCATTCTGGGTTGATGTAGACGTGGCCTCCTCTTCATCATCAAACATTTGAAGTAATTTCTTTTTGAGGTATTCTTTTGTAGCTGTGGGATGTTGTTGACGCATTTTGTTTATGTAGTCTGACGTATTGATCCCTGCTTCATGAGGCATGATTGGCACCCTTTTCATTTTGATATTTTCCGGATCGAGGGCTTTATTTTCGTAGACGTCCTACCATTTTATATATGCTCGTGTTACTAATTCGGGAATGTATTCCCAATTATTTGTATAGTCGTATGATATTTGATAGGACCATTTCATGATCCAGGGTATTTGATATATGGCCATAAAGTACATATGTAAATCTATCCTTGTATCATTATTATTGTAGTCAATGAATTTTCTTTGTGAGGCTTGAATAGTTGGGGGTAATATTTCAGTTCATGATCCCCATAACTGAAACCAGTTTTCGAATCAATTAGGGAATTCCCTTATTACAGGTATTTTTATTCGTACAAACCAAGTATGAGAATTATTATTATTGTGGAAGGTAAAAGCTTTATGCCAAGCTTCCATATATTCAGCATATCAAAAATATTTATTATTCAACCCCTCTGTTTGCAATCTTCGGGGTTTTGATGGGTCCATACCGCATTCTTTGTATGATATTATTTTTCGTATCTGGAATTTTGAATATGCTATTATATTAGTATTTTTTCTATAAAAATAGACCATTGTGATTGATCCTGTTTCCAGGAGTATGGCTTAATACCATTATCGGGTTTTATCATTATCGGATGGGTGTAGATGATTATTTAAATAAATATTTTCTATTTCGTATGGATCGATATTTTTATGAATATCTTCTATTATTATAGCTGATATAAAAGAGGTTTCTATATACCTGGTTTTCTCTCCTCTTGAGGTATTAGATATTGGTATTGGCTTTGACGGTGATGATGGTAGGCGAAATCACTGTTTTTTTTTCTCCTATAGGCATTAGGAAGACTTTTTCATATATATATATATATATATATATATATAATTTTATTTTTATTTTTATTTTTCTTTTATTTTATTTTATTTTTATGGATAAAAGATGTTACAATCACTGATAATTTATGAAATCTAACAACTTGGGATATGTCATAATATTTAAATAATTCCATTTTAAACTTTGTACTTGATCAATGAGACTCATCTAGATGTCCAATTTCACATTCAATAAGCAAGGTTGATTCTGACATAATTGTAGCAAATATAAATAGTTATATTTTATGAATTTACCAAAAATAATTGAGAGGAAATCTCATCTCCACCATCACATTGACAATTTCAATGCCCATAAGTAGACGCATTAAAGTTAGGGAAAGTCTTCAATTTGTAAAATATCCCATGGGAACTTGAGTGTTTAATGCACGTCAATCCCCTTAAATGCATCGGATAAGGGCGGTGGGTCGTTGCTGAACCATTGTTGCGTGTGAGGAGTCCTCTTAAATCGGTTTCAAAGAATTTGAGGCCCCACGTGTTAGAACCATAGTATCGGGAGCGTCCAACTAAGGTGGCGCTCCCACTTTGGAATCCAGTTTCGGTGTTTCGTAGCTGGGATCTTGTCCAAAACTCGTTCTCAATTTTTTGGGGGTTTGTTAATAATTTTTCGAAATCTTAATCCTAATCACAACAGAGCTCGTTCCCGCTACTGCACGGATCTCGCTCCCACTGTCCAACGGAATGCATTCCCGAACAAATTAGATCCCCGCTCCCAAAATTTTAGGATCGCGATCCTTATGTTCCCAGAACTCCATCCTTAGGGACAATCCCACCACGAACAAAAACAGAGCCACCCACCATTAAAACATTAAGGTTATCAGCTAAAAAACGGGTAGAAATTAGGCCTCCAGAACTCAAAGCAGATATTCTAGCCCTAATTTCAAATGGATAATGTTTGGATACTCCATTAAAATCATTAATTTACTTTTCCAATCCTTTACAAAGGCTTTTCATTTGAATTCCTATAGAAAACTAGTCAGTCCAATTCTTGAATTTGTCAAGGCCAACTTTTATAACGTACTTGAAATCCCCTTATATATCTAGGTTTTCATGGTTTGCCTGTAAAATTAGCAGCTTCCCATTTGATTTCTCTGCGTCTTGCTTGAGCTTTTCTAAAAAATAGAGGAGCTTGAGCTCTTCTCCTCCTCTATCAAGGATATCACCAAGCTTTACAACCATGGAGGTGCCTTCAATCCAGTGATAGTTTTCAACAAAGAATTTAGCCATTTTTAGAGCTTATTTTTCCTTTTGGAGATCGCCATGGAGGTCTCCATCTGTTAGCAAGCAAGGTTGAGATGGGTATGTAGATTTTTGTTGTTGCTATGCTTTCTGAGGAGAGAGAAAATATCCACTCGCTGTGAAGTCGATGAATGTGTTCACGAAGTTAGAGAGGAAGAGGGCGCATCTTGGCAGATGAGTCCATTGGATCAGGGGTACGGAGGTTGAAGAGGTGGTGAATGTGAAAAGGTGGTGAATGTCTGGTCGAGAGAGTGAGAGAGAGAGAGAGAGAGAGAGAGAGAGGACACGTGGAGATTGGCTCCAAGTTGAGTGGAATGCGACACAACCTTGAATGGAGCTCGATCCATTCCAAATAAAAACACATTTTTCTCAGATGGGGGTGCGACTTAACTTTAAATGGGATCTCATTCCTGTTGTCTATGGGAAAACGATCCTAATGAACATGGGAACATGATCCCATTTTACATGAAATGCTGTTATATAAGTACCTCGATCCCAATGTATTTGGAACGTGCTCCACTTTTATACGGGATCTCGATCCGCAACTTTTACCCTCATTAGAACTCGGTCCCTGAGCGTTAGAACCATAGGCAGCTCTTGATCCGACTCTCCCGCTCCCGCTCCTGGAACTGGAGCCGTTCCTGCTCTCGATAACTTCCTGGTATTTACATACTGTTCCATGGTAACTATTTTTCATAAACTTATTTTCGAATTTTCACAATGGAAATTTCATATGACACAAAATATTAGTAATTGAATCCATTGTGCTCACTGCAAACTATAAGCTTGATTTTTAGAATGCTGATTCAGATGCGATTGATTATAACTGAGGTGCTTGATATATTGGAGAATCGCATGAAGGTGACTTTTCATCTCTAGAACAACCTTTATTCTGAGCTTTAAAATGTAATGCCTTTGATTCTAAGCTGAAAGATAGCATTTTACTACACCGCATTGATTCAGGTTCCAATTCTTCGTTAACAAGTTTCATAATAAAGGCCAAAGTATTTCGCATGTTCATCATCATCATTATCAGAGCTTTTTTCCAAATATTTGGAGTCGGTTACATGAATACTGATATGCCATCCTCTCAACAAATTCAGAATTCGTGGAAAGTTTTGCCAAAACATTTCACATACTATGCTCAGTAAAGATGACTTGACTTCAGAGAATCGCCTTTCTGTTTTTAATGGAGAGTTCAGATATAGATTAGTGAAAGGGGCTCTGCTTGGCTCATCCATGATTTTGCTATTTCACTGCAAAAACATGGGCAACAATACGTATTCACGCTGTATGTTTCGCACTATAGCAATACCAAAAATGGTGAGAATAGCTTCCCTAATCGATGCATATGATTATCAGAACGCGTATAACATGCTCTTGTGGGATCTATAAAGCAGTTATTGCCTCGATCGAAAGAGGAATTTTTTCGATCGCCGAATTCAGGATCCAACTAAAAATTAGTACAATTTTTTTTTAAAAAAAGTACTTTCTTTTTGGTAAATCAGTGGAGAACATGGGCCCCTGCCCATTTTTTCAAATAAATTAGGAGTTTGCTTTCTTAAGGTGTCAGTGGGTGGAGTCGGGGAGATTGAAACCCACAATGTGGTAACTAGGCATGGGGCGCTACCACTACGACTCAACCCCTTTTTCGATCTTTGAATTCCGGATCCAACTAAAAATTAGCTGTCAATTGTTTTTAAAAAAGTAGTCAATTTTAAAAAATTTAGATTTTGAGTTATTAAAAATTTAAATTTGACTGTCCAAGGCTCAGGCAGTCAATGTTCAGGCATAAGAACCCTCCCAGATTTGGATTTACCGAAGGGAGTGAATAGAGGAATGCTCTGTAGGAGAATATAATCTTCTGACCATTCATACTGTACATTGGAAAAAAGCATCTCGGCTGGGAGGGGAAAAAGGAAGTGCAAAATGAGTTGTATACTGGTAGGAAGAGCCATGGCATTTATGGAGGTGACCACCATTTTAAATGCTCCACATGGATGAGATTGCATGGATCTATCAATACAGAATGGGTGGTGACATCCAGCATTTTTATATGTTCCCTAGAAAGAGGCAACGAACATTGAGCTATTAAGACATTGGCCCCTAGAAAAATACCGAAGAGAGAGAAACCGATAGAAGATAGTAGGCCAAAACCACTTAAGTTTCTTAGCCGTGAGAGGGTTATGGCCACCCATATTTAAGTATGGGTATGGTTTGGGTAAGGTTGCAACTTTGAATAGTCAAAGGAAGGTGTACCTCGAAATTTTATCATAAGATGCAATTTTGGTGTCGAAATTTCTTAGAATGACATGAGAATCTATTATGATATTTAATTATAAAATATGAAACTCCAAAAATAGTTCAAATCAAGCAAATCTGTAAAAGAAAAAATTTATATAAGGTTGCAACCTTAAAATGTAGAAATAAAGATGCACATAAAAAATCCATCGAAAAATATTGTTTTAATCCATCGGAAAATACTGCAACCTTAAAATGTAGAAATAAAGGTTGTACTTCTGTAATCTCTCTCTTTTAGGGTTTTGTCTCTCTGTAATCCGTCCATCTCTCTAGTTTTAGGGTTTTTTCTCCGTCTAAAATCCGTCCAGCTTGGTTAGGGTTTGATTTGTGTGCAACTTCTACCATTCAGGTCTTCTATGAGTCGATCAGTGTTCTTTCTCTCTAACCCTAGGTTCTTGCTTGTACCCCTTGCTCAGAATCTGCTGCATTTCTTTTAAAGCTCTTCGATTTTATAAGTCCTCCAATCCTCTCTCTCTTTAAAACCTGCATCTTATGTTTCTCTGGTTTTCATATGGCAATAATCATATGGCAATATGGCAATAACTGCTGCACTGGCCATTGATGTTGAAATTGTCCATGCCATTGGATATTCTTACATCTTTGACGATTGTATCTATATATATTTATGAGGCCATGTTTAAGATAAAAGGGCGAGAGGTATGGACATGAAGTAGTAAAGAGATTGTGAATATCTAATGGAGACTTTGTGTGTATGGTAGTCGATAGTAATTTTGTGGAGGATTCGAGTTTTAGAATAAGTTTAGTGATTGTGGGCTCCTTTTCACCTCCTTCTAATGATGTTTTTGGTTTGGGAGACTGGGCTAGACGGAGATGGGGTTTGTTTTACTTGCCTGAAGTATGTCCTTTGTCCTCTAATAAGGTGGTATTCTTCCTTAAATCTGCTGAAGAGGTTAAATTTGTGCTTTCTCTTTCTAGATTTGTCAGAGTGCGTAGTAAATTATTGTCTTTGGATCTTTGGAGTCCTTCTATTCATGGATCTCTGACTGAAAGGGAAAGGGTTTGGGTTTTTTTTCGAGTCATTCCATTATATGCTCGTAAGTTGCTTTGTTTTCCAAAAATTGGCAAATGTATGTGGTTCGTATTATGATATTGATTGGAAACTTTTGAAGGTGGGCCCTATTGATTATGTGCATGTCAATATGTGGCGTTTGATTAAGGATGCCTTTCTGTTCAAGATTCATTTGCAAGTGGGCCTGGAGAGTTTTTTAATTGATGTTGCTATTGAGGGGAGTAAATTTTTAGATGTTAAGTCAGCAGTGTCCCCTAAGGATGATAGGTCTTTAGATGATGTTGATTGGACAGTGGTTAGCCGAAAGAAGAATAAGAAGCATTTCCATGGTGTGGGGTCGCCGTTTTAGAAGCTCAGAGGGAATTTCAGATCCCGCTTTTTAGGGTTGAAGAACACACGTGGCGATTTTTCGGATTCCAATTTTTTGAATTTCAAAAAGAGTTGGGCTCAGGTGGGCCACTTTCCTAGTGATGCGTTTGACTATCTTTTACTTACTAAATCTTTTGTTAGTAAGGGCAAGAGGCCTATTATTGCTGTCGATACTCCCTCTAGTACACCCTAGCAGGCCCCTTCAAAAATCCATACGAAGTCGGCGGATCATCATTTTATTGGTAAGGTCCGCGTTTCTATGCCATGTGTCGTTCTGGTGGCATTGATAGAGGAAGATCTTCATTTACCGAGGACTGATAGTGACGATGAGGCGACTTTAGGGGATTCTTCTAATTTCCTTTTGAGTAAAATTTCCTATTCTATTTTTTTGCCTTCATCATCTCTTGAGCTTGGTTTTAGCTGGAGTTATCTTCCAATGTCGGTTAAACAGTTTTTGCTGGTGGTGCTTTTTTGGTGGTGTGCTGTTTCTAGGATGAGGTTCCTTCCCTTTCGTCGAGCTGCTAGAACGAAGAAGAGTTTGCAAACTGTGGCTAGGGAGCCCATTGATCCCTTGGCTCTGATTTTTCTTGACGTGGTGCAGGATGAACAAATGGGTGATATTCTTATTGAGGAAGAGGTTCCTGGTGTTGAAGCTGATGCTCCTGTTCTGTTGGAGGTGAATAACTTGGCTATGGTGGAGGTTGATGAGGAGCAGCAGCTTAATGCGATTCCCCTATTTGCAGATGGGGAAAATGATGCAATGATGGAAAATGTTGCGATGATGGAAGGGAATGTCGCTTCTTATTCACTTGCAATGGTTGATCATGCGTATGATTCTGATGGACTGTCTCATGGTTCCTGTGAGGATGCAATGGAGGTTGGAGATGGGTGTATCAATGATGATGAGGCGATTACTGCGATGGTGGGGCATATTGGTTTCTCTTATGATGTCCTGTTAGTGGTGGTTGTGAAAACTATTAAGGATCAGATGGAGTTAGCTACAGTGGCCTGTAGTACTCCTGTGAAAATGCCCTGCCTGTTAAGCCTACGAAAAAGACCAAGGTGCAAGCAAAGTCAGTGAAGGAGAATCGTCTTGTCAGGTGGTCTTCTCGGTTGGCAGCAATGAGGCCCAAGCCGAAGCCAGTGGGGGGAATCAGTTTCAATGATGATGCTGTGGTGGAGATCAGTAGTGATTCTGCAGGGCACGAGTGACAACCATGGAGTGGTTTTTGAAGATGGTCGTGATGTTGGTTCTTTCTTCGAGGGGCGAGGTGGTTCTTCTCACCCTTAATGTTGATTCTCTCATTGAATGTTAGAGGTCTGGGTGTGACTAGAAGTAGGAATAATTTCGATATTTTAATTCAGAAGTATAGACCAGAAGTAGTTATTTTGTAAGAAACTAAATCTTCTTGTCCTAATTATGTTGTAGTTAAGCATATTGGGGTCATGGGGCTGTAAGTTTTTAGGGTGTTGATGTTATAGGGGGTATTTGAGTCTTGTGGGATTCTCTTGCTCTTGTTTATGTGGAGGTTGTTAGGGGAGACAGGTTTTTGGCCCTTATTTTTCAGGGGTCTGCTTTTGGGTGTTCTTGGGGACTTATAAATGTCTATGGTCTTGTTTTATCTGCTTTCAAAGAAGCCTTTTTAAATGTTGTGGGTAATGTTTTACTTTCTCATAATCTGCCTTTTTGTTTGGGCGGATTTTAATTTCATTCGTTGGCCTGATGAAACTTCTTCAAATATTTCCATCAATCCTACGATGAGACTTTTTAATTCTTTTATTGAGAGGTTCTGGTTACTTGATTTGTCTATGGCGGGGGCTAATTATACATGGTCCAATAATAGTGTATCTAATTTGGTTGTCTAAATTAGATCAGTTTTTAGTCTCTCAAGAGTGGATGGAGGCCTTTCCATTAGCTTTGGTAAAAGCCTTGCCCAGGCTTTCATCTGATCACATCACTTTATGGCTTAATTCGAAGGTAGTCACTTTATGGCTTAATTAGGATGGATTTGGGGTGGTTAGCTGAATCTAGTGTGGTTGATTTAATTAAGTCTACTTGGTTAAATTCAATCACTGTTGGTTTAGTGGATTTTCGGATTCATAAAAAACTTATTTTGGTTAAGCATAGACTGTTATCTTGGAAAGCTGAGAATTGGATGTCTCTTAAATCCAAAATCGATCAGACTCTTAGTGATATCCAGAGTTGGGAGCAGGAAGTTCAACTGGCAGGCCTTATGACTGAGAGCGATTTGGCCGTTCTTAGTAGGTTGTTGTCATCTTTGGATGAATTTTATTGTTTCGAAGAAATCTATTGGAAGCAAAGGTCTAGAGTTAAATGACTTAAAGAAGGGGATCGTAATACTAAGTTTTTTCATACAATTGCTACGGAGACAAAATGATATTTCGGGCCTAGAGATTCCTGGGGTTGATAGTGATGACAATAATGCTTTGAAAACTAGTATTATTTCTCACTTTCAAAAGGCATTCTCTTCTGAAATACCTTTTAAACCCACCATGGAGCGCATTCCTTTGGCTTCTATTTCCTCAGAGGTTGCGGATAGTCTTGAAGTAGAAGTGTCAATGGAAGAATTACAGCAAGATGTGTTTAAACTTCCAGGTTGGTCGGTGGTAAGAATAGATTTGTTGGAGATGGTTAGGGAGTTCATGGTGACTACAGATCTCTTTAAAGGGTCAATGCTAGCTCTATAGCTTTGATCCCAAAGAGATATGTCATTTCCTCTCTTTCAGACATTAGGCCCATTAGCCTCCTTACCAGTCTATACAAGATTATTGCCAAAATTTTAGCGGAAAGACTTAAAACTGTTCGTCCTTTTTTAGTCTCAGATACTCAATCTGCTTTTATTCAAAATAGGATGATCCAAGATAGTGTGCTGACTGCTCATGAATGTATTCATTTGAGGTCCCTAAGTTGGGACCGGGAGTTGTGATGAAGTTGGATATGGAGAAAGCCTATGATAGGGTAGAGTGGAGTATTTTGTTAGAGTTTCTAAAAAATATGGGTTTTGGTTCTAAATGGAGGAGTTGGATTTTTGGCTACCTCTCGACGACTCATTTTTCAATTCTAAATAATGGAAGCCCAAAAGGTTTTTTTAGGGCTTCTAGGGGTCCTAGACAGGGTGACCCTCTTTCCCCTTTGGTTTTCACTCTATATGTGGAATGTTTTAGCAAGATGGTTGACAATATTATTGATAATGGTTACTTTACTAGCTTTGAGGTTGCTCAGAATGACATTCGAATTTCCTTTCTTCAATATATTGATGATACTTTACTTTTTTGTGATGCGAATAGTGCTCAGGTTAATAATATTAAGTTATTTTTGATTTGTTGTGAGGTGCTCATGGGTTTGAAGGTTAATTTTGAAAAAACAACATTGATTGGGGTGAACTGTGCTGATGATTTTTTTCATGTTCTTGCTGCAAATTTTGGTTGTAGGGTGGATGTTTTTCCCTTAAAATATTTGGGCTTGCCTCTTTCAATTGGGAATCTGCCTGTTGCGGTCTGGGATAATGTGATCCAATGAGTTTAATTTAAGTTGGACCTCTTGAAGCTTAAGTATCTTTCTCTTGGGGGAAGGGTAACTTTGTTGTGTTCCTGTTTAGCAAACCTTCCGATATATTAGATGTCGTTGATGCATATGCCTAGGGGTGTGATTAGACGGATTGAACTTATGATGCGCAACTTTTTGTGGGGCTCTTTTAGTGAAGAAAAAAAGAATCATCTTATTAGGTGGGATAAGGTATGCACACCAAAGTGTGAAGGGGGTCTTGGATTGTGACGTTTGCCACTTATGAATGATGCACTGTTATGCAAATGGTGGTGGTGAAGTATTTATTCTAAAGATCAGCTATGGTGTAAAGTGCAGGTGTCTAAATATGGAGTCGATAATGTTGGGATGTGGATCAATAAGGGAAGTGGAAGAGAAAATATTCCATCTCTGTGGAGAGATATTTATGTGTTAAAACAAGTGGTTGATCGCAATGTCAGATGGTTGCTTAGGTCTGGGGCTTCGATTTCATTATGGAACTATAAGTGGTTGGGGGATATGCTGTTAAAATATGTTTTTCTTGTTATTTATGAGAAGGTTACTACTCACAATGTTTCTACAGCAGAACTAGCGGAAGTAAGAGGAGATAATGTTAGTTGGAATATCTCTTTCCCTTATGATAGAATCCCTAGCTATCTTTATCAACTGTTTATCAATTTGTCAGAGGATCTCAATCTGGTGGTAATCCGTTGTCATCTTGAGGATGTATTAGTTTGGGAGTTCGATAATGATGGCCATTTTTCTATTAGATCTATTTACAGACTTCTCTTTTTTGATAGAGTAAGATGGAGATTACCAAAGATTTCTCAGATTTGGAAATGGATGGTCCCTCATAAAGAGCAAGTCTTTTTATGGTTAGCAGTGCAAGATAAAATCCTTATAGTGGATAATCTCATTAAGAAGGGGAAGATAATTACGAACATATGCTTAATTTGTAAGGCGGATGGAGAAACGGGTGCGCATCTTTTTATACATTGTTCGTTTGTTCCGAAAATTTGGTGGTGTAAATGTTGTGGATTTGATTGTCCAAATGGATGTGCCTCTTCCCAAGTGTGGGGGATATATTTGGAAAGTTTTATGGGGAGCTATTCTAGGGGAAGTATGGCTGGAGAGGAATCAGAGAACATTTAAAAGAAAGGTGAAAAGTTTGAAAAAGTGATTAGTAACATCAAGTTATCTCTCTGGTATTGGATCTCCAGTACTAAAGAAGGGAGGGGTATTTCTAAAACTGATTGTAATAATCCGTAAAAAATAAAAAATAAAATAAAAAATTAAAAAAATAAAACTAAAAATAAAAATAATATCAATCAATAATAATAATAATAATAATAATAATAATAATAATAATAATAATAATAATAATAATAATAATAATAATAATAATAATAATAATAATAATAATAATAATAATAATAATAATAATAATAATAATAATAATAATAATAATAATAATAATAATATATTAAATATATATATCCAGAAATAATTTTGAGTAAAGTTCTTCGTGATAATAATACACCGTAGAGACCATTCATTTAGCCTTTCTTAAAATACTTTAAAAGCCAAAATATTATTAAATATGTGAACAAACCATTTCTATTTGGGTGGACCTTGGGTCCACCATCTTTTCCTTTCTTAAGTTTTCGAAAGGATAAGTTTAACCTTTTACGTGCCTTAATATGTGCGCCATGCCATTCTCCATTGACACCTCTTTTGATAAGGTGTTATAAAAAAAAAAAAGACAATTCTCCCTGATATCCCTTATATACGTACGAGTTTCGAGGATAACAGGAAAGCACGCTTTGATGTTTTTCTTAGAGTAGTCCTTCTCCGACCGTCCCTTTTTAACAACCTAGTATTGAGGTCTTCCTTCGCTTATATAATTTTTACTTCTACCATGTAGTTGGCAATTTCAAGGGGCTTGACCATCCGACAAGAGTTAGTTCCTCCAAAGAAACTAAAAAGGCGAGAGCAGTAACTGTACAAAGTAAAGCTTAGGGACTCTAAACCTTGAATCTCTTAGTCCATTTTGAAGGTCCAGACCTATATATGGTTCCGATGAATCAAATCTGATGAGCAACAATAAGTGACATCATCTTCCTGAAAAATAGTCTGTTTGAATAAATAGTGATATTTCCATCCAGGATCTTTTATTTTATAAGTTTTATGTGCAAATGATTGCCTTATTATTTGAAAACTGATATTTTTGCATTTGATTATTGCATTGTCTATGAAATGTTTATTTGTGAATTGACATTTCATAAATTGTGATAATTCCTTATTCTTGGTTTTCTATAAGAGTTTTGCTATACATATTAGATTGGCAATTTTGCTAGAATGTCTTTACGAACTGCTACCTTTCTGAATTTGAGCCAATAATATTTGACTGGTTATTTTTGAAATGTTATTGAAAGTGATTGTTATTAATGGTTTCAGTGAAATTCGTATTAATAATTTAAGTGATATGTTGAGTACATGATATTGCTGCTTTCGAATGTTTAAATAAATTTAGAAATACTTTAAGTATGCAAGTGGACTCATTCGGTTCGTCGGTGAGGTATAAGTCGACCTATCCGGTACACCTGTAGGGATTAAGTGGACTCATCCGGTACGCTAGTGAGGTATAAGTGGACCCGCAGGGATTAAGTGGACCTATCTAGGATGCCGATAGGGATTAAGTGGACCCATCAAGACGATGATGGGGTATATAGGTGACCTACTTGGGACGTCAGTAGGGTATTTTGTGAAATCCTTTGAATTATGCATTGCCGTTAAAATGTTATATACATTTCAATTATTCGGATTATACTTAATTATGCATTTTTTAAAGTGAAACTGTTGATGCATTTCTGTTGATAGATCTCCTTTTTGAAAATATTGATATCTTTCAACCATGATTATTTTGATGATTATGATGATCACTTACTGAGAGCCAAACTCATCAAACTATGGTAAACATTTTTTTCAGGATAACTGTGGTTTCATATTGAGTGCTTGTGAGAATCAACTTTGTAAGATATTATAGTTGTGCTTAAAGTTTCTTTTGTTACTTTGTAAGAATTCACCATTGTAAATTTGTCCTGTCAAGAGATGTATATATGTTTAGACCTTTATTTTAATATTAGTTATGAACAAAGTTTATATAGATTTGAAAAAAAGAAAAGAAAAAACAAAAAGGGGGGTTTTGATTTTGATTCAATGCATGGTAGATATCTAAAATTGCTTTGTTTGACTGTCACATCTCAGGAATATCAGTATTTTAAATTCTTTGGGTAAGACAATTATGGTATCAGAGCAATAGGTTTAAGATTCTTAGGAAATTTGAAAAGAATGTACTTAAAATCACATTTATTTGTGTACAGACCGGGACGAAGTCAAGATCCAGAATAGCTGAAGCTAATATGAAAGGAATTCACAAAGCCTTGGAAAATATGGTTGCTCTAATGCAACATCAGATGGAAAACAACAATCCACCCAAGCAGTCAGTTACGGGAAATGGTTGGAGTAATATCGAACAATTTAAAAAATTGAACCCACCTTCTTTTAAGGGTGCTGTAAACCCACTGGAAGCCGAGGGATGGATTATGCAATTGGAGCAAATATTCGAGGTAATGGAATGTCCTGATGACAGGAAGGTGGCCTCAACAGTTTTGATGTTAAAAGGTGAAGCACAACATTGGTGGCGAACGGTAAAAGGAGTATTGGTCAAAGAAAATAAACCTTTGACTTGAGAAGTATTTCTACAGGCATTTAATGAAAAATATTTCCCAGATTTTATTCGAAACCAAAAAGAAATGGAATTTTTGGAATTAATCTAAGGAAACCGGACAGTAGCACAGTACGAGGCCAAGTTTACTGAATTGGTCAGGTTTGCACCACATATGATTAACAATGAGGCAAGAAGGTGAAAATTTTGAAAGGGGTCTCAGACCAGCTATTAGAAGCAAAATATCAGTCTTAAAATTGAGAACTTATGCTGAAATAGTGGATCGACGCCAAATTGTTGAAAAAGATTGCGAAGATTACCAAAAGATAAAAAATCAGAAAAGTCAAGTTAGACCAACACCATCTAATTGACAACAGTTGAAAGAGCAAACAAAATGCCAAGGTCGTGGGAAAAAGTATGGATCGAGCTCTTGTTATTAGAATATTGGAGCCTGTTTTAAATGTGGAAAATTGGGGCACCAGACTAGAGAATGTCCTAGCTTACAGATGCAACAACTTCCAAAGCAGGGAGAGATAGCTCAAAAGCCTCAGATGAACGGAAGAGCATTTGCGATCACCCAGCAAGACGCTCAGGCCTCAAATCAGTGATTCAAATTGCTCTTATTATCTTCCAAAAAGTAGCTCATGTTTTGATTGATCCTGGATCTACTCATTCATTTGTGTCACCACACTTTGCATGCCACTTAAAGGTAGAACCAGAACAATTAGAATACATCCTAGAGGTAGCCACACCGATAGGAAATTCAATTGACACCAATATAGCGTACAAATCCTGTGTAATAAAGATAAAAGAAAAGGAACTGTTGGTTGATTTAATACTCCTAGAAATTCAAGATTTTGATGTAATCTTAGGCATGAATTGACTTTCTGCATCGCATGCAAGTATTGATTGTTACAAGAAAATGGTTAGTTTTAGTATTCCGGAGCAACCAGTATTTTACTTCAATGGTATTAAAGAAGACTCCCCATCATATTTACTCTCCTGTATGCGAGCTAATCTCCTCCTTCGAAAAGGGTGTCAAGGCTTTCTTGCCTAAATCAAAGAAGATAGGAAGGAAGAGATAAATTTGGATAACACTCCGGTTATCCGAGAATTTCTCGACGTTGTCCTTGAAGCATTGCTACTATTACCGCCTGACAGAGAAATTGAATTCTCTATTGAATTATTGTCAGGGGTAGCCCCAATTTCTAAGGCACCTTACAGAATGACACTTGCAGAATTTAAGGAACTTAAACAACAATTGGAAGAATTATTAGATAAAGGTTTTATCAGGCCCAGTGTGCCGCCTTGGGGTGCTCCGGTATTGTTTGTTAAAAAGAAAGACGGGACCATGAGATTGTGTATCGATTATAGACAGTTGAACCAAGTGACATTGAAAAATAAGTATCCATTATTTAGAATTGATGATTTATTTGATCAATTACAAGGATCACAAATGTTTGCAAAAATTGATCTTGGATTTGGATACCATCAGCTTAAAATTAAAAGTGAAGATGTTCCCAAGACAGCTTTCAGAACAAGGTATGACTATTATGAATTTTTAGTCATGTCTTTTGGATTAACCAATGCACCGGCTGCATTTATGGATTTGATGAATCGAGTCTGTAAGCCCTTTTTAGATAAATTTATTGTGGTATTCATCGATGATATTTTAATTTATTCCAAGAATCAGAAGGAACATGAGTAGCATGTAAGAATGGTATTGCAAATATTAAGAGAAAAGAAATTGTATGCCAAACTTAGTAAATGTGAATTTTGGCTTGAACAAGTGACATTTTTAGGACATATCATATCAAAAGAAGGTCTATCAGTTGATCCTTCAAAGATTGAAGCTGTTGTTAATTGGAAACAACCAAGTAATGTGACTGAAGTTCGAAGCTTTTTGGGATTGGCAGGATATTATAGAAAATTTGTAGAAGAATTTTCTTGAATCGCAACCCCATTGACTCGATTGACACAGAAAAATGTCAAATTTGAGTGGATAAGTGAATGTGAGGAGAGTTTTCAAGGATTAAAAGTTCGATTAACTTCAACACCTATTTTAACTATTCCTGAGGGGAGTGGGGGATTTATGATTTATAATGATGCTTCACATAAAGGCTTGGGCTGTGCATTAATGCAATATGGGAAGGTAGTGGTATATGCATCTAGACAGTCAAAAGAACATGGGAAAAAATATCCAATTCATGACTTGGAGCTGGCTGCATTAGTATTCGCTTTGAAAATGTGGAGGCATTATCTATATGGTGAGCAATTCGAAATATACACAGATCATAAAAGCTTGAAATACCTCTTCTCTCAGAAGGATTTAAATATGCGGCAGATAAGATGGATGGATTTCTTAAAAGATTATGATTGTACAATATTCAGGAAGCTAATGTTGTGGCCGACGCTCTAAGTAGAAAATCTGTGGGAGTCTTAGTTCATCTAATGATCCAAGAAATGAGATTGTTAGAGGAAATAGTGGATTGACATTCGTCTCCATCCATTAATGGTGTGGTAAGTACGATTGCCAATATTAAGGCAGAACCCCAATTAATCCAACAGATTTGATCGACATAAAAGAAATACCCTCAACTTATAATAATTGTAGAAGAGGTGAAGCTGGGAAAGAGAGACGGATTCTCTATATGTAGTGAGGCTTTGCTAAGATTCAAAGGTCGGGTTTGTGTCCCGAATGATGAGAGTGTGAAGAAAGCTATCTTGGAAGAAGCACATCACTCTCGTTATACAATACATCTCGAAAGTATTAAAATGTATTAGGACCTGAAGAAAACCTTTTGGTGGAATCATATGAAAAAAGAGGTAGCAATATTTGTGTCTAAGTGCCTAACATACCAGCAAGTAAAAGCTAAGCATCAAAGGCCCGCTGGGTTGTTGCAGCTTTTACCCGTGCCAGAGTGGAAGTGGGAGCACATCTCTATGGGTTTTGTCACTGGCTTGCCTAGAACAAAATCAGGGCATAATAGCATTTGGGTCATTGTGGACCGGCTGACCAAAGCTGCCCACTTGCAGCCGATTCGCACGACGTACACTTTGGATTGACTGCCCCAATTGTATATTAAAGAAATAGTACGGTGGCATGGAGTTTCGGTCAGTATTGTATCGGACTGGGATACTTGGTTTACTTTTAAATTTTGGGCTATGCTACAGTCAGCCATGGGGATGAGACTCACTTTTAGCACTGCCTTACACCCTCAAACTGATGGACAATCGGAGAGGACCATCAAAACCTTGGAGGATATGTTGAGGGCCTGTGTCATTAACTTTACAGGAAGCTGGGATGACCATTTACCCCTGATTGAGTTTGCTTATAATAATAGCTTCCAAGCCAGTATTCAGATGGCACCATATGAAGCCCTGTATGGAAGGAAATGTAGGTCACCCATCTATTAGGACGATGTTGGTGAAAGAAAGCTTTTTGGGCCAGAAATTGTCTAGATAACCACAGATAAGATAACATTAATTCGAGAAAGGCTCAGGACAGCTCAAAGTCAGCAAAAGAGTTATACTGATAACCGACAGAGAGATCTTGAATTTGAGGAAGGTGATCGAGTTTTCTGAAAGATTTCACCAATGAAAGGCATTATGAGATTCGACAAGAAAAGAAAGCTGAGCCCACGCTACATCGGACCATTTGAAATCATGGAAAGAATTAGAGGTGTTGCTTATAGACTTGCCTTACCACCCGAATTGATAAATGTCCATAATGTCCTCCATATATCATCACTACGAAAATATCAGCCTGACCCATCCCATATCTTGAAATATGAACCTTTACTGATCATGAAGGACCTATCCTTTATTGAGCAACCAATTTTGATACTGGATAGGAGGGTACAATTGTTGCGCAATAAGAAGATTCCTTTGGTCCGTATATTATGGCAGTACCATTCAAGCGAGGAGTCTACTTGGGAACGAGAAGACGATATCAGATAAAAGTATCCCATTCTTTTTCAGCTATCAGGTACACAAATTTAAAGGACTAAATTTTTTTAAGGGGGGAAAAAAATAATAATCTGTAAAAAAAAATAAAAAAAAATAAAAATAAATTAAAAAAATAATAATAATATCAATCAATAATAATAATAATAAGAATAATAATAATAAGAATAATAATAATAATAATAATAATAATAATAATAATAATAGTAATAATAATAATAATAATAATAATAATAATAATAAAAAAATAATATTAAAATAATAATAATAATAGTAATAATAATAATAATAATAATAATAATAATAATAATAATAATAATAATAATAATAATAATAATAATAATAATAATAATATATTGAATATATATATCCAGAAATAATTTTTCGTTAAAGTTCTTTGTGATAATAATACACCATAGAGACTATTCTTTTAGCCTTTCTTAAAATATTTCAAAAGCCAAAATATTATTCAATATGCGAACAAACCATTTCTATTTGGGGGGACCTTGGGTCCACCATCTTTTCCTTTCTTAACTTTTCGAAAGGATAAGTTGACACCTCTTTTGATGAGGTGTTATAAAAGAAAAAAAAAAGTTCTCCCTCATATCCCTTATACGTATGAGTTATGAGGATAACAGGAAAGCACACTTTGATGTTTCTCTTGGAGTTGTCCTTCTTCGACCATCCCTTTTTAATAGCCTAGTAATGAGGTCTTCCTTCGCTTATATAATTTTCACTTCTACCATTTAGTCGACAATTTCATGGGGCTTGACCATCCGACAAGGGCTAGTTCCTCCAAAGAAAATAAAAATGCGAGAGCAGTAACCGTACAAAGTAAAGCTTAGGGACTCTAAACCTTGAATCTCTTAGTCCATTTTGAAGGTCCAGACCTATATATGGTTCCGATGAATCAAATCTGATGAGCAACAGTAAGTGACATCATCTTCCTAAAAAATAGTCTGTTTGAATAAATAGTGATATTTTCGTCCAGGATCTTTATTTTATAAGTTTTATGTGCAAATGATTGCCTTATTATTTGAAAACTGATATTTTTACATTTGATTATAGCATTGTCTGTGAAATGTTTATTTGCGAATTGATATCCCATAAATTGTGATAATTCCATATTCTTGGATTTCTATAAGAGTTTTTCTATACATACTAGATTGGCATTTATGCTATAATGTCTTTACGAACTACTACCTTTCTAAATTTGACCTCAAAATATTTGACTGGTTATTCTTGAAATCTTATTGAAAGTGACTGTTATTAATGGTTTCAGTGAAATTCATATTAATAATTTCAGTGATATGTTGAGTACATGATATTGCTGCTTTCGAATGTTTAAAGAGATTTAGAAATACTTTAAATATGAAAGTGGACTGATCCGATTCGCCGGTGTGGTATAAGTAGACCTATCCGGTACGCCAGTAGGGATTAAGTGGATTCATTCGGTACGCCGATGATGTATAAGTGGACCTACAGGGATTAAGTGGACCTATCTGGGACACCGGTAGGGATTAAGTGGACCCATCAGGACGCTGATGGGGTATATAGGACCTACTTGGGATGCCAGTAGGGTATTTTGTGAAATCCTTTGAATTATACATTGTCGTTAAAATGTTATATGCATTTCAATTATTCGGATTATACTTAATTATGTATTTTTGAAATTGAAACTGTTGATGCATTTATGTTAATAGATCTCCTTTTTGAAAATATTGATATCTTTCAACCGTGATAATTTTTAGGATTATGATGATCACTTACTGACTAGCCAAACTCATCAAACTATGGTAAATATTTTTTTCAGGATAACTGCGGTTTCATATTGAGTGTTCATCAGGATCAACTTTGGAAGATATTGTAGTTGTGCTTAAACTTTCTTTTGTTACTTTGTAAGAATTCGCCATTGTAAATTTGTCCTGTCAAGAGATGTATGTATGTTTAGACCTTTATGTTAATATTAGTTATGAACAGAGTTTATATAGATTTGAAAAACAGAAAAAAAAAAACAAAAAGGGGGGTTTTGATTTTGATTTAATGCATGGTAGATATCTAAAATTGCTTTGTTTGACTATCACATCTTAGGAATATCAGTATTTTAAATTCTTGGGGTGTGACACTAATGTTCTGATTAATCTTTCGAATCGATTTCAGTTGGATATGCCTCGAAATAGATATTGTGCTAGATGGAAGCCACCTTATCAGGGAGTCTTAAAGTTGAATTTTGATGGCAGTTCTCTAGAGAATCCAGGCTTAACGGGTTTTGGGGGTGTGATTCATGATTGGCAAGATAATGTGTTACTTGCTTATGCAGGTCCATATGGCTCAACTATTGCTAACAATGCTGAATTATTGGGACTCCTACAGGGATTGAAAATTTTGTTGGCAAGGTTATCTGGTTATGGCTTTATTATTGAAGGAGATTCGATGAATGTTATTAATTGGCACAAGAAAGAACAACGTTTCCATTGGCAAGTTAAATTGATAGGCCTGCAGATTTTTTATTTGCTGGTGGGGCTATCTTTATTCTTTGCACATATGTATAGGGAGGCAAATTCAATGGCTGATTCGTTGCCCAAGAGAGGAGTACTTCTAGACTCTGTGGAGGTTGCTGATTCTGTTGTTTCTTTGATGTAATTGTGAGCTTCTTATAAATAAAGTCTATAAAAAAAAAGAGTAATCCAATGAATTGGGTGGATTACAAAAATGACGGATGACTGGACTAGCCTTCTTTTATATCTCTGCAGACAAGATGACAACGCTTGGCTCTGATATGAAAGTCTCCGTGACTTAAAGAACCCTAGTTTTCTTTTTTCCTTTGAGTAATTGCACTGGCAACTGGGAAAATAAACTACAAGCTAGTTTTACATGGCTTATGCTTCAACATGGGTATATCCACCCTCCAAGTCTAATATGGATGGTACAAAATTTGAAGGGCTTATACACCCTTATTTCGTTACCGATAAATTCACCTTTCACAACCAGTGATGCCATACTCAAATAGGAATCGTGCTCGGGCTTGAGTGGCTAGTTGATCACGATTGAAATACTACACTATAAACTTGATTCGAATGCTTCAACTCCCCCAAATAAGAACCGTGCTTGGGCTTATACGCCATTATTCATTACCGATAAATGCACCCTTCATGACTAGTGATGCCATACTCAAGTAGGAATCGTGCTCGGGCTCGAGTGGCTAGTTGATCACGATTGTAATACCACATTATAAACTTGATTACCATGCTTCATCTCCCCAGAATAAGAACCTTGCTCGGGCTTATACGCCATTTTTCGTTGCCGATAAATGCACACTTCACAACCAGTGATGCCATATTCGAATAAGAATCGTGCTCGGGCTTGAGCGGTTTGTTGATCACGATTGAAATACTATATTATAAATTAGATTCGAACGCTTCAACTACCCCAAGAAAAAAAAGTAGTGCCAATCTCAAATACTTGCCCAGACACCCCCTTTGAAAGTCTTCCTAGTAGAATCACATTGTAATTTTCTCGTAGTCCCTAGGGTGCTTACACAAGTTTTCGGGAGCACTGTAGATCAATAGTGTAATTTTGTACAATACATTAGAGCTAGGCTGCTAGCAGTGATCTTATAAATAGTAGATGACAAAAGTGTGGGAACTGCCTTCTCTTGTGATTATCACGTTTTTCACAATATGTTGCCCCTATTGGGGACAACATTGAATTCTATGATAAAGAGCAGCACCATCTAAATAATATAAGGGAAAGTATGTAATGAGATCATTACATTTGGTACAAGGTGGTCAAAATTAATCTTGACTATTGGATGCGAAATTGGGTGGCTAAATTTGTTTTATTGACCGAGATCAAAGTTCAAAAGAATTTTTTTCGAATTTTGTGACACACCCAAGCCATCAGATTTCACATCGGATGTTGCAAATAATTGTGACCTCATTGTACCAAAGGTAAATGGACTCGTTGTATATAATCCCATAATATAATACGGTTTGAGATTTAATAGTTATGGACTTTATGATGGTGTGGTCCATAGCCAAATTCTAGAGGCTCGAAAACTTTAATCTCTATAATTGCAATCGTAGTAACGTTGAAATTGTTTTTCGTTATTTATGAATCCGTTGGAGATCAACTTCTCCCTTGGGCACAACTGAGGTTCAGGGATTTGTTTATGAATCACTCGAAAAGGAATTTTAATTAAAAAATAATCGATTTTGAGTTCTTAAGAAGGTGGATCTGAAAATTTCGACAATTCTATTTTAATCCTAGGAAACGATTCAATGAGGTATACAAGATGCATATTCAAATTCCTTTTTCTTTAGAAGTTGGTCGATTTGTTGAGTATCCAATATGTATATTTAGTTCGATAAATCCAAGATGTATCCTCGACTCCATCCTTTAAGAGAGTTTTGCATCTCCAGTGAGGTACATAATATGAATAGCAACATGATCCTCCTCACAACTATGAGCAGTTTTGTAGTATAAATCTATGTCCTCTAAGAAGTTCTCCAACACCTTGGGGATGCCTAGCCCTCGAACACCTTAGGCTCTATTACGGAATGCCCTCTTGACATGAGCTATGTCTTCTTAAAGGGTGGTAAAGAGATTTATGAAGAGTCTTAATATTTTTGGATTTCTTTTTTCTTTAGGAAACTTGCCAATATCAATCTGAATCCTACATAATATGGGATTTTCTTGTGCGGTGATTTTGGATATCACCGTATCTAACAATCTCCACCTTGATATTTCAAAATCACCTGCTCATCATGCCAACATCCATTAGATAGCTTCATAAATTCTTCATCTTTTGCCACATAAATTTCTTTTGCCACTACTAAAAAAATAATGTTTGCCATAAAATTTCAACCTTACATTCGAAATCTTTACTACTATACCGACAACCCTAAACCAGGCTTTGATACCACTTGTCGTTCTGATGTAGGGCAAAAATGGCAATAAAAGAAGTAGACCAAAAAAGTGATATGTGCATAGTATTTAAAAATGGGATGGTTTCTATAAGGTTTCAACCTTAAACAATCCTGTTAAGGCGCACCTCCAAATTTTATCATAACATGTAATTTTGGTGTAAAAAAACTTACGATTATCTGAAAATCTATTTTCATATCTAATTATAAAATTTAAAATTCCAAAAGTGATTAAAATCAAGCAAATCTATAAACGTATGAAAATCTTGAAAATGGACGGTCTAGATATTGTGTTGCAAGATATAATATTTTCGAGATTCAAATTTTCTTTTTCATATTCATCATCTCGATGCCGAGACGATTAATTAGAGAGTTTTTCAACATTAAATAACCTATTTCGATGGACTTTTGATGTGCATCTTTAATTCTACATTTTAAAGCTACAACCTTATATAAACTTTTTCCTTTAAAAATTGATAAGTAATTTACGACTTTTGGTAATTATAGTGGAAAGCTGGGTAATTTTCTCTAATAATATTTGAATTATTAAAAATACGTTTTGGTCATAGATCCACCTGCTTGCAGCTTCCAAAATAGTTATTATCAGATGTTGGAACATGAAATAACATGAACTGTGAAAAATTATTCCAATGAGCTACTTCCAAAGTAATAAGATTTGATCGGTGAAATTTCGAATTGTGGTGGTGGAAATTTTTGTTGAGGAAAATTTTGAATTGTGGTGGATTTATGAATAGAGGACCTCATATGAACAACTGCATTGGAGAGCATGCTCAAACCTAGCTCAATTAAATGCATGTATTGAACAACCTCACACGCATTAATTTAAAGTTTGGGATTGTATATAATGAGACCATTTACTTTTAGTACATGGAGGTCACAATTATTTACAACCATCCAATGTGAAATCTGATAGCTTGGGTGTATCATAAAGTTCGAAAAAATATCTTTTGAAATTTGAGCTTGATCAATGAAATAAAAAGATACGTTTGTAAGACTAAAAGAGAAAGAGAGATTGGAAAGAGAGAAGTAGAGAGAGGAACTTGGGTATGTGGAACAAGCTTATAAAAAAAGAGTGAGGGAGAACACATGTGAAAAAAATGAGCAATGTCCCCTCACTATGATGTTCTTTGTGTTATATACACATCAATTACAAGAGGCAATCCAAATAAACTATTATATCGATGTCTACATGCTAAAAGAAAAAATGAGGGAGGACACATGTTCAAAAAAATTAGTCCCCTCACTGTAATGTTGATTGTGTTATATACTCGTTAATTACCAGAGGCAATCCAAATAAACTATTATATCGATGTATAAAGACTAAATGGCGTACATGTCAAGATGGGAAGTACAATCTTTCAATGGTGTGATAACTATACAGCAGAAGTCAACTATTTGCCAAATTTGAGATGCTGAAATGCACCACAGTAGAATCACCCACACAAATCACAGGAACAAAGCCTAAAAATTTCGGAACCAATGCCAATACGACAATCTGGCCTTGTTGACTTGGGGCAGTTGAGACATATTTTGTATTTCATGTCTTAATGTTCTTATTGTTGTACTCATCTTTCTCATTTTCATAATTATATTGTTCAAGAACATCTTTTGAACCTATAAAACCTTGTTTTTGATACTTATTTTGGGTTGTGGTTGACTGTCTAGAGGCTATTTGAATTTTGAAGGACAATGAAGTATATCATACAACATCTGCTTGAATTGTTATACGCATCTTTTTCAATTTGGGGCATTTTCATCACCTCTCACCGTTACTAAATCTCTCTTTGGAACGCATTGTCCAACAGCCAAAATCCAAGGCTTCTCTCTCTCTCCCGAATTTATTGGGAAAAGAGGGAGAATAGAGAAAGGGGGAGGGAGAATTTCATTCATCAAATGACGCACAAAAAATACAATAGGCATTCTGTATGCACATCAATTTTTTTTATCAAAACTCGTGTGTATATTACATCAATTTTTTTAATCAAAACTCGTGTGTATATTAGCTATGCATATTTAAATACAAAGTAGTTAGGTTTACTTTATATTTTATCCCAAAGAAAGGTAAAATTAAATATTATAAATATTTTTTTTTGCTATAGGTCTCTCTAGTTAATCAAGCATAAATACCTAGAACTTCTTCAACATTCCAACAACTAATCAAACACGGAAACCTAAAACTTCCTAATATTCCAGCACATTGTCAAACACGGGTACATAAACTTCTTTAACATTCCAGTAGGTTATCAAATATAGACATGGAGAACTTTTTTACCATAACTTGCTTCCTAGCAAAGATGAACTTCTAATTTCTAGAGAACGTTTCCCTTCTAGCAATCAAACACGCTCTAAATGGAACAATTTCATGGTTTACAAGCCTATTAAAAAAATTACCTTTGCTCATTACAATAATGAAAAACTTTCTATGTATTTGGAACGAAAACAATGACAAGAGGCACCGCAAGACAAGTTCTACTAATATAATTTTTTTTAAAAGGAAAGGAAAGAAAAGAAAATAAAGTGTAGAAAAATCAATCCCATAAGAAACATTTGCTAACCAATAAGGAATAAAAAATAAAACGAGCAATGTAATGCTCACTAATTGCTTCTCATATTATACCTAAGTTTTGAGGTCCTTTCCATTATTATAGAATAGATATGAAGAATATTATAAGAGAACAACCTAATTTATGGCACTAAGGGCCCCTATTACGGTTGTGAATTATGGTCATGGACAAATGGGAGGAAACCTCTTTTCCGTGCAGAACTCCAAACTTTTTCTAGGTCAAGCATTGTGTCCCCACATTCATGTGTCTCCCATCCTTCCAAAGCATGCAAAATTCCACCAACTCGCCATGCACTCATCACCCTCCTTCGAAGCCAATTCTGCACTACATTTACACAAAGTCACAAACCCTAAGCTAAGATATGGCAAGGAAATTTCACTAATGTGAAAACTTCGAAAAGGAGTATACATTGATGTACTCAAATAGAAGATCCAAATGATCTAGAATACCAAATTAAATGCAATTTGTGCTACAAATGTATGATGATAGGTTGGCAATTTACCAAAACTTTACTATGTTTAAATGCAAATTTGCATCCATAAACCCCAAGGCTTTTTGTTGGAGTGGGGTGGGGGTGGGGGGATTGTAAGGAACTGAGATGTGAATTTGTAAATGATGCTCAGCCCTCAAAGAGGGTGGTTCGAGAAGTACGGCTCAGTCAAAATTAGTCAAGTGATATAGATCTAGATAACTTGCTCTGAAGTCATCAACGAGGTACTGATCTACTATCTCTTTCAAAACTAAGAGCATTGATGCTTGCTTGGTTTCTTGTGACCTCCTTATACTAAAAGTATACAGTCTTTGTTGAATGTATTTGCTTTGTATAATGAAATCAAATGGAGAATTTTTGAAAGATATAAAAGCGTTGAAATTGCATATCTCAACAAATGAGAAAGATTAATCATTACTGGGTGTTTTTTGTTTTTGACCAAAACATTATAGGTTTCTCTTTTTTAATAATATTTTGGCCCATATCTTTCGAACGTTGTGTCAGATTTGAGTTTTCTTGGAGCATGCATATTCTTACTGTCTAATTTAAGATGGTCAGGATCTTGGGATGATTTGGTTAAGGGGTTGGTAGGATAATCTAAGGTGTAAGTCTAGGTCTCTTAGGCAAGATTCTCCAAGGGTATGGGTTGGAACTTTAGATTGTTCTAAAAAGCGGATGAAGAAAGGAGTTAATTGATAATGGTATTAAGGTTGAAAACTACCTGATCATAGATAAAATTTGAGAGAAAAGTTGAATAGTTACCTCAAAATTCGAGAGAAAATTTAAATGGTTACCTCACAAGAGGGCATGTTTTCCAAGTTGGATGGTATTGTCATGACAGGGGTGGATAAATAAATGCAGTCCTTGTGCATCATCTTGAGAGGGAACTGTGAAAAAGGAATAATGATTGTACCCTTGAGAGCATTTTTCTCATCATTCATTCCATCTCCCACTAACCATACCTGCAAAAACATTAATCTTCTCAAGCGGTGCTCAATTTGGCTCTTTACTTAAGAAGAGTTGCTATTGAAGCTTTTGTTAGTGTACTTCTATACATAGAGTATTTTTTTAATATAATTAATATTTTTTTACACTTAATACCCTTACCTCTTAATGTAGTACATTTTTTATCTAATTGGTCTATTAGGTAATTAATCAAGAGTGAAATAATTTTGTTTTAGAAAAAAAATATTTATTAATTATAGTGGAGAATGACATCATGTATATGAGATGTGAAATCACCTAGATAGAGTAATTAATAATTTTGAACAACAAATAGAATGCTATCATTTTTACAGAAATATCTATTTCTATGCCTCTTAATGAAGTAAAATCCGCTTGTCAAAAAATTTTATAGTCCAAAGCAATGCTAATAGCTGTCCAAAAATATTAAGTACATTAACAAAATACTCTTAGAAATACCAACAAAACCCTTCTATTATGAAACATATTTTTTCTCTATAATTTGGCGAAGTTACAAAAATATGGGTGTTGAGAGATGTTCGAGTTTGCAGTACCCTCTTAGGTGTAAATATACTAGTGTTATTCTATCATATGGTAAGAACAAGTTCACTTGTGCTAGTGCTAGTTGTGTTTGTGTCCTATTTCGCCACATTTTCCAGACAAGCAAGCTCACAATTGGATAGACACAAACATGTTGCAAAAGAATTCATAGAAAAGTGGGATGAAAGAAGCAATAGAATTTCCATTTGGTGCCCTATCATTTGAATTTGATCAAATTCGAGTTAAATTTGGGTTTAACCAAACCATCTAGACAACAGCCCAACCATCTAGTTGACATCCAACCAGGGAGGAATATCAACCCAATAAGTTTAGGTGACAAGTTTTTGCAACTGCAACTCATTTTAATAGTTGCTTCATTTAATATTGGAACATAATTTTTGTCTCCATTTCCGGACTGTGGAAAATAAAATAAATAAATTTTTAGAGGGAAGGAAGTGAACCCTTGACAGCTGCTTCCCTAACCACTCAAGACAAGGGCTCAGTCATGCGTAAATAAATAAATTTAACTAAATAAAATAAGAAATTCTTTTCTTGATTTTTTATGGAACCAAAATCATGCACCAAGATTTCTCATCTCCCGAATGGAGGAGCACGATAGAGCAAGAATTCATTCACTAGAAAAGATAAAATAATAAAAAATTAATAATAATAATGACAACAATAACAACAAAAATAATAATAGATGGACTTGTCATAGATTAGCAGGCAATGTTTTTGTTGTTACGTTGAAATAAATTCCAGGAGCATGAATAAGGTTAGCTTGATGTTGTAGGGAGGTTCGCATCCTCAAATTTTCAAGCTGATCTGGGCACTCAGTAATGACCTATTTTCCATCATTATAAGCAAATTCTTATTAGTTTGTAAATTATAAGAAAAAAAATAAGAAAGAAGTAAGACTGCATTTTCCTTAGAAAAACAACAAAGAAATTTTATGACAGAGAAAAATTCAATCAATTTACTGAAAATTAAAAAGGAAAGGAAAACAACCAATGCAAAAGAATTTATGGGAGAGAGGAAAAATTGACTTACACAAGAGATTTAATTAGATTAGAGAGAAAATCTGGAAGCTATGAATTTAGATACACAGGATTAAAGATTGAGGGAGAAAGATTGAAACCTTTGTGCCTCTCTTGCACAAGGCGCTGGCAACGGCATAACCCGTTTTTGAAAGGTGACCTTGGATTAAGACCTCATTTGTGTCTCGAGGAATTGAGTTTAGTACGCATGCAGCAGCAAGCATGCATCCATCCACTACCTTCATTTTTCGACCTTTGAGCCTCACAAGATAGAGCTCCCCATTTCCATTGAGAATTTCATCCTATGTCAATCGATGACATAAGAGAGAGAGAGACTTCTCTTCTTCCTCCTTACAAGCCAAAATCATTATTTTTATGGTTTCCTCCGAAAGAGAGACGATCGCTAGAAGGGTTTCGGGATTTATTCACTCCTCTCGGTTGGTCTCAAGGTTATTTTTTATAAAGCAGTGTGACAATGTGAAAGAGGAGAACTGATTAACCGATGATTAGTGAGAGGGAAATCCCTTGGAGCCCAGGAGAAAGTCGATTTCGACTTGCCAAGTCTTTGGATCTAGCCCACTTTTGGTGAATGACAATTATCTTTTATTTTTTTTTGGTTTTCTCTTGCATTGCTTTAGTTTGTGTTTGTGGTTGTATTTAACATCGAGCTGACTATGGAAATGTTCTAGAGTAGGATCCTGGTATTTGAGGTTCCAAGATCATGAACGAAGGGTTCCTGTGTTGACTACAAATTTTTTATTTATTTTTAAATATTTCGCAAATGTTTCAGTGACATTTAAAAAGAATCCTCATTCTTTTGTAAATTCTAACTCATGTATATACTTCATTCCTTGCTTTCAAATTTTTCTAATTTTTTCCCATAATTCCTCTTTTTGGATATTGTTATTAGTAAAAGGGGACGAAATTATATGTTATGGGAATTAGGCTTAGATTGGTCATCGTGTTGAGGTTATGAAAACTTCTTCCAATTTTGAATATAAACTAACCTAAGTAAATAAAAATGAAATATAGTCTAGTATATGTAATTAGTTGGGAACATGTAATTAGGTGGGATAATGTTTGTATAAGGTGTCAACTTTACACTATTGAAGTAAGGTGCACCTCAAAACTATGCTGAAAATGCAATTTCAGTACCAAATATATTGTGGCCCCTAATTATAAAATTTTAAAGTTTAAGAAAGAGTGACAATCAAGCAGATCTATAAACACTTGAAAATTTTGAAAATAGACGCTCCAAATAATGTGTTAGAAGATGAACTAGTTTTAGGACCAGAAATCTCTTTTTTCATTTCTATGGATCTCAAGGTTGAGATCATTGATTTGAGGGTTTGCCAGCATAAGAACAACCTTTTCTAATGGGTTTTTAAGTGCACTTTACTCGTACCGTATAAGGTAGACACCTTGTATAAACCTTTTCCAATTAGGTGGGGCCACCTACAAATTTTTTTATTTTAATATTTTCCCATCATCTTTGATTGACGTTGTGAGCAATTCTAGCAAACAAAAAAATCTTTTACACATGAATCCTAAGATCAAGCATCCCTCAAATACATGGTCCAGAGTCGTCGGATTTTTTATTTGGACAATTTTTTATCTCTATATCATTTATTCTTTAAAGTAATTCTAGGGATGAGGAATGATATCAAGAAACTTTTAAGTCTTAACTATGATTAAGAAGCAACTGGTTATGGGCCTATAGAAAAAAAAAGATATTACGAATATTCTCCCTTGTAAGGTGTCTGATTTTATATGTTAGAACGCTCATACACCATATGTTTTTTTTTTATGGAAAAGTATAGAATGAGACTATTTATTTCATTGACCCAGCTTAAAGTTCATAAATTTTTTTTTCGAATTTTATGACACACACGAACTATCAGATTTCACATTGGATGGTTGCAAGTAATTGTAACCTTCCTATTCTAAAAATGGTCCCAATGTGTAGAATCCCTTTTTCTATTACCATATTCATTGTGGATGAATGAGAAGGAACTCACCTGATTTAGAAGCCCTAGACTTAGTACTTTAGCACCTCTTTTTTCTACCTCAATTATAGCATCCTCTATCAATTTGTTGATTGCTGCGTGTTGCGATTTCAAGGAATACTGGTAGTCAAAAGACAAAGAAAGTTAACAGCCTGTGAAAAATATAATTTACAGTTCCATTACTAGAGATTATGTTTTATAGTAATATCACCTTTCATTATGTGAAATCGTGGTGGTAGCACCCCAAACCCTAGTTCACCACAGTGTGGTTTTTATTCCTACCACTAACACTATCCAATTAATACCTCGAAAATGCTAACTCTTAATTTACTTGAAAAAAAATGGATAAGGGACTGTCTTCCCCACTGAATAACCAAAAAAAAATTTAAAAAAAGAAAAGAAAAAAAAACAAGACAGTAAATACTTTTGCAATGCTCAAACAAATATGGGAATAAATATTCAAATGGATTACGATGGAAAAACTTTCTCAATCAATAGTTCGGTTTACATTGACTTGCAATTGTCTAATATTAAATAGGTATACGATTATATAACCCCTAGGTCTTATAAAGAAAGGAAAAAGTTTATATGGAGCCGAGCCGAGGTTTTAAATGATCAAATTAGAGCCCACCTCAAAAGTTTCACAAGAAGAGATTGTTTTGATGCCCAAATATTTTCAAATTGATAATCTCAACAACAAGATGCATGGACATGGAAAAAAAATTAATTTCAAGTTTTAGATATAGTGCATCTTGCAATGTATTTTTGGACAAGCAATTTTCAAGATTTTCAGGTTTTCATAGATCTACTTGATCTACACCATTTTTGAAGCATGAAATTTTATAATTAAATATGAAAATATATTTTAAGGTGATTAGAAAGATTTCTCAAATATAGGAATCACATTTCTCGATATTATTTGAAGGTGCGCTTTACTTTGATTGTTTGTAGCATTGGCTCTACACAAACTGCACTCTATAAAAAATAGTAAAGCCGCATTTCAATATCCTGCCTAAAAACACTCTTATGATGATAGAAACCCCTCAAAATGATCATTTTGCATTCAATAACAATCGATATGAAAAAAATAAATTTTATGTTGCAAGAATAGTGCATCTTGTAACATATTATCTAGATGGATAATTTTCATGTATTCATGAATCAATCATATCTGCACCACTTTTGAGCTTCAAGTTGCATATTCAGGAGCAGAAAAAGATTTTTGGCCCATCATATTACAATAGGTTTCTTAGATTACAAAGAAATTCAATTTTTTGTTTGAAACATAACTTTTATCATTATATTCTTAGCATAAAAGAACTTATAAACAAGATGCATCACCTGGAAAGAAAACCGGGGAATTGCCCATGTTTGAATGTTGAGTTTCTCCAAT
This sequence comes from Amborella trichopoda, assembly GCF_054954075.1. NCBI lineage: Eukaryota > Viridiplantae > Streptophyta > Magnoliopsida > Amborellales > Amborellaceae > Amborella > Amborella trichopoda. The sequence continues at coordinate 5,622,777 of NC_142342.1, read as the reverse complement.
CTGTTCTTCTCCACAGTAAATGTACGATCGAAAATCCACATTAGCGACATTTATCCAATGGTGATTGGGCAAAGTAACCACAGATACCATTTGCGATCTTGGGGCCAAACAGGCAAAACCCAGGCGCATTAGGTAGATAGAGTGAAGAATAGTTGGATGAGTGAGATGGACAACATCTATGGCCTCCTCTCTCCCCTCTATAGCACTCTCATATACAGCATCTGTAGACATGTCAGCTGTATTGTATATGTAATCATATACTGGCATGAAGAGAGAAAAGTTGGTGTGGACTCTTGAGTGATGAAGTGAATGGAACCTGTTACATGAGAATAAAGAGAGCTCTTCTTGTTACTAAAAGACCTAATGGAGACATTACTATTTTGTAATGGCATTCAAATAAGGTTTGAGTAGAAAGTATATCATTACTAGGGGTGGCAATGAGCTGGGTGGAGTGGTCCGGCCCAGTTAGCCCGGCCTTAAAAAAACTAGGGCCTGGGCGACATAGTGTGGCCAGAGGACTAGGCCAAAGCCACATAGGCCCGCCCCATTGCCAACCTTGGGCCAGGATCCCTTTGGCCTGGTGAGGGTTGGGGTGGCCCGGCCCAAGCCCGCCTCGATGCCAACCCTAATCTTCTTTATAGTTTTCCAATCAATTGAACATTTCCTAAGCATACTACTCATATTGTTTCTAGAGATTGTATGTTATAGGGTTGTTCACTTTTGCTAGAAAGTCACAATCACCTACAACTGTTATAAGTGAAATTCAGCTAAGTGTGTGCTACAAAACTCGTGATTTTTTTTTTCTAGACTTTAAGTCTATCAATTGCACACCCCCAGCCTCTTGATTCCAGATCTAATGAGTATGGATGATAGTGATCTTCTTTCGGCAAGAATAAACAATCTTATTGTATCCTTTTTCAAGGATTTACTAAGCATCAACTTGAAGTGGAATTTTTTTATCCTTTTTCAAAGAATTTTGGAGCACAAAATGTTGCAATTTTTTTTGGGAGTACAACACTTCATCATTTCCCAAGAGCAATAACAAAAAGTGGATCACAAAGTGAGGATTACGCCACTTCATTACAAAAAAAAAAATGAACCAAAAAAAGAAAAAAATCCTTTTGAGCCAAATATATTTCAGAAAGTAAAACTATTAACAATCTAAAAATTTTCCCTGGAAGTATTAATGTATCATTAGAACCTTTTTAGGGTCGGTAGTATACTACCCCTGGCCCGTGCTCGACCCTGTTCCCCTAAGGGCTAGACTAGGGCCTGCCCAGGCCAATAAGGCCTTGGCCCTCTCATGCAGGGCAGGACCAAAAAAAAAAAAAAAAAAAGAAAGGAAAACAAAGAAAAGAAGTCCACCGGTTCTTTTAAGAAAATGACCTGTCTAACATTTATTTGAACACCATTACCTCAAACTCATAAATTTGTTTTAAGAAGTATAGAACTTACGATGGAGTATACATGATGTAGTTGAGGAAGGGAAAGCATTGAAAGAGGCACTTTGGGATGAACTCGTAGTTGCAATGCCCCATATTATTCATGAAATCGATATATGTAACATAGGCAGCCAAGGAAATAATAGAGGCGGTCCTTGTGTAAAGCGTTGTTAAAAGTGCTATTGCAAACAGCAAGGAGTATAAGATACGTTCTGCGAAGGGATGCACCACCGCTGCTCAAACAAACCAAGCAAAACATCAAGCATTAGTCTATATGCATTCATGCAAGTGCCAAATTCATGCTCCTAAGGGAGCGCACTATACGAGTGTTACATAACTTGCCGGAGTCTTTTCGGACATACGGTTATTATTGTTTTGGCACATACCGGCTTTTTCTTTCGTTGTCGCAAGGTAGTGGAAGTCGAAGGGCTCTCTACCAAATTGAGTGAGTTGATTTTGCAGAGAGAGAGAGAGAGAGAGAAAGAGAGAGAGAACTTACATGTGATGGGCTCGGTGACCACGGAGGAATGGTGATGGGAGTGATAACGAGAATAAAGGAAGTGTTGGTGAAGTGCCCTGTGTGCCCAATAATATAAGAACTCAACAGGCCCAATGTGGCAAATAATGGTTGTGATCACTCCTTTGATGTTCCACAGGGGTAGGTTGGATCCCCCTGGAAAATATAAGTTCCCCAAATAGAACAATATGCCATTGAATATAACCTGGTCATCCCTGCCAAATTCCAAAACAAATAAATTAGTAGCCCTCAACAGATTTAGAGTCTTGCAAAATGGAATTGTTTTATTTGGTGTTCCCGTGGGACCACAACTTATATATTTGGTCCTGCACACAGAACACCATGAGAGAGTGTTTGATTGACCCAAAACTCAAAAAACATCTTTAATGTCATTTTTTTAATATAAAATTGATATCATGAAATTTCTATAAATCAAATGCCACTCCACGTTTGACCATGGAATGTGCATTTGGAGAAGTATCCCCTTCACAAAGCTATATCTAATGACCAATAATAATTGATTGAATATTTGATTTTTTATTAAAAAAATATTTATTTGAATTTTAAGGCATAGGTTTATTTTTTAAAAAATTACTAAAAAAAGATGCTAAATAAAAATAACTAAAATACTCCTAAATTTATTTTGATCAATATTTTTTATTCAAAATATGTTTGATTATTTTTATTTAATTTAAAATGAGGCTATATCCCAAATTTCAGATCAACAACATTTTTGAATAAAAAATTAAAAATAAAAAATAAAAATGAAATTTATTTTAAACTTTGGATGGGGATGGTTTAAACTGAATCACTGTGCTTGTGCACCTTTTGAGAACCCACAGCTTGTGGATGTAGTACCAGCCGTATCAATTTTATGCGCGCTCATATTGGAGGTTTTACGTGCTCAAAATCAGTTTTCTTAACTTTTTTGTATATATACAATGAGATCATTTACCAGCCGTATCCATTGCATGCAATGAGAACATTTTATGTTTGGTACAGAAAAGGTTACAATTACTTATAACCATCCAATATAAAATTTGATAGTTTCGGTGTGTCACAAAGTTTGAAAAAATCTCTTTTGAGCTTTTAGCTTGGTCAATGAAATAAATGATTCCACTTAATTTCACATCCAATAGTCAATGTTAATTGTGATTACCTTATACCAAAGCAAATGTTCTCATCATATATTTTCCTATAAAATCACTGCCTATATATATATATATATATATATGTGTGTGTGTGTGTGTGTGACTGTAACGTCAAAGCCTTACCAGATTATTACCCAGACGAGTGGAAACTATTATGCAGTTACTGTATCTGCACTCTGTAAGTTTTGTTATGTGAGTCTGTAAGTTTTGTTTTGTTTTATGAGCCTGTAAGTTTTGTTTTATGAGTCGCTTTGATTTTTGTTATTTTCAAGTTTGCTTAGTTAAGTTTGAGTCTGTAACAAGTTTGCTTTCAGTTTGCTTTAAGTTTGTAACAGTTTACAGTTGTTATGATAATACGTGTTGTATGTAGCATAAAGATATATCAAACTACTTATAATACATGGATTACTATTGATATTACTCATGTATCTCTCATTATTATCATAGTATTAAGTCTCTATTTCGGTTATCTAAGACTGATAGTATAGAATCTTTATTAAATTTAGTCTCTATTATGTTAGAAATGTGGTAGGATAGAATTGTGGTAGATCTTGGTTAGAATTGGTATCAAAGCCACACCATAGTCTTCTTTAAAAAGTATCCAAAAAATATTACTACTAAGAGTAATACTTTAGGAGAAAGAAACCTAAGTAAATTCCTCCATTAAAGAAAGTTGGCCCGAGAGTTGAGGTTAGAGACGCTCAGACACTCAGTCTAAAGACCGTTAAGGCCATGAGAGCCGCTGAGGTCGGAACAGACATAAGAGGTAGTCAAGGAGGACTGCCCAGATAACACTCATCCGCAACCTAATAATGAAGAATTTCATTAGGAATCTATCAAATAAAGCATTACCCCAAACTAGTAATATTCTAAGGATAAAAAATAAAGAAGAGATAGTAATAGATAGTATTGAAAACTAAATACAGAACTGGAATATACCTAAAGTCCCTATAAGTGATATATATAAGAAAGGATCTTTTAACTTCAAAGTAGGTTATGCTATAAAAACCGTAGAACAAACTTTATCAGTAACAAGTACCCAGGAAGACTTTCAGTTATTAAGTAATAAAATAATACAATCCCATAATGATAAAAGTTACAATTACCTTCATATAGGTTTAATACAAGTAGCCATTAAACCATTAACTAGGTTAGGACTTAATAATTCAATATTAGTATGTTTAAGAGATACTAGACATAATAAGTTTAATGATTCCTTATTAGGTATGGTAGAATCTAGTTTATGTAATGGTCCAGTTTACTTTAATTGCTTCCCAAATTATTCTATATCATTAAAAGATCCAAATATCCTTAAGGTATTAACCCTAAACCTGAAAACCCAAGGGTTCGATATGATCCCAGGATCTCAGAATTTAGCCATAGTATATAGAATATGTTACAAAGTTATGACCACATTATGCCCTAATGTTTTACAACATGATACAAAAGGAAAAACAATACTTTTCCAAACCAATATTGAAAATCTAATACTATTATACAAAAAACCATAGAATGGTCAGAAATTATTCTACTCGAATCATGGTCAATCTACAATGAAAATCATCAGTACCAAGCCCCAAGAATAAATAATATTCCAGAAAGAATATTAGAAAATCCTAATGGTAAAGTAAAAATCCAATTTACCAACAATAGAAGAAATAACAGTAAAGATGATTCTGAAATAAAATCATCTACAAAACCTATAATAGAATTACCAAGAAGTTCTACTTCTTCTATAAATCCAAACTTAGAAAGTCTATATAGAACAAGAGAAAATATTATCATCCCACAATATAGGTCCATACAAAAATCTGAACCAGAAATAACTGACTCAGAAATGGATTTTCAAGTCTTAACTCTTACAGAAGAAAAAAGACTTAGCAAACAATTTATAGAACATGATTACTTATCTGAAGAAAATAAGGAGATAAGAACTTGGTATAAAAAACATTTTCAACCTAGATTAGTAGAATTATTTCAGATAAAGTACAACAAGGCACGAAAAAGAGAAGGATGTAACACATGATTTTTTGTCTGGTTAAAAGAAATATGTAGGGAACGAAAAATACATATTCCTAATTTTGAAATAAATACAATACAAAGTCAATATGCTTCATATGAAACAACTAAAGGAAATACAATGACAAGTATTCACCCTCCTGAAAAAAGTATTATTATAAAATGATCAAAACCAGAATTAAAATTAGAAACAAAGGCTACACTATATAAAATGACTACAGGAGAAATAATACATAAAGCTGAATTAATTCCACATGTAATAGAACAAAATAACTATACAAATTTATATATGCAATCTTTAGGAAGGCAAGCATCCAGAATTGAAAATATGTTAAGACCTGTACCAATAAAAGAAACCAAAAATGTTTTATTTAAACCACCTCCATCACTTGATGAAGAAAAATTTAATTTTGGAGAAGATAATAAAACCCTAATGGATCAATTAATATCAAAATTATCTAAATTAGAAATTAAATAAAAAACTTTAAATATTCAGGACAAAGGAAAAGAGAAAATTGCTACAGAAATCCCTGAATCATCTACATTAACCTTACAAGAAGAGACACTTATAATTGCCAACACAATAGAAAATATGGAAGAAGCCTTTACGAAAAATAGTCATGAACAAGATAATAATAATATTCAAAGAATAGTATATGGAAAATCATGGAAACCTTTAACAGCTAGGCCTTATCATCATAGACCTACCCCTGTTGACATACAATTCGAAGAAGATTTGGTAGCCCATAATATTTCCTATTCTGGAAGATCGATAGTAAATTGGAATATAGATGGATTATCTGAACAACAAATATTAGACACTATGAAACATATGACCATGTATGCCTCTGCGTGCAAAATGGTAGGCAACCATGATCAAGAGGTCGCTAAAGCCATTGTTTATGGGTTCACAGGATGGCTTCGAGGTTGGTGGGATTTTCACTTACCTGAAAATACAAAACAACAAATTTTGAATAATACTCGCCAATGGACTGTTAAAAATGAAAATAATCAAGACGTCCTATATTCCGAAAGTGATGCTGTTAATACTCTCATTTACACCATCACACTTCATTTTGTGGGGAGTACAGCCTTACTTGAAGCCCGATCTGAAGATTTGTTATCTAATTTAAGATGTCCAACCCTATCCCATTATACAGCCTTACTTGAAGCCCGATCTGAAGATTTGTTATCTAATTTAAGATGTCCAACCCTATCCCATTATAAATGGTACAAAGATGTTTTCTTTTCCAGACTATTAAGCAGAGAAGATAGCCAGCAGGATCATTGGAAAGAAAAATTTATTGCTGGACTACCATATTTATTTGCAGAAAAAGTAAAAACTAGATTAAAAAATAAAAATGGAGGAATCATACCATATTCTGTTTATATATTAGGAGAATTATCTGCAGAGATATGTGCAGAAGGATCAGCCCTATGTACTGACATGAAATTAAAGAAACAATTAGATAAACAAAAAATGATTGGTAAAAAAGAATTAGGAGACTTCTGTGAACAATTCGGATATCATATAGAAAAATCTAGAGATAAATTTCATAAAAAGAAAAAATATAAGACAGAAAGAAAAGAAAAGAAATCTTATAAAAAACACAAGAAAAATAAATTTATAAAAAGATTCTCTCCAAAATACAAATACCATAAGGGTAAAAGGAAATTACCTGTATGTTATAAATGTGGAAAAGTTGGTCATTATAAAAGCCAATGTAAAATAAAAAAGAAAATAGATACTATAATCTTAGAAGAATCCATTAGAAATAAACTATATGATATAATACAAATATATGATGATGATTCTTCTGAATCTTCCACTGATACTACAATGGTAGGACAAATAAAAGGTGAAGATTAATTCATGTCCTCAACAGAACAATCTGGATCTGAACAGAATATAGAAGAATGTTCCTGTAATATGCTATCCAAAGAAGATACATTAATATTAGACCTTATAGAAAAAATAAATGATCCAGGGAAAAAAGAGAAATTATTACCCAATTTATCACATTAACAAAAGCAAAAAATAAACCAATTCCATTACTCAAACCACCAGAGGATTACAATTTTGCTGAAATACTCAAACGAATTAATAAAAAAGATATACTTCAAAGAGAACCCACAATATCTGAATTAAAAAAAGAAGTAAATGAAATAAAAACAAAAATAGGACAATTAAAAACTAGAATAAAAATATTAGAATTACAGAATGACATATCAGGAGCTGTAACTGATACAGACGAAATTGAATTCGATCAACTAGCAGATCCTAGTGATAAAGAGCCAGAAACCTTCAAAACCAAAGAAGTTGAAGAAAATACATCGGTAAACTTAGTAAATAAAATTATTTCTCAAAAATCGTTTATATTAGTAAAAGTTGTCATCGAAGAGGAATATAATTTTCAGACATTAGCTTTAGTAGATTCAGGTGCAGATTTAAATTGTATTAATGAAGGTTTAGTTCCATCAAAATATTTTGATGAAACTACTCAAATACTTAATACTGCGGATGGTAGTAGATTATTTATTAAATATAAATTATCAAATGCCATGGTATGTAATAATGGACACTGTTTTCCAACACTTTTTATTATGGTAAAAAACTTAAGTCAGGCAGTCATACTTGGAATTCCATTCCTAACCTTACTATATCCCATAACAATTAATAATACAGGAATATAAACATCTAGAGTATGACAAACAATTAAGTTTGAATTTTTAGAAAAACTAAAACTTAAAGAAATCAATAGAGTCAAAGACAAAATGGATAATAAAGAAAAGTTTCTATGTTCCCTTAAAATAGAAATAAAATATAAACAAATAAAAGAAGACTTAGAAAACCCTGAGATAATAACAAAAATTAATAATCTTCGAACTCAAATAGAAACAGAAATTTGTAGTAACCTTCCTAATGCCTTTTGGGCAAGAAAGAAACATATAGTAGGATTACCTTACGAAAGGGATTTGATGAATCAAAAATTCCTACCAGGGCTAGACCAGTACAAATGAATACAACCTTATTGGAATTTTGTAAAATAGAAATTGATGAATTACAAAGTAAAAATATAATAAGAATAAGTGCATCTCCTTGGATCTGTGCTGCTTTTTATGTCAATAAAAAATGCGGAAAAAGAAAGAGGCGTACCAAGATTAGTAATTTTGGAGCAGATAATAAAACCCTAATGGATCAATTAATATCAAAATTATCTAAATTAGAAATTAAAGATAAAACTTTAAACATTTAGGTCAAAGGAAAAGAGAAAATTGCTACAAAAATCCCTGAATCATCTACATTAACCTTACAAGAAGAGACACCTATATATATATATATATATATATATCGTCCCAAAGCTTATAGGTGAAAATGAACAGTGATTTCTCTTACCGTCATCACCGTCCAAAGTTCATCGTACAGTCACAATTGTTTGATAGTGTTTTATTTTTCATTTTTTTTATACAAATCGGAATGGCTTGAAATTTGGATCGTGTGTACATCTTAGTGGAACGCACCTAATAAAAATATAAAAAGAATTAATTTGTAAAAATTAATTGATCAAAATACCCCTGAAAATTTACGGGGGTATTTTGATCAATTCATATTTTGTGAAATATTTGTTTCATATTTTTATTAGGTGCGCATCACTAAGATGTACTCAAGTGCTAAATTTCAGATCAATCTGATTTACAAAAAAAAATAAAAATTAAAATATTACCAAACAATCGTGAACAAACGATGAACTTTGGACGGTGTGTGTTCTTCTCATCAAGACGTACCTAATAAAATAAAATAAAATATTTGTGAAAAAAATGACTAAAATAGCCCCGAAAGTTTTTGGGGCTATTTTGGTCATTTTATTTCATGTAAAATATTTTTTTGATATTTTTCGAAGATTCACCTATTTTTTATAAACATACGCCTAAAATTTCAAATGATTTGGATTTGTAGAAAAAAAATAAATTTCAAACACTACCAGACATCCGTGATCGTCAAATCGGTCTGGATTCAATCTGTGTCATTGGGCTCATATGTTTTTATGAGCTAGTGAGCTAATCTCAACTTTTTCCTATATATATATATATATATATATATATATATATATATATATATATATATATATATATCGGGTGCAGTTTCCATATGGTTGCAGCCTTAAACAATCCATTTAAGGCACACCTTCAAATTTTGTCATAACATATAATTTTGATGTAAAATATCTTAAGATCATCTCAAAATCTATTTTCAAATCTAATATAAAATTTTAAACTTAAAAAATGATTAAAATCAAGTAGATTTATAAACAAATGAAAATCTTGAAAATGGACGGTGTAGATAATGTGTTGTAAGATGCACCATTTCTAGGGCTCAAAATCCTTTTTTTCGTGCATAGTCATACATATCGATGTCGAGATGATCAATTAGATGATTTTTCAACATTAAAACAACATTTACCAATAGATTTTTGTGGGGCATCCATTGCTCTACATTTTAAGGTTGCAGCCTTATATAAATTTTTCCCATATATATATATATATATATATATATATATATATATATATATATATATATATATATATATATATATATATATATATATATATATATATATATATAGGGTTAGGAATCCATACTAAATACTAAACTTCTTGTAGATATTACTTATATATAAAAAACCATGAGATATATCTAAGAGTCCTAAGCTTTTTAAATTTATATTTCTTTTAAGAAACTTATCAATATGAAATCTCAATCAATCCCATAAAATATGAGATTTATTATGTGGATGATTTTGGGTAGCACTAAATCCTACATATCAATATATAGGATTTCCTTACGTGGATGATTTTATGTAGCATCAAATCAAACAGTTATATCCTAAAAATTTTGGATCCCGAGAATACTCTCTCAAAATGAATGTATTTTCAATACGCTCTTGTCGAAAAATAAATATAGTCCATTAGGACATTGTTACACAAGGCTAATATGGTTTTGCGTTCTCGTGCAAAGTTCATATCAAAACCCTAACAAACCATCCTCTATAAATAAAAACATACCTACTATACTATGTACTAAACTTACCATAGTCTTATCATTGAAATGTTAAAGCAATCAAGGAGGGATATGTATCTCAATATTTTGATATGCATATACCAGTGTCAAAAATATTAATATTAAAATTAATTTTTTAACTACGACATGTCCTTTCACCATTTAAAAGGAAATTGAGTAGGGATTTAGGGCAGCATTAATTACTTTCAAGGTGAGATTTCAAGACGAAATGTTAAGAAGAAATTTCCAGGTTCTGATACCATGTCCTTGGTGTGCCGACACACAAATCATATGGTAATTGTATCTATATTACACTTAAAAGAACGAGTTGAAAAATGGGGGAAAAAGAAAAGCACATGGCTAGTCCCCTGATAAACAGTTACTTAAGCCCTGACATCGAGTATGAAATGTTTGCTTGCCAGTTTCTTTCTCTGTCAACCTGCTGAAACTCAAGGTCCTTGCTAAGTATTATATGTTTGCTGCTGGCAGTTTGGAAGCGGGAGAGAGAGATCCATAGCTGGTCATGAGCCCGGCTGGATAAAATGAGTGGAAGTATGAGGAAATTGGACAAATCCCTCTACTTCTCTCCTCCTAAGAAGAAGCTATAGGAGCTTCGCAGCACCCACGGAGCCAGAACCATGTACTTTGCACAAAAAAAAACAAAAAACATCGACATATCAGCCTTCTCTGAACCTTTTAGTGTAATAATTAAATGATATAAGCTCTTGAATAATTTTTTTTTTGTAGAGTCTCCCTACTCGGCCTTGAGTGGACTGGCCTGGGTACTGTAGAGGCCAAGATGCTCTTGAAAAATTAAAAGAATTAAAATAAAATAAAAATAATAATGGTCAGGAAAAATACATAAAAGACCAAAAGGATCCAAATAAGCTTAAAAATATATATATAATGCGTATTAAAAAATTGATTTATTGTTGTTGACATTTTTAAGAAAATCTAAAGACAAGAAAATACAAAAGTAAGGCATATGATAAGAAAAACTCACCAATACTACATATAAAAATTTTACATATCGATTTCATTTTTTATATAGTTTGTAAAAAATTATTTTTATTTTTCTTATATATCCCTGTTTTATATAGGTGTACTCGGACTAGCTCTATTTGCCAAGGGGGTGAGTATGTGTATGTGTGGACTCGAGTCTAAAAACATTACATTTAAAAGCCACTTTAGACATCTCTTTTATATCAGTTGTGGGAAAATTAGATCATACTTATACCTGATTTGCAGTAGTGAAAATGATGGTTAGTGATGCAGTTTAAAATTTGGTGGCTATAAATTTTTATTTTATTTTTGTTAATTTTAATTTTAAAATTTAATTACAATTTGGATTTTTATTTATTAGGATTAATTATTAAAATTAGGATTTTTAGGTTTAGTTCGATAAGCTTATTAATTTTAGAGTCCATCTTTAATTTGAAATAATCTCTTTGTTTTATAGATAAGTATCTTAGAAAAAGGTTCCCTTCGGAATTGGTAATACATGTTTAGAATTGTTACTTTAGATAACATTTACGGTGCAGTTATCTATTAGGGTTAGGAGTGTTAATTTAGATAAGGTTTTGCGATAGGAGTTACGTTTTGATTTGGGAGACCTAATGGGTTATCTTTCGAGACGAGTTATTGGTTGGTAGTTTCCTTTTAAAAAAAAAGGAGGTTATTTACTTTGTTGATAGGAGTAAATTAGGTTCTTAATAAAAAGATAAAGGAAGTTTAGGAAAGTTTATCTCTTGTATTAGTTTGGGATACAAGTCTCTTTAGTTTTTAAGAAATATTTTTTTTTTCTATTTTAATGGGAGTGTTATCTTTTTGGGTTGGAAATATTTTTTTTTTCTATTTTAATGGGAGTGTTATCTTTTTGGGTTGGGTTGAAAGATAATAAGTCACGTAGGAGTAAAGGATGAAGTAGGGAGTTGAATTTTATGAAATAAAAAAAGTTTTCTTTGGAGAGAGAGAGACCTTTTGTGGGTGTTTTTTTTTCTCTTGAGTTTGTGGTTCACGTTGGAATACTCGTATCCGGATATTTTGTTATTTCTTCTTGTAATTCTTTTATATTTTTATTTCTGTCTCTAAAATGCGGTTAATATTTGTCGGTGTTGTTTGCCGGTAAATTTTGTACTGCGTCAATTAGGCAATTTTATCAAAGATATTTGTGATAATTATGGACACTTTAATATATTAAATTAGTGTATTATTTATCATGGAATACATTTTTTGCAACTGGTAAATATATTGACAACGAAAGACATAAATATGTTAAATTTTTATGAGTCACAATGTTGACAATCATTTCTAATATATATAAAATTTAGAATAACAAAATATTATTATCAACTTAATGGTGCTATGTTACATATCTATTGCCAATTCGTTAACAATTGCCAATCATTTTACTTACTAAGGTTGGAGCTATTTTTAGGTAAATTACATATTTTTTTGTCAAATATGTGAATATATATTTGTGCCGAGTAGAGCTAGAAGGAAATTGAGCTCTACTCGGCACAAATCTTATAATATGGCATTTTGAAATAAAAAACTGTCATTGTATTTTTTAGGGCATATATAGATGTATGCACTACAACTAATAATTTACTATTTAAATACAATTTTCTATAATGAATCGTTTGTTGTTTGGCATTGTCCATAATAAAGTTATTTGAGATAAACTTATAGGAAATTTTATATGACTTTACCTTTTTGAAAATTATTTTAAATTTATTCAAAATAATTTGCTAAAACTCACATAGATTAAGCCATAATAGCTAAAACAATAAAAATTGCTCAAAAAATGTTAAATGATTAAATAAGGGAGACATTTATATAGAGTAGAGGCTCTAAACAATCAAATTTGAGCCTACCTCAAAATTTTCACCGGAAGAGGTTGTTTTGATGCCCTAATATCTTCAAATTGATCATCGTGACATCAAGATACATGGACCTAAGAAAAAAATGGATTTCAAGTTTTGGAAATAGTGTATTTTGTAATACATTTTTAGACCGTCAATTTTAAGTTTTCATAGATATGTTGATCTATACTATTTTTTAAGCGTTAAACTGTATACATAAATATGAAAATATATTTTAAAGTTATCACAAAGATTTCCAGTAGTGAAACCACATTTCTCGACACTATTTGAAGGTAGGCTTTAATTTGATCGTTTAGACCCTAGGCTCTATACAAACCGCATCCTTAACTAATATTGTATATAATAATAGTTAACAAAATAATATTATCTAGAGTGGATTAGCTGCAAATAAAATAATCTATTCCAGATAAAATCATCCATGCCTTTTTAGTTTTAATCTGGTGTTCATTAACTCTACACTCTCCTTGCTCTTGTGATGTCCTTAGCGCACCTCTCTCTCTCAAGTTTGAACTATATACGTCTTGGGAAAAAGGTTATATAAGGTTGCAACCTTAAACTATAAAACAAAGCACACTTAAAAAATTTATAAAAATAGGATTTTTTGATGCTGAAGAATATCTAATTGATCATCTCGACATTAAACATACATTTGGAAAAAAAAAACCCATTAAAGTTCCAAAAATGCTATGTCTTGTAATACATGATCTAAAACGTCCATTCTCAAGATTTTCATGTATGAGTAGATCTAGAATATTTGAGTTTCAAATTTCATAATTAGATGTAAAGTACTTTTTTAAGTCATCTTTAAAATTTTTGACACTAAAATTACATTTTTTGATGAGCTTTGGAGGTGCGCCTTACTTGGATTGTTTAAGAATGATACCTTATATAAACCAGACCAGATTTATCATCCCTACACTCTCTTTACTCTTGTGACTCACTTGGAAAAAGGATTATTTATGTCTTATGTTGAACAAATCCATCCAACGAGGGGTTGTTTTTCCATAAGAAACCATTTCACTTTATGGTGCTCTACACACAGATGAAGCATGAACTTTGTGAAACGTAGAACGTTCAAGCTACCAGCATGTGTACAAGAGAGAGAGTTGTAGCGGATGAAGCATCAACTCAAAGTATGGTGCATTGTGTATTAGAGGGAAGAGAGAAGAGAGAGGAGAGAGAGACAGAGGAGAATACCTTGAAGTTTCCGAGCTTTTCATTTCCATCACTAATACCATCCTACTAATATTTTAAAAAAACTAACTCTTAAATAATTTGAAAAATCGAGTAGATGCCTGTCTTCCCTACTTAATTAACCCAAAAAAGATAATCATGGATATATTGCATTAACAGACAAAACGAAAGTGTGACAAATAAAACCAAAAACGTTATTGACATATGATTTTTGTCGTTCACCAATAAAAGGGTAGGTCTCTAGAAATGAGATGTGAAATCTATTGATTTTTAATATAAGGAAATCATAATTATTTTTAGCAATTACATGTAAAATCTAATAAGTAAAAGTAGGTCACAACTTTCGAAAAAAAAAAATTTTAACTTTATGTCCAAATAATGACACATCCTGAATCACCCAATTTCAAATCTAATGGTTAATTATCATTGTGACCTCCTTATCATTGGATATATTTTCTTTTTCTACTATTGAACTAATAATTTTATGTATTTTCATAGTAAACTATTAAATAATAAATTTCTGTTGCAATTATGGCTTAGGACCTCTAAAGGGTGATGCCATATGTGAAGTTCAATGTGAACACGTGTGCCCACACAGCCTCCGGCATTTACACATACTTTTTAAATGGAAAATTCCCTATTTCTTCTTTATATTTGATTATTTCTAACCTTATGGTACAAGTATCACCATCAATTTTGTCAAAAGATTGCATGGTCGTTCAAGGGAGCGTTTCCTCCATTCCTTGCTAGGGGTAAATTCTATATAAAGAGTATTCGAAGGTGAAATACCATTTTGGGATGTAATCGCTTCAACCAAGCCACTAACCTTAGAAAATAATAAAGATGAAAGAAAAGATTATGTGTGTCTAAGAAAATGTTAAAACTATCAAATTTTTTGGATGGTTTAATCTATGTTTTTAAGAACTCGAGCTCTTCATTTTTTTTATATATTATATACAATTAGGATCATTCAATGCATTACATTTTTTATGAGGCTCAAAATTTGAAAGAAAATTTGACGAACTGTCATACAGTTGAAACTGTTTGACAATTAAGAATGATCGATATTTTTAAACTATTTGGCAGCTAAATGTGATATCTTATGGCATATAAGGTATGTGTGAAATTCTTTTTTTAAAGTACTTTCACATGAAAGAACTCCCTAAGTTATTAAGTGTAGAAGTTTTTCACACCTACGAGTCCCAACTCCAATTGACAACTAATCGATGTGGAAGAACTCTCACACTTAATCCCATGAGGTAGTACTTTAATGTGAAAATACTTTCACAAAATAAGTTTACACGTACAAAACATGCCCTTATTGAATCCCTAGGGAAGAGCATGATCTATGCGCATTTAATAAAAGGGATGGCATTGTGTCCACAAGCTATGGACGCTTAAAAGGTGCATAAGCTTTTAAATTTAAAAATAATATTAAGTTGAAATTTGGGTTCTAGCTTATGTATATATATATATATATATAGTGGAACTGAATTAAAATAATAAAAAATATTTTGAATAAAAAATATCAATCAAAATAAATTTAAGGATATTTTAATTAATTTTTTATCTAAAATATTGCCATCAGAAATTGATATTTTCAAAATTCATTTTATCACAACTTTTTTAATCTCATTTAGGTGTGGTTTGTATAATTTAACTTTAAACATATTTTTTTTACTTTTGGGATTTTGGTTTTTTTAGTTATTAATACGTTTTGGCTTGGCCAATACCCTGCCCAACTACGAACCCAAGTTCATCGTGTTGAGGATTGATGTCTTCTATCAGTACATGGGGTATTTTGGTAATTTGTATCATCAGCTTGGGACTATATATATTGTTGTGATGGGGGTTCTTTTAGGGTTAAGGAAAAATTGAAATTTCTTTGTAACACGAAAGAGAGAGAGGTGTGAGGAAAAGAGTCATGGTAACCCTATTCTCTATTGCCATTAAAGAAGCTCTCATCTCCTCGTGGACATAGGCACATTGCCGAACCAAATATATCTTTGCGTTGCGGTTGGTTGTCTCTTTCTTTTGTATTTGTTTCTTCTTTCTTGTTTCGTGGATTACTTTTTGTTTCAACACATCGACCCTGGCATGAGTTGAGTCCCATCCTAGATTCATGGTTTTGATCACTAGTTCGAACCATAGTTAGTAAGTTTCTGCTTAAAATATGAGTTTTTCAAAAAAATTTACAATTTTTGAGATACGTAAAGGACTTCGAGTTCATCAAAAAATCGATTTTTTTAATGGAGTTGATATAAATCCATATGTTTTACTTTTTGAAAAACTTTTCAAAAAGTCTTCTTCCATGTAACTGTTTTGAAATAGTTTCTTAAAAAAAAGTGTACTTAAAAAACATGAGCAATATATTCCTAAAAAACAATCTTTTATCTTAAAATATGGGAGAATTTGGGGAAGAGTAACCTAATGAAAAATCTTCGTTTTCTCTAATTCAAAGCATCAATATAAAGAGCAAGAGAGATTAGTGACAACTAAAAGTTTAGGTAGCTAGGAATTCAAGGTGAGATTCAAATATTTAGATCTCCCAAAGTATGTTGTCGGCTTCTTTCTGAATACAGAAGTTTAATTGATTTCACCTTTAGAGATTTTCTTTTTGCTTCATTGGTGTAAAACAAAGCATTTTGGATGGACCACTATTTTACATCTTCGATATTTGTATTTTAGTTAAATTCCATCCTATAGTAAAGGTTTTTTGTGCTCTTTGTTTTCTTCTAACAATGATACTAAACATTGGGTTGGAGTTGTTGTTATTTGCTAATGTAGTTCTTATGCTTAGTATCGTTGTTTCTTCATATGCTCACAATAGGTCTATTATATTTTTTATGTCACGACATTAGATTAAGCATGTTGTACTTATTGAAAGTTTTGACAAAAGTTTTTCAATTATTGGCCTCATGATATTAGGTGAAAAAATAAAATTATTGTTCAATAGCTGTAATATAACCATAGAACAACAACAAATCATAATCTTATCATGTGTCGCCTTTACATATCTAATTTTTTCACTCTGTCTTTTTCAATTAAATCAGAAATATTCACTATACTTTAACTTAATTTTTTATGATTCATGTTCTTTACTTGATTTCTTGCCTCTGACTTTTTTATACAAAATAGATTTTTTATTGATTTTTTTTCTTTCTCTGTCTTCTTGAAGCAAATCCAAAATATTCACAATACTTTAAGTTACCTAATTTTTAACAATTCGTATTTTTAACTTATTTTTTTGCCTTCGACTTTTTGGAACAGAATAGATTTATTACTGATATTTTAATTTGTTGATATATATTGTTCCCCATCTTGCTGAATATGATTTGAACACAGTCGCTCATAAAAAAAACATGTTCTCGTGTGCTACTTTGGACAAACATGGAAAGAGACCCCACACTAACCATTTAGTTTGATTTTGAGTGAGAGAGATGTATCTTTACAAGACAGAGAGGTATCATTACGAGAGAGAGATATAGATAGAGAGAGAGATGTATCTTTATATATTATCTTTAGGAAATTCGTTTGATGAGTCAAGCGGGCGCGAGAGCCCACTGACTTGCAAATGTCTATCTCTATAGACATGAGGGTGTATCCTTAGTGTGAGGGAACACCCAAGTCAACCATGCTCCTTTCATGTTTGAACACCCAAGTCAACCATGCTCCTTTCATGTTTGACTTACAACATGAAGGGAGGTGGAGAAAGGTCACACCTCTTCATGAGGTTACACCTCTTCATGAGGGGGTTACACCTATTCATAAGGTGACACCTCTTCATAAGATGACACTTTATCTCATTATAAAAGGGGGAGGGGTGGAGGTCTCCATATACACTACAACACAACCAAGAAAGGTATGAGAGCTCCTCTTGAGAGATAGAGAAAAAATGCAAGAGAGAATACAATCCCCCTCCCATTTGAGTTCTAAGTAGAGATCCGGCCCTGAGTGATAAAGAGTTGTGCTTGAGAGTCGAGTTTGGACTGCTCTTATCGCATTTGTTGAAGTATTCGTGAGTTTCCACCTCGCTTGGGATTTGTGGCGTGGAATTGATTTCAGCAACTCTAGCAGTTGTTGAACGTGTCTACGTGAGTTGATCATTCCTCTTCACATTTGTTCACCAAAATTGTTGTGCGAGCACTCAGATATGATACCCGATTTCTGGTTATTTCATTTTACTTCCACTTCGTCTGTTGGACCATATTTTTCCCAACATTGTTATCAAAGCCATCATGAAGCCAGGTTCTCGATTGTGCTCGCATAACCATTCCCTCCTTACTTGTGAAGGCTTGGTTGTGGTTGCCCTATGATGTTGCAAAGTGCACATAATCATCATATTAAAACCATAGGCATATGCATTATGCAATTTTCATAGTTGTATTGGCCTTATGCATGGGTTATGCATGTTGAGGCATCCTAGATCATGAGGATCATGACTAACTAATCATGATAGGCCTCATATGCTAAGCCGTGCAAGGTGGGCATTACTTTTTTTTTTTGTTATGCAAGGCCGCATAAAAAGGGCAATTTTTTTAAATGGGAGTGCATCTAGAAAGGTGTACCGCTTGCAAATTGTGAGGTATTTGAGATACTAGATCCAAGAAAAAACCTTAATATTAATTACCAGCAAGAGTTCAATGTGGCCACGCGAAATTTTCATATCAAGACTTTTAAAGGTCAAGTTTTAGCTAGACAATTAGCAAGCGTAAAAATTATAATCTCAGCATACAATTTTGTTGTTTTGACTTAGAATGGCTTCTAAAAATGTGATTACGAATCTCACTAAAGGTGAGAAGTTGAATGGGAGCAATTTTCCTATGTGGTATAGGAAAATGCAATACCTTCTAAATGAGCAATGTACACTTGAACACCAAACTACCATTAAGCAAAACCCTGAACAAGGTGCCATTAAAGAACTTGACCATGAATATGAGGCATGGGACAATGCTGATCATAGCACTCGCTTTACTTTGCTAAGTGTTATGGTTGATGACCTCATTCGTGATTTCGATGGATTCACCACTGTAAAGGCCATGTGGGATGCGCTTCAGCAAAAGTATGCTGGCACTTTCGCTGCTCTGTTACAAGCCTTATCTATGGCTTTTGAGACATACAAAATGCCTCCAAATGTGTTGATGGCGGACAAAATGCCTCCAAATGTGTTGATGGCGGACTATGTCCGAAAAATATCTTAAATGATACATGACCTAGAGGCAGCTGGAAACAAACTCATTCACAAGCAACAGATGCTAGGATTGCTTAGGTCTCTTCCAGAATTTTGAGAAAAGAAAAAGTTATTGTTGCTGCATAATAAAGTTGTAACAACATTCTCTTAACTTTCTCATCACCTTGAGATAGAGGCTGAGTTCCGCTCATCTTCTAGTGTTGGAACCACCCTAATTACCCAATACAGCAGGTCTCAAGGCCATAAAGCTCGAGGTAAGATTAGGAATGGGGCACCTCAAAGGAAGGAGAACCTAAGCAAAAAGCTGAGAAAAAGAAAAAGGCCAGGCATAGATGGGGGAGGCGTATAAGGAAAAATTTGAAATAACTTGCTACAATTGCGAGAAGAAGGGCCACTATGCACACAAATGTCCTGAACCTAGAAAGATACAAATTGATTTCCCTAACTATGCAAATATTTGTACTCAGGTGCTTGTTGCTCATTCACAATTTATTGAGTGGATTATGGATTCAGGAACGACAAGGCATATAGCAAGGGATCAAGAAGGGTCCGTTGCGCTCCAAACTTTGGCAGTTGGAAGTCAAAAAATCTTCATGGGGAATTGTGCATCAGAGGATGTGCTAAGGGTTGGAACTTACTAACTCCGATTCCAAAGTGGACGGACCCTTCTTCTCCATGACATCCTCTATGCTCTAGGAATGAGAAAAAAGTTGCTTTCAGTTTTACGTCTAGTTAGAGACGGTTCCTTAATCAGTTTAATGCTTAATTATGTTACCTTTACATTTTCAGATGGTTTTCACTGTTATGACCAGATATTTAATAACTTATTTATTTTGGATAATAATGATATTAATTATTTCCTTCCTTCTACCTATATGATATCGTCATCCTTTTCCACCTTTTCTATTACACACAACTCCATAATGTGGCATGTTAGGCTTGCTCATATAAGAAAAGATAAGATGATTCAGTTACCCAAAAAAGGATTGTTGCCTTTATCCAAAATAGATCTACCTATCTATAGCTGGAAAATCAACTAGAAAACCATTTCTTAAAGCAAAAAGAGCAATCGGTCTTCTAGGCATAATACATTCTGACATTTGCAGTCCATTTAAATGGATGGCATGTGACGGTTCCCGTTATTTTATTCTATTTATCGATGATTATTCTCGTTGTGGATATGTATACCTAATCTCGCATAAATCCCAAGCAATAGATTGCTTTCACTATTTTATGCTAGAGGTTGAAAATTAATTGAACTAAAGAATTAAGGTTCTTCGTACTGATTGAGGACAAGAATACTTATCTGATCAATTTAAGAAGCTTTGTGAGAATATGGGAATCCGAAGATAATAGATGATGTCCTACACTCCGCAACAAAATGGTGTTGCAGAAAGAAGGAATCATACACTGTTGGACATGGTGAGGTCTATGATAGGGAAACTAGACTAACGGTCTCTCAAATGCATTTTTATAAGATATTATGAGCGCTCGAAGGGATATGTGTCTGTCAAGAACATGATGGTGGTGGGATGAAAGAAATAGAATCTCGCGATGTAAATTTTATAGAGACAAAATTTCCTAACAAGAAGCTGTCGTGTATGTCTGAAGAGCTCTATGAAGAGCCTGAATCTCATACAGACGTTGAGATAGTTCCTTCACTTGAGGGTAATAGTGAGAGTCTTCTCATGATTGACAATGATAGTAGGAGTGAGCCACTAGTTGAGAATGAGCATATGACCCATATTGAGTCACTGACCATGCTAAAGAAAAATATTGAGTGTGGATCGCGGGTTGAACTTCGAAAAAGTCAACGAGGGAAAGTTCCTCGTAGACACTTCGAAGTAGAGGGTCTCACATGCATTTTACTTGATGCTGATGAGCCTAGCTCATTCCAAGAGGCCTTGAATTCTCTTGTTGTTGACCAGTGGATGTCTGCTATGAAAGATGAGCTTAGTTTTATGGAGCAGAATCAAGTTTGGGAACTTGTGGATCTGCAGCCTAATAGAAGATTAATTGGAAACAAGTGGGTCTTGAACATCAAGAGGAAGAATGATATAACTATAGATAAGTATAAAACCATTTTAGTGGCGAAAGGGTTCACCCAACTTGAGGGAGTGGACTACAATGAGACATTCTCCCCGGTGGTGAGAATGACCTCGATTCGCCTAATCCTAGCAATCGTCACACATATGGACTTGGAACTCTTCCAAATGGATGTAAAGACTGCTTTTCTAAATAGTGACTTGATGGAAGAGATCTATATAGAGCAACCTAAGGGTTTTGTAGCCCCTGACCTTGAGCGCAAAGTGTGCAAGCTTAAGAAATCCATATATGGTCTCAAACAGTCATCAAGACAGTGGTATATCAAATTCCACAGGGTTATAATGACTTATGGTTTTGAAACATTTCAAGAAGATCATTGTGTATATATTAAGAAGTATAAGAAAAGCATCCATATATTATCGTTGTATGTTGACGATATTTTATTAGCTGAGAATGATTTGGAGCAACTTGTTACTACGAAGGAGTGGTTGTCCTCCAAATTTGAGATGAAGGACATGGGTGAGGCGAGTTACATACTCGGTGTTAAGATACATCGAAATCGATGTCAAAGGTTTCTTTTTATGTCACAAGAAACATATATCAAAAGGATTCTTGAGCGATTTTGTATGCAAGACTCGAAACCCATAGATACCCCAGTTCAGAAAGGGCATACTATAAGTCTTGACATGTATCCGTAGATAGAAGCTGAAAGGAGCAAAATGTCTCGTGTTTCATATGCAAGTGCAATTGGTAGTTTGATGTAAGCGATGCTCTGCACGCTTCCAGATGTTGCCTATGTAGTGGGTCTTGCTAGCCGATACCAAAGTAACTTAGGACAAGGTCATTGGCAAGCAGTGAAGAGGATTTTTTGATACCTTCGAGGAACCTCAAGTCAGATGCTATGTTTTCAAGGAACCGATTTGGGTTTACGGGGATATAGTGACGTTGATTGGGTAGCAGACCTAGATGACTGTAAATCAACTTCAGGTTATGTCTTCTTATTAGGAGGCGGTTCAGTCTCATGGTGTAGCAAGAAGCAGTCATATGTCCTTCTCTCCACTGTGCAGTCTGAATACATTGCTTGTAGTGGAGCAGTACAAGAAGCCGTATGGTTGAGAAGATTCCTAAAGAACTTGGGTGTTGTCGCGACTGGTAATGAGCCTGTCACTGTATATTGTGATAATATAGCAACACTTTCTTGTGCAAAGGCCCACAGTACCATGGAAAGTCAAAACATATTGATGTTATATATCACTATATTCGAGACATTATTGCACATAAATAAGTGGTGTTAACTCATATTCCTACAATTAAAATGGTGGCAGATCCTATGAGTAAGGCAATTGTCAGGACTACACATCAGACTCATGTAAGAACTATGAGACTCAGGACCCTATGAGTTTATATTACACTTAGTACCCTATTATAATTGAATATGGATATTATTTTATGGATGGTTTGTGTACTTTAATATACAAGAGAGCACAATAGTGCGAGATTATCATTTAATTTGTCGGCAGGCCAAAGCTCACTACTCGCATGAGCTACCCTCAATTTCTGAGATATTGGAGGATGAGATATACACGTGGTGTATTTATCGCCTCAACCAATGCTTTGAGATGAGATTCCATAAGGGAATTGACATGATAAGTTCAAATTGACATCCCAATGATCATGTAGCATGTAAGTAGCCAGGGATGAACATTAAGGATGTTCAAGTTGACACATGGATGTGACTGTGGGGCGCTAAGTGGTGACCAATTGCATGGCTGTGAAAAGACTATAACCAGCATGGTGTTGATCTAACACACATTTGATGTGATCCACCATGACGTGTGATTCATACCACATGTATTATATAAGTGACCAAAACACCTACTCGTGTGGAAAAAGAAGATCATGTTTCTTTTTTTTGCTACTGTGCGAGGCTAATAAGTAGGTGACCTGTGATACCCTTATGGACCTTAAACTGCATTAGGAAACTTTATTTTGATCATTCACTTTGGCATATACTCCTTAGGGTCAAGTATGAGACTCGTCTGGGATACTGCTGAGACAATAGTCAGGATCATAGTAGAATAATATATGTAATAAGGGAAGACCATTTGATATCACACTTTGTTTTGGTACCACAAGAAAATAGTACACATTACGTGCGCATTGACAATGATTGTGTATGAATGGGCTAAGTAATCTTTTGAGCTGGGCTCAAGAGGGATTAGTTGATGAGGGATTAGTTGATAACTTAGTCCGGTGTGGTCAAATTGGGTCTAGGGCAAGTGAAGCAGTTTTTTGTTTTGCAGGTATTGGAGAGATGAGGTGTTCCATGCCAGTTGGTTGGAAACTTGGAATGGTTCTCTCTAACTGAATGTTCGCTCAAGTAGGTCGTACACCGCAGTTTTCCCTTTGTATGAAAGAATACTCATGATGCGATAATGACTGACAACTCTTGTTTAGGCATATAACCCTCCCATATAAGGGATGAGTGGGAGATGTAGACATGAAGGTGCATCCCTAGTGTTAGGGAACACCCAAGTGGACTACACTCCCTTCATGTTTTACTTACAACATGAAAAGAGGTGGTGAAATGTTACACCTCTTCATGAGGGGGTTACACCTATTCATGAGGCTACACCTCTTCATGAAATGACACTTTCTCACATTATAAAAGGGGGAGGGGTGGAGGTCTCCATATACAATACAATACACATAAGAAATGTGTGAGAGCTCCTCTTGAGAGATAGAGAAAAAGTGTGAGAGAGAGTACAATCTCCCTCCCATTTGAGATCTAAGTAGACCTCTAGCCTTGAGTAATAAAGAGTTGTACCTGAGAGTCGAGTTTGAACTGCTCCTATCGTATCTGTTGAAGTGTTCATGAGTTTTCACCTCACTCGGGATTTGCAGTGTGCAATTAATTTCGGCAACTCTAGTAGTTGTCGTACATGCCTGCGTGAGTTGATCATTCCTCACCACATTTGTTCACCAAAATTGTTATGTGAGTATTCAAGTATGATACTCGATTTTTGGCTATTTTATTTTGCTTCTGCTTCGGCCGTTGGACTGTATTTTTTCCAACAATCCCAAAGATAGATGTTATCTAAAGTGTATTGTTCATAAATAAGATATGGATGATGTATAAAAAAATATTAAAAAAATGATATTTTTTATTTTAAAAGTTTATTTTTCTTTTCATATTTATGATCATTTTGGCCTAGATAATGTATCTATAGAAAGAACTAGACAAAAAAAAATCATCTAAAATGAAATTTTATGGGGAGCCGCAAATATACATATGAGTCGGCTGACTCATAGAAACCCATCCTTATCTTTATTGTAGTGAAACTAAAGATGAAAGAAGAGTCAACTTATGGGTTTCATGTTGTGCCTAACCTCATATATTTTGGGAACATGTTGGGAAACAAATGGCAGGTCACATCGGTGTGAGAGAAGCATATTTATTTATCACACCAAATGAAATCCATAGGTGAGGGCGACATCTTTGACATTGTTTTTCTTAATTTTAGAAAGGGTGCGGTTTGTATAGAGCCTTGGCTCTAAACAATCAAATTAGAGCCTACTTTCAAATAGTGTCAGAAAACTGTCCATGTTTCCTGTATTTATCACACTAAATGAAAACTATCAAAGCTTCAGCATTTCTCTCATGGTGATGCTGAAAGAATGCGCAAACTAAAAATAAACCTAAATAGGGCCGTAACACAACATTGGCGCCTCATAACACATACATCGATAACTCACACAGCGCAAATCTCATTAAATTAAAAAGATTTATGTCATAATTAAATTCCAATCTTTGCAAGGAAATTTATTCGGATGATTTGTAGTTTCAATATTGATAAAATTAGTTGGTAATCTGTCTAAACATAGTATCCTTTTGTAATTTTGTTTTATCACATTTTACTTTATTTAAACATTTATAATATAGTTGCCATAAGATTAATGAAAGTTTGGCTGATTGTTCTTATGAACTAATTGCCGAATATTTATATTCCAACCCAATAATAGTTTGTAGCCACACTCAAATTTTGATTGGCTCAGTAGAAATGCACAAGCCTCCTTGTACTCCCAAACAAAAGAAATACGCATTCCATATACAATTTATTGTTATACCCTTTAGAACAACTTAAAAAATTCCAACCCAACCCCAAGGAGACCACCTTAGGGCACGTTTGGTTCCTTGAATTCAGATTTCTATTTTGGAAAAGGGCGGGCAACCATGTTTGGTTTGCTTACAATTGACATTTATGTTAGAATTGAGATTTCCAACCCCAAGGAGACCACCTTAGGTCACGTTTGGTTCCTCGAATCTATTTGGGAAAAGGGCGGGCAACCATGTTTGGTTTGCTTACAATTGACATTTATGTTAGAATTGAGATTTCCGTGGGATTTTTGAATGCTCATTTTAAGCCTAAATTTTCGAATCAAACCTGTCATTTCATTTGAAAATTAGGCCGCAACAATTTTAAAAAATTCTTTCAATGATTAACATTTCTCATGTTGTTGGATATACGATTTCAACACTTCTTCTTTTTCTAAAAAAAAAGAATTGTCTATTTGATTCCAATAAAAAAAAAAAAGGGTGTGGTTTGTATATGGTTGCAAACTTAAACAATCAAAGTAAGGTGTCCACCTAAACTTTGTTATAAGACGTAATTATTGTGTCGAAGAGTCTTAAGATGGTATGGGAATCTATTTTATCTTTAATTATAAAATTTTAAACTCCATAAATAGTTCATATCAAATAGATCTATAAATCTATAAAAATCTTGAAAATAGACGGTACAAATAATATGTTGCAAGTTGCAATATTTGTGAGACTCAAAATCTAATTTTTTTCATACTCATACATCTCAATGTTGATATGATCAATTAGAGGGTTTTCCAACTTCAAAACAGACTTTTATGATGGATGTTTAAGTGCACCTTAATTCTACATTTTAAGGTCGCACCTTTATAAAAAAAAATTTCAAAAATAAAATATATAAAAGAAAACTATTTACTTTTAGTATAAGGAAGCCACAAGAAACCAAAATCATTACTCTTATTTTTTAGCAAAAATAGTAGATCCATGCCTAGCTGACAATGTTGTGTGTGGAAGCTCTAGACCCAATTTGTTGATATTTGGTAAATAAAGAACAATAAGTAAAGCATGAAACACATACCACAAAAATACAAATATTTACGTGGTTCACCCGAAAAGGGTTACATCCATGGGCATGGTAAACAGAAATCCACTATAACAATGAAAGTTACATCAAAGATTTTAGAATATAGAGTTACATCTCTAACTTCGACAAAAACTCAAGTCGAGCAAACTGTCACAACCCTCCTCTTGCCCCCTTGTAGTACTTGCCGGAGGGCAACAGGGTGCGAGACCGCAACCAAATGTAACGAATGCCACTCAGGTGGGAGTGCACTCAACACTTTGGAAAAGAAGAAATCAAAGTAAACTACGAAACTCCAAATACAACCATCAAGATCTGGGCAAACTAAAACTGAAATATATAAATGAGCTCCAAAATTATTACAATTATGTCCAAAGCACTAAAGACCCAACAACAATTACATAACACCAAAACCAAACAACTATATGGCCAAACTTTCATCTAAACCTACAATAAAAAAGAAGCTTCCTTGTCAAGTTTGGAGCTCCAACCATCAGCCGCGATCACCCAACTGTCCATCCCCAAACCGTGAGTTATCACTCTATATTAACGAAAGTCAAAGGAATGAGTTATGAAGCCCAGCAAGTAGATTAAAGTGTCATGCATTCCTGCCTATACAAGGTTATTCATAATCATCCCCAAGATTCATGCAGGTTTCACAATATGGAGTCATGTATCACAGTTCTTTTTATTAGCAATGCGTTGTGAGTAATTTCTTTCATGGTGGAACAAACACAAATCAGATATAAGATATCTCATGAGCTAGCGGTTTATCAAATCTTTCCATTGAAATAACAGATCAATAATTCAGGCAAATTTATAATAACTACAGGTAATCCTAATATCACAAATTCCGGTAGTAGAAGTCCTATCAATCAGGTCAAGCCAATCTCATTGCTTAAGACTTCTACCGTTACTCAAGAGGGAAGATAATGAAAAAACGATGTCTCATTTCGTAATGTCTTCACCCACATACATAATCCCCAACGCGCTTTGGGGCTTTTGATATGTTGTGGCCTTGCATGATACTCATTTGCTCTCTAGCTGGAGGGCGTTACACGACCAATGAATGACCCATTGCGTAGTACCACTTATACATATATTGGGGGCACACGACCCACCCATATGACTCTATCCTAACTCCTTTCCTATCATTAAGAGTCAGGGAAAGATCTCAACTGTTGGCACAACATTCCTATCATATCATATTACATTCTTATCATACCATAACATATTACCAATGGATAACCCATTGCATAGTGCTTCATATCACATATGTGGCATGTCTTATTACAACCATACACATTCTACATTTCATAGGCATACCTTATTACAATCATGCACATTCAATATTTTATAGGCAAGTCTTATTACAACCATGCACATTCAATATTTCATAGGCATCTCATATTACAAGCATGCACATTCAATAATTTATACGTATGTCTTATTACAACCATGCACCTTCAATATTTCATAGGAGTGTCTTATTACAACCATGCACATTCATCATTTCATAGCAGAGCAAAAATTTCAGTGTGATGATCTCATAGAAAAATTAGCATAACTTCCACTCCGCATGGAATTTTGTCATCATTCCCAAACCATTTTGAAAATAGACTTATTCATCTTACATTAAGAAGTGGTTTGGCCTCATTCTGAGACATTTTGGTTAGTAAACAATGTTGTACAATACCTGTGATAGTTCTAGAAAATTCAGCAGAAAATCTAGTGTGGTGTCCTTGTAGAAAAACAAACATAACTTTCGAATCACATAGAATTTGATATGCTTCAAGATTATTTTCAAAATAAATTCATATATCTTTCATTTAGAAGTGGTTTGGCATCATTCTGAGACATTTTTATCTATAAACAATGTCGTACAAAACATATGATAGTTCTAGAAAATTCATTTCACACCTATGGCATACTTCATAAAATGACTCATAACTTCTCAACCAAAAGAGATATTGACATGAGGTCTTTTCCATCTTAAAATAGATTCAAAGAGGTACTTTGCCACCAAGTTTCATAATCAACAGAGGTGTTTTCAATACTCAAACAATCTACAATTGGGGGTCATAGTTCTGGAAAAACAGGCACATTCCAGCAAGAATTCAATAGCATGCAGCCACATTCATACTCAAAATTACATCTATAATCATGCTTAGACTTCATACTTGGATGAACTAAAAAAACATGTATCAACAAAGCATGAAAGCATAGAAGTTGAATCCACTTACATGCACCAAAAAACTTCAAGTTTCCCCCACACAGGCCAAGTTTCCAAGAATGGTTTCAAGCTTGAGGTTCTAAGTGTTAGAAAGAGAGCTGATGGGTGAGAGAGGGAAAAATTCTTGAGAGGGGTGTGAAGGGAGGCACTAATAAGAAAAAAGGGGGAGCCAATAGGCAGGTGGCATGCGAGGGGCTTACAAGTGGCATATAGTGGTATACAAATGATATACAGTGGCATACAGTGCCACATGGCACTCTTGAAAGAGCAAGCATAGAAGTTCCTTGGACTTCCCTATACATTCACTCTAGGCGGCAATGCTCATGGCGGTGTCATGCTCGGTGGCATTGTGCATGACATCTTCCTCCTTAACAGCAACGCTCACGACAGTAACGCGCACGACAGCATCGTGCACAACGGTAACGTGCACGACGGTAACGTGCACAGCGTCATCGCGCATGGCGGTAACACGCATGACGACATTGCGAACGGTGGTAACGCACACACGACATCGCGCGCGACGACAACTCTCATGGCGGCAACGCATATGGTGGCAATGCTCACGGCGACATCGTGTACAGCGACAACAAGCACGGTTGTGCCCTCACCACGTAGTGCCAGAAAAGTCTGGGTCCTTACACAAACCCTTTTAAACCACTCTTCATTCTTTCTTTGTACTTCTGGCAACCATTACCGACAATACCAGATAGAGACATGAGAGCAACAAGAAACTGACTTTTTCTAGCTAAAAGGAGAAACACCCAAAATCTCCATGGGAATCACTTCTCTACAAGAAACAAGTTTTTCAATCTCCAGGAATAGGCCTCTCAATTTTCAAGAGTCTACAAGAGGTACCATCACAATATTTCTCTCCATAAGAAGCTTTATTCTCTCTAAGAGAGAAGAGGCCCTGCCTCCCCCACCCCCCCTCTCTCTCTAACGAAAACCACAACTCTCATATGGTGACCCAAATAGGTCACACAAATTCTCTGCACTTTCATCCCATATATATAAGTTTAGGAATCCATACTAAATAAGAAATTTCATAGTGATGCTACATATATCTGAAAAGACCAAGGATATATCCAAGAGTGCTAATCCTCTTTTTGGGCTTCTATTTCCTTTAGGAAACTTGTCAAATATGAATATCAATCTCACATAATATCTCAATCCTACATTATATGGGAATATCTCAATCCCATACAATATGAGATTTTCTAATGTGAGCGATTTTGGATAGCATCAAATTCAACAATCTCCACCTTAATATCAAAATCACTAGTTCACCACGCCATCATTCATTGGATAACCTCATAAAATTTTCATCGTTTATCACATAAATTTTTTCATCATTATTGCTCAAAAATAGTGTTTTCCATCAAATTTCTCCACTTCGAACCTTGCATTTGAAACCTTTATTGTCATACCAAAAACTCTAAACCAGGACTCTGATACCACTTGTTGTGCGTGGAAGCTCTAAACTCAATCAGTCGATTTTTGGCATATAAAGTACGATAAATAAAGCATGAAACAACATACACAAGGTTCATCCCAGAAGGGCTACATCTATGGGCACGGCAAATTGGAAATCTACTATACCAATAAATGTTACATCAAATATTGTGGAGAACATAGAGTTACCTCTCTAACCTCGACAAAACCAAGTCGAGCGAACCCTTTTAAACCACTCTTCCTTCCTTCTCGTTACTTCTGGCAACTATTACCGACAACACCAGATAGAGATGCGAGAGCAATGAGAAACTGACTTTCTCTCTAACTAAAAGGGAAACAACCCAAAATCTCTATAGAACCACTTCTTTATAAGAAACAACCTCTCAATCTTCATGAGCCACAATCACAATGTTTATCTCCATATGAAGTTTTCTTCTTTTTAAACAATCACAATGTTTCTCTCCATAGGAAACTCCCTTCTCTCTAAGAGGAACCATTGCATCTTATGTACAAAATGCCTTGCCCCCCTCTGTCTCTAGAGGAACCACTATTCCCATATGGTGACCCAAATAGGGTACACAAATTCTCTTCACTTTCATCTCAGGTATCTAAATTAGGAATCCACACAAAATAGAAAACATCTTATGAATATTACATATATCAAACCAAAGATATATATCTAAGAGTTGTAATCTTTTTGGATTTCTATTTCCTTTAAGAAACTTATCTATATCAATCTCAATTCTACATAATATGAGAATATCACAATCCCACACAATATGGGATTTTCTAACGTGAGTGATTTTGGATAGCACCAAATCCAACAAACGATCCACGGATGAAATTCTCCATACCTACATCAGTTTGACTGGTTTTGACTGAGCCCAGCTTCTCAAACCACCCTCTTCAAGGAGGGAGTATCATTTACAAATTCACATCTCAGTTCTCCACAATTTTCCCCCCAAGCTTGTGGTTTAAGTATGCAATTTTTTCCATTTAAACATAGTAATGTTTTGGTGCTCTTGCCAACCCATCGTCTGTCCATACATTGGTTGCACAATTTGCATTTAATTTGGAAATCGAGATCTATTGGATCTTCAGTTTTAGTATATTTATATATATATATACTCATTTTAAAAAATGTTCAAATTAGTTAAATTTCCTTGTCATATCTTTGCTTATGATTGTGTACATGTGATGCAGAATTGCACGCTTTGGAAGGATGGGAGACACACGAATGTCCATGCCTATAATTCACAGCCGTAATAGGGGTCCTTTGCTGCGATAAATTTGGTTGTTCTCTTATATAATCTTCTTCATGCATATTCCTCAAAAATGGAAAGAACCTCAAAACTTGAGTTGAATATAATATAAGAAGCCATAAGTGAGCATTACATTGCTCAAAAGTGGAATTGATTTTTCAACCTTTTTTTATTATTATTAAGGTTGGTATTGCGTCCACAACATGTGGATGTTTAATGGTTAAGATTGAACCATGCTCATCCAAGGGCCAATAATGAATGCTCATCCAAGGGCTAATAAAATAAAATTATTATAAAATCAAAATAAATTTAGGGGTATTTTGGTTTTTTATTTGAAATTTTTTTAGTCATTTTTACATAGTTATATTTGTAGAAGGAAAAAGATTATATAAGGCTTCAACCTTAAAATATAGAACTATGGATGCACTTCATAAATCCATCGAAAAATATTGTTTTAATGTTGAAAAACCCTCTAACTGATCATCTCAAAGTCAAGATGTATGAGTACGAAAAAAAAGCATTTGAGCCCCAAAAAATAGTGCATCTTACTACACATTATCTAGACCGTCCATTTTCAAGATTTTCATATGTTTATAGATCTACATGATTTTAACCATTTTTGTAGTTTAAAACTTTATAATTAGATATAAAAATAGATTTTGAGGTAATCCTAAGAATAGTTTACATCAAAATTATATGTTATGATAAAATTTGAAGGTGCGCCTTAATTGGATTGTTTAAGGTTGCAACCTTATGAAAACCATAGCCTTTATAGAAACCTATACTAAGAAATTTAGATAAGTATCCTATTTAAAAAAATAATAAAAAAAAAATTATGAGACTAATTTTCAACTATTAGATACGGCCATATAAGATCTCAACCATTGGAAGGGTGCTTGTGTAGCCCTCCACATCCACATCATGTGGATGGGATACTTTTCCTTTTTCTTTTTCTTTTTTTGGTATTTGAAGAACATTTCTCGCGGTTCCTCTTGTCTTTGATTTCAATCCAAAAGGGTTTTCCGTTATTGTAATGAACAAAAGTATTTTTTTTAATTGGCTTTTATACAATGAAACCATTAGCTTTAGGGTTATTGTTAGGAATTTGAATTCCCGAAACTCAAATCTATCCACCACCGCATATTACACACTCAAACCCAAAGTATGTGAAACCAATAACCCAAAAAAAAAATCCAAGTATTCGTGAGCAGAAAAATAAGAAAAAAGAAAAGGGAAAATTTCGTATAGAACCCTAATTCCTCGTATTATTTCGTGGTAGACCCTCTTTCCGTTTTTTTTTTCAAGCCGCATAAAAAAGAAACCTAAAGATTTCACCATTAAAAATGTTGTTTGGATGAAATAGTATCAAAAGATTTGTTAGGGCTAATTTTTATGGTCAAAAGTCAATAAAAGAGGGATATAAGAGATAAGGGGTATGATGAAATCGTTAGAGATTTCTTTATGACGCCTGAAAGAAAAAGGGACAGAGAGTCTACCGTGAAATAATATAAGGAATTAAGGTTCTATATGAAATTTTCCCGAAATTAAATAAGAGATGGAAGAACAAAGTTACAAGAGGAAATGAAGAACAAATCACCACCGAAGTTTAGGTAGTTCACCTTATAGGGTTATGTCCATGGGCAAGGTGACAGCAAATATTGAAGTATTAAAAGAAAATTTTCCACTATCAAAAGAAAATGGAAAATTGATGCATACGGGCTGGACTGCATTTCTACATATGCGGTCCAAAAGGTGTAAAGCATCCATTTTAAAGAAGAATGCAAGTAGGTATTCCACCTAAAAACAATAGAAACTAACGGTCCAAATGTTTTCTTACTAGAATTATTATTTCTAGTTTTTTTTTAAAAAAAAAAATTCTTATTCATGATCTCCATGTCAGAGATTACATGTCCTTAAAAATTAAGTCTTAAAATCCATCTAAAAAAGAGATTTATTAAGAGGTCTTCATTTCTACATATGTGGGCTTTGGCCACTTAGAAACCAGGTCAAAAGAAAATTTATAATAGCAGATACAATATCACTTCAATAGAGAAAAGCAATGAAAAATTCTCACTTAAACACCTTTTTTAACTCACCCAATACCCATGATCTATATCTATGATTCTCTACCTTGGATGATCCAAAAATAAGAAAAATACAAGTTCACATAATCTCTCCACAAACAAGATGACAAACACCTTTCTTCCCCTTTCTCCCTTTTATCAAAAGGCGAAGCCTAGCTTTTTCTTTTTGTCTTTGCCAAATATCATAGCATAATCACTTGTGTTTCTCAAATGCTTAAAGCCCTATGTTGCATGGTTCATCACAGAAGTAACTACATCTACAGGCAAAGACAATCGGCAGTTTTCAGTAACTATTAATTGAGAGAACCAGAGATATAAATTCAATCTCCCACAATGACTTTCTCCACATTCTGTCTCTACACTCTAGGATTCTCTACATAATTTCCTTTTGCTTTATGTGTGTTTGTCTCTCTACAAAACATTCAATACATAGAGAGAGAGCCCAAAAACAAGTATTTGAGGCTCTCTTACTTTTCCATAATTTTTGGACACCTAAGACTTCCAACGAGGAGTTACCCAAAACAAACTCCTATATAATAGGAAGTTACTTAATCTCAATTTAATAGGAAACTTTCTAACGAACTAAGAGGTCATAAGAAAAGGAAAATAATCTCTTAATAATTGGGAATCAAGACAAATTAATAGGCAATTCCTTTACTCACCATGGTTGTTTGGTAAATTGAGGAGAACTGAATGCTTCTTATTGCCTTGTGCGTTGTTGAAAAGCATTTAGTAGAAAACTAGTCTACTATCTTTATTGAACTTGATGATTCTATGGCTAATTTTTTGGGTGAGGTTTTGAGGTGACTTGGTCGACGCACCCTATGTATGTGCATACCCTCCTTGCAGAAGAGGTTCGCGGGAGGGGAAGAGAAAGAAAGAAAGGGAAACTCCTTTAGGTTTCGATGAAGGGGTCCTTAGAAATAAAAAAGATAAATTGTAATTTAAATATTAAAAAAATTATAAAAGGGGTTAAACTTCTTTTTCTTTTAATTTGGAGGTCCTCGACTTTCTACTAACAATAGAGTTATTTGGGTTTATGATTTTAGAGATTTATTTTTATCAATTTCTTTTTTTTGGGTGAGTTTGATCAATTTCTTAGATGACGAGCGAAGATATATCTAAATGAGTAGACTCTCACCTCTCTCTAAAATTGAGAAATGGGTCAAGGTAAAATATGAAAAAGTAGGCCATTACTAAGGGAATCCCTCAACAACTACTGGGTTTGGGTTTCTTGGTGGTTAAGTACTTAATGCAACGTCCTTCCATTAATTTGATGAGTAGAATCATTAGTTTTGTAGTTAGTATGCGCTTTCATTCAGTGTCAGTGTCCACACATTTATGTTTTTTGTCCTGCATCTGCTAGATGGGTGCAGAATGTACGTAAAATGGATCGAATCCCATTAATGTTGTTGTTAGAGAAATGCTGAAGCCTAGCGGGTTTTCATATGGTGTGATAAATTCGGGCATTTAACTACATGAATGGCTTTTTAAAGCCACTGTACTGCACTAAAATTTGGGAGAACAATGCCAAAAGATGTACCCCTCACCTATGCAATAGGGTAGGTACATGCTTCTATCACACCAAGCAAGAAGACCTGCCATTTATTACCCAGCAGTTTCCCTAAATAGTTGAGGTTAGGCACAAAAAGAAACCCATGGGTTGTTGAGTCACTAAGAACTAAGAATAGTCCTCTTTCATCTTTTGTTTCACTACAATAATGATAGTGTATAAATATACATCTCTCTCTTTCTACTACAATACGGGATTGTCTATTACAATAAAGATAGTAGATAAATATACATATCTCTTTTTTTCTCACTAAAATAAAGCATTGTCTATAAAGAGACTATTTATTTTCTGTACATAAAAGTCACAATTATTTTCACTCATTCGATATCAAAGCTTGGGGGGAGTCACCACATGAGAGATATGTTTTTTTTTTTAATTTTGTGTCTAATCAATGACACTCTTACAACCACCTATTTTGAAATGTAAAGGACAATAATGAGTGTGACCTCCATATACATAAGATAAATTGTCTTTTTATAAAAAATCTCCTAAAATAAATATACTATATAACAATACTCGTCTCTCTCCCTCTCTAAGTAAAACTAAATAATGGATGACGAGATGACACAATATAAAATTTACCGGCAAGCAAAACCCACAAAGATAATCACATTTTAGATAGAGAAATAAAAATTATGAAGAAAATCACAAAAAAAATAAAATAAAATACGTGGATATGAGTATTTCGACATAGGCTTATAAACATAAGAGAGGAAACAATACCCACAAAGGGGCCTTACTCTCTCTACGATCTCAAATATCAACTTTTTTCTTTAATAAAATTCAATCCTCCAATTACAAATCACATGCTCCTTTTAAAGGAGTTTAGCTTCTACAACACTAAAGATAACTGATAACACTAAAGATAACTGATAAAAGAAGATAACTAGCGAAAAGAATTTTACTCAACTCCTACTGTCGTTAACCCCAATTTTCTTATTCCCTCGCACCAATAATTATCCTTAAAAAAAATCATCATTATCTTTCCCTACCAAAAAGGAAGTAACCCTTTCTTTCCCCCATTTATATCTCACGTCCTTAGTAGAAATCTTCACTCTCTCTAAAGTTTTCTTTATTATATAATAAACCTAAAAAGATCTTCAACTCTATCTAATATTCAATAACAATGACGGATTTGATAATACTACTGCATCTAAACATAACCCCATAATAAATCGCTATATCCATCTTTCTTACCCAAAAGGAGTAACAGACCTCACCCACAAAAAGATCTTAACAAATAGATAACAACTTATTCATACCTTTAAAAAAAAGGTCTTAACTTCCAAACAAACTACAAACTTTATCAATTAATCCAAAAAAAATCTCAATTAAATCCTATTTCTAAAAATTAACTATAATAAATAAATAAAAACTCTACCCAACCTCTAAAAAATAAAATTAAAAATTTTGGCATCCAAACTTTGATTTGCATCACGAGACAAGTGTCGGGTCTCTCTCTGCACGAGAACATTTTCCTTTTTTGGGCAAGCGTGCTCAAATCGTAGTTAGGAAGTTGGGTAACAATATATGAGCAAACTAAAATACCATTAATGAATTAATTTTGTTTTAAAAAATTGGAGGCTAAAAATCGGGTTAGAAAAGCGGATTACCAAAATTTAAGTAAGCGGAAGTATAGTGATATTTTGGATTTGATTAAAAAATATAGAGTAAAAGAAATTGGATATCTAAAGATGACACAAGAGAAGATTATGATTTGTAGTTGTTCCATGGATATATTAAAGCTATTGAACAATAATTTATCTCCTTACCAAATATCACGTGGGTATATCACGTGGGTAATACTCAACAATTTTTTCTAAATATTCAATAAATACAAGAACATGTTGTGCACGGAAGCTTTAAACATGATGCGTTGATTTTTGAAAAAATAAAGTGCGAGAAAAGTAGAACCGACAATAAGCAATCAAAATAAAAGAAGAAAGAAAATAACAAAAAAAGAACACGTGAATTTACGTATTTCGTCATACATGTGACTACATCCATGGGCATGGTAAACTGAAATCAACTATATCAATAAAAGTTACATCGTAGATTTTGAGATATAGAGGTACCTCTCTAACCTCGACAAAACCCAGTCGAGCAAACCTTTTTAGACTTGTTCTCCTGACCTGCACCACTGCCAATAATACATTTCTATTTCATAACTAAACCATTGTCTAGGAAGAGAATCTTGAGAGCAACTGATACGTTCTCTTACTAAAAGAGGGAAACTACCCAAAATCTCAATGGGAATTGCTTCCCTACAAGTATGGGATTTCCTAATCCAGCAATCTCCACTTTGATATTAAAATCACCTGCTCACCATGCCAACATTCATTTGATAGGTTTATATATTCTTCATCTTTTGCCAAATAAATTTCTTCATCAGTTTTGCTGAAAAGTAATATTTACCATCAAATTTTTCCACCTCGAACTTTGAATTCGAAACTTTTACCATCATACCAACAACCCCAAATCAGGCTCTGATACCACTTGTTGTGAGCAGAAGCTCTAAACACGATAGGTTAATTTTTGGCAAATAAGTACGAGAAAAGTAGAACCTGCAACATGCAAATAACATCAAGCAGGAAACAAATAACAAAAAAAGAATACCTGAATTTATGTGGTTCGTCATAGATGTGACTACATCTAGGGGTACGACAAACTGAATCCATTATACCAATGAAAGTTACATCATAGATTTTGAGAAATAGATTTACCTCTCTAACACTTAACAACATCCAGTCAAGCAAACATATTTAGACATGCTCTCCCGACCGACACCATTGCCACTCATCTCTATTACATGACTAGACCACTATCTAGGAAGAGAACCTGCAGAGCAACCAAGACTTTCTTTAATTAAAAGTGGAAACCACCTAAAATTTCCAAATGAACACTTCTCTACAAGAAACCAGCCTATCAGAAGACACTATCACATCATTTCTCTTTATAGGAAGCTCTCTTCTCTCTAAAAGACTCCATATTTCTTTTATAGTGACCCAAATAGGGCACACGTATTCTTTCATCTTTCATCCTATATATATATAAGGTTAAGAATCCACACTAAGTAGGAAACTTCCTATAGATGTTACATATATATAAAAAATTGAGAGATATATCCAAGAGCCATAATCTTTTGGATTTCTATTTCCTTTACGAAACTTGTCAAGATTAATCTTAATCCCACATAATATGAGATTTCCTTATGTAGGTGATTTTCGATATCATCAAATCCAACAATCTCTACCTTAATAAATTCATAATCTTTTGCCAAATAAAATTTTTCATCATTCTTGCTAAAAAATATTGTTTACTATCATATTTCTCCACCTCGAACTTCACATTCAATGCCTTAACCGCCATACCAACAACCTAAACCATGCTCTAATACCACTTGTGTGTGGAAGCTCTAAACCCGATGGGTTGATTTTTGACAAATAAAGTACGAGAAAAGTAGAACTGCCAACAAACAAGCAAAATAAAGCAGAAGAAAATAACAGACGGAGGACAAAAAAATTTACTAGTTTGTAACAGATGTGACTACGTCTATGGGTACGACAAACTGAAATCCATTGTATCAATGAAAGTTATATTATAGATTTTGGGATATAGAGCTATCTCTCTAACTATAGACAAAACCTAGTCGAGAAACCCTTTTAAAACTTGCTCTCTCGACTGGCATCACTGCCAATCTCTTATCTCTATTTTATAGAAAGATATCCTTGAGAGCAACTGAGACTTCTCTAACTAAAAAGAGGAACCACCTAAAGTTTCCATGAGAACCACTTCTTTACAAGAATTTTTTCTCTATAAGAAACCAGCCTCTTAATCTACATGAGGCACCATCACAATGTTTCTCTCCATAAGAAGCTCTCTTCTCTCTAAGGGGAGGCCTTGTCTCTCATTCCCAAGAAGCCCTTGCTTCTCTCTCTCTCTACGTTTCCCAAAGGGTGACCCAAATAGGGCACACATATTTTTTTCCCTTTCATCTAATATATATAAGGTTAAGAATCCACGCTAAATTGAAACTTTCTTATGGATGTTACATATATCTAAAAAACTAAAAGATATATCCAATAGTCCTAATCTTCTTAGATTTCTATTTCTTTTAGAAAATTTACCAATATCAATCCCACATAATATGAGATTTTCTTATGTAAATGATTTGGATATCACCAAATCCTATAGAACAATGCTTACTTTATTGTCATGACATAAAACAAATGATAGACCTATTGTGACTACATAATGAAACAATAATACTAGCACAAGGGCTGCATTAGCAATTAACAAGCACTATAACCCAATCCATAGATTATGTTTAGAAGAACATAAATTGAAATAGTGGTCCATTCAAAACGCTATGAAGTAATAAAATGCATCAATAGATCTAAATATTTGAATATTATTTTGAATTCCTAGCTACCTAAATTTTTAGTTGTATCTAATCTCCCTTGTTCTTTATATCAATGCTTCGGGTTAGAGAAAAAGAATATTTTTTCATTGCATTATTCTTCCTTAAACTCTACCTACAATTTAAGATATAAGGTTGATGGATTATCTTTTTGGGAAAATATTGCTCTTATTTTTTAATACACTTTTTCAGAGAAATTTTTTATGGAAATCCCTAAACCAAATTTCAAAGATATTAAATCAATGTAGAGATTAAAATTTTCAATAAAGTTAGACTTTTTGATTTTTTTTTTTAAGATTTATATCGACTCCAATAAAAACATGAGTTTTTGAAGATCATTTGAAAAACTAGGAGTTTTTTTTGAGATGATTTCAAAAAATAGGATATTTTTTCAAAAAAATAGTGTTTAAATAGAGACTTGCTAATTATAGTTCGAACTAGTGTTAAAAACCACAAAATAGGGACAGGACTTGGCACATGCCTGGGCAGAGTAACTTAGGCTCCTAGTTGGGCAGGGTCCTAGCCACGCCAAAAAGTATTAAATAATTTTAAAATGTATCCCAAAAAATATCAAAAATGTGTTTAAAGTGAAATTAAATAAAACATATATAAATGCGGTTAAAAAAGTAGTGAAAATAGATTTTTAAAAAATTAATTTGTGAATGGAATATTTTAGAAATAATAAAAAAAAAAGATAAAATGTAAAAATAGGTATTCATGGCCAAAACACTTTTCAATATATTACAAATAATGTTATTATTTTTTGGATTTTTTATTTTTTGATTTTCTTTTTTAAGATCGTTGAGCTGACCATCCAACTCTCGGATACGTGGCGTCACCAAGGTGGCGAGTCCGAGTTAGCTCGCCCGACTTTTTAAAAAATGCTATCTAATGAGTGAATGGGATAACAGTAATGACACAAAGTTGCCCTTTATGATAAGGAAAATTACACGGTCCACATTATATGGACTGATGGTTGAGATTTGATAAGGCCCAATCTAATGGTAAGAAATTACGCTCGCATTTTACTTTATTTTTCATTTAAAAATATATATCTGAATTTTTGGGTGTAGGTTATCTTTATAAAAATAACTAAATGAAAATTATTAAAAAATATTTAAAATAAAAAATAATTTAAATAAAAACAACTAAAATACCTTTAAATTTATTTTGATGAATATTTTTTATGAAAAAAATTTATATAAGGTTGCAACCTTAAAATGTAGAATTACAAATGCACCCCAAAAATCCTTCAGGAAAGTTTGTTTTAATGTCGAAAAACCCTCTAATTGATCGTCTTAATATTAAGATGTACGAATATAATAAAATAAAAAAAAGGATTTTGAGTCCTATAAATAGTGCATCTTACAACTCCTTATCTAGATTATCCATTTTCAAGATTTTCATATTTTTATAGATCTACTTGATTTTAATCATTTTTAGAGTTTAAAATTTATATTTATACGTGAAAATAGATTTTGAGAAATTCTTAAGAATTTTTTACACCAAAATTATATTAATGATAAAATTTGGAGGTCCTCTCATTGTTTAACGTTGCAACCTCCTAGAAACCGCACACCATTTTTATTCAATATAACTTTTACTATTTATGTTAAATATTTCATGATCATCATCATTACACCCTTTTCCCAACTATTCGGATGTGAGGTAGATTGCACACCTCTTTCCCAACTATTCGGATGTGCGATAGATTGCATGGATATCATAGGTACAAATATCTAGGTTTATTTTTATAGTGTGGTCCCCATATTTCATCCCATTAAAATGTAGGGGAAAAACACAGAGGGGGAGAGATTTGGTGAAATGAATATTAAATGCCACGTTTGTCGAGTGTGTGAGAGAGAGATCTTGGTCCTTTTGAAAAGCTTTGGAGATCTAAGTACTAGTTTTTGAGAGAAGTGAGGTTCTTTAAAGATTTGTGCCTTTTCTTTGTTCAAATTTATGAGATGTTGATCGGCCCAGGTAATGCACAATTGGGCATATTGCTGAGAAATAACACACCCCAACAATAAGCTAGTAATATTCAAAAGCTAGAAATGACACCTCAACAATGCTACAGACATCCCAGGGCTAAAGATGAGACAACCCTAGAGTCTGCTACTAGTATCCAAAGGCTCGGATTGTTAGGATTTATGAACCCTTTTAGTTACAGAAAGAGGAATTCCAAAAGTTAGATCCCACTAAGATCATATTATCAACTAACAATAAAATAGGAGAGAGCATGAGGTTTAACATAAAAAGTAAAAAATGAAACACATACGCCACAAGAACACAAAGATTTATTTGGTTTACCTCAAGAGGACTATCCACTATACCAAATATTTACATGGTTCACCTCAAGAGGACTATCTACTATAACAATGAAAGTTACATATTTTGAGACATAGAGTTACCTCTCTCACTAAAAGGGGAACCACCCAAAATATTCATGGGAATCACTTCTCTACAAGAAAAAAACATCTCAATCTACAAAAGGCACATTGTCGTGTTTCTCTCAATCTATAGGAGGCCCCTGCCCCTCTCTCTATGTGAAGCCACCTTTATTTCCCATATGGTGACCAAAATAGGGCACACATAGTATTTCACCTTTCATCCCATATATATAAGGTTAGGAGTCTACACTAAGTAGGAAACTTCCTATACATGTTAGATATATTTCAAAAACTTCCTATAGATGTTATATATATCTTAGAAACCAAGAGATATAACCGAAGAATCCTAACCTTTTTGGATTTCTATTTCTTTTGGGAAACTAATTAATATCAATCTCAATCCTACATACTTTGAGAATTTATTATGAGGGTAATTTTGGATATCACCATATCCGACATAGATAATTATGAATTTCCTTTATATAGTTGGTAGCCTTTTGCTGCGTGAAATTCTTGCAAATGTGAAGAAATTTAGAAGACAATATTCGTGTAAAATTCTCCACACCCATAGAGAGGGATGTGAGTTCTATTTACAATAGTTATGTACTTATCCTTAATTGACTCAATCAAGGATTTGATTACATCAAATCTGTACGGATATGGAAAGCGGTTACCATATATCACGAAAATCCTTATCATCTGAATCCTTATCAATATCGTATATTTCTAGATAATTATCATTCTTATTTACTCCCTTTTAAACTATTGTCGATGTGAAACATGAACAACTTGTTTGCTATTGAACGATGATGAGATGTAGGAAGACCTTTTGTAAAGATATCAGTAAATTGTTCTGTAGTTGAAACATAATAAGGAGTAATCTATCAACTTTCAACCTTTTCTCGAATGAAATGATAATCCAGTTCAATGTGCTTCGTCCGAGCATAAAGAACTGGATTAAATGCAAGCTTTATTGCACTGTAATTATAACAACAAAGAATTGCATGTTGAATTCTAATAGCCAATTCTGATAGAATGTGATTGTACCAAGTGATTTCAACAGTTGTGGAAGATATTGCTCGTTATTTTGCTTTTGAACTTGAGTGTGCAATAGTCCTTTGCGTTTTACTACTCCAACACACTAGAGATCCTGTAAAGAAAATACAAAATTCAGATACTGACATTCTTGCATCGGGATCTCCAACCCAGCCAGCATTAGAATAGGTGATAAGGTTAACATGTCTTCCATCATTGGAAAAAAAAAAACCATCACCCAGGGTACCCTTCACAAATCAAAGAATCGCCCAGAGTACCCTTCACATATCGAAGAATCCTTTCACAAGGATCATGCATAAGGTTCACATGTCTTCCACCAATGGGAAAGAAAAGACCATCACCCAGGGTACCCTTCACATATCGAAGAATCCTTTTAGCTGCTATGAGGTGTATCTCATGAGGATCATGCATAAATTGACATACTTGATTGACAACATAGGTAATATCTGTTAAACTTTTGAATCCTCCAGGAAAATCATTGTGTATTGATTAATCATCAAGAATATATAGAGTCTCCTATACATATACGGCTAATCAGTTAATGATAATAATGAACTAATCTAGTATTATCAAGAGAGATATCTACAGCGAATACAAA
The DNA here is from genome assembly GCF_054954075.1 of Amborella trichopoda. Taxonomy (NCBI): domain Eukaryota; kingdom Viridiplantae; phylum Streptophyta; class Magnoliopsida; order Amborellales; family Amborellaceae; genus Amborella; species Amborella trichopoda. Next base: position 5,579,019 of record NC_142342.1, on the reverse strand, counting down.
ATAACTTAAAATTAAAAACTATCTCTATCTCCTCTACTATCTCTATCTCTACCTCTGCCTCAAATTGAGGTTGGGTGAACATCATCAGTTTGCCAACGAGATAGTCATGACGAGCATGAGTCATTGTCTTGGTAAAGATATCTGTAAGTTGTTGTTGGGAGGTAATATATGGTAGTGTAACTTCTCCAACCAGGAATTTGTTACGAATGAAATGACAATCAACTTCTATGCGCTTTGTGCGGTCATGAAACACTGGATTTGACGAAATACGTATGACGCTCATATTATTAGCATACAATGGTGTAGGAGTTCGATGAAGAATATTAAGGTCCTGTAAAAGTCCACTGAACTAAGTAATTTCACTGCAAGCTGAGAACATTCCTCGGTATTCGGTTTCTACAGAAGATTTAGACACAGGTTGTTGTTTCTTACATTTCCATGATATGAGAGAATCTCCAAGAAAAATACACCACCCAGTGGTTGAGCGTCCAATATCGAGGTATCCTGCCCAATCTGCATCAGCATAAGCTCATAACTGGAGAGAAGAGTTAGAAGAGAATAATAGACCTCTATGATATGTACCCCGTAGATAACGAATAATACGATGGACAACAGAGAGGTGGATGCAACGAGGATCAGCAACAAATTGGCCAACGACCTGAACTGCATGAGAAATATCAAGAAGAGTCATAGTGAGATAAAGTAGACTCCCAACTAGTTGTCTATAAAGAGTAGGATCTATAAGTTTGTCGCCATCATCCTTTCTATATTTTACATTCACCTCCATTGGTGTATCCACTCGTTTCTCATCAGATAAGTTGACCAGTTTGATCAAGTCTTTGGTGTACTTCTTCTAGTTAACTATGTATCCATTAAGGGAATAATGAATCTCCAGCCCAAAAAAATAAGTTGACGAAACCAAATCTTTCATTTTGAATGATTGACTGAGAAGCTCTTTCAAGTGTCTGATATTATACAGGTTGTCTTCTGTGATGAGAATATCATCAACATATAGGAGTAGAATTGTAATTCTTGAAGAACAATGATGAGTAAATATTGAATAGTTATGAGCACTTTGTTTCAACCCAACATGCCGAACGACCTATCGAAATCGTTCAAACCAAGCTCTTGGAACTTGTTTTAAACTAAACCATGACTTTTTCAAATGACATACCATATATTTATCATTGCAATAACTAGGAGGATGTCACATATATACTGTCTTTTTTAAATGTTTATGGAGAAGTGCATTTTTCACATCCATTTGAGATATAGTCCACTGACGAATAGCGAAGAGAGCAATTGCGGTTCGTACAGTAGTCATTTTAGCAACAAGAGCAAACGTTTCATCATAGTCTATGCCATACGCATGTTTGTAACTTTGAGCAACTAATCGTGTTTTATATCGCTCGATCATTCCATCAAATTTAAGCTTCACAAAAAATACCCATTTACTGCCAATAATAGATGTGTGAGGAGTACACGGAACAAAGATCCTAAGTATCGTTTTCCAACAAGGCACTGATTTCTGCATCCATTGCCTCTTTCCAATAAGGCATAGTCAAGGCTTGTTGGTAGGAGGGAGGAATATCCACCGAATCTAAAGGGGCAAATAATGATCTAGGGAGTAAACGGAGATCTAGGTCTTTAGAATGAACCTCATTCGTATCAAGTAAAGTAAACAAAGCTCTAGGCTGTAGTAAAAAGTCAAAATCATCAAAAGAGAAGCCAAATGGATCAAGTGGCTGAGGTACATGTGAAGAACGTTGTAACTGAGCAGAGCTATCAATAGAAGTAAGAAAAGAATCACTTACAGGTAGGGTGGAGGTTTGACCTTGCTCTGGTTGGTGAGATGGAGTGTACGTAGAGTGGTGTTGTTAACCTTGTTGTTGAGGCACTAAAAGATGTGATGGTTTATAAATGGAGAAATCTGGAAAGAAAGGAGCAGAGGACCCTGATGATTTTACAATTGAAGAGTAATAAAAGATGCTTTCCAAAAAGACAACATTGCGATAAATACGTATACGACGAGCCGTTGGATCATAACATATAAACCCCTTTTGGTCGGGACAATAACCCACAAAAACACAAGTGAGTGCTTGAATTGAAAATTGTTTTCGTTCATGCTGAGGAAGATGAACGAAACATACACACCCAAAAACATGCAAGAGAGAATAATCAGGATGAACATGAAATAATGAATAATATGGAGATTGTTTATGCAAAACCAAGGATGGGAGGCGATTTATGAGATAAACAACTATTGATGCAACTTGAACCTAAAAACTATGAGGAATATGAGAGAAATGCATAAAGGTCCCCACAACTTTTAAGATATGACACTTTTTCTTTTCAGCTATGCCATTATGTTGTGGAGTATATGGATAAGTTTTCTGTGATTGAATACCCTGTGTTTTCAAAAAGTCTTGAAAATCATTTGATAAATATTCCCCACCAGAGTCTGACCGAAAGATATTTACTTTGATATTAAATTGAGTAACAATCATGGATAAAAACGTTTTAAAATGGGAGAACACTTTTGATTTATGACGCATAAAGTATATCCAGGTATATCGTGTACAATCATCAATGAACAAAATAAAATATTTATATCCCATTCTGGATAAAGTTAGAGCAGGACCCCACACATCACTATGAATGAGATGGAAATGTGCAGTTGTTTTATCAACTCGAGTTGGAAAAGGAAAACTGGTGCTTTAATTCAAATAACAACTAATACAAGATTTATTGATAGAATTCAAATCAGGTGCTTTATTGGGCAATGAACTAGAATGAACCAAAGTATCTAATTTATTTGCATTGGGATGACCAAGTCTCTGATGCCACATATGCCATTGTTTATTGGAAACAGAAAAATCAGAATTCGATGGAGAAAAGAAAGAAGCATCATGGTTTGGTATCTCAAACTCCAAGGCAAACAAACGACCAATTCTACGTCCCTTCCCTGTCACTCTCCCAATGCGTGAGTCCTGTATTAGACAACTATCACGAGAAAATTGAACATTGTAACCATCATCAACTAGTTAGCCCACAGATATTAGATTAACAATTAATTTAGGAACGAAGAGGACATTACATAAATGAAAAGGTGTACCACGGAAGATAGAAAGTGAAAGATTATTAGTACCAATAATACTCAGTTTCTCCTCATTAGCGGTGAGAAGCTGACTATTACATTAGTATGGTTTAGTAGATGTTGGACTTACGTGCACTCCAGTCATATGATTAGAGGCACCTGAGTCAATAAATCAAAAGAAATTTATACTATGGGATAGGTGAGAGTGCATACCAGACAAGCCCATAGCGGAGATAGCAGAAGAGATAACCATAGATATAGAGTTTTGTACCAACTGTCGAATATCATATGATATCTGGGACATTGTCATATTTGGGTCATGAATAGTGCTGGATTGAGGGGTCTCTACTCTTAGTCCCTTGGAAGCATCATTAGTAGCTTGGTATGCTATGTACAAAGGTCTTCGTGTATTGAATGCCCGGTTGCCTCATCGAGAAGGATTTCGACATTCAGTGATAATATGCCCAGCACGTTTACAATAAGTACAATTTTTTTTCTTCTTACACTGGAATGTTATATTACCATATTCTTTACACTCATAACATTACAGCAAATATGGATCCTTTTGTGATGGTGTTCCTCTAGCTTGTTGGGCTACAAGTGCAGACTCTATATCCTTCTTTCCCTCAATGGTCTCTTGGGTCGTGATTCTTGTTTCCTCACGAAGTAATTCATCGAGAATAGCATTCATATTTGCTATTTTTTCACGATTCAAAATATTGGCTCGATCAATCTCATGGTCTGGGCACAACTTCATCAAAAACTGCATCACCTTCCTGTCACCATTTATCTCCATTAAGCTCTGAATGCAACAAGCACTAGTGATAGCATTCAAGTTTACATATTCATATTATGTCCACAAGTTCATGAAACCAGCATAATATTCCTATAGGAAAACATATCATACTCGATTTGGAAGCGTCTTGCAATATTTGATTGCTGATAAAACTTTTCCAAATACTTCCACATTTCTTTCGCAGTATGGAAGCCTCTCATTGGCCTTCCAATATCCAAATCTACAGAGCGAATAACCATGAGATAATTTTTGCATTATTGATCTTCCATTGTTGGGTATCTTTAGAATTGGGTATAGCCGGTTCAGGTTTAGTGCCATCAACATACCTCCACAAACCTTTCCTTTCAACAAAAATTTGAAAATGGAACCGCCAATCGGGATAATTTTTCCCATCAAGTTTTATAGTCAATACATCTCCTTTTTCAGAAGCCATGTGTAAGTTATATCAGAACTCACAGACGTGATCAAGAATTTGGATCTAGTAAATAATTCATGAACATAAAAAAAGAGTTTTGATATAATATGGTCCGTATGAACCACCTCCCTTTTGTTTTAAAAAAAAAACGCAAACAGATAATCTTGGCCTCAACCTAGTTTTTATCCTGCTTCACTGACGCTTAAGGCAGCCTGCGAAACCCTAATCCTTAGTTCATTCGCCTGCAAATCAACGATGTCCGGAAGAAAGAAAACCAGGGAAAATGTAACTTTGGGACCAACTGTTCGAGAAGGTGAACATATCTTTGGGCTGGCTCATGTATGTGCCTCATTCAATGACACATTCGTGCATGTCACTTATTTATCTGGGAGAGACTCATTCGAATTACAGGTGGGATGAAGGTTAAGGCTGATAGGGATGTATCGTCCCCTTATGCGGCCATGCTTGCTGCCCAAGGTGTTGCACAAAGATGTAAGGAGCCTTTCTCTCTCTAACTTGGAAGGTATTTCAAGAGTTTCAAGAGCCCAAATCAAGGCTTCAAGAGCCCAAATCAAAGCATGTAACAAAAACAAAAATCCAAGGGGTCTTCTCACCCCTGCCCAAATCAAAGCATGCAACAAAAACAAAAACCCAAGGGGTCCCTTGCTTGCAAATCCTTACTAGTTCTTCCTCGTTGAAAGGTAGAGGTGTGTGATTAGAGAGAGCCAGAGGTGCGTGTAGAGGACAAAAAAAACCACATGGCCACACGATCAGAAGTGCCTTTGATACCATGTTAAACTTCTGAATCCTCCAGGAAAATCTTTGTGTATTGATTAATCATCAAGAATATACAGTGTCCCATATACATATACGACTAATCAATTATTGATAATAATGAACTAATCTAGTCTTATCATAAGAGATATCAACATCAAATACAAGATAACTTAAAATTAAAAATTATCCTCAATTATCTCTATCTCCTCGACTATCTCTATCTCTATAATATTTGGTCAAGTGCATGTAAGGTATTGTAGACCACCAACACGACTTCTATATTTTTTTGGATCTTGAACATGATCACTATCTCTAGTAGATAATTTGTTTGCTGTGACTATTGGCGTTAAGGAAGGTTTACAATTACTCATTCCAAATTTTTCTAACGGATCCAATGCATACTTGTGTTGTGTCAATTTCATACCTTGCCTCATGCACTCAACTTCCACACTTATGAAATACTTTAGATTTCTAAGATTCTTCATAGCAAATTGTTCTCCGAGGATTATCGTGATATATTGTAATCTATTTCCATCTCCGTACCTATTTGATGTAATCAAATCCTTGATTGAGTCAATCAAGGATAAATACCTAACTATTATAAATAGAACCCACATCCCTCTCTATAAGTGTGAATAATTTTACACAAATATTTTCCTCTAAATTTTTCATGGTATCAGAGAGAATAAACTTAGGGGCTCCGATGTAGAACCATCAAGATGTCTCATGATTCCTTGTCATAATTCCTTGGCCTCTAGTAATAGGAATTATTTAGCCTTTCCATAAGAAAAAATTATCATTAGAGAGCTTGATTGTCACAAGTTGAGGAAGAAGGTTAAGAAATTTAATAAAGGCATGATAATAGTTATAGAGTGACAAAGCAAATTGAGCTTCTTTATAGAGAAAAGAGAAGCGGATGGAGCAAAAGTTTTTGGCGAGAGAAAGAAGAGCGAAAGAACAATATGTTTGGAGCTTGGACGTGAGAGAGAAAGAGCTTAAGAATGGGTTTTATTCCCAGTAACAAAAAAGAAGGGTGCGGTTTGTATAGAGCCTAGGCTCTAAACAATCAAATTAGAGCCTACCTTCAAATAGTATCGAGAAATGTGGTTTCAGTACTGGAAATCTTTGTGATAGACTTAAATTATATTTTCATTTTTATTTATAAGTTTAAAGCTTCAAAAATATTGTAGATCGATAGAACTATGAAAACTTGAAAATCTTGAAAATTGACCGTCCAAAAATACATTACAAAATACGCTATTTCCAAAACTTGAAATCTAGTTTTCTCTCATGTTCATGCATCGTGATTTCTAGATGATCAATTTGAGGATATTTGGACATCAAAACAACCTCTTCTAATCAAAAGTTTGAGATAGGTTCTTAATTGATTGTTAGAACCTCGGCTCTATATAAACTTTTTCCTAAAAAGAATGAGAAAGAGATAAAGATATTGAGTGAGGTAGAGAGAGAATAAGAGTGCTGATTTTAGAAAGAACTAGGGAATTCTAGAGAGAGAGAACTGGAAAACTGGATAGAGAGAGCAATGGGGAGGAACTGAATTTTTTTTTGTTGAGAGCTAATGTAAAAGAAATTTTGTATATGACCGAGAGCTATTTGATGATGGACGAGGAGAAATTTTGGATGCAAAATTTTGGATGAGGACGAGCTATTGAGAGCTGATGCAAAATTTTGATGACGGAGAGCTATTGGATTATTTGATGATGGACGAGATGAGAAATTTGGATACAAAGTTTTGGATGAGCTTTGTGTAGGGGTCAATGGCCTCGCAGAAGAAAAAGCAACGAAATTCATATCCGAAGAGGAAAGAGAGAGAGACATAAATATTTAGAGAGATTTTTTTTTTTTAGTAAAAAAACACGGTGTTGGAAAAAAAAAAATTTGAGAGAGACACGAGAGGAAATTTAGAGAAGAGTTTTTAGAGAGAGACTGAAATATTTACCAAGAATGTAACTTACTTGAACTAAAGATTTAGACTCTCCAAAACGTTGACATATTTAGAGACTCTAAAATGCAACTTACTTGAACTACATATTAGAGAGAATGTAATTTTCTTGAACGGAAGATGATACCATGAAGAAATTGAGAGAAAATGCAACTTACTTGAACTAAAGATTAAAGAGAATGTAATTTACTTGAACGGAAGATGACACCATGAAGAAATTTAGAGGACAATATTCGTATAAAATTCTCCACACCCTAGGGATATGGGTTCTATTTATAATAGTTATTTACTTATTTGATACCATGAAGAAATTTAGAGGATAATATTTATGTAAAATTCTCCACACCTATAGAAAAAGATCTGGGTTCTATTTATTATAGTTATGTACTTATCTTGATTGACTCAATTAAAGATTTGATTATATCGGTATGGATATAGAAACATGATTGACTCAATTAAGTATTTGATTACATCTGTATGGATATGAAAACAGGTTACAATATATCACGATAATTTTCTTTCTTATTAGGGGTCACCCAAGATATTAGTTTGAAGAAAAGGTAAACAGATGGCTCCCTTTATGAATTCTAAAGGTGAAGAAGGGATAATCCCATGGACTCGAAAAGGTAAGTTAAGCACCCCAAAGTTAGCCTATCCCCATACCTCATTTATCATGACTCTTGTCAGTAAATTTACGACAGTTGATTTATAGAAAGGGAGAAGTTTTAATAAGGTTGCAACCTTAAAATGTAGAATCACAGATGCAACTTAAAAATCTATCGGAAATATTGTTTTAATGTTAAAAAAACCTTCTAATCAATCATCTCGATATTGAGATAAATGAATATGAAAAAAAAAAAAGTTTTCAAGTCTCGAAAGTAGTACATCTTGCAACATATTATCTATAGCATCCATTTTTTTCACGTATTTATAGATCTACTTGATTTTAACTATTTTTGGATTTTAAAATTTTTTAATCCGGTAGAAAATAGATTTTAAGATAATACTAAAAAAAAATTTCAACAAAATTACATGTTATGATAAAATTCTATGGTGCCTTTAATTGGATTGTTTGAGGTTGCAACCTTATAAAAACCGCACCCTTACAGAAAAGCTTTATAGACGGTTACATCTTTATATTGAAGACTTATAGAAAAGCTTAATATACGGTTACATCTTAATATTGTAGAAGTCAGGTGCACTTAAAAGATTCAGCAGGAAAGAGTATTACAAAGTAGGAAAACCTTTTCTGATTGATCATCTCGCTTTCAGGATATATGGATACAAATAAAAAATGTAATTCGAAATCCTCAAAATAGTATATCTTGTAATGGGTTATTTGGACTATTGTTTTTTCAAGATTTTAAAGTGTTTATAGATATACTCGATATAATTTTTTAAGAGCTTTGAATTTCATAATTATGGTAGAACATGGATATTCAAACCATCATATGGCTTTTGACATTGAAACTACATCTTTTGACAAAGTTTAGAGATACGCCTTAATTGCATAGTGCATTTTGTAAGATGGACAACTTATACAAAACCTCACCCTTCATTTAGTTATGAATTATGTAAGATTTTAGTAATGTTTAATTCAGCCATGAGGAAATATTTGGCCCCCGCAGAGACGGACTAAAATAGGATATGCCTCTGCTGCTAAGGCTCACTGTAAAGGGCATTTGTTTCACCCAAGTTCAGTTCCTCTCACAAAAAATGAGAAAGTGAAAATAAAAGAAAGAAGGACATTTGTCAAAATGCACCAAAGATGTTCTCTATTCAACATTAGTGAAAGTAAAAAAAAAAAAGGAAATTTGTCAAAATACACCTAGGATGTTCGCTATTCAAAATTTTACCCGTTCTAATTTAATTTTAAAATGCCCATCACTATGCAGATTTTGACTTTGAAGAGTAGAAAATGGGTAAAATATTGCATATTTGAAAAAGGATGTGTATTTTAATAAATTTCTCCAAAAAACTAGAAAATGATTTGTTTGACAAAAGATAGCATATAATGAATGTGGGCAATCTATCTTTGGAAAAAATTCGTTGTGATGGATTGATCTATTTAAGAGATATGTCTAACCCAAATGATATAACGATGTGATCATCAAGTTCAAAAAAGACAATTTTCAAGGGTTATTTTAACGATATTTTATGATAGAGGGACCAAAAAAATGCATGTTTTGAATTTGGGCGAAATAATCTCCATCAGCCCCCCTACATTGTTTGGTTAGTTTATAGCCAAAATCACCAAATTTCTACGTTTTTCTAAAAGTTGCGGTTTGTATAGAGGATATATTCTAAACAATCAAATTAGAGCCTACCTTCAAATAGTGTCAAGAAATGTGGTTTCAATACTGAAAGTTTTTGTGATAGCCTTAACATATATTTTCATCTTTATTTATAAAATTTAAAGCTTCAAAAATAGTGTAGATCGATAGATCTATAAAAACTTCAAACTTGAAAATTGATTGTCTAATAATGCATTCCAAAATACACTATTTCAAAAACTTGAAATCCATTTTTTTTCTCATGTCCATTCATCTCGAGTCAGGATGATGAATTTGAGGATATTTTGGTACCCAAACAACCTCTTCTGGTGAAAATTTTGACGTAGGCTCTAATTTGATTGTTTAGAGCTTTGGCTCCATATAAACTTTTCCCTTTTCTAAAAGATAGAGGGAACTATAGGTTTTTTAGATAAAAAGGAAAAATGGGTTTTCTCATAAAGCAAGAAAGAAATCGTAATGATCTCTATTTAAGGGGGTTAATGAAGATATAATACTTGACCTTTGAGGCCCTTATGTTAGTATATTTGGTTTGAAAAATACTTGTGTATTTCAAAAAAACAATATGACTTTCTAGTTCTTTCCTAAACTATTTTGTCGATAGAGAAAGCTGTGGGTTTGAGTCCCACATTGAAGAAGAGAGTTTTTTTAGTTGTATTTAAGAGTACGCATTCCCATGCATCATACTCTTGTACAAAAGAGAGAATAATAGTCCATCCATGTGCGAGGGCGAGGGCATCAAAGGGACCTCTCAAATTAAATATCGAACGGGGGAATAATACACAAAGTTCAAGCTTCTAAATTTTCCAAATTGTACCATCATTTGCCCCCATTTCAGCATCCATCCTAGAAAGAACAAATTTTCATTGTTGATCTGAAGTTCCTATTTCCAAAAGTGGTGTAGTGGTGTAGTGTTGAGAAATGGGAGGTTTATTTCCAAAAGTGTTGTAGTGGTGTAGTGTTGAGAAATGGGAGGTTGATCGGAGGAGTTCTGAAAAAAGTATATAAGTATATATCTTGTATTCTAAAATTGTTATATTTAAGAAGATAGTGAATTTCTACTTGCCAATAACATGAATGTAGCCTTTTTAGGATGAATCATGTAACTCAGTCATCATTGTAGTATTTAGGAAAGTATATAGAGAAATCCTTTACTTTTAGCACAAGAAGGTCACAATCGTTCTTGTTCTTCAAATCTCAAGTTGGGTAGTTTTGACCGTGTTCTTGACTAAACTCAAAGTTCAAAAAAAGATTTCCCGAACTTCCTTACACACCCAAACAATTCAAATTGACATCCAATAGCTATGAGTAAGTGTAACATCCTTGTTAGAAAGATAAATGCTCCGACTTCTTAATTTATTTGTCACACTTTTCTTGTCATTGTAATCTCACTCTCGTGGGCGGGTTCCAATAATTGAATGGGAAAGGGGACTGCTACAGCAATCTGCCCAGAGACTGAGTAGGTATTTACCGTACAGTTTCTATTAATTTATTTGAATCATGGACAGTTGCGATAATTTATCGGTCCAAATTGAATGCATGCAACTTGAAATACCCCTGAACCAAAAAAGCAAGCAATGCAAAGGATCAGCCCAAAGGACAGTGGCATCCAAGCCTCGTACTCTCACGCCATGGCCATGGGAGAAGACTTCAAGGTATTCCTCTCACTCTCTCTCTCTCACTCTCTCTGAAATTCTCTCTTTCTTGATACATGCCTCTAAATTCTCTCTCTCTCTGATGATTGATACATGCTTCTAAACTCTCTCTCTCTCGTTCTTGATACATGCCTCTAAATTCTCTCTCTCTCTCATTGTTACCTACCTCTGTGTTTGTGTGTGTTGAAAACATACACATTGGTATAAATTTTACACAATGGTACATACTTTGAATTGAGGCTTTCATCCGCTGCAACTCTTTCTCTCTCTCTCATATTCATATGGTTACATACTACATTCCACAAAGTTCATGCTTCATCTGTGTGTGTGGCACATAGCTAATGCTGCTGCATATTTCGTGTCTTTGCACAATGAGAGGATGTGCACTCGTAATGATAATGATATGAGTCCATGTAGACTTGACGGAGTGTTTGGCATTAGACTGAATACCTTTCATTCGTTGAACAACATTTGGCATAGGAAGACCAAGAGTTTTTTTTTTCTTTTTCTTTTTTTTTTCGAGGTCAAGTTTTTATTTGCTTTTGTTAGGGTTGAGCATTGTACAAGGTGTACGCCTTATTACATGCAAGTAAGGCGCACTACTAAATTTGACCGACGGATATAGTTTTGGTGTTGAAAACCTTAAAATGCTTTGAAAATTCATATTCAACAGTAATTAAGAAAACTTCAAAATTTAAAAGATAGCCCATATGGACAACATCTACAAACACTTCAAAAGCTTAAGAGGAGATAGTTCAGATAACTTCTTGTTGTGTGCGGAAGCTCTAAACCTGATGAGTTAATTTTTGAAAATAAAGTACAAGAAATAAAACATGAAACACATACACCAAAACACAAATATTTAGGTGGTTCATTCTAAAAGGGCTACATTCACGGGCACGATAAACTAAAATATCCTATATTAATGAAAGTTACATCAAAGATTTTAGAACAGAGTTACCTCTCTAACCTCGACAAAAACTGAGTTGAGCAAACCCTTTTAAACCACTCTTCTTTCATTCTCTTTACTTCTAGCCACCATTACCGACAACACCAGATAGAGACACGAGAGCAACAAGAAACTGAGTTTCTCTCTAACTAAAAGGGAAACAACTCAAAATCTCCATCAGCCCCCTACATTGTTAGGTCAGTTTATAGCCAAAATCACCACATTTCTACGTTTTTCTAAAGGGTTCGGTTTGTATAAAGCCTAGGCTCTAAAAAATCAAATTAGAGCCTACTTTCAAATAGTGTCAAGAAATGTGGCTTCAATAATGCAAAATTGAAAGCAAGAAAGAAATTGTAATGATTTCTATTTAAGGGGGTTAATGAAGATATAATACATGGCCTTTGAGGTCCTTATGTTAGCATTTTGAGGTCCTTATGTTAGTGTTTAAAAAATACTTGTGTGCATTTCAAAACAACAATATGATTTCATGGTTCTTTCCTAGACTGTTTTGTAGAAGAGAACGTTATGGGTTTGAGTCCCACATTGAAGAGGAGAGAGTTTTTTTAGTTGTATTTAAGAGTACACATTCTCATGCATTATGCTCTTAGTAAAAAGGAAAGAATGATAGTGCATTTGCCGAGCACTTATGTGTTCGAGGGTGAGGGCATCAAAGTGACCTCTCAAATTAAATATCGAAGGGGGGCAAATATTGTCTTGAGACAATGCTCCTGCATGCCCAAAAACACAAAGAGTTCAAGCTTCTAATTTTTCAAAGTCGTACCATCGTTTGCCCCCATTTCACCCACCAATTTTTCAACGCTTTTGTGATCCAAGATATCAGCCTAGATAGAACAAAGTTCCATTGTTGATCTCGAGTTCCAATTTTCAAAAGCGGTGTACTGTTGAGAAAGATAAAGTTGATCGGAGGTGTTATGCCAGTAGAGCAATTTAAAAGGAAAGATCAAGTAATATTTCACATATATTTAGAGAAAAGTATATATCTTGTATTCTAAATTTGATGATCGGAGGTGTTATGCCAGTAGAGCAGTTTAAAAGGAAGGATCAACTAATATTTCACATATATTTAGAGAAACGTATATATCTTGTATTCTAAAATTGTAATATTCAATAGGAAAGCGAATTTATACTTATCGATAACTTAGATGTAGCCCTTTAGGGTGAATCATATAAATCACGTGTCATTGTAGTATTTAGGAAAAGTATACAGAGAAATTGTTTGCTTTTAACACAAGGAAGTCACAATCACTCTTGTTATTCAAATTTCAAGTTGGGTGGTTATGACCGTATCATTGACTAAACTCAAAGTTCAAATAAAGATTTCTCGAACTTTCTTATAAACCCTAAGCCATTCAAATTGACATCCAATAGGTATGAGTGAGTGTAACATTCTTGTAAGAAAGAAAAATGATCTCATAGTATCTCCTCTCGAAAATAAATAAAAATAAATGGTCTCATAGCATAAATTCTTTTTAATTTATTTGCCACACTTTTTCTTGTCATTTTATTCTCCTATTTTTCATGTAACCAAACATGTACACTCTCGTGGGCGGTGTTCGAATACTTGAATGGGAAAGGGGACTACGACAGCTATCTGCCCAGACGCTGAGTTTGGTATTTTCGGTAATGTTTCTATTAATTTATTTGAGTCAGAGAGACAGTTGAGAAAATTTATAGGTCCAAATTGAATGCATGCAACTTTAAATACCCCCGAACCAAAAAAGCAAGCAAAGCAAAGGATCAGTCCAAAGGAAAATGGCATCCAAGCCTCGTCCTTTCACGCAATGTCCATAGAAGACTTCAAGGTATTCCTCTCACGTACTCTCTCTCTCTCTTGATTGATACATGCTTTTAAATTCTCTCACTTTCTCTAAATTCTCTCATTGCTACCTACCTCTAAGTTTGTGTGTGTTGAATGTGAACAGTTATAGAAACCGTTAGCGGTTATAGAAATTGTACAACTGTAAACCGTTATAAAAACTGTATATTCATGTATAAATTCGTTATTGTTAATGAAGTTTACTAGATAATAGAAACAATATCTTCACATGATATCAGAGATAGGGTTATTGCGGTCTTCTTTGGGCCTTCTAGTTTCTCTAATCTGTATTATGTAAAACTTCATGGACTTCTCAATCGATCTGCGAAGCCTAGAGACGTGATCCGTCAAAGACGTCCCATCTTTTCTCTCCTTTCCTTTCTCTCTCATCATCATGATGAATCTCTCCCTCCTCTCTCTCCCGAATCTGTTGCTGCTGCTCTATCGCAAAATCAATCAAAAAGCCTGTTCATTCTCTTTGTTCCCATCTTTTTTTCTCTGCAATTTCGGCCATTATCTCTCTACAACTTAAAAAAAATAAAAAGACAAAAAAAAAAAAAACCATTGGGCCCTTCTTCTTTCTCTCCTGCTGTGCCCCTTCTTCTTTCTCCCCCGAAACCTGATTTGAATCTTTGTTTTTCTTCATTCTAAAATCACATCTAAAATTGCCACCCTGCAAAACCCTGCCATCAGTTGGATCCGCTGACTCCACCGCATATGGATCGACTGTCTCTGTTATCTGCCCCACAGAGAAGTTCTGCCCTCTGCATCCCATTCTAAGGTCTCTCTCCTTCGTTCTTCGTAAGGTCTCTCTCCCTTCGCTCTTTTTTTCACAGTGAACCTGGTCTCTCTTGATTTCCTGGATTTTGTCTCTCTTAATTTGCTCGATTTTGTTTCCTCTCTCTAGATTATCTTTTGTTTTGCATTTAGATATATAATTTGTTTTCGCGTTATTTTTCTCTCTCTAGATCGAATTTACATTAAGGAGATAAATCTTCATCCTCAGATATTTTCTCTCTCTAGAAAATCTCCTTGTCATGGTGTTTGGTATTTGTGGATAAGACAAAGATTTGCTCCTGAAATTCTCGTTCTTGAGATACACTGAACATTGCCCAGGTTTATCTGTAAGCCTCTGTTTTTCTCTCTCTTGTGCGACCCTTCAAACTCATCTCTTTATTTTAGGGTGAGAGCTGAGAATGTCTCTGGTTTTTGGTAGGAGACTCTCTCTGACCTTCTCTTCTTGTTTTCTCCTAAAGAGCATTTCTTCTCCTGGATGCACTGTGAATCGCTTGATTGTGGCCGTTAAGGGCATGATAAGAATTGAAAGTCTTGCTACAACTCTTCATAAGGTTGGAGCCACAGTTTCTTAGTCCTTAGGAGAAGAGAGAGAAAACCCATTTTCAATCTTCTCATGGTTTCTGCATAAAAGAAGAGAAAATCCTATTTCAAGCCTCTCAAGTAATCTGGAGAAAAGAGAAGAGCGAAAATTCGTTTCATTTTCTTGCAGGAGTGACAAATTTATCATCATCGTCGGCCTTCTGTTTCTCTCTCAGTACTGTCCCTCGCTCAAACCTCTCTGTTTCCTTCACAGGAAATCAGTCTCTCTCTCTACTTTCCTTCCTCTCTCTCTCTCTGTCTTATTTCTCTCTCTACTTCCCTTCCTCTCACTCTCTGCTAATATGCGAGGCCGCAAAAGGCATCTACTGGAACTGATGAAGCACTAACCCAAATGCGGGTTCCCAATGCAGTTGCATGGCCTCTCTTATCCTACCACGAATTCCCTTACTCTGGTTCCCCAATTCTCTCTCTGAAGGTTTTGAATTGTAGGGTATCGTTTCACAAATTAAAAACCCAAAGCAAAACCCAAAACCCAAAAGTTTTTTCTACAAATTATTATTTTTTAATTAAAAAAAAAAGTGGGATTGCCTTGTGGTCCATTGTGCCTTTGTGGACCAGTCTGTTTCTTTGATCCTACAAATTAAAGGTTTTAATTCTTGCTTGTTAAAATTGAAAAATCCAAATCCTTTTGTCCATTAAGTTCAATGGAAATGCCTACGTTTACATTGAGCTGAACTGCGTCCCTCCATATCACTGCACCATCTTTCAAAGTTCACCGACCATCAATCTTGCACTGTCTTTCACCATTTTGATAAATGGCACCATTATTTTTCATCACCGGATTCTGCCTTATCCATATTTCCACATTGTTTCGACTCTTTGATCCGTCTCACTGTCGATTCGTGTTTACTGTTCTGTCTAAGGTTGATGATCAAGTTTTCTGCTACTTGATTATGTTTGATGATGGAGTTTTTCGTTACTCAATCATATTGGATGGTGGAGTTTTCCGTTACTCCATCCTGTGTGCTGATCGAGTTTTTCATTACTCGATCTCGTCAGATGATCGAGTTTTCGTTACTCGATACCGGTTGTTTCGAAGGTCTATTTGTCCGTTGTTGATCGAGTGTTTCGTTACTCGATCCCATTTGTTCTTGAGGCCGTCTGTTGTTCCTGAGGCCATCTACTGTTCTTGAGGCTGTCTGTTGTTTGTTGATCCGCCACTACATTCTGTGCTTATTGTTCAAGCAATCTGAACATGGAGACCACTACTTCTAACAGTCACACCTTGCACCTGAAGACCTGTAGATCGAACTCAGTTCTTTTATGCCACTTATTGTTCAAACTCGAACTGTTTTGTGTCAAATCATGTCGAATTTGAGAGAACGTTTGAACAGTTGTAGAAATCGTGAACATTTATAAAAACTGCATAACTGTGAACAGTTATAAAGACTGTATATTCATATATAAATCCGCCATTGTAAATCATATTTACAAGATAATAAAAACAATATCTTCACATTGAAAGCATACACATTAGTATAAATTATACACTATGGTACATACTTTGAATTGATGCTTCATCCGCAACTCTCTCTCTCTCTCTCATATTCACATGGTTACATACTACATTCCACAAAGTTCCTGCTTCATCTGTGTGTATGGCACAGGGCTAATGCTGCTGCATATTTCGTGTTATTGCACAATGAGAGGATGTGCACTCATAATGATAATGATATGACTCCATGTAGAGTTGCCCGAGAGTTTAGTAGTAGACTGGTTGCCTTTCATTCGTTGAACAACATTTGGCATGGGATGCCTTTCATTCGTTGAACAACATTTGGCATGGGAAGGCTAAGAGTTTTTTTTTTTCCAACGTCGAGTTTTTATTTGCTTTTGTTAGGGTTGAGGATTGTACAAGGTGTACACCTTATTACACGATACAAGTAAGGCGCACAACTAAATTTTGCTAAAGGATGTAGTTTTAGTGTTTAAAACTTTAATATGCTTTGAAAATTCATATTCAACAGTAATTAAGAAAAATTCAAAATTTGAAAGATTGTGCAAATTGAAAAAATCTACAAATACTTCAAAAACTTAGAAAGAGATATTGCAAATAACTTCTTGTTGTGTGCGGAAACTCTAAATTCGACGAGTTAATTTTTACAAATAAAGTACGAGAAATAAAACATGAAATACATATACAAGAACACAAATATTTACATGATTCACCTCAGAACGGCTACACGAAATCCACTATACTAATGAAAGTTACATCAAAGATTTTGGAATACAGAATTACTTCTCTAATCTCGATAAAACCCAAGTCGAGCAAATTCTTTTAAACCACTCTCCCTACCTTCTCTTTACTTGTGGCAACCATTATTGACAACACCAGATAGAGACGCGATAGCAATGAAAAAATGTATTTCTCTCTAACTAAAGGGGGGTACAACCCAAAATCTCTATGGGAACTACTTCTCTCTAAAAAACAAGCTTCTCAATCTTGAGACCGCAAGAGGCACCATCATAATGTTTCTCTCCATAAGAACCTCTCTTTTCTCGAAGAGGAAACCTTGCATCTTATCCATAAGAGGCATTGTTCCCCTCTCTCTCTCTAGAGGAACCACTATTCCCATATGGTGACCCAAATAGGGCACACAAATTCTCTACACTTTCATCTCATAGATATAAGGTTAGGAATCCATATTAAATAGAAAACTTCCTATTGATGTTACATATATCTCAAAAGACCAAACATTATATCTAAGAGTCCTAATCTTTTTGGATTTCAATTTTATCAATCTCAATCCCATGTAATACGAGGATTTCATTATGTGGATGATTTTGGATAGCATGAAATGTAATTCTTGTTACAAGACAAACTATTTTTAAAACATGAAATTATTTTTTTCCTTAAGAAAGCTTACATATGAACACTATTTTAACACGTTTATTACTGCATGGTTTACATTTTTCCAAATATTACATAAAGTCTCCTTTTTTTTTCCTTCATTGTCTGACCTGTCCGGTATTGCTAACACCGGCAAAGGGATCTTTCCTCATGACAATAGTTTTTATTTTTCCAGCACATTGCACATTTTCATTACTAGACAATGCATTTCCCTCAAGTGTTGTCCGACAATGGTTATATCGGACAATCCAAAATTGTCTCTCGATATAAAATCTTCCAAAGCATACACAAACCTGAACCGTTCAAAGAAGGTCTATTTTATAAAGAGGTTACCATTTAAAAAAAAAAAAACAAACATGAATAATATAAGATTAGGATTTCGGCATGGATTCAGACGGTAGTAGCTGGATTTTCATGGCGCTACCTCTCAAGTTCCATTCCTATGTAAGCTTATAAAAAAAAAAAATAAATAAATAAATAAATAAAAAAAAAAAAAAAAAAAAAAAGAGAAGATAATATAAGACTAACAAGCGAAGATAAAAGCACACATGAGTTGGCGACGGCCGTCCAACCTGGGAGTCGAAAAGAGAGATGTAGGTGCAGACTACGCGATGACTCACTGCTGTATTCATGGACAAAGAAGCACAGAGATACAAGGGAGGTGGTTCTTTTTGTTGGAAGTTAAAGAGAGGGTGGATGCTGCTTGGATGGGAGAGGAAAATGCCCCAATTTGTAATTCCCATTTAGTCAATAAGAAGTAAGTACTCTTGTCAAAAAAAGAAAAAAAAAAGGAAAAAATAATAGAGAAGGCCCAACAATATATGAAAATTTGAAAATCTTGAAAATTGACGGTCCAAAAATGTGTTACACAATACACTATTTAAATTGTCTATTTAAATCAGGAAAAAGTTTATAAAAGGTTGCAACCTTAAAATGTAGAATTACAAATACACCTCAAAACTCCATGAAAAAAGGTTTTTTAATGCTGAAAAAACCTCTAATTGATCATCTTGATATCGAGATGTATGAATCTGAAAAAAAATAAAAAATTTGAGTCCCAAAAATAGTACATCTTGCAATACATTATCTAAATCATCAATTTTCAAGATTTTCATATGTTTATAGATCTATTAGATTTTAACCAATTTTGGAGTTTAAAAATTTATAATTAGATATGAAAATAGATTTTGAGATAAGGGTGCAGTTTGTATAGAGCCATGCTCTAGAACATCAGAGTAAAGCCCACCTTCAAATAGTGTCAAAAAATATGGTTTCAATATTGGAAATCTTTGTGATAGCCTTAGAATATATTTTTATTTTTAGTTATAAATTTAGAGATTAAAAAATAGTGTTGATTGAGCAGATCTATGAAAATCTTGAAAATTGTTTGTAAAAAAATGTGTTACGCACTATTTCCAACACTTGATATCCATTTTTTTCTCATGTCCATGCATCTTGATATCAAGATGATCAATTTGATAATATTGGGGCATCAAAACAACATTTTTTAGTCAAATTTTTAAGGTGGGCTCTAATTTGATCGTTTAGAGCCTCAGCTCTATATAAACTTTTCCCTTGAGATAATCCTAAGAGTTTTTTAAACTAAGATTACATTTTATGATAAAATTTGGAGGTACGCCTTAATTGGATTGTTTAAGGTTGCAACCCTATAGAAACCACACCTTTTAAATTATGGACGGGTTAGCATGCGACCACTTGTAGAAATGCGGTCTTGGCAAGAAATATATTTTTTAAATATAATTTGATGCTAATTTTTAGAGAATGTAAATACTGTAACATGGAGATCATGAATATGAAAAAAAAGCGGCAAGCGAAGCAGCTTGAGCTAGGTCAACCGCGCGATCACCAGCCCCATTTTTTAAATAAAGCATTGCTTGAAAGTTGAAAGTTGAAACAAAGGGAAAATGAAGCGAGTGAATGGAAGGGAAATAGTAATGAATAACCACGCCAATTCTAGTGGTCCTTCCCTCTCTCTTCTGGTTTACTGGTGGTCATGATCTAACATTGTAGGTGGTTTTCCCATCCTGTACTTGTCGTATAAATCTTCACGTCCCAGTTTGAGAAGCCTTCAATTCTCTAACTCCATGGACCTTCCAATTCCAAATTGGCCTGAACTCCTCCTCGCCACCATTTGCTTCCTCTTCATGCATTACATCAACCAAAGGAACAAACCCATTGTCTCATGGCCCCTGCTTGGCATGCTCCCCTCCCTCGCCATCAACGCGCACTGCATCTTCGAGTATCTGACCCGAGCCCTGAACCGAGCACATGGCACCTTCTCCTTCTTGGGCCCTGCACTGACCAACTTTGAGTTCATACTCACTTGTGACCCTAAGAACATAAAACACATTGTCAAGACCAACTTCTCCAACTATGGCAAGGGCAAGGACTTCAAAGAGATCTTCGATGATGTTTTCGGAGATGGCATCTTTGTTGCTGAGTCGGAGTCGTGGAGGATCCAGCGCAAAATGTCCCATGCTCACGTTCAATCTAAAGACTTCAGGACCTTTCTTGCAACCACAACTCAAGATCTTACAGATTCGGGCTTGTTGCCATTGCTGGGCCGGGCGGCACGGCAAGGCTCACAGGTGGACTTGCAGGACTTGTTAATCAGACTCACATTTGATAGCACGTGCACCTCGATTCTAGGAAGGAAAGCCGGCTGCCTTTCCCCTGGCCTCCCTGTCATCCCGTTCAGTAAGGCCATCGATGATGGGTTAGAGGCCATATTTTTCCGGCACGTCGTGCCTCGCAGCTGGTGGAAGCTGATGAAGAGACTGGAAATCGGATGGGAGAAGAGGATGTTGCATGCCCGGCACGTCATCGATGAATTTGTGAAGGAACAGATTGCGATCACAAAATCTGAGCTCGAAAGCAAGGGAAGCAGTGAAGATCTGATGACGAGTTACATGAGTTCCAACAGGTCCCTGTCCAATACTTTCCTGCGGGACACCATGGTGAATTTCCTCTTCGCCGGGAGGGACGCGTCTGGTGTGGCTCTCTCCTGGTTCTTTTGGCTAATCTTTGAGAACCCCCACACTGAGGCCAAGATCTTAGAAGAATTGCGGAATGTGCTCGGTGGGAGGACAAGCATCCCCCTCGAAGATCTACACCGGCTCGTGTATCTCCACGCAGCGCTGTACGAGACATTGAGATTGTATCCACCAGTTCCGATAGATCAAAAGGCCGCTGTGCACAACGACATTCTTCCTGATGGGACGATGGTGAAGGCCGGCACAAAGATCTTTTATTCGATATATTCAATGGCGAGGATGGAGTGGATATGGGGGAAGGACTGTAGAGAATTTAGGCCTGAGAGATGGATTGGAGAAGGTGGGGAGCTGAAGCCTGACCTAGAATTCAAGTTCATGAGCTTCAATGCAGGGCCAAGGAGTTGCTTAGGGCAGGACATGGCCTTCACTCAGATGAAGATAGCTGTGGCCACCATACTTGCCAATTTCCAAGTGGTGGTGGTGGAGGGCCAAAATGTAAGCCCTAAAACTTCAGTGATCCTCTTAAACAAGAATGGGCTCAAGGTCACCATAAAGGAGAGGCCACTTCAGGCTTAGTTTGAGCACTGTAAGTTTACTACTTCGCTTCCAACTGTGTGTTGTATGAAGCAGCATCGCCTTGTTGCATGTTTTGTGTGGGCAGTGTCATTTGTAGTTTGGTGTAATCTTTATTATTATTACATATTTTCTATATTTTAAGCAAGAAATGACCTCCCCAATTTTTATCTCACGTGTCATTTCGATCTCTTTTACATTTGGTCGTTATGAATATCTACTAAATGTTTTGACATGTGTCCTCTTTCAAAATTTAAAAAAGTGACATCTCGTTAAAACTTTCACATTTTAAAGTGACGTAGCTTCCCACTTTCTCTTCTTATTTTATTTTTTTATTTTTTTACTCCTACAATCGCTTATTGTTATTTTTATTTTATTTTATTTTATATTTATCTTTTTGACTTACAAGTTTTTCTTTCTCAATATTTGAAAAGATACAACTCCTTAATCTCCAACTATATAAAGCACCAGTTGATTTGTACACATGTGGCGCTTAATAAAGATATCCATGCAGGATTAAATCGGTTATTTTTTTTTTGAGGTATTTGTGTTTGGGAAAATATGGGGTAAAAGTTATATCTCTTTTTTGGGGTAATGGTGCGGGTGTAACGCTTGAGTAACGGTGTGACGCTCAGAGGGTGTGAGATTAGAACGTAGGATGGTGAAAGTTATTTGTTTTGGTCCAGGGTTTTCATTGCTCTGATACGTAGTTATTCTTTTTTGAGAACATCCACACTTTCTGCCTTCCTATTGCTCCAGAAAAAGACAATCGCACAGAAATACTTATAATAGAAATAATAAGAGCAGGCATGTAGATACAAACCATCAAGAGAGAGATTTCATCAAGGCAAGTAAAAGACTCCTACATTTTTATTAGTTATGCTTTCCCTTATTGTTATCTCAACTGTGTGAGACAAGCCAAACTAATTGGAAAATTTAGTAAAAATTAGAGTAATAATTTATCCACCCCATATTTTGGTTCTTCAATACATGTAATTAATAAAACAAAATTTAGACCTTCAAAGTTCGAAATTAAGTATTTTTTATTTTTGAAGGGTAGTTTGGATTTTTTTAAAAAAATTTCCCCTATTAAATTTTTGAATTTTCAATATTCAATTTAACAAACATACATGATCCAGCAGGAAAATGTAATTTTTTCCTTTTAGAAATCTAAATATTAATATTACAGCAAAATTTATTTTTTAAAATTTGAAAATGTTCAGGATGCTAAAATGAAATTTTTTGATTTTTAAAATATGAAAATTCAATTTTCAAATAAATTTTATACTTTCTCTAAAATTGTTGAGATATTTTTTGGGGTAAATATAGTTGTTGGCACATTATTTTTAAAAAGATTTGACTTTTAAAATCCAAAAATGAAATTTTCATTCAAATTTCAGGATTTCAAAATATAAAATTGTTGTGACATTTTTTTTTGGCAAATAAAATTGCTGGGACACTAGAATTTTTTTCACAATTTTTAGATAGTTAAATTCCTACACGTTAATTTTTAAATAAATTTTAGAATTTCAAAATTCAAAAATTTTGAGGATCTTAAAATGCAAATTTTCAAATGTTGAACATCCAAAAGTGTTGAAAAAAGAGGGAAATTCGTCAATTTAAAACATGACTTATTTTGTGTGGTACATGGCATCTCATGGCTTTGTCCACTTTTATGAGATCCTTAATTTTTTCGTTTTCCTTATGTGTCTTTTAATTTATTTTGTTTGGTCTTTTTCATTTATAAGTTTAAGCAGAAGAACATCTTGACATTTCCTTACTTGGTCTTAATCTTGCCCTATTTTACATGTACTAAGGTTGGTAAGATTTTATATACCGGCTACTTTGAATAATTGTTTACATTTATTTTATGCTTTTAAGAACCGTACAACCTTATGCATCTTTTAATTTATGATGTAATTGTAATGAAAATTTAATATTTGTAGTGAATAAGTTATTTAAGTAATTTATTTTTTGAGTCCTAATTTATTAGAATGATTTACTTTTTAAGATTCTTTCAGAAGTTAAAAGAATAAAATTTGAGAAGTTATAAAATTTGAAAATTTACGAGATACTAATTGTCCAAGCATAAAAATTAAATATTTTAAACATTTTGTGAGGTTATCTTTTAGGATTTAAGTTTTTATTCAATGAGGTTTTCCAATTTTCCTTCTTAATTTAAGAAAATCACTTTGAAAATTCTTATACACACGCTCAAAAAATAGTCATTCTATAGGTACTCTTTTGGGTTTGTACATATTTGCCATTCAAAGTAAGGTGATTATATACATAAACAAAGATTCATAGGTCTCACTCTATGTTGAGATTTTATAATTTTTTTAAAACTTTGGACATTTAAAAAAAATTTGAAATTTAAGAATTACTTTATTTTTAGAAAATGAAATAATGCTTCATTTTTTAATTTCGATTGCCAAAAACTTGAAATTAAGGTTTCTTTAATTTTTTTTAAATTAGAAATCTAAGATTACATGATAATTTATTTTAAAAAATTATTTTCTTGCTCTTAATTCATTTGTTTTTTTTTTTATGCCTGCTTATGGAACATCTACATATCTGATTTTAGGAAGCATGACATTTGAATTTATACATGATAATTGTAGTTTACTCCTTAATAGTGACATCTTGCTATGAAATTTTGGAAAGCACAGCCTTGATTTCTTACATGCTTTTAGAAAATTTTAACTATTTTTTATATTTCACATGCTTCTAATAAACCGGTGCGAAGCCGAGCATTTCGCTAATATTATATAAAGCATGACTTCTATTGTGCTGCACGTAGCATCTCATGAGGTGGTCCACGAGGGATGGAATGTAATAATTTTTTGTTTATGCGTCCTATAACACGATAATAGTACGCACAGTGATGATTAGTATTGCACCCCTTCACTGTAAGAGGTACATATCCTCGAAATTTCAAGTCATTCATATTTGTAAAAAAAAATGAGAAATAAAAAACTACCGGACAATCGTGACCACGTGATAAAATTTGGACGGTGAAGAAGATAGGCGAATTCACTATTTATTTTCGCCTATAGGCGTTGAGAAGACTTTTTATATATATATATAAACAAGCAATAATGTAATGCAACAATTGTATCGTAGTATAAAGCAACGACACTTCTATAAAACCTTGTTTGTGGTATTTCTATGACCCAAAATTTTGTGCACACACTCTCTTCATCTCAATAATCAATCCAAAAAAAAAAAGTTCAATTGGAACCCTAGATATGGTCAAAATATGTCCCCTCCAAAAACGAATCTAGACCACTTATTTAGTGAATTTCAAGATCTAGGCCTTTATAAACTCAAAATAAAATTTTTTTTTTTAACATTGTTTATCTAATGATAATAAAACCAACCAAAAAAATTGGAAATGAAAAAATCCTTCTAAGACTTAAATCTAAGCATGTCACCAAAATGAACAGCTTATGTTAATTGGGCTAAAAAACTATTTTCTAGGTTGTGTTTTTCAATTTTTTTCTCTTTTATAATTGTTCATTAGAATGAAAAAGAGTGTATATTTCAAAATTTGGATTAAATAAATGACCATAACATGGTTTTTGAAGGTTGTTGCATCATATTACTATGCAATTGTTACATGAAATCATTGCGCTACATATGAGTTCATATGAATCCAATGCCCTAGATTGAATCTAGGCTAATCTGACAGTCACCACCTCATTTTGTATTTTAATTTTAAATTTTTTTTTTACTAATCTAAATAACTTAAAATTTTAGGCGTGTGTTCTTAAAAAATAGGATAATTTAATAAAAATATCAAAAAAATAATTTACACAAAATAAAATAACCAACAGAAAAACTCCTAGGGGTATTTTGGTCAATTTATTTTTTGTTAATTATTTTTTAAATATTTTTATTAGGTGCGCCTTGATGAGAAGAATGGATGCCTAAAATTTCAAATTATTTGGATTCATAGAAAACAATTAAAATTTAGACACGAAATGACATCGTGATAGTCAGATCGGCCCAGATTCAATCTGGGCCGTTGGGCTCAAATGTTTATATGAGCTAGTGAGCTAATCCCAACATTTTATATATATATATATATATATATATATATATATATATATATATATATATATATATATATATATATATAGGAAAAACATAAAAAACAACTATAGACGATGTGCTACAGTATTTCGCCACCGCCACAGACTTGCTATGCTCGTGGCGGTTTATTGAACGGACCTGTATTCGCCATTCGTTGATGTTCCACATGATTTTTTGACCACCTCGAAGCTAGTACGTGCACCATTTGTTGTGGTTCCACGTGATTTTTTTACCGTCACGGAACTAATATGTACGTGACCGTACCGCCATAGACATGCTAGGTCCGTGGCGGTTGAAAAACACATGCCGTCCAATCTTTTCGAGCGGTGATGGGCCTATGGACGAAATCACTGTAGCATTTACTGCTATACCCTTTAAAACAACTTAAAAATTCCAACCCAACCCAAGGAGACCACCTCAAAGCACGTTTGGTTCTTTGAATTCGGATTTCTATTATGAAAAGGGCGGGCAATTGTGTTTGGTTTGCTTACAATTGACATTTCAGTTAGAATTGAGATTTTCGTGGATTTTCCTGAATGCTCATTTTAAGTCTAAATTTTCTGACATTTCATTTGAAAATGAGCTGAAACAGTTTTAAAAAATTCCTACAATGATTAACATTTCTCATGTTGTTGGATATACGATTTCAACACTTTTGTATTTTTTTTTAAAAAAATTGTCTATTTGATTCTAATAAAAAAAAGAAAAGGTGTGGTTTGTATATGCTTGCAAACTTAAACAATCAAAATAAAGTGCAAGCTTAAACTTTGTTATAAGACGTAATTATTGTGTCGAAAAGTCTTAGGATGGTAGGGGAATCTATTTATCTTTAATTATAAAATTTTAAACTCCATAAATAGTTCAAATCAAATAGAACTATAAATATATAAAAATCTTGAAAATAGACGGTCTTGTAATATTTTTGAGACTCAAAGTCTATTTTTTTCATACTCATACATCTCAATGTCGATTTGATCAATTAGAGGGTTTTCCAACTTCAAAACAGACTTTTACGTTGGATGTTTAGGTGCACCTTAATTCTACCTTTTAAGGTCGCAACCTTTTGTAAAAAAGTTTCAAAAAGAAAATATACAGAATAAGAAACCAAGATCAATGCTCATATTTTTTAGCAAAAATAGTAGATCAATGCAAAGCTAACAATGTTGTGCGTGGAATCTCTAAACCCGTTTGGTTGATTTTTGGCAAATAAAGAACCAGAAATAAAGCATGAAATACACACCACAAAAACACAAATATTTACGTGATTCACTTCGAAAGGATAACATCCAAGGGCATGGCAAACGGAAATCCACAATAGCAATAAAAGTTACATCAAAGATTTTGGAACATAGAGTAACATCTCTAACCACGACAGAAACTCAAGTCGAGCAAAATGCTTTTAACTACTCTCCATTCCTTATCTTTACATCTGACAACTATTACCAACAATACCCGATACAGACGTGAGAGCAACAAGAAACTGACTTTCTCTTTGGCTAAAATGGGAACCATCCAAAATCTCCATTGGAATCACATCTCTACAAGAAACAAGCGTCTCAATCTCCAGGAACAAGCCTCTCAATTTCCAGGAGTCTACAAGAGGCACCATCACAATGTTTCTCTCTATAGGAAGCTCTCTTCTCTCCAAGAAAGAGGAGGCTTTGCCCACCTCTGTCTTTAAAGGAAACCACAATTCCCATATGGTGACCCATATAGGGCATACAAATTCTCTGCACTTTCATCCTATGTATATAAGTTTAGGAATCTATATTAAATAGGAAATTTCATATTGATGTTACATATATCTCAAAAGACCAAGAGATATATCCAATAGTCCTAATCTTTTTTTTTTTTCTTCTACTTCCTTTAGGAAACTTATCAAATATCAATATCAATCTCACATAATATCTCAATCCCATATAATATCGAAATATCTCAATACCACAAAATATGGGAGTTTCTAATGTGGGTGATTTTGGATAGCACCAAATCCAACAATCTCTACATTGAAATCAAAATCACCAGTTCATTATGCCAACATTCATTAGATAGCCTCATAAAATTTTCATCTTTTACCACATAAATTTCTTCATAATTATCTCCACCTCGAACCTTGTATTCGAACTTTTATTGTTATACTGAAAACCCAAATTCAGGGCTTTGATACCATTTGTTGTGCGTGGAAGCTCTAAAAAGTACGAAAAATAAAGCATAAAACACACATACACAAGAACACAAAGATTTACGTGGTTCACCAGAGAAGGGCTACATCTATGGGTACGACTGCCAATGAATATTACATCAAAGATTTTGGAACATATAGTTACCTCTCTAACCTCGACAAAAGCAAGTCGAGCAAACCCTTTTAAACCACTCTTCCTTCCTTCCATTTACTTCTGACAACTATTACTGACAATGCCAGATAAAGAAGCGAGAGCAACAAGAAACTAACTTTCTCTCTAACTAAAAAGAAAACAATCGAAAACCTCTATGAAACCACTTCTTTATAAAAAACAAACATCTCAATCTTCATGAGGCACAATCACAATGTTTCTCTCTATAAAAAGTTCTCTTCTCTCTAAGAGCAAACCTTGCATCTTATACACAAAAGTTCTTGCACCCCTCTCTCTAGAGGAATCACCATTCCCATATGATGACCCAAATAGGACATACAAATTCTTGCACATTCATCCCATGTATATAAATTAGGAATCCACACAAAATAAAAAACTTCATATAAATATTACATATATCTCAAGCCAAAGACATTTATCCTAGACTCCTAATCTTTTTGGATTTCTATTTCCTTTAAAAAAACTTATCAATATCAATCTCAATCCCACTTAATATGGGAATATCACAATCCCACTCAATATGAGATTTTCTAATGTGGGTGATTTTGGATAGCAACAAATCCAACAAACGATCCATGGATAAAGTTATCCATACCTACATCAATTTAACTGGTTTTGATTGGGCCTAGCTTCTTAAACCACCCTCTTCAAGGGCTGAGTATCATTTACTAATTACATCTCGGTTCTCTACAAAATTTCTCCGATCTTGTGGTTTAAGAATGCAAATTTTTGCATTTGAACATAGTAGTATTTTAGTGCTCTTGCCAACCCATCGTATGTCCATACATTTGTTGCACAAGTCACATTTAATTTGGAAATCGAGATCTATTGGATCTTCAATTTTAATATATATATATATATATATATATATATATATATATATATATATTTATATTTACTCATTTTAAAAAAAGTTCACATTAGTTAAATTTCCTTGTAATGTCTTTGCTTTGATTGTGTACATGCGATGCAGAATTGCACGCTTTGGAAGGATGGGAGACACACGAATGTCCATGACTATAATTCACAGCCGTAATAGGGGCCCTTTGCTGAGATAAATTTGGTTGTTCTCTTATAGTCTTCTTCATACATATTCTACAAAGATGGAAAGAACCTCAAAACTTTAGTTGAATATATTATAAGAAACAATAAGCGAGCATTACATTGCTCAAAACTGGAATTGATTTTTCAACCTGCTGTTGTTTTTTTTCTTTTTTTTTTTTGTTAAGGTTGGTATTGCGTTGTTTAATGGTTAAGATTGAACCATGCTCATCCAAGGGCCAATAATGAATATCATTTTCTATGTTTAGTTTTTAATTTGGTTTTAGGTTCATTTTTATTAGTAATATTGACTAGAAATAATAAAAATATTTTAAATAAAAAATATTGGCCAAAATAAGTTTAGAGGTATTTTGGTTTTTTAAAAATAAAATTATTATAAATAAAAAATATTGATCAAAATAAATTTAGGGGTATTTTGGTTTTTTATTTAAAATTTTTTTAATCATTTTTATTTAGTTAAATTTGTAGAAGGAAAAAGTTTATATAAGGTTTCAACCTTAAAATGTAGAACTATGGATGCACTTCCAAAATCCGTCGAAAAATATTGTTTTAATATTGCAAAACCCTCTAATTGATCATCTCAACTTCAAGATGTATGACTATGAAAAAAAACGATTTTAAGCACCAAAAATAGTGCATCTTACTACACATCATCTAGACCATCCATTTTCAAGTTTTCATATGTTTATAGATCTACTTGATTTTTACCATTTTTGTTGTTTAAAACTTTATAATTAGATATGAAAATAGATTTTGAGATAATCCTAAGAATATTTTAGATCAACATTATATGTTATAATAAAATTTGAACGTGCGCTTAATTGGATTGTTTAAGGTTGCAACATTATGGAAATCATACCCTTTATAGAAACCTACACTCGAAAATTTAGATAAGTATCTTATTTAAATAAAAAAAAAAAAAAAAACTATGAGACTAATTTTCAACTATTGGATACGTCCATTGGAAGGGTGCTTGTGTAGCCCTCCACCCAGCCACACCATGTGGATGGGATTCTTTTCCATTTCTCTCTTTTTCTTTTTCTTTTCCTTTTTTTTTTTTTTTTTTTTAATTTTTAATTTTTATTGTATTTGAAGAACATGTCTCGCGGTAACTCTTTTCTTTGATTTCAATCCAAAACAGTTTTCCGTTATTTGAAGAACGTATCTCGCGGTAAGGCTTTTATTTTGCTTTATGTGTTTTTCTCTCTATACAAAACATTCAAATACATAGAGAAAGACAGCTCTCTTACTTTTCCATAAGTTTTGGACATTTAAATTTATCCCTTCAAATATGAACTCCTAAGACTTCCAACAAGGAGTTACCCAAAACAAACTCTTCTATAATAAGAAGTTACTTAATCACAATCCCAATTTAATAGGAAACTTTCGAACGAACTAAGAGTTCATTGGAAAGTAATCACTTAGTAACTGAGATTCAAGACAAATTAACGAGCAATTCCTTTACTCACCATGTCTGTTTGGTAAATTGAGGAGAACTGAACGCTTTTTATTGCCGTGTGCGTTGTTGAAAAGCATTTAGTAGAAAACTAGCCTCCTATCTTTGTTGAACTTGATGATTCTATGGCTAATTTTTTGGGTGAGGTTTTGGGGTGACTTGGTCGATGCACCCTATGTATGTGCATACCCTCCTTTCAGAAGCGGTTCGCAGGTGGGGAAGATAAAGAAACAAAGGGGAACTCCTCTAGGGTTTCGATGAAGGGGTCATTAGAAATAAAAAAGATAAATTGTAATTTAAATATTAAAAAATTTATAAAAGGGGTTAAACGTCTTTTTTTTAAAATTTGGAGGTCCTCGACTTTCTACTAACAATAGAGTTATTTGGGTTTATGATTTTAGAGATATATTTTTATCAATTTCTTTTTTTTGGGTGAGTTTGATCAATTTTTTAGATAACGAGCGAAGATATATCTATATAAGAAGACTCTCACCTCTCTCTATAATTGAGAATCGGTCAAGGTAAAATATGAAAAGGAGGCCATTACTAAGGGAATCCCTCAACAAGTACTGCGTTTGCGTTTCTTTGTGGTTAAGTCTTTAATGCAACGTCCTTCCATTAATTTGATGAGTAGAATCATTAGTTTTGTGGTTAGTACGCGCTTTCATTCAGTATCAGCGTCCACACATTTATGTTTTTGTCCTTCATCTGGAGGGTAGGTGGGTGCAGAATGTACCTAAAATGGATCGAATCCCATTAATATTGTCGTTAGATTATGCTTTTTCTCACCATCACTGTGAGAGAAATCCTGAAGCTTAGAGGGTTTTCATATGGTGTGATAAATTCGGGAAACTAATTACATGAAACGTTTTTTAAAGCCACTGTACTGCACTAAAATTTTGCAGAACATTGCCAACAGATGTATGCCTGACCTATGCAATAGGGTTGGTTCCATGGTACGTACATCCTTCTATCACGCCGACCTAACCAGCAAGACCTGCCATTTATTACCCAGCAGTTTCCCTAAATAGTTGAGGTTGGGCACAACAAGAAACCCATGGGTTGTTGAGTCACTAAGAATCTTTAGTTGCACTACATAAGGTTTATATAAGGTTCAACCTTCAAATGTAGAATTACGAACCTAAAAAATCTATCGGAAAGGTGCTTTTAATGTTTAAAAATGCTCTATTTGATCATCTCGATATCGAGATGTATGAATATATAAAAAAAAAGTTTTAGACTCTCAGAAATAGTGTATCTTGCAACACATTATCTAGGCCGTCCATTTTCAAGATTTTCATATGTTTATAGATCTCTTTGATTTAACTATTTTTGGAGTTTAAAATTTTCTAACTAGATATGAAAATAGATTTTAAGATAATCCTAAGAAATTTTTACAACAAAATTATATGTTATGATAAAATTTGGAGGTGGGCCTTAATTGGATTGTTTAATATTGCAACCTTATAGAAACCACACCCAATATACATATCTCTCTCTTTCTCACTAAAATAAGCAATTGTCAACAAAGAGGCTATTTATCCTTCGTACATAGAGGTCATGATCATTCTCACTCATTCAATGTCAAATTAAATGGCTTGGCATGAATCACGAAGTTGGAGATATAATTTTTTTTTGGTACTTTATGTCTAATTAGTAAAACTCTTACAACCGCCTATTCTGAAATTTAAAAGACAATAATGATTGTGACCTCTATATACAAAAGATAAATGGTCTCTTTATAAACAATCTTCTAAAATAAAGATAGTTTATAAAGATACACGCCTCTCTCTAAGTAAAACTAAATAATGGGTGACTAGATGACGCAGTATAAAATTTATCGGCAAACAACACCGATAAAAATAATCGCATTTTAGAGAGAGAAATAAAAATCTCAAAAGAAATCACAAAAAAAAAAAACAAAACGCATGGATATGAGTATTCGGACACGGGCTCATAAACACAAGAGAAGAAACAATATGCACAAAAGGGTCTCTCTCTCTAGGATCTCAAAGATCAACTTTTTTCATTAATAAAATTCAATCTCCTAATTACAAATCACGTGCTCCTTTTAAAGGAGTTTTGTTTCTACAAAACTAAAGATAACTAATAAAAGAAGATAACTAACAAAAAGAATTTTTCTCAACTCCTATCCTCATTAAACCCAACTTCTGACGCACCAACAACTATCTTTAAAAAAAACCAGCATTATCTTTCCCTACCAAAAAGGAAGCAACCATTTCTTTCGCCCATTTATATCTCACATCCCTACTAAAATCTTCATTCTCTCTAAAGTTTTCTTTATTGGACAACTTTCTATACCTCCCTTACATCATAAAACTTATATGCGCCCCTTATGCAGCCATCCATTCTAAATGGAGGACTAAGATTGTCCCAATCCAAATGTCACGTCTCTATACTATTTTACTTTTCAGTGTTTTTCTATATACTATTTTGACACCAAATTTTGTACGTCCAACCTTCTATTAAACTCGCTCCATCGAAAAATATTAAAAAAAAAATTCTAATAAAATAAAACGATCAAAATACCCCTGAAATTTTCAAAGGGTATTTTGATCATTGTATTTTATCGAAAATTTATTTTTAATTCTTTTTATAGGTGCGCCCCAATAAGAAGATGGCACGTACAAAATTTCATACTCATACAATTTGTAAAAAAAAATTAAAAATAAAATACTTTGAGACGTCGGATCTAAGATCAAACGGTGAGTGGCTCTCTTGATCAAAATTGGAAGGCTGGATGGTAGGGGATACATAGATCTTCTATGTTGTAGGGGAAATATAAAAACCTTTTCCTTCGTTATTACCTAATAAGCCTAAAAAGATCTTCAACTCTATCTAATATTCAATAAAATGACAGATTTGATAATACTACTCCTTCTAAAGATGACCCCTATAATAAATCACTATATCCATCTTTTTATCTAAAAGGAGGAATGGACCTCACCCACAATCAGATCTTAATAAAAAGATAACAACTTATTCATATCCTTAAAAAAAATGACTTAATTTCCAAACAAAATACGAACTTTATACACTAATCCAAAAAAAATCCCAATTAAATCCTATTTCTAAAAATTAACTCTAATAAATAAATAAAAACTCTACCCAACCTCTAAAAAAATAATATTAAAAATTTTAGCATCCAAATTTTAATCTGCATCACGAGACAAGTGTGGAGTATGTCTTTGTGTATGTCTAAAGTAGCACACGAGAACATGTTCCTTTGTTGGGCAAGCGTGCTCAAATCGTAGTTAGGAAGTTTGGTAATAATATATCAGCAAAAGAATTTGGATATCTAACGATGACATAAGAAAATATATTGATTTGTAGTTGTTCCATAGATATATTAAAGTCATTGAACAATAATTTTATATCCTTACCTAAATCATGATGTGTTCATTTCTTGATGTGTTCATTTTTGACAAAATAAAGTACGAGAAAAGTAGAACTGGCAACAAGCAACCAAAATAAAACAAGAAAGAAAATAACAGAAAAAGAATACTAGAATGTACGTAGTACGTCACACAGTTGACTACATCCACGTGCACGACAAACTGAAATCTACTATACCAAAGAAAGTTACATCGTAGATTTTGAGATATAGAAGTACCTCTCTAACCTTTACAAAACCCAATTGATCAAATCTTTTTAGACATGTTCTCCCGCCCTGCACCACTGCCAATCTCATATTTTTATTTCATAACTAAACAACTATCTAGGAAGAGAATCTTGAGACTAATCAATACTTTCCTTAACTAAAAGGGGAAACTACTCAAAATCTCAATGGGAACGGCTTCCTACAAGTATGAGATTTCCTAATGTAGGTGATTTTAGATATCAAATCCTACGATCTCCACCTTGATATCAAAATTTCCTGCTAGCCATGCCAAAATTCATTTTATAGCTGTACAAATTTTTCATCTTTTGCCAAATAAATTTCTTCATCATTCTTGTTGAAAAATAGTGTTTACCATCAAATTTCTCCACCTCAAACTTTGAAATCGAAACCTTAACCATCATATCGACAACCCCAAACTAAGCTCTGATACCACTTGTTGTGAGCAGAAGCTGTAAACCTGATAGTTTGATTTTTGACAAATAAAGTACAAGAAAAGTAGAACCTACAACAAACAATAACATAAAGCAGGAAAGAAATAACAAAAAAAAAACACCAAAATTTATGTTGTTCATCACAGATATGATTACATCAAGTGACACAACAAACTGAAATCCACTATACCAATGAAAGTTACATCGTAGATTTTGAGAAATATATTTATCTCTCTAATACTTAACAAAATCTAAGGGCACGACAAACTAAAATCCACTATACCAATGAAAGTTACATTATAGATTTTGAAAAATATATTTAACTCTCTAATACTTAACAAAATCCAATCAAGCAAACCTTTTTAGACATGCTCTCTTGACCGACACCACTACCAACCTCTCATCTCTATTCAATAAATAGACCATTGTTTAAGAATAGAACCTGCAAAGCAACAGAAATTTTCTTTAACTAAAAGTGGAAACCACCCAAAATTTTCATGGGAGCCGCTTCTCTACAATAAACTGCTTATCGACAAGAAAGCAGCCTCTCAATCTACATGAGACACTATCACACAAATTCTCTCTATAGAAAGCTCTCTTCACTCTAAGGGGGGGACCTAGCCTCTCATTCACATAAAGACCATGTCACTCACTCTCTCTAGAGGAAGCCATAATTCTCATATAGTAATCTAAACAGGGCACACATATTCTTTCTTTTTTCATCTCATATATAAAAGGTTAGGAATCTACACTAGTAGAAAATTTTCTATAGATGTTACATATATCTAAAAAACTAAGAGATATATCCAAGAGTCATAATCTTTTGGATTTCTATTTCCTTTAGGAAATTTATTAAGATCAATCTCAATCTCACATAATATGAGATTTCTTTATGTGGGTGATTTTGGATATCATCAAATCCAGCAATCTCCACATTGATATCAAAATCACCTGTTCACCATGCAAACCATTGGATAATTTTATAAATTCATAATGTTTTGTCAAATAAATTTCTGCATCATTCTTGCTAAAAACATATTGTTTACCATCATATTTCTCCACATTCAAAACTTTAACCCCATACCAACAACCCCAAACCATGCTCTGATACCACTTGTTATGCGTGGAAGCTCTAAACCCGTTGGGTTAATTTTTGGCAAATAAATTATGAGAAAAGTAGAACAAGTAACAAGCAGGCAAAATAAAGTTATCTCCGTACACAAAATAAAGAAGAACACTAAAATTTACGTAGTTTGTCATATATGTGACTACGTCTATGGGCATGACAAACTTAAATCCATTATACCAATGATAGTTACATTATAGATTTTGGGAAGAGTTATCTCTCTAACCCTCGATAAAACCCAGACGAGAAAACTCTTTTAAAACCTACTCTCTCAACTGGTATAACTGCCAATCTCTTATCTCTATTCCATAGGAAAATATCCTTGAGAGCAACTGAGACTTCTTTAACTAAAAGGAGAAACCACTTAAAATCTCCATGTGAACCACTTCTTTATATGAAATCTCTTCTCTATAAAAAATTAGCCTCTCAATCTACATGAGGCACCATCACAACGTTTCTCTCCATAAGAAGCTCTATTTTCTCTATGGGGAGGCCTTGCCTCTCATTCACAAGAAGCCCTTGCCTCTCTCTCTCTCTCTACCTTTCCTAGAAGATAGGGCACACATATTTTTTTTTTCTTTCATCACATATATAAGGTTAAGGATCCACACTAAATTGGAAATTCCCTATGGATGTTACATATATCTAAAAAATAAGGAGATATATCCAAGACTCATAATCTTCTTGGATTACTATTTCCTTTAGGAAATTTATCAATATCAATCCACATAATATGATATTTCCTTATGTAGGTGATTTTAAATATCGCCAAATCATATAGAACAATGCTTACTTTAGTGTCATGACACAAAACAAATGATATACCTATTGTTAGCACATAATGAAATAACAATACTAGCACAAGAGCTGCAGTAGCAATTAACAAGAACTGTAACCCAATGCATAGATTACGGTTAGAAAAACAAAAATTGAAATAGTGATCCATTCAAAATGTTGTGTTCTACACCAATGAAGTAATAAAATGCTTCAGTAGATCTAAATATTCGAATCATATCTTGAAATAGTGGTCACTTGTTTTTTTAATACACTTTTTCTAGGAAATTTTTTATGGAAATCCCTAAACCAAAATTCAAGATATTAATCAGTGTAGAGATTAAAAATTTCAAAGTCGACTTTTCGAATATATATATATATATATATATAAGCTGGGATTAGCCCACTAACACTTACGAACATATGAGCCCAATGGTCCAGATTGAATCTAGACCAATCTGACGGTCACGATCTCATTTCTTGTTTGAATTTTAATTTTTTTTTACAAATTTAAATCACTTGAAATTTTAGGCGTGTGTTCTTCTCATTAATAAGCACAAAATAAGAATATAAAACAAATTATTTGTAAAACAAAATGACCAAAATAGCCCCAAAACTTTGCAAGGGTATTTTGATCAATTTATTTCATCTAAAATATTTTTTTGATATTTTTTCGAAGATTCACCTATTTTTTACGAACACACTCCTAAAATTTTAAATGATTTGGATTTTTTTAAAAAAAGTTAAAATTCAAACACTACCGGACATTCGCGATCGTTAGATCGGCCCAGATTCAATCTGGGCTGTTGGGTTCATATGTTCATATGGGGTGAGAGATTTAAGCCATCCATTTCATAGATGGGCCATCAACATTATGGAAGGTGCATGAACCATTATCCCCTTTTCCTAAACCATTTTCTCATCAACATAAATTAAATAAATTAAATCTAATCAAAATATTGTGCATACCATAAAATAGCACAAGTCTACTCAATTTTCCACAAAGTCTTTTAAAGATATATCAAGTCAATATTTAGTTAATATCTTCCAAACATATGGCTACATGCCATATCACCAAACAATAAGAAAGAGAATAAGGGTGGGGCGTGCCACCCAAGGGTGGCACTCATGGGTCCCACCTTCTAAAAATATGGCGAGCCCATGTGAACAATGGGCCCCCATGATATTTTTATATATTTAAAATTAATAAAAAAAAATTAGAATATTATTTGAATATTTAAACAATTGTAAAATGGATATCTTTAATTTTATAAATCCAAAAATTATAAATAAAATATCCAGGGGTTCATAAAAATTCAAATAATAATTTTAAAATAATTTTCATCATAAAACAAACACAATTAAATTAATTTAATTGAAAAATGATCCATATGGTTTAGGAATCAACAATCATGGGGCACTCCACCTTCAACTATGGATTACATACCACATTTGCTTTATCTGACAGACCGAGTGTTTCCCATGACCCACAGTCCAAGTAATGGCTCATTAGCGTGTCACCAAAGTCCGGCCGATGAGCCAAGGGATCGCAATCACAGTTTATAGATTTCAGGTCCTCTCCAAGAAACGAGTCAAGGTCATCTAGACCTGATGTGACCATAGCTCCTATGGTGCATAGGGGTATCTCTTGCACATGCATACACTTCATCCTAAAAGGTGGATTTTTAGCTTTTTCGAACAATCTATCGATATGCATACCGTGTGATGATACATGGATGAGGTTTTGGGCCTTGTCTTTATAGGGCACCATCACACACAAGGGTCACACAGTCCCTCGGCTCACTCATCCGGGGCATGTTCTCCGACCTCATCAAGGGCTAACCCATAAACCCTCATCTGTTTGTTCTTCATGCCAAGGTATCATGGGTTTTTCCCAAGCGACTGACCTAGATCATTAAGCACAGATCGGTATCAGCAAACCATTGTTTGCTTAATATAGTCCACGAGGGACCACATTCCCACTGAGTTCATGTTCCACTATATCACTTCATATTACAAGCACTCATAAGGCCTTTAAAGGCCACATGAACCCAGCATCTCCCACTTGGCCTTTGAAAAGTTTACCTTCTCTCTTTTTCACTTTCTCTCATTCCCATCTCTCTCTCCCAATTACATTCTCTCTTTAGCATTTTTACTTATTCTCTTAATACATTAATCATGGCTTTCGCTATCAATCTTTTCACAAAAGGATTTATAGAGGCAACACATTTTTGTCTTTGTTGCTCGGATCTCATCCCAAAAATGGTCGTAGGTCATCTTTCACATCACAACGCGAATCATGGACCTGTTGTCACAAAAGACCATCACATACCCTCATCGCATGGGTTGTATGTTCATAGGCTCAAAAGAGTTCTTCAAATAAGCTGCTCCCTTTTGTAGCCATACAGCCAGCACCAAACATTTGGGTTCCATGAGTGAATATCATTATAGTCTGTTGTTCCATTTGGTATGCAAAATACTAGCAGGTGCTCCCACTGGAATATTTAGTTTATTTGGATCTCGATCTTTTTCAATCTCACCTCATTCCTTAGGTGATAAAAACATGGTTTTATATGCTTGGAGTTCTTACGGAATCGTGGCTCCTTTGACACGCATATCGTCACTGTGCTGTCGCAGAAAATTCTTACTGCCTCACAACGCATGAGATGAAAGTCAAGTCGATTAAGAAATTTCTTAATCCATACAGCCTCCTCGATCACCAAATAGCACGCCACGTACTCTGCCTTCATGGTGGACAATTTCGTCACATTCTGTTTCTTTGATTTCCAAGAAATTTCACCCCCTCCAAGCATGATCACATATCCAGATGTAGACTTCACATCATCTGGATCTGTGAGATAGCTTGCACCTGTATATCTGAATATCCAAGCAGCTAAAAAAAATGTGGGACTGTAGCAGCTCCCACTCAATTATTGCACATACAACATATACAGTCTCAATATTCTTATGCATAAATCATGAGGTTGCATATCAAGTCTCATGCAATATATAATTCAATACATGTTGGTTTCACAATATGCAAAAACTTTCATGAACCACAAAGGTTAAACCACACTAGACATCTTGGTAGTAAATTCATACAAACTAAGTTATCTAATCAACATAATATGCGTTAGGGAAGCCCAGCATGATGACATTCCTACAACATTCCCTATGGTTCAAAGTCATAGGTAATTGATGATTCTAAATAACTAGAAACATAGGTCAAGGCATATAGGTATTTAAAAAAACAGTGCATGATAGTTTTTCTCCCACTTTTATAAATACCTTCAAGACAGAATATTTTTCTTTTTAATAAAAAAATTGACTTGGTATATATATATATATGTATTCACAAGCAATAGTTATATAATAGTATGACAGTTTAAAATGATTTTCATAAAAACTTAATGGACCTTGCAAGACTATGTAGTTTTCTCAAAACCATATTCATAGACTTAGGCTTTTATCAAATTATCCAATTTAATTATAAAATACATGTTTATCCTTCATAAATCATTTTATCGCATTCACCTTTAATTTCCTATCAAGTCTAGTTTATGGCCATAAAAACAAATCATATATACCATCTTATAATTTTATCCAAAATAAAGCACGACTAAATAATATCTATTAAAGGCTTGACAAAATATTTTCTTTTTAGCAATTATCGAGAATTTATCAAGAGATCATCATCTCAAGCAACACATCATATTATAGACATTATTAAAAGGATGGTCACAAACACCAAGTTCCATCAGAATACTTCTTTTGTGCTTACATATTTGAATGAGCCACACCCATCTCTCGTGTTTCATCCTTAAGGTTCAAAGCCCTTGATCAAATCACATCTCCATGTAAATTACTTCCTTAAGTAGTTCATACTCAAGCACAAAGAGGCACAAAAACACAACGTATTCAAAACTGCCACTTTTAAATTTGTTAGCACTAATCACTTAATGTCCTTACACTCCATACATATTAATAAAACAATTAGCCAAAATATAGCCAAGGCACAATAAACAAAGTTATTGAATCCTCTTTCCCTATATGACCTTTCCGTATATGACCTTACCATATAATGTGGGATATATTTCATACCTCAAAACCATGTAATGTGGTACCTGGGCTTTCTTGATTCATCGCTTTTACTTGTTTGGCAAGCTTTTGTGATCTTGGAAGTACACGCAACTGATGGAGAATATCTGTCATTGGTTTCATATATCACGAAGTGTCCATCTCTTTGGCACTTGGATTCTCCTATCTTACATCGTGAAGAAAATATATTCTTCATCCCATTATTTCAAATATCACAATGTTGATTTTCCTACTGATCTTTAGCTTTTCTATGCTACCACCAAGTCTTTCTATATATCCCTTCATTTCGAAGAAACCGAGATATTTTTATAAGAATTGTGTTTCTTCTTCTTTCTGTTATTCACAAATCGAATACTCTTCACA
The DNA here is from genome assembly GCF_054954075.1 of Amborella trichopoda. Taxonomy (NCBI): domain Eukaryota; kingdom Viridiplantae; phylum Streptophyta; class Magnoliopsida; order Amborellales; family Amborellaceae; genus Amborella; species Amborella trichopoda. The sequence goes on along the minus strand of NC_142342.1, from coordinate 5,538,001 downwards.
TAGAGTGTCATATCTTGTCAACTCTGTATTATCTCTCTCTGAAGTTTTATTATAATAAACCATACTCATAACACACTATAAAACCTTTTAAAATGAGCTAAAAAAAAAGGTCTTCATAATTAGGAATCCAAAGACATGTCTTAACATGCCACATCTTTTTAATTTAATAATAGAACTTGAGCATCCCATGATAAAAATATGATATCTCTCAACTAATAAAGTGTTAATCTTCGAATTCTTTTGAGTATTGAAATAGACTAAAAAAAATATAAAATAGTGCTCAGTTCCATTCCTAAATCATACCATTTAGTGAATATTTATTTTAGTAACATTTACGTCACAAAGCAATCTTTTCAGTTGAAAATCAAGTTGAGCACTTCTCAATAAAAAAATTGATTCTCTCAATCCTCAAAGAATATCTTCATGAAATCTTTTGTGTTGAAAACTAGACTCAAAACTAAATCATAACATCATAGTTTGAATCCCAAATAATACTTTTTTTCAGAGAAATAAATAAGTGACATTCATGTCACAAAATAAATACTGCAGAATTCCAGGACGAACACTATTTAGTAAAATTATCTTTTCTCTTAACCATCATGGAGTTTCCCTTTCAAACCAATTTTGTTTAAAATTAGACATATAATAGAAACACATATATTTTCACAAGCATTATATCACTCTATTAAATACGCTTGATAAATGTAGTTATTCATGTCTTCAATGAAAGACATACCAAAGAACAGAAAATTCAAGATGACATTTTTTCAATCTAAAATTTTTATTCCTCTCTTCCCGTAGATATTTATCTCTCAAATAAATTTTATTACAAATTAGAATCAGAGTGGATGTCTAAAAACTTAGAGTAAACTATAAAACATTATGTTAAGAATAGAAATAAAATCTTAACTTTGAAGTCATGAAAATAATTTTCGTTGCAGAAACTAGTACTTGCGCATCCTTCAATAAGTTGATCATATCTTTCAAACCATAAGGAATTTCTTGATGAAACTTTTTTTGTTGGAAAGTAGACTCAATTATATATGTCCCAATCCAATTTTAACTAGAAATAAAATACTATGATTGGTAAGAAAAATCACGGAACTCAATGGACAGTTCCTGAATTTTGCATAGTCAGAACTGACACCCTTCATTGTTGAGTCCATAACTCTCAATTCCTATAGAATCTGCCACTGAAATTTTGCAGGTAAATCCTACTCTTAAATACACAAAATATCACTAGAGTATAGAAAAAACCTCATTATATTCTTGATATCTCTACTCCAAAATAGCCTAGAATACTTATTATGCAGAGTACCTTTTCGGTGTTGGAATATTAATTACTTAACCGTGGGTATATTTCTTGACCACAAAGGTCATTAGCTTTCTTATATCTCATTCACAAGCTTGATCTAAACTCAATAAAGAGAAAAGATAACTAATGACATCAAGTATCACTAGCTCAGATACCAATGAAAGAAAGATCCATGTGATCTTTTTCTGGGGAACACATTTTTTTTTTCTTCACCCCTTTCTTTTGGTAAAAAATCACTTACATGTGGTCTCTATTATAATAAGATAAATTTTAAAATAAAATTAACATAACAATAAAACCAAGATCTTAATAACTTGATGCTATTAAAACAACTATGCACTATGCTTGAGAATAAAAGATAATATTGCAAGAAAAGATAATATTGCAATAAAAGACAATATTGCAAATGAGATCTGGCTTGCGCTCTTTAGTTCTAGAATAGATACATTATTGCGCAACTAGGATACTATCCATAATTTTTCTATCTTTAAAGAATATTGATTGAGGGCCTTCTATAACTATATGAAGCACCTATCATAGTCTGATGGCTAATACTACTTTCATTAATTTATATTAACTACCCAGAAAACTAATAGGTATGATATCGTTAACTTGTTCAATCACTGTTTTCTTGAAAACAAAAGCAATGGAGGTAGAATTTATTGCCAAAGTAATCTTCCCTATAGCATTGAAAATCCTCCAATAGTACAAACAAATATTCTTTTAGGACATCCCAGAAGTTGTGAAAAAATGCCAATGGAAAACCATATGGCTCCGGTGCCTTATCTTTACTCAGACCGAAAATTGCATCCTTAATTTCTTGCATCTCAAATCTTCTTTCCAACCATATAGCAGATTCCTCCAGTTATTTGGCAAAATGCACCAAATTGATGGAAAAAGGCTTCCTTCTCGAATATCTTTTTATATATATATATTTCATAAAAGTTGTCTTCTTCTTGTTTAATAACAAGAATGATTCTCAATGTGAATTTAAATTGGATTTCCAAGTTTAATAAATAGAAAAAGATTTGGTTTGTGCAACGCGGAATAGAACAATATCTGCTCTACCCCATTTGAACCCATTTTCTCTTGGTCCCTGTTAAAATATTGATAAAAGTTTTGGGAAGAAATTGCAGACGATAAATTTTTAAAGAGAAAATGCATGTAACCCTAATTCACATGAGCAATACACTCAAACCCTAATTCTGTTTGGAAACTGAATTAAAGGTCTTCTTACAAAAGGGAATGATGCATGTCCATTGAAAATAAAGAAGGACCAGATCAGTTCTGGCAATTTTCATCGGCTAATTCATCAAACCCCTTACCCTTACTAAGAGACCTAGAATTAAAAAGTCAACGCATGACTCTTATAACCTGGCTGTGGGGCCTTGGGCCTATAGGATCAGACTACCCAGACTAAGGGCTGGGTGGGACCTGCTCGTTGACCGCACATGGATTATTGGACCTGGCCTAATCCTTGGGCCTTAGATCTTGGATTTTTTGTAGCAGGGGCAATGGGTCGGGTCGAGTTTGGGTCCTGCCTAGAAAACAATTATGAAAAACAATTATGCCATCAAAATCCAGACCCAGACCAGATTGGACCCACCCAAAAATAAAAAATACATATATTGAAATGTCATGTTATATATATATATATATATATATATATAATCTAAACTTCACAACCATTCACATTACAAAGGTTAAAGATAGAAAGAGCTGTGAAAGGTAGATTTAATGTAGTCTATTTTTTTAAAAAAATTACTTTTTGTGATAGCTTCATCATTAACTAAGGATAATTTTGTAAATATTACTACAAGACAATGGGTACTTTTGTCATCTCCATAAAGGGTAAAATTGAAATTTTTACTAAAAAACAAGGGCACTCTACAAATAAAATTATAGGATACTAACTTTCAAAATGTCATTGTACTTTTGTAATGCCCTTGCTTAATTTAATAGGTAACTTAATGGTTAAGTCACTTAACCTTTAAGTAAAGGCGAATTTGAAATTTTTACAAAAGTACAATGACATTTTGGAAGTTATTGTCCTGAAATTTTATTTGTAAAGTGACACTGTCTTTTATTAAAAATTTCAATTTTACCTTTTTTAGAGATGACAAACATACCATTTGTCTTGTAGTAATATTTACAAAATTGCCCTTACTTAATGATGAAGATATCACAAAAACAAATAGTTTTTTTTTAAAAAAAATACTACAGAATTAGTAAATCCACTGTTCACAACTCTCTCTATCTTTAAGTAAAAATTTCAATTTTATCTTTTATGGATTGGGTACTTTTAATTCTATGTGTATACTTGGATATGTTTGCTTCTCATGGTTAGGCTATTTGTGATGCTCTCTCTATTTTTTTTTTTTATGGATTGGGTACTTTTAATTCTATGTGTATACTTGGATATGTTTGCTTCTCATGGTTAGGCTATTTGTGATGCTCTCTTTTTTTTTTTTAAGTAAAAATTTCAATTTTACCTGCAGTACTTTTGATTCTATGTGTATACTAGGATATGTTTACTGAATGGTTAGACTATTTGCGATGTTGAGAGGTAGCTGTACTTTAAATTCTATGTGTATACTTGGATATATTTGTACTTTAGTATATATGATATTAATGAGTAGGATCAATTGAATCGCTTGTTCACAATCTAGAAAACTAGATGTTATGAAAAAACACTCTTTAATCTTTGCTATAACATCCACTCATTAATCTTTGCTAGAAACATCCAAATCAGATGGAAAAAAACTACATAGCATCTTATAATTTTTAATTTTAAAAGTTTTTCTTTTCGATATATACCCTGAGTTGCATACACAACTCGGTGTTACTCGGCCTTCCAAGTATCAATTTTGGAAGATATTCAAACCAGAACAACTTATTCATAGCCCTGTCAATGTTTGTGAATGTAAAACTCCCAAACCCATCAAATCCTTGGGATGAAACTCCCTTCTAAATAAAGACTTCAATTTTTGGGTTATTCAGGGGCTGCTTGATGCAACACTAGATAATAACAAATTTAACCACCTTCAAAAAGCCCTAGAAACACAAACCTACCATTAAAATGAATCTAACCATGAAAAGAAGATGAAGTAAGAATGAGACCAATTGCAATAACAACTGTGCTCAATTCACATAATCTTGAAATCTTCGTCCTAATCATAAAGCATCCTAGAGCAGATGTCATCGAGTGAGTCGTTACGAGGAAATCCAAATGAACCTCCTTGGACGAATTCGGCTTTCACAGAGCCATTTTCAAATAATGGTATCATAGGATTCAGGTCTCCACTGCTTCCTATCATGGGATTCTGGCTACCTAGGTCTCCACTGCTTCTTATCATAGGATTCTGGCTATACAATAATCCCTTGTTTCCTTCCTCCATCTAAGATCTTTTAGAGTGAAATGATTTCCATTGTTAATTGGAGACCATTCATTGTTACCTGGTGCCCCATTATAGTCTGCTTGATGGGCCCCATTGGTGTAGATTCTGTGGGCTGCATTGTTGCCATAGAACTTTCCCCTGCTTCCTATCATGGAGTATCCCATGTTTCCTTCCTCCGTTCTGTGATAACTTTGCATAAAACCATTTTCATAATTACTTGACTCCCCACTGTAGCTTGCTTGGTGGGCCCCACTAGTGTAGGTAGTGAGGGCTCCACTTTCATAGCTCATGTGGTCTTAACCGGCACGGTCTAGAAAGCTTGAGTGGGTCCTGCTTCCACCATAGGTGGCATGGGCCCCACTGCCAGGATGGGTTATGTGGTAACTGCTAGCATGGTTCGATTCGACCCTCTTACCATAGCCTGAGTACGAATAAGAGTACCCGTGGGTACCATTTGTTGGGACTTCAAAGTTGGGGATAGCCAAAGTTGGAGGTGGAATGTGTAGGGTAGGTGGGACTTTAATGCATCTAGGCAAAGTTGGTCCTGTGATGGTTGGGGTTTCATGAATCATGCTTGCATTAAACATGTTTTGAGAATCATTACTTCTCATCTCTCTGCCCAAGCACGTGTTGTGCATGAATTGAAGATTATTGGTGGTTGGGTTTTCATGAATCATGCTTGCTGCATTAAAGATGTTTTGAGAATCATTACTTCTCATCTCTCTGCCCAAGCCTGCGTTGTGCACAAATTGAAGATAATTTGTTCTCATGTCTCTTCCCAAATTTACACTGGGATCCACGCAACCGGTTGTTTCAAGTTGGAATCTACTAGCAGCATCAAGTTGGAATCTAGTAGCAGCATCAACCTCGTTGGCTTCCATGAGCACGGTATTTTTTACTGCAGGAAAGTCCATAAAAATGAGGAGTTAATTGAGATATTTGCATAGACTGAATCGAAAAAAAAGTATACATAAATTTGGTTATGGTATGACGGTTCAAGAACGAGTTTTGGACAAAAATATCAAAATATCAAGTAGCTCTCTTAGTCTCTCTCCAAGAGACTCATTGGATGTGAGGTAAGACACTCACATCCCTAAGTTTAAATCCATAAGCAGTATTCCATCCCTAATAATAAATCATATCATGTTGTTCCCAATCTATGCCTTAAGCCTTTGTCCTTTAAGTGTATTCCATCAAGCATTCCATCCCTAATAATAAATCATATCATGTTGTTCCCATTCTCATAAACCCATAAGCGCAGAAATTATGCAAAAAAAGAAATTAAGCACTAAGCGCTAAGGGCTTAAATATGCAAAAAACGAAATTAAGCACTAAGTGCTAAGAGCTTAAATGTGCAAAAACAATGAATTTGCACAGATGGTAAGAAGAAATTATGCACTAAGCGCTAAGGGATTAAATGTGTAAATAATAAATTCCTAATAATAAATCATATCATGTTGTTCCCATTCTCATAAACCCATAAGAGCAGAAATTATGCAAAAAAAGAAATTAAGCACTAAGCGCTAAGGGCTTAAATATGCAAAAAACGAAATTAAGCACTAAGCGCTAAGAGCTTAAATGTGCAAAAACAGTGAATTTGCACAAATGGTAAGAAGAAATTACGCACTAAGCGCTAAGGGCTTAAATGTGCAAAGACAATGAATTTGCATAGATGGTAAGAAGGCACGCCTATGAAAGCTTAGCTTTTGAATGTGTTAGAGTGATAGAGTGAGCTTGGCAGTAACTAATGTTTTAAAAGAGTGATAGAGTGTGTTGTTTTAAAAGAGTGATAGAGTGTATTGTTTTAAAAGAGTGATAGAGTGTGTTAGAGAGTGTGTTGTTTTGAAAGAGTGATAGAGTGAGCTTCCAGTAACCAATGTTTTAAAGACCCATCCACCTTGGGTCTAGGCGGCGGGCAAAAGAGTGATAGAGTCTTTTAAAAGAGTGATAGAGTGTGTTGTTTTAAAAGAGTGATAGAGTGAGCTTGCAGTAACCAATGTTTACCATCCACCTTGGGTCTAGGTGGGCGGGCGTCAAAAAATCCACATGTTTTAAAAGAACCATCCACCTTGGGTCTAGGTGGGCAAGGCACATTTTTGCCGGGCGAGCGTCCAAAAATCCGCCTGCGGACGCCAGGTGCCTAGGCGGGCTAGGCGAATGTACCTAGATGGGCGCCCGACGAGCTAGGACGCCAGGTGCCCAGGCGAGCTCAGCAGATGTACCTGGACAAGCGCCTGGCGGGTTAAGCGGATGTGGCACCTGGCATCCGCAAGTGGATTTTTGGACGGGCGCCCGACAGGCTAAGCAGAAGTACTTGGACGAGCACTGGGCAAGCTTGCGGATGTACCTGGATGGGCACCCGGCGAGCTAGGCGGATGTGGCACCCGACGTCTGCAGGCGGATTTTGGACACTCCCGGCAGGCTAGGCGGATGTACCTGGATGGGCGCCCGGCAGGCTAGGCAAATGTACCTGGACAGGCGCCTGACGGGCTAGGCAGATGTATCTGGATGGGCGCCCAGGCGGTACCTGGGTGGGTCAGGCGGATGTACCTGGACGAGCAATCAGGAGGTACCTGGGTGGGCCAGGCGAATGTACCTGGACGGGTGCTCAGAATGTACCTAGGTGGGCCAGGTGGATGTACCTGGACGGGCACCCAGGCACTACCTGGGTGGGCCAGGCGGATGTACCTAGATAGGCGTGCAGACGGTACCTGGGTGGGCTAGGTGGATGTACCTGAACGGGCGCACAGGCGGTACCTAGGTGGGCCAGGCGGATGTACTTAGACGGGCGCCCAGGAGGTACCCGGGGGGCCAGGCGGATGTACCTGGACGGGTGATCCAGGGGTATCTGGACGAGCTCCCTGGCGGTACCTAGTTGAACAAAACAGATGCACCTAGACGAGCGCCCAGGCAGTACCTGGGTGGGCCAAGTACTGCCTGGGCACCTGGGCGGGGTGGATGTACCTAGACGATCGACGGTACCTGGGTGGGCCAGGGCAGATATTTTAGTTTTTTTTTTTAATTTCAGAGCTTTTTAAATTACGTGGCCCCCACCCAGCCAGGATGTACCTGGGTGGATATTTTTTGTTTTTTTTTTAAATTACGGAGTGCCCACTTAAGAGGATGTACCAGGGTGGATATTTTTTGTTTTTTTAAATTATGGATTTTTTTTTTTTTAAATTATAGACATTTTTTGTTTTTTTTAAATTACGGAGTGCCTAAGGTTAGGCGTTGGCCTAGCGTTCCTAGCCTTTTTTAAACCCGTGGATTCCCTAGGCGCGACGCGGAGCGTTTTTTGAATTATTAGCAGTAGCAGTAACTTTTGAAGTAATTTTTTTAAGATTTGATTGCGTCGGAGCGTGTTTTTAAATATTAGCAGTAGCAGTAACTTTTGAAGTAATTTTTTTAAGATTTGATTTAGTCTCTGACAAGATAGCCTAATTGAGTCTCCTGACTCATACTCAAAAATGTAGATACCGTTATTGACATTTGTTTTTGGATAAAGCATGGTACCTGAAGTTGATTCTATATTTTGAACTTTTTTTTGGATAAAGCATGGTACAGGAAGTTGATTCTATATTTTGAACTTCCAGACAAGCTGGTAATACTGGATTTATGACTTGATGGCCGACGGCATACTGAGTTGGGTAACACATATTTTCTGCTCCACATCCATATTCATGCTCAACTACAAATACAAGCTCAAAGCCACCATACCGAAGTCTTTCATATGTGAAGGATCCAAAGTACAAATTCTCCGAGCTTGGAAAGCTTTTAAAGCTGAGATCACGGAGGCTTTGTCCTTATTGTAAAAGCTTATCATAGTGCTGCTGGAAGTCAGGGATTCTAAGAAAATGTTTCCTGAAATAACGAGACGTCATCATCACCATTAAAATCCAAAATCCAAAATCCAAAATCCAAAGTAATAAAACAACTTTCCTTTGAAATCGGTTAAGTTAAAGATCAGTCCTATCAAAATATAGAGGGCGAGGTTGGCGCAACCTTAAGCAATTTAATTAAGGCACGCCTCTAAATTTTATCATGCTTGAGAATCCATTTTTATCTCTTATTATAAAATTTTAATCGCTAAAAATGGTTCAAATCAAACAGATCCATAAACACATGAAAATCTTGAAAATAGATGGTCTAGATAATGTTTTGTAAGATACACTATTTTGCGGACTCAAAATCTTTTTTTCTTTTCATATTCATACATCTCGACGTCGAGATGATCAATTAAAGGGTTTCCAACATCCAAACAACCTTTTATGATGGATATTCGAGGTGTATTAATTCTACATTTTAAGGTTGCAACCTTATATAAATTTTTTCCAAATATAAAAAAAATGAAATTGTAATTTTAAAGAGAACGTTATTCCCCTCCCCGTCCCCTCTCCCTCCCCCTCCCTCTACCGGAGGGATAACGCAAGGTTGTTCCCCTTCCCTCCCCCTCTCCCTCCCACTCCTCACCGTGATACCCCTCGCTCCACTATGGGGGATAACTCACCGTGATACCCCTCCCTCCACTATGGTCTCGGTGGAGGGCGATAATCGTGGGATCGAGAGTTCCCTTTCCCTTAGAGATTTAAAAATATCTCATTCCCCTTCCCCTTGCGGTTAGGACTTTCCCTTCTTGACAGATATATCAAAACCAAGAAAACCCAACCTCTTATACAAGTAGAAATCAATTACTGTCATTTTTCTGAAACCAATCCTATATTCAATCTATTTACTCAAAACAGTCGAACTAAAGTCATCGTAAATAGAATCTTTATTTGGCCACTTTACATGAAAGAATAAGAAAAAAAAAAAAAAAAAAAACAAAAGTGAACAACAAGAACCTCTAATCACTCAATAAGATATAATCATGCCAAGAAAGAACACAAAATAACTCAGTAAGATGCAATTATGCCAAGAAGGAACTCAAAATAACTCAGTAAGATGCAATTATGCCAGAAAGGAACTCAAAATAACTCACTCAGTAAGATGCAATCCCTCAGTAAGATGCAATCCTTCCAAGAAGGAACTCAAAATAACTCAGTAAGATGCAATTATGTCAAGAAAGAACTCAAAATAACTCAGTAAGATGCAACCATTCCAAGAAGGAACTCAAAATAACTCAGTAAGATGCAATCATGCCAAGAAGGAACTCAAAATAACTCAGTAAGATGCAGTCATTTCAAGAACCTTTGATTTTAATACACATGCGACAAATTAACTCAAAATACGCCAAGACAAAAAACATGAAATGCCTAACTCGAGTTAGACGCAATCTATTAACAAATTTCACAAGACGAAATCACTTTGCTTTCACAAATGTTTGAAAATGAAGAAGAAAACATGAAATGCCTAACTCAAGTAAGATGCAATCTATTAACAAATTTCACAAGACCGAATCACTTTGCTTTGACTAATGTTTGAAAATGGAGCTCAGGAGAAAGAACTCACCCCTTTGCAACTCAAAAAAATCATAATCAACTCATCAAAGTCTATGCTGAGTAACCTAATGAGCCAAATAAACACAAAAAAATAGAAACATTTATGAAAAATCTGTAAAAATAGAGAAAAATTGGTATCCATTTTCACCACGTTCAGAACCTAGAGAAAAAAATCAGAGAGCAGAAAAAACCATGGGATACAGAAAAAAATAGAGAGAGAAAAAAAACCAGCGGAGAGAGAAAAAACTGAGATATACCTTTGTGAGGAGGCTCGTAGGCACAAAGAAGAGAAGGTGCAAGATGGTCTCTTCTCTGTGGTTAGGGAAGTTGGGGGCACGCAAATACCTCAAAAACAGATGAAGAACACATATCAAAGCTCAATAGGAAGGATCAGAGCTCAAGGAAGAGATCCAAGGAAAAGAGAGAGAGATGAAGAAAATCAGAGCTCAATAGCATACCTCAAGATGAATGAAATAGAAAGAATAAGAGCTCTTTGCTTCCTCCTCCATCTTCTTGGACCCTCCAATGTGATAGAGAAGAGAAGTACAATACTCATTAGTCAGGATCGGAGCTCAATAGCAAGGATAAGAGCTAAAGAAGAGCTTAATAAACCCTAGTGAGGGTTGAGTGCGAAGAGAGGGGTCTGCTTGATAGTGTGAAGAGAGGGGTGGCTCAACGGTGATAGCGAAGAACAGAAGAGATGATGCAGGGAGAAAACAAAATCCGAAAAATAATAATTAAAAAAAAAGAAAGGTCGAGAGAATATATCCTCTCACAAGGGAATCCACCCTAAAATAATCTCTTCATGAGATCAAATTCTATTCAACTCATTCAGTGTTGTACAATGAAGGCCTTCCTAATGTTGAAAAGATAAAACTCCCCTTAGATTTGACCTTACCCTATTTACATTCCAAACTCCCATTAGATTTAACCTTATCCTATTTACATTCTTAAAATAACCAACCCAATCGATCAATACCAAGCACAAGATAAATTCATGTCCATCTAATTATCCCTGCACACTCCCTATTCTTAAGAAACAAATAAAATTAAAAAATTGAAATAATAATCCCCTTATTACATCATTGCTCCTTTTTTTCCCTCTTGGGTCCTACGACCCTTCTTGGCCCAGCCGATCCCTCTTCTATCGTACGACCCTTCTTGGCCCTTTTAGCCACGAACAATTGGCTGGGGTATGGCTACATCATTTTCCCCAGTTGAAAGAAACTTGACTCCAATGAGTTGGCTTCAGTATAGGTGCGGTATAAGTCTGGATCCACCCTTTTGAACTTTTGGTCAAAAATCCATGTGCTATCAAAGTATGACCTACCCTTCCATTTGACAAGATATTGGCGATAAGAACTCTTTCGAGTTTGAAAGCTTTCAGTCTTCAAAACTTGCTTAATTTCCTCATCTTTGTTTCTCGGTAATTGCTTCATCATATCAATTATTTCTTCTTCGACTTCTAGAGGGTCTCTATGAAACTCAACTAAATCAGCAACATTAAATTTCGGGGAGATATCCAATGCCTTTGGTAATTTCACCATACATGCATTGTTCGCATATCGCTTCAAAAGCGGCAAAGGCCCACTTTCTTAGACTTGAGTTTATTATAGGTTCCCAATGAAAGCCTCTCCTTTCGCAAATACACTGTTACTTGGTCACCCTCCTTGAAAAATCTTTCTTTTATGCTCATTTAAGGCTTTTCGATACTTTGCATTGTTTTCCTCAATTTTCTTCTTGATTTGAGCTTGTAATTTCGAATATGCTCAGCAAAAGCATTGACATCATCACTGATCTTGCGTAGCACTAGGTCCAGCACATGATCAGGAGTCCGCCCATTCACAATCTCAAATGGAGATTTTCCTGTAGACCGAGTTACTAACCTATCGTAAGCAAACTCAGCCTGAGCCAAAACGAGGTCCCCCTGAGATATGTTATCACCAACAATACGCTTCAAGAGATTACCAAAGCTCTTATTCACTATTTCAGTCTGCCCATCTGTTTAAGGATGGTAAGCGCTAGAAAATTGAAGTTCAGTTCTTATGTGCTTCGACAAAGTGAGCCAAAAATGACTTAAGAATTTTGTATCCCGATCAGATGTAATAGACTTAGGAACACCATGTAGCCTTACAATATCATTGACAAAGAGATTAGCATTATGTGCAGCATCCATAGTTCTTCTACAAGGAATAAAATGTGTCATTTTGGAAAATAGATCAACAACAACAAAAATAAAGTCGATACCTTGTGTGGTACGTGGAAGTCCAAGTACAAAGTCTATAGAGATATCAACCCATGGGGCATCTAAAACAGGAAGAGGTGTATAAAGACATGTATTTTGTGTGTGACCTTTAGATACTTGGCAAGTTCGACATCGGATCACAAATTGATTGACATCCCTTCACATACTTGGCCAAAAATACTTTTCTCCAACCATTGCCATAGTTTTGTCTTTCCCAAAGTGCCCACCTAAGCCTCCACCATGGAGCTCTGTAATTATCTTCTCCCTTAGGGAGCATCAAGTATACATAACCGCACACCTTTCAACAAACAACCATCATGCATGAGATAATCACCCATAGGATCTCGTCCATCAACACACCTTTCAAAGAGCTTGCTGAAAATTGAGTCAACTTTATATTGGTTTTTTATCACTTCAAACCCCAACACTTTCATAGACAAAGTTCTAAGTAACACTACCCTTCTACTTAAAGCATCAGCTGCTTTATTTTGAGTTCCAGCCTTGTGCTTTAATAAGAAGGTATATTATTGAAGGAAGGACACTTAGTTTGTCGTGCATTCAACTTCTTCTGGAACTCAAATACCGGAGTGCTTCATGATCTAAGTATAGAACAAACTCTCTATGAATCAAGTAGTGCCTCCAGTAGTGCAAGGCTTGCACCACTGCATAAAACTAAAAGTCATAGACCGAATACTTCTTACATGCTTCATTCAACTTTTCACCAAAGAAGGCCACTGGTCTCCCCTCTTGGCTTAGAACTACCCCTTTGACAACATTTGATGCATTGGTTCCAACATCAAGCACCTTAGAAAATTTTGGTAAGGCAAGTACTGGTGCTTGCATCATCTTTTGTTTAATTAGACTGAAGTTCTTTTCAGAAGCAAGACTCCATAAAATCATTTCAACCCTCATACAATCAGTCACGAGTGCTATTAAAGTGCAGAAAGTTCTGAAAAATTGACGATAAAAGGTTGCTAGGCCATGAAACGAACTCATCTTAGTGAGTGACTTTGGCACCGGCCACTCAACTATGGCCTTCACCTTTTCTTGATCCACCTTAATTCCCTCAGACGAAACAATATACCCTAGAAAGACGACATTGACCGTCATAAATGAGCATTTTTTCAAATTCACAATAAATGATTCCTTCTTTAACACATCAAAAACTTGTTCCAAGTGGTAAAGATTAGCATGTGGGTTAGAACTAAAAACCAAGATATCATCAAAATAAACCACAACAAATTTACCAATAAAAGAACAAAGTACGTCAATCATTAGGTGCATGAATGTGTTTGGTGCATTAGAAAGCCGGAATGGCATCACAAGCCACTCATATAGTCCATATCGAGTTTTGAATGCGATGTTTCATTCATCCCTAGGACAAATCCGAGTTTGATGGTACCCACTTCTTAAAATCAAACTTTGAGAAAACATAGGCTCTATTAAGCATATCTAACATAACATTGAGCCTGGGTATGAGAAATCGGTACTTGATTATAATTTTGTTAATTGCTCAACTGTCCCCACACACCCTCCAAGAGCTATCGTTTTTTGGAGTCAGTAATGTAGGGACAGCACATGGTGACATGCTTTCTGAAATCAATCCCTTCTTAAGCAAATCAACAATGTGTCAGTGCAACTCTTCATGTTCCATGGGGCTCATTCAATAATGGGCCAAATTTGGAAGGCTAAAACTAGGCACCAAGTCAATGTGATGATGAATATTTCTCATTGGAGGAAGACCATCAGGTAATTCTTCAAGCATCAAATCTTTATATTTCTCAATGCCTTTGGTTCAACAGACCTAAGAATTGTAATCGATGTAAAATTTTATTTTGCAAGCAACACATAAATCACATCCATATCCTTGCCCCTTTTTTATTTTTTGCATATTAAGCAACTTTGAACCCCTCCTCTTTAGTGGATTTGGGTGTAGAAAGTTACTTCATAGGTGGAGTGTGATATTAATATCATCCTTGATAGAACAATAAGTGTTTGGTCCAGTTTTATAGAAGAATAAGTGTTTGACCTAATATCATCTTGACGTTCATAGGTGCATCCTTCATCGACTTCAACTTCATAATTTTCTTCTGCTAAGTTAACTTTGACAAGAGGTTGACGTGAAGGGCAATTGAATGCTCTATGCTCAGGCTGTTAGCACTTAAAACACACAATTTGTGTATCATCACGAGGTGTTTTAGGTGCTCCAAGCCCTCTCCCAACACCACCTCTCCCCTTATTAGGGTTTGTCCTAGTTGGGAAACTCTGAGAGTTTTGGTTTCCACTCCCCATAGGTGGTTTTCTAAAGGTTAAATCTTGTTGCCCCTATGTTGAAGTAGTGTCTCTTGTCACTAAGTTGTTTCTCCCAAGGCCCAAATTGAGTATTTCCTCTGCTTTGAGGGTCACAGTATAGGCATCAGACATCTTATAGACATCTTTGAAGGCCAATTCATTTTGAAAGACTTGATTTAGCTCATTCGAGTAGCGACTTATTTTTTTATCTTCATACTCTTGTAAATATGCCCTAGATGCCAAAATATATAACTCTTCAGTATAGTTTTCACCTTGCTTGAGGTTTTGACACCTTTAGTACAAAGTTCGGGCAAAATTTATTGGTGTAAATTTTTGACGCATCTTCATCTTCATCTTTTCCCACGAATTAATTTTTTCATTGGCTTGTCGAAGACTATCTTGTTACAAATCATCCCACCAAACCAATGCATGGCCAAAACATTTTGTGGCTACTAATTTTACCTTTTTGTGACATGCAATATCTCTGTACTCAAGCACTTTCTCTACTTTACTTAGCCAATCAAGAAAATTATATACATGCAATCGACCATGGAACTCTGGAATATCAATTTTTGTTCCAGGTTCTCTTTATCTTTCCAACAACCGAAGAATTTGTTCATTGAATTCGCCATTAACTGGGCCCACCCAAGGATGGTTAAGAACTAGATGCATACCTCTTTCATCTCTGTTGCTTTGAGTTACAACACCAGCCTCCAAATTCCTTCCATCCTGAAACTGAACGAATTTTTGCAACAACTCATCTACGTTCTCAGCTACGCGCATGAATTTGTTCACTCTCTCTGCTAGGGCTTGAACTACTTCAGTCAATAACTTTAATCTATCGAGGGGTATCTCTTTTGAAGCCATCGAAACCCGCTTTGATACCAATTGATGTAGAGAGAAAATAAAATCAGTTAAATAACAATTAAAAAAAAAAAGTTGAGAGAATATACCATCTCTGAAAAATCTGCACGGAAATCCACCCTAAAACAATATATCCACGAGACGAAATTCTATTCAACTCATTCACTGCTTTACAATGAAGGGAGATCTCCCTTAAATAGATTTAAAAAAACAAGATAAATATTTTCTATTTTATCTATTTTCTCTCTCATCCCTATCTCTTAACCTCACGTACAAGAAAGATTTGCTTCCCACCATTTTATCCAAAACCTTCCTATTTTTTAAAAGATAAAACTCCCTTAGATTTAACCTTATCCTATTTACATTCTAAACTCTCATTAGATTTAACCTTATCCTATTTACATTCCTAAACTAACGACCCCAATCAATCAATATCAAACACAAGATAAACTCATGCCCACTTAATTTTCCCTACAAACTCCCTATTTTTAAAAAACAAATAAAATGACATAAAAATTAAAATAACCCTAATAATCCCCCTTATTACATCATTACCCCCTCTTGGGTCCTATGACCTATCTTTGCCCAGCCAAGAACTATCGGCTGGGCCATGGCTGCATCAAGAGAGGGGAGGCTCAACGGCTTTCGGTTGATAGATGAGTAAACCCTAGCAAGGGCTAAGTGTGAAGATAGGGGTCGTGGTGCGAAGAGAGGGGTGCTCAGCGGCTGATAGCAAAGAAGAGCAGAAGAGAAGAGAAGAAGAAGAACCTAGGGTTATCGAGGGTGAGGTTTTAAAAAAAGTTCCAATTTCAAGTTCCGACCTTTTGGTCGGAACTTGTTTTACACGCGAAGATGGGAAGATGAACAATAAAATGAAGTTCCTTATTGAACTTCCCTTTTTTATCAAACATAGAATATGAACAGTATTGGGTAAGTTCCCATTTTCAGAAAAACACTTCTTGTTATCAAACAAGCCCTTAGAGTGATATGAATCTTATTTAATGAAAATAAGACGGCAGCTAGTGAGGCCTCATGAGACCACTTTGTATACATGGTCTTGAATTTGATACACATGTGGTCTAACTGAGGGGGACTTTTGTATACGGATGATTTCTATCATGTGAAAATTACTGGACCAGGGAAAGGTATTGGGGCACTGGTGGCAGATGCCTCAAAGTCAATATCCATGATCATCCGAGATAAATAAGAAAACCTTTAAGACCGGTTTTGGGCACATGGATTTTGGGGGATGAATTTTTAATATCTCAGATAATCCGGACCCGGTTTTTATGCGGCCAAGCCCGCATATGTAGAAATACGGGCTTCTTAATAAATCTAATTTTGTGGTGGATTTTAAGACTTAATTTTTAAGGACATGCAATCTCTAACATGGAGATCATGAATATAAAAATATAAATAAATTTTAAAAACTAGAAATAGTAATTCTAGTAAGAAAACGTTTGGACAGTTAGTTTCCAATGTTTTTAGATGGAACACCTACTTGGAACCATCTTTAAGATGGATTCTTTAAACTTTTCGGACCGCATATGTAGAAATGCGGTCCAGCCCGCATGAAAAAATTTTCCTTACTGAAATAAACCGCTTGATTTTCTCAATGGCTAGGATATTAAAATTATATGGAAATTAAATCGTGGAAAATTACTTAACTTTTATACAATTTCATTTCCACACCAAAACTTATTTTATTCTTTTTTTGTTTTTAATTTCATTGGCCCCCTCAATCCAAAACTTCACATTTGATAAATATGAAAATTTTAAAGAGAGAAAGCCTATGAAATTTTTTAAAAAGAAACTATCTCAAAATTTTTAAAGAGAGAAACTATCCCAAAATTTTAACTTTTAGAGAGACAAAGTATGTTAAAAATCAAGAGAGAGAGAGAAACTATATCAAATTTTAGAAAGAGAAAGTACCTAATAATTTTTAGAAAGAAAAACTATCTCGAAATTTTTAGAGTTAGAAACTATCTCAAATTTTAAATTTTGGTGAGAGAAAACATATTAAAATTTTAGAGATAAAAAACACATCGAGTTTTAGAAACTAGAGATAAAAACCATATCGAGTTTTAGAAACTATAGTTTAGGGTCTTGGCTCTATATAAACTTTTTTTTTTTTAATATTTTCAATTGTTTTGAAAATATTTAAAAGTATTTTGGCCTAAATACTCATGTTTACTTTTTCTTTTTCTTAATTTTTTTTGTCTTTTTTGGGTTATTTCTAAAATACTCCGAAGCACAAATTGATTTTTTTAAATCCATTTGTTCATTACTTTTTTAATTTCTTATTCAATTACACTTTAAACGTACTTTCTATTTTTTTGGATATTTTTTTAGGATTTGTTTAACCCCTTTTTGCACCGCTAGGACCTGCCTGGGCAGGTTACCCGAAACAGTTCCGGGTTACTCGGATTAGGTTCCTGGTTCGTGGTTTCTAACACTGGTGCATAGAGCTGCCCCAATTAAAAGCTGTACCGGCCAATTCTACTTATATTTTTTTTAGAAACAAAAAGAGTGCAAATACTTGTGACTTTCTAAGTTGGTTCCCTGTTGATCTCTACAAAAACCAATAAGTAGCCAGTTAGGTAGGTTTATTCTTTATTTCGTAACAAAACACGCAGTAAAAGTTGTATCTGTCCACTCCAATTTTTCTCTTTAGAAACAAAGAGAGTGCAAATAATTGTCACTTTCTCAGTCTGGTACTCGTTTGTTTCCTTTTCTTCAATACAAACTAATAACTAGACAGTTAGGTAGGTAGGCCTCTCCATTAATCACCATCTCATGCCCCTGCTTAAAGGAGGACGTAGTGCTTGTCAATATCCTGTGCATTGTTGAAAAGCGCGTAGAAGAAAACTAGTCTCCTATTTGCGTTGAACTCGAAGAGTTAATATGTGAAAAGAAAGTACATATTGTCTATCAGATCAATTTGGAAGGTGTATATTGTATTGGTATATATGAGAACGATAAATACAATATCTTATATTTTATGGTAAGTTTAGGTATATTATAGATGTAGTATAGGTGTTTGTGGTTTATTTTTATTATTATCATTTGTATTTGTCTATTTAAGACAAGCTTCTGTAATCATATTGATGAATAGATATTGAATCTCTTAAGAGAAACCTAATACCCTTCATAGAAAATCGCGTAGCAAAACTAGTCTTCTATCTGAGTTGTGCTCCAAGATTTAATGGCCAACTCCCTTATCAAAATCGTACTCCTGAATAACCATTTGGGCTCCTGGAAAGCCCGTAGGCTTCTTCCATATTAAGAAAATATGATGTTTAAACCCTCGTTATATTTGTTATTGTTCAAATTACAATATTTATTTAGTAAAATTATCTTTTCTCTCTACCATCATGGAGTTTCCCTTTCAAACCAATTTTGTTTAAAATTAGACATATAATAGAAACACATATATTTTCACAAGCATTATATCACTCTATTAAATACGCTTGATAAATGTAGTTATTCATGTCTTCAATGAAAGACATACCAAAGAACAGAAAATTCAAGATGACATTTTTTCAATCTAAAATTTTTATTCCTCTCTTCCCGTAGATATTTATCTCTCAAATAAATTTTATTACAAATTAGAATCAGAGTGGATGTCTAAAAACTTAGAGTAAACTATAAAACATTATGTTAAGAATAGAAATAAAATCTTAACTTTGAAGTCATGAAAATAATTTTCGTTGCAGAAACTAGTACTTGCGCATCCTTCAATAAGTTGATCATATCTTTCAAACCATAAGGAATTTCTTGATGAAACTTTTTTTGTTGGAAAGTAGACTCAATTATATATGTCCCAATCCAATTTTAACTAGAAATAAAATACTATGATTGGTAAGAAAAATCACGGAACTCAATGGACAGTTCCTGAATTTTGCATAGTCAGAACTGACACCCTTCATTGTTGAGTCCATAACTCTCAATTCCTATAGAATCTGCTACTGAAATTTTGCAGGTAAATCCTACTCTTAAATACACAAAATATCACTAGAGTATAGAAAAAACCTCATTATATTCTTGATATCTCTACTCCAAAATAGCCTAGAATACTTATTATGCAGAGTACCTTTTCGGTGTTGGAATATTAATTACTTAACCGTGGGTATATTTCTTGACCACAAAGGTCATTAGCTTTCTTATATCTCATTCACAAGCTTGATCTAAACTCAATAAAGAGAAAAGATAACTAATGACATCAAGTATCACTAGCTCAGATACCAATGAAAGAAAGATCCATGTGATCTTTTTCTGGGGAACACATTTTTTTTTTCTTCACCCCTTTCTTTTGGTAAAAAATCACTTACATGTGGTCTCTATTATAATAAGATAAATTTTAAAATAAAATTAACATAACAATAAAACCAAGATCTTAATAACTTGATGCTATTAAAACAACTATGCACTATGCTTGAGAATAAAAGATAATATTGCAAGAAACAAAAGGAAGAATACTGAAGATTACCTCAACCGGTTTTATTACACCCCACACAGAGTCACCACCATCCGATGGCACGGGATCAACGGTCTAGCTTCAATCACGAACCGTGAAAACAAATTTCGGTCAAGCCACACTATTGAAACACAAACCTCTTTGATCATAAACTCAAACCCTAGTTGAATTCTCTTAGCAACCTAGTTTGAGAGAGATGGATTCTCTTATTGCTAAACCCTAAAATATTTAGCCATAAATCCATATTTGAGAGATAATAGAGAGAAGAACTCCATAACCTAAACCCTTAGGTTCTTTCACAATGTGGGAGAGAGAGATCAAACATGAGAGAAACTTTCTTAAGAGAGAGAAATAGAAATATAAGGTGTAGAGATTTTGGGTACAGACGATCCCTTTTTATAGGCTCTGAATAAGATTAGGGTTTCTTAGAGTTTTCTTTTGCTTGCCTCTTCTTGTGAGATTGAACATAGTCCGTCAATCAAGGGTGACTTATGGGGTGAGAGATCTGAGCTATCCATTCCATAGATGGGCCATAGAAATTTAATAAATTAAATCTAATCAAAATATTGTGCATATCATAAAATAGCACAAGTCTACTCAATCTTTCCACAAAATCTTTCAAAGATATATCAAGTCAATATTTAGTTAATATCTTCCAACCATATAGCCACTTGCCATATCACCAAAAAATAGGAAAGAAAATAAGGGTGGGGCGTGCCACCAAGGGAGGCACTCATGGGCCCCACCTTCTAAAGATATGGCGGGCCCATATGCATAATAGGCCCCATGATATTTTTATTTATTTAAAATTAATAAAAGGATTTTAGAATATTATTTGAACATTTAAATAATTTTAAAATCAATATCTTTAATTTTATAAATCCAAATATTATAAATAAAATATCCAAGGGTTCATAAAAATTCAAATAATCATCTTAAAATAATTTCCATCATAAAACAGGCACAATTAAATTAATTTGATGGGAAAATGATCTATATGGTTTAGGAATCAACAATCATGGCACTCCACCTTCAACTGTGGACTACAGACCACACTTGTTTTAACAGACCGAGCTGGTATTTTCTATGACCCACAGTCCAAGCAGAGGCTCATTAGTGGGTCACCAAAGTTAGGACGATGAGTCAAAGGATCGCAATCCCAGTATGAGGATTTCAGGTCCTCCCCTAGAGACAAGTAAAGGTTACCTAGACCTGATGCGACCATAGCACCTATGGTGCATATGGGTATATCTTGCACATGCATACGCTTCACCCTAGAAGGTGGATTTCTAGCTTTTACGAACGATCTATCGATATACATGTCGTGTGATGGTACATGGATGAGGTTTTGGCTCCTATATCTATAGGCCACCATCACACACAAGGGTCACACAGTCCCTCGACTCACTCATCCGAGCATATTCTCCGACCTCAATCAGGGCTAATCTTAAACCTTCATCGGTTTGTTCTTCATGCCCAGGTAATATGGGTTTTTCTCAACCGACTGGCCTAGATCATTAAGCACAGATCGCTACCAACAAACTATCGTTTGCTTAGTATGGTCCACAAGGGACTACACTCCCACTGAATGTATGTTCTACTATATCATTTCATTTTATAAACACTCATAAGGCCTTTAAAGGCCACATGAACCCAACTCTACACCACTCATGTTTGGTACACAACAAATATGGAAACCTATATTGAATTTTACATAGAGAAATTACTTGAAAATTTATAAAGAGAAGCTATCTCAAAATTTAGAAACATAATTTTTCTTACATATTAAGTTTCAGAAAGAGAAAATATATTAAAATTTTGGAGAGAAAAACTGTACTAAATTTTAGAGACAGAATATACCTAAAATTTTTTAGAGAGATAAACTATATCAAAATTTTTAAAGAAAAACTATCTCAAATTGTAAATTTAGAGAGAGAAAGCATATTAAAATTTTAGAAAGAAAAACTATATCAAATTTTAGACATAGAAAATACGTTAAAAAATTTAGAGAAAGAAACTACCTTAGTTTTTCAATTTTAGAGAGATAATGTATATTAAAATTTTAGATAGAGAACTATATCAATTTTTAGAAAGAGAAATGATCTCAAGTTTTTAGTTTTAGAGAGAGAGAGAGAGAGAGCATCTTAAAGTTTTAGAAAGAGTAACCATATCAAATTTTAGGGAGAGTTTTGAAAATCCTTAGAGCGGAAAACTATATCAATTTTTTTAGAGAGAAACTATCTTAAGTTGTTTTTAGTTAATGAGAGAGAGAGAGTATCTTAAAGTTTTAGATAGTCTGTATCAAAATTTAGAAAGATAAACTACCTAAAAATTTTTAGAAAAAGACTATCTCAAAATTTTTAGAGTGAGAAAATATCTCACATTTTAAGTTTTAGAGTGAGAAAGTATCCCAAAAGTTTAGAGAGACAAACTATGATTGTTGGTGATTTTTGGAAATCTTTTAATGAATTCGTGGTGATACTTATAGCATGAGGTAGAAGCATAAATATTTTTTGAGAAAACATACTTACATATACAAACACTTTACAAAACGTTTTTTTGCAAACTTTATTTTCACCATGTTTGTTAACATGTTTAACAAGTATAGTGTAATGAATTACATATATTTAATAATTTGTTGGGTATTTAAATATGTTTTGTAAATATATTAAATCTATACATGCAATATATTATTAAAAATATATAATTGTATTAATTTAAATACTATTTAAATATTATTCAAATATTCTTTAAATATTATTGTTATATTTAATATAAAATATTATATAATATATGGGTTTGTATACAATGAGACCATTTACCTTTGATACAAGGTCACAATTACTTACAACCATCTGATGTAAAATCTGATAGCAAAGTTCGAGAAAATTTCTTTTGAAGTTTGAGGTTTATCAATGGAATACATGTAGCCATCTAATTTCATATTCAATGGTGAAGATTAATTGTGACCCCCTAGTACCAAATAAATAGGGTCTCATTGTATATTTTTCTGCAATATATATTGTATTATAAATATCTATTACACAAATAAAATATATTATACAATAAAATAAATAATATATTATATCATGAAATATATTATAGTATAAAAAGTTAAAGTTTGATATGTTCTCTCTATGCAATAGCAAACTAGGTGATACAAAAAGCGATCCAAACATGAGATTTGCATAACATGGATACCATTTGGAACCATCAAAAGAAGTCATGTTCGAGTAACTAGATTTTAACATAACCAACATTTAATATAACAAGGTTTCGATTCAAAACCTGAGTTTGTTAACTCGTGGAGCTAAACGAGCCCTTATAAATTAGTTGCAATGGGATAAGAACGGCCAGCTTCTCCTAATTTGTTACAAAGGTTAAGTTTGGGTTGTTACAAATAAGACACAATGGGATATGATCGGGTTCTTTGCAAACTTATGGGAATTTTTCTAATCTTACCCCGTAAACTTATGGGAATTTTTGTAATCTTAACCTGCAAACTTATGGGAATTTTTTTAATCTTACCCTTTACACCCCTGGCAAGTTGGGCAGGGGTGCGTGCTCAGCTTGGCACACAGCACAACAAACCGAGCCCCCGATAGACCCTGTTTAAAAATATTAGGGCATTCTTTTTTCAATCTTGTTCTTTGCATATCTACAAGAGATATACCACGCCCATTAGAACTATACTCCCCTTTTATCTCCTTGACCGTGAATAAAGGGTTACTGCATTTGAGAAGACCTCAAGGAAGAGGTAAGACAGAAAAAATTCCCCTAGCTATTTGTTATACCATAATAAGGTATTTTCGCCATTTCCCATCATCGTGCGATGCGGCAAAGGTAAATTGACTTGCAATAGTTGATCCCCTTCCAAACAGTAGACACAGATGGCCTATTACTTGGGCTTTTGAATAAACTATTTATCTCATCAACACCATTCTTTTTTTTCTTTTTTTTTTTTTTTTTTTTTTATTTACGAACAAAGCAGGACTGGTTATTTTCATGATATCTCCACTACAATTTTGTGAGAAGGCTGGAATTCATGACTTTGATTTTCCTTATCCCTAATCCTCCTTTTATAATAGCACAACATTGATCCCATTTGACGAGATGCAACTTCCTTGAATTAAACTCTCTCACCACCTGCCTAGGCATGGGAAACAAAGACTTATAACAAACAAGTAAATTGGAGAAGGTGGACTTAATTAACGTCGCTCTATCCCTAGATAACCAAAGATATTTAGAAGGCAAGTTCTCCACTCCACAACCTAATACCCTCGCCAATGTTTTTCCAAGTTTTCTGCACACCCTACTCCAATAAAATAGGTCTTTGACAAATTAATTTTAAGACTTGTGACCAACTCCATGCATTTCAAAAAAATCTATAGATTTTTTATTACCTCCTCTTCTAGATTGCAGAAGATAATGATGTTGTCTGCATATTACAAGTGTGAAACCATTAAGCCATTGTATTCAATTTAAAATCTAGAATAGTCCATTGTCCACCAAAGACTTAAGCATAACACTGAGCTGCAATAGTGTAAAGAAAAGCCTCAATGATCTCGATGCTGTAAAGAAGCCGGAGGCTTCCCATTAATAAAAATAGAGAAGTGCACGGGAGAGAGAATCTAAAATCCATAATTTCCACCACTACCGAAAGCCCATTCTGCCCATCATCTTATATAACACCTGCCAATCAACTTTGTTATGCGCCGTCTCAAAGTCTAGTTTGCAAATGAGACCTAGCTTGTACTATTTAGTTCTTGAATATATGCATCTTGTGCAACCAGGATACTATCCATAATTTACCTATTTTTAAGGAACTCTCTTCGATGGCCTTTTATAATCATATGAAGCACATGTGGTAGTCTATTAGCTAACACTTTTGCTATTATTTTATATAGACTACCCAGAAAAGTAATGGGTATGATACTTTTACTTGTTCAATCACTGTTTACCAGAGAATAAGCGCAATAAAAGTAAAATTCATTGCCAAATTAATCTTTCCCCTAGCATGAAATTCGTCCAATGGTGCAAACAAATCTTCGTTTAGGAGATCCCAGAAGGTGTTAAAAAAATAACAAAGAAAAACTATTTGGCCTCAGTGCCTTATCTCTGCTGATAGCCTGAGACCGAAAACTGCATCCTTAATTTCCTACATATCAAATCTTCTTTCCAGCCATATATTAGTCTCATCTGCTTGTTAGGCAAAATGCACCAAATCGATGGCAAAAGGCATTCTTAATTTCCTGCATCTCTCAATCTTTTTTTTTTTTGTTTTCTGTGTTTCATAAAAGTTATCTTCTTCTAGGTTAATAATAAAACTGATTCTCAATGGCAATTTGAATTGGATTTCCAAGTTTAATAGATAGAAAACGATTTGGTTTGTCCAAGGCAGAACGGAACAATATCTGCTCACCGTATTTGAACCCATTTTCTGTGGGTCCCTGCAAAAAAAGGTTATTAAAATTTTTGGGAAGAAATTACAGACCAAAATGTTTCAGGAAGAAATTACAGACCGCATCTTTTAAAATAGAAAATTCATGTAACCATAATTCACATCAGCAATACACTCAAACATGTCATAAGTAGCAAGGAAAAGGTTAATCTTTTTGGACCTGTTTGGAATCTGAGTTAAAGGGCTTCAAACCAAAGAGAATGATGCATTTTCACCTCTTTCTTAAGTATATGTATCCCCAGTGTTAAAAAAAAAATCGGCTCGGCCAAGGTACTCAAGACCTGGCCGAGGCGAGTTACAAGTCCAGCACGCTTTTTTTTAAAAAAAAAATGGAGGTAAAATAATAGTTATAAATATTATAACCGCCACTTTTCTTCACTGAATAATAAATGGGAAAAGTTTATATAGAGTCGATGCTCTAAATAATCAAATTAGGGCCTCCCTAAAAAATTTGACTAGAAGAGGTTGTTTTGATGTCCAAATATCCTCAAATCGATCATCTCGACCTCAAGATGCATGGACATGAGAAAACAATGGATTTCAAATTTTGGAAATAGTGTATCTTGTAATGCATTTTTGGGCTGTCAAATTTCAAGATTTTCAAGTTTTCATAGAAGTGTTTGATCTACAATATTTTTGAAGCCTTTAAATTTTATAATTAAAGATGAAAATATATTTTAAAGCTATCACAACAATTTCTGGCTATATTTCTCAATACTATTTGAAGACGTGCTTTACTTTGATTGTTTAGAGCCTCGGCTCTATACAAACTGCACCTTGTTTTAGAACTCAAAAACTAATAACATTTCTTAAAAGTTTTCAAGTTTTTATAGATATGCTCGATCTACGGAATTTTTGATGCTTTAAATTTTTATAATTAAAGTTGAAAATATATTCTAAGCCTATCACAAGAATTTCCAGTATTGAAACCACAGTTGTCAACACTATTTGAAGGTACGTGTTGCTTTGATTGTTTAGAGCCTCAGCTCTATACAAACTGCACCTTTTTATTTGTTGATAATGCGTGGTCGAAGCAACTGACGCGTACGTGCCTCAATGCAGTTGCCAATGTAACACTCATGGCCCCAGGGTTCACCGGGTTTGGGTGGTCAACCGGCTAGACCATCCTAGCTTAAAATAAAATTTAAAAAACTATAAAAATCTAAAAAAATAAGATATTTGTTTGTAATAGTTTTTTAATGCTTTCTAAAACAAATGACTGGGATGTATTTTTGCTATAAATACCTATCTTTACATTTTTTGAATTTTTTTTGGGTTATTTCTAAAATTACCCTCGGCACAAATTGATTTATCAAAATCCATTTTTTCACTACGTTTTTAATTTCATTTGGATATATATATATATATATATATATATATATATATATATATATTGAAAATGTTACTAGTATTTCATTAATTTGTAATAGTGCACATTACAAAATTACACAAAAATTAAAATTCTAAAGGCTCCGAAATAATCAAACCACCCAATTGAAAAAAATCCTCAAGTTTCTCTCCTTCCACAACTCCGACAACACTGATTTTATCACTATTTGCCAAATCATCTTTCCAACCTTTGACAGAGATCCACCATCCCAATTATTCAAGATATCCATATGAGAGTTAGGAAACACCATAGACCATCCCAACGTTTGAAAAATACAACATCAAATATGATAAGCAAAAAAACAGGGTAAAAATAAATGATTCACATCTTCTTCATCATCCCTACATATGAAACACATGTTAACTATGGTTCTCCCTCTTTTCACCAAATTGTCCACCGTTAGTGTTTTTACTTGAAATAAAATCCACAAAAAAAAAAAATTACTTTTAAAGAAATTGACCACCTCCATAGCTTGTTTAAGGAATATCTGTTCCATCTCAAACGATCATAAAAAAAAAGCAAGCCATAGGCTGATCTAACACTAAAGATTCTATCATTTTCTGCTTCCCAGACCAAATCATCATCACATCCTTGTAAAATTTGAAGCAGCACAGCAACTTCAGCAACGACAATATCGGACTCTTATTTAATTACACTTTAAACATATATTTCATATTCCTTTGGGATTTTTTAATATTTATTTAGGATTTGTTTAACCGATTTTTGAACAGCCAGGATTTGACCGGTTTGGGCAAGTTACCCAGAACAGTTCCAGGATATTTAAACCTGGCTATGAAAACTGGCACATAGCCGGGTTCCATTCCCGGTTCGTGGTTTCTAACACTGGTGTGGAGCCAACTAAAAGCTCTACCTCTATTTCCGTTTTCTTTAGAAACAAAAAGAGGGCAAATAATTGTGACTTTCTAAGCTCGTGCATGCCTTTCCCTGACCTCCTCAGCAAACCAATAACTAGGTAAGCCTCCCCTTTACTCACCATCTCAGGCTCGTAATTAAAGGACAACTAAAATCTCCACCACTCCATTCTAATTCGGTTCTCTTTATAAAAAGAAAAGAGTGCAAATAATTGTGACTTTCTAAGCTGGTACCAGTCTTCTATCGTAGTTGAACTCCAAGATTTAATGGCCAACTCCCTTATCAAAATCATAAGTAACCATTTTGGCCCGTGGAAAGCCCATAGACCCCTTTCAAATTAAAAAAAAATAATGTTTGAACCGCTCATTACTTTTTGTTATTGTCCAAATTACAATATTTATTTTTTTCTTTCCTAAAAACCCTATCATATAAATGGAATTAGAGATGCCGCATTAATCTATTTGCAAGGTTCATGAGAATCGACATCACTATAAATAGGCGTGGTTGGAATTGTTTAGGCCGTTCACCGGGACGTTTGCGATCAAGAGGAAGACCGAAAAAAAAAAGAAAAAATAAAATTCTAAGGTAAACATATGGAGGAGTGAAATATGATCCATATGACCAGAGAATGATCATAGGAGGGTGGTAGAGAGAGAGAGAGAGGTGCCACTTAATAAGACTGACTCGGTAGGTTTCACTTTCAACTTTTCCTGTGTTTTTGCCAAGCAATGGAAAAGTTCCCATTTCCTTTTCCTTTTTTTTGATCTTCCTCACAGATGCTTTAACAATGGCCTTTTTCTACCTAAATTTTCTCTAGAATTAAATATAAGGGGAACTTGTCAAAATGGACCTAATTTATTGGAGCTTTACGTTTTAGGGTTTTTGAACCATTCCGATTTGGCCGGGTATATTTTGTCCATTTCAACATTAAATGCATGCAACTTTAAATACCCTTGAATAAAAAGAAATGTATATACCCCTTAGCAAGCAAAGCAAAGTATCAGTCCAAGGAAAATGGCATCCAATCCTGGTCCTCTCACGCAGTGGCCATGGGAGAAGCTTGGAAACTTCAAGGTACTATTCCTCTCTCTCTCTCTCTCTTATACACACACTGGTAGTTTGGTAGATACTACAACTCACAAAGGTCATGCTTCATCTGTGTGTGGGGCACATAGCTAATGCTGTTGCATAGTTGGTGTTCTTGCACCATAAGACGCTGTGCTCATCATTATACATGTAGCGTTGCAGGTGTGTCTAGTAGCGCACTTTTTAAGTAGAGGGATTTCTTCGACATAAGAGTTAAATCCTTTTTTATCTCTAATGTCAGTTATATATATATATATATATATATATATATATATATATATATATATATATATATATATATATATATATATATATATATATATATATATATAGTGATTTGATGCAACGGTTGTAACATAGTATAATACAACTATAATTCTAAAAAATAATATATGATGTATTTTTATGACCCAAAATTTTGCACACACACTCTCTTCATCTCAATAATCAATCCAAAACAAAGAAAGTTGAATTAGAATCTTAGATAAGGTCAAAATGAGTCCCTTCTTACAATAAATATACACCATTCATTTGGTGAATTTTAAGATCTCAGCATTAACAAACTCAAGATCATTTTTTTCTTTTTTAACATTGTTCATCTAATGATAATAAAGGCATCTAAAAAAATTGGAAAAGAAAAAATCCTTCTAAGGCCTAGATCTAAGCATCTTATTAAAATGAACGGTCTATGTTAATTGAGATAAAAAATTACTTTCTAGGTTCTTTTTTCAAATTTTTCTTTTTTGTGATTGTTCATTAGAATGAAAAGATTGTATATGTTAAAATTTAGATCAAACAAATGGCTCTAACATGATTTTTGAAGATTGTTGCTTTGCATCAGCACAATTGAAATGGAGAGAACCATCTCTAAGTTGTTTTTCCCTTTTCTTAAAGAAATTTTTTTAACTCCAAATGAATGTCGACTTTATCATGTCAAAATCCCTCATTTTTTCTTCTTTATAAAATTAACACAAAGGGCAATTTTAAGATCATTTAAACATGGGTGCGGTTTCTATAAGGTTGCCACCTTAAACAAACCAATTAAGGCGCACCTTAAAATTTTATTATAACATGTAATTTTGTTGTAAAAAATTCTTAGTATTATCTTTAAATATATTTTCATATTAATTAGAAAATTTTAAATTCTAAAAATGGTAAAAATCAAGTAGATCTATAAATTTATATGAAAATCTTGAAAATGGACAGTCTAGATATAGTGTTACACGATGCACTATTTTCGAGATTCAAAAACTATTTTTTTTCATATTCATAGATCTCGATATCGAGATGATTGATTAGAGAGATTTTTCAATGTTAAAACAACATTTTCAATAGATTTTTGAGGTGCATATGTGATTCTACATTTTAAGGTTATAACCTTATATAAACTTTTCCCTTTAAAAATTATCAATTCATAAGTACCCACCAAACTAAATTTCTCTTTGTCAACTAAATTGTAGAGTTTGGTTCCTCAGGAAAAGTACCCTTTAATGAAATACTATACATCATCCTCATTATCATCAAGATAGTCTTATCCCAAATATTTGGGGTTCACTACATGAATCCTCTTCCTTTATTTTGCTCTAGTAAGGGTCATACCCTCAATGAAAACATAAGTTCCCATATCTTTATCTACTGCTTTTATTCATGTCCTTTAGCGTTTTTTCCTTGCCTTTTTAGAGCCTTCCACTTGAATTAAATCGCACCTCCTCGCTGGTGTTCTAATGGGTTTGTGCTGCACATGGCCGGCCCACCTAAGTCTACTTTCCCTCATCTTGTTATTGGAGCTACCCCTAAGTTCCCTCAAATACTCTATCCTTTCTTGTCTTAGCACCCATCTATCTCAGTATTCTCATCTCAGCTACACTCATCTTATGAGTATATTGTTTCTTGACTGCCTAACATTTTTTTCAAAAAAAACAAAGTCGGTCTTATAGTTGTCATATGGAACTGTCCTTTTAGCTTCATTGGTATGTGGTGATCACATAAAACTCCATTTCCACATTATTACTTCAGCCATCTAGCTCTAATTATAGGTACAACATCTTCCGTTATCTCTCTATTTTCTTAGATTATCAACCTAAGACATCGAAAATACTCTTTTAGGTATTTATTGGCCATCAAACTTTATTGCTTCCTCATTTCTACTGCTATTATTACAAAATTTACATTCCATATATTATATCTTAGTTCGGCTAATATTAATACCTTTAGATTGTAGAGCGTCCCTCACTTTGCATTGATGTTACTTCTAGCCTCATTGATCAAAATTATGTCATCCACGAAGAACATCCACCATGGTACCTCATCTTGTAAATGCCCAGATAATATTGTCCCCCACTAAACCGCAAATCAAGCAGCACAGCCACTAGCCCCTAGTTAGGAGGAAGTGCGTAAGCAAGCATGCCTTGGCCTCTTGGTAGGAGGTTCGTTGTGCCCCTCCTTTCCGGTCCGGCTGCGGTACGGCCGAAGTGTTTTGGCTAGATATTTCAAAAATTGGATTAGTGCAGTAGAATGTTCACCTTGTATATCCATGTCGAATTGCTGGATCGATGATCCAAATCAGTCTAGAATTTTTCAAACCATTTGAACCAGTGATCCAAAAATAATTAAAATGAAAAAGAAAAATAAGATTGAAATGAGGAAATTATAGGTTGAGGATTTGAGGGGAAGTCTATTATAGATTTCTCCCACTCAAGAGTGAAGAGTGTATAGGGATAATAAAGATATAGTTCAAACGTGAAGAGAGACGTGCCGAGGAAGTCACATAAGTAGAAAAAGTGCGAGCGTACGAATCGGGAAGTGGGTTTAAACAGTATCAACGGGCTTTAATCGCGTTGTCTCAAGTTCCATTTGGTCAGAATGGGCCTAGAGTACTTGCGGTAGTACCACCTATGCTTCAGATACGGTAAAGGCTTTTTATTCTCACTCTGTTAAAGGCTTTTATTCTCACCTAACACTCTAAAAACAAGAGTAAAAATAGTGCAGGGATAATAAATAGGGTGTTGTTTATATAAGGTACCAACTTTAAATAATTCAAGTTAGGCGTACCTCCAAAGCTTATCAAATGATGTATTTTTAGTGTCGAAATATTAATGATATATTTTTAGTGTCAAAATCTTAACGATGACTAGAAAAAATACTTCACATTTAATTATGAAATTTTAAACTTAAAAAAGGTACTGATCAAGATATATAGATACATGAGAATCTTGAGAATAAACAGTTTTTATAATGTATTCCAAGACATATCATTTTTCGAATTTTAAATTATTTTTTTTCACATCTGTACATTTCAGGTTTTTCAACATTAAAACAATTTTTTTTTATGAACTTTTTAGACGTATTTTTTTTATAAGCGTAAGGAGACTATAGGGATCATCTTATTACAACTAATACATTCTGGATAATATTATTTTGTTAGTTATTGTTATATATAAAATTGGAAGTATTTACAAAATGCCTATAGGTAAATTCTACAGTATTTCACGTACACCTCATCCCCATCCAAAATTCATCACACGGTCACAGTTGTCCGGTAGTATTTAAATTTTTATAATTATTGTACTAACCAGATTTATCTAAAATTTAGAGCATGTGTACATATGACCAAGTCATGCGAAAATAAAATATTTAAAAAATAATAGTCATAAAACAAAATGATGAAATTACCCCTGAAAATTTATAGGGGTATTTTGTGTAATTTTTGTCATTCAAATTATTTGTTTTATATTTTTTTTATGTGTAACTCATTAAGGCGCACACACTTACAAAATTTTAGATCATTATGAATTGTAAAAAAAATATTAAAATTCAAACATTATCAGACATATGTGACTATATGATCAACTTTGAACAATGATAAAGCTGTAGGTGAAGTACTGTAGAACTTTACCTATAAGCGTTTTATAGTGTTTTCCTTTAAGTTTATTAAACTTTTTTGTATATTTTTAGCTATTCTAGCTTAAAATATGTGAGTTTCAGCAAAGAATAATAATCTTATGTGACCCTCCTACACCCATGTGAGTAGGACCCCAAATGATCACCATCAAATTTGGCACAGATCTATAGAAAAGTCAACTCTTACACCCATCTGATAACTTTTCTGGAGATCTATGCCAAATTTAATGGTGATCCTTTGATGTCCTACTCACATGGGTGTGGGAGGGTCTCATAGTGTCAATTCTCTTCAACAAATTACATTGAATAAATTAAAAATAATTTTCAAAATAATAAAGTCATATGTAAAATTGCCTATAAGTATCTAAAATAACTTTATAATGGATAATGCCAAACAACAAACAACTCATTATAGAAAATTTTATTTCAATTGTAAATTATTAGTTATAGTGAGTGCTGTTGGATATGGTGATTATCCAAAATCACCTAACACCAGGAAATCTCATATTATGTGGGATTGTGATTGATATTAGAAATTTTTTTATAGGAAATAGAAATAAAAAATGATTAAGACTCTGGGATATATCTTCTTGATATACATGTAAAGTTTCCTATCTGGTGTGGACTCTTAACCTTATTATATATGGGATAAAAGTACAGAGAATTTATGTGCCTTATTTGGGTTACCATATGGAAAATGTGACTTCCTCTAGAGAGAGAGGCAGGAACCTCCTATGCATGAGAGGCAAGGCCTTCCTTTAGAGAGAAGAGAGCTTCCTATAGAGAGAAACCTCTCCATGTGTCTCCTATAGGCTGATTTCTTGTAGATAGGCGGTTCCCCTGAAGATTTTGGGTGGTTTCTCATTTTAGTGAGAGAAAGTCTTAGTTGCTTTCAAGTGCCTCTTCCTAGACAGTGGTTTAGCTGTGGATTAGAGATGAAAGATCGGTGGGTCATTTCAATCGGGAAAGCGGATTTAAAGGGTTTGCTCGACTAGGTTTTATTGAGGATTAGAGAGGTAACTCTCTGTCTCAAAATCTGCAATGTAACTTTCATTAGTATAGTGGATTTCAGTTTGCCATCCCTGTGGATGTAGCCCTTTTGGAGTGAACCACATAAATCTTTGTGTTTTTGTGGTGTGTGTGCTTCATATTTTATTTATCATATAATGGCTCGTGCTCTCTCCTATTTTGTTTCTAGCTGGATAAATACACAAATCTGATGGGATCTAAGTTTTGGGATTGATGTTTCCACATCTAAGAGTGTTCTTGAATTCTAACAAGTACATCTATACGTGCCCTAAAAAATACAACGGTAGCTTTTTATTTCTACGTCATAGTACAATATGCTTCTTTCAATGTTGCTTTTGAATGCCATATTACAAAAATTGAATAGCAATGGAGGGTGAAACAGCAAAATTCGGCGCCATAACATCTACTTAAAAAGTAAGGCTGTCTTTGTACGTCGTAGTTTAGGTACAATTATATAATTTATCCCTGCTTCATCACAATAAGGCTATTGCTGTAACATCCCAGTAAAATAAATTTTCACTATATTAGGTTTCCCATTCTTGTTATGCTAAAAAATTTCACTATAAATTGCACGTAAACTGACAGTATATTTAGACATACAAATATTGACCAAAACACATGTTATTTACCTAAAAATAGCTCTGAACTTAGTAAGTCAAATGATGAGGAATTATTAAGGAATTGGTAATGGATATGTAACATAGAACCATTAAGTTGATAATAATGTTTTATTATTCTAATTATGATATACATTAGAACTTATTGTCAGCATTGTTGCCCATAAATTTTTTAACATATTTAGGCTTTTTGTTGTTAATATAGTTACCAGTGGCAAAAAATGTAAATCATAATAAATACTATACTAATTAAATATATTAAAATGTCATAATTATCCAAACAATCCTTGATAAAACTGGTTAATGATAATTTTCTCTAACACACCTACTTAGCCATTGTTGGATTTGGTGCTATCCAAAATCACCCACATAATAAAATCCCATTTTATAAGGAATTGAGATTGATATTGATAAGTTTCCTAATAGAATAAAAATCCAAAAAAGATTAGGAGTCTTGGATATATCTCTTGATCTTTTGAGATATATATAAGAATTATATAAAGTTTCCTATTTATTCTTAATCTTATATATATGGGATGAAAGTGCAAAGAATTTGTGTATCCTATTTAGGATATCATATGGGAATGGTGGTTCCTCTAAAGAGAGAGGGGGTAGAGCCTCATGTGCATAAGATGCAAGGTCCTCTTAGAGAAGAGAGCTACCAATGAAGAGAAACATTGATGGTGCCTCCTGAAGATTCTTGCAGAGAGAGATGTTGGTTGGTTGTAGAGAAGCAGTTCCCATAAAGATTTTGGGTTGTTTCTATTTTTAGTTATCGAAAGTCAGTTTCTCGTTACTTTCGCGTCTCTATCTAGTGCTATCGGTAATAGTTGTCTGAAGTAAGAAGAAGGAAGGGAGAGTGGTTTAAAAGGATATGCTCGACTGTGTTTTGTCGAGGTTTATTCCAAAATCTTTGATGTAACTTTCATCGGTATAATGGATTGTAGCCCTTATGCGGTGAACCATGTAAAACTTGTGTTCTTGTGGTTATGTGTTTCATATTTTATTTTTTGTACTTTACTTTTCAAAAATTACCCATTGGGTTTAGAGCTTCCGCACATAACAAGTTTTATCATAGCCTGGTTTGGGGCTTTCAGAATGGCAATAAAAGTTTCGAATGCAAAGTTCGAAGTGGAAAATTTTGATGGTAAATTCTATTTTTCAGCAAGAATGATGAATAAATTTATTTGGCAAAAGATGAAAAATATATAAAGTTATCCAATGGATGTTGGCATGGTTAACATGTGATTTTGATATCGAGGTGGAGATTGTTGGATTGGGTGCTATCCAAAATCACCGACATAATAAAATCTCATATTATGTAGAATAGAAATAGAAATCCAAAAAGGATTGGGACTCTTGGATATATCTCTTGGTCTTTTGATATATAAGTAAGATTTAAATGAAGTTTTTTATTTATTCATAATCTTATATATATGGGATGAAAGTGCAGAGAATTTATGTACCGTATTTGGGTTGGGTCACCATATGGGAATGGTAGTTCCTGTAGAGAGAGAGGGGGGCAGAGCCTCCTGTGCATAAGATGCAAGGTCCTCTTAAACAAGAGAGTTTCCTATTAAGATAAACATTGTTGATACCTCCTGAAGACTCCTACGTAGTGAGATACTTCCTGAAGACTCCTGCAGAGTGAGAGGGTGTTTTCATGTAGAGAAGCGATTCTCATGGAGATTTTGGGTTGTTTCTCCTTTTAATTAGAGAAAGTAAGTTTCTCGTTGCTTTCGCATATCTATCTTGTGTTGTTGGTAATGAAATAGTAATTTAAAAGGGTTTGCTCGACTATGCTTTTGTCGAGGTTTGTTCCAAAATCTTTGATATAACTTTCATTTCAATTTGCCGTACCTGTGGTTGTAGAATGGGGTTCCATTTTATCACTTATTCATAAATAGTAACATGCCAAACTAATCATGTGCAAAGAGTTCCATTTTATCATTTGTTCAAGAATAATAACGTGCCAAACCAATCACGTAAAAAAATGATCCAAATTTACTAGAGCAATTGATAGAAAGATATGTCTAAAAATGGCCTTTAAAAGTAATGTTTTTTGACTCAAGTCCACACAACATAGCGGACTTACCCGGACTCACCTCCTTGGCGAATAGAGTTACTATGACGGTCCCCATATAACTCAAGGTATATAAGAAAAATTGAAAGAATATTTACAAAATACATAGCAAATGAAATTGATATGTAAAATTTTTATTTGTGGTTTGGACTTTTTGGTAAAGATTAGTGAGTTTTTCTAACATATACCCTACTTTTATATTTTCCTCTTTTTGTAGATTTCTTTAAAAAATGTCGGAAACTATAAATTAATTTTTTAATCCATATTTTGATATATATATTTTTAAGATTATTTGGATTTTTTTAATGTATATTTTATATAGTTTTAAGATTATTTGTATTGTTAGGTTCTTTTTTGGTGTTATACGAATATTATTTTAATTTTATTTTAATTTTTTTTTTTTAAGTTTTTTGGGCGAAGGCCGAATGGCTGGCTCTAGGCAACTCTGCAAAACACTATTCAAGAGCATAATTCATTTAATTATTATAGTAAGAGGTTCCGAGAATGCTGATATGTTCTTTTTCCTTTCTTTCCTTTTTTTTCTTTTTTTTTTGCAAAGTACGTAGTTCTGGCTCCGTGGGTGCTGGGAAGCTGCTATAGCTTCTTCCCGGGGGGAGAGAAGAACAGGGATTTATCCAATTTTCTCATACTTCCACTCATGTTATCCAGACTGGCTCATAACCAGTTATGGATCTCTCTCTCCCGCTTCCAAACTGCGAGGAGCAAACATATAATACTCAGCAAGGGCCTTGAGTTTCAGCAGGTTGACAGAGAAAGAAACTGGTATGCAAACATTACTCAATATCATGCTTTTAGTATCTGTTTATTTGGAGACTAGCCATGTCCTTTTTTTTTCTTTCCCCCATTTTTTGACTCCATGTTTTTAGTGCAATATAGACTCGAGTGCTGTATGATTTGTGTGTTAGCACACCAAGGACATGGTATCTATTTTTGATATTTTAAAAACCTGGATGTTTCTTCTTGACATTTCGGATTTGAAATCTCACATTGAAAGCAATTAATGGCGCCTAAAACCCCATCTCAATTTTCCTTTAATTGGTGTACGTACTTGAGGGCTTAATTTTGATGTTGATAGTTTTTACACTTATTTAAATGTCAAATATTGAATATATTGATTGCTTTATCATTTGAATGATGGGTGCGGTTTGTATAGAGCCGAGGCTCTAAACAATCAAATTAGAGCCCACTTTCAAATACTGTTTAGAAATATAGTTTCAATATTGGAAACTTTTGTTATAGCCTTAAATTATATTTTCATCTTTAGTTATAAACTTTAAAGCTTCAAAAATAATGTAGATCGAGTAGATCTTTGAAAACTTAAAAATTGACCGTCCAAAAATGCGTTATAAGAGCATAAATTATAAACTCGAAATCCAAAATAATCATCATGTGATTTTAAAGTAACATTTCCGCCGCGAACTTTTTTAACCAGGGAATACAATATATACACTCTTGAGATTTATATTTCTACGTCATATCTTTTTCTATTTCCTTTTAGGTTGCTAAGGTGGACAGGTGCCTTTCTCGTGGTCTCCTAGGTCCAAATTGTTAATTTGTTCAGATGAGTAGAACACCTAAAGTGGATTTTATGACTCAAAATTTTAAAATCTCCTTTGTTAAGAGAACTGATTTGGACCTCATAAAACCTGCAATATGAGCACGCATAAAATGGACACAGCTGGCTTCTACGTCCGCAGTGGACACAAAAGGTTCACAGGCACCTTTAATGTTTCAGATTGAACCATCCTCATCCAAGAGCTGAAAATAAATTTGATTTTAATTTTTTATTTAAAATGCTATTATTCTGAAATTTGAGTTTTACCTTAATTTTTATAATTAAAATTAAATAAAAAAGTAATAACTATTTTGTATAAAAAATATTAATCAAAATAAATTTAGGAGTATTTTAGTCATTTTTATTTAACATACTTTTGTAAAAGTAAACCTACACCTTAAGTTTTTTAAAAATTAAACCGACAACTTAAAAATCAAATTAATATTTTCTTTCATAAAATAAAAGTCAAATATTAAATCAATTATTGGCCATTAGATATAGGCTTGTGAAATCTTAAAAGGGTGCTTATGCACGCTTCCACCCCGTCGACACATCATGTGCATGTGATATTTCTCCAAATGGACATTCCACGGTCAAACTTGGAGTGGCATTTGATTTATAGAAATTTCATGATATCAATTTTATATTAAAAAAATGACATTAAAGATGTTTTTTGAGTTTTGGGTCAATCAAACACTCTCTCATGGTGTTTTGTGTGCAGGACCAAATATATAAGGTGTGGTCCCACGGGAACGCCAGATAAAACAATTCCATTTTGCAAGACTCTAAATCTGTTGAGGGCTACTAATTTATTTGTTTTGGAATTTGGCAGGGATGACCAGATTATATTCAATGGCATATTGTTCTATTTGGGGAGCTTATATTTTCCAGGGGGATCCAACCTGCCCCTGTGGAACATCAAAGGAGTGATCATAACCATTATTTGCCACATTGGGCCTGTTGAGTTCTTATATTATTGGGCACACAGGGCACTTCACCACCACTTCCTTTATTCTCGTTATCACTCCCATCACCATTCCTCCGTGGTCACCGAGCCCATCACATGTAAGTTCTCTCTCTCTCTCTCTCTCTCTCTCCAAAATCACCTCACTCAATTTGGTAGAGCCCTTCGACTTCCACTACCTTGCGACAAAGAATGAAATAGCCGGTATGTGCCTAAACAATAATAACCGTATGTCCGAAAAGACTCCGGAAAGTTATGTAACATTCGTACAGTGCGCTCCCTTAGGAGCATGAATTTGGCACTCGCATGAATGCATATAGACTAATGCTTGATGTTTGTTTGAGCAGCGGTGGTGCATCCCTTCGCAGAACATATCTTATACTCCTTCCTGTTTGCAATAGCACTTTTAACAACGCTCTACACAAGGACCGCCTCTATTATTTCCTTGGTTGCCTATATTACATATATCGATTTCATGAATAATATGGGGCATTGCAACTACGAGTTCATCCCAAAGTGCCTCTTTCAACATTTTCCCTTCCTCAACTACATCATGTATACTCCATCGTAAGTTCTATACCTCTTAAAACAAATTTATGAGTTTGAGGTAATGGTGCTCAAATAAATATTAGACAGGTCATTTTCTTAAAAGGAGTATGGATACCAACGGGCCAGGCCGCCGGCACTAAAAAACTTGGGCATAGGCCACAAAATATAGCATGAGGGCTGGGCTATGGCCAATATATGGACGGCCCAGTCAGCCCTTATCTCTTTACTGATTGAACCTGGTCTGGCCCTTAGGGGAACAGGGCCGAGCTAGGTCCAGGGCTAGCACCGCCTTGGCCCGGCTGGTTACTAGCCCTGGAAACGAGTTAATCACCTTGTCCTTTTCTAATGAATCATTAATACTTCAAGGGCAAAATTTTAGACTCTAATAGTTTACTTGTCTAAATTAATTTTGGCTCAAAGGGATTTTTTTTTTTTTGGGGTCATTTTTTTTGTAACGAAGAGGCGTAATCCTCACTTTGTAATTCAAACTTTTGTTATTGTTCTTGGGAAATAATGAAGTGTTGTATTCCCAATAAAATTGCAAAATTTTATGCTCCAAATTTCTTTGTTCCATTTCACGTTGATGCTCAGCAAATCCTTGAAAAGTATACAGTAAGATCGTTTATTCATTCTAAAAGAAGATTATTATCATCCGGAGACATTAGATCTGGAATAAGGAGGCTGGGGGTGTGCAAATGATAGACTTGAAAGTCGAGGAAAAAAATTTTCATGAGCTCTGTGCCATACACAGCCTAATTTCAGTTCTAATGGCAGTAGATGATTGTGACCTTGTAGCAAAAGTGAACAGCCCTATAATATACTATCCCTAGAAACAATATGAGTCAATTGATTGGAACGATATACTTTCTACACAATCTTAATTGTATTTCTTTACTTAAAAATAATAATTTCTTCATTAGGTCTTTGTTTTTCATATTGGATCTAACCCTTCATTTTAGTTACAAGAGGAGCTCTCTTTATTCATATATAACAGGTTCCATTCACTTCATCACTCAAGAGTCCACACCAACTTTTCTCTCTTCATGCCAATATATGATTACATATACAATACAGTTGACAAGTCTACAGATGCGGTATATGAGAGTGCTATAGAGGGGAGAGAGGAGGCCATAGATGTTGTCCATCTCACTCATCCAACTACCCTTCACTCCATCTACCAAATGCGCCTAGGATTTGCATGTTTGGCTGCCCAACCCCAAGATCGCAAATGGTATCTATGGTTACTTTGGCCAATCACCGTTGGATTAATGTCACTAATGTGGATTTTCGATCGTACGTTCACCGTGGAGAAGAACAGATTGGAGAAACTCAACACTCAAACATGGGCAATTCCCAGGTTTACCTTCCAGGTGATGCATCTTCTTTATGAGTTCTTCTATGCTAACAATATAATGATAAAAGGTATGTTTCAAACAATTAATTGACTTTCTTTGTAGTCTAGGAAAACTACTGTAATATGATGGGGAAAACATCGATTTCTGCTGCACAATATGTAACAAAAAAGCTCAAAAAGTTGTGCAGTTCGTGAACACTTGAAAATGAACCATCTAGGTAATATGTTACGAGATACACTATTCTTACAATATAAAATCTATTTTTTTTCATATCCATGGTTATCGATGCAAAATTATCGATTTGAGGGGTTTCTATCATCATAACAACCTTCTTAGGCAGGATTTTGAAGTGCGGCTTTACATATTTTTTTTTTTAAAATAAGGACTAGGACTTATATAATCCTATACCTATTTAATAGGAGACAATTGCAAGCCATTGAAAAGAAACTAATTGATTGACAAAGATTTTCCATCGTAATCCGTTCGAATATTTATTCTCATATTACTTGAGCATTGCAAAAGCATTTCCTGTCCATTTCACACAATGAAAGGTGATATTACTATAAAACATCATATATATGTTAGTCTCAACTAATGGAACGGCTGTTAACTTTCAATTGTGTTTTGACAAGCAGTATTCCTTGAAATCACAACATGAAGCAATCAACAAATTGATAGAGGATGCCATAATTGAGGCAGAAAAAAGGGGTGTGAAAGTGCTAAGTCTAGGGCTTCTAAATCAAGTGAGGTCCTTCTTGTTTATCGCATATTACATTGAATATGGTAATGGAAAAAACATATGGTGGAAGAAGAGATCTCTCTAACTCATGTCATTGATTGAAACACAGGATGAAACTCTGAATGCAAATGGGGAGCTCTATTTTGAGAAGCTCAAGGGTCTAAAAATTAAGCTAGTGGATGGATGCACACTTGCTGCTGCATGCGTACTAAACTCAATTCCTCCAAACACAAGTGAAGTCTTAATCCAAGGTCCCCTTTCAAAGACAGGCTATGCCGTTGCCATGGCCTTGTGCAGAAGAGGCACAAAGGTTTCAATTTTTCTCACTTAATCTTTAATCTTGTATGTATTAAATTCATAGGTTCGAGTTAAATCCTGTGTGTAAGTCCATTTTTCTCTCCCATAAAGTCTTATGCATTCGTTGTTTTTTGTTTTTTGTTTTTCTCATAATTTACAAACTTAGCAGATTTTGCTTATAATGGTGGAATATAGGTTATTACTGAGTGCCCTGATCATCTTGAAAAATTGAGAATGCAAATCTCCATACAACATCAAGCTAATCTTATTCATGCTCCCGGATGTCATTGCAAGGTATCGACCAAAACATTGTTTGCTACCTTTTGATATATACATCTCATTGTTATTGTTGTTGTTGTTGTGCTTGCTACCTTTTGATATATACATCTAACTGTTGTTGTTGTTATTATTATTATTATTTTCTTCTTATTATTATTTTATAATTATTATTTTCTTATTATTATTATTTTATTATTATTATTTTCTTGTGACAGAATTCTTGATCTTTCGTGCTCCTTCATTTAGGAGACAATAAATCTTGGTGCATAATTTTTGTTCCATAAAAACTCAAGAAAAGAATTTCCTATTTTATTTAGTTATTTATTTACGCATGGCTGAGCCCCTGTCTTGTGGGGGCCAGGGACCGTAAAGGGTTCACTTCCTTACCTTCAAGAATTTACTTATTTTCTTTTCTAGATTCCGGAAATGGAGACAAAAATTATGTTCCAATATTAAAAGAAGCAGCTAGATTCCTTGGTTAAACCAAAAATTTTAACTCAAGTTTGGTAAAATTCAAACGAAAGGAACTAAATGAAAATTCTATTGCTTCTTTCATTCCACTTGTCTATGAATACTTTCGCAACATGTTTGTGTCGAAATAGGGCCTAAACATGAATAGCACGAGCACATGTGAACTTGTTTTAACTTTTAACCATATGATAGAACAACACTATTATACTTACACCTAAGAGGGTGGTCCAAACTCGAACATCGCTCGACACCCATATTTTTGTAACTTCACCAAATTATAGAGCCAAAATTTTCATATTAGAAAGGTTTTGTTAGGGTATTATGACGAATAGTTTTTTATTGCACTGAATACTTTTGGACACCTTGTATTTTTTTTTTTGTACCATAAAACTTTTCAAAAGCGCATTTTTCATCATTAAGATGCGTAGAAATGGTATTTTATTAGTTGTTAAAAATAAATAATTGTTCCATGCGGGTGGTGTCACACCTCATATAGATGATATAATTCGGCAATATAATTAATAAATATTTTTCTTATCAAAAATTCTATTTTACTCATGATTAATTATCTAATATACCCCTAGACAAAAAAGCTATTAACTATGAGGTAAGGGTATTAAGTGCAAAGAAAATATTGAGTATAGTAAGAATATACTGATATATAGCAGTACACTGACAAAAGCCTTAATAGTAGTTCTTCTTAAATACAGAGCCAAAT
Source organism: Amborella trichopoda (assembly GCF_054954075.1). Classification (NCBI taxonomy): domain Eukaryota; kingdom Viridiplantae; phylum Streptophyta; class Magnoliopsida; order Amborellales; family Amborellaceae; genus Amborella; species Amborella trichopoda. The sequence continues at coordinate 5,494,585 of NC_142342.1, read as the reverse complement.
TGAGCACAGCTTATGAAGATTAATGTTTTTGCAGGTATGGTTAGTGGGAGATAGAATGAATAATGAGAAAAAGGCCCTCAGGGGTACAATCTTTATTCCTTTCTCACAGTTCCCTCTCAAGATAATGCGCAAGGACTGCATTTATTTGTCCACCCCAGCCATGATAGTACCATCCAACTTGGAGAACATGCACGCTTGTGAGGTAACAATTCAAATTTTTCACCCCAATTTTATCTCCGATTGAGTAGTTTTCGACGTCAATACCACCATTAATCGACTCCTTTCTTCGTATCCCCTTTACAACCGCCTAAAGTTCCGACCGTTCCTTTGGAGAATATACCCTATGAGACCTAGATTGACACCTTAGAGTATCCCACCAAACCCTTGAAACTTGTCCAAATCATCCAAAGACCTTAACCATCTTAAATTAGATGGTAAGAACACTCATGGTCCAAGAAAAATCAAATCCGAAATTCTGATTGAAAGATATGGGCCAAAATATTATTAAAAAAAGGCCATATAATGATTAATCTTTCTCATGTTGTCCATATATGCGGTTTCAACACTTTATATCTTTCAAAAGTTTTCCATTTGATTTCATTAAATAAAGGAAATATACACAGCAAGCTTATGTACTTTTAGTACAAGGAGGTCACAAGAAACCAAGTAGCTATCAATGCTCTTAGTTTTGAACCAAAATAGTCGATCAGTACCTAGTTGACGATCTTCAAAATAAGCTCTCTAAATCTATATCACTTGACTGGTTGTGATTAATCTGTACTTTTCAAACCACTCTCTTTGAGCGCTGACCATCATTTACACATTCACATCTCAATTCCATACAATCCCCCCACCACCACTCCAACCACAACCAAAAATCTTGTGGTTTAAGGACGCAAATTTTGCATTTAAACATAGTAAAGTTTTGGTGTGTTGCCAAACCCATCATAAGACATTACATTTGTAGCACAACTTACATTTAATTTAGAATGCTAGACCACTATTGGATTTGGTGCATGTAAGGAAATCTCATATTTTGTGGTATTGATTGATATATTCTCATACTATGTGGGATTGAGATATTCCTATATTTTATGGGATTGAGATTTATATTGATAAGTTTCCTAAAGGAAATATAATCCGAAAAGATTAGGACTCTTGGATTTATCTCATGGTATTGAGATATCTGTAACATAAATAGAAAATTTCCTATTTACTATGGACTCCAAATATTATATAGATGGGATGAAAGTGCAGAGAATTTATGTGCCCTATTTGGGTCACCATATGAGAATGGTGGTTCCTCTGCAGAGAGAGAGGGAACTAGAGCCTCCTGTGCATAAGATGCAATTTCCTCTTAGAGAGAAGAAAGCTTCATTTAGATATTGCGATGGTGCCTCTTTTAGACTTCCGAAGATTGAGAGGTTTGTTTGTTTCTTGTAGAGAAGCGGTTCCCATAGAAAAAGTCAGTTTCCCGTTGTTCTCGCGTCTCTATCTTGTGTTGCTGGTAATGGTTGCCAGAAGTAAAGAGAAGGAAGAGATAGTGATTTAAAAATGTTTGCTCGACTTGGGTTTTTTACCGAGGTTTGTTCCAAAATCTCATTTCGTACAGTGGATTGCAGTTTGCCATGCCCATGGATGTAGCCCTTCTCGTACTTTATTTGTCAAAAAATCAACCTGTCGGATTTAGAGCTTCCGCGCACTACAATCACTTGGATTATCTATTTTAATATATCAATTTGTACTCATTTTCAAAAAAAATTCACATTAGTGAAATTTCCTTGTCATTTCTTATGGTCTGTGTATATGTAATGCAGAATTGGCTTCCAAGGAGGGTGATGAGTGCATGGCGAGTTGGTGGGATTTTGAACGCCTTGGAAGGATGGGCGACACACGAATGTGGGGACACAATGCTTGATCCAGAAAAAGTTTGGTCCTCTGCTCTAAATAGAGGTTTCCTGCCATTTGACAGCGACCATAATTCACAACCTTAATAGGGGCCTTTTGTGCCATAAAGTAAAAGTAGGTTTGTTCAAACTTCTGCTGCTTTGTGGAGAAACATCTTGAGTTTGAGAGATAGTGTTAGTGTATGGATATCTCTTATCATCTACTTCATAAGTATTCTACAATAATGGAAAGAACCTCAAAACTTAAGTATAATATGAGAAGCAATTAGTGAGCATTACATTGCTAATTTTATTTTTTATCCCTTATTAGTTAACAAATGTTTTTACGGATTGATTTTTGTACACCTTCTTTTCTTTTCTTTTCCTTTTTTTTTTCTTTTAAATTATATTAGAAAAACTTGTCTCCTGGTGCTTATTGCCATTGTTTTAGTTCAAAATACATAGAAAGTTTTTCATTATCGTAATGAGCAATGATAATTTGTTCGTTGGTTTGTAAACAATAAAAAAGAAATTGTTACATTTAGGTTCATGAATAGTTGTTACATTTAGAGTCATGAATACTTTCAACTAGGGTGTGCCAGATATTTGAAAATGCTCGCGAGGGAAAGATTCTTTGACTTTGAGCATAGACAATGGTGATAGGAAAGAATGCTCATTGTCGCCCGTTCTTATGAATTAGTGGCAATGGGACAATAACGGCCTACTGCTAATTAGTTACAAACGTATATGTTTGGGTTGTTACAAATAAGATACAATGGGATATTATTGGGCTATTTATAAAATTATGGGAATCTTTTCCATCTTACCCTTTATACCCCGGCAAGCTGAGCAGGGGCAGCTGTGCTCAGCTTGGCACACAACAGAACAAATCGAGCAGTCCTTCGTAAAAATATTAGGGCATGTTTTCAATCTTCTTCTTCACATATCTACAAGGGGTATACCATGCCCCATTAGAGCTATTCACCCCTTTTATCTCCATCACCCCTTTTTTCTCCATGACTGTGAACGAAGGATTACTACCTTTTAAAAGACCTCAGGGAAGAGGTAACGCAGAGATAAATCCCCTAACTATTTGTCATACCAAAATAACTTATTTTCTCCATTTCCCACCATCGTGTATCGTGTGATGTTGTGGAAGGTAAATAGGCCTGCAATAGTCGATCCACTTCCAACCTGTAGACAAAGATGACCTATTACTTGGGCATTTGATTAAACCATTTGTCTTATAAATACCATATTTTTCTTTAAGATCAAGTCACCAGAAAGACCGGTTATTTCATGATATCTCCACCACCATTTTATGAGAAGGCTGGAATTCATGATTTTGATCTTCCTTACCCCTAGTCCTCCTTCTTTTTATAATAGCACAACATTGATCCCATTTGATAAATGTAACTTCCTTTAATTGTCATAGCCTCCCTCGTAAGAATGTTCTCATGATACCCTCCAACCCCCTCGCAACCTGTCTAGTCATGCTAAACAAAGCTATATAAACAATTGAGTTGCAGAAGGTGGACTTAATTAACTTCACTCTCACTATAGGTAAAGGCACGTTGAATTCCACAAGTCTAATTTCTTAATAAATATCTTGATAGTTAGATCGCAAATAGAGTGAGAAAGATGACCATCCATTAATGGAATTCCCAGATATTTACAAGGCAAGTTCTCCACTTCACAACCTAAGACCCTCGCCAAATGTTTTACCAAGTTTTCTGCACACCCCCCTATTCCAACCATGTTTTCTGCGCACCCCCCTATTCCAATCAAATAGGTCTTTGAAAAATTAACCTCAAGACCCGTGACCAACTCCATGTATTTCAGAAAAATCCATAGATTTTTTATTTCCCCCTCTTTTGTATTACAAAAGATAATGGTGACGTCTAGATATTCCAAGTGTGACACCATTAAGCCATTGTAACAATCTGAAATCCATAATAGTCCTCAGTCCACCACATATCTAAACATAACGCTAAAACTTCCAACTACAGTAGTGTAAGCAAAAGTTGATAATGGGTCTCATTGCCTTAATCCTCTCAAAGCTTTAAAGGAACCAGAGGCTTTCCCATTAATCAAAATAGAGAAGTGAATAGAAGAGAGACAATCCAAAATCCATAATCTCCACCTTCGATTGGAGGCCCATTCAGACCATAATTTTGTAAAACACCTGCCAATCAACTTTGTCAAATGCCTTCTCTATGTCCAGTTTGCAAATGAGATCTGGCTTGCGCTCTTTAGTTCTAGAATAGATACATTCTTGCGCAACTAGGATACTATCCATAATTTTTCTATCTTTAAGGAATATTGATTGAGGGCCTTCTATAACTATATGAAGCACCTATCATAGTCTGATGGCTAATACTACTTTCATTAATTTATATTAACTACCCAGAAAACTAATAGGTATGATATCGTTAACTTGTTCAATCACTGTTTTCTTGAAAACAAAAGCAATGGAGGTAGAATTTATGGCCAAAGTAATCTTCCCTATAGCATTGAAAATCCTCCAATAGTACAAACAAATATTCTTTTAGGACATCCCAGAAGTTGTGAAAAAATGCCAATGGAAAACCATATGCCTCCGGTGCCTTATCTTTACTCAGACCTAAAATTGCATCCTTATTATCTTGCATCTCAAATCTTCTTTCCAACCATATAGCAGATTCCTCCAGTTATTTGGCAAAATGCACCAAATTGATGGAAAAAGGCTTCCTTCTCGAATATCTTTATATATATATATATATATATATATATATATATATATATATATATATATATATATATATATATATATATATATATATATTTCATAAAAGTTGTCTTCTTCTTGTTTAATAACAAGAATGATTCTCAATGCAAATTTAAATTGGATTTCCGAGTTTAATAAATGGAAAAAGATTTGGTTTGTGCAACGCGAAACAGAACAATATCTGCTCTACCCCATTTGAACCCATTTTCTCTTGGTCCCTGTTAAAATATTGATAAAAGTTTTGGGAAGAAATTGCAGACGATAAATTTTAAAAGAGAAAATGCATGTAACCCTAATTCACATGAGCAATACACTCAAACCCTAATTCTGTTTGGAAACTGAATTAAAGGTCTTCTTACAAAAGGGAATGATGCATGTCCATTGAAAATAAAGAAGGACCAGATCAGTTCTGGCAATTTTCATCGGCTAATTCATCAAACCCCTTACCCTTACTAAGAGACCTAGAATTAAAAAGTCAACGCATGGCTCTTATAACCTGGCTGTGGGGCCTTGGGCCTATAGGATCAGGCTACCAAGACTAAGGGCTGGGTGGGACCTGCTCGTTGACCGCACATGGATTATTGGACTTGGCCTGACCCTTGGGCCTTAGATCTTGGATTTTTTGTAGCAGCGGCAATGGGTCGGGTCGAGTTTGGGTCCGGCTTTGAAAACAATTATGAAAAACAATTATGCCATCAAAATCCAGACCCAGACCAGATTGAACCCACCCAAAAATAAAAAATACATATATTTAAATGTCATGTTATATATATATATATATATATATATATATATATATATATATATATATATATATATATATATATATATATATATATAATCTAAACTTCACAACCATTCACATTACAAAGGTTAAAGATAGAAAGAGCTGTGACAGGTAGATTTAATGTAGTCTATTTTTTAAAAAAAATTACTTTTTGTGATAGCTTCATCATTAAGTAAAGGTAATTTTGTAAATATTACTACAAGATAATGGGTACTTTTGTCATCTCCATAAAGGGTAAAATTGAATTTTTTACTAAAAAACAAGGGCACTCTACAAATAAAATTCCAAGATACTAACTTTCAAAATTTCATTGTACTTTTGTAATGCCCTTGCTTAATTTAATAGGTAACTTAATGGTTAAGTCTCTTAACCATTAAGTAAGGGCGAATTTGAAATTTTTACAAAAGTACAATGACATTTTGGAAGTTATTGTCCTGAAAGTTTATTTGTAAAGTGACAATGTCTTTTATTAAAAATTTCAATTTTACCTTTTATAGAGATGACGAACATACCATTTGTCTTGTAGTGATATTTACAAAATTGCCCTTACTTAATGATGAAGATATCACAAAAACAAATAGTTTTTTTTTAAAAAAAATACTACAAAACTAGTAAATCCACTGTTCACAACTCTCTCTATCTTTAAATAAAAATTTCAGTTTTATCTTTTATGGATTGGGTACTTTTAATTCTATGTGTATACTTGGATATGTTTGCTTCTCATGGTTAGGCTATTTGTGATGCTCTCTCTATTATTATTTTTTATGGATTGGGTACTTTTAATTCTATGTGTATACTTGGATATGTTTGCTTCTCATGGTTAGGCTATTTGTGATGCTCTCTCTATTTTTTTTTAAGTAAAAATTTCAATTTTACCTACAGTACTTTTGATTCTATGTGTATACTAGGATATGTTTACTGAATGGTTAGACTATTTGCGATGTTGAGAGGTAGCTGTACTTTAAATTCTATATGTATACTTGGATATATTTGTACTTTAGTATATACGATATTAATGAGTAGGATCAATTGAATGGCTTGTTCACAATCTAGAAAAATAGATGTTATGAAAAAACACTCTTTAATCTTTGCTAGAACATCCACTCATTAATCTTTGCTAGAAACATCCAAATCATATGAAAAAAAACTACATAGCATATTACAATTTTTAATTTTAAAAGTTTTTCTTTTCTATATATACCCTGAGTTGCATACACAACTCGGTGTTACTCGGCCTTCCAACTATCAATTTTGGAAGATATTCATACCAGAACAACTTATTCATAGCCCTGTCAATGTCTGTGAATGTAAAACTCCCAAACCCATCAAATCTTTGGGATGAAACTCCCTTTTAAATAAAGACTTCCATTTTTGGGTTATTCAAGGGCTGCTTGATGCAACACTAGATACTAACAAATTTAACCACCTTCAAAAAGCCCTAGAATCACAAACCCACCATTAAAATGAATCTAACCATGAAAAGAATGAGACCAATTGCAATAACAACTGTGCTCAATTCACATAATCTTGAAATCTTCATCCTGATCATAAAGCATCCCAGAGCAAATGTCATCGAGTGAGTCGTTACGAGGAAATCCAAATGAACCTCCTTGGACGAATTCGGCTTTCACAGAGCCATTTTCAAATAATGGTATCACAGGATTCAGGTCTCCATTGCTTCCTATCATGGGATTCTGGCTACCTAGGTCTCCACTGCTTCCTATCATAGGATTCTGGCTATACAATAATCCCTTGTTTCCTTCCTCCATCTAAAATCTTTTAGAGTGAAATGATTTCCATTGTTAATTGGAGACCATTCATTGTTACCTGGTGCCCCATTATAGTCTGCTTGGTGGGCCCCATTGGTGTAGATTCTGTGGGCTGCATTGTCGCCATAGAACTTTCCCCTGCTTCCTATCATGGAGTATCCCATGTTTCCTTCCTCCGTTCTGTGATAACTTTGCATAAAACCATTTTCATAATTACTTGACTCCCCACTGTAGCTTGCTTGGTGGGCCCCACTAGTGTAGGCAGTGAGGGCTCCACTTTCATAGCTCATGTGGTCTTAACCGGCAAGGTCTAGAAAACTTGAGTGGGTCCTGCTTCCACCATAGGTGGCATGGGCCCCACTGCCAGGATGGTTTATGTGGTAACTGCTAGCATGGTTCGATTCGACCCTCTTACCATAGCCTGAGTACGAATAAGAGTACCCATGGGTACCATTTGTTGGAACTTCAAAGTTGGGGATAGCCAAAGTTGGAGGTGGAATGTGTAGGGTTGGTGGGACTTTAATGCATCTAGGCAAAGTCTGTCCTGTGATGGTTGGGGTTTCATGAATCATGCTTGCATTAAACATGTTTTGAGAATCATTAATTCTCATCTCTCTGCCCAAGCCCGTGTTGTGCATGAATTGAAGGTTATTGGTGGTTGGGTTTTCACGAATCATGTTTGCTGCATTAAACATGTTTTGAGAATCATTACTTCTCATCTCTCTGCCCAAGCCTGCGTTGTGCACAAATTGAAGATAATTTGTTCTCATGTCTCTTCCCAAATTTACACTGGGATCCACGCAACCGGTTGTTTCAAGTTGGAATCTACTAGCAGCATCAAGTTGGAATCTAGTAGCAGCATCAACCTCGCTGGCTTCCATGAGCACGGTATTTTTTACTGCAGGAAAGTCCATAAAAATGAGGAGTTAATTGAGATATTTGCATAGACTAAATCGGAAAAAAAGTACACATAAATTTGGTTATGGTATGACGGTTCAGGAACGAGTTTTGGACAAAAATATCAAAATATCAAGTAGCTCTCTTAGTCTCTCTCCAAGAGACTCATTGGATGTGAGGTAAGACACTCACATCCCTAAGTTTAAATCCATAAGCAGTATTCCATCCCTAATAATAAATCATATCATGTTGTTCCCAATCTATGCCTTAAGCCTTTGTCCTTTAAGTGTATTCCATCAAGCATTCCATCTCTAATAATAAATCATATCATGTTGTTCCCATTCTCATAAACCCATGAGCGCAGAAATTATGCAAAAAAAGAAATTAAGCACTAAGCGCTAAGGGCTTAAATATGCAAAAAATGAAATTAAGCACTAAGTCCTAAGAGCTTAAATGTGCAAAAACAATGAATTTGCACAGATGGTAAGAAGAAATTATGCACTAAACGCTAAGGGATTAAATGTGTAAATAATAAATCCCTAATAATAAATCATATCATGTTGTTCCCATTCTCATAAACCCATAAGCGTAGAAATTATGCAAAAAAAGAAATTAAGCACTAAGCACTAAGGGCTTAAATATGCAAAAAACGAAATTAAGCACTAAGCGCTAAGAGCTTAAATGTGCAAAAACAGTGAATTTGCACAAATGGTAAGAAGAAATTACGCACTAAGCGCTAAGGGCTTAAATGTGCAAAGACAATGAATTTGCATAGATGGTAAGAAGGCACGCCTATGAAAGCTTAGCTTTTGAATGTGTTAGAGTGATAGAGTGAGCTTGGCAGTAACTAATGTTTTAAAAGAGTGATAGAGTGTGTTGTTTTAAAAGAGTGATAGAGTGTATTGTTTTAAAAGAGTGATAGAGTGTGTTAGAGAGTGTGTTGTTTTAAAAGAGTGATAGAGTGAGCTTGCAGTAACCAATGTTTTAAAGACCCATCCACCTTGGGTCTAGGCGGCGGGCAAAAGAGTGATAGAGTCTTTTAAAAGAGTGATAGAGTGTGTTAGAGAGTGTGTTGTTTTAAAAGAGTGATAGAGTGAGCTTGCAGTAACCAATGTTTACCATCCACCTTGGGTCTAGGTGGGCGGGCGTCAAAAAATCCACATGTTTTAAAAGACCCATCCACCTTGGGTCTAGGTGGGCAAGGCAGATTTTTTGGCGGGCGAGCGTCCAAAAATCCGCCTGCGGACGCCAGGTGCCTAGGCGGGCTAGGCGGATGTACCTGGATGGGCGCCCGGCCGGCTAGGACGCCAGGTGCCCAGGCGGGCTCGGCAGATGTACCTGGACAAGCGCCTTAGCGGGCTAAGCGGATGTGGCACCTGGCATCCGCAAGTGGATTTTTGAACGAGCGCCCAGCAGGCTAGGCGGATGTACTTGGACGAGCACTGAGCGAGCTTGCGGATGTACCTGGATGGGCACCCGGCGAGCTAGGCGGATGTGGCACCCGGCGTCTGCAGGCGGATTTTGGACACTCCCGGCAGGCTAGGCGGATGTACCTGGATGGGCGCCCGGCAGGCTAGGCAAATGTACCTGGACAGGCGCCTGACGGGCTAGGTAGATGTATCTGGATGGGAGCCCAAGCGGTATCTGGGTGGGCCAGGCGGATGTACCTGGACGAGCACTCAGGAGGTACCTGGGTGGGCCAGGCGAATGCACCTGGACTGGTGCCCAGGCGGTACCTGGGTGGGCCAGGCGGATGTACCTGAAAGAACGCCAAGGCGGTACCTAGGTGGGCCAGGCAGATGTACGTGGACGGGTCCTCAGAATGTACCTAGGTGGGCCAGGTGGATGTACCTGGACGGGCACCCAGGCGGTACCTGGGTGGGCCAGGCGGATGTACCTAGATAGGCGTGCAGACGGTACCTGGGTGGGCTAGGCGGATGTACCTGAACGGGCCCACAGGCGGTACCTAGGTGGGCCAGGCGGATGTACCTAGACGGGCGCCCAGGCGGTACCCGGTGGGCCAGGCGGATGTACCTGGACGGGTGATCTGGGGGTACCTGGACGAGCGCCCTGGCAGTATCTAGTTGAACTAAACGGATGTACCTAGACGAGCGCCCAGGCAGTACCTGGGTCGGCCAGGTATCGCTTGGGCACCTGGGCGGGGTGGATGTACCTAGATGATCGACGGTACCTGGGTGGGCCAGGGAGAATATTTTTAGTTTTTTTTTTAAATTTCAGAGCTTTTTAAATTACGGGGCCCCCACACAGCCAGGATGTACCTGGGTGGATATTTTTTGTTTTTTTTTTAAACTACGGAGTGCCCACTTAAGCAGATGTACCTGGGTGGATATTTTTTGTTTTTTTAAATTATGGATATATTTTTTTAAAAATTATAGATATTTTTTGTTTTTTTTAAATTACGGAGTGTTTAAGGTTAGGCGTTGGCCTAGCGTTCCTAGCCTTTTTTAAATCCGTGGATTCCCTAGGCGCGGCGCCGGAGCGTTTTTTGAAATATTAGCAGTAGCAGTAACTTTTGAAGTAATTTTTTTAAGATTTGATTGCGCCGGAGCGTGTTTTTAAATATTAGCAGTAGCAGTAACTTTTGAAGTAATTTTTTTAAGATTTGATTTAGTCTCTGACAAGATAGCCTAATTGAGTCTCTGACAAGATAGTCTCTGACATGATAGCCTAATGTTTCCTGAAATAACAAGAGGTCATCATCACCATTAAAATCCAAAATCCAAAGTAATAAAACAACTTTCCTTTGAAATCGGTTAAGTTAAAGATCAGTCCTATCAAAATATAAAGGGCGAGGTTGGCGCAACCTTAAGCAATTTAATTAAGGCACGCCTCTAAATTTTATCATGCTTGAGAATCCATTTTTATCTCTTATTATAAAATTTTAAACGCTAAAAATGGTTCAAATCAAATAGATCCATAAACACATGAAAATCTTGAAAATAGATGGTCTAGATAATGTTTTGTAAGATACACTATTTCGCGGACTCAAAATCTTTTTTTCTTTTCATATTCATACATCTCGACGTCGAGATGATCAATTAAAGGGTTTCCAACATCCAAACAACCTTTTATGATGGATATTCGAGGTGTATTAATTCTACATTTTAAGGTTGCAACCTTATATAATTTTTTTCCAAATATAAAAAAAATTAAATTGTAATTTTAAAGAGAACGTTATTCCCCTCCCCGTCCCCTCTCTCTCCCCCTCCCTCTACCGGTGGGATAACGCAAGGTTGTTCCCCTTCCCTCCCCCTCTCCCTCCCACTCCTCACCGTGATACCCCTCGCTCCACTATGGGGGATAACTCACCGTGATACCCCTCCCTCCACTATGGTCTCGGTGGAGGGCGATAATCGTGGGATCGAGAGTTCCCTTTCCCTTAGAGATTTAAAAATATCTCCTTCTCCTTCCCCTTCCCCTTGCGGTTAGGACTTTCCCTTCTTGACAGATATATCAGAACCAAGAAAACCAAACCTCTTATACAAGTAGAAATCAATTGCTGTCATTTTTCTGAAACCAATCCTATATTCAATCTATTTACTCAAAACAGTCGAACTAAAGTCATTGTAAATAGAATCTTTATATGGCCACTTTGCAGGAAAGAATAAGAAAAAAAAAAAAAAAAAAACAAAAGTGAACAACAAGAACCTCTAATCACTCAATAAGATATAATCATGCCAAGAAGGAACACAAAATAACTCAGTAAGATGCAATTATGCTAGAAAGGAACTCAAAATAACTCACTCAGTAAGATGCAATCCCTCAGTAAGATGCAATCCTTCCAAGAAGGAACTCAAAATAACTCAGTAAGATGCAATTATGTCAAGAAAGAACTCAAAATAACTCAGTAAGATGCAACCATTCCAAGAAGGAACTCAAAATAACTCAGTAAGATGCAATCATGCCAAGAAGGAACTCAAAATAACTCAGTAAGATGCAATCATTTCAAGAACCTTTGATTTTAATACACATGCGGCAAATTAACTCAAAATACGCCAAGACGAAAAACATGAAATGCCTAACTCGAGTTAGACGCAATCTATTAACAAATTTCACAAGACCAAATCACTTTGCTTTCACAAATGTTTGAAAATGAAGAAGAAAAACATGAAATGCCTAACTCAAGTAAGATGCAATCTATTAACAAATTTCACAAGACCGAATCACTTTACTTTGACTAATGTTTGAAAATGGAGCTCAGGAGAAAGAACTCACCCCTTTGCAACTCAAAAAAATCATAATCAACTCATCAAAGTCTATGCTGAGTAACCTAATGAGCCAAATAAACACAAAAAAAATAGAAACATTTATGAAAAATCTGTAAAAATAGAGAAAAATTGGTATCCATTTTTACCACGTTCAGAACCTAGAGAAAAAAATCAGAGAGCAATAAAAACCATGGGATACAGAAAAAAATAGAGAGAGAAAAAAAACCAGCGGAGAGAGAAAAAACTGAGATATACCTTTGTGAGGAGGCTCGTAGGCACAAAGAAGAGAAGGTGCAAGATGGTCTCTTCTCTGTGGTTAGGGAAGTTGGGGGCACGCAAATACCTCAAAAACATATGAAGAACACATATCAAAGCTCAATAGGAAGGATCAGAGCTCAAGGAAGAGATCCAAGGAAAAGAGAGAGAGATGAAGAAAATCAGAGCTCAATAGCATACCTCAAGATGAATGAAATAGAAAGAATAAGAGCTCTTTGCTTCCTCCTCCATCTTCTTGGACCCTCCAGTGTGATAGAGAAGAGAAGTACAATACTCAATAGTCAGGATCAGAGCTCAATAGCAAGGATAAGAGCTAAAGAAGAGCTTAATAAACCCTAGTGAGGGTTGAGTGCGAAGAGAGGGGTCTGCTTGATAGTGTGAAGAGAGGGGTGGCTCAACGGTGATAGCGAAGAATAAAAGAGATGATGCAGGGAGAAAACAAAATCCGAAAAATAATAATTAAAAAAAAAGAAAGGTCGAGAGAATATATCCTCTCGCAAGGGAATCCACCCTAAAATAATCTCTTCATGAGATCAAATTCTATTCAACTCATTCAGTGTTGTACAATGAAGGCCTTCCTAATGTTGAAAAGATAAAACTCCCCTTAGATTTGACCTTATCCTATTTACATTCCAAACTCCCATTAGATTTAACCTTATCCTATTTACATTCTTAAAATAGCATTAGATCAATACCAAGCACAAGATAAATTCATGTCCTTCTAATTATCCCTGCGCACTCCCTATTCTTAAGAAACAAATAAAATTAAAAAATTAAAATAATAATCCCCTTATTACATCATTGCTCCTTTTTTTCCCTCTTGGGTCCTACGACCCTTCTTGGCCCAGCCGATCCCTCTTCTATCGTACGACCCTTCTTGGCCCTTTTAGCCACGAACAATTGGTTGGGGTATGGCTACATCATTTCCCCCAGTTGAAAGAAACTTGACTCCAATGAGTTGGCTTCACTATAGATGCGGTATAAGTCTGGATCCACCCTTTTGAACTTTTGCTCCAAAATCCATGTGCTATCAAAGTATGACCTACCCTTCCATTTGACAAGATATTGGCAATAAGAACTCTTTCGAGTTTGAAAGCTTTCAGTCTTCAAAACTTGCTTAATTTCCTCATCTTTGTTTCTTGGTAATTGCTTCATTATATCAATTATTTCTTCTTCGACTTCTAGAGGGTCTCTATCAAACTCAACTAAATCAGCAACATTAAATTTCGGGGAGATATCCAATGCCTTTGGTAATTTCACCATACATGCATTGTTCGCATATTGCTTCAAAAGCGGCAAAGGCCCACTTTCTTAGACTTGAGTTTATTATAGGTTCCCAATGAAAGCCTCTCCTTTCGCAAATACACTGTTACTTGGTCACCCTCCTTGAAAAATCTTTCTTTTATGCTCATTTAAGGCTTTTCGATACTTTGCATTGTTTTCCTCAATTTTCTTCTTGATTTGAGCTTGTAATTTCGAATATGCTCAGCAAAAGCATTGACATCATCACTGATCTTACGTAGCACTAGGTCCAGCACATGATCAGGAGTCCGCCCATTGACAATCTCAAATGGAGATTTTCCTGTAGACCGAGTTACTAACCTATCGTAAGCAAACTCAGCCTGAGGCAAAACGAGGTCCCACTGAGATATGTTATCACCAACAATAAGCTTCAAGAGATTACCAAAGCTCTTATTCACTATTTCAGTCTGCCCATCTGTTTGAGGATGGTAAGCGCTAGAAAATTGAAGTTCAGTTCTTATGTGTTTCGACAAAGTGAGCCAAAAATGACTTAAGAATTTTGTATCTCGATCAGATGTAATAAACTGAGGAACACCATGTAGCCTTACAATATCATTGACAAAGAGATAAGCAATATGTGCAGCATCCATAGTTCTTCTACATGGAATAAAATGTGTCATTTTGGAAAATAGATCAACAACAACAAAAATAAAGTCGATACCTTGTGTGGTACGTGGAAGTCCAAGTACAAAGTCTATAGAGATATCAACCCATGGGGCATCTAAAACAGGAAGAGGTGTATAAAGACCTGTATTTTGTGTGTGACCTTTAGATACTTGGCAAGTTCGACATCGGATCACAAATCGATTAACATCCCTTCGTATGCTTGGCGAAAAATACTTTTCTCCAACCATAGTCATAGTTTTGTCTTTCCCAAAGTGCCCACCTAAGCCTCCACCATGGAGCTCCATAATTATCTTCTCCCTTAGGGAGCATCAAGTATACATAACCGCATACCTTTAAACAAACAACCATCATGCATGAGATAATCACCCATAGGGTCTCGCCCATCAACACACCTTTCAAAGAGCTTGCTGAAAATTGAGTCAACTTTATATTGGTTTTTTATCACTTCAAACCCCAACACTTCCATAGACAAAGTTCGAAGTAACACTACCCTTCTACTTAAAGCATCAGCTGCTTTATTTTGAGTTCCAGCCTTGTGCTTTAATAAAAAGGTATATTATTGAAGGAAGGACATCCACTTAGTATGTCGTGCATTCAACTTCTTCTGAAACTCAAATACTGGAGTGTTTCATGATCTAAGTATAGAACAAACTCTCTATGAATCAGGTAGTGCCTCCAGTAGTGCAAGGCTTGCACCACTGCATAAAACTAAAGGTCATAGACCGAATACTTCTTACATGCTTCATTCAACTTTTCACTAAAGAAGGCCACTGGTCTCCCCTCTTGGCTTAGAACTACCCCTTTGACAACATTTGATGCATTGGTTTCAACATCAAGCACCTTAGAAAATTTTGGTAAGGCAAGTACTGGTGCTTGCATCATCTTTTGTTTAATTAGACTGAAGTTCTTTTAAGAAGCAAGACTCCATAAAATCTTTTCAACCCTCATACAATCAGTCACGAGTGCTATTAAAGTGCAGAAAGTTCTGAAAAATCGACGATAAAAGGTTGCTAGGCCATGAAACGAACTCATCTTAGTGAGTGACTTTAGCACCGGCCACTCAACTATGGCCTTCACCTTTTCTTGATCCACCTTAATTCCCTCAGACGAAACAATATACCCTAGAAAGACGACATTGACCGTCTTAAATGAGCATTTTTTCAAATTCACAATAAATGATTCCTTCCTTAACACATCAAAAACTTGTTCCAAGTGGTAAAGATTAGCATGTGGGTTAGAACTAAAAACCAAGATATCATCAAAATAAACCACAACAAATTTACCAATAAAAGAACAAAGTACCTCAATCATTAGGTGCATGAATGTGCTTGGTGCATTAGAAAGCCGGAATGGCATCACAAGCCACTCATATAGTCCATATCGAGTTTTGAATGCGATGTTTCATTCATCCCCAGGACAAATCCGAATTTGATGGTACCCACTTCTTAAAATCAATCATTGAGAAAACATAGGCTCCATTAAGCATATCTTAAATATCATTGAGCCTGGGTATAAGAAATCGGTACTTGATTATAATTTTGTTAATTGCTCAACTGTCCCCACACACCCTCCATGACCTATCTTTTTTTGGAGTCAGTAATGTAGGGACAGCACATGGTGACATGCTTTCTGAAATCAATCCCTTCTTAAGCAAATCAACAACGTGTCAATGCAACTCTTCATGTTCCATGGGGCTCATTCGATAATGGGCCAAATTTGGTAGGCTAAAACTAGGCACCAAGTCAATGTGATGATGAATATTTCTCATTGGAGGAAGACCATCAGGTAATTCTTCAAGCATCAAATCTTTATATTTCTCAATGCCTTTGATTCAAGAGACCTAAGAATTATAATCGATGTAAAATTTTCTTTTGCAAGCAACACATAAATCACATCCATATCCTTGCTGCCCCTTTTTATTTTTTGCATATTAAGCAACTTTGAACCCCTCCTCTTTAGTGGATTTGGGTGTAGAAAGTTACTTCATAGGGTCATCCTTGATAGAAGAATAAGTGTTTGGTCCAGTTTTATAGAAGAATAAGTGTTTGACCTAATATCATCTTGACGTTCATAGGTGCATCCTTCATCGACTTCAACTTCATAATTTTCTTCTGCTAAGTTAACTTTGACAAGAGGTTGACGTGAAAGGCAATTGAATGCTCTATGCTCAGGCTGTTAGCACTTAAAACACACAATTTGTGTATCATCACGAGGACTTTTAGGTGCTCCAAGCCCTCTCCCAACACCACCTCTCCCCTTATTAGGGTTTGTCCTAGTTGGGAAACTCTGAGAGTTTTGGTTTCCACTCCCCATAGGTGGTTTTCTAAAGGTTAAATCTTGTTGCCCCTGTGTTGAAGTAGTGTCTCTTGTCACTAAGTTGTTTCTCCCAAGGCCCAAATTGAGTATTTCCTCTGCTTTGAGGGTCACAGTATAGGCATCAGACATCTTATAGACATCTTTGAAGGCCAATTCATTTTGAATGACTTGATTTAGCTCATTCGAGTAGCGACTTATTTTTTTATCTTCATACTCTTGTAAATATGCCCTAGATGCCAAAATATAGAACTCTTCAGTATAGTTTTCACCTTGCTTGAGGTTTTGACACCTTTAGTACAAAGTTCGGGCAAAATTTATTGGTGTAAATTTTCGACGCATCTTCATCTTCATCTTTTCCCACGAATTAATTTTTTAATTGGCTTGTCGAAGACTATCTTGTTACATTTAATCATCCCACCAAACCAATGCATGGCCAAAACATTTTGTGGCTACTAATTTTACCTTTTTGTGACATGCAATATCTCTGTACTCAAGCACTTTCTCTACTTTACTTAGCCAATCAAGAAAATTATATGCATGCAATCGACCATGGAACTCTGGAATATCAATTTTTGTTCCAGGTTCTCTTTATCTTTCCAACAACTGAAGAATTTGTTCATTGAATTCGCCATTAACTGGGCCCACCCAAGGATGGTTAAGAACTAGATGCATACCTCTTTCATCTCTGTTGCTTTGAGTTACAACACCAGCCTCCAAATTCCTTCCATCCTGAAACTGAGCAAATTTTTGCAACAACTCATCTACGTTCTCAGCTACGCGCATGAATTTGTTTACTCTCTCTGCTAGGGCTTGAACTACTTCAGTCAATAACTTTAATCTATCGAGGGGTATCTCTTTTGAAGCCATCGAAACCCGCTTTGATACCAATTGATGTAAGGAGATAATAAAACCAGTTAACTAACAATTAAAAAAAAAAGGTTGAGAGAATATACCATCTCTCAAAAATCTGCATGGAAATCCACCCTAAAACTATATATCCACGAGACGAAATTCTATTCAACTCATTCACTGCTTTACAATGAAGGGAGATCTCCCTTAAATAGACTTAAAAAAACAAGATAAATATTTTCTATTTTATCTATTTTCTCTCTCATCCCTATCTCTTAACCTCACGTACAAAAAAGATTTGCTTCCCACCATTTTATCCAAAGCCTTCCTATTTTTCAAAAGATAAAACTCCCTTAGATTTAACCTTATCCTATTTACATTCAAAACTCTCATTAGATTTAACCTTATCCTATTTACATTCCTAAACTAACGACCCCAATCAATCAATATCAAACACAAGATAAACTCATGCCCACTTAATTTTCCCTACACACTCCCTATTTTTAAAAAACAAATAAAATAACATAAAAATTAAAATAACCCTAATAATCCCCCTTATTACATCATTGCCCCCTCTTGGGTCCTATGACCTTTCTTTGCCCAGCCAAGAACTATCGGCTGGGGCATGGCTGCATCAAGATAGGGGTGGCTCAACGGCTTTCGGTTGATAGATAAGTAAACCCTAGCAAGGGCTAAGTGTGAAGATAGGGGTCGTGGTGCGAAGAGAGGGGTGCTCAGCGGCTGATAGCGAAGAAGAGCAGAAGAGAAGAGAAGAAGAAGAACCTAGGGTTATCGAGGGTGAGGTTTTAAAAAAAGTTCCAATTTCAAGTTCCGACCTTTTGGTTGGAACTTGTTTTACACGCGAAGATGGGAAGATGAACAATAAAATGAAGTTCCCTATTGAACTTCCCTTTTTTATCAAACATAGAATATGAACAGTATTGGGTAAGTTCCCATTTTCAGAAATACACTTCTTGTTAACAAGCCTTTAGAGTGATATGAATCTTATTTAATGAAAATAAGACGGCAGCTAGTGAGGCCTCATGAGACCACTTTGTATACATGGTCTTGAATTTGATACACATGTGGTCTAACTGAGGGGGACTTTTGTATACGGATGATTTCTATCATGTGAAATTACTGGACCAGGGAAAGGTATTGGGGCACTGGTGATTAGGGTGGCAGATGCCTCAAAGTCAATATCCATGATCATCCGAGATAAATAAGAAAACCTTTAAGACCGGTTTTGGGCACATGGGTTTTGGGGGATGAATTTTTAATATCTCAGATAATCCGGACCCGGTTTCTATGCGGCCAAGCCCGCATATGTAGAAATACGGGCTTCTTAATAAATCTAATTTTGTGGTGGATTTTAAGAATTAATTTTTAAGGACATGCAATCTCTAACATGGAGATCATGAATATAAAAATATAAATAAATTTTAAAAACTAGAAATAGTAATTCTAGTAAGAAAACGTTTGGACAGTTAGTTTCCAATGTTTTTAGATGGAACACCTACTTGGAACCATCATTAAGATGGATTCTTTAAACTTTTCGGACCGCATAGGTAGAAATGCGGTCCAGCCCGCATGAAAAAATTTTCCGTACTGAAATACACCGCTTGATTTTCTCAATGGCTAGGATATTAAAATTATATGGAAATTAAATCGTGGAAAATTACTTAACTTTTATACAATTTCATTTCCACACCAAAACTTATTTTATTCTTTTTTTGTTTTTAATTTCGTTGGCCCCCTCAATCCGAAACTTCACATTTGATAAATATGAAAATTTTAAAGAGAGAAAGCCTATGAAATTTTTTAAAAAGAAACTATCTCAAAAATTTTAAAGAGAGAAACTATCCCAAAATTTTAACTTTTAGAGAGACAAAGTATGTTAAAAATCAAGAGAGAGAGAGAAACTATATCAAATTTTAGAAAGAGAAAGTACCTAATAATTTTTAGAAAGAAAAACTATCTCGAAATTTTTAGAGATAGAAACTATCTCAAATTTTAAATTTTGGTGAGAGAAAACATATTAAAATTTTAGAGATAAAAACCACATCGAGTTTTAGAAACTAGAGATAAAAACCATATCGAGTTTTAGAAACTATAGTTTAGGGTCTTGGCTCTATATAAACTTTTTTTTTTTTAATATTTTCAATTGTTTTGAAAATATTTAAAAGTATTTTGGCCTAAATACTCATGTTTACTTCTTTTCTTTCTTTTTTTTTGTCTTTTTTGGGTTATTTCTAAAATACTCCTAAGCACAAATTGATTTTTTTAAATCCATTTGTTCACTACTTTTTTAATTTCTTATTCAATTACACTTTAAACATACTTTCTATTTTTTTGGATATTTTTTGAGGATTTGTTTAACCCCTTTTTGCACCGCTAGGACCTGCCTGGGCAGGTTACCCGAAACAGTTCCGGCTTACTCGGATTAGGTTCCTGGTTCGTGGTTTCTAACACTGGTGCATAGAGCTGCCCCAATTAAAAGCTCTACCGGCCAATTCTACTTAGATTTTCTTTAGAAACAAAAAGAGTGCAAATACTTGTGACTTTCTAAGTTGGTTCCCTGTTGATCTCTACAAAAACCAATAAGTAGCCAGTTAGGTAGGTTTATTCTTTATTTCGTAACAAAACACGCAGTAAAAGTTGTACCTGTCCACTCCAATTTTTCTCTTTAGAAACAAAGAGAGTGCAAATAATTGTCACTTTCTAAGTCTGGTACTCGTTTGCTTCCTTTTCTTCAATACAAACTAATAACTAGGCAGTTAGGTAGGTAAACCTCTCCATTAATCACTATCTCATGCTCCTGCTTAAAGGAGGACGTAGTGCTTGTCAATATCCTGTGCATTGTTGAAAAGCGCGTAGAAGAAAACTAGTCTCCTATTTGAGTTGAACTCGAAGATTTAATATGTGAAAAGAAAGTACATATTGTCTATCAGATCAATTTGGAAGGTGTATATTGTATTGGTATATATGAGAACGATAAATACAATATCTTATATTTTATGGTAAGTTTAGGTATATTATAGATGTAGTATAGGTGTTTGTGGTTTATTTTTATTATTATCATTTGTATTTGTTTATTTAAGACAAGCTTCTGTATTCATATTGATGAATAGATATTGAATCTCTTAAGAGAAACCTGATACCCTTCATAGAAAATCGCGTAGCAAAAACTAGTCTCCTATCTGAGTTGTGCTCCAAGATTTTATGGCCAACTCCCTTATCAAAATCGTACTCCTGAATAACCATTTGGGCTCCTGGAAAGCCCGTAGGCTTCTTCCATATTAAGAAAATATGATGTTTAAACCCTCGTTATATTTCTTATTGTTCAAATTACAATATTTATTTCTTTTCGTTTCTAAAGACCTCGTCATTAAATGGAATTCGAGATAC
This sequence comes from Amborella trichopoda, assembly GCF_054954075.1. NCBI lineage: Eukaryota > Viridiplantae > Streptophyta > Magnoliopsida > Amborellales > Amborellaceae > Amborella > Amborella trichopoda. Next base: position 5,473,472 of record NC_142342.1, on the reverse strand, counting down.
CGCATTTAATCTACTTGTAAGGTTCATAAAATGAAAAAGTAGATTCTCTAACCGTCATAAGGTTTCCCTTCAACAATTCATCATTTGCCCAAATCATCATCATCATCAGAGCCTTTTCTCAAATAATTGGAGTCGGTTATACAAATCATGGTCTGTCGTTATGCTCTATTAAATGTGATACCCTTAGTAAGGTCATAAGTACCAGTATCTTGTATCACTGCTTCCAGTTATGTCTTTTTGGGCTTACCCTTTACCTTTTTTTAGTCTTCCACTTGAACTAACTCACATCTCCTAACAAGTGTTGTACTGTTAGAAGGAATAACATATTACATAATTTGAGTGATAGGATATAATTAATATGGGTGATCTATCTTTGGAAAAAAAAAATTTGTGTTAGATTGATCTTTTACGGGGATGTATTTAACCCCAAATTTTATGGACTATCTTATTGTTACCATCCGAAGAATTCGAAAGGAAAAAAAAAGGAGATTTTGATTTTTTGAAAAGCTAGATCTATTCATGCGCTTAACAAGTTCATAAAAGACTATTTTTAAGGGTTATTTAAGGATATTGTCTGATAGAGAGTCGAAATAAATGCATATGTTGAATCAGGGAGGAATGAAATCGCCTTCAGATCCCAAATTGTTAGGTAGAGTAATAGCCAAAATCGCCAACCTTTTTTTTTCTTTTTCTGAAAAAGCACAATTACTTCATTAATAATTGAAAAGCATTACAAATGTACATAGGTATAACAGAAAAAGATATTCGGCAATCAACAAATCACCCAAATAAATTCCTTTATTTACGGGACCGACTGCAATTGCATTTGCCTCCCTGCATACATGCTGGAAAGTTACTGTTAATTGGCTACTAATATCCATAACTTCCATCAACTTGCTCCTTAAATTTCATCGTGATCTCGGTTCGTTTGTGTACCAATTCATAATATTTATAGAATCCTCTTCAACAATACACTGGAAGGCCTAAATTGCTTAAACAAAATATGCATGTCTCTAAGCACAGCCACCATCTCCGTACAATTCGCAGTTGCCACCCCACAGGCACCACCATAACACGAGAACTTCGCCATTAGAATTTCTAATTATCCCACCATATCCTGCTGCACCCAGATTTCCATGCGAACTCCTTGTTTTCCCAAAAGATAGAAGGTATTATACAGTTTTTGATAAAAAGGAAAAATAGGTTTTTTAGAGAAAAAAAAAAACTATAATGATCTCTATATAAAAAGGCCAATAAAAATAAAATACTGAAACTTCAACTACAATGATCTCTGTACAAGAGGGTCAATAAAAATATAATACTGAAACTTCGAAGTCCTTTTGAGGTCATGCGAAGGGGTGTCAAGGAGGGAGATAGAACTCGAGGGATAGTATCGCTAGAATTAGTGAATATGTTACAAGAAAGGATTGATTCATTCTCGCCTAAATTTGGGAAAACCAATCGTAAAGAACGCTAAAAAAAATGAAAGATGGGGTAGAAAATCTCTAGAAAAAGATCCAGGTGATTGGAAAGTGGTCGAAAAAGGAGTAAAACCCATAGTTTCATGAGTCGGGATATTTTTTTTTTCTTTTTTGTAATATTTGATTTCTAATTTTTTTGGATTTTTAACATTTTTTTAAATTTTATTGGGGTTTTTTTTTTTTTATAGGGAACAATTGGTACCAAACTCTCCCCCAAACTCATAGTTAGGCGGAGTGGGCGCGGTTGAGTCATAGGCACTGCTTGAAACTTAAGATTATAGTTTTTGTTGAGATTATACATTTCTACTTGCCGAGACCGTTGATGTACCCGTTTGGGATGGACCACATAATTATATATCATTGAAATGTTTTGTTCTATTTATCTTTGTAGTGACCTGTTGTGGATCTACCCAAATATATACACAATAATGGATGGAATTCCAGTAATTGGGTGTCCTTATTACGTAGAAAAATTGGGAAAGGGGACCACTATATCTATCAGCCCACTAGGTATTTTCGGTACATTTTCTATTAATTTATTAGGAACATGCTCCGTTACCAAATACTTAGGTCCAAATCGAAAGCAGGCAACTTTAAATACCCCTCAATCAAAAAAGAAAATGTTATGTGCCCAACAAGCAAAGGATCAGTCCAGGGAAAATGGCATTCAACCCTGGTCCTCTCACACAATGGCCTTGGGAGAAGCTTGGAAAGTTCAAGGTATTCCTCTCTCTCTCCCTTGTACAAAACGCACTGGTATATACTTTAACTCTCTCTTTTCATATATATATATATATATATATATTTTTGGGGGTAATTAATAGGGAAAATAGGCCCTTACCCATTTTTGTTATGCAAGTGCGAGGCTCTAAACAATTAAATTAGGGCGCATCTCAAAAATTTGACTAGAATAGGTTGTTTTGATATCCAAGTATCCTCAAATCGATCATCTCGACCTCAAGATGCATGTACATGAGAAAAAAAAAATAGATTTTGCATCTTGTAATGCATTTTTGGACAGTTAATTTTCAAGATTTTCAAATTTTCATAGATCTGCTCTATCTACACTATTTTTGAAGCTTTAAATTTTATAATTAGAGATAAAAATATATTTTAAGACTATCACAAATACTTCCAGTATTGAAACGATATTTCTCAACACTATTTGAAGGTGTGCTTTACTTTAATTTTTAGCGCCTTAGCTCAATACAAACCGCACCATCGTCAAAATATACATGTAGAAAATAGTTCAAACTTGATAAAGAGTGAGAGAGAAATAGAGAGTGAGAGGGAGCTGTGCTAAGGAGATCACATGAGCAAGGAGAGTGTACAGTTAATAAAGATTTGGTTAAAACTAAAAGGCATGGCTGACAATTGTTTTTATCTCGAATAGATTATCTTATTTGCAATTAATTTTGGCTATTCTGACTTAATTTATGTGAGTTTCAGCAAATTATTCTGAATAAATTAAAAATAATTTTCAAAAAGATAAGGTCATATATAAAAATGCCTATAAGTTTATCTCAAACAATTTTATAATAGACAATGCCAAACAACAGACGACTCATTATAGAAAATTATATTTAAATAGTAAATTATTAGTTGTAGTGTGTGCATCTATACATGCCCTAAAAAATACAATGATAGCTTTATATTTCTACGTCATAGTAGAGTATGCTTCCTTTCATGTTGCTTTTAAATGCCATAACATAAGATTTGAATCTCAATGAGTGAACCAGAAAAATTCGGCCCAAAAACATATTCAAATATTGACCCAAAAACATGTAAGTTACCTAAAAATAGCTCCAATCTTAGTAAGTAAAATGATGAGCAATTATTAAGAAATTGGTAATAGATATGTAACATAGCGCCATTAAGTTGATAATAATATTTTGTTATTCTAATTTTTATATATATTAGAAAGGATTGTCAACATTGTGACTTATAAAAAATTTAACATATTTGTCTTTCGTTGTCAATATATTTACCAAGTGCAAAAAATGTATTCCATGATAAATAATACATTAATTTAATATATTAAAGCGTCCATAATTATCAAAAATATCCTTGATAAAACTGCTTAACCATAATTTTCACTAACGCAGCTAAGTAGCCATGTCTAATCTTTATGTTTACTTGGATTTTTGGGCAATCGTTGAGGTGCACTTTGATTATCTTATAAGCCGGACCATAATCTCTTTTTTCCTTTTTCTTTTTTCGTGATAATGAAAGGCATTTTTCTTTGACCAAAGGCCTAAATAGTGCCTATCAGGGACATTTTCTTGATAAGTGGGGTTTCATTTTGTCACCTGTTCATGAATAGTAACATGTCAAACCAATCGGGTACAAGTATGGTCTAATTTTACTATAACAACCGATAAAAAAAGAGATGTCTAAAATGACCATTAAAAGTGGTGTTTTTAGACTCGAGTCCACACATACACGTACTCACCGCCTTGGCGAATAGAGTTACTCCGTTTACCCCTATATAACACAGGGCAAGCTTTTTATGTTTCTCCTTATCTAATCGTCCATTCTTAATAGAGAGTCAATCACAATGTCAAGTAGCTACATTATTTTATTTTAAATTTTTTTATATAAATTATTTTGACACCAAAGTTTAGGCGTCCAATACTCTATTAAACTCACAATTTAAAATATATAAAAACAATAACTCCAATAAAATGACTAAAATACCCTTGAAAGATTCAAAAGGTATTTTTGTCATTACATTTTATTGAAAAATTATTTTTAATATTTTTTAAAGGTGCACCCCAATGATAAGATAACACGTACCAAATTTCATATTCATACAATTTGTATTAAAAAATTTAAAAATAAAATACTCTAACGCGTCGGATTTAAGATCAAATGGTAAGTGGTTCACTTGATCAAAATTGGACGGCTGGATGGTAGGGGAAGCATAGATCTTCGACGATGTCGGGGAAGTATAGAAACCTTTCCCTATAACACAAGGTATATAAGAAGAAAAACAAAAGAAAACATTACAAACTATTTAAAAAATAAAATTGACCTGTAAAAATTTTTATATGTAGTTTGGATTTTTTGTACAAGATTGGTGAATTTTTCTTACCATATACCCTACTTTTATATTTTCTTTTTTAAAAATGACAGCAACTATAAATCAATTTTTTAATCCATATTTTAACTATAGTTTCAAGCTTATTTGGATATTTTTTGTCTTTTTTCGGCTTTGTTTCACCATTAGTATTTTATTTTATTTTTTAAAAAAAATCAAGAGCTTCGTGGCCCTCTACAATACCCGAGCCAGCCCACTCAGACTCGCTCGAATAATTCGCATTGGGACAGGGCCCAGTAGCTGGCTCTAGGCGACTCTAAAAGCATTATTCTAAGAGCTTTTATCATTTAGTTATTACAGTAAGAGGTTCCGAGAAGTCTGATATGTCGATGTTTCTTTTTTCTTTTCTTCTTTTTGTTTCTTTTGCAAAGTACGTGGTTCTGGCTCCATGGGTGCTGCAAAGCTGCTATTGCTTCTTCTTAGGAGGAGAGAAGAACAGGGATTTGTCCAATTTCCTCATGCTTCCACTCATGTTATCCAGACTGGCTCATGCCCAGTTATGGATCTCTCTCTCCCGCTTCCAAACTGCGAGGAGCAAACATATAATACTCAGCAAGGGCCTTGAGTTTCAGCAGGTTGACAGAGAAAGAAACTGGTAAGCAAACATTTCAAATTCAATATCATGGTTTTAGTATCTGTTTATGGATTGTATACAATGACACCATTTTATCTTTGTTACAAGGATTTTAAATTGGATGGCTTCGGCTAGCCACGAAGTCTGAGAAATTATTATTTTTTGAACTTTAAGTCTTTTCAATGACACTCTTATAATCAACCAATTTAAAATCCAAGGGATAAGAATAATTGTAACCTCCTTATTTCTCTAAGTAAATAGTTTCATTGTATATTTTCCTATCTGCTTATTAAAAAATTCTCCATATACAAAACAATAGTATAGAAGTGTCTAAAATTGTTGAGTACAATGATAAATTACTCGATAATAAAAGAATTTGGTACTCCATCTTGCATACTGTGCCAATGGCCTGGATTATCCAAGCATTGTTTCAATGGCAGGATGGGCGGCCGCTTGGGTTAGCATTAAAAAACGTATGCGCCCCATGGAAATTAATGCCATGTCAGGCTTGTGTGCTGCCAAGAGGGAATGTTTAGCGAAGTACGCGAGATGGGCAACTAATGTCTTCCTCTCTCTCTAAAATGTTTTCATCCTCTAACTCTCTTTAACTCTCTCTTCCCCACCCAAACCAATTGCCTTTCCACCTGGCCTCCCCTATCTCTCTCTCCAAGAACCCTCTATTTCTCTCTAAAACTCTCTCTCCTCCACCCAAACCAATTGACTTGCCACTTAGCCTCTCTGCATTCTCTCTCCAAGCACCCTCTATTTCTCTCTAACTCTCTCTCTCCCCCACAACCTCGACTTTCTACTTGACGTCTCTGCACTCTCTTTCCAACTAGAATTATCTGAAATTTAAAACGTGTGTACATCTTAGTGAGGCGCATCAAATAAAAATATGAAAAAAAATAATTCTTAAAATATTAATTGACCAAAATACCCCAATAAATTTTCAGGGGTATTTTGGTCAATTTATATTTTACCAATTATTTTTTTTCATATTTGTATTAGGTGCGCCTCACTAAGATGTACACACGTTCTAAATTTCAAGTAATTTGGATTTTTAGAAAAACAATGAAAATTAAAACACTACCAAACAACTGTGACCATGCGATAAAGTTTGGATGGTCATGAGGGTAGGTGAAATCACTGTTCATTTTCGTCTATAGGCGTTAGAAAGAGTTATATATATATATATATATATATATATATATATATATATATATATATATATATATATATATATATATATATATATATATATGATCCTATAGGACCCTCCCCCATCCATGTATGTAAGACCTCAAAGGATCACCATTAAATTTGATGCAGATCTATAAAAAAAATATAGTCCCACACCCACGTGATAAATTTTCTAGAGATCCGTGCCAACTTTAATGGTTAATGTAGAACTACGGATGCCCCTCAAAACTCCATCGAAAAAGGTAGTTTTAATGTTGAAAAACCCTTTGATTGATCATCTCGATATCGAAATGCATGACTATGAAAAATAAAAAGATTTTAAGTCTCAGAAATAGTGCATTTTACAACATATTATTTACACCGTCCATTTTCAAGATTTTCATATGTTTATAGAACTACATGATTTTAACCATTTTTTAAATTTAAAATTTTATAATTAGATATAAAAATAGATTTTGAGATAATCCTAAGAACATTTTACATCAAAATTATATACAATGATAAAATTTGAAGGTGCACCTAACCTTTACACCTACGGATGCATTTGTATGTCAATTGCACCCATATATATATATATATATATATAATGCAACAATCTTCAAAAACTATGTTAGGGCCATTTTTTTCATCCAAATTTTAAAATATAAACTTTTTTCATTCTAATGAATAATCACAACAAATAAAAATTTGAAACCATAACCTAAAAAGTATTTTTTGAACCCAATTAAAATATGTCATCCATTTTGATAAGATACTTAGATCTTGGCTTTAGAAGGATTTTTTATTTTTTATTTTTTTTAGATAGCTTTATTATCATTAGATGAACAATGTTAAAAAGAAAAAAATGATTTTGAATTTGTAAAGGCTAAAATCTTGGAATTCATCAAATGAATGGTCAAGATTTGTGGTTGGAGGGGACTCATTTTGACCATATCTAGGTTTCAAATTGAACTTTTTTTTTCTTGGGATTGATTATTGAGATGAAGAGTGTACACACACACACATCCTTATCTCATGCCTAACAATAATTTTATTTTTATTTAAAAATGTTGTTGATTTGAAATTTGGGTTTTAGCCTCATTTTAAATTAAATAAAAAAATAAAAAACATTTTGAATAAAAATATTGATTTTAGGGAGCTTTATTCAATTTTATTTAACATATGTTTTAATATTTTTATAGAAATAAACCTACATCTCAAAATTCAAATAAATATTTTCTTTAATAAAAACAAAAATCAAATATTAAGTCAATTGTGCTCATTAGATAGAGGTTAGTGAAATCTTAACCATTACCACCCCGCCCCGTCCACATCATGTGGATGGGATACTTCTCCAAATGGACATTCCATGGTTAAACTTGGAGTGACATTTGATTAATAGAAATTTCTTGACATCAATTTTATAGTAAAAATATGACATTAAAGACGATTTCTGGGTTTTGGGGTCATTCAAACTTATATTTGTGTGCAGGACCAAATATAAGTTGTGGTCTCACGGGAAATATAAATAAAACATTTTCATTTGCAGGACTCTATATCTGTTGAGGGCTACCAATTTATTTGTTAAGGAATTTGGCAGGGATGACCAGGTTATATTCAATGGCATATTGTTCTATTTGGGGAGCTTATATTTTCCAGGGGGATCCAACCTGCCCCTGTGGAACATCAAAGGAGTGATCATAACCATTATTTGCCACATTGGGCCTGTTGAGTTCTTATATTATTGGGCACACAGGGCACTTCACCACCACTTCCTTTATTCTCGTTATCACTCCCATCACCATTCCTCCGTGGTCACCGAGCCCATCACATGTAAGTTCTCTCTCTCTCTCTCTCTCTCTGCAAAATCACCTCGCTCAATTTGGACTTCCACTACCTTGCGACAAAGAATGAAAAAGCCGGTATGTGCCTAAACAATAATAACCGTATGTCCGAAAAGACTCCGGCAAGTTATGTAACATTCGTACAGTGCGCTCCCTTAGGAGCATGAATTTGGCACTTGCATGAATGCATATAGACTAATGCTTGATGTTTGTTTGAGCAGCGGTGGTGCATCCCTTCGCAGAACATATCTTATACTCCTTCCTGTTTGCAATAGCACTTTTAACAACGCTCTACACAAGGACCGCCTCTATTATTTCCTTGGCTGCCTATATTACATATATCGATTTCATGAATAATATGGGGCATTGCAACTACGAGTTCATCCCAAAGTGCCTCTTTCAACATTTTCCCTTCCTCAACTACATCATGTATACTCCATCGTAAGTTCCTTACCTCTTAAAACAAATTTATGAGTTTGAATGGTGTTCAAATAGGCATCTTCTTAAAATGAGTAGGGATAGCAATGGGCCAGGAAGCCCGACCCTAAAAACATGGGTTTGGGCCTAGGGCCAAGACAGGGCCAGCCTAACTCAGCCCTGCCCGGCCCTTATTTCATTATTGGCCAGTTCTGATCTGGCCCTTAGGGGTACAGGGCCGAGCAAGGGCTAGGTCTAGCATGGCCAAGGCCCCGCTTGTTAAAGGCACTAAAAGGGAGTTAATCACCTTGTCGTTTTCTAATGAGTCATTAATACTTAAGGGGAAAAAATTTAGACTCCCATAGTTTTATTTTGTAAATTACATTTGGCTCAAAGCTTTTTTTTTTTTTTTTTTTTGGGTAATGAAGAGGCGTAATCGTCACTTTGTGATCCACTTTTGTTATTACTCTTGGGACATGATGAAGTGTTGTATTCCCAAAAAACAAATTGGGACGTTTTATGCTCCAAATTTCTTTGAAAAGGGATCAAAAAGTTTTATTTCAAGTTGATGCTCAGCAAATCCTTGAAAAATATACAGTAAGATTATTTATTCTTGCTAAAAAACGATCACCGTCACCCATACTCATTCGATCTGGAATCAAGAGGCTGGGGGTGTGCAATTGATAAACTTAAAAGTCCAGGAAAAAAATTTCATGAGCTTTGTGGTACGCACTTAGCCGAATTTTACTTTTAACCGTTGTTGGTGATTGTGACCTTGTAATATAAAGGAACAGCCTTATAATATAAAATCCCAAGATACAATATGAGTAGTATACTTAGGAAATGTTCAATTTGATTGGATTGTATCCCTTTGCTTAAAAATAGCAATGGCTCCATTGGGTCTTTGTTTTTCTACATTAGATCTAACCCTTCCTTTTAGTTACAAGAAGAGCTCTCTTTAATTCTCATATAACAGGTTCCATTCACTTCATCACTCAAGAGTCCACACCAACTTTTGTCTCTTCATGCCAGTATATGATTACATATACAATACAGCTGACATGTCTACAGATGCTGTATATGAGAGTGCTATAGAGGGGAGAGAGGAGGCCATAGATGTTGTCCATCTCACTCATCCAACTACCCTTCACTCTATCTACCAAATGCGCCTAGGTTTTGCCTGTTTGGCTGCTCAACCCCAAGATCCCAAATGGTATCTATGGTTACTTTGGCCAATCACCGTTGGATTAATGTCGCTAATGTGGATTTTCGATCGTACATTTACTGTCGAGAAGAACAGATTGGAGAAACTCAACATTCAAACATGGGCAATTCCCAGGTTTTCCTTCCAGGTGATGCATCTTGTTTATAAGTTCTTTTATGCTAAGAATATAATGATAAAAGTTATGTTTTAAACAAAAAATTGAATTTCTTTGTAATCTAAGAAACCTAATGTAATATGATGGGCCAAAAATCTTTTCTGCTCCTGAATATGTAACTTGAAGCTCAAAAGTGGTGCAGATATGATTGATTCATGAACACATGAAAATTGTCCATCTAGATAATATGTTACAAGATGCACTATTCTTGCAACATAAAATTAATTTTTTTCATATCGATTGTTATTGAATGCAAAATGAACATTTTGAGGGGTTTCTATCATCATAAGAGTGTTTTTAGGCAGGATATTGAAGTGCGCCTTTACTATTTTCTATAGGGTGCAGTTTGTGTAGAGTCAAGGCTACAAACAATCAAAGTAAAGCGCACCTTCAAATAACATCGAGAAATGTGATTCCTATATTTGAAATCTTTCTAATCACCTTAAAATATATGTTCATATTTAATTATAAAATTTCATGCTTCAAAAATGGTGTAGATCAAGTAGATCTATGAAACCTGAAAATCTTGAAAATTGCTGGTCCAAAAATACATTGCAAGATGCACTATATCTAAAACTTGAAATCAATTTTTTTTCCATGTCCATGCCTCTTGTTTTAGAGATTATCAATTTGAAAATATTTGGGCATCAAAACAATCTCTTCTTGTTAAACTTTTGAGGTGGGCTCTAATTTGATCATTTAGAACCTCGGTTCCATATAAACTTTTTCCTTTTTTTATAAGACCTAAGGGTTATATAATCGTATACCTATTTAATATTAGACAATTGCAAGTCAATGTAAACCGAACTATTGATTGAGAAAGTTTTTCCATCGTAATCCATTTGAATATTTATTCCCATATTTGTTTGAGCATTGCAAAAGCATATTTATTGTTTTTTCTTTCTTTTCTTTTTTATTTTCTTTTTTTTTCTTTTTTCTTTTTTTTTTTTTTTCATTCAGTGGGGAAGACAGTCCCTAACCCATTTTTGCAAGTAGATTAAGAGTTAGCATTTTCAAGGTATTAATTGGGTAGTGTTAATGGTAGGAATAAAAACCACAATGTGGTGAACTAAGGTGTGGGGTGCTACCACCACTATTTCACATAATGAAAGGTGATATTACTATAAAACATAATCTCTAGTAATGGAACTGTAAATTATATTTTTCACAGGCTGTTAACTTTCTTTGTCTTTTGACTACCAGTATTCTTTGAAATCGCAACACGCACTAATCAACAAATTGATAGAGGATGCTATAATTGAGGCAGAAAAAAGAGGTGCCAAAGTACTAAGTCTAGGGCTTCTAAATCAGGTGAGTTCCTTCTCATTCATCCACAATGAATATAGTAATAGAAAAAGGGATTCTATGCATTGAGACCATTTTTGGAATAGGGAGGTTACAATTACTTACAACCATCCAATGTGAAATCTGATAGTTTGTGTGTGTCATAAAATTCGAAAAAAAATCTTTTGAACTTTAAGCTTGGTCAATGAAATAAATAATCTCATTCTATACTTTTCTATTGAAAAAAAACATATGGTGTATGAACGTTCTAACATATAAAATCGGACAACTTACAAGGAAAAATATTAGCAATATCTTTTTTCTTCTATAGGCCCGTAACCCGTTGCTTCTTAATCATAGTTAAGACTTAAAAGTTTCTTGATATCATTACTCATCCCTAGAATTACTTTAAAGAATAAATGATATTGAGATAAAAAAATTGTCCAACTAAAAAACCCGACGAGTCTGGACCATGTATTAGAGCGATGCTTGATCTTAGGATTCATGTGTAAAAGAATTTTTTGTTTGCTGGAATTGCTCACAACGTGAATCAAAGATGATGGGAAAATATTAAAATAAAAAAATTTGTAGGTTGCCCCACCTAATTGGAAAAGGTTTATACAAGGTGTCTACCTTATACGGTATGAGTAAGGTGCACCTAAAAACCCATTAGAAAAAGTTGTTTTTATGCTGGCAAACCGTCAAATCAATCATCTCAACCTTGAGATTCATATAAAAGAAAAAGAGATTTTTGGTCCTAAAAATAGTTCATCTTTTAACCATTATTTGGAGTGTCCATTTTCAAAACTTTCAAGTGTTTATAGATCTGCTTGATTGTCACTCTTTTTAAATTTTAAAATTTTATAATTAGGGGGCCATAATATATTTGGTCCTGAAATTGCATTTTCAACATAGTTTTGAGGTACACCTTACTTCAATAGTGTAAAGTTGACACCTTATACAAACATTATCCCACCTAATTACATGTTCCCAACTAATTACATATACTAGACTATATTTCATTTTTATTTATTTAGGTTAGTTTATATTCAAAATTGGAAGAAGTTTTCATAACCTCAACACGATGACCAATCTAAGCCTAATTCCCATAACATATAATTTCGTCCCCTTTTACTAATAGCAATATCCAAAAAGAGGAATTATGGGAAAAAATTAGAAAAATTTGAAAGCAAGGAATGAACTATATACATGAGTTAGAATTTACAAACGAATGAGGATTCTTTTTAAATGTCACTGAAACATTTGAGAAATATTTAAAATAAATGAAAAATTTGTAGTAAACACAGGAACCCTTCGTTCATGGTCTTGGAACCTCAAATACCAGGATCTAGAGTAAATGCCAGGATCCTACTCTAGAACATTTCCATTTGTCAGCTCGATGTTAAATACAACGACAAAATAGGTAACAAACTAAAGCAATACAAGAGAAAACCAAAAAAAAAATAAAAGATAATTGTCATTCACCAAAAGTGGGCTAGATCCAAAGACTTGGCAAGTCGAAATCCACTTTCTCTTGGGCTCCAAGGGATGTCCCTCTGACTAATCATCGGCAAGACCCCTCGCCTACCGTCAATCATTTCTCTTTCACATTGTCACAATGCCTATAAAAAATAACCTTGAGAGTAGCTGAGAGGAATGAATAAATCCCGAAACCCTTCTAACGATCGTCTCTCTTTTGGAGGAAACCATAAAATTAATGATTTTGGCTTGTAAGGAGGAGGAAGAAGAGAAGTCACTCTCTCTCTCTTATGTCATTGATTGAAACAGGATGAAATTCTCAATGGAAATGGGGAGCTCAATCTTGTGAGGCTCAAAGGTCGAAAAATGAAGGTAGTGGATGGATGCATGCTTGCTGCTGCATGCGTACTAAACTCAATTCCTCGAGACACAAATGAAGTCTTAATCCAAGGTCACCTTTCAAAAACGGGTTATGCCGTTGCCATGGCCTTGTGCAAGAGAGGCACAAAGGTTTCAACCTTTCTCACTCAATCTTGAATCCTGTGTATCTTAAATTCATAGCTTCAGGATTTTCTCTCTAATCTAATTAAATCTCTTGTGTAAGTCAATTTTTCCTCTCTCCCATAGAGTCTTATGCATTGGTTGTTTTCCTTTTCTTTTTAATTTTCAGTAAATTGATTGAATTTTTCTCTATCATAAAATTTCTTTGTTGTTCCTTTCTAAGGAAAATGCAGTCTTACTTATTTCTTATTTTTTTTCTTATAATTTACAGACTAATAAGAATTTGTTTATAATGATGGAAAATAGGTTATTACTGAGTGCCCAGATCAGCTTGAAAATTTGAGGATGCGAATCTCCCTACAACATCAAGCTAACCTTATTTATGCTCCTGGAATTTATTGCAAGGTAACAACCAAAACATTGCTGGTTGTCGCCATTATTATTATTATTATTATTATTATTGTTGTTGTTGCTGTTATTATTGTTATTAAACATCTCCCCTCATTTTTTCTCTCGTTCTCTAAACAATCAAATTAGAACCTACCTCAAAAAAAATTTCACTAGAAGAGGTTGTTTTGATGTTCAAATATCCTCATCTCGACATCAAGATGCATGAACATGAGAAAAAAATGGATTTCAAATTTTTTAAATAGTGCATCTTATAACGCATTTTTGGACCGTCAATTTCAAGATTTTCAAGTTGTCATAGATATGCTCCATCTACACTATTTTGAAGCTTTAAATTTTATAATTAAAGACAAAAATATATTTTTAGGATATCACAAAAGATTTTCAATATTGAAACCACATTTCTCGACACTATTTAAATGTGCTCTTTACTTTGATTGTTTAGCGCCTCGGTTCTATACAAACCGCACCCAAATTCAAATGACAGACAGAAATTATGTTGCTTCTTTTATCCCACTTGTCTATGAATACTTTCGCTACATGTATGCGTCTATCCAATTGTGGACCTCGCTTGTTTGGAAAATGTTGCAAAATAGGGCCCAAACACAAATAGCACGAGCACAAGTGAACTTGTTTTTACCACATGATAGATTAACACTATTATATTTAAACCTAAGAGGGTGCTCCAAACTCGAACATTGCTCAACACCCATATTTTTGTAACTTCACCAAATTATAGAGTCAAAATGTGGTTCATATTACGAGGGTTTTGTTACGGCTTCTTAGCCATATTTTTTTTTACTGTATTCAACATTTTTGGACACCTTGTACTTTTGCTTTGTGCTATAAAATTTTTAAGTGTATTTTCATCATTAAGAGTCATAGAAATGATTCTATTAGTTGTCCAAAATCAATAATTGTTTCATATAGGTGATGTCATTTTCCATTATAATTATTAAATATTTTTCTTTCTATCAAAAATTATATTTTACTCTTGATTAATTACCCAATAAAGTTACTACATTATGGAGTAAGGATGTTAAGTGTAAAAAATTATGTTAAAGAAATACTCTATGTGTAAGACTACACTAACAAAAGCCTTAACGACAACTCTTCTTAAATATAGAGCCAAATCAAGCACTGCTTGAAAAGATTAATGTTTTTGTAGGTATGGTTAGTGGGAGATGGAATGAATGATGAGAAAAATGCACCCAAGGGTACATTGTATATTCCTTTTTCATAGTTTCCTCTCAAGATGATGCGCAAGGACTGCATTTATTTGTCCACCCCTGCCATGACAGTACCATCCAATATGGAGAACATGCACTCTTGTGAGGTAACTATTTAAATTTTCTCTCAAATTTTATTCGTGCTTTAGTAGTTTTCGACCTTAATACCACCATCGACTCATTTCTTTGTGTACCCTTTAGAACAACCTAAAGTTCCAACCCAAACCCTTGGAAAATATACCATAAGAGACCTCGATAGACACATTAGAGTATCCTATCAACCCCTTAACCAAAGCATCCCAAGACCTTGACCATTTTAAATTAGACAATAAGAAATACACATGTTCCAAGAAAACTCAAATCCGACATTCCGATTGAAAGATATGGGCCAAAATATTATTAAAAAAAACCCCTATAATGATCATTCTTTCTCATGTTGTTGAGATACGTGGTTTCAACGCTTTTATATCTTTCAAAATTTTTCCGTTTGATTTCATTAATGAAAGGAAATATATAGAATAAAACTATGTACTTTTAGTATAAGGAGGTCACAAAAAACCAAACAAGCATTATTGTTCTTAGTTTTGAACAAAAATAGTAGATCAGTATCTAGTTGAGGATCTATGAGGGCTGAGAATCATTTAGAAATTCACATCTCAGTTCCTTAACCCCCCCCCCCCCCCCACCTACCTAAAAAAGCTTGTGGTTAAGCATTCAAATTTGCACTAAAACCAAGTAATGTTTTGCTGCATTGCCAACCCATTATAAGAATATACATTTGTAGCACAAGTTACATTTAATTTGGAATTCTAGATGGATTGGATCTTCTATTATAGTACATCAATCTATACTCATTTTCAAAGTTTTTCACATTAGTGAAATTTCCTGGTCATATCTTAGCTTATGGTTTGTGTAAATGTGATGTAGAATTGGCTTCCAAGGAGGGTGATGAGTGCATGGCGAGTTGGTGGAATTTTGCACGCTTTGGAAGGATGGGAGACACACGAATGTGGGGACACAATGCTTGATCTACAAAAAGTTTGGAGCTTTGCTCTAAATAGAGGTTTCCTCCCATTTGTCTATGACCACAATCCACAACCTTAATATGGGGTCCTTCGTACCATAAATTTGGTCCACGCTTTCTCATAATATTCTCCATATGTATTCTACAATAATGGAAAAGACCTCAAAAAACTTAAGTATGATATGAGAAGCAATTAGTGAGCATTACAATGCTCATTTTATCTTTCATTCCTTATTGGTTAGCAAATGTTTCTTGTGGGATTGACTTTTTTACACTCTTTTCTTCTTATCTAGTTTTTTTAAAAGAAATTATATTAAAAGAACTTGACTTCCGGTGCCTCTTGCCATTGTTTTAATTCCAAATACATAGAAAGTTTTTTATTATTGCACATGTAGAAATGCGAGATTGGCAATAAATATATTTTGTAAATATAAGTTGATCCTAATTTTAGAGAATATATAATCTTTAACATGGAGATCATGAGTATGAAAAATAAATAAATTTTGATAAATATAAATAACAATTATACGAAGAAAACATTTGGACCGTTAGTTACAATTGTTTTAAAATGGACCACCTATTTGCATCAATCTTTAAGATGGATGCTTTATACCTCCGGACCGCATATTGTACAAATGCGGTACAGCCCGGCTGCATGAAACAATTGTTCTTTTTAATTGGCTTGTAAACAATGAAACTGTTACATTTAGGGCCATTAATAATTGACACATTTAGGGTCATGAATACTTTCAACTAGGGTATGCCAGTTATTTAAAAAATGTCCGAGGGACAGATTCTTTGACTTTGGGCGTAGACAATGGTGTGAGGAAAGAAAGGTGATTGTTACCCACAACAGGGATGAGTGATGCGTTATATTCATCTTTGGGTTGTTATAAATTAGTTGCAAAGGGACAAGAATGGGCTACTGCAGATTAGTTACAAAGGTAGAACTAGTTTGGGCAGCTACAAATAAGATACAATGGGATCTGATTCGGTTCTTTACAAAATTATGGGAATTTTTTCAATCTTAACCATTACACTCCCGGCAAGCCGAACCGGGGCAGCCGTGCTCAGCTTGGCACACAGCAGAACAAACCGAGCCGTCAATAGACCCCTTGCAAAAATATTACGGAATTTTTTCAATTTTGTACTTTGCACCCTGAATAAGGATATCTAGGGAGAAATTTTACATAATGTTTGGATCGTCAACTTCCGAACCAGATTTCACCAGTTGAATCCCAACTTTACGTTTTATTTTGATTGTTTAGAGCCTCAAAGGTGACCGAACAACCCAAATCGTAGCTTCTAATAATCTAAACCCCCTGCTTTGCTAGTGCATCTGCGATCTAATTACGTTCACGATAATACATAATTGAATGACCTTTGGGGCTCATTAAGTTGCTACAAATGGCTATGAATCAGGTTTTGAAAATCAAAGAAGCCGCTAATAAACGAGAGTCACTCTCAATAATTATCCCAGGACGATTGAGCTCCCTAACCAACTTCAAACCCTTATCCGGGAAAGGGGGTAGGGGTCGTGGTGATAGCATCCCTATATCTTAGTTACTACATTGTGGTTTTCATTTCTACTGACACCATCTTTCTTAAACTATTTGAAAAAATAGGTAGGGGCATGTCTTCTCTACTAAATTACCAAAAAATGAAAATAAAAATAAAAAAAACCTTATCCAATACAATGAATTTATCGGACTTCCATGCAAGGCACTAATATGCCTTAAAAACTTTAATATCCAATACCATATACATCTTGACAATGTTGGATATAATGATTATCCAAAATCACCTAACACCACAAACTCCCATATTATTTGGGATTGTATTATCTGGGATTGGGTTTGATATTGATGAATTAAGGAAATAGAAATCCAAAAAGATTAAGGCTCTTGGATATTTCTCTTGATTTTTGAGATATAGGTAACACCTATAGGAAGTTTACTATTTTGGTGTAGACTCCTAACCTTAGATATATGAAATGAAAGTTCAGAAAATTTGTGTATCCTATTTGGTAGCTTCCTCTAAAGAGAGATGCAGGGCCTCCTCTGCTCTAGAGGCAACGCCTCCCCTTAGAGAGAAGAGAGCTTCATATACCTCTCGTTAGAAAGCAGAGAGCTTCCAATGAAGAGAAACATCACGGATGTGCCTCCTGTCAATTGAGAGATTGGTTTCTTGTAGAAATGCAGTTCCTATGATGATTTTGGGTGGTTTCTCCTTTTTAGTGAGAAAAAATCTCGATTGCTCTCAAAGGTACCTTCGTGTACAACGGTATACCTGTGGAATAAAGATAAGTCTCTTCCTAGATATTGGTTTAGCTGTAAAATAGATGTGAGAGATCCACGGATCATGCCAATCAGGAGAGCTAGTCTAAAAGAGTTTTACTCGACTCGGTTTTGTCAAAGGTTATAGAGGTAACTCTATGTCCCAAAATTTGTAATGTAACTTTCATTGGTATAGTGGATAAATTTGTAATGTAACTTTCATTGGTATAGTATATTTTAGTTTGCCATGTAGCCTTATTGGGGGTGATCATCCCACTTAAATCTTTGTGATACAGCCCTATTGGGGTGATCATCCCACGTAAATCTTTGTGTTCTTGTGGCATGTGTGTTTCATGCTTTATTTCTCATATATCTCATACTATTTCTCATATTATGGCTCATACTTTTTCCTATTTTGTTTCTAGCCGGATAAATACACAATCTTAGTAGGATCAAACTTTGGGATTATTGTTTCCGCATCTAAGAGGGTTCTTAAATCCTAATAGACAACTGATCCACCTTAGTAGGATCAAACTTTGGGATTATTGTTTCCGCATCTAAGAGGGTTCTTAAATCCTAATAGACAACTGGTCCTTCATAAAAACTACTCATATTAGACCAAACTCTGGGACTTATATTCTCATATGCCTCACTTATATTTTCATATGCCTCTCCACGTGATATTGCAAGAATTTAAGTGTTATTTGATATGTCTTTATATTCATTGTTCATCAGAGATGGGTTATATGACCTGACCTTGTGAAACCTTATCAAATTGTATCATAATGAGATAGAACTTTGCATATATTCATAAAAAAAAGAAGGCATCATGCATGTTTGATCTAAGAATCATATAAATTGGACATCATCTAATACTCCCTCATCCAAATCCGTTGTTTGCCCAGAGGTCCACTCATGATAATTAGGGATTGATCCCAACCATATCTCCCTCATTACTGACTCATTGAGGAGAGACTCAGTCGTATATCACTATAAAAATTTTCAAGTTCAAATAATCCTCGTTCAGAAAGTAGCATCTATTGAATGCAAATATGGCAAAATTGCACACTAGTTTAACTGACGATGAGTGCAGATAATTATTTTCCCTTGATTTTCTCATACCTCATCGAGGTAAATTAAGAGCAATATGGGGTTTAAATTCAATTTTGTAAAGGATTTAAATTTTAAAAAAGATTAAAACCTATCAACTCGAACCACTTTAATCCCATTCAATTGAATATAGATTGAATGTTCTCTTGTCCATTCACTCTATGAGAGAGTTGGTTGTAGCCAATTAGATTTTCGATAAGTACCAACTTCCGTGTCTATCTAATCAAAACCTCTATAAAAATCTCATTAATGTAATGGGGAGAGGGGACTAATCGACTTGATAGTATACTACATAGAGATATCCTCATGCGAGTGACATATTATGATTTCTTACAGTCCCTAGCATGGAGACAAGCCCTGAGATTTATTTGCTGCTTAATCTTATGGACCAATGAAATACTGAGGGTTTGATACATAAGAAATTGTCCATTCCATTTTCTAGATAGACGAAGCGGTTCTATAGTAAATACTCCCTTTTTTTTCAATTTTGTGAGGTAGATCCTTATGAAGTAGCATTATATCCAACCACATTTCTTCTCTTTGAATAGAGGATACTCAGAGGAACATGTACGGATTGGTGCCTAGGCAACTAAGATGTCCTTGGTTACTGGTTCAGGCAGGCTTATTTAGCTTCGAGGGTTGTCGTTCAAGGTGCTAAATCATAGGAGCCTACTCCCCTCCACCACCTTGCTTTTCGTTTGATGCTAGCCTCACCTCGAACTCGACTCTCTAACTTGAGATTGCCTGTGCAGCTTCAATCGACGAATCGGAGATGAGATTGATGCGCTTGCCCTTACCTCTTGTGTATAACACCATATACAGAGAAGGAAACATGATATTACAGAATCACTTGAAGTCCAAGTCATGAGAAGGAGTAGAGTGTGGGCAGTACCCCGACATATATCAAAGTATAAGTGCATTATATGCCTCTTGCACTGATCATTTCCATTTTCTCTATCTATTTTCTTTTTGTAGATTTGTATATGCCTCAAGACCCAAATCAAGGGTATTCTGATCTATATAGAGACTTGATGTAAAATGTAACAAGAATTGAAAGTCCCTATAACTCCTCATGAACTCCAGTTTTTGTACAAAACCATTTATTTCATTATACAAAATTTAAGAGCGATTTTTCCCTCTGTGTGTTATTTTCATGATTGGTTATAATCCCACCAGCACAATTGGCGCGAGACAAAACTTTACAAGAATAATGAAAAACTTTATAAGCATACGTTTTATGACCAGTAGTGCTCTGCCACAACAAAGAATGATAGAATGTATGATCACATAGCATTCCAGTCTTGTAAGAGTCCCCTCTTGAGGTTGGGGTTGTGAGATACAATCGTTCTATGTATTCAATGAATTGAAATAGATTATAATACAATTGTGGATCTATAGAGAGGGATCTATAGAGAGGGTACAACCAATACTTACTAAAACCTATAGGATACAGTTTTAATATAGGCTTAGCATCTAATTAGATACTGAGAGATCTCAATATCTATTTGCCATATCTGTTCACATTCCCCCTCAAACTCGAGATGATTTAAAAGGAATCATTAAGAGTTTGTTTTGGAAACAAACTGGAGCTTGATTTAAAAGGAATCATTGAGAGTTTGTCTATTCTTTGTAACAATAGAAAGTCAAGATGAGAATAGACAACATCTAAACCCAAAAAATACCTCAAGAAACCCAAATCTTTCATTTTAAATATACTATTAAGTTTAATTGGTACAAGCTGGAAAGACTCTATTTGAATGAAAATGAAAGAAGGTGAGAGGGTTCAACGAGATAAGAGATCTTAAACACATCAAGAGGATAGAATGGTCCCTAGCTATTCAACATCCAAAAGATAAAAATCACAAAAAGTTACCGCTATTTAACGCAAATAGCAAAGATGAATTTTGGAGGAGGGACTTCATTTGAATCCAAAAACTCCATCTCAAAGAGAAACCGTGGAGTAATAATATCCGTTATCTAATGTACCCCATGGATAGGGCCCATGAAAAATAACAGCTAGGTTATTTCCATAATGAAAGCTTCATAATGTTTAACTTGTGAGGTAAAGGGTTCCTAGTTTTAATCACTAAATAATGGTAAAAAACGTTAATGGAAAATGCTGCTGCAGCCCAATCAAAATAAGTAAATTTTCAATCATAACTCATCAAAATTTGCAAGTAAAGAATTGAAAAACCATTACATCGATAATCTCGTCCTCAAAAATTGTCAATAAAGAATTAGAAAACCTTTATATCAATCATCTCGACTTGGACATTATGGTTGTGACAAAAAAAGATTTCAAAATCTAAAAATAATATATATTATATTAAATTTTCTAAATCGTCTATTTTTCTTTAAAAGTAAATGTTTTTTGACAATAATACTTCTATTTTATTAATTGGATGCAATCAAGGACATTACAACTCAGGTGTAGAATTAACTACTAGAGAAGGAATAACGACCCTTGCTTTTACTAGAGTCTGCTTTGTCATTGGCCTCACAATATACATGGACGAAAGATCCGTAAAATCTATATTATTTTTTTAGTTTTAAAATTATTGTTGGTGTTAGAAATTGATTTTAGAGCCATCGTAGAGATTTCAATCGTCGAAAATATTTTCTGAATGAGGATTTGAAGTAAGGCTTTATTTTAATTTCATAAAGCCTAAGCATTATTGATGGTAAAAAAAAAAAAGCCTAGGCTTTAGAGAAACCTCATCCAACGTTAATGAGGCTCCCATTTCTAAAACTGAAAAAACAATAAAGAGGGGGGAAAAAAAAGAAAAAGAAAAGAAAAGAGTGAATCTTTAATTTTGGATGCGATTAGCATGCAGCCAAGCCTGCACATGTAGAAATGCAAGCTTGACAATAAATATATTTTTTAAATAGAATTTGATCCTAATTTTTAGAGAATATATAATATTTAACATGGAGATCATGAATATGAAAAATAAATAATTTTTGAAAACTAAAAATAATAATTATATTAAAAAAAACATTTGGACCATTAGTTACAATTGTTTTTAGATGAACCACCTACCTCTAGACCAAATATTACAAAAATGCAGTACGTCCCACATGAAACGATTGTTCTTTTATTTTATGTTTTATTTTTATTTTGTATTTTTTATTTCAAATTTTCCTTTTTTGTGAGGTTAACGGTCGCTGACGTCACAGAAAAGAAGAAAGACCAGCCCTTTCCGTTTTTTATTTTTTGTAACAGTAAAATGCACAAAGCACTAAAAATTCCTGGTGTAACAACTGAAAATTCCCACTATTCTATGACTATGCGTAACATATTCATTCTTCACTTCCTTTTCGACTGTCATTTAAGGAAGGTATCCATACACGTTTCGTGTATAGTAAGTGGTACACCGCTTTATTTTTCCAAAGACCTAGGTAAATAAGGTATCAAGAAATTATCTACGAATATAACTTTTTCAACCGATATACTAATCTTAAAAACTCCAAATCGAACTCTCTATCTACTTGAAAAAACTAAGGGAAAATTATATATATATATATATATATATATATACACACGTTATAGTTTCCGTTATTACTATAATATCTGCTTTTTTCACTTCATAATGAAACTTTTAAAAATAGAATTTTTTATCCTTTTTCGGTTGTTGAACAACCGAAAATATGACAGAAACTTGGAATTTGCATCTTTACTTTTTGTTGTTGAACAATCGAAAATATAACAATTTTGGTTGTTAAACATTTGAAAACATAGGACAGAAGCTTAGAATTTGCATCCTTATTTTCGGTTGTTCGACAATCGAAAACAAGATATTTTTTGTTGTTCAATGTCCTAAACAACCAAAAATATAGGACTACGTATTCCAAAAGACATTTCGGTTGCTCAACATCTGAAAATGTCTTGTTTTCGGTTGTTGAACAACCAAAAATAGGAAAAAAGCTTGGAATTTGCATTCGTATTTTCTACATTGATAAATAAATAAATGTTTAAACGAGCTCCGCTATTTTCAGTTGTTCAATAACCGAAATTAGCTTTTTTGCGGTTTTTGCATAACCGAAAATCCCGGAAATTCAGTTGTTCAAAAGCAGAAAAAGGGTAAAAAAATATTATTCTGTTAAAATTTTCATTATGAAATGAAAAACACGGACTTTCGAGTAATAACGGAAACTATTTGGTCTTTTGGTAATAACAGAAACTACAACAGATATATATGTAATTTTTCCAAAAAACAATGCATAAGATTGAATAGACACCCTCCAATTTTTTAAAGTCAAGATTTAAGTATCAAGATTGTATCAATCTAAGTATCAAAAAAAATCAAAATTTAAATTATAATTATTATTTTTTAAAAAAATAATAATAATTCTTGGGTGGTTCCTTAAATTCCAAACTGAAAAAAATAACTGGGAGTAAATATACAATTTGCTCTTTGGGAAAACGAAGGTCCAGATGTAACCGGGTTGGATATGAAGAGTAATCACCAACGTCCAATTCGAGATCCCCTAAGTTGGGGTGATGTTATCGCCACATTTTATTGACCACATCAACGGTGGATAGGGAGGCCCACTAAAACATTTTGGGCTTGAATTCTGATGGGTTGCTTAACCAACTATTTTGAACCCTTTTCGTGCAAAATTTCTCCTAAATCCAATGGACTTCTCCCGAATTCCATAAAACTTCGCTAAATTTTCAGAATTTATCCGAAAGTTTAAGAATTTCGCCGAAATTTAGAAACTCACCAAAAGCACAGCTCCAACAGCTACTCTTTCGGCTCAGTTTACACTAAAAAAAAAAACTTTTTTGGCCTTTTTAAATGCGGTTAGCTGATAGGCTCCCAGCGATGATTACTGTAACGGTCATATTTTTCAAATGCAAGTGGAACTTACCGTTCGTTTCTCGCTCTAGAATCAAACAACTTTAGGAACCGAGGGCTCCAGCTCCAGTTCCAGTTCCAGTTCCAGTTCCAGTTCTCTCCCTCTTTTTTCCCTTTTTCCCCATATTTCAGCTCTGACATCTCTATCTCTCTCTCCCTCTCCCTCTTCATACGCCATGCTTGGCGCTGCAACTTGTTAGAAGCCTGCAGATCTCATCCCCTCTGTGTTCATGGGGTGTTTTCTCGCTTGCTTTGGCTCTATAGATGCTAAGAGGAAGAAACCCCACAACAAAACATTGAGTAGACAGAGAGTAAGCAGTCTTTCCCCAAACCCATTTCATGGGTTTCTCCCACATCTCTTAAATTTCTGGTTTCTTATCACTATTTCTTTGTAAATTTGTTGCAGAGCCATGGAAGCTACTCACCACTCAAGAAACCCATCTCTGTTGAGCCTTCTATAACAGAGCTAACAATTCCTACAGTACGGGAAGCTAGGTGAGTCACAGAGATTTCTTCATTATATCTTGAGTTCCGTTTCTTTTGTTTTGGGTTTGATTTGATTCTTGCTTTGAGTTTGAGCTAAAATGAAAAACTCCATCCTTTTTCTAGAGAGAAAAATGAGAACCAGAGCTTCAATGTCCAGAAGAAAGTCACCTTTGATCTCACTGTGAAGACCTACTCAGATGAATCCTTTAATGGAGATTCAAAATATCTATCAGAGACTGATAGTAACAAAGAAAGTGATGATGAAAGAGAAGAGATTGTTACAGGGAGCCAGTCCGTCACTTCATCCGAGGAGTGTTCGACCACCTCAACCACTGGTTCGTACCCTGCAACTCACAGATACCAGAACTGTCAAAGCAGTGATGATGAGGATGATGATAGCATTTGCGATGAAGAAGATGAGAGTGATCAGGAAGATGATGCTGAGAGAGAGGACGACGAAGAATTTTTTGATTCTGATCAAACATTTGAGTCATATAATCCTTCGATCCGATCGGATATTACCCAATTGATTAGGAAAGAGAATGTTACAAAACCCATCTCCGATTCCTTGATAGAGGAACCAACAAACCAGATTAGCTCAAGAGCAAGGGACAGGAGTAGATATGTTCACCCTGTTTTAAACCCAGTGGAGAATCTTTCAGAGTGGAAAACTCTCAAGGCTAAAGAAACAAAGAAAGCTCCATTATTCAAACAGAGCAAGGAAAACGCAAAGCTCGATAATGAAGAGGTATTCATTCCATTTAGTTCAGAGCCAACGTTCAAGCTCCCAAAACCTCAGATCCAATTAAATTCAGAAACAAGTTTCAAGCTCCAAAAGCAAACACCCAGGCAAGAGATGGCAGTGGATACGAGCCTCTCAAACTGGTTAAACCCATTGGAGACTTTAAATCCAAGAAAACCAGGTAATGGAGAATCAAAATTATCAGATATAAAACCAACCCAAGAAGTTAAATCTTCTCCTTCCTCTGTAAAATCAGTAAGGTACACAGATGAGAGGCCTATTTTGGGGGCTTTAACTGTTGAGAACATTAAGCAGGCATCATCACCAAGGAAATCTCCAAGTAGAAGCCCTGATGAAATGCCAATTTTGGGCACAGTGGGGACTTATTGGAACCAGGAAACCTTAGAGAAGAATTTACGCTCTCGGATCCCAATTTCCAGCACAGAAGGAATACCGAACACAACCAGCAAATACAAAGAGGTAACTGCACTGAAACACTAGTGTATTTAGGCTGGTTTTACCCTGAATTCTGTATTTTCTTTCTTTTAAAATTTTGATTGTGGTTCTCCTTTTTGTTTTTGTTTGTTTCTTTCAATAAGTAAAGGTTAAGGTCTGAAAAAGATGTAGGGCTATAAAGAGGTTTTGGGTTTTGTAGACATTTTGGTTTACGAACAGAGGTAATTGAGATATAGATATTTTGGGATTTACATTTGGGTTTCGAAACAGAGTTAATTGAGCTTGATACTATGGGCTTCATTTCAAGTGAACTCAAGCTGAGATTTTTTTTCCCTTTTAAAAGATTAGGTGTTTCAAAAGGATTTTAAGTTTTAAAATATTTTACTTCTTAAAAAGCATTAGTTGAGTGAACAAAAAAATTGAATTTTCAGTAGTTTAAAATTAAGATCTTGTATTGGTTTTCTCTATGGGCAGTAATTTTGGGTCTTCAAGAGATTTTTGCTTCTAGTTATGTCGAAAATTGATATTCACCGTGTTTGGCAGGATAAGAGAGTGAATTGGCACTCTACTCCTTTTGAGGTGAGGCTTGAAAGAGCCTTGAACAGAGGAGATCCTGAAGCTTATTCGAGCTATCCCCCCACTGTGTACTGATTTCTCTCTGCATTTTCTGTCTAAATGAGTGGTGAATCGTGCGGTTTTCTCAAGGTTTTGGAGTCTTTGTTTGTGTAATGAGGAGTTATGAATTGGTGGTTTGTGTTGTATTTGTGATCTTGTGTGTTAATTATTGTACCAGTATGTTGTCAGAATGGACCTCTGATATATTGTTGTGTTATTCGTTTCAAAAGTTCATTGTTGTCCTGAATTGTTTGTTTCTTTGATAATATTTGTATTCATTGTCCATTATGAAATAATAGAGACTACATTTATTTTTTGTTGTAGTTGATGGTATTCATTATGGGATGCAGTTTCTACAAAAATAAATAAATCCTTGCCTCAAAATCTTGTCTGGGAAACACTTGGGGCATGGTAATCCCCAAGATGGCTTAAAAAACTATTTCGATCAGCGATGATGAAATTTGTAGCTCAAACAATGGTACCAAATTTATGGATCCATGAACACTGAAATGGATGGTCTAGATCATGTGTTAGAATATTGGCATAAAATCTTAATGTTTTTCAGAACCATAATGATGAAGGTCAAAATGATCAATCTGAAGATATTGTGACCACCAAAACTATAATTTTCGGTGAGTTCGAGTTTTGAGACGAGGCTTTACTTTTTTTCCATAAAGTATTGGCCTTATTATGTTAACCTTTTCTCTTTTTTATAGGACTTTGGTAATATGTGGTTTCATATTTTACATAGCCAAAGTTTGAATTTTATCATAACTCAAACCTCCAGTCATTATCATGAGCTACCAATATAGATCACAATGATCGCCATTTTACTCTTTAAGTTGAATTCAAGCTGTAAGAACCCAAAAGAAGAGGGAGGTGTAGATTATAGAATTTGATTTGAGTAGAATAAAGTGAAGAAAAAGTGGAACAAATAAGATGATCACGACAAATTGATCAGCATTCGACTCTTTTAAGTTAGATTGAAGCTGTGAGAGCTCCAAGGAGAGTTTAAAGTGGAAACAAATTCAGTATGGAAACAAGTTTTCCCTCAGGTGCCCTAAATTAGGGTTTTAACCTCTCTAAAAATTGACAAAAAAGCTACAACAAAAACATTCATTTGTTTCTAAGTTTATTGCTCAAAGAAGAACAAAAAATATAGAGAAAAACACCAAAAGACATATACATGAGTATATTCTATCGAAATCCTCTTGAACATGATTTTAGAATGTATTTATTCTTTTTTTTGGGTAATTCATTGGGGATGATAAGGCCCCTACCATTTTTTGAAATCGTTAGTGGTATTTGAATGCATTATGTTAGAATAGAGGCCTAGACGTTAGCTAGGGCACAAGCGGTGTTACCACCACGACCCAACCCCATCGTCAATGTATGTAGATTATGATTGCTCTAATCATTTGACTCGTTGTAGGAGTCCTAAACTCTGAGGGAAAGTTGTCATGTTTTCTTAACACTTTCCCCATTGAATATATGTTTCCATTCTAACTAGTTCGCCTCGAGAATATGTTGACATTTGGTCAATAATTATCCAGTAATTCAGTGCCCCAAAGAAATAATGCACCAAGGGAAGTCAACATATTTGTTACATTTTTTGTACTCTGTAGTTTAGTTTTCTACCAAAACATATCTCCATCTTCTACTCCATTAGAAAACAGATAACTTGAGCAATTTCAAGCGAGATACAAGCACTCAAGTCAAGAAACCTGTAGGCTCCAAGGACATACTTAATCTTTGTTTTTCTATTGCAAATCACGTGAATGGCCCCCATTCCTCGATGCATCTCTCTTTATATCCCATATAGAGTATGAAATCCATAATGCCCTTGATTAAAATAAGATTGATTAGATAGTCCTAACGAAAATCACTAATATAAAATACCCCAACTAAAAATAAAATACCTAGGATGCGTCTCACTTAACAAAACAATAAAAGAAATTAAATTTAAACTAAAAACAAACTGAAATTATGAGATCCACTAAGGAAAATAATTTGATTGGTTCTTGTTCACTCGTTTGGGACATATATCCTCCAAATAGATGATGGCTTAAGAAGAATCTACTGCTGCAATAGATGAGAACCTTCAGTACTCATACTTTGCATGTCATCACTTCTACCCTGGTTAAAGAGAACTCTCCCTCAAGTTTGAACCTTCATCTTTACCAACTTCTAGCCTATGATACTCGAACAATTCAATAATGTTAAAATTGTCGGAAGTTTCAAAATGTGAATATAAAGAGACCTTATACACGTTGCTGCCCATGTTCTTTCAGATCTTAACCTGTCATTTAGTTTGTCGTACTCGTCTTCCAGATGCCTCTCTTTCTCGAGATACACCATTACACATCTTAAAAGGACCATGTTTGTTTACTGCTTCTCTCTATTTGGCCATTTTAGCTTTTAAATTAGCTCAAACCTACTCATGAACTTCTTTCATATGCTCAACGGACGCATTGGCACTAGTATGACCGTGCCCATTCTTATGGGTAGAACCAACTCTAGCAAGCGGGTAGCATTCTACCCATATACCACTTCAAAATCTACGAGCACTGTTACAGGAAAATTTCACTTGAGGTAGCGCTAGATCCCACTATTTCTTCTTTTTCCCCCACAGCACATCTGAGAAGATTCCTTAGAGTACGATTTACTATTTCAATCAGCCCATCTATTTGTGGGTGATAGGCACTACTGTACTGTAATCAATTACCTAATTTCTTCCTGTATATCTCTTAGAAAATAGTTGAGAAACTTAGTGTCCTGATCTGAAGAGGTCGTTTTCTGAGTACCATGCAATCTTACTGCCTTGATGATTTATAAATTAGCCAACACTCTTCCTGTATATCCCTTAGAAAATAGTTGAGAAACTTAGTGTCCTGATCTGAATAGGTCGTTTTATGAGTACCATGCAATCTTACTGCCTTGAAGATTTATAAATTATCCACTTTTTTAAATTTATCCACTACCACAAATATAGAGCCCATACTTTGTTTAATTTGCGGAAGACCCAAAACAAAAATCGTGCTAACATCCTTGCAGACACCCCCTCCAAATATAAATTTATTTATGAACTCTAAACCCCTAAAATGCACTATCCCACTACGTAGGATACATTAAACTATAGTCCATCTGTAATACACTATCCCACTACATCATAGAATACATTAAACTATAGTCCATCTTGACCATAGTCCAACTTAAAATATTCCAAAATATGCCTTAAGTACTATCTAGATATTCTAGATATCATAAATATCCCATTTTAGGTCCAAATATTCCAGTTAGGAAACTAGTAACTCAGAAGTAGGCAGCAAAAAAAAGGAAGAAAATTACAAATTGTAACCCCAAGAAAGCATCCTATTTTGATCAGACCACAACATCAAATTTCATGCGATCTCTGGCACAAACCTGAAATGTCCATGTTTTAGCACTGTGGTGTGTGACACTGGCCAATAGGGTTCAGTAGCACGATACGTTCCTCTAAAATTTCGACAATCCAGGTTTAATCTGGACTACCGCCTTCTTGTTTTGGCATATTTTGGTTTATAAATCGAGTAATGTCCATCTTCAACCTAGGTTAGTAATATTTAGACCCTATTAGTACTATGGCTTTGTCTTTCCCAAAATGTCCACCAAGACCTCGTCCATGAGGCTCTGCTATAAGAGTATCTCCAAGGGAACTTAGGTTATGCACATATGATCACATTTTAAAAGATAGATTAAAAGAAATCTATCTTGAATAAAAAGATCTCCACTAATCCCAGCACTGCATTGAACCCATATCTCCTTGAAATCACCATCATCAGCATAAAAATCGTTCATAAACTCAAATCTCGTAATTGTGGATGTCATGGTAATCAATAGAGCTAACTTTCCACTTAGAACATCTACTATTCTGTTCTGACTGCATGCCATACCCCAAATGACAAAATTATACTCTTGTAAGAAGCCTACCCACCTAACATATTGACGATTCAACATTTCTCAGGGATTCTAGTTGATTTTTCTTCATATATACATTTAGAATTTCAAAAGGTTTTAAAAAAGTTAGTTAGAATGCTTATATAAATATTTTATTTTATTAAGGATACTATTGTTATTACAATTTTTATTTTAAATAGGACTTTTATTTAATTAGGAATAGGATTTCTTAGGCTCTAAGTAAAGTATTTTTCTATTAGTAGGGTTCTATGTAAAGAATTTAGAATGTAGAGTTGAGTTTTTAGATTTTTGGCCATTGGATCCTAGCAAGCATTTTTCCTCTTTAGTTTTCTCAGTAATTAGATAATTTGATTCTCTTCGACATGAAATTCTTTCTCCATTGAATGGTCGTAGAGCAAAGGATTTGTGATAAGCAAGAGCAAAGTTTGTTTATTAAAGCCTAGGGTTTGCTAATTTCAGTCTAAGATATGCTGACTTCAAGTTCGGACGTTTGCTGATTTCAGTCTAGGATTTGTTGATTTCCACCTAGGGGTTTGCTAATTTCGACTTAGCATTTGATAATTTTCTACCTAGGGTTTTGATTTTAGTGAATCCATGGCAACAAGAAGGAGCCGAGGGAGAGAATCATTTGTAGATCTACCTAGCTGTGCCAAAATGAAGAGATTGAAGATCTCAAAAGGCAAGTTCGGCAACTTGCATTACAAGTTGCCTACATCACTCATAGGCATGACGGTTATAATTTTGTCCAAGAAGATGTCTTGTACTACCGCGTTCAACATTTTGCACTACCTGAATTGTCAAATAAAGACGTAAGTGATAAAAAACCTAGACAGGGAGGACATCACACTAAGGTTTTTTATTTGAAAGTGGACGTTCTTGATTTTGACAAGCATTATTTGACTGACAACTAAAGGAAAAATAATCTCGCTGCATGTGATTACAATTTCGTTTGTGATATTGAGTAGGCTGACCATGGAGAATCTTTGTTTCATCAAGTTGTTTCTTGAATCAACGAGTTGTAAATTGGGGGTCACCACCGATTTTTGACACATGCTAAGATGAATAACAAGATCATATGGATCCAATCCATGATGATGAACAGGATTTCATAGTTGAATCTACCTTTGAAGAAGAAAAGATCAAGAGCTCTAAAGAGAATCAATTGGTGAAGTTGTTGGTTCGACCATTAAATCCAGTGCTTGTCATGATGATGTAGACATGGCATCTCTAGTTCAATTAGCTGCCCTGCCCCTCTCTCTCTCTGGTTTAACCCTGCCATCTCATTCTCTCGCTCTCTCCCACTAGTTCAGGCCTGCCCCCTCTCTCTCTCTCCCATTTGTGTCATGCCCCCCTCTCTCTCTCTCGTGTTTGTACCCTGCCCACTCTCTCTCTCTTTCATAAGTTTGTGCCATCTGCAGCTTGGTCTCCCACTCTCTCTCAATATAGAAGACGAAGCAAGAAGAAGAGAAAAAGATACAGACTCTCTCTCTAGGAAAATCTTCTAGATTCTGGTATATGCCTATGTGTCTTGTAAAAATTGGAGAAACAAAGAGACCATAGAAAATGATGTTGATTTCCGATTCAATTGTGCAAAATAATTCAGTGGGTTCTCCCCTTAACTTACATCAATTTCCATTTAATATTTTCAAAGTACTCCATCATCAAGTTAAACCTTTGCACTATTTGTTTTCTTTTTCACTTTTTTTTTTTTTCATTTTTTTTTTTTCTTTTTTTTTTTTTTTGACAATGCTTGTGCAATGAAGTGCTTCTTGCTCCATGGGAGAAGAGCAACATGTTTATTGCACAAGCCCTTGACACGTGTGCACAACAAGCCACGAATCACATGATCCAAGAATAGCCATTACCCTAGGGAGTAAATGAACAATGTACTCATGCGAGAGGAAAATATCTCTATGCATAGCTTCTACTCCTGAGGGAGTAGAATATCTCTTTGCATAGCTGTTAAGTAGACTTAGTATCCCTAAAATTTGTGGTTTGTATAAGGTTGCTGGAGAGGATAAAAATCAAGGTTTGGGAAAAATAATGGGAAAGAAAAATAATGCGAAAAAATAAAAAAAATAAGATAAAGTTTTATACATGGAGAATACAAGGGATTTTTCTAGAACACCCATTTAAGGACGGAAAAAAACTAACCCTTCTCTTTTTTTTTTGTATCTCGAATTTTCTTTTTACAAAATTATTTTTATAAAGAGGAACAACGAACGGATACCCAAATAACCCTCCTAAATATTGGTTTTCGTATTTGTATGGGTTTTCTTTTCCATAAAATGGGAATACTAATCACGTAAAAACCCAAAGGGTTTATGTTTGCTATATACTAGGATATTCCCAGTCCATAATAGGAAACAAGCTTTCACACATTAGCAGTTTTATCAATTTTTTTTTTGACAAATAAGAATTGCAATTTTAAACGATAAAATTAAGGTACACCTCTAAATTTTATCACAAGATGTAATTTTTGGTTTAAAAATTTTTTAGGATGACTTGAAAATCTGCGTTTATCTCTAATTATAGAATTTCACACTCCCAAAATGGTTCAAGTCAAGTCGATCAATAAAGACATAAAAATCTTCAAAATGAATGATCCAGATAATGTTATGCAAGATGCACTATTTCTTAAAGTCAGAATATTCTTTTTTTTCTTTTTTCTTTTTTTCATATTCATCCATTTCGATGTCGAGATCATCAATTAGGGGCTTTACCTACATCCAAATGACCTTTTTCGATAAATTTTGGAGGAACATCTTAATTCTACATTCCAAGATTGCTAACTTATATAAAAATTTTCCAAAGAAGAAAATATAATATTAAGAAAAACAAAACAAAATATACCACGTGTACACACGTGTTTTGACCTTAATATATGCAATACACATCATGTGCGATAATGTAATACGAAGCAGTTGACCCATGGGGGCACACAATCGTATTTGTTATATGTGAACATGATCTCTTTTTATATATATATATATATATATATATATATATATATATATATATATATATAAATATAAAAGAAAAGATCTTGTAATAATTTTGTGAATTAGTGGGTGGCATGATCCATCATTTGATCTCTAATTAATTTAGGAGAACTCTAAGACACTCATATGCGACATATCTGGGTAGATCAGGTGTAGGAATCGAACTTAAAAACTGAATTACCAAAATCAGAAAAAAAAATAAAATAAAATAAAATGAAAACAATAAAATAAAATAAATAAATAAATAAATAAATAAATATATATATATATATATATATATATATTATTGGGTGTGGTTTCTATAGCGTTACAACCTTAAAGAATCCAATTAAGGCTCACCGTCAAATTTTATCATAACATGCATTTTTGATGTAAAAAATTCCTAAGATTATTTGAAAATATATTTTTATATTTAATTATTAAATTTTAAACTCAAAAAATGGTTAAAATAAAGTAGATCTATAAATATATGAAAATCTTCAAAATAGACGGTCTAGATAATGTGTTGCAAGATGCACTATTTCTAAGACTCAAAATCTTATTCTTTTTCATACTCATACATCTCAATGTAACATGCATTTTTGGTATAAAAAATTCTTAAGATTATTTGAAAATATATTTTATATCTAATTATAATTTTAAACTCAAAAAATGGTTAAAATAAAGTAGATCTATAAATATATGAAAATCTTCAAAATAGACGGTCTAGATAATGTGTTGCAAGATGCACTATTTCTAAGACTCAAAATCTTATTCTTTTTCATATTCATACATCTCGATGTCGAGATGATCAATTAGAAGTTTTTTCAATGTTAAAACAACCTTTTCCGATGGATTTTTGAAGTCCATCTGTAATTCTACATTTTAAGGTTGCAACCTTATATAAACTTTTTTCATATATATATATATATATATATATATATATATATATATATATATAAAGGATCTTGTTATAATTTTGTGAATTAGTGCGTGGCATGATCCATCATTTGATCTCTAATTAATTTAGGAGAACACTAAGACACTAGCATATCTGGGTAGATCAAGTGTAGGAATCGAACTTAACGGCTGAACTACAAAAATCAGAAAAAATAATTAATTAAAATAATAATAATTTATTATTGATAATTTAACATTCATAAAGTTGACATTTTAAAATATATATAATACTAATGATGAAATAAATAACTTAACCTTAGATAGTCCGGCTTGCAAAAGTTAAAATAGAGGTGAACTACGTCAAGAAGCACAGCTAGTATACTTGATGAAGTAGCTTTCACATACATTTAAGGGTAGAGACAGAGGAGACAAGGGCTGAGCCACATCTTGGTACACCTCCTGCGGGAGTACTCTGTCTATTTACTCCCTCCAATAAAACCTAAGTAGAAATAATTCTAGGACTTCAAATTTTGAATTGTAATCTCTTGAACTCATAGATTAAGTTCAATAAAAATAAATTTCCTAATTGCACCTTCTATGCACTTGAAAAAAATATTATTTCGAGATTGAATACTGACCATCTAATGTCTAGATGGTGAGATCTAAGTGTTAGAAAACTCAAATTTCAAACTTTTTCTTTTGAAAATAATTTTATAATGATTCTTAGGTGATTTCCAGATTTTCAGATTGAAAAAATCCTCCCAAGTAGGTCATCTGACCAAGCCAGTAAAGATAAGCCCGAGGGAGCATACCATATGTGCCACTAATGATATAACATTAAAATAGAGAGAGAGAGAGAGAGAGTGTGTGTGTGTTGTTCAGTTCATAATATAGGGTGGTCCTCACACTGCATATTTTCCATTTCCATGTACCCTATGCGTAGTTCCCAGTAACCCCTAACCCATATCAAGCAAGTCCCTCATGGCCCAATAAATAGAGATGCCACATATAAACCATCTTACAGGCCTCACACATCACACTTTCCTCAACTTCATCTTTAGGTTTAGGGTTTCCATTTCGACGGTCCAAAGTCCAAACTGAAAAAACCCTAAAATAAATCCTTCCTAAATTTAGGGCATATTGAATAGAGTGTTTGTTTCAACCCTCTTTATCCTTGTATGTGTTCTTTCACCAACCAACAGAGTCATTTATTAAACACAGTTTACTCCTAATGGAAATCACCTAAAGAGGGCGGGCCATGTGCAATTATTTTTTAAGTTCTTGGAGTCCACAAAGGCATATGAAATTTAAATTTTATACCTTGTTTTGTAGGTTTTGTTCGTATCATATTTATTTATCACCAACCCGTTATAGATTATATAAACCCTAGCTCCAAAGCCAAAGGTCATGCTTTGTTATTCTTTTCATAGTGCTGGAGCATAGAACATAGCTATGGCGTCCAAACCAGGGCCCCTAACTGATTGGCCATGGAAGAAGCTTGGAAATTTCAAGGTAGTAATCTTTACCATGAATATTTTTGGCCTCTTAGCATTGGTTTTGAGTTGTTTGATATTGGTTTTGTGTAGTACTTATCATCTTTTCCTCAGCCATTCTCTCTAGTGCTTAAGCGTTCTATATAGAGTTCTGTTTGCTTTCTTTCTTTCTTTTTTTCTTTTTTTTTATTTTTTTTTTTTTCATATCTCTAATATGTTTTTTAGAACAAATGATTTGATGGTGATCAAATGATTGCATGGCCGTTTTCTAAACGTTTCAGAGGTGAGAATCATAGGACTATCATAAGCTAAGCCACATAAAGATATAGTGAGAAAGATTTGCTAATCCTAAATAATCATGAGCATTTTTGCCGTTAAGGATATTTCATCATTTGGCGCAGGCTGCATAAGTGGACTCTAAATTGCCAAGATACTCACTAGTTGTTCAGGTTTTCAATCTTGAGCCGGAGCAATTTTTTTAATCTTTCACTATATTTTTTACGATGTACTTGAGTAAAATGAAACTTAAACAAAATCACTTGCAATGGTAAACAAGACGGTTTGACACTACTAATGATTTTGTAAAATAATTTGACCCTCCAGTCTTTTTTTTCTTTTGTTCTTTTTTTTTTTTTGAGGTGCATGATCATTTTATTGATATTTTGTCTGAAAATAAAAGAGAATGATTTGATGAACTATCTACTCTCTCACACAACAATCTCTCTCTTTACACAACACTATTCTTACTCTCCATTTTATTAGAACTAACCAATAGATTATTTTTTCATGGTCCCGCGTCTAATTTCCAAGATGATTACATAAATAATCATATGCCTCTCAAATTTCTTTGAGCTAACGAATCGATTCTTTTTCATGGTCCCCCGGTTGTTTAGTATATGGTGATCGTGCCATGCGCTATCCATGCGGTGTACAGAATATATGGCGCACAAAAACAGAAGAGAGACCACGCAACCATCATATCCTTGGGTCTCTTTCTCTCCAGGATCATCCATGACCAACTTTGGATCACACTCTCTCGCTTTCAAACTGCAAGAAGCAAGCATAGGATACAAAGCCGAGGCATAGACTTTGAGCAAGTCGATAGAGAGAGGAACTGGTAGGCCTCAAACACACCTCTCTCTCTCACACTGAATCTTCTACTCTCTCTCTATCTAACTAAATCAGTGTTTTTGGACTTGGTCGTGGAGACTCGGCCTTGGCCTATGGGCGACTCGAGTATTATTTACTGAGTTATATATATATATATATGCGACTATAATAAAAGCTCTCTCTTAGTTGGCTCAAAATGGTGGGCAATGGGCAGTTATCATAAGAGTAGGTATCTTATTAAGACACAATTTCTATGAGTCCATGTAGAAATGAGCCACATTTTAAAAATCTATTTTTGAGATGGAGTTTTGGACTTAATTTTTAAGGACATGTAATCTCTAACATGGAGATTGTGAATATGAAAAAAATAAAATTTTAAAAATTAAAAATAATAATTTTATTAATAGAACATTTGGACAGTCAGTTTCAATTGTTTTTAGATGGACCACCTAATTGCATCCATTTTTAAGATGGATGTTTTATACTTTGGGATCCCATATTGTAAAAATGCGGTCCCAGCCCACATGAAACAATTTTCCATTTTATTATATATGAAAAATTATACAAATAGACTATTTACTTTTACCACAAGGAGATCACAATCATTTTTATCATTTAGATTTCAAATTGAGTAGTTGTGAACATGTCATTAACTAGACTCAAAGTTCAAACAAAATGTTCTTAGACATCGTAACACACCCCAAACCATCCGATTTGATATCTAATGGTACGGAGTAATTGTGACCTCTAAATGGTCTCATAGTATACAATCCGGTTATACATATACATCTTATTTCCTTATGTTATTCCCTTTCTTTTTAAACACGACATAACTCGGCCAAGTTACTCACCTCGTCCGAGTCGATTTTTTGAACTCTCAACTAAATATTATAATTTATCTCTCCGTGTGACTTCAAACACATCACTCTCTCTAACTAACAAACTAAATCTTTTGGCTCTTGTACAGGGATGATCAAGCAATTCTTCATGCCATAATATTCTATATAGGCGAGCTGTTTCTCCCTGGAGCTCAGAATTTACCTCTGTGGAACACAAAGGGAGTCATTATTGCAGTCCTCTGCCATGCTGGTCCTGTGGAGTACATATATTATTGGGCTCACAGGGCATTACACCACCATTTCCTTTACACTCGTTATCATTCTCACCACCATTCCTCTTTTGTCACTGAACCAATCACCTGTAAGTTCGGTTCCTTTATACCCTGCATTTGGCCCTTTTTATTCTCTCTCACCCCGACCATTAGATGCTGACACGTGGTGGATTATGGATCGTTGGATGCAGCTGTTGTGCACCCATTTGCAGAGCACATATTGTATGCCCTCATCTTTGCTGTTCCATTCCTGGCCACGGTGTTGACTTACACTGCCTCCTACACTGTGCTGATTGGGTACATGACCTTCATAGATTTCATGAACAATATGGGTCATTGTAACTTCGAGTTCTTCCCAAAATGGACGTTCAAGATCTTCCCTCCTCTTAAATACCTCATCTACACTCCATCGTAAGTCTCTCTCCCGCCTTAAACCTTTGGACTTCTTTTTTTGTCGAGTAGTTCAGTGGTAGGAATCGAACTTGAGATATAACGCGATTGATGTCACCTGTCAATGAAATGTGATATTAGTGAAGTATGTATTTTCGTAGAAATATTTATCGGGGGTACTTTTTTTTTTTTCGATGAAAATTATAATAGGATAGGAAAAATTATGCCTTTACATGAAGAAAGGTTCAAAACGACGAGAAGGTCCAAATTTTGTCAAAATTTACCCACATATCCATCTCCCAGTTTTTTTTTTTTAGTTTGACCCTCAGTTTGATGCTCTCAACATTGGACGAGTTTTTTGTTTTTGGTTTTATATACTTGGGACTGTCCAATAAATCAGGGAGCTATCTTGGGATCGGTCAGATGCTGCAAACACCATTTATGTTTCACGACCGACGGTGGAGATCACTTTTCACTTGTACCTTGGTGATTGTCCCAATCATTGTAGTAAAACATTTACTCCAGTTGGAACTCTGAGGGGCCCGAGCTTGAGCCTTGTTTACAGGTTCAACCAAGTCTATCGTAGACTCGGCCCCCGGCTGAGCCAAACCAAAACAAATAAATAACTTAGGGGACCTCGCCAAACTCGGTTGGTTTCCATGTCAATAGTTCTGAGCCCAAGGGCTAACCAGGCTGCCAAGCCCAAGCGACTCAGGCTCAGTCCAATCGCCCCCAGTTCTCAACCAGGTCCAAGTGGGCTCCAATAGGATCAGTCTCGACCATCTTAAATAAAGATGTGACAGTCAATGCCCTTATTGGATTAATAATAAAGAGTGATTAATGCATATATCTTAAAAAATTTCTTAAAATACAAAAGGCTCCATTTATAGGTGGAAGTTATAAAGAAGGTTGATCAATCCACTTTTTTTTATTTTTTTTAAAATTACCCCTCAATCCAATGACATCCTCAAACCAAATTTTAATTTTTTTTTTTTTTTAAGGTTTTTTTGTTAATAGGGCATTATCCTAAAGCTTGGGTCACTACCCTACCAACAAAAAAACTTAAAAAAAAAAAATTAAAATAAATATATAAATTCAAACAAAGGTTTTTATCCTCACAATGAGGGGAAATTTTGAAAAAAAAAAAAAAAGCAGGGTTCACCGACTATCTTTGTAATTTCCACGTATAAATGGAGCACTACGTATTTTAAAAATTTAGTATCTATACATAAATCACACTAATATAAATGGGACTCCATAGGAGTGGGATAGAAAAAATTACATCTTTACCATATACAAATACGCTAATTATGAGCTGGTCCAAATTTATGGTAAAGAACTTCTTTTCTCTATACATTTCATTGTCAACATTTGAAATATATTTCCTTGAATCAACAGGTATCACTCCCTACACCATTCGCAAGTGCACACCAATTTCTCACTCTTCATGCCAATATATGATTACATGTATAATACTGTGGACAAGACCACAGACTCGGTGTATGAAAGCTCCATAGAGGGAAGGGAGGATACAACAGATGTGGTCCACTTGACCCACCCAACGAGCCTTCACTCCATTTACCATCTTCGTCTAGGGTTTGCTTACTTAGCAGCTGAGCCCTACTCTTCAAAATGGTATTTGTGGTTGATGTGCCCACTTAGCTTTGTTTTGATGTTGGTCACTTGGATATTTGGCTGCACTTTTGTAGTTGAGAAGAACAAACTATATGAGCACAAAATGCAAACTTGGGCAATCCCAAGATATAATTTTCAGGTAATTATTCATATCATCATCATTGTTTTTTCTCAATTAATTGAAGTTAGCTTTTCAGGTAATTGTTAACTTCCTTAATAATTTGTGACCAGAACAGAAATTCTAAACCAGGTTAATAGCATTATCAGCTCATGAATCTTAATTTGAGCTTCGGAGAAGTGAAACTTTGATAAATAAAATTTAGAGAAATTTACGTACAACCCTAAAAATTATTTTTTGTGTTAAAGAATGATTTATATTTTTGGGCATTTATTCTTGAGGTCCTAAATTTTTGAGGTTTAATCTATTCCTACTTTACCCAAGGTATGAAAGAAGGATTTTCGAATTGCCCAGCACAAGAAAACTAAGTACGTCGGTGGTTGGAATTGCAACTTTCAAACCACTCGGAGACAAAAAAGTTAGGTGTTTGGGCAGTTCAAAGTAGGACTTTCAAATTACGGGAAAAAAGATGAACGGTATTTGGATAGGTGAGTCTTTCAAAAGTTGAATTTTCATACCATCTAAATACTTAATTTCTCTTGTAACTAGAGCGAATAGAAAGTTGGATTTTCAAACTGCCTAAACACCTAGTCTTTTTGTTTTTGGCGTTTCAAAAGCCCTACTTCCAAACTTTCCAAACATCAAAATTTTGTGTTTGGTTTTTTGAATTCTTACCCGGGGGAAAATACAAATAGAAAATATAACCCCAAAAATTTAAGACCTCACTATAGAATCTCCAAAAAAATCAATGATTCTTTAATAGAAAAATCTTTTTAATTTGTCCCTAAATTTCTCTAAAATTTATGACACTTAATTTGATGCTTTAGATGCAGGTATTAGGAAAACTAGGTTTGAATAAGTTATTATGGTACATGGTGCCTTTTATTTTTTATTTTTTTTCTCTCGCTTTGTATAGTTTCAGTGACAGTTACAGTTTATGCGCAGTACTCGCTAAAATGGCAAAAGGCACCCATCAACAACATGATAGAGAAAGCTATACTTGAGGCTGATGCAATGGGTGTGAAAGTAATAAGCCTAGGGCTTCTTAACCAGGTAAAAATTATTTCTACTAAGTATACAATCTTCAACTCCTCAGACATTATTCATTTCTTCCCCTTGGCTTTGATAAGCTGGGATAACCTAAGTTACAATGTGAGAATGAAAGGTCCAGACATTAGGCCATTAGGGGCAAAGCCCCTCATGTTGTGTGAGTTTCTAGGATTATTCATTGCTTGTGTGCCTTCGTCTCTCCATTCAATGGAAGCAATGTTCTAAACAACGTCCATGTGGATCAAAGTAGCCCAATCCGAATCAAATTTGGTGGGTGGGCGATTCGGGTTTTTGGCACTTGGAATTGTCCAATACCCACCTATTTTAATTTTCTATTACTGTTTTTCCTGATTTGGCCAATCCCAATCGGTTCACTAAAGAGCCAAAATATGATTTCAAGTTCTAAAACACCGGACCGAAGAAAATTGAGAAATGGTTGGATTTTTTTAGGAATAGATCCTGGATATAATTTGCTTATTAGTTGAAGTTTTCAATGCTATGTACTCACCCCCAACAAAAAAAAATAAAGAATAAACAAAGTATGGAAATAATAGCTCATCTAGTTCAGATATACAAGTGTTTATAGATTTGCTTAATCTGTATTATCTTTTAAATTGTAAATTTTATAGTTAGAGGTGAACATAAATTTTAAGGTTTCCAATGCATAATAGTATTTTTTTTAAATAGAGTTTGAGAGAGCACCATCCTTTGATTATTTAAGATGAGCGCCTTATACAAAACTTATCCAATCATAGATTAGCTCACCATTTTTATAATCAAATTCAAAAAACCCATCAAATAAAGGGTGCAGTTGCCATATGGATGCATCCATAGCTGTAGAGGTAAGGTGCACATTCAAATTTTATCATGGTATATAATTTTGATGTACAATATTCTTAGGATTATCTCAAAATCTATTTTTATATCTAATTATAAAATTTTAAATTTAAAAATTGGTTAAAATCAATTAAATTTATAAACATATGAAAATCTTAAAAATGGACGGTGTAGATAATATGTTGTAAAATGCACTATTTTCTGAGACTTAAAATCTTTTCATGGTCATACATCTCGATGTCGAGATGATCAATCAAAAGGGTTTTCAACATTAAAACTACCTTTCTCTGATGGATTTTTGAG
Source organism: Amborella trichopoda (assembly GCF_054954075.1). Lineage (NCBI taxonomy): Eukaryota > Viridiplantae > Streptophyta > Magnoliopsida > Amborellales > Amborellaceae > Amborella > Amborella trichopoda. The sequence continues at coordinate 5,431,144 of NC_142342.1, read as the reverse complement.
GTGCATCTGTAGTTCGAAATTATAAGGTTGCATCATTATATAAACTTTTTCCTCAAATAAAAGAAAAATGTTTAGATAAAAGAAAACCTTTCCTGAAAACAAGTGTTAAAAAAATAATTGCTCGGATACAGTTTGCAAAGGTTAAATTTGGTCTGCTAGGATGATCCGATGTACGCCAGTAACAAACCGCTCTATGATTTTCTAAGTAGTAATTCATTAGAAACCCTAATTCACGATCCTTTTCATGCATTCAAACCCTAGTTCAATTCCATTATTAAAACCATTATGCCATTGGTCGAGCTCTAATCAGCAATGAGCTATCAGAGTAAACCCTCTTCTCCGCCTTTTTTAACTTTACCCTTTCCGGAATTAAAAATTACATTGTTATTTAGTTTTTCTCAATTCACTAACGAGTGCATGTAATTTACAGGCAGCAACTTGGCAAATTACTCGGAATTGGCATATGGAGTATTTATAAAAATTTATTTTTTTGTGAAATCAATGTGTAAATATTTTATATGTAATTTTAATTTTTTTTATTTTTTATTTGTCATATGTCCTATTTTCTTTTATTTCCTTTTTTTCAGAAATATTTCCAACTATAGATCAACTTTTTCTAAATCCATCATTTAGACATATTTTCTATCTTATTTGGATTTTTAATATGGATCAACTTTCCGACATTTGTCAAAATGCTAAAAATATAAAATGAAAAAACATTATAAACTAATCGCTTATTTTTTAGTATTTTATATATTTTTTGAATTGTTTTTTGAAATACCCAACCCGACCACCAAAACCAACTAAACTAAATCGGCCAGAGCCCAGTTTCGGTTTGACCGACCGGTTCCAAATTAGACGGGCCGAGTTTGCAAACATTAGTTCAGACATTCTCGAGATAGTAAAACTTATTATGATATTTTCTATGTTAAATGATATTTCATCAAAATTTGTAGAGGGAGAGAAGTTAAAAAGACTTTTACTAGGAGTGGAATAAGAATTACAATATTGAATGACTGCATCTGAAATTTTGCACAGGGAGAGGAGTTCAATAAGAATGGGGAGCTCTACCTCCACAATCGTGAAAAACTCAAGACCAGGATTGTGGATGGGAGCACGCTAAGCGCTGCCACGGTCCTCAATGGCATCCCACATGGAACACAGAAGGTTCTTATCAGAGGATGCCTTACAAAGACACTGTTCACAACTGCTCTAGCATTATTGGAGAGGAGGACTAAGGTGCTAACCATAATACTAATTTCGCTGACTAAACCATATTTTAACCCCAACTCTTCATTACTAAATATAAATACAACTTCTATACTGATGAATTTAATGGAATAGATCGTCGTGATTCGCACTGAAGAGTATGAGAACCTGAAAATGAGGATCCCCTCTAAGTATCAAAGTGGCATTTCACTCTCCAATAATTATGATACAAAGGTGAGGATTCAAATCATTTTTTGTTATTTTTTGAGATAATAACGTAAATGTTGCTATTACTAAAGGAAAAAAATAGAAATGAATAATTGAAAGATGATGAGGATATCTTTATAATTTGCTATTACCAAGCGTCTGTTGAATACTAGCAGCAATTATCATCATCCAAGCTTTATCCCAATTATTTGGGGTCGGCATATTGGTGGCAAATTTACCTGATTTTGTGATTAAAATCATACTTGTGGCAATTATACCTGATTTTAATTACAAAATTGACTGAAATTAAGTAAGTATAGGTAGAGACTCAAGACTTATTTGCCCTTTCAGCTGATTTTTGTTAGTTTCAAGTTTCAACTATGAACTTCCATAAGCTCTAGAATCTCATTTCTTTGTTGGTGACAAAATAGTAGCATTTCAAATTATATTTGAAAACAACATTTCTTTTAACTCGTCTGATACAAGGAAGAAACATTTGCAGGTATGGCTGGTGGGAGAGGATCTAAGGGCAGAGGAGCAAAGTAGAGCCAATAGGGGCACACTTTTCATTCCCTTCACCCAATTCCCACCTCGAGCTGTGCGTGAAGACTGTATTTATCACACAACTCCTGCCTTGGTCATTCCGCGTACTCTTGAAGATGTGCACTCGTGCGAGGTATCTCTGCCGTCTCTCTCTCTATCTCAACCAGCCAAATCACCCTGTGCCCTTCATATTGCCGTAAAGGGGTTATGAGGATCTAATGTGTTTGATGTCCTTATAGAGACTAATTTGGTCATTGGAATGCTGTCTTCTATCTTCTAGTTGTGACATAAGAACAAGAACACTGAGTATAGAATTTCATGATTTATTGTCACCTTAAAATATCATTAAACATTGAAATTTAACATTGAACTTTAGTTGATTGTTGCTTATCATAATGCATCACAAAAATTAGACATCGTACACTAATACTAACCACTAAGCCCAGAATCCGAACTCTGAAAAAGCATTTGGTTCCCTTTCGATTTCATGATATTATTCTTAAGTTTTAAAAATCATCAAAGGCAATGCTGCTTATACCAATGTTTTCCTTATCTGTCAATTAACTAAAAATACACTTCATTAGCACATCTTTAAAATGACATGCAAGTTGCAGACCTCTTTAGTGCTATGGGCAACATTTTGTGAAATAAACAAAAGTCGAATATTCAATAAATATGTTGCATACAGTTTATGCAGAATTTTTGCAGTTCTCTCCATGTTAAGTTAATTTCTTTTGATTGTAGAACTGGCTGCCAAGGAGGGTGATGAGTGCATGGCGCGTAGCCGGGATTGTGCATGCATTGGAAGGATGGGACTCTCATGAGTGTGGAAACATGACACTAGATGTTGAGAAAGTGTGGTCTACTACTCTGTCTCATGGTTTTAAGCCTATCAACAATGTGAAGTTCAACTAGTTCAATGTGAAGTTTCATGAGATCTTAAACAAGTAGTCTGCTTTTAGCATTTACACCCCGTGCATATGTTTGTGGGTGCACAGGCCTTCATATCTGGTGTTACAAGGGTTGTAGCTTCACTGATAAACATATTTTTAGTGTTGTGGGTTTGATTTACAGCTTTAGAGATCGAATATGTTGAAGAATGGCTTTTCTAGTATAACTTATTCTTGATTCCTATTAACCTAGGGTTGGGTATTTGGAGCTTAGATTATAGATATATGCACCTTTAGAGCAGCTACTAAGCAGGGCCCTTTCGTAGCTCCATTCTATCTGAGCAGAATCATTGAAATGAAAGGAGGAAAGTAGATGCTTATATATAATTTATTGAAATAGCTTTTGGTTTCTCTTTATTTTACTTTTTTTTTTTGTTTCCAAGTGGAAAAATGGGGTATTTCTTCATGATTTCTACTTTTGGTTATCTTTAGCAGGAAAAATATGATCTTCCAAAAGAAATGTTAGAAGTTCTCAGGGAACTTTATGTCGACGAGGTTTTTTCCTTCCAAAATTCGTCTTGCCAATCAAGAATGAAATCATTTTATTCATCATATTAATAGATGACATAAAACCAATTTCCTTTCTGGATATCAGCAAGAAAACCAGTAATAGTCATGGTAATTGAGGAATTCTTATTGATAATTGAAGAGATCATCACATCATCTCTTTGGATGTCCTCAAATTCGAAACCAGCAATTCCCCACAAGAAATCTATTTGAAGATGCTTCCAATCCCCTCATTTTAAATGCTCCAGTAGCTCTCAATCTTAAATGTAATTTCTGCTACCCTAAAGTTTCTATGTGAAAGGCTGCAACTAAATCCTTTTAAGAGGGTCTCAAGGTTGTCAAGCAGGGCTCTTCTAAGTTCTTTTTACCTCATACTATCAGGCATATCAAGTGATGCTACTTTTAGATCTTTTAAGACCAATTGGAGGAGATAACTAGTCTCTGCAATAGTTTCTGAGATCCCATAACATCTACAAATAGTTTTTAGATAAATTTCATTTCTAAAAGATTAAGACATGAATTTGTTAGTTCAACAAATTGAAACCCTTGAAAAAAAATATACCATCTTCCCTGAAAGTTACAGAGCACAATCCAAGACAGGGGAGTCAAAATCAACATCTTAAGTAGGTAAAAATACCATGACTATGTCACATGCGAAATAGAATGGCCATAGGAGGCTATTACCATAGCATCATTAGTTCAAATGGTGATGGTTGGAGTGTAGTTCTCATCTTATTTTTCACTAATGCGAAATGGACAGGCTTCTTTTGGACCATAATCGTCCATCACATTGATGTACGGTGACAACCCTATAACCATAATGCTTCGATGAGATATGCGCCATAATATGCAGATCCTCTAACACAATTGCACCACTAGTAGAACCACCTCCTAAACCTCTCTCCCCTGACAAATGATGAAACTACCAAGGACCCATCCCTCCTCATCTCCTCTTTGGCAACTGGAAGCTCCTCTTCAAGAATCGATCAGCTGCCACATCGTCCCTATAACATAGAACTCTGAGTATTGTGTTTGGGTCAGCCCGGTTCCAACGTCCGGTTGTTGGAGGCATCGGGAGCTTCTGCCCCGCAGCCAGCCCCAACCCACTGGCCTCGCATGCCACCACCCCAAAGTCCTCAATTAACTGATCAGAGCCCTGGCCTAGCAGAGGTAACACCGCTTGAACTGTGTCTGCCTCCTTCTCCACTACTTCCTCTGCCAAACCGTCAGGACCGCTAGAGAACAGTGACTTCAAGGCCCTGAAGTCCTCCTCGACCATCTCAAAGTCACAGCGTGCAAAGGCCCTACCGGGTCCCCCTGCCAGTAGCACAATCAGGAATGCCTCAAAGGCGGCACGCATCACCTCTCGCACAGCCCCTGGACGTGCTGCCTCCATAATGATGGCTCCCAGCATCATGAGATTCTGCTTCAGAGCACGTAAAGTTGGGCGAATGCGTGCATTAGATACATCTGGGACATACAGGCCCTCCAGAAACACTGAGCTTGAGTCATGGAAGATGAGCCTGTAGGCGGCTGCCTCAGAGACTTGGAGGGTGGCCACATGAATGGAGTTACGGGTGGCACCGAGGTGTGGGGAGGCAAGGCGGTTGTGGCGGTGGTGGTGGGGGAGCGCCTTGGATCTTCTTCCCGAGAACAAGGCTTTGTCTAGGGATTGTAGTTGGGAGAGGATGAAGTGGAGGGTATTGAGGCGGATGTAGAGGCGTTGGGTGGCACGGCTAGTAGAAGGGCGAGGGTGGAGGCCGCAATTGCCATTGCCATTTCCATTATTGCTGCTATTGACACTTTCGGCAGCAAAGGAGTGCTGGCGATGGTAGCGGTAGTCGTGGCCTGCATGGCAGGGGAGGGCCTTTCGCCATAGCTTGTGGAATTTAGAGTCCTGGTTGCACCGGGTGAGAGGGGGAAGAGCAGGAATGTAGTTGTGCTTAGTGCCTGGTGGTATGGAGAAATAATAAATGGTTTGAGTTTTTCCTTTTTTGTGTATTTCATTCAGCATACGTGACCTAGATTTCGGCTGAAACATATTTGTCCAAATAAAATTTGGGAAAGTAAATGTGTAACAACATCTGATGTCATGAAAAATGTAAAAGTACTATCTCCAAATTCAAAGGCAAGATAATGTCGAATAGAAATTCTTCTCATTAACCAGAAATTTTCATTAAGTTGCTAATAAATGACATAAAACTATTTAAAAAGTGACCCTAATCAATTTTCTTTTGCATCAAGGGATATAAATGTCTAAGTACTTGAGAATCACTGAAGCATGTTAAGGGTGTAGCCAGTAAAGAAAATCATTTGCATTAAGGGATACCAGTGTATGTGTTCTAAAGTATGATGTAGGCAAGACAAATTCATCATGGTAGAGGACGGAAGCCGTATTATGCAAGTCATCGACCCAAACTCGAATCACACATTTCGAATGGTGATTGGGAGGTGGGGATCAAGGAATCTTGAAATCACCCCGATTCTTCCAGTTTTCTATTTTTCCTTCTTGTCAGTTCTTTGTATTCCCCAAAACGAGTGATCCATATCAGAAACCAAGATTTGACTCAATTTTTCGATCCCGATTGCTTTTCCTAAATCACTTAGGATACCGTGTTCGTTTCTCCAAATTTATCACAATTTATGTATAAGAAACAGGGTGTTCAAGTTTCATGATGCCAAGGTTCCTGTCCCGCCACTTACCCTCGTGGTAAATTTATCTCAGCTGACATACCAGAACTCTTGATGCATCATTTTCAGCATTTTGGCAAAGCAAATGTATTACAAGCCAAACTTGAATACCGATAATAGGTTTAACCTAATCAGAACTTAATTAAGGTTAGTAATTCTCATAGCAGTTTGGGAGCATTGGAGATTAGCTTTCCTCGTGAATGAGATTTAAGTTAATTGCATGCTTTCCCATATAAAACCCATGGGAAGATTTAGTCTACCACTCATAAATCCTTATTATTGCATAACAAAGGTTGAAACAAGGGCAGTAATAGCTTTAACCTAGGCTACTTACTCCTTAAAACATTGCATGACTGATGAAGATCAGAATTTTATATGAGAATTCTCCTCTTAATAGACATCCTAGTTTTAAAGTTTTTCAAATTATTTGAATGGAATTCTAGTTAAAAAGTAAGAGCTTACCACCGGCAGATAAGAATGAGGTGTAGTCCTGCAGAACAGAATCGATGCCGTCGGCAAGATCTTGTGCAAGGTCGTCGAAGAAGACCACCGGTATTCCAAAGAAGTCATCCACTGTGTCCTTTGTAAGCTTCATCAACTCTGCAGCCGACTGTGCATAAGGTTCATTCTTCGACTTTGGATTCCATGTCTAAGATTGGAAGAAAGAAGAAATTGTTAAGGCTTTCAAGGCACCCTGCTGAAATCTATCAAAATATTCAGGTCCGAACTCTATACCTCTCCTTCCCTAGCTCGGTTTAAGCACTCCCTGAGCTTAAAGAGGTGCTCCCGAACCCAGCTTCGCATAAGATCCTCGATGACAGAATCTGCCTCGTAGGGCATCATCTCGCGAATGATGGCCTTGCCGCCATCCTCAATCTCTGCCGAGTCCTCCACTGCCATCTGCACTAACGCCTTCTCGAGCCGCCCAGCTGCCTGCAGCACCTGCACAGCCTCTGGTGTGAGAGTGGCCACTCCACCCAAGTATTGCTTCAGCACCGCCCTGTAGCATCCATGCAATGCGGCGGCCGCCACCCCTGCCGAGGCTGGGTGCCACCGACGCAACACTGGACTAAAGCACTCTTTCTCTCTAAGAGCAACCGCCTCTGTCTCCCTGGACAACAATATAAGTGCCTCCGCCGCGCCCTTCTCCCCGTTGCATGCCATGTTGCTCAGAGCATTGCCCTGTAAAACCCTGTTGAATGCACCCCGAGCAGAGGCACGAACGTATCGATCAACTAGAAAACCGGCAGAGTCTCCTTGTGTCTTCTCACGGAGTTCCTCATCCAGGATCTTGGCAGCTGAGAGGGCAAGAGGGAGCACGCTCTCCATGAGCCCTGGTGGACTGCGCTCAAAGCTAAAGTGATAGTCCAGGAGCCAGCGCTCAGCCCATATCTGCATGCAGGCGAGCACCGATGCTGCCACCCGCAGGTACGCCACCTCCCCCGCTATGACAGCTCGGCGAGCATCAGCAGCAACGTCAGATAGCACGGTGAGCGCTGCAGACAAGAGGTTGTGCTCATTCTGCCCGGTGCAGACAAACTGTCGAAACAATGCCCATGCAAACAAGAGGTTATGAGCGGGGCGCGAGATTGCCAGGATCGCCCATGTCTTCTTCATGTGGTCGAATATCTCATCGAGCTCATCGAGCACCAGAGTCGGTTCCTTTATGTCGAAACACGATAAGAGGAGGGAAAAATAAAGGTGGAGATTCAGGGGGCAGCCATCAGCCCAATGACAACTATCTGAGGAAGGATTTCGCCATGCCAGCGAGACCGCAGAGTTGCAGAGGACACGCATGGAGTCTGAGGACTTGGAGGTGTCCAGGGGCTTGGAGTCCGCAGAACGCACAAAGTCGCGGAGACGTTGAGCTGCCGGGGTGGAGCGGTCAAGAGGGACCGACGGGTGGAGGATGAGGCCGGCCTCGAGGATGCGCAGCTGGCGGCGCTGCCACAGGTGGTACTCCTGGAGGTCGTTGAATTCGGAGGGCCTCAGCTGGCGGAGGAGCTCTAGGGGCAGGAAGATAGCCTCTGGCCTCCTTGTCTGTGAGTTTGTAGACAAGAGTTACAAGGAAACACTTTTTCATTAGCAACATGCATGGAGTATGCTCCGGCAGGTTACCCCTCTTCGAGTTTTTTTTCTTTTTTTTTCATTTTTTGTTTTGAAAAAAATATATAAAAAGGCTTTTTATTTTTTTTGTATTTTTTTTTATACTCTTTTCCATCAATTGGATAGTTGCGAGGCTATTATCGACTAGATGCAAAGTTCAAAAACATCTCTCAAAACACAGCCCAAGATGCGAAGTTCAAAAACATTTCTCAAAACACAGCCCAACCATCCAATTTGACATTTTACGATCACAAGTACTTTTTAACATATATGGTATCGTAATCGACACCTTCGTAAGAGAAGAAGAACAAAGCTACAAAAAAGATACCAGAACTTTAAATCCTGCATTTTCCGTATAAAATATATTTGCATTGAAAACTAAGATTGGGTTTAATTATAACTCAATTGGAAGGCAATTGTCATTGTGACCTTTATTTGGAAAATTTCACTCAAATGCGACATTTAAGTACTAAGATGAGGAGCATCTTCATCATAATAATACAATAAAAATAAATAAATATTTAAAAATATATAACATAATGGAATGTGAAACCCCTGAGGTGCACCTAGTAGCTGACAGCTACAATAAATATCCAATTGCCCAAATTGAATTTAGGTTGATTCAACGATTAGAATTGTATTTTGTATTTTAATTTTAATTTTTTTATAAATATCCAAATCATTTGAAATTTGGAGCATCAACTCTTCTCATTAAAACGAACCCAATAAAATATTAAAAAATAAATTAATCAAAATGCTCCCAAAGATATTTTGGCTAATTTATTTTTTAAAAATATTTTATTTGGTGTGCTTGGTTTTCATTGTAGACACTATAAACAAGTGATTTAGTTATGTGGAAAAAACAAAATTAAAATTTAAAGATGAAACACAATTGTGACTAACGGATTGGTCCAAATTAAATATGAACCATTGAGCCCATACTATTGTATCAGCCTATGAGCTGACATGCTCTTTTTACTAATGTAACATAATATATTATACATTTTTTTTTCTTTTTTTTTTTAAGGGAAGAATATCATGCGAACCTTAGACGTGGTATTGCATCGCCTAACGTCCGAAGTCCTAACCACCAACCGAGAGTCCCCATCCAAATGTAACAATTTACCTCAAAAAAATAAAGCAAATGACAAAATGTTTTCGGAATAAATGAAAACTAGTAAAAGGCAGAAAATAAAATGAGTACATTTAAGTTCCTAGATTATGGATTCCTCGTTATTTATAAACATATGTAAAACCATTTTAATAAATTCCCAATAGGTTTAAATGATTAGACCATAAATGATATTGCATCCCCTAGAGCCACAAAAGTGTTCCAATCCTAAAATGAAATAACCTACATAAAAAAAAAATAAATGATAAATTTCATTCTAATTAAAGAAAATAAAAAGAAAAAAGCAGAAATATAAGTTTGAATAAGTGCCTAAATGAGGCGAATCCTCATAACACAAAATATAATAACTAGGTGTTTTTCTTTAGTGATTTTATATTACAAGATCATTCTTCTTTGGTACAAGTATGTGAAATCCTATAACTTGAAGTGCATCAAAATATTCAAAAAAATTTATTTAGACTTTATTCCTAATTAATAAAATATCCTAATCTGCCCAATTGTACATCTTATAGTTAATAGTTAATGGTCATTATGACCTATTCGTGTGCATCTCGCCTCCATGATCAATGGATGCAAAATTTTAGAGATTTTTTTTTCTTCCCTTTTTTTTCCCCTTCTTTTGGACATTCAAAGTTTTAGAGTTGGTTAATCTCATCCATAACTTTGATCATGAATTTAGATTTTCTTTTGAAAAAATAAAACTAAGGTTTTTATTCTTTTTTTTTCCACCATCCATCCATAAAGAAGACTCGGGCTGACTCACCAAATCCGGGTCCATTACTGAAAAGAAAAAATTTATATAGGGTGTCAACCTTATACTATACGAGTAAGGTGCACCTAAAAAGCCCATTAGAGAAGGTTATTTTTATCTTGAAAAACCCAAAAATCGACTTCTAGATTCTTATACATTGAAAAAGGGGGTTTCTAATCCTAAAATCAGTCTATCTTCTAACACATTATTTGGACCATCAATTTTCAAGATTCTTGATTATCACCCTTTTTAAAACTTTAAATTTCATAATTGAGAGCAACGATAGGTTTTCGTATCATTGCAAAACTTTGTGGCGTGCATTTGAGCATATAGTTTTGAGGTGCACCTTGCTTCAATAGTAGAAGGCCGAAACCTTATACAAACCTCACCCTCACTGAAAACCTCCGCCCATTCTACCCAACAAGTTTCCTAATTAAAATGGAATAATTTGCCTTAAATGGAATGATATGAAACAAATTACTTTCAAAGTAAATGACAATTAATTAAAAATAATAAATAAAATAAAACCTGGCCAACTTGTATCCTCACTAGGGCCTTCTTCAACCTGGCCAGGCCCTGCTCAGACACCTTCATCTGCTGTCTCATCAACTCTGCAATGGTGAACGGCTGCTGCCTCGGCCTCGCAGTGGACGTGGGACTGTTTGGTACACCCCCTCTCTTCGGAGAGGTCCTCTTTGTCCGCAGCCCGAGCGCTTTCTTTATCCGGCTTGTGGCGACAAGGCCCAAGCCCATCCTAGAACCAATTCCAGCATCTGTGTTCTCTGATTGAGGAATGTAAGTTAGAGGGCTCCGGCCACCAAACCCAGGGAACGGCCTACATGCCGCGAAAAGTATCTCATATGCCGTCTCCCGGAGGTCTTCTGGCCCCAGGTCAACCTTCCCGAAGGGCCACCCAATCTCATAGTCGACTTCGGGTTCCTGGAGATCAGAACCCGAGTGTAACAATTCAATTGAGAAACGAGTTTCTTTTTTCATGACACCCATGGCAGCTGTCATGAAACTACAATTCACCAATGACTCTTTATATAAATCAATAATCAGGTATGATCATCATTGTCAAAGCCTTTTCTCAACTAATTAAAGTCGAGAAACCAATAATCACAAATAAAAATCCGAAAATGAAAGCACGGAAGCCTTAGTGTCCGGAGCAAGAACACCACAACCTGAAGGTCCCCTGATATGGAGAATTGGAGAGAGAGAAAGAGAGAGAGAGAGGTGGGGAAACGGGATTCAGGCTTGGCACCACCCCCAAAAGGAGGTCCCTGTAACAACTAAAGTTTCATGATTTCATGTTTGTAGTCATGGTCTGTGGACTTTGGGGGGAGGAAATGGAGGGGAAATAAGGTGGGGAGAGGGACTCTTTTGCCAGCGACGATGTGGGCTGTAATTTGGAGAGAGAGAGGCCGAATTTAGGAGGTTACAGAGAGAGAGAGAGAGGATTGAGGAGGAGGCTGAATTTAGGAGGCTTTGTTGGGCCATTGTACCATGGATGGCCGGTCGAATTTTCTCTCTCCAACGCCATTTTAAGGCTGGGATGGGTTGGCCCCACCACATGTTGCCGCATCATGGGGTCGTTATCCAACGGTCACCATGAAATTGTCCAAGCATGTCTAAACACAAAACGAACGGTTTTAAAAAACGGATCGGTGACCGTATCGAGTATCGCAAAATCTAGTTTTGATCGATGAATCGGGAAGTTTAGATCGCCGTTTAATGTGCAGAAAAAATAGTGAACCAGCAAAAAAATACATGCAAAAATAGTGAACCTGTCCGGATCGGTGAATTGATACTTTTACTGTAGCAAAACACCATTTTATTGTAGCGAATCGCTTATTTTCTTCTTAAGACGATTTATAAATTGATAGAATCGGCACGGGGTGACCGTTTTTCGAGTCGAACCAAACAATTTTATGCCGACTTGGCTTTTTTATATCACCGACAAAACGTAAAAATAAATAAATGAAATCTGAAATAAGGAAAGTCATCTATGATGGAATTTGTGTTTCAAGCCATTTCTCGCACTTCTCCCGTAGGTAAAATTATGTAATTGAGTTAAAAGAGACACCCCAACCGTTAGACTCTTAACATGGAGATGATTGAATATTGTTGAAACTCAATGCTAGCATAGTGATGCATACCCATTCTTGAGAGAAAAATCTGCAAGTCGACTTGGAACCTGCCAATTCAAAGGTTACTAGTTCGCGTCCCACTCAAACTCGGGCGAGTCTCCCCGTGCCCTTAAAAAAAAACTAGAGAAAATACCATTTCAAACCTCCAAAATCGATTTTTAGGTCTATATTTTACCTTTTTTTGTTCAATGATCCATTTAAACCCCAAAACCGATTGTTGAATGCCCCTTTTTTTTATCTAGAACAAGATTATTTGGATCTGTTTGAGATTTTGACGAGGTTATCTCATCCAAATTTCATGATTGTTCAACCTTATAATTCCTGTAAGCCTTTCTTCCGATTTTTCCCTTTATTGTTAAACAAAAAAATTCAAATTTATCTCAAAAGATTCATATTTGAGACTTCCATCAAACCCCTATATCATTTTGTCGTATAAAAACCAAAATAAAAGAAATCTACTTTTTAAATTTCAAGGGTTTTTTTACCTTGAAATAAAATCTTCGATTTCTCGCCCATCTTTCACCAAATTCATTCAAATATGTACCAAAATGCTCTTATTACATTGGTCTATAAAAGATCTAAACAAATTTTTTTTATCAAAACCAATTTTGGCATTTTTTCAATCAAAATTTTGGGTGTTTTCCTTTCCTCCTTGTTTGTTTTTTTTTGTGATTTGTAGATTTTGATTTCGCTTCCGGTACAATGAAATCAATTTTATATTTCAGATACTTGATTTGTAATGTGCTTTTCTCTCTTTTTGGCCATCGTTTTCTTTATTTTTTCGTTCTCTTTTCTGTTTTTAAGTACAAACCAATCAGATAATTCGGTTCACTGAGTCTACTCGTTTGACTGGGAAACGGTTGGTACCTAGTTCGGGTACCCGAAATGAAATCAATTATATATTTCCAAATACGTGAATTCTAATGTGTTTCTCTCTTTTTGGCCATCTTTTTATTTCATTTTTTTTTTGTTTTGCTCTGTTTTTAATACGAACCGTTTAGACAGTTCCGCTCACCGAGTTGGAACTAGATGGTATCCATTCAGATACCCAAAATGAAATCAATTTTCTATTTCAAATACTTAATTTATAATGTGCTTTTCTCTCTTTTAGGCCATCCATTTTATTTTATTTTTGCTCTTTGTTTTTTTTTTTTTTTTTTTTTAGTACAGACCGGTCGGCTCGCTAAGTCTACCTGGCGCAGAACCGGCTAGTAACCGGTTCGGGTTCCCGAGCGAGGGTTTTAAATAGTGCCCGAAACACAAAGTACAAGGTCAATATTTCATGGGGCGAGGGAACCTATGTTTCTTCTCTAATAAACTATCTCATGGAAAGGTTTGTGAAGTACTTAGTGGATAGACGGCTTTAATGGTCCAATGATGTGCAGGATTAAATCGTCGCCATTCTTTTATACTTGACTCATAAAATCGTGACCGTTGATTCATAGACGTTACCCCAATTTTCCACATGAAGAAGTTAAGTAAGAGGGGGCTTATGCCCCACTAATTCACATGCATAAAGGGCCACCACGGCAGGAGCACAGTCATAGTTCTGAGCCCATTACAATGGGCAATAAATTGGCCGGAAGCCCACTAGCTTTATTTGAACAACTGATATCACAATCACCCATGCCCCTGAGATTTTAAATTGCACTGTTGTAAGAATGTCATTCGCTAAACTCATTTGAATATTATCATCGGCTAAACTCAAAGTTTTTTTAAAAAAAAAAAAAAAATGCAAACTTCGTGACTCACACTAAGCCCTCCAATTTGACATCTAATGGGTACGAGTAATTGTGGTCACCTTGTTTCAAAGATAAATAATGCTCTCATAATATACAATCCAAAAAAACATAAGCTATACTTTTTGGCGGAATTTATATATTTCAAATTTTCTACTTAATTCCTATTTTTTAGAGTGTAAAATATCTTTTAATATTATCTTTTTATACTACCCAAAAAACAAAAAAACATCGCATTAGGCTTATTTCTTAACTTTAAATATTTTTTTATAGGTATGTGATGTGAGAAATAAAAACATACCAAACTCGAGATTATTCCATATATATATATATATATATATATATATATATATATATATATATATATATATATATATATATATATGGGAAAAGATGGGACTAACCCACTAGCTCATATGAACATATGAGCCCATCCTCCCAGATTGAATTTGGGCCGATCTGACAATCACAGATGTCCAGTAGTGTTTGAATTTTAGTTTTTTTTCTACAAATCCAAATCATTTGAAATTTTAGGTGTGTTTATAAAAAATGGGTGAATCTTCGAAAAATATCAAAACAATATTTTATATGAAATAAATTGACCAAAATACCCTTGAAATATTTCGGGGGGGATTTTGATCATTTATTTTCACGAATAATTTTTTTTATATTTTTATTAGATGCGCCTTGATGAGAAAAACACACTATTAAAATTTCAAGTAATTTGGATCTGTAGAAAAAAAAAAAAATTCAAGCATTATCGGACATCCATGATCGTCATATCAGCCTAGATTCAATATAGGTCGTTGGGCTCATATGTTCATATGAGCTAGTAGGCTAATCTCATCTTTTCCATATATATATATATATATATATATATATATATATATATATATATATATATATATATATATATATATATATATATATATATATATATATAAACGTTTTAATAAGGTTGCAACCTTAAAATGTAGAATCACAGATGCACCTCAAAAATCTATCGAAAATGTTGTTTTAATGTTGAAAAGACCCTCTAATCGATCATCTCGACATCAAGATGTATGAATATGAAAAAAAACAAAGTTTTTGAGTCCCAAAAATAGTGCATCTTACAACACATTATCTAGACCGTTCATTTTTAAGATTTTCATATATTTATAGATCTACTTGATTTTAACTATTTTTGGATATTAAAATTTACTAATTAGGTATGAAAATAGATTTTAAAATATTACTAAGAATTTTTTACTACAAAATTATATGTTATGATAAAATTTTATGGTGCGCCTTAATTGGATTGTTTAAGGTTGCAACCTTATAGAAACCACACCCATATATATATATATATATATATATATATACTCTAAAATAAATTTTGAGTGTAAATTATGAAATATATAGAGCTATTTTTTAATTTTAAAAATAACACAGTATTTTTATTCAGATTTCTCTTTTTTCTCCACACATTCTACTTTCTTGAGATTTTCTTTTTTAATTCTTATTCTACCCTCTAATTTTTTAGCAGCTATAGACCAAAAAAAAGTGAAGTATTTGGGCTTTTGAAAGTATAACTTTTGACCCACCTAAATATGAATTTGGCGGTTCAAAAGTCCAACTATATTTAGGTTTTTTTTTTTTTTTAAGTAATTCGAAAGTGTAACTTTCAAACACATCCATTTTTTGGTATTGATCAATAATTAGATTTTTGAACCACCCAAACTTATATTTCCCGACGATTAGAAGTTACAATTTCATACAGCCGAATATCATTTTTTGTTATAGTGGCTTAAAATTTAGAGTTCTGAATAGAGGATTAGAAAAGGAATAAAAACCTCAAAGACAATACGACTTCAACATAATACATCCAAAACTATAATAATGTGCTAATACAACATGTTTTTTTTTTGGTCTGTAACTTAAATATATATTTAAAAAATGGAATCTGGATTTGACTCGCACCCATGATTACTCGAGTTGGATCAGTAATTTTGATCTTGATCATCTAATGCACGGCATATGTATAACAAATAAATTTTCAAAAATAGAATAGAAAATCAGGAGAATTGGGTAATTCTAGGATTCTTCTAAACAAAATCACCCATCATCGATCCAAAAAGGATGATTATGAGTTGGATCAGCAATTTTTCAGATATTGATTTTAACAATTCCAAGTTGGTTGATTTTAAAAGAGCCATGTCCCATTCTGAGGCTACATTTTGGCGCTCTTGTCTTTCATAGTTGATTACACTTGTTTTACCTCTTGACTTGGCACAACTGCTCTACTCTAGAGTTGTAAAGTAATGAGTTGTAACATCTTTATTTTTTATTGATAAAATCAATGCCTGCCATTAATTTCTTTTGTCCTAAAAGATCAATAAGAACGCCTACCATTAACTTCTTTTGTCCTAAAAGAACAATAAGGCCATTATTTTTTTACAAAGAGGTCACAACTGCTACTAACCTAGATATCAAATTAGATGGTTTGAAGTGTCTTACAAAGTTCAAGAAATTTTTTTATGAAAGGCAAAAGATCTCTCTCTTGGTGGCAGAGCGATTCTTATTGAGGCTACATTTTCTAATTCATGTGTTTCAGATGTCTCTACTAATGATGTCAGCTTCGGTCTCAAAGGTTATTGAAAGACTTATGAGAAACTTGTTTTGGGGATCAGGTAAGTTAGAGAAGAAGTATCATTTGGTGAGTTGGGATAGAGTATGCACACCGGTCTCTGAAGGAGGCCTAAGAGTTAGAAGAATAAAGTATGTTAATTATGCCTTGTTAGCAAAGTGGTGGTGGAGATCTATAGATGGTGAGGAGGGACTATGAAAAGTGGTTATTAAGGATAGGTATGGATATGATAGGGATAGCTTGTGGTTGGGGAATAATAGGAGCTCGAGGTCATAGTCAAGGGTTTGGAAATGTGTTATGTAGAATAAAAAGTTCATGATAAGTTGTTCGAGATGGGAGGTGGGGGATGGTCTTAAGACTCCATTCTGGCACGGGAAATGGATTGGGAGACTTCGTTAAGGTATTCTTTTCCTCTGATCTATAATGCATCATCCAATAGGGCCAAAGTAGATGAGGTATACTGCAGGGAGAGAGGAATCTGAGATATAAAGTGTGTGTATAATATGGTTAGTGATGAATTTATCTTGTAGATGGAAGAGGCACTTAGACTGCTGGAAATTGTAAAGTTATATCAAGACTTTCCTAATGACTTGGTGTGAGAGGATAAAAGTGATGGGGTCTTTCCTATGAAATCAGCATGTAATCTTCTATTCCATGATAGGATAAGGTAGAATAGGTACTCGTTGCACAAAATATGGTCTTGGAGGATTCCACAAAAAGTGAAGGTGTTTCTTTGGGTGTTATTTCAAAGAAAGTGTTTGATAGTTGATAAGCTTATGAAGAGAGGGAGGATAATAACAAATATTTATATATTATGCAAGTAGTGTGATGAAAGTGGTGACCTTTTATTCTTACAGTGCCCTTTCACTAATGATATATAGTGTTGGTTTCTTAACATGATGGGAATTTCAAGACCATTGCCCCAAAGCCACACCAATATTATTAAATATATGTCTTTTGATGGGCCGCTAAAGGTGGGAACTTGATCTTCATGATTGGAAGGGTAGCAATCCTTTAAGAGATTTGGTTGGAAAGGAATAGAAGGGTGTTTGAGGGGCTGGTAATGGAAAGAAATTTGTTGAGTAAGAGAATTCTGCATACAATTTGGAGTTGATTCTCTATTACGAATGAAGGTTTCGAAGGTTGACATGGAAGTGAACGTGAGGAATTTAATGAAACAAAACGTGATGAAGTTGAGACACAAGGGAAGATGGATTATTCTTGGATTAGGAAGTATAAAACTGAATTATGATGCGAGCTCCTTAGGGAATCCAAGGCCAGCAGGCTTTGGAGGTATGGCAAGGAATCACCTTGGACGATGTATTTGCAGCTTTGCGGGTCGGTGTGGTATAAAAATATGCAATAAAGTGGAACTAATTGCGGTGCTAAGGGGACTCAAAACTTTAAAAGATAGAGGTTTATAGGAATGATGTGTGATAGAATGTGATTCACTAAATGTGGCTAATTGGTGTAATTGTGTCTCTCTAGACCTCTTTGGAAGTTGAGATCGGAATGGATGGAAGTAATGAAGTTGAGTCAGGATATGACTGTCACCTTCCAACAAGTTTATAGATATGGAAATAAAATCGTGGATGCTTTGGCAGAGAGAGGAGGTTCGATGCAAGATTTGGTTCTTTCGGATGTTTTGATTACTTGATTGCATTGTAATCTCTTTTAGCTAATAAAATTATGGAATATTCTCCAAAAAAAAAAGTATAAGAAAAAGTAAAAGGTTGCAACCTTATATTTTAAGTAAAAAGGTATGCCTTAAAGATCTATAAAAAATTGTTGTTCTGATGCTGAAAATCCTTCCAATTGATTATCTCGATTTCAAGATGTTCGTATGTGGAAAAAATCAAAGATTTTAAATTCGAAAAATGCTACATCTTGCAATATTTATCTAGACCGCCCATTCTCTAGATCTTCCTATGTTTTTAGAGCTACTAAATCTGTACTATTTTTTAGGTTTAAATTTCATAATTAGATGTGAAGTAGTTTTTCAGGCCATCATTGAATTTTCCGCACTAAAGTTACATCTTTTGCCAAGCTTTGGAGGTGCACCTTACTTAGATTGTTTAAGGTTGACACCTTATACAAATCATACCCTTAAATACAATATACACTATTTAGCATTCCCACACCCAGTTACCACATCGTGGTATCCATTCCTACTGCTGACACCCCCAATTAACACCTCTAAAACACGGGTAGGGGTATGTCTTCCCCACTGAATTTACCCAAATAAAAAAGTAATTGGAGTTTGGGCTCATAGCTTAATGGAGCATTAGGCCCCCAACATGGTGTCCTTGAATCTTATTTAACCAAAATTGTTCTGGAAAAAATAGAAAAAGATTATTGATCTTTGGTACAAGTACGTCATAATTATAAGTGGCCACTAGATCTTAAATCACATAGTTGGGTATGTGCCACTTACTTAGCTCAAAGTTTTCGAGAAAATTACTCCATCTTCGCAATATATCTTAGGCTTTATAATTGGGGTAAGCTTTCTATGCTTCCCCTAGAACATAAAATTTCTATACCTCCCCTTATCTAGCCATCCATTTTGAATGGAGAGCTAAGATTGCCCCAATCATACTGTTGCGTTTGTACACTATTTTATTTTTAATTTTTTTTCTATAAACTATTCTGACACCAAATTTTGCATGTCCAATCCTCTATTAAACTCGCACTAGCTAAAACTATATATATAAAAAAAATTCCAATAAAATGAAATGACCAAAATACCCCTAAAAGTTTCAAGGGGTATTTTCATCATTATTATATTTTCTTGAAAAATTATTTTTAATATTTTTTATAGGTGTGCCCCAATGATAAAATGACATGTACCAAATTTATATGCATACAATTTGTATAAAAAAATTAAAAATAAAATACTGTGAGACGTCGGATCTAAGATCAAACGGTGAGTGGCTCTCTTGATTAAAATTAGATGGCTGGATGGTAGGGGAAGCATAGATCTTCTATGTTGTAGGGGAAGTATAAAATCCTTTCCCTTAAAATTGGACATTTAATAATTTAGAGTGACTGTTACCGCCTTATACCCAAAGAAAATGATCTTATAACATACGATTCTAATCAATATTCAGACATGTTTGGAATAGAGGATGTGATTAGTATTGATTACTATTATGGTGGTGGTCAACTGAGCAACTTTAAGGGCAAGTTTGAGAATTGGAACTTTGGTCGCAAGGCATCTCACGTACCAACCCACCCATTTTGGTATGTTTTGACGACCAGAGTTGGACTATGCCTCCTCCCCTACTGTCTGGTCGATGTCTCAAGCATGATTGGACTCAGAACTTTCTCGTTTTTGGCAGGGAGCCTTATTTCATCATATTAAAGGGACTTTTCATTTTTTTTATTTATAATGATGCTACTTTTTACCCATTGTAGTCACTTCCAATAGTTTTTTAGGCGTTTTAGTAGTCATCGTTCTGGGAATTATTTGGCGAGACATCACTGCTTCTTGAGCTTGGTGATATTTTATTTGTAACAAAATACTCCCAAACAGTGAGTAGGTAAGTCATTATAAACGAAAAAAGTATACGCAAGATGTCAACTTCCTACAATAAAAGTAGGGATCAACTCAAAAACTCATTAGAAAAGATTGTCCTAATGCTGAAAAATCCTCTAATTGATCTTCTCGACTCCGAAATGTTGGGCTCACCCGTTCGCGCCATCTTGCACAAATGCGGATCTAGGCATTGGAACTCAAATTATGGGACATAAAATATACTAAAATAAATGTGTGTGTGTATGAGTATAATTTATGTAATAAAACCAAATAATAATAATAATAGTTTACTGGTACTGAGATTTACATGGTTCACCTTTTCAAAATACGTGCATGAGATAAAGATACAGATCCACTATTAAAAAGTACTGGTTACGAAATCATCCAAGAAACAAGCTTTATTAGACTCTCTAACTTTTTCTTAGAGAGTTTCTTTCTCTGAGGTTCTCTCTCTCAGAGGATTCTTTTCCTTTTTTGGAGGCTTTTTCTCTCTATGAAAGAAAATGTTCTATATTTGTCTCTCTAACTAGCTTCTCTCTCTCTTCTTTTCTCTAAGAGAAGGCTTTATGTATCTCTATTTTTTCCTCTCCTCCTAGGGTCTCTATGATGCTCTCTATGAATGGGGTGATCAACCCCCAAGAAGAGGATCACACTTTTTATAAGAGAGTGAGTTATCTATAGGCCTCAATTTGGAGGTCCATTTTTATGTCAGGTGAGATTTGTTTCCCAAAATCTCTCTCTACTCACACGTTGAGTTTATCTCTCAACTTATTCTCATGTAATGGTCATTCACTTCAACAACACAATGATATATTTCCATATTGCCTTAGATGAAACAAATGTGATAGTCTTCCAACATGAGACAGATTTTCCTAACAATCTCCCTCTCTTGTCCCATGGGGGAGGTTTTTCCTTGGAAGATTAACTAAGTGCTCAGATGGCACCCATGCTAGTCATGCTTTTACATTGCTCTTGCTTATCTCTAGCCAAGGTCTTGTCATCATATCTGACGTGCTCTTATCAGTATTGATCTTCTCTAGTTGCAATAACTTATTCTCAACAACATCCTGAATCCAGTGATAACCCACATCAATGTGTTTTGTCTTATAATGGAAGCTCTCTTTTGTCTTATAATGAAAGCTCTCTTTCATGCTCAAGTGGATCGCACTTTGACTATCACAATAGACAATATATATGCCATGTTTCAAGCCCAGCTTTTGGAAGAATCTCTTCATCCAAATCATCTCCTTGCATTTTGTGACTGCAAGGCACTCCAGCTCTGTGGTCAACAGAGCCACACATTTTTTCCGTGCCCATACTGAACCTTTTGAGTGCTTTCTCAATATATCTTTCTCATGAGAACCATAACTTCCCAGCCTTTCTGTCATGAGAGATCTTTATGCCCAAGATTTATTGATCAGGCCCTTAAGTGATTCATGGCAAAGGAATTGCTCAACTCTTCTTTCAACCAATCAATCTTGATGATGTCCTGACAAATAATCAACATATCATCAACATAAAGTAAAAGAATTATGAAATTATCATTGGAGAACTTCTTGACGAACACACAATGGTATGAGGTTCTCCTCTTATACTTGTGACTCCCCATGAATGGATCAAACTTCTTGTGCTACTGCCTTAGGGCCTATTACATCCCGTATAAGCCCTTCTTCAGCTTATAAACCATATGCTCATTTACTTTGACCTTGAATCCTTCTAGTTGCTCCATATATATATATATATATATATATATCACCATGGAGAAAGGCAGTCTTGACATCTTGTTGCTCTATCTCAAGATTCAACCTTCAAGTCTGGCCTAACCCCACATGAATTGATGATATTTTTACCACATGAAAAAATATTTCATTAAAGTCGATACTTTTTTTCTGCCTAAAACCATTCACAACCAACTTGACCTTCTTCAATCTTTATCCTGAAAAGACCCATTTGTTCTTCAGTGTCTTCTTGCCTTAAGGCAACTTTACCAGGTCATAAGTGTGGTTCTTATGCCAGGATGTCATCTCCTCTTGCATCGATTTAGCCCACTCCTCTTTATGCTTATCAGATATACTCTAATGTAGGATAAGATATACTTCGATGCAGGGTATCTGATAGAGGGTTTATATCCCATAGAGGACCTTCTCAATTCAACAATTGTTTATTCTCAAAAATTTAAGTAGGGACAACAGTCCTCTCCTCATTTTCAGCCGTAAACTCTTTGAAAGGGGTTTGGTAAAGAATGTGTCATGTTAAATTAGTGACTTGCCATAAGAATGCCCCTGCACGAATCTCTGACAATGCCGGCTCTTGAGATAGCAAAACTAGAAGCTTGCATAGAAGTTTTGAAATGGGGTTTTGAGAAAGGAGATGGGATTGAGAAGATGTGTTTTATAAATAGATGAAATTTAATTTAGGTATCCTAGAACGAGGTTTGAATCTACCAAGTCAAGAAGGCTTAAGGTCGGTAGGTCTAGATCGAATCCAACAAAATCCAATTAGATGGTTCAGAGTTCGGTCCTTCAAATGAGGGGTTTTAGCCCCTATTTATAGATATCTAGCACCCTTAATCATTGTTGGAAGTTTGGGATGAAATCTGGGTTGTCCAACATTCGATGACACCAATGGCATCTCTGGCGCTGCAACCAAGGTAATTCAAAACATGATTAACTTTTTGGGTACACGCAACGGCCAGGTTTACAAGTGGCAACATGGTCAAAAACCAACGACCATGGTGGCCTAGTTGTCATTGCCATTGGCCGCTTCAAATTGTGGTAGGGCACTACTGATCATAGTTCCAATGACATCACTCCCATAGCCCAGGTAATGATGGTTGCTTCTTTGTCGTGATTTGTGTATTTCAAGACCTGAAGGTTGGCTGTGGTTAGGGCCAATCAAAACACAATGTTTCTAGTGGGGTTGTTGGTGACATCACTCTTGTCGTTGATCATGAACCATGACACTTGGCTTGCAGGCTCGTAACTTGGGCCATCGACTTCTTAACAATGCCTCTCCCACTTTTGCGTCAGAGGTGATGTCCCCGGGTCATTTGTCCAATGATGCCTCTAGGGTTGTTGGAAGACACCACCCCCGTTGTTAAAGTAATTATGAGCTCTTCACAGGCATGATAGCCACCGATTTTCCAACAATGCCTCTGCCCTCTTATGCATTACAGATGATGTGGTTGATTTTTGTGCTCAACAACCCCACCACCAGAGTTGGCCCTGTTATGGGTGTAGTTGAATTGTGCGCCTAATGACGCCAGCACTAGAGTTGGTGTTGCCAATGGTATAAGCCAATTATGTGTTCAACGACCCCACCACCAGAGTTGGCATTGCCAGGGGCATAGTTGAATTGTGTGCCCAACAACCCCACCACCAGAGTTGGCCAGAGTTGGCGCTATCAGTGGGGTAGTTGAACGTCTATATGGTAGTTTCTAACGGTTTAGTGCTTCACAATGAATTTTGAAGTAAGGGTTCAAGTTCAGAGATAGTGGTTTCTAGGGTTCGTGGTTTAGAGCTCAAGATGGATGTCCTAGAATTACATGGTTTCCTATAGTTCTTTCAATCGAGATTGGGATGTCTACAACTGTAGGTGGCATTTCTTGAACAGGTTACTTACCGTGCTCCATGTCACTCGGAACTAGTATGTCAAACTCCTGGGACCCATCATCTTGTTTCACTTCTCTATCGCCTTCATGCACCATGGTAGGAGGAACTATGATCGGTTCTCAACCATTGAAGACTCGTGGCTTTTTTGATTTCTTCACGTCTCCAATGATAAGGTCTTTCTGAAATACCACATCCGTACTCCTGATCACCTTCTTGTTCTTAGGATCCCATAGCCTGTAGCCGAATTCTTCATCTGATTACCCTAGTAAGATGCATAAGAGTGTTTTTTCATCCAACTTGGATCGTTGTTCCTTGGGCATGTGCACCAAGGACTTGCACCTGAACACCCTCAAATGCAAATAAGAGATATATTTTTCGATCAAAACTCTATCTGGGATTTCACCATTCCAACAAGAATCTATTTTTTAGGTAGCATATAGTGAGGGTCGCTTCACCCCAATACGTCTTTGGTAACTTGGCTCTGGATAGAATACTCGTAACTCTCTCCATAATGGTGTGATTCATTCTCTTTATTACACCATTATGCTAAGGGTATATGACACTGTATTTTTGTGCCTTACACCACACATGATACAATAACCTTTAAAAGCATTCGAAGTGTACTTACCCCTATGGGCAGATCTAAGAGACTTTAATAGCTACGTTGTCTCCCTTTCCACCTTAGTATGAAAATTCTGAAAGATCTCAAACAGCTGATCTTTCGATTTCATTAAGTACACCCAAATCTTTTTGACGCATCATCAATGAAGGTAACGAAGTATGATGTGTCATCAAACAACTTGGCATCCATGGGACTACACATATCTAATTACATCAGATTTAGGATTTTCGTATCTTTATGGCCCGTACTGGATAAAGAGACTCTATGTTGTTTGCCTAGCAAATAATGGTCATGTGGGGTTAGAGATGCATTCTTGACCCTGAGAAATATATGATTTTTTGCTAAGAGTTGCATTCCTTTTTCGCTTATGTGGCCGATACACTTGTGCCACAAGTCTAGTGAGGTTTCTTTCATGATGGTATCAACTTTGCTACTAGAGACACCTACCTTTGTTCTATAAAGTGAACAACAATTCTTGCCATTTACTATGATAAGAGATTCTGTTGTCAGCTTCCAATGTCCCTTACTGAACATTGCGTGGTACCCTTCATCATATAAACACTCTCCTAAGATGAGGTTCAGATATATACTTAGTACATGTCCGATGTCCTTCAGCACCAGCTCCATCCCAATATAGGTCTTGATGTGTGCATCTATCATACCCACAATCTTTGACGAACCAATGTTCCCCATCTTTACAAAGCTAGAGTCTCATTCTTTGTACGAAGCAAAATACCGTCTATATAAGGTAACAAGGAATGATGCTTCGGCACCTAGAACCCAATCAGAGTTATATGATCTTGATGTAGTATTTATGCACCTATCACCACAGTTCCTGACCACACCAACATCTGTGGTCACTGCAATGGTTTGCCTGTTATCATCCTTAGGATTGTCTTCATTATGCTCTTTCTTGACCGTCTAACATTATTTCTTGATGTGCCCATTCTTGCCACAATGTGAACCAACATCGATTTAGCTTTATCCTTAGATCAGTTAGATTGGTTTTGGTCCCAATTTTTAGACCTTCCTCGATTTATGACAAGAGTTTACGAGTTCAATATGTCAAAGGCTCTTCTTCTTATTTCCTCATTCAACAGGCTGGTAGTGACTTGACTTGTGGTCACTCTCTCATCAGGAGCTGAGTTACTTGTGAAGACTACCAGGGTCTCCCAAATGTCTGGTAATGAACCGAGCAAAAATATAACTTGTAGCTCTTCTTCTATGAACAATTTTATCATTGTGAGTTGGCTAACAATGTTTTACACTTCATTAAAGTGCTCTGCAATGGATCCCCCATCCCTGAACTTTATGTTCACCAAATTTGGGATCAAGAACGCCTTATTTTTTGCGGTCTTTCTCTCATGTAAGTCATGTACCTTATCCCACAAAGACTAGGTGGATGTCTCCGTCAACACAAGGTAGAACACGTTTTCATCCAACCATTGTCAGATAGTGCCGAGAGTCTTCCTCTTTAGTCTCTTCTACTCATCGTTTGTCATACCTTCAGGCTTGTGTCCTACCCCTTCAATGGGTGTATACAAGTCTTTACAGTACTAAAGATCTTCCATCTCTGACTTCCAAATGATCCAATTATTGAGCGATATCATCTTACTCTTAGTTTTGGAATTCATCTTTAATCCACATACATTGTCCTCCACACGCCTCTGTCCTATTCACTGGTTGTCAAGGAGATTCATCGTCTGTCAAGGATTCATCGGTAGTCAAGGATCTGTCATCTGTCAAGAATCTATTGTCTGTCAGGGATCTGTCAGTTATCAACTCCCACCAGCTACTAACTCATCAGCGATTAAGCTCCCATCGGATGTCAACCCCTCGACGGTCTTATATCCATTGTCGGTCAAGTATTTGTTGAGGATCAAGTATCCCTCAATAGTCAAGTACTCGTCGGCAGTCAAGCTCTCACCGGCTATCAAGGAGTCAATGTGAGTCATTGGTGGTCAAAGTGATTCACTGTTGGTCAAGATGGTGAACGACAGTTCATCAGTCAAGACCTTCTTTACATAGTGGCCACTCATCGAAAGTCTCTGATTAACAACGTGTCCCAAAACACTCCATTTGACAATTAAACATGATCTAGCTTATAAGGAGTTTTTTCTTCCTTGCTCGTCCTATGACAGTTAGGCTCGCTACAACGGCAAATGGTGATAGGGATGATCGAGCGGTGTATCTGAGTTAAAAGACACACGCTCTGATGGAAATTGTGCAATAAAGCAAATAACATAAATAAATGTACGTGTGTATGAGTGGAAATCGTACAATAAAGCAAATAAAATAAAAAATGATTTATTGGCACTGAGATTTATGTAGTTCACCTTTTCAAGCTACATTCACAGGAAAAATAGACCGATACACTATTAAAAGTAATAATTATTAAATCATCCAAAAAACAAGTTTTT
The DNA here is from genome assembly GCF_054954075.1 of Amborella trichopoda. Taxonomy (NCBI): domain Eukaryota; kingdom Viridiplantae; phylum Streptophyta; class Magnoliopsida; order Amborellales; family Amborellaceae; genus Amborella; species Amborella trichopoda. Next base: position 5,404,342 of record NC_142342.1, on the reverse strand, counting down.
TTGAGCTCTCTAACTTATTCTTCAAGACTTTCTCTCTGTAGATTTTCTCTCTCTAAGATTTTCTCTCTCAAAGGGTTCTTTTCTTTTCTAGAGACTCTCTTCTCTTTGAAAGAACATGTTCTCTCTTTCTCTCTGTAATACGTTTCTCTCTCTTCTTCTCCTATGTAAGAGAAGCCTTACTGTATTTGTATTTTTTTTCTCCTCCCAAGCTCTCTATAATTCTCTCTATAAATAAAGAGGCCCAACCCCAAGAAGAGAATCACGTTTTTTGGAAGTGAGAGAGAGAGTGATCCTTAGGCCTCTTAATGGGACTCCGTTTTTTGTGTGAGATATATTTGTTTTCCATAATCTCTCCCTACTCTCATGTTGAGTCTATCTCTCAACTTATTCTCATTAAGTGGTTATCCACTCCAACACATTGATAGATATTCACATCTTGCGCTGGATGAGCAAAATGCGGAAGTCCTCCCACATGGGACGAACTTTTTTGGTACAAGACGCAAGGATGTGAAAGAACAAACAAACAATTTCCTAAGTAGATATAAAATAGGTTTGAGGACCATCATTGGGATTTCCAGCACTTGAACAGCATCCTTGAGCATTAATTCATGGTGGGCTATACTTTGATTATTTAAACTTTAAAGTACCAACCTTATTTTAAATGGTAAGGAGTTTAGTAAATTAAGGGGTGATAGAAGAGTCCAATTGGCATACATATTAAACTACCATTAATAAATGGGGTCCAGTTGACATACGGATGCATTCGTAGCACTAGAGATAAAGTGCACCTTTAAATTTTATCATGGTATATAATTTTGATGTAAATTTTTTTAAGATTATCTCAAAATCTATTTTTATATCTAATTATAAAATTTTAAATTTAAAAAATAATTAAAATCAAGTAGATCTATAAATATATGAAATCTTGAAAATGAGCGGTGTAGATAATATGTTATAAAATGCATTGTGTTTTAGACTTAAAATCTTTTTATTTTTCATGGTCATACATCTCGATGTCCACATCAAGATGATCAATAAAATGGTTTTTCAACATTAAAACTACCTTTTCTAATGGATTTTTTGAGATGCATCCCTAGTTCTACATTATAAAAGTTGCATCCTTATATAGACTTTTTCTTTAATAAATAGAAATGTATAAAATAATAAACGAAAATGTATATAATCTTTAATGTGCCAGTCTCATTCTTGTCCGTGCTTTTTGCGTGAAGACATCTCTCTCTCCTCTCGTCTCTTCTGTATTATAATGTGACTTTATGTACTTGAAGACCAAAACTTGGCAGTGGCAGCGTTACGAATTCCAGAGAGGAAAACAAATGGAGAGAGACAAAGAGACCTCAAATTCCAATGAGTTCATGGCGTTACTGGTTCCGGATTTGATTCTTAAACAAATGCAGACCAAAATAACCCTCTTTCCTTTATTTCGGTTATAAATGCATCTGTTTTCTTTCCTTTGAGCCTGCATCTCTCCATCTCCATCTCCATCTCTGTCTCTCTCTCAGGCTTTCTTTCCATTGAGACTGCATCAAGCTCTTTCTCTGTCTCTCGGGCCTTAAATTGAAGATGGCGATGAAGATCTCGCCTTCTCGACTGCCGCAGCACCCAACTGTAAGCACTCAACGAACAAGTCCTGGATCTGCTAGATTTCTCTTGAGAACTGCTGCACTCCGGTCCAAGTAATCCTCTCTCTCTCTCTCTCTCTCTCTCTCTCTGGTCCAAGTAAATCCTCTCCCTCTCTCTCTCTCTCTCTCCACACATACACTTAGATAGGTACAGGGTTGTGGTCAAGCATGTTCCTTAACAAGTTCTGTGCCGCAGGATCAAATGTACAAATTGATCTTACAGGACCTTAAACTTAGTTTTATAAGGAACTGACGTTCTGTTTGAAACTGAACTTCTAGCAGGGTATACTTTCCCGATATACACCCTTTTTCGGAAAGTCTCGTTATATACAATCCCTTTGGGAAGTTGTTTCATGCGGGCTGGATAGCATTTTTACAGTATGCAGTCTATTTTTACAATCTGAATCTGCAGTCTATAAGATGCAAATAGGCGGTCTATCAAAAAATAAATATAATTAACGGTTAAAATTTTTTTTTAATATAATTATTAACTTTTTAAAAAAATTTTAATTTTTTTTCATATTCATGATCTCCATATTAACGGTTATATATTAATTTTCTAAAAATTAAGATCAAATTATATTAAAAAATTATATTTATTGTCAAGCCCACATTTCTACGGGGGCCGCATGGGCACCGAGTCCATAAGTTTTTTAGTTAATAACATTCAATCTCGTGCTATATTTTCCCTAGGTGAAAATAGCGTTTGCGTTAACCCTTTCAGTTGAGTTAACAAATATTTAATGTGCATACACAATCGTTGCATTAATTCCTGCAAACCAGCCTCAAACCCTTTAAGAATTATACAAAAGTTATTTGCAGCTGATGTATGATTCTTAATCTTTACTGCACCAAAATAATTCGATCAAAGTTCAATTTATTTGGAGATTGTATACTACAAAACTATTCACTTTTAATACAAGGAAGTCACAATTTTTTAAAAAATTTATTTCAATTTTTGTGCAAAGTGAGTGAGACATCCCTAACCATATAATATTCACATCTAAAACTAAATAATGATTATGAGTTTCTTGTAACAAAAGTCAATAGTTTCATTGTATACCTTTCCATACAAATATATACTTTGTAGAAATTTCTTGTGCCATTCTTTTTCATGTTATCAAAGAATTTTAGATCTGCAAATTGCTGGATAAACTTTTTAACTCATTTCATGCAAATATCCTTTTTTTTTTGTCTTTTCTCTTGTTTTTAGAGTTTATCGCATAGTTTGCAAATAACCTTTGTATTTTTACATTCTTGATTCACTAAGGGATGTTGTAATGACCGGAGAGAAGGTCAACCCTGGAATCGAACATCATCAAGTGAAGCAAACAATGCCCCCAGAGAAAAGGGAGATTTTCGAATCAATCGAAGATTGGGCGAAGACGAACATCCTGGTTCACCTGAAACCCGTCGAGGAATCATGGCAACCACAAGATTTCTTGCCTGACCCTTCCTCTGAGGGATTTTTCGAAAGCGTAAATGAAATTCAAAAACAATGCAGCGAAATCCCTGATGATTACTTTGTTTGCTTGATAGGAGATATGATCACAGAGGAAGCGTTGCCCACATATCAAAGCATGCTTAACATTAATGATATCACCAGAGATGAAACCGGGTCGTCCCAAAGTTCCTGGGCAATTTGGAGCCGGGCATGGACAGCTGAAGAGAACAGGCACGGTGACCTTCTCAACAAGTATCTCTACTTATGTGGAAGGGTAAACATGAGGCAGGTTGAGAAAACCAGTCAATACTTGATTGGGTCCGGAATGGTAAGCAAATCCTAACCTTTTAGAAACTAGGAGAAGAATGCAACGACGTTTAAAATTATAATGTACTTTAATTGTCAGATGTGAAATTGGTGGTCAGAGGTGTCACATATTATGCCCAATTTCTCAGCCTTTGTGTAGAAAAATGGCATGCCTCTAACTGCCCAATTTCACATGCAAAAAGAGATGGGTGGTTGTGACCTCCTTCTATTAGTAAAAACCATAGTTATCGGGAGCGGAAGCGGGAATCGTTCATGTTCCGGGAACGGGAGCGTCGAAGCAATGTCTGCCCAAAGCTCGAGGAGCGCGTTCCGGTGAAGGTAAAAGTAGCGGATCGAGATCATGTATGAACAAAGAGCGCGTTCCCAATACATCGGGATCCAGATCCCTATTTAACAAGAACGCTTTCCATATCAAATGGGATCGTGTTCCCATATTCATTAGGATTGTGATCCCATCAACAATAGGTTTGTGCCCCCATCTAATAATGACCGCATTCCTATTTGGAATGGATCGAGCTCCATTCAAAGAAGGATCGCGTTCTGTGCATGATCGGTCTATACTCCCATCACAAAATTCCACTTTTATGAAAATTTGGCTTAAAATATAATTATTTTATTTTAAAAATTAATTTTATTTAAGAAGTTTCTTTTAGGATGTTTTGAAAAAATAGGGATGGAGTTCTAGATACGTAGGGATTGTGCTCCTAAAATTTTAGGAGTGAGGATCTAATTTATTTAGGAATAAGATCTTAAAATCATGTTGTATCGGATGCGAGTTCCGTTGTAAATAAGATTTAAAATCTTAAAAATTAAAACGAGATTCTAAAATGATGGGAACGAGTTCCAAACGAGATTCCATATCGAATGCGCGACCGATAAAAACTAGTGTAGCACAGGGGATTTCAAGGGTCCAATATTTTGCTGGCGAAAAAATATCACACCCTTTCCTAGTGATCGCATATTGTCTTTAAAATAGGAGTTAGGTAGGGGGCCTGGGTAGGTGGCAGTCGACATGCATTTTAAATTATGCACCGCACCCATTGTTTTTTGGATGCGGTTGTTGTGCATGCTGCCCAACCGATCCACACTCCAATCAAGTTCGGTATTAATGATTACAAGATTTTTCTTGCAAGCACCACCCTCAAACATGATTAGACGGTGAACAAATCACGATTATCCCGCACTCTCTAATTGTATTAAACAATACAAATTGGTCTTGAATTTATCTACAATTAGGTAGTGCAGATGTCAGGACTACAACAACATATATATGCCTCTAGCAGCCCTGATTTTTCTTTTGGAAACAACGTACAAACCTGACATTCAATCCCAGTCAAACTACAGAAGTAATTACTAGAACACTCACTAACATTATAACCAGAAACTAGCCCATAAAATTAATGTGCAACAAAAGGACCTAAATATGTATTGTCCTAATGTTCGAAAAATAGAACTCGCATTGGAAAATTGGCTAAAGGCTGGGTCGGAGTAACCGGTAACTTAACCGGTTCAACTTACCAAACTTAGAAGCACATGGCTGTTCCAAAAAGTAATAAAAAATTTAAAAACAAAAATATATTCAAAAAAATATAAAAAGTATATTTAAAGCATGTGCATCTAAATAAAATTGAAAAGTAGTAAAAGAAATGAATTTTAAAAAATCAATTTTTTACCCCAAGGTATTTTTAAAATTTTCTAAAAAAAGTAGAAAAATGTAAAAATAAGTATTTGTAGCCAAAACACTCTCCAATATTTACTAAAAGTATAAAAAATATTCAAAATATATTACAAACAAATCCTTTATTTTTTGAGATTTTATATAGCGTTTTCAACTTTTTTTTTTCAAAATACACAATAGACCCCAAAAAAAGCTGGCCAAAATCAGATCAGGCCAGTGCACGGATATGACCGGCCAGTTCTAAGTTGGACAACCCACACTGGTTATTTCCTTAGGGCACCAAGGCCATTTTCCATATGAAAGATGAAAGCCATCCAAAGGATGATGAAGATATTTTTAGATTTTCGGTTACTATGCAATCTATTCAAAGGTTTTGTTAGGCTAAACCACTTCTGGTGTAGACTCTTAAAGTGTTCAATTTTTTTAGATATTTAAATATATTTATCTTATAGTATAATCACTTTTTGTTTAGATGTATTTTAAGTAATTAGTCAAGGACAAACTAAAATTTTTTAATATAAATAAAAGCATTTATTAACAATAATGGACAATAACGTCACTGATATGGTGTGTGACATCACCAACAAAATATATTACTTGTTTTTAACTACTAATTGAATGCCACTATTTTTCTATAAAAACATCCATTATACTCTTTTAAATAGCCAAAAATGTCTCTACTAGAAAAATTTTATATTATAATTAACAAATATTTTAGTGTAAAAAAAGATGTGAAGCACTTTAAAAATCTACATAACAAGTGGTGGTGTAGCCTAACAAAACCCTCTACTCAAAAGGCTGAGCGCCCTTTTTGTGTGGTACCATACCATCAACCCGCATATGAATATAGGCCTGCCATCCTTGTCTCTTTGTCATAAATTTCACAAATAAGTGGCCATAATATTTCCCACCAAAATATACATCTACCCACTGGCGGGCCGGACCATCTTGGGATTATCAAACTTCACATCATGTTATTTTGAGAGATATATATTAAAAATTAGTTAGTTGTAATACAAAATAATCGCATACACCTTTTACTAATAAACTTGAAATCAAACCCTTGGAGTGAGGTTCATCGCATTGAAAATCCCCAAAAATAAATTTATGGAACACGCCTTAGCCGCTTGATTACGCATCATGTAATTATAACTTTCTTTTATCTAATATTTTAAAAAATATTTTTCAGGATGGAAATAGTCCCATCTAGATCATTTTTTAAGGGAACCATTCCGGTTCTATAAATAAAGTGGGAACTAAGCGGTTTTAAAAAAAATCAACCAGTTGTATCAAAAAGTCGAGCGAGTCATACGGATTCCGACTTTTTTGTTTTTTTAGTTTTAATATTTCAAAATGCATGTAAATTTATTTATTAAAGAGGGGTGGCCCACCTTCACGAAGAGCTTTATCATGCCTTCCAAATCCCCAATGTGAGAAGGACAGGTATTCAAAAGATTCAAGAATAAACCATGTTCAAAGAAAGATGGAAGGCTTTTTGTTTACTATAGGTTTCTTTGAACATCCTTCCATTTTATTTTTGGATCTTTTGTAAACAAAGATAGTAAATAAACAAGTGTTTTTAAAAAGTAAAAAGAACCAATAGTATTTAATCTAAAAAAAACTAATGGCAAATGAAGATTTTTTAATAAAAGCTAAAAAAACCTATTAAAATTTGTCTAAATTTAGGGGAAATACAAAGGCATCGAGTTTCCCTTTTACCAATATTTAATTACTTCTTTTTTTTTTTTCTGAAGATTATTATGATGAGTTAATCTAATGATCAACAACAAAAGTAATAAAGCTTTTTAAAAAAAAACAAAAACTACTATTCAATTGATCCCAAAATCATATATTTTAATCCTGATTACAAGTTCTTCTTATTTATTTTTTATTTTTGTTAATTAAAAAGAGTAGGCAAGTTTAGTTTGCTAAGTTTATTTTCTTCTTTCTGGATTGGGCAATATCTTTTTAATTGTTTTTCGTTTGTGTATAAGACAGAGGAAGAGTGGTCTAACATGTTTGTGTTAGAGATTGATGTCCAATACATTTTTTGTCTGCATGATAGAGAGAGATCCAATGTATGTTTTGTGTGTGTGAGAGAGAGAGGTGTTCAATATGTGTTTGTGGGTGTGGTGTGAGAGAGAGATGTTCAATGTGTGTTCGTGTGTATGCAAGAGAGAGAGAGGAAGAGATTGAGAGGTCTTAGGATTAGTGGCTGCCATTATCTTTAATAGGAATTTAAGAGTTTGAAAACCATAAAATATTCAATGGTCAATAGATTTTCAAAACAAGAAATGACATATCAAAATTCATGTATTATTACAAGATAATGAAAATTCATAATGCACTACACCCTTTTTTTTCATTGAAAATCCAAAAAAACACATTTACAACCATTTCGAACAATTATTTTGAATTATTTAAAGGCAAGATAAGGCAAATCTAGACAATCCACCAGTACATACCTATTTTCATGACGGACGATCTAGGTCAACGATCCATTTTTTAAAACATTGCTTTTATTGAACATCAATTATAGTCTACCTTCCCTTATTTTAGGCTTGTTAAAGTGAGATAAAGATGGACTAATAACTCAAATCTCATTTAACTGTAGTCATTTTCTTTCTTTGTGAGCTACTCACTTCCTTTGTCACTTCTTCCAGGATATGGGCTTACCAACAGATCCTTGTCATATCTATATTTACACATCCTTCCAAGAGAGAGCAACATTCATATCACATAGACGCACAGCTAGGCATGCCAAGAAGTTTGGGGACAAGAAACTAGCACAGCTTTGTGGAGCCATCGCCTCGGACGAAAAACGCCATGAAATTGCTTATGTTAAGATAGTAGAGAAGCTGTTTGAGATTGATCCCAATGGAACTCTCTTAGTGTTTGAGGACTTAATGAGGAGGAAGATAACCATGCCTGGCAATCTCATGTATGATGGGCAAGATGAAAACTTATTCGAGCACTTCTCCTCAGTTGCTCAAAGACTCGAGATTTATACTGCAAACGATTATGCAGATATTCTTGAATTCCTAATTGATAGGTGGAATATAGCGAAGATAAATTGTCATACTAGTGAAATGAGAATAGCACAAGATTATATTTGTAGCTTAGCCCCGAAAATCAGAGGGTTGGCAGAGAGAGCTCATGGGAAGGCAAAACAAGCAAAATCGGTTCCTTTTAGTTGGATATTTGATAGAGAAGTGAAGTTATAGGAAGTACCACTGATAAACAGAGGCCATTGCAGAATCCTTTGGTTTTCGATCCTTCTCTTCACCGTAGAAGGGCACAATAATGTTTAGCAGTCTGTGTTTGGTTCATGTTGGATGTTGGATGTTGGATGTTCATCAGTGTTAGCTCCTGGAAAGATAAAATCAAGTGCTTATTTTCATATGGTTTCCCAATGTGGAACTTTTGGTATTCAACGTTCCAATGCTTTGGTGAAATTAGGTTGAAAATGCCTTCTATAATGTTCAAGGACTGCAGCCTTAACATAGTTTTTTAATATTGTTTCCTTAAATTACTATATAACCGTTGCATGAAATCATTATATATACAGTAACATCCAATGAAATCCTATAATTACTATATAACCGTTGCATGAAATCATTATATATACAGTAACACCCAATGAAATCCTATAAGTTATATATAGAAAAAGGTACGAGTGTTGAAATTACTCTAGTTGCCCGTTTCATAACATTATTTCTATAAAATAAATAAAGGTATTTTTATCATTAAAAGTGATAATGATGATATTTGTACTAAATGGTAAAGAATAGGTTTCTTAATAGAAAAACACAAATGCCCAATTGTTCATAAAAAAGTGTTTTGTGCATCATGGAGAACAATTCTATATTAGTGTCCCCTGATGCCCCAAACATCCATCTAAGGATGGGTATAAAAAAGTGGTGGTCCCCTAAAAAGACAAAACTAACGGTCTAGAACTATTCTTCAAAACATATTATTTTAAATTTTTAAATTTTTTTTTTCTACATATTAGTCATCCTTATTTTTGAGATTTAAAGGAAAACAGCAGGATGATTGGATAAAAATAACTGAGAGAGAGAGAGATGTTATTCTGTGATGGATTTTGTGGGGAAAATTAAATAAATGAAATACTTAAAGGATTGGGTTTTGGCGCCCTTCCAAATTCCATGATGGGGATCTAAATTTATCATTGATAGTCTCGATCACAACTAACACAAATTTGGCAAAAAAAAAAAAAAAAAGTTTTACATTTCAAATATTATAAGTAGATGATTTTAAACTTATCTTTTGGACATTTTTTGCACTGGTCATTTTAATTCTTCAAAATAATCTATGTTTAAGGTCTAAATTTCCTTTTTTTAAAATTCATGTTGGTGGTGGCCAAGGTTATTGCTCTATAAAATTTTAAATTCGAAATCCATTTGCATGACGGATTTTTGGAAGAAGTCAAATGATTATGCATGGACAAAAAAATTTCCCGTTATGAAAAATATCTATTCAGTTATTTTTGGCCCAGCCCCGTCCTCGACCTATCGGGCCAGGCCAGGTTACATCCAGTCCTCAGCCCGGCCGCTGCCACCCTTAGTAGAAAGTTATGGTTAACCCCAATGTCAATAATGATAATTGAGTGGACTATTGTAATCTTTTGTTGTGGTGTACCACACATATACAATCAAAGTTTATTCTTGGTCCATTAAAAATGTGTGGTTATTATCATGTCATACATTCTTGATGTATGGCCATATTTTCCCTAAAAATAAATTTGATTCATATGCGTAAAAGAAAGGAGACGTCAGTCGGCGGCCAGTAAGAAAAAGGCTCTTCTGCACGGCCCTTGTCAGTATAGTTGGCAAAAGGGACCACAAACCTTTTTGATATATAAGGCCTAGGCCTTATGACAAGCCCAAAATGAAAAAGCCCAAAAATATTCAAATGGATCATATCAATTTTAACCAGCCAGTATAGATATGAAAAGAAATTAAGATTATAAACTCTAAAAATAGAAGGTAAAGTAACACATTATCTAGAGATTCTAGACCGTAAATTTTCAAGTATTCATGTATCTGCGAGATCTATATCTTTTTTAAGCTACAAATTTATAATCAATAGCGAAAATAGATTTTAGAGTCATTATAGGAGTTTTCCACTCCAGAAGTGTTTTGCTGTTGAAGGTTCAAGAAAAGGCTTTTACTTTTTTTCATCAAGCCTAGGCCCTATAGAAACCGCGTCTAAAGATCAAATGGATTTTAAATCGTGTTTGCAAGTCACCGTAGCCGCCTCAATAGCTAAAAAAGTGGCAATGAGAAAACGAAAAAGTTGATATAAGGGTGAGGCCTTAAACAATCAAATTAAAATACACCTTAAAAATTCATTAGAAGATGTTTTGGTGCTAAAAAACCCTCAATTCAATCATCTTGACCTCGAGATGTATGGACATGAGAAAAAATAGATTTTAAGTTTTAAAAATAGTGCATATTGTAATTATTCTCTAGACCATCAATTTTCAAAATTTTCAAATGTTTGTAGATCTGCTTGTTGTACATTGATTTTTAATCTTCAAATTTTATAACTAGATATGAAAACAAATTTTTAAGCCATCACAAACTTTTTTATACTAAAATAATTACTTTTTTTTTACAGGAAGCATGCCTAACTTTTGATTGATTAGGAGCTCAGTCCTATACAGACCCATGAAACAATTATACAACAACCCATGAGAGAAACGTGGAAATATTGATGTTCTCCTGTGAGAGAGAGAGAGGGAGGGAGACCACCGTTTGATTGACTAGGACCTCCTTATACAAAGCTACGAGAGAAACGTGGAAATATTGATGTTCTCCCATGCAAGAGAGAGACTACCGTACTAAAGAGAGGGGCGGGGGCGCCCCTAACATGAGAGGCAAGGCCTCCTCTCGGAGAGAAGATCCTTAGAGAGAAAAGAGTATAAAAGGTAAGGTTTTTTTTGTTTAGAGGAGAGCTTCTTATGGAGAGAAGCATTGTGATGGTGCATAAGAGAGAATATCTTTAGAGAAAAAAGAACATGAGAATCAAGGCCTCCCGTTAGAGAAAAGACCCTTAGAGATACGAGAGTTTTTTATGGAGAGAAACATTACAATGTTCTATGGCGCCTCCTGTAGGTTGTAAAGAAGCAGTTCTCATGAAGATCTGGGTGGTTTGATGCTAGTTTCTTATAGAGAAGTAGTTTTCAAAGAGATTTTGGGTGGTTTGTGGCTCGTTACTCTCAAGGTTCACGTCTTGGACATTGGTCTAGCAATGGAATAGAGATGAGAGATTTGCAGTTGTGTCGGTTGGGATAGCAGGTCTAAAAGGATTTGCTCGGGTATTATAAAGAGTTGGAAAGGTAATTTTGTCTCGAAATCTAAGATGTAACCTTCATTAGTACAGTTGATTTCAGTTTGTTGTGCATGTGGATGTAGTCACATCGCTGACAAACTACATAAATTCTGGCTTTTTTTTTCTGTTATTTTTTCCTACTTTATTTTTCTTGCTTGTTGCTTGTTCTATTTTTCTCGTACTTTATTGTCCAAAGTCAACCTATCGTGTTTAAAGCTTCCACGCACAACAAGTAGTATCAAAGCCTAATTTGGGGTTGTCGGTATGGCTGTAGAGGTTATACAAAGTTCGAGGTGGAGAAATTTAATAGTAAAAATAAATTTAAAATTTGGCAAATCAATGTTCGGGATTTGCTAGTGCAACAAAGTTTACATAAAGCACTAAAAGAAAACTTGACAAAATTAGAATCCATGTCAGATGAAGAATTTAAAAACCTATCCAATGGATGTTGGCATGGTGAGCTAAGTGATTTTGATATCAATGTAAAGATTATTGGATATAAAATCACTCACATAAGAAATCTCACATTTTATGGGATTAATATTGATATTGATAAGTTTCCAAAAGAAGTTTGACACCCAAAAAGATTAGGACACTTGGTTATATATAAATATAATTTTGAAAATGCAACCCAGAAAGTATTTTCTTAGCCCAATTAATATAAGCCGTCTATTTTGGTGAGATGCTTAGATCTAGGCTTTAAAATGATTTTTTTTATTTCCTAATATTTTAGATAATTTTATTATCATTAGATTAACAATATTTTAAAAAAAATACGATTTTGAATTCATAAAGACATAAATCTTGAAATTCATCAAATTGACGGTCTAGATTTATTGTTACAGGGGACTCATTTTGACATATATACAGTGCAAATTAGTTTTTTTTTTTTAGATTGATTATTGAGATGAAAAGTATGCGTGCAAAATTTTCATTCATATAAATAACACAAACATGATTATCTAGAAGTATGGGTGTATTATATTATGATACAACCGTTGCATGAAATCACTAATTATACATATATACGTCTAAAAATTTTTATTGGGTGCACCTTGATGAGAAGAATGGATGTAATTTCAAATTATTTAGATTCGTAGAAAAACAATTAAAATTTAAACACGAAATGAAGTCGGGACCGTCAGAATAGCCTAGACTCAATCTGGACCGTTGGGCCAATATGTTCATATGAGCTAGTGAGCTAATCTCAACATTTTCATATATATATAATTATATATAGGAAAAGTCTTCCCAACACCTATAGGAGAAAATCAACAGTGATTTCGCCTATCTTCATCACCATCCAAAGTTTATCGTACGGTCACGATTGTCTGGTAGTGTTTCATTTTTCATTTGTTTTCTACAAATCAGAATGATCTAAAATTTGGAGCATGTGTACATCTTATTGATGCGCACTTAATAAAAATATAAAAATAATAATTCCTAAAAATTTGACCAAAATACCCCTAAAACGTTTTGGGGGTATTTTGATCAATTTATTTCATATAATATATTTTTTGATATTTTTAGAAGATTCGCTTATATTTTATGAACACAAGCTCTAAATTTCTGATTCATTCCCTAGACATTTTGTAGTATCTCCATATATATATATATATATATATATATATATATATATATATATATATATATATATATATATACACACACACACTCTTCTCAGCACCCATAGACGAAAATAAACAGTGATTTCGTCTACCCTCATCACCATCCAAACTTCATTGCACGATCACAGTTATCTGGTAGTATTCAAATTATTTGAATTTAGAACGTATATACATCTTAGTGAAGCACGCCTAATAAAAATATAAAAAAAAAAAATTCGCAAAATATAAATTGATCAAATTACACCTAAAAATTTATGAGGGTATTTTAGTCAATTTTTATTAATTATTTTTTTCATATTTTTATTAGGAACGCCTCACTAAGATGTACACTTGCTCCAAATTTCAGAATATTCCAATTCGAAAAAAAATGAGAAATAAAACACTACCGGAGAATTGTGACAGTACGATGAAGTTGGATGGTAATGAGGGTAGACGAAATCACTATTCATTTTTGCCTATAGGCATTTTGTAGTATCTTCCATATATATATATATATATATATATATATATGAAAGAGGAAAAAAACCATGTAACTTGTTTGGGTCACCATATGGGAAAAGTATCTTCATCTAGAGAGAGAAGCAAAGGCCTCTTGTACATGAGAGGCAAGGCTTCCCCTTAAAGAGAAGAAGGTTTCCTATGGAGAGAAACATTTCGATGGGGTTTCTATGGAGATAGATATTGCGATAGTGTTTGGTGCCACTTCCTATAGAGATGAATATTGCGATGGTGCATGGTGCCTGCTTTAGATTGAGATGTTGGTTTCTTGTAGATAATGAGATGATGATTTCTTGTAGAGAAATGGTTCCCATAAAAATTTTGGGTGGTTTAATGTTGCTTACTTTCAAGGTTCTCTTCCCTGACATTGGTCTAGTTATAGAATAGAGATGAGAGATTAACAATGGTGCTAGTTGTGAGAACGTATCTAAAAGGATTTGCTCGACTGGGTTTTGTCGAGGTTAGAGATGTAACTCTCAAAATCTATAATGATTTAAAATAGTTTGTTCGACTAGGTTTTGCTTTATTGGATCATGTTGAGGTTAGGGAGGTAACTCTCAAAATCTATAATGTAACTTTTATTGGTAAAATGAATTTCAATTTGTTGTGTATGTAGTCACATCTATGACGAATTATGTAAATTTCATTATGTTTTTTTCTTGTTTTATTTTTTTTGCTTCTTGTTTGTTTTATTTTTCTTCCCGTCGAGCTTAGAACTTCCATATACAACAATCTTCATTACTATGGATAAAAATCATTTGTTATGGATAAAAATCACTAATGTTGGTACAACTACTACTGGTTTGCATTTTTTTACTTGGAGTCTAATGACCTGGCTGACCAGCTCGATAAACTTGGGAGTCCTTTGTCTCCGGTGTATGTTTCTCTGACAATTTAATTTCTTTTGTATAACTCTTTGCTGATGCAGCACTCAGCAATAAAAGTTATGACCTTGTGACACCAATATAAATTTGTCGGAGGGGAGGAATTTGTATTCAAAGCCAAAAAAAAAAAAAAAAGATGGGTTGGTGTAATTTACACTATGTGGGCCTTGGTGGCCCACAAATCTTTGGACGTCATTCTCTTTTAATTTCATACGCTCTGTTCTTCAACCACGCTCCATGTGATGTCTGTTCTTTTCTTTTTTTTCCTCACTTCGTATTTAGAGGTGGCGGGCCGGGGATGGTTTGGGTCCAGTCGTTTTGGATTTGGACCTGATCTGTTGGGTTCAAAAGTTGGATTTATACCTGTATGTATTGAGCTCATACTTTTGTCATCCTAAAACATATTTCAAAGAAATTTCTTTTTTTCGTGTATGCCAAACCGTGATTCAAATTTAAAAGAAGTAACAGAATACCTCTCTCACTCTCATAATGTACAGGTGAAAATATACCAAAGGGATTTCTCTCATAAAAATAGCTAGGTAACATGAGGCCTCATAGATATGCGCCGACAAAAAATACCTTTTAAATATGGACAATAAGTATGTAAGTCTAAGTTTATTCTCAATGATGAAAATGCTTCATAAATTTAGATTAACATTTTGTAAGTCACCTTCTACCATAAGCATAATGAACCCGATTGAAGGAGAAAGTATTGAGAATGACAAATATATCTTGCCCAATATTTCTTCATTTAATTTATAATTTTTTATATTTGAATGTGCGAGATGAGACATATGTGTGTAAAATTTGAGATCAATCCTGCTGTTACTTTTTTTCAAAAAGCAAAAAAATTAAAGTACTAGGCTTATGCTATGCCACTAGCCAGTAGCTTTTATATATAGATATATATGTTTACAATTATTCACCTACCCCATTGCATTATAGTAGAAAGGGGGAACCAACAAAAGATAACCCAAGGAGCTTTTCAAATCCATACTGGAAAAAAAAAGTGATGTTTAGAGTTCCATTTTCACTACTTTTTAAGATTAACAGTGAAAAAAAAATGAAAACAAAAGATATGACTATGTCATTATCTTGGTCAAGTTAAATGACCCATGTATCTAAAGGAAAATTGTTTCATGCAGGCTAGACAGCATTTCTACATATGCGTCCAAAACGTTTAAAGCATTCATCTTAAAGATGGATGCAAGTAGATGTTCCATTTAAAAACAATGGAAACTAATGGTCCAAATGTTTTCTTACTAGAATTATTATTTTATTTTTTAAAAATTTATTTATTTATTCATATTCATGATCTACATGTTAGAGATTACATGTCCTTAAAATTTAAATTTTAAAATCCATCTCAAAAATAGATTTATTAATAGGTCCACATTCCTAAATATGAAGGCTTGGCGAAACCGGGTCAATATCTAAATTCATGTTTTGCCATCGGTTGTGTGAGCCACCAAAAACTAAGTCATGTCAGACATTGTGCTCTCGAGTTTTATATGTACACTCGTTTTGTCTGTGAGAGACGGAGTATCATTATGTTTTTTTTTTTTTTTTTGACAAGCAAGTATCATTACGTTATTTATTTTTAGTTTTTTGAGAAAGAGTAGGGAAAAGTTTATATAGAGCCAAGGCTCTAAACAATCAAATTCGAGCTTATCTCAAAATTTTCATTAGATGAGGTTGTTTTGATGCCCAAATATCATCAAATTGATCATCTCGACATCAAGATGCATGGACATAAGAAAAAAATGGATTTTAAGTTTTGAAAATAGTGTATTTTGTAACACATTTTTGGAACATCAATTTTAAAGATTTTCAAGTTTTCATAGATCTCTTGATCTATACTATTTTTTAAACTTTAAACTTTATAAATAAATATAAAAATATATTTTAAGGCTGTCAAAAAGATTTTTAATATTGAAATCACATTCCTCGGCACTATTTGAAGGTAGGTTCTAATTGGATTGTTTAGAGACTACGCTCTATACAAACTGCACTAGTGCTATTTATTTTTATTTTTTCGATAAAGAGTATTATTATGTTATTTATTATAACAGAACATTCGAAGCAGTTGAATATTTAGTGATAACATTGAGCAAATCACATAAACAATGACTTTATTAAAAGTTGCAATAGTTAAAAAAGGGAAAAGTTTATGTAGCACTGAGTCTCTAAACAATCAAATTGGAGCCAACCACAAAACGTTTACTAGAAGAGGTTGTTTTGATACCCAAATATTCTCAAATTGATCATCTCGATATCAAGATGCATAGACATGAGAAAAAAATGGATTTCAAGTTTTGGAAATAGTGTATTTTGTTTGGACCATCAATTTTCAAGTTTTCATAGATCTGTCAATCTACCCTATTTTTTAAGCTTTAAAATTTATAAATAGAAATAGAAATATATTTTAAGGTGATCAAAAATATTTTTAGTATTGAAACCACATTTCTCGACACTAATTGAAGGTATGCTCTAATTTGATTGTTTAGAGCCTAGGCTCTATATGAACCACAGCCTTGAATTTTATAATATGAAGGAGAAATAGATTCTTAGGCTATATAGATGGTTCCATTAGATGTAATTTTATTTTTTAATAGTAAAACCACATCCATCCATTAACCACATCCTTAATAAACTCAAAAGATCTTACACATCTCTATTATTCTTAGCCTAATATTTATGGCTAAGAATATTAGCTATAAATGTAAATGTGTAAGATCTTTTGAGTTTATCAAGGGTGTGGTTAATGGATGGATATGGCTTTACTATAAAAAATAAAATTGCATCTCAAAATCCTATCAGAAAATGAACTTCTAATGGAACCATCTATATGGCCTAAGAGTCTATTACTCCTCTAGATTATAAAATTTAAAGTTCCAATATATTTGTGAGCACTTAAAAATAGACGGTCCAAATAAATTTTTGATAATATATGTCATGTTTAGGGCTTAGATTTTCTATGTTGTTTTTAAAAATTCTAGCACAAGAATAAATCCAAGTAAACTCGATATTTATGGATTTTCTATGTTATTTCTAAAACTTCCTTCACAAACAAAAGTTTTATAAGAGCATTGAGCAAGCCAATATTCTAGCTTTCCCATACATATTCAGTCCAATTCAACAAAACAAAACAGCAAAATAAGTAAACAAATAAAAGAAGAAAAAGCAATAGACTAATTTTAATGGAATTGTAAACTACGATATCATCGATCTTTAGTATAAGGAGGTCACAATTAATGCTAGCTATTAAATGTCCAATTGGATGGCTTGGGGTATACCATGAAGTTCAAGAATTTTTTGTTGGGTTTTGAGGTTAATCACAGGTATATTTACAACCATCTTATTTGAAACTTGATGAACAAAAATAGTATTGACCTCCTTATATTAAAAGTAAAAGAAAATTATGTCATGCATCGGGGCACACATTTCTACATTTGCATCCCGTTAGGTATAAAGGATCCATATTAAAAATGAATGCAAATGGGTAATCCATCTAAAAACAGTTAAAACAAACAGTCCAAATGATTTCTTCATAAAATTATTATTTTAATTTTTAAATTTGATTTATTTTTCAAATTCATGATCTCCACATTAGAGATTATATATCCTTAAAAATTGGGTCCAAAAATCCATTGAAAAATATATTTTTAAGAGGGACTCATTTCTACGTGAACTCGTATAAACCGTATCCAAAAATAATGGTTTCCTTTATGTACTTTTTCAATTTTAATTTAATTTCATTCAAGCACAAAAAAGGGCAGCCTCATGGGTTTTTATGGATCAAAAAAGCCCGCTACTAGACAAGCGAGACAGCGCATAGGCTGTCTTTTACGGGGCGGTCATCCTATTGACGGTTCAGATTCTCTCCAGGTGAATGGACGGTTGGAATTCAATGAATCCTATTAGATCCTACTAAAACTAACCCCTCTTCATTAGCCAGTCATTGCTTTCAATACATAAGCTTATTAATGTAAGCATTTTTTATCCAAAAAATGCAGCTTCGTTGTTAAAATATTCTCAAACGATTATCTCAACCTCAACTGGATATGGAACGAATATAAAAGAAAAAAAAAATTAGGGCCTAAAATAATGGGATTGCATACAATGACACTATTTACCGTTAATACAATAAGGACACAATTCTTTACAAATATTTGATGTGAAATTTGATAGTTTGGATGTGTCATACAGTTCGAGAAATTGTTCTATGAAGTTTAAGCTTACTCAATGAAATAATTGCATCCACCCAATTTCACATTGCATGATCATGGTCAAGTTTAATGTGATCACCTTGTATCAAAGAGAAATAGTCTCATTTTATACTTTCCCTAAAATAATATATCTTGGTACCAATGGCTATGCGGTATTTTTTAAGCCTTAAATTTCATATCTTGGTGCCAATGGCTATGCTCTATTTTTTAAGTTTTAAATTAATTAAGGCTATTATTTTTGACAAATCCCGTGTCATAAATTTCGAAAAGTTTTGATGTTAACTTTGAACTTGATCAATGATACACCCTAACCACTCGATTGCAAATTTAACGACAATCAATGGTTCTGACTTCCTTATACAAAAAGTAGAAAGTGTTATTGTATGGTTTTTCCATTAATAAATTGGCTTGACAATGTCTTTGTCATGAAAAATAAGGCGGGCTGTGAGTTTTCCTAGTTTTACATAACATACGTCTCCACATGATAAAGTTCTTTCTTCTTTGGTGGCATATAAGCCAAAGTAATTGAGCTCAATTAGGGCCATACTGGCTTTTCCCACGCCTTTCTTGTCCAACGAGTAATACCAACAATATTCATCATCTCCCCAATGCCATGTTGAGAAAAGAATTGCAGGCAAAATCACATATTCTTGATCGACTAAAGAGAAACATGTTGTTGAATGGAGGCGTTTCTTGAAGGCCAAGATCATTGGAATCTTGTGATCAACCTAATACCTCAAATCTTGTGATTATTGGCATACATGTAAGGTTTCCAATGTGTTTTATGTTTGGTTTCGTTCCTACGTGTGTATGATGGTTAAGGTATTTCAAGATTATATGTTCTCATTATAGCTCCCCCACAATAGCATTCACAGTCTCAACGTAAGAGTATTCTTAAGACCCGGTATTTTGAGCTTTTAATAAACCAACATTCAATTTTATCTAAAAATAATCATCATTCTAAAGTGGATCCAAAAATTTATGAGGAAAGATTTATATAAGGTAGCCACCTCAAACTATACAACTAAGAAAATTATACTTGTTCCAAACTATCATATTGGTCCTAAACTATTTTAGAGTTTTTAAAATTAATTTTGTTTTATATTTTAAAACTCCTTAAAAAATAAGTTAGTAAGTCATTAATGCAAATTAAAATCATAAAATTCAGAAATAAAAAGGGAAAGTATTTTAAAAACACCTTTATCTTTTGCAAAAATAATTCAAAATTATAATAATTATATAATAATGTAACTAAAATTTATTAGTATTAATATAATATTAATAAATATAGTATTATTATATAACTAGTTGGATTACGTACGTTGCATGTAGAACATAATGACCATTAATCTTATAAATATGTACTACTAACGTGTCTATGTTGATATTCGTTCAAAGAACTCTTATGAATTAATTGGTTTCTAAAGTTATGACCCAGTTATTGCATAGTAGCCACAAATTTTGAATATGCATCAAACACTATTTCAGCAAATCATACAACAAATAAGATATGATTAACTTTTAGAGTTCGGATTTATTTCCTATTACGTAATATCATCACAAATTTTGAACATATGCTAAATGTACGCAAAAAATATGATGTCTTGAGGCCTAACATAAATTTACCAGGTATTAAAGGCATGTGGCAAATACGTGTAATTGCATCTTTGCATATCAAAATGCTCAGCTTTCATGAGGCAAATAATGACATATTAGCCGACCCTAATTAATTGGGAAAAAAGCTATCTTTAGGTCCAAAGTACGTTAGGTATACTGTACGGAGAGGGGAATCTGGGATATAAAGTATGTATAATAGAGTTAGTGAAGAATTTATCTTGTAGACGAAATAGTTACTTAGACTGCTTGAAAATGTAAAGTTACATCAAAACTTTCTTGATGACTTGGTGTGGGAGGATGAAAGTGATCGAATTTTTTCTGTGAAATAAGCATATAATCTTCTATTCCATTATAGGATAAGGTATAATAGGGACTCGTTACGCAAAATATGGTCTTGGAGGATTTCACAAAAGGTGAAGGTGTTTCTTTGGGCTATTTCAAGAAAAGTGCTTAATAATTGATAAGCTTATGAAGAGAGAGAGGTTGATGATAAATATTTATATACTATGCAAGGAGTGTGATGAAAATGGTGATCACTGATTCTTACAATGCCCTTTCACTTATGATATATGGTACTGGTTTCTTAACATGATGGGCATTGCAGGACCATTGTCCCAAAGCCACGTCAATATTATTGAATATATGTCTTTTGACGGACTGCCAAAGGTGGGAAACATGATCTTCATTATTGGAAGGGCAGCAATCCATTAGGAGATCTAATTGGAAAGGAATAGAAGGGTGTTTGAGGGGCTGATAATGGAAAGGGATTTGCTGAAGAAGATAATTCAGCATACAATTTGGAGTTGGTTCTCTATTATAAAGGAAGGTTTTGGGGTCTCAAAGGTTGACATGGAAGTGAATGTGAGGAATTTAATGATGCAAAACGTGATGAAAGTGAGGCACAAGGGAAGATGGATTACTCCTGGATTAGGAAGTATAAAACTGAATTGTGATGGGAGCTCTTTAGGGAATCCGGGGCCAGCTTGCTTTGGAGGTGCGGTAAGGAATCACCTTGGACAATGTATTTTCTGTTATGCGGGTCTGTGTGGTATAAAAAAGCCAATGAAGTGAAACTGATTGCGGTGCTAAAGGGGCTCAAAATTTTAAAAGATAGAGGCTTACAAGAAAGATGTGTGATAGAATGTGATTCACTAAATGTGGTTAATTGGTGTAATTATGTCTCTAGACCTCCTTGGAAGTTGAGGTCGGAATGGATGGAAGTAATGGCGTGGAACGAGGATATGATTGTGACCTTCCAACATGTTTATAGAGATGGAAATGAAATTGTGGATGCTTTAGCCAAGAGATGAGGTTCGATGCATGCTTTGGATGCTTCAGATGTTTTGACTATTTGATTGCATTGTAATCTCTTTTAGTTAATAAAATTATGGAATGTTATCAAAAACAAAGTATAAGAAAAAGTATAAGGTTGCAACCTTATATTTTAGATAAAAAGGCATGGCTTAAAAATCTATAAAAAATGGTTGTTCTGATGCTGAAAATCTCTCTAGTTGATTATCTTGATTTCAAGATGCACGAATGTGGGAAAAAAAAACAAAGACTTTACATTTGAAAAATGCCACATCTTGTAATATATATCTAGACTGCCCATTCTCTAGATTTTCATGTGTTTTTAGAGCAGCTAAATCTGTACTATTTTTTTAGTTTTAAATTTTATAATTAGATGTGAAGTAGTTTTTCAAGTCATCTTTGAATTTTCCACCCTAAAGTTACATCTTTTGTCAAGCTTTGGAGGTGCCCCTTAACACACTTACCACATCATGGTATCCATTCCTACCACTGAGACCCCAATTAACACCTTCAAAATGTAACTCCCCAATTTATTGAAAAAACGAGTAGGGGCCTGTCTTCCCCATTGAATTACCCAAAAAAAAAAACGTAATTGGAGTTTGAGCTCATAGCTTGATGGAGCATTAGGCCCGCAACATGGTATCCTTGAATCTTATTTGAGAAAAATATATTATTGATCTTTGGTACAAATATGTCATGATTATAAGTGGCCATTAGATTTTAAATCATATAGTTGGGGATGTGTCACTTACCTAGCTCAAAGTTTTAAAAAAAAATACTACATCTTTGCAATAAATCTTAGGCTTTAAAATTTGACATCTGACAATTTAGAGTGAGTTTTACCTCCTTATACCCAAAGAAAATGATCTTATAGTGGACAATCCTAATCAATATTCAGACGCGTTTGGAATAGTAGATGTGATTAGTTTGATTACTATTATGGTGGTGGTCAACTGACCAACTTTAAGGGCAAGTTTGATAATTGGAACTTTGATAACAAGGCATCTCAAGTACCAACCCATCCATTTTGATATATTTTGACCAAAGTTGGACGATGTCTCCTTCCCTACAGTTAGATCGTTGTTGAATCATACCATTATAGAGAGAGTTATGAGCATTCTATCAAGTGCCAAGTTACGAAAGCTGTATTGGGGTGAAGCAGCCCCCACTACATATTACCTAATAAATAAATTTCCGTCATTTCCTTTGATTGATGAAGTCCCAGATAGTGTTTGGATCGAAAAAGATATCTCTTATTTGCACTTGAGGGTGTTCAGGCGTACACGTGCCCAAGGAACAACGATCCAAGTTGGATGAGAAAACACTCTTATGCATCTTACTAGGGTACTCAGATGAAGAGTTTGACTACAGGCTATGGGATCTTGAGAACATAAACGTGATCAGGAGTACGGATGTGGTATTTCAGGAAGACCTTGTCATTGAAGACATGAAGTAGACAGAAAAACCACGAATCTTCAATGGTTGAGAGCCGTTCATAGTGCCTCCTACCGTGGTGCATGAAGACATTAGAGAAGTGAAACAAGAGGATGGGTCCTAGGAGTTTGACATACTAGTTCCGAGTGGCGTGGAGCAAGGGGAGCAACCTGTTTAAGAAATGCCACCTACAGTTGTAGACATCCCAATTCGATTGAAAGAACTGTAGGAAACCATATAATTCAAGAACATCCATCGTGTGCTCTAAACCACAAACCCTTGAAACCAGTATCTCTGAAACTCAACCCTTACTTCGAAAGTCATTGTGAAGTACTAAACGGTCAAAAACTACCTTATAGAAGTTCAACTACCCCACTAATAGCACCAACTCTAACCAACTCTAGTGGTGGGGTCGTTGGGCACACAATTCAACTATACTCCTGGCAATGCCAACTCTAGAGGTGGGGTCATTGGACACATAATTGACTTGTACCCCTGGCAGCACCAACTTTGGTGGTGAGGTCGTTAGGCGCACAATTCAACTACACCCATAGCAAGGCCAACTCTGGTGGTGGGGTTGTTGGGCACAAAAGTCAACCACATCATTTGTAATGCAAAAGATGGGCAAAGGTATTGTTGGAAAATCCGTGGCTGTCATGCCTACGAAGAGCTCATAATTACTTTAACAATGGGGTGGTATTTCCAACAACCCCATAGGCATCATTGGACAAATGACCGGGGCACATCACGTCTGACGCAAAATTGGGAGAGGGGTCATTAAGAAGTCGATGGCCCAAGTTACGAGCTTTCAAACCAAATGTCATGGCTCATGATCAACGACAAGAGTGACGTCGCCAACAATTCCACCAGCAACATCGTGTTTTGATTGGCCCAAACCACCACCAACCGCCAAGTCTCGAAATACACAAATCATGACGAAGAAGCAACCATCATTACCTAGGTTATGGGAGTGACGCCGTTGGAACTATGACCAGCAATGCCCTAGCACAATTTTGAACTGGAACAGGCCAATGGCGATGGCAACTATGCCACCTAGGTTGTTGGTTTCTGACCATGCTGCCGCTCGTAAACCTGGTAGTTGCGTGTACGCAAAAAGGTAATCATGTTTTGAACTACCCTGGTTGCAGCGCCAGAGATGCCACTGGTGTCATTGAATGATGGACAACCCAGATTTCATCCCAAACTTTCAACGGTGATTAAGGATTCTAGTTGTCTATAAATAGGGGTGAAACCCCCTCTTTTGAAGGACCGAACTCTGAACCATCTAACTGGACTCTTTCGGATTCGACCCAGACCTACCGACCTTAAGCCTTCTTGACTTAGTAAATTCAAACTTCAATCTAGGACACCTATATTCAATTTCATCTATTTCTAAAAACACATCTTCTCAATCCCCCCCTCTTTTTTCAAAATCCCATATCAAAACTTTTGTGCAAGCTTTTAGTTTTGTTGTCTCAAGAGCCGACAATGTCAAAGATTTGTGCAGGGGCGGTCTTATGGCTAGTCACTAATTTATCATAACACATTCTTTACCAAACCCTTTTCAATGAGTTTACGCCTGAAAATGAGGTGGGGACCGCAGTCCCTACATAAAGTTTTGAGTATAAACAACTGTTGAATTGAGAAAGTCCTCTATGGGATATAAATCCTCTTTCAGGTACCCTGCATCAGAGTATATCCTATCCTGTATTAGAGTATATCTGATAAACATAAAGAGGAGTGGCTTAAATCGATGCAAGAGGAGATGGCATCCTGGCATAAGAACCATGACCTGGTAAAGTTGTCTTAAGGCAAGAAGATACTGAAGAACAACTGGGTCTCTTAAGGATAAAGATTGAAAAAGGTCAAGTTGGTTGTGAATGGTTTCAAGCACAAAATGGGTATCAACTTTGCCGAAATCTTTTCTCCAATAGTGAAAATGTCATCAATTTCATACAGGGTTAGGCCAGACTGCAAGCTTAAATCTTGAGATAGAGCGGCTATATATATATATATATATATATATATATATATATATGGAAAAAATTGGGGTTAGCCCACTAGCTCATAGGAACATATGAACCCAATGGCCCAAATTGAATCTGGGCCGATCTGATGATCACGAATGTCTGGTAGTGCTTAAATATTATTTTTTTCTACAAATCCAAATTACTTGAAATTTTAGTTGTGTGTTCTTCTCAACAAGGCACACCTAATAAAAATATAAAAAGCATATTTGCTAAAAAAAATGATAAAAATACCTCCCGAAACATTTTGAGGGTATTTTGGTCAATTTATTTCATGTAAAATATTTTTTTGATATTTTTTTAAGATTCACCTATTTTTGACGAACATGGGTCTAAAATTTCAAGTCATTTGGATTTGTAGAAACAAAAATAAAATTCAAACACTATCGGACATCCGTGATCGTCAAATCGGCTCAGATTCAATATAGGTCGTTGGGTTCATATGAGCTAGTGAGATAACCCTAGCTTTTAGGTATATATTCTTCTCATCAAGGAGCACCTAATAAAAATATTAAAAAATTATTCATGAAAATAAATGACCAAAATACCCCCCCAAAAATTTTCAGAGGTAGTTTGGTCAATTTATTTCATGTGAAATATTTTTTTGATATTTTTAGAAGATTCATCTATTTTTTATGAACACATTTCCAAAATTTCAAGTGATTTGGATTTGTAAAAATGTAAATAAAATTAAAATACTACTGGACATGCATGATCGTCAGATCGGCTCAGATTCAATCTAGGCCATTGGGCTTATATGTTCATATGAGCTAGTGGGCAAACTCCAGCCTTTTTCATATATATATATATATATATATATATATATATATATATATATATATATATATATATATATATGTGTGTGTGTGTGTGTGTGTGTGTGTGTGTGTGTGTGTGTGTTTTTTTTTCTAATGGTAACTCCCTATGAAATCCTATAAATTATATATAAAAAAAGGGATGAAGGGTTGAAATTACTCTAGTTGCTCATTTCTTAACCTTATTTCTATAAAAAAAAATAGAAGTATTTTTATCATTAAAAATGATAATGATGATATTTGCACTAAATGACAAAGAATATGTTTCTTAATTGAAAAACACAAATGCCCAAATGTTAATAAAAAAAAGTGTTTTGTGCATTGGGGGAACCATTGCACAATAGTGTCCCCTGATGCATCAAACATCCATCTAAGGATGGATATAAAAAAGTGATGGTCCGCCAAAAAAACAAAACCAACAGTCTAGAACTATTCTTCAAAAAATATTATTTTTATTTTTAAAATTTTATTGTTTTACTTATTAATCATCCCTATTTTAGAGATTACATATTCCTAAAAATCAGATTCAAAATCCACCTCAAAAATAAATCATGGAGAAGAGGATGCACATGTACATAAAAGTCAGCATACTCACCAAAAACATTTCCATTGTTAATTTTTCCTAGTCTCTCTCTCTCTCTCTCTCTCTCTCTCTCTCTCTCTCTCTCATATAATATGGGTGGTAGCCTTTTGTTTTATTGCTGTTCTTTCCTCAACATGAAGATTACCCCTTTTGTTTTTGTAATTCCTATGTATTTCTTAATGTTATCGAAGTGCTAATGCCTCTTCACATCGCCAAATGATGTCAAGATACCTAGCTTTATGCCCTACAAGATAAGTTCAATTGCTGCTGCGATTCAATCAGTTTCATGATTAAAGCCAATAACTTCTAACTAACAAAGAACAAAAATTAAACCATGAATTCTTAATACAATTATAGCATATTATGCCCATTTGGGACCCAACACATAAATTTATTGTAATTGCAGCAGCCATGAAAACTTGCATACTCCTCAACCTTTGAAATTATTTAAATACAAAAAGCAATAAAACAATGCCCAATGTATTTTATTCATATCCCAAACATCTCAAAAAGGTGCAAGTAACACAGGACAATGTGCTCACCAAATTAATATTAATTTTCTTTTTTGTTGTTCAATGGGAAATGAGTTTTATGCCTGTAGCAAGAAAGCAATTTAAGATGTCATTTATAACACCTCCACCATTCTGACCACCCAACCTTGAGCTCATCCCGATAAATTAAGTTAATTTTGGTTGAGGTAATCCATATCAATTTTTTTTTGGATTGTTAATGAGTCATCTAGATCATACTTCCTCCCCAAATTAAAATGGAATGTTTACAACCCTTTCTCTCTTTTTTTTCTGTTTTTTTTTTTTTAATGTAAACTCTTGCTCTATTTCATGCATTCAAATTGGCCAAAGGAAAAGAGCAGGATGATTGGATAAAAATATCTGTGAGAGAGAGATGTGATACTGTGATGGATTTTGTGGGGAAGATTAAATAAATGAAATACTTAAAGGATGGGGTTTTGGTGACCTTCCAAATTCCATCATGGGGATCTAAATTTAGCATCGGTAGTCTCGACCACAACTAACACAAATTTGGTAAAAAAAAAAAAAAGTTTACATTTCAAATATTAAAAGTAGATGATTTTAAATTTATCTTTTGGATATTTTTTGCACTGGACATTTTAATTCTTTCAAAATATTCTATGTTTAAGGTCTAAATTTCCTTTTTCCATATTCATGTTGGTGGTGGCCAAGGTTATTGCTCTATAAAATTTTAAATTCGAAATCCATTTGTATGACGGATTTTTGGAAGAGGTCACATGATTTGGATGCAAAAAAAAATTTTCCATTATAAACAATATCTATTCATTTATTTTTGGCCCGGCCATGTCCTCGCCCTATAGGGCCAGGCCAGGCTGCAGCCACTCCGTAGCCCATCCTCAATAATAATAGTTGAATGGACTATTGTAATCTTTTGTTGTGGTGTACCATACATATACCATCCAAGTTTATGCCTAGTCCATTAA
Organism: Amborella trichopoda; assembly: GCF_054954075.1. NCBI lineage: Eukaryota > Viridiplantae > Streptophyta > Magnoliopsida > Amborellales > Amborellaceae > Amborella > Amborella trichopoda. The sequence continues at coordinate 5,376,399 of NC_142342.1, read as the reverse complement.
AAATGAACGGTTATTATCATGTCATACATTCGTGATGTACGGCCATATTTTCCCTAAAAAAAAAATTTGATTCATTTGCTTAAAAAGAAAGGAGACGTCAGTAGGCGGCCAGCAAGGCGAGATTCCTTAGAAAAAGACTGTCCTGCACTGCCCATGTCTGTACCGTTGGCAAAAGGGGCCACAAACCTTTTTTATATATAAGGCCTAGGCCTTATGAGAAGCCCAAAAATCTGCAAATCGATCATATTAATCTTAATAATCATAGATATAAAAAGAAATTAAGATTTTAATCTCTAAAAATAAAATATATACTAACATGCTATCTAGATTGTAAATTTTTTAAATATTCACAAATCTGCAAGATTTGTATCATTTTTTGAACTACATATTTTATAATCAATAGCGAAAACAAATTTTAGAGCCATTATAGGAGTTCTGAAGTGTTTTATGTTGAAGGTTTGTCGGAAAGGCTTTACTCTTTTTTCATCAAGCCTAGGCCCTATAGCGTTGAAGGTTTGACGGAAAGGCTTTACTCTTTTTTCATCAAGCCTAGGCCCTATAGAAACCGCATCTAAAGATTAAATAGATTTTATATGGTGTTTGCAAGTCACTAGTAGTCGCCGCCTTAACGGCTAAAAAAGTGGAGGAAAAAGTTAATATAAGGGTGAGGCCTTAAACCATCAAATTGAGAAGATGTTTTGGTGCTAACAAACCTTCAATTCGATCGTCTCGACATCAAGATGTATGGATATGAAAAAAAATAGATTTCAAGTTTTAAAAATAGTGCACGTTGTTATTATTTTCTAAACCGACAATTTTCAAGTGTCCATAAAACCGCTCGATCTACACTGATTTTTAATCTTCAAATTTTATAATTAGATATAAAAATAAATTTTTAAACCATCACAAAAAAATTTATATTAAATAATTATTTTTTTTACACTATTTAAAAATACGTTTAACTTTGATTAGGACCACAGCTTTATAGAGACCCATGAAACAACTGTACAATCGATGCGAGAAACGTGGAAATATTGATGTTCTCCTGTGCAAGAGAGAGAAGGAGACCATGGTTTGATTGATTAGGACCTCAGCCTTATACAAACCCAAGAGAGAAACGTGGAAATATTGATCAAGAGGAGAGTACAGTGGATGTATGAGTTGTGTGGAATTATCTTTCTCTTTTATTTTTTTATTTTTATTTTGGCATTTTATTTGCCCATGTTTCCTTGGAGTCTAATGACCTTGTTGACCGGGGAGTCCTTTGTCTTCTTTGTATGTTTCTGACAATTTAATTTATTTTGTATAACTCTTTGCTGATGCAGCAGTTACCAATTAAAGTTATTGACCTTGTAACGTGGTTGATACGTGGCTTCTCCATACACCAATATAAATTTGCCCAAGGGGAGGAATTTGCATTCAAAGCCAACAAAAAAATAAGATGGGTTCGTGCAATTTACACAATGTGGGCCTTGGTGGCCCACAAATCTTTGGACGTCATCCTCTTTTAATTTCACGCGCTCTTTCCTTCAACTGCTTTTTATATCCACCGCAACCTTTCTATCCTTCCTCTATACCATAAAACTTGTATACCCCCCCTTTTATCCAACCCTCCTTTCTTCATGGAGGCATGAGATTGCCCCAATCACAATGTATCTGTATATTATTTTATTTTTTAATTTTTTTTTATAAACTATTTTGATACCAATTTTTTTAGTTCATTTCTCTATTAAACTCGCATTAGCAAAAAATATAAAACATATATATTTTTTCAATATCAAAATACCTCTAAAAGTTTCAAGGGTTATTTTGATTATTATATTTTATTGAAAAATTATTTTTAATATTTTTTTTATAGGTGCGCCCCAATGAGAAGATGGCACGTACCAAATTTCGTATTCATGCAATTTACATAAAAAAACTAAAAATAAAATACTTTAAGATGTCGGATCTAAGATCAAACAGTGAGTGGCTCTCTTGATCAAAATTGGACGGCTATATGGTAGGGGGAGAATAGAACTTCTATGCTGTAGGGGAAGCATATAAACCTTTTCCTTATCTCACTTTGTGTTTAGAGGCGACGGGTATGGGTCGGGTCCGATTCTTTTGGATTTGGATCTGGTAGGCCCAAAAGTTGGATTCATACCCGTACCTATTGAGATCCAACTTTTGTCATCCTAAAAGACACATTTCAAGGAAATTTCTCTCTTTGTGCGCCAAACTGTGATTACCCTCTCTCACTCTCATAATGTACAGGAGAAAATATACCAAAGGGATTTCTTTCATAAAAATAGCTAGGCAATGTGAGGCCTTATAGATATTCGCCGACAAAAATACCTTTTAAATAAGGACAATAATTACTCAAGGGGTGCGGTTTTTATAAGGATGCAACCTTAAATAATCCAATCAAATCGTACCTTAAATTTTTATCATAACATGTAATTTTGTTATAAAATTTTTTTAGTATTATATTAAAATCTATTTTCATACTTAATTAGAAAAAATCTATTTTTATACCTAATTAGAAAAATTTTAATTTAAAAAATGGTTAAAATTAAGTAGACCTATAAATATATGAAAATCTTGAAAATAGATGGTCTAGATAATGTGTTGCAAGATGCACTACTTCTGCGACGTAAAATCTTTTTTTAATATATATATTCATACATCTCAATGTCGAGATGATCTATTAGAAGGTTTTTCCAATATTAAAACAATATTTCCGATAGAGTTTTGAAGTGCATATGTGATTTTACATTTTAAGGTTGCAACCTTATATAAACTTTTCCCTTATGTAAGTCTAAGTTTCTTACCAATGATTCAAATTTTAGATTCAAAATTTAGATTAAGATTTTGTAAGTCACTTTCAACCATAAGCATAATGAACCAGATTCAAGGAGAAAGTATTGGGAATGACAGATATAAATTGCCCAATATTTTTTCATTTAATTTATAGTTTTTTATATTTGAAGGTGTCGAGATGAGATACACATGTGTGTAAAATTTGATATTTATCTTACTCTTACTTTTTTTCAAAGAGCAAAAAAATTAAAGTACTAGGCCTATGCTAATCCACTAGCCAGTAGCTTAGGTATTACATATATATTTGTTTACAACTATTCATGTTCCACGTGCTATACTGCAAGCACCTACGCCATTGCAACATAGCAAAAAGGAGGGAACCAAAAAAAACAAAAAAACCCAAGAAGCTTTCATATCCATATTAAAAAAAATGTGATGCCTAGAGTTCCATTCTCACCACACGTTTTAAAATTAACTGTGAAAAAAAAAATAAAAAAATATGACCATATCATTATCTTGGTCAAGTTAAATGACTCATGTATCTAATGGAAAATTGTTTCATGTAGGCTAGACCACATTTCTACATACGCAGTCCAAAAAGTATAAAGCATCCATAGATGCAAGTAGATGTTCTATCTAAAAATAATGGAAAATAACAATCTAAATGTTTTCTTACTAGAATTTTTATTTTAATTTTTTAAAATTTATTTATTTATTCATGTCCATGATCTACATGTTAGAGATGGGATAGCTTTCTATGCTTTCCATACAACATAAAACTTATATACTTCCCCTTATCCAACCATCCATTATGAATTGATGGCTAAGATTGCTCCAATTACAATGTCACGTTTCTACACTATTTTATTTTTAATTTTTTTTTATAAACTATTTTGACACCAAATTTTGGACGTCCAATCCTCTATTAAACTCACACTATCGAAAAATAATAAAAAACAATTTCCAATAAAATACAATGACCAAAATACCCCTAAAATCTTCAAGGCTTATTTTGGTCATTTTATTTTATAGAAAAATTATTTGTAATATTTTTTATAGGTGCACCCCAATGAGAAGATGTCACATACCAAATTTCATATCATACAATTTGTATAAAAAAAAACTAAAAATAAAATACTTTGAAACGTCGGATCTAAAATCAAATGGTAAGTGGCTCTCTTGATCAAAATTGGACGGCTGGATGGTTGGAGAAGCATAAATTTTCTATGTTGTAGGAGAAGTATAGAAACATTTCCCTTTACAGATTATATATCTTTAAGAATTAAGTCTTAAGATCCATCTCAAAAATAGATTTTTTAAGAGGCCCGCATTTCTATATAAGCGGACTTGGCCGCATAAAAACAGGGTCAATATCTAAATTCATGTTTTGCCATTGGTTGTGTGAGCCACCAAAAACTAAGTGATGTCCGACATTTGCTCTCGAGTTTTATATATAATCGTTTTGTCTGTGAGAGACAGAGTATCATTATTTTTTATTTTATTTTTTGACAAGCAAGTATCATAATATTATTTATTTTTATTTTTTCGATAAAGAGTATCATTATGTTATTTATTATAACAGCACACTCGAAGCAGTTGAATATTTAGTGATAACATTAGCAAATCACATAAACAATGACATTATTAAAAGTTGCAATAGTTAAATGCTCATAATATATGCCAAGTTTTGTTACTCTTAGGCTAAGAATATTAGCCATAAATGGATATGTGTAAGATCTTTTGAGTTTATTAAGGGTGTGGTTAATAGATGGATGTGGCTTTACTATTAAAAAACAAAGTTGCATCTCAAAATCTTATCAGAAACTGGAGTTCGAATGAAACCAACTACATGGCCTAAGAATCTATTTTTCCTCCAGATTATTAAATTTAAAGTTCCAATATATTAGTGAGCACTTAAAGAATAGACTGTCCAAATAATTTTTTATAATATATGTCATTTTAAGGGCTTAGATTTTCTATATTGTTTTTAAAACTTCTAGCACAAGAATAAATCAAAATAAACTAGATATTATATGGAGTTTCTATGTTATTTCTAAAACTTCTAGCACAAAAGGAAATCAAAATTTTTGTAACTGCATTGAGGAAGCCAATATTCTAGCTTTCCTATACATATTCAGTCTAATTCAACAAAAGAAAAAACAAAAGAAGTAAACAAATAAAAGAAGAAAAAGCAGCAGCCTAATTTTAGTGGGATTGTAAACTATGAGATCATCGATCTTTAGTATAAGGATGTCACAATTAATTCTAGCCATTAGATGTCCAATCGGATGGTTTGAGGTACGTCATGAAGTTAAAAAAAAAAAATTTTGGGCTTTGAGTTTAATCACAAGTATATTTACAACCGTCTGATTTGAAATTTGTTGAACAAAAATAGTTGTGACCTCCTTATACTAAAAGTAAAAGAAAATTATTTCATGCATCAGGGGATGCATTTCTACATTTCTACATTTCTACATTTTCGTTCCTTTAGGTATAAAGCATCAACCTTCAAAACGGATGCAAATGTGTGGTCCATCTAAAAACTGGTAAAACAAACTTTCCAAATGATTTCTTTATAAAAATATTATTTTTAATTTTTTAATTTATTTTTTCAGATTCATGATTTCCATGTTAGATTGTATATGTCCTTAAAAATTGTGTCCAAAAATCCATCTTGAAAATATATTTTTAAGAGGGGGCTCATTTCTTCATGGACTCATATAAACCTTGTCCAAAAATAAACGGTCTCCTTACATACTTTTTCAATTTTAATTTAATTTGATTCAAGCACAAAAGAGGGCAGCCTCTTGGGTATTTGTTTGGGGCGCTGGGCGCTTCGTGTTACCTCATAAGGTTCTTTCTGCAATTTGTGTTATGGAATGAGGTTGTTTTGGTCATTTAACCCTCACCCGTCCATGGAACGTAAAACCACGAAACTAGACAAGCGAGACAGCGAATTGGCTGTCTTATACGTGGCGGACATCCCACTGGCAATTCAGATTCTCTCGAGGTCAATGGACGGTTAGGATTCAATGAATCCATTTTGATTCTAATAAAACTAACCCCACTTCAGTTGCATCATTTCAATACATAAGCTCATTAATATAATCATTTTTTATCCAAAAAATGCAGTTATGTAACTTTTGTTGTTAAAATATTCTCAAGCGATTATCTCAAGCTCAACATTGATGGATAGGGACGAATGTAAAAAAAAAATTAACGTAAAAAGTAATGGGATTCTATACGGCGAGACTATTTATCTTTGATACAATGTAGTCACAATTATTTACAACGATTTAATGTGAAATTTGATAGCTTGGATGTGTCATAAAGTTTGAAAATTTTTATTTTGAGGTTTAAGCTTAGTCAATGAAATAATTGCCGCCACCCAATTTCACATTGAATGATAAAGATTAATATGATCATTTTGTATCGAAGGTAAATTGTCTTATTTTTATATATTTTTTTAAAATAATATATCTTGGTACCAATGCATGTGCTCTATTTTTTAAGCTTTAAATTTCATATCTTGGTGCTAATGGCTATGCTCTATTTTTTAAGTTTAAAATTAATTTAGGCTGTTTGTTTTTAGCAAATCCTTCAGCTTGAATGTATCATAAATTTTGAAAAATTTTCATTTTAACTTTGAGCTTAATCAATGATACACCCTAACCACTCAATTTCAAATTTAATGGCAATCGATGGTTGTGACCTCCTTATACAAAAAGTAAAAGTCTTATTGTATAGATTTTCCATTAATAAATTGGCTTGATAATGTCTTTGTTATAAAAAAAAAGGCAAGCTTGTGAGCTTTTCCTAGTTTTACATAACATACATCTCTACAAACCATTATTTTCAAAGACATGATAAAGTTTATAGATATATAAAGTCATTTCTTTTTTGATTGCATATAAGTCAAATTGAGTGAGCACAATTATTATTTGTTATTTTTTTTATTCGAATATGTTATTTTTATATATGACACGTGTTGACATACAACTCCAAACCTCAGGATGTAATTGTTAAGACGATACTGGCTTTTTCATGCCTTTCTTATTCAACGAGTAATACCAACGATAGTTTTCATCTCCCTAATGCCATGTTGAAAAAAGAATTGCCCGCCCAAATATGAAAGTCACATATTGTCGATCTACTAAAGAGAAACCTGTTGTTGAATGGAGGCGTTTCTTGAAGGCCAAGATCATTGGAATCTTGTGATCAACCTAATACCTCAAATCTTGCGATTATTGACCTACATTTAAGGTTTCCAATGTGTTTTATGTGTAGTTTGGTTCCTATATCCTTGTGGTGGTTAAGGTATATCAAGATTATTTGTTCTCATTATAGCAAATGATTATATGTTATTTGTTCTCATTATAGCAAATGATTATATGCTCCCACAAGAGCATGCACAGTCTAATCGCTCACTCTCAACCTAAGAGTATTCTTAAGACCCAGTATTTTGAGCTTTCAATAAACCAACATTCAATTTATCTAAAAATAATCATCATTCATTCTAAAGTGGATCCAAAAATTTATGAGGTAAGATTTATATAAGGTAGCCACCTTAAACTATACAACTAAGAAAATTATATTTGTTCCAAACAATCATATCGGTCCTAAACTATTTTAGAATTTTTAAAATTAATTTTGTTTTATATTTTCTTAAAAAACAAGTTAGTAAGTCATTAATGCAATTAAAATCATAAAATTCAGAAATAAAAAGGGAAAGTATTTTAAAAACCCCTTTATTTTTTGCAAAAATAATTCAAAATTATAATAATTATATAATTATATAATAATATCACTGAATTTTATTAGCATTAATATAATATTAATAAATATAATATTATTATATAACTAGTGGATTACATGCGTTGCACGTAGAACATAAGGGCCATTAATCTTATAAATATGTAGTATTAGCATGCATCTCTATGTTGATCTTTGTTCAAAGAACTCTTATGAATTGATTGGTTTCTAGAGTTATGACCCATTTCCTGTTATTACATGGTCGCTATAAATTTTGAATATGCATCAAACACTATTTCAGCAAATCATACAACAAATACGATATGAGTGACTTTTAGAGTAATGATTTATTTCCTATTACATAATATCATCACAAATTTTGAACATATGTTTGCCAGGTATTTCATGAATATAAACATAATTTTCAGAATAGTGATTTTCTACATTAAGACAATCTTTTAACTTTTTTGGACGATAGATCAAAACAATTATTGACGAAAATAAATATTACATAACAGTGAATATACGTTATTTGATTTCATGGAAGTGCAACATGCATGACAATAATTAAAAAATACAAAATAAAAATAGCATGTATTTATTGGGCCAATTCCATTGATGTCGATAAATATTATATGACATAAAAATGAACATATGTTATTTGATTTTATGGAAGTACAACATGCAAATAACAACAAAAACAGTAAATAAATTAGTATGCATGCATGGGACCAATTCCATTGATTTTTTGTAGTTTTATGGGTGCATGCATGGACTATTATAAATTAAGTACTTGGTCTGCGGTTTTATCGATAGCTTTATTAAATATGATGGCGAACAATGAAAAAAAGCAAAAAGTTTATTTCATTATTTTATTACTACTACTGCCTCATACCTTTAGAAAGCAAAGAAGTGACCGGTTTTGGTTCCTGTGATCAAGAAGCTACTCGAGGATATTAAACGAAACTTTAAAATATAAAAAGTCCCAAAAAAAAAAAGAAATCTATTTGGAATATGTTTTTTTATGGTTTCTATCATTTTGGGAAAGTTTGTAAAATATTTTGGCCCAATTTGGGGATATTTAAAAATTAAAATATAAAAAATCCCAAAAAACAAGAAATCTATTTTTAATATGTTTCTTTTATATATTTTTTATCATTTTGACAAAGATTACAAAATATTTTGGCCATGAATACTTATTTTTACATTGTCGTAAACATAGATTCTCACTTGCTTCAATCCATAAGTAAAACATCCCATGCAATGAAAAGTATAATAGAGAATCACACTAAAACTAATGAATCGTGTGATATGGAAAAAACACTAATAACTAAATTGCCATAAATATTGATACCATAAAAAAGGTGAAAGACATGTACCTGTTTGAAAGTAAAGAAGATCTATGCAAGAAATATATATATATATATATGAAAAAAGATGGGATTAGCCCACTAAATCATATGAACATTTGAGCCCAATGACCCAAATTGAATTTGGGCCGATCTGACGATCAAATATATCTGATAGTGTTTGAATTTTATTTTTTTTCTACAAATCCAAATTATTTGAAATTTTAGGTATGTGTTCTTCTCATCAAGGCATACCTAATAAAAATATACAAAAATTTATTCTAAAACACAATGACCAAAATACCCTCCGAATATTTTTGGGGGTATTTTGGTCATTTTATTTCATGTAAAATACTTTTTTGATATTTTTCAAAAATTCACGTATTTTTTATAAACACAAACCTAAAATTTCAAGTGATTTGATTTTGTAAAAAAAAAAAAAAATTTTAAGCACTACCAAACATTCTTGATCGTCAGATCGGCCCAGATTCAATCTGGGGCTAGTAGGCTAATCCCAACTTTTCCCAATAAATAAATAAATAAATAAATATATATATATATATATATATATATATATATATATATATATATATATATATATATATATATATATATAGTTTACATGAGCAAATGGCTTGGGTATGCCCCTTTTTAGGGTTTTCTAACTTATATAACATCAAAACCGTAACTAATGCGTGTGTGTGTGAGAGAGAGAGAGAGAGAGAGAGAGAGAGAGAGAGAGAGAGAGTGAGTGAGTGAGTGAGTGAGTGGGGCGTGTATGCATTGAGATGGGTTATTTTAAAAAACTAAAAATATAAAAAGTCCCAAAAATAAGAAATATATTTGTAATATGTTTTTTTATATTTTTTTATAAGTTTGGCAAATATTAAAAAATACTTTGACCATGAATACTTATTTTTACATTTTTGTAAATATAGACTCTCACTTGTTTCGGTCCATATCTAAAACATCCCATGCAATGAAAAATATAATAGAGAATCACACTAAAACTAATGAATCGTGTGATGTAGAGAAAACACTAATAATTAAATTGCCACAAATATTGATACCTTGTAAAAAGAAAAAAGATAAGTACATAATTGAGAGTAAGGAAGATCTATACACAAAGAGAGAGAGAAAGATAACAAAGATTACTAGTTATATTGAGCAAATGGTTTGGGCATGCCCTCCATTTAGGTTTTTTAACTTCTATAACATCAAGAGAGAGAGAGAGAGCATGCATGCATATAGATGGGTTATTTAAAAAATTTAAAAATATAAAAAATCTCAAAAAATAAGAAATCTATTTATAATATGTTTATTTATATTTCTTATCATTTTGACAAACATTTAAATTTTTTTTGACCATGAATACTTATTTTTACATTTTTGTAAACATAAACTCTCGCTTGCTTCAATTCATAACTAAAACATCTCATGCAATGGAAAGTATAATAGAGTACCACATTAAAACTAATGAATAGTGAGATATGGAGAAAACTATAATAATTAAATTGCCACAAATATTGATACTATGAAACAAATATTGATACTATGAAAAAGTAAATGGTGCTGTTTGTATAGAGTTGAGGCTCTAAACAATCAAATTAGAGCTTACCTTCAAATAGTGTCGAGAAATATGGTTTCAATACTGGACAGTTTCGTGATAGCCTTAAATTATATTTTCATCTTTAGTTATAAAATTTAAAGCTTCAAAAATAGTGTAGATCGAGCAAATCTATAAAAACTTGAAAATATTGAAAATTGACAGTCCAAAAATGCATAACAAGAAGCATTTTTCCAAAACTTGAAATCCGTTTTTTTTCATGTCCATGCATCTGATGTCGAGATGATCAATTTGATTATATTTAGGCATCAAAACAACATTTTCTAGTGAAAGTTTTGAGGTAGGCTCTAATTTGATTGTTTAGAGCCTAAGCTCTATATAACTTTTTTCAAAAGTAAAAGAAATCTACTTCATTAAGCAAAAGATAACAAAAGATAAGTAAAAGCTAGTATAGTTTATATAAGCAAATCGTTTGGCCTTGCCCTCATTTAGGATTTTCTAACTTCCATAACATCAAAATCCTAACTAATGAGAGAGAAATAGAGACTATTGAATTTGAGTTGGGGATATGTACTTATTTTAGAAAGTTTGAACCAAAAAATAGGGAAATAAAAATTCTCCTATTTCTCTAATTCAAATATGAAAACAATCTCTTTTTTTTCCTAAAATATCTATTTTAAGATCTCCTATTTAGATATATATGCCGATCTTTTTGGGAAAATATCTCTTTATTCTCTATTTTTAACTTTTATATCTTAAGAGATCCAAGAATTGAAAATATTATGGTAGTCAGATATTCAAGAATTGAAAATATTATTGATAAGCAAAATATCTTCATCTTTTCTTTCTTACAACCCCTTAGACCCCTTTGACCATAAATTTTTTACCTTAACAAACACTAAAATAACACCCTATTCAAATTCCATCTCTCTCTCGTTGCTTCTCATTAAGTTTACCAGCCAAAGGGTTTAGCTTGAGCTCAAACACGAGGTCACCTTCTTATGTGTGAAAGAGAAATGAAGTTTTAGAGAGAGAAATGGAGTTTGGGTTTTAGTGAGAGATAGAGTTTTAGATAAAGAAAGAGATAGAGTTTGAATTTTAAGAAGAGAGATTGATTTTTTAGAGAGAAAGAGACGATGATGTGTGAGAGAGAGAGATGGAGTTTTGAGAGCGAGAGATGATGATATGAGAGAGAAATGAAGTTTTAAATAAAGAGAGATAGAGTCATTTCATAAGTTGTTGAGGTCAATAATATATGGTTAAAAAGGTTTATTGGTTTGGAAGATATAAAAAATATAATCTTTTTGTTTATAAGTAATATTTTCAAATTTTAAACTTGATGAGATATAAAAGTTAAAAATAAAAAATAATAAAATATTTTTCCTATCTTTTTTTCTTTTAAATTTGAGTGGGATTGGTACTTGTATACCTACTCTCTCTCCCAAAAATACTCTAAAAAAAATATCTCTTTTTCTCTCTCTTCTACGGACTCTTTTTTTTAATCTCTCTCTTCATTGAAAGGTGGGACATTTCTCTCCCTCTTCAAAAAGTCCATCTTCCCAAGACTCTCTCTCTCTTCCTTTGAAGGGCACACATCTCTCCCTTTTTTCAAAAAGTCCCTAGTCCCTACACTATTTTTAGAAAAAAATTCGCTCCCCCAAAAAATCTCTTTCCCTCTTCCAAGTACTCGTCTTAGGAGTTTAAAACGTCCCTGTCCCCCTCTTTCTTTAAAGTCGGGACATCAATCTCTTTTACATATTAATTTTAGAAAAAAAGATGTCTTTCTCTTCAAAAGGTATCTCTCCTTTAAATTGTGAGATTGTCTCTTACAACCAGTATAGATTCGGTTTCCATTCTTATTTTTGCCATAGATGTCTACCCTTTAACTTTGGCTTAATGATGTAGGATAGATAAATAATAATATATTATAAAAAATTGGTACCAATATTAATAATGTTGATGATGTTTTATAACGAATATTCGAAAAAATAGTAATAAATATAAACATTTTAATTCATAATGTCATCATTATAATAATTATGTAATTATATAATATGTTTTATTAGTATTAATATAACATTATGATATTAAAAATATCAAATATTTTATGATATTAATATATTAAGATAATAATATAATAATATAATAAAATATTTAAATGGTCAATATTTTAATAATAAATACTACAACTATACAACTCAAGCACATCTCTAAAATTTTTCCGAAGATGTAGTTTCGGCATAAAAAATCTTATAATGGTTTTGAAAATTCAAGTCCAACTCTATTTGTCAAATTTAAAATTCTAAAAATGATACAGATTGAGCATATCTATAAACATATGAAAATCTTAAAAATAGACAATCTATATATCTAGTTACAAGATATAGCATTTTTAGGACTTGAAATCTCTGGGTTTTTTTTATTTGGAAGATTTTCTATCTACATAACACTCTTTTCTGCTGGATTTTTGAGGTAACCTTACTAGTATACTATATAGTTGCAACTTGCAACCTTATATAAATGTTTTCCAAAATTAAGAGGTAAAAATCCAAGTAAATAGCCCTTATGTCGGAGGGAGTAGATGCATAGTTTGCTCTCCCGGGAGTATACCACGCCCTCTCCCAATGATTTGGGCCATTGTGTTGGCGAGACAAGTCGTTGGTTGAGTTAAAGGGTCCATAAAGCACTTATATCTCGTGTTTGGGCCTGAGTCTTGACAATCTTGAAGTTTCTTACATTTTTCTTGCGTTTTTGTACCCTTTTTTCCTGCCCTGAATTTCTATTTTTATCGATGATAGAAAACCTAATTTTCCTTCCTACATGAAAACTTGAAAGGTAAAAACAAAGATATTTTTTTTTTTGTCAATTTAAAAGTGAAGAATTTACAGTGAGTAACTTGCTTCTGATATGAGACGAGCTCCGTTGATTTTTATAATTTTTGTAAGTCCAATATCCATTGATTTTTCCTTTTTTGTAGAGATGCTTTGCCAGCATGATTGAAGCTTTAATTTTTTGCAGAGACAATTGCATTGATTGGTATATCTTCATCAACCTCTGCTTTCAATTCATTCAGATATTTTGCACATTTTGGCTGGAAAGTGAACAATTTGGCAGGAGTTTCAGATTTAATGGCTGCTATTTGAAGGGAGAAGTAACTTTGGTGTCAAATGCGAGTCTCTGAAGCTCTTTAGTTGAGTTTATTGCGGGACTTTGGCGATAAACGCCATTGATTTCTTGTTGTAGATTCAAGGTGAAACATGGAGCTCTCTTCTTTTGATTGATATTTGTTTTCTTTTTTTTCTCCTTTTTTATTTCTTTGCGTGATCGATTGGTTATCAGATCTGTGAAAACGGGGAATCTGATAATTTTTGTTTTAGATCAAGCTCTGTTCTTCACTGAAAGAGTCAAATCGCTGTATGCTTCGCATTTTTTATCAGATTTCTAATAAGCTGCTGCCAATTTTTAGTTTTGCTAGCTCTAAAGCTTATGGTTGCTCTTCTTCAAACAAAAGGATTGCTGAGTTCCTTTTTCATGCCTGAACAATTCCTTGAAAATTCAAGGTTTGAAAGCAAAATTGTCCATGACAGCCACTTTCAGTCTAATTTTCAGCGAGTGTTTACAGATTTTCTAAACTACTTCTATCATGTTCAAAATTTCAAATACATTACAAAATTCTCCCCATTTTTTCACTCAGTGTTCTTTTGCTCTATTTAATGGTTGAAACTCTGGTTAATTTCTGATGCCATCTAACATTCTCAAAAAAAAAATTCTGATTCCATCTCTTGGCATTGCTAAATATCCTCTGAAAATCCTTGAAAATGGACTCTGGAAATGCTTACAAAATACAGAGCTCATTGCTTCTACTGTACTTAATGCCTGAAACTTCTCTCTCTCTACTCAAAACTCATGTTTGGAGAGCAATGTCGCCCAAAATTTCTTCAAAAAATCCTCTAAAAATGCTCAAAACTAGTTCTCCCTCTCTTGAAACTTGCAATCACAGCTGAAACCAGGTAGAAAGAGAAGAAAGATGAAGGTTGCCGTGATAGGAGGTGGAATAAGCGGACTGGTTTCTTCCTATGTATTGGCGAAAGCAGGAGTTTCTGTAACTCTTTATGAGAAGGAAGATTACTTAGGCGGACATGCTCGAACTGTGAAGCTTGATGGCGTCGACCTTGACCTAGGGTTCATGGTCTTCAATCGCGTAAGTCCCCTTATCTCAGAGCCCGTCATTTCGGAAAACTTTCAGTTCATTTCGGGGCGCTATCGTCTTTTCGTTGCCCAGCCGAAACTTTGTTGCATTTCTTCGCCAAAGTTTGAAATTGACGCTTCAAATCGTATTTTCTCACAAAAATAAAATATTTTCACCACAAAATATCGAAATACTTTTGCCTAAGGGTGAGTTTATGGAAAATATTTTAATAGAAGATTAGTTTTGATGTTAAAAACTTATTGAAAATCTGTATTCAATATTAATTATGAAATAAAATTTTTCAAAATAGTGCATATCAAAATCTAGGTGATCTAGAAATACTTAAAAATCTTGAAAATGGATGATTCAAAAACTTAAAATCTACTTTTTTATATATATATCTCATTATTTTGATGTTGGGATGAATAGTTGGAGAATTTTTTAGCCTTGGAACACTTTTTTCGAGTTAATTTTTTGACGCAAGGAGGTCACAATTATTCTTAGCCATTAAATGTAAAATCAAATTGCTAAGGGTACATCATTAAGTATAATGCTCATTTAAAAATTTTTCAACTTTTATGTGATGTTCTTAGTATCCAACTCTCAAATCTAATGACTAAAGATGATTGTGACCTTCTTATACCAAAAATAACTAGTCTCATAATATATATTCCCTTTAAAAACTATCATTATGCCCAAAGGGGTACTAAGAGCTTTGTTGAACTCATAGAGCAATGGGGAGAAAAGCAAGAAACTCTCAAAACGAAAGAGTTTATATAGAGTCGTGGTTCTAAACAATCAAATTATAGCGTACTTCAAAAATTTCACTAGAAAATGTTGTCTTCATGCCCTAATATCTTCAAATCGATCATCTCGACATCAAGATGCATGAACATAAGAAAAAAATGGATTTTAAGTGTTGGAAATAGTCCATCTGGTAATGTATTTTTTGACCATCAATTTTCAAGATTCTCAAGTTTTCATAGATCTGCTTGATCTACACTATTTTTTAAGCTTCAAATTTTTATAATTAGATATGAAAATATATTTTAAAGCTATTACAAATATTTTCAATGTTGAAACCACAATTCTCGACACTATTTAAAGGTGGGCCCTACTTTGATTGTTTAAAGCCTTGGCTCTATGCAAACCGTATCCTCTAGGCAATATACATATGGATTGGGTAAAGGAAAGTTGTTTCATGTGGGCCGAACCGCATTTCTACATATGCAGTCTAGAAAGTGTAAAGCATCCATCTAAAAGATGGATGCAAGTAGGTGTTCCATCTAAAAACAATGAAAACTAATGGTCCAAATGTTTTCTTACTAGAATTATTATTTTTAGTTTTTAAAATTTATTTATTTTTTTCAGATTTATGATATGTATGTTAGAGATTACATGTTTTTAAAAATTAAGTCTTAAAATCCATCTAAAAAATAGATTTATTAAGAGGCCTGTGTTTCTACCTATGCAGGCTTGGCCACATAGAAATCGGGTTTTTGGGTAAAACTTATGGAAATGCTTTTTAGACCATATTTCCATAAATTTACTCTTTTTTTTTGTATTTTTTTACTTTCTTTTTTTTAGTATTGCCCTCTTTTTTGATGTTTCAAATATTGAACTGCTTTATTTTTCTTTTCTTTCTTTATTTTTAGTATTTGTGGGGTAGTCCACTGGATAAGATATTAAACTATTTCTAGGTAACAGCAAGACCGGATTGCCCTTTTAGATGGGGCGATCCAACGTTCCATACATCGAATTGGCCCAAATGGCAACTTTTCTTTCTAAGTTTACCTGGGAGGTGTTTGGAACATCAAACCGCACCTTGCAAAAGAATATAGTAGGCCGTAGGTTAGCGCAGTATAACCATTATGGAAGCGCTCCAAAAATGGAGTTGTTCACTATATTGTCCATCTGACTATATATATAGAAGAAGAAGAAGAAGAAGAGAGAAGCAGTTTGACATTTGAAACATCAAAACGAGGGAAAATTTTGGGAAAAATAAAATGCCTCATTATAAAATTTCTTAAAATATGGACCAAGGAGTAATTGTACAAAAATTTACTTCCCTACATAAATTTTTTGGGATTGTATACTACCAAATTATTTATCTTTGTTATAAGAAATCACAATTACTTCTAACCATTAGATTTTTTCTTTTTAATTATTTACTTTGATTCTAATCATTGACTCTTACTATCACCCGATTTGAAATATGACGGGCATGAGTATTTGTGAGCTGAATCCTAGTATGCCGTTCCAACTACTTGGGATCGGCTACATAAATCTTGATATGCCGCTCTGCTCTATTAATGGTCATACCTTCAATGAGTATGTAAGTCTCTATATCTTTTCTCACTACTTCCAATCATATATTTTTGGGCCTATCCCTCGTTCTTTTTTAGTCTTCTACTTGATTTTTTACGTAGATGCGGACAAGAACATACTATACACGCTCATCTCTCTATATGTGCAGATGATAGATATTCTACTAAAAAAAACCGGAAGATGTGAATTATTTTGATAGATTTTTTTTCCTTTTTTTATTTTTCTAAGGAGTGAGTTTTCTGTTTTTTGAGGTGTGAGGTATTTTTGAAAGGTTACCCTGCATGCTTGTTGAGCTTGATTGAAATAACAATTTGCAGGTAACATATCCAAACATGATGGAGTTTTTTGAAAGCCTAGGGATTGACATGGAAATATCAGATATGTCGTTCTCCGTAAGCTTGGATGGTGGTCAAGGATATGAATGGGGGAGTAGGAGTGGTTTGGCTGGTTTATTTGCACAAAAGAGTAACGCTCTCAACCCTCACTTTTGGAGAATGCTTAGAGAGCTGATCGTATTTAAAGAAGATGTGCTCAAGTGAGTCATCCTCCCATTTCTCAAATTTTGCCATTTTTCCATATAGGATTAATACAATTTAAGGCCATTTATTTTAGATACGAGGAGGTCATAAGTGTCACGGCCCCGCCCCCTAACCCATACCGCCAATGGTTTAAAAAATGGATCGGTGACCTAGATCGGGCTTCCAAAAAACCGATCCGGATCGGCGAATCGGCGATCCGGATCGGGAATCGGGGTGAATCGGTCAGAATAAAGCTTAAAAAAAATTCGAAAAACTTATTAAAATTCATTATAAATATTTTTTTTTAGGAATTCAATAAAAAATGAGGGTACTCCATTAGGAATTTTCATGTTTTTGAATGAATATGCGAATATTGATATGTTCTTTCCCTACATGAACCGCCATTCAGCATTTAATTTACAGTATTTCGTGCTCATCCCTACACTGTTGCTGTTGGGACTCGATATGTGAATAATATGGCTGGGATAGGGTGGCCTCAGAATCATCATCTCTCTCATTTTCTCTTTGAATAATATGGATTAAAAAAAAAAATAACAAATTTTCAAAAAAATCTATCATGGATTAAAAAAAAAATCACAAATTTTCAAAAAATTCTATCATGGATTACAAAAAAAAATTCGATCATGGATTAAAAAAAAAAAATCACAAATTTTCAAAAAATTCAATCATGGATTACATAAAATTCGATCATGGATTACATAAAATTCGATCATGGATTACATAAAATTCGATCATGGATTACAAAAAAAAACAAACAAAAAAAAACAAAAAATTCAATCGTGGATTACAAAAAAAGAAAAAAACAGTTCGATCATGGATTACAAAAAATTCAATCATGGATTACAAAAAACTCTATCATGGGTTACAAAATAAGCAAAAACCAAAAAATTCGATCATGGATTACAAAAAAAAAAACAAACATTTCCATCATGGATTACAAAAAAAAAACAAACATTTCGATCATGTATTACAAAACATTCGATCATGGATTACAAAAAATTCTATCATGGGTTACAAAAAAAAAAAAACAAAAAAATCGATCATGGATTACAAGAAAAGAAAACAAACATTTCGATCATGGATTACAAAAAATTCTATTATGGGTTACAAAAAACCAAAAAATTCGATCATGGATTACAAAAAAACAAAAACAATTCGATCATGGATTACAAAAAAATTGATCAAGTATTACAAAAAAATCTATCACGGATTACAAAAAAAAAAATAAATAAATAAAAAGAAAAAAAAAAAGAAAGAATTCCGTACGGACTCGCCGATTCACTGTTCGGACTCGCCGATTCCGCACAGTGAATCGGCGATTCACTGTACAGAATCGTCCGGTTCTCTCTAGAACCGGACGATTTCCGATTTTTTAGGCGATCCGGTCCCCTTTCACGATTTCCGAGTCGAACCGAACGAGTCCGGTTCGACTCGGCGTTTTTTAAAACGCTGCATACCGCACATGCTTCAATGCTATCAGACTCCTACAGCCGTATGTGCTTCCGTGGCCGGGAAATCATGGCCCTTACAATAAGTGCTCTTAAAATTTTGCCATTTTTTTTCATAAGGGATTAATACAATTTAAGGCTATTTACTTCAGATACGAGGAGGTCTGTGCCCTTAGCCATAAAATTTAAGCCCGATGCTTCGGAATGTGTCACAAAATCCAATAATTTTGTTTTTGACTTTGAACCAGGTAAATGGCTAACACTCCGAAGTGGTCAATTTCATGTTTAATGGCCAAGGTGATTGTAATCTCCTTGTTAGAGAGATAAACAATCTTATTAGAAACTTGGTACTTAGGCTGGTCTTAATAATAACAAATACTAAATTCTTCAGATTTCTTCCTTTTGGTGGGTATAAATTCTTCAGATTTCTTCGTTTGGGTGGGTAAGCATGAGTCTGAAAACTTCGAAGTTTAAACCATGGTCTTATGGACCTTACTTCTAAACCTTCAAACCAGTGATGTGAGATTCGGTTCGGAGCATTTTGTCGGTTTAGAAAGGAAGCAATTTGATGTTTCGGGCAATTCGGAGGAAGATTTCAGAATATTTTATAAAAAATATAATATAAATAAAATTTACTTTTATGTATAAAATAATTTAGAAAAAAAAAAAAAAGAAAAAAAAAAAAGACAATCAATTATGTACTTCGGCCGAAAAGGGGGAAGCTTCGATCGAGGAGGCTGAATCAGAAGTGGGCCGAAGCAGGCCAAAGCTGATGCACCTCAACTTCGCTTCGCCTCGATCTAGAAAACTTTGGCCTCTTCGGTCAAGCAATCCGATAACATTTCTTTCAAGCATGGAAGCCAAAACCCTTCATGTAATAGTATGGTTAAAAGGGATGTCAACATATAATTAAGGGATCGGATGGTGATAGGGAGAGAAAAGCTAGAAGAAATCAATCGATAACATTTCTTTCAAGCATGGAAGCGAAAACCCTTCATGTAATAATATGGTCAAAAGGGATGTCAACATATAATTAAGGGATCGGATGGTGATAGGGAGAGAAAAGCTAGATGAAATCAATCGATAACATATTTAGTTGACCTTCTCTCACTCCACTGAACCTTGTGTATTTGACATCTCCTAGGATATAGGTGTTTGCTTGCTGTATAGCATCTCGTAGGAGACCTGAATGTTGCATGTCTGTTGTTTGGATTGCAAAAAGATATGTGGCCCATAAAGTATATAATATAATATATTTCATATTATAATGCTATATATTAATATAATATCGTATTATAATATTATAATCATATTATATATTATAATATATTAATTATTATATATAATATATATTTTACAAGGAGTGATTTTATGCAATGGTTTTATAGTTATATGATGAAATAATCTTCAAAAATGATTTTGGAGTCATTTGACCCCAAGTTTTAAATATACACTCTTTTCATTCTAATGAACAATCACAAAAAAACAAAATTTGAAAAAACGCCTTAGAAAGTTTTTGTTTTGGCTCAATTAATATATACCATTTATTTTAGTGAGATGCTTAGATCTAGGTCTAAGAATGATTTTTTTCCCTTTTCAAATTTTTTAAATAGCTTTATTATTATTAGAATAATAATCTTAAAAAATTAATTTTGAATTCATAAAGGCCTAGATATTTATATTCACTAAATGGATAGTCTAGATTCATTGTTGGAGGGGACTCATTTTGACCATATCTATGATGTAAATTGAATTTTATCTTTTTGAAATTGATTATTAAGATGAAGAGAGTATATCTGCAAAATTTGAGGTTAAAAAAATGTCACTAAATAGAAGTTAATTATAATTTAAGACAGGTGCCATGCAATTATTCCCATTACTTATATATTCATATTACATAATTATTATATACAAATTACATATGTATGGTAATATATAGTTAATTGTGATTTAAATAATTACAATAGTTATATATCATTACCGTAAATACTCTATATAATTATCACATGTAATTAATGTTGAGTATATATTATTTTATATAAAATATTATAATATAATATCATGAAATATTATAATATTATATAAATTAATTATATATTATAGTATACAATTAATTATAAGTATAATATTAATTATATAATAGGTATGGTTTATATAGAGCCTAGGCTCTAAACAATCAAAGGATAGCCTACCTTCAAATAGTGTCGAGAAATGTAGTTTTAATACTAAAATCTTTGTGATAGCTTTAAAATAAATTTTCATCTTTATCTATAAATTTTAATGCTTCAAAAATAGTGTAGATCGACATATCTATGAAAACTGGAAAATCTTGAAAATTGATAGTCCAAACATGCGTTACAAAATATACTATTTCTAAAACTTGAAATCCATAAATCCATTATATCAATGAAAGTTACATCAAATATTTTGAAAACATCAAATCCAACAGTTGGTATCATAGCACAACAAGTGGTATCAGAGCGTGGTTTTGGATTTTCAGTATGGCAGTATAGGTTTGGAATGCAAAATTCAAGGTGGAGAAATTTAATGGAAACATTAGTTTTTAGAAATAATGATAAAAAAATTTATTTGGCAAAGAATAATTTATAAAACTACCTAATGGATGTTGGTATAGTGACCAGGTGGTTTTGATATCAAGGTAAAGACTCTTGGATTTGATGCTATCCAAAATCACCCATATAGAGAAATCTCATATTATATGGGATTGAGATATTATCATATTATGGGATTGAGATATTTTCATATTATGTGGGATTGAGATATTCTCATTTTTTAAGGAATTGATATTAATATTGATAAGTTTCTTAAAGGAAATAAAAATCAAATAGAATTAAGACTTTTGAATATATCTTTTGATCTTTTGAGATGTATATAATATCAATATGAAGTTTCCTATTTAGTATGGATTCCTAATCTTATATATATGGGATGAAAATGCAGTGAATTTGTGTGCCCTATTTGGGTCACTATATAGGAATAATGGTTCTTCTAGAGAGACGGAGGCAGAGCCTTCTGTGTATAAAATGCAATTAATGCAATTTCCTCTTAGAGAAGAGATATGTAATTTTCTCTTATAGAAGAGAGCTTCGTATGGAGAGAAACATTGTGATGGTGCCTATGTGCCCTATTTGTATCCCTATATGGGAATGATGATTCCTTTAGAGAAAGAGGAAGACAGAGCCTTCTGTGCATAAGATGCAATTTTCCCTTAGAGAAGAGAGCTTCGTATGGAGATAAACATTGTGATGGTGCCTCTTTTAGACTCCCGAAGATTAAGAAGTTTGTTTCATGTAGAGAAGCGGCTCCATAGAGATTTTGGGTTGTTTCCCTTTTTAGTTAAAGATTTTGGGTTATTTCCCCTTTTAGTTAGAGATTTTGGATTGTTTCCTCTTTTAGTTAGAGAGAAAATCAGTTTCTTATAGCTCTCGATATTGTCAGTAATGGCTGCTAGAAGTAAAGAGAAGGAAGGAAGGGAAATTGGTTTAAAAGGGTTTGCTCGACATGTCTTTTATGATGTTCGTTTTCCTTTTTAGTTAAAGAGAAAATCAGTTTCTTGTTGCTCTTGGTATTGTCGGTGATGGCTGCTAGAAGTAAAGATAAGGAAGGGAAAGTGGTTTAAAAAGGTTTGCTCGACATGTCTTTTATAAGGTTCATTTCCTATTTTAGGTAGAAAGGAAGTCAGTTTCTCGTTGCTCTCGGTGTTGTCGGTATTGGCTGCTAGAAGTAAAGAGAAGGACGGGAAAGTGGTTTAAAAGGGTTTGCTCAACGTGTGTTTTATGAGGTTTATTCCAAAATCTTTGATGTTTCTAAAATATTTGATGTAATTTTTATTGGTATAGTAGATTTCTGTTTCTCGTGCTTTGGATGTAGCCCTTTGGGGTGAACTATGTAAATCTTTGTGCTTTATGCTTTATTTCGTATATTTTATGTGCCTTTAAAGCTTCCGTACACAACAAGTGGTATTAGAGTACAACAATTTGTATAGAACCTACGTCTAAACAATCAAATTAGATTTTATCGTATAGGTCTAAACAATCAAATTAGATCTTACCTTCAAATAGTGTCGATAAATGTAGTTTCAATACTAAAAATCTTTGTGATAGCTCTAAAATATATTTTCATCTTTATTTATAAAGTTTAAAGCTTCAAAATAGTCAGATCGAGAGATCTATGAAAATCTTGATAATTGATGGTCCAAAAATGCATTACAACATACACTATTTCCAAAATTTGAAATGCATTTTTTTTCTCATGTCCATGCATCTTGATGCATCAATTTGAGGATATTTAAGCATCAAAACAACCTTTTCTAGTGAACTTTTTTATGTTGGCTATAATGTGATTGTTTAGGGCCTCGGCTCTATATAAAATTTTCCCTTATATAATTATTATAGTTACAATATATAGTTCTTACATATTAATATAATTAATATGTTAATTATATTTTAATATCTATTAATATAGTATATATTATTTGTATTCATATATATTTGTTATTATAAATTAATTATTATAATCATTAAAGCTCTAGGGTTTGAAAGGTCGTTTTTTTATTTTTTTTGGAAACCTCAACCCACTCTATAAAATATAAATCACGGCAGGTTTTTGGGGGCCGATGCTGTCATGAAATACTTAAAACATGAAAATCAATGTCCATGCCAAACTCGGACTCCCGTCCTTAGTGGAATTGATATTTCTACAAAAAAAAAAAAACCTTAAAACGTAGAAATCAAGTACTATGCAAAAATAAGATTCTCACCCTAACTAGACATCGAAACAGCATTTTCATGCCGTTTTCATGAAAATGATACATACCTATTTCTATCTCCATGGAGCTAAATAGGCTCATGAGGGGCCAGGAGTCATTTTCTTAATACTTTTCCCACCCTTTTTTTAATAATTTATACAGCCACATGTGTGATCTTTTGACGCCATTGGTTGTGTAGATTTCATTTATCTGATCTTGGGAATTGATGCTGAAAGTGTTCAAAAAAGACAAATAAGACAGGTGAAAGTATTATTGATGAGTTTATTTAGTAGTTCAAATAAATCTTGACTATGGGATGTGCAATTGGGTGGCTGCTTTTATTTTATTAACCAAATACAAAGTTGAAAAGTATTTTTTTCCATTTTTATGACGCACACAAGCTATCATCGGAGGGTTGTAAGTAATTGTGAGCTATTCTAAAAGTAAAAACTCTCATTGTATACAATCCTACAAAAAGAGAGCGCTGACTCCACATATCCATTTCCGCTATTAAAAACAAAAATAAATTAAAAATTATTAAAAAGTTTTAAAGATAATATTGAATTACTGAATTATTTAAAAAAGGATGTGGTTTCTATGCACCGAAGCCCGCACTTATAATAGTGCGGTCGTGAGATCTACATCCTCCATTTAAAGGCCGTTATTTTAACCATGAACTCACTAGGCCATGTTTGTGAACCTTATTCTCATTCTCCGTAGGAAGAAAAACATTCTTAGATGCTTAATTGTTCATTATGTAGTGTACTATTGTCTTTCTAAACAAAAGTGTATTATTATCTCTCATATGATTGGTTTATTGCTTTGTGGAAGTTTAACTTTAAGTACACAATAAGTTCATTTATTTTGGTACAGAGATCACAAACTTTGGTTGCTCGGTAAATTTGAGATGGGTGGCTACGGTATATGCCATTGACCAAATTCAAATAAAATTTTTTGAATTTTATGATCAGCCAAACTATTGGATTTGACATCTGAAGGTTAAAAGTGATTGTGACCTCTGTGAGAAAGGTAAATGATCTTATACAAACCCTTTATTTTAACATTAAATTTTGAGTGAACAAATATATTTGATGCCCATTTTTATTCTCTCCCTATCTCTCTCTCAATTTTTAAAACCCGAATTGCTGGAGTAGATGGTTTAGCCACAGATTTGTCAGATCATTGGATTGGTGATATAGATCGTTTTGAATCAATGATCCAGAAAAATAATACTAATAATAATGAAAATAAAATAGGGTTTACAAGGCATAGATTTAGAGGAGACTTGAGAATATATTAGATATTTAAAAAAGAAAAAAATAATTGGGCGGCAAGATACCCGCGTGGGGGAGGGTTCTGGCTAGTCCCATGCCATCTCAGAAATAGTTCGGTCCCGACCGATGGGACACAGATTGGAAATCTTCGGGTTTTAAAAATGTAGAGAAAAAATAGACTTGAAAAAATTCAATTTACAGTATGGGATACTTTCAAAATCTAATAATGGAGGAAAACTTGGGGAAGCTTGGCAAGCCGAGTTATGCGCTTGAGTCCGAGTGGACTCGACTGAGTCAGGATACGATACACTGCTTCTACTAATATATGTACTTTTGGCATAGTGATAGACCGGTGTGCAAAAGCTTGACTTGGTTTCAGAACTTGGCCCTTGCCCAATCAGGGTAACACAAGTGAGTCCAAATGGACTTTTCCCGAGTCATGCATGAACCTCAACCGGCTAAAAATTGAAAAAAAATAAAATACAAAGAAATTTGTTAAAAATAATTTAAAATCAGTAAAGAGTTAATTTATTGTATTAAAAACATAGTCTGCTTGGCACCTAGGCTCCCAAAACACCTCTGACAGTACGCCTAGACCTGGGCGGATGTACTTGTGTGGCCACCTAGGCGAGCTAGCGCAGGTGGCCAAGGATCTGGACCTTTTTTCAATTTTAAATATGCTCAAAAGGAAAAAAAAGGTAATTTTGACCCCAAAAATGATTAAATAGGTTATAGGGGTTATTTTCAACCCCAATGACCTAAGTTTGTATATAAAAAAGTATATTTTTAAATGCAATAAATTACCAAATTGACACAATTAGCATATATATGCGTTTGGATAACACACATGTGCATATTTTAAAACTTTATACTACATGGTGCATAAGGCACTAGGCGTTGGGTGCTAGGCCCAGGCCGACCACCTAGGGGCAGCCTAGCGTTTTTGAAACTTTGATTGTATATATGATGGAAAAAAGTATATAGCTATGAAAAACCTTTATATATAGCCCTGAACAAATTAGAAAAATAGAGCACATTGTAATCATCATCAATATAATCAACTAAGCTTTATCCCAATTATTTGTGGTCGGCAAAGCATATAATAAAAAAATTCACAAATTATCGTCAAAAAGATCAATAACGTACTTATATGTAAAACATACTTAATACATAATTCCTTTTAGTGATTTAGT
The DNA here is from genome assembly GCF_054954075.1 of Amborella trichopoda. NCBI lineage: Eukaryota > Viridiplantae > Streptophyta > Magnoliopsida > Amborellales > Amborellaceae > Amborella > Amborella trichopoda. The sequence continues at coordinate 5,350,190 of NC_142342.1, read as the reverse complement.
ACAATATAGGAAAGCACGACTTTTCCTTGGAACCCGACCCGAGGCCGAGCTGAGTAACTTGGCCTAAGTTGGGAAGGTTCTAGCCAGGTCAAAAAGCATTAAAAAAATAAAACAAATACAAAAAAAATCCCAAAAATTTTGAAAAATATGTTTAAAGTAAAATAAAATTACGAAACATCTAAATGAGGTTAAAAAAAGTAGTGCAAAATGGACTTTGAAATAATGAATTTGTGACAAGGGATATTTTCAAAAAAAAATTCAAAAAGAAACAAAAATATAAAAATAAGTTTTCATGGCCAAAGCACTTCCCAATATTTGCCAAATTGATAAAAAAAAACATAAAAACAAAGCATATTACAAATTTTGTTATTTTTTTTTCATAATTTTTTGAAATTTTTTTTAAGATCCTCAGCTTGACCACCAAACTCAAGAGACTCGGGCTCATCAAGATGGCGAGCCCATGTTACGTGAGCAAGTCTAGGTTGGCTCGCCCAAATAGTCGAACGCTTATTTAGTAAAACGTATATAGTTTTTTATATTTTCTTTGTATATGCGATTTTGTGGACAAAACTAGTGTTACATGAACACCAGTACGGATATAGGTGTAAACGAGTGTCCCAAGTGTATAACACGTTGGTCTCGATACAGCTAGACACATCCCTACATTCTTTTTATAAATAAATGATTATATATTCTGTAATAGTATATATAATCTTCCTTATATTATGATTCTTACGTGGGTGCAACGATGGTAGCATGAGTGTTGTAGCTTCAAAATGGTCCAGGATTTTGAGCCCTCCCATGCACTCCTACCTGAGTATTTTCACATTTTGTAATATATCCAGTGCCATCGCGTGTTAATAGACGTCAACATTTTTTTTCGGGTATGGGCCGCATGTTGCAGTAACACTGCACAGAACTCGCTTTGGGTTGATGTCAATGTTTTGACACTTCTCGAATGCAATACCGGGCCATGGGCCACATGTTGCAGTAACACTGCACAGAACTCGCCTTGGCAGGGCGCCAAGGACGAGGCCAAGTCGACTCTGCCATGTTCTAAAATGCTGGTTTCAAGATTGGCGTTTTCTTTAATTGGTTTCAGTCTGAGTGTGCTATAAGTATTTTCACATTTTTTTAATATATCCAGTGGCGTCTCGTGTTAATAGATGTCAACATTTTGACACTTATCGAATCTGACACAGGGCCATGGGCCACATGTTGCAGTAACACTGCACAGAACTCGCCTTGGCAGGGTACCAAGGATGAGTCCAAGTCGACTCGGCCAAGTTCTAAAATGCAGGTTTCAAGATAGGCGTTTTCTTAAATTGGTTTTAGTCTGAGTGTGCTATCAGGGGCCCCATATGGTTGAACAGTTTGCTCTGTGGCAGACTCTTCTATGCCCAGCAAGCAATGAATGCTTCAGAATAACATTTGCAGAACTTGCAATCCTTTATTATCCTGCATGAAATTTCATGTTGTATATGAATGGTAGCTCCTCATAACCATTGTTTCCTAATAATGGATTTCTACTAATCGGTTATTTTGTAGAAAATCTTCATTATTGGTGAAATTTAAGCCTGCAAAAGAGGATTCATTTAATCATTTAGATTCCTTGGTGTGGATTATATTTTTTATCTTTCTAAGTAATTTGTACCATCCCTGTACCTTTCTTTTTTTGTTTGAACTTGAGTTATTAATGATATTCGAGAGTTAAATTCCTCGGTTGAGAATGTAAATGCCTTTATTCTTGAATTCATATATACCATGGTAGGTACATTGAAGAGCTTGAAAACAATCCCGACCTTGATCGGAATGAAACTCTGGGACATTTCATCAAGTCACATGGTTATTCTCGATTATTTCAGGATGCATATCTGGTATGTTCTTTTTATATACATCTGTGGCTTACATCATTTGACTTCTTTGCATTTCTCTCTACTTGATGAATGTCAATATCTTTATGATTCTTTAACGATAGTTTTTTTTTTACACCAGTGTTTCTTCTCTATAGCTGAATTAATTTGATAAAATCACTGCAGGTTCCAGTCTGTGCTTCAATATGGTCCTGTTCTTCAGAAACAGTAATGACATTTTCAGCCTTTTCAGTGCTTTCATTTTGTCGTAACCATCACCTTCTTCAGGTAAATCAGCACTAGACCAAAAAGTTTACTGGCTTATTTTTGCCTTCCTTTGATGGTTTATTTATACCTACAATCTTGGTAACTGTCAAGTAAGAAAGGTAATTATCTTGCTTTCTCGTGTAGTATCTGATTGTTCTTCCAACATCAAATAATACATTTTCTCAATTTGTTCTACTTTAATGGATATTATTTTTTATGCTTGAGTAAATGGCACGACTTCATAGTGTTTGAAATTTTTTGTAGCTCTTTGGCAGACCACAGTGGCTTACTGTTAAGTGTCGGTCACACACTTATGTTAAAAGGGTATGATTTCCGTCGTCATTTAAGGTGCATTCTAAAGGAATTACAAAAACTACAAATTATTGCATCTTCACTAAAAAAATTTCTAAGAAATACAGAAGCAAGCTACAACTTCTTGTTGAAAGAATAAAGCGGTTGTGATTTTGAATGGTACCACAGGTCAAAGAAGAGCTTGAGAGACATGGTTGTGAGATAAGAACCAGTTGTCCTTTACAGTCTATTTCACCAACTGAAGGAGGTAACTGGTTTCTTCTTTGGTATTGTTAGTGATTTGCTGATACATGGAAAAATTGTCTTCTTCTACCTTGGAATGGTGATCGAAAGGTTAGAGCAAAAGAAACTGATGCAATAAGTAAACAGTTATGTATTGATATTACTCTCTATGAAAAGTTGCATGATTTTGATAACTCTATCGTAATACAATGTCTTCAACTTTTCGTTGGCTTGGATTTCTCAACTTTAAGTTTTGGAAAGTTCAAGCAATAAGCACAATAAAGCCAAGAAATTGTAAAACCATAAAAAGTAGTTATTTTAATTAATTTTTTACAGAAAAGTAATGATGCATTGAATATATCTGCATAAAAGTTTGTTATATTACAGAATTCTATATTAAAACAAAATTTCATGTTTTCTCCTTATATTAGTTGGCTCGTTATGACATTGAAGGTAATGAGTTAGCACCTCTTTGATATCTAACCATGTGAGTACTAAACATTCTGCTTTAAGCTAGTGCTCAAATATGAATCATGCAAAACTTGCTTTTGAAGTTTTATTTTGTTGCATGAATTTTCCGTGGCATACTGTAAATTTGTTGCTACATTAATCTAACCACAGATTTCATTACAGGTTGGTCTGTATTTGATGCTTGTGGTGCAAAGGATGACTATGATGGATGCATATTAGGTGTTCATGCACCTGATGCTTTAGAGATACTTGGACAACATGCAACATTTGAGGAGTCCAGAGTTCTTGGCGCCTTTCAATATGTTTACAGGTATTTTCTAATCCATCAAGTTGGATGGATTACAAAATAATATGCTCAAATTTTATTTTCTAATCCATCAAGTTGTATTTACTTTTCTTCTTTGCATTTTTGTATGTTGCCATTTCATGATTTATAACTTTGTTTACGAAAAGAAAATGAACATAATTCCGTTTATTATGAACCCTTTAAAGTCAAGTGTTCATGTGTGGCTTGCCTTTGAAATAAGTGTTATGCGTTAAGGATATCATTACTTTATCGTGCTGTTATGACATTGTTAGTAACTATATTATTGTCAATTTTCTGCATAAGCTTAAACTTGTGGCATTCTGAATCTCTGATAAATGTATCCAAAGAAGTAAAGACGTGAGTAATCAAGCTTATAATCAACTGAAGATGCGAGTGATTGAATGAGATGGTAGTATGCAATTAGAAAATGTCATTACGACAATCTGTTCTGCAGTATCTCTATGTTATGTTTTGGGACTCTATTCTTTAGGAGTTATTCAGTTAATTTCAAAGTTAAAAACCTCAGATCCTGAGTTGTGTCAACTTGGTAGGACTTTGTTAGACTCAGCCATTTTCCTGATGGATAAAAAAGAGATTGGTATAGCTTTGCATGTCTTTTGAACTGGGCTACTGCACAAGCCAACTTGGGCCAGTCAATTCTATAGATGAGTTGTTTCTGACTTGAATATTTCAATATTGCTAATACTGTTCAATATATTTTATACTGGTGGTATGCTTATTTATGAAATCACCTTTCATAAACTAAAGTTATTGTATTATTTATGATTCCACTTCTCATTGTGAACCTCTGATTTCATTCCCAACAGTGATGTATATCTTCACCGTGACAAAAGCTTAATGCCCCAAAACCCTGCAGCCTGGAGTGCATGGAATTTTCTTGGAACCAAAGGCAATAGAGTATGCCTGACTTACTGGCTTAATGTGCTTCAGGTTTATATAATGCTCCCCCTATGCATATTCTAAGTTCTAGAATTTCCTTATGAGTGGCATACTCATTTCGAAATATTTAGCCTCATGTGAATGGAAAATTTGTCAGATGAATTTGAATCAGTGTTCCTAGCTCAAGTGAATGCCCTCAGCATTCCTTACTTTTTCAGAAAGAGAAAATTGGTTATTTCCTGCATATTTATTAAATTCAAAATTTTGATGAAATTGCAGAATCTTGGTGATACCAGCCTTCCATTTCTGGTATCTCTTAATCCAACCAGTCTACCTCAGCATAATGCACTTAAATGGTCAACAAGCCATCCTGTACCATCAGTTGCTGCATCAAAGGCTATCTGTGAACTCGATAAAATTCAAGGAAACAGAGGAATTTGGTTTTGTGGGGCTTACCAAGGTCGAGTCTATGTACCTCTTTAAAAAAATAGAAACTCATAGTTATATGTAGTTCTCTAAGTACGAATGCGTGAAGAGTGATTTTATATGGAAACCTAGGAGAAACGGTTTTTTTTTAAAATTGAAGTATAAGTGTATATGAAGTTATAAATCATTTTCTGATAGATATATCAATTATGACGTAGTGTGATGTCCATAAGAAATAATGTGCATGCGACCAAGTTGAAATTCAAAAATTTATTTATTGATTTCTGTAACTGGTTGCCCTTGCCTATGTTGAAGTTGACTCCTAGAGCTACTGATATCTTAGAAATTTTAGGCATTTAGTTCTCACATGTAACAAATCCTCTGCATTCTTTGCCTTTCTCATCCGTGTTGTTATGGAGATAGCTTATGAACCACAATAGCTGCCCATCCTGAGTACCCACAAATTAACCATTTTATTGGCATATAAGTTAGCTATTGTGTTTGGTTATATGGTAGCTACTTAAGAGAAACTCCTGAAAATACATATTTGATGATTTTGTTGCACATGCTACTTGCCCCTTGATTTCGATCCCTTAAGTTTGGCGCGATAGTCATAAAACCTAATGTCTGAAATCCCAGGCTCTTTATGTAAGTTATACTCAATCAAATAGAACAGAAATTGCTTCAAAACTATTTCTGTGAGCCCCTTTCCATGTATTTTCAAAGAATAAAATAAAAAAGAAGTCCGCACGCTAAAAGATGTATACTTAATAATGTATCCAGAGTTTATAATTCTGGCAATGTGCTTGTCGACTTGCGTTGAGATGTGTTACCATGTAGTAACCTTGATTTCCAGTCGTTGATTGTGAAAAAGATTTCTTTTGGTTTCTAAAAAGGTGCTTCATCTGATTCTTAGGGCTTACCCCTGAGCAGCAACTAGGAAAATCTCAACTCGGTTACCTTCTAGATGCTTATGCTTAAACGAGAAAAGAAACATTTATTTGTCCCATAATTAAATGTGACCGCCAAATTGAACTATCACTATGCATCGATATTTCCAATAACTAAATCTTTCAACTCATCAAAAATCAAATCCCATGTAAAAATCAGTGACCAACTTCAAGATGTATTAACTTTTGCTGATGATTTCTGGCTCACACAGCTTGTTGAAACTTATAATTATTTCTCAAGAGATTCTTTAATTTGGTTGCCTTATCTGTGTTGCATGCTTATCTAACATAAACTGATGAAATAACCCACTTTGAACCAGTCCATGTATTGTCTGAAGCGAGTAACATGCTCAACAGTATGATCAAAACATGATATTTTTTATCATGGGGTGTCATCCCACAAAAATCTAGATATGATTATCTGAAGTATTCTCTGATGCTATCTGGTCATCTGCTGTTTGTGACTTTGTTCTTCTTGTTCTCTAATCTATCTGTTGGGACTTGGACTTGCCTCATTCACCAACAAGCATGGCATGATTTTCAGGATGGGGTTTTCATGAGGATGGATTGAAGGTATCCTCTATGACTTATCTTTACTTTGCATTTGTTTTGAAAAATTACTATTTATTGTGCATATTATTTGAGTATTCGAGAAAGAAGAGGGATTATTAATAACTCCTAGTAGAGCTGAAACTTTCCTTTTCTGTGAAAATGAAAACTCTTTGCATTTTGGCTACAAATTATTACCATTTTCTTGAATCCATATTATAGGCTGGCATGGTTGCTGCACATGGTGTACTGCAAGAGAAGTGTGTTCTTCTGCAAAACAAGAGACATATGGTACTTTCTTTGATGGAGCTAGGTGCACGGAGTGTTATTACTGAGTTCCTTAACCGTTTTATCTCTACAGGAAATTTATGGTTAGTGCATATGTTGTTTAAGTATCACTGTTGGTTATTTTCAATTTCTAGATGGGATAGCTTAAGCTTGCATTGATTATCATATATCATCTTTTCAAAGTCAACTAAGAACTATCACATATGGTTGGACGCTATGTTCCTTTGAACTTTGTTAGTTTATTGATATCATCTAATAAAGATCACACTATAGCTTGTTTGAAAAGTTCTAAAAATTGATTCTCCTTAGTGTTTCAACATGGTATCATCATAACCAGTGTGATGAATTAATAGGAAATTTATAGCAAAAAATGAAAAAAAAAAAAAAAAAAATCACTCGTGCTCCTGCTCTCTTTATAAATTCTGAATGAAAAATCTTGCCATGCCTACTCTAAATGTTGATGAAAATTTTGGAGTGGAGTTTGACTTATTGCTATCACATCATCTTTTCAGTAAATAGAGTGAGTTTATTTTATATAATAAGTTATTCTAATTCAAAATTCCCATCGATAATCCCATGCATCATGTTGCTAAATATCATGTGTATGTTTCCCACAGCTTGCTAGAAGATGGAGGTACGGTTTTTTATTTTGAGGGGGCCAATAGGAAATGCTATCTCAAATCTGTGCTCAGAATCCATCATCCTTCATTCTATTGGAAGGTACAATGACCCTACACATAGATCTATCCATTATAAATTACCTTAGAAAATAGTTGATGATGAAGTTTGTATTATAGAGAAGTTCAAGTTTGTTAGCTTTGGTTTTAGGCCATTCCCGAATTGTACCAATGGTTATAACTGTTTACTTTAAATGTTATGATAGGTTGCCGCACAAGCTGATTTGGGGCTTGCAGATGCGTATATCAACGGGGATTTTTCTTTTGTTGATAAGGAAGAAGGGCTTTTGAATATGTTCCTGGTACTCAAATTATTTATTTAACAATAGTGTTTTTATCCTTTAGGTTCATTTCCTCTCTTCTATGGCTTATTTCTCCATGTGTGTAGATATTCATAGCTAACAGGGATATGATGAACTCTTCAAGGCAACAAGGAAACAAAAGGTATAAAGTGAATGTCAACAATATTCTCTCGTGGTAACTACCGACTGCAGTGCACAAGTTTGGTTTTTGAGAGAAAAATCATTTGTTCCAGGGGTTGGTGGACACCAGTGCTTTACACAGCGGGGCTCCAGTCTGCAAAATATTTTTTGCGGCATATTTCGAGGCAAAATACCCTCACACAATCTCGTAGAAACATCTCTCGGCATTATGATCTGGTCTGATCTATTCCAACGACATCCATATATTAATGGCTTTTTGTCTATATTTATTTTCTTTTTCATCAAGGATTAGAGTTCATTGCAAAAGGCTTCAAATTAATCAGGAAATAGTATGTCCTTCTGTATACCTTCTGTATATAAATCATTGACTAAATATTAACTACTTCATTAAAGGGTCCTTTGATATGAATCTTGTATGTTTTCTTCAGCTATATGGTCCTCCGTCATTGTTGATACCATATTTGCTATGCATCATATTCACCTTCCTATTCATTTCACTGTTTATGTAATCATGTTTAGTGTCAGAGCACATTTCTTGTAGCCTGATATTATGGAATTAAGACTACGTCACTCAATCTATTGGGCTTTTGTCTGTTTCTGTCTCTTGTTTGACTGGGTGCAGCCATATGCACTCTAGCTTCTTTGTCTTCTAAAGTGCCACAAATTGGTCTGAGAACTCTTAACAAGTGTTGCAGCTCTGGAAAGTTGCCCTAAAATTGAGGCCACAATGCAATTATGATTATTCAAATCAACATATATAACTGTAATGTATGTAGCATATAAAATAGAAAAAAATTCAGTTAACAAACATAACAATAATGTAAATACAATATTTTGGATGTTAAAACATAAAAATCTAATGGGAAATGGAGTTATTTATAGAGAGAAAAAACCCTTTAACTAGATTTGTTGTTCAACAACATTGAATACCTGTAGGCCAGCCAATCACCATTTCCTTAACACCAGACCCGTAGGTTAGCCTCAAGAATCGCCATGGCATCCATGACATCTTTTGTGACTTTCCCTGATTAATGAAGAGTGGGTTCAGATGCATGTGTAGTTTTATGAAGTTGATCTACCCAATTTGGTCAATCAGCTACAGTGAGGAATGGATGCAAACTTGTCTTTTATTAGTCCTATCTGAACTACTCTTTGACTCTATCTATAGCCTCCAAAAGCAGTAGAATGGGCCATATGAAGGTCTTGCCTTGTTATCTACTAGGAATAGGACTATGCAAGGGCTCAGTAGCATTTGAACATGTCATTCAATCTCTTGAAGCTAAGATTTGCCATTGGAGATTAGGGATATCATGATCAAAGGTATTCTAGAGAAGTCACATGATTTAGGAGGTACTCCAGAAACTTTTAAATGGTAGCTTCATCAAAATTCAGGAAATTCAAGAATATTACCTGCATTTCCTTTATATATAAAGAGATGGACAAGCTATTTGAAAGAAGATAGAGGCCTATCTAATTTACCTTTTTTCCTATTAAACATTATTATCTTTCATTCTGTTAAGAATAAAAAATAAACTAATCTAAATTCTAGGAAATTAACAGGTTTTCCATTTTGCTGATATGTTTCTAGAGTAATGACCTCTTTGCCCTGTTCTTGGACGAAACGATGACATATTCGTCAGCAATCTTCGAGGTTCGTTGCTAATTCTTACCACTTTTAAGCAATAGATATGTACATGTAGTTACAGTTACTGTGTTTCTTTATTACAATTCTGTGTGATTGTCTGCCTTACATTAGGAGCTTTTTGTGATTGCTAATTATCTTATTTGAACATATTGCAGCATGAGGATGAAGACTTGAAGGCTGCCCAATTACGAAAAATCTATCTCTTGATTGAAAAAGTAAGTCCAAATTCTATGATTCTTGTTTACTAGGTGATGCTGATTTCCTCAACAACACTTGCTCTGATTTCTCCATTTTTTGGCTTTAAGGCCAGGGTTGATAGCGATCATGAAATTCTGGAGATAGGTTGTGGGTGGGGAAGCCTAGCTTTGGAAGTCGTAAAACAAACTAGATGCAAATACACTGGCATCACTCTATCAGAAGAGCAACTGAAATATGCCCAAAGTAAAGTGAAAGAAGCTGGCCTTGAGGTGCTCATCTGCAAACTTTATTGCATTTTAATTTCTTTAGCGAGAAAGAATTTACTCAATCAATTGCTTCCATTATGCAGTGAGCAATTTTCACAGGTATTTATGAAAAAAAATAAAAAAAATCATTTTCTAACGGGGAATATACACTACAAATAGAGATAAGATACAATGACTTTATCTAAGATAAAGTTTTTATTCTCCAGAACATCCAGTATAGTTGGCAACTAAATTTAATCACATTATCTTAGTGATTGAAATAAGAAGTATCATCATCATGGCCAAAGCCTTTTCCCAACTAATTGGGGTCGGCTACATAAATCCTAGTCTGTTATTTTGCTCAACGGTCATACTCTCAGTGAGACCATAAGTCTCCATGTCTTTTTCTACAACTTCCAACCACATCTTTTTGCGCTTACCCCTTGCCTTTTTTGAGCCTTCCACTTGAAGTAACTCACACCTCCTAATAGGTGTTGTACTGGATCTGCACCACACATGGCCAGCCATCTAAGTCTACTTTCTCTCATCTTATTGCCTATTGGTGCTACATCTAAATGCTACCGAATGTATTCATTCGAATTCCATCCCTTATTGTCTTGCCACTCATCCATCTCAACGTCCTCATCTCAGCTACATTTTAGGTGACATTTTATCATGAACCATCACTAATCCTGAGTGAATATAAAGTACATCCGAGTAGAAAAAGAATATCATACAACTAAAATATGCTCTTTATGCACTTATCTCATATCAATTCAACTATTAATCATATTTTTTTTCAGGAACGCATCACTCTCCTCTTATGTGACTACCGCCAACTGCCTGCCTCTCACAAATATGATAGAATCATATCATGGTAGCTAATTTTTCACATAAAATGTCATTAAGATTCTCAAAGCATTCTTAAATGATTTTGCTACTGATGGGACTCATTTTAAAAAATGGCAACTGTGAACATTTTGCAGTGAAATGATTGAAGCCGTTGGCCACGAATACATTGAGGAGTTCTTGATGCGCTGTGATTCACATTTGGCTGAGAATGGCATCCTTGTGCTACAAGTAATAATTTTCTCAAAGGAATGTTAGCAAGTACTGCTGACTTTTTCTAGAAGTTATTTTGATTCTCAGGAAATGATTTCTCTTTCTTCTGTTATTTTTATTTTCTATTCATCCTTATGTGTTTTCTATTCCTTTTCCATTTAAGTAAGGATTAATCTAAGAGTTACTGGCAACTTGTGCTTGCCTCTATGTCTTCCACAGTTTATTTCGATACCAGATCAACGATATGATGAATATAGGAGAAGTTCTGATTTCATAAAGGAATATATTTTTCCTGGCGGATGTCTCCCTTCTTTCAGCAGATTGACTTCAGCCATGGCTGCTGTTTCAAAGCTTTGGTAAAGTTGATGAGAAATTCGTGCCGTTTTTTCCATTCTCATAACTGATCTGATATCTGAACTAATTGTGCAAATGCAGTGTGGAGCATGTAGAGAACATCGGCATACACTATTACCAGACTTTGATAAAATGGAGAGACAACTTCATGGCCAACAAAAGGTAAATGCTGGGACAATCAGAAACCGTATAATTAATCTCTTTTCTCGTTGAAACTAGAAGTAAAAATTTTGGTCAAATTTGATTTGACTAGCTTCTTTTCTGAATTCAAACTTATAATCCACAAGTAATTCAACCCTACGATGCATCAAGTCATTCCATTACTTTGACAGCATATGTATAATCATCAAAAGTGAAATTAAGCAAATGAAAAACAGGTGACATAGGCATCTCCTTAATTGTTCAAAGTTCAAACCTCACTCAGGTTGCTTGGTTTTCCAAGAAATGGCCAAACCTGACAATTGCTACATTGGTTTCTGTCTTCCAGTAAAATTATGGAACTTGGTTTCGATGAGAAATTCATAAGGACATGGGAATATTATTTTATATACTGTGCAGCAGGCTTCAAGTCATGTACACTAGAAGATTACCAGGTAAGATGTTAATGATGAGCCATTATTGTTTTCTTTTTAAATCAGTTCTATATTGTCCCATCCAATGGTGAGTTAGCTCAAAAAAAAATTAACAAGAAATGTCCTTAGCCGTGTGTTGTAAAAGGGGGGCTAGTGTCAGCAGAAGGCTTCCTTAGGGGTACACACCATAAAGGCCGTTCTCAAAACTCATATTTTGATGGATTGTTGACCCAAAAACCATTATGAATTCCTGAAGATCTGCTTTTAAAATGGATTTGGAGCTCCAAGAAATGCTGCAGATATAACATCCACTGAAGTGGACAGTGTGGATGACATATTGAGATAACATTCAAGACAAAGCAATTTTAGTACTCCAAATCCATTTTTCGAGATCTCGATATTGGGGGTCACTAAGATGGATTTGCATATTTAAAATAATATGGGAAGATATGAGGGAGAATACACTTTCTTTGCTGAAGCCCATGCGTCACCAATTACTTTATAAGCACGTGCTTTCTTTGTCATGCAGGTTGTATTCTCACGCCCCGGCAATGTCAATGCATTCGGGAATCCATACAAAACGAGTACTGCTTTCACCAATTAATCTCTCTTCATTTCACTCTGAAATTCAAATGTAAGTGCTACAGTTATTTGTTTTGAATTCATTCAAATTTTTGGGAAAGAATAAAAATGCCAAGCTTGAGGCCTGAACAAGGGCAGCAAAATCTTTTCCCTATTGAATTTAGAGTACATGTAAACATTTTATATCGATAATAAAATTATTCATCAAAATTTCATGTGTTTTGGTATTTTGCCATTTTGTTTAATATTTGAAGACACTGTTAACTAGTGTTACATGGTGTCGATGAGTGTCGCAAATGTCTATACATGAGCCTCAAAGGCCGATACAACTTGATACTTCCATACATTTATTTTTTATAAATAAATATTATATTTTATGGTGTTTAATATAGTTTCTCTTTTATAAAACGAAATTAAGTGTAATTAGTGGCAGTGGAACGAGCTAATTTGAGTACCCATATGTGTCCCCATTTTATTTTATTTTTTATTTTATTTTATTATTTTTTTTTTTTTTATATACATGACGAATGTCCAAATGTTAACACATGTCGAGATGTCAATACATGACACGAGGATAAAGTCCACATGTTGCAGTAACACTGCTCATAACTTCTCTCTACTAGGACCACAACACTGTTAACTGCCAAAACACGCCTGCCAATAAGTTGGCAGCCGATCTTGATAGTAATCTAAGAACCCAACCAAGATAATCCATTTCGATGGAAACGCAGTTCGTTGACTATAATCTCAGAATGAATTTGAATAAGACCGTCAGATTGCCTATCCAACATTTTACAAAGGTACATGCCTGTCTATCCCCTCCCAATCAAGGAAACACTGCCAATCAAGGAAACACTGCCAAAATCATCCTTCTCACTTGTTTCTAAAGAACTCCATATTTCATTTTAAGTTATTAGACAATCCAAACGTGGGCCTTATGCCCGGTTTAAACAGTGATAGAGCATTTTTTTCTTCACCCATCTTTTTTTTTTTTTTTTTTTTTCGAATGTTCTTTTTTCTCCACCCATTTAGGAGTTAAAAACTGTTTTTTCCTTCACCCGTCTGTTTTTTTTTTTTTTTCCCGCCCGTTTAGAAGTTAAAAACAGCTTGCTGAATCCACCCTTATATTCATGAATAATGGATTTTTGGAATCTTGCTTCAGAAGAAGGCCCCAAAATGCTCACAACCATCCATACGCTTTCTCCATTAGTGAATGATTCCATCCTATAAGTGACCTATCGGACCATCCAACTACCCCTGTATTTATTTAGGTCATGATTTATTTGTTAAAAAACACATTAAACCCTCCAGACTTGGTTTTGGTAAAGAGTGTTAATGATTGATAAACTGCGTCCTAAATTCAATTCCTACAGCTAAACCCAAAAAATATATACAAACCAAATGTAAGAAACCACATTTCTGCTGTGCACATGAAACCGTATACCCCATTTTTTGTTTTCTTCTACACCTAATAAGAGATTTAACAATGAGAAAGGCATAAGAGTTGGAAACATCTTTCTACTATAGACATTATCAAAGACACGGTTCAAAAACAGACACAAAGAAGGTTTGAGTATCAGTCCCTTTAAACAGGCTTGGAAGATTCATTTGCGCAATAGCAAAGATTTAGAAAAATTGAGTGGGCTTCCATTCTACTTGGAAAATGCATGTGGCAAATAGGTGTAATGGCATATTTGCATACCAAAATGGCTGGCTTTCCTGAGGCAAATACGTGTAGTGGCATATTAGCCGACCCCAATTTACAAGGAAAAAGCTAAAATGATAAAATGATGCCATGTTTTCATGTGCAGCAAAGCTTCAAAAAATCCGGAACTACGGATAATAAAAGCCTAGGTTGTTTTTGTAAACGCTATTATTCTGAAAATCTCACTGGACCCTACCTAATGTCGTCCAAAATCACACTCCCCATTGAAATGAATAAATGCCATATTTGACAGCACTTATTTTGAGATTAACATATCTGACAGGTCTGACGCTAGAACATATCAATGTACACGCACCATGACCATACTTCAAAGACCCAAACAATTCTACCAATTAGATTATTAAAGAAATTACCACCTGAAACCAGCTCACGCATTAAAATGCACACCCATGTTTGAGTTTCCTTATACTTAAAACTCAAAATAATATCCAGCAATAACTTTTTTAAAAAAAATATAATAGTACATTTTTAGTTTTTGGGCACAATCAATTGTAAGCAGATGGTGCAAATGCCAAGGGCCGGAACCCAACAGCTGCATCTCTAGTACACTAAAATCGAACCCCATTTATAATCAGTAATGACCAATCTTATTTCTTGAATCAGTGATGGGATATATGCTTTTAAAGTTTTAATGAAAGGACATGATCAATGCCCAGGTCACTCAATCATCAATTGAAACCAAATTCAGCATTACTCAACAATAACATAAAAAAAAAAAAAGGGGTCCAAACTCGAGAACAAAATTTGGTATCCAACCAAAGTAAATACCTCCCATAAAATAAGAATAAATAAAAACAAAAAACAAACACAAAAGGCCTCTCCAATTTGCACCCAAAAATTTTGCAGTGTACTCGACCAAAATGACAACCCCCAAATCAAGCCGGCTCTCCCAGAAATGAAAATAAAAAATTAGCAGCCTCAGCCCGCATGTCAGTGAAGCAATTCATCGTCACAAAACTTTTTCGCAGCTCGTAATCCCAGGATCAAGTTTTTACCTCCCCCAAACAGTGGACTGAATCAGAGTACCTGCCGCTCTCTCTTTCCATGCTTTTGAACCGGCAGGGAGAAGACATCTGATTCTTGGTTAAGAGTGAGAGAAAGAGAGAGAGAATAGGAGCAGCATCTCCTGTTCAAAACAAGGGAAAATAGGAGGAAAAAACCAATTATGCCATTGACAAATTAGCTCAAGAAATTTTACCCTAGTGCTTCGATTATTCAAGCCGAGTCTAATATCTCCATCCATTAACATGCCTCTATAACATAACTCAAGACTACTGCTATTTTACTTAATCTCCATATATTAATCACCAAATAAGCTGCCAAACATGAAACCCATATGCTTAAATAATCTAAGCAAGCATTCACTCAGAGCTAAAGGGTTTAAGCTAATCAACTCTGGCTTTAACCACTACAATAGAAGCTGAAATATCTGAATATAAGCTATATCACTAGCAAATCACACAACCGAACACAATACGAACTACCAAAGACACTGAATAAGCTACAAGCTTCAAAGTATCACTAACTAGAAACTACTCTCGGAAACTACCGATTTATATACTAGCAAAGAAGCTATAGAACTTTCTAAGTTTCTTAAAAGCTACGAGGAAATTCAAAAGCAATCCAACCAGTCCGCTTCGATCGCAAAGAGGCCCATCTCGAGACCGTGAATCAAAACCACGCAAAGTAGCAAGACACTGAAGAAGCTGAGCCTCCTCCACTCACTGTTGCTGAACCTGCCTTGTTTGAGCACCATAACCACCATACCCAACCTGAGAACTGGGAGGCCCATTGGCTTGAGGGACCCCATAGCCTTGAGCACCACCTTGAGAAGAAGCATCAGACCTCCAAAACCCCGCATTCCCATTCGAATCACCATATCCACTTCCCATATAGCCTCCACCACCTTGCTCACCACTAGCTACACCACCTGCACTTCCACCCGAAACACCAGTCCCACTCGATACACCACCCCCACGACCACCAACAGCACCATAGCCTGCTGCCCCACCATACGCCCCATCACCCCCACCATAACCACCATACCCACCATAACCTGGATTTGCATAGCTAGCATGTCCACTAGGAGACTGACCTGTGGGCCCTGCCACACCACCCCCAGCACCAGTGGGACCCACACCAGGGGCCCCACCACCCCAAGAACCCGCACCATAACCAGTGGGGCCACCTTGCATGCCGTAGCCAGATGGAGCTTGGTTATTCCATGGGCTCCTGGGTGCACCAGGTGGGTAGGCCCCACCACTAGGTGCACTAGCATTCCCGTAACCACCACCCGGCCCACCATAACCTCCACTCGGCGCATTGGGGTTTCCATACCCATAACCACCATAACCCACGGTCCCATTGTTCGCTGCTCCATATCCATAACTTGGTGCTCCATAGCCTGAAGATCCGTAGGGTGGGTACCCGGCTCCACCAGCCGGAGGTTGAACATATCGATTCCCATCCATCCTTGACTCATAGGTATTCGGGTTGGCTTGGTAGGCCCCCGCACCCCCCATGTTGCGACCCCCGCCACCAGGGTTGGCATCTTTAGGTAGGGCTCTCTTGACCTCAACATACTTTCCATTAAGGTCATGGAAATTGGATTTTTGTAGGACTCGGTCCACTGCATCCTCAGAGTCAAAGGAGATGAAGCCAAAGCCACGAGGCCTTTGGGTGTTTTGGTCATACATTACTACAACATCTGTTACATTGCCAAATTGCTCGAAGTATTGGCGGAAGCCCTCCTCAGTTAGGGTGGGAGGAAGCCCACCAACAAATATTTTCTTGGTCCTCACATTGCTGCCAGCGGCAGCCCCAGACCCAGCCCCGAAGTTTCTAGCAGAGTTAGGGTTTCCGGACCTGGCAGCATTGTGTTGTTCCTCTCTTGATAGAGCCCTCTTGGCCTCCACCTGAAATAAAGAAGTGCACTTAGAGGCAAGAATTTGGCAGCTGTATATGAAATTAGAGAAATTTTATGGTAAGATTAAAAACATGCATCTCATGAGAGGTGGGCTTCATGAAGAAAATAAAGATCATAAAGAATACAGAGAAGTAACTACTTCCCAAGGCATAATGAAACATACAAAGCTCAACACTGGGAAATGTTTTCTTTGTTGTTGATTGGGCAGCAAATAGCTTTAAACGAAGTAACAAAAGACCATCTGATATATGAGACTTACCAGCTCATAGAACACTGTGGCACTAATTGCAATTTCTTATCCACGAGGAAAAAATGGATAATCATTTCATTATTTGGGATGAAAGCCAAAAACATTCCTTCTGCTGATTACTCAGGACATTCATTTGTTACATAATTGCAAGTTTGAAACAAATGAAAATAAAGTAGCATATGAGAGAAATCTCTTGGAATTCAAGCACCCTAAATATACCTTATGCTGATCGGCCACAAGAATTTTATATATGCTTCAGACTGGAATTTTAAGTACAGATCAACAACACAAGGAGCCCTCAGGGAACATCCAAGTGACTTAGGTTAGCATGTAAAACTATGGTATTATAGATCCATCATTTTCAAAATAAAAAAGATATATAACAGTATTTCACATTACAGACCTGTTTTATTCATGTTATAAACCAATCAGCTTAAATTATGAAATATAGGTCAGCAAAATAGCAGTGTCTACACACCAATAAAATAAAAGAGCAACATCTACGCCACCTTTTCATGATAGGCATACTTTAATCTCCGAGGGTTTAAACTTTAAACAGCCAAATATCACACTAAAACCTAGAATATTACCACCCTTTCTTCAAACTTCTGAGAAAGAGATGACTGGCTAGAATTGTTCAACTAAAAAAATTTAACCGGTTGTTGTGCACAACACACTAGACGAAAACCCAACTCAGAAAATAGAGAAACTCAGACATATAAACAAACACAATGAACAATGAGTTTTCTCACTGTAAACAAGGCAGTATTAAAGACTAGGACTCAACTCACTATGGTCCCGATCCCAAGTCAGCAGCCTGGCTCGCTCAATTCTCACCAAGACTTGGCCAAGTCACCAGGGAAAATAACACATGGGGGAAATGTTATCATATTTTCTTTAGAGGCTTCTTCAGTTTGGCTGGGAAAGGGAAGCACTTTGGTGCGTTGGCTGATTAGGGGAGGACTGCAGGTTTTATTTATTTCAATAATTAAAAAAATAAAAATAGAAAAACGAAGATTAAGAAAAATAAAAAACTGAAATTGACTTTGTTTGTTCCTAAATTAGTTCGCATTCACATGCATATAGTTTTATAAATAACTGAGCCTATCGAATGGTTCCCACTTTCCAATATCAAATGCTCGTTAAAAAATATCTACATTTTCCAATATATTCCAAATATTTGAAAATTGATCGGCATCAATGTAGGTGCTCTCGGCCCTAGTCAGGCTCGGTCGAAGAGAATCTCCTTGGTTTCTTCAGCCAAATCTCACGGAAAATCCTAAAGCATCCCAAATCACCCTAAACCTTCTTTTGAGATTCAATTCACTTCAATTTGAATGCAAAACCCGAAGACTTAAGCGGACGAGGCCAAAGCAAATGGAATCAGATAACATTTCAGTAGGGTCCCTGACCCTGTGAGACTTGGAGAGTCTGAGAATAAGTCACTGAGTTTCGAACACTGCTAGAAGGAACACAACTTTCGATTATCCTGATAAAAGACCACAAGTACATTTTAGACCCTCACTTTATAAGTATCTCCAAATATCTGAGGTACTAATCCTTTCCAAACATAATAACATATTTGTTTACAAACATAAAGAGAAGCCTTCATATAATTCATATAATCTGCACAAGTACATGGTAAAAATCATCATATTCCAAATGGGTAGGTTTGACGTGCATATATGATATTTGTAACATAAAATCCCATATATGATGTAGGACCAAGGAAACCTGGCTCCTATTATTTGAAAACTTGACAACTTCAGCACAATCACGCCAAAGTCACTTAGACTTTGTAGAATGCCAAACCCATTTACAAACCTCAAGAACTGGCTGAGTTGCATCAGTTCTTAAGGTAATTGTGCAAGTATTTTATAGACTTCACTAACTCTTTATGACTCAGCAACTGAACCAGCAGACTCAAGCTCAGGCCCTACTCAATTCCAAGCCCGAGTTGTTTCCAATCACTGATTCCTACACTAGTGTGATATGCAAGGTGGGATTAGAAAGAAAGGAATTGGGCAGGTTGAGGAGATCTAATAAACATTTAGGACTTTTGAAGGGTTTAGGTTTCTTACAAAATTTTGGGCAGCAAGGTTAGGAATGTATTAAGTTCTCCTAAGTTAAGTAGAAGCAGATGACAAGGACACATAATTGAATTAGGACTTGGGCTAGACCTCTATGGAATGTTATCAATTATTAGTTCTGGTAAGGGTATCAAAGTAGGAACACTTCACTGGAAGTTAGAAGTCCAGCAAGATAAAATGGTGGTCTCCAAGGAAATCTAGGATTCTAGACTTTAAATTAGAATCAAAGGCTACAAAGGCGTAATTATATGGTTAGGGTATCCATTCAGCCAGTTTACCGCGGGTTAGAAAAGGAATTGCGAAGTTTATGGAAGGGTTTGAATCGACAATGAATTTGTTTGTGGGGAATCTTAGAAGGGGATGTGCCGCACAAGACGGTAAAGAACAAGGGGCACAAGCTAACTTGGTTCGTTCAAGAGAAACTCAAATCCACAAGCTATGGTTTTGAGGAAAATCTCCACTAAGAGAAGAAGAGGAGATTTAACATTTTTGAATACTCTCCCAATCCTAGGATAAAGATGTGGAATCACTCAATATACACACAGACACACACAAAAACGAAAAATAAAAACCATTTGGGGGGTGGGGGTTTGTAGGCTTAAGGAATATCAACCCTAAAGATGGTTCTCACTACAACTGAAAATCCAAACTCACAACAATTGGAACCCAACTTTTACCCAACTCGAACATGAGCTCCACAAAGGTTTACACAAGTATTTAAACATTCAAACCCCTTAATTTGACTTAGCTTGGGATTCAAGCCAATCTTAACTTTCCCAATTTCCACAGATCCAAGCTTCTTCTACAATTAGGTAATTTTGGCACCTTTAGAGTTTAAGAAAGTAGGCACAAAATATGTAAGATACCGCATATTAGACCCATCCAGCAAAATAGAAAACTATCTTTTCTTGCAATTCTGGAAAAAGGATAGAACTTAAGAACAACTCCAGCTTTCTTTATCAAATTAAACATAAATCTAATTAGTCTTGAATTTTCAGCAAAATACCTCAACAGGATTTCGCCCATATTTTGGCACCCAAGATGCCTGAATTAAGGAAAAATCCTTAGAGATAAGGGACATAGATCTTAATGAGATATATCATTCAAGATTTGAATCATCCCAAGCTATGCCTCCAGAAAGAGGTCCACATAAATATACAAACTAAAGTTCCACTATCCGGTGATCACAAACAAAAGAGAAGCCTAGGATTTTGCCAATAATATTCACCACGTAAGATAATGCACCATAGATTAATAATAATCAATAAAATTAAAAATTAAATTTCAACTCATTACAATGAAAAACATTCCTAAACATAAGAGACTACTTCCTTGGCAAAAATGAATTCGAATTCTATAATGATCACATAGGGACCATTAATGAACAATGTGCTACCAAAATGGAGAAGAAAAAACTTCATGAACAAGAAGAACCAGATTAACACATATAGCTTTGAAAATATATATGATTACAATAATCATCTTAAAGTAAATCCTAATTTACCAACATTGGCGTTTGTCATGTATAATCAACTAATGGAACACAGTAACCAAGTCGGAAAAAAATCAACAGCCCTCTCAGGAGATTTCATAATCATGGTTTCAAAGCTATAATTTCGCAGCGAGACTTCTCACAGATTTACATGAAGTGATAATGATACCTCCACTATCTCACCACCAGCTCACACGCAATTGAAAAAACTAGTAAGCAAACCTCAACAACCATTTAACTAGAGTAAGATATTCCTATGGTTTCCGCCCTTTCAATACTAGAACAAGATCAAAACATAAAACAGTAACACAACAACCAGGTATAGAATCTAAGCATTACAATATTGCATTCATAATTAAAACGCTATTATAAAAGAATTTCCCATGATTTATCATCAAAACAATATTTTCCCCCAAGTTCACAAATATAACTCGTAGCCTAAATCCCATTGATGTTACATCATAAAGTAACAAATCTGGGTGAGAAAAAGGATCACTTTTTAAGTAAAATAACCATGCGCAACAGAAACCCTAAAGTTATTATACAAATAATCAAATAGCTCATAACATTAGGTCAAGCAGGTAATAAAAACATAATTTTTAATAATAAATGAAAAAGTCCTGAAAGAAGTTGCAGTAATGATGCAAAACACAGTATTTCAGCAAAAAATAATCAAAGGCCATAAAGTATCTTGATATGAACTAAAAATCACATCCTGAATAGAAATAAATCCAACAAATAATCAATAAAATGAAAATAAGAAACTCGAGTTAGCATGACAAATCTAGGTTTCCATCAAAAATAGAGAAACCCACATAGAATCCAACAAAAAAACCAATAAACACATCATATTCGCCATCCAAAACTAAAAGACCTGATACCATCCAATACAATAAACGGAAACTCATAAAACACAGATTTAGGGTTTTGGATCGAAAATATTACAGTTCTCCCATCGATTGTGTGCTTATCTTGAAGAACCCTATCGAGAACCGAAGGATCTGTAAAAACAACGAACCCGAAACCCCTAGGCCTTCCTGTGATCTTATCTCTCATGATAACAGTTTGTGAAACCTCTCCATATTTGCCGAAATAATCCTTCAATTTATCCTCTGAAGTTTCCCATGAAATCCCCCCAATAAAGAGCTTCCCTTGATCTGAATCCATGGCTTCTCGTTAGAGGATAGCAGGGATTTTTTTGCCCCCTTTTCTTTGTTTTGGGGGTTAGAATACAGAGAGAGAGAGAGAGAACGAGAGCAATAATAAGGGTTTGCGTGATAAAAGATTATGTAGTGAGAGAAGGCGTGCGGAAGAGATAGGAGGATGGACGGACGCGATATAGAGAGAGAATCAAGGATTAGAAAGAGAGAGAATAAGGGTTTTGCCGACCCAAGCGAGTTTAGAGAGAGAGATGTAACAAATTGGCTAGAGAGAGGGAGAGCGGGATCTACTGTGACAAAGTGATGGACGGTGAAGATGGGCAACGGGATGATAATGAACGGTGACAAATTGACATAGGGTTTTGCTAAAAGTAGGTTTTTTTTTTTTTTAGTCTTCTATAGTACAAGGCCCAAATTCACTCTATTGCACAAGACCATTGAAGTGGGAAAGTTTCTTTTTGTATTAAATACCCAAAAAAAAGTTTTTTTTTTTTTTAAAAAATATCTTTTTATTTTTTATTTTTTTGATATTTAAAAATTAAAAATATTACTTGTAAATCTTCCACCCCTTGACTTTTTTTATCATAAATTTTTTATTCAAACAAATACCAAAATAACACCCTATCCAAACTTATCTTTCTATCTAAAACTCCATCCCCCACTCTACTACTAAAATTATATCTTTTCACTTCAATTACATTTCGATGTAATTAACTTGGCAGAGTGAATTTGACCTTTTGTCCCTTTTAATGACAATATTTTCTATTTATACGTTGATTTTTTACTACCATTATAGATTGTTTTGTGACATCGTCACATTTCTCCCTCTCAAACGCCATTTGCAACCAAGCTTTCTCTCTCTAAAATCCACGCGCAACCACTTTTCTTTTCTCTCTCTACTAATACCTTAATGGACCAGAGTTTCTCTCTCTATTTCTCCACTAATTTCTTAACCTTCTCTAGGAACTAAAGTTGCAAGCCTCTCACTTTCTTTATCTTGATTTCATATTTCTTCAACTTCTTTTTAAACCCCATTTTTTCTTTACCAGAAGTTGTAGGTTTATCTCTCCAAACCCACAGCTTTCTTCATCTTCTCTCTTACTAAAAACACCCATACAATTGCAACGTCTCCCCCCTCTCTCTCTCTCTAAGTCTGTTCCTCATTCCTCTCTCTAAACGCCCCTTGATTCGATTAAGTTGTAGATCTCTCCATCCTTTTCTCTCTCTAAAACCTACATTCGATGCAATTTGCATCTCTTTGGAAAAGACTCTTCTTTCTGCTCAAGTTGCATCTCTCTCTCTAAACCCCATGCTACATAACCAAATCCTCTCTCTCTAAAACCTAAGTTGCAAAACCAGAGCACCCATGGCATCCACCCCTGGGGACTCCTTCGACTCATCTCTCTACCCTCGTGCCCTCTTCTCTCTCTACCTCATCTACCCCCTCACCGTCCTCCCCCCTTCGACTCATCTCTCTACCCTCGTGCCCTCTTCTCTCTCTACCTCATCTGCCCCTCATCGTCCTTCCCCCTCCCCCCCTCCCTTCCCCCTCTGACCTTGTTCTTAATGGAAAGCCCCACCCTCTTGTTAACCCTAATCCTGCTACCCCAAGACCGCCATTTCCACAACCCACAAACCCTAGCCCTAATTTCTCCTTTCCTCTACCATTACCTGTACCGCATCTACATCTTCCCCCTCCACCTCCTCCACTGCCAAAAAATTTTAATTGCAAGCCAAAAACCACGTTGTTTTCCCTTACGTCAAGAAAGAGATGGCGTTTGGATAATGTGTTATTTTAGTGTTTGTTTGGATCAAAAATTTATTATTAAAAGGATCCAGGAAGTTGTAAGATAAAAAAAATGGAGACATTTTGTTTACGAGTAATATTTTCAATTCTTGAATCATCTGATATGGAAGTTAAAAATAAAGGACAAGGGAATATTTTTACTTCTTTTTATCTAACACTACAACAACTTTATTAGGGTTCATTTTATAGCCCCTCCTCTCCCACCATTTTATTTTTATAACTTCGACAAATCTTTCTACATAGCAATAGGTCAAAGGGAATTTATATATCACTCTCTCTCAGTCGCGGATTTGAATGAATTTCTAGATACCTTTAGTCATAATATCACAAGTAAGCATTGACCATTTGATCTAGATCTAACAGCTTAGAATATTTTATTTTTATTTTTTTTCTACAAATCAAATTAACATGAAAGTTTGTGCATGTGATCATCTTAAAGGGGTGCAGCTAAAAAGAATGTTAAAAAAATATTTTCGAAAACTAAAATTACCAAACTACCTCTAAAACTTTCAAGAGTATTTTGGTCATTTTATTTTTTAAAATATATTTTCTATATTTTTATAGGTGCGAGCAATTAAAGGATTGGACACTCTAAATTTATTGTCAGTATGTTATGTAGAAAAAATTTAAAATTTAAAATTAAAATAGTGGTTAGGTGTGACATTGTAATTAGGGTTGTCTCAACCATCTATTCAAATCACACGGCTAGAAAAGGGGTGGCATAGGTAGATTTTCATACCTAGTGAAATATAGAAAGCTTTCATGTAACTTTTTGGCAATAAAACTTCCCAAATTCGGTTTTATATGTACCCCTCAAGTATGAATTTAGCGGAATATGATGAAAATTACAAAATAGAATATGATGAAAATTACAAAATATCTGAACTTTTTTATACATTATGCCTATACTTAAAACTATTTTTTTCCCTTCTTTAAATTTATAATAAAACATCCCTCTCTATTAGACTCGATGACTTGTTTGATAATAGAAAACAAGTTCCTGTAAGTTGGAAGTTCTTAAAAAACTGTAAATTAGAAGTTACTTAAGAAATTCATGGTTTCTGTATTTGATAACCTCTATGGGAAGTTAAGAAGTTCATAGTTTATGTGTTTGATAACTCTTAGGATATATGGTAAATATCTTATATTTATATTTACATAGATAATAATTTAAATATAAATATATAATATTTATAACATACTATAATATATGATATACTATATTTTATATTTATTTTTAATATATATATATATATATGAAAATAACTTATATTACATAAATATATAATATATAAATATATATTTTATATAATATATATAGCATAGTATAATATATAATATAGTGTATTTTATATTATTTTATTATATAATATATATTATATATTCAATAATAAAATATATTATATTACATAAATTTATAATATATATAACATAATAATGTGCTTTTTATTTATTTTATTATTATATATTTACATAAAATAATATAGTATCTTGTACATTGTATTTTATATATATATATATATATATGTGAAATTGTCTTATATTACATAAATATATAATATATAAATATATATATTATATTTATTTTATTAAATAATATATAATATATATTATATAATGAAATATATTAATTACATAAATGTATAATATATATAACATAATAATAAATTTTTTATTTATTTTATTATATAATATATATTTATATAAAATAATATAGTATATTATACATTGTATTTTAGATTTATTCTATTAATATATATTTTTATTAAATAATATTATAAATATCTATTATATAAATAAAATATGATGTATAATAAAATATATTATATATTATACAAAAAAATATATCATACAATAAAATATATACATATATCATATATATCGTAATGTAAAATATAATATAGTGTATTTTATATTTATTTTATTGATATATATTTGTATTATATAAGATATATTATATACTGAATTATTTTATTAATCTTTATTTTTATTATATAATATACATAAATTAATATTATATAATATATATATATAACATAATATTGTACTTTTTATTTATTTTATTATTATTATTATATATATATATTAATATAATATAATATATTATACATTGTATATATTCTTATTATATAATATTATAAATATCTATTATATAAATAATATATAATATAGAATAAAATATACTATATATTATACAATAAAATATATTGTATATTATACAATAAAATATATACATTTTATATATAGGGGGTTCATTAAAAAAAGAAGTTTCAACCTTTGGGTTGGAACTTTTTTTTTAAAGCAAGATTGAAACTTGAATAGTTCCTTGAAGTTTTGTTTGAAGTTTAATTTTTTTATCAAACATGAAACTTGATCAGTATTAAGAAGTTCTAAACTTCCAGAAAGACACTTCTTGGTATCAAACACGCCCGTTAGGTCTATCATGGTAAGAATGACTATGACTCCATTACATTTGTAATGCTTTCTTGCAATGTAGACTTAATAGATCTGTAACGACGATGCTACAAACCTATTAGGTCCATAGCGATGCAACACCAAAATGACACAGGGGTAAAAACAAAGAGCGTGTGTGTGTGTATATATATATATATATATAACTTAGGTATTTATAAAATTTCATAAATGAGAGAGAGATGCCAGAGTGGACCTAGACCCAAATAGTTGTTTCCATGGTTTTGGTCTGGACCAGGAATACCGTTGGGCTAACCCACTAGGTCACCCTAATCCATTTTCCACACCTTTAAGTTAGCTTCGTCGATGAGCTAGAGATCATCTCGTCGATGAGCTAGAGATCATCTGTGGGTGCATGCAATCATTGTCAAATGGATAATATTCTTGGATGTGATGATGTAGCTCTATAGATCATCTGAAAGATCATTTCTAGGTGCATGAAGTATTATTGAAAGAAAGACCTATGTGATATTCTACTGGAGAATATCTTCTTCTTTTTTTTTCATCCATTTCTTTTAGCAAAAGATCACTTACATGTGGTCTTTATTATAATAAGATAAATTTTAAAATAAAATCAGTATAACAATAAAACCAAGATCTTAACAACTTGATGCCATTGAAACAACTATGCAGTATGCTTGAGAATAAAAGATAAGATTGCAATAAACAAAAGGAAGAGTGTCGGAGATTACTTCAACCGGGCTTATTACACCCCACACCGAATCACCATCATCCGATGGTGCGGGATCAACGGTTTAGCTTTAATCTCGAACTGGGAAAGCAAATTTTGATCAAGCCACATCAATAGAACATAAACCCATTTGATCACAAACTCAACCCCTAGGTGAATTATCTTAACAACCTTGTTTGAGAGAGATGGATTCTCTTTTTGCTAAACCTTAAAATCCTTAGCCATAAATCCATATTTGAGATATAGGAAATAAGAACTCCATAACCTAAACCCTTATGTTCTGTCACATCCCTTATGTTCTTTCACAATATGGGAGAGAGAGATCAAACATGAGAGAAATAAATTTTCTTAAGAGAGAGATAGAAAAATACGGTGTAGAGATTTTTTTGTAGAAACAATCCATTTTTATAGGCTTTGAATAAGATTAGGGTTTCTTAAGATTTTCTTTGGCTTGTCTCTTCTTGTGAGATTAAACATAGACCGTCGATCAAAGGTAACTTGTGGGGTGAGAGATCTGAGTCATCCATTCCATAGATGGGCTATCAACATTATGGAAAGGGCATGAACCATTATCCCCTTTTCCTAAATCATTTTCTCATCAATAGAAATTAAATAAATTAAATTTAATCAAAATATTGTGCAAACCATAAAATAGTACAAGTCTACTCAATCTTTCTACAAAATCTTTCAAAGATATATCAAGTCAATATTTAGTCAATATCTTCCAATCATATGGCCACATGTCATATCACCAAAAATAGGAAAGAGAATAAGGGTGGGGCGTGCCACCCAAGGGAGGTACTCATGGGCCCCACCTTTTAAAAATATGACGGGCCCATGTGCACAATGCGCCCTCATGATATTTTTATATATTTAAAATTAATAAAAGGATTTTAGAATATTATTTGAATATTTAAACAATTCTAAAATCAATATCTTTAATTTTATAAATCCAAAAATTATAATAAAATATCCAGAGGTTCATAAAAATTCAAATAATAATCTTAAAATAATTTTCATTATAAAATAAATACAATTAAATTAATTTGATGGGAAAATGATCCATTTGGTTTAGGAATAAACAATCATGGGGCACTCCACCTTCAGCTGTGGACTACAGAATACACTTGCTTTATTAGACCGACCTAGTGTTTCCCATGACCCACAGTTCAAGCAGAGGCTCGTTATTAGGTCACCAAAGTCCGATCGATGAGCCAAGGGATCGTAATCTCAGTCGATGGATTTCAGGTCTTGCCCTAGAGATGAGTCAATGTCACCTAGACCTGATGCGACTATAGCTCCTATGGTGCATGGGGGTATCTCTCGCACATGCATACGCTTCACCCTAAAAGGTGGATTTATGGCTTTCTCGAACGATCTATCGATATGCATGCTGTGTGATGGCACATGGATGAGGCTTTAGCCCCCGTCTCTGTAGGCCACCATCACACACAAGGGTCATATAGTCCCTCGGCTCACTCATCTGGACATATTCTCCTATCTCATTAAGGGCTAACCCATTAGAACCCTTCTTGGTTTGTTCTTTATGCCCAAGTAACATGGGTTTTTCCCTATCGACTGGCCTAGATCGTCAAACATAGTCCAATATTTGCAAACATCGTTTGTTTAGTATGACCCACGAGGGACCACACTCCTATTGAGTTCATGATCCACTCTATCATTTCATTTTACAAGCACTCATAATGTCGTTAAAGGCCACATGAGCCCAACATCTCCCACTTGGCCTTTGAAGGCCTTACATTCTCTCTTTCTCACTTTCTCTTATTCCCATTTCTCTCTCTCAATTACAGTCTCTCTCAAGCATTTTTATTTATTCTCTTAATACATTAAAATCATGTCTTTCGCCATCAATACTTTCACAAAAAGATTTATAGAAGCAACACATTTTTCTCTTTGTTGCTCGGATCTTATCCCAAAAATGGTCGTAGCTCATCTTTCATATCACATCGCGAATCATGTATGTGTTGTCGCAAAAGACCATCACGTACCCTGTCGTATGTTCATGGGCTCAAAAGAGCTCTTCAAATAAGTTGCTCCCTTTTGTAGCCATAAAACCAGCACCAAACATTTGGGTTCTATGGGTGAACAACATTATAGTCTGTTGTTCCATGTGGCATTGTCACCCCCCAAGAATTTACAATACTATTATTCCTGAGATGTGACGGACAAAACAAATATACATCTATTGATAGGACAAATTTACAGTGGCGAGGTCTTACATAGTAAATAAAGAAAGCTAGCACAACAACAGTATCTTCCAAGGTTGATCTTGACTAGCACTCAAAATGAATCCGTAGTTATCCTGAAAAAAATGTTTACCATAGTTTGATGAGTTTGGCTACTTAGTAAGTGATCATCATAATCCTAAAAATAATCATGATTGAAAGATATCAATATTTTCCAAAATGAGATCTATTAACAGAAATGCATCAACAGTTTCACTTTCAATAAATGCATAATTTAAGTATAATCCGAGTAATTGAAATGCTTATAACACTTTTAACAGCAGTACATAATTCAAAGGATTTCACAAAATACCCTACTGGCGTCCCAAGTAGGTTACCTATATACCCCATCAGCGTCCTGATGAGTCCACTTAATCCCTATCGGCGTCCCAGATAGGTCCACTTAATCCCTGCAGGTCCACTTATACCTCACCGGCGTACCGGATGAGTCCACTTAATCCCTTCCGGCGTCCCAGATAGGTCCACTTATACCTCACCGGCGAACTGGATGAGTCCACTTGCATACTTAAATTATTTTTAAATCTCTTTAAACATTCGAAAGCAGCAATATCATGTACTCAACATATCACTGAAACCATTAATATGAATTTCACTTAAACCATTAATAACAGTCACTCTCTATAATATTTCAAAAATAACCAATCAAATATTTTGGGCTCAATTTAGAAAGGTAGCAGTTTGTAAAGGCATTCTAGCATAATTGCCAATTTAATATGTATAGAAAAACTCTTATAAAAATTCAAGAATAAAGAATTATCACAATTTATGGAATATCAATTCACAAATAAACATTTCACAACAATACTGTAATCAATTGCAAAAATGTCAATTTTTAAATAATAAGGCAGTCATTTGCACATGAATTTTACAAGGTCTAAATATTCAAAACAGTAGAAAGAAATATCGCAATTTTACTAAAAGCAGAAATATCACATTTATTTCTATCAATAGACAAGAAAAATAAATAAATTTATTTTTCTAATTTACAGCATTCAAAATTTCTAACATAGATAAAATATCACAATTTTTATTAAAAAGATTATTTTTCAAGATAATGGGGTCACGTGCGCATAAAATTTATCGCGCCTAAAATTCATGGTAATAAGTAGAAATAATTATTTCATTTCATTTTTAAAAAGAATGGATTATTTTTTGAGACAATGGGGTCACTTACACATAAAACTTATAAAATAAAGATCCTGGACGGAAATATCACTATTTATTAAAAACAGACTATTTTTCAGGAAGACGATGTCACTTACCCACAATTATTTGAGAGGGAGCTTCTGATAAAAAAGTTCGGTTCGAGAGAGAAGTTCACTGTGTTTCCACCAGAGAGAGAGATCTCAAAATTTTGTTTTAGGGTGGGAGTGCTCACATCCCCTATTTAAATTCTTATAACGTATTATTATATTATTTTATTACGCTCTACCTCATACCTGAGGTGTCGCGTTAAAAGTCTGCTTTTATCGTACGAAAACCATGTCCGCTAAAGGACGTTGCCAGCTGCAAGCAGCAGGAGGCAAAAGCAAGCAAAGCAAAAGTTAAACCAAAGTAAATGTTTTGAAAATAGTGATGGTCCCCAAGGACCATCATACTCAATCAGACCATCACCTATTAAAAGCATCATTTCCCCCTTTTTTTTTTTTTTTTTTTTTTTGAAATTTTAGGATTGTTACATTCTTCCCTCCTTAAAGAAATTTAGTCTTCTAAATTTGTGTACCTGATTACTGAAAAGGATAGGGGTATTTTTCTCTGATTTCGTCTTCTCGTTCCCAAGTCGACTCTTCTCTTGAATGATACTGCCATAATACACGGACTAAAGGAATCTCCTTGTTACGCAACACTTGTACCCTTCTATCCAGTGTCAAAATTGGCTGCTCAATGAAGGATAGGTCCTTCCTGATCGGTAAAGGTTCATATTTTAAGATATGGGACGGGTCGGGCTGATATTTTCGTAGTGAAGATACATGAAAGACATTATGGACATTTGCCAATTCGGGTGGTAAGGCAAGTCTATAAGCAACACCTCCGATTCTTTCCAGGATTTCAAATGGTCCGATGTAACGTGGGCTCAACTTTCCTTTCTTGTCGAATCTCATAATGCCCTTTATTGGTGAGATTTTTAGGAAAACTCGATCACTTTCCTCAAATTCAAGATCTCTCCTTCGGTTATCGACATAACTCTTTTGCCAACACTGAGCTGTCCTGAGCCTTTCACGAATTAATGCTATCTTATCTGTGGTTATCTGGACAATTTCGGGCCCCAAAAGCTTTCTTTCACCAACCTCGTCCCAACATATGGGTGACCTGCATTTCCTTCCATACAGGGCTTCATATGGTGCCATCTGAATACTGGCTTGGAAGCTATTATTATAAGCAAACTCAATCAGAGGTAAATGGTCATCCCAGCTTCCTGTAAGGTCAATAACACAGGCCCTCAGCATATCTTCCAAGGTTTGGATGGTCCTCTCCGATTGTCCATCAGTTTGGGGGTGAAAGGCAGTACTAAAGGCGAGTCTCGTCCCCATGGCTGACTGTAGTCTAGCCCAAAATTTAGAAGTAAACCGAGTATTCCTGTCCAATACAATACTGACAGGAACTCCATGCAACCGCACTATTTCCTTAATGTACAGCTGAGCCAGTCGATCCAAAGTGTACGTCGTGCGAATCGGTAGAAAGTGGGCAGCTTTGGTTAACCGGTCCACAATTACCCAAATGCTATCATGTCCTGAATTGTTCTAGGCAAGCCAGAGACAAAATCCATAGAGATGTGCTCCCATTTCCATTCTGGCACCGGTAAAGGCTGCAACAACCCAGCGGGCCTTTGATGTTCAGCTTTTACTTGCTGGCATGTTAGGCATTTAGACACAAATAGTGCTACCTCTTTTTTCATATTATTCCACCAAAAGGTTTTCTTCAGGTCTTGATACATTTTAATACTTCCGGGATGTATCGTATAACGAGAATGATGTGCTTCTTCTAAGATAGCTTTCTTTACACTCTCATCATTCGGGACACAAACCCGACTTTTGAATCTTAGCAAATCCTCACTACATATAGAGAATTCATCTCTCTTTCCTTGCTTCACCTCTTCTATAATTGTTATAAGCTGGGGGTCTTTCTTTTGTGCCAATCGAATCTGTTGGATTAGTTGGGGTTCCGCCTTAATATTGGCAATCATACTTACCACACCATTAATGGACGGAGTTGGATGCCAATCCACTATTTCTTCTAACAATCGCATTTCTTGGATCATTAGATGAGCTAAGCCTCCCGTAGATTTTCTACTTAGAGCGTCGGCCACAACGTTAGCTTTTCCTGAATGATAATGGATTGTACAATCATAATCTTTTAAGAAATCCATCCATCTTATCTGCCGCATATTTAAATCCTTCTGAGAGAAAAGGTATTTCAAACTCTTATGATCCGTGTATATTACGAATTGCTCACCATATAGATAATGCCTCCATATTTTCAAAGCGAATACTATTGCAGCTAGCTCCAAATCATGAGTTGGATATTTTTTCTCAGATTCTTTCAACTGTCTGGATGCATATGCCACTACTTTCCCATATTGCATTAATACACAGCCCAAACCTTTATGTGAAGCATCACTATAAATCACAAATCCCCCACTCCCCTCAGGAATAGTTAAAATAGGTGCTGAAGTTAATCGAACTTTTAGTTCTTGAAAACTCTCCTCACATTCACTTGTCCACTCAAATTTGACATTTTTCTGTGTCAATCGAGTCAATGGGATTGCGATTCGAGAAAATCCTTCTACAAATTTTCTGTAATATCCTGCCAATCCCAAAAAGCTTCGAACTTCAGTCACATTACTTGGTTGTTTCCAATTAACAATGGCTTCAACCTTTGAAGGATCAACTGATAGACCTTCCTTTGATATAACATGTCCTAAAAATGTCACTTGTTCAAGCCAAAATTCACATTTACTAAGTTTGGCATATAATTTCTTCTCTCTTAACATTTGCAATACCATTCTTACATGCTGCTCATGTTCCTTCTGATTCTTGGAATAAATTAAAATATCATCGATGAATACCACAATAAATTTATCCAAAAAAGGCTTAAAGATCTTATTCATCAAATCCATAAATGCAGCTGGTGCATTGGTTAATCCAAAAGGCATGACTAAAAATTCATAATGGCCATACCTTGTTTTGAAAGCTGTCTTGAGTACATCTTCACTTTTAATCTTAAGCTGATGGTATCCAGATCTAAGATCAATTTTTGAAAACACTTGTGATCCTTGTAATTGATCAAATAAATCATCAATTCTAGGTAATGGATACTTATTTTTTACTGTCACTTGGTTCAACTGTCTATAATCAATACACAATCTCATAGTCCCATCTCTCTTTTTGACAAACAGTACTGGAGCACCCCAAGGTGACACACTGGGCCTGATAAAACGTTTATTTAATAATTCTTCCAATTGTTGTTTCAGTTCTTTAAGTTCTGCAGGAGCCATTCTGTAAGGTGCCTTAGAAATTGGTGCTACTCCTGGCAATAATTCAATGGAGAATTCAATTTCCCTGTCAGGCGGTAATCATGGCAATTCTTCAGGAAAAACGTTGGGAAATTCTCGGATAACCGGAGTGGTATCCAAATTTATTTCTTCCTTCCTATCTTCTTTGATATAGGCAAGAAAGCCTTGACACCCTTTTCGAAGGAGGCGATTAGCTCGAATACAAGAGATTAAATATGATGAGGAGTCTTCTTTGACACCATTGAAGTAAAATACTGGTTGATTCGGAATACTAAAGGTAACAATTTTCTTATAACAATCAATACTTGCATGGTATGCAGAAAGCCAATCCGTGCCTAAGATTACATCAAAATCTTGAATTTTCAGGAGTATTAAATCAACCAACAGTTCCTTTTCTTCTATCTTTATTACACATGATTTGTACATTATATTAGTGTTAATTGAATCTCCCATCGGTGTGGCTACCTCTAGAATGTATTCTAATTGTTCTGGTTCTACCTTTAAGTGGCATACAAAGTGTTGTGACACAAATGAATGAGTAGATCCAGGATCAATCAAAACATGAGCTACTTTTTGGAAGATAGTAAGAGTACCTTGGATCACTGATTTTGAGGCCTGAGCGTCTTGCTCGGTAATCGCAAATACTCTTCCCTTCATCTGAGGCTTTGGAGCTATCTCTCCCTGCTTTGGAAGCTGTTGTGTCTGTAAGCTAGGACATTGTTTAATCTGGTGTCCCAATTTTCCACATTTAAAACAAGCTCCGGTATTCAAATAACAAGGGCTTGATCCATGATTTTTCCCACATTTTTTACATGGTTCTATTGGGTTTTGAAATGGCGAGGGCTTTGGCTTCTTGTTTGGCCTTTCAAACTGTTGTCGATTAGATGATGTAGGTCTAACATGTCTGTTCTGATTTTTCGTCTTTTGGTAATCTTCAAAATCTTTTTCGACAATTTGGGCACGATCCACTATTTCAGTATAAGTTCTTAATTTCAAGACTGATATTCTGCTTCTAATAGCTGGCCTGAGACCCCTTTCAAATTTCTTCACCTTTCTTGCCTCATTGTTAATCATATGTGGTGCAAACCTGGCCAATTCAGTAAACTTGGCCTCATATTGTGCTACTGTCCTATTTCTTTGGATTAATTCTAGAAATTCCATTTCTTTTTGGTCTCGAATAAAATCTGGGAAATACTTTTCATTAAATGCCTCTAGAAATACTTCTCAAGTCAAGTTTTTATTTTCTTTGACCAATACTCCTTTTGCCATTTGCCACCAGTGTTGTGCCTCACCTTCTAACATAAAAACTGCCAAGGCCACCTTCCTATCATCAGGACATTCCATAACCTCGAATATTTTTTCCAGTTGCATAATCCATCCCTCGGCTTCCATTAGGTTTACAGCACCCTTAAAAGAAGGTGGGTTTAATTTCTTAAATTGTTCGATATTGCTCCCACCATTTCCTGTAACTGACTGCCTGGGTGGATTGTTGTTTTCCATCTGATGTTGCATTAGAGCAACCATATTTTCCAAGGCTTTGTGAATTCCTTCCATATTGGCTTCAGCTATTCTAGATCCTGACTTTATACCGGTCTTTATACACAATAAATGTGATTTTAAGTACATTCTTTTTAAATTTCCTAAGGATCTTAAACCTATTGCTCTGATATCATAATTGTCACACCCCAAGAATTTACAATACTATTATTCCTGAGATGTGACGGACAAAACATATATACATCTATTGATAGGACAAATTTACAGTGGCGAGGTCTTACATAGTAAATAAAGAAAGCAAGCACAACAACAGTATCTTCCAAGGTTGATCTTGACTAACACTCAAAATGAATCCGTAGTTATCCTGAAAAAAATGTTTACCATAGTTTGATGAGTTTGGCTACTCAGTAAGTGATCATCATAATCCTAAAAATAATCATGATTGAAAGATATCAATATTTTCCAAAATGAGATCTATTAACAGAAATGCATCAACAGTTTCACTTTCAATAAATGCATAATTTAAGTATAATCCGAGTAATTGAAATGCTTATAACACTTTTAACAGCAGTACATAATTCAAAGGATTTCACAAAATACCCTACTGGCGTCCCAAGTAGGTCACCTATATACCCCATCAGCGTCCTGCTGGGTCCACTTAATCCCTATCGGCATCCCAGATAGGTCCACTTAATCCCTGCAGGTCCACTTATACCTCACCGGCGTACCGGATGAGTCCACTTAATCCCTTCCGGCGTCCCAGATAGGTCCACTTATACCTCACCGGCGAACCGGTTGAGTCCACTTGCATACTTAAATTATTTCTAAATCTCTTTAAACATTCGAAAGCAGCAATATCATGTACTCAACATATAACTGAAACCATTAATATGAATTTCACTTAAACCATTAATAACAGTCACACTCTATAATATTTCAAAAATAACAAATCAAATATTTTGGGCTCAATTTAGAAAGGTAGCAGTTTGTAAAGGCATTCTAGCATAATTGCCAATTTAATATGTATAGAAAAACTCTTATAAAAATTCAAGAATACGGAATTATCACAATTTATGGAATATCAATTCACAAATAAACATTTCACAACAATACTATAATCAATTGCAAAAATGTCAATTTTTAAATAATAAGGCAGTCATTTGCACATGAATTTTACAATGTCTAAATATTCAAAACAGTAGAAAGAAATATCACAATTTTACTAAAAGCAGAAACATCACATTTATTTCTACCAATAGACAAGAAAAATAAATAAATTTATTTTTCTAATTTACAGCATTCAAAATTTCTAACATAGATAAAATATCACAATTTTTATTAAAAAGATTATTTTTCAAGATAATGGGGTCACGTGCGCATAAAATTTATCGCGCCTAAAATTCATGATAATAAGTAGAAATAATTATTTCATTTCATTTTTAAAAAGAATGGGTTATTTTTCGGGACAATGGGGTCACTTACACATAAAACTTATAAAATAAAGATCCTGGACGAAAATATCACTATTTATTAAAAACAGACTATTTTTCAGGAAGACGATGTCACTTACCCACAATTATTTGAGAGGGAGCTTCCGATAAAAAAATTCGGTTCGAGAGAGAAGTTCACTGTGTTTCGACCAGAGAGAGAGATCTCAAAATTTTGTTTTAGGGTGGGAGTGCTCACATCCCCTATTTAAATTCTTATAACGTATTATTATATTATTTTATTACGCTCTACCTCATACCTGAGGTGTCGCGTTAAAAGTTTGCTTTTATCGTACGAAAACCATGTTCGCTAAAGGACGTTGCCAGCTGCAAGCAGCAGGAGGCAAAAGCAGGCAAAGCAAAAGTTAAACCATAGTAAAAGTTTTGAAAATAGTGATGGTCCCCAAGGACCATCATACTCAATTAGACCATCACCTATTAAAAGCATTACAGGCATGTCAAATACTAACAGGTGCTCACATCGGAATATTTAGTTTATCTGGATCTCGATCTTTCTCAATCTCACCTCATTTATCAGGTGATAGAAACATGGTTTTATATGTTTAGAGTTCTTATGAAATCGTGGCTCCTTTGACATGTATATTCACCGTGCTGTTGCAGAAAATTTTTATTGCCTCACAATGCACGAGGTGAAAGTAAAGTCGATTAAAATTTCTTAATCCATACAGCTTCCTCGATCACCAAACAGCACGCCACGTACTCTACCTCCATGGTGGACAATTTCGTCACATTCTGTTTCTTTGATTTTCAAGAAACTGCACCCCCTCCATGCATGAACACATATCTAGATGTAGACTTCACATCATCTGGATCTGTTGGATAGCTTGCACCTATATATCTGAATATCTAAGCAGCTAAAAAAACGTGGGACTGTAGCAGCTCCCACTCAATTATTGCACATATAACATATACATTCTCAACATTCTTATGCATATATCATGAGGTAGCATATCAAGTCTCATGCAATATGTAATTAAATACCTGTTGGTTTCACAATATGTAAAAACCTTCACGAACCACAAAGGTTAAACCACATTAGACATCTTGGTGGTAAATTCATACAAACTAAGTTATCTAATTAACACAATATATGTCAGGGAAGCCCATCATGATGGCATTCCGACAACATTCCCTATGATTCAAAGTCTTAGGTAATCGAGGATTCTAAATAACTAGAAATATGGGTCGAGGTATATAGATATTTAAAAAAAAAAACAGTGCATGATAATTTTTCTCCCACTTTTACAAATGTCTTCAAGACAAAATGTTTTTCTTTTTTTAAAAAAAAAAATTGACTTGGTATATAAATAGATGCATTCACAAGCAATAGTTATATAATAGTATGACGGTTTAAAATGATTTTCATAAAAACTTAATGAACCTTGCAAGACTATGTGGTTTTCTCAAAACCATATTCATAGACTTCAGCTTTTCTCAAATTATCTAATTTAATTATAAAATACATGCTTAGCCTTCATAAATCATTTTACCACATTTACCTTTAATTTCCTACCATGTCAAGTTCATGGCCATAAACACAAATCATATATACCATCTTATAATTTTATCCAAAATAAAGCACGACTAAATAATATTTACTAAAGCCTTTACAAGATACTTCCTTTTTGACAATTATGGAGAATTTATCAAGAGATCATCATCACATGCAACACATCATATTATAGACAGTATTGAGCGGATGGTCACCAAGACTAAGTTCTATCAGAACGCTCCATTGGTGCTTACATATTTGAATGAGCCATACCCATCTCTCGTGTTTCATCCTTAGTGCTCAAAGCCTTTGATCAAATCACATCTTCATGTGTATCACTACCTTAAGTAGTTCATACTCAAGCACAAGGAGGCACAAAAACACAAGGTATTCAAAACCGACACTTTCAAATTTGTTAGCACTTATCACTTAATCTCTATACACTTCATACATATTCATAAAACAATTAGCCAAAACATAACCAAAGCACATTAAACAAAGTAATTGAATCATCTTTCCCTATATAACCTTACCATATAATGTGGGATAGATTTCATACCTCAAAACCATGTAGTGTGGTACCTGGGCTTTCTTGATTAGTCGCTTTTACTTGTTTGACAAGCTTTTGTGATCTTAGAAGTGCACGCAACTGATGGAGAATATATTGGTCATTGTTTTTACATGTCACGAAGTGTCCATCTCTTCAGCACTTAGATTCTCTTGTCTTACACTGAGAAAAAAATATCTTATTCATCCCATTATTTCAAATATCACAATTTCGATACTCCCAATGATCTTTAGCGTTTCTATGCTACTACCAAGTCTCTCTATATATCCCTTCATTTCGAAGAAACCAAGATGCTTTTATAGGTATTGTATTTCTTCTTCTTTCTGCTATTTTCAAATTGAATACTCTTCTCATAGAGTCTCTTATCTTGCTAACTCTGTATTACATCTCTTTAAAGTTGTACTATAATAAACCATACTCATGACATACTATAAAGCCTTTTAAAATAAGTCTTAAAGGTCTCCATAATTGAGAATTCAAGGATGTGCCTTAACATGTCACATCTTTTAATTTACTGCAGCATAGAACATGAGCATCCCATGATAAAAATATGATATTTGTCAACTCAAAAAAAGTTTATCTCCGAATCCTTTTGAGTATTGAAATAGACTAAAAAATATAATATAATGCTTAGTTTCATTCCTAAATCATACCATATAGTGAGTCTTCGTTTCAATGACATTTAGGTCACAATGTAATTTTCTCAGTAGAAAATCAGATTGAGCACCTTTCAATAAAAAATTGTTTCTCTCAATTCTCAAATAATTTATTCATAAAATCTTTAGTGTTGAAAACTAGACTCAAAATAAAATCACAACATCATAGTTTTAATCCCAACTAATATTTTTCTTCAGAGAAAAAAGTAAGTAACATTCATGTCACAAAATAAATCATACTGCAGAATTTCAGGATGAACACTATCTAGTAAAATTGTCTTCTCTCTGCTCTCATGGAGTTTCCATTTTAAACCAACTTTATTTGAAATTAGACACATAATGATAACACATATATTTATAATTATTCATGTCTCAATGAATAACATACCAAATTGCAAAAAATTCAAGATGACCTCTCTTTAATCCAAAATTTTTATTCCTCTCTTCCCGTAGATATTTCTCTTTCAAATAAATTTTATTAGAAAATAGACTCAGAATGGAAGTCTAAAAATTTAGTGTGGACCATAAAACATTCTGTTAAGTATAAAAATAAAATCATGATTTTCAAGTCATGAAAATAATTTTCGTTACAGAAAACAACACTTGCGCACCCTTCAATAAATTGATCATATCTTTCAAACCACAAGGAATTTCTTAATGAAACCTTTTTTGCTTGAAAGTAGACTCAATTTTGTTAATTACATTAAAATTTCAGTAAGAAATAAAATCATATGATTGGTAGGAAAAATTACGGAACTCAATGGACAGTTCCTTGATTTTGTAGGGTCAGAACTGACAACCTTCATTGATGATTTCATAACTCTGAATTCCCTTAGGATTTCCCACTGAAATTTTTCAGGTAGATCCTACTCTTAAAGACACAAAATATCAATGAGTATGTAATAGAAAAGTACCTCATTATATTCTTCATATCACTACTCCAAAATAGCAAAGAATATTCATTATGCAGACTGCCTTTTCGGTGTTGGAATATTTCAATAATTCTTAACCGTGGATGTATTTCTTGACCACAAAGGTCATTAGCTTTCTTATATCTCATCTCCAAGCTTGATCTAGACTCAATAAAGAGAAAATATAACTAATGACATCAAGTATCAATAGCTCTGATACCAATGAAAGAAAGACCTATGTGATCTTTAACAGGGGAATACAATTTTTGTTTTTTTCCACTCCTTTTTTTTGGTAAAAGATCACTTACATGTGGTCTTTATTATAATAAGATAAATTTCAAAATAAAATCACCATAAAAATAAAATCAAGATCTTAACAACTTGATGCCATTGAAACAACTATACACTATGCTTGAGAATAAAAGATAAGATTGCAAGAAACAAAAGGAAGAGTGCTGGAGATTACCTCAATCGGGCTTATTACACCCCACACCGAGTCATCATCATCCGCTGATACTGGATCAACGGTCTAGCTTCAATCTCGAACCGAGAAAGCAAATTTCGGCCAAGCCACACTAATAGAACATGAATCCTTTTGATCACAAACTCAAACCCTAGGTGAATTCTCTTAGCAACCTAGTTTGAGGGAGATGAATTCTCGTTTTACTAAACCCTAAAACCTTTAGTCATAAATCCATATTTGAGAGATAGGAGAGAAGAACTCCATAACCTAAACCCTTAGGTTCTTTCACAATATGGGAGATAGAGATAAACTTTCTTAAGAGAGAGAGATAGAAAGATAAGGTGTATAGATTTTTTGGTATAGATAATCTATTTTTATAGGCTTTGAATAAGATTAGAGTTTCTTGGGGTTTTCTTTGGCTTGCATTTTCTTGTGAGATTAAACATAGACCGTAGATCAAGGGTGACTTGTG
Source organism: Amborella trichopoda (assembly GCF_054954075.1). Classification (NCBI taxonomy): domain Eukaryota; kingdom Viridiplantae; phylum Streptophyta; class Magnoliopsida; order Amborellales; family Amborellaceae; genus Amborella; species Amborella trichopoda. The sequence continues at coordinate 5,308,906 of NC_142342.1, read as the reverse complement.
GGGTGAGAGATTTGAGCCATCAATTCCATAGATGGGCCATCAACATTATGAAAGGGGCATGAACCATTATTCCTCTTTCCTAAATCATTTTATCATCAATAGAAATTAAATAAATTAAATCTAATCAAAATATTGTGCATACCATAAAATAACACAAGTCTACTCAATCTTTTCATAAAATCTTTCAAAAATATATCAAGTCAATATTTAGTCAATATATTCTGACCATATGGCCATATGCAATATCACCAAAAAATAGGAAAGAGAATAAGGGTGGGGCGTGCCACTCAAGGGAGGAACTCATGGGCCCCACCTTCTAAAAATATGGCGGGCCCATGTGCACAATGAGCCCCCATGATATTTTTATATATTTAAAATTAATAAAAAGGATTTTAGAATATTATTTGAATATTTAAACAATTCTAAAATCAATATCTTTAATTTATAAATCTAAAAATTATAAATAAAATATCCAGGGATTCATAAAAATTCAAATAATAATCTTAAAATAATTTTCATCATAAAATAAACATAATTAAATTAATTTGATGGGAAAGGATCCATATGGTTTAGGAATAAACAATCATGGGGCACTCCACCTTCAACTGTGGACTCCAGACCACACTTATTTTATCAGATCGATCTAGTGTTTCTCATGACTCACAGTCCAAGTAGGGGCTCATTAGTGGGTCACCAACGTCCGTTTGATGAGTCAAAGAATCGCAATCCCAGTTTGTGGATTTTAGGTCCTGCCCTAGAGACTAGTTAAGGTCAGCTAGACCTGATGCAACCATAGCTCCTATGGTGCATATGGGTATCTCTCGCACATACATACGCTTCACCTTAAAAGGTGGATTTATGGCTTTCTCGAACGATCTATAGATATGCATGCCGTGTGATGGCGTATGGATGATGCTTTGGCCCTCATCTCTATAGACCACCATCACACACAAGGGTCACACAGTCTCTCAACTCACTCATCTAAGAATATTCTCCGATCTCATCAAGGACTAACCCATTAGAACCATTCTCGGTTTGTTACTTATGCCGATGTAACATGGGTTTTTCTCAACCGACTGGCCTAGATCGTCACGCACAGTCTGATATGAGCAAACATTGTTTGTTTAGTATGGCTCACGAGGGACCACACTCCCACTGAGTTCATGTTCCACTCTATCATTTCATTTTACAAGCACTCATAAGGCATTTAAAGGCTACATGAACCCAACAATTATCACTTAAGTAATTAATAGAAGTACATAAAAAATAAAAAGCAATTATTGGATGTGATTCCAACTAGATTAATCATTGTTTAAGACGTATTTGATATTTACATAGTTAGGAGCCCTGAAATGAACGCCCAATTATATCATGTCTAAACATTATGAGTCTAGTCTTCTTCTGCATACCACATTTTGTCTTTATTTTATATTTTATGCAATCCTACATTGTAGCCAAGTAAAGGAGAAAAATATTGTGATAGTTGCACCACAAACTTGGAGCTTAGATGAATCAGGCTCATCTAGACCATCCATGTATGGGTTGAGACAATATCAAACATTAAATGATGTTGTAGTGTTGGACTCACTCAAGATCATCTCAAACCTTTGATAAAAGTTGGTTCGGTGATGTAGAAAAATTTGACATCCGTCTTACTAAAAATATAATTTTGTAATAATAAAATTGGTTGAGCCTGATTTCTTATCGTCCCGAGTCGGCCCGATATGGGTGACTCGGTTGGAGGAATACTCTCTCGAACAAACGTGGGACCCACGCATACGTGTGTGTGAAGTGCGGATAAGAACCAACACAAGAGAGATTTTGGTCGGTGAGAAGGGGCTCGAGTACCTACCTCACCGGTTGGGTTCGGGGGATGCGTATGGGCGATTCGCCCTCTTAGATCACTTAGAAAGCCCTCCAACTGTCATTGCAATGCGGTTTGAATTCGGCTCCCTAGATTCGTTGTACAACACTATAATCACACTTATCATGACTTTTGAGAGGTATCCCTTGGCTTGTCTCCAATTAGGTACAAGAGGTTTGAGAGTGGGGATTGTATTTATGGGTTAAGAGGTTCAGAGAAATAGAAGAGAAAGATGGTAGAAAAAAAGGGGAATATTGATCCAAAAAATGGGATAGCCTTCCGGTGTCACCTCTCTCAAGAGGTATTATCGGTTGATAGAGAAAATGTACTCGACTTGTGATCGAAATACCCCAAAAGATTCAAGAAGTCAACAGTCATAGAGAGCAAGCCCACAAGAATATAACTCCGATGAGCCCCCTAATGCATGATGCATGACGATAATAAAATGAAAGAACCTTATATATGCATGAATGGTAATGAGTGATGAGAAATCCTTGAAAGTAAGCAGGAATCTTAGAGAGGATAAAATCAAATGGAATGGACGTAAATGTTCGGTAAAGAGTGATAATGTGTGGTAAAGAGTGGTAAAGAAATGATGTGAGAGTTTTGGAAAGAGAGTAGAAGAATTTTAAGAAGTAAATAAATGATGAAGGTTTATAAAAGAACGAGAGTTTTATATTTTCAAGAAGTAAAATGGGGTTTTATTAAGAGAGCTTCTTAAAAAGAGATGGAGTGTGTGTAGACTTCCTAATGTAGAGGAGTGGGCAAGAAAAAGAGAAGCGAAAGAGAGAGAGAGAGAAGTAGGGGGAGAGAGAACGAAAAAGAGATTTGGAGATGAAGGATTTTCTGGTTCAGACATTTGTGTTATTTATCCTTATTAATATGTACACTTATCCTCCTGATCACATCGGATATGTGGTCATAACGATCATTAGTGTCCTGGGTCCTGGTCTGGCTTGATCACCGTCCAACCCGCTGATTGGATGGTAATGACTGTCACGGGGTTACTGTACTTTTCCCCTATCGTTGTTTTTTCTTAGCATGCAGTTTTAGTTTATTTTCTTTTCGTCCATTGTATCATGAGTAGCTCCAAAATTGATTCAATTTATTATATAATAGTATCTCCTGTCTTATCTTTTTCCTTTTTTGGGTAGGTTTTTTTTGCTTTTGAAAGATCTTCCAAAATGTGTCAATAATTGATTGCATGATGCGAATAATGTTTGTAGATTTAATGAAGCTGTTATGCACTTTGGGGAATGCATTAAGGATATTATCAATGAAGATTTTGGGGATGGCATGTAAGTATCAGTCCTCTTATCTTTCAATTTGTAAATAATTTGAATTATTAATTTCATCTGGAAATGGGGTTTATGAGATCGATGAAATTAGTCTCCTTGAGATAGAATGTATGAAATTTAAGAGACGATTCTAAATTAATTCAATGGCATGGAAAAGCATTATATGGTTTCTAGAATTATATGTGGAAAGATAAGGATATATCAATCATTATACAAAGTTTGATTTGATTACTTTTTATTTTTATTGTTACTATTTGATTTGATTTGATTTGATTCACTTAAATAGATTATAAAGTATTGTAAATGAAATGCATGGAGAGAACCCATTCTTTCAATGCACAAATGTTTCTTATATGACAATTTTGGTCATTTTGAGGATACAATCAGTTCCAGGATACAAGGGTGAAAACAGAAGCTCCGGATGTGGGATTATTGATTGGTCATTGGGCAATCCCCAAAATCCAATTGATTTTTGATAGATGACATATCAGCTAAAATACAAATTAAGTTTATATACGTAACTTATAAGCTAGATTTTATGGTATGGGATTCTCCATGAAGTTTTTGTTGCTGTATTTTGCAAAGGATGACGCACTGACGATTTCTTCTGATTCTTTGAACTTTTTCCAAAGAGTTTAGTCAATCTTATGTTCTAATAATTTTTGGCAAATAATGCTTAAATCTCCATATGCAAGTATGTGACCTAAAGATGAGGTATACACTCAATATTAAAGCAAGATTTGACTTTTTTTTTAAGAATTACTTCTATCATTCATGGTCCATCTAAAACAAGGCAAGGGTGAGGTTTGTATAAGGTGTCAGCCTTATACTATTGAAGTAAGGTGCACCTCTAAAGAGTTATCCGAAATTTTCAATCGTCTTAAGCATATGTGTGCGGGTCTTGCTTGAATAAGATCATCCCTGAATGCCCAACAAATTAATTTTCAAAAATCATCCTATTACAAGTAGGGGGCCAAAAAATGTTGTTTCATGAATTCCATAGTGCGCTATGCAGGAATCCACAAGTCTATTCACTCTTAAGAAGGCCTTTTCTACTCTGGCCATGCCATTCCAATTTGATATGCTCGCTCTTTTAAGGCCAAGGTAACCGAAAGAGCAACCATGTTAAGCTTCAATGTTCCTCTGTGATGGCGCCTCCACATTTTCCTCGCCCCTGTTCCATGTTGCCTCATTATGCGCTATTGACTTCCTTTCCGCCATTTTATGTCCTTTATCATATCCTATAACTCTTGCCTTGTAAGCACCTAGAATATGCAGTTCAACTTAAATCCCCTCTTCCACTGCCTCGTGCTATGCTCCTATTCTTTTGAGATTTTTTTTTTTTTTGACTCTTTTCATTGCCCCAAGAAGTAGCCAACATCTCTAGGGGATGTGGAAATGCATGTTCTTGTCTAGTTTGCACTGTAGTTTTGTTGTGACTCGTGGTCAACTTGTTATCATTTTCACAAAACCAGGTATTGTGAACTTTGAATAGCACCAGGAATTTTTCACTAGAAACATTTTGAAGTTCATGAAATAAAATTGTGATAGATAAGTATGCCCTAATCATTTTGAACTATGCCAACTTCTGTTTATGGTAATTAACTCTTTATTGCTTGAAAATTTTGAGTATATCACCGAATTAACTGATGAAAATTTACATGGGAGAGAATCCTGCATATTCAACCCCTTCATAGGAGGCTCCATGATGGTCTAGAGCATCGAGCACTAGATAGGATTCCTTCTTTCTGTCAAGGAAGAACATCTCTTGGATCTCCGTGAACTTACACATACTCATTTGCGTCTCACAACTCCATCTGATAAAGTTCAAGGAGAACCCCTTCCACATCCAAGCAGCCATTGGAGAGAATGAATATATTTCTCTCTAGCAACCGCCTGTGACTGAGATTCTGTTCTCTTGATGTGCTCCAGCACTCACCTCTGAAAATTCTATTTCAAATAGGCCACATGTCCATCAGTAAGGAACCCAATAAGAGTTCTTGGAAGTACTGCCAAATCTATTTACAAAAAACATACAACCAACTTGTACTCTCCTCTCTTTTCTTTCCTTTAAAATAACTCAATATTTTAGAAACAAGAAAACACCCACTCTGAAGATGAGTGTTTTAACTTTAGTAAGTAGTTACTGGGGGAAATTGCCAATCATGTTATCACAGAGTGTTCTACGATGACTTGACAAAAAAAGGCATTCAGAAAATGGTTCAAAAGAGGAGTTGGCGCCAGAGCCATTTATGGGCACTCAAGATTTCACACCACTGCATAAGTCTGTGGGACATGGAGCATTGTGATGCTCTCCATATGCATTAGGAGTCATAGCTTTGTTGTGGTCATATTATTTTGAATATTTGAACATGTCGTTTACATTTTCACAAAATGAGTATTGAAATTATTGAATTTCATTTTTCTACTACTTTACTTTGATGAGAATGATGCATTTTTTAGTGGAGAGCTTTGTAAAGGTCATGAAATTAAACTATGAAATAGGTGGCTCGTGCACAAAACATATTGAGTAAAACAAAATCAGTATTGAAAACATTGAATTTCATTTGTCTACTACTTTACTTTGATGAGAATGATTATTTTTTAGTGGAGAGCTTTGTAAAGGTCATGAAATTAAACTATGAAATAGGTGGCTTGTGCTCAAATCATATTGAGCAAAACTGCTTATATGTATTCATTTATTTATATCATCGTCAGAGCCTTTTCCCAAGGAAATAGTGATGAACCACGTAAATGAGATACTGGTTTACCCTCCGTGGATGTAAGCACCATTGACGAACCACGTATATCTTGTTGATCTTTCTCTTTCATCACTATTTCTTTTATTCATTTGCAATAAAAGAAATAGTGATGAAAAAGAAAGATCAACAAGACATACGTGGTTCGCTAATGGTGCCTACATCCACAGCGGGTAAACCAGTATCTCATTTATAGGGATTACTCTGGTTTACCAGAGATATATAGAGTTACAACTCTTGCTTTTTAGGAAATAAATCCAATCACAATAGTAATCCCACAAAATAGGAAACTCAATATAGGAAACTTTAATATCTTGTATATACAAGATAAGAAACTCAATATATAGTTTCTATAACTTTCAACACTCTCTACGTAGATATCAATGAAGCCCAACTTGGACAGTATTTGATGGAACTTTGTCTTTGCAATATCTTTGGTAAACATGTCTCCAAGTTGGTTTTCACTTCGAACATAAGGAGAACGAATAATTTTTTACTAGACTTTTTTTCTTACAAAGTGACAATCAACTTCTATGTGCTTGGTTCTTTCATGAAAAATAGGATTGGAGGCTATATACATAGCTGTTTAATTATCACAGAACATCTCCATTGGATTGACTATTGAGAACCCCATATCTCGAATTAGGTATTTTAGCCGCATCACTTCACTTGTAGTTGAAGCCATAGCTATGTATTCGGCCTTTGCACTGGATTGAGAAATTATATTTTGTTTCTTGTTTTTCCAAGTAACTAAATTTCTTCCGACCAATGTACAATAGCCGGTAGTGGACTACCGGCGCAATTAGCATCGAAAAAACCAATAATACTAGTATGACCATTCATTTTCAATGAAACACCTCTGCTGGGTGACGACTTCAGATATTTGAGAATCTTATCAACAACCTCCATATGATACGATCTAAGAGAATGCATAAATTGGCGCACAAGACTAACCACATACATTATATCTAATCGTGTCACAGTCAAGTAAATCAATCTGCCCACAAATCTCTGAAAGCGGCCCATATCTTAAGAGGTTTTTCATTTGTTAAATTAAGCTTGCAATTAATGTCAATAAGAGTATCAACGGGTTTGACTCTCAGTTTCTCAGTTTCTTTCAATAGATCTAATACATAATTCCTTTAAGAAATGAAAAGTCCCTTTTTTTAATATGCTACTTCAATGTTGAGAAAATACTTTAGTTGACCGAAGTCCTTAATGTCAAATTTCTTGTGAATATAATTTTTAAACTGTATGATTCTTTCTTTATCATCACTTGTAATGATACTATCATTAACATGAATGAGTACAACTGTTGTATCTGAAGTCCTTTTTTTTACAAACATCGAAGAATCAACAGAACTTCTACGAAACCCAACACTCATGAGCTGAGTTTGGCATACCATGCGCGAGGTGATTGTTTAAGTCCATACAAAGCCTTCTTAAATTTGCATACAAGACATTTCTCATGTTATTTAGAATGACCTGGAAAAAGACTCATATAAATTTTTTCTTCAAGGTCACCATGTATCAAGGCATTTTCAACATTCATCTGGTGTAGAGATCACCCACAATTAACTGTGATAGAAATAAGAATATGAATAATATTCATCTCGGTAACTGGTGCAAAGTCTCTTTTTAGTCGACTCCATAAGTTTGGGTAAATCCTTTGGCCACCAACTTGGGCTTATGTCTCTCAATAGACCCATCACTATTATATTTGATTTTATAAACCTATCTACATCCAACTGCTTTCTTCCCTTTAGGTAGCTTAACAATATCTCAAGTATGGTTTTTATCAAGTGCTTCAATTTTTTCTTTCAAGACCTTTCTCCACACAGGTTGAAAAATAGCATTTTAAAAATTGGTTGGCTCATAATTATTAGAAATATAACTAAAAAAAACAAAATAGTCAGGGCAGATATTTTCATAAGAAATATGGAAGAAACTGCATGGTAAGTATAAAAATCTTGAAGTCTAGATAAATGTTGAGACATACGATAAGACCTGCACAAGGGGGATCGGGTGGTGCCACAGCTACAACAGAGTCTTTTTCTTCTAGACCAATTTAGTGAGTTTCAGATGTATCTTTAGCTCCAGCTTAATCATCAAGACTTATTCAGGGTGTGTTGGACCTATCACTTGTGCTAATATCAGGCAAGGGCAAATGACCTCTTGAACACTCCTCTAAGTCATATTTTCCAAACTACTATCCAATGTATCATGGGAATATGACTATATTTCAACAAATTGAACATCTCTAGAAATATGCATTTTTTCTGGTTTTGTGATCATAACATTTGTATCTCTTTTGAGTAGAGGAATAACCAAGAAGGATATATCTATCGGAACGTTCATCAAATTAATCATGATTGTGTCCGACCACATGAACATAAGACACACATCCAAATACTCACAAATGAGATAAATCAATTTTCTATTTTTCAAAATTTCAAAGGGAGATTTACCCTAAAGAATTTTGCTTGGAAGTCTGTTAATCAGAAAACAAGCATTTAAAACAACTTCAAACTAATAAATTTTTGGAACATGTATCTGAAACATCAAAGACCTTGTAGCTTCCAAAAGGTGCCTATTTTTCCTTTCATCAACTCCATTCTGCTGAGGTGTGTTGTCACGCCCCAAGAATTTACAGTACTGATATTGGTGAGATGTGACAGTCAAAACATATATACATCTCTTTTTAGGAAAAATTTACAATGGCGAATTCTTACAAAGTAACAAAAGAAAGTTCAAGCATAACTACAATATCTTCCAGAGTTGATCCAGACGAGCACTCAAAATGAAACCGCAGTTATCCTGAAAAACATGTTTACCATAATTTGATGAGTTTGGCTACTCAGTAAGTGATCATCATAATGCTAAAAATAATCATGGTTGAAAGATATCAATATTTTCAAAAAGCAGATCTATTAACAGAAATGCATTACCAGTTTCATTTAAAAAATGCATAATTAAGTATAATCCGAATAATTGAAATGCATATAACATTTTAACGGCAGTGCATAATTCAAAGGATTTTACAAATTACCCTATTGGCATCCCAATTAGGTCACCTATATACCCCATCAGCGTTCTGATGGGTTCACTTAATCCCTATCGGCGTCCCAGATAGGTCCACTTAATCCCTGTAGGTCCACTTATACCTCACCGGCATACCGGATGAGTCCACTTAATCCCTACCGACGTATCAGATAGGTCCACTTATACCTCACCGGCGAATCGGATGAGTCCACTTGCATACTTAAAGTATTTTTAAATCTCTTTAAACATTTGAAAGCAGCAATATCATATACTCAACATATCACTGAAATTATTAATATGAATTTTACTGAAACCATTAATAACGGTCACTTTCAATAACATTTCAAAAATAACTAGTCAAATATTTTGGGCTCAAATTTAAAAAAGTAGCAGTTCGTAAAGACATTCTAGCATAATTGCCAATCTAATATGTATAGAAAAACTCTTATAGAAATTCAAGAATACGAAATTATCACAATTTATGGATGTCAATTCGCAAATAAACATTTCACAAACAATGCTATAATCAATTGCAAAAATATCAATTTTCAAATAATAAGGCATTCATTTGCATATGAAATTTACAATGTCTAAATATTCAAACACAGTAGAAAGAAATCTTACAATTTTACTAAAAACAGAAATATCACATTTATTCCTAATAATTTACAACGTTTAGAATATTTTACAATAGATAAAATATCACAATTGTTGCTAAAAAGATTATTCTTCGAGACAATGAGATCGTTGGGGGAGCATCAGTTCCATTCCACACAAAAACATTGGTACTTTCTTCAGAGACTCGATGTGAATAAAAAATCTTTTCCATGGAAAGAAAGCATATAAAATCAACTTAACAGGGATTGTGATTTACAGGAGCAAATGAAAGTAGTGAATGCAAAAGTTACCTTGCATACCAAATCGACAACCTCCTTCTTTTTCACATCCCTAAGCTTCTTTTAAAGGAAGCAGATATTTATCATTACCTAAACATAAACAGTAACCATGCTAGAGAGAGAGAGAGTGTGTGTCGAATAAAATAAGAACACCTCAGATGCAAGGTGTTTTACACACGAGATAAAATGAGTGTTAACATAAAGTTTTAAGATAGTGGACCTAAGTTCCGCCCAAATAAAATTGAACCCTCAAGTATATTAACAATATTATCGTTTTATTTAATGTTAATATAAAAGTAGCAATATCTTAACGTTATATATCATTATTAATATATAATTATTATTTTATTTATTTATTTTGTATTTATTTATGTTAACACCATTATTATTATTATTTTTTTTTTTTTTTTTGTTCCAAAAGTTTTAGGTCATCACAATCTCCCCCCTTAAAGAAATTTAATCCTCTAAATTTGTGTACCTGATTACTGAAAAAGATAGAGATATTTTTCTCTGATATCGTCTTCTTGTTCCCAAGTCGACTCCTCTCTTGAATGGTACTGCCATAGTATACGAACTAAGGGAATCTCCTTGTTGCGCAACACTGTACCCTTCTATCCAGTATCAAAATTGGCTGCTCAATAAAGGATAGGTCCTTCCTAATCGGTAAAGGTTCATATTTCAAGATATGGGATAGATCGGGCTAATATTTTCGTAGTGATGATACATGGAAGACATTATGGACGTTTGTTAATTCGGGTGGTAAGGCAAGTCTACAAGCGACACCTCTGATTCTTTCTAGGATTTCAAATGGTCTGATGTAACGTGGGCTCAGCTTTCCTTTTTTGTCGAATCTCATAATGCCTTTTATTGGTGAGATTTTTAGGAAAACTCGATCACCTTCCTCAAATTCAAGATCACTCATTCGGTTATCGGCATAACTCTTTTGCTGATTAAGAGTTGTTTTGAGCTTTTTTTCAATTAATGCTATCTTATCTGTGGTTATCTGGAGAATTTCTAGCCCCTAAAGCTTTCTTTCACCCACCTCGTCCCAACATATGGGTGACCTGCATTTCCTTCCATACAGGGCTTCATATGGTGCCATCTGAATACATACTTTGAAGCTATTATTATAAGCAAACTCAATCAGGGGTAAATGGTCATCTCAGCTTCCTGTAAAGTCAATGATACAGGCCCTCAGCATATCTTCTAAGGTTTGGATGGTCCTCTCCGATTGTCCATCAGTTTGGGGGTGAAAGGTAGTGTTAAAGGTGAGTCTCGTCCCCATAGCTGACTGTAGCCTAGCCCAAAATTTAAAAGTAAACCTAGTATCCCTGTCCGATACAATACTGATGGGAACTTCAGGCAACCGCACTATTTCCTTAATGTACTACTGGGCCAGTCAATCCAAAGTGTACGTCGTACAAATCGGCAGATAGTGGGCAGCTTTGGTCAGCCGGTCCACAATGGCCCAAATGCTATCATGTACTGAATTTGTTCTAGGCAAGTCAGAGACAAAATCCATAGAGATGTGCTCCCACTTCCACTCTGGCACGAGTAAAGGCTGCAACAACCCAGCGGGCCTTTGATGCTCAGCTTTTATTTGCTGGCATGTTAGGCACTTAGAAACAAATAGTGCTACATCTTTTTTTATATTATTCCACCAAAAAGTTTTCTTCAGGTCCTGATACATTTTAATACTTCCGGGATATATCGTATAACGAGAGTGATGTGCTTCTTTCAAGATAACTTCATTCACACTCTCATCATTCGGGACACAAATCCGACCTTTGCATCTTAGCAAATCCTCATTACATATAGATAATTCGTCTCTCTTTCCCAGCTTCACCTCTTCTATAATTGTTATAAGCTGATGGTCTTTCTTTTGTGCCGATCGAATCTGTTGGATTAATTGGGGTTCTGCCTTAATGTTGGCAATCATACTTACCACACCATTAATGGACAGAGCCGGATGCCAATCCACTATTTCCTCTAACAATCTCATTTCTTGGACCATTAGATGAGTTAAGACTCTCGTAGATTTTCTACTTAGAGCGTCGGCCATAACGTTAGCTTTTCCTGAATGATAACGGATTGTACAATCATAATATTTTAAGAAATCCATCCATCTTATCTGCCGCATATTTAAATATTTTTGAGAGAATAGGTATTTCAAGCTCTTATGATCTGTGTATATTTCGAATTACTCATCATATAGATTATGCCTCTACATTTTCAAAGCGAATACTATTGCAGCCGGCTCCAAGTAATGAATTGAATATTTTTTCTTATATTCTTTCAACTGTCTGGATGCATATGCCATTACTTTCCCATATTGCATCAATACACAACCCAAGCTTTTATGTGAAGCATCACTATAAATCATAAATCCCCCACTCTCCTCGGGAATAGTTCAAATAGGTGCTGAAGTTAATCGAACTTTGAGTTCTTGAAAACTCTCATCACATTCACTTATCCACTTAAATTTAACATTTTTCTGTGTCAATCGAGTCAATGGGGTTGCGATTCGAGAAAATCCTTTTACAAATTTTCTGTAATATCCTGTCAATCCCAAAAAGCTTCGAACTTCAGTCACATTACTTGGTTGTTTCTAATTAACAACGGCTTCAACCTTTGAAGGATCAACTGATAGACCTTCCTTTGGTATGCCATGTCCTAAAAATGTCACTTGTTCAAGCCAAAATTCACATTTACTAAGTTTGGCATATAATTTATTTTCTCTTAATATTTGCAATACCATTCTTACATGTTGATCATGTTCCTTCTGATTCTTGGAATAAATTAAAATATCATCGATGAATACCACAATAAATTATACAAAAAGGGCTTAAAGACCACATTCATCAAATCCATAAATGCAGCCAGTGCATTGGTTAATCCAAAAGGCATAACTAAAAATTCATAATGGCCATACCTTGTTCTGAAAGCTGTCTTGGGAATATCTTCACTTTTAATCTTAAGCTGATGATATCCATATTTAAGATCAATTGTTTAAAACACTTGTGATCCTCGTAATTGATCAAATAAATCATCAATTCTTGGTAATGGATACTTATTTTTTACTGTCACTTGGTTAAACTGTCTATAATCGATGCACAATCTCATGGTCCCATCTTTCTTTTTAACAAACAATACCGGAGCACCCCAAGGTGACACACTGGGCCTGATAAAACCTTTATCTAATAATTCTTCCAATTGTTGTTTAAGTTCCTTAAGTTCTGCAGGTGCCATTCTGTAAGGTGCTTTAGAAATTGAGGCTACCCCTGGCAATAATTCAATAAAGAATTCAATCTCCCTGTTAGGCGGTAATCCTGGCAATTCTTCAGGAAAAACGTCGGGAAATTCTTGGATAACCGGAGTGGTATCCAGATTTATCTCTTCCTTCCTATCTTCTTTGATATAGGCAAGAAAGCCTTGACACCCTTTTCGAAGGAGACGATTAGCTCGAATACAGGAGATTAAATATGATAGGGAGTCTTCTTTGATACCATTGAAGTAAAATATTGGTTGATTCGAAATACTAAAGATAACCATTTTCTTGTAACAATCAATACTTGCGTGGTATGCAGAAAGCCAACCATGCCTAAGATTACATCAAAATCTTGAATTTGTAGGAGTATTAAATCAACTAACAGCTCCTTTTCTTCTATCTTTATTACATAAGATTTGTACACTATATTGGTGTCACTTGAATTTCCCATCAGTGTGGCTACCTCTAGAATGTATTCTAATTGTCCTGGTTCTACCTTTTAGTGGCATGCAAATTGTGGTGACACAAATGAATGAGTAGATCCAGGATCAATCAAAATATGAGCTCCTTTTAGGAAGATAATAAGAATACCTTGGATCACTGATTTTGAGGCCTGAGCGTCTTGCTGGGTGATTGCAAATACTCTTCCCTTCATCTGAGGCTTTTGAACTATCTCTACCTGCTTTGGAAACTGTTGTATCTGTAAGCTAGGACATTATCTAATCTGGTGCCCCAATTTTTTACGTTTAAAACAGGCTCCAGTATTCCAATAACAAGGGCTCGATTCATGTTTTTTCCCACATTTTTTACATGGTTCTATTGGGCTTTGAAGTGGCAAGGGCCTTGGCTTCTTGTTTGCCCTTTCAAACTGTTGTCGATTAGATGGTGTGGGTCTAACCTGACTTTTTTGAGTTTTTATCTTTTGGTAATCTTCGAAGTTTTTTTCGACAATTTGGGCTCGATCCACTATTTCAGCCTAAGTTCTCAATTTTAAGACTTATATTCTGCTTCTAATAGCTGGTCTGATACCCCTTTCAAAATTTTTCACCTTTTTTGCCTCATTGTTAATCATCTGTGGTGCAAACCTGGCCAATTCAGTAAACTTGGCCTCGTACTGTGCTACTGCCCGGTTTCCTTAGATTAATTCCAGAAATTCCATTTCTTTTTTGTCTCGAATAAAATCTGGGAAATAATTTTCATTAAATGCCTCTAGAAATACTTTCCAAGTCAAGGGTTTGACCAATACTCCTTTTGCCATTCGTCACAAATGTTGTGCTTCACTTTCTAACATAAAAACTGCCAAAGCCACCTTCCTATCATCAGAACATTCCATTACCTCGAATATTTTCTCCAATTGCATAATCCATCCCTCGGCTTCCAGTGGGTATACAACACCCATGAAAGTAGGTGGATTCAATTTCTTAAATTGTTAACTGGCTGCCTGGGTGGATTGTTGTTTTCCATCTGATGTTGCATTAGAGCAACCATATTTTCTAAGGCTTTGTGAATTCTTTTCATATTAGCTTCAGCTATTCTGAATATTGACTTCGTCTCGGCCTGTACACACAATAAATATGATTTTGAGTACATTCTTTTTAAATTTCCCAAGAATCTTAAACCTATTGCTCTGATACCATAATTGTCATGTCTCAAGAATTTACAATACTGATATTCCTGAGATGTGACAGTCAAAACATATATACATCTCTTTTTAGGACAAATTTACAATGGCGAATTTTTACAAACTAACAAAAGAAAGTTCAAGCACAACTACAATATCTTCTAGAGTTGATCCTGACGAGCACTCAAAATGAAATTGCAGTTATCAATATTTTCAAAAAGGAGATCTATTAACATAAATGCATTACCAGTTTCATTTTCCAAAATGCATAATTAAGTACAATCCGAATAATTGAAATGCATATAACATTTTAACGGCAGTGCATAATTCAAAAGATTTCACAAATTACCCTACTGGCGTCCCAGGTAGCTCACCTATATACCCATCAGCGTCCTGATGGGTGCACTTAATTCCTATCGACGTCCCAAATAGGTCCACTTAATCCCTGCAGGTCCACTTATACCTCACCGGGGTACCAGATGAGTCCACTTAATCCCTACTGGCATACCGGATATGTCCACTTATACCTCACCGGCAAACCAGATGAGTCCATTTGCATACTCAAAGTATTTCTAAATCTCTTTAACCATTCGAAAGCAGCAATATCATGTACGCAACATATCACTGAAATTATTAATATGAATTTCACTGAAACCATTAATAACAGTCACTTTCAATAATATTTCAAAAATAACCAGTCAAATATTTTGGGCTCAAATTTAAAAAGGTAGCAGTTCGTAAAGACATTCTAGCATAATTGCCAATCTAATATGTATAGAAAAACTCTTATAAAAATTCAAGAATACGAAATTATCACAATTTATGGGATGTCAATTCGCAAATAAACATTTCACAAACAATGCTATAATCATTTGCAAAAATACCAGTTTTCAAATATCAAGGCAGTCATTTGCATATGAAATTTACAATGTCTAAATATTCAAAAACAGTGGAAAGAAATCTCACAATTTTACTAAAAACGAAAATATCACATTTATTCCTAATAATTTACAGCATTTAGAATATTTGACAATAGATAAAATATCACAATTTTTACTAAAAAGATTATTCTTCGAGACAATGAGACGTTAGGGGAACATCAGTTCCCTCCCACACAAAAACATCGGTACTTTCTTCAAAGACTCGATGTGAATGAAGAATCTTTTCCAGGGAAAGAAAGCATATAAAATCAACTTAACAGGGTTTGTGATTTATAAGGAGCAAATGAAAGTAGTGTATGCAAAAGTTACCTTGCATACCAAATCGACAACCTCCTTCTCTTTCACATCCCCAATCTTCTTTTAAAGGAAGTACATATTTATCATTACCTAAACATAAACAGTAACCATGCTAGAGAGAGAGAGAGAGAGAGAGAGAGAGAGAGAGTTGAATAAAATAGGAACACCTCAGATGCAAGGTGTTTTATGCACGAGATAAGAGGAGTGTTAACATAAAGTTTTAAGATAGTGGACCTAAGGTCCACCCAAATAAAATTGAACCCTCAAGTATATTAACAATAATATCGTTTTATTTATTGTTAATATAAAAGTAGCAATATCTTAACGGTATAAAATTATTATTATTATTATTATCATTACTAATATATAATTATTATTTTATTTATTTATTTTGTATTTATTTTTGTTAACACCATTAATATTATTATTATTATTATTATTTTCTTTTTTTATTTTTTATTTTTTGTTCTAAAAGTTTTAGGTCATCACATGTGTCAACATATGATGTTTGGTGTATAATACCAAGATTCAATAAATGCTCAAAAAAAGTTTTGTTCACATACTCTGTGCCATTATCAGCCCACAAAATTCTAATATTCCCATTGTATTGAGTGGAAGTTAGTTTGAAAAATTCTTTGAACACAAGGAAAACTTTTTGTTTTTTATTTCAATAAATATACCCAAGTAGAATGAGAACAATCATCGATAAAAGTAACAAAACATATAAATCCGGCATAAGAATCAATTGGGGCTAATCCCCAAACGTCAGAATGTATCAAATAAAAATGTTTATTTGAAACATGAATAGAAGACTGAAAATGAAGTCTTGTTTGTTTTGAGAATTTACAGATTTCATAAGAATGAGAGTTCAAAGATAAAAATGACATCAAAATTTTTAAAACTTTATCTGAGGGGTGTCTAAATCTCCAATGCCACAATTTACTAATATCATAATTATCTTGACTGACAAACAAAGCCTTATTCTCTTGATTGAATAAATATAGCCCATGAGGCAGTCTTCTTTTACCAATCTTCCTCCTCGTTGCCCGGTCTTTTAAAGTCACAGCGTTGAGAGAAAAAAAAATTATTGCAATTTATGTTATGAGTAATTTTACTAACATACATCAAGTTAGAGGAAAATAATAGAATAAAAAGAACTTTAGAGTTTTGTGACTTAGAGAAAAAATGGGTCTTACCAACACTATGGACTGGAATTGAAGAACCATTAGTAATAGACACAATGTTTATTTTGAGGTTAGATAGATATTGACAATTACCAGTCATATGATCTATGACCCTTGAGTCTATTATCCAAGAAAAAGTGTCACATGAAGTCATTAGAGCATCCCTTCTTCCATTGCGATAATTATTAGGGTCTCTACCACCACCACTATTTTGAGGCTTTTTTGTTTCATATTTCTCACTATTAGCAATCAGGGAAAATTTCTCAACACTTTCTTTAGAGGTTTTGAAATCAATATTCATGATTTTCTTCTTAGTTATATATCAAAGTTTAGATTTTCCAAAGAGAGAACGACAAACAGCTTTCGACCAAGCAATATAATTAAATCTATTCAAATGAACAATAATAAGTTTCATGCTGAATTGATTTTCTGAATCTGCCATTGTGAAGGAATAAAAAAAACCAAAAAACTGACCTGATTAGTAGCAAAAGAGAAGACAAAGAATAAAAGATGCCACTACCAACCAAAGATCCCGAAGAACATTGTTGTTTTTTTCTTTAGAAGTCACCAATATACATCTAACGGCCTGTGGGTGTTAAGAATCACGTATGCGTGCAAGATTTGCTAGAGAGATTGTGGAGCGTCCGTGAGAAAGAAATTCCAAAATGGAAAAAAAATTGTCTTAATGTTTCTCTTTGCCTCGTGCAAAACTCTGTTACACCTTTTGCTGCGTGCAAACAATATGTTGCTTTAATGAGTGGCCCCATTAAAATCTTGGAAGAATAATAGTGCTTCTCGTTAAAACCCTCATCAAGAGGAAATATGGCGCGCCACAAGAAAATGAGAATATAAGGTGTGTAACAAGGGAAAAAATATTTGAACAGCTGCCGTTCAAACTTATGGTCAGAACTTATGATTGGCTGGCAATAGATCGTTAGCGATCAATCGTCTTACTACGATACAATGTAGAATTTGCAATAAAAAAATAATGATGAAAAAGAAAGATCAACAAGACATACACGTGGTTCAGCAATGGTGCCTACATCTACGGAGGGTAAACTAGTATCTCATTTATAAAGATTATTCTTCTTTACTAGAGATATATAGAGTTACAACTCATGACTTTTAAGAAACAAATCCCATTACAATAGTAATCCTATAAAATAAAAACAACAATATAGGAAACTTTAATATCTTATAATATACAAGATAAGAAACTCAATATATGGTTTATATAATTTTTAACAAATTTTTTTTATTATAATATTTTCCTATCCATTGGATAAGAATTTTTGGTTGTGGATGTTCATCTTAAAAATGGACATTTGTGATTGTGCGGGCTAGTGAGTCTGCTGACTCACAAAACTCTTTTTTTTTTTTCTAAATATATGGTTTTGCAACCCATTTGGCACATATGTGAGCATGTGATTAATGTGCATCACAGCCCACTGGCCTGGGGTCCCAGGTGACACTAAATCTTTTTTCTTTGGTTTTTTTGTTTGTTTTTGTTTTATAGTTCAAATTCTGAAGGGCTTGGGCATCTCATATATTTTTGAATTCTTATCTTTCCATTTCTTTATTCAGATTTAAAAAGCTGATAAGAAATATTTTAGAATAAGGATTACACTTTAGAAAATAGATAAATCTTTTGGAAAGATTTTTTAATTCTAGAAATATTATGAATTCTAGTAATATTAGCAAATGTTGTATGAATCCTCTTTGGATTAGAAATGAGTTCTTTTTGGATTGAAAGATTGCGGTATTATGGCAACTAATGACAATGGTTTAGCTCTCATTTTAAATTACAATGGATTAAAATCTGGGAATATATACAATGAGACCATTTACCTTTGGTATAAAGATGTGAAATATGATAGCTTGAATGTGTCACAAAGTTCGAAAAAATTTGTTTTAAACTTTGAGCTTAGTCAATAAAATAAATGCAATTTCACATTCAATGGTGAAGATTATTTGTGATCACCTTGTACCAAAAGTAAATGATCTCAATATATACTTTCTTTTAAAAGATTGTGGTATTATTGCTAGCTTTTTTTTGAAGAAGAATTGAGAAGAGCGTGACTTGGGTTTTTGGTGTAATCCAAGGCAACTCTCATTGATCGAATTTTTGAAATCAATACCTGGTCAGAGCTCAAATTAGGGTTGAAGTGTTCTTTTTGGCTGCCCATTGCTCTAATGTTTTACTTTTTTCCAAAGTTCTTGAGAGTCATTACTTCCAAGAGTTTCAGCCTTTTATGTCAAAGTTAAATTGGTCAAGAGAAAGATAGGATATGCGCTCCACCGGCGTTCAAAACAACTATTCAGGGCGAGAACTCGGCCCATGTCCGAGTAGGACCGAGTGCTGTGGTAGCAAAAAAATTATTAAAAAAAATAAAAATACAAAAAAATACAAAAAGATGAAATATATGTTCCAAGTAAGATTGAGCAAAATATATCAAAATGAGGTTTTAAAAGTAGTAATAGATCTTAAAAAATTAAATTGTGATCGGGGGTAATTTTTTAAATAACTTAAACAAGATTGAAAAATATCAAAATAAAATCATGCCAAAATACTTTCAATTTTTGCCAAAGTGATAGAAACATAAAAAAACATATCACAAATAAATTTCTTTTTTTAAAAGATTTTTTCTTGTTTTTTTGGATTTTTTTTATATACCCTATTGGGACACGCAACTCGGAAACTCAGGCTCACCAGGGTGGCGAGCCCAAGTTCTCGGAACTCGGACCGAGCAGCCCAAGTACTCGGAACTCGGACTGAGCAATCAAACATTGTGCTCCACCACATTTCCACTCCCCCTTTAAAGCCTCGGACTAATGCTAATCAAGAATAGTGGATGCATATGTGATGCAACGAGAATAGTAACAATAGAAAAAAGAAAAGATTGAGAAAATATACATCTCTTCAAAGGTCTGAGAGGAAATCCACCACAAAAACAATCTTGAGACCAAATTCTATTGAACTTATTCACTAATATGGGAAATCTCCCTTAAATAAACTAAAAAAAAATGGTAAACACTTACCTATTTTATCTCTCCTCTCTATTTTTTTCTCTTAACCTATTTTCTTTCTGATCCCTATCCGTACCAAAAAAATTTCTCTCTTATCCTATGCGTGTTAAAAAATTGGTTAGATAACACACGTTGTATTCGAAGCCTCCTTGTAGATAGCCCACGTTTTATGTGAAGTATCTCTTAATCTATTTTCTCTCATCCCTATGCATGCTAAAAAAATTGGTTAGATAACACACGTTTTATCCGAAACCTCTCTATAGGCCTCTCCATAGATAGCCCACGTTTTATCCGAAGCCTCCCCTAGAGGCGGAATGCCCTGAAAGGGGAACGTTGCCTTATTGTTGAAGAGATAAACCTCCTTTATTTAACTTTACCTATTTATACTCCTAAATTAACGAACGAATTGATCAATATCAATTCACGCATATGCTTACTTAATTATCCGTGTTCACCTCCTATTATTGAGTTGAAAGATAAACTAAAAAAACCTAATAATAAATTTATTTTTTTTTCTCAGCATCAATATGCTTAGCGGGAGAGGCAAAAGACCTCCACAAGGAACCTACTACTTGCCACTTTGAACTATTCGTTTGTTCTTGAATGTGAGTGTTTTATATAGACAAATGATCCATCACCACCAATAAAAAGAGTTTGCACACCTTCTCTTACCATTAAAACCTTGGCAACGAAGATATACTGCACGTTGAAGATGGAGGAGGCATGAAAGGTTGCTGAACATGTGCAAGTCTTCAAGGCCATGGTTCGTAGATCGTGGTAGTGGATATGAGCATGCATGTCCTTTGAGTACATGGTGGCCGGTACCAAGGACCCATTTCGGTGTGTTGATTTGGGGTCCATTGCCCACATATCAAACACTTAGAGCGGAATCAGTCCTTGAAACGATCCCATTCAGGAAGACCGATTCCATTCAGTGAACACAATTTCACGGGAGGAAATCAAAAAGACCGATTCTATTCAGTGAGCACAGGAGGAAATCAGAAAACTGAAGTCCTAAGATTAGCGGGTTACATGCTTAACTGAAATTCAAAAGGAGCATAACAAGTCCTAACCATGGTCAAATTTCGGGAAGGCTTCACTTCATGGAAGAAGTTATGTTTGGTCTAAACAGATCAAAATTACAGCTTGAATAAAAACTTTGCATATTTGATGGAATTCAGACCCGAATTAAGTACCCAACCGGTGATAAAACATAAAAGGGGTCAAATTTGATGTTTCACTTAACGACAAGCTCCAAACTAATCCAATATGGATCACATGGATCATGGTGATCAAAATATAAAAAATTGAATGAACTATATAGTCAAAAAAGTTGTTACAAATTGATCAAATTCTTACTACTAGGCCCATATCATTCTCTTTTCTTCATATCTTCGATTGATTTGGATCAAAACTAGTGATTGGGTATTTATTTACCGCTTTTTTGGTGAAAAAATAATTGTATTTTGAACTAAACCGCCTAAAAATCGATTTCTCTCTCATTTTTTGTTTTATTCTTTTGGAACTTGGCGCGATTTGTTCTTGATTCAACCTCTACAATATCTCTACACTTATTTGTTGGATAAAAGGCTAGATATCAAGATATTTTGCTCGAAAAATCTCAGTTCTAGTAGAACCATTTTTCAGAAGAAACCCTAATCGATTTTTCCCCATTTTTTTGCCTAAATCTATTGAAACTTGGTCCCATTTGATTGTGAATCAACCCTCTTTAATAACCACATATTGATTTGGTTGATTAATGAATGTAAATATGCCATTGTTCTTTGAGAGAAAACATGATTTTCCATACCCTATATTTTTTGGGGCCATTAAATATATTTTTTGAGAAACTTTTCATGTGCAATACTCTGTCGATTTTTCAGATTTTTCTCCATTTGTTTTGTGTTTTTCACTGGCATAGATTGTACTGGGCTCGACTCCAGAGCAACTCGCCTCAGGCCAATAGTGAGTGTGCATGGCCCGACTCGATTCTTGGAACACTGTTTCTAGAACTTTCGAACTTTGGCCGCAGTTAAGCAGACCTCTCAAATTTTGACTATGGTGAACCACTATTCACGTATTTTCACCATGGATAATGCGGTTTAAAGGCTCTCATCACACTCTAATCTTGGTTTATAGGACCCTAGAGCCAACAACATCATCATCATCATCATCAGGGTCTTTTTCCATCGGTTTAAAGTCAACAAAGATCATATCAATTATAAATCATTACTGTCAAAGCTCTGATTAAATATGTAAAACATCGCAATCATTTCACAATTACTTTTATTACACCTTCCAGAATAATATGATGTATCATGTGTTCCTTACTCGTGTGTCACGAGATTCTTAATCAAAATTTCAAAGGACAATTCATATTCTTCTTTGAATTGAATAGTCATTCATTCAAAGTATTTGTTCCCTTTCTCAACCGAGTTAAGAAATGATATGAATTTCCGACAGTTAAAGTAGGTTGGGCCACGAATTTGTTCCAAGAACCTAGACTCATTCCATCGGAATAGATACCCAAGGCATTAAAATCATTGAGATATTTTTATGGATAAGTTTTTGTTGCTCATGCTTCACCCTCATTTTCAAAAAGGACTGAGCAAGGCATTTTCAAACCTATTAAATTGTTTGCTTTGCTGTATGTCTTTCATGTCATGCCATGTGTATTGCATTGTTTCTTTCTTAGGCTTTTTTTTTTTCAATATCACCATTCTTTCACAACTAAACTTCCTCTCTCTCTCTCTTCCTTTGGGAGTGAGAAATATTCGTAGTAAGATTTTTTTTTTTTGTTATATAATGGTCACAATTATTATTGATTGTTAAACAAAAAAACTAAGTAGGGGATGTGGCATTGATTGGACACAAGGTTCAAAATAATTTTTTTTTAATGTCGTGACACACTTCAATTTGTCAGATTTTGCATTTAGTGGCTAAGAGAGATTGTGACTTACCAATAATAAATAATCTTATGATATACAACAAATCCCTCTCATCTATCGCATCAAAACTTCCACATGATCGCTCTCTTTCTTTCTTGTGCCTTGACAAACTTGGATATTCACCTAATTTGATGTCTTTGCCATTGGATCCATGCATTGAATGTGAAAACATACACACACTCTCTATCTCATCACACATACATATACATATATGCATGCGCCTGCTTTCACGCAACAATATTTAAGTTTGTGCAAATGGGAACATGTGTATGCCACGCTCTCTCACACATGTGTGCTTACATGCTTATATGCACGCAACATTTTTTTACCAATAATTATTTTGTTTATAGGGCAAGCTTTTTATGCTTCACATACAACATAAAACTTATATACTTCTTTTTATCCAACTGTTCATTTTGAATGGAGGGCTAAGATTGTCCCAATCACAATGTCACGCCTCTACACTATTTTATTTTTAAATTTTTTCTATAATTTATTTTAACACCAAATCTTGGAGGTCCAATCCTCTATTAAACTCGAACCAGCGAAAAATATAAAAAAATATATTTCTAATAAAATAAAATGACAAAAAACCCTTGAAATGTTCAAGGGGTATTTTGGTCATTGAATTTTATAGAAAAATTATTTTTAATATTTTTATAGGTGGGCCCCAATGAGAAGATGGTACTTAGCAAATTTCATTTTCATAAAATTTGTATTAAAAAACTAAAAAAAAAAAAACTTTGAGACGACAGATCTAAGATCAAACGGTGGGTGGCTCTCTTGATCGAAATTGAATGGCTGGATGATAGGAGAAACATAGATCTTTTATTCTGTAGGGAAAGTATAGAAACCATTCCCTTGTGACTATATCAAAACAAAATTCTAGCGGTTTGTGCAAATGGATCTACAACACTCTCGTACTCTCCTTCTCTTCACCCTCTCACAGACATATGCACACACAAACACATACGAATAGTTTGTGCAAACCAATCTATGTATACTATCTTTGGATCTCTCCTACTTCTCACATACACCCGCGCACACACACAATAATTCATAAAAATTAATAGATACTTTCTTTCACACACGCGCATGTGCATACACAAAACATTCTAATGGTTTGTGTGCAAAAGGATCCATGTATATGCTCTCTCTCTCTCTCTTTTGGGTATCACTCACATTTAATGTTCTGAAACTCGGCTGGTCCAACTCGGAAATGGTCGGTCAAATCACGAAACCAGGTACTAGCCAATCCGGTTTTGGTGGTCATGTTAGGTTTTTATAAAAAATTCAAAATTATATATAAATTCCCAAAAAATAAGGGATTTTTTTTGTAATGTATTTTTGAATGTTTTTTTTTTTTTAATCATTTTGACAAAGATTGGAAAGTGTTTTGATCATAAATACTTATTTTTACATTTTTCTATCTTTTTAAAAGAATTAAAAAATATCCCTAGGTACCAATCGATTTTTAAAAATCCATTTTTTCACTAATTTTCAACTTCATTTGGATATGTTTTGTTTAATTATACTTTTCATATTTTTTAGATTTTTTTTGTATTTTTTAATACTTTTTGGACAAGTCAAGACCTGCCCAGTTAAGCCGTTGAACCAGCCAATTTCCAATGCCGGTTTAATTTTTCGAACACTACTCAAGATTTGTTCCTACTACGCATATGAACTTGCCCATCCAAATGTCAAGTTCACATTTATGGTTTTTCCCTCTCAAGGAACACTTAATAACTCCCCCCAGTCCTCTTTATCTCCATGTCCTCAACTTTTCTACACAATAAACCCTGATAATATATTAATTTTAGGGCCAAAATATATCATGTGAACATGCATCAATGGGGGCCCTTCCAATGTATCTAGCCTATTTGTTGGCTATTTTGTCCATGTCCTGCATGATTCCTATGGCTCTCAAATGAATCGGCCAGCCCTTTTAGGGCAAGATCCCCTTCAAGATAAGGTACGGTTTACGTGGCTCCTCTATGAGGCCCCCAAACGTCATAGGTTTGAAGCTTGGGGACCCCTCCCCTTTTTTTCTCCTTGGATTCATAGCTAACTACAATAAGGCACCTACACCCTTGTCACTTTACGCCATCCTGTAGTAAGGATTATATTTCATCCTTCCCTTGGATAATGATAAGGGTAGGTTCTTTTAACAAACATGCACCCTTTTTTTTTTTTTTTTTAAGACTCTAGCTTTCATTCTCTAGTCAAATCCAATAAGGAAAGCTCATAAATAATCGGTTCCCTGGAGGAATGAACTTCTCTTAAAAAAACAATATAGGTTTATGAAGATAAAAAAAGAACAAGGTAGATTGGTGAGATGATATCATGCTTTTATGGATAAGGTGGTCCCAATGTAAAATTTAATTGAATAATTAAGCACTCATGGAATTGCATGGCCGAGGTTTATTAGTAGTGTTGGATTTGGTGCTATCCAAAATCACCAACATAAAGAAATTCTATATTTTATGGGATTGATATTGACATTGATAAGTTTTCTAAAGAAAATAGAAATCCAATAAGATTAGAACTCTTGGATATGTCTATTGGTTTTGAAATATATAAAAGATCTATAGGATATTTCTTATTTAATATAGACCCCTAATCTTATATATATGGGATGAAAGTGTAGCGAATTTGTGTGCCCTATTTTAATCTACATATGGAAATGGCGGTTCCTTTAGACATAACGGCAGGCAGTGCCTCTGTGCATAAGATGCAATTTCCAATTAGAGAAGAGAGCTTACTATGAAGAGAAACGTTGATGGTGCCTCCTGAAGAGTGATAGGTTGGTTTATCGTAGATAAGCGGTTCTCATAAAGATTTTGAGTTGTTCTCTTTTAGTTAGAGAGAAAGTCAATTTCTCGTTGCTCTCGCGTCTTTATCTGGTGTTCGATAATGGTTGCCAGAAGTAAAAAGAAAGAACGTGGAGTGGTTTAAAAGGGTTTACTAGACTTGGATTTTTTTGTCGAGATTTATTCCAAAATCTTTGATGTAATTTTCATTGCTATAGTGGATTTATGTTTGCGGTGCCCGTGGATGTAGGCCTTTTGAGGTGAACTACGTAAATCGTTGTGTTATTGTTATATGTGTTTCATGCTTTATTTCTCACACTTTATTTACCAAATATTAACCCATCGAGTTTAGAGCTTCCGTACACATCAAACATTACTCTTCCTCTTATCTTTTTCAATGTTGAAGACTTTTCATGAATCAAAACGTTTTGTACATATGGCTAGAGCACAAATCTTCCTTTATCTTCGACATGATTTTCATTATTGTCATTTTTCTATAGCATTTATAAGTTAGCAACCTTAAGAAATATAGGTGATAATTAAGGAGGGAAAATCTAGTTAAGGAGATAAAGTGTACAAAAATGGAGAGGAAGAGGAAATATCATCTAAAAATATGTATGAATCACTCAATTATGAGTTAGAAATTTATTTCAAGGTAATTGATGAGGATTGAAAATATGGTCATGGGATAATTGTTATAGGACCTAATCCGAATTTTTTAGGGCGAATTCGTGAAACAAATTAATCATTTAGGCCCCACCGAACCAACCTCGGTAAACCATGAATATCTTTGATATTCAAAGAGAAAAGTTAAATACCCTATAATAATAATAAGATAAATTATTTTAAAAAATCAATAAAATTCACTAAGAAATTGGTTACCTTTTAGAAGTCATTTCAATTAGGTACATCCCCATCTATTCTAGTAGGAAATGCCCAAAGTACTTTTGTTTCGTGTTTGGAACGCTGGATCAGTGAAAGCATTTCAGCAATTTAACCATCAAAGTTACTCTAATCAAATGAACTTTCTAGGTTTCAAACCCGAAACATTATTTTGTCATTAACAAATCTTGTTCTGGTTTTGAAAGTCAAAACAAAGAACGGTGATCATATCTTCTGGCTCGTGTGACTAAATTGTTAAAATGATTTTTTTTTTTTTCTAGGCTCCAAACGTGAGACATGATTTTTTTTAAAAAAAACTCATATCATATTTAGAATGCAAAATAAACAGTGGTATTTGAGTCATTTGGCTCAAGTGACATAGTGAGTCAAATAATCAATTGTTACGAATCTAAAATAAGGATAGTTTGTGCATTTTTAAAATTTAAAGGAAGAATTATATAGGTACCTAAATGGAAACTATTTTTAAAAAGTAACCACTTTGTAAAACTGCCATTCACATTGGTCTTTTGAGGTGATTAATAATAATAATAGCAATAACGATAGCAGTAGCAGCAACAACAATAATAAATATAATAATAATAATAATAATCCACTTTGTTGACATTTAATAATAATAATAACAATAATAACAATAATAACAATAATAACAATAATAACAATAATAACAATAATAACAATAATAACAATAATAATAATAATAATAATAATAATAATAATAATAATAATAATAATAATAATAATAATAATAATAATAATAATAATAATAATAATAATAATAATAATAATAATAATAATAATAATAATAATAATAATAATAATAATAATAATAATAATAATAATAATAATAATAATAATAATAATAATAATAATAATAATAATAATAATAATAATAATAATAATAATAATAATAATAATAATAATCCACTTTGTTAGCATTTAACATATGAAGAATGTCTTCAATGCGTCGACAATTGAAAGAGACGGAAGGTTGATTCCCTCAACTGTGATCAATTTGATTTGATGAATTGAGAGGCATGATATATAGATCAGCCTAACCATCAGTTGTTGAGAACCGTCGATCTATCAAAGATGCACTGAATTCAGCAAGAAAAGCACGTCACCCCAGCCATCAGATGTCCAATGCCGACAGCTTAGGTGATGTGAGTTTTCCTACAGTATGTTCACTGCTCTCGTTGACTACTGTAGCTTGAAAGTTTATTACGAGAGACACGTAATGTGTACCTTGAGATCGTACACACGTGGGATTCCGTGAGGACTATGAACCTTGTACAAAGGACACGACAATTGAGTTAATAAGTGTGCACACACAGAACCTAGAAAAGGTATGACAAAAAGCTCACTCAAACCTAGATTTTGATTCGTAATTGAAAATGAGCAAAGCTAAATTAGCAAATTTATGGCTTAAATTCTCTTTTCGATCAATGGAATTCTGTCCAAATCATAGCCTAAATTTTGTTAGAGAAGTTAAGCATAGGGCTAGTGCGAGCCGGCAGGCATGCGGGGTCTCGAGCCGGGCCCAATTCTGAACTAGGTTCGGGCCGCATGTTAAGGCAGGTGGGCTGCACGTAGTAGGGCCGACATCGTGGGGTGGTCCTGATCTACCAATTGCCTGGCTCCAAAATTATTAAAGTATGTAATTCCTATACTAGATATATTTTCTCCCATATTTATGTAAGGCTCGATCTAGCCTGGCCTGGTTTCTTTGGCCTGAGCCGAGCACGGGCCTCGTTGTCATGAATTTCTGCAGGACCCAACCAGGCCACAAACTAAAATTTTGGGCCGAGCTGGGCCTGGGGCTACACTGCATTGTTTTGGGCCAAGACCCAAGCCAGAACTTGGTTGGCTCGTTAATATAGCTACATAGGGCGTCTACTTTCCAGGGCTAAGGCACAAATCTCGTTTGATATTGTTGTTTTGGGCCCAAAAGAACCAAACTGATCTCCGATCTCAACAATTATGATCTAAAAGAATTATGATCTAAAAGAAATGAATTTTAAGCTCTAAAAATAGTGTGCCTTTTATAAGCCTGTGGTTTTTATAAACTTGAGACCCCAAACAATCAAAGTAAAGAGTACCTCTAAATAGTATGGAAAGATTATTTTTCAAAAGCAAAAATCTTTGTGATGCCGTAAAAATGTATTTTCATTTCTAATTATAAAATTCAAAAGCTTTCAAAAAATAGTGTAGATCGAGTAGATCTATAAACACTTGAAAATATTGAAAATTGACGTCGCAGATAATGCAATACAAGATCCACTATTTCTCAAACATAAAATCTTCTTTTTTTTTTTGACATCTTGACATTATGTCTATACATCTTGAGGTCAAGATGGGCGATTTGAGGGATTTCTAGTGAACTTTTGAGGTGTGCCTTAATTTGATGGTTTAGGGCCTCAACCTTATATAAACTTTTTCCTTAATGAATTGTTCATTTCAAGTATAACACATATGTCGGATCCGCACTATTCTTGGAGTTTCAAATTTTACAATTAGAAACAAAAATAAATTTTCAGGTCATCATAGGAATTTTAGATATCGAAGTTACATTCATTTGTCATCATGGACTGGAGCCTTGGCAGTAGTACCAAGGAGCCCAATGATAAAGTCTCTGACTCCATTCTCACCAAAGGGTAGGGACCCAAATCCCCATTGACTTACCATTCTTTTGAGAATAGACTAGGGCTTTGGCGTAATACCAATGAGCCTTATGATGAATTCTCTACTACCATTCTCACCAAGGTTAGGGGCCCAAATCCCCACTGATTTACCCTTCTTTTTAAGAATGGCCTGGTCTTGTTAGTAGTATTGTGGAGCCCTATGGGGAGGTCTCTGACTCTGTTTTTACCAAAGGGTAGGGGCCCAAATCTACACTGACATACCACTTTTACTTACAAAAAAAAAAAAATCGCAACCCTATTTTAAACACTTACTCCATCACTCCACCCCGTTTTTTATACAATGGGAAAAGTTTATATAAGGGCGAGGCTCTAAACAATCAATTTAGGATGCATCTCAAAATTCTACTAAAAGAGGTGGTTTTGAAGCCCAAAAAACCTCAAATTGATCATCTCGACCTTAAGATGTATGGATATGAGAAAAAATGGATTTCAAATCTTAGAAATAATGCATATTGTAATGCATTTTCGGATCGTTAATTTTCAAGATTTTCAAGTGTTCCTAGTTCTACTTGATCTACATTACTTTTGAACTTTTAACTTTTAACTTTTACAATTAGAGATGAAAATAAATTTTCAGGCTATCACAAAGATTTTCAGTATCTAAACAATATCTGTCGACGCTATTTGAAGGTGCACTTTATTTTGATTGTTTAGATCCTCAACCCTATACAAACCACTTTTATACGATTAGAAAAATTTACATAAAAATCAGAAAACTAGTATTACAAAATCTTCCATTTGTTTCGAAAATTTATGCGCACGTCTTACTTTCTTTCCTTTTTTTTATTTTTTTTCCCTCTTATATTTGTTTCAATTATTTTATTTTTCTTGGTTCGTAGGACTTCTTCTTGGACTGTAGGCCTATTTGGGAGGCTACGTAATTGGCCCGATATTTGAAATATTGGACTAGCCTAAAAGTAGGTGTTCAATATCCCAAACATCAGACTACATAATAAATGAAAATAGAAAAAAATAGGGGGCCCCAAAATGCAGAAATACCCTAAAGATAGGTGGTTTGAAGTCTGATGGATGGATTAAATAACCCAACTTTAAGGCCATCCGAGGTTTGAAACATTGGACCGATCCGTAATTGACTCCTTCACAACCACACAACCCCAGAATTCAAGAAAAAAAAGAATGAAAACTACAATAAAAACCGGTCCAAAGATAAAAGTAGAAAATATATATCAAGAGATATGACCTTTACGTAAATATTGAAAAATATTAGATTCTTTATATAATGGAAAAAGTTTATATAAGATTGCAACCTTAAAATGGCTAATTAATATGTACCCCAAAAATCTATTAGAAAGGTTGTTTGGATGTTGGAAAATCTTCTAATTGATCATCTTAACTTCAACTTCAAGATGTATAAATATAAAAGAAGAAGAAGAAGAAGATTTTGAGTCCCAAAATTGTACATCTTGCAACACATTATCTGGACTGTCCATTTTTTAGATTTTCATGTGTTTATAGATCTACTTGATTTGATCTATTTTGGAGTTCAATATTTTATAATTAGAGATGAAAATGAATTTTCATGCCATCCTAAGAATTTTTGACACCAAAATTACATTTTATGATAAAATTTGGAGGTGCACCTTATTTTGATTGTTTAGGGTTGCAACCTTATGCAAGCCACACCCTTATATAATACAATATACATTTTCTGATATGACCGTAATTTTTTCATCGCATGGTCATAAGTAATTGTGACCTAGTACTAATGGTAAATAGTCTTATTTTATATAGGGGTGACAATAGACCAAGACCTAACCCAGGATTTGACGCGTATACTTGACATGGGTCTGGGTATGGGTCTAATCTTTGGACCTGCGGGGTCGGGTCCGGGCCCAAAACCTAGACCTGAACACTATTCGGGTCCTAGTCCAGTTAGACCCGAGCCGTACCTATAAACTGTTGGAAATAAAATACTTTAGGCCCTATTCATTTGGGTGTATTAAGGACCATATACAATAAGAACTCGTAATCATCTTTAGCAATTAAACGATAAATTAGATGGCTTAAAATATAATGGTAGGTACGTGTGACCTTTTTGCTAATAATATGGGTACATGATGGTAAAAAAAAGCGCAAAAAAAAAAAGAAGAAGCTCATAGTGAGGGTGGCAATGGGCCCGACCAGACTTAGGACCTGACGAGATAGGCCCGAGACCCGACAAGTATGGATATGGACCCAACTTTTGGACTCGACATGTCAGGTCCGGATCCAAAACCTGCACCCGTATACTATTCGGGTCTGGGTCCAGCAGGAGCCGACCCATTGCCAACCCTAATTTTATACAATACCTTTAAGTCTACCGTGGGTTCGCTCCACCGGAATTGGTGGAAAAAGACAAGAACTTCTCCCAAGATCAAAATTGAAATTCAGGCCGGATCTCCCTAAAATTTAAAGCCCTATTTGACCTGACGGGCGAGACCACGGGCCGGTATCCCTACATTTTAATGATCCTTCAGACTTGTCGATACTTGATGTCACGCATTGTGATATCCGCCAAAAATGAGGGGCCCCAAAACTCCTCCAAAAACAAATTGGTGGCTCTCTCTTTCACATTATTATAAAACGCATTTCACATGAACCCTCAACCATAACCTGCAACCATACCCCAAATATCGCCCTGTCCCTCCACAAAAATGGCAACCTCTGCAACAGAGTGTGAGTCTGGTGGAGAAGGCAATAATGGCTACACCAAGAATGGCTCTGTGGATCTTAGAGGAAACCCGGTCCTTAGATCAAAAGGAGGAAGGTGGACCGCTTGCTCTTTTATTGTAGGTAAGATATACTGTAAACGTTCCATTCCTAACATAGCTAGAGAGCCCTCCTGCCTGAACTACTAAAAAAAAAACTACCCTTCCCTACAAACTCAAGATTATTATTATTATGCAATTTGTTTTTTTATAAGGTTTCAAAGTGAGTTTCTCTCGGGCACCATGAATTTTAAAGTTTTTGCTCCTCTTTGAGAGTCACATCGAGGTCATGTTTGATTGGTGGAGGACACCCACTTAAAGAGTTACGGCTTCCATGGGGTAGGATGGAAGTCCCAGCTCAACTTTTTTTTTTTTTTTTTCTTCACTATTTTGAAAGGAAGCAGCGTCTTCCAGGATAGCATAGCACTTCCCATTACCAAACAGTAGAAGCGGCGAGGCTTCCCGTTATCGAACATGCCATAACGACTTTGGAAATGATCCTCAAAATATATTTTGATGTACACTTCATTTGGAAGTATGGCTTCACCATATGGGGGCAGTCTCTTAAAGTTCTCAAACAGATCAAAAAAGGGTTCTTTTGAAAGGACCTAAAAAGTTTTGTAGAAAGTTGTTTGTCTCTTATTGTGGTTAAGGTAACTCAATGATGGGGCTCAAAATGCATTTGGTATCATTGTATGAAACCTTAGAAAGGCCCTGCAGCATGAGATCCTTGGAATTCAAGGGGACCCAACAAGGGAGTTTGTAAAGGATCTAAGTTCAAATTTGGAAAGCAGCTTATGAAATTTGCCTGATTGAGTTTTATTGCATAGTGCTGATGCTAATTGCCTTACCCATCTCTCTCTCTCTCTCTATAGCCTGATTAATCATTTTCATTTTCTGATCTTATTAGTTCAACCCTCTCTCTCTCTCTCTCACTCATATTATCATGATTTAAGCAATCTAGTTTAAATTTATGAGCTTAATCCCCACATCCCCCTAAGATTTTGTAGGTTATAGCTCATCTGGTTTTTGACTTTTGACAGGATATCACTAAGAAATGTTGCAGTTGCTTGCTTTAATTGAATTAATGCATATGTGGACCTAATCCCTCTCTCTCTCTCTACTGTTCAAGATATTTGTAGCTCATGTAGTTCAAGTTTTAACTTTTGACAGAAAGGCACTTAAGTTTAATTGCAGTGATGCACATCTGGACCTAATGCTTCTTTCTCTCTCTAGGTTATGAGGTTTTTGAGAGGATGGCTTACTATGGGATTGCAACAAACCTTGTGTTGTATCTGACAAGGAAGCTTCATGAAGGGACTGTCGTATCTGCAAACAATGTCACGAATTGGGCAGGGACGGTCTGGATGACTCCAATTCTTGGGGCCTATGTAGCTGACGCCCATCTTGGCCGTTACTGGACCTTCGTTATTTCCTCCGTTATTTACTTCTTGGTAATTCCATTTTACTGCTTTATTATTATTAAGAAAATTGTTTCATCTTAGCTGGATCATATTTATACAAAATGGAGTTTAGAGGTATAAAGCATCCATTTTAAAAATGATGCATTGGTATTTTTAAAAACTAATATAATTGTCGGTTCAAATGTTTTTTTAATATAATTATTTTTTTTAATTTTTAATTTTTAACTTTTATACTCATCACCTCTATGTTAAAGATTATATATTTTTAAAAAATTAAAATTAAATTAAATTTAAAAATATATTTATTGCCAATCCCGTATTTCTACAATATCCGGTTGGCCGCATAAAAACTGTCTTTATTATTATTTTTTTTATTTTTATTTTAAAAAAAATAAGTTTCACTAAATCATGAATTTATGAACCATGTGACCTAAGGAAATCTGTACTCACTAGTGTCATTTCCCTGTCCTATCAACTCATGAAGAGAGAGAGTACCCCCAATTTCTATATCGGCGTCCCACCATTACAGTCCATCTGGTGCTTGAATGGTGATGACACTGGTGTCTATGGGTTCCCTACTTCTCATAAATCAATATTTTCCACTTCGAACAACTTCATTGAAAATTCTCCTCTCTATAGTTACGAGCCGTATTTTAAAACCTAACATTTTCAATCCAGATCATTGATTCATGTGTATAGTTATGAGCCGTATTTTAAAACCTAACATTTTCAATGCAGGTCATTGATTCATATATATAATTGGTTGGGACTGAATTGATTTTCGAATGGTATGGGTCTCGGGACAATTCCCCCTAAGACCCTTTTCTTCTTTTTGTTTTTTTCTTTTCATTTTAAGCTTATCTAATGTTGTGATTGATTACCCTTTAAATCCCCACCCTATAAACCTTTTTTTTAATTTTTGTTTGATATATTTATTTTTCGAAATTTTTGGATCAACGATCTGGACGATTTGAGAATGATCCGGATCTCTAGTCCTACCGATCCGATGCGGGATTGGAGGTGGATGATATGGCCCATCAATATGTTTTTTGAAATAATGGTTACAAGTAATGTTTTATCACATTCTTGAAGCATTTGATCCAATTAAAATCGTTTCAACTTCCTGTTGACCTAGTTGGAGTAGATTTAAAAAGATAATAATAATAATAATAGCTTTGGAGTAGATTTAAAAAGATAATAATAATAATAATAACTTTAAATATGAAATATATTAGTAACTGTTTTTCAAATTTGTTTGGCTAATTGGAAGCGGTCAAAACTGGGTAGTATGACCATCTTAAATCATTAAAATACAAATTTTGGTCTATTCTCAATAAAAACAAGGTTTTGGTCCAAAGAAGACTGGCCAAGGCACCGGCTAATAGTCTTGAGTCTTGACCACGGGGTCTACTCCAATCTTGATAACCACGTGCTTACTTTTGGAGAAATATCAAATTTGGGTTTTTTTTTTTCTAGAAAGTTGAAATATACATGGCAAAATACCAAAATAACCCTTAATCTAGCCAGTTGAACTCCTTATGGAATATCCAAATTACCCTCTAATCCAGAGATGTCATCGCCATTTAACCTCCTGTCCTTACTAAGATATTCACCAAAAACAAAAGATAAACTAAAAAATGGCCCCCCATTTTTTTTATTCATTGATCAAAAGAACACATTTTCTCTAAAGGGTGAGATTTGTATAAGGTGTCAACCCTATACTATTGAAGTAAGGTGCACCTAAAATTTATGCTAAAAAATGCAGTTTCGGTGCTTCAAAAACCTTGCGATGATATAAAAATCTAGTATTGGCCCCAATTATGAAATTTAAAGTTCCAAAATTGTGATAATTAAACACATCT
The DNA here is from genome assembly GCF_054954075.1 of Amborella trichopoda. Lineage (NCBI taxonomy): Eukaryota > Viridiplantae > Streptophyta > Magnoliopsida > Amborellales > Amborellaceae > Amborella > Amborella trichopoda. Next base: position 5,273,355 of record NC_142342.1, on the reverse strand, counting down.
ATAAACACTTGAAAATCTTCAAAATGGACGGTCCAGATAATGTGTTAGAAGATGAACTATTTTTAGGATTAAAAATGCCATTTTTTCATGTCTACGAATCTCGAGGTTGAGATGATCAATTTGAAAGTTTTTCAGTACAAGAACAACCTTCTCTAGTGGATTTTTTAGGTACACCTTACTCAGTAAAATATATAAGCTTACACTCTTTATAAACTTTTCCTTCTCTAAAAGGCCAAAAAAGTGATAACATATGTTCCCTCCATCCATCTCTTTATTTCTATTACGAACTCAATAGTTTAGCACAACTGCCTGTATATTGTAAGAGGCATGTTTAAGTACTTTCTGTAAGCATCACTCGATTCTAATTATCATAAAAAATAGCCAAAATAAACACCAAGTTTTCCCAATGCCTCACTTTTTGTGGTATGACCGTGACGCATAGGCTCATGTATCAGTTCACATGTGCTTTGCAACTTTTTCCCTAAAGGGAAAAGATTACATGGTTTCTTGAGACTGTCTCTGGACCATTCATCTTATAGTAATTTAGACTTCAAAAGTTACGTTTTTTAGTTATCCTGAGTTTTAATAAATAAAATGTGATTTGTCGAATTTCACTTTCAAAAGAAAAAAGAAAAAAAGCCTGAACATGGTCACTTGCCTACCAACCACATGTACATATTGGTCCTGCACGCCGATGCTAGTGCTAGGGGTGTCAATGGGTCAGGTACCGGTCAACCCCGCCCCAGACCTAATCCAACTACGTTTCACATGGACCCTATAGGACCCAGGTCTAGAAATGTAAAACTAAAAAATTAATTGTCTAGTTATATTATATACCGACTCGGGTCAAGTGGGGTTAACCCAACCCGACCCAATAAGGACCCAAAAAGAACAGGGACTCGACCAAATCATTTTGGACCCAAACCCAACCCGCCAGGTCCAATACTTGGATCCAGTTGGGTCGACCCGCTGAGTTGCCACGCCTAGTTAGTAACACCCTTCTCTAAATGTAACATAACTGGGAGTTATTTAGTTGATTTATGAGGCATTTGTTAACAATCACAACATGGATAGCAATTTTTGACAAAATTTTTATCTCTTTTTCTATTAAAAGTTAAATGTGGACTAAAGTATTTGGGTCGTCAACTATAGGAAATTAAAACTACCATTATGTTGCTCATTTCTAGTTAATACATTACATTTGAGGCGCTTCAATGCTTATTGCCATTAATTGCCGTTAGTATTAGATCACTCATCTCATTCACTTGCAAAAAGTACTCTAACCATGTAGTTTAAAACTAACCTGGGTATATACTGGAGCAATAGTCAATATTAACATTTTAAAAATACGCCAGGTGACTTAAGAGGCGAGGTTTTAAGGCCAATGTGCTCAGTAAAAAGGTCCGAACAAAGGGAAAGGTTTCTATACTTCTCTTAAATCATAGAAGATCTATACTTCCCCTCTCATCTAGCCGTTCAATTTAGATCAAGTGAGCCATTGACTATTTGATCCATATCCGATGCTTCAGCGTATTTTATTTTTAGTTTATTTCTACAAATTGTATGAAAATGAAATTTGAAGGTGAACCTAAAAAAATATTAAAAATAATTTTTTAATAAAATACAACTATCGAAATACCTCTTGAAAATTTTAAACGAATTTTGGTCATTTTATTTTTTGAGAATATTTTTTTTATATTTTTTATAAGTGCGAGTATAAGAGAGGAGTGGATGCCCAAAATTTGATATCAAAACAATTTGTAGAAAACAATTAAAAATAAAATAGTGTAGAGACTTGACATTGTGATTGGGGTCATTTCAGCCATCCATGCAGAATGGATGGCTGGATAGGGAGAAGTATATAAATTTTATACATTAGACGAAGCATAGAAAGCTTGCTCCCAAAAAAATATATAGTTTTTAAGCAAATAACTAATAATTGATATAATATATTTCTATAATGTTTAGTTAGTTTAAGCAAATCACTAATAATTGATATAATATATCTCTAGAATGTTTTGTTAGTGACGACTTTGAATTCTTCATTGTATGCTCTGTTTTTTTATTTTCCAAATTATTTCAAGCTATAAATCAATTTTTTCCATATTCCCTCTTCTATATATATTTCTCTGTTTTTTGAAGAGTTTTAATGTTGTTTATTAATTCTACCTCTTTTTACGTTTTTTTATTTAAAAAGTTTTTATAAATTATTTTTTCATCTTTAGCCCTTTTCAACCGCATACACTAGTCGGACTTCTCTACTCAGATTGGCCAAGGGTTGAGTCACGAGCGTGAGCTCAGTTTTTTAAGATTGGTCAAGACCATAACTACTAAACCTGGCATCAAATACACCTTATTTTTTTTTTTCTAAAATCCAACAATTATTTTAAAATATCCAGGAACTTTTAACTAAATTCAAAGTTTTATTGAATTTTACTCTACACTCAAAGTTGTCTCTTATATCATAATATTTCTTATCGAATAGAGAATATTTTCTTAATGAAATTGTAGCTGTAATATTGAGTGTAATGCATATTTAGATACAAAATCTGACATTCTTTTATCAATTTTGTGTGAGGATGTTAAAGGGTTACAGCCCTTGAATCTGTCCCAAAACCAAACCAATCTGCTCACTCTTTTTTCCAATGCAGGGAATGTCCTTACTTACACTGGTGGTCTCCCTACCATCGCTAAGGCCGCCCTCCTGCAAGAGCCTGCACATTGACTGCAGTGCCCCCGGCGTTGAAGCTCCTCAAGCCTCCACATTCCAAATTGGGATCTTTTACTTTGCGCTATACGTTCTCGCGATAGGCACTGGGGGCACCAAGCCTAACATCTCCACTATGGGAGCTGACCAGTTCGATGAAACCGATCTATCAGAGGGGAAGCAAAAGCTCTCCTTCTTCAACTGGTGGATGTTTAGCATATTCCTAGGCACTCTCTTTGCGAACACAGCCATTGTATACATTCAAGACAATGTTGGATGGACTTTAGGCTATGCTTTGCCGACGTTAGGATTGCTCGTATCGATAGCTGTCTTCATGGCAGGCACCCCTTTCTACAGACACAAGGTGCCTGCAGGGAGCCCCTTCACACGCATGGCACGTGTGCTAGTCGCTGCTGCTCGCAAGTGGGATGCAAAGCAACCAGATGATCCTAAGGACCTCCATGAGTTGGATACTTCATACTATGCAGCCAAGGGCTTGTTCAGGATCAAGCCCACACCCTCTCTGAGGTATAGTCTCGTCTGGATTTGAAAGATAAGGTATTCTGTAATCCAATGGACCACTGCAACACTATGTTTCATTGGGTCATTGACATCCTTTGAGATGGTGGGGTGTGATAGGTATAGAGGTAAGCAAATGTTCAAAAAAAAAAATAGGTATAGAGGTAAGCCCATCACTGGGCTCAAGCCGTTTTCTGTTTTTCCCAACTCTGCACCCTTTCCTAAATTACTCTACATGCATTTCCACTTCAGATCCTTGATTTTGCAACTGGAAAAATAGTGCAAAGAATTTAAAGAAAAAATATCAAATTGATGTTTAAAATAGTTTATTTTAAAGGTTCAAAGTCCTCTCCCTCTTTTCTTCACTCAGATTCATGATTGTAGTGGTCAAGATTATTCTCTGAAATTTGCGACACGAGATCCATCTCTAAGATTGTTTTTTGGAAGAAGAATGCCTTTGAATACAGACACACCAAAGCCTGATTTAACGTAAAATACTTTTTGTGCTACAACTGGTGGCCCTAAGTAGTATCTTTTAGCCTTGGGTTCAATGGTGTGACAATCTATTTGTACATGAGTTTGAGAGATCCTTTGTTTCGCTTCTCCGAAAGAGAGAAGAAAACTGAGAACCCCTGTTTTGATGGTTCTCACCTTTCATAAAATTGAAGTTTATACATCATCCATACCAAGCTAACCTTCGTCATTGTGGAATCATATTGCAGGGTCCTTGACAAAGCGGCTGTGAAGAATGGTGTAGACACGCCATGGATGCTATGCACAGTTACTCAAGTAGAGGAAACAAAGCAAATGATCAGAATGGTTCCAATCCTGATCGCCACCGTAATACCTAGCACCATGTTGGCTCAAGTGCACACCCTCTTCATCAAACAAGGAACAACCCTTGATAGGAGCATGGGTCCTAACTTTGAGATCCCACCGGCCAGCCTCGTAGCCTTCGTAACCATATCTATGCTCATATGCATTGTCATATATGACCGGTTCATTGTTGCAATTTTGAGGAGGTATACAGGTGACCCTCGAGGGATCTCATTGCTACAGAGGATGGCAGTTGGCCTGATTTTGCACATTATAATTATGATGGTCGCATCATTGATCGAGAGGGAGCGACTAAGGGTTGCGAGGAAACACGGCATTTTTGATAACAACAACACAATTCCTCTCACCATTTTCATATTGCTACCACAATTTGCTCTCATGGGCATAGCTGATTCATTTTTGGAAGTTGCAAAGATAGAGTTTTTCTATGATCAAGCACCTGATAGCATGAAAAGCTTGGGAGCTTCTTATTACACCAGCAGTCTCGGGCTCGGAAACTTCCTCAGTACATTCATTCTTTCAACTGTGTCAGATTTTACAGGAAGGCACGGACGCAAAAGTTGGATTCTTAACAATTTGAATGCTTCTCATCTAGATTACTACTATGCATTCTTTGCAGTGTTGAATTTGATAAACTTATTCTTTTTCTTGATTTTGGCTAAATTCTATGTTTATAAGAATGAAGCATTGCAACAGAGCTAGGTTTAGTAAAACCCTTTGAGAGGTCACTTGAGAAGGTCTATACTTCAGAAAAAGATCAAAGTATAATGAGTTAGGAACCAGTTTTGGAGATTATAGGGGATGATATTCCTTTGAAAGAGGTTGGAAAATCCCAAAGATTAGTGTAAAGAAGGAGGCTGAAAAATCTCCAAGATTAATATAAAGAATTATAGAAGGTATACCACCATGATTGTTCACTCACTAATGTCAATTGAGTTAACCAGGCTCTTGGTCTTACATTGTGATAACTATTGTATTGTTTTGTTGGGTGAGCTGGAGTTACAGAGGGGTCCCTCTAAATATATCATTTTGTACATAGTGAGATAAGGAAGAGTTCATGGTGTGATAGAGAAGAACTCCTTACTTTTCCATGATACAAAGCATTTATTTCTAGAGAAAGGCGTATAAAATGGCAAATCTTTGTATCATTGACTAATTTACCCATGTTAATGGTGATAGAGAATCACATTGGATGCATTTGCCTTTTGTACATCCATTAAGGGGTTTTTTTTGTCACTACGAAAGATGACTTGGATAAAAGCGAAGAAAAGGTTATTTTGGGGCACTACGATTTTCTTTTTCTTGGTTTTCTCTAAAAGATTATGGCTTCTTTCGGTTACGGGGAAAAAGGGCAAGAGGTGACGAAGGTGATTTTTTTGTCTATTTTTGTGGAAAAATTACGTGAGCTTGTGTTGCTCAAGTTCTTGATTCATCTTAAGAGAATGACAATGTAAAATATGGGTTTTAGGTGGTTTCAAGAAGGTATTGTGGTGATGGTTATCACCAGTTTTTTTCCATGCGGTGATATTGTATCCCTTTCGTAAATTTCTTTTTGATAGTGGAATTTTACATGTCTGCTTGCCTGTGGACGAAGTCCTATGGGGTGAACTATGTTAAAGTTGGTGTTGTGATTTGACTTTTTTATTTTCTCTCATGATTGTAGTTCCATCTCTTATTTTTCTTAAATTATTGTACACGACTCCTTAAGGTTGTTCGGATTATCGATTTCAAATAACTTGGGTTTGAGTCTGTGATATTTGGTGATCAGCTAATTTGGAGTATCAGGTATTCGGATTTCCAACAAGTAATATCAGAGAAGTAGGTTTGTGCAATATATTTAGGAGAATGGGGAGTAACAGATTGAGGTGGCAAAAATTGATGGACAAAATAATTTTGAGATATGAAAAATTCAAGTTCATGATCTTTTGGTCCAACAAGGACAATACAAAGCATTGCACTAAAAAGAAAAGAATATGAAATCCATGAGTAATAAGGATTGGGAAGAAATGGACCTTAAGGCTATGGCTAGCAAATAAGGTTTTATTCAATGTAGTGGGAAAGAAGATGGCAAAGGGCTTGTGGGAGAAATTGGAAAGTGTTTATCAAAACAAATCTCTTACAAACCGTATTCGATTAAAGTGAAAATTATTTAGTTTAATGATGAAAGATGGGACACAAATTTCCGATCATTTAAACACTTGTAATAATATTCTTAGTGAGCTTGAAAGTATTGATGAAAAAATAAAAGATGTGAACAAGGCGGTAATGTTGTTATGTACTTTACCGGAATCGTATGATAATTTAGTGGCAAAATTAAGTTGCACTAAAGAAGATTCACTTAACTTAACTACATTGTGTAGTACTTTACATGCCTATAAACTCTAAAAAAAGGTATCTATTGGAGAACCTTAATCAGAAGTTCACAAATCAAGGGGTCCTTCAAGTGAGAGAGGTAATTCTTCTCAAAATTCTTCAAGAACTAAGTCAAAGGGTTAATCAAAGTCTAAAGGCCGAGAAAACAAGTTTGTTTGTCGGGGAAGTGGTGAAGCCGATTATCTAAAGAAAAATTGTACATAAAGGAAATGACAAAAATTCGAAAACAGAAGGGAATCCAATGAGCCCAAGAATGAAACAAATCAAGTGGAGCAACTTACATCCGGTTTCATTGAAGAAGAGGTTATGTTGTGGGTTGCAATCCCAAATTCCATCAAAATTGGATTTTGAATAGTGGTGCTACACATTATATGTTCCCACACAAGTCATCATTTAATCATATGAATCATGTAATAGTGGTTCTGTGTTAATGAAAAATAATTCAAGAAGTAGAATGACTGGGATGGCCACGTTGAAATTAAGGATATATGATAGAATTATCCACATACTTGAGAATGTTCGACATGTACTGGAATTAAAAAAAAGTTTAATTTCTCTTTCTTTATTGGATTATGATGGCTACAAATTCATCGGACAATGGGCAATTCTCAAAGTATCCAAGGGGCTCTTATTGTGATTAAGGGTGTTAGAGTTGGGAACTTGTAAAAAATTTTGGGAAGCTCTATTGTTGATGATGTGGCAAATTCGGTAGTGGAGAGTAATGATATTCCACTATGTTTATGGCATAGGAAGTTGTGTCATTTGAGTGAAAAAAGTATGCAGATTTTGATGAAGAGGAAGTTAATTCCCACCATAACATTTGGGGAATAAGAATTTTGTGAGCCTTGTGTCTATGGAAAACAACATAGACTAATTTTCAAAGCCGAAAGCCATACATGCAAGGGAAAATTTAATTATGTTCACTCGGATTTATAACGGCCATCACCTATAATGTCCTATGGTGGTGCATTGTGTTTTATTTCTTTTGTAGATGACTTCTCAAGAAAAGTATGTGTGTTCCTCTTAAATTAAAGAGTGATACATTTTTTGCCTTTAAACATTTTAAGGCCAAAGTTGAAAAGAGCACGGGGCACCACATCAAGACACTTCGCACCAACAAAGGGAAAAAATATAATTCGATGACTTTGCACAATTTTATAAAGATGAAAGAATCAACATGCATTTAACCATGGTTTACACTCTCCAACAAAATAGTGTCGTAGAAAAGATAAATCACACTTTGATGGTGCGAGCTAGAAGCATGTTGAGCAATGCCGGATTGGAGCAAGAGCTATGGGTCGAAGCCATGATGAACAACTTGTTACCTCATCAATCGATTACTTTCAGCAGCTTTGGGGGAGAAAACACCCCAAGAGGTATGGTCCATAATTCCTTGTAATTATTTTGATTTAAATATTTTTTTGTTGTAATGTTTATGTTTTAATTCGAAGTTCTCAAAGAAATAAGCTTGAACGAAAATAAAAAAAATACATTTTTATTGGGTATAACAAAGGTGTGAAAGGATACCAATTATGGGATCCAAGTGCTCGAAAGATAATTACAATTCAAGATATGTATTTTGATGAGTCATCTGTATTAACAAGAGGTATAGGAAATAAAACTAAAGAAAATGAAGAATCTCAAAATGACACCTAAGAAATTAATTTTCGCCCTTATGTTCCATTATCTAGTGAAAGCCATTTATCGGAAGAAGTATCCACAAGTATCAATGAAGAAGTCATTGATGATAAGTGATTCTCATGAAGAAATTGCACTATCAATTCGAAGAAGATCTACAGGGGTAATTCGTCCACCCAAACGGTTTGGGGACAATATGGATCTCGAAGTACTATATGCTTTGGTTGTTATGAATGAAAAACCGAGCACGTACAAAGAAGCTATAGAAGAAAATTATTCCACATTATGGAAGAAGGCCATGGAAGATGAAATGTTGGCTCTTAAGAAGAACAACACTTGGGATTCAGTAGAGCTGCCACAAGGTAGAAAAATGATTGCTTGTAAGCGAGTGTTCAAAATCAAGAAACAAATCGATAAAAATATGGAAAGGTATAGGGCAAGGCTAGTTACAAACGGACTTGCACAGTTCTTAAATTGGAGGAGATCTCTACTAGAGATGAATTTAGTTTTGTTTGGTAGGTAGGTTTTGGGGTTTGAAGCGATGAGAATGGTTTAGAGGAATCAGTGAAGAAGACATTTTGTAGGTGCTATCAGTTCCACTAAGTGTTTGTGAAGGCTAAATTGGAGAGGATAGGGCTGATTTGGAGGTGGTTTGTCATTAAGTTGAATTAGGTTCTCAAAAGAGAGGCCAAATTGGGAGAATTTTATAGTTTATTTTCTAGGGGTATCAAGCAAGATTGATCGCTTGGAAAATATGGCTAAAAATGCAGGAAATCTAGAGAAGAAGACCCAAATTTGAAGATGTTTTTTTGAGAGCTGCACTTGGGTCTATGATGAGTAAAGTGGGCCACAAATAGAGGAATGTTTTCGTGTTTTTCAGGGTCCAAAGCAAAATGGGTTTTTCGGATCAAACATTAAACACTACATGGAGAAGATAGCAAGAGGAAGGGTAGAGAGAGAAAAGCGAGAGAGAGTAAAGAGGGAAGAGAGTGTTACTGAAAAAAATTACACAGAGAGCAAGAGAGAGAGTTACTTTAAAAAAAATTATTTAGGAAATAGGAAGAATTCAAATCTCACCTTGAGATTCAAATATCTAGGGAGATTAATAAGTCTACTATTCATAATTCTCTATCTAGAACTTTTGTAATTTGAATAAATCCATCCTTCATAACTCTCTCTATCTTGAACTTTTGTAATTTGAATAAATCCACCCTTCACAACTCTCTCTATCTTGAACCTTTGTAATTTGAAGGGTTGTGAAGTATATATATATATATATATATATATATATATATATATATATATATATATATATATATATATATATATAGTAATGACACTATGAGACCATCCCACATCCATGTGAGTAGGGCCCCAAAGGATCACAATTAAATTTTGACATAGATTTCTAGAAAAGTTATGATATGGGTGTCGGACTTGGTTGAATGGGTTTATTGATAATTTTTCTAGAGATTTGTGTCAAAATTTAATGGTGATCATTTGGAGTCCTACTTAGAATGTTTTTTCGTATCCTAGAAAGCATTGGGATGTTCACTGCAGATAGAGGTTTCTATCTGTTGTTTGAGTTATTGAATCTTTTGTAGTATCAAGGGATTTGGTAATTGTTATTCCACATGTTTATATTTAATTTCTTGTTTTAAAGTACAGAGAAATTTTTCTTGACTGTGATGCTTCAGAGTTGGGTTTAGGAGGAATCCTAGAACAACAAGTAGATGGTCATGAGCAACTCCTCAGGTATACTTCTAAGGTCTGGAATCCAACCCAACAAAATTATTCCACGGTAAAAAAGGGATTACTTGCTATTGTCCATTGTGTCACAAAATTTCAAAGTGATATTCTCAATCAACATTTCTAGAATTTGAATTCTATTTTTGAGCTAATGAACTTCTTTCTTGACTTCATTTATCTCTTGTTTTATGTCTGAGATAGAAGGTTTTTTTTGCTTAGTGAGGTGTTGTTCACTAACTCTTTTCATAATCGAAACAAAATTATATTCATCTAGTGTTGTACTGATAGGAGGTGTTTGGTTGGACAGCAGATCTTCCGATCTTGCTGCTAATAAAGCTGTACTTCCTACAAAGTGGAGGGTAATAGTATAGATTAAAGTGTTTACTGCATCACTTTCTGTATATATATATATATATATATGTATATAATTTGTCTAGAGTTAACAACCCCTCAAAATGTAAAGGTTTAAGTTAAAAGGGGTTGTGATCGGTATATTTATCAAAACAACCATTATTTTTTATTAAAAAATTATTTAAATAGGTAAGTTTACCATTAAACAATGACAAATTTGAAATTTTCACAAATGTACAATGGCATTTTAGAAGTTAGTGTCCTATAACTTTATTTGTAGAGTACCTTTGTCTTTTAGTTAAAATTTCAATTTTACCCCTTATGGAATTAATAAAAATACCTTTTGCCTTGTAGTATTATTTATAAATTTGTCCCATAAAAGTAACTTTTTTAAAAAAATAGATAACAATAAATCCACCCTTCACAACTCTCTCTATCTTAAACCTTTGTAATTTGAAGGGTTGTGAAGTTTAGAATATCTCATATATATATATATATATATATATGGAAAATACTACGCAACGACTATAGGCGAAAATGAACAATGATTTCACCTACCCCCATCACCGTCCAAAGTTCATCGCGCGGTCACGATTGTCCGGTAGTGTTTTATTTTTTATTTATTTTTCTACAATTCAGAATGACCTGAAATTTGGAGCGTGTATTCATCAAAAATAGGGGAATCTTTGAAAATTATAAAAAAAATATTTTACAAGAAAAAAATTGATCAAAATACTCTTAAATATTTCGGGGGTATTTTGGTCAATTTATTTTTCACGAATAATTTTTTTTATATTTTTATTAGATGCGCCTTAGTAATATGTACGTACCATCTAAATTCAGCTCATTCCGATTTGTAGAAACAAAATAAAAAATAAAACACTACCAGACAATCGTGACCACGTGATGAAATTTGGACAGTGACGAGGGTAGGCGAAATCACTATTCATTATCGCCTATAAGCTTTGGGAAGACTTTTATATATATATATATATAGAGAGAGAGAGAGAGAAAGAGAGAAAAAAAATTCTTAAAAACGCCTATAGGTGAAATTGAATAGTATTTTACCCCATGTCCATGGCGGTTTTGCCTTAAAAACTGCTACGGATCTATGGGAACCGCATTGGTTGCCTGTGTTTTTTTGCATAGTAGGTCGGTTGAGGTCTTTTAATCCACGTTGTCCGAAAAAATCGGATGGCACTGAGCCTATGGGCGAAAACACTGGGTAGTAGCTTCATATGTGTGTGTGAGATTTGTATAGATCCAAGGCTCTAAACAATCAAAATACAACACACCTTCAAATAGTGTTGCCAAATGTGATTTCTAGAAATCTTTGTGATAGCCTTAAAATATATTTTCATCTTTCATTATATAATTTAAATCTTCAAAATAATACATATAAAGTAGATCAATGAAAACTTGAAAATATTAAAAATTGATGGTCCAAAAATATGTTACAAGATACACTATTTCCAAAACTTGAAATCTATTTTTTTCTCATGCCCATGATCTTGATGTCGAGATGATCAATTTGAGGCTATTTGGGCATCAAAACAAGCTCTTCTACTGAAATCTTGGAGGTGGGCTTTGGCTCTATATAAACTTTTTCCCGTCTGTTTGTGGATTGTATAAGGTTGCAATTTAAACAATCAAAGTAAGGCACACCTCCGAACTTTGACATATATGCAATTTCGCATAAAACATTTTTAGGATGGCTTAAGAATCTACTTTCATCTCTAATTATTAGATTTGAAAAGGAACGGTCCAGATAATATGTTTCAAGATGTAGTATTTTTTTAAACTTGAGACCTGTTTTTGTTTCTTTAACCTTTTTTCTACTATCCCAACCCAAAATCATATGTATTTTGATGTACATTCTAAAATTAAATCAAAACATAGGAGCAAAATGTTAAATAATTAATATTATATCTTGACAAATTTCCCTTAAATTTAAAACTTGGTAATTAGAATTCCCATATTCTATTTGTCCCACTCATGCAAACATGGATCCCATTACTGTATTGTTCTTGCTAGGTGTTCAACACATTGTACTGTATATTGATTTAGTCTTATTTGTTGAGGGCGTTGAGTTAAATATTTTAGAAAATCAATTCCTCAGCATCTGATTAAATTTTTAAAAATATACAACCCCAGGAGAGAGAGATTACAATGAGACATGCCAACCTCCTCAAATCAATATCCCCAGATTTGGACTTGGAATGTTCATTTATTTATGAGTATATGTGAAACGCATGGCAAATGAAATTGATATTCGGCTCCTTGTGGTACTGCACAGTGTTCTAAAAAAATAAGTTTCTCATTTTTAAGAAAAGTGTTTTGTGAGTAAGCAGAATCACTAGCCTGCTGACACGCAAATGTTCATCTTTAAGATGAACCTCTACAACTAAAGATTTTTAATTTAAATTTTATTTTTATATTCAAGATCATCGTAATGTAGCTCAGGGATCTCTGTAAATTTGGATCCAAGATCTATATCAAAAATAGGTGTTAGGTGGAGCTCGCACGAGACTCGTATGAGTCGGGGGATCCATAAAAATTGGGTCATGCTCTTTATCATCATCATCATAGTCTTTTGCAACTATTTGGAGTCAAATACACAAATCCTAGTTTATCATTATGCTATATCAAAGGTTATACCCTCTGTGGCCTAAATTACCGTATTTTTTCTTACTATTTCCTACCATGTCATTTTGGACCGACCTCTTGCTCATTTTCTCTGCTTTTATTTTTTTGTCGACATCAAAAACTCCCTAAACTACCCATGTCTTCTTCCAAAATTACAATAATATCCTCCCAATGTGGTCTTTAACATTCATAGACTTGTAATCCCATTGAATATTTTTCCCAAGTGTCCTGGTAGGATCCTCAATAATTGTCTTTCTTTTTTTTTTAATATGTTTCTATATATAAATATATACTTTATTTATATTTATTTATTTTTTAAAAAATCCAAATTCTTCCTGTGAATTGGCTGAAACACTAAATTTCTTAGTTTTTCTAACCAAATCAAAAAAATCCTAAAAGCGCATATGACAATACTGTTCCTAAGAATACTTCATTGCGTAATTATTTGGACCATCCAATTTCAAGATTTTCTAGTGATTATAAATCTACTCTAGCCAGCGTTAAATTTCGTAATTAAATATGGAAATAGATTTTAAAGCTCTCATAGAGTTTTCTAGCACCAAAATTATATCTTGGAGCGCCTTAATTTAAGGTTGACAAGGTATACAAACCTTGCTGGTGTGTCGCCTGTGGCACTAAGCATACAACTCGGTCTCGCAGAACCACCATATACAAAACCATTGGTCATTATATTTTATTGAAAAATTATTTTAAATATTTTTTATAGGTGCGCCCTAATGAGAAGATGGAACGTACCAAATTTCATATTAATACAATTTTTTTAAAAAAAACTAAAAATAAAATACTTTAAGACGTCGGATCTAAGATCAAACGGTGAGTGACTCTCTTGATCAAAATTAGACGGCTAGATGGTAGGGGAAGTATAGATCTTCTATGCTATAGAGAAATGCAGAACCTTGGCCATCATGCAGTCCGATATCTACCACTTCATGTTGAATTTTACTTTTGAAGCGTTCCAATGCTCTTTCCATTGGTCGCTTGTTACCACTAAAAGGGTGCGGTTTCTATAAGGTTGCAACCTTAAACAATCCAACAATAAAGGTGCACTTTAAAATTTTATTGTAAATTTTTTTTAGTAATATTTTAAAATCTATTTTCATACCTAATTAGAAAATTTTAAAATTTAAAAATGATTAAAATCAAGTATATCTATAGATATATGAAAATCTTAAAAATGGACAGTCTAGATAATGTGTTGCAAGATGCACTATTTTCGGGACTCAATTTTTTTTTTTTCATATTCATACATCTCGATGTCGAGATGATCGATTAGAAGGTTTTTTCAATATTAAAACAACATTTCCGATCGATTTTTGAGGTGCATCTGTGATTCTATATTTTAAGCTTGCAACCTTGTATAAACTTTTCCCCAACTAAAATTTGTTGATTCTTGCTTGAAATGGCCATAGTTACTTATTTTAAGCAAAAGAACAAAAACTTTTAGTACCAATAAGCGATATTTTAATTATCCACTGCTTACTATAAGTCCGTATGATTTTTTTAAAAAATAAGGAGGGATCTGAAGATGGGACCTCGGACTTTCCTAAAATTTTTAGGAGGCAGTTTAAGGTCCCCCATCCTCGGACCGCTAAAATTTTTAAAAGGCATTGCTCTTTTAAAGAAAAGACTAAAAAAAGTACAAATTCGGTTTGAGGATAGGGCAATTTTGAAAAAAACAAAAATAATGCGGGTTGACTGACCTTCTTTGTAATTTCTAATTATAAGAGAAGCATTTTACATTTTCTTATTTTTTTAGGGTCTGTACATAAATTACTCAAAAAAATTTAATAAGCAGTCCGATGTTTGAAACATAAGATTAGGGAAAAAAGTAAAAAAAAAAAATAGTGGGCAGAATCTCAGCATAAATAACACATATTTGTGGATCTTTCTAGAAAATAAAAATATTACATAAGTAATTTCCTATCCGACATGTACTGAAAGCTAGGGGTTTTCCAGGTAGGGTAGTGAGCGTTTTGAGGGGTTCCTTGTGAGGGATTGAAAGGCCGGAACACATCCTAAATATCTGGAAAATTGTGGGATTTCATGGGGGCCTACTCCTTAAGAAACTGCACATTTAAAAGCGGCATTGGGGTGGGTGGGGGAGGAATATGGATGAGTGGCCAATGCTTATGTTATTGAGTGATTTATGTAGTGATCGTAAAATTTTAGGTAAAATGCGAAAGGTTGCTGTTTGTATAGAGCCGACGCTCTAAACAATCAAAATAAAGTGTACCTTCAAATAATGTTGAGAAATGTAGTTTTAATACTGGAAATACTTATAATAGCTTTAAACTATTGAAAAAAGTTTATATAGAGCCGAGGCTCTAAATGATCAAATTGGCGCCCGTATTAAAAATTTCACTAGAAGAGGTCTTTTTGATACTCAAATATCATCAAATTGATCATCTCGACATCAAGATTCATAGATATGAGAAACAAATGGATTTCAAGTTTTGAAAATAGTGTGTTTTGGAACGTATTTTTGGACCATCAATTTTCAAGATTGTCAAGTTTTCATAGATCTGTCAATCTACACTATTTTTGAAGCTTTAAAATTTATAAATAAATATAAAAATGTATGTTAAGGCTATCACAAAGATTTTCAGCATTGAAACCACATTTCTCGATACTATTTGAAGGTAGGCTCTATACAAACTATACCCTAATATCTACTTTCATCATTAATTATAAAGTTTAAAGCTTAAAAAATAGTATAGATCGAGCAGATCTATAAAAACTTAAAAATCTTGAAAATTGACGGTCCAAAAATGTGTTACAAGACAATTTATTTTCAAAACTTGAAATTTATTTTTTTCTTTTGTCCATGCATCTATATTTCGAGATGATCAATTTAAGGATATTTGAGCATCAAAACAACATCTTCTAGTAAAAATTTTCGGCTCTATATAACTTTTTCTAATGTGAAATTATCTAAGAAACTGCACATTTAAAAGAGGGAGTGGGTTGGGTGGGGGAGGCATAGATCTAGTGGCCAATGCTTAGGTCTTGAGTGAT
Source organism: Amborella trichopoda (assembly GCF_054954075.1). Classification (NCBI taxonomy): domain Eukaryota; kingdom Viridiplantae; phylum Streptophyta; class Magnoliopsida; order Amborellales; family Amborellaceae; genus Amborella; species Amborella trichopoda. The sequence goes on along the minus strand of NC_142342.1, from coordinate 5,257,499 downwards.
TTACATACGAGATTATATATAATTTACCTTTGATATAGGGGAAGTCACAATCACTTACAACCATCTGATATGAAATCTGATAGTTTGGGGGTGCCATAAAGCTCAAAAAAATTTCTTTTAAAGTTTGAGCTTGGTCAATGAATTAAATACAGCCACCCAATTTCACATTCAATGGTCAAGGTTAATTGTGACCACCTTTTACTAAAGGTAAATGATCTCATTATAGACTTTCCCTTTATGTATTGATTTTAAAATTTTAGGTAATGTGAAATATCCACTTATATGACGAAATTATAAATAAAGTCGGTCAACTCACTTTTTTTTCTTTTTTTTTTCAAAATTGCCTTTCAGATAATCTGAATTTTGATTTTCGTTAGTTTTTTCATTAGTAGAGCAGTGCCTTAAAGATTGGGGCACTGCCCTACTAATGAAAAAACTAAACAAAATAAAGGAAAAATCAAAATTTGGGTTGACCGAAGGACTATTTTGGAAAAAAAAAGAAAAAGAAAGAGTTAACTGACCTTTTTTGTAATTTCTATATAAATTAAGCATTTCCTATTTGACCTAAAATTTTAGGGTTCCTCCGTAAATCACTCAATTATAAATATCGAACTAGAGGTGGACAGAAGGCCGATAAATTGCAGAGGAGGTGAACACCAGAGATAGAGATAGAGAGAGAGAGAGAGAGGATGGAATGGCCTTCTCTGACATGGCTGATGTCCATGTTGATTTGCCTCTATACCATTGTGGTATGTGCAGGCAGTTTCACAACCAGGAAAACCCCCAAGCTTCCTCCTGGTCCGAAAGGCCTCCCCTTGCTCGGAAGCCTCTTAGAGTTGGGAAACCGACCCCATGCAGCCCTCGCGACCATGGCCAAGATCCATGGCCCCCTCATGACCCTTCAGCTCGGACTCCAGATGGTGGTTGTCGTCTCCTCTTCCGACATGGCGAACGAGGTGTTTCAGAAAAACGACCTTGCACTCGCTGGCCGCGTCGTACCCGAAGCCCTCAAGGTCGAGTCTCATGACCAGTGTTCTCTCACTTTGGCCCAGATCAGCCCCCTCTGGCGCAACCTCCGCCGTGTGTGCAAGATCCAGCTCTTCACGAACCAACGGCTTAAGTCTCTGGAAGTCCTCCGCCACCAAAAAGTGCAACAAATGGTCGGCCTCATAGAAAAGGACTGTGCAGCAACGCGAGCAGTGGCCATAGGTCGAGTTACTTTCCTTACTGCCCTTAATCTCTTATCCAACGTGATCTTCTCGGTGGACATGATTGATCCCGAGTCCGAGTCTGCAAAAGAGCTCGAGGAGCTCTTATCTTCGCTCAGCGAGTTGATCACACGGCCTAACATCGCAACCTACTTCCCACTGCTTAGGCCCTTCGATCCTAAGGGGATTCAGCGCCATGCTGCTGGCTGCATCGAGAAGTTACATCGAATATTTAACGAAAAGATCGACAATCGTTCGAGGTTCAGAGAGAGCGGGTGGCCAACATGCGGCGACGTCCAAGTTCAGTCGTGCAGAGATCTTGGCTCTGATCTTGGTAACATCTTTTCCCCTCTTAATTTTTCCTTTTTCCCTAATAAATTCTCAAAGTGTTGTAATTCTGATTCGGTCATTACCAGGAACTCTATTTGGGAGGGACTGGTACAACAACTGTAGCAGTGGAATGGGCAATGGCGGAATTGCTACACAACGCTGAGAAGATGACCACTGTTAAGCAGGAGCTTTGAGAGAAAGTGGGGCATGGGCGTGCAGTCAAAGAGGCGGACATGGATCGGCTCCCTTACCTGCGAGCAGTTATAAAAGAAACTCTGCGGTTGCACCCACCCGTGCCGCTTCTCCTCCCTCACATGGCCAACGCCACCGTAGAAATAGCCGAATTTGTCATACCGAAGGACTCAACAGTGGTGATAAACTACTGGGCAATCTCTAGAGAAGCTCGTACTTGGGAGAACCCGACGACCTTTTCGCCGGAGAGATTCATGGGGTCCGATGTTGATTTCAAGGGGAGAGATTTCAGTTTTATTCCATTTGGAGGATGCAGGAGGATTTGCCCTGGCCTGCCTCTTGCAGAGCGCATGGTGCAGCTGATGCTTGCTTCTCTGCTGCACTCCTTCGACTGGGATCATCCCCTTGGGTGTAAACCAGAAGACATGGATATGAGTGAAAAGTTCTGGCTGACAATGCATAAAAAAGTCCCATTAGAAGCCATCCCCATAAAAAAAAATTAGATAGCAGTGCATACAGGATTTCCAATTATATCAGGTGATCTTGTTCTAAGGATTTTATGACATAATGATTTGTTTGTAAGGTATTTGGTTTTAATGCAACTTCTTGGAGAAGTATGCTATTCCTGTTTTTGATTGTTAATGAAGGATTCTACGACTTTAATCTCCAGCATTTGTAAAATATTTTTGAGTGCCTAACATACGGACCTTAAAATTTTAGGTATAATACGAGATACTCCACTTATATACAAAAATTATAAAGTTGACCAACCATTTTAGCTTATGTTTTTCAAAATTGCCCCTCAATCAATCCTATTTTTTATTTATTTTTATTTTGTTTTTTCGTTAGTAGGCCAATGCCTTAAAGTTTAGGGCACTGTCCTACTAACGAAAAGAAAAAAATTAAAAAAAAAAATCGGGTTGACTGAGGGGTAGGAAAAAATAAGTGAAAAGGTTTACCGACCTTTTTTGTAATTTTCACATATAAGTGGAGCATTTCATATTTTACCTAAAATTTTAAAGTCCGCACATAAATAACTCAATATTTTATGACTTAGTGATGTCTAGCATTCGTAAATAGAAAATTGTTTCATACGGGTTGGACCACATTTCTACAATATGCGGTCCAAAAATATAAAGCATCCATCTTAAAGATGGATGCAAATAAGTGGTCCATTTAAAAACAATTGTAACTAACGGTCCAAATATTTTTCCAATATAATTATTATTTCTAGTTTTCATTTTTTTTATTTTTATTTTTCATATTCATTATCTCCATGTTAAAGATTATATTCTCTAAGAATTAAGATCGAATTAGTATATCCAATACGGTATAGTGTTTATATCTTCCCTCCATCCCCAAACAAAAAATGCTCATTAATTAAGGGGTGTCAAATTTAGGTGAGAAAGTAATTTCTAAAAAGAATTTTTTTACAAAAAAAATTATCTTGTGGAGATAGGATTTGAACTCGTGACCTCAAGGTAATGAGCCTTGCGAGCTACCAAACTGCTCTACCCCGCACTAAAAAGTGAGTACTACTAACGTACGAATAAGGATTGTATGTGCCCCCTCCCATATCTATATAAATAGTATAACCCATTTATACATGATGGTAAAGGGACTCAGTCCTTCTATGATCATAGAGATTTATAAAAATTTGAAGGATCTTTTTTTTTTTCCTTACCAGCTCGATCTTGTTGCCCTCGGCAATAAACATGCATGAACCATCTCGCGGAATACGTGTCCGTATAACCCAAAGTCTCGATAGTTAGCTCTAGGTCTTCCTATCGAACAACAATGTGGAAGAAGACGTATAAGTGCACTATTACATGGTGGGGATTGCAAATTTCTATGAATTTTCCATTTGTCATACAACGAGGGAGTTTTGTTTATTTCTTTCTTTAAGGATCGACAAATCAAATGATATTTCTACTCCAATTTTTGCCTCTTCCTCTCCCTCTGAATTAGACTTTTCCTTGCCATATGAAGTTTCTATTATTCCCAATGATACAGGTCGGATTCTAGATGTAGAAATATTAAGAAGGTGGATCTCCCCTTCTCCATTGAAACAAATGAAATTGTGGCTGATATAGGAAGATGCCACCTCTCTGTTTTTTCAAAAAATTAAACAAATTTGCCCGATGTAGAGGCAATTAAGAAAGTTACATAAGTAAATATATAGCCTACAAAAAGGTGGGCTAAGCGAACCAACCTTGCTTGAACAATGGAAAGAGCCACATTTTATCCCTCCATCGAATCAAATCAGCCAAAGGTGTGCGTTCATGAGCCCATGAATCTAGTAGCCCAAACCAGATGCCCAAATAGGAACACCCATGCCTAGACAGATAAACTAGCAAGCTGGTATTGATCAATAAATTTGACAAGATGATCAATAACTTGATCAATAAGCTTTGGCCTGAGTACTTGGGTGTTCCACTAGGGGGATATTAAAAAAAAATCAAGACAATCATAAATATATATATATATATATATATATATTTGTAATATGATTTTTAATGTTTCGATCATTTTGACAAAGATTAGAAGGTATTGTGGCCATAAATACTTGTTTTTACATTTTTCTATCTCTTTTAGATTATTTTAAAAATTCCCCCCGACATAATTTGAGTTTTTAAAATCTATTTTTTTTACTACTTTTCTAACCTCATTTTGATGCATTTTGCTTAATCTTACTTTATACATACAATTCTTATTTTTGTGCACTTTTTTTATATTTTTTAACCATTTTTTGGCTGCTACAGTACTTAGCACTACTTGAGTCGAGTATTCGAATCGGGTATGGGCCGAGTACTCAGATCAACACTATCAGAACTAGGCCGTCCAACAGGCCAAAATTGATCCAACATTAATTGTTTACTAAATTAAACTTTTGTTTTGGACCAAACCAACCAAAGTACTAATCAATTGATCTGGTTCAGCCTTTATAATATATGATTGACACATCATATAGATATTTTCCTTTAAAAAATGGTGTAGATATGGCAAATCTGTGAACACTTGAATGAGCGATCTAGATCAAGTGTTACAAAATGCGCCTTTTTAGGGGATTTTTGAGATGTAGCTATTGTTTTTTTATAATGCGTAGTCCTCATATAATTGTTTCTCTAAAGTTCACAGTACTTGTAATATTTTAATTATAGAAATGTACTATTTACTTTTGGTACAAGGAGGTCACATTCACTCTTGTTTATCAGATCTCAAATGAAATGGTTGTAAAAATGTCATTGACTAAACTCAAAGTTCCATTTTTTTCTTCTTTTTTTTCGAACTTCATAATGCTCTTCAAACAATCCAATTTGACATCTAATGGTTAAGAATAATTGTGACCTCTTTATACCAAAGATAAATAGTCTCCTAGTATACAATCCCTTTAATTATAGTTTTTGAACTTTTAAAAATAAATAGATAATATTGTATCTTTCAACTATCTTAAAAAAGACTTATCTATACGATATCTAATATGGGATAAAATATTAAAATTTCTTAATTGCAAATATTATTTCCTTAAAAAAATAATTATTGCCAAACTATATATTACAGTAGAAGAAATATAGGTGGCGGTTTTTGAATTCCTTACTGTCATTATCTTTTCCTTCCAATTTTCTTAAAATTTTAAGATACACATTAGATTGCAGTCTTGTCCTATTTACACATTTCTTTACAAACTATTTTTTTTTATGCAATGAAAATATGTTTAGTTTATGACAAAAGAGTTTCCTATCAAAGACAATTTTTAATATTTTATATGACAAATATTCTTTGTTACAAAAATAATTAGTGCCATTTTAACATAACTGTTTTTAGGAAAATATGAGATGATAATTCTAGTTTCCCTTCACTTTTGAGAGGGAAATTGATTACTTGGAATTAGACATAGAGGACTTGCTTAATGTTAATAGAGATTGGGAATAGAACTTGAAGAGAGATCTATGAATTCCATACTTACTCATTCCTCTTTAGATAAAACCTTGGGGGAAATTGGGCCCAAAAAAGTTAATAGGAATTCGAATTCATCCTCCTATTTATTCTCCCTTAATAATATAAATTTATGAATTTGATTGCAAATCTAATATAATAAGGCCCATTTGGATCTCTGGACTTTTCAATCCTAGAATTGAGATTTCCTGGAAATGTCAAATCCTTCTTTGGATCGTATTTGGTGGGAATCAAGAAAATGCAAATTCTTTGTTTGGATTGTCTAGAATATCTTTTTCTTGGAAATGTAAATTCTCTCTATCTCTCTCTCTAAAATTTTGAGATAGTTTGTCTCTCTAAAATTTTAATACACTCTTTCAAAAACTTAAAATTTGAAATACTTTCTATCTCTAAAACTTTTAAGATAGTTTCTCTCTCTAAAAAGTTTATATACTCTCGCTCTAAAATTGGATATAGTTTCTCTCTCTAAAATTTTGAGATATTTTCTCTCTCTAAAACTTAAAATTTGAGATAGTTTCTCTTTAAAAATTTTGAGATAGTTTCTCTCTCTAAACAATTTAAGATAGTTTTTTTTTCTAAACAATTTCAAGTAGCTTTTCTCTCTAAAATATGATATAGTTTCTCTCTCTAAAATTTTAAGGTACTTTCTCTATCTAAAACTTAAAATTTGAGATACTTTATTTCTAAAAATATTAAGATAGTTTCTCTTTCTAAGAAATTTTAGGTACTTTCTCACTCTAAATTTTGATATAGTTACTCTCTCTAAAATTTTAAGATGCTTTCTCTTTCTAAAACTTACATTTTGAGATAATTTCTCTCTCTAAAATTTTCAAGTAGTTTATCTCTCTAAAATTTTAAAATACTTTCTCTCTCTAAAACTTAAAATTTGATATAAGTTTTCTATCTAAATTTTTTCAAATAGTTTCTCTCTCTAAAAAAAGTAAGTATTTTCTCCATCTAAAATTTGATATAGTTTCTCTCTCTAAAGTTTTAAGATATCTTCTCTACCTAAAATTTAAAATTTGAGATAGTTTCTCTCTCTAAAATTTTCAAATAGTTTCTCTCTCTACAATTTTCAAGTAGTTCCTCTCTCTAAAATTTTAATTTACTTCCTCTCTCTAAAATTTTAATTTACTTCCTCTCTCTAAAATTTTAATTTACTTCCTCTCTCTAAAACTTAAAATTTTAGATAGTTTCTTTATCTAAAATTCTTTAAATAGTTTCTCTCTCTAAATACTCCAAGTACTTTCTCTATCAAGAATTTGATATAGTTTCTCTCTCTAAAGTTTTAACATATTTTCTCTCTCTAAATATTAAAATTTGAGATACTTTCTCTCTCTAAAAAATTTCTGGTAGTTTCTCTATCTAAAATTTGATATACTTTCTAATCTCTAAAATTTTAATATGCTTTCTCTCTAAAACTTAAAATTTAAAATAATTTCTTTCTCTAAATGTTTTGAGATATTTCTCTATAAAAAATTTTTAGTAGTTATTCGCTCTAAAATTTAATGTAGTTTCTCTCTCTAAAATTTTAAGATACTTTATCTCTCTAAAATTTAAGATTTGAGATAGTTTTTCTCTCTAAAATTTACTAGTCTTCCAAAAATTTTAAATTTGAGATAGTTTCTCTTTAAAAATTTGAGATAGTTTATCTCAATAAAAAAAATTGTATATTTTCTCTCAAAAAATTTTTGTATACTCTCTCTCTATCTCAAATTTGATATAGTTTTTTTCTCTAAAATTATGTTTTCTCTCTTTAAAATTTGATATATAGTTTCTCTTTCTAAAATTTTAATAATGTTTTTGTTCTTCAGCAACAAAATGGATCATTTCCATGAAATGTCAATTCCACCTATTTTGGTGGAATTGAGATTTCCAAAATTTTAGCTTAAAATGAGCATAAATGAATCCCACTTAAATCTCAATTCCAACATAAATGTCAATTATAAGCTAGCCAAACACGATTGGCCCAACTTTTTGAGGAAAAGTGACTCATTGAAATCTGAATCCAATAAGCCAAATGGGCCCTAAAGGAAAGGTATACAATAAGACTACTTATCTTTAATATAAAGTAGTCACAATTAATCTTGACCACTAAATGTGAAATTTGGTGGCTATTTTTTATTCCATTGACCAAGATTAAAGTTCAGCAATCAGATTTCATATTGGATAGTTATAGTCGCCTCATTGTATATAATCCCTATACTAAATTGCCTTAGAAACTTCTTGGCAACACAATGTACCATACATGGCCTGATGTATAATGTATGGTAGATACCTAGGGTATCCGCCATTTGTTAGTGACCCACGATGGAGATTAACTAGAATTTTTTATGTCATAAATTCACTCTATGGGGTGGAAATTAAGTATTATTCTTGAAGATGTATATTAGATCTTATTAGTTATAAAAATAATTAAAACAAATTCACTATAGTGAAAATATTCCTCTTTCTCGTGGGAGCAAGCACACTGCCCATTCGCTCCATTGGGTACAATCCAACTTAGTAATATTTTTTTGGAAAAGCTTTTCATACTTCCTCTATTATATAGATGTTTTATATTTTTCTTTATTCACCTGTCCGATTTGAATAGATGGCTGAGATGGACCCAATCACAATGTCACACCCCTACATTGTATTATTTTTATTTTTGTTTTTTACATAACATTTTGACCGAACATTTTGACACCAAATTAGGGCTTCCACTCGTCTCTTGAACACACACTTGAAAAAATATAACATAAATATTCTCGATAAAATAAAATGATCAAAATATCCCTGAAAGTTTCAGGGGTATTTTGGTTATTTAATTTTATCACAAATATTTTTAAATATAGTTTGCCATGAAGATGATGGCACTACCAAATTTCACATTCATATAATTTGTAGAAAATATTAAAAATAAACTACCCTAAGGCTTCAGATCTAGATCAAACAGTCAATGACTCACTTAATCTAAATTGGACGGTTGGATGGGGAGGAAGCAAATAACTATACAGTAGGAGAAGCATAGAAAGCTTTCCCTATTTTTCAGACCTTGAACCTTTGCAATTGCATATGTAACCTCTTAGACCGAGCAACTTGAAAGTTGGACATATGTGATCTAGTCGGTGTATATATATATTTTTTTTCTTATTTTTCTCTTTTTTTTTCTTTTCCGGCTTAAAACAATCACAAGTAGTCTATTTCAATAAATTGACTTGAAAAGAAATAAAGAAATATAAATCTAAGATCCAAAACTTGATGTCACTAAAATCTTTCCTTTATTAACCAAAGAAAATCACAATGCTATGCTTGGGAATAACAAAAGGCATAATAAATAAATATGGCAAGAAACAAGAAAGAGAGTGTCGGATATTGTCTCAACCGGGTTTATTACAACCCCCACTGAGTCACCACCTTCGAATAGTGTGGAATTAATGGTCAACCTTCAATTTCAATGTTAAGGAAGCAATTAGGTCAAACCTTCCAATGGAACATGAACTCCTTTCAAAATTTTGGATTTCAAACAAAAGTTTAACCCATTGATATCCTAATTGAGAAAGATAACATCTCATTACTACACTCTTAACCCATAGGCCATTAGAAATAAGATGGGAGAGAGAGAGTGGTCTTCTACAATGAGTGGAGTGCACCCCTTTCTTTGGGCTTAGAGAGAGAGAGCGTTATATATGAGGTGTGCCCCAATCTTTGAACTAAAGATAGGGAGAGACTCTTGGTGAGGCATGCACCTCTGCAGGCCTAGAGAGAGATGTAAGAGAGAGAAGAGAGAGCTGTGTAGAGATATGGGAGAGGGCACCCATTTTTATAGTGCTTCAAGGGATTTTGGGTTTCTTAGGGCTTTCATGCCTCTTCTTGTTAGAATGAATATGTACCATTGATCTTGAGTGACTTGTGGGATGGGAAATATGAGTTATTCATTCTATAGATAGATCATTAAAATTATAGAATGTGCTAGAGCCTTTATCCCCCATTTTCTAAATTATTTTCCTATCAATTAATTTAAATAAAACCTTGCCCATACCCTTTTTCCTATCAAAACCTTGTCCACGAATTTTGGTTTTTTTTGGACGAAACTTCCTTTTACGGTAGTCTTTGTACCATAAAAAGCATTACAGTATGAAGAGTACCGTAATGAGCATTACGATATTAAGAGTACCATAATAAGCATTACGGTATTGTTAGTACCGTAATACTCTTTAAATGCTTTAAGGTCATAAAATGATCATAGTGGAGTTGAATATCATTATGATACTAAGAATACAGTAATGCTCTTTTTGGTGTGGAGGAGATGTTCCATGACATTGCTACTTGAAAGAAGTGTTCATGCGAGGGGTGTTTTCATAGAGGCATCGTAGAGAGAGAGTAGGGATGGATCCTTTTGCATCAACAATTCTACCTTTTCTGTACTAAACACTGCACAGTGAAATGGGGTCCAACCAAAATCGTTCTTATCTTCTAGCTTATATAAGGGGATGATTTCTAAGAGCCTTTTCACAATGGAGACTCTCCCATCGATAGCAACAAAATGCAGGAGAGTGGACACTGTCGTGTCAATGCAAGGGTTCTCTATTATCCTTTTCCCTGTCTTCCAACTTTCCATCCAACACCTCCTTAAGGAACTACATGTGCTCCCCACGGTACTCTTAGTACCATAATGATACATGGAATATCTCCTCCACACTAAAAAGAGCATTACGGTACAATTAGTACCGTAATGATATTCAACTCCATTACAGTCTTTTTATAACCGTAAAGCATTTAAAGAGCATTACGGTACTAATAATACCGTAATAGTCATTATGGTACTCTTAATGTTGTAATGCTTTTTACGGTACAAAAACTACCATAAAGAGTAGTTTTGTCCAAAAAAGGCCAAAATTCGTGAAAAAGGGTGTGGGAGAGGTTTTGAAAAGTTCGGTTTTTTTTTTCTAATTTCCTTAAAATATGGGTATATTAACGATAATTTCCCTTCATAATATCCAATTTTAATAATTAAATCAATATGTCTGTTTTTATAAATCCAAATTTCATAAATAAAATACTCAGAGATTCAGAAAAATTCAAATAATAATTATAAAAATCATGTAACATTAAAACGAACATAATTAAATACTTTTGATAAGAAAATGATTCATGTGGTTTAGGAATAAATAAATAAACTTGCTAGTGTGGACTACGGTCCACATTTGCTTTTTCAATCCGACCCCATGCTGCCTATGACCCACAGTCTATGCAGGGTCTCATTAGTGGGTCACCAAAGTCTAGTCAATAAACAATGGGTCGTAATCCCAGTATGTGGATTTCAGGTTCTCATTTAGAGACGTATCAATGTCACCTAAACCTGATGCAACCACAACTCTATGGTACATAGGGGTAATCTCTCACACATGAACAAGCTTCACCCTAAAAGGTAGTTCGCTTTCTCGAAACGACTATCATATGTGCAGACCGCAATGGTATCCAGATGAGGCTTTGGTCCCTATCTCTAAAGGCCTCTATCATACACAAGGGTCACACAGTCATTCTGCTCACTCATATGGGCATACCCTAACTTCATTAAGGGATGACTCATTATAACCCTTATCAATTTATTTTCTATGCCTAGGTAACATGGGTTTTTCCCAACCGACTGACCTAGCTCGTCAAGATCTCCGATATCAGCAAACATCGTTTGTTTACTATGGTCCACAAAAGACCACACTCCTACTAAGTTTATGTTCTATTATATCAAAAGTTTAAGCACTCAAAACGCCTTTAATGGCCACATATACATTCAAATTATATTTGCGATGCGCCTGAAAAAATAACGTCTGAAGATTGAACAAAGGCTGTCCAATTTTTAAAAGGCAAGATCTAATCCAAATTTAAGTTATTTTAGAGGGGTCCTAATATTTCATGTAAAAAATCTTTCCAAGCCACTCGGTTTCCCTAGAGAATAAGAGTACAGTGTGCTCCCACTAGAACACGCATACGCGTTTTTCACTATAATGTCCACCATTCATCATTGATAGCGGACAATAGATGCATTAGCCGTTTACCAATTACCACGCATTAGATACATATTCTACAGTATACTTTCCCTTTATTCTAGTTCAAAGGAACTTAGACACAGGCAAACTGCAGAGTACAAATTCTGAAGCCATATATGTTATGCACCAGACTTCGCGGTGTTCAATTTTTCTCTCTATACATTTCTAACAATCAGCCCAAACAAACAAACAAAAAAAAAACTGCCCCAAGTAATCTAAAGCCATCATTGAATAGTTATTTAGCTTCAATCTCTCTTTTACAAAAATCGAAGATTTGGTTACGATTAAAAATAGTATAGTAAAGGTACTTTAGATGCACATCGTTCCAAGTTAATGCCAAATGAAAAAGATTTTGGTTGGTTCTAGTTTCCCTTGCCAGGTCGAGGAGTATGCAGTACTCATTGATATTTCGGCTTCGGATGCATTTTATTGAACGGTGTTATGGATATTAAATATCACTGAATGAATTACTTTTTATTGACGTTGAAAACATATCGCTGGATAGTTTAGATAATATGTTACAATATATATTATTTGTAAGGCTTGAGTTACTAATTTTTTTCGATCCCATAACTGCAATCGTTCCAAGGTACTTGCAGTCCTATCAAAATATTTTCCTTAAGTGAAGTTATGCAAAGATGTAGCATTGAAATAGGACTGCGACCATATGCATGATCCATTCGGTGCAGTTTTGACGCCCAAACTGTGAAGGAAACCAGGCCCCGTTTCCCTCTTTTTGGACTCTCCCCTCCATGCTTCTCTCTCTTCCTCTCCTCTCCTCTCTCTCTCTCCCTCTCCTCTCCTCTCTCTCTCTCGCTCTCATCTCTCCCTATTGAAATGGGTTTTTCTTTCAAAAAAAAACCTCGATTTTTCAATCCTACCAACCAAAAAGGAAGAGAGAGGCAAGAAGATTATCTGATGGGCCACATCTTTAACATGATTCAGAAATTGAAAGAATGGGGTTGGGTCGTACTGGTAGCACCATTTGTCACCCAGCTAAGTCTGTACTACCATTTTCACCTAATGCATAGTTAAGGTCTATACTTTCATTCTCATCTAATGCATTGAAAGAACTACTAATGATTTAGAAAAAAATCATTAACCAAAAACAAAAATCATTGCCAAAAACAAAAAAAAATCATAAATTAAAAGATAATTCACAAAAGAAAAAAAAGGGTAGGGGCATTAAACGAACCCCACTAATTGATTTAAAAAAAAATCATTACCAAAAACAAAAAAAAAAATTCAAAAATTAAAAGACAATTCACAAAAGATAAAAAGGGGTAAAAAAAATCATTACCAAAAACAAAAAAAAATCAAAAATTAAAAGACAATTCACAAAAGAAAAAAAGGGGTAGGGGCTCGTTATCTCGACTTAATTATACCAAAAACAAAAAAAATTCAAAAATTAAAAGACAATTCATATCATTACCAAAGACAATTTACAAAAAAAAAATCAAAAATTAAAAGACAATTCATAAAAGAAATAAAAAATTAAAAGACAATTCACAAAAGAAAAAAAGGGGACAATTCACAAAAAAAAAATCAAAAATTAAAAGGCAATTCACAAAAGAAATAAAAAATTAAAAGAAAATTCACAAAAGAGAAAAAGGGGTAGGGGCTCGTTATCTCGACCGAATTACCAAAAACAAAAAAAAATTCAAAAATTAAGAGACATTTCACAAAAGAAATAAAAAAAAGAAGGGCATGTTTCTTTTATAGAGATGAGAAAAAAAAATGCTCCTTATACCCCAAAAACAAAAACAAAAGAATCAACAATTCACAAATGCTCCTTATACCCCAAAAACAAAAAAAAAATAAACAATTCACAAAAGCTATATGAAAGAAAAATGCTCCTTATACCCCAAAAACAAAAACAAAAATCAACGATTCACAAAAAATTCAAAAATTAAAAGAAAATTCTCAGCAAAAGTAAAAGACAATTCTTTCATAGAGAGGGCAATTACAAAAACAAATTCAAAAATTAAAAGAAAATTCTCATCATAGAGATGGGAATTATAAAAAAAAAAAAATTCAAAAATTAAAAGAAATTCTCATCAAAAATTAAAAGATAATTTACAAAAAGAAGGGTATGCTTCTTTCATATAGATGGGAATTACTAAAAAAAAAAAATCAAAAATTAAAAGAAAATTCTCATAAAAATTTAAATTATACCAAGAACATATACTCTTTCAAAAATGCTCCTTATACCCAGAACATATATTGTTTCGTTCATAGAGATAAAAAGACAAAAATGCTCCTTATACCAAGAACATATATTATTTCGTTCATAGAGATAAAAAGACAATTCACAAAAAAAGATGGGAATTACCACAAAAAAAAATCAAAAATTAAAAGAAAATTCTTATAAAAAAGTAAATTATACCAGGAACATATACTCTTTCATAGAGATAAAAAGATAATTCAAGATAATTCACAAAAAAAGATGGGAATTACCAAAAAAAAATTAAAAGTTAAAAATTAAAAATTAAAAGAAAATTCTCATAAAAAATTAAATTATACCAGGAACATATACTCTTTCAAAAATGCTCCTTATACCAAGAACATATAACGTTTCGTTCATAGAGATAAAAAGACAATTCACAAAAAAGAATGGTTGTTTCGTTCATAGAGATAAAAAGACAATTTCAAGACAATTCACAAAAAAAAGATGGGATTACCAAAAAAAAAATTCAAAAATTAAAAGAAAATTCTCATAAAAAATTAAATTATACCAAGAACATATACTCTTTCAAAAATGCTCCTTATACTAGGAACATATATTGTTTCGTTCATAGAGATAAAAAGACAATTCAATATAATTCACAAAAATAAGGGTTGTTTCGTTCAGAGAGATAAAAGGACAATTCACAAAAAGAAGGGTATGCCAGGCATGCTTCTTTCATAGAGATGGGGTATGGGGGCATGCTTCTTTCATAGAGATGGGAATTACCAAAAAAAAAAAAAAATTCAAAAATTAAAAGAAAATTCTCATAAAAAATTAAAAGAAAATTCAAAAATCTTTCATAGAGATGGGAATTACCAAAAAAAATTCAAAAATTAAAAGAAACTTCTCATCAAAAATTAAAAGCAAATTCAAAAGTTAAAAGATAATTCACAAAAAGAAAGACATGCTTCTTTCATATAGATGGAAATTACCAAAAAAAAAAAAATCAAAAATTAAAATACAATTTACAAAAATAATGGCATGCTTCTTTTATAGATATGGGACTTACCAAAAATAAAATAAAAAATTAAAAGAAAATTCTCAAAAGAAAGGCACCTTTCTTTCCTAGAGATTTCATAGAGATGGGAAAGAGAAAGGCTCATTATACAAGTAACTTCATAGAGATGAAAAAGAAAAAGACTCCTTATACAAGAAAAGATACAAGACTCATTATACAAGGAAAGAACATACATTGTTTCATTCATAGAGATGGGAAAGAAAAAGACTCATTATACAAGGAAGAAACATACATTGTTTCATTCATGGATTTCATTAATGGAGATAGGAATGAACGGGGTTGGTCGAAGAAGTTTTAGAAGATGTGGAAGTGGAGATGATGGAATGATGGTGGTTTCCGAATACATTTCTGGGGTTGGGTTTGGGATGAGAAGGGCTCTGAATTTTGGGGGCGGGGTGGCCAAAGATGTGAGGTGGGGGAAAAGATGTTTCGGATGACGTCGAAGTGGAGATGATGGAATGGGCATAGTTTTCGAACACGTTTCTTGGGCTGTGGCTAGAGTTGTGGACTGGAAATCTGCATCTCTAGAATGGAGGTAATTTCCAAACACGTTTCTAGGGCTGGGGCTAGAGATGTGGACAGTAAATCTGCATCTAAGCTCTAAAAAGATGTTTTGGATGAACATGGGGCTGGGGGCTAAAGATGTGGACAAGAAATCTATATCTAAGATCGAGAAAGACGTTTTGGATCCACGTGGACGTGGGGTGGCCCTAGACATTTCGAAAAAACGTTTGGAGGAACGTGGACGTGGGGGTGGCTAAATACATTTCAAAAAAACATTTGGACGAACGTGGATGTGGAGATAATGGAATGGGGATAGTTTCCGACCACATTTCTTAGGCTGGGGCTGAGCTAAGGCTAATGACGTAAAAGTGGAGATGATGGAATGGAAGTAGTTTTCGAACACGTTTCTGAGGCTGAGGCTAGGGCTGTTTTTGTTTTTGGTGCTGCACTACAGATTTCAGGAAATGTGCATCTAGATATGCGAATAGGAAATCTAAGCTCTAGTGCTGGGCTAGAGATGTGGACAGGAAATCTGCATCTAGATATGCGAATAGGAAATCTAAGCTCTGGTGTTGGGCTAGAGATGTGGACAGGAAATCTGCATCTAGATATGCGAATAGGAAATCTAAGCTCTGGAAAAACGTTTTGGAGGAACGTGGACGTGATAGTTTCTGGATGTGGATGTAGAAAGTTTCTGGATGTGGATGTGAAGTAGAAGTGGAAGTGGTCCACGTCCACGTCGCCCTCCACATCCACGTCCATGTTGTGAACGTACATCGTCCTCATCGTCCATGACGTGGATGTCGTCTTAGTCCTCCACGTCGTGGATATCGTCCACGACCACGTCCTCCTCCTCCACGACGTGGACGTCGTCTACGTCCACGTCCACATCGTCCTCCACTATGTCCATGCCCACGTTCATGTTGTCCTCCACGTCCACGTCCATGTCCTCCACGTCGTGGACGTCGTCCACATCCACGTCCATGTCCTCCACGTTGTGGATGTCGTCCACATCCACATCCATGTCCTCCACGTTGTGGACGTCATCCACATCCACATCCACATCCACATCCATGTCCTCCACGTTGTGGACGTCGTCTACATCCACAACCACGTCGTCCTCCTCCTCCACGTCGTGGACGTCGTCCTCCACCACGTCCTCCGCCATGTCGTCCACATCCACATCCACGTCCATGTCATCCTCTACGTCCTCCACCATGTCTCTACCACGTCCACGTCGTCCATGTCGTCCTCCACCACATCTTCCACATCCATGTCCTCCACGTCCATGTCCTCGTCTTCATCCATGTCATCCTTCACCACATCCTCCGCATCCATGTCCTCCACGTCCACATCCACGTCCACGTCCACGTCCATGTCCACATCCACGTCCACGTCTTCCACATCCACGTCCACCACCACGTCCTCCACCCCCCACCGCGTCCTCCACCATGTCATCCATATCCACGTCCACGTCGTCCTCCACCACATCCACGTAGAGACATCGTCCATGTCCTCCACATCCATGTCATGCATCCTCTATGTCCATGTCCTCCACGTCCTCTACGCCCACCGCATCTGCATTTGCATCCGCAGACGTCCTCCACCTCCATGTCCATGTCCACGGACGCTGAAGTCGAAGTGGACGCGTATCCATGGACGCACATCCAAGTGAACGTGGACATCCGCATCTGCATCTGTGGACGTCCACGTCAAGTTACTTCAACTGAATGGAGGAGTCCTGCCCTCCTCGCCCTTCCTCTTCCAGACTTTCCCTTAGAAGGGGTCAGTTACTTCAACTGAATGGAGAAGCCCTGCTGTCACACGACAAGTTTACTAACATTCCTGAGGTGCGACAGACTATTCTTATACTATCTATATATATCTACCCATAACCGATATTAACATGAAAAGCTAGATATATACATCTCTTGATAGAACAAAAATTACAATGGTGCATTGATCAAAAGTTACAAGGGAAATGTCAATCATGCCTACAAATTCTTCAAATATGCTCCTGCTGTATTCGAACTATGAGATTGCAATTTTCTTGAAAAATATTTACCACAGTTTGATGAGTTGGACCACTCAGTAAGTGATCATCATGGTCCTAAAAAATAATCATAGTTGGAAGATATAAACATTTTCTGAAGAATGTATGTTAAAAACTACCTGAGGAAGAATTGCCAACAAAGCATTTATAGATAACAATTGTACTTTCCTCAATACACAGTTAAGCATAATCCAAATGATTGAAATGCAAATAAACATTTTAACAAAAATGCATAATTCAAAGGATTTCACAAAATACCCTACTGTCGTCTCAAATAGGTCACTTATATACTCCACCAGCGTCCCGATGGGTCCAAACAATCCCTGCAAGTCCAAACATACATCACCGGCGTACCGGATGAGTCCAAATAGCCCCTACCGGATAGGTCTAAACAATCCCTGCAGGTCTAAACATATCTCACCGGCGTCTCGGATGAGTCCAAATAGTCCCTACCTGCGTAATATGATAGGTCCTAACAATCTCTGCAGGTTCGATCATACCTCACTGGCGTCCCGAATGAGTCCAAATAGTCCCCACCGATATAACCGGATAGGTCCTAACGATCACTGCAGGTCCACTTATACTCAAATTATCTCTGAAACTCTTTAAACATCATAACGCAACAATATCATATATGCGAAGTATCATTGAAAATATTAACATGAATTCACTTGAAGCAATTTAATAACAATCACTTCCATTGAAATATCTGTAAGTTACCAGTCAAACATTTTGGGCAATAATTCTAGAAAGGTTGAGACATTCTTCAAATTTAACATGATAAATAATCTATTATTAATAGAAGAACTCTCATAAAAATCCATAGGTAAATACGGAATTCTCAACTGTTTAATAACCTTAACAATAAACAGACATCACAAATCATGTTACATAAACATGTAAAACTTATAATACAAAGTTCCAAAATTTTAACCAACTGTTTTTCAAGAAAAGTAAGGCCACTTGCACATAATACTTACAATATCAAAATTCATACTGATAAACAGAAATACGAAAACAACAGTTTTTAAATAACTATTTTATAGGAAATTATGATTGCTCACACATAAAACTTATAAAATAAAGATGATGGACGAAAATAACACAATTGTATTAAAAGCAAACTACTTTTCCAAAGAATGAGATCACTTACTTATGTGTCACTTTGAGAAGAGGAATTGCAACGACCATTTTCATTTTTAGAGTCTTTACTCTATTTCTGAAACCATAGGTAGCAGTTTGCGGCCCCTTGGCATTACTGGGACTAGGCACAGTGCATAACCAGGAAGAAGACAAGATGATAGATTTGCCACTAATGGAACCACAAAAAACGATACATTCACTCTTAAAGCTACTATGACTATCCAATAACAAGTCTTCTTGAAATCTGGAAAAAAAAAAGCAAAATGGTTCTCATGGCTGAAACCCAATGGCAGCCATGAGTAGTATATTCAAAGGCTAGCTTCATTATTCTTTGTGACCGAACTATTTACAGGGTTTTCACTCCAAATCGGGAAGGCCATGAAGCTTAATGCTTTGAAAGAGAAAGGCAGGGCAAGGATTGTGAGAGGTCTAGAGAGAGAGATAGCGTGAGGTACTGCAGTGCAAGAAGAAGTGTGATGAGAAGTATAAGAGAGAGACTTTCTAAAGTTAAAATACCTTTTTAGAGGGAGAGAAAGAGAGTATAGCATGAGAGAGAGAGCTTTTAAAATGTTAACACCTTTTATAAAAGGCGTCTTAACATAAACGTGGTTTGTTAGGTTGCCACGTAAGGTGGTAAACATCTCGTTTAAAATAAAACATAGTGCAAAGGAAGTGTAGACCATAAGGTCTACACTATAAAAGTAGACTAGCACCAATTTAAACAAAAATTAATACCAATTGGTTGGAAATATTTTGTTAAAGCACAGCATTACCAAAGCTTGTAATCTAGGCCTGCTAGTTGTAAGCATTTTATTTTATTTTATTTATTTATTTATTTATTGTTTATATTTATCAACAATTTTAATATTATGTTTTAATTTCACAAATTTTAAGGTCGTCACATTCTCCCTCCCTTAAAGAAATTTAGTCCTCTAAATTTTTGTACCTATGGGTTATGGGCCCACCACGACTTCGCTGCGCCATGGCTATGGCACATATACCCTTGTTCAAATATCTTCCATATTCTCCTGCCAAATTCTCTTAATAAGAAAACGTTGTCACCTCGTATACTTATTAGCAAACTTTTATTTCTCTAGGATACAATATCTGAGAGTCACTTGTTCTACTGATGCTCAACTTTTGATATTCAGATTTCCTTTCTTGCCTCATTCTTGACCATATGTAGATTAAACCTGGCCAATTTAGTAAATTTAATTTCATATTGTGCTACCTTTCTGTTTCCTTGGACTAATTCCAGGAATTCCATTTATTTTTTGTCTCGAATAAAATCTGGGAAGTACTTTTCATTAAATGTCTCTAGAAATACCTCCCAAATCAAGGGTATATTTTCTTGGACTAATACTCCTTTTGTCATTCGCCACCAATGTTGTGCTTCACCTTCTAATATAAAAATTGTCAAGGCCACCTTCTTATCATCAAGGCATTCTATTACTTCGAATATTTTCTCCAATTGCATAATCCATCCCTCGGCTTCTAGTGGGTCTACAGCACCCTTAAAAGAAGGTGGGTTCAGTTTCATAAATTGTTCGATATTACACCCACCATTTCCCGTAATTGACTGTCTAGGTGGATTGTTGTTCTCCATCTGATGTTGTATTAAAGCAACCATATTTTCCAAGGCTTTATGAATTCCTTCCATATTAGCTTCAACCATTCAAGATTTTGACCTCGTACCGGTCTATACATACAATAAATATGACTTAAAGTACATTCTTTTCAAATTTCATAGGAATCTTAAACCTATTGCTCTGATACCATTTTGTCACACCCCAAGTTTACTAACATTCTTGAGGTCCGATAGACTATTCTTATATTATCTATATATATAACAAATTTAAAATTTCTACTACTATATTCGCACTAAAACATATTTTTCCATTTCTTTTAATCTGTAATAAGTCTACCCACAACTGATATTAACATGAAGGGCTAGATATATACATCTCTTGATAGAACAAAAATTACAATGGTGTATTTGATCAAAAGTTACAAGGGGAATGTCAATCATGCCTATAAATTCTTCAAATATGCTCCTGCTGCATTCGAACTACGAGGTTGTAATTACCCTGAAAAATATTTACTATAATTTGATGAGTTTGGCTACTCAGCAAGTGATCATCATGGTCCTAAAAAATAATCATAGTTGGAAGATATAAACATTTTCTGAAGAATGTATGTTAAAAACCATTTGAGGAAGAATTGCGAGCAAAAGCATTTATAGGTAACAACCACACTTTCACAAATACACAGTTAAACATAATCCAAATGATTGAAATGCAAATAAACATTTTAACAAAAATGCATAATTCAAAGGATTTCATAAAATACTCTACCGTCTTCTCAAGTAGGTCACTTACATACTCCATCAGCGTCCTAATGGGTCCAAACAATCCCTGCAAGTCCAAACATACCTCACCGGCGTACTTGATGAGTCCAAATAGCCCCTACCGGATAGGTCTAAACAATCCCTGCAGGTCTAAACATATCTCACCGGCGTCTCGGATGAGTCCAAATAGTCCCTAACAATCTCTGCAGGTTCGATCATACCTCACTGGCGTCCCGAATGAGTCCAAATAGTCCCCACCGATATAACCGGATAGGTCCTAACGATCACTGCAGGTCCACTTATACTCAAATTATCTCTGAAACTCTTTAAACATCATAACGCAACAATATCATATATGCGAAGTATCATTGAAAACATTAACATGAATTCACTTAAAGCAATTTAATAACAATCACTTCCATTGAAATATCTGTAAGTAACCAGTCAAACATTTTGGGCAATAATTCTAGAAAGGTTGAGACATTCTTCAAATGTAACATGATAAATAATCTATTATTAATAGAAGAACTCTCATAAAAATCCATAGGTAAATACGGAATTCTCAACTGTTTAATAACCTTAACAATAAATAGACATATCACAAATCATGTTACATAAACATGTAAAACTTATAACACAAAATTCCAAAATTTTAACCAACTGTTTTTCAAGAAAAGTAAGGCCACTTGCACATAATACTTACAATATCAAAATTCATACTGATAAACAGAAATACGAAAACAACTGTTTTTAAATAACTATTTTATAGGAAATTATGATCGCTCACACATAAAACTTGATAGACGAAAATAACACAATTGTATTAAAAGCAAACTACTTTTCCAAAGAATGAGATCACTTACTTATGTGTCACTTTGAGAAGAGGAATTGTAGAGACCATTTTCATTTTTAGAGTCTTTACTCTGTTTTTGAAACCATAGGTAGCAGTTTGCGGCCCCTTGGCATTACTGGGACTAGGCACAGTGCATAACCAAGAAGAAGACAAGATGATAGATTTGCCACTAATGGAACCACAAAAAACGATACATTCACTCTTAAAGCTACTCTGACTATCCAATAACAAATCTTCTTGAAATCTGGAAAAAAAAAAGCAAAATTGTTCTCATGGCTGAAACCCAATGGCAGCCATGAGTAGTGTATTCAATGGATAGCTTCATTATTCTCTGTGACCGAACTATTTACAGGGTTTTCACTCCAAATTGGGAAGGCCATGAAGCTTAATTCTTTGAAAGAGAAAGGCAGGGCAAGGATTGTGAGAGATCTAGAGAGAGAGATAGCGTGAGGTACCGCAGTACAAGCAAGAGTGTGATGAGAAGTATAAGAAGGAGACTTTCTAAAGTTAAAATACCTTTTTAGAGGGAGAGAGAGAGAGTATAACATGAGAGAGAGAGCTTTTAAAATGTTAACACCTTTTATAAAAGGCGTCTTAACTACATGAACGTGGTTTGTTAGGTTGCCACGTAAGGTGGTAAACATCTCGTTTAAAATAAAACATAGTGCAAAGGAAGTGTAGACCATAAGGTCTACACTATAAAAGTAGACTAGCACCAATTTAAACAAAAAATAATACCAATTGGTTGGAAATATTTTGTTAAAGCACAGCATTACCAAAGCTTGTAATCTAGGCCTGCTAGTTGTAAGCATTTTATTTTATTTTATTTATTTATTTATTTATTGTTTATATTTATCAACAATTTTAATATTATGTTTTAATTTCACAAATTTTAAGGTCGTCACACTTGCCTTGCCTCTCTGGCTCGCTCTTCCCTTCTTACAAGGGAATGGAGAAGCCCTACCTTCCCTCTCGCCCTTACAACTGGAGAAAGCATTGTCCTCCCTCTCGCCCTTCCCTTTCCAGACTTTCCCTTAAAAGGGCCAGTTACAGTCCTCCCTCTCACCCTTCCCCTTCCGGACTTTCCCTTATAAGGGCTAGTTACAAGTCCCTCTCGCCCTTCCCCGTCCAGACTTTCCCCTCGCCCTTCTCCTTCCAGACTTTCCCTTCCCCTTCCAGACTTTCCCCTCGCCCTTCTCCTTCCAGACTGTTCCCTAGAAGTGAGGAGTTACAACTGAATGGAGATGCCCTCCCCCTCTTCCCCTTTTCCCTCTCCCTTCTCCTCCCAAACTTTCCCTTCTTCTTCCAGACTTTCCCCTCGCCCTTCTCCTTCCAGACTTTTCCCTTGAATTGAGGAGTTACAACGGTATGGAGAAGCCATGTCCTCCCTCTCCCTCTTCTCCTTTTCCCCCAATCCCCTAGAAGGTGCCTATTGCTTCTCCCTATCCCTTAGAAGTATCCCCTTCCAGACTTCCCAGGGGACTTCCCCTAGAAGGTGCATGCTTCCCCTATCCCTTAGAAGTATCGCCTTCCCCTATCCCCTAGAAGTATCCCCTTCCAGACATTCCCTGTCCCCTAGAAGGTGCCTACTGCTTCCCCTATCCCCTAGAAGTATCCCCTTCCAGACTTTCTCTTTCGCCTAGAAAGTAGACTTTCTCTTTCCCCTAGAAAGTGCCTATTGCTTCCCCTACCCCTATCCCCTAGAAGTATCCCCTTCCTCTATCCCCTAGAAGTATCCCCCTCCAGACTTTCCCTTTCCCTTAGAAGGTGCATACTGCTTCCCCTATCCCCTAGAAGTATCACATTCCAGACTTTTCCTTTCCCCTAAGGAGTGCCTACTGCTTCCCCTATCCCCTAGAAGTATCAATGTGCCTACTGCTTCCCCCTATCCCCTAGAAGTATCCCATAGAAGTGCTCCCTTCTCTTCTAGAAGGTGCCCATTACGGACTCCCTTTTCTTCCCCCTATCCCTCCCCCTATCCTCTGAAAGGTGCCTAATGCTTCCCCCTATCCCCTAGAAGGTGCTTAGTGCTCCCCTTATTGACTCTCTCCTCTTCCTCCTAGAAGGTGAAGATTACTAACTCCCTTCTTTTCTTCTTGGGCCAATGGGCTCAATTACCATTATTGACTCCCTTCTCTTCCTTCCTTCTTTCCTCTTGGGCCCAGGGGCCCAATTACCATTACTGACTCCATTGTCTTCCTTCCTTCTAGGCCCAGGGGCCCAATTATCATTACTGACTCCCTTCTCTTCCTCCTATTCCTCCTAGAAGGGGCCCAGGGACCTAATTACAATTACTGACTCCCTTCTCTTGGGCCCAGGGGCCCAATTACTTCAACTGAATGGATGAGTCATGTCCTCCCTTCCTGCCCTCCCCTCCCCTCCCCTACCCTACCCTATCGCTCTTTCCCTCCCGAGACTTCCCACCCTATCCTCCCTCCCTCTCGCCTGTCCCCAAGACTTCCCTGAGCCCTCCCCTAGCCCTCCCTCTCGCCTGTCCCGAGACTTCCCCGAGCCCTCCCTCTCCCCTTCCCCCTTCCAGACTTCCCCGATACTTCCCCTATGCCCTCCCCCTGTCCCGAGACTTCCCCGAGCCCTCCCTCTCCCCTTCCCCCCTTCCAGACTTCCCCGATACTTCTCCTATGCCCTTCCCCTTCTAGACTAACCTGATACTTCCACTATGCCCTTCCCTCGAGACTTCGCCTAAGTCGAAGTGAAAGCGGACGTGCGGACATTCGCCCTGCCCTCCCTCTCGCCCTTCACCCTTCCAGACTCCCCTGAGACTTCCCCTAAGTAGAAGTCCCCTAACTATAACCCTTCCAGACTACCCTGAGACTTCCCCTAAGTAGAAGTCCCCTAACTATAACCCTTCCAGACTACCTTGAGACTTCCCCTAAGTAGAAGTCCCCTGAGTAGAACTCGAAGAGGACGTTCTCCCTGCTCTCGCTCTTGCCCTTCCCCTTTCCAAACTTCCTTGCCCTTCCCCCTTCCAGACTTTCTTCTGGACTTACCCAAGACTTCCCCTAAGTCGAAGTCAAAGCGAACGTGGACGTTTGCATATGCAAATGCACGTCCACATTTGCATCCGTGGACGCATGTCCACATCTGCATCCGCGAACGCATGTCTACATAGACGTGGATATCCGCAGCTGCATTCACGGATGTCCACGTCTGCGAAAATCAAATTCGAAGTGGAGGTGGACGTGGACGTCCGCATTTGCATCCGCGTATTTGTGGATGCACGTCCATGTAAACATGTTTACATGGACAACATCCGTATTTACATCCGCGGACGCCTAGGTCCATATCCACGTCTAGTTATTGTCTAGTTATTTCAACTAAATAGAGGAGCCATGCCCTCCCTGTCACCCTTCCTCTTGCAGACTTTCCCTAGAAGGGCCTAGTTACTTCCCTCTCGCCCTTCCCCTTTCCCCTTCTAGACTTCCCATTTCTAGACTTCTCCTTAGAAGGGCCCTCTGGTCCTTTCCTCTTGAAACCACGACTTCTTCTATCCAACTTATTCAACTTTTAAACCTAATCCTCTTGAAACCACGACTTCTTCTATCCAACTTATTCAACTTTTAAACCTAATGGTGTCTTCTATCTATAAAGACTTCCTATTTCCTAGAAGGGTCCTCTCGCCCTTTCCCTTGAAACCAAGGCTTCTTCTATCCAACTTATTCAACTTTCCAACTTATTCAACTTTTAAAGTTAATGGCGTCTTCTATCTATAAAGACTTCCCATTTCCTAGAAGGGCCCTCACGCCCTTTCGCTTTTGAAACCACGACTTCTTCTATCCAACTTATTCAACTTTTAAACCTAATGACGTCTTCTGTCTATAAAGACTTCCTATTTCCAGACTTTCCCTAGCTCCATCCAACTTATTCTAACTTTTAATCGTATGGCGTCTTCTATTATTTTCAGACTTCCCCTAGTTCCATCCAACTTTTAAACCTAATGTCGTCTTCTATCTATAGTTCCATCCAACTTATTCAACTTTTAAACCTAATGGCATCTTCTATTATCTACAGACTTCCCCTAGTTCCATCCAACTTTTAAACCTGATGTCCTCTTCTATCTATAAAGACGATAAAGTCTTCCCATTTCCAGAGACTTCCCCTGGTTCTATCCAACCTATCCAACTTTTAAATGACCTCCCATTTCTAGAGACTTCCCCCTAGTTCCATCCAATCTATAAAACTTTTAAACCTTCCCCCTAGTTCCATCCAACCTATCAAACTTTTAAACCTTCCCCCTAGTTCCATCCAACCTATCAAACTTTTAAACCTTCCCCCTAGTTCCATCCAACCTATCAAACTTTTAAACCTTCCCCCTAGTTCCATCCAACCTATCAAACTTTTAAACCTAATGGTGTCTTCTATCTATAAAGACTTCCCATTTCCAACTTTTAAAGTTTTAAACCTAATGACGTCTTCTATCTATAAGGACTTCCCATTTCCAGACTTCCCTCTATCCATCTTTTAAACCTTTAAACCTTTAAACTTAATGGTGTCTTCTATCTATAAAGACTTCCCATTTCCAACTTTTAAACCTTTAAACATAATGGGGTCTTCTATCTATTCCCCTAAAAGGGCCTTCTCGCCCTTTCGGTCTTGAAACCACGACTTCTTCTATCTAACTTATCAACTTTTAAATCGAATGGCGTCTTCTATCTATAAACCGAACCCTAATGTCTGATGTTAACTTTTAAATCTAATGGCGTCTTCTATCTATAAACCGAACCCTAATGGCATCTGATGCTAATCTTTCGCTCTCTGACTCTTTATAAGGGTTTTCTCTCAAACAACATCTCAAGGAGAAAAACCCTCTTCAAACTATCATTTTTCCTTCTTGTCTCTATATGGCTATGAGCCCAGCTTGAAGAAACCAAGAAATAAGTTGCAGATTCTAGAAAGATAAGGATGAAAATGCCCTGGACTTGCAGAGAAGCCTAGAGAAATTCTAGAAAGATAAGGATGAAATGCTTGGAAGAGATACTCCAGAGCTAAAGGACCAAGAAATAAGTTGTAGAGAAGCCTGAAAACCCAGAAGATAAATTCTAGAAAAATGAGGATGAAACTACCTTGGAAGAGAGACAAAATGAGGATGAAAATACCCTGGAAGAGAGACTAAAGGACGAAGAAATAAGTTGCAGAGAAGCCTAAAAACCCCATAAGAAGATTCTAAAAAGATAAGGCTGAAAATGCCCAGCCTGAGGAAACCAAAAAATAAGTTGCAAAGAAGCCTGAAAATCTGAGGAGATATTCTAGAAAGATGACGATGAAAATTCCCTAGAAGAGAGACACCAGCACTAAAGGACCAAGAAATAAGTTGCAGAAAAGCCTGAAAACCCAGAAGAGAAATTCTAAAAAGATGAGGTAGAAAATGCCCTGGAAGAGAGACTCCAGTACTAAAGGAAATAAATTACCCTATAAGAGATTTTGAGAGAGAAAATGGTCGTTATCTTCCTTCTTCTTTCTGCTCTCCTTAGACCCTAATTCCTTTTTCTCTCTTCTTCTTACTTTTCTTCCTTCTTCTCTTTATAAACCCTAAACAAGCTTTCTATGCTTCCCCTACAGTATAGAAGTTTTATCCTCCCCCTTATCTAACCATCCATTCTAAATGGAGGGTTAAGATTGCCCTAATCACAATGTTACGTCTCTACACTATTTTATTTTTAAATTTTTTCTATAAATTATTTTGACACCAAAGTTTGAATGTCCATTCCTCTATTAAACTCGCACTAGCAAAAAATATAGAAAAAAAATTTTCAATAAAATAAAATGACCAAATTACCTTTGAAGATTTTAAGGGGTATTTTGGTCCTTATATTTTATTGAAAAATTATTTTTAATATTTTTTATAAGTTCTCCCAATGAGCAGATAGCATGTACCAAATTTCATATTCATACAATTTGTATAAAAAAAATTAAAAATAAAATACTTTGAGACGTCAGATTTAAGATCAAACGGTGAGTGGCTCTCTTGATCAAAATTGGACGGCTGGATGGTAGGGGGAGGATAAAACTTCTATATTGTAGGAGAAGCATAGAAACCTTTCCCATTTCTCTCAGCCTCTTTCCAATTAAATAAATTTATAAAACTAACCATAGTTATGGAGTGACCATAGTCATCATATTATAGTTTGTCACCACACTATACTTAAATCATTGTTATGACTTATGAGAAAACAAAAATCGTATATTGTTTTTGGAACCTTGCTGAGTATGTGTGATATTTAAGTATTTAATAAATAAATTTACATAGTATATTTGTCAACATACCATAGTAGGTGTGGTGCTTCTTAAAGTATTTAATAGGTAGATTTATATGGTATATTTTTTTGGTATATACTAGTTATATTGGATGAGAGTCATGAGGCATATAAATTAATTGACTTAGATATATTAATCTAGTACGGTTTTTATGAATGAATTAGTTATTGATGGCTTTGACATAATTTTTATTTTTTAGAATTTCAAAAAAAATTCTAAACAACGATTTTTTTAGCCTAATCCGATATATTAGTGATATCTTTATATGAAGTATTTTTGTTGATCCGTATTTTTTACCCAATTTTTTCATTCGATTTTTTAAAATAAAAACGATTTATTTTCAATTTTATAGTGAGCCAATTTATTGATAGTTCCCAACTTGCTTACTATGGATCCACTAAAGTGGGTCATTTCACCATGTATTTGAGGTTTGACCAATTAGACCCATAGACAAAGCTTCCATTAAACATAATGAATCTTCCCCACCTAATAGAGAGATAGACCAATTTTCTTTATACTTTTATGGAGAGAGAGAGAGAGAAAAAAAAACCGATTGTATTAACCATTTCTTCAACGCTTTTCTAGAGAGAGACCAATTGTATTAACCATTCTTCAACACTTTTCCAGAGAGAGACCAATTGTATCAACCGTTTCTTCAACATTTTTACACCAATTGTATTAACCATTTGTTCAACACTTTTCTCTTACAGCAGTTGAATATTTATAAATTATGTCTCAAGCCAAGTGTCATTATTTGTTTCCCAGTAAAGAATACTTACACATTAAAACACACTTTTACGACTTTTCTTTTTGTTTTTTGGGGGTGAATACACTTTGATGACTTTCTTAAGAAGACTGAAAGAAATAAATTAGATTATTCACTTGAGATAATTCTTGCAAGTAAAACCAAAGACCAGGAAACTCTCCTTAATCGTACAATCTCTCTTGTTCCTCTTGTTCAGCTGCATGTAATGATGTAATGGATGGTGATCTTGAAGTGGGGTCCACCCAATCGTGTTCATATCAATGTTGAATTTGAATAACCACGCTTCAATAATTAGAGGACGTTTGTGCCATTTTTTCAAGGAAGAAAACAGGAGCATGTTTTCCATGCAGTGCATGCCACTCAGTATAAGGTACGGGTAGAGTTTGTTGAAGCGTCTATTCATGTTAGGGGTGGCAGTCGAGTCGTCTCGCCCCGCCGACCCAGTGGGTCTAACTGAACTTAGTCGGGTCTAGGTATAGTTTTTGGACCCGGCAAGTAGGGTACAAGGTATTGGTCCAGATCGCTTGGACCCAATCTCGATCGGTCCGGATTTCTTGGACCCGATCTAGGGCGGTTCAGGTCTGTCTTGGGCCCTATTGTATCATGTCCAGGTTTGCGTCAGGGTTGGCTTGACCAATATAAAATATACAAAATATATATTATACAATATGTAGAGGGTGAGAGGGTCCGTTAAACATATTTTAAATTTCAGATCATTCCGATTTATACAAAGAAAATGAAAAATGAAACACTACTGGACAATCGTGACCGTGCGATGAGCTTTGGACGGTGATGAGGATAGGCGAAATCACTGTTCATTTTCGCCGATAGGCGTTGGGAAGACTTTTTCATATTTAATAATTTACTAAATAAAAACGACAAAAATTTACAAAATAAAAATCGAATAACTCAAATATAAAAAAGTCACTAATGCTACATCAAATATTAAAAATAAATAACCAAATATTTAGAAAAGAGGCAACACAGTTGACAAAGAAATTCACTTCATTACCCTTTTTAATCTTATAGGACAACTAAGGACTAATAATGTAGGGAAAAAAAAATTCCTAGGATGCTTGAGTTATTGATAGTTTATTAAGTTAATAAAAATGTCAATGAACTCAAACGAGGTCAATAATCCAAAGCCAAACTAAGGGGCGGGGGGACCAAAATTGAAAAACAAACGAATCAAAACCCAATGTTCACAAATGTCAACAAATCCAAAGCCAAAAAATTAAATAAACTAATCTTTCAAAACTCAATAGAACTTGGCTCAAATCGATGGTCTTTGGTTGATGAAAGGCCTATTTTACCATCACTGTGAGTTTCAAAAACTAATGGCCTTTCTAAATTTCAATTTTGCAATAAATTGAAAGTACCTAAAAAATTTCCAATCTTGGAAAAATCTCACAAATCTAATGGTTTTTTATGTATTTTTTCTGTAAATACACATGTACAATAGTTTTGGGCCGATAGAATATCCCTAAAACCCTTTCTCCTTTGAAAGAGCAGCTAGCCTATGCAGCAAAGCACCAGGTGAGCGCCTTATGACATGGCCGGATTCGGCACCTGCCTAGGTCAATTCAAGGAGGGGCTCATGACATGGCCGGATTAGGCACCTGCCTAGGTCAATTCAAGGAGGGGCTCACCACCTTAATTCAAGTTGTGGAGGGGCTCACCACCTTAATTCAAGTTGTGGAGGGGCTCATCCGCGAAGGCGGGCCGGATTAGGCACCTGCCTAGTTCAATTCAAGGAGGGGCTCACCACCTTAATTCAAGTTGTGGAGGGGCTCATCGGCGAAGGCGGTGACGCACAATGTATGACATACCATCCAAAGATTCCCACAACCCAATTCATCAGCCATTAAAAAAAAATCCAAAATCCATAAACCTTAGCAATACCTCTCCAAGGATAAGTAAACTAGCTCAATAGCTTACCCTAACCACATATCTATTCCCTATGACCTTCAAACTTAAGCTTTAACCTAGTGTTGCCTAGTTAAACCCTAAAATCCATCTCATTCAAGTCCTAGAGATCCTCTAATTGAACCTATATTCCAGCAAGATATTCCCACTCCCTTCAACCAAAACTTAATATTTATTTATTCATATAAAAAACCTTTCCCCATAGATAGATGCAAGGAAGAGACGAGATTAGTATAACACCAAAGATAAAGAAAATAATTATGAATTGAGAAAGAGTCACCCCAAACTGCAACCCAGGTGCAGGATTTTCAACAGTTCACTTTTATGGGCAAATGGCAAGCATACAAGTCAAAAAATGAAACGACAAACTAATAGTCTCTCCGCCGGACGTGAAACATCATGCACATGTAAGGGAGATGGTTGCCAATTTTTCTAAGTTCAAATGCTAAAAGAAAAACTCCTGCTACAGTTCACATTTGCCTCCGAGTGTGATGACTCTTTAGGTGATTCATCCAAAGTTCAATAGGCATCCCTATTTGCGGTCCAACATGTAGTAAACTTGCAAGGTTTGCATAACTGGTTAGAGATTTCATCTTACTATTACACCAAATATAAGATTGTTGCATCTTAAGATTACCAAATTTGATATTGCATATGCAATCCATTAGTTGCACCATAATCATATGGTTATGTTTTCAAAATAAAATCCTCCTTCAATTGTAACCATCTGATAATCAAATACCTCACCATGTCACTATGCATGGCTCCTCTCCATTCATTGACATCATTGGTGCACCTTTTTATGCGCATAAAAATTGAGCCTAGTTGCTGTATGAGATGTAGGATACTGTAGGTGCTTGTGCTTTTTGGATCTTCAATGGTGTTGGGGATAATTTATAATATCTAAATAGAGGGGAGAGGCGTGGTTCAGGGGAATTTATGTCCATCTAAAGGAATTTTTTTTATAATTAGTGGGTGCCAAGTTCCTTTTCAATCTCTAACACCCTTTTTTTTTTTTTTTTTTGAGATAAAGTTCAAAGATATTATTAATCTAGAACGAGTTTACAGAACCCAAAATAATGGCTTCAGAAAGACTAGAACCTCCTTTGGCCAAAGAATCAGCTAGCACATTAGCCTCCCTATACACATGAACAAGAGAGACAGATAAGGAGGAGGCAAGATCTCTCAAGGAAGTTTCTGATCCCCTCTACACCATTTCACAACATTAAGGCAATCTCCTTTAATAATATAAGAAGTCCCCAAATTTCTCTCCACAAGGGAACGAAGACACCAAAGAGAAGAGCAAATATCTATGCTTAATTCGCAGTCCACACCCCAAGTGGCCCTCCATAGGAGAAGAACCCCTCCAAAACCAGCAAGACCCGGGTTACCCCTCCAAAACCAGCAAGACCCGGGTTTCCCAATGAGCTACCATCAAAGTTGAGTTTATAAACCCCCAAAGGTGGGACCATCCATCTGCCTTTGGGCCTACACTTTTGGAAACCCAAATGGAAAAGGTTAAAATGATTACATCTCTCATCTACTTCAGAAATAGTTTGTCCACAACTCGTAACAGAGAGGTATAACCAGATAGAATGCAAGATTTTCTCCAAAACTTTTCCAACAGGCAAAGAGATACCTTCAAACATTCTTCTATTTCTCTCTCTTCAGATCTCCCACATAATGACACCTCTAGAGATTTGCCATACAACACTCCCAGTCCTTGGTAAAGTAACTGAAAGATTATGAAGAACCCCAATCATGGATGGTGGCATTACCAATGCAGCCCCAAGCTTGTTAAAAAACCACCTCCAGATGCAACTGATAAAAGGACAATGGAGAAAGAGATGATCACCAGTCTTTTCATCTTCCTAGTACACGAGACATATATTAGGTAAAATTTTCCCTTTTTTAATCAGTTTATCAACCATGAGAACTCTGTTTTGAACCGTCAACCAAACAAAACCTTGCACTTTGAGAGGTAGGGGTCATTTCCACAAGATAGCTATTTTAGGCATATACTATCGCACCCTATCATGGTAGAGTAACTGATACATAGATTTAGCTTAATAAATATCATTTTTGTCAATCTCCCAAACTACCTCATCAGAAGCATTATGCGGGACATAAACATCTGTCAATAGTCTATGAAGATTAGCAAACTAAGAGAAAACCAATCAAAAACCTTGTTATAAGGCATAGTAATATTCCACTCAACATTGCTACCCCTGCGAACAAAAAGCTTGGCAATAGTGGCTTCTTGATTAATCATCGAATGATAAATCAAATGAAAACTTAATTTCAATGGGCAGTCCCCCGACCATTTATGATGCCAAAAGGAGATATTGCAGCCATTACCCACACACCACCGAATATCACATGTATAAAGCCTTTACACGAATGGATAGCCCTCCAGCTCACTGACAAGCCCCTTACTCTATTCCTATTCCCCACCCACATACCAAACCTATCAGTTCCATACTTTGAAGCATCACTTCGTACCAAAGGTGGTCTTTAAGAGTAAGACATCTCTAACACCATTTATAAAGCAGAGATTGATTAACCAGTTTGATTTTCCTAATCCCAAACCCCTTTTCCTTTTTAGGTGTATACACTCTATCCCAGCGAAAGAGATGAAACTTCTTCTTCTCCACATAGAACCCCCACAGAAAGTTTCTCATTATAGTCTCTATTTTCTTTGCTATCGAAGCAGAGATTTGTGTAATAGACATCTGATAAATAAGCAAGTTTAACAAGCATGCCTTAATGAGCGTAATCCTCCCCCCAAAAGATAAATACTTAAATTTCTACAAATCTAGCTTAACTTGGATACGTTGCAAAATTTCATCCCAAACTGCAATAGGGAGACGACTATATAAAATTGGCATACCCAAGAGGTAATAGGGAAAAATTTAATCTTACAACCAAACTCCTGTGCAAAAGAGGAAACCTCCGCATCAGGGCAATTTACACCCACCATACCTGTTTTCCCAAAATTAACCTTTAAACCCAATGCAACTTCACAGCACTTTAAAAAAAAAAAAAAATTTGCAACCTCGCCTGCTGTGCTTCACAAAAAAGAAGGGTATCATCAGCATATTGCAAGTGTGAAACACACGGTCCCCCATTGGGCATTTGAAAGCCTGCAAAGTGACCATTCCTCATTTTATTGGTAAGTATCAAACTGAAGCATTCCGCATATATAGTAAAAAGAAAAAAAGAAAGAGGATCCCCTTGACGTAGCCCCCGGGTGGCCTTAAAAAATCCCATCGAGCTCCCTTTATAAAGAATTGAAAAGTGAGCTGAAGACAAACAACCCAGAATCCATTGCCGCTACTTTTCACTGAAACCCATATTTTTCAACCAAACATGTCATTTCACCCTATCATAAGCCTTCTTCATATCCAATTTAATAACCACCCGCAGATTCCCATCAAGGATCTGAGAGTGAATGCACTCCTGTGCAATCAGAACACTATCAGATATCATTCTGTCCTTAATAAAAGTTGATTGCGGGCCAGAAATAATAACAGGTAAAATCTCCTTTAGTCGCTCAACCAAGACCTTAGTCACAATTTTGTATAGACTCATAAGAAGGGTAATTAGTTTAATATCCCCCAATGCAGCAATCATAGATTTTTTTGGGATCAAAACAGTAAAAGTAGAGTTAACCCCTTTAAAAAAGTTTCCACTTCGCAAGAATCTTCTGGTCATTTCCAATAGCTCAGAACTAATCAAATTCCAAAATTGGCAAAAAACGATAGAGGGAAGCCATCATGACCAGGTGCCTTATCACTAGGTAAAGCGAAAACTACCTTTTTTAACTCTTTCAAAGAAACATCTCTATCCAGGATAGAACTCAGGTGAGGCGGTAAAACTTTGAAGCCTACTCGGCTTAGTCTAGGGGTACAACTCAC
Organism: Amborella trichopoda; assembly: GCF_054954075.1. Taxonomy (NCBI): domain Eukaryota; kingdom Viridiplantae; phylum Streptophyta; class Magnoliopsida; order Amborellales; family Amborellaceae; genus Amborella; species Amborella trichopoda. The sequence continues at coordinate 5,222,753 of NC_142342.1, read as the reverse complement.
TTCTGAGGTAAAAGCACAGTGAAAGTAGTTAATAATAGCATGACTCATACCCTCACCATCATCCGCGTCAACACCATCAATCACCAGGCCAGAAATATCATTTTGGTGCCTCCTGGCATTTGCAATAGCATTAAAGAATTTTACATTCATATCCCCCTCTTTTAGCCATTTGACCCTGGACCTCTGTTTCCAATACACCTCTTCCACCCTCCTAAGCTCTTATAACTTATTCAACTTGGCACTTCTCTTCCCAGCCATCTCTATAGTCCAAGATCCCGTTTGTTGCATTACTTGGTCAGTGGTCTCAATAGAAAGCAACACTTCATCAACTTTCCTTTTTATTGAATAGTGTTTCTCTATTTCCCAATACATAAGCTTATGCTAAATATTGAACAATTTCTTATGGAGTTGAAAATAAAGACACCCACTGACAATCGTATTCTTCCACGTGCTTTTGATAAGGTCTAGAACATCCGTTTCTTTTAACCATCCAATTTCAAAACGAAAAGGTTTAGTACCTCCCAAAAAAACCTTAGAGTTTAACAAAATCGAAGTATGGTTCAAAAAGAGCCTGGGGAGTGCTTTAACAGAGGCTACAAAGAAAAATTCAGACCATTCAGGGGAAACCAGGAACCTATCTAGTTTAGACATGGAGGAAGTCGCACTCCCATTAGATCAAGTGAATTTCGCCCTGCAATTGGAAGGTCAATGAAGGCATGCAATTCAATGAATCTATTAAATAGACGCATTGACGAAGTAATCGCTACCCCAGTAAAGCATTCATCCTGCCAACGGGTAAAATTAAAATCCCCCTCCCCAATACAAATAGGATAAAAAAATTGAGAAAGGACTTCAGTCATTTTCTCTATAAAACAAAATTTCTGAGCAGAACTATGTGGACCATAGACATTCACCCTATTGAAACTCAGCTTCAAGACCCACAAAGCCAACAACCAATAAAAAATCTTTTTTGACAACACAAAAAGAAAGCAAAACCGTAGGATCCCAAATCAACCAAATACCACCAGGCTGACCCACTGAATCAATGCCCACAAAATCTACTGCTCCATGTTCCAGATTTCCCTAACCCCAGAAAGAGTAAGCTTGAAAGTTTGGTTTCTTGCAAAATAAGAGCAGTAGGTTTATACTTACTAACCAAAAATAGAACGTCTTTTTTTGCGTTTGGGGTCACCCAGACCTCTAACATTCCAAGAAAGTAATAACATTAAAGAGATTTGGGATGGGAAGAACCTGAACTATCCTCCCTTGGTCCAAAGTAGACTTCTTCGAGCAGCATCGCCTCCTCTATGGTCACATTATCAGCATCATCCTCTGAGGAAGAAGAAGTGGTGACGATATCATTAATTTGAACATCTCTGATCACTACTCCAGCCGTCGTATCCTGCTTCCCTTTCGCTAACAATCTAGCAGATGAGCGAGTACCTTTAACAGGGCTTTTACCTTTTTTCTTCTTCGCACCCTTCCCCTTAACAGGGGTAAGAGTCTCAGCATCTCCACCGAACATCAATGAATTGGACTTCTGATTTTCACCGCTAGTGGGAGTCAATTTTCCAACCCTGATTTTCTCTATGGTATTATTAAAAACTACCCCAATGGGTAAATCAAAGTCCATGCCACTGTCATGAACTATCGACCCCACTAACTTCTTTGCTTGATCAACTCTACCATCCACCGCAGAAGCCAAGTCCATCTCCTGCGGCTCTCCATCTTGATTCTCCTCCGGCACTGAACCAAGCACTATCTTAGAGAGATGCAGAAGTAGGGGACATTCCTCATGAATCACAGAGAGTGGGGCCACGTCCACTACCTCCATTCTCGACACCAACTCATGCTCTTCTTCCTGAGGCACAACAGCATTCTCTAGTAAGTTCAACACATGGTCTTCAACATCACGATCCTCCGCCATAGCAAGTGGTTCAACATCATCTATAACCACCAAAGCTAGCGCGTTAACCAACATAGGATCGAAAGGCAACCTCTTCATAGCTCGGGTCTTCCTTGTCACACGTCGATGCCACAGAGGATACATGGTGGCCAAAATCGCAAGTATCAGCTGGATAACTATCACCTTCTTCTGCATCTCCCACTGTGAAGCCAAAGATTTGAGATGTTGGAGGAGCACATTCTTTGAACTTAAGAGATGAGAGGCAAACCTCTCATAATCGACCGCCTTCACCTCCGTGAACCAATCGCCCCCTTCTTAGCATTGTCAGGGAGCTCCAGGTATCTAACCACTGTGGATTGCGTCCATCCCAAGGAAAATTGCTTGTTTAGGCAGCTCGATAAAACTCCCATACCTACACTTTCATCATTTTTGAAAACTTCCCTAGAAACTTGCGAACGTATCTTTGATGGATCCTCGGTCACTTTTGTTGGTCCCACGACATGGTCAATAACGAATTGTTCCAAGCCCGTCATATTATTCGTAAAACACCCCACAGGCACCCAATGCTTACGAATTTCCAAAATTTGAAATTTCCTCTGCGACTTACCAAAATTGCGATGACCTACCCATGGCTAGCTGAAATTCCAATTTTTTGGCCTAGGCTTACGGTGGTGTATGACCTCCTTCCACCCAGAGTTTCCATCAGGGTCATTGTCAACCTTCTGTAGTCCTTAATGAAAAAAGCCTCTGTCAACAGTTTCTTGCATCACAGAAATGGAGAAAAATTCTTGACCCACTCACAAGATCAATATTTTAAGAATGTGTGCACCTTCCAATTTCCAAATGCGAACTCTTACATATCTAAGATCAGCCCCAGTGAAAGCAGACTTGTCAACATCACATAACTCACCACATTTGTTAGCGAGTTTACGAAAAGTTTGTAACGACCAAGCATGGGCAGGAACACCCAATAGTCTGATCCACAAACTATATTTTTGTTGGTATGATTGATGAGAATCCGGCCTCCAAGGGTCAAGGGTCAAGAGATAACAGTTTCCCTCTAATACACACAAAACGATTCTTCAAAGCTTCAACAGAGTCCATCTTAAAGAGAAGGAGAAAGATGATCTTGTTTTCTCCCATAACTTTAACTTTTGGAGCATACGACAATCTCCAGCTCCTTCTAGCCCAGTCAAAAAGACCGAAAATATCTGTCGTAGGGGGAGAGAAAGATCCCACCACCGGGAATTGTGCTTCTGAAAGAATACATCTTGAACGATCATACCTAATACTGACCAAAGTCGTGCCATCTCCACCTTCAGTATCACCATCCCCATCAGAAACCTTGAACTCCTCCATTCTTTATATCTCCATTGCTGCTGCCCTTTTTTCTCTCTCTAAAACCACCATCAATACTACCCCTTTTTCTCTCTCTAAGACCACCACTGCCACTCTACTGCAGCCCCTTTTACTCTCTCTCTAAAACCTCCACCGCTATTGAAATTTATCCTCTTTCTCACAAAACTCCATCATCATGTTTACCTCCGCCTTTAAATGGCTCACCTCTAAGGTAGATGATCCCTTAGTAATAAAAACCTTGAATCCAAGATCCAGACTAGAGAACCCCAAATCTAAAAACACCACCTTTCAAAAAACTTAACCCTAGGCCATGAATACCACTTTTCCATTTTCATAGGCTTGAGCTCCAGGCTAGAGCTTCGTCTATAAGATTTTGACCTTGTGGTCAAACCTTCTGTTGTTTACAAGGAAAGCAATTCTGACTACATTCTTCTGCATGTAACTCGAAAAGGGATGAACTCCATTCGATCCTTTCTCTCCTCTATAAGGTTGCAACCTTCGGTCTCTAGCACCTTTCAAGGAGACAATAACATGTGAGTGAAATACATGGGAATGAACCTTGGGTTTCAAAAGCTCAAGGAAACATTTGTGAGGCACTTTTAGAAGGAAGCAATAATACGTATTATCTCTCTTCCTTACAACACAATAACACATTACACATCTAAATCAGATAAACTCCTAAGTACACTATTGCACCCTAAACCTGCAAAAAAAAAAAAGACAAAATTCTTTTATTGATCTAAAACAAATGACCAAATTCTTTTAGAGATCTCTTGTTTATGTTTATTTACAAAAAACAAGTATTTATTCGAGGATGCAACAAACCAAACTCAAGGATTGAAAAAGCTAAACCGACATAACATTTAATACTTTACTAAATAAAAAATATAGAAATTCACAAAATAAAAATCCAATTACTCAAATATAAAAAAAGTCACTAATGCTACATCGAATATTCAAAATAAATAACTAAATATTTCAAAAAGAAACTCACTTCATTGCCTTTTTCCTTTTTTAATCTTAGGACAATTAAGGACTAATGATGCAGGGAAGAAAAAAAATCCTAGGATGCTTGAGTTGTCAACGACTTCTTAAGTTAATAAAAATGTCAAACGAGGCCAACAATCAAAAGACAAAGTTAGAGAGGGGGGAACCAAAATTGAAAACCAAAAAAATCACACTGTTTAAAAATGTCAGCAAATCCAAAACCAAAAATTGAAATAAACTAATATGTCAAAACTCAATCGAACTTGGCTCAAATCAATGGTGGTTTATGAAAGGTCTATTTTACCATCACTACGAGTCTCAAAAACTAATGGCCTTCATATTATTCAATTTCGCAAGAAATTGAAAGTACTAAAAAAATTTCCAACATTGGAAAAATCTCACAAATCTAATAATTTTTTGTCTTTTACTCAATAAAAACACGAGTACAACAGCTTTGGGCTCACAGAATACCGCCAAAACCCTTTCTTCTTTGAAAGAGGAAAATGACTATGTTTACACTTGCTTGAGGGATTGTTTTTCTCTTAGGCAAGGGCAATTGAGCATCTAGCCTATGCAGCAACGCTCCAGGTGAGCGCCTCATCTAGCCTATGAAGCAACGCTCCTGGTGATCGTCTTGTGACATAGCCGAATTAGGCACCTGCCTAGGTCAGGTCAATTCAAGTTGTGGAGGGGCTCATCCACGAAGGCGGTGAGGCATAGTGTATGACATCCCATCTAAAGATTCCCGCAACCAAATTCATCAGCCATTCTAAATATTCCTGCAACCAAATTCATCAGCCATTCAAAACATTCCATAAACTTCAGCAATATCTCTCCAACTATAAGTAAACTAGCTCAAATAAGACCTATGAAGCATTGGAATTTGTCATGGACTTTGACATTAAAAGGACCTTAAATATCTGAATGAACAATTTCTAAAGGCTCTTTTGATCGTTAGACATTAGGAAACAATTTTCTTATGAACTTCACCATTAAACAAGGTTAACATGTAGGCAAGTTTACTTTGTTCAATGACCCTGATAAGCATTCGTTGGTTAATCTGATCTACTTATGTGCCCCAATCTAGCATTGCCACAATATAGAAACGAATATAATTTACTTAAGTGCCTAAATCTAGCATTGCCACAATATAGAAACAAATATAACACAAGGGATGATACATCATTAGCAAAAGAAAGAGAGGAATAGAACAAACTAATCTTCCATATCCAAGCATAAAGTCTATTAAGTAAAAAACATGACTCTGCCAATCGCAAATAGCCTACTATAGGAGTGCCAATCTTTCTTCCCTTTCTTCATCCCCTCTCTGAATCAAGATAGAAGAAACCCCAAGGATGTAATGCATGAGCCAGACTAAAATGGTAACTGGTACTATACCTAGGCTTAGTCCATCGAGTAAAACAAGAAATGCTCCATGAAGAAATGATTCTAACGGCCCAATATGATTCTCTGTGGCATCAATTAAGGATATCCAAGACAATAGCTCTCTTACTGTAAGAACTCTCCCTGTCTGTAGTTCATGAAACATCTGATTCCCTTAGCGACATCAAATGTTAGCAAGTGACATGCATGTGAAAAGCTCTACATAACACGTATAGAGATTCTAGGAGACAGCTCAAGACCAATGTCTATCCTATACATATGTATGCGTGAAAAACATGCAACTTCCATTTTTCTTTTTATCGAGTGAATAACATGTGGTCTTAGAAAACAATCAATAAAAGTGACTATGTTTGCCAGGCAGATAAGTACATAACAGATCGATCATCATACAAATTCTTAAGAACCCATACAAGGTCACAACAGCAAAATCTAGGCATAGAAACAGTAACCTTGCAAAGCAGCGAGCGTAACATACATATTTTGGACACTCACCTTATTGTTTTACTTGGCAAGAAAACACTTGTAAAAAATATGAAGAGAAGAAAAAAAACAAAAAAGAAATAAAACCCAGTAGCCATAGAGATATGTAATGGGGATAAACTAGACAATTTACATTGATTGTTGATATCATCAAGATAAAAATTTTATTTTCTTCTAATAGACTAATTATGAAAATAGAGTGATTAAGTATCCAAGTTGAAACGCACTTTACACAAATTTTGGTTGTGCTTTATCGATTACATTTGTAATTTTTTGAAGTTTATTATAATTTATAAAAGAACATGTCATGTCCATGTATCTTTGTATTGGGATTTGTAGTCTTTAAAGGCCGATTATTTACAGTGGATTATACACGTCAACTAGAGTGTATGTTGACTGATCAAGAGTCAAACAGTTTATAGCACTGATCATGTCCAAAATTCTTACCCCTAGATATATAAAACTACTAAAAAAAAGGTTATCAGACCTCCCTTATTGAGCTCAATGAAATGCCCAGGATGATTAGGAGAGGAATGGATATACATAGGAATAAATTTACATGCAATGGAAAATTCACCCACCTGAACCCCCTAGGCGGCCAGAGGCCTTGGGCACATCACCCACTATAACAACCTTTATAACAATTGGAACCCGTGCTTGATGATACAATGAAGCTGATCATCACTAAAGCCACAACCCCTCTCTCTCTCTCTCTCTCTCAAACTTTTATTTGTCTGTGGTCTCTGTCCGAAACTTGCCTGTTTTTGGTACTCTCTGAGAAATTTGCCAATAATCTCCGGTACTTTCTCTCTAAAAAATTAGTCGTTTTTCTCGTACTTTTTCTCTCTCTAATTAGCCTGTCAACTCCCATACTCTTGAGCAGTGTTTTAAAAAACGCCGAGTCGAACCGGACTCGCCCGGTTCGACTCGGAAATCGCAAAAGTGGATCGTATCGGTTGAAAAATCGAAAATCGTCCGGTTCTAGAGAGAACCGGACGATTCTGTACAGTGAATCACCGATTCACTGTACGGAATCGGCGAGTCTGAACAGTGAATCTGCGAGTCCCGTACAGAATTTTTTTTTTTTTTTTTTTTTTTTTTTTTTTTTTTTTTTTTTTTTTTTTTTTTTTTTTTTTTTTTTTTGTAATCCATGATAGATTTTTTTGTAATACTTGATCGATTTTTTTGTAATCCATGATAGAATTGTTTTTGTTTTTTTGTAATCCATGATCGAATTTTTTGTTTTTTTGTAACCCATGATAGAATTTTTTGTAATCCATGATCCAATTTTTTGTAATCCATGATCGAAATGTTTGTTTTTTTTTCTTGTAATCCATGATCGAATTTCTTGTTTTTTTTTTTTTTTTTTGTAACCCATGATAGAACTTTTTGTAATCCATGATCGAATTGTTTTTTTTTTTTTTTGTAATCCACGATTAAATTTTTTGTTTTTTTTTGTTTGTTTTTTTTTGTAATCCATGATCGAATTTTATGTAATCCATGATTGAATTTTATGTAATCCATGATCGAATTAATGAATTGTTAAACGAATTCAATCAATGGCACCAGCGTGACCAAGAAGAACAATAACGTCGTCTATCATTTTATTTTTAGATCATATGTTATTAATTTTATGCTTTATTGTAATCCATGTATGTTGATATACTTATTCCATGATAATTATATGTTTATCCTTTTGTGTGATGTAAATTAAATGCTGAATGGCGGTTCATGCAGGGAAAGAACATATCAATATTCGCTTATTCATTCAAAAACATGAAAATTCTTAATGGAGTACCCTCATTTCTTATTGAATTCTTAAAAAACAGTATTTATAATGAATTTTAATAAATTTTCCGGATTTTTTTTAAGCTTTATTATGACCGATTCACCCGATTCCCAATGCGAATCGCCGATTCGCCGATCTCGATCGGTTTTTTGGAAGACCGATCCGGGTCACCGATCCGTTTTTTAAACCATTTTTCTTGAGAAATGCCCATATTCATTTCAGTGGCACTCTTTCATGTTCGTTTTGGTAGTCTCTCATCTAACTCTCAACATTTAAAGTTATTTCTTCCCTTTTCTTACAAAAAAATGGTGCAAATCCTTGGGATCCGCAAAAGTTTCCATTAAAGTAGAATCTGTGGCTGCAAAAATGTGGAATTCACTTCTATTAAACCAGAGACTTAGCAGAAGAAACAGCTTCCATTTTTGGTAATTGTTCTTTGAAGTAGGGCTTCTCACCGTACTTTTCCTCTTTGTAATTGTAATAATGGAGTTTATCCCCTAATATTAATGAATATTTACTCAACTTGTTTCAAAAAAAAGAAAAAACAGCTTCAAATGCCCCAAATTTAGAGTTTTCTCTGTAAAAGCTGCAAAATCTCGTGATAGTGGCATTGTCAATAAATTGGAAGACCTCCTGAAACTGGATCTCACTCCCATCCCTGATAAGATCATTGCAGAGTACATATCGTATTCGATCCCCCCCTCTCTCTCTCTCTCTCTAAATCTCTCTGTTTATCTCTCCGGTTGGGGAAAAGTTTATATAGAGTCCGAGGCTCCAAACAATCAAATTAGAGCCAACCTCAAAGTTTTCACTAGAAGAGGTTGTTTTGATGCTCAAATATCCTCAAATTGATCATCTTGACATCAAGATGCATGGATATGAGAAAAAAATGGATTTCAAGTTTTGAAAATAGTGTGTTTTGTTTTGTAACACATTTTTAGAACGTTAATTTTCAAGATTTACAAGTTTTCATCAATCTATCTATACTATTTTTTAAACTTTAAACTTTATAAATAAAGATGAAAATATATTTTAAAGCTATCATAAAGATTTTCAGTATTAAAACCATATTTCTCGACACTATTTGAAGATAGGCTCTAATTTGATTGTTTAGAGCCCACGCTCTATACAAATGACACCCTTTCTTCATTTATGGTTTCTTTTCTTAAATAGAAATTATAAACTAATCCTCTCTACTAGGCATTATCTTCTGCAATACAATTTCCTCCATTTTTAATTGAACGTTAGTTTGGAATATATCGGATGGCTCACCATACTCTTTTATGTAGGTAAATTCCTCAAGCAACCTCATATCTATCCCAACACAAGAATCACAGAACAATGTAACATAAAACCCCTCCCCTTTGTAATCTCCAACCCACCCAAAAGTCTATCCCCCAAGCTTTCCTCTCCCTTGACCTCTCTTGTTTTTAGAAATGGATAGGTAGGAAACCACCACCAAGCCTAAGTGCATTTGCCATAGACTCTACACATTTCTCACCAGAAACTTGGCCTTCCAATCCCTCAAAGGGCTAACTTTTGGGGTTAGGGGTCCTGGTCAAGTGACTCTCAACCCAACCAACAAGAATGACCCTGGTTCAACCATGGACTCATTGGATAGAGCCACTGTGCACACAAATGGGTTCCATGATGGGAAAGAGATGCACATCTAAGAGAATGAGGTGAGTCCCTTGAAAACCCATGTTGGACCCAAAGATAGGTCTCAAGGGGAGAAGAGGAATGTGGGTGAAGGTGATATGGCAATAGATAAGCCCTTAGACAAAGATGGAAGTTCTTATTTGTACCCAAGTCCCTAGTAAAGGTGAGTCCAAGATAGAGCCTAATATGGCTCAAGAACAAGAGGAGGCTTCAAAGATGAGAGAGAAGGAGCCTGCCTTAGTTCAAGAGAGAGGCTTGGAGAAGGCTAGTGCTCCTCAAGACCAGCTAAAAGAGAAAGGAGGTGAACAAAAAGCCCTTATGCCTACCCAAGTCAAGAAATCATTTTGTCTATAGCACAAGACAAGGTTCCATGGACACTACAGGCCATGAGAACCTATTTGTAGAGGGAAGAGAGAGATAGGAGGGTATCACCAATGGTGAGAAACAAGATAAAGGAATGGAGAAGGTCTTAACTCCTCAGACCCAGTCTTAAGAAAGAAAAAGGAAGGGCTGTCACCATAGCAACCCAAGAGCAAGGGCGAGATGCGGAGAAGGGAGGTGAGAGAGAGATGGATGTGGTAGAGAGAGAAAATAATGTACGAAAGGTGGAGCCGGCACCATTACAAGGGAAAGGGAAAGATGAGGCTCCAAAGGGTCTAAAAGATGGATTTATGAAAAATTTTGTTTTAGGCTTTGAATATTTTATAAAATTTAATAAATTAAAAAAATATGAAAGTTCCAAGTCATCTTAAAACTATCAAAATCATCTTAGTGTCAAACACACAAAGAGGTAAAGGAAAAACTTGTATCTACTGACTATTATTAACATGTATCTATAATACAACTAGAGATAACTTGTACAGGAAGATAATAATGAGTAACTTCTTATGAAATTTACACGTTTCATATAATAACAAATAAATACAAGATCTTCAATCTCTACACTCCCCCTCAAACTGATGTTGGTTATCAGTTTGTCAGCGAGATAGTCATGACAAGCACGAGTCATTGCCGTGGTAAAAATATTTGCAAATTACTATTGTGAGACAATATGTCGTAGTGTAACTTCTCCAGCTAGGAATTTTTCACGAAAGAAATAACAATTAGCTTTTATATGCTTTATACTGTTATGAAACACTAGATTGGAGACAATATGTATAGCACTCATATTATCAGCAAACAATGGCGTAGGAGATCGATGAAAAATATTGAGATCATGTAAAAGTCCTCTTAACCAAGTAATTTCACTGCAAGCTGAGGACATTACTCGGTATTCGGCTTCCACAGAAGATTTGGACACAGTTTGTTGTTTCTTATATTTCCATGATAAGAGCCTTCAAGAAATATACACCGTCCAGTAGTTGAGTGTTGAGTATCTCGACAACCTGTCTAATCCGCATCAGCATAGGCTCGTAATTGGAGATAAGAGGTAGAGGAAAAAAATAGGCCTCTATGGCATGTACCCTGCAGATAGTGAATAGTATGATGGAAAGCCAAAAGGTGGATGCGACGTAGATCTGCAACAAATTGATTGACGACTTATACTGCATGGGATATATCAGGACGTGTCATGGTAAAATAAAGTAAACTGCCAACTAGTTGTCTATACATAATGGGACCTAAAAGTCTGTCTCTATCATCCTTTTTATATTTTACACTCACCTCTATTGACGTATCCACTCGTTTATCGCCAGATAAGTTGGTCATTTTGATCAAACCGATCTTTTTACTTCTAACTAATATATAAGCATTTACCATTTTTTGTTTTTTTTTTAAAAAAACTTATATTTTTTACACCTTTTTTTGGGCTTTTCAAGTGACCTGGAACTCACCCCAACTTGGCATCGGCCTTGACTCGGCCTCCTACTACACTGACTAATACATTGATTACAAAGATAAGAATATTGCCCATTCTCACATAGGTCTAAAATTACAATGGTACAATTTCATATGGAAAATTGTTTCATGCAGGCAGAGCCGTATTTCTACATATGCAGTCCAAAAAGTGTAAAGCATCCATCTTAAAGATGGACTCAAGTAGGTGTTTCATCTAAAAACAATAGAAACTAACTGTCCAGATCTTTTCTTAATAGAACTATTATTTTTAGTTTTTAAAATTTATTTATTTTTTATATTCATGATCTCTATGTTAGAGATTACATGTTCTTAAAAATTAAGCCTTAAAATCCATCCCAAAATAGATTTATTAAGAGGCCCGCATGCGGGCTTGGCCGCATAGATACGGGGTTCATGTCATATACTTCACAGCAGGAGTGGAGGATATTACGAAAGACTTCCTTCTCAAAAACAAGCAAAAATCTTTGTTATCAACACTCGAATTTTAGACCTGCATGAATTACATTCTTTAGAGTACAAAGATCATGTAAATACAAATATCAGAAACTATCCTGATCTCAAATCTTTAACAGGAACGCCATCCCCTACGGCTGATGTCCTTATTGCCTTCGCTTGAATATTCTGTATGCCAAATCCTTCTGCTCTATAGATATAAAATCTGGCCACTACTAAGAAGAAGAAGAAATTCACTAAGTTTAAGATCGCAAAAAATGCATAGTAATAGTCTAAATGAGAGTCATTCAAATTATTGAGAATCCAACTCTTTTTGCCATGCTTTCCTGTGACATTATGCACAGTTGTGAGAAGGAAACTACTGAGGAAGTTCCCAATACCTAAACTACTTGTTGAATATGAAGTTCCAAGACTTTTCATGCTCTCTGGTGCTTGATCATAGAAGAATTCTATCTTTGCAACTTCCAGAAAGGCATCTGCCATTCCCATGAGAACAAATTGTGGGAGTAATATGAAAATGGTGAGAGGGATCGTCCCTGCATGTTCTACTAGATCGTGTTCTCTAGCTACGCTCAGTCTCTTTCTTTCGATCAAGGACGCGACTGTCATTATAATAATGTGTAGAGCAAGGCCAATTCCCATACGCCGTAGCAGCGATACCCCTCTCGGATCCTTTGTGTATCTCCTCATCATCGGGACAAAGACTCGGTCGTAAATCACTACACTAACCAGCATAGAAATGGTAACAAAAGCTGTCAGGCTTGCAGGTGGGATCTTGAAATGAGGACCCATGCTTGTATTTAGGGTGGTTCCTTGTTTCACAAAGAGGGTATTCACTTGAGCTATCATGGTACTAGGCACAAATGTGGCTATCAGAATTGGGATCATTTTTATCATCTGCTTTGTCTCTTCGACTTGGGTCACAGTGCAAAGCATCCAAGGAGTTTCAGGGCCACTCTTTACTGCAGCTTTGTCAAGAAACCTGCAAACGATTAGGTCATGAATTTGATAAATGCTGAAATTTAAAATATAAGAAAGACAATAAAATAACCATATTCCAAATGGGCAACACATCTTTCCTACAGTATAAGATTTGGTTCTTATCTCTTTTCTAGCGAGCAGATTCTACTAATTAAGTAAGTATCAACAACAACTGTAAATTTTGAAAACCATTTTAAAATCATCAATTTCAAACTTTGGTGGTAAGTAAAATTCCTTGTGTCCATATGTCATTTAAAAGCTTTCATATGGTACTTGCCATTCATTCCCAGTTAGTATTAGACTTAGAAATCCTAGAAAAAAATTTAACAAAATCAAGCATTCCTATGACAATGGCTCCTACATTAAGCCGTAATGGACACACATTAGACTCTCACAAACCTTAGCTCAGGCGTCAGATCGATCCTGCACGAGCCCTTCGCAGCATAGTATGCAGCATCCAACTCATGAAGCTCCTTGCTGTCATCAGGGGCCATAACATTCCATTTTCGAGAAGCTGCCACCAAAACACTAAGCATTCGGGTAAATGGGCTCCCAGAAGGCAGCTTATGCCTATAAAACATCGTCCCGGCAATAAATACACAGACAGATACGAAGAGTCCTGCTGTTGGTAAAGCATAGCCCAGAGTCCATCCAACATTATCCTGGATATATACAAGGAAGGTATTGGCAAACAAGGTCCCGAAGAAGATACTAAACATCCACCAGTTGAAGAAGGAGAGCTTTTGCTTCCTCTCCTTAGGGTCGGATTCATCAAATTGGTCAGCTCCCATGGTGGAGATGTTAGGCTTGGTTCCCCCTGTGCCAATAGCAAGGACGTATAGAGCGAAGTAGAAGATCCCAATTTGGAATGTAGAGGCATGGGGCGCAGAGCCTGCAGTGCAATCATGAATGTTGCTGTTGCAGGCTGGTGGGCGGAGCGCGGGGAGGGAAACCACTAGTGTGAGCAGACACATTCCCTGTGACATGAGGGTGAGGAGGAGGCAAGTTTTAGTGGTTGCATGGTTTGGAATTTTTAGCTAGTGTTAAGGCATTTGAGCTATAGTATTAATGGAAGTCATGAATCACAAAGAGTGACAGGGAGATTAGTAGCAGGAAAGGATTGTTTGAAATTTCATCTAGTACCAGGAAATCCCAGCAAGTACAAGGAAAAACATGGCTGTGTGTGTGTGAGAGAAAGAGAGAACAAAGATAACAAGTGGATGAGAATTGTTAAAAATTTCATGTAGTAGCAGGGGATTTCAGCTAGTATCAGAAAAAGCATAACCCTGTGTCAAAGAGAGAGGACAAGTATTAGTGGTAGTATATGACTATGGTAATCTTGTAATTATGATAATCTTGGGTGCAGTTATTTCATGGGAAAGTTCTCCTTCTAGATGTATGCTTGGCAGGAAAGTTCTATCCAGGCGAGAGCTTTCCCGCTGGACCTGCACACCGTGTTTATTTCATTGGAAAGTACATGACTATGATTATCTAAGCTGCATTTATTTTTTTCTCTCTCGAGATGTTTGTTCTTCGCACCCAGTTTCTATGCAGCCAAGCCCGCATACGTAGAAATGTAAGCCTATTAATAAATCTACTTTTACAATGGATTTTTTGACTTAATTTTAAAGACACGTGATCTCTAACATGGAGATCATGAATACGAAAAAATAAGTAAATTTTGAAAATTAAAAATAATAATTTCAGTAAGAAAACATTTGGACCATTAATTTCCATTGTTTTTAGATGGAACACCGACTTGCATCCATCTTTAAGATGGATGCTTCACACTTTTAGGACCAAATATGCAGTCATGTGCTTTTCGGACCGCATAAGCAGCCATGCGGTCCAGCCTCCATGAAACAATTTTGCTTGTTCCCTGCAGGAAAGTTTTATCCATGAGAACTAATTCTAGGAGAAATGAAGATTCTCCCCCTCACACACACACATCTGATTTCATATACCCCTACGCGATTTGCGCTAGCTCTACATACAGGTGTAGGCGGGCTGGGCCACGCTTCCTAGCCTGGGACAGGCCCGTTAATCCAATGGGCCTTAAAATATCAATAAACGGAGACTATAAATAGGCCTTAATACTAAGCCCTAGTCCCAGCCCATTGCTTAATCTTACTTTAAACATACATTTCTTATTTTGTTGGATTTTTTTATAGTTTTTTTAACTTTTTTATTTCTACAATACTCGGGCCTGAGTACTTGTAATCGAGCATGGCCGTGTAGTCGCCCCAAGTAGTGGTTTTGGCAAACGGAACGCCCGTCTCTCCTGTACGCCAGTTATATACGAAGGGCAAAAGCATGACTCTCACGGTGTCATGCACACGTGTGCCTAGATTTTTATTTTTTTATATTACCATGTCATAAATGTCGGTATATGTAGAGATAATATGCGACTCATTTGAGCAAATCGCAGTCGTTGAATTGTACGTGTGCACGCGTGGACGAACACTATTTTGTCATTTATGTTGTGGAGAACAAGCAACCAAAGTCTACAGTGAAGTTGCAACGCTACCTTCCTTCCATTCATGAAAGGGATAGGAAAGGGACCTTCGCTTTACACCCTTTTTTTTCTTTCTTGGAGAATATTTGCAGTAGTATTATTAGGGTAATTATAAAAATAAAAAAATGAAAAGGCTGATTTGTTTGTAATTTATAGTCACCACAATTATCAATATCTTCTAGCTTTGAAAAAAAAAATGATGAAAAAACTTGCTTGGCCAGGTGAGGTTTGTATAAGGTTGCCGCCTTGAACAATCTAAGTAAGATGCAACTCGAATTTAAGCCGAAAGATGTGGTTCAAGTGCCAAAAATATCTATGATGGTCCTCAAATATATTTTTATAACTAATTCTGAAAATTAAAGTTTCAAAGACAATGTAAATCCAGCATATTTATAAACATTTGGAAATCTTTGAAATGAACTATTTAGATAAAATACTACAAGCTACACTTGTTTCTAGAATTTGAAGTGTTTGTTTTCTTGTATCAATGCATCTCTCAGGATCGAGATAATCAGATGGAGGGTTTTCGGCTTCAAAACAGTCTTTTCCACATAACTTTTTAGGTGTACTTTATAAAAACCACCATTATCATCACATCTCCCCTCTTCCTTGAAAAAGTACCTTGATTGGACTTCTATTTTCTTTAGAAGATCATTTGATTAACGTAGAAAAGTATTTTTCATTTACCCTTTTGGCACTATTAATTGGGCTTTTTTTTCAAGAGCAATATCTAATACAACGATTGTATTGCACTATTAATTGGGCTTTTTTTCAAGAGCAATGATCTAATGCAACGGTTGTATTATAATATAACACATCGACACTTCTAAAAAACCACATTTGTGGTATTTGTATGACTCCAAATTTTACACATACTATTTTTTTATCTCAATAATCAATCCCCAAATAAAAGAAAGCTCAATTTGAATCCGAGATATGATCAAAATTAATCCCCTCCAAAACGAATCTAAACCATTCATTTTGTGAATTTCAAGATCTTAGCTTTTATAAATTAAAAATATTTTTCTTTTTTTAACATTGTTCATTTAATAATAATAAAGCTATCCAAAAAAATTAAAAATAAAAAAATTCTTCTAAAGTTTAGAATGAAAAGAATGTATATTTCAAATTTTTATTTTTTATGATTGTTCATTAAAATGAAAAGACCTCATATTTCAAATTTTAAATCAAACACGTTGCCATAAAATAGTTTTTTAAAATTATTGCATCATAATCATCGCCCTTTTTTAAAAAAAAATTCTTTCAATTCAAGACTTAAGTCAAAAAGTGTCAGTGTGAATCAGAGTAGGTTGTACTACAGTGATGGCCCCTCCATTAAGTTTGTTGGTGGGTACACCGCCAAAAATGCATGTGACCGAAAATTACATAAAAGACATGGACCAAGTACCTACTACATAAACTGCTCGCTTTCTACATTCTACACTCATCTAGCCATAAATAAGAAAGAAAGAAAAAAAAAAAAAATTATGATTTTTGTACTTTTATGACTGAAATATTAAAGAATAGGGTTGAAGTCGTAGTGGTAGCACACCTCTAAATTGGCATTCGAAACCCGCTCTCTTGCCCCCTCTTTATCCCCCCCTCTTTCTCTCTCTCATCAAATCTGAATATTTAGAAAATTGTCATCTATATTCACTGCCATAAAATGCGCCAACTCCCCCACACTTTATTTTCAAAAATGAAAGATACAATATCTTTCTAAAATTAATATATTATAGGCTGGCCTATTGGCTAGCCAATTTTATATTATACGGATATGATCTCATGCCACCTTGATATTGTAATGTAATGGAACCACACTGTTAAAAAAGTATGTATTTGTGTGATCCCAAATTTTGCATACACACTCCTCTTCATCTCAATAAACAATTTCAAAAAAAAAATAAAAATTAATATGCACTTTATATACGGTCAAAATGGGTCCAATCAAATAAGGAATAGACCATCAATTTCAAAGAATTTTAAGATTCTATGTCTTTATGAATAATGAATTCAAAATCAATTATTCTTTTTTTTTGGCTTTTTAATATTTTCAATCTAATAGTAATAAAGCTTTATCTGAAAATATTAGAAAAAAAAAACATCCTTCTAAAATCTAGATCTAAGCATCTCATTAAAATCGAAAGACTATATTAATTGGGCTTAAAAAACACTTTCTAAGATAAGTTTTCATTTTATTTTATTTTTTATTTTTACTTTTTTATGATTGTTCATTAGATTGAAAAAGTCATATATTTAAAAATTAGAATAAAACAAATTGCCCAAACATAATTTCTGGATATTATAATATCATATAACCATTGCCCAAAATCACTCCCCAATATTATCTATTAATATCCTATTATTAATATATTCTTTTTAATTTAAAAAAATTCCAATTTTACTTATTTGACCTGGTTCAACTTATCTTGACTAGAGGTCCAACTTATCTTGACTAGACCAGCCTGCGTTATTTGGTTCATAATAATTGGAAAAAAATTTAGGGAATCCTCGTACCTCCTTTTTTTTATTTTCATATCTCAATAAATCCAAATATTCAAAATATATACCCTAACCCTCCGGCTAACTTTACCCATTTTTAACTATTTTTTTAACCCTAATAAATATAAACAAGACATTGTCATTCTAAACCCTTCATCTCTTTACGTAATATATTCTCCCAAATTTCTCTCTAATATCCACCGCATTTATCTCTCTAAAGGGGGAGAGAGAGTGAAACACATACGGAGACAAAATGGGAAAATGGATAAAGAGAGATTTAAGAGAAAATCACGTGAAGAGCGAAAAATGTTGGTGTTAAGAAAAGATATATTTTTCTTATATTTATTTGGGACAAAAAAAAATAAGTTTAAAAAAAATAAAATTGTCTTAAGGGGTTAAAAGATATAAACCTCATAAATTTTATGACCCAAGATATGTTTTGAAACCAAAAAATATTATTTTAATACGAAAAAACCCTTTAATATCACATCTCGACATCGAGATATATCAAAATGAAAACAAAAAAAAATTTACGTCTCAAAAATAATGCATCTTGCAACACATTATCTAGACCATCTATTTTCAAGATTTTCATATGTTTATATATCTACTTGATTTTAACTATTTTTAGAATTTACAATTTTATTTGAAATATGAAAATAGATTATGAAATAATCCTAAAAAACAATTTACACCAAAATTAGAAGTTATAATAAAATTTGGTGGTGAGCCATAATTGGATTGTTTAAAATTACAACTTTATGGAGACCAGACCCTAATAATTGATGGTTTGCATCCCGTGATGTGGGTAAATAGTAATACTGAAGTGTAATAGAAAATAGAATTCTGTGTTATTATATATACCAACCATTTTGGGAAGCCACGTATTATTTTAATGTTGTGAATCATGTTTGGGGGTGGATTACTAAAAACGAGGCAGGTCAAATCATTCATCCATAAATCCATGAAATCTCGATTTATTGGCACTCCCGATCTGGTCTAGGTCAGTCTAAATTGGTGCTCCAACAAAATGTTAAAAAATAAATAAACATTAATATTAAATGAGGGGTTTATAAAGTGGGAGGCATAGAGGGAACTAAAAAAATGTTAAATAAATTCGAAAAAAAATAAATAAATAAATGATGGGGTGTTATGGCGAGTACCGAGTCGGAGTCGGACTCGTACATTCCGAATCCAATTGAATTTTGACCGATTCCCCTCTAAATCAACAATCAAATTTGGTATCAGCAGGCTTTAAAACGCCAGTAACTCAAATCACTTAGCGACCTTCCTAACCTCATGAAATTATTCATTTCACTATTTAATCAATGGAATAGACGAGTGATGGAGACCTCCCACTGTATTCTCCATTGCCATTCAACCCACTCGCCGGACATTGATTGATGACCCTTATTCAATACGTACACATCCCATTATTACCACTAGACTGTAGTAATACTTTTTATGACCGGTAACTATTGAACTGGTAACGGGCCTTATGGAACTAAAGCAGGTCCCATCAGCCTTCAAATTCGCCATGTACTTATAATAATAGCTAAAATCTTAAAATATTTTTCAAAAGATTGAGGTTATTATAAAGCTCCAACCTTATGCTGTACAAGTAAGGCGTCCCCCCTCTAAAATTTGCCCGAAGACGTATTTCTGGTGTCGGAAACTTTATAGTTGCTTAAAAATCCATATCAACCCCTAAATATGAAATTTAATATTTCAAAAAGGTATAGATCCATTTGGAAGGATTTTCAACTTCGGAACACACTTTTCAATCGGTTTTGAGGTGCACTTTAGTTATATGCTATAAGGTTGCAACTTTATATGAACTCTCTTTTAATATTTCTAACTAATCCTTACCAGCCCTTTTGGCCAACTAAAATCAAACAAATATTAACTCTGATCAGTATTCGATCGATATTTTATTTGAATCAGAGTGGCTAAGGCACCGGTCAATAGTTAATGTGATCCGATCTTGATAGTTAAATTTACTATTATTGTTAGTAGTAATAATATTACAACCAACTTGATAATAATTAATTAGTATTATTAGCCCAACTATTTTTATATCTAGACATATTATTAAGGTGTTAATAAGTAATGGGAAGAGGAGATTACTGAGAGGTAAATGGCAGAAGAGTTGAGGAAAGTCCAGTAACGGCCCAAGTGGGCGTCAGCAATGTAGGCACCAATGATGGGAGTCATCCAAACGGTCCCCACCCAATTTGTTACGTTCCTTGAAGATGCCACCGTTCCCTCATGTAGCTTATTTGTCAAATACAACACCAGATTTGATGATATTCCATAATAAGCCATCCTCTCAAATACCTCATACCCTACAACCATAAACCAAAAAAAAATTAAGAAGATTAAAGCAACACAATTATCATAGTTGGAGCATTCAATATCTTGAGGAAAGAGAGAGATTATGATTTTAGTTAGTGTAATTTGCAATTATCCTGATAATTATGTATGCGTTCATAATTAGAGAAAAGGGAATTAGTGTCTTAACTTATGTGTGTGTGTGTGAGAGAGATGTTTACAAAACTGTAAATCATTAGCAATAGTGATTAACAAGGTGGCTTTAATTTGCAGCTACTTGCCATGACTCTGTCTCTAACATGAAGCAACAACCCAAGACATGAAAAGATGCATCCCTCTCCCTTAACCACACTATTTTTGTTTCTATATAAATATAAAACACAACATCTTAATCCTCAAAAGAAACGACAGTTCATGGTTCCCCTAATTTTTCTAAATCATCTTTTTTTGCTCTAAAAAAATACAACTATTGTCCCCAATTTTCAAAGCCAGTGAATCTTTCTCTCAAAAAGTCTCTCTGTGTTAGAGGAAGTGGAAGTGGAAGTGGTGAAGTTAAAGAAAGAAAATAAAAAGTTTGGGGATTTTACCAACGATGAAAGAGCAGGCGGGCCATCTTCCTCTTTTGGAGCGGAGAACAGGGCCTCCCTTCAGATCCACTGACCCGTCTTTAGTGTAATCATCTTCCTTCCCATTCCCATTCCCATTCCCATTCTCTCTCTCCAAGACGTTTGCCATTTGGGTTTGGGAGGGAAGTGGCCTTCTGCCCAACTTTATATACACAGTTTTCTTTCAACTTTTTTAAGTCAAGACATGGGTGTCACATATAAGAGAGAGGGGGATCTCCAAAACAATCTTTTCATACAAGTGTTTTAAGACCGCAAGTATGATATTTTCGACAAATATCGGCACATCTTGATGAAAGGATGTTCAATTTCAAGGTTTTCCAACATCGGATGTAGGGGTCGCAATGGACCCGGACCCGACCCCGACCCTGACCCCGACCCCACCCAGACCAGCTGCGTATACCCGATACGGGTTCGTATATAGATCCAACATTTGGACCCGGTGGGTCGAGTCCGGGTCCAAAACCTGGACCCGAACACTATTCAGGTCTGGGTCTCGATCAAGTTGGACCCGACATGTACCTGTAAAATATTGGAGATAAAATACTTTAGGCCCTATTCGTTTAGGTCTATTAATCCTATACAATAAGACCCATAGTCATATTTAGCTATTAAATGAAAAATTAGACGGTTTGAAATCTAATTGCGGGCGATTGTGACCTTGTTGTCATAAAGGTATATGATAGTAGATAAAAGGCAAAAAAAAATAAAAAAAAAACTCATAGTGAAGGCAGCAATGGATCCGAGACCCGACGAGATAGACCCTGACGAGTACAAATATGGATCCAATTTTTTGAGCCGACGGATCCAAAACTTGGACCCGAATACTTTTGGGTTTTGCATCCCGGTCCAGCCAGCCACCCATAATCGGATGAAGTTTTTCGATGCGTTTTTGAGGTGTCCCCTCTACTTCAATAGTATAAAGCTGACACTAACATAAACTTTTTTGTCCACTGAAAATCTGGCATGTCACCCTCAAAACTGGTCCAACATGGATTCATTGGACTTTGTATTCGTTTTTTAAGTGATTTGATGACCTAATGCAAAAAAATCATAATTTTGCACACATCTAACAATAGATCACACTGTGCAAATATAAACCCAATTTTTTCTTTCCTGGTCCATATTTGCAAAACCGGCCGGGTTACCCTGGCCAAGCCCGGTTTTGGCTGGCTATGGGGGTCAGTTTATCAACCATCCGGCCAGGTTTTTTTTAACCCAGCCAATTATTGGGCTACCCGAGCCTAAGCAAGTCTCTCTCTCCTTTTCTTTTCATGCCATTATTTTTTATTTTTTTATTTTTTTGACAATATTCTATAATTTTATTGATAAAAAAGTATTACAAAAAAAAAAGTCAGACAACAATAACATCGGAAATAACCAAAGAAGGCTAACCACAGATGCACTATTTATGGTAGCGTCCAAGTTTCCAGTCTTTTTTTCAAAAGCTCTAGAGGACATATTTCTTTATGGATAAATAAAATGTAGGGAATTGTTGTTGGGTAAGCTCGAGAGGACATACTTCTAAAGAAAACCACTCATACGAGACTCTCAACACCTTATGACACTGTGGGACGGACCTAGATTGGGCCTGGACCGGCCCAAACCTGACTTTTAGGGCTTTTTGGGCCACGCCGTGCTTCTGCATAATATTTTTGGGCCTTACCGGGCCAGGCCAAATATTTCTAGATTTTTCCGGACCTACCCCAATGGCAGCCCTACTTATGAGATGTTGACAATTATGAACACTAACATGTTTGGACACAGTTTCTATGTAGCCAGCCAGCATATTGTAGAAATGTGGGCTTTGCAATAAACATATTTTTAAATATAATTTGATTCTAATTTTTAGATGACGTATAATCTTGAACATGGAGATCATGAATATGAAAAAGTAAAAAATAAAAAATAAATTGAAAACTAAAAGTAATAATTATATTAAGAAAACATTTGGACCATTAGTTTCAATTGTTTTTAGATGGACCACCTATTTGCATTTTACTTTAGTGAATCGCATATTGTAGAAATACGGTCCAGCCCACGTGAAACAAATTTCCCTAAGTAAAATACTATTGTATTTATATTTTTAAGAAGTAATATCTAACTGAGTGACTTTGTACTGTATTGGTATTTTTGAATATCAATACCTCATTCGTTAAGTTTTACAAGATATTTATGTTTCTAAACATAATGTTTCGCTCTACATACCTTACAAGATATTGGTATTTTGTGTATTAAAATATCTCACCAAAAAATCACCCATTAAAATATGGGTCTTTTTAAACAATAATTTCTTAGTCACCAGGAGATATCGAAATATACCAGTACTAATATCTGCTAAAATATCAGATATCGTGTCTTACAAAAGGCAGTTGTCCGAAATCCCATTTTGGTATAATGGAGGGGGAATATAAGAAATTTGCTCCTTAATATATTACATCTTATGTTATACCTTCATGGATTTTAAAAAATCTGGCATAAAAAATGATAAGGAAATTATTGTATGACCCCATAAGAGCACGATATCATATTTTTTATTTAATTTTAAAATAACCATAAAAATATATGATCTTCCATTGAAATAGTTTCAAATAGGTTAATAATAAAGAGAGAAGTTTATATAGAGTCGAGTATCTAAACAATCAAATTTGAGCCTACCTCAAAAATTTCACTAGAAGAGGTTGTTTTGATGCCCAAATGTCTTCAAATTGATCGTCTTGACATCAAAATGTATGGACAAGAGAAAAAAATGGATTACAAGTTTTGAAAATAGTATATTTTGTAACGCATTTTTTGACCGTCAATTTTCAAGTTTTCATAGATATGTCGATTTACACTATTTTTGAAACTTTAAACTTTATAAATAAATATGAAAATATATTTTAAGGCTATCACAAAGATTTTCAATATTGAAACCACAATTCTCAATACTATTTGAATGTAGGCTCTAATTTGATTGTTTAAAGCCTAGGCTCCATACAAACTGCATCCAATAATAAATAGTTCAACACCCATTGGTATTTAACTATAAAATATCAAACAATCTTCTCCTTTAATATGGAAAATTGTTGCATGTGGCAGGGGACACATTCCTGCATTTGCATCCCTCGATGTATAAAGCATCCATCAAGATCGACACAAATGTGTGGTACATCTAAAAACAGTTGAAACTTGAAACTAATGATCCAAATAATTTCTTCATAAAACTATTATTTTTAATTTTTAAAATCATTTATTTGTTAACATTCATGATCTCCATGTCAGAGATCATATTCTTAAAAATTCGGTTAAAAAATCCATCTCAAAAATAATTTTTAAGACATGACGCATTTCTACATGTAGAAACCGTGTCCCCTTGATATATTTTTTATCATAATCATTTCTTTCACATATATTCATAAACTAAAGCCAATAAACAGTACAAATCCGGGGAGATTGATTTGAGGAGATTGGCATGTCGAGTTGGTCTCTCTCCCTCTCTCTCTCTCTCTCTCTCTCTCTCTCTCTCTAGAGTTGTTCATCCATCAATAGGTCACTAATTGACCACCAAACATATGATTGCTTATCAGTGTTTAAAAAATTGGATCGGTGGCTCGAATAAGTCACATCCATACCCTCGTAGGATCGGGACATCAATGGATCGGATCAGAAGAATAGGTGAAATTGGTAAATTTTTTCTAATTTTTTTTAAAAAAAATTAATTGAAGAAAAAACTATTCAACATTTTTTTCCACTTGATGCGGTGAAGAATCAGTCAGAGTCGGTGAAGAATCGGTCGAACTTGGTGAAAAATCATCGAAATCGAGGAGTACTATTATGAATTGACTGAATCTCGGTTTTTACCGATCCGAATGGTCATGGCCATTCCTGATCCAGATCGTTGACAAATAGAGAAGTGTATCTTTCTCATTACTTTGGAAAAAACTCATATACTTATGCAAGTGTTTGAGCGAGTATATGCGTTATAACCTTCAAAATATGAATTAGTTATCCTATATAACAAACTCATTCAAATTACAAAGAGTCTTATCATCATCCTACTTACAAAGAGATAAACATTATCAAATCTTGCTAACACTCCCCCTCAAACTGACAGGGGTGTAACAACATCAATTTTCCTATCGAATAATTGTAGCGCCTTTTAGACAATGTTTTAGTGAAAATATCAGCAATCTGATCTTTGGAAGGAATATGAGATAGTGATATATCTCCTCGTTCAAATTTTTCTCGTACAAAATGGCAATCTACCTCAATATGCTTTGTTCGTTCATAAAAAACCAGGTCGGTAGCAATCTTCGGTGCGCTTTCATTGTCACAAAATAGGGGAGTAGGGGAAACAATAGTAATGCCAAGATCTGCCAAAGGCGCCTCAAACAGATAATTTCACCACATGTACAAGACATAGCCCGATATTATGACTCTGTAGAAGACTTTGATATTATAAGTTGTTGCTTAGATTTCCAAGAGATTAGGGAAATGCCAAAAAAAAACACAATAACCGAAAGACACAATAACCGATAGTGGAACAATGTGTGTCGGAGATTTCGTATCAGGTCACCAATTCGTCACCAAGTTTTAAAGCATTGCGTCTTATATATGATCAACGCCGTCCACAACTACGATTAAATCAACATACAGTATAATTTATTGAAGAGTAAGTATTAATTTTTGGGGTTAGAACTCTTGACCGGTTATTAACGCATGAACAACGCCCTGGCATTCTTGGAATCCCAAGCGACCTAACAAGAACAAGAGAGAGAGAGAAGAATTAAATAGTTGAAAAATGAGGTGTATTTTAATAGATTTTTCTTTACTTAAAATAAGAGATAGAATAATTAAATAATTGAAAAGGAAGGTGTATTTTGATAATTTTTCTTTATTTAAAATATACCATACATTAATATTACATAATAATATATTACACTAAGGACATTTATCTTCAGTAATAAAGGAGGGTGGAGATTGACCCGTGAGAGTTGTTTCTTTGCTTAAGGTTCATTTATACTCTATGCTATAGAAAACCTTGCGATGGCGTAATTTATTTTTACCACAGAATGTGGAACTTGAAGTTTAAAGAATTGCAAATTTAATGGATCGGTAAACACTTCAAATGAATATCCAAAAACATTTACAAATGGACTAATTATTAAGGCTTGATATTTGTTTTTTTCTTTGAATCTATACTCATTGACATTGAGGTGGATATGATCGATTTGCAAATTTTCCACGATATTTTCCTGTGAGATTTACTTTTCCTAACTTATTTAACCGGAAAATATATTATATTGGTCCATAATTTTCCTTTTTAAAACCAAGGGCCTTTCTAGTTTTATGTAACATGTTGTTTTGCCTTTCAAGCAAAAATCACACGAGAGAGGGGCAGTGAGTCAAAGGAGGAATTTAAAACAAAAGGCCAGGAAAGATCCGTCCAAAGAGCCTCCATAGAAGACATGGGAGATCAGTCCAAAGTCCAGAAGAGAGAAAAAAAAGGGCCAAAAAAGATAACCCAAAAACTGAGCGAGTGTACTACACTCCCGTGGGAGTATGGTGTATATTTACTCCCTCAGTCAGAAGACTTAATTGGGAGGAAGCTTTTGTAATCTAAAATTTTGGTAACCACCAAAACAATTTTGAATACTTAAATCTAAACTTCTAAAAATTACATTATCCATTTTCAATTTGGAGTCATTATTTTTTCAGTTGGGAAAGTCTTTTTTATTGAAGTTAATCTAGAATTGAAAAGGTTACGGGTCCTATAAGTAATCTCCCTAAGGATTTTACTTCATGGAATAAATCGAGTTGGTGCCTAAGACCAAGCCGAAATAGACAACAAGTGAATACTTCTGTACTATTTCTTGTTCGTCCGAGGTTAGCTCCGGAGGCTAACCAAAATGTGGTTTTCAATTTTCGGACACGAGGAAACCTTGGACTTTTTATTATCTCAAAAACAACCTCTACCTCTCTTTCTTTTGTCTCTCTCTTCCTTTCTTTTCTTGTCTTTCTTATTTTTTTTTTTTTTTTTTTTTTTTTTTTTGGATCAGGATAAGAACGGATAAAAATGCCTGGAATGCGTGCGTTTTTGAGGTAACCATGGACTTTTTATTATAAAACAAAAGGTAATGAGTGTCTAAAAAATATTTACATTAAGAAAAATACTCAAATGTAAAATGGTAATGAATCCAGGAAAATTAAGAAGGATTTATAAATATTTGAAAGCAGGTCAGCCTTAAAAAAGAAGTTAGAACCTTCTATTCATTTGAAATCCTGGTAAATCGCAATTTTTTATTTCGGCAAATCTTTGGGCCTTAGCACCAGGGATTCCCTCTCAACTTTATCCAAAGCAGCTGAAATTTAATACTATGGAATCCTTCAAAATTCAAGATTCTAGTTTCTAGAGATACTCGTGCCATTTTTGTGTCCCCAAAAATATTCCAATGCCCTTCTATTTTGAGTATTTTATGAGCACATATCAAAGAAGTCTACCCACTTTATTTTTTGTATTGGACTTGATGTTGCTAAACTTTGTTTTTAAATGCCATCTATTTAAAATTCCACATATAATCTATGGAAAAAGTTTGGATAAGGTTACAATCTTTAACTATAGAATTAGGGTGAGCCTCAAAAAACTTGTAAAAAAGAATGTCTCTAAGTTGGAAAACCTTTCAATTAATCATCTTGACATCAAGATGTATGGATATAAATAATAATAAGAATTTTAAGTCTTAAAATAGTATATAACAAGTTATCTAGACCATCTATTTTAGAGAATTTTAATTTTTTATAGATCTGATCAATGTGTACCTTTTTTAAAAAATGTAAATTTCACAACTAGGGTTGAATAGAGATTTTCAAGCCAGTGCAAAATTTTCAGCAACATACTACATCTTCTCACAACATTTAGAGGTGTGCCTTACTTCTTTTTTTTTTTTTGGTAAGTCAGTGAGGAAGAAGACCCTCTACCCAGTTTTTCATTAATGAAAAAAGAATAACATGCTATTATACAATCCCATAATAGAGCAATTGTGTCAAATTATGTAATAAAAAAAGAGAGAAAGTCTGGCAGACGACTACGCCAAATCGATGCTCTCTTAGCAAGGACATGAACTACCATGTACAACACTGTAGGGCGAGAGCTTGGCACGACAATAACGAAAGACACTATACGGCGAGAGCCTGGAACGACAATTACCTACCATTGTCTATGATCTCCATGGGGCACGATGTCGTTCATGAATAACAACTACCAATAAAAATGAATCATTTTCTATCTGTATTAGAAAGCATTCCTACTGAACCACTAAAGAATACCTTCTCTTAGGGCCTTGTATAGTATAAGGTGACCTCACCCTATATCTATTTAAACTTTATTGTCTTTGTTTAGATAGAGAGATTTAAAGTTAGTCTTAGTAAAAAAAGATAAATTCTTTAAACTTTAAGTTGGATTAAGCTCTTTACATATTTCCTTGGCTTCATCGATATCTATCACCCAGAACGACTAGGCTATCTATTACTCATTTGGTTCCAAACTCAAAAAATAGTGATAATGTCTTTTTCCAAGTTATGCTATAAAATTAGAGGACAAAGCAAAGTGAAAGACCCATATATTCTAGATGACATTTATTAATCTACATCTTGTTTTGAGCGTTAAAATTTATTAATTTAAATTAGTCATTGGTATAAAATTTTCAAATCTTTTTGTGTGGTGCCACCCACGTATAAAACACAATTCTCAGCCGTCTTATATAATATTTTTTTCTCTGTATCATAGTTTGTGCGATAGTCGTCATAATTGATCAAGATTTAGCATTTTATTTTACCAAGTAAATGGACCTATGAATGCTATAAAAGTGTGGTACAATCTAAAAGAGAATATAGTGGACTTTGAACTTAAGAAAAACATTAATATCACATGCGATATTGGCATATATTCGATAAAAAGTATACTTGGGGATATGGTTTATTCCCTTTCTAGCATTTGCTTTGAAGTTTTAAAATTTGATTCCAACACGTGTAAAAGGAAGAGCTTGTACATAGAACCGACCATGCACCAAACCATGGAAATGAATTATCTACCGGTTTTGCAATGCAAACACCTAAAAATAAAAATAATAAATAAATAAAAATTAAAATATATATATAATTCTCTCCCTCTATCGGATCTCAAAAAGTGTCCATTAATAATAGAATTGCCAAATTTGTGTCAACTTCTCCCTCTCATGATAGTCAAATGTTGCTAAGAATATGTTTGTGGTAGTCAAGCTTATAAGGAGAGAGAGAGAGAGGGTGGCCAACCTAACCTAAATCTCCTATGCCTCGCCTTGATTCTTTAGCAAGAGCTAACAAAGACATATCCTACTCCATAAGACTCCTAATTTTCCAAAAATGTCATATGCCTTTCATATTTAGAACCAAGGAAAGGGTGGTATCACATACATAAGGATATTCTCATATTATGTGGGAATGAGATATTCTCATATTAATTGAAATTGAGATATTTTTTTATTATGTGAGATTGATATTTATATTTGATAAGTTTCCTAAAAGAAATTGAAATCTAAAAAAATTAGGATTCTTAGATATATCTATTGGTTTTTTAGATATATGTAATGTCAATAAGAAGTTTCTTATTTAGTATGGATTTTGTTTCCTATTTAGTATAGATTCCTAACTTTATATATATATGAGATGAAAGTGTAGAGAATTTGTGAGAGGTTGGTTGTTTCTCCTTTTAGTGAGACAAAATCTCGATGTTTCTGAGGGCAGGCTTAAAAGGGGTTTACTCGACTCGGTTTTTGTCGAGATTTGTTCTAAAACCTTTAATGTAATTTTTTTGGTATAGTAGATTTCTATTTGCCGTGACCGTAGATGTAGCCTTTTTGGGTAAACCACGTAAATCTTTATATTCTTGTTGTACGTATTTTATGCTTTATTTCTCGTGCTTTATTCATCAAAAATCAATCCATCAGGTTTAGAGCTTCCACGCACAACAGAGGGAAATGATGACAGACCCTTATCCACATCCAAAAAAAATTCTTTTTTTTTTTTTAACATAGTTCCCGGTATCTTACTTTTTAAGAAGAAACATTTGGCCTTCTTCATAAAAATGGAAAAGTTTCTGGTGAATGAAGACAACTTCCTTTCTATCTCTTTCCTTATTTGTTCTTAGGAAGACGACGAAGTCTTCATCTTTAATCCTTCAAATTTTTATCATCATTTAATTGGGGTTGATGAGAAAACATGATATTTGTATAATATTTCTATATAATATATATTCTTTTTTCTTGCATGAATCCTACTAAGTCAATTATTTTGATAGAAGAAAATGTTACACACAGATTATTTGACTTCAATGTCTTCCGCCATTAATGTTAATAAGGTTAAGTCCAATTAGGTGAAGTTTGACATCAAATTTTTTTTCATTTGAACTCTATAAAAAAGTGAGATCTCAAAATGCAATGAATTTAAAGAAATTATGGTTGCAAACTTCCAACTACCCTTCTAGAATTTGAATTATCCCCATCTCTCTCTCTCTCTCTCTCTAAATTTACAAAATTTTGGTAGCATACTTCCAACTATCCTTTTACAATTGGGATCTCTTTCTTGCAATAAACTTATAGAATTTTGGTAGATATGTCCGACAATCTTTTTAAAATTGGAATATCTCTCTCATTATCATCAGAGCTTTTATTTAATTATTCTGAATCGGCTACATGAATCATGGTTACGTCATTATGCTCTATCAAGACAATTCTCTAGGTGAGGCTAAAAGTCAGTCCTGGGTGGTCCGCCATGTACTAGGCGGCGTATAAAGTGGGGCATTACACTCCATGTATTTGAGGTTTGACCAATCAGACCCATACACAAAGTTCCCTTTAAACATAGTGAATCTTGCCCAACTAAAAGACCAATTGTATTAAGAATTTTTTCAACACTTGTCTCTTACAGCAGTTGAATATTTAGAAAGTATGTCTCAATCCAAGTGTCATTATTTCTTTCCCAGTAAAGAACAGTTACACATTCAAGCACACTTTGATGACTTTTCTTTTTGCTTTTTTCAGTGTACACACTTTCTTAAGAACACTGTTTAAGGAAACAATTCACTTAGAGAGAATTATTGCAAGTAAAGACAGACTAGGAAACTCTCCTTAAGTTTACAATCTCTCTTGTTCCTCTTGTTCACACTTGCTAGCTCATGCAATGATGTAATGGATGGTGATATTGACGTGGCATCTACCCAATCGTGTTAATATCATCTTTGAATTTGAATAGCCACACTTCAGTAATTAGAGGACGTTTGTGCCATTTTTTCAAGGAAGAAAACATGAGCATGTTTTTCATCTAGTGCATGCCACTCACTTTAAGGTAACGGTAGGGTTTGTTGATGCGTGTATTCATGTTAGGGGTGGCAATCGGGTCGGCCCGCCGACTTAGTGGGTAACGGTAGGGTTTCGACCCGCCGACCTAGTGATCTAACTGAAGTACAGTTGTTGGACCCGGCGGGTAGGGTACATGGTCTTCGTCCAAATGGCTGGACCCAATCTAGGTCGGTCGGGGTCCTAGACACTTGGACACAATCTAGGGCGGTCCGGGTCCAAGACACTTGGACACAATCTAAGTCAGTTCGGGTCTGTCTTGGACACTATCGTGTCAGGCCGGTTTTGGGTCAAGGTTGGCTTGACCAGGTATAAAATATACTAAATATATATTATATGATATAAAATTTTTTTTTTTTTTTTTAATTTCTAGACCCGGGTCCGGGATAAAATGACTTGGACATGACTAGGGTCTGAATCAAGTTTGGCTCCATGTGGAACCTAGTCGGATCGGTTCCAGGTCCAGGTCTACCTGGAGCCCTCGAACCCGTTGTCACCCCTAATTCGCATGTTTCCACATATCAATGTCTATATCAGAAAAGTATACAATGAGACCATTTACCTTTGACACAACGTGGTCACAATTAATCTTGACCATTGAATGTAAAATTGGATGGTTATATTTATTCTATTGACCAAGCTCAAAGTTCAAAAAAAATTATCTCGAAATTTATGATATACCTAAGTTATTAGATTTCGCATAAGATGATTGCAAGCAATTGTGACGCCTTTATACTACAAGGTAAATGAACTCATAGTATACGGAGGACGATTATAGATCCAAAACTTTTCGGGTCTACAACCCTTCTTTTGTTATTCCTATTTGCTTACTTGCCATTTTTTGAGTGGGAAGGGGCACTAAGTCTAGTGTTTACCCAAAACTGTAAGTCTAGCACCCATCTCCTATTTGCAAAATTGTAAGTCTAGTATTTAGCCAAAAACAAATTATATACATACTCAACATTAGCTTTTTATAAACGGAAAAAATTTATATAAGGTTGAGGCTCTAAACAATCAAACTAAGGCGCACATCAAAAATTTACTAGAAAGAGTTGTTTCGATACAGAAAAATCCTCAAATCCAATCATCTCAACCTTGAGATACATGGACTTAAACAAAAATGAATTTCAAGTTATGGAAATAGTGCATCATGTTATGCATTATCTTGACCTTTAATTTTCAAGATTTTGAAGCGTTCATAAATCTACTTGATCTACAATATTTTTTAAGTTTTAAATTTTATAAAATTTTATAATTAGACATTAAAATAAATTTTTCAGATCATCACAAAAAATTTTAATGCATAAACTACAACTTTCAACACCATTTGAAAGTGCGCCTTACTTTTAGGACCTCAACCTTACACAAACTAAATTTAGTGGGCCACAAACATGTCAAACGACTCAAATGTAAAGAATTCGACACATGAGGTTAGTCAAAAATAGCTAAAATAGATCTCCAAAGATATATAAATCGAAGTACTCACTTTTAAAGAAGTGGACCATATTATTCATTTGGCAGATTGGCAAAACTCGGCTGTCCTGTGAATTCCCATGTCTTGCCTATGATTTGGCCCAGAGTTTAAAAAAACATATACATGACTCGAATCGATCACACCCACATCCGTGTCGGATCGGGAGAATCGGTGGATCGGATCAGAAGAATTAGCGGAATAGGTAATTTTTATTTCAAATTTTGTAAAAAAATAATTCAAGAAAAAAATGTTCATCCTTTTTTTTCTCTTGACTCGGTGAAGAATCGGTCGGATTCTGTGAAGAATCATCGAAATTGGGGATTCCTCGAAAAAATCGACGATTCTACTATTAGGAACCACCTAAATCCTCTTTTTTGGCGTAATTCGAAGCATCTTGGGCGATTCCCAATCCGGATCGCCCAATTCCGAATCAGATCACCGATTTTTTAAACTTTGATTTAACCCAACATCTCAATTAAGGCACGGTTGGACTGGCCACTACCCTAAATATTGATTAATGGACCCGACTTTTAGGTCTCCGAACCTGAATGCAGCTCTGCATCTCGCACCCACCATCTATGTTTGTTGGACAATGGAGATTGTAAAACACTAAAATACTAAAATGTGAAAACTCTGGCGTCTCAAACTCAAGATCTATTTTAGCTAAAAATTTAAAGCTTTAAAAATAGTGCACGACTACAAATTAGACAATTGAAAATAGAACGGTCTACGTAATATATTATAAGGTATGCTATTTTTAGGGCTTAAAATGGATTTTTTTTTTATCCAAAATTACGAGGTCGAAATTATTAATTTGGTAGCTTTCAAGCAATGGAAAGCAATTTTAAACTTTTTCCATTATTTAAGGGGCGTCATTAGCCAAAGGCGTCAGCTTTTTACAATAAAGCCTAAAAATTTACTCATGCCCTTTTGTCGTAAAATTTCAACTGGAAATGGAATCGATCATAAGCACTCGAAAATAGATGCAAAATGTATTAATTTTTAGATTTGAATTTTTTTTTTTCAGGAAAATTTAAAGGGTACAGTTTCTATAAAGTTGCAACCTTAAACAATCCAATTAAGGCGCACCTTAAAATTTTATCTTAACATGTAATTTTTTTGTAAAAAATTCTTAGTATTATCTTAAAATCTATTTTCATACCTAATTATAGAAAATTTTAAATTCTAAAAATAGTTACATTAAGTAGATCTATAAATATATGAAAATCTTGAAAATGGATGCTCCAAATAATGTGTTGCAAAATGCACTATTTTTGGAACTCAAGTTTATTTTTATTTTTTCATATTCATACATATTGATGGTTATAGTGTTTTTCAACATTAAAACAACATTTCTGATAGATTTTTGAGGTGCATTTTACATTTTAAGGTTGCAACCCTATATAAACTTTTCCCAAATTTAAATATGGCATCAATAGGAAATAAGATAAGAGAGAGTAGACATAAATATGGCTCACGCCCAGTACATCACCTATTAAGAGGTATGAGTTAGTTCAAGTAGAAAGCTCAAAAAGAACAAGGGTAAATCCAAAAAGAAATGGTTGAAAGTAGTGAGAAAATATATGAGAACTTGACCTCATTGAGGATATGACATTTAATAGAGCAAAATGATGGACCAAGATTAATATAGCAACCCTAATTAATTAAAAAAAAACTTTGACTATGATGAAACCACTTTTTCCATATCCATAGTTGTCTGGGTCAAGAGATCAATCACAACGTTTTCAAGGCCATATTAACATTTTGTTGGTGATATTAACAACCCTACTCTATCCTACTCGTTACTCGTTGTTTATTAAACTAGTCATTGACCAACATATTTAGGCAGCTCCATTTCTGAAACCCATCACTGCAAGGTCACCATTAGAAAAGAGTTGTGTTCATGATTTGAATGAAACAGCATTGGAAAAGGGTTGTTTTTCCTTACGTTGTTGATTTTAAGTAAACAAGGCTACAATAGTCAGGACTCAAGGAGGGGGTTTGTTTGGAAATCAGTGAAAAACTAGCCCCTTCTTTCTAGAGTTATGAACAGCATGTACTCTTTAATAACGGATTGAACCAAGTTTTGAAACCATTTTCCCTCATTTGTTGCAACAGTAGAGCATCCAACCAGGAGAGAGAGTTGATTTAAGGAGAACTACCAGTGCCTGGAAGAGCTGCACAGTTCATTAAGGTGCTCCAAAAAACTTGGATTTTCAAAATAGGGCCTGGACTACTTTTTTTCCTTCTCCTTCAAATCATCGTACTTCGAGTGACGTACTTCAAATTGAAAATACCAACTAATGATATAGGACAAGCATGTCTAATGAACTTGGGCGTATAGTCATTTAGAAAGGAAAAAAAACCACTACATTTTAATCAGGGTCTAGCTTGCATAAGGTGCACACCTTATACCATACAAGGCACACATCAAGTAGACCTATAAATACTTGAAATTTTTGAAATAGACAGATTCAATTACTTGTTATAAAATGTACTATTTTTAAGACTTGACATTCATTTTTTTCCTTTTATATGTATGCATGTCGTTGTCAAGATGAGATCCAAGTTTCTTGAGTATATCTACATGGTTTTCTCACAAGTAGGGCTGTAAATGAGTGAGTCCAAATCAGACCCAATTGGCTAGCATAACCTTGGGCCAGAGCCCAGATATCAGTCAATTTGGGAAAAATTAGACCTAGTCACACCCGATGGGCGAGGGAATTTATCCAAACTCAAATATTGGTCTCAGCTACCTGAAAAGTTGACCCGAACTGATCAACTGTTTTCTTGTATAAACCCTGTCTGGATCAACCCAAACCCATAAACACCTAATCATAAACTAAAAGAATTAATAGCAAACCTAATCATAAACTAAAAGAATTAATAGCAAAATAGAACACATGGGTAGGGGAGCCCCTCACAAATAAAAGCACAACCATAAACTAAACGGATTAATAACACAATAAAGCACTACTCATAAATTATAACATGCTTTTATTTTTTGAAATTAAAGAATCTCTTTTAGCACTCAAAAGGTTGCAGTTTACAAGCTGCTATAGTGTCCAAGCGCCAGATGTCACCACAGACATTGGCACCGGTTTGTGCTGCCAAGGTCTTGGCTTGACTGAACATGTTGTCCATAACTGAAGAAACCTGCCGAGGTTTGCACTTCGGAGGAGGCTCAAGACTGTATTTTCATTTATTTGTTCGGAGTGTGATAGAATCAGGTTTTGTATCTAATATTGCGCCCCCCCCCCAGCTGCTAAAAGTAGATCTTCCAAGTATCCCTTGCAAGAGTCTTCAAACTCACCACTGATATAAACAGTCGAGCCTTCGAGTAGCTTGGGCGCCTGCATAGGTACAAAATGTGATTATTGATTACCCCATATTTGTTTAAGCTCACCAATACCAGAGAGAGGTTTACCTTTTGCATGATTCTAAGCCAGCCATTTTTGGGGCCCTCACGAGAACCATTGATATCAAACTTAATTTCATAAGGTTCTTCACTCACAGGAGACATGGCTTTCAAGCATCCTTTGATCCCTATAATGGACAATACAAACCATGAGTATGTGAATAAACAAATGCAGATATCATTATTTTTATGTCAAGTATAACAATAATTTTTTGAAATTTTGGGGAGACAAAGAAAGGGTACTCAATCCAATCGGGTTTAACAACAAAAAAGGAAATCATAATTTTAGGATTTCGGAAAAACAATAACAAAAAGAAAACTAAAACAAGTGTGACATAATCAATGGGTAGTAGGAATCTACCCCATTCATGGTATACTTCACTAAAAGATAGTGTTTAAAACTGGAACCCCGTCAGTTCCAAACGATCTGAGCTTTGACCAAGTTTAGACTGGGTAATGAGAATTTGACCCTGTACTGCAGAATGTGTCTTGAGCAATGTTTGAAAAGTTGCCGATTTGAACCGAACTCGTCCGGTTCGACACGGGAATCGGCACCCACATGCCGGTTCCAGCAAAAGACGAAGAATCGCCCGTGTCTAGAGAGAACCGGGGCGAGCTCGACAAATTTGATGTCACGGACTGGTTTCTGACGTCACAAACAAGGCAGAGTCGGGTGAATCGGTCATACATGTGTGCCATGCACACGCGCGCGTGAGCGCGCATAAGCTTGAAGCGCCAACTTTTCACGGTCGCGATGTTTGTCATTATTCGTAACTAATTTATAGTTGCTAATATTTCTCAAAACAATCGATGTGGGATATTGAGCTAGTAGTCTTGAGAACGTAAGATAATATATATATATAAATATTATACAAAACAAGACAAGTAGTGTAATGTGGTTAAGTCGGTACGACTTTTGTTTCACTCATTAAAGGTTATGAGTTCAATCCTCCGGGCAGCACTCCATTTTTTGTCCAAAAAATTAAAAAAATATTTTAAAAATAAAAAACTTAAAAAAAAAAGAAGTTATAGAAATATAAAAAAAGTTATCTTGACAAAAAATAAAAATTATGATAAAAAAAAATTATACAGAAAAAAATAAAAATTACTTTAACAAAAAATTAATTTTTGTCAAAAAAATAAAAGTTATCTTGACAAAAAATAAAAGTTATTTTGATAAAAAAAAGTTACATTGACAAAAAAATATAATAACGGCAAAAAAAAACAGTTACATTGACAAAAAAAAAAAAGTTATAACAAAAAAAAAAAAGTTATCTTGACAAAAAAATAAGTTTTTGTCAAAAACGTAAATGTCACTTTGACAAAAGATTTTGGTGGTCATTTTAGACAAAAGTTACCTTGATAAAAAATAAAAGATTTTGGTAGTCATTTTTTTATCGTTTTAATCCATTCTTTATTGTAGTCCATGATTATATCCCTCATCCATGATAATCCTATGATTTTTCTTTTGTGTGATGTAAATTTAATTGATAACATAAGTTCATACAGGGAAATAACATCTCAATATTCACATATTGATGAAAAAATAAAAATTAATAATGTGGTACCCCCATTTTTTATTGGAGTCCTGAGAAAGAACATTTATAATGAATTTTAATAATTTTTTGGATTTTTTTTAAAGTTTAATCCGACCGATTAGGCCGATTCCCGATCCGGATCGCCGATTCACTGATCTGGATGGAATTTTGAGGTGCCCGATCCGGGGTACCGATCCGTTTTTTAAACCATTGGTCTTGAGTCATTTGTAGTCTTGACCAAGTCTATCTGGGAATTTAGAAAAACCTGTGATTCTGGTCACAGCCTTCCCAGCTTCCCAGGTCAGAATTGGGACTGGGCCAGCTGAGGCAGACCCCCCCACCCAATTGAGTATTTAAACATAGATTATAATACCATGCCAGAACAAGCAAAATAACTGGTGATATGAAACCATGTTGGGATTCTTCTGTTCTACAGAATGGAAGAATTTTCACTTCTAGACTAAAACATAGTTAAATGAATGCTTGAGTAGCTCACAGTTGATGTTCAGTATCCATCTTCCTTCCAAGATGGCCATCAGGGATTTGAGGGTTCTTTTGCAAGCACCATTGCCATCAGTGGAAGCAATGACATGAGTCACATCTCGGCTCCAAGCCTTAGACACAATTGAACCACTCAATTTTGCAAACCTTGCAACGAGATCCTGCAAGTTTGATATTAGCCACAGTAACATAAAACAAATTGAGCAGGCACAACATCAAAAAGGAAAAAGGAGATTGCCCATGAGGGGACGAGGTGGCACAAAATAATCGTGAATATTTTATGAAAGCAACACAAGAACACTAGAAAAAGAACAAACAGGAAAGAAGTAACTTAGCATGATTTGGCCATTTCTTCAAAAGTTAAAACCATTGGGAACACTTTAAGCATTTTTTCCTTTAAGAATCAAGGATACCTCATCCATTCGTAGGTTAGCCATCAAACTCGAATTCAACATCTCAGGATTTTATTGTATGTAGTTCGTATATCCTTTCTTGCCATTTGTACAATAGTAACGTCATATATCCCCAAAGGCAATGCCTCAAGAAGAATCTTTTCATTCTCTTATGCTCCAACTTACCAGTCAAGTGAATCAACCATAGGCTCAACACTCGAGGCAAAATGTTCTTAAGTTTGGGTGATAATTTGGCTTGAATCAGTGTGGTAAGTTGTAAATATGTCATGTTGATAACATAAGTTTAGTGACACATGCACTCGACAAAATTTTCAATCGCAAGTGGTCAGCTTTTTGAGAACCCCATTTTCTCAATTTATCAATAACTATAAAGATAACGAATTTATAGTATTGAATTGGTCATATTATGATCATAATATTTGTCATCTTCCGAAATTGTCTTTAGATTACATGATTTTCCTACAGGGTCAAAGATAGATTCAGGACATAGGACAGGTTCAAAGTAGAAAAAGTAAAATGGCACTCAATCTCTCTATTCCAAATTGAATATTTGAACTTGGTACTTTTAAGTTTCTAGTGTGAAAGAGATAAGGGCGTCACCTTCTCATCAGCATTGAGAGCAGAGCCGCACAACATCCATTTGCTACCTATGTCATGCGAATCTGTCCAATTATTGCTTCGATTGTTAAGGCCAAATCAGGTTCAAAAGCTAGTCACTATCTCAAAAGAGACCGAAAATGGAGGCAACAATAAAGAACACCCCAAAAACAACCTATTTTTTACCAACATAGCTCATGGTTCTATTTAGGAATTTGTAATGATTTCCGTATATAATTTATATATTTTATGGGTCATTCTTTACTAAGAAACTTGAAAGCAGGTCATGAACAAAAATGATTCAAATCTTGGAGTAGAAAAAAAAATTTAGAGTGTTTGTTCAAATTTTTGAGATAATTCTGAAAATTTTCAAAAAAAACTGTACTAGTTTGCGAACTTGGAGAACAGCAAGAGGACGAAAATAGGTCTCAATGGCGTTTTTATACTGACCCTTCGCAACCTGAACCTTTACCTTGGTCCTTAAGAACCTCCCATGATCCCATTTCCCAGTTTGCTCCAAAGCAGCATCCAAAACATCTAGGCATCTGAAAACCTCTTTTGGGCCGATAAAACCCGAGCCAAAAGAACCCACCCTCTAATGCTTGAACCACCTTCCATTTTCAAAGCCTTTTGGCATAATCGAGAGCCACCTCTAATCTTCTTTGCTCTGCAATTTCTAAACCAATTCGATAACTGATTTCTATATCATTATCACCTGTTAACTTCTCAGCTGCCTCAAATGCCTGAAGTGCCTCACTTTGCATGGTAACCTCTCGAAATCAGACTCAGCATGCCTTGATTGGGACGATAAAGAGACACCCATCGACCAATTTGCTACACTCCAAAATCTGGCACTCCGCGGGTTTTATCCTTAAACTAGTCAGCACCCTTTGTGCATAATATGTGCCTTCTTGGGCCAAATTTTTATATTCTCCACATATCTTTGAAGCCAACAATAAGGCCCTGATACAATCAGGCTTCTCTCGAGAGCTCAAAAGCTTCTTCGATAGATTTAGAGAGACCCCATCAAGCCCTTCAGCAAGGTAACATAGAGAGAGTGTGTACCACCTGTTTTCTCTCTGTAAAACATCACGAAGAAATTCTTCTACCTGATTGGCTAATGACAAGAAGCCCCCAGACATGGATAGTGCAAAGGTGAGACAGTCAATAATCAATGGGTCCCATTTAATTCTTATTGAGAGAGAACTTCCTTAGGAGGATGAGTAGGAGTAAAATTGCCTCCTCTAAGTTGTTCTTGGGAATGAAGGAGGCTTCCATTTGTGATCGAAGGTTCGGAGGGCTTGCATCAGTTCCACCATAGAGGAGAAAAATGGCAAATTCCTTTTGGATATTTGCTAATGGCTCAGGCT
This sequence comes from Amborella trichopoda, assembly GCF_054954075.1. Taxonomy (NCBI): domain Eukaryota; kingdom Viridiplantae; phylum Streptophyta; class Magnoliopsida; order Amborellales; family Amborellaceae; genus Amborella; species Amborella trichopoda. The sequence goes on along the minus strand of NC_142342.1, from coordinate 5,182,223 downwards.
CAAGGTTCCAATGGTTGATGAAAGCCCTTCAGTAAGAAGATATGGCTTCTTGGTATAAACCCGCTTGCTTCCATAACACAGGAAGAAGCTCAAGGGCCTTGCTCAGGGTTTCCTGCAATTCACAATCAGCACCAAAGTTTCAGGCATGCCTTCGGGTAATGCAGATTCAACAGTATCCAGAACAACTTTGCATGATTCAGCAGCCTCTGCAAAAGGAACCCAATACAGGAAAAATGAGCAATAGGTGAGATAACGTTTGTACAATGATTATATGTAACTTCACATACTTTCTAGTTTAAATTAGGGAGACAGTGAGTAAATAATACATAAGTAATGTTCTCACTGGAGAGATTACGGAAATAGAACCGATTTTAGAAATATTTTCATGGAACCAGAAACAGTTTTGAGGTGGCTTGTTCACCCAGAGATTATGCTATTTATTCCCTTCTCAATGCTCGATTGTTCATGTTAATGTCACAAAAGAACTATTGGACACCTCATTTGAGCAGAATGTAAAATATTACGTCAGTTGAGAGATATTGTCTTTCATACATATGCCAAAAATTATTAAAAGCCCGAAGTACCCCTCTATTACTAGTCCAGATTGCATACATAAGTATGTCACTATTAAGTTCATTTTAGTACCTCTGGTAATATCTGGCCACTCCAGGTAATTGATAGCTCATTTACGCCTTGATTCCATGGCTCTTACTTCATTATCCAAATTTGGATCAGACAAGTAGTTTACTTGTCTGATCCAAATTTATAGTAGTTTACTGATTCTTTCTTGTTAGCTCTCTTATCTCATGGAAGAGCAATGAATAGATTACTGTTTGTAAGTCCAGCACAGAGAATAACTAAAGGTCCATGGAATCAGTTAGTGGTAAAATCATCAGGATATGAGCTTTTCTTCAGGACATTGGTATTCATTATTCCTGCCTAGGTCCTGATAACAAGGTAACACCAATGCCAATTAAATTGCTCCAAATACCATTAGCCATGAATAAATTTCCATTCCATCATAGAAAAATTACATCATGTTAAGATCTTTGTTGCTTTACATTCTTCATATGCAAAGCTGGTGGACTTTATGAAGTCCAATGGTCATAAGTTCATCATGAGCAAACACAACCAGTCATCCTTCATGATTTTTGATAGATTTTAAGGGACAGGATGGGCTGACTTGTGATCAATATCATGTTTAGGTACTTATCTATACATTATTGGCCATCCTGTTCTCTATGGATTAAAATCAGTCCCAACATCTTAGTCATATGTATTTTCTAAATTGTAATTAGTCACTGAGTGTTTTAGTCAGTTTGCCCCTGTCTTTGCATGCAAGCCTAAGGACTTTCACATTAACGATAACAAAATAGATTAATAGCTTCTAATAAGTTCACAAAGGGTACCATGTAAAGATCAACCTACAAGATCCAAGAGAAGTTATTGTGCATACAACTATTCAGTGGTTGCTTAGATATATGAATTTCACTCATACTAGGAAGTTACTTTCAAGATTTTCAATCCAATTTATATTCTGATTTTTCTTTAGAAAGACAATATAATCTTATGCAGCACAGGACTTGGCATGATCCTGAGCGAAGTTCCATTGAGTTGACTTGTCCAAGTTTCATCAAAAGTCATCCAATTCCCTTGAAAAAACAATATTCAATGTTAAGACTTAGTTTTAGCGATAAACCATGAGACTCACTGGTCCTGAGCAAGTTTGAAAACACTGTTTCAACATAGTTCGTATAAGATTGCAAAGACTCGGACAACTCTCATGATAAAACAAATAGGCTAATGAACACTGCTGTTTTCCATCATCTGGTTGATAGCATGACATCTTATAGAAGATTGGGATCTCCATATTCATGGAAAATTCAACAAGCTCATTGATGCTTTAGCAAACATTGGGGTATAGAACTTAGTTTACCATTTCAATTTCACATTCTAATAAACCATTTCAATTTCACATTCTGATAACCTTTATATTTCGTAAGAGGATTTTAAGCTAAGAAAAATATAACAGAATGAACATGAAAATGAAATATTTTCTTTTCTTGCTTCAAATGAAGGAACTTGTTTCATGTGAACAAAAGTCTGAGAAGCCAATCACAAATTTAAGGAAGACAGTCAAATTAACAAAATTCAGAGACATCCAAAGAAGACAGAACCAATTTCAAAAGAGCAAGTGTATGATACCGAATGAATAGGTCTCACAACACACCCTAAAACCTTTTGAGATCCTGCAATGAATTTGCTTTAAGAAAGATTACTTCCAAAAGCATGCATAGACATTGGTGGAGGAGTAACATCACTGCAAGAACGGCGCCTACTGCATTCAACTCTTCTTGAAATGAAGAGCTTCATTTTTGGGACTATTGCACCAACATCTATTCCTTCAAACACATGAAAAGCTGCTTCTATTCTTCCTCTTTGGTATTCAAGGTGCCCTAATAATGCCCTTGCTTCCGACAAAAATAAATATATTGAGATATTCTCATACTTCTCAAGAAGAAATAATGGCAGACATGACTAAACGAATGATTATTGATCAAAGCAGTGTTTTAAAAAACGCCGAGTCGAACCGGACTCGCCCGGTTCGACTGGGAAATCGCAAAAGTGGATCGAATCGGCTGAAAAATCGGAAATCGTCCGGTTCTAGAGAAAAAAGGACGATTCTGTACAGTGACTCGCCGATTCACTGTACGGAATCGGCGAGTTGAAACAGTGAATTGGCGAGTCCCGTACGGTTTTTTTTTTTTTTTTTTTTGTTGTAATCCATGATAGATTTTTTTGTAATACTTGATCGATTTTTTTGTAATCCATGATCGAATTGTTTTCGTTTTTTTGTAATCCATGATCGAATTTTTTGTTTTTTTGTAACCCATGATAGAATTTTTTGTAATCCATGATCGAATTTTTTGTAATCCATGATCGAAATGTTTGTTTTTTTTTCTTGTAATCCATGATAGAATTTTTTGTTTTTTTTTTTTTTTGGTAACCCATGATAGAATTTTTTGTAATCATGATCGAATGTTTTGTAATACATGATCGAAATGTTTGTTTTTTTTTTGTAATCCATGATCGAAATGTTTGTTTTTTTTTTTGTAATCCATGATTGAATTTTTTGTTTTTTGCTTTTTTTGTAACCCAAGATAGAGTTTTTTGTAATCCATGATTGAATTTTTTGTAATCCATGATCGAATTGTTTTTTTCTTTTTTTGTAATCCACGATTAAATTTTTTGTTTTTTTATGTTTGTTTTTTTTTGTAATCCATGATCGAATTTTATGTAATCCATGATCGAATTTTATGTAATCCATGATCGAATTTTATGTAATCCATGATCGAATTTTTTGTAATCCATGATTGAATTTTTTGAAAATTTGTGATTTTTTTTTTTTAATCCATGATCGAATTTGTTTTTGTAATCCATGATAGAATTTTTTGAAAATTTGCGATTTTTTTTTTTAATCCATGATCGATTTTTTTGAAAATTTGTTTTTTTTTTTTTTAATTCATATTATTCAAAGGGAAAATGAGAGAGAAGATGATTATGAGGCCACCCTATCCCAGCCATATTATTCACATATCGAGTCCCAACAGCAACAGTGTAGGGATGAGCACGACAATGCAGGTGAGCATAAAGGATAGACAATTTTCGGGGATTTTAGATTGGGAACACAACAAAACACTAACACTCAGGGATTTGAGAATAGTCAGACGCCTGCTAATATCTATGATTCGTTTTTAGATCGAATCAATGAATTGTTAAACGAATTCAATCAATGGCACCAGCGTGACCAAGAAGAACAATAACGTTGTCTATCATTTTATTTTTAGATCATATGTTACTAATTTTATGCTTTATTGTAGTCCATGTATGTTGATATACTTATTCCATGATAATTATATGTTTATCCTTTTGTGTGATGTAAATTAAATGCTGAATGGCGGTTCATGCAGGGAAAGAACATATCAATATTCGCATATTCATTCAAAAACATGAAAATTCTTAATGAAGTACCTTCATTTCTTATTGAATTCCTAAAAAACAATATTTATAATGAATTTTAATAATTTTTTCGGATTTTTTTTAAGCTTTATTCTGACCGATTCACCCGATTCCCGATCCGGATCGCCGATTCGCCGATCCGGATCGGTTTTTTGGAAGCCCGATCCGGGTCACCGATCCTTTTTTTAAACCATTGGATCAAAGTATTATGGTTGTCTTGAAATTGGATGCACATAACGAAAAAAATTCTTCATATGTTCAACATAAAGGGGATTATTTTATGCTTGCAGTATTTGTTCCATTCAAATTCCACACATAAACGTTGTTCCACATGGAAACAAAGAGAACTTTCTAGTGAGGGTCATCAAATAGAGAATTACATGAAAATGCTTCTGCTCTTTGAAGTAGGTATCCTACAAATATACAACATTTTTTTCAAAACTGAATATGTGATCCGTACAAATAAAAATAATAATGGAATGGTCTTTTGCAAATGTTACACATGGCATATGGGTATTATTACTATTTTTTTTTTTTTTTTTCTTTTAAGTAGTTCAGTAGTAGGAATTGAACTTGGAATGTAGTGCTACAATCATCAACACCAAAGTTCCAAAACTCCTCTCAGCCAAGGACTCAACCCTTTGCCAAGCTGGGTAACTCGGGCAAGTCCAAGTGGACTCGCCTGAGATCTATACAGGGCAAAAAAGCCCTAGAAAAAATGAAAAAAAATAAAATAATATATATATATGAAAAATTTAAATGAAGATAGGAAAAGTAAAATAAAACTAATAGCAACCATAAAAGGTCCAAATAAGCTTAAAAAAGTATAGGAAAAATGGATCAAAAAAAAAATGATTTATAGATGTGAAGATTAAATCCAAAAGCGGAAAATACAAAAAAGGGCTTATGGCAAAAAACACTCACTATTCAATTTCAAAAACATCCAAGTCATATAAAAAAATTATACACCATTTCTATATTTTTAACCATTTTTTGAATTTTTTAAAATTCTTTTATGTACCCCAAGTTGTACACACAACTCGAACCATGATCAATACATTAACCAATCAAGCCCAAGACTAATTCCTAGTATAGATATTATCATATATATACCAAAGTTTCTACAATTATGATAACACATGGACAGTGGAACCTATTGAATGAGACTTTCAAAATGTCCAGCAAGCTACAAAATAAGAAATAGATGCTTGAATTTTTTTTAAATTCTTTTATGCAACCCGATTTGTACAAAACTCAAACCATGATCAATACCTTAACCAATCAAGCCCAAGACTAAATCTAGTATAGATATTATCATATATATATATAAAAGTTCCTACAATTATGATAAAACATGGACAGTGGAACCTATTGAATCAGACTTTCAAAATGTCCGGCAAGCTACAAAATAAGAAACAGATGCCAGTTGCATGAATAAACATACATATATAGAAAACTCCACGCAAATTTTATAGAGATCCAAACCAAAACTACATACCATATATTACCCCAACAATGAGATACAAGCTCCCCATGATCCGTACCAGAGTTTCCTCATTTCACTTAACCTCAAAAAGAGAATTCCTCATCTCAAAGAGTTAAAAAACTTTCTAAATTTTGAGAGCATTCATAAACCACTTTGCAACAATGTGAGAGATACGACTGTCACAGGAAGCTCATAAACTATAGGGATAAATCATTTATTGAACTTTCACATACAACATCATGACTTCATAGTTCCTAAAATACAGAAACCATGATCCCATACTTGCAGTACATGGAAATCATTCACCCTCGGTTCATATATCAGCAATACAAGAGCTGCTTTTAAGTGTCACAAATGTAAAGTAAAAAGAACTTAGCAATTAAATTGAACATTCACCCAATAGATTAGCTACTACATTATAACCTCTCTCTCTCTCTCTCTCTCTCTCGTGAAACTAAATGATACGCTCCCTCAGGGTCTCAGTCTAGCATCCCACAGACATGATAATGTGCAGAAACATTACAAAAAGACTTATAGAGAGAGAGAGTGTGACCAACCTCATAATTAAGACAAATTCCTTTTCTGAGAGAAGATTCAGCTTCTTCGATATTGCCTCAATCCACCCTGGGCTCGAAGAATAACCACTCGCGGAATAATCTCTGGTGGCAAGGGATTCAGGAGACTGAGGCATTTCATCACCAATTAACTGCTCCCCTGAACACAAGCACTGCATTATCTTTCTCACTCTTAATCTGATCTCAATGCACTTCTCTCTCATCCATTTCCTCTTACTTCTCATGTTTGTTGTCTTTGCTCACAATCTTTAGGACCACCATTGCCCAAAAGAAGGTAAAAACTATAACCCCACCAGAAAAAAAAGTTAGGTTAAGGGTTTTTTCAGCCCCTTCTGGTTTTTTACTGTAACCAGACTGCAGCTAATTTTAGCTGCCTCATTCATAAATACTCCAAACAAAGACCCCAACAACCATTCAGAAGTACATGGTCCTTTCAAGCTTGATGAGTATAACATGGACTCAATTGAAATGAAGCCAACAAAAATAGAAACCTTTTTCTCAATTTACAGAGGGACCTTCAAATTTAGAAGCGTGGATAGCCCAACTCCAAATTTATCAGTATAGCTAGCTGACAAACCAGTTTATTCATCTCAAAAATACCGAACAAAAAAAAAAGCCTTTATATCTGGCCACAAATTTAATTCGAAACCCCTACCAAATCTATCTCTAACCCACCAAAATTCAATGAAAAAGAGGCACCTTGGAGAAATGTGGAGGCAGCAAGTCACATTCTCAGGAAAAACAATAAAAAGAAGAGAATAAAAGGAAAGAGAGCCTCCAAATTTAGCGGCCGAGAAACCAAAGCCAACACAGAAAGAAACCCCACCAAATTAATCCAAGAGAACAGAAGGACCCCAATTTAGAGAATGAGAAATCAAAGTTAGATGTTAAAACCCCTATCGAACATAACAAAAAAAAAAATTAACCCCCAAAAGAAACACACTAAATTTACAAAAGGGATAGAACTTAATCCAAGAACTTGAGGAAGTTCTGCAATAAGTGCAATGCCCAAACCCTAGATTTTTTGAGGATGGCCATCAAATCATTGCAGTTGTGCCCAAAAGGCATAAATTCATGGTTGAATTGCTGACCCCTTCCACGTTTCATCCTTCCAAAAGAAGCAGACACTGGGACCCAATCACAAATAATGAAAACCCATCTAAAAAAAGTCCAAATTTCCGGCTAATTCCCACAAATATCAAGAATTTTGACTGCCCCAGATAAAAGGAAAAAATAAAAATAAAAATAAAGAAAATGACCAACAATTTTCTTTTACAGAAGTTCCTCTACAATCTCCTACAAAAGTTCAACCGCCAAATTGGGTTCAATTATTACTTTGAACAAGATTCAAAACTCCAGTCAAATTACAGCTAATCGATTTCTTCTTTGGTAAAAACAATTCGACAGTGGCTTTAAAGAAAAAAATTAAGAAAACCCATGTCAAAATCCATAGCCTTTATTAATCTATTCTGTCTGAAAGACGGTAGATCTCCAAAAGTCAAACTTGGGTTGGATAAAATATAAATAATATTCAAATATGACATGGATCACCTTTGGTATCTGTGATGAATAAAACGATTAATATACTGAAGGGGTAATAAGGGTGCGGGTGCGGGTGTTTAAAAGTACAAGAAAAATTAAGTTTGAAATGAGAAGAAAAGAAAAGAAACAGAAAAAGGAAAAGCAAAAGTAGTTGCATTACTTCTTCAAATCTGAAGCGTCCTCTAAGATGGGAGTGTTCCAAAAGTAAAATGGGAGAATGGGTGGCTTGCATTTGAGTCCTAATGGCTCAAGATTTTCCATTTGGCTTTTTCTGCTTCTTGATCAATAAAATAAGTGATTTGCATTAAGATAAACTTGCTTTTTTAAAGAAAATCTCATTGTCAAAGCTTTATATTGTACTTTTTAATTATGTTTATTGTATTTAATGACAAAAGCTAGCTTTAACATCTTCTAGCTTTTACTATTCAAGATGAGTTTCTGTTGTATATAGTTGATGGACCTGAATGTTTTAAAATCTAGAATAAGAATTCTTCTGTCTAATCCAATGGACCCTAATCTTAGAATCCTATGTTAGAAGGGGCACTTGTTTCTTTTGTTTGAAACATAAAATTGAAAAAAAAAAAAAGGCTGAACACAAGATACAAGGGTTTCATTTTGAATACTTCATTTGAATTTTATTTTATTTTTAATTTGAAAATGAAAATGAAAATTTAATGACAAATGCTAACTTTAACATCTTAGAGCTTTTACTATTCAAGATGAGGTTTTGTTGTATAAGTCCTTATTAATGAAATATGGTCACCCCTTTTAATTCTCCAACCTCGCAGCAAGTTTCATTCTTTTTTTCTTTTAGAATGTTGGCATCCTTATCCTAACATGCATTAAGCTGAGTATGTGATGTTTGAATTCAAATAAAGATTTAATTTTTCATAAAATTATTTGCTGGTTATTAGATTGTACTACATTTAAATCAAGAAGCATGCAAACAACAAACAATTTATAGAGACCTCATAAAATACGCAGTTAAAAGCAATTGATCAGAAGCTCATATGCCCTCCTATCAGGACACAAATGAAATGATTGTGGCAAAGATTTGATTGGGTTTTGGCAATAGAATTCCACTTGCTATAAATTGACATCAGTGCATATCTTATATGTTTCCAAACTATGCCTGTAAGTGTAGGATTTGTTGACAGTAGACAAAGAACTGTAAATCATCCGAGCACAAATAAGGAAACTTCTAAAAGTAATGGCATCAGGATCAAGCATTTGTGTGAAAAACGGAGAGCTTCACAATGTGCATTTCTACGAACAGAAATTATCCCACCACAAGTAATTACACCGTATAAGTTACATTTCATGGAGGAGAGTAAAGTTTCCGTCAATAAAGCCATTCAGCGCATAACGAGAGGCTAATGCATTCCAAGCAACTTTGTATCTCTTGATTGAATCCCTAAGCAAAATGTTTGCATAGCCATTTCTACCCCATTTTCTATAGATACAATTGCATGGTGAGCCATTGTTTTTGCCTAGAAAGAGAAAGACTCATGGAATGTTGAAGCTAGAACTATAAATAGTGATTTATGAAGGCATTGAAAGATAATCAACTATTTGGGTTAGCAATACGATCTGAAGAAATAAGGAGCCATAGTAAACACCAAACCACTAAGTCATCACTAAGATCACAAGAAAATTCCAAGAATTGAAGATCTCATAACATTTCCAAGAAAACGAATCATTCCATAATACTTGTAAAAAGTAAGAGACGGTCAAGTAATCTGATTGCCCACATCTTTACGTGGTAAAGAAATGTACATTTGATTTAACTCAAAAATTAAAAAACATTTCACTAAAAAATAAGGAAAAGAAAAAGGCTGCTGATACAAAGATTAGACTGTTACGATTTGGGATTGAGTTATTTCGCACTGAATAGAGATTATATCCAACCATAAACCAATAACCTTTAAATCTGGAGTCCATTTCCAATAGCAAATCCAAGAAGAAAGAAACCGAGGCAAAAACTAAGTGCAATACTCCAGCACTCCCAGCCTCACGTCTTCGGAGGGCACCCAGCACACACCCAGCACTGCGTCTGAAACCTTCTTCCTTCTTCTGATGGTAAGCTTTCACTCTCTAGTGCCTCTTCGGGATTTCTCTCAAACAACATCCCAGAGAGAAAAACCCCTTCAAACCATACTTCTTCTTTCTTCTCTCTATATGGCTATGAGCCCAGCCTTGGTCGTTCTCTTCCTTCTTTCTTCTCTCTCCTTCCTTTTTCTCTATCCATAAACCCTATTTTCTTTTACCTCTCTCCTTCCTTTTTCTCTATCCATAAACCCTATTTTCTTTTACCTCTCTCCTTCTTACTTATCTTCCGTCTTAATTCCTTTTTCTCACTCCTCACTTCTGTCTGTAAAACCAAACCGTAAGAAATCCTAATTTCTACTAGCCTCTAACCAATTAAATAAATTTATAAACCTTTAACATAGTCATCAAGTGACCCTAGTCACCATACTATAGTATTCAATAAATAAATTTACAGAGTATATTTGTCAACATACCATAGTTAACGCGAATAAATTTATGTAGTATATTTATTTTTGATATGTAATAAGTAGGTGTGATGTTTCTTAAAGTATTTATTGGGTAGATTTATATGGTATATTTTTTTTCATATATATTAGTTAATTATGTATTTAATATTGGATGAGAATCATGAAGCATCTAACTTATTTGATTTAATTATATTAATTTAGTAAAGTTTTTATGAATGAATTAATTATTTATGGCTTTGACATAATTTTTATTTTTTAAAATTTCAAAACAAATTCTAAAAATGATTTTTTTAACTCCGATTTTTTGAGCCTAATCCGATATATTAACGATATCTTTATATGAAGTATTTTTATCAATCCTTATTTTTTACTCGATTCTTTCATTCGACTTTTTAAAATAAAAACGATTTATTTTTAATTTTATAATGAGCCGATTTATTGATAGTTTCTTCGAACTATGGGTCCACCATATACTATGCTGCATATAGAGTGGGGCAATTTCACCCCGTGTATTTGAGGTTTGACCAATTAGACCCATAGACAAAGTTTCCATTAAACATAGTAAATCTTCCCCAACTGATGGAGCGAGACCAATTGTATTAACCATTTCTTCAACACTTTCTAGAGAGAGACCGATTGTATTAACCGTTTCTTCAACATTTTTAGACCAATTGTATTAACCATTTTTTCAACACTTTTCTCTTACAGCAGTTGAATATTTGGAAATTATGTCTCAATCCAAGTGTCATTACTTTTCTTTTTGTTTTTTTGGAGGTGAATACACTTTGATGACTTTCTTAAGAAGACTTAAAGAAACAAATTAGATTATTCAAGTAAAGCCAAAGTATAGGAAACTCTCCTTAATCTTACAATCTCTCTTGTTCCTCTTGTTCACACTTGATAGTTCATGTAATGATGTAATGGATGGTGATCTTGAAGTGGGGTCCACCCAATCGTGTTAATATCATATTTGAATTTTGAATAACCACACTTCAATAATTAGAGGACGTTTGTACCATTTTTTCAAGGAAGAAAACAGGAGCATGTTTTTCATGTAGTGCATGCCACTCAGTATAAGGTAAGGGTAGGGTTTGTTGAGGCGTGTATTCATGTTAGGGGTGGCAATTGGGTCGGATCGACCTGTCGACCCAGTGGGTCTAACTGAACTTAGTCAGGTCTAGGTACAGTTTTTGGACCCAACGGGTAGGGTACATGGTCTTGGTCCAAATGGCTTGGACCTAATCTAGGTCAGTCCGAGTTCAAGACACTTGGACACAATCTAGGTCGGTTTCGGTCTATCTTGGACCCTATTGTGTCAGGTCCGGGTTTGGGTCCAGGTATAAAATATATATTATACAATGTAAAAATTATTTTTTATTTTTACAATTTTTAGACCAGGTCCGAGACAAAATGACTTGGACATGACTCAGGTCTGAATCAGGTATGGCTCCATGTGCAACCTAGTCGGATCGGTTCCAAGTCTAGGTCTACCCAGAGCGCTCAAACCCGTTGCCACACCTAATTCTCGTGTTTCTACGTATTAATATCTATATAGAAAAAATATACAATGAGACCATTTGCCTTTGGTACAACAAGCTCACAATTAATCTCGACCATTGGATGTAAATTTGGATGGTTGTATTTGTTCTATTTACCAAGCTCAAAATTCAAAACAAATTATTTCGAAATTTGTGATACACCTAAGTTATTAGATTTTGCATCAGACGATTGTAAATAATTATGACCTCCTTATACCAAAAGTAAATGGTCTCACAGTATATGATCCCTATCTATATCGGAAGAGGTTTATAGATCCAATGCTTTTGAGGTATACAACCCTTCTTTTGTTATTCCTATTTGCTTGCTTAGACCCAAATAAAGAACCGGCCATCTTTTGAGTGGGAAGGACCACTAAGTCTAGTGTTTACCCAAAACTGTAAGTCCAGCACCAACCTTCTACTTGCAAAATTGTAAGTCTAGTATTTAGCCAAAACAAATTATATACATACTCAAAATTAGCTTTTTATAAACGGATAAAATTCATATAAAGTTGAGGCTCTAAACAATCAAACTAAGGTGCACATCAAAAATTTACTAGAAAAAGTTATTTCGATACTGAAAAACTTTCAACCTGAAAGTTATTTCGATACTGAAAGTTATTTCGATACTGAAAAAGTTATTTCGATACTGAAAGTTATTTTTGATACTAAAAAAGTTATTTCGATACTGAAAGTTATTTTGACCTTGAGATACATGGCGTTAAACAAAAATGAACTTTCAAGTTTTGGAAATAGTGCATCATGTTATGCATTATCTAGACCTTTAATTTTCAAGATTTTGAAGCATTCATAGATCTATTTGATGTACACTATTTTTTAAGCTTTAAATTTTATAATTAGACATTAAAATAAATTTTCCGACCATCACAAAAATTTTCGATACAAAACGACATCTTTCAATACTATTTGAAGGTGCGCATTACTTTTAGGACCTCAACCTTACACAAACAAAAACTAGTGGGCCACAAACATGTCAAAGGACTCAAATGTAAAGTATTCGACACATGAGGTTAGTCAAAATTAGCTAAAAGAGCTCCCCAAAGACATATAAATCAAAGTACTCACTTTTAAAGAAGTGGACCCATTCATTTGGCAGATTGGTAAAACTCGGCTGTCCTCTGAATTCCCATGTCTTGCCTATGATTTGGCCCAAGGTTTAAAAAAACAGATCGATTCGATCACTTGCATCGATCACACCCATATCTGTGTTGGATCGGGGGAATAGGTGAATCCAGCGTTTTAAAAATCGCCGAGTTGAACCGGACTCACCCTGTTCGACTCGGAATTCACGAAAAAGGTACCGGATCGGTTCAAAAACCGGGAATCGTCCGGTTCTAGAGAGAACCGGACGATTCCGCACAGTGACTCGCCGATTCACTGTGCGGAATCGGCGAGTCCGTGAAGAACACGGGTTGCACAGTGTTCTTCACGGATTTTTTCAAATTTGTCATTTTTTGATCATTTTTTTTGTTTTTTTCGGCATGTGATCTGTTTTGCAGGCTGTAAACAGCTTTATTCAGCTTTTTCAAGGATTAAATGGTGGAAAAATTGGTTGTTTTTTGATCAAGAAAAATTCGGGGTTTAGGGTTTCCGCCATTTCTGAAATTTCATGCCAAATAGGGCATGAATATTTCAAAATTTGTAGGCATATTGATCTTAAAGCTGTGAATCAAAAGCTTTTGTTACTAATTTGTGATAATCGTTGAGAAAAACAGAGTTTTATAGAGATTGAAGGCTTCGGTTCACAAAAACAAGTAAGAACTTTGGGTTTTTTTATTTTTCCGCCATTTGATTTATTTCACGGCATATTTTGAACAAAATGAGTTCAATAATTAGGATTTTTAATCTTTATTGTGTCTAGTATGATTTAAAATTTTCAATTTTACGTAATCTGGTCAATTACAGCAAGAAATTTGATATGAACAGTGAGATGTCTGCGGAACCAAATTCCGCTGTTTTTTTTTTTTTTTCCGCCTTTTGATTTTGTTTTCATGATATATTAGAAATAATGTGTTAAAAATTTAGGTTTTTGATTCCTTATATTGTTGTTTATCAGAAAATATAGTCAATTGGATGTAATTTATTCACTTGGAGGTGAATTTTTGAGTTAAAATCGCTTATGTAAAACGACTCTGTGAAGAACAATTTTTTTTTTTTTTTTTTTTTTTTTTTTGTGTAGTCCATGATAGAATTTTTTGTAATCTATGATCGAATTTTTTGTAATCCATGATCAAAATGTTTGTTTTTTTTTATTGTAATCCATGATCGAATTTTATTTTTTTTTTTTTTTTTTTGTAACCCATGATAGAATTTTTTGTAATCCATGATCGAATGTTTTGTAATCCATGATCGAAATATTTGTTTTTTTTTGTAATCCATGATCGAATTTTTTGTTTTTTGTTTTTTATGTAACCCATGATAGAGTTTTTTGTAATCTATGATTGAATTTTTTGTTATCCATGATGTAATTGTTTTTTTCTTTTTTTGTAATCCACGATCGAATTTTTTGTTTTTTTTTGTTTTTTTTTTTTGTAATGCATGATCGAATTTTATGTAATCCATGAACGAATTTTTTGTAACCCATGATAGAATTTTCTGTAATCCATGATCGACTTTTTTGTAATCCATGATCGAATTTTATGTAATCCATGATCGAATTTTTTGTAATCCATGATAGAATTTTCTGTAATCCATGATCGACTTTTTTGTAATCCATGATCGAAATGTTTGTTTTTTTTACTTGTAATCCATGATCGAATTTTTTGTGTTTTTTTTTTTTTTGTAACCCATGATTGAATTTTTTGTAATCCATGATCGAATTGTTTTTTTCTGTTCTTGTAATCCACGCTCGAATTTTTTGTTTTTTTATGTTTTTTTTTTTTTTTGTAATCCATGATCGAATTTTATGTAATCCATGATCGAATTTTATGTAATCCATGATCGAATTTTTTGTAATCCATGATCGAATTTTTAGAAAATTTATGATTTTTTTTTTTTAATCCATGATCGAACTTTTTGAAAATTTGTTAATTTTTTTTTTTAATCCATGATCGAATTTTTTGAAAATTTGCTGTACTTTTTTTTTTTTATTTCTTTTTATCCATGATCAAATTTTTTGAAAAATGATGATTTTTCGAAAAGATGTGAAAATCGTGATAGAGTTTTGATTATCATGATGTATTAAACATTTAAACCCAATTTTTAATTTTTATTGTTTGAGTTTGATGTAATTTTTTTTTTTTTTTTTTTTCAAGATCGAATTTTTTGAAAATTGATGATTTTCCGAAAAGATGTGAAAATCGTGACAAGGTTTTAATTATCATGAGGTATTAAACCATATTTTAAATTTTTATTGTTAAAGTTTTTGTTGAAAAAATTGTATGTTGATGGATTATTTATGCAAAAAAATGCATGTTATTATATTTTCAATACAAAACTGTATTTTTTTTATCTGTTGTTCATGGATTTTTTGGTTGGAATGACTGATGTTAGCCGGCTCTTTGAAGAATTGTTTTTATTATTAATTTTTTAATGCAAAAAATGTATGTTCTTGATAATTGAGTTGTAGCCATGTTTGGAGCTTGCATTTTGTATTATTCTAAATGTTTGTAATTGATATGTACGAAAATATTATTGTCCAAAAAGGTATTTTGCAATAACAAATAACAACGAATATGACTACATGAACTACCGCAACATATTATCACTACATATGGTGATTATTTTTCTTTTTGAACTGTCAGGTTAATTTAAACTTTTTACATCTTAAAACAGTTGAATCATGTCAAGATCTACAGAAGACCCTGCATGGCAACATGGGGTCAGACTTGATCCCAACAAGAAAGACAAAATTATTTGTAATTACTGTCAAAGAGTGATAAGTAGTGGGGTACATAGGTTCAAGCAACACTTGGCAGGGATTAAGGGAGAATTTTCTGCATGCACTAGTGTCCCTAGTAATGTAAAAAAACAGATGGTGGCAATTCTTAATGCTAGCAAAGGTAAAAAAATTGCCAAACATAGGATGAATGAGGAGATAGCTAGTTTATATACACCATCAAGCAGGAATGATACAGAAGAGCAATATAATTATGACCTAGAAGAGCAATATAATAATGAGCTGGACATGGCCACAAGATTGAGTTTACATGAACAATATCAGAGGGAATGTGGGTTTAGAATGCCTAGTGGGTCTAGCTCAGACATGCATGGTGGGCCTAGCTCCGATATGCATGGTGGGCCTAGTTCAGATATGCATGGCGGGTCCAGCTCGAGCATGTATGGCGGGCCCAGCTCAAATATGTATGGAGGGGTTGGTGGCAATATGTATCAAGAAGAATCAGTTGTTGAAGAAATTGTTTCTAAGTTACCTAGGAGTGCCGGTATTGCAGGTCATGGTCGTAAAGACCCATTTCTCTCAAAGCCTAAGTCACAACAGATGACCCTAAAAGGCATGGTTAAAGGTACAAGAAACATGTTAGGGAGATATGTTGGTAAATGGTTCTACGATAAAGGGATTCCCTTTGATGCAGCCAATAGCCCATATTTTCCACCTATGGTTAGTGCAATCCAGAGAGCCGGGCCCGGGGTAAAACCCCCGACGGCATATGAGCTCAGTGGGCCAATATTAGACGAAGAGGTAGAGGAAGTTAAAAAGTTGATTGAAGAATATAAACAGAGTTGGCCAAGGACAGGAATTACTCTCATGAGTCATGGTTGGTTGAATAAAGTTAGCAAAAAGGAGTTTTTAAACTTCTTGGCCTATTCCCCAAAAGGTACAGCTTTTTTGTCTAGCAAAGACGTATCAGGGACGAAGAAGGATGCAAACTTCTACGTACGACTATATGATCAGATAGTGGAGGAGGTGGGGGATAAGCATGTAGTCCAGTTTATTACGGACAATGTGCGTGCATGTGTTTCTGCGGGCAGCAAGTTGATGGATAAGAGGAAGCATCTAGTATGGACCCCGTGTGCTGTACACAGCATCGATCTTATGTTAGAGGAAATCGATGAGATCAAAATTGTGAAGGAGACTCTAGATGAAGCAAGGTTGGTGTCGAGATTTATATACAACCACTCGAAAATATTATTTCTATTTAGAGAACACTCTAAGAAAAAAGAGATAATCAGGCCTGCCATAATCTGCTTTGCGACCGATTACTTAGCTGTGGACTCCATTCGACAATCTGAAGGTGCATTAAAGAGATTGTTTACTTGTGAAGAGTGGTTAAATGACCGCCTCTCGAAGTCCAGTACCGGTATAAAAGTGGACAACATAATCTCAAATAGGCTGTTCTGGTCTCGATGTTCCAGTGTTGTAGAGGCCACTGCCCCTTTGGTCACGGTGTTAAGAATGGTGGATGCTGATAAGAAAGCTACCATGGGTATCCTTTATGAAGGTATTGAGAGGGCGAAATCAGCTATTGGGGAGAAGTGTAATTTTGCTAGCAAAGTGATCGAGATTATAGAAAAGAGGTGGAACACCAAATTCGGACGTCCAATTCATTATGCTGGTAAATATATATTTATATCATTACAATGTTTCAGTTTAAATCATTTTTTTATGAAATTGTAAATGACATTTTTTTACCTATATATTTTTTAGGTTACTACTTCAACCCAAAATTTTTCTATTTGACACCTGAACAACCCCACAAGATTATGGAAGGGGTCAGATACATTATTGCAAGATTGGAGAGAAGCCATCGAAACCAAGCAGCAGCAATACAAGAGGTATTATTTAATGTTTGGGTACGAACTTCATTGAGTTGTTATATTTGTGAGGAATAATGCACTAAAACGTAATATATTTGTTTTAGCTTGCTATGTATAGGGATGCTATAGGATCCTTCGGAACTAGACTTGCCAGAAATTCTCGAACTATGATGGATCCAGGTTATCCCCTCGCTAATATTTTGTTTATTCATATATTTAATCTTATGAATTGTTTTTGCCCTTACAATGCTTTTTACATTTTAATCCAGCTGAATGGTGGGAGATATATGGTACTGATGCACCTCACCTAAAGAGGATAGCAATCAAGGTGCTCTCCCAGACATGTTCTGCTACTGGCTGTGAGCGCAACTGGAGTACGTTCCAATGGTTGCACACTACTAGGAGGAATCGACTCGCTTCTGAGAAGCTTCATAAACTAGTCTACGTTCATTATAATTTAAACCTTAGAGAGCGACAAATAAGAAGAAAGCTTGAAGACTATGGGCCGATAGACTTAGACACAATATTTGTCACAGACACAGCAGACCGATGGGTAGTAGAAGAGGAGGAGCCAGTGTTGCATAAGAGAGCGTTCCTTGAGGCTATCGGTGATGAAGATATTGAAGAAAGTGATGAGCGGCATGAAAGAGGAAGCAGTCAGCCAATGTATCCACAATATGTCGGTGATATTGCACCTAATGAGGGAGAGTGGGAAGGGGGTCTAAGAGAAAATGAGAGAGATGATGATTCTGAGGCCACCCTATCCCAGCCATATTATTCACATATCGAGTCCCAACAGCAACAGTGTAGGGATGAGCACGACAGTGCAGGTGAGCATGAAGGATGGACAAGCTTCGAGGATTTTGGATTGGGAACACAACAAAACACTAACACTCAAGGATTTGAAAATAGTCAGACGCCCGCTAATATTGATGATTCGTTTTTAAATCGAATCAATGAATTGTCAAACGAATTCAATCAATGGCACCAGCGTGACCAAGAAGAACAACAACGTCGTCTATCATTTTATTTTTAGATCGTATGTTACTAATTTTATGCTTTATTGTAGTCCATGTATGTTGATATACTTATTCCATGATAATTCTATGTTTATCCTTTTGTGTGATGTAAATTAAATGTTGAATGGCGGTTCATGCAAGGGAAGAACATATCGATATTCGCATATTCATTCAAAAACATGAAAATTCTTAATGGAGTACCCTCATTTTTTATTGAATTCCTAAAAAACAATATTTATAATGAGTTTTAATAATTTTTTCGGATTTTTTTGAAGCTTTATTCTGACCGATTTACCCTATTCCGATCCGGATCGCCGATTCGCCGATCCGGATCGGTTTTTGGAAAGCCCGATCCGGGTCACCGATCCGGTTTTTAAACCATTGGGTGAATCGGATTGGAAAAATCAGCGGAATCGGTAATTTTTGTTTCAAATTTTTTTAAAAAATAATTCAAGAAAAAAATGTTCATCCTTTTTTTTCGCTCGACTCGGTGAAGAATCGTCGAAATCAGCCATTTTACTATTTGGAACCACCCGAATCCCTTTTTTTGACCTAATTTGAGCATCCTAGGCGATTCTCGATCCGGATCACCCGATCCCGGATCGGGTTACCGATTTTTTAAACTTTGATTTTTGGCCCAACATCTGCACAGATGGACGGGCCACTGACCTAAATATTAATTAATGGACCCGGTTTTTACGTTTCCGGACCCGAGTGCAGCTCTTGCATCTCACACCATCTATGTTAGTGGACAATGGATATCCTAAAAATGTAGTGTAATCTGCGCCATCCAACTGAGTTTGATGGCACAAATGGCCCTCATGCGGCCCCCCGACATAAAACACTTTTACCTATTAAAAGTATTATTTCGTGCCTAGCGTGTCGTTGCTTTATAGTAAAATGTGAAAATTCTGGCGTCTCAAACTCAAGATCTATTTTAGCTAAAATTTTAAGGTTTAAAAATGGTGCATGTCTACAAATTTGACAATTTAAAATAGAGCAGTCTAGATAATGTCTAACAAGGTATGATATTTTTAGGGTTTAAAATGGGTTTGTTTTTTTATCCAAAATTATGAGGTCGAAATTATCAATTTTGTAGCTTTTAGGCAATGGAAAGCAATTTCGAGCGAACCACGGCTAACCTTTTCCTTTATTTAAGGGGTTCATTAGCCTAAGGCCTCGGCTATTTACAATAAAGCCTGAAAATCTACTCATGCCTTTTTGTTATGAAATTTGAAACTCTAAACATGGAGTGGATCTTGTGGATTTATAAGCATTTGAAAATTGACCATCCAAGTAATCTACTGCGAAATGTATTATTTTTTAGATTTGAAATTCTTTTTTTTTTTTATAAAAAAATTTAAGTATGGCACCAATAGACAATAAGATAAAAGAGTAGACATAAGTGGGTTGGTTATGTGTGACGCACATGCAATACAACACTTATTAAGAGGTCCGAGTTAATTTAAGTGGAAAGCTCAAAAGGGCAATAGTAAGTCCAAAAAGAAATAGTTGAAAGTAGTGAAAAAAAATACGATGACTTATGACCTCATTGAGGGTATGGCCTGTAATATAACAAAATGCCAGATCTAACCAATCCCAATTAACTGGAAAACAGCTTTGACAATGATGATGAAACCGACTCTTTCTGTATCCATTGTTGTCTGGGACAACATATCAATCACAACGTTTTTGAAGGCCACATTAACATTTTTGTGGTGAAATTAACAACCCTACTCTATCCTACTCCTTGCTTAAATAAACTAGTCATTGACCAACATATTTGGGCAGCTCCATTTCTGAAACCCATCACTGCAAGATCACCATTAGAAAAGAGTTGTGTTTTTTATTTAAATGAAACACCATTGGAAAACGGTTGTTTTTCCTTAAGTTGATTTAAAGTAAACAAGACTACAATAGTCATAGTCCATCTTAATCACCCTAAAGGAGTGGGTTTGTTTGGAAATCAGTGAAAAACTAGCCCCTTCTTTCTAGAGTTATGAACAGCATGTACTCTTTAATAACGGATTTAACCAAGTTTTGAAACCATTTCCCTCATTTGTTGCAACAGTAGAGCATCCAACCAGGAGAGAGAGTAGATTAAAGGAGAACTACCAAATCAGTGCCTGGAAGAGCTGCACAGTTCATGAAGGTGCTACAAAAAACTTGGATTTTCAAAATAGTGCCTGGACTACTTTTTTTTTCCTTTTCCCACAAATCATCTTCCTTCCAGTGAGGTACTTCAAATTGAAAATACCAACTAATGGTATAGGAGAAGCATGTCTAATGAACTTGGGTGCATTGTCATTTAGAAAGGAAAAAAAAAACTACAATTTAATTAAGGTCAGGCTTGCATAAGGTACACACCTCATACTATACAAGGCACACATCAAGCAGATTTATAAATACTTGAAAATTTTGAAAATAGACAGATTCATTTACTTGTTATAAAATGTACTATTTTTAGGACTTGACCTTCTTTCTTTTTTTTCCTTTTTATATGTATGCATATCGCTGTCAAGATGATCAACTGAAAAGTTTTCGAACTTTAAAGAACTCTTTACATAGATTTCAGTAGTGCACGTCACTACCTTATATAAACTTTTTTCTTTTAATCATAACTTTGAAAAGTTTCTAGAGTATATCTACATGGTTTCTCACAAGTAGGGCTGTAAATGAGTGAGTCCAAATCAGAACCAATTGGCTAGCATAACCTTGGACCAGAACCCAGACATCAGTCAATTTGGGACAAATTAGACCTAGTCACACCCGCTGGGTGAGGGAATTTATTCAAACTCGAATATTGGTTTCAGCTACCTGACAGGTTGACCCGAACTGATCAACTGTTTTCTTGTATAAACCCTGATGGGATCAACACGAACCCATAGACACAATCATAAACAAAAAAAATTAATAGCAAAATAGAACACATGGGTAGGGGAGCCCATCACAAATAATGCACAAACATAAACTAAAAGGATTAATAGCAAAATAAAGCACTAATAAATTATAACATGCTCTTTTTTGTAGAAATTAAAGTGAGGGCATCTCTCTTTTAGCACTCAAAAGGTTGCAGTCTACAAGCTGCTATAGTGTCCAAGAGCCAGATGTGACCGCAGACATTGGCACCAGTTTGTGCTGCCAAGGTCTTGGCTTGACTGAACCTGTTGTCTATAACTGAAGAAACCTGACTAGGTTTGCACTTTGGAGGAGGCTCACAACTGTATATAATGATGGTAGATGGATTTTCAGTTATTTGTTCACAGAGTGCGATAGAATCAGGTTTTGTGTCTAATATTGTGCCCCCAGCTGCTAAAACTAGATCTTCCAAGTATCCCTTGTAAGAGTCTTCAAACTCACCACTGAAATAAACAGTCAAGCCTTCGAGTAGCTTGGGCACCTGCATCGGTACAAAATGTGATTATTGATTACCCCATGTTTGTTTAAGCTCACCAATACCAGAGAGAGGTTTACCTTTTGCATGATTCTAAGGCGGCCATTTTTGGGCCCCTCATGAGAACCATTGATATCAAACTTAATTTCATAAGGTTCTTCACTCACAGGAGACATGGCTTTCAAGCATCCTTTGATCCCTATAATGAACAATACAAACCCATGAGTATGTTAATAAACAAATGAAGATATCATTATTTTTATGTCAAGTATAACAAGAATTTTTTGAAATTTTGGGGAGATAAAGAAAGGGTACTCAATCCAATCGGGTTTAACAAGGAAAAAGGAAATCATTATTTTAGTATTTCGGGATAACAAAAACAAAAAGAAAACTAAAACAAGTGTGACATAATCAATGGGTAGTACCCGTTCATGGTATACTTCGCTAAAAGATACAGTGTTTAAAACTGGAACCCCGTCGGTTCCAAATGACCTGAGTTTTGACCAAGTTTAGACTGAGTAATGAGAATTTGACCCTGTACTAGAGAATGTGTCTTTGAGTCATTTGAAGTCTTGACCAAGCCTGTCTGGGAATTTAGAAAAACCTGTGATTCTGGTCACGGCCTTCCCAAGTCAGAATTGGGACTGGGCCAGCTGAGGCAGACCCCCCCACCCAATTGAGTTTTCAAACACAGATTATAATATGTCATCACAGCTCAGAACCATGCCAGAACAAGCAAAATAACTGGTGATACGAAACCATGTTGGGATTTTTCTGTTCTGCAGAATGGAAGAAATTTCACTTCTAGACTAAAAAATAGTTAATGAATGCTTGAGTAGCTCACAGTTAATGTTCAGTATCCATCTTCCTTCCAAGATGGCCATCAGGAATTTGAGGGTTCTTTTGCAAGCACCATTGCCATTAGTGGAAGCAATGACATGAGTCACATCTGGGCTCCAAGCCTTAGACATAATTGCACCACTCAATTTTGCAAACCTTGCAACGAAATCCTGCAAGTTTGATATTAGCCACAGTAACATAAAACAAATCGAGCAGACACAACATAAAAAAGGAAAAAGGAGATTGCTCATGAGGGGACGAGGTGGCACAAAGCAATTTAAAGTAATTGTGAATATTTCATGAAAGCAACACAAGAACACCAGAAAAAGAACAAACAGGAAAGATGTAACTTAGCATTGT
This sequence comes from Amborella trichopoda, assembly GCF_054954075.1. Taxonomy (NCBI): domain Eukaryota; kingdom Viridiplantae; phylum Streptophyta; class Magnoliopsida; order Amborellales; family Amborellaceae; genus Amborella; species Amborella trichopoda. The sequence goes on along the minus strand of NC_142342.1, from coordinate 5,159,197 downwards.
TTGGCCATTTCTTCAAAAGTTAAAACTGTCGGGAACACTTTAGGCATTTATTCCTTTAAGAATCAAGGATACCTCATCCATTCGTAGGTTAATCACCAAACTCGAATCCAACATCTGAGGATTTTATTGTATCTAGATTGTATATCCTTTCTTGCCTTTTGTACAATAGTAAGGTCATATGTCCCCAAAGGCAATGGCTCAAGAAGAATCTTTTCATTTTCTTATGCTCCAACTTACCAGTCAAGTGAATCAATCTTAGTCTCAACACTCAAGACAAAATGTTCTTAAGCTTGGGTGACCATTTGACTTGAATCAGTGTGGTAAGTTGTAAATATGTCATGTTGATAATATAAGTTAGGTGACACATGCACGCGACAAAATTTTCAATTGCAAGTGGTCAGCTTTTTGGGAACCCCATTTTCTCAATTTATCAATAACTATAGAGATAACGAGTTCAAAGTATTGAATTGGTCATACTATAATCATAATATTTGTCATCTTCCGAAAATTGTCTTTAGATTACATGATTTTCCTACAGGGAAGATAGATTCAGGACATAGGACAGGTTCAAAATAGATTATTGAAAAAAGTAAAATGGCACTCAATCTCTCTATTCCAAATTGAATATTTGAACTTAGTCCCTTAAGTTTCTAGTGTGAAAGAGAAAAGGGTGTTACCTTCTCTTCAGCATTGAGAGCAGAGCCGCACAACACCCATTTGCTACCTATGGCATGCGAATCTGTCCAATTTTTGCTCCGATTGTTAATCGATGAACCAGGTGAACACCTTGTGTCTTCAAGAACCCTATAAGGCGAGATCAGGTTCACAAGCTAGTCACTATCTCAAAAGAAACCGAAAATGAAGGCAACAATAAAGAACGCCCCAAAACATCCTATGTTTTACAAACATAGCTCATGGTTCTATTTAGGAATTTGTAATGTTTATATATTTTATGAGTTATTCTTTACTAAGAAACTTGAAAGCAGGTCATGAACAAAAACGATTCAAATCTTGGAGTTGAAAAAGGAACTTAGTGTGTTTTTCAAATTTTTGAGAAAATTCTGAAAATTTTCAAAAAACTGTACTAGGAATCATTCCCAGATCTTTAAATAAAGCACACCAGAGTTTGGAAATAACATCAAAATACGCATACAAGATTATATACTACAAAATACTCGGACACAGTCGAGTTTCTCATTTATGAATCTCTCACCCAACAGGTGAGTAGAGTTTTTCAGGCAATTTTTTCCAATTCAACTAGCTTTTTATTTACAGGATTAAGTATAAGCATCTTATAAGAGTATAAAATTCACCATAAAACCATAAGTACATAGAAAAATAACCAACCCTGATGAATGATGTAGCTTTCTATGCCTTCCAGTCACAGCCACTTCATTTGGTAAACGGAAGGATGAGTGCACAGCACAAAGCATAACAAAATTTTCCTGTAAAAAGAATTTGTCAGAAATCTTATATGCTTAATTCACCACAAGCACAAGTACATATATTTGTCACAAAAACAGTCAATTTTATCAAACTCACACAATCCCAGCGAAATTCAGGAGCTTGCACTGCACAGGGAACATGGAAAGTCCTACGGCAGCTCTTAGCATAACACCCGAGTGCTGCCCCCTTGAGCCCACAAATATTGCATTTCATCTTTGCACCTCTTGCTACTTCTGATTCTAGATTAATAGCAATATCACCCACAAAATAAACCTTTGGAGCCCTACAATTGCAGATCAATAGTTATTTTGAATCATCATACATGTCATAAGGACACCAGGACTTATTCCTTCTAATAGGCAACTTCACTTCAAAATATTCCTAAATCGGATGTGCCAATAGTGTTTCCCAGATATTGTGTCAGTGAAAAGTAGGCTAATCTGAATGATCATTCAAGTTTGATTTCCATGGGTCGGTTTCTTTCATAAAGCATGGGCCAGTTACCAGCAAATAACAATGTTTTACATAAAGAGTGCCTCTGATTAATAGTCAATAGTTAATTGTGATAGAAAGTGCCAACTAGATTCATTTCACAAGAACTATCAGTCTTCATTAAAAAGTGTTAGTTTTGAACTTGCAACATTAACTTTGATACAACGATCATGACAGCACTAGGTTTTAGGTTATATACTGTAAAACCAACCTCCTTAAAATATTAAATGGGAAGATGAAATGCAAACATTTCCACAAATTACCACTCAGCACATTTCTTGTGAACATGCAAGGAATTAGATTGGGTCTTGTAATCATCTCCCACTGGTTTACCGTTGATGTAATGTAACATCTGCCCTGAAGCCTGAAATTTCACAATCAAATTTTTGTCAGTAAGATCATCAGCTGTAATGCACACAAAATAAATGAATCAGATTTTTGGGAATTGGGCTTGGGCTTGAGTGGTTAGCAACTGATGTTTAGCAGCGCCACATCACAAGTTCAATTCCTACAGCTGAGCTACCCCAAAGAGAAAAAATCAGACTCTTGGTTTTTATATTATAATTGATTTATCAAGTTCAATCATAACCAATCAAGAAAACCAAAAACATGCATGGTGAGAAAGCCAAAAATATCAATGAAAAGTTAAAAAAATGATTAAGATATTTGGAAAAGTTGCCCTGATAATACACTACAAAATCAAAAGAACTGGTAAAGATACTCGAGATTTTGCCTGGATGTCCGATGATTCATGAAAGAGAAAGCAGGCCCCGAGGATTAATCCAAGGGAGATAAATATGAAACGAGTGGCTGTGTACCTCTGAGTCCTCTGGAAACTGGCAAAATGCACATACAACTCTCTTTGTAGCAACTAAATTTTCATTGTCACAGGCTTCAAAAACCAACATCCTTCCCTCCTTTGGGCTAGCATCACTAACTGTGGATTTTCCATCAAGATACTCCACATATCCTGAAACTTGAGGACTCATTTCCTTGCTTGGGTTTCTGGCTTCAGCTGAAGAGTTGGAAGTTCCATTGAGGCTGTCAGATTCAGACTCAGATTTGGATTTCAGTGTATTTTCATTTGTCGTCATTCTACAGACTGAATCTACCATTTGATTCTCTTGGCAGTGATCATTATTGTCAAACCTGGATTTCAATTTCTTCTGTTTCTTTATTTCTTTTCGGTTTTTCTCCTTTGCATGATATTTGTGGTTACTCTTCGATTTCCCATGATGTTCCTCATGGAAAAGCACTCCAGGCATTTCCTCGTAGTGTTTCTTCTTGATATCTGATGGTTGCTGAGGACTCTGCAAATTATTTCAAATGAAAAGATAGTGAAAAAAACAAAAATAAACTACCTGTCCAATACTTTTTCTTGTGATTTATAAATACCCCACACTGTTATTTAATGGAAAAAACAAAGAATATCAGACTTTCCAAAACTTCAGAAAAAAATCTGAAATGAGTTCATCATTATCTGAAACCTAGCAAAATAAATGTGTTGCAATGTAAATATTACATTGTCAGTGGACTTTAAATTTGACAGATATAACAATGGAAAATTTTATAAGAACTGATTATGTAGATTGGAATTTCTGTGAAATCAAATAATTATGTATAATGTCCTACAAAAACAGAGAACACTTACAGTTCTCAGGAATTTAATGTAGCATTCTAATATTCATTATGTTAACACGAAGACCAACCAAGAATTTGAATGCATATCTCAATCAAGTTAAACATGGGGGTTTAAGACCATGAGATCAATAAAATTACATTTTCCTTTCCCAGATTAAATCTCTCATCCTTCAAATTCTTGGTAACACTTGACAGTGGAGAATTTGATGGGTCATGTGCGTGGTCAAAACTTCTTGACCACTCAGATTGCAAAACATCAGGGCTAACTTCATCTTTATTTAACTGTAAAGCATCAAAATTGTTATTCCCTTTTTCAGCTCCAACTTTAACAAGTCCACGTGATCTGCCTTCAACCTCGTCTTTAGCATGATCAATTTTCATATTATAAGAATTTTCTGGCCTTGAAGGAGCACTGAGTTCTACTCCTGGAAACTGTGAAGCTTGAAGCCTTTTCTTAGCAGGGAATACAGGACCAGTTGATTTCTCAGCTAATGAATTTTCATCGCTTCCATACCATCTCTTAAATTTCGTTTTAGAAGAAACACCAATACTAGCATTCCCCATTTCAGAGCAACATTTTTCTGGTTTCTTCAAATCTGTTAATAGCAAATTTGTAGAAAGTCATTAGATGATGGACAAATCAAAGGTTCAATCATCAATAGCATTGCGCCATGATTGGGTTCATTTTAAGCTTTCCTGCCTCTCAGTTTCCTAACAAGAGAGCAGCATAGAAAACATAAATCATGAATCCACAAAATGTCTTTGCTAATCAATATCTTAAATGCATTTATTGCAAAACAAAGTCAAAATGCAAACAAATAGAATGAATATAAGAGATAAGCCAGGGTTCTAGTTGATCAACCTGAATGGCACTGCTGGGAGTCAGCCCCCAAAAGTCTGATGCCAGCTACAGCCTCTATGTTTTTGTATAAACTCACCAAGCTATCCATATGAGGGGCAACCCGCAAATCTAAAAAACAGAGACGTAAAATATTACAGGATTAATAAGATGCAATTTAATATCAAACAAATCAATTAAAACTAAATGCTATCGATTGTAATCTAACTGGCAATCATGCGCAATTTTACCTTGAGAATGATAGGGTAATCTACAAACAGGACACTCCAACCGAGGCAATACTGCTATTGAAATGCAAGAACTGCAAAAATGCAACAAATAATTGGATTATTAAAGCAAGGAGAAAAAGAAGAAGACAAATCATGAGCAAAACTGATCCAATTGCATGTGATATTAAGTTTTGGACGAAATTCATACCTACAAAAGATATGATCACATGAGAGAGACACAGCATGGTTCAACAGCTTTAAGCTGCAGGACAGAATTGAGAAAATAGTCAATGACTAAACTTTCAGCAACATTAGCCATTTATTAAGCATTAATCCAAGACCCATCACTTGCATGCTAAAAAATTACAAATTGGAAACTTATGAGTCTCAAGCCCACTAGAAACATACATAACATAAGAACTAAAACCACTTCCCCACTAGTAGATCATGTAAGAATAAGAAATTTAAAAGGAAGACACCATTTAACAACCAGAAAAACTAAAATTTGTACACACGTCATAAAAGCTGCAAAGATGCAATCAGTGTTTATTTTTATTAATTTCTCAGTTAAGAACCACAAATGCAGTTCAAATATAAGAAATCCAGATTGATCCAACTCACATTTTCTTGGAATTCACATTGCTGAAACACAGTCTACATGCCGATTTTATGATTCAATTGAGCATCTCAACAATCCGATAGCATGACTTCAATTTTTAGAAAAGAAAAAAAATTGATAGCATGACTTCACAGTTGTTCTTCAAAGAACAAACTAAGACTCCCATCGGTCAATTTTAAGGTGAGAGTCTTATTTGAGTGGGATGTGTTTCATTATCAGAATATTATTTCATTTTTACATTGTTATAACTAGATTTTTTTCATGTTAGACTGATTTAAGGTGGATCACCAAATCAGCCATTTTCCGGCCCAATTCAAAACATAAATCTAAACTAAACTACAGCTATTTCCCATAATTATTAAAAATAGAATGTCTGATTTCTAAAGAGAAGCATTGTACAATGATTACTTTTCACATATTCCTCGTTCCATGAATTCGACAAAAGAATTCAGATGACAATGCGGAAACCCTAAAAAATAAATATAGCATGACAAGTTCCACATAGAGCTCCAGCACTATTCACAAAAAACACATATTTCCCACATAAAACAATAGAGAAAAAAAAAAACAGACCTTTATCCCTAAATGACCTTATTCTTTCTCCCATAAATCATTGATTAGTTCCATAAATTTCTTTATCGCAACCAAAAAAGTTAGAAGAAAATATGAAAATAAGCTATTTACCAAATGGGACATTTAAACTCGAGGCCCATCTTCTGTAAATGCAAAATACATGGGTTGAGAAAGGTTTCAGAAAGAGACTGGTCCGCCATTTAAAATTGCAGAGAAGTTCCTTGTTTCTTTGAATCAGTGAGCAAACAAATGATTGCAAAAAAGTTGCTGTTTTTCGTTACTTAGGGTTCTTAGAAGTATATAAACGTACCCTTGTGTTACTTTATTTGTTCTTATGAAAGGCGGGATCTTTACATTGTAGATCTAGGAGATTTGCAACCGTTGGTTTCGAGGATGTACGTTTCGTATTCGATGGAGTTTGGCGGGAGAAAATGGCCCCGACATCCGTTGGGTTGGAGTAACATTTGAACTTCCCGCTGCATTTTTGCGTGGAAAAATGACCATAGTGCCCCTTTTATCGTTTTTCTGAAGCGAAAATCGCCATCTTCTGAAAATGACGGAGAAGTCCAGATAGCGGTAAAATGACGTAAGTGCCCCCATTAACCATGACATTTGCTAGATGACTCAAGAATCACTACCCTTCTCTGTCTGCCAATTGTCATCATCTTCATAAGGTCTTATTTTAATAATTTGAGGTCATAAATTTTATTTTTTTATTAACCCAATTCATAACCAACATTATTATCAGAGTTTTTTCTTAATTAATTGGAGTTAGCTATACAATTTATGTTCTATCATTCAACTCTATTAAAAGCTATCATCAATGAAGCTATAAGTTCTTATATTTTTTTTTATTATTTTTAATCATGTTTTTTTAAGTTTGTTCTCTTTTTTTTTTTAACATTCTACTTGAATTAACTTGTATCTCTCCGAATTTTCACAACTAATACTAGGGTGGGTCATCATGTCCTTTTAAATTTAGGGAAAGGTTTCTATACTTTCTCTACAACATAGAAAATTTATGCTTTCCCTACCATGCAGCCGTCCAATTTTGATCACGAGAGACATTCACTGTTTGATCTTATATTTGATGTCTTAAAGTATTCTATTTTTAGTTTTTTTTTTATACAAATTGTATGAACATGAAATTTGGTACGTGTCATATTTTTATTGAGGCGTACCTATAAAAAATATTAAAAATAAATTTTTGATAAAATATAATGACCAAAATACCCTTTAAAAATTTAAAAGGCATTTTGATCATTTTATTTTATTACAAATATTTTTTTTATATTGTTCATGAGTACAAGTTTAATAGATGATTGGACGTACAAAATTTTGTGTCAAAATAATTTATAGAAAAAAATTAAAAATAAAATAGTATAGAGACGTGACATTATGATTGGGGCAATCTTAGCCTTTCATTCAAAATGGACGGTTAGATGATGGAAAATATAAAAATTTTATGTTGTAGGGGAAGCTTGCCTTTAAATTTATCCTTGTTTTTTTAAATCATCCACTTGAAGTACCTCACATCTCTTAATATGTGTTGTACTTGAGCTAAAACGGGTATTATGACTGCATGGTCACTCTTCTCTAATGCCCAACTATGGGTGGAACGGGCACCGGGCCAGGTGGCTCGAAACGGCCGGGCACAACCATCTACACCGAGATCAAACGAACCTTGTAGGTATAGAGGAGCCGAGGCAGCTCGCAGCACGGCCATAAAAGGCACCCTAATGCCCGCCGCCTTGCACCAATTAAAGCCTCTCTCCTCCATGGGAGCTGTCCATTTCTAACTTCTACTTGCTTTGTATTTTGTAAAGATATTTTGGTGTAATTCTACACTGATTGATTGCGCCCTTGTCCATTTAGGCGTGGGATAGCCACCCTTGTCCGTTTAGGTGTGGGACAGCCGCCCTTATCCATTTAGGGTGGCGGGTCAGGTCGACCTTAACGGGGTCTTGGTCTGAATTTTAGACCCCCACATCAAATGATTTGGCCTTAACTTGGGTTTGGGTGGGAGTCGACTTGGCCTGATTTATCTTAGTATATAATAAGGGTGTGGTTTGTATAGAACCGAGGTTATAAACAATCAAAGTAAAGCACCCATTCAAATAGTATCGAGAAATATGATTTTAATATTGAAAATTTTTGTGATAACCTCAAAGTACATTTTCCTTTTTGATTATAAAATTTAAAGCTTCAGATCAAGCAAATTTATGAAAGCTTGAAACTCTTTTAAAAAAAACAATTATTTAATTCAATGAGGAAGATAGCCCCTTCCAGTTTTTTTTTCGTGGGATTGGGTTTCTAGGATATGGGATACTATCACCATGTCCCAAGCCCATTTACCTAGAAATTAATAGTAAAAAAATGGGTTATAAGATGTGTTGTTTTCAAAACTTGAAATTTATTTTATTTTTTTGTGTTAATGCATCTTGATGTTGAGATGATCAATTCAAATATATATGAGAATAAAAACCAACCTCATCTAGTGAAATTTTCGAGGTAGGCTTCAATTTAATTGTTTAGAGTTTTTGCTCCTGAATTTTTTTATATAATAATATATAAAATATGTTTTAGAATATATAAAACTATTTATTATTATTTTAAAATTTTTAGACGCGTTCCGGGCCCAAGTCACCAAGTCCCGACCCCACGCGCTGTTCCCCTTGTCCATTTCCTCGTGTGAGAGAGAACCGAATTTGGTTTGGAGAGAGAGCAGAGGCCAGAGATGTCCCTATCCTCGCACTGTAGAGGTTGCAGAGAGAAACAAGAAAGAATACTATCCACATTCATCTGGCCAGAGAGAAGATAGAGAATATATATATGTATAGCTCTCCTATCCCTCTTGGTAGAGACAGAAAGAGAAAACCATCAAGAGTCCCCTGTTTGTAGAGAGAGAAAGTGTGATGGAGAACAAAGGGAGCGTGGTGAGTAGGCTTCAAGCAGTGAAAGAAAGCTCAGGGAAAACATATACTCAAATTGGGTGCGAATTGGGAATTACAAACGTTTACGCTGCTCAGTTGCTGAGAAGGCAAGCTCAGCTTAAGCCACAGACTGCTGAATTGATGCGATCAGCATTGCCCCAATTACCAGAAGATCTTGTTCAAGAAATGATGAAGCCTCCTATGAGGTCTTATGACCCAAATCTCATTCAAGACCCTGCAATTTACAGGTGGGTTTTACTTCTTTTAATGAAATTCATTCATTATGTTTTGAATTCTGAAAGGGGAGAGGAGAGACAAAAAGTATCCTAGAGAGAGAGAGAGAGGTGTTTGTGGGTTATTTTGAATGTCTAATTGAATACCTCAGAGAATAGAATAAGGCTTCTATTCAGAAAGAATTTATCGAGACAGAGTGGAGAACAATGATTTTAGCTCGTATGATGATTATTTTTTAAGTGTGTAATTGATATTGATGGTATGGTAGTGTATGAATACAGGAGAGAGAGAGAGAGAAGTTTGAAGGTGCTGTTATTGGAAAGACGCACTATGCACCATGTTTCTGGTGTGTATAGTATAATATCATCTCAACTGTCAATAACACATAATGTGAGATGAAGGTTTTTCTGGTTCAGACTTTTGTGTTATTTATCCTTATTAATATGTACACTTATCCTCCTGATCACATCGGATATGTGGTCATGACGATCATTAGTGTCCTAGGTCATGTTCGGGCTTGATCACTGTCCAACCTGCTGATTGGATGGTAACGACTGTCACGGGGTTACTGTATTTTTTCTCTTGGCATGCAGTTTAGTTTATTTTCTTTTCTTCCATTTTATCATGTGTAGCTCCAAAATTGATTCAGTTTATTATTTAGTAGTATCTCCTTTCTTATATTTTTCCTTTTTTTGGGTAGGTGTTTTTTGCTTTTGAATGATCTTCCAAACTATGTCAATAATTGATTGCATGATGCAAATAATGTTCGTAGATTTAATGAAGCTGTTATGCACTTTGGGGAGAGCATTAAGGATATCATCAATGAAGATTTTGGGGATGGCATGTAAGTTTCAGTCCTCTTATCTTTCAATTTGTAAATAATTTGAATTCCTAATTTCATCTGTAAATGGGGTTCATGAGATCGATATTGGTCATGAAATTAGTCTCCTTGAGATAGAATGTATGAAATTTAAGAGAGGATTCTAAATTAATTAAATGGCATGGAAAAGCATTATATGGTTTCTAGAATTATATGTGGAAAGGTAAGGATATATCAATCATTATACAAAGTTTGATTTGATTACTTTTTATTTTTATTTTTATTATTTGACTTGATTTGATTCACTTAAATAGATTATATAGTATTGTAAATGAAATGCATGGAGGGAACCCATTCTTTCAATGCACAAATGTTTCTTATATGACAATTTTGGTCATTTTAAAGTACAATCAGTTCCAGGATACAAGGGTGAAAACAGAAGCTCTGGATGTGGGATTCTTGATTGGTCATTGGGCAATCCCCAAAATCCAAATTGATTTTTGATAGATGACATATTAGCTAAAATACAAATTAAGTTTAGATACGTAGCATATAAGCTAGATTGCATGGTATGGGATTCTCCATGAAGTTTTTGTTGCTGTATTTTGCAAAGGATGACGCACTGACGATTTCTTCTAATTCTTTAAACTTTTTCCAAAAGAGTTTAGTCAATCTCATGTTGTCATAATTTTTGACAAATAATGCTTAAATCTCCATATGCAAGTATGTGACCTAAAGATTAATTATACACTCAATATTAAAGCAATATTTGACTTTTTTTACTAGTTACTTCTATCATCCATGGTCCATCTAAAACAAGGGTGAGGTTTGTATAAGGTGTCACCCTTATACTATTGAAGTAAGGTGCACCTCTAAAGAGCTATCCGAAATTTTCAATCTTCTTAAGCAAATGTGTGCGGGTCTTGCTTGAATAGGATCATCACTGATTGCCCAATAAATTAATTTTAAAAAATCATCCTATTACAAGTAGGGGGCCAAAAAATGGTTTTTTCATGAATTCCATAGTGCACTACGCAGGAATCCACAAGTCTATTCACTCTGAAGAAGGCCTTTTCTACTCTAGCCATACCATTCCAATTTGATATGCGTGCTCTTTTAAGGCCAAGGTAACCGAAAGAGCTACCAAGTTAAGCTTCAATGTTCCTCTATGAAGGCGGCTCCACATTTTCCTCACCCCTGTTCCATGATGCCTCATTATGCACTATTGACTTCCTTTCCGCCATTTTAAGTCCTTTATCATATCCTATAACTCTTGCCTTGTAAGCACCTAGAATATGCAGTTCAACTTAAATCCCCTCTTCCACTGCCTCGCGCTATGCTCCTATTCTTTTGAGAATTTTTTTTTGACTCTTTTCATTGCCCCAAGAAGTAGCCAACATCTCTAGGGGATGTGGAAATGCATGTTCTTGTCTATTTTGTACTGTAGTTTTGTTGTGACTCGTGGTCAACATGTTATCATTTTCGCAAAACCAAGTATTGTGAACTTTGAATAGTCACAGGGAATTTTTCACTGGAAACATTTTGAAGTTCATGAAATAAAATTGTGATATAGATAAGTATGCCCTAATCATTTGGTACTATACCAACATCTGTTTATGGTAATTAACTGTGTATTGCTTGAAAATTTCAAGTATATCACAGACTTAACTGATGAAAATTTACTTGGGAGAGAGTCCTGCATATTCAACCCCTTCATAGGAGGCTCCATGATGGTCTAGAGCATAAAGCACTAGATAGAATTCCCTCTTTCTCTCAAGGAAGAACATCTCTTGGATCTCCGTGAACTTACACATACTCATTTGCATCTCACAACTCCATCTGAAAAAATTCAAGGAGAACCCCTTCCACACCCAAGCAGCCATTGGCGAGAATGAATATATGAATATATTTCTCTCTAGCAACCGCTTGTGACTGAGATTCTGTTCACTTGATGTGCTCCAGCACTCACCTCTGAAAATTCTATTTCAAATAGGCCACATGTCCATCAGTAAGGAACCCAATAAGAGTTTTTGGAAGTATTCCCAAATCTATTTACGAAAAACATACAACAATCTTGTAAGTACTCTGCTCTCTTTTCTTTCCTGTAAATGACTCAATATTTAAGGAACTAGAAAACACCCACACTGAAGATGAGTTTTTTAACTTTAGTAAATGGTTACTGGGGGAAATTGCCAATCATGTTACCACAGAGTGCTCTACGGTGACTTGACAAAAAATGGATTCAGAAAATAGTTCAAAAGAGGTGTTGGCTCCAATGTTGGGGCCAGAGCCATTTATGGGCCCTCAAGATTCCAAACCTCTGCATAAGTCTGTGTGGGACATGGAGCATTGTGATGCTCTCCATATGTATAATGAGTCATAGCTTTGTTGTAACCATATTCTTTTGAATATTTGAACATGTCGTTTACATTTTCACAAAATGGGTATTGAAAACATTGAATTTCATTTTTCTACTACTTTACTTTGATAAGAATGATTATTTTTTAGTGGAGAGCTTTGTAAAGGTCATGAAATTATGAATAGGTGGCTCGTGCTCAAATCATATCGAGTAAAATATAATCAGTATTGAAAACATTGAATTTCATTTTTCTACTACTTTACTTTGATGAGAATGATTATTTTTAGTGGAGAGCTTTGTAAAGGTCATGAAATTAAACTATGAAATAAGTGGCTTGTGCTTAAATCATATTTAGTTAAAATGCTTATATGTATTCATTTCTTTATATCATCATCAGAGTCTTTTCCCAACTTATGTATTCATTTCTTAATATGTTTCTGATAATCAACTTTTTGAGCTGGAAAAATAGATTTTATAGCGTGCTTCAACAGAATACTGTGAGGATGGGTGAGGCTTCCACATATTCAACTCGTGCAAGGCGCTCCATGATGGACTAGAGCATTAACCACTTCACTAAATTCCCTTTCTTCTATTTTATTTTCAAGTGTTAGATTCCCTCTTTGTGTTAGGTAGCATATATCTATAGAGATAATGTCTTGGATCTCCATCAACCGATACAAGCTCATGTGCACTTCACTAGTCCATCAATAAAACAAAGAGACCCCTTTCTACATTCAAGGAACTGCGAAGTCGAGAATGAATATCTCTCTCTAGCAACAACCTATGAATTATGCTCAATTGATATGGTCAGGCACCAATGTGCTCTTTGTCCTTGCTTACCTGAAGTTTCTATCATTTCCATCCCTACCAATACCTCAGAAACGGCTAAAGCAAAACACCTTCCCATGTCACATCATCTTTCAGAAATAGGCCGAGTACTCCAATATTCCTTAACTAAAACTTACATTGAACTTGTAAGCATTCCACCTTCTCTTATTCCTTGAAATTTATTTTGGGAACTACATGTTGGTGGTGTTGTGAATAATCAATTACTATTTCTTCTAGGAAGTACTACATCGGGAAATCAGAGTTCTCTAAAACAACTCTACCAAAAACACAATTTAACAAAATCTGCACTCTTCTATAGTCCCCACCATTAGGCAATGAAACATCTTAAATATTTCCATATAACTTATAAATTTCTCTGTAGAATTTTAACATCTTCAATGATAAAAAGAAAAGAAAGAAAACTCTCTTCATTAACATAGGATCCCTTATCACTTCCCTTTCCCTATAATGGACTACTTATAAAATTCTTCTTTAGATTCTTGAGACTTCCAAATCTCCACAGAATCTTTTGATGTTTTACCAGATGTCTCTGTTGAACTTTGAAATACGTGGAACTTCTTATTCCATAACTGGTATCTCAATGGATGCCTTTTACTTCAAAATTTAAAAATGGTCTGAAAATTTACCAATTTCACATAGAGGGCCCTTTTTCATTATCTTTTTTTATTTCCAGAAATGCCTCTAGTTCAATCTGTTGCTAACAAATGTCTGTTCGACCCTTCAACCTGGAAAAGTCGAATTGGCTTCTGGCTTATTAACAGAAACCAGTTCGACCCTCAAAGGTTCAAACGGGTTCTAACTGGCTTTTGGCTTGATAGCAGGAAAGGGAGTTCAAACTGGGGCAAACAATTGAGGGTCGAACCAGGGTTTTTTTTTTTAAATAAAAAAACTGAAAACTTGAAATATTTGGGACCATTTTTTATTTTTTTTTAAAAAAGGAATTCGTAAATTAATTTTCCTATCTTATATTTGTGACATTATCATGCATTTAGATATGCTCCATCTGTTGGTCTATTTGTTCTTAGGACACGGTTTCTATGTGGCCCAGCCTGCATATTGTAGAAATGCGGGCTTGGCAGTAAATATATTTATTAATATAATGTGATCCTAATTTTTAGTGAATATATAATCTTTAACATGGAGATCATGAATATGAAAAAAAAAAAAATTGAAAACTAGAAATAATAATTATATTAAGAAAACAGTTGGACTGTTAGTTACAATTGTTTTTAGATGGACCACCTATTTACATCCATCTTTAAGATGGATGCTTTATATACCTTTGGACCGCATATTGTAGAAATGCGGTCCAGCCCGCATAAAACACTTTTCCTTGTTCTTAACAGTGTTCTAAATCTAGGCTGAGCCCATGTGGACTGGGCCGAGATACTCGGCCTCGGCCAGCAGTTAAGGCAAGTTCCTATGTACTTAGTCAGGCCCAATAGAACATGTCCAGTACTCCCTCATTTTTAATCCAAATTCTTTGAAATTTGTCTCTAGTTAAACATGATTCAACCCTCTATAGGATCCCCATGTTAAATTGTTGGATCAAAGCTTAGAAATTGACAGATTTTGCCCAAAAATTATCTGTTTTCAGGGAGAAAACACACTCTTTTTTTTTTTAAATCCGGCCTTATCCACCAATGCTCCCTCTTTTTTATCTAAATCTATTGGAATTTTACTCAATTTGGACGTGATTCAACCCTCTATAAGATCATACTAATTTGTTGGATCGAAACCCAGAACTTGAAAGATTTGACCCGAAAATTCTCGGTTTTGGGGGGGAAAAATGCAAATTTTTTGTTTATCCTTTATCAGAATCCGCCAAATTCGTCAATTTCTTGCTTGTTTTTTATCCAGATTCGTTGAAATTTGGCTTTAGTTAAACATTATTCAACCATCTACAAGATCTCCAATCCCCATACTTATTAGTTGGTTCAAAGTCTAGAATTTCCGAGATTGGACTAACAAATTCTCGGTTTTAGGAGAAAAAAAATGCAGTTTTTTAGTTAAAACCTTTTCCAATCGGCAAATGCTTTGATTTCTCCATCACGTTTTAAATTCATCTTTGTTCTGCATTTGAGCCTTTTTTTTTCTTTTTTTTTTGAAGTTGTTTGAATGGGTTTCCTCTGCGATTTTTCAAAAAAAAAGTTTGCTTTTTTTTTTTTTTTTTTGGGGAGAGGGCCCCTACCCTTGGTAGGAATCGAACCTGGGAATCAGCATTCTAAATCTTCAAACGCTAGCCAATCCAGCCCGAACTCTTTTCTTTTTCTTGATTGAGCTTATTTTCCCTTGTATTCATACTTTTGTTTCTTTTCCCCAAACCCTTTGTGGACTGGGGCATAACTCAAGTGAGTGCGCTCAAACTCACCCAAATATCTTGGCTCAAACAAGGGCCAAGTCCCAAGCCCGAGCTGAGTTTTCAAACCTTGGTTTTTAAAAAATTTAAAACTCAATCAGTATATATCATAGTGATGTATTTTCTCCATTAAATTGTATGTATAAAGGGCTAAAATCATTCATTATTTATCATACTACTAATAAATTGATCTTCTGAATGCAGAATGTCAGCCATAGACTTCTACTGCTCAATTGAGAAAATGAAAGCGCCAAATGGAAGTGATCGTGTCGTCATTACATTTGATGGCAAATACTTGCCTCATGTTGAACAGGTTAGTAATTAATTTTGCTCTTGCAGCCATAATACGCACCTTTGTTCCGCCTCTTCTTATGCCATCAATACGGAGGGTTGCAGCATTATGGGCTTGATGGGAACAAGACCTTTTACTCAGCCTCTAATTGCTATATTGATTCGCATTTTCGGAAGGGAAATTTATAAAAGTATGCCTAACATTTGAACTATTTATCATTTTATTATAGATGTATTTTAATAAAATCAAGACCCATTTTGATATGCCATTTGATGGGCTATTTGAAATTTGATCAAAAGAAAAATGGGAAATTTTAATTACATAAAAAAATGGGTAAAATGTTTAATCGTTCAAGTCATTGGTGTGGTTTGATAAATTTCCCTTTTCCAAAGGAGACCGCAAAGCATAAAAATTTAGAAATGATTTTTTTAATTTCTTCAGAAAAGGGATATCATTTCAACTGAAAGTGTTTACTTTCCATATCATTCGATTCTTTCTTCAAAGGGAACTCTATGTTTAATTATTTGGATTCTTTTGCAGAGGGTTGAACAAATGGTTTCACGGGTGTCAAAATGAAAAGCTTTTGGCGACGCACGGACTAGATATACAATAAAATCTGTGCTTTCTTGCATATGTCTGGCATTCTATTTGCCATAGTGAATATGGAAGTGATTTTTATGAATGTGTGTATTTTATAAACTTTTTGCCCTGTATGGATCAAAATAAAGATCCTACAACTACCTAAATAAAATGTTTAATTTCATGGTTTTGAAGTTCTGCATCATGGAAAAAGCTTTTGCTGTTTGCCAAATATGGGTCTATCAAAAACTACATACGCATCTAAATCAACCCCCAATGAAGTGTACAGGATGAGCATGTTTCTTCCTTTTTACCTTCCATCTTACTTATCTGTTAAAATTTTCAAAGCTAAATATTTCAGAAGACATTTTCAAAAAGACCGAGCAGTGGATAGGAGATATCATCGTCATCATCATTCAAGCTTTATTCTAATTATTTGGGGTTGGATACATTAATTTTGTGCTTCCATTATTCTTCATGATTCATGATAAGATATAGTAACTGTTTACCTAATACAAGCCACTTTTTTTTTTATCTAGACTTAGTATAGGTTAAGAAAAAGTTTAATTATTCTTCATGATTCATGATAAGATATAGTAACTGTTTACCTAATACAAGCCACTTTTTTTTTTATCTAGACTTAGTATAGGTTAAAAAAAAGTTTAAGGTCCTTACCCTTATTAGACCAAAAGGTTAATGAAAGACTTAATCCATCAAAGAATGGTTTGAGAGTTTGATGGTATATTCTCATTGTTCCCGTGAATATAAGAGATAGCCAAGGGATATGCCTTCTTAGTTTACTGAAAGGGTAGTGTTCATGAGGGCACCACCTTAGTGCATAAAAATAGATTTGAGCTCTTATTCTAGTGACTAATTTTGAGCCTCGACGGTCGATAACATGTGTTGAGATTTAAAATGGAGCAGATGACGCACCGTACGGCTCTAATTCTACTGTTTTTTATAATCGTGATATTAGTAATCACAAACGATTTGCATACCATAATCGAGATATCGATGGGTTGCCATATTTCTAGGCCCTCAAATCATTCCAAATATAAGGGAAAAAAAAAAATATATATATATATATATATATATATATATATATATATATATATATATATATATATCCATTATAGTTTATGTTATTATTAAAATATCAAATAGTTTCCGTTACTACTGGAATATCTGTTTTTTACTTCATAATGAAAGTTTTTAAAAAATGACTTTTGTACCGTTTTTCGGTTTTTGAATAACTGAAAATAAATAGAAGTTTCGAATTTGCATTCTTATTTTCAATTGTTGAGCAACCAAAAACGTCTTGTTTTCAATTGTTGAATAACTGAAAATAGAACTACGTATTTCAGATGCTTGTTGAAATATGCAGTCCTATTTTCGGTTGTTCAACATCCGAAAATGTTCTAAAAAACGAAAATAGGACAGAAGCTTGAAATTTGCATTCTTATTTTCGATTGTTCAACAACCGAAAATAGGACTGAGTATTCCAGAAGCTTAAATGAGCCCCGCTATTTTGGTTGTTCAAGAACTGAAATTAGCTTATTTTCAGTTTTTGAACAACCGAAAATCCAACCATTTCGATTGTTCAAAAACCGAAAAAGAGTAAAAAAGTATTTTTAAAAATTTTTCGTTATGAAGTGAAAAAACGGACATTCCAGTAATGACATAAACTAAACTACTTGGTATTTTGGTAATAACAAAAGCTATAACGGACATATATGTAATTTTCCCTAGAAATAATGCATCTTGCATTACATTATCTAGACCGTCCATATTTAAGACTTTCATATGCCTATAGATCTATTTGATTTGAACCATTTTTGAAGTTTAAAATTTCATAATTAGATATGAAAATAAAATTTGAGATAATCCTAAAAAAAAAGTTATACCAAAATTATATTTTTAGATAAAATTTGGAAGTGCCCCTTAAAGTTGGTACCTTACATAAACCACACCCTATTAATAAGGGAAATGTTTATATAGAGCCTAGGCTCTAAACAATCAAATTAGAGCCTACCTCAAAAAGTTCACTAGAAGAGGTTGTTTTGATGCCAAAACATCCTCAAATTGATCATCTTGACATCAAGATGCATGGATTTGAGAAAAAAATGGATTTGAAGTTTTAGAAATAGTGCATCTTGTAACGCATTTTTTGACTGTCAATTTTTAAGTAATTCAAGTTTTCATAGATCTGCTCGATCTAAGCTATTTTTGAAATTTTAAATTTTATAATTAAAAATAAAAATATATTTTAAGGCTATTTCTTATATTTATAGTATTGAAACTACATTTCTTGACACTATTTGAAGATGGGCTCTAATTTTATTGTTTAGAACCTCGGCTCTATACAAACCACACAGGTCCTCTTTGTGGACAACCTTACCTAAGACCACTTTAACAAACATTGAGAGAAACTTATAAGCCAAGTCACCAATTCTCAAGTCAGATAAGTCTCTTAGAACAAAACAGGGAGGGGTGGCAACGGACTCAGACCCGGACCCGAATCCAACTCGAGAACCGAGGGATAGGTCCAATCTGGGTCTAGGTATGGGTCCAAAAATTGGACCCAGTGGGTTAAATCCGAATCCAAATCTTAGACTTGAACACTATTCGAGTCCAGATCCAGATCCAAATCCAAATCCAATCAACTCTGAATCCAATAATATTTTTTTGGGTTCTATGAAATATATTTAGATACAATTAAATATAGAAAAAGTTTATATAAGGATACTCCCTTATAATGTAGAACCACGAATGCCCCTCAAAAATCTATCGGAAAAGGTAGTTTAAATGTTGAAAAACCCTTCGACGATCATTTGGACATCGAGATGTATAACTATGAAAAATAAAAAGATTTTTAGTCTCAAAAATAGTACATTTTACAACATATTTTCTACACCGTCCATTTTTAAGATTTTCATATGTTTATAGATCTACTTGATTTTAACCATTTTTTAAATTTAAAATTTTATAATTAGATATAAAATAGATTTTGAGATAATCCTAAAAACATTTTGCATTAAGACTATATACCATGATAAAATTTGAAGGTGAACCTTAACTTTACACTTACAGATACATCCGTATGTAAACTGCACCCATTAAATATATAGATATTTTAATTTTTAGGTCTAGTCCAAGTCTTGATCCCGTATCATTTTTCTAGGTTTGGGTTCAGGTCCGGCCAAACCCAAATCCATGCCCAACCTGTTGCGACCCGAAAAACAGGGCTTGCTCACCCTACCATGGTCCTTTCTATTGCTTAAAATTAACTTTCTTTAGATAAAATAATATTTCAACTGAAAAAAAAAAAAAAAAAAGTTAAAAATTTTTTTTTTTTTTTGGAGGTAGTTCAGTAGTAGAAATCAAGCATTGCTTAACGTCAACGGCTAACCGCCCAAGTCCGAACTCAATTTCTGGTGTTTCCCAATCACATAGTATCGTATTTTTTCCTATCGATAATGCAGAAATTGGATACACATTTTGAATAGGTTTCGAGCAAAAAGAAACAACACCTTGCATATAATTAAGATCACTTCTCACTACATTTATAGGCGCATCACGCTAGCGGAACAAATATTACCCACCTTATAAATAACTAGCAAATGGCAAATAAGAACATGTAAAACCCTATTTTTACCATGTCTCGGATTGGAATAGCAACTATTTGGGAGAGAATATTGCCCTGTCATCACATTGAATATAGGTCTAAAAATGTTCAAGGTCACAACACCCCCTTAATGATTTGAAACAAATAATAAAGGCCATTATTATCTGAAAAGTTTATATATGGTTGCAACCTTAAAATGTGTACAATTGCACCGGAAAACATTTCTAATCGATCATCTCAACATTGAGATGTATGCATATGAAAAACAAAAAATTTGAGTCCCTAAAATAATGCATCTTACAACACACTATCTTAGACCATCCATTTTCAAGATTTTCAAATATTTATAATCTACTTGCCTTTAACCATTTATGGAAATTAAAATTTTCTAATTAAGTATGAAAATAGATTTTAAACTAATATTAAAAAAAATTTATAACAAAATTACATGTTACGATATAATTTCAAGGAGCGCCTTGATTGGATGGTTTACGGTTGCATCCTTACGGAAACCGCACCCTTATCTAATTGTTTGGAACATAAGTTTTATCAATGAACCAGAGGCATAAATGATGAGAAAGGAAAAGCTCTATCATATATGCTAAAATTGTTTACAAGCCTCTTGATACTCTAGCAATGAGAAAGGAGAAAAACAAAAAAAGTTTTCTACTTTTTAATCATTAAGGGAAAACAAATCCTTAGGAGTTTGCAATATAATATGACACTTACCAAATGTCATTTGGTTTCAGATAAACAGTTAATAGAAACTGATCTTAAAAGACAAGACCATAATAACAGCACATGACACAAGCAACCACTCCTAAGACTAGTCATAACGATTCTCCCTTTTTTGTGCACCTCAATTCACATTTTAGAGCTTATATAAGTTTCTCACACTATCTCCAGAAAAACCATTTATATAGTTTCATAAAAGAAAACTAAGACTACAAATGGTTTGATTAGACCAATCTATCGCTGGTTTTCTCGGCGCCTGACATAACGGGTTCTATCGTTGTATCTTGGCCGGTCTTGAGCCCTTTGTGGGACTGGTTCCACTCTCCTTTGCCTCTCAGGGGTCCTCTGAACAATCTCTCCATTCACAAAAAGCTCCGCTGCACACAAAAACTCTCTTAGTTAGCTGAAGGGAGGGATATCACACGGAGTAATTTCTAAAGGGGGAATCTAGCTTCTCTCTCTGTGTATGCATTCTTGCCCAAAACTTGCACAAATGTTAAATGTTACATAATGTCCAAATGCAGAATGGGACACAGTCATGACATCTGCTGTCTTGATTATACATGTGATGGTACACGCTCATTTTCATGGGTCTTGGTTATCTACCGAAGCAACCATTTTCAAGTAACAAGAAATCACAAGTAAAAAATAAGAGTAAACCAACTATTGGTTTCATTCTAGCTCGCTCAATCAAGGATCATTAAAGTCCGATAAGAGTGAATAATGGCATGTTCGGTCTGAAACAAGAGAATTTAAGCCTTTTGCTCCACAATTGAATGGTAAGTATACGCATCCAAACATAAAAAAGCGTCTATAAATAGAAGATCCACAATTCCATGTTCTTGCAAGCTTTTAACAGCTCACATTGTAGTTCAATGTTATCAATCATACTAATCTATATCTACATATGCAAAGTATTAAAAACACCATTGCCCTTTACAAAGCGGAAATAAAAAAAGCCCTGGCTACACAAGTCATTTAAATAGAAAAGGAATAGTTTAGAAGGCAATGAAAGACAAGTTTATCAAAATGGGAGAATTCCGCTATCAAAAAGAAACAAATCAAATCAACAGTTAACTCAAGTTTAAATCCAAATCTTCAGCCTTAAATCATTGTTTAATCAGTAAAATACGAGTCAGAGGCTTGCAACATTATGAAGTTTTGAACTTGACCACCAGTTTCTACATTTTCCAAAAAGAAATAAACAGGATAAAAATAGAAATTATTGCCGCAAGGATTCATGAAACATGCATAGAACCATCATACTAAATTTCTCAACAATGTTTCCCTAACCACACCAGATTAGAGAGCATTATAGAAGTCTCTAACAAAACTCTTGTATATCTTACAATTGCATTATCATTTATGAAAAATAAAAAAGAAAGTAATCAGCAAAGTCCAACCAACTACATTCTCCCCCCAGCAATCCGAAGTTGTGATGTAAAAAATTCTAACTCAAATTACATTCTGCTTTTATTAGTTTTGAATGTAGAATAACATTCCAAATTGGATATGATCCATATAAAATTTAGTAGCACTATTTTCCAAATCTTTGAAACTTTTCAAGGCAGAAGTCTTACACATCAATACATCTCTTGAAACGATCCATCATTAGGCATTTTTTTTTGGCTAAAATTATGTTTAGGACCTTGGGGACCATAACATAACAGATGGGAAACCTTTGCATGCAGAACCATCAACAAATAGAACATATGTTACCGTCATTCCCAAATATCTGTTCTAAATGGACGACTGAATACCTTAAGTCGTGATGTGACAAGTTAGCCTCTGACCACCTAATCTTGATTGGATGGCTTGGATTATTTGAATTTAATTGTTTTTCTACGAATCATCTCAACATGAAATTGAGCATGCGCAAGGACGCATCTAATAAAAATAAGAGTAAAATATTTCCGATAAGAAAAATGACTGAAACACCCCTGTAATTTTCAGAGGTATTTAGGTCATTTGTTTTATCAGAAATATATAAGTATGTGTGTGTGTATAGTTTTTGTTGAGTGCACCCTATAAGGAAAGCACAGCCAAAATTTCATGTCAAGATCATTTGTAAACTAAAAGTTAAAAATAAAGCCGCGTTAGGCATGACATTCTGACTGAATGAACAGCTGGGAGTAGCAGTTACTATGTTTTTTATGTGGGTAGCACCACATATAAAAGTTTCCCATATGAACATCACATGATGAACGTCATTATCCCTAAAATTACAATGATTGGAGAATTTTCGAAGATATCGACCACAATGTGGAAACAATAATTTACTATAAAAATTATTAAATTAGCATCATTTTCTAACTTACAAATACTAAATTGACTGCTCTGACACCAAGAAAATATTTTTTTATTTTATTGTTTGACAAAAATCTAATTTTCTTTTCTAAACAGCATTAGAATATTTTCTTCACAATAAAATCTTAAAATAAACAGCATTAGAATATTTTCTTCACAATAAAATTTTCTTTTAAGATTATGGCCTGGAAATCGGAAAGCATCAGAGATATTATTAGAGATAAAAGAAACAGTTTCCTCAAATCATCGTTTATATGCATTGACTCAAACAATACTTCATATTGGATCAGATATCATATCCACTATGTTTTTAATGCTTTGTTAAGTGATACTAGTAATCGGTTGGCAATTTTACATTTCTCATGAACCTTGGACCAACTCCATTTCCTTTCAGAGGTCTCATTCTCTAATATATTTGGCACCAACCGATTTTTTAGAGAAATTTGGAAATAGGAAAAATGATATCTTCAAGGACATTTGCAGAGGCAATCAGGCTGTCAAAGAACAGATTCCGAATCCATCCACCCACTACATAAAAAATGGAGATTCATCCTTTTAAAATAAAAGAGAAGTTAATCATTTAAAGAGAAGTTAGTCAACAAGCAATTTAACCGTCCTCAGAAATCACCACTACGAACAACACAATATGCATGCCAAAGATAACAGATACATGCATCTGTGTAACAAATTAGACCTATATCCCCATGCATGCATGATGCATTCAATTTTCAAAGGGTATAATGTTTCACCCAGATGTTGACTTGGGATAATCCAAAGCTTATACCGAGATCTCTTTGGTATTTATGACTGTTATCTCAGTCGGTTTTTCGCAATTCAGATGTTTTAATATTAAAATTGTGGTCGAAAGGCAGTAACGAGATTTAGTTACGAATATGGTATTAATTAAATTTATATCTAATTTAATTAGGAAAGTGCTAGTATTTTTTAAATTTAGAGATGGTTTCATGAATTGTTTAACAGCCTAGAAAGATTCTTTGAATTAGTTAGGGGTCTAGTTTCTCAAAACCATAAAGGAAGTAGTTGTCTAATTTTG
Organism: Amborella trichopoda; assembly: GCF_054954075.1. Taxonomy (NCBI): domain Eukaryota; kingdom Viridiplantae; phylum Streptophyta; class Magnoliopsida; order Amborellales; family Amborellaceae; genus Amborella; species Amborella trichopoda. The sequence continues at coordinate 5,135,212 of NC_142342.1, read as the reverse complement.
AAAGAATCTAAAAGAGTAGGAGGTTTAGAAAAGTAAAGATAACATGAGTCCTTAGCCAAAAAAAAAAACAGAGATATTCAATCCTTTATAAAAACCCATCAGGTAGGTCTATGGCTAGATCGATTCAATTTGAATAATTAGGCCACACTTGATTTCCAGGCTAAATTTCAATTTGTGTGTCTTTGGAAATTTATAACTGCAATTTGACCTCCATTAAAAACTTTATATCAATGTGTTGCATTAAAATCCCCAAAATATCTACTAGAACCCTAACTCTCCCCTTCTTCAAGCTTCAAATCATCCTATGGTGTTCATATTAGAAGCCCTTCTCCGATCACCAAACCTGAACTTATTATATCCAGGATAATCCAATGCTAAACCAAAACCCTAAGCATGATGTCCACAATTAACTAAAAAACTCCCTAATTCTAGCCCTTCTTTCTAATACCTCCACAAGTGTTACACTCGTGTAAGAGCCAAGCCCCTTTGGTCCTATATCAATGCATGCTCTTTCCCCAAAGGCAGTAAAGCATATCATTATATGCGTATATGGTATATATATATGTACATGCAAAATATTCGTTCCATTTCCAACTTGCTGCTACCATCACAAATGTGATACTTATTCCTAATGATTTACTGTGTGCAGCAGCAAATGCAGATCAAGATCTCAGAGATAACTCTGATGCCTAAGAGAAAAGAAAACATACATAAAACTGAGACAGAAACACGCTTACCTCCATAATCCTTGTTCTCAACATCCACATATGAATCAGGAAGCACAAACAGAACACCCGGGATGCCTAAAAAAAACAAACACAGTCCCTTAAACAGAGAAACAAGGGTAAACTCCAACATCACAAACAACATGCCAATACAGAATCATGAAGTCCAAATGAAAGAGAAATTTTTTTTTACCAACCTTCCAACTTGTTTGCAGTTTCCTCATCAAGCTCGCATCCAAATCCAAAGTACCTCTCACAAGAAACATTATATATTTTCTTCTTTGCTTCCTCTTCACTGATACAACCAACAACGAAGGCATTAATATCATGCATACTAAAGTATGAACGTACATAGAAATTTGCACAATGTTCACGAAAATTTGGTCAAACAACCAGCTAGAAAAGAAAGAAAATCAATGATCAATTTCAGTTTTGTGTATCATTTTTGGATTTATTTTTAGGGAAAATATCTCCATACCCCATATTTTTAGGTTTCATTTCACAATAGCCCAAAGTTTTTAAAAATTTCGTGGGCCATAAAAATTGTAAATTTTATTTCTTCTAACCCCCTAAGCTAATTCAAACCTTGTTTTTTAGGCTAAACAAATCTAAAAAGATATGCTTATTCTAAAAGCCATCCTCCCAAATCTCTCTCACCCTGCACCCCTTCTCTCTCTCTTTGTCTTTCCCATCTCTCCCCTCACTCTCTCTCCTCCCGCTCTCTCTCTTCACGTTTCTAGAGAGAGTGAGAGACGTAGGAAGAGAGAGAAAGAGAGAAGTTTGTGGTATATAAGTGAATAGAGAGAAATGATTAAGTTGGATTTTACAGAGGTGAGAGGTTTATGGGAGGAGAGAGAAGTGTTTGGAGAAACACAAGAGGCGAGAGAGAGTGATAGATGCACGAAGAAAGAAAGATAGAAGTTTGGGGTCTATAATTGAAGAGAGAGAAATGATTCAGTTTAGAAAGAACATGTCTTTCTCACATTTGTTTAGGTTAAAAACTAGGTTTAAAGTGGCCAGGGGTTAGAAGACATCTTTTGAAATCTTGGGTTTATCAAGAATTGAAACCTAAAAATATGGGATATGGAGATACTTTCCCTTATTTTTATCCACAAAGATTTCAAATTTGTGAGATTGATCATTCAACACTACTTCTCCAATAAAATTAAAATCAATCATTATTTTCCAGTTAAGTACAATTATAACTTTTTTTTTCTAGGCCTTTGCATTTTCAATCCTCTGCTACATCCCAATGACATTAGTCCCGCAACAAAGACAGAACTTTTTGATCAATTCATTTCAAGGTAATTCAAGGAATGCATTACACACAATAGGAATAAGATTATAAAAAAGTCACTGTATTGTATAGCAAAAATTTGGAGCCACATAAAACTACAAAAACTTTCCTGAAGTTTTCAAGGTTTGAAGAAATTCTGTTCTGTTCTGCTCCTTTCAATAAATATGCCAGACAAAAAGAAAATGAAGAAATCGAAAAACATAACTTTTAAAATGATGGCATGCGATAAATAAATAATCAAAAATTTTGAAATAACATTATTTTGATAAGATGAACAGTTCATTTGTTCAAAATGACCTTATTTTGTACTAGAACACTCATGCAAACAAAAAATATATGAGAAAACAATCAGCTCGCATATTGAATTGACATTCAGCACAATGACAGCCAGTCATGAAAAAGATGCTCTCAAACAGCTAAAAACACCACAAAAAAAAGCATCCAATACATCAATAACCATTATTTCCTTAATCAACAACAGTTGAAAGCGCGACTTTGGCATGCCATACCAATCACCCTGAACATTTAAGTAAAGAAAGCAAAGACATTTATTGAAATTTGTAAGTCTAAAGCACCAAAATCTCTCAATCTACGTTACAAAAATATCAAAAAAGAAAATAAAAATCTTAAAAACAAACAAACATATTCCCTCCATTCCGCCCCAAAAAAAATAAAAATAAATAAATATAATCTAGACCATTCCATTTTAGAGGCCCATCCCGCGATCAATAATCAACATTGATTTCAAGAAGACAATTACAGATATTTTAATCTTTAACCCAAACAACAATGAGAAAAGCTTGTAAGAACAAGTAAGCAAGAGAAACGAGATAAGCAATACAGAAATGATATATATATATATATAGAGATAGAGAGGGAGAGATTACAGATACGAGATAGAAATAATAGAGAGCAAGATACTCAAACAACAAATTGGTAAGAGACAGAAAATGAGAAATATACACTATAGAAATCATAGATAGAGAAATAAGATATACAATATAGAAATGATAGATACTACAGAGAGAGCACAGATAGGAGATAGAGATGATATAGGATGTTTACCTTCCGACAATTTTAGCTAGGGTTTGAACATAACATTCGATCATCTGTTGCTTAGTCGCCCCCTCACCGCCAGGTTTATCCATGACAATGAGCCAGTGCTCGTAGTCACAACCAGGAAACAGAGGAGCCATCTCAGTTGGTGGCCTATCGCTAAAGTTAGACGAAGAGTTCAGAGGAGAATAAGCAGAGTCGCCAGACCTATTAACCCTGCATCTAATAGAGAGCTTGCTAACATGTGACGGAGGGGCTTGGACATGACTGAGAAGGGGACGAGAGGAGCGAAGAAAGCTTGAAGAGAGAGAAAGTGGGCGGAAGAGGAAGGTGGTGGAAGAGATGGCGGTGGTGGAGAGTCGCCTAGAGAGAGAGAGGACGATGGGACCTCGAATGAAGATGGCTCTTGATAGCGCTACAGCCATGGCCACTCTAGAGAGAGAGAGAAAGCGAGAGGAGAGAGGGAGAAGAAACTTGCTATCAGAAGGGGAGAGGGAACTGAAGGGTTTAAGAGGAGCCCTATCTCATGGAGTGATATTTCTACAGGGTTATATAGAGGAAGAATGACAGAAAATGCCTGACCTTTTGACTGAAAGACAAGATCACCCCTCCAGGTAGAGATGGCATTCAGGTCGATCAGGGCCACCCGAACCGGGTCCTGGTCCAAGTTTTGAACCCCACAGGTTGGGTCTATGTTCAAACGATTTGGACCTAGCTTGGGTCAGGTTAGTGTCAACGGCCTGACCACTGACCTGACCCGGTCTATAATAATATTTAATTTATATATTTTATAATATGTAAAATACTTTTTTATTTTTTATTTTTTTTAGACTCGGATCTATATCGTGTCAAGATCCAAGTGACCCAAACTAGATCCAAATCAGGTTTTGGTCTATATCAAACTTAGTTGGGTCGGATAGATTCAGATCTAAATCACCTGAAACGAATCCGACCCGTTGCCAGCCCTACCGTTAGGGAGGGAGGGAGAGAGGTGCTTTTGAGAGAAAGAATAAATCTTTTCATTCACTGTTTTTGGTTGAATAATCTTCTTTGTTCTTCTCCACCAGTGTTGAAGGGGAAGAGAAGATAAATTGTGTTAACCGTGGTGCATGTGCTGTTTTTTGTTTTTCAGGTTGTTTTTTCTTCTTAAGAATTTTATCAAATTATTTAGTAAAATGGATATTAAACACGGTTTTTATGTGGCCACCTTATATATGGTAGAAATACGGGCCTTATAATAATTTTTGTTTTTTAGGGATTATATGCAATAAGATCATTTATATTTAATACAAAAATATCATGTGATGTCAAATTTAATGAATGTGTCACAAAATTCGAAAAAAATTTATTTGAAGTTGGAAATTGGTTTATGAAATAAATGCAATTATCCAATATCACTTCTAATGGTCAAAATTAATTATAACAGCATATACCAAAGGTAAATGATATCATTGATTCTAATTTTTAGATAATATATAATTTTTAGGGAAAATTACGAATATATCTATTTTATTTTCTGCTATTACCAAAATACTTAATACATTCCATTGATATATCCGGTTTTTTGACTTCATACCATTTTTTTTAAAAAAGATAAAATTATCTATTTTCAGTTTTTGAAAAACCAAAATCAAGCCAATTTCGATTTTTGAAAAATCAAAAATTTTAAATTTCTGATTTTTTGATGACTAAAAATTTTCAAAAACAAATTTTTTATCTCTTTTATGGGTCCTCAGCATATTCTCTCTCTACCTCTCTCTATACAGCTATCAATTGGGTTAGTAAAATCCTCCATTGAACTAACCCCAAAATCCATAATCTTCAATGGAAAATCCTCCTCACTCCTGTTCAAGAAAAAGCAATTCTCGGGTTTCGAAAAAGGTGTGTCCAATTAAGTTTCACCACATATCACAAAAAGGTGGAAAAAAAACACGAAGTTGTGGATAAACCGAGAATAATGAACCATAAAATGAATATAGAAAGTGAAAAAAAAAGAATCAAAGGAATTCAAAATTCAAAATTAGACATACCAAAGATTGAGTCAAGTTCTTCAAGCTTCCTCCTACGCAATAAAGGCCAGTAACAGATTCCATTCTCAACAAATTTAAGAAAAGGAAAAAAATTAGTATGACATAAAATAATAAGTTAGTAAATTTTGTGCAAGAGAAGTAACAGGAGTATCCTCAAACCAAGTACATCTTCAAACGAAGAATCATGAAATTACAACATATTTAAATCTCTAAATTAGCAATCTCTAAAGAAACGTGGACTTGGTAGAGAGAGAGAGATGGAAGTTCAATTTTTTATTTGAATTACCTGCTGCAGGGGGAGAAGACACAGAAGACCTCATAAGAGAGAAAATTTTTCGGTTCTTGAAAATTAAAAATTAAAAATTTTTGGTTTTCAAAAACTTAAATTGATGTGATTTTGGTTTTTGAAAAACAGAAAATGAATAGTTTCATCTTTTTTTAAAAAAATTATTATGAAGTCTAAAAAACAAACATATCAATAATAACGTAAAGTATACGATATTTAGTAATAATGGAAACTAAAACAGATATTTACATAATTTTTCATAATATTTAACATGGAGATCATGAATATGATTTTTTTTAAAAAAAAAAAACTAGAAATAATAATTATATTAAGAAAGCATTTGGTCAGTTAGTTATAATTGTTTTTAGATGGACCACCTATCTGCATCCATCTTTAAGATTAATGCTTTATACCTCTGGGCCGCATGTTGTAGAAATGTGGTCCACCCGGCATGAAACAATTTTTCATGAGTATTTAATATTTTATTTAATTTAAACATAATGTGAAAAAATGGTATGGCGTTGAACTTATATATTTTTATAATTTTATCTTACTAACACAACAAATAGAAGATATGCTTGGGAGCATATAATCTGCCATCTGAGAAAAATTATTCTCCACAAATACAAAAAATCAATGATTTTATGCTTATGTAGGAGTGAACTGTCTATTTGTTCTTGGCCAAAAATTAAGATAGGAATATTTTTAGGATCCCAAATATATGGAATATGCACTTTACCATCCAAAAATAATTATTCACACACACCTCTATGAGGCTGGATAAAATAACATCCCAAAATTGAAGGTATTTTGTCCAATTTTGGACAGCAAAATCTAAGTATCAAGGAGATTAAAATCCATTTTTAATTTCAAATAACCATTTGATGGTCTTTAAATCATCATTATTGTAGTTATTTTTTAACTAATTAGGTCGGCTACACTAATTTTGGTTACACAAAAAAATTGATGGTCTTTAAATCATCATTATTGTAGTTATTTTTTAATTAATTGGGTCGGCTACACTAATTTTGGCTACACAAAAAAATGGTATGGCGTTGAGCTTATACATACTTGCAAAATTAAAATCTAGTCTTATATATTTTATTTTTTGTAATGAAGTCTCTTTCTTCATCATGTTTTTATTACCCCACAATATCACTAGGTTTACTCAAGCCAAATTTTTTAGCAAACAATGATTAGTTACATTGGGTTTTGCAAATCCACTTTTTTGAAGTAAGAGTATGAGTTTGGCATTTTAGTTCAAGAAACTACATTTTGGGGTTGAGGTTGTGGTGGTACCACGCTACATCCTAATCATCATATTATGGTTTTCATTTCTACCACTAATACCGTTCCACTAATATCTCCAAAAAAGTTAATCTTAATCTACTTGAAAAAATAAATAGGGGCTATTTTTTTCTACTGAATTACCCAAAAAAAAAAACACAGTGCAAATATGTTATACTCCTGCAGGACCAATAATGCAAACTTGCTCCCCAAGGTAAATGACTACTTAGGATGATTTTTAACATCTGAAAAATGAACCTATGTTTTTACTTAAGCCAAAAGAATATCTATTTATTTCCTCGACTAAAACCCAATCTCGATGCATTTATAGGCTGTCAAATTTTGGAGATATAATGGTCAAGGTCGAGATGATTGATTTGAAGGTTTTTCAAAACCAATACTACAATTTTCGGCGTGTTTTGATGAGGCTTTACTTTTGATATGACTGCAGCGCTATCAAAACATTTCCCATAAGGGATTTGAGCATTTTGTTGTTTGTATATAAAGAAGTGGCAATGAACAATTTAAAATCTCGCTTATTTATGTCATCTAGCTCGTGGACCAATTTACCGAAATACCTTTACTTGCGAAGGATTTTAAACTGAAAATAAAGGCACATTGGGAAAAAACAAAGTAGTTAAGAGTGCACTTCAGTTAAATGATTTTTTTCAAAGTAACCACTACATTGATAACTGGTTGATTGGCCTAGATTTTTGAAGTAATTTGACCAGTTAATTATGCAACCTGGATCTTTAGTTCTTTGAGTTATATACTATTTTAATAAGGTTTTGCCAAAACTTATACAATTGTCCTCACCATTTTATCAAAGGAAAAAGTTTATATGAGTTGCAACCTTAAAATGTAGAATTATACACCTCAAAAATCCATCGGAAAAGGTTGTTTTAATGTTGAAAAACCCACTAATTGATCATCTCGATATTTGAGATATATGAATTTGAAAAAAAAAAGATTTTGAGTCATAGAAATAATACATCTTGCAACACATTATCTAGACCGTCCATTTTCAAGATTTTCATATGTTAATAGATCTACTTGATTTTTACTATTTTTGGATTTAGAATTAGATATGAAACTAGATTTTTAGATAATCCTAAACAAATTTTACACCAAAATCATATGTTATGATAAGATTTGGAGCTGTACCTTATTGTTTAAGGTTGCAACCTTATAGAAACCACACACTTTATTAAAAGCAAATATATATAATTATCATTGACTCTTAGATTTGAAATCTTATGGTTGAGGACATGTTATTGTTTAGCACAAAGCTCAAAATAAAATTTTTCAGTTGTTGTGACATACTTTATCTAAGGGATTTCACATCCAATGACTAAAAATAATTGTGAATTTCTTAACTAAAAATAAATGGTCTCATACAATCTCTTAAGATATTATTTCCTTAGGACATGTAGGAGTAGGAGTAGCAACACAAACATTAGTTTGTATGTCCAATCAAAACATCCCCAACTAAAGAGCTACTTTTTGTTTGGATTAAACAACTGAAGAAGCAATTAAAACCCGTGGGTCCTAAATAAATGGAATTGGTTAAATAATGTTCACCCAATTTGAACTTTGAAGTACGTATTTCTAGAGAAATAGAGAGCAGCCATTTATGAGTGTTTGTTTCCCAATCTTTGCTGGTCCTCCTTTTTTATTGTACAGTTCTCTTATTCATCTTCACTATTATCATCGTCTGAACCTTATCCCAACTATTTGGGGTTGGCTTTTCTTCTATCCTTCTTCTACACTAAAATTATCATTGAAAGAGGAAAGGATCATAACTAAACTAACGGGGAAAAAGTCATCTCATGAAATAATACCTAAAGAGTTTTGAGGGCAAAGTATCATATATCATGAAAGACTCAAAATTTGTGTTAAGAGTTCTATACATACAAAACATGGCATCTAAGAACAAAGAAAGGAAATTATTGAGGTTGCATAGGAGGGACAACATCCATTTTCACAGGACTAACATTTCTTTCAATAAGCAACCCTACCGATTGTTCATCAGACAAAATGTTGACAATTTCTGAACATTTCCCGATACTTTGTTTTCCACATGCCCCCAATATTTTGCGTTCTTCATGAAGCTCATTCTCATCCAACAAACTTCTCTCCCCGTCCTCAATTGCCTCACAAGCATCTCGATGCGAGGACCCGCGCTCCGACTCTTCAACACCCTCACAGCCATGGTCAATCATGGAACTTCCCTCTAACTCCTTAACTGCATTGTAAGAATCTCTATCCAAAGCACCTCCCTCCGTCTCCTCAGCTTCCAAATAATCATCTGCTTCTATAGAACCTCTTTCTAGCTCCTCAACTGCATCAGAAGCATCTCTCTCTGAAGAACTTCTCTCAAACTCTTCATTTGCATCATAAGCATCTCCAACCAGGAAACTTCTCTCAAGTGAATCATTGGTATCTCCATTATTCAGTGTGTCAAGTTCGTCGATGCCAGACTCAGGTTTAAACCAAGGCGCTTGTCCCAAATTCCTCAGTTCTCTCAGCTTCTCGATAGCTTCTTTTGCAACTCTTTCAGCCCAACCGTCCTCTAGACCACTGCTAAAAAGCATGTGCTTGGTATAGTTAGAGAGACTGATGAGTAACCAGAGATCTTGAGTAAAAGATATTTGTTTAGCCAAATGGGCCTAAGGAAAGGCACGCTAGGGAGAATTCAAGTAAAGAAAATGGGAAATTAACAGGCAGTCCAAATATTACCTGTAGGAGTCCAACTCAGTGGCAGAGAACGCTCTTTCCAAACGAGTGATTTGCAACATCACAGACTGAGTTATATCACTAGACGAGTACCCTCCTGAATTTGAAAGTTCTAGCAAAAAGTGCATGTCTAAAACAAACTGTTACCAAAAAAACATAATATAAAAATTGATCAGTTTTGACAGAGAGTTAACCAAAATACCATAAGGCTTGGTGAATTTGGAAAGAGATTAACCAAAATGATAGAAGGCGATCACAAACACAACATGCACACATACACACACACAAAAGACGGATATCTTCAATGAGTGAGCAGCATCAATTCTATCATCAATAAAGAAAATTCAGCAACATACTAAAGATTCAGAGACTTGCATACCTGTTTGAAGCCATTAGAACTCAATGTAACGGAGCCTTCCTCAAATTCCGACCAAATTTCATGATGATTAGAAACCCAAATCAGAAGGTTCTCCATTACCTTCCCCAATAACTTCTCCATCATCCCATCCATCCCAATAAACAGATCAACAGCAACTTCCTCAAGTTCAGAAAGTTCAACGAAAAAGGCCTGACCATGAATTGCTAGTAAAAACATGAAATCACATGCTACTTAAACTTAAAAAGAAATCAAAGCAACCATTTCTATGACCCCAACAATTTCGTCAAAACTGGATAGCCATCTAGACCACACCTATGTTGATCTAGTCATGAACTTCCAAACCACTAATAGGATAGCCATCTAGACCACACACACACATACACAGACACGCACAACACACACACACACACACACACACACATATATATATATCATTTTCGACCACTACGCAACGCCTATGGGAAAAAATGAATAGTGTTTTCGCCCATAGGCTCGACGCCATCCGATTCTTTTGGATGGTGTGGATAAATTGACTGCACTGGACATTATACACCAAAACACGAGAAACCGTAACGGCTCTATGAGAGCTGTTGCAGAGCGAAACACTATTCATTTTTGCCTTATGGCATTTTTAAGACTTTTCCTATATATATATATATATATATATATATAGGAGTAGATTCAGTATGCCCACTAGTTGACCGCTACAATAAACGTCAATGGCCCAGATTGAATCTGAGCCGATCTGACGGTCACGACCTCTTTTCGTGTTTAAATTTTAATTTTTTCCATAAATAAAAATCACTTAAAATTTGAGGGATATGTTCTTCTCATCAAGACACACCTAATAAAAATATAAAAAAAATAATCCGCAAAAAAGACCAAAATACCCCTAGAACTTTACATGAGTATTTTGGTCAATTTTTTTCATGTAAAATTTTTCTATTTTTCGAAGATTCACCTATTTTTTATGCATACAAGTTCCAAATTTCATATCATCCTGATTTGTAGAAAAAAATTAAATTCAAATTCTACCGGACATTTAGGATCGTTAGATCGGCCCAGATTCAATTTGGGCCGTTGGCGTTTACTATAGTAGTATGCCATTAGGCTGACATGACCTTTTCCTCATATATATATATATATATATACATATATATATATATATATATATATATATATATATATATATATATATATATATATCACATAGACAAATAAATTTGCTCTGGTTTTTTTTTCCCCAAAGGGCTTGAGGCCCGGAGGAATCGTCTTGCCAAGTAGACTTGGTGGACTTGGCCCCTGCGGGGGTTCGGGGGCGGCAGTCCATGAGGGAAAATTTTGTATCCGTTATTTCGATAATTTGTACCATCTCCCTGGGACTCTATATATTGTAGCGATGGTTTTTTTTTTTTATTTCTTTGTAATCAGAGAGAAGAGAGAGGCGTGAGAAAGAGAGCTATTGTAACCCTATTCTCTATTGCCAGTAAAGAAGCTCTCATTATGTTGTGGTTGGTTGTCTCTTTCTTTTGTGTTTTCGTGGATTGCTTTTAGGGTTTTCTACACAAGGTCTATATATATATATATATATATATATAACAGACACAAAAGTTTGCTCTGGTTTTTCTGCTAGCTCTCTGTAAACATACGACTGGAAACTGGACAGAGGGGAACTAAGATGAAATCCAGAGATAGCTGATATTACAAGGTCCTTTTCTTACAAAACTACTCAACGAAAAGCATCATACCTGGAAAGCAGATGATGGCATTAAATCTTCATCCAAAGACTCGCCTTCACCCTCAACATTAACATAGCTACCCGAATCCAACCTTACTCCAATATCATTAGCAGACATAACCTTATCCACAAAATGCTGACAAAAATAGTCAATAAGTTGATCTGATGCTTTCTGAATTGAGGTCATCCAATTAGAAATCTCTTTCTTCTCAGGGCAATCCTCATCAAATAATTTGGTAAACCCAAATTTATTTGTAGCAATGTTTAGGAAGACGTGGGTGGTAAGTGATAATGAATTGGCCAAAAGAGAAAGCTGTTGGGATAGTGTTTTTGCAGGATTAAATCTCTGTACCCCTCTTTCAATAGTATCTCTATTGATTGAAATGGCTCTTCTAAGGATGTCAATATACAAATAGAAGAGATCAGCAAGTCCATCAAGGATTGGATTTTCCATTTGAAAATTTGTAACCAATGGGAATGCATCTTCCATAATGGCCTGGACATAAAAAAGAAGGTGCAACAGGTGCTTATTACTCTGCCATGATTCCATGAAGACAATTAGATGGAAAGCAATCACTAGAATAACTCAATATATTATTATCTTTTCAGTTTCTTAGTAAATTGTTTAGAATATATTTCCAGTTCTTTTCTGCTTAAGCGGAAATAAGGAGTACAACTAAAACCCTAGATGAACAAAGTTGAGTTCTTGCACCGCAGGAAATGAGCCCAGGAAGTTATAGGAATAAACTATATTTAACATACCCCATGCACATAACATATTGGTTTTAACCTATTTTTCACTGAACCTGTCATCTTGGTTATGTCCCTAGGTAGCACAAGATTTCCACAATGTAATTTCAGGATTAAAGTTACATGAAGCACGAAAGTAATCAAGTATACTATGATACAATGGAAATGAAAAAGTCATAGTCCATAGGATCATCACTGTACATTGAAATTGTGGATGGTGATGAAGAAAGAGTGAGACCCACCAGGTTTGTCCATCATGTCAATGAACTGTGATGACCAAATCTTTCAATAGTTCATACTTTCTCAAGAAGTAACAATGATCTCCCAAGTTTTACTGTGAAAGAACTCTAACATACCTGAATCATTGTAACAAACTTGCGTCCACTGCTAGTAAGCAAGTAAAACTCCAAATTGTCTGCATTATCCATGTCAGAGAACTGTTGTTCAAGAATTCCTGAAATGGGAAATGCTCCAAGGACCCACCCATCATTAGCTGCAAAAATAGCAATAACCTTTTTATAATGGTCCATATGTGCATTGAATGCGCGCTTCATGCATGGGCGAACATTTTTTATCAAATAAGGACATAAATATATTCCCTCAGATTCCAGCAAAGAGCAACAAGACAATGCTAGCTCCATGGCTTCTAAAGCCAAATCAAGCCCACCTGTAGTCTCTGAGATGGACACTGCATACTTACTAAAAACATGAACAAAAGCCTCAATTTCTTCTCGGGCCCATTGAACAAGTTCTGAAGCATAAGGGGATGTCTCACCAAATATAGATTGAGAGCTCCTTGCTGCTTGGGAAATCAAAGTAAACACCAACTTTACCAATTGTTTGCCATATGTTCCATGCAAAAAGGGTTTTGTAAAATGTAACTCTCGAATACTGGAGGCAAGCTTGGAATGAAAAATTTTGAGCAATAATAAATGTGCTCGATGACTGTCTCCAAGCCTGCAAAGTCCAGATAATGCTTTGTAAAACTCAGGTGCGCATACTCTTGGGTGTTCAGCTACTTGGGCCAATTGCTCTGCAAGCCTAAACCTCCTTTCAGATATTGCAGAATCATAGAATAGCAAGGCCTGTGGTGGGAACTCATCCTCATCTTCCAAGGATCGTAAAACCTCAGGTTGATCCTCGATTATAACTAAAGCTTCATCTACTCTGTGCTCTACAAGAAGAGAATCCAAAATCTCCGAGATACTATTGGTGTATATCTCTAGCTTGGATAGAGGATGCGGCTCCACATCTACAGTTTCTCCAATGATAGCTTCCACTGTCTCTTCGGATAAGACCTCTATATAGATATTGTTTGTTAGGTCTTTCACGAGCTTCCGCTGTGTTGATACATGATGTCCCAGTTCCATCAGTTCTTTCTCCAGGTCCCTAGCTTCTTTGAAAATTCTGCTTATGGAAGGAGAAAGTCCCTTAGTGTTACAAAGCAGTGACATAAGAATAGTGTGCATGATACTCTCACATGGACTATGGAGAAACCATTGTCGATTGGGTCATCTCTGTCCATTAAAAGTGACAGAAGGTGATAAAGAGAGAGTGGGACCCACCATTGTGGTCTTCTCTTGTTCCAGCGGGCTGCACTCTCTCGCCATGACCATTGTCACATATATAGACATTGACCTACCCAAGGAACTGTGGTTTTGCCTCAGTCATCTGCATTACATTGTTCTTTACCAAGAGTAAATATCACTTTTAACGTAAGGAGACCAAATTTTGTTAAGAAAAGAACAAAGCTTACCAGACAATAGTAAAGAGTATCCTGCAGTAAGAAAACAGAAAATTTCCACATACCACGGTGGCATGACACTAGAACCAGGTAAGTGGAGAACAAATTGTGCAAGTGCATTTAATGTGCATTTGGGTTTGAAATGAATAAAATGTGCCCAAGAACCAATTAACAAGCCACATAGTGGGTCCAAGTCAGGAGTGTATTCTACACATGAACTGGTAATGAGATATGTTCTTGACTGAAAGCTGAACCAAGTACATCTAGGGAAAACCATCCAAATGCTTGCATTTCTGAAGTAAATAAACAGACACCAGTAGTTTCAAAATACTAGAAAACTGCAACTGTTTTCTGCATATGGAACAGATTGGTCCTCACAGCAAGGGGACAATTTTCAAACAGGAGAATGAAATAAAGGCATGAAATCAAAAGCTTTTTTCCAGAAAAATTATTTTCCACACCCTTATATGTCAACAAATTCAAGAAAGTACCTGACTTCATCTGGAAATGGAGACTAGCAAGGTAACAATTACATATCAAAGACTCCAACTTTAGGCTCTGTGCATTTTGGTATAAAAAAGCTTGAAAAATGCTACAAAAGAAGCTGTGATCAGCAACATCTACCCAAATTCATCCCACCAATGAGAAGAAAATTACCCGATAAATGCAGAATAGTTTGAAGAAATGCTTCGTTGAAAATCTTCACTTGATTTCCTTCTTAGCTCCTGGAGCTCGGAACAAAGACGACTTATCCCCTGCAAAAAAAAAAAAATAAATAAATTAGACACATATTGCAATCAAGAATATTTCAACCTGTCACAAGATTTAAGCCTACTGATGTTATCCCTGAGCTTTCCAGAATTTTTATGGAATATAGATTCAAAAGAATCTGGAAACCAGCAACAATGGCTTTGTTTTGGAATAGGGGCAAAGACAGTATAAATTGGTGTTTCAGATATATAGTCATTGTTGGGAATCAGGCATGGATTGGCTACAGTGTTGAAAATGCAACACGATAACCCATGTTCAAATCCTACTGCTGACATACCCACAAGAAAGAGAGATATATAGCCCATGGTTTGTGCATTCTTGCTGTAAGAACCATATAATAAGCTTAATGCCCAGAGATGAAAAAAATGAGTATATGGCTTTTCCTTTACTAGAATCATTGCCAGGTACAATTGCCTTTCAAGCAACGAAAACCAATCTGAAAATTTTATATTCCTTGACTCACAAAGAAATTTAGCATATGCGGCGCGTGGGTAATTAACTAGACTCATTGTACGTTATGCTAAGTAGAAAAGAGGATCACAAATTTCAATACAGGCATAGGTCTTGTACATATCAAAAGGACCAATAATTTTAGAATGTATCATTACATATTTGTATTAATGATCACCCATATTTGGGACTAACAAATGTACAAATTTCACATGCTTACAGATTTGTGTCAAATATGATGTACATGCACATGAGTCCAGAATATGCACAAATTTCCAAACCTTGTATGTGAAAAGATAATTTTACATGTATGTGAATAATATGGTATCTGAAGATGAATTTGATGAAGCATTCTTAATTCTTTATTGTCTATCCATTGATCGAGCATGGCGTTTAGGATAGACAACCAATTTTTAAGATGACCACCAAGATGATGTTAGGCAAAAAAAAATCAGGTATATATACAAGGTTACATATTATGGGTTACTCCTGTGCTGTATAAGGAAGCTGCAACTTTGAGTGGCTGAGTAGTGGTTTCATGTTTGGGTGAGAGTGAAGATCAACAAGTTCCTACTCTTCTGAACTGTTTTTTTGCATCACGTCTCTCAATTATATCGAATATTGCAAAATCATATTAGCTACTTAACCAAACTGTAGGTGAAATGAAATGTATAACCAATGTTATAATAATCACAAAGCATGTGGCATATAAAGAATTCACAGGAGAACACAGAAATATTTGTGAGATGTTCCAGGCCTAAAAACTTGAGTAACCATAAACATAGCCTTAACTGTAAAACAATCACAACAAGTGAAATCCAAATCTCCCTGAAAAATATCATACCTTTGCGGTCATGGTTTTGAGTTCTGAATCATCGGTATAACCAGAATTGAATGAATCCTCTGCAATATCATCACCAGAGTCCCCATTCTCATGATCTTCAAAACGATCGTAAGAAGATGATGAATCACTCGGCAAATCCTCCATCTAAGATCAACTTGAAGTCCTATAATGTTTCCTAGAGAAGCCAATACCGGAGAAATTGCTGAAAACCACAGCCCAGATGATTATTTCTCCTGTTCTTGAACCAGAACAGGAGAAATGGAGATGACAGGAGAGAGAAAAAAGAACAAAAATCAGCGAGTTTGTGAGAAGAAACGGGAGGTTCGGAGTTCCAGAATTCGAAAAGAAAAGCTCAAATTTGGTGCAAAACTTTGTCTCCATTTCCGATGGAAAAGATGGAAAAAAAAGGGTGAACTATGCTTGTTTGGACTGTAATGCCGGCCTGTGCATATATATTCCTTGTGGTTTCTTCCTTTGTTTATTACGCGGGAAAATAAGCCGAGGTATTCAAAGACGCGGGCGTAAGATGTACATTTCCTCCCTCAGGTTAAAACCCATAGAATTAATTTTAGGGTGTGGTTTCTATATGGCTCCAATCTGAAACAATCCAATTAAGACGCGCCTCCAAGTTTTTTATAATGTATAATTTTGTTGTAAAAAATTATTAGGATTATTTCAAAATCTATTTTCATAACTAATTATAAAATTTAAATTTCAAAAATGATCAAAATTAAGTAGATCTATAAATATATGAAAATCTTTAAAAAGGACTATGTTGCAAGCTGCACTATTTCTGGGACTCAAAATCTTTTTTTTTTTTCTTTATATTCATACATCTTGATGTCGAGATGATCAATTAGAAGGTTTTTCAATATCGAAACAACATTCTCCAATGGATTTTGAGGTGCACCTGTAATTCTACATTTTAGGACTCAAACTTGAAAAAAGTTTAGATATGGTTGCAACCTTAAATGTAGAATTACAAATCCATTTCAAAAATTTATCAGAAAAGGTTGTTTTAATGTTGACAAACCCTCTAATTGGTTATCTTGACATCGAAATTAATAAATATGAAAAAAAAAAATATTTTAAGTTCCAAAAATAGTGTATCTTGCAACACGTTATCTAGACCGTTTATTTTCAATATTTTCATATGTTTATAGATCTACTTGATTTTAACCATTTTTCGAGTTTATAATTTTATAATTAAATATAAAAATACATTTTCATATAATCTTAAGAATTTTTTACTCTAAAATAATATGATATAAATTGGATTGTTTAAGGTTTCAACCTTATGAAAACCACACCCTTCAAATTTTGGGGATATATAACTTCTTCAACCTATAGATTTTTCTCAATAAAATTTTTTTTCTTAATTGTACCCTCTAGACACTTTGAAAAAAATAATATCTCAAAATTGAATAGAGACCGTCCAATTTGTAGGTAGTGAGAATTAAGCAGTAGAAAATCAATTTTCAATTTTCTTTAGAACAATCATCTAATAATTCTTTAGTCGTTTCCAAAATTTCATATCCTAAAAACCTTCCCAAGGAGGTTTTCTGGCCGAGGGATCAAAAGTAAGCTATGCCCCCGAGGGAGCATAGTATACATGCTCGCAACACCCTCAATTATATGGATGTGGAACTTAGGCATAAATAATTGAAAATCTTAAAAATAGATGATTGTTACAAAATAAAATACTATCAGAACTTGAATTTGTTTTTCATATCCATGCATTTCGATGATGTGATTATCAATTCGAGAGTTTTCCAACATCAAAACAACATGGTCTAATGGGTTTTTTGAGGTGCGACTTCCTTTTACTGTAAATATTTGAACCTGATGTAATTTTTCTTCAATAGAACGAAAACACTTTAAAGGAAAATGAAGAGACCAACTTCACCAAGCTAGCTAAAAGATGTCAATTTTAAATAATCATAGTGCACCTTTTAAATCTGGTTAGTTGATGCAGTTTTGGTGTCAAAAACCTTACAATGACTTGAAAGTTTTTTATCTCTAATAATGAAGTTTAAAGCTAAAAAAATGATGGAGACCAAGCATATCTATAAATGCTTAAAAATATTAAAATGAATGATTTAAATAATAAATTACAAGATACTATTTTTAGAATATGAACTCTCTTTTTTTTTTTCCATATCCTTACATCCCAATGTCTATATGCTATGGTTACAAGATTAACACCTTAGAGAAGCTTTTTCCTTGGATAAATACGTATTCATTGTGATAAAATTATGAGAGAGAGAGGTTTTGGGGCAAAGAGAAAATTAAGTTACCCGAGATTTAAGCCTGAAGTAGAGAGATTTTTTAGTCCTTTATTTCATAAATAACTTTTTTAAATGAGAAAAAATTTTCACGTGAAAATATTTTCAAAAAAATATTTTTCACGCATACCGAACGTGCTCTAACGAAAAGTGATTTATGCATCTACCAATGCATAAAACATCCATCTTATGGATCTAAAGTGGTGGGCCTTCCAATAAAATAAAATCCATGGGTCTAATTTTTTTTTCAAAATATTATCATTTTTAGTTTTCAAATTTATTTAATTATACATATTAATGATCTCCATGTTAGATATTATATATTCGAAAAAATTAAGTTTAAAATTCATCTCAAAGAATGGATCATGAAGAGAGGACACATATCTCATATGAATCAGTGGACTAATTTAATCGTGTCCTTTTTCTAAAGATACATATACTGTCATTGTTCTAGATTTCGGATCTTGAACAAGTGATTGCAGTTTTATCATTTAATTCTACTTGAGGTTCTTGAGCCTAATGATGTTTAACAATTATCTTTCCCTTGAAATTACTTCTTGTGGTATTGGTTTGCAACCTTGAGTAAAGGACGGCATTTTCATTATTTTTCTCAAGGCATAATCTAAATGCCTATTCCAAATGATAAAAATACTCCATAAGCTTTAGTAAAATCAAATGATGAAAATACCCTCACTTGAGTTGCAGAATATGAAGAATTTAGACAAATTTTAGAACATTCATTTGAAGAAGTACTTGAGTTAAGTGAATTTTGACTTCTTGTAAAGTACACATCTAGACTAAAGTAAGATGCCGGCAAATTTGAGGGAAGCCTTCAGGTGTAATTTTTAAAATTAAAAATCAACAATAATATATGGAATTAGGCCATAGCATTGCTATTATATTCTTATTTTTCAATTTTTCTACTCCCCATTTTTATTGGGGTGCGCAGTTGGCATACAAATGCATCTGTAGCTATAGAGGTAAGGTGCACTTTCAAATTTTATTATGGTATATAATTTTGATGTAAAATGTCCTTAGGATTATTTCAAAATTTATTTTTATATCAAATTACAAAATTTTAAATTTCAAAGATGGTTAAAATCAAGTAGATCTATAAACATATGAAAATCTTGAAAATGGACAGTGTAGATAATATGTTGTAAAATACACTATTTCTAAAACTTAAAATATTTTTATTTTCATGGCCGTACATCTCGATGTCGAGATGATCAATCAAAGGGTTTTTCAATATTAAAACTACTTTTTCCGATGGATTTTTGAAGTGCATCCGTAGTTCTACATTATAAGGTTGCATCCTTATATAAACTTTTTCCTTTCTATTGTGTCACTTATTTTTTTCAAAGAAAAGTAAACCATGAGACTATTTACCTTTGCTATAAAGGGATCACAATTAATCTTAATCATGGCATATTTATTCTATTGACCAAGCTTAAAGTTCGAAAGAAATTTATTTTGAACTTTGTGATACATTTAAAGGTATCAGATTTCACATTAGATAGTTGTAACTTGTAAGTAATTGTAAACTCCTTGTACCAAAAGTAAATGGTCTCATAGTAATGTCGCGACTTTGTCATCAATGGTGTCGGCATTAAGTTCGTATAAACCTACTTTTTCTTCCCAAATAAACAAAAAACTACAACACACTACAATCTGACGGACTGTAATTCCATATTAGGTCCATATTAACATGGACTGTATCAACATCGTCCATGGAAATGATGCATGGTGATAAAGAGATAGCGGAACCACGAATGGTTCGTGATCTCTTTCCATAACCAATCCATTATCTTGATGGACAGTGCAACTGATGACAATGCACCCAAGTCTATCCATAATCAATAAGAAATATACATACCCAACCAGTGTTTCTATCCATAATCAATAAGAAATATACATATACGCTCCCAACCAATGTTTCAAAACCCGAATCAGTGGGGCGGATCATTGTGTCGAACTGCTAGGTCAACAATGCCGATTGGATCCGTTCGAATCAAAATATAACAAAATTAAAATTAAAATAAAGGTTTATGGGTATGGATTTAAGGGGACCTAAAAAAATATAAGATAAGCTTAATAAAAAAAAATTATGAAATGGAAAGAAAATATAAAAAAATTAAATTAAATTAAAATTAAGGTTTATGAGTGTGGATTTAAGGGGATCTTAAAAAAAAAAAAGATAAGCTTAATAAAAAAATAAAAAAATTATGAAATGGGAAGTTTTAGGAGGGAATCGGGTCGGAACCCATCCCATCCTAGAAGTGATTTGGTCGCAACCGATTCCCATCTAAATTAGCGATACGGATTGCAAATCACCTGGTTTTAAAACATTGCTCCCGACCTGAAAAAAACTCACATTAGCATTTTATGAGCTACATAAACATACGTACACATGGGTTGCTATAAACATAAATGATCATGGGTTGCCACAAGCCGAGAAACACGAGCGCGTGCAGGCACGGAGACAGCATTACCTTGTTTGAGAGCACAAACAGTAAATGAATACAAAATATTTTTTGATTGATTTGGTGACAAAGTGCCCAATGTAGGAATCAGGCTTGAGTCGAGGCGATAGCGGTTTTCATAGCACTACGACTCAAGTTCCAATCCTATGAAATCTTATCAAAAAAAAAAAAAAATCCCCAATGTAACAGATTTCTTTAGCATAAGATGCATGATTTATATACAAAAATTTATGATAAGCACAAACATACAACACCACGTTTGAGAGGCAAGCACCACCAGAAAGTATCTATCAACATCACGTTTGAGAGGCGAGCACCACCAGAAAGTGTCTATCAACATCACGTTTGAGAGGCGAGCACCACCAGAAAGTATCTATCCCCACCATTCAAGCAATGTTGGAGTGGGCCACCTCCACATTTTTCATGTCGGAGAGATTTGCTGGTTCAGCAGCAAATTATATCAAGAGAATTTCAAAGCTCACAAAACCCACAAAGAAAACAATGCAACGTGTATCCAGAGACACACCATGCATGCGCTCTCCCTCTCGAAAAAAAAAAAAAAGACAAAAAGCAAATCCATTGGGTGTATCCTCCACCATGCACACTCCACAAGACACTAAACAGTATTGGGGTCTAATCTCCTGTCAATCAGGAATGGGATGGTGGATGCCCCATTGTCCATACCACTAGATTGTGATCGACTTCAGAAAAAGAAAAAAAAAAAAAAAATTAGACAGAAATGTATATCACCCCCAAATTTTTTATGTCGAAGAGATTTGCTGGTTCAGCAGCAAATTATATCAAGAGAATTTCAAAGCTCACAAAACCCACAAAGAAAACAATGCAACGTGTATGCAGAGACACACCATGCATGCGCTCTCCCTCTCTCTCTCGAACAAAAAAAAGACAAAAAGCAAATCCATTGGGTGTATCCACCATGCACACCCCACGAGAGACTAACGGTATTGGGGTCTAATCTCCAGTCAATCAGGAATGGATGGTGGATGCCCCATTGCCATACCACTAGATTATGATCCACTTCAGAAAAAGAAAAATTAGACAGAAATGTACATCACCTTCATGCACTTCAGGAGTGGCAGCAGCTGTTGATCGGCGAGGACTGTGACAGACCTGTAGTCCAGTGCCACCGCGTCGAAGACAGTCTGCCTTATACAATTTGGCGTTTGAACTCCTAGAAAGAGTATAAAGTAACTAAATGTAGTTATGCATGATAAAGATTCAATACCTTATTCAAAATCAGAGCATTACCATAATCTTATCGACTAAGGAAAACCATAGTCCATTAAGATCATCAATGTCAGATCCAATGAATTACCATGACAGAAGAGAGTGGGAACCACCATTAGTCAAGGGCCTGTGCTGAAGACTCCAACTCTTTACCTAAGTACCCATCATGCCCATGATTTCATATTGGATGGCAATAATCCCAATCATTTGCGAATATAACTCAGTTTATTGAATTCTAACATTATCTATTAAAAGAAAGTTGCTGATGCTTGATCTATTTAATATGATGTTGCTAGGTCAGACTCTTCCTGTCCAAGTTCGATGAGATGAACTTGAATAATCAAAATTATTAGCAACCTAGACAAGATAAATTAACAGACGTAAACAGAATCACATTTTGGGGGACGAGCACATAGGAAAAAGACTGGGAGCATTTCAAGGAAATTTTGTCAAAGTTGAATATTTTCATTAGCTTTCAGATAATACATAGGAGGATTTGTTTATAGAAATAAGAATCAAGAAAAAATTGTGGAGCTTGAAGATGACATAATCGATACAAACAAAGTTTTCTAAAAGCAAATGATGGTCATGTCAAGCATATGCAAATTACATTACTTGAAAGACTTAACCAAGACCATGATTTCTGTCTTCATTCTTTTCTAGAAGCATATTTGGAATTCCAAAACCAGATATAGCCCTTACCAATTGTAGAATATTAATTAAAGGAAAAAGTTTATATAAGGTTGTCTTAAAATGTAGAATTAAAGATGCACCTCAAAAACCCTTCATAAAAGGTCATTTAGATGTTGGAAAACCCTCTAAATGATCATCTCGACATCGAGATGTATGAATATGAAAAGAAAAAGGTCTCGAGTCCGTGAAATAGTGTATTTTGCAACACATTATCTGGACCGTCCATTTCAAAATTATTACGTGTTTATAGATATACTTGATTTGAACCATTTTTAGAGTTTAAAATTTTATAATTAGAGATCAAAATAAATTCTGAAGGCATCCTAAGAATTTTTTATATAAGAATTACATTTATGATAAAATTTAGAGGTCTGCCTTAATTGGATCGTTTAAGGTTGCAAACTTATGCAAACGACACCCTTAATTAAAATGCTCATTTTTAAACATACCAACTACGACAATATCTGTGAGTCCAACACTTCGAAGAAGTAAATGGAGATGAGTCGCAAAGAATACACTCATGCGGGTTTTCACCAATTTATGCCTTCAACAAGTTCAGCACCTTTGGTGCCCTTGGAGACCGGCCTTTCCTTCCCAACACCATACAAGTGTCGAAGGAAATATTCGACATCCCTCCCACTAGGGTCATGTTCACGAACAACCTGCATGATATCATGTATATTGAGATGAGACTTGTTAAGAAAGATAAAAAAGAAGAATATCATGATGATGCATAAACAAAGAAAAATAAAGGATCACAAAAAGAATAAACTCCATTGGGGGATGGTTACTAATGAACAGTGGGAAACGAGAAGAAAATGTGTTATTTCCAGTTCTTGGATATGGGTGAGCTAAGAAACAGGTTCAAACATTGCAATTGTGCTTCCTTCAAAAGTCCATTCAAGGTCTTAAAACGAAGTTTAAATTCACTGTAACAAAAAAATAGGCATAAACATTATAGATCATAAAAATATTAAAGATGTCAGAAGATTGTACATGGGTTGGGGAAACACCAACTCATCACCTTAGAAAACTGTCCATTTTGGAGTTCAAGTATGAGTCATAGGAAAAAGAAAGCCAATGGGAATCTTTGCTTATTCCATTTTATTAATTTATTATTTTATAAAAGAGAATGCTAGGAGACTACAGCCATTATAGCACAAACAAGAAAATAACCATCACAGGCATACCCAAACAATAAGGGCCCCTCTCTCTTTTGCAATAGCAACGGCCTTTTCCACAGCAGGAACGATCGATTGACCTCCACCAACATGCATTGAACCACCAGGTAGGATGAAGTCATTCTAAGAGCCAAACAATCCAACAAGAAAACTAAGAATTCAGATCATTTGCTATTTGTACCGCACAATATTGCAATAAAGTAATCACACAAATCATCAATGAATCACACCCATACATACAACACCCCCACACACATGTTCCTTTGTTGATTTAAAGGAGTGCATTTTTATGCACTTAGCTGCATGAATACTGAGATATCTGCAAAGCTCATTGTGTCAAGAAAGTTGATAGTGATCGGTGCTATTTTGGTGGCGTTTCCCTAGGCTTCAATAGCTGAATCTCAACCTTGTTAGTTAGACCTACAGATCAAGGCCCCATTATTCCATCAAGGAAGGAAGTGAACTTCTAGTGAGTGAAAAAGCAGGTTCACATTTTGCAGGGTCCCGAGTGTTTTCATCATTTCTTTCGACAAGAGAGTCATCAAAAGTCCATCACCACAATATGGTAGGAGTGGTCCAAGTAGGTCCTTTTTCAATACTAAATGGGCGGAGGAAAAAAAAAAAAGCCCTGTTCCCAGAAATTGGTCCATCCAAATTAGCTTAAGTCACCGCATACAATGTTACTAGAAGGACAAGATCCGGGACCTGTAACAGTGATCATCTCAATCCAGTAGTTCAGGCAGATCTTGAATTGAAAGTTGGAAAACGAATAGGTGAGCCATAAAAGGCTCC
Organism: Amborella trichopoda; assembly: GCF_054954075.1. Classification (NCBI taxonomy): domain Eukaryota; kingdom Viridiplantae; phylum Streptophyta; class Magnoliopsida; order Amborellales; family Amborellaceae; genus Amborella; species Amborella trichopoda. The sequence goes on along the minus strand of NC_142342.1, from coordinate 5,110,437 downwards.
AAAACGACTCACAGTTGTATCAGCTTAAATACAATATTTCAAATGCTCGTCCTAAAACACCTGGAATCTTACATTAGTGGCTTAGCAAGTCTCGTCTCATAGCCCCTTTCGGCCCTGGTTCAAGTTATTCAATAAGGAGGGTCATGGACTTGGTTCAACTTAGCATGTTTGCTGTCCATAGGAGCATTTTTTGCAAATCTTCTATACCCACAAATGTTTCTATGACAATGAACTCCATTGAATTCCAGCTTTTCTTGCTTTCAAGGACAGATTGTGAACCTGAACATTTTGAGGGAATTTTGGAACCTCCAGATCTCTCATCATGATATATCCCATAATTCCATGCATATCCAGTAGATGATCATTAACATAATGTTGATATATGTTGGAAATGTGGCCTCTCATGCCCTTTTCTCGAGGGAATTTATTTATCAATAATGGTACAAAAGCCATATTATAATATATGTGAAATCTCATGTGGTTAACATGAAGCAATGCCATATACTTGGTTTTGAGCTTTAATAAGATGTTACACTGGAGGGAAAACCCAACGGTGTGTTTGGATTCCTTGTAGGAAAACAAAGAAAATTTCTATGTAGGCATGTAGGAGATAGCCACGAACACTAAATTTCCGTTGAAAAATCAACAAAGAATTAGTTTAGATCATTAGAAAACCCATAGAAACCCTAAAACTATTTTCTAGAACAGATTAAACAAACTTCATGCCCCGAATATTAATTTTCATAAAGAAATGGAAAGCAATATATGCTGTAAAGAAAGAAATCAATATAATTTCCTAACAAACATCGATGCTTATAATAACAGGGGGCTTAACATTGTTACCAGTTCCAAAGTAAGCTTAGAACTGCCAAGAAAAGAGAAGAGAGAGACCGCATATCAATAACAAGGAGTGCAGTCTTCTTCCACTTGTTTTCCTCCATGTCCAAAACCTTCACCATGAGAAAGCGAGAGAGCTCAGAAAATATAGAAGCATGGACTCTCAGTATCGACAAGGGACGAGAGACGACAGGTAGTGCTCTCGTTGGCGTTGCTGAAAGGGGAAAGTGGTTTTTTTTAATTTTTTTAGGTTTTTCAAGCACCCAGCAGCCCTCATGTGCAGAGAGCATGGTCAAAGAATAATTTCAGCCTTGTGGGGGAGAAAAATATTAAAAGGGTGTGGTTTCTATAAGGTTGCAACCTTAAACAATCCAATTAAGGTGCACCTCTAAATTTTTTTATAATATGTAATTTTGATGTACAAATCTTTAGGATTATCTCAAAATGTATTTTTATATCTAATAATAAAACTTTAAACTCCAAAAATGGTTAAAATCTAAGTAGATTTATAAATATTTGAAAATCTTGAAAAATGACAAGTCTAGATAATGTGTTTCAAGTTGAATTATTTTTGAAACTCAAAATCTCTTTGTTTTTTTTTTTTTCTCTCTTTTTATATTCATACATCTCGATGTTGAGATGATTAATTAGAAGGTATTTCAATATTAAAACAACCTCTTCTGATGGATTTTCATCTTTAATTCTACATTTTACAACCTTATATAAATGAGGCAAACCAGAGGCTTATTTAACATTGTAGTTTGTTGCACACTTGTGATATAAGTGTATATTAGGTTATTTCATTCTCGCCAGTCAAGTACATAATCCTAGTAGAATTCCAATATTTGGGGTTCTTATTTTGGCATCCAAACGAGTATTCAGAAACCTAACATGCTAGGTGAGAAATTTATCAAATCAGATTAAAAAAATTATTCTGTTTAGCCTTCTCATTTCCTGTCACCTATTTCATAAAGCCATTTGGGTAGGCATCGTAAGGGCTATCTCACACGGTAATTTCCTTTGTGATAGTAGTTAGAGTCTTTCTTGCGCCAGCCCGGTGAGAGCCAAAACCTAAGATCCAAATAGGAAAAAGAAAAAATAAAATACAAAGTGAAATTAGCCCTAGGGATGGATATGGGTTGGGTCTGGTGCGACCGGGCTAGGTTTCACCCTGACCCAGGTCAGGTCCAAGTCATTTGGAACTAGACTTAACCCAAACCTAGCTCTAAAATATGAAAAAGAATTTAGAATTTTATTTTATATATTATTTAGTACATGTCCTATATATTTTATATTGGGTAAGACCTGTCCTAGACACAGAACCGACCTTGCTGGGGTCCAAGTCATTTGGACACGAACCCTCTCCAACCCTAGTTCCACCCCTACCTATCCTGGTCCTAGGGCCATGGAGGCCGGGCTTGACCCTAAGGCCATATTTTGGCTCACACCTAATTTTTTCGGGGCCGCAGCAACAAGAAAAACCAACAAAGAATGTATTCTCTCCTTGATAAGTTGGCCAGTTTGGATATCAAAGAAAAAAATATTGCAAGTTTTTTCCTCCTTAATTGAAAAGCATTCTCATCTTATTTTATTATCTTGGTAGGCTGTTTTAATGTCTAATTTCATTGATTTGTCGAAAAAAAACTACCCCATCTTGGGTCCCTAAAAATATTTATATGTGGGGGCCATAATGTTAATCCATCAGCTTGTTCGACATTGTATATTACTCTTGCCTCCTTTACGGCCACTTGAAAATAATTTCCGGTCACCCCAACAAGAAAAGAAAAGGTAAGAGCTAGAGAGAAAACGTGTTGGAGAGAAAATGAGTTGGGTCCAAGCCCAAGGCTCAAGTGGCGAGCATTAAAAAGAATGTATGTCTTTGAATAGAAACATAGCTTAAATCTTAAGAAATCTGTTGATAGCATTCCATATGTCAAGATTATTTACTATATTCAAGAAATTCTGAATTCCCTTGTCTCCATTAAGTAATTCTAATCTCATCTTGTATAATTTAAAGGAATCTTTTTACAAGAAACAACATTCCTTTTAATATCACAAGATGTTTCTTGAATCAGTTAATAACCCCATTGGTATCTTTTTCACAAAAAGTATACTTTATACAATTTTTATCGTTTGGTTTTGATTTATAATTATACTTCCAACCCGAATCACTTATTCTATAAGTAGTAGAACTAGATCTATTCAACTAACAAGGATTTTGTTCATGTTTTTGTTGTACATAACTTATATACTGCTAAATCTCCTCTCCGATAGTTTCAAGAACATTTTGACGATGGGCAACATCCCCTTTAATACCACCAAGATGTTTCTTAAATCGTTTTATGTCCGCTTATATCCATATTTTCAACCCTGATCCCCATTTCAAGTAGGTCCTAAAGAAGACATATCAAAATAAAACAAACAATTTTAAAATCAAGCAAAAAAAAAAAATCACTTACTTTAATTGCTCAATCTCCAAACTTCCACCTCAAAGATGCTTCTAAAGACTCAAAATCGTGTAAAAGACTTTCCAATAGATTTATAAAACATCACAAATTAAATCTAATATTAATGGGTGATGCTTTGATCAATTTCTCATAACTTTGAGAAACCCTTCAATACTAAAAAAATCACCAAAAATTGGGTTTTTGGGGTTTTTTCTGTTTAAATTTAGGTTACAAATAAACCTAAGGATAATAAATTTGTCCCTTTATATAAAAAAAAAAAAGAAAAAAAACGAAAAATATCCCGAAACACAATAAATTTGTCTAGTATAAAAAAAAAAAAAAACTAAAAATAACCGTATCGAAACTGTTTTCCTCCTCTAAGTGAGGCGGAATCCTGAGCAGCCGCCAAGTCTGTGCACTGGGGCAGCTGCCTAGGCGGGTTCCTAGACGCTTAGGTGAGCGCCCAGGTTTTCCGCCTAGGAGATGGCCCCGGGCTTGTATACCACCTTAGCGGACGTCCAGTTTTATTTTTTTTTATTTTTTTTTAAAGGCCTTTTGGGGCGTTTTGAAACACTAACCATCACTAAACATAAAATACAAGCCCAAAAAAGGCCTTTTCCACGAGCCTTCATGCATGCATGAAAAATCAGACTGGGGCATGCATGAAAAGCGTGGATATTGAAAGAGTGAGGGATCCTGCCTGTAAATTTGAGACAGATATTGAGAGAAATTGAAACGGTAAAGAGAGAATAAAGAGGTTACGCCAACCACTCTCTCCCTATCTTTGGGGTCTCTCCCACTCTCGGTTTTTTCTCTCATTTTTTTACTCTCTCTCCATTTCCCTCTCTCTCTCTCATGCACCAGAGACTGAACCGAACCTGTGAGAGAGATTGAGATGCTTGGAGAGAGAATAAATAGGTAACCCTAACCTCTCTTTCCCTCTCTTCGACCACCTGTCCCAACACACTCTCTCTCTTTCCTCTCTCACTCTATCTCGGTTTCCTCTCTCACTCTAACCACACTCTCTCTCTCATGCATGTGAAAGAAGTTAAGCAGTGGCAAAAGGCTTGGGACGACGGGTAGTAAATCGCTGACGATTAAATGGTTTAAACTGCCCTTTTTTAAAAAGTTCTCCAAAAAAATCACATATAAACTTTAACTCCTAACCACACTCTCTCGGTTTCCTCTCTCACTCTTTTCCCCCCCTCTCTCTCTCTCTCTTTCCCTCTCATGCCTGTGAAAGAAGTTAAGCAGCAGCAAAAGGCTTAGGACGACAGTCAGTAAATCGCCGACGATTAAATGGTTAAAATTGCCATTTTTTGAAAAGTTCGGCAAAAAAATCGCATATAAACTTTCATCATAGTTATAGAGTGCCTATAGTCACCATACGATACGGTAGTTAAAGCATATTAATGAGGAAGAAATTTGCATTTTTTTTTTTGGTACCTATTAAGAAGGTGCGATGTTTGTTAAAATATTTAATGAGGAAATTTATATGGTATTTTGTTTTGGAGTAATGATCCTATGAGACCCTCCCACATTTATGTGTGTAGGACCCCAAAAGATCACCATTAAATTTGGTACAGATCTCTAAAAAAATCAAATCTCACACCTATGTGATAACTTTTATAGAGATCTGTGCCAAATTTAATGGTGATCCTTTGGAGTCCTACACGCATGGGTGTGGGAGGGTCTCATAGGATCATTACTCTTTGTTTTGAGTATACAGTATGTACTAAGTAATTTTTATTTTTTAGAATATTTTAAACTTATCTAAATTTTTTACTCCGATTTTTTTAGCCTAGTCCGATATATTGACGATATCTTTTGCCTATCCGTATTTTTTATGCGATTTTTTCATCCGACTTTTTACAATAAAAACAATTTCTTTTCGATTTTATGGTGAGCCGATTTATTGATAATCCTCAACTCCCAACTTGCAACTATGCTTGGACGACTCAGCCCCAACCCAAGCAACTTGGCTGAAGTCCCCTGCGCGAACCAAGGGTTAAAAAATGCCCTCCCCTTTAAAATAAAAAAAAATAAAAAAATTACATATCAATAAAAATTGATGGTATGCGTTATGATGGAAAAAAGTGCCTACTGAGAGAAATTGATATACAGATTGAAACAATACAAAAGAAATTAAAAAAAAAAAAAAGTACAAATAAAAAATAGAGCATATAAGAAAGTTTCTCAAATATATTTATCCATAATTTTTTAGTGATTTAGTAAAGCTCATTTAGTGAAAGCTTTGTAAAATTTTATTTTTTTATAGACCCTCGGCAGGGTGATGAGGCAGAGCTACTCGGTCAAGTCCTCGTCCAAGTCGACTTGGCCAATTTTTAAAAAATTCATTCCAAGTAAATGTGCGGTTTCTGATATGAAGGAAATATGAATTTTATTATATTTCTATATTTTTTAGATGAAGTAGTTTATTGTAAATTTTAAATTTGTAAATCTCACCATTTAAGAAATGGATGATTACTATTTAATTTGGAGACACTATTATTTTTAAATGTATAGAAGGTGCAATTAAAATTTTTTATTTATTTATTAAGGCTAATCTATATGTTGAAAGGATTATACCCCTACAATTTGGAATACTAAAATTAATTTTAGGTGTTGTTTTACTCCGGAGTAAATGGATAGTATACTCTCGTCCAAGTATAATATCTTTTACCTACCCACAGCCAATTTCCGCGGTATCCACGCTTTTGAAATTTAAGCGTGAAAATTGCTGATAAATTATTTTCAAATTCTATAAATTACTTTCAAACGATGGTTTAAAAAGCGGATCGGTGACCCGGATCGGGCACCTCAAAAGTCGATTCAGATCGGTGAATCGATGATCCGAATCAGGAATCGGCTAAATCGGTCGGATTAAAACTTCAAAAAAATTCGAAAAAATTATTAAAATTCATTATAAATCTTGTTTTTTATTAATTCAATAAGAAATGAGGGTACTACATTATTAACTTTCATTTTTTTCATCAATTTGTGAATATTGAGATGCTCTTTCCCTATATAAACTTAAGTATTAAATTTGCATCACACAAAAAAAAATCATAGCATTATCATGGATAAAATATATAATTATACATGGACTATAATAAAGAGTAGACTAAATCAATGAAAGAATGGCCATTAAAATCTCATTTTGGCGAAAACCCTAATCCGCTAAAAAAACCCAAATTATTACAACCTAATTAACTATAATCCAAAATTATTACAACCTAACTAATTATAATATTATATATTGAAATTATAATTATTAGTTTACATTTTATAATTATTTTATTAGATAAATAATAACAAATTAAAAATATTTTATAATATTATCTAATTTAAAATGTATTATTGACAGCTGTAAGAAAAATAGTACATTACATGATTTATAATGTAAAATTTAATAAATAAAATAAAAGATTTGGTTATCAATGTAAAAATTAATAAAATACGTAATAATTTAAAAAAAAAACACTTTAATTTATTATATGCCCAAGGGGGAACAAAAATTAAATCAAGAAGGGATACCTATTGTATGGCTCAAGAGGGGATTCGAACTTGAGATGTCAAAGCAAATAACATTAGTGATAAACATCATGCCTCCTTCTCAAACAATGGACGGTGGAGATTCCTCAGTCTTTCTCCAACAATATGAACCGCTTCCTCACCTCTTTTGTTATTTTCAAAAGAACGGCCTGGATACTCAAGAGAAAAGTTAATTAATCCAAGCCATCGGCTATCATTTAAAAGGAGAAGAAAACCCTAATTCCTTGCTCACTACTTGATCTTATCTGAACAGCTACGCGTGCCCGGTCTCTCTGTCGGAGCTCCCTGAGATGCTGCCCTTCCAGAAATGAACGGCTTAGATTCATTGATGGGGTTGGTGGCATCCGCCATGGCTGCCCGAGAGAAAGCCTGGGCAGGGGATCCAGCTGTTGTGAAGACTGCCCGAGGTTTCAGCCGTCATGGCGATGATACTTGCTCGGGCTAAACCCCCCAAACCCTAGAATCTCTCTCTCTCTCATTTTCAAAGAAATATGTTGTTTTTGCTCTCTCTCTAAAAAAAATGGCTAGAACCGGCTGGGCACCGAGAGAAGGTCTGGGCAGGGGATCCCACTGCTGTGAAGACTGCCCGAGGTTTGAGCCGTCATGGCGATGATACTTGCTCGGGCTAAACCCCCCAAACCCTAGAATCTCTCTCTCTCTCCTTTTCAAAGAAATATGTTATTTTTGCCCTCTCTCTAAAAAAAATGGCTAGAACCGGCTGGGAACCGAGAGAAGGTTTGGGCAGGGGATCCCACTGCTGTGAAGACTGCTCGAGGTTTGAGCCATCATGGCGATGATACTTGCTCGGGCTAAACCCCCCAAACCCTAGAATCTATCTCTAAGAAATATGTTGTTTTTGCTCTCTCTCTAAAAAAAATAGCTAGAACCGGTTGAGAACATCTAGAACCGGGTGGGAACGGGCAGTTCTGCTCTAGAACCGGGTTGGAACCAGGCGGTTCCCTGTTTTGTGCTAGAACCGGCACGGCCTGTGCCGATTCTCCAGTCGAACCGGGTGAGTCCCGTTCGACTCGCCGATTTTTAAATCATTGCTTTCAAATGTACATCTTTAAATGGATTACATATTTTTATGGAAAAAGTTTATATAAGGTTGCAACTTTAAAATGTAGAATTAAATATACACCTCAAAAATCCATTGAAAATGGTTGTTTTAATGTTGAAAATCCGTTAATTGATTATTTTTACATCGAGATGCATATATATGAGAAATAGTGAATCTTGCAACACATTATCCAGGATACTGACTGTAAAACTCCCTTTATCAGGCTCAAATCTCCCCACCGGAGCTTGAAGCTGTCTCGATCCTGCCTGCCACTGCATCAAAAAGAGAAATGCAAACCATCACATCCTGAATAATACCTTCGTCAAAAGCTTAGTTATTAGAATAACACAAACCCATCATTACTAAAGGCAATGGTCTTGTTTACAGGGAAATACTGGTAAAAAACAAGTAAAAAGCTCTCGTCTGGTGGCTCCAAATTTACTAAAAGTGAAAATCAACTTGACAATGCTTTGTTTGAGTAAAGGCAACTGTATTAGATAGGTATATAAAAAGCTAAATGTATGTAGTGCAGTGAACAATATATTGTGTACAGAAATTGGGATTAAGTCTTCCCAAAACCAAAAGAGGCTCCCAGGTCTCGCAAAATAACAGACAGCCAGAAATGAGGAAAAAATAGCAGGTAGCTTCACACTTAAAAGATGGTAACGAGTTCCGGTGGTCTCCAGCATGAGGATCTAGTGTTCTTATATTGTCACAATTTAGTACACAGTCTGGTTACATTCAAGCTCCGGTGGGCTTTAGAGACAGAAAAACTGGGTGATGGAATCAATACTACAGAGAATGCGAAATCTTGGCCATGGTTCATCCTTAGAGTAGATCGTTACATCAGTAGATCGTTACATCCTAAGAGTGAAGATTACAGTGCTTCCAAATCAAGTTCACATAGCGCAAGACGAGAGGGATCTTCGGTTCGCAGCTTTTCAATTAATATGACCGTAATACTATTACGGTAATTAAAATACCGTAATACTACTTCAAGATATTACGGTATTATAAATATCGTAATACCCTTGATATTAGCTTAGGTTTGAAGCTTTTCAACTATTACGGTGATTAAAGTATCATAATACTATTACGGTAATAACCTTTACGGTATTCTAATTACCGTAATACTCCTTCAACTTATTACGGTATTTCAATTACCATAAAGCTTAGCATCTATTACGGTAAAATGACTACCATGAAGATTATTTTGGTCCGAAAAAAAGCCAAAAATTGTGAGAAAGGGTGTATGCGAAGTTTTGAAAATTTGGGGGTTTTTTCCAATTATAGTATAATATAGGTATATTAGCGATAATTTCTCTTGATTTTAACCACTTTTGGAGTTTAAAATTTTATAATTAGATATGAAAATACATTTTGAAATAATCCTAATATTTTTACACCGAAAGTATATGTTATGATAAAATTTGAAGGTGCGTCTTAACTGGATTGTTTAAGTTGCAACCTTATACAAACCACACCCTATTTTTATATTTTGTATACTACTTTTTGCAAGGAGGTCTCATTTATAGCCATTAGATGTGAAACTAGATATATTAACATGTATCACAATATTCAATAAGCATCTTTTAGATTTTGTACCTAATCATCAATACATCTCTAACAATCCAATGGTATATCTCATCATCATCGTCAAAGCTTTTTTCAACTAATTAGAATCGACTACACAAATCTTGATCTGTCATTCTACTCTATTAAATATCATGCCCTCAATAAGGCCATAATCCAATATCATATCTAATGATTAATAATGATCGTGCCCACGTTATATAAAAATGAACATTTATTGTCTACATTTTCTTATATATTACTCAAAGGCTTCATGTTATGTCCTTTTGTCTCCAAATTACTTATGGACACTCAGAGTTCTAATTGGATAGGTTTTTAGGTGGGAGATATATTAAGATATTAGGATATTGGGCGTCTAAATTGCTTTACTTATTTTGCTTTACTTACCTAAATCTTTAGAAAAAATATGGCAAGAAAACAAAAAACAACAATGAGAAAACTCATGCGAAGAACGAAATGTTACTCCGAGCAAAACTAAAAGATAATTCACTGAGCATCTAAACATTTTCAGTAAGAGGCGACAATGGGTCTGGCCAAGGCCAATCCAACCCACTAGCCATGTAACTCTCGTCACGTCAGGTTTGGTTCCAAGTTCTAACGCTCAAACCATATTGGGTCCGTATCCAGTTAGGACCTATCTGAACCAAACGCTGAAACCAGATTGGGTCCAAATCCATTTAGGACCTATCTGAGTTAAGACCAATGCAACTTGATGAGTGAAAAAAGTTGTTTTATACTTAAAAGCAAATTTCTACAATGGTTTGCTTGCATCATCAACCGTTTGTTTTTTATTAGACAATTGGAAGTGCATGTTACAATTTTTTTTTTTTTACTCATCAAATTGGACTGAAATGTTAGGGGTGTGTCTCGTTAAGGCACACTAAAAAAAATATTAAAAATAATATGACCAAAATACCTTTTAAATGTTAGATAATATTTTGGTCATTTATTTTGTAAATTTATTTTCTATATTTTTTCAAGTGCATAATGGTGACCAATAAAATTCACACAGTAAATTTAAACCAAACCTAATGCGTAGAAAAAGAAAACCAAATCTAATGTGCACAAGAAAAAAAAGAAGTAAAATAATAAAACATAATCCTAACCATTCGATCTATATTGGACAATTAAAAGTGCAATTGAATTACTATATAAAAATTTATTTATAAGTGTTTGATAACTTTTCTCCACGCAAACATACAGACACGTATTATACATTACATAATATGTTTCAACCTAGACTTGGAGTCTGGGGCTGCTGTGGAGCCTTCTAAGTCCGATTAGGGTTGGGGTTGACTAACCCCGATCTGACCTGTTTACATCCCTGATTTCTAATACAAGAGAAAAGAAAATTCTACACATCCAGAAGTTTCTTAACAAATTTTCAGAAACTCATTGGCTGAAAGATCCAAAAACCTTATTGGGTAAGTACACCGTGCTTTTCCGTAATCCGAGTAACAGTCATCGTCCCTCAAAGGTCCTCATTTAGCTACATTGATACAATTCTTAAGTGAAATTAGAAATTAATTGGACTTAAGTGGATTTGGTGGTTCTAATGGACATTTAAATAAGCAAGTCTGGAGAAGTTGGAATTGGGCTTCAATGCTTTTACAGAATGGAGGACCAAAGAAACATCTCTTATTATGTTTCCCACGTTTGAGGTTGAGAAAATTTTCAAAAATTGTCAATTTTCAGCGAGATTTAGAGTAGCATCAAAAGATGTCAGATCATTTAAGTGCATGGGAAATCAAACTAACAATAGTGCCGATTTTCTTTGTTGGAGGGGTTTACTCATCCAGCTCGAGGTTGGCACCTCCCAAATTTTTCCATGATTAGAGATGCATCCTCAGCATCCAAATTATCAATTGTCCATTTCCATATTCTTCAATTTTACAATTTTTCACAAATGAACGAACCAGTCACGGATAAAAAGTAAACAAATATAAATTTGTTGAAGTTAAATGCAGTTTTAATCTTGCTGTCTCAACATCACAGGAAATTATCTATGTTAGCTTGTATCTTGAGCAGCCATATGGATATTCATCCAGACATCCACATCTTCAATGGTAACAATCATATTCTAGCTTTTGAGTTTCTTAAGGCAAGTGAAAATTATGATTTTATGTGTGAATTACAACTAGCTAGGAATTTATCATCTCACTCAAGAATGGAAACAAGTTGCCAGTAACACCAATTCACTGGGTAAGTGTAGATATAAAGAGGACGGGTTTTCAATCTCCTTCAATAATGTTCTTGGGGGACACACATGGTGATACCCTTGCTCAAAAGAGAGTCGGGGTATGAGCCTATGTTTTTATTCTTTTGTTCAATGTTAAAAAACTTGGCCGCCCGGCCACCTAATCAAATAAGCGGCCAAAATGCTAGGAGGGGAACCTAGGTGGCTTATATCTAGGCATCGGCCTAGGCGGGTGGGCTGTGCCTTACCCGCCAAGGCGATTTAGTCAAGGCAGCCGCCTAGGCACTGCCTCAACGCAATGTGCCGAGGGCAAAAAATGCCTCGGCCAAAGTTAATTTAGTTAACCCCTCCTCAAAGGGAAGGAAAAGGGTCTTGGAGTGTATTCTAAACCCTCGTGGCTTCTAGAGAGATTAAAACTCCTTAAAAACCTCAAATATGTGATTTATCTAAATATCGATAAATTTTTATTTTTTAAATTTCTTCTCAAAACAGAGACAATAGTTCGTGGGTATTTTTGAAGCTTCTAGTGGTTGTTTTTGAAGACTTTTGGTGACCCAATAGACGAAGTTTAGGCCGACTTCATTTTGATTTTGATATTTATAAAGCATTATCATATTTGAATAAGGGTTTTGATTTGTTTTTGCTGCAATCCATTATGTTGTAAATCATTTTTTTTTTCTTTTTATGATATATTTACATGTTTGTAGTTGAAAGATTGAATTATTTTATGATGAATTGATTTTTTCCTCATTTGGACGATGAAATTGGGCTTATATCATATTCTTTTATTAATAGTTATTCCTTATTTGTACAATGTGTCATGTTTTGATATTCTATTATTTTTGTTATATATTTTTTTTATAAATTAATAATTGTGTTATATCTTAATTTTTATGTGAAGCTATAAATAATTATTTTTTTCAGATTGATATCATATACTCATGAAATAAGTATATCAAGGTCAACAACCGAGGCTATTTTCCTATTTAGGCAACTGATTGAGAAGTTTAGAACAAAAAAAAAAGACATCCACATGATCTTTATTGACCTACATAAAGCTTATAATGTAGTACCTCGAGATTTGATATGGTGGGTGTTAGAAAAGAATGGAATCTCCAGACACTATATCGACTTGGTGAAAGATGTGTATGATGGAGCTCTAATCAGTGTGCGAACAACTAATGGAAGACAAGTGAGTTCTCAATGAGAATAGATCTACATCACGAGTCAGCATTGAGCCCATACATCTTTGTCTTAGTTATGAACAACTTAACTAGGAACCTACAAGATGAGGTATCATGGTACATGTTGTTCACAAATGACAATTTTTATCGATGAAACCAGAAACAGTGTCAATACGAAGTTAGAACTTTAGAGAGATGACCTAGAATCTAAAAGTTCTAAAATTAACCAGACTAAAACAGAGTATATGGAATGCAAGTTTAATAATAACAGGAGTAGAGACGATGAAGTAGTTAAGATTGACGGCTAGGAAATACCAAAAAAAGAGCACTTTTGATATCTTGGGTTGATGATCCAATAAAACTGAGATATTGGGAGAGATGTCACACATAAAATTAGAGAGAGATGTCGCATATAAAATTAGAGCTGATTGGACGAAGTGAAGATGTGCAACCAGAATTTTATATGATCGCCGCATATCAATGAAGCTAAAGGGCAGGTTCTATAGGATAACTATGATACCATCTTTGCTCTATGGGGTGGAACGTTGGGCGGTCAAAAATCAATATACCCATAAAAATGAGTATAACGAAAATGAGGATGTTGAGACAGATAAGTGACAAGACAAGAAGGGATAGAATTCGAAATGAAGACATTCGGGAAAATTTAGGTGTAGCACCAATAGGCGATAAGATGAGAAAGAGTAAACTTGGGTGCTCTAGTCATGTTTGCGCAGACCCAGTACATCACCTGTTAGGAGGTGCGAGTTAGTACATGTAGAAGACCAAGAAAAGAACAAGGGGTATGCCAAAAAGGACATTGTTGGAAGTTGTGAGAAAAGATATGGGGACTTATAACCTTACTGAAGGTATGACCCTTAATAAAGCATAATGGCAGACCAAAATTCATGTAGCCAACTACAATTAGTTGGGGAAAGGCTTTGACGATGATGATTGATATCATATTGTTTCTTATTATGTGAATTTTGTTTCATAAATATCTCCATATATCCCATTTTCAACTTTCAGTTCTCCATTGACCAAAGGTTGTAAAATCTATCTTAATACATAGAATTTCACTCTATTATATCTCATAATCCCCTAAACATATTTTATTCATTTTTTACTAATTCTTTTGACCCAAACAAATTTAAAAAGACATTATTTTCTAAACCTCTCTCTCTCTTAACATGATTCCCTTTCTCTCTCCCCCGATCAACCTCCTAAACCTCTCTCTCTCTCTCTCTCTCTCTCTCTCTCTCTCTCTCTACCACCACCAGCATCTCCTCCAAAACCTCCTCCAACGCCACCGCCAAGCCCTCCGCCACTACCAGCGCCCCCGCCGAAACCTCCTCCTAGTCCTCCACCACGATGCTTAAATTGTGGGCTAAATGGACCATGCATGTGGCCCAGCAAGAAGTGCTTATCATCGGTAAAGCCATTGCGGACTTCAGTAGCAAACACATTACTCACCACCACCATAGCCACCACCAAAACCCCAGTTGAAATGGCAACGCCATCCCTCATCTCTCTATGAGACTTCAAACCACCCCCAAGGTTTCAAGTGATGAGAGAGAAAGGAAGTATTGCAATATTTATAGAGAGAGAAAGCAGGGACACTGTGTGTTCATAAAACCAGTGGGTGTTCAAAGTGTTATTGCTTGTACTAGCAGTGGCATGTTCATGTACTTTCATGTTTCTGGGGCTCAAACTATAACCCTCAACAACATTTATAGGAGGAGGCCCCAAAAATCCTTCCCCCCCTTTAATTACTCCATTGATGAAATTTTGAACAAACTGAACCGATTCTTGACGACACGAACGAAAAAATGACCACAAATTCAGATAAACCCTGATCTAACCAAAATGAGAATCGTTTTCAAAGAACCTAGCTCGAGAGCTTCATCAGCCAAGGCCAGACACTTACAAATTGAGTCCAAAACCTTGAAAATTAAATGGGAATTCTCTTCGTTATCGGGTTCTTCCACTTTTCCACAGATCAAGCCATTGGGATCAACTTCTGAAGACATTCAAAAAAGAAGCTCGAATTTTTATCTCTTTCTGCTACAGTTAACTTTGAAGAAGCTTGCAAGATCAGTTTCAGAGAGAGAGAGAGATTCTGTTTTTATTCGGTGAGAAATGTGCATTTCTGATGTGGGCTTTATCGAAAAAGGGAGATGAAGGCAGAAGATGGTGACCCCATTATAGCTCGAGAGTAAGAGCAAGAAAGCAGCTAGATAGAAGGTGGGTAAGAAGAAGAAGAGAGGGGTTCTGATCATGACGAGTCTAGAGAAAGAAACATGTGAGGAGAGAGATTGAAACACGTGATTAGAGAGTTAGAAAAAAGGTGTCTTTTTTAATTTGTTTGGGTTAAAAGTTGGAATAAAAATAGATAAAATTATTTGGGGAGTTAGAAGATAGGTTTTGAAATTTTGAGTTTAGGAAGAAATGAAAGTTGAAAATAGGGTCTATGGAGATATTTTCCCTTATTTCTTCTCTTTTTTTATATTTGTTTTATGTTATATGATTATAGGAACATTATGATATATGATTATATGTTGGGTTTATGTGGCTTTTAAAGGCTTTATGAGTACTTGTAAAATGAAATGATAGAGTGGAACATGAACTCAATGGGAGTATGGTCCCTCGTGGGCCATACTAAGTAAACAATGTTTGCAGATATCGGACTGTGCTTGACGATCTAGGCTATTCGATTGGGAAAAACCCATGTTAACTGGGCATGAAGAACAAATTGATGAGGGTTTATGGGTTAGCCCTTGATGAGGTTGGAGAACATGCCCGGATGAGTGAGCCGAGGGACTGTGTGACCCTTGCGTGTGATAGTGGCCTACTAAGACAAGGGCCAAAACCTCATCCATGTTCCATCACACGGCATGCATATTGATAGATCGTTCTGAAAGGTCAGATATCTACCTTTGGGTAAAGCGTATGCATGTACGAGAGATACCCCTATGCGTCATAGAGCTGTGGTCGCATCAAGTTGTGGTGACCCTGACTCGTCTCTATGGGAGGACCTCAAATCCATAAACTGGAATTACAATCCCTTGGCTCATCAGCCGAACTTTGGTGACCTGCTAGTGAGCCCCTGCTTGGACTGTGGGTCATGAGAAATATTGGGTCAGTCTGATAAAGCAAGTGTGGTCTGTAGTCCACAGTTAAAGGTGGAGTGCCCCATGATTGTTGATTCCTAAACCATATGGATCATTTTCCCATCATATTAATTTAATTGTATTCATTTTATGGTATGCACAATTGTTTAAATATTCAAATACTATTCTAAAATCCTTTTATTAATTTTAAATATATAAAAATATCATGGGGGCCCATTGTGCACATGGGCCCGTCATATTTTTAGAAGGTGGGGCCCATGAGTGCCTCCCTTGGTGACACGCCCCCACCCTAATTCTCTTTCCTATTTTTTGGTGATATAGCATGTGGCCATATAGTTGGAAGATATTGACTAAATATTGACTTGATATATCTTTGAAAGATTTTATGGAAACATTAAGTAGACTTGTGTTATTTTATGGTATGCACAATATTTTGAATTAGATTTAGTTTATTCAATTTCTATTGATGGGAAAATGGTTTAGAAAAGGGGGATAATGGTTTATGCACCTTCCATAATGTTGATGGCCCATCTATGAAATGGATGGCTCAGATCTCTCACCCCACAAGTCATCCTTGATCGACGGTCTATGTTCAATCTCACAAGAAGATGTAAGCTAAAGAAAACCCTAAGAAACCCTAATCTTATTCAAAGCTTATAAAAAATGATTGTCTCTAACCAAAAATCTCTACACCTTATCTCTTATACCTACTTCACATCTTTCTCTCTCATATCCCACAAAGGGGGCACACACCACTCCCTCATCTTTGATCTCTCTCTCCCACATTGTGAAAGAACTTAAGGGTTTAGGTTATGAAGTTTTTCTCTCATATCTCTCAAATATGGATTTATAGCTAAGGGTTTTAGGGTTTAGCAAAAAAGAAAATCAATCTCTCTCAAACTAAGTTGCTAAGAGAATTTACCTAGGGTTTGAGTTTGTGATCAAAGGGGTTTATGTTCCATTGGTGTGGCTTGGCTAAAATTTGCTTTCCCGATTTGAGATTGAAGCTAAACCGTTGATCCCGTGCCATCGGATGGTGGTAACTCGGTATGGGATGTAATAAATCCGGTTGAGGTAATCATCGACACTCTTCCTTTTGTTTCTTACAATCTTATCTTTTATTCTCAAGCATAGTGCATAATTATTTCAATGACATCAAGTTGTTAAGATCTTGATTTTATTGTTACGTTGATTTTATTTTGAAATTTATCTTATTCTAATAAAGACTACATATAAGTGATCTTTTGCCAAAAGAAAGGGGTGAAGAAAAAAAAAAAAAATTGTATACCCCGGTAAAAGATTATATAGGTCTTTCTTTAATTATATGTATATATTTACATCTCATTGTAAAGTTTTTTTTTGTTAAAATGTAGTCACATTTGTTTTATATCTTCATTTAAAACTTTTTTTTTTCTTATGTCTTTTCTTAATAGTTAATATTTTAATCTTGTGTATTTTATAAGTTTGTTGATTAGATGATTCTGATTCACATTGATACTCAAACAATAATTATGTCTATGTGATAATGACTTCTAGTGGTATGTAGGCCAAGTGAACCAAATTGGAAGTATGGATCGTATTCAAATTTCTTGCCAAGGGTAGAGTACAAGTTTTGTAAAAAATCATTTACCGCCGGCGAGGGGATGTGGCCTTATGCACTCTAGTGCCTGCTCAAGTCAGTGATAAAGGAAAATTCTATTTTATTTTATTTTTATCAATGATATAGAAATGTCTTATCCTAACATTTGATTACGAACATCCTTCTTTTTTTTTTTGTTCCTCGTGATACACTAACGATTCGTACAAATTTGGAGTTTCAGAATTCGAAAAGAAAAGTTCAAATTTGGTGTAAAAATTTGTCTCCATTTCGGATGGAAAAGATGAATAAAATAAAATGGTGAACTATGCTTGTTTGGACTGTAATGCCGGCCCGTGTATGTATATTTCGATCTTGTTTATTCCTTTGTTTTATTATGCGGGAAAATAAGCTGAGGTATTCCAAGAGGATACGGTTTAAACGAGACGTCAATTTTAAACCTGCAACTTGAAAGTAGCCAAAAATATTCTACTCCCACAGGCGTAGGATGTACATTTACTCCCATGCTTAAATCCCACCTAGACTAGAATTAATTTAGGACTCAGTTTGGGGACAGTAAGAAGTTTGAAGATTAATTTTGATGGTTTTTCCATTAGAAACCCGAGAATCGCGGATGTTGGTGGGGCGTATAGAGATTGGATGGAGTACATTTATATTATGCTTTGTTGGGCCGTGTGGCGTGGTAATTGACAGCTCTTTTGCAAGGATTTTTATTTGGAAAGAGAGGGGGTTGGTAAATGCTTTGATTATAGAAAGAGTGGGGGTTGGTAAATGCTTTCATTATAGAAAGAGATTCTCTTAACATCGTTAAGAGGCGTACCTTGGCGTCTCAGATCCATGTGGCTGCAAGTGATGGGGTGGTCTCTTGTTACCATGTCAACATAGAACCGGAGGTTGCAGATGACTTAGCTAAGAAAGGGGGAGTCTTGATTTTATAGTTGTTTTTTAAGTTTTAATTTGACCAATGTACTTTGATTCTTTAATTATCAATAGAAAGCTTTTGTCTAGTGTTTGCATTGCTGGACAGGGAGGCAACTTAAGAAGAAAAATAAACTCCACGGGAGAAAGGGTGGTGCTCGTAATTTTGGGTAAATGGCATCTCATTTAGTAACCCCTTAAATAGTGTTCATACGAAATTTGCTCTAGAATTTAAGCATTTTTGTCAAAAAAACAAACATCTACAACCTAAAATTTTTTCTCAATAATTTTTTTTTTCTTAGTATACCTTCTATGCACTCGACAAAAATAACATCATGAGATTGTGTAGAGACCATCCAATTTTTAGATGGTGAGATCTATGCTTGAAAACTCAAATTTTAATTTTTTTAGAATAATCATCTAATTATTTAATAGTTCCCAAAAATTCATATTGAAAAATGTCCTCCTAATAGGTTTTCTAACCGAGGTCGATATGATTCTTTATATATATATGCATCTTGAGGTCGATTTGATTAATTGGAAGGTTTTCCAACTTTGTATCGTTCTTTTCTAATGGATTTTGAAGGTGCACCTTACTTCCATAATCAAAGGTTGCAAAACATTTTCCTAAACAAAAAAGATTGTAGTTTGTATATGGTGTCAACCTTAAACAATCCAGCTAAGGTGTACCTCCAAAGCCCATCAAAAGATGTTTTGGTGTCGAAAATTTCAATGATGACCTGAAAATCTATTTTAGATCTAATTATAATATTGAAAACTAAAAAAAATAATACAGATTGAACAGATCTAGAAACATATAAAAATCATGAAAATAGACAGTCTAGATGATGGTATTATAAAACATACCATTTTTGGGACTTTAAAAGCCTTTTTTTTTCATATCCCTACATCTTGATGTCGAAATGATCAATTAAAAAGTTTTTCAATATCGGAACAACTTTATTGAATAGGCATGTGCGAGGTACCTTCTATTTTTTTTACAATATAAGGTTGCAACCTTGTTCCAACAAAAAAAAACTACAACGCACTACAATTAAACGGACAGTAATTCCATAATCTATTGTATCAACACCGTCCATGGAAATGATGCATGGTGATGAAGATATAGTGGAACCCAGGAATGGGTCATAGTATCTCTCCATAAGTCATCCATGATCTTGATAGACAGTGAAACTGATGACACGATGCACTAAGTATACCCATAATAAGAAATATACATAATACTCCCAACTAGTGTTTCCAAACCAGGATCAGTGGGGTGTATCGTTCACCCACAAATCCATGTCAAACTGCTAGATCAATGATGTGCATCAATTGGATCCATCCAAATCAATGATATAGAAAAATATTTAAAAATTTAAAATTAAAATTAAAATAAATGTTTAAGAGGACTTAAAAAAATATTAGACAAGCTTAATAAAAATAAAGAGAGAATCGGACCAAAACCCTACCATCCAATAACTGATTTGGTCCCAAATCACAAAGGTTTACAACACTGCTCCCTACCTAAAAAACTCTCAAAGTACAAAAACATGCATAATCATGGGTTGCTACAAGCCGAGAAAACTACAGAGTGCATGCACTTGTGCACAGGGACACAAACAGAGAGAGCAGAGAGAGAGAAACAATGTCAGAGAGAGAGATATAAACATTGTCAAAAAGAGTGAGAGAGACAGACACAGATTTTACGAGCAACATAAACATACATGATCATGGGTTGCAAGCGAGAAACGTGCAGAGATAGAGAGAGCATTATCTTGTTTCAGAGCATAAATAGTACATGGATACAGAAATTTTTTTTTTATTGATTTGGTGACAAAGTTCTCAATGTAGGAATTGGGTAGTAAATGGATACAGAAATTTTTTTTTTATTGATTTGGTGACAAAGTTCTCAATGTAGGAATTGGGCTTAGGTCAAGGTGGTAGCAGAGGGGTTTTCATAGTACTACATCTAAGTTCCATTCCTACGTAACCTTGTCAAAAAAAAAAAACAAATCCTATATAATATTGTAAAAAAAAAAAAGACGAAAGAACAAAAAAAAAAGTGCTCAATGCAACAGATCTTTTTAGTATAAAATGCATGATTTATATACAAAATTTTATGATAAGCACAAACATACAACAACTCGTTTAAGAGGCAAGCACCACCAGCACCACCAGATCTATCTACACCATTCAAGCAACGTTGGAGTTGCCACCCCAACATTTTTCATGTCGAAGAGATTTGCTGGTTCAGCAGCAAATTATATCAAAAGAATTTCAAAGCTCTACAAAAACCACAAAGAAAACAACGCGACATGTATGCAGACACACACCATGCATGCGCATACCCACAAATTGATCCCAAGGTGAGCTCTCTCTCTCTCTCTCTCAAAAAGACAAAAAGCAAATCCATTGGGTGTATCCACCATGCACTCCCCATTAGAGACTAACTGTATTGGGTCTAATCTCCTCGGCCAGTCATCAGGATTGGATGGTGGATGCCCCTTTGTAGTACCATACATCATACCACTAGATTATGATACACTTACGAAAAAGAAAAGAAAAGAGAGATTAGAAAAAAATGTATATCACCTTCATGCACTTCAGGACTGGCAGCAGCTGTTGCATCAGTGAGGACTGTGACAGACCTGTAGTCCAGTGCCACCGCGTCGAAGACAGTCTGCCTTATACAATTTGGTGTTTGAACTCCTAGAAAGAGTATATATGAGAATATCAATATAAAGGAAGGGTGTCATAGCTAAATGTAGTTATGCATGATAAAGATTCAATACCTTATTCAAAAACATAGTATACTGTAATCTTATCGAATAAGGAAAATCATAGTTTGTTAAGATCATCAATGTCAAATCAAATGAATTACCGTGATGGAAGAAAGTGGGACCCACCATTAGTCTATAGCCTTTGCTGAAGACTCCAACTTTCTACCCAAATACCCCATCACTGCCCAAGATTTCATAATGGATGGCAATAACCCCAACCGTTTGAGAATATAACTCAGTTTATTGAATTCTAAGATTATCTATTAAAAAAGAATCACTGATGCTTCATTTATTTAATATGATGTTGCTAAGTCAGTCTCTTCCAGTCCAAGTTTGATGAAATGTACTTAAATAATCAAAAGTATTAGCAACCTAGACAGGATAAACTAAGGCACATAAACAGAATCGTATTTTGGGTGATGGGTACTAAGGAAAAAGACTGAACAGTTCAAGGAAATTTCCTGGAAGTTGAATATTTTCATTAGCTTTCAGATAATACATACGAGGATTTGTTTATAGAAATAGAAAATCAACAAAAAATTGTGGAGCTTGAAGATGACATGATCGATACGGACAAACTTTTCTGAAAGCAAATGATGGTCATATCAAAGCATATGCAAATGATATTGCAACTTAAAAGACTTAACCAAGACCATGATTTCTGTCTTCTTTATTTTCCAGAAGCATATTGGGAATTCCAAAATCAGATATAGCCTTTATCATTTGTAGAAAATTAATTAAAACGCTCATTTTTTAACATACCAACTACAACAATATCTGTGATTCCAACACTTTGAAGAAGTAAATGGAGATGAGTCGCAAAGAATGCACTCATGCGAGTTTTCTCCAATTTATAGTCTCCTTCCTCTATCACAAGGCCTTCAACAAGTTCAGCACCTTTAGTGCCCTTGGAGACAGGCCTTTCCTTCCCAACACCATACAAGTGTCGACGGAAATATTCGACATCCCTCCCACTAGGGTCATGTTCACGAACAACCTGCATGATATCATGTATATTGAGATGAGACATGTTAAGAAAGATAAAAAAGGAGAATATCATGATGATGCATAAACGAAGAACAAAAAAGGATCAAAAAAAGAATAAACTCTATTGGGGGATGGTTACTAATGAAAACTGAGAAACGAGAAGAAAAAGTGTTATTTCCAGCTCTTAGGACATGGGTGTGCTAAGAAACAGGTTTCAAACATTGCAATTTTGCTTCCTTCAAAAATCCATTCAAGGTATTAAAACAAAGTTTAGATTCACCGTAACCAAAAAATAGGCATAAACATTATGGATCATAAAAATATTAAAGATGTCAGAAGATTGTACATGGGTTGGGGAAACACCAACTCATCACCTTAGAAAATTGTCCACTTTGGAGTTCAAGTATGAATCATAGGAAAAAGAAAGCCAATGGGAATCTTTGCTTATTCCATTTTATTAATTTATTTATTTTATAAAAGAGAATGCCAGGAGATTACAGCCATTATAGCACAAATAAGAAAATAAATATCACAGGCATACCCAAACAATAAGGGCTCCTCTTTCTCTTGCAATAGCAACAGCCTTTTTCACAGCAGGAATGACAGATTGACCTCCAGCAACATGCATTGAACCTCCAGGTAGGATGAAGTCATTCTAAGAGCCAAACAATCCAACAAGAAAACCAAGAATTCAGATCTTTTGCTATTTCTACTGCACGATATTCTAACAAAGTAATCACACAAATCACCAGTTAATCACACCCATGCATACAACACCCACACACACATGTTACTTTGTTAATTGATAGGAGTGCATTTTTTATGCACTTAGCTGCATGAATACTGAGGTATCAGCAAGGCTCATAATGTCCAGAAAGATGATAGTGAGCAGTGCTATTTGGTGGCATTTCCCTAGGCTTCAATAGCTGAACCTCAACCTTATTAGTTAGACCTACAGATCAAGGCCCCATTATCATCAAACTCCATCAAGGAAGGAAGTAAACTTTTAGTGGGTGAAAACGCAGGTTCACGTTTTGCAGGGTCACGAATTTTTTCACCTCATTTCTTTCAACAAGAGCGTTATCAAAAGTCCATCACCACAATATGGTAGGAGCGGAACAAGTAGGGCTTTTTTTCACTCCTAAATGAACAGAGGAAAAAAATGCCATGTTCCCAGAAATTGGTCCATCCAAATTAGCATAAGTCACCGCATACAATGTTATTGTAAGGACAAGATTCGGAACCTGTAACAGTGATCATCTCAATCCAGCAGTCGAGGCAGATCTTGAATTGAAAGTAGGAAAAAAAAATAGGCGAGCCATAAAAGGCTCCAAAACGACTCACAAATGTATCAGCTTAAGATACAATAGTTCAAGAGCTCATCCTAAAACACCTGGAATCTTACATTAGTGGCTTAGCAAGTCTCATAGCCCCATTGGGCCCAGGTTCAAGTTATTCAATAAGGAGGGTCATGGACTTGATTCAACTTAGCAT
The DNA here is from genome assembly GCF_054954075.1 of Amborella trichopoda. Lineage (NCBI taxonomy): Eukaryota > Viridiplantae > Streptophyta > Magnoliopsida > Amborellales > Amborellaceae > Amborella > Amborella trichopoda. The sequence goes on along the minus strand of NC_142342.1, from coordinate 5,086,657 downwards.
GTTCTAGGAACAATTTTTGCAAATCTTCTACACCCACAAATGTTTCTATGACTATGAACTCCATTGAATTCTAACTTTTCTTGCTTTCAAGGACAAATTGTGAACTTAGGCATTTTGAGGAAATTCCGGAACCTCCAGGTTGTCTCATCATGATATATCCCAGAATGCCATGCATATCCAATAGATGATCATTACCATAATGCTGATATCTCCATTAATCATTTAGTTTTACAATTTTAGGTGGATTCCATCCAACGAAAGAACCATATTTTATTTCCAGAGTTTACCAAAAACAGGCAAGACATGAACCCATCAAAACTCCATGTCACATATCATCAACAAACAGCAAGAATCAAACTCCCACACTCACAAACCATTCTTCCTTCCCTCGTGTCTGACTTGTGTCTAAACCAGTTTGAGATCAGGAAGCCCCTTCTAAACATGACCATCCTAAGGCCATCGCATGGAGCAAGGCACTACTCCAATTAGTGCATCTCCACTTTCACTCCAGTTGTTTAATTCTACACTTCATGCATACTTGATAGTTGCTAGGTTGTCGGAAGACATGGTGTGTTGCTATCCTTTGAGTCTATTAACAAGTCAAGTGATTGTTGTTAAGAGTAATTCATTGTGAAGAGAACTTATGTATGGTAGGGCAAGATATGCAACCTAGTGATTCTTCTTTGAGGTGAAACTGTCAGTTTTCAGGAAACTAAAAGTAAAAAGAAAAAAGGGAAGTTATAGGATTGGATGAAAATTAAAACGATTATCCTAATAAATCAAAATTTATACTCAAAGAAGATATGCAGTTCCAACTACAAAATCATTCACATTTATTTACTAAATAATAATACTTATTAACCTATCATACAACTCTCCATTTCCACATTGATAAAATTACAAATGATATTATAACTATTAATACTCATAATCCATCGTTGAAATAGAACTGCATCTTGATTTTTAGGCTCAAATCTAAAAAAATTCATAAAGCTTGTAAGGCATTATAAAGTAAAAAGGTTTTCACGACAAGCCTATATTATAGAAGGAAGTTTCAATATTTAAAACAACTACATGCATTCGCACTTAAAACTATTATGACATGGATTAAAATTTGGAAGTAACACAAATAACTGTTTTTTTATTTATTTTTATCGACCCTACAATCTGTATTGAGCGAATTCCAAACCCAAAGCAACCATCGGTACTCCCACTTGGCGCCACTTAACCACATTTATTTAATTCGTTTAACTTTCACTTTAAAACCAAAGTTACCAAGGTTAAAAGTTTTCCAAATAACGACTCAAATGTGGGACAAACCCTAACTGCATATATGTATCATTTTTGCAAATTACCTTTTCTGATTTACTAACAGGAATATTAGGTTCACTTGTGTCCACATATTGTAAGGGGGATTAAATCATCAACCACTCATATTTCAATAAATAATATCAGGATCATGTATCAAATATGTAAAAACCAAGGACTATTGCCAAAAGCTGTTCTATGATCATCTACATAGAGGATTGCTATACAAATACACGTGTATGTTTGTGTGTGAGAGAGAGAGAATAAAATTGTCGTAATTTCACAATTCTCCTACTAAATTCTGATTATTAAATAAATAAATAAAGTTTGATCAAGAACTATAAGAAAATATCTAATTCTATTTCTCTGCTGAAATTCTTTTACTATGAAACTAATTTGTATACAAATGACATTGGTATCTGCACCCTGTTGGTTGATTACTCCATTTCCCTCTATAAATCCCTTTTCTTTCAGCTAAGAACTTTCTTCCAGCCAAAACCAAATTCTCCATTAACATCTTTCTCTCACTTAACATTACTAATCAGAAACGTCATCATTTCCACGAAAACATTGAAAATACACAAAAGGAAAACAAAAAAATTTTCTCTGTAGGCAACGTTGACGATAACTATGAACACTGAATTTCCATTGAAAAATTAACAGATAATTAGCTCAGATTATCAGAAAACCTATATAAACCCTAAATTATTTCCTAGAACAGAATGAACAAAACTCCGTGCTCCGAAAATCCATAAAGAAATGGAAAGCAATATATGCTGGAAACAAAGAAATCAACATAATTTCCTAACAACTACAATGCTTATAATAACAGGGGCTAAAACTGTTAGCAATCCAAAGTAAGCTTAGAAATGCCAATAATGTAGAGAAGATAAGAGAGAGACCTGCATATCAATAACAAGGAGTGCAGTCTTCTTCCACTTGTTTTCATCCATGTCCAAACCCTTCACCGTGAGAAAGCGAGAGAACTCGTAAAATAGTGGGTGTTGAGGTGAGGGACCACTGTGGGTTTCAGAAATGCACAGGATAATAAGACGCACAATTTTTTTAGCGTTAACACAATGGGATAAGTTTATATAAGGTTGCAACCTTGTACTATTGAAGTAAACTGCACCTCAAAAATCCTAAGCAAGAGTTTACCGATGTTGGAGTACCATCCAATTGATCATCTCTACATTGAGATTGATCATCTCTACATTGAGATGTATAGAAATGGAAAAAAAAAGTATTCCAAGTCTAAAAGATGTGCATTTTATAACAAATTGTTTCGATTGTCTATTTTCAAGATTTTCGAGTGTGTATTGATTTGGTCGATACTATATTTGAAATTTTAAATTCTATAACCACGGATGAAAATACATTTTCAAAAAATCATTAAGTCTCTGACACCACAATGACTTCTCTAAGTAAATTTGAGAGGTACTCCTTGCTTCTACAGTACAAAGGAGGAAAACTTATACAAACCTCACCCTAACACAATAATCAGACATGTACTTTTAATTATAAGGTGGTGTATTATTATCGAGCGTTAAATTTGAAATCGGGAGGTTGCAGATATTTTATTGGGCAGAAAATTCTAAATAAAGGAAATGTTATAACACACTTCAGTCTGTAGGATTTTACATTGAATATTAAAAGTGAGTGGTCTTATAGTGTACAATCCCTTTTGTGTTTTAGGCCGCATAATAAGGTCATGGTAGTGGCATAATCTATTGGTTATCGTTATCATCAACGGTGTACAAGCAAGGGGTCCCAATGGATAATTTCAATTAATCTATTTGACTGCCTGCTTTCTTTCCCATCATTGTACAACTAGTTGATTGAATGGTGATAGACCAACAAGTTATGATTATGACCTCATCAAACTGTAGACATTGTGGTTCTCCAATCTTAAATCCTGACTTCAAACCTTGTATATGCCTTTACTTAGTTCACGAGAGATAAATGGATTTCAAGTTTTAAAAATAGTATATCTTGTTTCTCTAGCATAAATTACCCTATTTCATATTTTAAGTAAAGTTTATGAGAAATAAATGGATTTCAAGTTTTAGAAATAGGACATCTTGTAACACATTTTTTGACGGTCAATTATCAAGATTTTCATTAATTTTTATTATTAAAGATGAAAAATATATTTTCTAAAGCTATCACAAAGATTTCTTTTATTAAAACCAAATTTCTCCATACTACTTGAATGTGCACTTTCTTTTGATTGTATAGAACCGATGCTCTATACAAACCGCACCAGTACATAAATTACCTCAATTTAAAAACAAACATACAAATAATATTGGTGCGGTTTATATAGAGCCTAGGCTCTAAACAATCAAATTAGGGCCCACCTTCAAATAGTATCGAGAAATGTGGTTTCGATACTAAAAATCTTTGATACCCTTAGAAGATATTTTTATTTTTAATTATGAAATTTGAAATTTCAAAAATTGTATAGATCGAGCAAATCTATGAAAACTTGAAAATCTTGAAAATTGATAGTAAAAAAATGTGTTAGAAAATGCATTGTTTCCAAAACTTGAAATCCATTTTTTCTCATGTCCATGCATCTTAATGTCGAGATGATCAATTTGAAGATATTTGGGCATCAAGAAAACCTCTTCTAGTGAAATTTTTTAGATGGGCTCTAATTTGATTGTTTAGATCATCCACTCTATATCAACCTTTTCCAATATAATTTATGATCTTATAGCAGTTTAAATGATTTTTGTAATCCTTGATTATATATTCCCCGTATAATTTTGGCATACAAGAGATAGAGAAAGCCTTATGAAAAGATAGACACATATGGCTACACATTTGAAGATAGATAACTCAAAACCATTTTCTTAGCGCAAGAAAGAAAAGAGGGGAAAGTTTCTATTCTTTTACAAAAGATCTATGCTTCCTCTACTATCCAGCTGTTCAATTTTGATTAAGAGAGCTACTAACTGTTTTATCTTAGATCCGACATCTCAAAGTACTTTATTTTTAGGTTTTTTAATACAAATTGTATGAATATGAAATTTGCTACGTCATCTTCTCACTGAAGCGTACCTATAAAAAATATTAAAAATAATTTTTCGATAAAATATAATAACCAAAATACCATTTAAAATTTTTAAAAGTATTTTGATCATTTTATTTTATTGAAAAAAAATTAAAATTTTTTTTCGCTGGTACGAGTTTAATAGAGAATTGAACATTTGAAATTTGTTGTAAAAATAGTTTATAAAAAAACAATTAAAAATAAAATAATTTAGATACTTGACATTGTGATTGGGGCAATCTTAACCCTCCACGGAACAACGGTTGACATAAAAAGCTTGCCAAGAAAGAGAGGAGAGAGAAAACCGAACGCATAAATTGCAGAGAAAAAGAAGAGAGAGAGAGCGAGAAGAGAGATAACTTAGAATCTACCATCTTGAGAGAGAGGCCGAGAAAAAAAGAAGAAAAATCTTGGAATCTGTAATCGTTAGAGAGAGAGAGAGCAGCATGAGCATGGCCCAAGAGTGCAGCACCCACCGCTACCTGATGAACCCATCTGTCCCTCCACAAGGGGTGTGCCCCCATTGCCTCACCCAGCGCCTTCTTTTCCTCCAAAACCAACAGAAACATAACAAACAACTTCCTTTCTCTCTCTACAAAGAAAGAAGATCAAACAACTCCAAATCCTTCTGTCCCTCTCTTTTCGGAAAACTCCATTGTGGAGGCTGCCTGCGTCGCCGGAAACCCATCTTTTCCGATCACCCCACCTATGTTTTAGGCAAGAACCACTTTTCCGGCGATATTCCCGATCAAACCCACTTTCCCGTTGAGGACTCCAACCAAAACTCCGGCAACTCGACGGGCTCTGACTGCGAGTGGGCTTCATTGCCTGATGGCGTTCTTTGCGTCAAGAGGGAGGTTCAAAGAATCTCTGATCGTATCGAGAGTAAGCAAGAACGCGCCACGTGCAGGGAGATACATCTAACGGCGTTAAAGCCTCCTGCGCCCTACCATGTTAACGGCGTCGATCATTTCCAAAGGGAGCAAGAGCAAACGGCGTTAAGACCCCTCGAGTCTCACCAATTTAACGGCGCCGATCATTTCGAGAGGGCGAAGGAACCCGCCACGTTGAAGCAGATGCATCTAACGGATGAGAGCTCTGACGGCGATGTGTACCTGAGCTGCACGGAATCGTCGCCGAGTCTGAGTTCAGGGACGACTCGATCAACATAGAATAAAAGAGACACTTGTTTTGGAGATTTTTGGTTTTTTGGTTTTTTGAATTTTTTTTTTTTTTTTTTTTTTTTTTTTTTTTTTTTGCCTCCTGGTATTGAACCCACAAAACTCAACTTGTTTCTATGAATTACAGTTTTGTCCTCAGATTTTTTTATGTGAAATATCGGAAAATATTTTTTTTTTTTTTTTTGAGAACAATTGAGAATCCAAAATTTTTAATATGGTGCCTAATTTTATACTATTTACCTACAATGAAATATTGGCCAATTCTAAAAACTAAAAAAAAAATAATTAAATCATATTGAATTGTGTGTTTATTTTTATTGCGTCTGCCCTGATTTTTAAGAGATTTAGGAACTCTAAAATAGTATAAATTAGATTATCCGTTTTCATGAGTCATGACCGAAAACACACCCCGGATCACTGGGAATCCATTTGTACTTCAATCCATGCGTTTGGAGCTCACATTAGATGGTCTTTATTGTTGATAAAAAAAATGCAAAAACGCACCATTTTTAAGGTTCAATCAAATTTATTTATTTTTTTCATGATCATGGTTTTGTATTCGAATTCCATCTCTAAGATGAACTTTGGATGGGTGGACTCACTTTAATAGCTGCATGCCAGGGCGCACCTAAAACCCTACCCTTTTATCGGTTCCTTGGTTTTTATTCTAAAAGTAAAAATATTCACCATTAATTTGGGAATTTTAAATTTTAATTGTAAAATAAATATTCACCGAGTTATTTGCAGGCTGTTAGCATGCGACCAACCCACATAATGTAGAAATACGGGCATGGCAATAAATATATTTTTAATTTTAATTTGATCCTATTTTTTAGAGAATATATAATTTTTAACATGAAAATCATGAATATGAAAAAAAATATGAAAACAGTAAATAATAATTCTATTAAAAAGACATTTGGACGGTTAGTTACGATTGTTTTAAGATGGACCACACCAGCCCACATGAAACAATTGTTCTTTTCATTAAAATTAGGGATTTTTCAATGAGAAATTATCCTATAAGATCCTCCCCCACCCATGTGTGTAGGACCCCAAAAGATTGTCATTAAATTTTGCACGGATCTTTAGAAAAGTCAAATTTCATACCCATGTAACAACTTTTTTAAATATTCGTGTCAACTTTAATGGTGATCCTTTGAAGTCCTACGCACATGGGTGGAGAGGGTCCTATAGGATCATTACTTTTTTTTTAATATAACTATTTCTATTTTTTGGGATAAGATGCATGTACCACATGAGTTAGAAAATCTATATGATACGATGCAATCTAGGTCCAATTAAAAGTGTTAAGTGTGGATTGCCGAGATAAACTTTAGACTTTTATTAACTACCCATAAAAAATAGATTTCTTTTTAGTGAGGTGCAGATTTTACAATAACGAATAGGGCTCCTGATGCATTCAAATCCTAACCTCCAAAGACTAAAAAAAAGTTTTTAGCAGTAATTAAAGTACAAAATAACAAAAAAGAAAGAAAAAAAGACTAATTATCTCCCTAAAAAACCAAATAAATTAATGTTTACAAAATGTAATTTTAATTTTTTTTTACTTTTTTATGAGGCAAGAATTGGAAGCCTTTATTCTGGCTTGGCCATTATCACCATCTAAGCCAAGGGTCCATTCCTGATATATACATGACTCCTTCAAAATCCATCATCTTTATGGAGCAAGGGCTAAAGAACAGCAGCTCCATCTCAATGAATTTGCAAATTTTATAGAGGGTTTTTGGATTTCTAATGGATCCAAATGTTGTTTTGGTGTGGCCAAGGCCAATGTTCTTTTTTTTATTAAAATTTAATTGAAACATGGGGAAATTTATGCCAATATCCTTTATAAAAATGATATTTAAAAATATTTCTTATATTTATGCTCGTGTCTTTTTTTTCTTTTCTTTTTTTCTTTTTGACTTTTTTTTTCCACATACTCTTGGTCTTAGAACTATTTTGCTCCAGACCACACATGCCCTTTTGATGGGCCGTTCGAAACTAATAGTCTGGACAACACTGATTTATCCTCCCATATTTGTAAAGAATCAAAGGGAATTTGAAACTAATAGTTCTTGGGCACTTTGATTCCTTACAATGGACTGTTTTAATTCTTTACAATGTCATATTTTAAATCCTTACAATAGGTGTTCTAGATTCCTTACAACATGTTTTGAAATAACAAGTTCTTTAATTTCTTAAAATGAGCTGTATTTAAAATAATAATAAATAAAAAAAAAGAGCACGAGTGTACATATACAAAACATATTTTTAAATCAAAGTAAAACACACTTTCAAATAGTGTTGAGAAATGTAGTTTCAATACTGGAGATCTTTGTCACAGCTTTAAAATATATGTTCATCATCAATTATAAAATTTAAAGCTTTAAAAATAGTGTAGATCGAGCGTATCTATGAAAACTCCGAAATATTGAAAAACTAACGGTCCAAAAAAGCATTACAAGATGCACTATTTCCAAAACTTGAAATTTATTTTTTTCTTGTGTCCATGATGTCAAGATGATCAATTTTAGGATATTTAGGCATCAAAACAACTTTTTCTAGTTAAATTTTTGAGGTGTTCTCTAATTTGATTAGTGCTTTGCCTCCTTATAAACTTTTATCATTTTTAAATACCTCTATTTATAAGATATATTAGCTTTTTTTTTTTCGAACTTAAAAAGCTGGCAGAGAATTGTTTTCCCATTTGCTTTACTTTTTAAAATATGAAAATGTCTCGTATTTGGTAAGTAGAAAACTATAAGTGGTTCCCACTAACTAAACAATGACATTCTTACACTAAAAAATAAAATTCCAGTTGCCTAAAAATGTAACAAGGACCCAGTGAATGGAATGTCTTACATTCGAATCCCAGCTACTCTATCCAAAATAAATTTCTAAAGAATAAAGCAATAAACTTCTAAAGAATGGAGCACACAACATACAAATCATAAAAGAATGCCAAAAATAATCATGATCTCCACCATACATTTCATAATCGAGTGTTTGGGTCTTACAATTTGGATCGTGATAGTATCCACCAATATTAGATGGTCGAAACTTCTCATTAAAATTTTTAAAGAAAAAGTTTATATAAGATTGCAACCTTCAAATGTAAAATTAAGATGCGCTTCAAAAACTCATCATATGAGGCTATTTTGGTGTTGAAAAATCCTCTAATTAATTAAAAAATAGTGTATCTTGTAACGCACTATCTAGACCGTCTATTTTCAAGATTTTTATGTGCTTATAGCTATATTTAATTTGAACCAAATTCAAAATTTTATAATTAGAGATGAAAAAAGATTATCAGGCCATCTTAATAATTTTTTTACACCAAAATTACATATATGATGAAATTTAGAGGTACACCTTACTTTGGGGTTACAACCTTCTGCAAACCGCACCCAATTTTGAATGATATATGAACTTTTTGACTACCTTCTGAGATTCACTTGTGTTTTTTGGTCTTATCCTATGATTTGGTATTTTTGCCCCAGGCCATAATGATTAGGAAAAACATTAGTTAAGCTAATGGGCTAGCCTAATCCACTTTGGAAGTAGAGATTTAGTGCTTCTTAAAGTTTGCATATTTGTAAACTTCATCTAGGCAATGAAAATTAGAACAAGGAAAACTGAATGAACACGCACAAAAAAGGGAGAAAATTGAGTATGTCATTTTCAGCAAAAGTAGGCTCTATTTGGCATGCACCGGAGTTGGGCATTCAAGGATTCAAAATTATTCTTTTTTCCAATAAAAATTTTGAATTAAAAATAACATATATACCTTAGTTTTATTGTTTAAAGTTGATGCCTTATACAAACCGTACCTTTTTTCTATATATTTTGATAAATACATACAATCCACTTGTATACATTCATTTACAAACTTAATTTGGTACATTTGTTCTAGTGTCTCTATATGTATAAAAGGAATTTGCCCTATTGTAACAGTAAGATTTTTTTTTTTTGTAAGAAAAAATTGAAGTATATTCTTTTTTTAGCTAAGGCTTTTGTATGCTAAAGAATTTGAATCATTTTTTTTCTTACCTCCTTTAGCTTCTTTGATAGAGAGAGCAAAAATAGGAAGAGCAGAGAGCAAAAAAAAAAAAAAAAAAACGGAGAGAGAGAGAGTTTGAGGGACGGGAGAGAGAGAGAATAAGGAAAAATGGGGGAGAGTGAGAAAGGTGTAGGAAAAATTTATTCATGCCATTGTTTTTTTCGAACCATTAATATTTTGTTCGTTTATGAAATAGACCCCTGTTTTAAAAGTCTTAATCTCATTTGTCCATTTGGTAAGTGGGAAGAAAAACAGAGACGGGAGAGCACCCTGTTTCAAAAGTCTTAATCTCATTCGTCCATTTAGTAATTATAATGGACGGTTGGCGTACCACCGAACTACTGTTCCTATTGTTGGCCACCGTTCAAGAGTTTTTTCCATATATATATATATATATATATATACTACAAAACGCGTACAGGCAAAAATGAACAATGATTTTGCCTACCCTCATCAACATCCAAAATTCATCGTACGGTCGCGATTGTCCGGTAGTGTTTCACTTTTCATTTTTTTTTCTACAAATCATAATAATTTGAAAATTGTAGCGTATGTTCATAAAAAATAGGCAAATCTATGAAAAATATCAGAAAATAATTTTATATGAAATAAAATGACCAAAATACCCCTAAAAAGTTTCGAGGGTATTTTGGTAAAAAATTATGAATTATTTTTTTATATATTTTTATTAAGTGCGTCTCACTAAGATGTACATACCTTTGAAATTTCAGATCATTCTAATTAGTAAAAAAAATAAAAAATAAAACACTACAAAATAATTGTGACCGTACGATGAATTTTGGACAGTGATGAGGATAGGCGAAATCATTGTTCATTTTCGCCTATAGGCGTTGGGAAGATATATATATATATATATATATATATATATATATATATATATATATATATATATATATATATATATATATATATATATATATATATATGACCAATAAAGTGCTAGAAAAACAATGTAAAATACATAATAAAATATATATATTTAAATAATGATTAAACAAAACACATTCAAATGAAATTGAAAATAATAAAAAAATAAAATTTTAAAGAATTGACTTGTGTTCAAGGGTATTTTTTAAATTTTCAAAAAAAGAAGAGAAAATACCAAAACATTTTCAAATCTTTTTCCGAAATGATAAAAAGCATTTAAAAAGACATTTATTTTTTGGGATTTTGTATAATTCTTTTACATTTGTTTTTAAAATGTCCCGCCCGTTCACCAAAATTGGAACTGGCTAGTAGCAGCTTCCAATTTAACTAGGCTAATCGGGCAGTTCGAAAAATTGAACAGTAATGGTTAATCGGAGATGAGCCAGAAGCAGTTCAATAGGCCTAACTGAGCAAGTCCCATGTGGTAAAAAAAGTGTTAAAAAAAACATAGTAAAACACATAATAATAATAATATATATATATATATATATATATATATATATATATATATATATATATATATATATATATATATATATATATATATATATATATATATATATATATATATGTATATATATATATATATATATATATATATGTATATATATATATATATATAGATATATAAAGCATGATAAAATAAAACACATCCAAATGAAATTAAAAATAATGAAAAAAATGAAATTGAAAATAAAGAAAAAATTGATTTGTGCCTAGGGATACTTTTTGAAATTTTTCAAAAAAGGGAAAATACCAAAACAATTTCAAATCTTTTTCCAAAATGATAAAAACATTTAAAATAACACTCTAAACGAAATCCCTAAATTTTTGGGATTTTGTATAATTCTTTTACTTTTGTTTTTAAAATGCCTCGCCGCTCCACCAAAATTTAACGGGGCTCATTGAGCGGTTCGAAAAATTGAACTGGAATGGTCAACTGGACATGGGCCAAAAGCGGTTTAACCGGCCTAACCAGGAGTGGTAAAAAAAGTGTTAAAAAAAATAGTAAAACACACAATAAAAAAAAAATATAGATATATATATATATATATATATATATATATATATATATATATATATATATATATATAAAGAGAGAGAGAGAGAATGATTAAACAAAACACATCCAAGTGAAATTGAAAATAATGAAAAAAATTGATTTTAAATAATCGATTTGTGTCAGGGGTATTTTTGAAATTTTCAAAAAATGATGGGAAAATATCAAAACACTTTCAAATCCATTTCCAAAATGATAAAGGGCATTTAAAAATACATTCCAAACAAAATCTCTTATTTTTTGGGATTTTATATATTTATTTTACATTTGTTTTTAAAATGCCTTGCCCTTTCAACAATATTGGAACCGGCTAGTGGTTGCTTCCGATTTAACTGGGCTAATTGGGACGTTCGAAAATTTGAAGGTTAACCAGACATGGTGCCAGAAGCTGTTCGACTGGCCTAACCGAGCAAGTCCTAACTGAGCAAGCCCCGGACGGTCAAAAAAGTGTTTCAAAAACATAGTAATATATATATATATATATATATATATATAGTAATAATCCTATGAGACCCTCACACACCCATGTGCGTAGGAAAATACCAAAATATTTTCAAATCTTTTTCAAAACGATAAAAGACATTTAAAAATACATTCCAAACAAAATCCCTTATTTTTGTGGGATTTTGTATAATTCTTTTACATTTGTTTCACTAAAATGGTAATTGGTTGGTGGTTGCTTTCTAATTAACCGGGCTAATCAGGTAGTTCAAAAAATTGAATTTGAATGGTTAACCTCATATGGGCTGGAAGCGGTTCAACCGGCTTAACCGGGCAAGTCCTAGGCGATCAAAAAAGTATTGAAAAAATAGTAACATATATAATAAAAAATAGAAAAATATCTCCATACCCTCTATTTTTAAGTTTCATTTCACAATAGACTTGAGGTTTTAAAATATATCTTGTGGCATCAAATTTGTAGATTTTATTTATTCTAACCCCCTAAGCTAATTTAAACCGGGCTAAACAAATCTTAAAAGACATTCATTTTCTAAAATCCATCTCCCAAACTTTTAGAGAGAGATAAAGGCTTCATGGAGGTGAGAGGTTACCGAGAGGAGAGAGATAGGTGTTTGGAAAAACACAAGAGGAGAGAGGGTGAGAGATATAGGAAGAGAGAGAAACAGATAAGTTTGGGTATATAAGTGAAGAAATAAATGATAGAGTTTAGAAAGAGCATGTATTTCTCATATTTGTTTGTGTTAAAAAAATAGGTTTAAAGTAGCCAGGGGCTTATAAGATATTTTTTGAAAACCTGGGTTTATAAAGAAATGGAACTTAAAAATGAGGGATATGGAGATATTTTCCCTAAAAAATATATATATTTAAAAATAATTAAACAAAACACATCCAAATGAAATATAAAATAATAGAAAAATAAATTTTAAATAATCGATTTGTGCTCATGAGTATTTTTGAAATTTTTCAAAAAATGGAAAAATACCAAAACATTTTCAAATCTTTTCCCATAATGATAAAAAAGCATTTAAAAATACACTCCAAACAAAATCCCTTATTTTTTTGGGCCTTTGTATAATTATTTTACATTTGTTTTTAAAATACCTGGTCGGTTCACCAAAATTGCAACTGGCTAGTGGCGGCTTCCAATTTAATCGGGCTAATCGAGCAGTTCGAAAAATAGAACTGAAATCGTTAACCGGACATGGGGCCCGAAGCAGTTCTACTGCCATAACCGGGCAAGTCTCGGATGGTAAAAAAAGTGTTCAAAAAATATAGTAAAATACATAATAATATATATATATATATATATATATATATATATATAATGATTAAATAAAACACATACATATGAAATTGAAAATAATGAGAAAATAGATTTTAAATAATGGATTTGTGTCCAGTGATATTTTTGAAATTTTTCAAAAAAGATGGGAAAATACCAAAACATTCTCAAATCTTTTTCCAAAATGATAAAAGCGTTTTTAAATACACTCCAAATTAAATCCCTTGCTTTTTGGATTTGTATAATTATTTTACATTTTTTTTTTAAAATGCCTCGCCGGTTCACTCAATTTGGATCGACTAGTGGCTGATTCTGATATAATCGGGCAGTTCGAAAAATTGAACTGTAATGGTTAACTAGACATGGGGCGGGAAACAGTTCAACCGGCCTAACCGAGCAAGTCCTGGACAGATAAAAAAGGGTTAAAATAAATAAATATATATATATAGGGTGTGGTTTCAATAAGGTTGCAACCTTAAACAATCCATTTAAGGAGCACCTTCAAATTTTATCATAACATATATTTTTGATGTAAAATATTATTAAGATTATCTCAAAATCTATTTTCAAATCTAATCATAAAATTTAAAATTCCAAAAATGATTAAAATCAAGTAGATTTAAAGACATATCAAAATCTTGAAAATGGACAGTATAGATAATATGTTATATGATGCACCTTGTGTGGGGCTCAAAATCTTTTTTTTTTTCATAGTCATACATCTCAATGTCGAGATGATCAATTAGAGGGATTTTCAAAATTAAAAGGACCTTTACCAATGGATTTTTTGAGGTGCATCCATTGTTCCACATTTTAAGGTTGCAACCTTATATATATATATATATGGAAAAAGTCTTCCCAACGCCTAGAGGTGAAAATGAATAGTGATTTCGCCTACCCCTATCACTGTCCAAATTTTATCGCGCAGTTACGATTGTCCGGTAGTGTTTTATTTTTCAATTTTTTTTCTATAAATCGGAATGACTTGAAATTTAAGAGTATATACATCCTACTGAGGTGCATCTAATAAAAATATATAACAAAAATTATTTGTAAAAAACAAATGGACCAAAATACCCCCAAAATGGTTAAATATTCTCCTATTTTTTATAATACACGCTTCAAATTTTAGGTTATTCTGATTTGTAGAAAACAAATGAAAAATGAAACACTACCGAAAAATCGTGACTGCGCGATTAACTTTTGACCATGATGGGGGTAGACAAAATCATTGTTCATTTCCCCCTATAGGCGTTGCATAGTATTATATATATATATAGGAAAAAGCTTCTGTGAGCCAATGGGCTCACAATAAAAAATTAGCCCAATGGGCCATATTGAATCTGGGCTGATCTATAGATCACGGATGCCCGATAGTGTTTGAATTTTAATTTTTTTTCTACATATCCAAATCACTTGAAATTTTTAGACGTGTGTTGATAAAAAAATAGGAGAATATTCAAAATATATTTTTTAAAAAATATTTTTCATGAAAAATGACCAAAATACCCTTGTAAAGTTTTAGGGATATTTTGGTCATTTTAATTTTAGGGATTATTTTTTTATATATTTTTATTAGGTGCCGCATGATGAGAAGAATATTTACGTAAAATTTCATGTAATTGGATTTGTATAAAAAAATTAAAATTAAAAACTCTCGACCGTCAGATCGGCCCAGATTCAATTTGGGCCATTGGGCTTATACTATTCTGTGAGTTAGTAGGCTCACCCTAGCATCTTCTATATATATATATATATATATATATATATATATATATATATATATATATATATATATGGATTAGCCCACTAGCTCATATGAACATATGAGCCCAACAGCCTATATTGAAACTGGGCCGATCTGACGATCACGGATGTCCTGTAGTGTTTGCAGTTTAATTTTTTTTTCTAAAAATCCAAAGCACTTAAAAATTCAGGAGTGTGTTCATAAAAAATAGTTGAATATTCGAAAAATATCAAAACAATATTTTACATGAAATAAATTGGCCAAAGTTATTCTGAAAAGTTTTTGGAGTATTTTGGTTATTTCTTTTCGCATATATATTTTTTATATATATTTTTATTACATGCGCCTCGATGAAAAGAACACACACCTAAAATTTTAAGTGAGGCCTAGATTTAATCTGAGCCGTTGGGCTCATATGTTCATATAAGCTAGTTGGCTAATCCCAGTTTTTTCCACACACACACACACACATATATATATATATATATATATATATATATATATATATATATATATATATATATATATATATAGCATTTACGCAGCACTTATAGGTAAAAATGAACAGCGTTTTTGCCCTTAGGCTCATCACCGACAGCTATAATGAATAGTAATACAGATAGAATCCTAACCGTCAGATCTTCATCGAGTGGTTTAAAATACATATTACTATTTTAATTTTAGTTTTTTTATAAATATAATTAAGATGAAATTTTGGGTGTATATACCTAACATTATTGCGCACTATATAAAATATAAAAAAGTATTTTCAATAATTTAAAATGACCAAATTACCCCCATCATTTTTCAATGGTATTTTGGCCATTTTATATTATGGAAAATATTTTTTCTATATTTTTTAATTGTGCGCCCTATTTTTTTGGTGCACAGTTTAAAATGTCACTATGATCAGATTTTAAAAAAAAACTATTAAAATTAATATAGTGATATGTATTATGAACCACATAATGAAGATCTGACGACTGAAATTCCGCATATACTACTATTCATTATAGCTGCCAATGTTTGTTAGTCATTTTCACACACACACACACACACACACACACACACACACACACACACACACACACACACACACACACACATATATATATATATATATATATATATATATATATATATATATATATATATATATATATAAGAAAAAACTGGGATTAGCTCAGTAGCTCGTATGAACATATGATCCCAGCGGCCCAAATTGAATTTGGGCCGATCTGACCATCACGGATGCCTGGCAGTATTTGGATTTTGTTTATTTTTCTACAAATAAAAATTACTTGAAATTTTAGGCGTGTATTTATAAAAAATAGTTGAATCTTCTAAAAATATCAAAAAAATATTTTACATAAAATAAATTGGCCAAAATACCCCCGACAAGTTTCAAGGGGTATTTTGCTTATTTTTTTCATGAATAAATTTTTTATATTTTTATTAGGTATATATATATATATATATATATATATATATATATATATATATATATATATATATATATATATATATATATATATATATATATATGGAAAACATGGGATTAACCCACTAGCTCATATGAACATATGAGCTTAATGGTCCAGATTGAATCTGGGCCGATCTGACGATCACAGATGTCTAGTAGTGTTTGAATTTTTTTTTTTTTTAGAAATCCATACCACTTGAAATTTTAGATGTGTGTTATTCTCATCAATGGTTACCTAATAAAAATATAAAAAAAATTATTTGTAAAAAACAAAATGACTAAATACCACCAAAGCTTTTCGGGGGTATTTTGGTCAATTTATTTTATATAAAATATTTTCTTGATATTTTTTAAGATTCACTTATTTTTGATGAACACACACCTAAAATTTCAAAAATTTTGGATTTGTAAAAAAAAATTAAAATTCAAACACTATCGAACGTCCGTTATCGTTAGATCAGCCCAAATTCAATCTGGGACGTTGGACTTATATGTTCATATGAGCTACTGGGCTAATCTTATCTTTTTATCTATATATATAAGATAGAGAGAGTTTTGAAGGGTGGATTTATTAATTTAGTAGTCTATTTTTTAAAAAAGTTACTTTTGCGGGGCAATTTTGTAAATATTACTACAAGATAAAATGTGCTTTTATCATATCCATAAAGAATAAAGTTGAAATTTTAACTAAAAGACAATGACACTCTACAAATAAAGTTCTAAGATACTAACTTCCAAAATGCCAATGTATTTTTGTGAAAATTTTCAAATTTGACATTGCTTAATGGTAAAGTTATCTATTTAAATAATTTTTTAATAAAAAAGTAATGATTGTTTTGATAAATACACTCATCACAACTCCTTTTAACTTTAACTGTTTATATTTTGAGGTGTTGTTCACTCTAGACATATATATATATATATATATATATATATGGAGAAACCTAGGATTAGCCCGCTAGCTCATATGAACATATGAGCCCAACGACACAGATTGAATATGGATTGATATGACGATCACAGATGTCCGATAGTGGTTAAATTTTTTTTTTCTACAAATTCAAATCACTTGAAATTTTAGGTGTGTGTTATTCTCATCAAGACGCACCTAATAAAAATATATAAAAATTTATTCACAAAAATAGAGAGACCAAAATACCCCTCAAATCTTTTTGGGGGTATTTTGGTTAATTTATTTTATGTAAAATATTTTTTTGATATTTTTTTGAAGATTCATTTATTTTGATAAACACACACCTAAAATTTCAAGTGTTTTGAATTTCTAGAAAAATAAATAAAATTCAAATACTACCGGACATCTGTGATCATCAGATCAGCCCATATTTAATTTAAGACTTTGGGCTCATATATTCACATGAGCTAGTGGGCTAATCCCATATTTTTCCTATAGGATGGGAGAGAGATAGAGAGAGAGAGAGAGAGAGAGAGAGAGAGAGAGAGAGAGAGATGAAGCATCTACACTATGTTTATGGGTGAAAAATGAATAGTGTTTTCGCCTATAGGCTCACCACCGTTCGAAAAATTTGGGAAGCATGCTTTTTTCGACTCCCATAGACCTAGCATGTCCGTGGTGGGTACCGTCACAGACATACTAGGTTTGCGGCAATCAAAAAATTCATGCAGAACTGGCGCCGTCCGTTGCGGTTTAGCTTGAAAAGTCACAAGTGGTGGAAGGTACAAGAGAATTTGATGATTCAATAAATAATCGATATTGTGAAAAAATCTTTTTGAGTGGATTCCCCTACAGACCGAAAAAAAGTATAATATCTTACCATCTATTATTATTTTTATTTTAATTGGCAGGGCTTGTGCTCCCCCTTAGTTATTCCTTTGATTTCCCCCCCTAGCTTGCCTTAGCTTAGCTTTCCTTACAGCTTCCATCTAGCTTGCACAGACCCATCTTCCCTCCATCTTCTTTGCAAAGCACTTTGCTAATAACTCACTAATAACTCATTGACTTCTACTAAATGCTCCCCATCCTCCATCTTCACCCCTTTAAAGTTAATTTGCATAACCGCACTCTGAAATCAGGAAAAATTAAATACAGGAACATAGCCCAAACATATATCACTCAACTACCACAACTGTACCAATTCTACATATGATAAAATATTCAATAAAAAGCCCACATATTGCCCCTAAAACCTAAAAGCAGATGCCTCTCAATACCATACCAAATACCAATCACCCAAATAAAGGCCCATCTACACCAGCAATATTTACTCTTGCGAAATACCGACCCACAATCCAATACCCCCGAAGACTCCATACTCCTAGCTAATAGATACCAAATTAGATATCCTCGGGTGTGTTGCAGAGTTCAATAATTTATTTTTGAACTTTGAATCTAGTCGACACACTTACAACTACCAAATTTAAAATCGAGACAAAAGGCATGAGGGGTTTGGAATGTGAAAAGGTCGAAGGTTTGAAAGGTGATTAGGCTTATGGCTTAGTTCAATTACAAAGGGTTAAATCATAAATGCCATAAGTAATAGGCATGGGAATGCTAAAAAATAAAAAAAAATTGTATACAATGAAACCATTTATCCCAGGATGATGTAATTATTCGTAGTTATTAGATGTCAAATTGGATGACTTGGGATATCACAAAGTTCGATAATTTTTTTTTTTTTAAAAAACTTTGAATCTAGTCAATAACATACTTGCAACCACCCAATTTAAAATCCGAAGAACAAAAATGATTATGATCACTTATTGTTAAAAATAAATAGTCTCTTTGTATAAATATTAGAAAGCTTGATGGGGGTATTGGTCCCAATTTGAGCTGTTATTCATATATTTTCCAAAATATCAACCGTATTTTTATATTGGGACTATTATGCAAATATCCATAATATTTTTTGTTATTATGAAAATATTTGAAAATTTCGGTTATTACCCAAATGTCCATTTTTTCAACTTCATAACGCTTTTTTAAAAAAAAAAATGAAATTACCCATTTACTGTCTTTGAAAATCATTTTTTTTAATATTTGATTTTTCAAAAATAAAAATTTTAAATTTTTTATTTTTGATTTTTGAAAAACCAATTTTATTGCATGTAACTCAGAGTGTTAAAACAAAAGAAGTAATAAAAACAAAAAGGTATATATATATATATATCACCATTAATCAAATAATATATTGGTAAAAGTATTTGGTTTTCTTCAAAAAGGTTTTGGTATCAAATTTTGCCTATTTTATAATGTTTTTTTTAATAAAATAAAAACATTAGATTTTTATTAAAAAAATTAGATTACTTATGGGGGGATTTTTTTTTTTTTTTGTTTTTAATAAAATAAAAACATCCATTCCATGATGAGTTTTTTTTCTTCTTTTTAATAAAATAAAAGCATCAATTTTTTATTGAAAAAATTTAGGCTGCGTATGGAGGACTCGAACCCTTGACGTGAAAGTAATACAAAATTTAGATTGCGTATGAGGGATTCAAACCCTTGAAGTGAAAATGTAGAGGCATGCATGATAACAAAAAAAATAATTCACTCCCTAAAAATTTGGAAATACATAACATTGATACTTAAAAAATTCAGTTTTTGAAATTCATTTTTTAAAAAATTTAGATTTTTCAAAAAACCGAAAATGAACAGTGTTATCAAGTTGAAAAAACGGACATTGATTAAATAACGAAAAAAGTTTCAATAACGAAAAATATAAAAGATATTTACGTAATTTTTCCTTTTATATTTGTTATGGGTAGGGCGGGAGCAGCATAAAGCCATAAGTGCCCCTGTAAATATCTACCCCATTCGTGTCTCTCTTCCTTCCCGTGGTTACATCCAGTCGAGAAAGGCAAACCATGTGGCGAACAACCTAAACTCTGTTTCTTCCCTTTCAAACTCCCTTCTCTCTCTAACCCCTATTTTCTTACCCTTATTTCTTCCGAGCTTCTCCCTCTTCGCCTCCATCCCCTAATTGCAAATCTCTCTCTCTAGAACAGCAACTTCCTTCACTAGGTGAAAGCATGAGTTTTGTCTCATAACTGGTAACTTCTCTCCCTCTGTGTCTTTACCTATTATTTGTTGTATCTAAACAAGGTGCATATTAAAAGTATTGTTATTTGATAATCTTTGTCGCTCTTTGATTTCGTTATGTTTCTTCTGCAATAATGTTTCTTCGGCTTATCAGAACTCAAAATTTTGGGCCGAGCTTGTTAGTTATGTTGATAATAGGGTTGTCAGTTATTTTATTTTTTTCGTTCTAGAGATATTTGTACTTATTTTGTATTTTATGAATGGGAAATTTTATGAGTTTGATACATGTTTACTTAGTTTCTTTATAAGTATTTCATCCATATTTTGTTATAATTGTTTGTTGAAACTTTTACTAGCCAGTTACGTTTTGAATGTGGCATACGAATTTTTGCTGGAAAGAATATTTGGTTTATGGATTAATGCCTTTTATTGTATTAAAATTAAAAAATGCATTTTATTTCTTTGTGAAAATGTTCTAGTTTCAGATATTGGACTGTACCATCTCTTTTATTTATTTATTTATGCTTGAGAAGGAGTAGAATATTTTTACGTCTACTTAAAAAACTTGAAAAATTGCGTGTTCGATGTTTTTACTGCTTTTTTTTTAAATGTAAAATATTTAGTAGATTCAGTACGAGGTATTTTACGAGTTGTATGAAATCATATGTAATTTGGTCTAAGAAGGGTGTGGCCCTTAAACTTTCTCTTAACTTGTCTCAACCCCGGGCAAATGAGGTGGATTGTGTTAGGTAGGCAGCTGATGTAAAACGCCAAAACTTTCTTTGAATCCTGATGAAATCATTTAATGCATGAGCATACATGCGGTGTTTACTCTGAAGTATGGGGAGGTTCAAATTAGATTTGAAATACAAAGTTGCTACATAGCAGTAGTGTCCTACATTACAAATTAATTGAAAAACAGATTCATTCACATCCTAAGATATATTGACAATGTGAGTGTGCGGCTTTATGTTATATCCTTCATTGTGAAAAAGAGGAAGAATTTTCTTACCAATAACATGGAATTAAGGATCATTTACTGTGTTTTTTGCCATATACATGGGTTGGTTGCACGTATTGTTTCCATTCCGCATTCATTAAATGTTCTTTCATCAGTAGTAAGAAGTTCTCGCTCACATGGTTTTTTGATATCATTTTCCCTATGTTTTATGATACCAAAATTGTTCATTTGTTACTGACAAATAAATAAAGTTCATGTGTTTACCTATTAATGCCTTGCTTGAGATGGAAGATTTATCGAGTTTATCCTGGAACACATCTATTACACATTGAAGATCCATCTGCTTGGTTACATCCCTCATGCAACTTTACCACTTGTTTACTTTTTGAGAAGTTGGTAATTGTTTGTATCTTCGACTGGTTGAGTAATGGCTAATGGCGAATGACCAAATTTCCTATGCCTATAATCTCACTGAACACTGTTTCATTCGTTTCCATATCTATCAACTTTTGTTTGAGAAAAGTGGAATGCCTTATGATTTTATTCATTTTTTAATTTCTTTCCTTTAAAAGATCCATAATTAATGATAGAAAAAGGGTGCATAGTTCCAATTTATGGGGAAATATTTACTATGGATACCATTGCACTGGATATATCCATGTTTATGGCTCTGAATTGTGAAAGGAGGCTTTTAGTCTTGGTGAAAAAAATCAGGTTCTTATCTGCATGTTTTGGGCTTGATTGCAGTCTTACTACAGTATTTCCTTTGCACATGATTATTATGGTCCCATGTGATTTTGAGCTACAGTATTTACCTTGCACATGATTATTGTGGTTCTCCCATGGGATCTTGAGGCTTAACAAATTTTGCAGCATCCCGTTTGATAAATTGATATTGCAGGTCACGAAATTATCAAAAAATTTGTAACACGAAAATAAGAAGCTTTAGTAAAAAAATGCCCCTAATTGCGTTTTCTGTAAAAGGCCATTAGTGACTGAGCTCATATTCTGGCATTAATAACTTTTAGGCCTGTTGCTTCGCAGACATTTTGGGATTAAGCATACAGTGTAGAAACACTTGGGCTTTATGTTTTAGAAGCTCAGTCATAACTCGTTTTGTTTGACTCTGTCCAGGTCGTTGTTCAGAGTTCCTTATTTCATATCAGTTGCATACAGTTACTATTATATGCTTAATGAAGATGGCAGAAGTTGAGCGGCTAAGCGGTAAATCGGGAATTCTCTATGAGCTATCTAGGAATGAAAGAAATGAGGGTACATCAGCCCGAACAAGACCCTTAACCATAGAAGATTTGATTTTGAGAAGGAATAACAAGAAACTTCTAGAGACTTTTGGCGAAAGAACTATAGGGAAAACAAAAAAATCTGTTCCAGAAACTGATGCCACTTCCGATCACTCTGGGTCTGACACAATTCACAAAAGGGATTCATCTTCAAAGGATGTGAAGGGGAAGCATGATTTGGATGATTCTAAGAAGAAGGGCAGCTCCAAAAAGAAAAATGGTAGGCTTCCTACCAAGGAAGATGGGTATTCTAAAGGAAAAGAGGAAAAGTTGCACAGGGATAAGGGTAGGGATACCGGGGGCAAGAATGAAAAGCATGGTCATCATCGGGGTAAACTGGATGACCATAATACAGGGTCCAAGAAACACCATTTTAGTGAAGTGGGTGTAAAGGATAGGCATGAAGAGAGGGATAAGTACAAGAAAGAGAGCAAAAAGAAGCATAAAAGTGAAAGTGATGAAAAATATAAACTAGAGAAAGATGGAGTTGTTGCAAGGAAACAGGAACCTAGCAGAAGAGAAGACGATGATTATCTTGAAGGAAACAGCAGGAAGAAACAATCAAACCAATCCTCTTATCACGATGAAACGAGGCCAAAACGTAGAAGGTCAGAGAGTCGAGAACCAAACAGAGGTAGAGAAAGAAGATCTGTTTCACTTTCGCCAAGGTCACGTAAGCGTACTTCTTACCGTGGTTGGGGCCATGATGAGTCAACATACTATTCTATCAAGGAAAGGGTTGGAAGGCATCATTCCGAAACAGAAAGGAGTAGAAAAGGAAGTAACGGGTCAAGTTCAAATGGGCATTATAGGCGCCATGGTAATGCAAGTGGTCTTGGTGGGTATTCTCCCCGAAAGAGAAGGTCTGAGGCAGCAGTGAGAACTCCGTCTCCAATGGTTCGTTCACCTGAAAGAAAGAGTGCAGCTTGGGATCTCCCACCTGTTGGTCTGGACACAACTGGTGTAATTTCAAATGTGGGTTCTTTGCAGTCTTCTTCATCTCGCCAAGTAGTTACATCTCAAACTCACGAGTTGCCCAAAGTTGTCTCCTTTGCATCATCTGCTCTAAATTCTAGCATGTTAAATTCGACGAAGACTGGCATATTAATTGCTGAAAACCCCTTTGATTCTGTTCAACTTACTCAAGCCACTCGACCGTCTAGAAGGCTTTATCTAGAGAACATTCCGGCATCGGCGTCTGATGAGTCTGTTGTGGAATGCCTCAATAATTTCCTTCTATCATCAGGTGCTATTCGCATTAAAGGAACTCATCCCTGCATCAGCTGTTTGGTAAGTGTTTCGATAATTTGGCTTATCAGTTATTTGTGCATGCTAAGATCATGGATATTCCATTATGGCTGGGCCTTTGTTCTCATTTTAGTTTTGTGTTCTCAGATAAACAAAGAAAAGGGTCAAGCTCTTGTGGAGTTTCTTACACCTGAAAATGCAACAGCAGCTCTTGCTTTTGATGGCAAGTCAATCTCTGGATCCATAGTCAAAATCAGGCGGCCTAAGGACTTCATCGAAACACCAGTAAGATTACTTTTGCTTCGTGTTGACTACCATGTGTTTTTTTTTATTTTCAGCTATATGTTCTCACTCTTGGTAGTTTGCTACCATCAGTGTGACCGTTGCAACTATTGTTCGATTCCATCTCCTATCATTTGGAAGGTGTGATATATATATATATATATATATATTATTCTTCACTCATATTGTTATCGAGTTTTCTCTGCTTAGGACTTTGTTGTAGTAGCAGTTAGATGATTATCATGTGTGTCCATTTATGTGTGCATGCACGTCCATATGTGCAAACATGCATATCCACCTTATACTCTTAAGTTTAATCAAAGTCGCACACATTTAGACATGCTTGCCTAAGGATGCTCATGGACATTTATTGTCATAAAATCTGCAATATATCTGCAGAAAGATGCCTTTTAGAATTGATTATACTCTGTTTTAGTGGATATTTTAAATTCAGTGCTCTTTTTATTCTGGAGGTGTATTTCATTAGATGTATATCCAATACGTGGAACAACTATATCTTATGGTTATATTAGAAGGAACCGGCCCTTATGTTTCACTGATAGAATGTAGGTCTTGGTATGAAATTTGCCATTGTAATATGTGGTTATGTTTGACCGATTGAACGCAATTCTGATGGTTATGAATAGTATTCAGTTTTTCATTGCTTGATATGAACCATTATTTTGATTACATGCATTTTCATGGTAATCAAAGAATCTTATTTACTTGCATGAAGCACTCTGGGGCTGCAAGGATGAGAATGGTGGGTTAGTCAAATTTTTACTTGACAATTAAGAGGCTTCTCTTTTAAGTACATTTTAGAGATATACTATCCATGATTAGTCCGCCTTTCTCACCCAATATACTATTCATGACTAAGTGCTACCATGGAGGACCTGTAATTTGTTCACTTTCAGGAATATCTTTTTCTCCTTTTTCTGAAATGGTAATGATTGAAAAAAGGCAGAAGTGATTATCATAAAAGGGTAACAATGTGATTAAAGCAAATAAAATAACCATCAGGAATGCCATCCTTTAAAGACGATCTTCTTGCTTTGAATACATCTATTAACTTCGATTATCACAATCCTTAGTTGCCGAGGTACTCTAATTTTCAGTCATGCTACGAGTGCCATTGCTTTTCCCAATTAGATCCCTCCCCCAGCTTAAATCTGCATCTCACTTATCGTTTGTAAACTGCAATAGATGAGGTCATGTTCCTCTAGGTACGGCATCAAATTGAGCATACATCCGATTGTAGGAACTAGTGACTTCTGATCCTTGTAATGTTTGACATAGTCTTCAATGTGGATTCCATACTTTGTAAATGTTGAAACTCTTTTACTCAAACCACATGATGTTTTATTGGCTCTACAAATGTTCATAATATCTCTTGACATCCGTTACTAGATTCAAATCCAATAATGCTTGGAACTTCTTGTGGTCCAATATCAGATACATCTGTAGATATCACTTGAAACATCTTGGGTTTTCAGATTATACATTTTAAGGTTATGAGCATAATTTTTTTAAGCTGATCGAGAGACTAAACTATTAATTAGTCCCCAATGATCCTATGAAAACAGATATTTCCCCTTGAGGAATGAGTGAAATATTTGGGATTTGGGAATGAGGGGGCATGATGATGTATAAACCATGGCGCAAATACTTCGAGATTAGTGTTTCCAATGGCGTACCGGAGTTCTTTGTTATTGACTTTCAGAAAATGGTTGTGTATGTGGTTTTGATCTTATCCCAAGCTCAATGGAATGAAGCATAGAAATGACAAATTATAGTGGTCATTAATCAGGTTACTCTGTTTTGTTTGACACAGAACAATTTATCCCTCACTGTGATCATTTTGTAGGATTTCTATTTATCATCATTTTTTTGTCAGTTCTTTTTGGGTATTTTGTAAGAGTTTTGGTTTTGAAAACTCGTAGAGGAGCAGGCATGCAATTGTTTCTTGTGACGACACTTTTATTTTTTCATTTAGGGTCAACCTTAGAGATTCTTATAGGACCTTGAGGTGGAGAGCCTTTTTTTTTTTTTTTTAATAAATTGCGCTTCATCCTTCCCTTTACTTTTTCTTTGGAATTTGAAGTCATGGAGCATGTGGATTTAACACTTGGAATCCAATCACATCATTCATATCAAAGAACCACATATTTTTACCATCAGATCACTGAAATTTTTAAGAAAATCCTTTTGGTGCTCTAAGGTTCCATGTGAAGAGTGGTACTTTTTTCGCACTAGAAACCTTTGAACATCCAAAGACTGCTTTCATGCCTTTTGATACGCCAGTTTTGTATTTCATTTTTGATTAATTTTTGGTTTGAGTATGAATGATCTTTATAGCATTCCTGGATGAAATTTTGGCTGACCATCCTGTTGGAATCTCTTAAATAGGGTATTTTTATTGGGTATCTCATAATTCACATTCAGAATGGTGATGAAGCGAGGAGGTATAAAAGCAGACTTCCGGATGTAATGCTGAGGTTGATGTTATTGCAGCTTCCTCTTTCAAGTATAATGTCTACTATTTGAGATCTTGACATTTGAAGGAGCACTTTGCCTTGACCTCATGTTTGCCCTTATGCAATGGCAATCCTTACAACTGCTTATTCAGTGCAGTCCTATTCTGGATTTTTGACACCACTATCGATTAGAATTTTCTCTGTATTGACATTTATGTGCAAATTTTGTGCTACCTGCATTATTTGGTTGATTTTACTTTAAGAGGAACATGATTCTAGTTCATAAATATTGAAAATTCTGAAAGTTGGTTATAAAAATAAGTTTCGTCGTAGGATGATGAAGAAATGTAACTTGGAACGTTGAGAATTGAAATATAACCTTTGATCTTTTTTCTTGTTACGTGTTGTGTTTTCATGTGTATGCTTTAAGAATAATAATGTATACTGTTGAAATTTTTCTGATGGAATGTACCGTTCAAACTTGTACGGTCCATTGAAGTTTTAATTTCATCTTTCATCATCATTCTTTTGTACTTTCATGGATGTTTTAAATTTGTTTTAGCTTTGCATATAATTTTCTTGTTCCTTGTTGAGTTTTCATGTGTATGCTTTAAAAATACAAGAACCTGGGAATAGTAATGTATACTGTTGAAATTTTTCTGATGAAAATGTACCGTTCAAACTTGTACGGTCCATTGAAGTTTTAATTCTATCTTTCATCATCATTCTTTTGTACTTTCATGGATGTTTAAAATTTGTTTTAGTTTTGCTTTTACATGTTGGTTTGTTCTTTTGCTTTTAGTGTTTTCAATGTTAGATAACTTGCATAGGCTGAGAAGTGCAATTTGGAGATTGATATATTTACCACTTGGTCATGATTAGCTACAGGTATAAATTAAATTGAGGAAATGTTAAGAAAAACTTTGAAGGTCACCATCACGGTTGATCTGAATGTAATTAAAATGCAAGCAGGCAGATGATAAGCCAATGATATTTTTCCTTGTTTCAGAATACGGTCAACCAACATGTTAACCAATCGATTACAAAAAATTGGATCGGATTTTGCAGTTTTTTCTTCTGCAGTACCTCGACGTTACATGAGCGTGGAAAAGGTTCAAGAATCAGTTTTATAAGGGCTAAAAATGAATCACTTATTTCGGCTTTTGGACCCCATATTCTAGGGTGGATCTCGAAAGATATGAAAGATCTAGGCACTTGAGCACTGTTTCTATACTTTCTAGGAATACCAAGTGCAGATAATCACACATCTCACATCCTTAAGTTTTCACTCTGAGATAGTGACAAGATTGTAGGGCTTCCATATAGGTCAAAACAAAGGGCCCTTCATGCATACCTAAGCCTAACACTACATCTCATGTAAATCTCAATACCCATAAGTGAGGCTAGAAGCCTCAAAGTAGGGTGGACATCACCAAGCTCTTCCTATTAATCAGTTGCATCAAGTGTCAAACCTCCTTAAAGATATTATTGCTTCCAATGACAATGGAAAGGGCATTTCATGCACCATAGAACATTCAGGTCTGTTCATCCACTGATAATAAAAGATACAAGTGAGCTACATACATGTACTGTTTTGGAGTTAAGAATGCTTGTCAAGAACTTGCATGTTTTCAAAACCCAGGGGGCCCGTTAAGTCGTGTAAAATTCTGTTATCAAGATGTTCCTCTAGCTTATCTTACTGATTGTGTATGGTGAGGGAATTTTTATCCTCCTTTTACATGCTCGAGGAGTCAAATTGGGAGGTGAAATCTTTGCCATGTGTGGGTTGAGAGGGATTCCCTATCCAGTGGTGTAATTTTTTGGCACAAATAAGGTTGTTGGGAATGATTCGTTTCATGGGGATGGTTTTTGATTTCAATGAGTTTTGATTCCTTTATATATCCATGGTAAAAAAGATATCTTCAAATTAGCAAAAATAAGAGAGAAAAAGTGTAGGGATCTAAACAATATTAAATGCATTAAGAGTGAGGAACACAGGGTCTTGGTACAAGGTGATGAGGTCAACGAAAGGTGAAGAGTCTATTTTCAAAAATTATTAAATGACGAACAAAATGGGAACATAGTGGTTGAAGGGACTTTTGGTACAAGTGATGGTGGGGTCACAGATGCATTCGTAGGATTAGGATGTCAAAAGTGAAAGAAGCTTTGAAAAGGATAAAGATAAGAAAGGCTTTAGGGTCAGATGGTATCCTGATAGAGGTTTGGAAGTGCATGGGGGAAATTGGCATTGACTGGTTGACAAAGTTGTTCAACAAGGTGTTGAAAACAATAAAAATGCCAGACAATGGACGAAGTATTGTGGTACCTATTTACAAGAACAAAGGAGACATACAAAATTGTAGAAACTATCGAGGGATCAAGCTTGTGAGCCATACTATGAAGCTCTAGGAAAGAGTCATTGAGCAACGACTAAGGCATGAAACAAGTGTATCTAAAAACCAATTTGGCTTTATGCCAGGAAGGTCAACAATGGAGGCTATTTTCCTACTTAGGCAACTGATTGGAAAGTTTAGGGCGAAGGGTGGTCTTTATTGATCTAGAGAAAGCTTATGATAGAGTACCTCGAGATTTGATTTGGTGGGTGTTGAAAAAGAAAGGCGTCTCTAGACACTACATTGACTTGGTGAGAGATATGTACAATGGAGCGGTTACTAGTGTACGAACAACTAGTGGAGAGACGAGTGAGTTTTCAGTGACAATAAGTCTATATCAAGGGTCAGCATTGAGCCCGTACCTCTTTGTTCTTAGTTATGGACAACTTAACTAGGCACCTACAGGATGAGGTACTGTGGTGCATGTTGTTCGCAGATGACAGTTTTGATTGATGAGACCCGAAACGACGTCAACACAAAGTTAGAACTTTGGAAGATGCTCTAGAATCCAAAGGTTTTAAAATTAGTCAGACTAAGTCAGAGTATATGGAATACATATTTAGTAATAATAAGAGTAGAGACGAGTAAGTAGTTAAGATCGACGGCCATAAAGTATAAAAATGACCACACTTTCGATATCTTGGGTCGATAATCCAGGAAAATAGAGAGATCGAGGAAGATGTCGCACACATAATTAGAGATGGGTGGGCGAAGTGGAGATGTGCAACTGGAATTTTATGTGATCGCCTCATACTAATGAGGTTGAAGGGCAAGTTCTATAGGACAACGGTGAGACTAGCTTTGCTCTATGGGGCAGAATGCTGGGCAGACAAAAAACAATGTACCCATAGAATGAGTTTAGCGGAGATGAGGATGTTGAGATGGATGAGTGGCAAGACAAGAAGGGATAGAATTCACAATGAATCTATTTGAGATAATTTAGGCGTGGCACTAATAGGCAATAAAATGAGAGTGTAGACTTAGGTGGGCTGGCCATGTGTGGCGTCGACCAAGTACAACACCTGTTAGGAGATGCGAATTAGTTCAAGTGGAAGGACTGAAAAGAGCAAGGGGTAGGCCTCAAAATGAAGTGGTTAAAAGTAGTCCGAAAAGATATGGGGACTTATGGCCTTTAATAGAGCAGATTGCAGGACTAGGATTCATATAGCCGACCCCAATTAATTGGGACAAGGCTAAAATGATGATGATATATTCATGGTCACATATCTCTAATATATCTTGATGTGTGCCTATTGTACTTTGTACCATAAAAAGTGAAGAATTTGTGTGCATGTGTGTGTGTTTGTGTTTGTGGTGTTTGGGAAGAAGGGGGTGAGTTGGTTAGGGCTAGGTGAATTTAGGCGAGGCAGGGCCTTGTCAAAGTCCCTTCTGCTTCTAATAACATAGGTGCAAACTGCAAAGTGCTTCCTTTCTCATTCATTCCACCACTTGAACTTCAGCCCTAGCAAGTTCACTTCCAGACCTGTTTTTGAATCAAGGAACCCTTGTGGAACGGCTTTACTCACCAATAACAAAAGACAAAAGGCCAATTTTCATCATTAAAATCCTTTTGTATTCCCTTTTCGTAGAACATCTATCATGGGTTGGGTCATCTTAGAGACAATCAAGCTTCTGAACTCACAGACTAGCGAGTGTAATGTACTCTTGCATTGCCACCAAATAATCCTTTTCTGCTGCAAACACTACAATATAGCAAAAAGGCTATCACACCAAAGGAAATCCCATTTCCTAATGGAGCATGCTTCTAGCACCATTCCCAAATAATGTGAAATATATATTTCCATCCCCAAATGATATGAAATAGATATTAACGTCAGTTGGAAACATGAATAGACAAGAAGTATATACTTCTTAGGAGTATGGCCATTGCAAAGTTTATGAATAATGATTCTTCAGTGCTCAACTTAAGATTTTGTGAACAGGCGAACCACAAGACCTAACCCCTGTTATTAAATATCCTGCTCCACCTTCTTCTGTTAACAATGTGAGAAACTAAGGCACAGCTGTTCTAACCAAAGGAAATCCCATTTCCTAACAGAGCATGCTTGTAGCACCATTCCCAAATGATATGAAATATATATTTCTATCCCCAAATGATATGAAATATATATTGACATTGGTTAAAAACATGAATACACAAGAAGTAAACAGGCGAACCACAAGGCCTAGCCCGCCTGCTATTACTGCTCCACCTGCTTCTGTTCACAACATGAGAAACTGAGGCACAGCTATTCTACAGGGAATATGAACATCCCAAAATCCATCTCTCTCTCTCTCTCTCTATTTTGTGTTGAACATACAAACTGTTTACCTACTCGCTTCAAAACTGAATAACCTGTTTGACTGGGCACACTCGTCTAGAAGCTTCATTTTGCTTAGTGTGGCTTGTCTGCTTCCCTAGTTTGTGTCCTTTTATGTTGGGCTCTATTCAATAGTTTTAAGGGTTGTTGCACAGAATGGCTTCAGTTAGTTACCATGCATAATCATTCAATTACTTGTTTCTATCTCTTGTTGATGATGTTTCATATGTTCTTAAGTATGCTTTTGTAATGATAGGTACGTCTAATCCAATTTGTTATTGATAATTTGATAATATTGATAAGTTCAACAAAACTAGTGTTGGGACTTGAAACTTAAAGTTGGTTAATTAGTATGGTGTTTTTGTCATTGATTTTGATGCATATAGTGATTTGCATGTCTCATGCTCCACTTGTTGGCAGAGCATTGCCTCGCCTAGATAGATTTCCTGATCTGCATATTCTGATGTCTATAATGTTCCTTCCCCAACGAGTTATTGTTTTGCTAGCCAATGTTTAAATTTGAGATTCTTAACTTTTGGTGAATTGATGATTGTACCACTTCTTTCTGATATGGCTTCTAATACCTTAGTGTGGTCTTAATTGGACATAAAAAGGCCTAAGAGGATATACTTAGCTTTCTGTAGTCTTCCATGACTTGACTTCTACCAGAGGAATATTTGTGCTTGGACCTTTTAGAAAGTAGATTAGTTTGTGATTTACATTTGGTGTTCGTATATTCTCTGCCCATATAGAAAATTTGCAACCACGTAACTTTTTGCTGAATCTTCTCTTCAATAGTGAGAGAATGGACAGTTGAAGGTTTCTGTTTTTACCCCTTCCGTTTTACTTGCATGAAGTTCAAAAGACCACTTTGAAGGTTAAATCGACTCGCGCAATTCAACTTGATTCAACCCATATGCAAGTTTCCAGAAACCTCCGACCTTTTCAGCTTTTGCATCCCCACCGCTTTTACTCTCCCTGCATGAAACCCCCTCCATACCGAGGGGAGTCGGCTCTATTTTGGAGAAAAATGCCCTTTTCTCTAGGGGAGTTACAAAAAAAAAAAAAACTCTTTCTCTCTTCTTAATTACTCTGGGGCATGAGTTCTATTGAGAGAAGTTGATGGTTTCTGAAAGTGGCAGGTTCACGAGTAGAGTAATAGTGAGAGAAAGTGGCAGCTTTTGGAGCAGGTGTTGTAGCAAGAGAAAGTGGCTCTGGTTTATGAACAGAGTTTTAATGAGAGAAAGTGGAGGTTTTACGAGAAAAATGTGAACAAACTATTTCTGGAGAAATGGGCATTTTTGTTCGAAATAGAGGTGAGACACACCCTCATCCTCCCCCCTTTCCCACTTTTCCCCTCTTCCCTCTAACCCCCACCAAAAAAAAAAAAAGGAAATCGTCGCATCCAACAACTGTATGGTGGGGCTTCCATTTGTAGGGTTCTAAGGTTTGGGATTTTCACAGCAGTTTTTTTTTTTTCGGTTTGGGGGGTGCGGTTGCATAAATTTTCCCTTTTTTTGGAGAATCAAAGAAAACTTATTGTTGTTACATTAACACCTTCTCAAATAGAAAATCTATTGTTCATTGAATGCATCTTACTTGTTTCGTACGTTCTTAGGTTTGACTCTTATTGTCCTACTTGGTGCTCTCTCAATCAAGTCCGTTCTCTCTCTCTCTCTATCTTCATTCTCTTTTTATGCAACTTTCTTCTCTGTACATTTGTCCATCAAGCTCAGGCTCTCTCTGTCTCTCTCTCCACTGTATTCTGATTTATCTTCTCCAAAGAATGAGGTTTGTAAGTTAACATTTCTTCAAAAAAAAAAGAAAAAAAGAAAAAAAGAATGAGGTTTGTACGAGGTTTGTATGAGGTTTACTTCTTAGAATACGACTGTGTAGGATTTAGCGAAATCTTAAAAGTTCAATATGGGGTCAGGATTTGTATACTGAGTGGAAGCGTTATTTACTTAAGAGGTAGAGATGCAAAACTTTTCCTTGTTGAAGAAGCTCCTATTGGAGCCACAATTTATTTTCTCTACATTTGGTTCATGTTCCTTGGAGTCTCTGTTAAATGTGCATCTATATAATCGGTTGCTTGAGAGTGGAGACGAAAGGTCAGTTGGCAATTCATTGTGCACCTCTGTATGATTGGCTTCACCATTTAACAATAATGTTGCTTTTTAGTCATCTCCACAATATTATTTCTGTACTAGTCTCGTTCATTTTCTTCTTATTTTGTTACTATATAAGTTCTGCGGCATTTTAAATGTCTCCCAATAATGGATGATTGGCCCTTTAATCTTTAGACATTTTCCTTTAGGTATGCCATCCGTTTACTGTCCTCTGACTGTTGTTCCTTTTCATGCAGGCTGTTGCCACTGAGAAACCAGTGGCTACAGTGGATGCAGTATCTGACATTGTGAAGGATTCGCCACACAAGGTAATGACACGTCTAATATTGAATACAAAATGAGGAAAAATATATATTGACTGGAATATAATATTGGGCGGTTTTGGTGATCAACCGGTATTTTAAAAAAAAATTAAAAAAATATATAAATTCCCAAAAATAAGGAATTTGATTTGTTATGCATTGTTTAATATTCTTTACATTATGGTAAAGATTAAAAATTGTTTTGGTCATTAATACTCACCTTTATAGTTTCTCATCTTTTTCAAAACATTTTAAAAATACCCCTAGGCACAAATTGATTTGTTAAATTTCATTTCTTTTCATTAATTTTCAACTTTATTTGAATGTGTTTTGTTTAATCTTTATGTGCTTTTCATATGTTGGTAGATTTTTTTTTTTGTATTTTTTTTTTTTTTTTAAACACTTTTTTGACCGCCCGGGACTTACCTGGTTAGAGCGGTTGAATCGGCAGTTTACCGGTTAGACCGGCTAAGCCGCTTCCGGGCCCATGTCCTCGTTGTGAAATTACTATGGTAACCCTGATCTTTTTATTAAATGATGAAAAACATGTTTGCTTAGATGGAGAACGAATATGTGTTAATGAATTGATAAAATCATGATCTTCGCTGGTATTGTTTCTTCCAGATTTTCATTGGGGGCATTCCAAAATCTCTTTCATCTGATAAGGTATGGAGATGTTCTGGTTCAAGGAAATGTCCCTTCATTGTATAGATGTTAACACTAACCTGTTTAGGCTCTAAATCATACTAAATGTTTTACTTTTTTACTGGTAGTGTTTTGAAGAACCGTAATGCTTCATCAAATACTTTGAATTTTTTTTTTTTTGCACACCCACACCCATTCTTGGGTCATCTCTAAACTACAATGTTGTTATGATCGCCTTTGTGGCCTTATGTTTTACAGCTTCAGGAGATTGTCAGTGTATTTGGACATTTAAAGGCCTATCATTTTGAAGTTAACCGGGAGAGTGGCGGTTCTTGTGCATTTCTAGAGGTATAGAAAGCCATGAATGTTCTTTCTTTGATCTTCCATTGTGCATGGCTATCTTTTGGTGCAAGCATAAGTGCCAACACTTGGATATTTGGGGTGCATTCTATTTGTCGGTAACTTTGGTATATTGAGTCTTTTATTATGAGATTATATCTGAAATTAGACTAATTCAATTTGTTGTTTTCTAGGATTTTCTTCCAAATTGATTGAACTTGAGCAATTTCTGCAGAAATTAGGTGGAAAATTTTGCCAAACCTGGGCCAAATTGATGTAATGGTTTTCAGTCCTAGTTAGAACCTTTCAGGATAAAGGATAATCCTTTATGAAACTTGAACTTCCAAAGATTCTTTGAAACTTGGCTGAAACTAAACTGTTACTTCTGACCATTCATGCTTTATCTCTCATAAGCAACTGTTTCATTTCTTTCTTACCAATCACTAAACTGTTTCATTTCTTTATTTGTTTCAGTACACAGATCACTTCATTACCCTTAAAGCACCTGTTTCATTCTTTGTTATCAATTAAAAAAACTGTTTGATTTCTTTATTTTTTGCAGTACACTGATCAGTCCATTACCCTTAAAGCATGCGCTGGGCTGAATGGCATGAAATTGGGAGGGTGTGTATTAACTGTGGTCCAGGCCTTTCCTGATGTCTCTGCAGAGGTACTCCCGAGGGTTACATGATTCATTGTCCAATTGGCTATCAAAAACTATTGTCCATTAAACTCATCACTGTCCAATGATAAAATACTCGGTGATGGAGGGAGAATAGGATCAGTAGAGCAGCAGATGACCCCAATGATGGGTCTCACTTTGTCACTTCTGTTTTATTGGGCATTGATTACCTCATGGACAATGATTTTGCATATTCATATTCCTTAGGACTGAAATATATTTTCCCCTTGATTATAATGTGTTAGGATTCAAGGAGAAACTGATAGTAAAGTTCTGGAAAGAAGGAAAATTTTGCTTGTATTACATAATGAGATCCTTCCACACCCATGCGTGTAGGACCCAAAAGGAGCACCATTAAATTTGGCACAGATCTCTAGAAAAGTTATCACATGGGTGTGGGATTTGACTTTTTTAGAGATCTGTGCTAAATTTAATGGTGATCCTTTGAGGTCCTACACACATGGGTGTGGGAGGGTCTCATAGGATCATTACTCATTACAAAATTGCTATCTTCTGTAGGGTTTTTTCTTCCCTTCGTTTTAAGGCAGTATTTTAAAACTATACTTAAATGGATGCTTTTCTTCAGGAAATTTCAAAAGGCCCTCCTTCCTATGGGATACCTCAGCATGCAAAGCCACTACTGAAGGAACCCACACAGATCCTGAAGTTGAAGAATGTGGTATGTTTTTGCAAAAAAAGAAAAAGAGAAAGAATTTACGGGGAAAAAAATTACAAAAAATAAAATAAGAAATATTTGCCTTAGAAAGAGAAAATTACAATTATTTTGTCTGAGCACCTTGCCTACTGCAAATTCTACTATTCCTTTTATTTGGTTTGCAACTGTGGTTTTGTGTTTTGGGGTGGTCAGTTGTTTTGCAGTATCTACTGTAACTGTAAGTAGAGGCTGCTACCTATTAGATCATGGTTTTCCCCCCGCCCCTCTACCCCAGTCCTCTCTCTCTGATCATGGGTTATTGGCATCTCTCTCTCTCTCTCTCTAGCTGATCATGAATCTCTCCCACCCCCGCTGTTCTGCCCCCACATCAGTGTGTAGGGTTTTTAGGGCTGCTGCTGAGAGGCAGCTACCGATCCAATAGGTGTTACCATATATTGTGCTCTTTTTGTGTCTCCCTTGCAAAAGTGGAGTATGGTTCATGGGCTTCGACTAGTTTTAAAACTTGGGCTCGAGTCAACTTGCCTCTGTACCATGGTGAGTCCTGTGCCAATACCATGGGACTCGACCGAGTTTTTACAGTTTCTAACCCCTGTAGTGCTTTTCATGGCTGGATCAGGATGGGACTTGCTGCGTTTGTCAAGTCCTGACCTGGGTCACTGCTTTAAAACACTGGTTTCGACATTTGAAAGACAAAGGAAACGATAAAGAGAGAGAGAGTATGTGTAGGGTGTTTATTAAAAATAGGTTTTATAAATTAGAGAGTAGGATTTGCAAGTTACTGCATCTTAATAACAATGGCATAACTATCTTTCCTTGAAGAGTAGTGCATGATATTCTTTATATTTTTCAAGATTGATGGTACAGGTATTTCTCAAAACCACTCTTGGTCTTGTAACCATGATCTTCATTCCCTTGTTATTGACCTTGTTCTCTCTGTTCATCAGATGCTGAGTTTGTTTACTTTGATGTGATTCCAGTTCAACATGGATGATCTGTCTGAGTCCGAGATCGAAGAATCATTGGAAGACATACGCATTGAATGCACGAGGTCTGTAATCACGTATACTGGTTGGCCATGTTCCTTAGAGACTTGTATTAATAACCATAAATATCTGGAAAATGGCATCTTAATTGTGTTTGAGCATATAATTGTACAGGTTTGGCACAGTTAAGTCGGTGAATATCATTCGATTAAGCAAAAGCTCCGAGGAGGCCCCTAACATGACCATTACCACTGGAAACAATGATTCGCCAGGACCCAAACAAGATCCAACTCAGATAATGGAGAAATTGGATTCTGTAAATAGTGATATACTAGGAGCCAAACAAGACTCGCTTCACGAATTGGAGAAATCAGACCCTGTAAATTGTGATATGCAAATGTCTGATCAGGACCCAATTCAAGAAATAGAAATATGGGAGCCTGGTTATTCTGAGAATGTTGAAATTGTTGCTTCCATTGATGAGAAAACTCGGGACCTTGAGATGATTACCGATGATAAAGATGAACACTTATTAAAGAATAAAGAAGATGAATCTGGAACATCAAACTGTGAACAAACGACTCTGGCAGGTGATGATGCTTCAGACCAGCTTCCATGCTCTCTCTCTCTACAATATAACAATGCCCACGAACCTACATTCTCTCTTTCTCAACAAGATAGAGTTAGTGAGGAGTTTCAGAAGAAATGTGAAGCTCCTGGTTCTATGAAGTTGGAAGATTTTGATATGGGCAGTAGTGGTGATGATCAAAAGACCATGATAAACCCAAGTTCTGATTTTGATGCCTTTCAGCCGGGTTGTGTTCTTGTTGAGTACTCTAGGAAAGAGGCTGCTTGCTTGGCTGCTCACTGCTTGCATGGCCGGCTTTATGGTGATCACAGGGTTGCAGTGGAGTATGTGGCTTATGATCTCTATCAAGCCAGGTTCCCGAGATGAGAAAGAAAGCTCATGTGATCTTATTTCTCGAATTTGGGTCTGGGATGAGAGAAAGCTCATACGATATTGTTCTCGAATTTGGTTCTGGGGATGAGAGAGAGGTAAGTGAATCTCTCGAATTTGTAGTGGTTGTACTTTCTGGTTTCGCTTGAATGTCTCAATTCCAGATGAGGGAGAAATCTCTTTTGAGCTGGGTTCCCAGATCGGGAAGTAACTAAAAATTTCTCTAGCGTTTGGAGCCTGTACTGAGTGGTTGGCCTGTAATTGGTTAAAATATGCTCTTCCATTTTAGTTTCGTCAAATCAAGTTTACCTATAAGTTATTGAATATTTAGAAAGAGGAGTTTTGAGGATTTCCTTCCTCTTAGGCCAGATTGGCAGTAGTTGCAGAGGCTTGATCATGACTGGGTTTTCTGAGGTTATATGAAAACCTATTTGCTGATTCTCGTGAATTCTAAGAGGGATTCAAGGACCTCTACGTTATATATTATGGATTTGTAGATATTGCTGTTATAGTTGTTTACCACCTCTTCATTTCTTTTTTTTTTTTTTTTTTAGAGAAAGGGCGTCAACACGTGCTTGCAAATGATAGTAGGCTCAAGGGTGTTATGCTTTATTGAAGTAGATTCTTGAGGATGAGATTATCTTGGTAAAACAGCAGAGCTACTGGTGAGGATTTTCTCATTCTGAAGTTTTGGGATCCACCAAATGAACCTATTATTATTATTTTTATTTTATTTTGAAGTAGATTCTTGAGGATGAGATTACCTTGGTAAAAGAGCAGAGCTACTGATGAGGATTTTCTCATTCTTAAGTTTTGGGATCCACCAAAGAATGATCCTATTATTATTATTATTATTTTATTTTTTAGAAGTGTTAATGGTGGGAATGGAGCCTAGTACATTGTGTTGAGATACCTATCCGTCTGTTCCAATCTTGGGACTTTTTTCAATGAAGTATGTTTTTTAAATATTTTTTCAAATATTTTTTCCTTTTTTTGGTAGTTAGGTTAAAGATGTTACATCAGAAAAATTTGAGATACAAAAAGAGACCCTTTTGACCTGGCGGAGCAAAGAAATAGTATACTTTGATGGGAGCATAGAATCTTGTGGCTCATCAGCTTACGTTTATCTCGGTGTTTTCTTCAAACTCGGGGTGGTTCGTTCTGTATTTTCTGCGCCTTTTAAGATAGTTTGTGTCCTAGCATCACCATGGAACTGATTGATGGGACGCAAATTCGAGAACCATATAATTACTGTAGCCCAAATACAAAGCGGAAAATTTGGGTATCATATGTTATGAGAGTTTTCGGCCTCTTTTGTGACTTTAGGAAGAATCTGAACCGTCAATCGGTATTTTTGGACTCGGGATTGGAAAAATGATTAGAACAAGGAAAGCCATGCACTATCCAATAAAAAGTAACTTTAAAATATTTAAAGGCATAATTTATATAAGGTTGCAACCTAAAAATGTAGAATTACATAAGCATCTTAAAAATCAATTGGAAAAAAAGGTTGTTTTAATGTTGAAAAACCTTCCAATTGATCATCTTGACAATGAGATATGTGAATATGAAAAAAATAAATTGAGTCTTAAAAATAGTGTATCTTGCAAACATTATTCAGACCGTCTATTTTTTAAATTTTTATATGTTTATGGATCTACTTGGAGCTTAAAATTTTATAATTAGATATGAAAATAGCTTAAAATTTTATAATTAGATATGAAAATAGATTTTCAGATAAAAAATATTTTACGTTAAAAATACATGTTATGATAAAATTTGGAGGTGCACCTTGATTGGATTGTTTAATGTTGCAATCTTATAGAAACCACACCCATAATTAAAATGCGAGCATTTTAAATCGTCAGTGGTTGCTATTCGAAAGTGCCGGTGGGAATGGAAGCTACACCATGGAACATGAGATATTCGAAGGTGGGAAGCTACAACATGGAACCTGAGATAATAAAGTTCATATCCCAACCTGAGATAATAAAGTTCATATCCCTGGAGTTCATATCGCAAACTAGGGAGGTGAGCAAATCGATTGTGGAGAAAACAGAACGTAGTTGTTCGAGAGAGATATTATGACATGCAGGGCAACTCTCGGATTAAAGATAAGTACCTACGTTTTATGAAATGGAAAAAGTTTATATAAGGTTGCAACCTTAAAATATAGAACCATAATGTTGGTTTAATGTTGGAAAAACCCTATAATTGATCATCTCAACATCGAGATGTATGAATATATATAAAAAAAAGAGTTTTTAAGTCTCGGAAATAGTGCAGCTTGCAACACATTATCTAGACCATCAATTTTCAAAATTTTCATATATTTATAAATCTAACTCATTTTAATCTTTTTTTAAATTTAAAAATTTCTAATTAAGTATGAAAATATATTGTAAGATAATACTAAGAATTTTTTACAACAAAATTACATGTTATAATAAAATTTTAAGGTGCGGCTTAATTGGATCGTTTAAGGTTGCAACCTTATAGAAACAAAATCCCATTGTATGGGAAGAATAAAGTATGAATTATTTATTGTAAAATATGTTAAAGTGAGTCCTATAAAAACAAATAAAACCTCACTTCAAAACTCAACAAAAATTGTAGCTTGGCATTAGAAAATCTTCAAATAGATCATCTCGGTCTTTACCATTATGGTTGTGAAAAAATAATAGGATTTCAAGTCATAAAATAATACATATTGTAACACATTATTCAGACCATCCATTTCTGCCCTAAAAGTAAATGTTTTCTAGCATGGGTCATGAACACACACTTTTGGCTAATTTGATTTGATGGAGGGATAAACCTGTGACTCTTTCCATTGTTCAAGCAAGACTGATTGGCTTAGTTCACATATTTACAATATTTATATCATTTTTGGAGTTTTAAACTTTTTGGAAATTGATTTTAGAAACATAATGAAGATTTTCAATATCCAAAGTACTTTCTAGATGAGGATTCGAGGTCGGGATTTACTTTGTATTTTCACATACCTTAGGCCTTATAGAAACTCCATCATATTCTAAAGAAAATGTGGTTTATGCATAAGAGGGACGCATAACTATGTTTGCGTTTCCTAAGGGATCCCACATGAGGAGTTGTATTCTATCCAATGAAAAGACAAAATTAAAGGTTTAGAGTTTTCCTTAGAAAATTATCATTTTTATGGTTTTTGAAATTTATTTATGTTTTGCACATTCATGACATTAGAAATTATATAAACCGAAAAAATTACGTATATATAATTTATGAATATATAATTTACATGTATATACCGAAAATTTGCGAATATATTATTTACGTAATTGTATATAGGTATGAGTCCTAGACTCGTAAAAACCATGTCCAATTTAAAGTAGAATTAAGAAACTGTAACATATCAGTATCATCTTTTTTTTAATTAATTACAGTTCGCTACACGAATCTTAGTCCACTATTTTACTCTATTAAAAGCTATATCCTCAGTGAGGCCATAAGTCCCCATATATTTTTTTATTACTTCCAACCACGTCTTTTTGGCCCTATCTCTTGTCCCTTTCAATCATTTCACTTGAACTAACTTGCACCTCCTAACATGTGCTGCACTTGGTCAGCACCACATATGGCCAACCCATCTAAGTCTACTATCTCTCAGCTTATCGCCTATTAGTGCCACACCTAAATTCTCCCAAATGACTTCATTTTGAATTCTATCATTTTTTGTCTTGCCACTCAAGATTATCTTTACCACTGCACTCATTCTATGGTTATATTACTTTTTGTTCACCCAAAATTCCGCCCTATAGAGCAAAATTGGTTTCACAACTATCTTATAGAACTTGTCCTTCAGTTTCATTGGTATGTGGCGATCGTAAAATTCTAATTACGCATCTCCACTTTGTCCACCTAGCTCTAATTTTGTACGTGACATCTTCCATAGTTTCTCAATTTTTTTGGATTATCAACCCAAGATATCGAAATGGCGGTCTTTTTTTTTACTTCATGTTCGTCAATCTTAAGTACTTCATCGTCTTTGCTCCTATTGTAATTAAACTTGCATTCTATATACCCTGTCTTAGTTCAGTCAATTTTAAAACCTTTAGAATCTAGAGCATCCATCAAAAGTTATAACTTTGAGTTGATGTCGTTTTGGGTATCATCGATCAAAACTATCATCTGCGAACAATATGCACCATAGTACCTCATCATGTAGGTATTAGGAAAATTGTAAAGATACTAGGAAAAAATTATACAAAATTGTAATATTAAATTGTGGAATTAAGGTGCACCTAAAAAATCTATTACAAAAGCTGTTATAATTTTAGAAAACCCTTTAATTGATAATCCTGAAATCAAGATAACATGGAAAAAAAAGAAGAAGAAGATTTCGAGTCCCAAAAATAGTGCACCTTGTAACACCTTATTTCGACTTTCAATTTTCAAGATTTTCACATATTTATAGATCTATTTGATTTCAACTATTTAT
The DNA here is from genome assembly GCF_054954075.1 of Amborella trichopoda. NCBI lineage: Eukaryota > Viridiplantae > Streptophyta > Magnoliopsida > Amborellales > Amborellaceae > Amborella > Amborella trichopoda. The sequence continues at coordinate 5,043,873 of NC_142342.1, read as the reverse complement.
AAAATTTAAATTTTTATAAATTAAAAATACAAAAAAACATGCCATTTTAAATTTTTTTGACGGCAACATTACTACTTATAATAAATTTTAAAGGTAAGACTGCAACCTTACGCAATCCCCACCCAAAATGTTAGCACCAGTCGTTAAAAGTTCTGGGTACATTTCTCTTAAACTTCTAAGATAGGGACAGTTTCAGTCTTTTACACTTCAATCGCGGCCACAAGTTGGCGGGAACCACGACAGTACGAAACAAAGCGAAAACGCGGTGAAAAGTCCAAAGGTAAAATAACGTGCGCCATTTCCACTCAAAATCCATGCCCTTTTCTTATATTTCCACCCATGTTTCAGGTGGGAATAGCAGTTTCAGGTGGGAATAGCAAAACAGGCGAAAATCGCAGCCATTTGCTCCATTTTTTAAGCCATAGGGGCGAGGAAATATTTATTCTTTCATTTTCTGGTGCTCTCGCAGGAAACCCCGGCTCTTTGCTCGAACCAGTCATGGCTTCTCTCTCTCTAAAGCCTTTATACGCAATCTTCCTGCTCCTAACCCTAACTCTAACCCTAGAATCCATCATTGTTCGAGCTTCGGACTCGTCCTCTCACTACTCGAAGTTCTCAGGCGTGATAATCCCTGGTTTCGCTTCTACTCAGCTTAGGGCTTGGTCGGTACTCGATTGCCCTTACTCTCCTCTCGATTTCAACCCCCTCGATGCTGTATGGCTTGATACCCGGAAGGTGAAGATTTTCTCCATTGGAGAACTTGGGTTTTTTTTCCTTTTTTTTTTTGTTTGATCAGTGATTCGGTTGCTAAATTATAATTATTATTTGTGGTGAGTCACGAGTGAATTTTGAAGTTGCATAAGGTTTTCCAGTGAATAATCAGTTTGCTTATTTGGTAATTCTACTTTTGAATGATAGCGAATTTGAATGTTTAATCAGGACGCTGCAGTGAAGACTCGTTTTGAATGATTGATTTACTAATTGATCGCTTATTCAAGTTCTGTCGTGAACGCTGACTAATTTGAATGCTTAATAAGGTTTTGTTTCTCTTGTACGTTGAATTCTTATTTGTTTGTTAGGGAATGATCAGTCATTTTGATGCTTCTAATTGGGTAAATAATCATTCTTTTGAAGTAAATATCCTGTAAGTTTAATGAGAAAAAAGTTTTTACAGGAATGATTAGGCAGTTGAGTGCATGATTATGGTTTTCATAATAGATTGGTTGCAACAACGTTAGAGACTCGGTGGGGCCTCGTAGTCAGCCCTTTCCCAATTCAAGTAACACGGCCAGAGTCCACTCGAGTAATGAACAGGGCCCAAAAAGCCGTAATAAACAAAAACATGCTAAAAATATAATTTTATCTTTAAAAGTGAAACAAAACTACCAACTACCATAATAAATTCAAATAAGCTGAAAACAAATTATAAAACATGGATCTATAAAAAAATGATTTATGGTTGGATATTTGTCAAGAATATCCAAAAAAGGGAAAATACATAAATATGGCATTTGACAATAAGAACTCATAAATCATTGTAAAACACATCCAATTTGCGTGTATAATTTTCATAAATTGATCCTACAAGTTTATACGATTATTATTATTATTAATTTTTTTTTTTATAGACCCAAGTTGTACTCGGCTAATTGGTTCTGCTAGGGATTGAGTCCGAGCAACTTGGCCGAGTAGTTAAATGCTGTGCTGCAAATTATAACTCTTAATGTTCTGTATGTTTAGGGGATTTTGTGGAAGACATTAGTCATTTGAGTGTGATTATGTTCTTCATAATGAATAGGCTGCAACTAGAACTCTTAATTAGGTGTCTTTAGAGCATTCATTTATATTGATGCTTAATTATTCAATTTGAAATCGTGAGTTTTCTTTATAGTGAATGGTGATAATTTAAGTGCTTAGTTTTGTTGTGTTGTAGGTAATGATGAGTATTTTGAATTGCTTAATAAATGGTCTCTTGTGAATAAGCTCCAATTCGCATGCTTTTTAAGGATTTTTTTTAGTGAATTATCGGTAATCTAAATGCGCTTTGAAGTGAATAGCGAATACTTTGTATAGAATCAAGGTTTATAAAATAGGGAAAATTACAATTTTAATGGGAACACCCCATGCCTACTATATTATTGAACTTGTAACACTATATCACCAGTTATTGCTTTTTATTGAATTGCCCTTTAGATTTATGTAATGAATTTGACCTAACTAGTTGGCAATATGAATGTGATCCAGGTTATGTAGTGTGTAGTTTTTCCACTTGTTGACTGGAGTGATTAGTTTATTGAGTTAGGGTAGAACAGCATTTTCATTCACCTTCATTGTTTTTATTGACCATTGAGGAGCAGGGGGGGTTTACTTGATTACCCATTTAATTAGGCTTCATCATTTTTATTGACCATTAAGGGGCAGAGGTGGTTTAATTGATTGCCCAAATACATAATATCTAGCAGATGTTCTGGATAATGGTTTGGATGGTGAATATGAGATTACTTTTCTATGTTGTAATATGGGCATGGAGAAGTTGTGCCACATGTTTATCTTGTTTGAAATTCATATGATTTATTTGGAAGTTACATAACTTATGAGTTTGTACTGCACGATGTCTTAATCTGTCAATGTATTGCACTGGTTTTCTTTGACAAATTGGGCAGTTAAGCCCCTGAGATTTGTTTTACACAGCCTGCAGGGTTCATGATGCTAATTTGATGAGCTTATCTGAAAGGGTTCTTTCAATTTGTGGCTTTTGGTTACTTATACTTAAGTTGGACTTGCACAAGATCATATCAAACAATTGAATGAACCCTCAAACTGATATTTCTGATCTCATGATTTGTGCAGGTTCTATCTGCTGTGAATTGTTGGCTCAAATGCATGCTACTAGACCCTTATAATCAAACAGACCATCCTGAGTGCAAATCACGACCTGACAGTGGACTTTCTGCAATTACAGAGTTGGATCCAGGTTATATAACAGGTTGGTTTTGTTAATTAAGTAATATTATTTATTTATGGTTGAGTTTTTATGTCACCATAGTCTTTTTTTGAAAGTTATCGGTTCTTCAGTAGCAATGCTTTGTGGTCTTCTAATGCATCAACCCTGAAAAAATGGTTTTATTTGAAGAAATTATTTCCACTATGAAAGTGCGTTCTTATGTTTATATGTGATCCATAGTGAGCTGAGGCCCTTGCAAGTGATCTCTCTCTCTCTCTCTCAACTATTTGCCCTTGCAATATCATGAAAAAATAATTTATTTTTTGGTTCTTTACAATATAATGCGAGCTAGGTGCTTGATTCGTCCGGGCAAACTTGATGCTGGCAGCTGTGAAGTTATGTTGTCTGTTATCTTACTAACCAATTTGTTAGTATTAAATATAACATCATTTGTGTTTTTGATGCTTATATGTAGAAAATTTGGACGAAAATATATTGAGTATTGTTAGTATTAAATATAACATTTATTTTTGATAGATACTTGCTAGTCTATTGGCTTTGGAATTCATACATTTTGATAACTTTTCCAGGTCCTCTTTCTTCTGTCTGGAAGGACTGGGTCCGATGGTGCATTGAGTTTGGAATTGAGGCAAATGCAATCATGGCGGTTCCTTATGACTGGAGACTATCGGCATCAATGCTTGAGGAGCGAGACCTTTACTTTCATAAGCTAAAGTATGTCTATCTTGTATGGAGTTTGCTTATAATATTTGTATTAATCTTCACCAAGCACAAGATTGGCACATCAATTTATGACTTTTATTTACTTTCATTATCAATATTGACAAAAGAATTTGTTTTCCTTGTCAAATATGCTGGTATCATACTGGCCATTCTACTGTCAAAACTAAGCCCAAGATGCTGATCTTATAGGCTTTTGGAGTTGCATATTCTTTTGGTTAAGTGATAAAGCATTCATTGAATATGATAAATGGACATTACATCTATGCCAGCATTTTAAGGAAAAGGCCTTACCTTATCTGAATTATATTTGTCCCATCTTTGAAAGGTTTAAAACTTCATAAGAGTCAACTCTACCCTCACTAGAGTTGACCCAACAAGTTTTATAGAACACCATAGTCGTACAATTTCTCTTAATTTTTAAAGAGACTCCACCGAGTCAACTTGATAAGTCCCTGCTCTAGGCCAGGCCAGATCCCAAGCTGAGTATGAGCTTAAAACCATTGGTCTTAGTTCAGTATTTTGCCTTTTTGCACTATAGCAAGTGATGATTGTAGCCTTATGTCCCAGAATGAAATAAATCAAAAAGTTTGAGGATCTAGATCTCTAGGAGAGAAGGCTTGTTGACAGAAGGCACTTTGAGATAATAAAACAAAAGAGGAGAGAAGGCATGTTGAGAGCAAGAGAAGGAGACGACAAGGAGAGAGGGAAAGGTGACCACATTGGGGGCCAAAAGATTGGCCTAGGGTTTGTTTTTTATATAATATACAGTTAAGAATTTACAAAGAAGAACTTTGCCCCACAAAAATTACGAAAGGACTAATCAGTTCTAATATATGACAACACATTACTAGAGAAAGAGAAAAATCCGCCATTTGCCCTTATATAGAGTAAGTGCGCACTGCCCCTCAAGTTGGTGCATGAGTGTCATGCATGCCCAACTTGCTTATAATGGCATGAAGGCGGTCTCGACCCATCGGCTTGGTAAAAACATTGGCTACTTGCCTACTTGATCTTCAGTCCTGATTTGTGGAATGGATATAACTTTGGCTGCCACTTTTCCCTGGTAAAATGATAATCAGCAGCCATGTGTTTTGTCCTTTCACGGAAGAAGGGATTAGTGGCAAGGGAGATCACAATTTGGTTGTCAATTGCATGTGTATGGGCAATGCGATGTGCACTTCGATATCACTTAGGAGGCGCTTGTAGCCATACTAGTTTACGTACAGTTGACACCATGGCTCGATGTTCTGCTTCTGCACTGCACTGTGCTGGTAAACTCATGTTTTTGCTTCTCCAAGTAACCATGGTGCAATATCTAGTAGTCTATTGGCGATCAACTGGACCACTGGCCCACGCACTATCTGTATAGAATAAATCATGAATTACGTTTGAATAGAAGCCTCTTACCAGGAGTACCATTGAAATTTCTCAAACAATGTGTGATTTCCTCTAAATGTGAAGTGGCATCTGCATAAACTGGTTGACTCTGTTTATTGCATGGGTGATACCAGGACGTGTAATAGTTAGATAAATGAGGTGGCCAACCAGCATCTGGTACATCCAAACTTACCAAGGGCCTTGCAGCAATCTTGATATTAGCGTCAAGTGGACAGTGAAGAGGTTTAACAACTATTTTGCCAGTTTCATGTAAGCCATCAACGGTATACTTTTGCGACGAAATAACTATTCCTTGCTTGGAGGTTGCAACTTTTTTTTTTTTGAGAATTGGTTAACTAAAAGAGGTTGCGACTTCTATACCCAAAAAGTACTAAAGGGGCACCAAGTCCTTGGATCTAGTTGTTGGTGAGTATGTCTTGAGAAAGGATATGCTGTCAACATCATCCCCTAGTACCACAATTGCATCAACATAGAAAAGAAGTCTAGCACCTTGTGGTCTCCTTTTCACAAAGTGTGAATAATCAGAATTGGTCTTGTGGAGTCCCATGGCAGCCATGACCTTACTGAATCTGTCAAGCTACACTTGCGGTGAAACTATTTAAGGCCACAAAGAGCCTTTCTTAGCCTAAGGACCATCTGGGAGGTCTCGGGAGAGCCTGGCAATGGCGCACTTGTCTTATATACTTCCTCTTCTAATTCTCTAGGAAGGAAAGTGTTTTTGACATCCAGTTGGAAGAGACCGCCCTCTGTGGGCAGCAAAAGATTGCAAAACGACACGAATGGTTTTCCATCTTGGCAACTGTTACAAAAGTCTCTTGCTAGTCAATACCACACTTCTAGCTGAAGGTTTTGGCATTTGGCTACTAGTTGATCCTTGTACCATTCAATGCTTCCATTTGGCTTAAAATTAAGCTAGAAAACCCATCAACTCTCTATCACTGTCTTTTTAGGAGAGAGATCTACTATATCCCAGGTATCATTTATTGCATAAGCTTGACGTTCTTCTCATAATTGTTTCTTTATTGTATTTCTGCCAACAATGTAGCTGTTTATACAAAATTTGCAGTCCACCATAGTCTTGTCATTTTGAACGGGTCGTGATCCATATTTCTAGCCCATATCAACTTTTTTATTTGAACTAATAGAAGACATTGTTAACTTCTCAATAAAGAACCATCTCGACCTGAAAAATATACGAAACCATCAAAACCCAATCTTTAATTCATATACTTTAAGTCTAGGATGCAACAAATTAAATTAAAGTATTGAAAGCAGCCCAAGCTAATAAATTCAGAGTAATTTACAAAATAAAAACTAGATAAATTCATAAAAAAACAATTACCCAAATTTTGAATATGAGTCACTAAACACCAACCAATTTGACTGAATGGCAATAAGAAATATTTGTTAGTTTAGAAATCTAAAGTATTGATGCAGTAATTCAAGTTACTATAAGCTACAAATATCAAGTATTTAGTTTAGGATAGAACAAATTAAACTCGAGTATTGAATGAAGTAACCGAACCCCAAAAAATATTTAAACAATTGCGGAATTTACTATAAAAAATACAAGTAAAAAATCCAATTAACCTAATATGCAAAAAAGACACTAATGCCGCATCAAATTTTAAAAAGAAATCACCCAAAAAATTGAAAATGGGCACAAAGTAGAAAAGAATCACTTTATGTGCCTTTCCAATCTTTGAACAATTTGACTAATAAAGCATAGAAAAAAGGGTGTTGTTTTTATAAGGTATCAACCTTAAACAAAGGAAGGCACATCTCTAAATCTTGCTAAAAGATGCAGTTTAGGTCCCGAAACACTTATGATGGTTTACGAATCTATTTAACCAGTGGTTTAAAAATTGTCGATTCAGAACAAATCGGTTGATTCGACCCGGGAATTGGTCATCCCGTGCCAATTATCGCTTATAACCGGAAATCGAGTGTGTTTAGAGGTGAATCGGCGATTTGTAGCGATAACTCGGCGAGTTGCTACAGTCACACGGGCGATTCAACCGGGAAGGGTAAGCTTTGGAATTTTTTAAAAGTTGGGGGCATATTTGTTGCCCGTACGTCACGGGGTTCATAACACGTCACTCGCAGGATCTCAACATGAGGTACACACGTCATACACCTGCTAACGCACGCACATTAACAAGCAGCCACCACAAACAATTTATACCAATCAAATCTTCTCTAAAACTTCAATGTGGGATAATTCCCATGAGGTTACATCGTTAGTAACCTTTTGGGCATCAAACCATCATTTTTTCCGTGGCATCCCAACAAACTGCTTCATACCACAAACCAAAGAAAAAGAAAGTTACAAGGGCCTGGGAACCTCCCCCCAAAGGAGCAATCAAATTGAATTTTGATGGTTGCTCCTTGGGAAACCCAGGACATGAAGGAGCAGGAGGGGTCTTCAGAGATCACCTTCACAATGTACTATTTACCTTCTCTGAATATCTCGTCATCCAAGATTCACAATATGTTGAATCAATGGCTCTCCTCAGAGGCATACAAAATTTTGACCGATCTTGGGGACAATTACTATTAGTGGAGGGAGACGCTAGAAACATTATCTCTTGGGCTTCTAGGATAGCTACCCCCCTTGGTATCGTGGGTCTATTTGTGATGAGATTCAACATCTTTGCAGGGATACGCCCGTCTTATGGACGCATATCTCGCGGACGTTGAACGGATTCACGGACCTGCTGGCCAAGGACGGAGCCAAGGCCCATGTTGAACATTAGACCATACCACAGTTGGATTCGGGTCGGCTACAGAACATGCTCACCTTTCTTGGCTTGGGATCTTTTGTGATCTACTCTCCTACTATCTTTGTACAGTTCCCTAATACTGTGTAAGGGATAATTTTATGACCCCATTTCTCTCTCTACTATCTTTTTACTTTTCCTGTATACTGTGTAAGGGGATTATTTTATAACCCTATTTTGTATCGGGTCGGATGACCTATTCTTTTTACCAGGGGTTCCGTGTACTTAAGGTACTCCTGGATTTTCCTTTACTATTTTGTATCTCTCTTTTATCGATACAAAAGTTAACAGTTATAAAAAAAAAAAAAAAAACTGTGTGCGTGCGAATTGCTCTCTCCCTCTCTCTGATATGTATAATGGTGTATATGTATAGAGTAAATTACATACTTTATAAATAGCTCTCTCTCTCTCTGATATGTATAATGGTGTATATGTATAGAGTAAATTACATACTTTATAAATAGCTCTCTCTCTCTTTCTCTCTCTCTCATATGTATAATATATAAAGTAAATTACTTACTTTATATATATAAAATAAATTACATACTATAAAGTACATTACATACTTTATAAATAGCTCTCTCTCTCATATATATAATGGTGTATAAATTAAATATTTTATAAATAGATCTCTCTCTTATACGATGACATCTATCAAATGAAATAGTCTTCTTTTTATATTTATTTATTTTTAAGATTTAATCCTTTTTAAGATTAATTATATATTTATTTCTTTTTTATGATATACAAATATAAAATACATATAATCTTTAATTACATATAATTACAAAAATAAAATTCTATATAATAATTTACAAAAATTAACATAATTATATGAAATTGTTGTTTTTTTATGTTAATAACTTAAATATAATTATGTTAAATTTATGGCAATATAATTATTTTTATATACACTAAATTATTTTTAAATTATATGGAACTGTTTTCATATATTTTTAAGACTCTATTAGGCTATTCTCTCACGGGATTATTTTATTATGTGATTAATAATTAATTAAGTAGTTAATTGAGATTAAAAATTAGTACTAGTTCATAGGATATTAAAAAACAAAAAATGATACTAATTCTAGTTTATTGAATATTAAAAAACATTAGTTTAGAGGATGTTTTAAGAGAGAAAAATAACACTAACTCATACCACTTTAGAATTTATTTCTACATTGATAACCAAATCTTTTCTTTTATTTATTTTAATTTATTTGCATTATAAATTATATGATTTACTATTTTTTCTTACAGTTGTCAATAATACATTTTTAAAATAGATGATATTATAAGATATTTTGGATTTGTTATTATTTGTATAATAAAATAACTATAAAATGTAAACCAACAATGTCAATTTCAGTGTATAATATTATAGTTAGTTAGGTTGTAATAATTTTGGATTATAATTAGTTAGGTTGTAATAATTTGGGGTTTTTTAGCAGAATAGGGTTTTCTGCCAATTCGAGATTTTGGTGGTCATTTTTTCATCGATTTAATCCATTCTTTATTGTAGTCCATGCATGATTTATATTTCTTCCATGATAATTCTATGATTTTTTGTTGTATGATGTAAATTTAATGGTTAACATAAATTCATACAGGGAAAAAGCATCTCAATATTCACATAGTGACAAAAAAAATGAAAGTTAATAATGTAGTATCCCCATTTATTATTGGATTCCTAAAAGACAATATTTATAATGAATTTTAGTAATTGTTTTGGATTTTTTTAAGGCTTAATCCCACCAGTTGGGCCGATTCCCGATCCAGATCGCCGATTCACTGATCTCGATGGGTTTTTGGGCTGCCCGATCTGGGGCACCGATCTGTTTTTTAATCCACTGATTTTAACACTTAGTTGAAAGATTTAAAGCTCTAAAAATGGTGTAGATCAAGCAGATCTATAATGCTAAATTTTTTTGAGAATGGATGGTGTAGATAATTAGTTACAAGATGCACTATTTTTATGACTTAAAATCCTATTTTTTTTCATAGACATTATTCTCAATGTTTAGATAATCAATTATAAGGCTTTTCAAAGTCAAAACAACATTTTTGGGTGGGTTTTTGAGGATTGACTTGCCCTTTATTTCTATAATATAAGGTTGACACCTTATATAAACTTTTTTGTTAAATCCAAAGATACTCAAATTTATTGACATTTTATTAAGAATGGGTGACCCAATCTTAATAAAATGTCAATAAAATCAAATGAAAGGTCCGAAACCCAATCTTGAATAGGGGCCAAATTTCCAAAGCTAAATTTTGAGGGAAAAATACAAAAACATAAACCAAAACAGAAAAAATCATACCGAAGATTCACAAATAGCACCAAACTTTAGGCCAAAAATGGGAAATTGAAGTTGGCTCGAAACGGTGACCTTTGGTTTCCAAAAGACTTCTTTCGCAACCAGTTCAAGTCTAATAAACTATGGGATTAATTACTTTTCGATTTCAAAAGAAATAAAAAAGTTTGGAATTTCTTTCAATCTTCGAAAGAAATATCAATTACTTACCATTTGGTCTTCTCTTTCTCTCTAAGAAACAACTTAAGCAGTTTTTGATGGGATAGAATGCCCCACAAAACCCTTTCCCCCCTTTCAGTGGGAAAAGTGAGACATTTTTGCCCTTGCGTGAAGGTTTGTTTTCCACCTCCTGGCTTCAGTGTTGAGGCACCCGCATAGGCAGCAAGGCGCAGGCGGGCACCCGAGCAGGTGCGCTTAACCTGGCTGAATTAGGTCCCCTCCTAGGTCAGTGTGCTTCGATGTAGTCGGTGATTCGCGAGAATTTTTTAAAATGGTTTTCCTACAATATTTGCTTTGGATGGGCCCTTTGTATTGGGTAATAATAGTTGTCTTGAATTTTCCTAAGTTGCCTGTGTTCAACTAAATACACCTTTCCTTAATTTGTATAAACTGCAAGATTTGGTATTGTTTATGTTGTGTATTTAGTATCCATTTGCTTGGATCATTTACTACTAGGCAGCAAAAACTTTGTTTTCCAGTTGTTGAATGCCTGTGCTGCATTTATTGGAAAAATTCGTTGGGTTCCCTATCTCCACTCTTTGATTAGAATGTTTGCTTAGTATTTCTCTGGTGTATAAGATTTAATTACAATGATGCTTTAGTTTTGTAGGAACTTTATTTTGAGTTATCATCCTGTGTTGCATTCAAAGTTTTTAAATGCAACAAATAAATGTTAAAGGATTTTCAAATGTGGATTGCATCTTTGCAGGTTAACTTTTGAGACTGCCCTCAAACTCCGTGGTGGTCCATCTTTGGTGTTTGCTCATTCGATGGGTAACAATGTCTTCCATTATTTTTTAGAGTGGCTGAAGTTGGAAATTGCACCCAAAATGTATAACAAATGGCTTGACGATCACATACATGCTTATTTTGCCGTTGGTATGCTAGCCAGCCTTCTATATGAAATCCCTTACCTTTGTCACCATAAATTAAGTAACTGCTACATTTTTCTGAACCTAATGACTTTCGGGATGTTTTTTAGGTGCTCCACTTCTTGGTGCACCAGAGTCTGTCAAAGCAGTACTTTCTGGAGTTACTTATGGCCTTCCAATTGCTGAGGTGATATACACACGCTCTTGATGCAGTTAATAGGTGTTCAAAACTTTATTATTTTGTTTTTTTTGTATGAGGGACTTCACTGCATTTTTGATATAGTTTAGCCATGTAGTCCTCATAAGATCATCAATAGCGGCTGTATTATATCTGCTATTCCTCTTAAGATCGTCAACATTGGCTGTATTATATCTCCTCAAAATCGTGCGTCTTGTTAAGACTGGTCAGTGATTGACTGCCTGAATGTTGCACACTAGCCACCTTGATTTGGACTGCCTACACTGTTGGGAAGTCTTGAATCCAAAGTAACCTTACATGGAAGTTACTAGGTTTCGTATTTTGTACGGACTTGATTTCCTGTCTTGTAGGTCATGGTTGCCTATTTTGTGGGTAGGGGTCATGGGAATCCTTATATTAGAGAGTCAATATCTTCCTAGTAACAAACTTACCGAAAGGATATGAAGCTAATGGGATTGTGTTTTTATTTTGATAGAGAAGATAAAGAGGACCTACAAGTGATTAATTTTGGGGGTTTTCTTTCTTTATCTATGAATTGGTGTTGTGTAGAGAAGATTAAGGGTGTAGAGAAGATTAAGTGTGTAGAGACTCCTTAGGGTAATGAGTAGGGAAACATTGGGAGATGAGAGACAAAGTGTTGAGAGAGGCTAATTGAGAGATTGAGTTGGTGTTTCTGATTCTCTCAAGTAAGAGCAATCTTGTACCCCTTTATCGTTGCATGGTGAAAACAATTTATCATCTTCATCAGTGGATGTAATCACATCTATGATGAACCACGTAAATTCTTTGTGTTCTTTCTTTCTTGCTTGCTTTGCAATTTTTTCTTGTGCTTATTGCTTGCTTGTGACTGTTTTATCTTTCTCTCTCTTTGCAAAAATCGACTCATCAGGTTTTAGAGCTTTTATGTGTAACATACCCAGCCTTTGCTTTTTTTTTTGGGTAGTTCAGTGAGGATACAGGCCCGTACCCGTTTTTGAAATTGTTAGTGGTTTTGGAAGGTATTAGGGGAGAATAGAAGCGTATGATCTTATTTGGGGTTCATGTGGTGCTACGACCACGACTCCAGCCCCATTCTCAACATACCTAGCCTTGAAGTAGTTGAAGGGTGATGAATCCTCACAGTAGGGGGATCATGTTTCTAAGCCCGTAGCTTGTTTATACTTACTGTCACTGTTGGATGTCCCATATTACAATTGTGGTTATCCAACCTGACTTCATGTTAGGGTTATAAATTTCCAGAGAAAACGGAGGTGGCCAGTTTGTAAACTGTTGAAACTTTCTTTAAATCGAAAAGAAAGAACTATCATAGAAAGATTCTTTCATTTGTAATATCTTCTTATGTTAACTCAAGCAATAGACTTGTTGTTTTTCTGAAGTATTCCTGGTTTAAATTTTCTGTTTTAATTTTTTTTGGTTCCTATACGTATTTCTTCTTATTCAAACTTTATTAACATTTTCATCGAGTTAGATGAGGTTAAATTAACCGGAAATCAGAATTTTGGACTTGTAATCTTTTGACTTTGACCTTCGGTCAAGTTCTAGAAATAGTATTATTATATTCTTTGAGAAATATGTATTTCTATCTTCAGAACCATGGCTTATTTCCTTTTTTTCTGAAAACTATTTGTGGAGTGGTTGAATAGATTGCTATTCTCTGGTTCTAAAACATTTGTTGTACGTATTCTTATCGTCTATTACTCAAGGAAATTGGTAACGGGAAACAGCATCGTGCCCCTACGATAGGCAAGTCTAATTTGTGATAAAATTGTTCATGGCTGCCAGTTTGTTTAGTAGCTCTGGTTAGTGGTGTTTTCTTTTCTTGTATAATTTGCTACTCTCTGGTCCTGATCCATTTGTTGCCACATATTCTTATCGTCTATTACTTGAGGAAAGGGTAATAGGAAAAAGTATGGTGCTCTGATGAGAGGCAAGTCTAATTTGTGATAAATTCTTTTCTGGATGGCAGTATATTTAGTAATTTTGGTTAGTGGTGCTTTATTTTCTTGCTTATTTTGCTACTTTCTGGTTGTATCCATTTGTTGAACATATTCTTATCAGCTATTGCTTGAGGAAATAGGTAATAGGAAACAGTATGTTGCAGCAGGCAAGTCTAATTTGTAACAAAATTATTTGTGGGTGTCACTATATTTAGTAGTTTTGGTTTTTGGTGTTTTCTTGTATTCATTGTTAAGTTATTTCCCTTTTCTCAAGTACCTCACATTTTGTACCGCATATTTTTTGTTATTTTATTCTGTGTTTGTTGGTTTTTATTTCCTAGTTATATTTATATCCTGTTGTACTTGTTTCAAGTCATTTATTCTAACATATTTTTGTTATTTTCTTTTCAAGTTAACAGGGAACAGCTCGTTTGATGTACAATTCGTTTGGTTCGTCTTTGTGGTTACTGCCATTCTCAGAACATTGTAGGGCAGATAATTCGCACTGGAGACACTTATTTGATGGGAAAGTAAGAGGAAATAACACAAGCCATTGTGCTGATGTGGAATTTCAGCTGAATTTTTCTGGATGGCCAGCAGACATTATCAATATTGAAGTTCCTTCTAAGATGGGTGCGCTTGTATTTCTTATTCTATCTCCGTAGCCATGCAGTTATTATTTTGAGTGCTCCATATATGAAATTTTTGTGGTGTTGATCATGGCAGGCAACAGTAGTGCCTATCCATCTTTTGCAGAAGAAGCAAATGCTGTAACATCAGAAATGGAATGTGGAATGCCTGTTCAGTTATCTTTTTCAGCTAGAGAGTTGTCAGATGGAACCTTTTTCAAAGCAATAGAGGACTATGACCCGGATAGCGAGAGGCTTCTGTACCAACTCCAGAAGTGAGTGTCCCTATGTTTTTTAGATTAGTCACACCACTTCTTTTTTAAATGAGTGGAATTTGTATTTGGTAATCTTGGCGATCCTCACAGCAAGGCAGCATATCAATTTTTAAGGCATTAGTCACATTGATTAGGTTTCTATTTTAAGAGATAAAATAACTGAGTTATTTTACTTTTTTCCTAAGTTACAAATTTAAAAATCGGTAAATATGCCTCAAATTGGACTTAGTTGATGAGATCGTTTCAGCTAAACAAGCAAGGCAAACTTTTTTCATCTGAAGTTGGAGCAATTTGAATTGCATGTGATGGTGTTTCATTTTCCGGGAAGAGGCTGAGACAAAGTGAACTTGAAAACACTTGTCTATGATTTAGTGTATGAATTGTCTTTTTATTACTATAGATATTTGTTCGTGGTGCTTCCTTTTTTTGAACCTTTTTATGTATTTACTTAATCTCTGTTATAGCCGCATACATAATATGTTATGTACTTAACAGTTGTGCATTCTAGAATATGCAACAGTTTTGAGGAAAAATAAAATTGTTTTGATGAGTTTGAGACAGATATGGTTATTTATGTGAGGAATAAAAAAAATGACATAAAGCAGGCAGAGTCAAATGCTTTCTTGTTCTCATTTGCTTCCTTTTTTTTTTTTATTAACAGTTGGAATGGAGGGCGGGACTCTTATTCTTATTTGCTCTTTGAGCATTTTTTCTTACACATCCTTGATTCAAGTATCTTTAGAAGCTTGATGTTTTGGGAATCTGAGAATTCTTATTGAAACGATTTTGGGTCTTTATGGTTTAACTTTCAGGTTGTATCATGATGATCCGGTGCTTAATCCTTTAACACCTTGGGATAGACCACCATTAAAGAACATTTTCTGTATATATGGTGTAGACATGAAAACTGAGGTATTGTGCATATTCCAAATTCTATGTTTTATCATATTCTAATTACCTCTTAGTCTTAGGCTATATACATGGAATTGGGATACATCCACTTTCTTTTTTCTTATCAGATATCTTGTTGTTCATGCCGT
Source organism: Amborella trichopoda (assembly GCF_054954075.1). Lineage (NCBI taxonomy): Eukaryota > Viridiplantae > Streptophyta > Magnoliopsida > Amborellales > Amborellaceae > Amborella > Amborella trichopoda. The sequence continues at coordinate 5,028,521 of NC_142342.1, read as the reverse complement.
TATGTAATTTTGGATTAGTGCTTTCATGGTTTAGGGGGAAACTTATTCCTTCCGTAGAAATAGTAAAGTTCATATGGCAGTCAAATCTGCAGTAAAATGTTCGAGAGCCCTAATAAAATGCTGATAACCGGAAGAGCACTCAAAAGTTGATATTTAACCTACATTCACCATCAATGGTTTGAGTTTGAGCAGTTATAATGTCTAGCTTTTAGACAACAGTTCAAAATCCAACCAAAATAGAACTGAAATGTGGATGAATCTATGAAAAATAAAGGTATTGGTAAATTCTTGTCTGAATGTCAGACAGAGTCTTGATCTGAAAATGGTAGAAATACTCTGGCCCAATGAAAGCAAAGCAGATGAGTGAAGATGGTACTGCAGGTGAAGGCAAGTAGTTGCTTGAAATATAAACTCCGGCTGGGTTGGCACAGAACCATGTCAAGTGGAGTAGATGAAGAGTTTTATTGATGACTATGGGAGTTCCAGTGTTCGATTTGCTGGTGGGGTGGCAATGTATGACTCTATATGGTCATCCTCTCATCAAGTACATTCTGAGAATATACAGGTCTATTAGTTTTTGAGCATGCTTCTGATTATCACCATTTTATTAGGAGTTATTTTTAACATCATTTTATTCTGTGTCTGGAGTTGCTTATGTATAATTTTGAACTTGTTTCTTCTACCATACATTTGAAGTAATTTTATCAAATATGACTGTAGGATAAATTTTGGGATATCAATTGATACATCAAATTTATTGTCCTTTCCTAAGTCATATTGTGTTTAAAAGGTCATAGTCATAAGAAAAGTGGAGCAAATATTCAGGTTGTGGTCATTGCATATCATACTTAGACTGAGGTATCTGAGGTAACGGTTTAATTTTGGCGTTAACCACATTTTGATGGTGGAATCTATTGTGGTTCATTAGTATTGGAGCCCCCAAAATGAAATGGCTTTATGTGTACTTTGGTCATTGATGAAATATTTGGCTTCCCCACCCCCTTTCTTTCTATACCATAATGTAGTTTGTTTTGTTGGTAATGGGGTTATTTAATGCTTGCGTATGGCATTATTCTAAGTTTTCTAATCAATGAATTTTTCTTAGTGAGAGATGTATTTTGGTTGTTCATGCTTTATTCATGTTATGGATTATATCAGATCACTTTAAATTTTTCTTTCCAGTTTACTATTTGTGCTGAATATGATGGTGATTGTGAATCAATAGAATATGCTTGGTAATGTAGGTTGGGTACCATTTTGCTCCAAGTGGGAAGCCATATCCTGATAACTGGATCGTAACTGATGTTATATATGAATTTGAACAAGCACTAAACTCAAGGCAAGTAGCCTTAAAGTTCTGTTGGTAATAGCTTTATCATTTGAATTTTTTCTGAGATGCATTATTCAATGTCATTCCAATCTTATAATACAGGTATTTTGTATTATTTCTCATGACCATGCTTTTCTTCTTGTACAGGATTGGTTGCTTTCTTGATTTATTTATTTGTTTCTTCAACGTAACCAGAAACACTCTGTGGATTTGGGTTTCTCTGGACAACATAAGAAATGCACTTTTTATAAATTCAAGAAATAAATTATGGCTCCTCTAGCCTTTATGTTGTGTTTTTTTTTTTGTTTTTTGTTTTTGTCAGTTGCATTCTATTAGTTGGAGATAAGGTTTAGATGTTTAGAATTGTTAGAATGGTGTTAAGCCTTTTTCAACTACGTAGGGTTAGCTCTCACCTCAACCCTAGTTCCTCAATGGGAGATAAGAAAGTGGCGGGCTTATAAAACACCTTTTCCCCCATCTGCAGATTGTCCTTACCTTCTATTGTCATTCTTCTGATATGTTGTGCTAAATATTTCCTTTCCTTTCTTTAAGTTCTATGAAATCTCTGTTCTATGAAATCTCTCTCAGTTGTCTTTCTACTAATTTTCTATCTCTCTATCTTACTCTTTGTCTTTGTTTCTCTCTTTTCCATCTCTTTATTTTTTGGGAAAATTTCGTATAGAACCCTAATTCCTCGTATTATTTCATGGTAGACCTTCCTTCCGTTTTTCTTTCAAGCGGCATAAGAAAACCCTTAAAGATTTCACCATGCCCCCTCATCTCTTAACTTCCTCTTTTATTGACTTTTGATCATAAAAATTAGCTTCAACAAATCTTTTTATACCATTTCAACCCAAAATTTTTTTTGATGGGTGGAAAGAGAAAAAGAGGGTTAAAAACGTTTTTGGGATGAAATGGTATAAAAAGATTTGTTGGGGCTAATATTTATGGTCAAAAGTCAATAAAAGAGGGAGATAAGACATGAGGGGTACGGTGAAATCCTTAGGGATTTCCTTATGCCGCTTGAAAAAAAAAGGAAAGAGGGTCTACCATGAAATAATATGAGGAATTAGAGTTTTATACGAAAATTTCCCTTATTTTTTTTTAAATTCTTCAAAATTGCTATCTTTTTCAAAGACTGATTTATTTACTTGATATTGAAGATCTAAGCATTATTGACTTCGAACTGGTATGTTAATAAATCAGCTATATTTCATTTACCATGACTGGAAGGCACTTTGTTTTTCTTTTTAGTGGCTCTGTGCTGCACATCTTTGTAGTCAAAGCCTAAAGAGTGATCCTTGCTTGGATGGCCTTAAACACTCACTTGGGCATGGAGGAAGAACTAGGCACATTTGACAAACATATTTACACTTGTTCTATGATTCACTTCTATACATGCCAAATAGGAATTTCTGAATTTCAGGATATAGATTTATATGTTGGTGCCTCTCTTTTTTGATTGGAGTGTTTTCATTTCTCTGTCTCAGTACAATCTTACTGGCAAAATGCTCTGAATATATTAAATCTTTGCATTTGAAAATTTTCAGTGTAAATGTTGCGCAAGACATACTTGGGTGATTTTCACTACTTGTTTGAAGAATGTGGACTACGAATTGAGTCTAATATATTTTTTTCTTCAGATCTGGGAATTCAGTTAATGGGAATCATGGACACACAAGTGGGGACGAGACGGTATGCTGAAGATACTGAATTAGGTTGAGGATCATAAACTCATATCCATGTCTTAGTTGTGGTACTTAGTGCCGGAGTAGCTCGCATGTTGTAAACTTTTTCTGAACCAATGTTGATTTGTAGCATTACTGTCATGGTCCTTTATCCTTAGCTCTTGGAAACACGCTATTTTCAGAGTGATATGGTAAATTCCTGTGCAGGTGCCATACCATTCTCTCTCATGGTGTAAGACTTGGCTGGGGAATCGAGTGAATGTTACAAGGAGTCCTCAGGTATCTTTAATTGCTCCATGAATCGATCATTCAGTGGCTTTGATATTGAATTTCCTATCATTCCATTTTGTGGAATATGATTAGCATCTGGAGCATGAGTTCATTATCATCATCGTCAAAGCTTTTTCCCAACTAATTGGGGTCGGCTACACGAATCCTAGTCCGTCATATTGCTCTATTAACGACCATACCCTCAGTGAGGTCATAAGTCTTCATATCTTTTTTCACTACTTCCAATCATATCCTTTTGGGCTCCATCCCTTACCCTTTTTTATCATTCCACTTGAACTAACTCGCACCTCCTAACATGTGCAGTATTGGGTTTGCGCCACACATGGCTAGCCCACATATGAGTTGTAATATGAATTTGTATTATTCAACCTTAAGTTCAATATGCAAAAATATGACACGAGAAATTCGAGAATTTTACTTGGATTCTGTAGATTTATATTCTATTTTTGCGAGTTGATAAATATCCAGTGCTTCATATAAACTTTCAATACAAATTGGGATATCAAAGTTGCATTTATTGATCATGTCCACACTATGCTGTCTAGATCAATCTGGATTTCCTTAGCTATGCTTTTGCATTGGTAAGTGGAGAAAATAAGCAGGAAAATGCTCAATCATAATTGAAAATACTCTATGGAACATGAGGAGTCCCTCCACGTATGTCCTAGCTGGACAGTAAAACCAATTTCAATCATGCTGTATGCAAGCCTGACAAAAAACCCTTAGCAGGCTCCTATGGTTTTCAAGATAGTAACAGGATAATATGTAGCTCTAGGTCTTATTTTCCTGATAACTAGTTTGCATGACTTTGAGAAAGCTCTCATCAAAATGATTTCTCTGATTGTTTTGACAAGACAGTTATGTAGCCTTATGGTAACACAAACATTGACCCTCTGATTATAACAAGGACAGAAGCAGAATACTTATGATCATGATAGAGACTATTATGTTGGGATAAGGCTCGGATGGTGATGATGCTAGGTGTTGTGCATGTAGTGAGCAATATTCATATTAAGTTTCAAAATATTTATACTTATTATTAATAGGTCTGTCTGAAGTATATCTTAGAGCCGAAGAGATCTATTATTATATCTTATATGTAACACACTTGAAGATTTTGAGCTTTAGGTTTGTAGCTTTGAAGTTTAAACTACTGTGAATTGTTTTATTTGGGTATGATTGGTATATTGTTTTGTAGCTTTGAAGTTTAAGCTACTGTGAATTGTTTAAGTTGGGTCTGATTGGTATTTTGTTGTCGGCTTGTCTTACAAAATTGGTTTTGTTTCTTTTTGAATTTATAAAATTTTAAAATGTTTGTATGTACCTTACTGTGAGTTTCCACCTAATCTTGATCCATTCGTCTTGCTGCTTCACCAGCTATTGAATTTCAGAATTTCTTTTTTTTTTTTTTTTTTTGAGAATTTTATATTTATTTATTAAAAAATTTAAGTTAGCATAAAAAAAGAAGTGAGTATTCATAATTCTCGAACTCTGCACTTTAGGTTGTCGGAAAATTTGGCGAAGATGCTACTTCTAAAATGAACTTTATTCTTCTTTCAGTTTGAAAATTTGCTTGCTTTTCATTAAGAATCTCATTGTCTTTCTCAATTTTTGGCTTGTAAATACAGTCAGAGCATGAGGGTCTTGATGTCCAAGTGCACCTAAATGTAGGGCATCATGGAAGAGACATAGTTCCTAACATGACAAGGGCACAGCGTGTGAAATATATAACTTATTATGAAGATGGTGAAAGCATTCCAGGAAGAAGGACTGCTGTTTGGGAGCTTGATAAAGGTAAACATATCCAAATGGCAGTACGTTGGTAATCACATTAGTACATTCTAATCTTTGTTTCTTAAGTTTAGGTTTGTTTGTCAACAGCGTCATTTTCCACCTCTTAACACCATTATTTCAGCACTCTGTCTCCATTGCAAAAGGTACAATAGAGTAATTTGCTTTTCTGTTGTAATACAAGGGCTAAGAGCGGTGTTTGCAACACTTGCTCAGTTGCAAAAGACTATAGCTAATGGTGGTCCTTTTTACTGCGATTTTTTTTAAGGAAAGGAATGGTCTATTTATTACCATGCATCCTTAACTGTATTGGGTTATTGCCTGAAAGATGTCCCAAATACGTAGCAGTTTGGATTTATGGTTTATTCAACTCAAAGGCAAAGTCTTTCTTTCCCTTTGGATACCTGTAAATGCTTCTCTAGTTATCCTCTATGTTCACCCTTTTCTTACACTTATGAGTAATACAGTTTCCAAGTACTTTGTGTAATTATGATGCTGAGGTTTTATGTTATTATGATGAAGTTACTTTTGGCTTGGAAAAGTTGCATCACCCCAAGCTGGCATCTTCTTCTTACCAATGGCCTCTAACATGAGGTCTATGCCATGTGCTATACAAGGGGACAAAAAAATACGCGACTTCTTATCCATTAATAACCTAGCAGCCGACATATTAGCTGGATACATATTGGTCACAACTTGGACCACTTTATCCTCCCTATCTCCTCTATGCACAGGTCAACTAAATTAAGAATGAATTATGCATCATGGGACTTGTCTGAAGCATCAATAAACCTCAAGAACATTATCCCTAAGACAATTCATCTTCAAATTCATGATGCTTCTGTTCCTCTTATCACTCCAACCACCCGTCATGACTGTGCAACCGTATACACCCCACACATCCTTGTGGGTTTTCAAATAGTTATTGGCTCGCTCCACTTCTTTTCTAAGTATGCTCTTTAAGCTTATAAGCAAATAGCGCTTTCAACCCTGGCACAAACTGGCCCACTGCTTCCAACATAGCCTTGAAGCTACTCAAGTTAGCAGCATTAAAAGAAATGCCTGCTTGGAAGAACCACGTCCTCACATATTGGACAACCTTATCTTTATCTTCTTTTTTAAAATGTGTTTCTAAACTTGTTTGACCCTTTTCTCGTGGTAGTACCTCAGGATTAGGGCGGGGGAAGAAAGTATCCATAGGCCCTATTCTCTTTTTGCCTAGATCCAACCTTAGTATAAACGTCCTCTTCCTCTCATCGAACTCCAAAAATGTCTACACTTAGAATTTCATCATGCCTTTTTCTCACCCATTGTTTCTTGTTTTTCATCCCCTCCAAGTGTTCTATCTTCTCTCTTCTGACCTCAACAGGCACTAGAGTGCATGAGGCCACATCCTCTCTAATGCCGACTAAATGCTTCTTCAAGTTGTTGATGCCGGGAGTATATGATGTTTTACAAAACTTGCACTCTACCCTATTATTGTCAAGTGGATTTGAACAAGATCCATACTTCCAACCTAGATCACTTGGCCCACTTGATCCACTAGAAGTGATTATCACAGAGACACAATAATTGATTGAGTATCAATGTGAATCATGCACAATATTAAAGTATTAATTATTTAAAAAAAAACATAAGAAAAAACTTTGAGTTTTACATGAAGATATAAAACAAATGCAACTACACTAAAAGAAGAACTTTACAATAAGATGCACAAATATACATATAATCATATATAACATATTATGAAACAACTATGGAAAAAAAAGGAAATAATATGAAACAAAAATCACATAATATGAAACAATGAGTATATGATATCAATCATCATCGTCAAAGCCTTTTCCCATCCAATTGGGGTTGGCTACACGAGTCCTGGTTCGTCATTCTGTTTTATTAATAGTCATACTCTCAGTGTAAGTCTCCATATATTTTCTCACCACTTCCAACCATGTCCTTTTGGGCCTACCCCTTGTCCTTTTAGAGCCTTCCAAATGAACTAACTCCACCTCCTAACAGGTACTATACTGGGTCTGCGCCACACATGGCCAGCCATCCTAAGTCTACTCTCTCTCATCTTATCGCCTATCGGTATCACACCTAAATTTTATCGAATGTATTCATTTCGAATTCTATCCTTTTTTGTCTTACTACTCATCCATCTCAACATCCTCATCTCCATTACACTCATTTTATAGGTATGTTAATTTTTGACCGCCCAACATTCAGCCCCATAGTGGAAAGCTGGTCTCACAGTTGTCTATAGAACTTTCCTTTCAACTTCATTAGTATGCAGCGATCACATAAAATTTCGATTTCACATTTTCACTTCACCCCCTAGTTCGAATTCTATTTGCAGCATCTTCCCCAATCTCTCCATTTTTTTTGATTATCGACCAAAGATATCGAAAGTGCGCTCTTTTTGGTATTTCCTAGCCGTTAATCTTAGCTACTTCTTCGTTTCTACCCCTATTATTACTAAACTTGCATTCCATATATCTGTCTTAATTTGGCTAATTTTAAAATCTTTAGATTCTAGAGCATCCTTCGAAAGTTCTAACTTTGTATTGACGTCGTTTTCGATCTCATCAATCAAAACTGTCATCTGCGAATAACATGTACCACGGTACCTCATCTTGTAGGTACTTAGTTAAGTCGTTCATAACTAAGACCAAGAAGTATGGGCTCAATGCTGACCCCTGATGTAGGCCTATTGTCACTGAGAGCTCACTCGTCTCTCTACTAGTTGTTCGTACACTAGTTAGCTCTCACCAAGTCTATGTAGTGTCTGGAGACTCCTTTCTTTTCCAACACCCACCAAATCAAATCTCAAGGTATTCTAATATAAACTTTCTCTAAATCAATAAAGATCATGTGGAGGTCTTTTCCCTTTGCCCTAATTTCTCAATCAGTTGCTTAAATAGGAAAATAGCCTCGATTGTTGACCTCCCTAACGTAAAACCGAATTGGTTTTCTGATACACTTGTTTCATATACACTTGTTTCATGGGTATATGATATCAATCTGAAAAAAATAATCATATATAACTTCACATAAGAATTAAGATATAACACAATTATTAATTTACAAAAAACAAAGTATTAAAAAAATAGAATATCAAAACGTGACATACTTTACAAAAAAAAGAATCAACTATTTATAAAAGAATTCGATATAGGCCCAATTTCATCATCCAAATGAGGAAAAAATTCATTCATCACAAAATAATTCAATCTTTCAACTACAAACATGTAAATATATCATAAAAGGAAAAAAAAAGTAAACGAAAAAAATAAATGATTCACAACATAATACTTTATAGCAAAACAAATCAAAACTCTTATTCAAATATGATAATGCTTTAAAAATATCAAAATCAAAACGAAGTCAGCCCAATCCTTATCTATTGGATCACCAAAAGTCTTCAAAATCTACCACTAGAAAACACCTACGAACTATTGCCTCTGTTTTGGGAAGAAATAGAAAAAAATAAAATTTTTTGCGATCTTTCGATAAATCACATATTCGAGGTTTTTAAGGAGTTCTAATCTCTCTAGGGGTCACAGAATAGGTTGTGGGGGTTTAGGATACCCTCCAAGACTCCCCCTTTTTAGGGGGGAAAATTACCAAATTAACCTTGGCTAGGGCTATTCTTCTGCCCTCAGCATGTTGCGTCGAGGCGGCGCCTAGGCTGCCGCCTTGACTAAACCGCCTAGGCGGGTAAGGTGCCGAGTTTTCGAATATTGAATGGAAGAATAAAGACATGGGTGCATTCCCCATCAACAGATTGTATATACCCCAACTCTCTTGAGCCGGGGTATCCACCATGTGGCTCCTTCAAGAACATTATTGAGGGAGATTGAAAACCCATCCTCTTTATATCTACATTTGCCCAGTGAATTGGTGTTACAGGCAGCTTGTTTCCATTCTTGAATGAGATGATAAACTTGTAATGTATTCCTAGCTAGTTGTAATTCGCACATGCAGTCATAATTTTCACTTGCCTTCAGAAACTCATAAGCTAGAATATGATTGTTGCCATTGAAGATCTGGATGAATGTCCATATGGCTGCTCAAGATAGAAGCTAACATAGATAATTTCCTTTGATGTTGAGAAAGCAAGATTAAAACTGCATTTAACTTTAACAAATTACTTTTTATCGGTGACTAGTTCGTTCACTTGTGAAAAATTGTAAAATTGTACAATATGGACATGGACAGTTGATAATTTGGATGCTGGGGATGCATTTCTAATCATGGAAAATTTTGGGAGGTGCCAACCACGAGCTGGGTGAGTAAACCCCTCTTAACAAGCAATCCGCATTATTGTTGGCTGCATTTCCCATGCACAAAAATGATTTGACTTCTTTTGACACTATAAATCTAACTGAAAGTTGACATTTTTGAAAATTTTCTCAGCCTCTATCGTGGGAAACATAATAAGAGATGTTTCTTTGGTCTTCCATTCTATAAAAGCAAGTCCGAGTTTCATTTTTTTTTCTTTTATTTTAATATTCAAGTGGGAAGTTGACCATCTTGGTATGTTTGTTTGCAGTGAATCATAGGAACATAGTTCGCTCTCCTGTTCTTATGCGAGAACTATGGCTGGAAATGTGGCATGATACCCATCCTGATGCGAAATCGAAGTTTGTTACAAAGGGTAAGTTTATACATTGAACTTAGTTTAATTATTCTGTCATCAATTCATCATTGGGTAATGAAGTTAACATTTGTGTTTTTTGCGTCTGGGTTAATTAACATGGTAAGGAATGATGGAAGTTGACTTACCCAAAAAAAAAGAATGGTGGAAGTAGGAGATAATGGAAATGCTTGGAACAGGCTATTCCAACAGTTCCTTATTCTTATAGATTAAGGTTCTTTGCCTTCGTTTTTTTTAATTTTTTGTTTCAACAATTAACTTATTATGCCAAGCATTGTGGTTATCCACATATCACTTTATTACAAAAAGAATCAGCTAGAGTATAGGATATGGAGAATCAGAAGATGCACACGGAAAAAAGATATCTCCTCTTACAAAATGGACATGATGCCTACCTCTAAAGTCAGAACCCATTAGAACTACATCATTGCTGACTCAATCAGAAATACTCTAAAATCGTTGACAACCAATTCCAACTTCTCTAGACTTACTCATTTAAATGTCCATTAGAACCACCCAATCAACTTAAGTCCAATTGATTTCTATTCATTTAAGAATTGTATGAATGCAGCTAAACGAGGACCTTTGAGGCATGATGACTGTTACTGGGATTACGGAAAAGCACGGTGTGCTTGGCCTGACCATTGTGAATACAGGTCTCTCTCTCTCTCTCTCTCTCTCTCTCTCTCTTTTCTTGCCCAAAAATTTTAGACCTCACTGCATTTCTATGCTAATCTAGGTATCTCTTTGGGGATGTTCATCTTGGACAGAGCTGTAGGCTGAAGATTTCTCCTGATGATCTTCTTTCACACTATCTATAGACCTCTCAGTGAATTTCGTCACTTGTCAATTACCATAAGCTGGCATTTTGTAGCTACAACACAGGATAATTTCATTGCTTATCATGCCATAGATACCCTCTGAAACTCATAATTTATTTCAATGGTGCTAACTTTTCCGACTAATAATGTATTGTACATGTGATCATATGATCGGGATCATTCTGTAGGTTGATATTGACTTGAGATGATCAATTGTAAGGAGAAATTGCATCGTATGAACTTGCTTTTATTGCGCTAAATTTTATCTTGAATTCCCAGCTAGTTTTTTTTTATAAAATTGAAATTTTTTATCTTGACATACAAAAATTCAGAAATGACCTTCAGGTTGACTATAATTTCGTTTTGTGTATTTTGATCATTTATCATAAGGTTTTTGGATCTTTCAGTCAATGAGTTTATGAAAATTTGTTAAGAAACTGCAGATGTTTAGAATTGCCTTTTGTCTTGTATTAGAAATCAGGGTTGTAAACAGGTCAGATTGGGGTTAGTCAACCCCAACCCTGACCGGACTTTTAAGGCTCCATGGCAGACCCAGACTCTGGGTCTAGGTTGAAACAATATTATGTAATATATAATGTGCGTCTGTATGTGTGCGGTGAAATGCTGTCAAACACTTATAAATAAATTTCTATAGTAATTCACTTGCACTTTCAATTGTCCAATCTTGATTGAATGGTTGGGATTATGTTTTATTATTTTATGTTTTTTCTCCACATTAGATTTGGTTTACTTTTTCTATGCATTAGATTTGGTTTAAATTTACTATGTGAATTTTATTCATCTTCATGCACTTGAAAAAATATAGAAAAATAAATTGAAAAATGATCACAAATATAATGTAATTTTTGTCTATTTAGAAAAAAAACCTCGAACTTTTATAAATGTTGTCGACGTTCTTTTTTTTCCTTCAAATTTGAGCGTTTTGTGATAAAAAATAATGTTCACAGTAGTCATATTATTGTAATAATTATAGTATAATATTATGGTATTTAAGTACCATAAAACCTAAGATATATTTAACTGCCGTATGAAATGCCACAGAAAAAGGAAAAAAAACGAGAGATTCTGGTTGATAGAGAGAGCAGAGACGCGTTTGAAGCTTGCAGCATGTGCCTGCGAGCGAGAGGGGTCATCCTTGCTCCACTTCCACCATTAGAACCGCGAGTGAGTGGCAGGAGACCAATGACTCTCTCCGAGGGTTTCGTTGAGTTATAGAGCGAGAGAGTGACAGGAGAGGGATGAGCGGATGGCTGCGATTCTTATTTATTTGAATATGTTCTGAGATAAATATATTATTTAAATGAAAAAAAGCAAAATATAAAACCATTATGACCATGTGAAATCTCAGCTATTAGAGAGGCGGTTGTGCAACGTTCCACCAGTCAACGGAATACTTTACCTGAAGGTCCATTAGGGTCATCTTGCCAAGTGTTGTTCATCACAGTGCGTGAATCCTAATTAAAGATCATGATTTCGGTGGAGTTTTTTTAAGAAATCTGATAGAGAAATGTGTGTAATGTGATCCGGATGGATATACAATACACTACTTGATAGAAAGCCTACTTAAGACTTTATTTTGCTACAAGTAGGATCACGTGTGGTACACGTTGAATGAAAAAAGCGATCACATAAATAAGTACGTAAATATGTAATGAAAATATGTTTCAAGCATTTATGTAAATCATTTCGTAAATATACAATAGAATCACTGTCAAGGCTGAAAGCCTTCATTAAGAAAATATGTTTATTCATGAGAGTAGTCCAGCAAAGAAAGCAAACCAGACTTCTAGCTCTGTCATGATAGTCTTTCTGATCCTATATTTAATATATATTTGTATACATGCCCCCCCCCTAAATGAGCGACCTTGACCCGCAAGCACGGAAGCAATAAACAGTTACAGGGAGTCCGTCCACTAAGCTCTTAGTGAGAGTAGTAAGTAAGGCTGGCTCTAAGATCTAAGGAATAAAGAAGCACGGGGAAGCGATATATTAAGCAGCTTAATCCTACTTCTTATTCTAAAGTATGCAAGTAGAGCAAGGTAGAGGGGAGACTACTTGAATATATTGATATGCGTTAAGCGAGCGCTTAAAATTTCCAATGGAAACGTGTAAAATATATTCATAACATTACTCTATGATATTAATTATATTTACATAATTATTTTAATATTACTATCACATTATTAATGTTGATTTTAATATTATTATAAAAACAGTTAATGATAATAATTTAAATTATTATCGTAAATGTAAATTAATTATAATAAATTCATATAATTTTATTTTTATTATTTGAATATATTAATAATATTTAATTCTAATTTTAATAATTCTATATAATTTTCATAATTATAATTAGTGAAACGATACTATTATTGTCGTAATACATGAATTACTGCATTAATATTAATAAAATTGTAATAAAAATAAATACATATTGAAAAATTTATAATTAGAAACATATAATTATGATATTCATAAAAAAATCATATTTACTTTGTTATTATTTTATTAGTAATATGTTATAACAACTAAAGACATCATCAGTTTAAATAAGTTTATTATTATTTTTTTTAATTTTATAACTATATTTAATATCACCTGTAATTTTAAAGAATTTGAGTTTTTTGAAGTATGGTAATTTATATGTTTTGAAAGAAATATTAAAAAATAATACGCATTTGGCATTTTTTTTTGGTAGAAGATACTCTTTCTATGATATACTTTATTTATGTGAGATTAGACCCATGCTTTAAATGTGAATGGGCCTTCATTTATGTATGATTAGGCCTATGCTTTAAATGTGAATAGGCCTCCATAGATGTCCTATATAAAATGCTTTATTCCAATTACCATTTGACGTCAATTTTCAAACTTTATAGTTCAAGATCATCCCTAAAAAAACTGTAGAGTTCAATATCCTTTTGAACTTGAATGAGAGTTAATTGTAATATTTTTTAGTTAAAGGATTCAAAGGTTGCTATTGATTTTTACTTTAATTTGAAACATTGGAGGAGACTAATGGTAAATATAGTTAAATTGGGTAACAAACCAGTATTCTCTCTTATTCTCATTCCTATATACTTAAAAAAGAAAATATTCTATATCTGTTTTTTTTTTTTCTCATTCTCCCCTTTTCTGTATACTTATCCCCTCTAATTCTATTTGAGCAAATATTCCATTTTTGAGTAAATATTTCTATATCCCCTCTAATTCTATTTTATCTTTTTATTTAAGGATGTTGTTTCTATAAATATGCACCTCCAAATTTTATCATGTAATTTTGATATTAAAAATTCTTAAAAATAATTAAAAATCTATTTTTATATGTAATTATAAAAGTTTAAACTTCAAAAATGGCTATCATCAAGTAGATCTATAAATATTTAAAAATCTTAAAAATAGACGGTTGCAAAATGCACTATTTATGAGACACAAAATCTTTTTTGTTTCATATTCATACATCTCGAGGTCGAGATGATCAATTTGTGTCACAGTTTCACTATCTCTCAATCTGTCTGCAAATTGAGATGATCAATCTGTCTCACAGTTTCACTCTCTCTCATTCTGTCTCAAATTTGCAGGCGTTCTTTCTCTCTATTTGGGAATGAAGGGCATGATGATATAAACTATGGGCGAGATTAGTGTTTACAATCTCGTACTGGATTTGTTTGTTATTGATTTACATGTGGTTTCGGTCTTATTCCAAGCTCAATAGAATGAATCATAACAAATGATAAATTATAGTGGCAATCAATAGAATGAATCATAGCAAATGACAAATTATAGTGTCTATTAATCAGGTCACTCTGTTTGATACAACAATTTATCAGATCATTTCTTGCTATCCATTTAGTAGGATTTCTATTTATCATCATTTTTTCTTGGTTCGTTTGAGTATTTTATAAGAGTTTTGGGTTCATTTAGGTTCAACTTTAGAGATTCTCATAGAACTTAGAGGCTGCGAGCCTTCATTTAGGATCAACCTTAGAGATTCTCATAAGACTTAGAGGTTGAGAGCCTTTTAATTTTTGATGTATTGAACTTCATCCTGCTCTTTACTTTTTCTTTGGAATTCTAAGTCATGGCGCATGTGGATTTAACCCTTGGAATCCAATCACATCATTCTTATGTATTGCTTTTAAGTTTTGGTGAAGTTTATGTAAGTCACCCTCTTTATACCGTCAGGTTTTTTTCGTTTTCCATTTTTTTTTTTCAAATTTGTCTTCGATCCGATGTTAGAAACATCAAACCGCCTTAAAAATAAAAAAAAATGAGGTCTAAATGCAGTCCAATGCTTCTAAAAACAACGGACTGTCTTAAACCTTCAAAAAATACAGTCCAAACGGACTACATTAACCAGAAGAAATGAGCTCTAAATATGAAACATTGGACCGCCTATTAGAATTTTTATTGAAAAAGTTTATATAGAGCCGAGGACCTAGGCAATCAAATTTGAGCCCATCTCACTAGAAGTTGTTTTGATGCCCAAATATCCTCAAATTGATCATCTCGACATGCATGGACATGAGAAAATATGAATTTGAAGTTTTGAAAATAGTGTATTTTGTGGTACGGTGATCCTAGGACTTATGCAAAACTTTACTAGGGGAAAACAATTTATTTAGAGATAGATAGGAAAACAATTTATTTAGATAGAGATGGATTTTTTTGTGTGTGTGTAATAGATTTGAATGTTGCATCGATATTAATGGAGATCTCATCGCAACTAAAGTCCTAACCAATATGTATTTACTAATGAAACCAAGTGGTCTCTCTCACTACCACCAACAACCCCCCACCACCTCCCTACAAAAAAAAAAAAGTAAAAAATAAAAAAATTTAAATTTAAATAAAAATGAATGAGATTTATATAGAGACGAGGCTCTAAACACCTACAAATAGTGTTGAAAATGTGGTTTCAATATTGAAAATCTTTGTGATAGCCTTAAAATATATTTTCATCTTTAATTATAAAATTTAAAGATTAAAAAATAGAGTAGATCGAGCAGATCTATAAAAATTTGAAAATCTTGAAAATTGATGGTAAAAAGATGCATTATAAAATGCACTATTTCCAAAATTTGAAATCTATTTTTTTTCTCATGTCCATGCATATTGATGTCCCGATGATCAATTTGAAGATATTTGGGCATCAACACAATATCTTCTAATGAAGTTTTTGAAGTGGGCTCTAATTTGATTGTTTAAAGCTTCGGCTCTGTATACACTTTTCCATTAAAATAAAATAAATTCTAGTGCTACAATATTGTCTGTCTACTTGTTTTGTTTTTGTTCATGTTTTTCATGGGATTTACTCTTTATCACATATGCATAAACAAACACAAGAACTTATATAGAGTGTGTTCGGTGTCTTGTTAGATTTCATAAGAGAGAAAATTAGGTGTCTTGCTAGATTTATTATATACAATGATGTTGTTTCATCAAGTTGCTTAGTATAAAAGGAACAGTATATAAAGAGAACTTATTTTTATTAAAGGTACGGTTTGTATAGAGCCGAGGCTCTAAACAATCAAATTAGAGCCCACTTTCAAATAGTGCCGTGAAATGGAATTTCAATACTGAAAAGTTTTGACTAGCCTTAAAATATAGTGCAGATCGAATAGATCTATGAAAACTTGAATAACTTAAAAATTGATGGTTCAAAACTACGTTACAAGATATACTATTTCCAAAACTTGAAATCTTTTTTTTTTCTTCTCAAGTCCATCCATCTTGATATCCAAATGATCAATTTGAGGATATTTGAACATCAAAACAACCTCTTACCGTAAAATTTTTGAGGTAGGCTCTAATTTGATTGTTTAGAGCCAAAGCTCTATATAAACTTTTCTCTTTTATTAAAGGAGGCGATAATCCCTTTTGTTCACCAGATTTCAAATTGGGTGGTTGTAGGAGTGTTATTTACTAGACTTAAAGTTGAAAAAAGAAATTTATCGAAGTTTGTGGCACAACCTAAGCCATCCAATTTGACTTCCAATAGCAAGAATAAATATAATAGTCTCCTAGTATACAATCTTGACATAAAATCACTCATTTGTTGAGGATGTTTGGTGAGAAACTTTATCGGATTTTCAGCATGCTCAATGGTACACCACCACCCAATTTCAACTAAGATAGTAAGTGGTGAATGTGACTTTTTATACACTGATAGACATTCTTATTGTTCTTGATTGTTTTAGATTACTTTTTTAAGAACTTCCATGGCATTTCCTGTCTTCCTCTTGGGAAAATATTTTCATTGCTTAGAATTTTTATTTGGATGTAACAAAAATGGGTAGGAATTTGCCCTTCCAACAAAACATAAATCCCTGTAAATTCTCATTGATCTTTATTTATTTATTTAGTTGAATTTTAACTTGGGACTTGACATGGATATAACTCTAGATGTTTGTAGAATCTTGAATCTATGTTAGGTAGGCAGCCAACTTAAAATCGTGCCAAACTTTTCATGAATCCTGAATCTATACTTCTCTTGATAGAGAAAATGGTAGATCATGACTTGTGTAGGATGTAACTGATCCTAAATACTTGAAAAAAAAGTTTTGATGATAATAATGATGATGATAACGAGTTTTTTGCGCCTCTTTCTGTCTCAATATTAAACAAGTTTATTAAACTATACATAAAATATCAACAATTTGACACGTCATCATTTATCTGAAAACATTAGGGGTGAGGACGGTTGGGATCGGGGCTGGATTTGACCAAATACAGATTCGGATCTACTCAGATCTAGATCTGACTTCGAATAGTATACATTGGATTTGGGTACAAATTGGATTTTGGATCTAGATCTGTATCCTTATCCAAATAATGTACATCGGATCCAGATCCAAATAATATATCGGATTTGGATTTGGATCCAGATTATATATCATTTAAAAAAAATATATATAAAATAAGAATTTAGTATTTAAAAAATGGGATTGGATCTTGATCTCGATCTGGGTCAGGTCCAAATCGGATCCACTGACACCCAAAATTGATCCGCATTTTAATCCGGATCTGGTTTTTAGATCCTGATCTGAATTTTGAATCCAACTCGGATCTAAATAGGGTCCGGACTCCGGGATTCACATCTGGATCAGGTCATTTCTCACCGCTACAGTTACCATATCCACTATTCTAAGAACATTTACAATTTATTCATATTATGTCTTTTGCATTCTTTTCCTGTTTGCATTAGTTTAGGGATCCCCCCATGCTCCTTGTGTGTGTTAGCAGCACGTAAACAAGGGAAGTTTAACAAATCATAACTAAGACTTGAATTATTTAATCGGTGGTGGTCTAGACCTCAAGCCACATTTTGGGGCATAGGCCCTAGGTTTCTAGGGCCGGGCCGGGCTGGGCTGGGCTGGGCCAGTCCTGTCATGGCCCTTACCCAAGACCTGCCCGTCTTGGCCTGGCCCTCAGGCCACATTTTGTGGACTATAGTTCTTAAGGTTCGAGCCAAAACACCCCGCCCATTGCAAACCCTAGTTTTCGACATCAAAATTGTATTTAATAGTAGATTTTTTAAGCAAGGCTTTATTTATTTAATAAAGCCTGAGCCTCATATAACCCGTGTCATTTATGTTAAATAGTTCAATTTTGAGGTGCTCCCCAATAGTCTTGCTAGAGTTTTTGGTTCTCTACGTTTTTACACCTCTCTCTCTCTCTCATGTTTCCGGCGCCCCTCTTCAGCTGATGGAAAATGGCTTTTATTGATTCCTAGGACGGGTTTTATTGGAAATTTTTTATTCACCCTATTCTTCATTTGTGTATATTATCTTTGCGCTATCAATTCAGAAGGCAAAGGGATTTGGGTTCTAAGGATTCAAGGCTAACGCCTATATATGGGAAAGAGGCCTGTTTGTGTATACGTGAGATTAAAAGACTCAGTCTGAAGTGGTCAAGACGGCTTTTTCCACTGATTTTCATCACTTCTTGTTGATGCCAAATTCCAATAGCATTACACTATGCCAACCCAAATTGGAATTTGGTCCAAAACTAGCTGAAAATGTTCAAGTTCACTTTTTCAATGTTGAGCACATCAGGGAAGTGTTTGCATTGATAGAATCAATCAATACCTGAGACCAGTTGAAAAACTAATGGCTACTCATCAAAGTCTTGCTGATTTTGATGAAAAGAACCCACCATTTCCTAGGAGTTCTTTTTCAGATGGACCCTATAACGAGAACAATCAAGACTCTAACAATGCAATCATTCAATCTTTTTGAAAGCATGGAATATTGGTCGATGCTTCGAATCTCATAGAAATAATGACTAGTATTAGCCTGATCCTAGACTTCCATTCATGTATAAGCATAATCAGTGGTTTACGTTGAAAAGAGCAGTTAAAAACTCACTATCTCTACTCTAGATGACATGAGTGCTAGTGGTTGTCCCCCTGATGCTATTACATATAACACCATAATCAGAAGCATGTTCTCGAGAGGAAAGTTCAATCAAGCAATTGCTTTTTGGTTGAATCAATTGAGAAATGGATGCCCCCCACAAATTATAATTTCTATTATCTTGGTTGAATTATTATGGAAACATCGTGGTATGGAACAAGCGATGGAGGTCTCAGATGAAATGGAAGTCAAGGGTTGCTCGTTGATGTAGTTCTGTATAATTCTCTTATTAGTTCTCCTTGTGAAGCTGGTAAGTTTGAAGATGTTAAGATGGCCCTTTATGATCTCTTATTGAGGGGGTTAGAGCCCAAGGTGATAAACTTTCAACACTCTGCTCCATTGCATCCTTGGCAGATGGCCAGAGGATGAAGATCTTTTCTCTATTATGGACTGTACTTCAAATAACCGAATTATGATTACTTACAATATATTGATCAATAGCCTGTGCAAGTCTGGTCTACTGGATCGGGCAATTGATTTCTTGGCTCAGATGGTCTCTCAGGGATGCTCACTGGACATAATTACCAATAATACATTTTGTGGTTGCTATGTGCAAGTGGATGAAGCTTTGCTGTACTCCATATTTTAAAATGCAAGGATGTTTCTCCTGTTCAAGTTACATATAATATTGTGATTGATGGTTTGGCAAAGAAGGGTGATATGGGAAAAAGCTTAAGGTATTAGATGAGATGATTAGGGTGAGAATTGAATCTGATGAAATCGCTTATACTTCGCTTAATTGGTGGGCTTTGTAGGACTAATATGGTGGAAGGTTGTGAACATGTTAATGGAGATGGTAAGAAAAAGATTTAGGCCTCAAATCGGTACTTATAATACAATGATCGAGGGTTTGTGCATTGGGAACAAGGTGGATGTTTCTATAGATATACTAGATGTGATGGTTTCTACGAGGTGTAGGCCTAATGAAGCGACTTACGGTACATTGATTAGAGGTGTGGCTTCTGCTGGTAAGACAAGAGGCCATTGAGCTGCATATAAAGCTTATAGAGCGCAAGGTTCTTAGGAAAGATGTCTGAGAAGACTGAATATGTCGGTGCTGTCCTCTCAACAAAATTTTTATGGAGAAAGCTTTAAGTGGCCCCTTCATTTTCCGACCAATAGCTAGTCTGAATCTTCAGCTATGCTAGGTATTTAATTATACTTTTTTTAAAAAAAACTGTTTATGAGCAGCATCCTGTTTTTCCTTAGATTATTGTTGCAGTGTATTTATTATGAGAAGTGGAATGGCATGCTTAGATTGTGAGAATGCTAGATTTTAATATCTATGCATTTTGTCAAAAATATTTGGAAGCATTTCTAAGACCATGCCCTAGTGACTATGGCCTAGCTGATCCTATATTTTTTTAATAATGGACATAAGCTGGTGCTTTGAATGATTTATGCATTTATTCATTGAAAAGAATATGGGTGTGAAGTACACATATTTTTTATTCTTGCTCTTCGTGTGTGCGTGTGTGTGTGTGAGAGAGAGTATATAACAGGGCGTGGGGGAAATTATATGCAGCAGGGCAGGGGGCGCCATTTTTAATGTTTCGTTTATGATCGCTCTTGGAGAGTGACATGGAGGAATTTAGTACATTAATCTTCTTCCCTCTGTATTATCTTCTTAATTGTCAAAGAATGAACTCGTCAGAAGATGCTTCAACTTCTTAAATCGTGCAAAACATCCTAAATTCTGATATTCCGCAAAATGCTCAACCTTTCGCTTCGCTAAATAAATTTTATAGCTTCACTTCAATTGCCTGGAAAGTCCATATTTCCATGAGTCCCGCCCCCTCACATCTCTCATTTTCTTTCTGGTGTTCGTGTATCACATGGCTCTCACCTTTGTGTGTGTATATTCGCCCAAAATGTGTTCTTTCAGGTACATGGAGATAAAGAGGCCATATGGGGCAATCTAAGTTCACCTTGCTATGAGCTTGGGAATTCAGTTCCAAAGTACACCGGACACTCTGTGAATTGCATCTCAAGCAATTGTTACGTCAAAAATATTTTCTCTATTGATTAAATCATTGGTGAAGAAAATTATATCAAAAGATAGATAAAATTAATTACATGTAGTGGGCATGCTGTACACTTTATTGAGGCAGTTGCTCTCTGTTTCTAGTTCTTCAAGGTCTTCTCGTGGTTCATAGTATGCTCTCTGAAGTCTCTTCTATGCTCTAATGTCCAGAATCTTGATTCTCCAAGTTCTCTAGGATCTCAGGTTCAATTTCTAGAACTCAAATCTCCAAATTCCATCCTTTTTTTGAAGTGTTGTCGGAGTTGTATTACTATAATTCCAAAATTACAACTGTTGGATGAGAGCATGGACAAAAAAGTGGTGCTTGAGGCAGCACAATATAAAAGAAATGGTGCTAGCGAGAACACATTGTACAGCCGACGTAAATACATACAAAGAATGAAAAATGTGGACTCATGGACAAAATGACTGATTAGAGTCCACCAGAATCCTGGTCTATAGGTCCCTCCTTTGTTACTGATCCGCTCTAGAGTTGGCCTCCTGCTAAGTATGCCGAAAGGCGATGTATGCAAAAGAACGGAAATATGCTAAAAAATGTAATAGAGTCGTAATGGGCATGGGCAGGTGGAAGCACTAGAAAGCAATGACATTTTTTGAAGGGTGCAGTTTTGTAAGGAGCCTAGACTCTAAATAATCAAATTAGAGCCTATCTTCAAATAATGTCGATGTGATTTCAATATTGATTTCAAATTGGACTTCTATTCACACTTGGGCACTTTATTGTACATCCTTACCCTTTTCAGATTTATCTGCACAAGGCGTAAAGAAGTGGGTACTTTGCTTTGTTCAACTCCCACATTTAGCAAAGTCTCCCCATATTGGTTATTGGGTTATGCCGACTCCCACGTTTGGAGGGCTATCGCATGAGAGTTACAATAAGTATTATTTCTTATATATGGAGGTTACAATCATTATTAACCATTAGATATAATATTAGATTATTGGGGATTAATCGATCATTAGGTATTGAATATTGTGATACATTTTAATATATCTGATTTCACATCTAATAGTTAAAAATGGCTATGACCTCTTTATACTAAAAGTAGTATACAAAATATAAAAATATGCTATCCTTTTTAAGATATACATTTGAAAGTAACTTATAAATTTTCAAAAGGGAAAAGTTTATATAAGGTTCCAACCTTAAAATGTAGAATCACAGATACACCTCAAAAATCTATCGGAAATGTTGTTTTAATGTTAAAAAAACCCTCTAAGTGATCATCGAGATGCATGAATATAAAAAAAACAGTTTTTGAGTCCCGAAAATAGTGCATCTTGCAACACATTGTCTAGACCATCCATTTTCAAGATTTTCATATATTTATAGATCTACTTGATTTTAACCATTTTTGGAATTTAAAATTTGGTAATTAGGTATGAAAATAGATTTTAAGATAATACTGAGTATTTTTTACAACAAAGTTGCATATTATAATAAAATTTTAAGGTGTGCCTTAATTGGATCGTTTAAGGTTGCAACCTTATAGAAACCACACCCTTTTCAAAATAATTTATTAGTAATTTTCATGCTTTAAATTTCAAAAGCTTAGATATTGCAGAAATTGGTCGTGTGTGGTAAAAAAAAATACGCTATCTATTTACTCCTTTATGTAAAACCCTACCTAGAATTAATTTTAGGACCCCAAATTTTGGGAGTATAATCTTTTCAACGATTAGCCTCAATAAGAAAAAATTAAAAATTCCAATTGCACATTTTATACACTTGAAAATAATAATGTCGGGAAATTGAATAATAATCATCCAATTTTTAGATGGTGAGATTTAAGAGTTAGAAAACATATAATTCAAATTTTTTATTTGGGTGTGGTTTCTATAAGGTCGCAGCCTTAAACAATCCAATTAAGGCGCACCTTAAAATTTTATCATAACATGTAATTTTGTTGTAAAAAATCTTTAGTATTATTTTTAAATCTATTTTCATACCTAATTAGAAAATTTTAAATTAAAAAAATAGTTAAAATCAAGTAGATCTATAAATATATGAAAATCTTGAAAATGGACGGTCTAGATAATGTATTGCAAAATGCACTATTTTTCAGGACTTAAATTTTTTTTTTTTTTTCATATTCATACATCAAGATATCGAAATGATCAATTAAAAGGTTTTTTCAACATTAAAACAACATTTCCAATAGATTTTTGAGGCGCATATGTGATTCTACATTTAAGGTTGCAACCTTATATAAACTTTTACGACAGTTTTCAAAATTTCAGATTGAAAAAATCTTCCTAGTCAAGTGATCGAGGGAAATAGCAAACTATACGCGCCCCGTGTGAGTACGGCTCGTTACAATTTCAGCAAGGACGTTTTCGACATTTTATTGAAAGCGTGCGGTAATTATCGTCAATTTCGGAAAAGATTGGTGACCCCAAAAGCTCATCGTGCGCTTCTGCTCTCAGGATAAGCGGGCAGTTTTTCAAAAGAAAATCTCTCTCTTCTTTTTCATCATTTTCTCTCACTGTATTTTCTCATATTATCATGGCCGCATCGCTCCTGTTTCGCTCTTCTCTCTGTATAAACCCTAATCAGAGTTGCTTACATGGAGCACCTTTCAACCACTCTTCTTCTTTTTCTAAAGTGTCTATGAATCATTCAAAATTTGTGCTTCCGATTTCAAAGCGTTCAGAATTAGGGTTTTCGAGCTCTCAGCTGAGTGGCATTGGGATTTCATTCGGTGAAACCCTAAGAGGAGCCGTCTCCACCACCTACAGGCGGATGATTCAACCAGTTGCTCGTTAGTAACTCTCTTTCTTTGGAAAATTAGTCCTTTCTCATCTCTGAAAATGCATGGTTTTATTTTAAATTTTAATTCATACCAAGCATAGTTGGATAATTTGCAGGGTTTGATAATGGTAATTTTCTCTTTGATTTCTGTATGATGAATTGTGGTAGTTCCTATTTCCTGTAACTTTTATTCGTTTCTTTGATAATCATTAATTATTTTTTATAATAATACAAAAAATTTAAGCTCCATAAAAGCCCATCACCAATTTTTGATCATCAAACCCTTATATCTAGAGAGAGACTTTAAAATGGAGGAACGGATAATGTTTTGACAGAGTTAAAAGGAATTGTGAGAAATCTCAAACATTTATTTGAACTTGCCATTGTTAATTTCATTACTGTTTATTTCACAATAGTAATTTATCTGGCAATTTCCTTCACTCAAATTTATCTATTATTATCTTCAAAAGGGTATGGTTTCTATAAGGTTGCAACCTTAAACAATCCAATTAAGGGGCACCTTCAAATTTGACCATAACATATAATTTTGATGCAAAATATTCTTAGGATTATCAAAAAAATCTATTTTCATATCTAATTATAAAATTTTAAACTCCAAAAATGGTTAAAATCAAGTAGATCTAAAAACATATGACAATTTTGAAAAGGACGGTCTAGATAATGTGAGGTAATATGCACTATTTTTGGGACTCAAAATCCATTTTTCTTTCATAATCATACATCTCGATGTCAAGACCCTCAATTAGAGGGTTTTTCAACATTAAAAAAACCTTTTCCGATGGATTTTTGAAGTGCATCCGTAGTTCTACATTTTAAGGTTGCAACCTTACATAAACTTTTTCCTTTTCAAAAACACTTAAGTAGAACGAAAATGAGGAATTGGAAAACATGGAGAGGGGGTGAGGGAGCCAGAAGGTTCACTTGAGGTAGTTTGCACTGAGTTAAAAGAAGGGCGAGCAGAAGCTTCACTTCAGGTAGTTTGCACTGAGTTAAAGGAAGGGGGAGCAGAAGCTTCACTTCAGGTAGCTTGCCTAGCCTCCTGGTTACAAGAAGGGAAGCTCTCATAGGCTTTCAATGATTTTAAGCCGGACAAGGCATGCTATAGGCTTTCAATGAAGGCGCTTAGACATTAAGGATGCAATTTCAAGTGATTTGTAGTTGATATTTACTGAAAGAAGTCTGAAAAATAAAACATGACAAATCACAAAATTGTGGTGTTAGGCAAAATCTTTTAGGATCTAACTGTCTTCAAACTTGCAAACTCAGAAAAACTGGTAGTACTCAATAACTATTATTGTACTCGTTTCCTTATTTTTTTCCTGACGTCCTCTGTCATAATCAAACTTTTAGGAATATGTTTTATTGGCATCATGCTTGTGCTGAATTGTAGATTTCTGTTTTAATGGTTTTTTCTAGTTTTGTGGGTTTTCAAAAGAAGAAAAAGGTCATGAAGCAGTTCTATCTGAGATAGTTCTATTCTAAAACAAGTTAATGTTATTTTGTTCTTGGTGTTTCAGGGCGCGTCTGTCGCTTTACTGGTAAGAAGGCCAATAGGGCAAACAAAGTCTCCTTCTCCAACCACAAGACCAAGAAACTTCAATTTGTTAACCTTCAATACAAGAGAGTTTGGTGGGAGGCAGGTAAACGCTATCTCAAGCTTAGATTATCAACAAAAGCTTTAAAGACAATTGAAAAGAATGGTTTGGATGCTGTTGCCAAGAAGGCCGGGATCGATCTCAGAAAAGAGTAACAACTCTGCCCATCTATTAGCTCCCACTCTCTATGGATTGTAATCCACCATAAAAAAGTGAGAGAAAAGATTCAAATCATATTTTCTGGGTTTTGTTTTCCAATTGGTTTGAGCAATTTCTTGTTAGAAGACTGGTTCATGTATTTACTTCCCTGTTTTGGCAATGAATTTGTATTATTTTTTTCAGTTATTGATTTTTCTTTCTATACTTCTGTTTGTGGAGATTCTATCCAGTTTTAGAACAATGTTGTTGCGCCTACTGATCAGAGGTCGGTTTGACCCAGACCATAGAACTAAGTGGGTTTATGGGTTTGAGAAGCGGTCCGAACTGGGTCCTCTGCCTCTGAACCAGCTGGTTGTATAAGTGGTTCTCCTATCTTTCCTGCTCTGAAATGTTTGATTCAATTGATTCCTATTTTGATTTCTAGTTTCTTCAGTTTTTTCTTCTTTTTCCCATCCTTCTCTTTAAGGAAGATCTATATCACTTTGAACGGATGTTATTGATTTTCATCATATTTAAGGGCTTTTTAAGAGAAAATCCTTTTAAGATTTTTCTTTAAGAAATAAGAGCTCATGAGATTTTATTTTTGACGTTGGCCCTCCTACTTTTTATAGAGGTATAATAGACTGATTCTCTTTTAAAAACAAAATTTTAAAGCTTCTCATCTCTTACGTTTTTTGCCATGGTTTCTATTTGAAAAGGGATTGTCTGCGAAGAGATCATTTATCTTTTGTACTTGGAGGTCACGATCTTTCTTTATCTCATGTTCTCTTTCTAAAAATGTGAAAAGATGCAAAAATGAGGTTGGGGTTGAGAGAGAGTGGGAATAGACTCCGTTCTCTTTCTAAAAAATGTGAGAAGATGCAAAAATGAGGTTGGGGTTGAGAGAGAGTGGGAATAGACTCAAAAATGAGATTAGGCTTTTAGCGAGGAAATATGAGATGGGGGAAGGGGTTAAGTTTCTAAAGAGAATGTGATTGGAGGCAAAAGTGATTAGATTTCTAAAGAGAGATTATCATATGAGATAATATTTGGGTTGAGTTTTTAGAGAGAATGTGGTAGAAGAGATGAACATGATGTTGGGTGATTTGAAAGCGAATGTGAGAATATGGAATAGTGAGTCGGGTTTTAGAGAGAGAATGTGAGAGAAGAGCTTAAAAAATTAGGTTTTGAGCGAGGCAAAAAAGGTAGGAAAAAACATGGGAAAAAAATAGTACCAGATGAAAAAAACGAGACTAAGAATTTATTTTTAACAGGGGGAAAAAATAGTATATATGCCCCACTACAAAAAGGAGTGGAGCCAAGGTCAAAAAAGAGTTTCGATAAATCCAATATCGTAAAAAAAGAACCTAGTAAAGCGTTTTTAATTAAAAAAACCCTCTATTTAATGTGTGAAATTATAAGTTCTATACAAAATGAGTGGCTGTGATTGTTAGGAAAAGTTCTGATAAGAAGTCTTTAAAGGAGAATATATACGGCGAGGTGGGATTCAAATTCTGCTAGCCGTTTATAGAGAGGATAATAGCAAAGTTAGTCCACTAATTTGTAAATAGATATCAGAGCTATTGCATAACTTTAAGCAACTGGTACCCTAGAATTCTTTGTTGCAGTAGAGAGGACACATGCTCAAAAGATTTTCAGACCCTTACCTTAGTAAGATCCGTTTTGGATGAAGTGATTTTTTTGCCATTCCTCCATGGAATGATGTATTGTTTGGAGGGATAAGGATGTTTGTATTATGTGATTGTACATTGCAAGGCTATTTATTTGTGGCACAAAGCATACAAGACCAACTGCTTTTTTTGTTAGTGCCACAATCAATCACTGATCATCATCATAAAAGTTTTTTTTTCTAACTGATGAGGTTGGCGACATGAATGCTGATATGTCATTTTGCTCTATTAAGGATCTTACTTTTAATAAGATCATAAGCCTTCATATCTTTTCTCATTACTTCCAACCAACTCTAAAATGTTAATAGAGGGAGCTATAGGTGTTTTACATAGTTCAAAATTTTTTTGCTGGTTATCCAAAACAAGGATAATACCACACTGTGTTTTACATTTAACAAATCAACCACAACCTTCTTATATGAAAAGTAAGTAGTTTTATTGTATGTTTTTTATTTTATTATAAAGGAGCAACTGTATTTCATTACATAGCATAATTAAAGTATAATAAAAAGAAAATAACAAAATTTTGTATGGTGATTTTGTTATTCCTTTAACAAGTGCCATTTCTTTCCTTGGTAAATTGGTAACAAAGGGAAAGCTTTCCATACGTCACTACCGGCTAGATATAAGGAATTTATATATGCCATCTTTTTTTCAACCCTTTGATCTAAAGGGATGGCTAAGATGACACCAATCGCAATGCCATACCTAACTAATATTTTATTTTTAGCTTTTGTTCTGCATATCATATCGACACCAAATTTAAGACATCCAATCCTCTCATAGGTTTGTACCTATTAAAAATATTGAAAAAATATTTTTGACACGGAATTCAAAAGCATTTTGGTTATTTTATTTATTTATTATAAAAACATTTTTTAATATTTCTTTTAAATGCACGACATTGAGATGATCACTGTCACACACATCAAATTTCATTTTCATGTGATGTGTAAAAAAAATTAAAAATAAAATACTATGAACCGTCAAATCTAGATCAAAAGTATCCCAGCTATCCATTTAGATCCAACAGCTCGGAGTGAGTGGCGTACATAAATTCCCTGTGCCCAGTGACAATAGAGAACTTTCACTTAATTCTCCCATAACAATATGCCGACAAGGGCAACGGTGGTTTTCATCATTTTGCAGCAAGTAAATGAAAAATTTAAAGCACCCCTCAAACGCAAAATATTTAAGCGAAAATGGTTTCCCATACTCCAAAACCAACTTTGAGGGGGAGAGGGACCCAAGAAAAGCTCTGAATCAGTCTCTACCCCAAAACAAACCCCTCAAGAAAAGATTTAAAATTCCCTACATATTTCAACTCCATGCCCATTTCAAAGTTTGATTTGGGTTTTTATTCTTTTGGGTCGATTTAAAAAAAGGGTGGGTGAGCTTTATTTGGTTATCCAGGACAAACTTCATGGGTTTAAACACTTGTCCTCCCAAACCCAAACTTATGTGTCTAACACTAAGCCTAAACCTTACAGGACAAATATGTGCTGTTCTTCTGAATGGATTGTAGATTTAAGCGATTTGGGGCTCCAAATCAAATCTTAAATCTTAATTGAAGAAATTGGGGTGGGGTTTCTAAAAAAAATCTCCTCATATAGGGAATAAAAAAAGAAAAAAAAAGAGAAAAAAAGAAAAAAAGAAAGAAGATTTTGAGATAGTCCCCCTAAAGTAGTTTTTGAGGTGAGAGGGGCACCACGAAATACCAAATTTTGGGGCACTTGCGTGAACATCCGAAATTTTCCCAATACCGTACTTCACATAGCGTAGTATATACTTCGAAAATTATGGACATCCCCCTGGACCCTAGTTTTTAGAGCCCCTCGCCCCTAAGTAAATGTAATGTTTAGGATACCCCCTATATCTCATTCTTCTCTCATTTATTTTTACACTCACCCCACTTCTTTTTTTGTTTTTTAAATGAAGCTGGTCCGACGTATAGTTTTCAAGACCAACTTTTGGTTTCTATTGAATCCGATTGACACACATTATGCTGGATTGGATTGGCTTCATTTAAAACAATGAATCCAGTCCAACACACTCTGTGCATGAACTACTTCTGGTCCCTATTGAAGGTGCTCCAACACATTCTGCTAAATCGGCTTGATTATTTTTCTTAGGGAGAGAGATAAGAGGCGCAAGAAAGTGTATCTTGCTGGGGTATATTATCAAGATATTATATTATTGAGGCACTAACAGACCGCATAAGAAATTTCTCTGATTCATGTTAATCACTAGGTTTAGGAGGTTACATCCCCAAAATTTAAGGTCCTAAGAAACTCCCATATAGGAACTTGCCAAGGGGAGTGAATGTCCCATATGCTCCTTCCCCAAGAACAGCATGCAGTCTTTTTGCTAAAGTTTAGAGACTACAAATTCTTTGTATATCAACAGAAAACATTTCCAAAAATGATGGAAACAAGATCCACAGGGAAAATTGGTTGTCTGATTAAACAGCAACCTCACAAGTTCAATGTCTATTCCAGCCTTCATAAAATTGGATTAAGCTCCCTCACAAGTTCAATGCATGTTCCCGTATAAACAATGAATTAAGCACTATCAAAATTTCAATGCCCATAGGAGCTCAATAACATTGGATCAAGGAACTGGACTTTATATAGCTTTTATGAACTTATAATGCACAATAAATACCAATAATTATGGTTAAGCTTGCAACCAAGGTTGTTCAACACCAGTACTTTAATCATGCTCCATATATGGTTTGATTGCAAGAAAGGGTATAAAACCCACAATGATGTGGGCGCTAGGTTACAGAGGCACCCTTTTATTTTTTATTTTTTATTTTTTCACTTAGAAATTCAAATCAAATGAATATTTGTGTGTACATGCATGGTGCACTCAATAAAAGTAAAATACAAATAAGTGCATACAAAAATTCCCCAAAATGGCCGTCAGCATTTAAGGATGCTTCAGTCAATTTTTTATTGGAAATAATTTTTTCTATTGGTGTGCCCTGTAAAGATGATGGAGCCCCATTTTTCATGTAAAAATAATTTGTGAAAAAAAATAAAATTTATGGCTCTCGACCAGGCGCAAAGTCCATCTTAACTATTGATGGGTGCTTGTGCACCACTCAGCCTCCACATAATGTGGATGCTATACCATCCCTATTTCAATGCTTTTTTAAAATGCATTCCCCAAGTTTGAAGTGCTTTATATCTGTTGGCAAGTTCAATTGTCATGAGAATCAAAATTCGAAAAAATCATTGATGAGGCCAATTTAAGGAAGTCTATTGCTGATTACTTGGCAATATGCTCAAAGATCGCCAGTGTTGATCATGTTTATAGTTATGCTTTTCGTCAAGAGCCTGAGAACACGTGCATTAAAAGATGCAAACACATTTACCAGGAAAAACACATTTCAAATCACAAACTTACCATTTATGCGGGGTTTGAAAAATTTTAAGTTTAACAAAGTAGTGTGATGCTAATTTACTGTAACAATAACTTGTACACAAGCCACACCTGCATATGTTGCCTATACAACCACCAACTGGAACCAGTTCCTAAAGTGTCCTGAAAATAATTTAACAAAATAAAGCAAACCCTCAAAATACGAAGGGCACAATGTGTTCGTGGCAACTCGCTAACAGCTCTTTTTGATCTCAAAGGAATAATCGAGTTCCAAGTGACATCTTTTATCATCATCTTCAAACTGTTTAAACAATCAGGTTATTCAGTTAGCCCAAAAATGCAAATTATTGTCAACAACAATGATGGATTAATTTAGTCAAACACAAATTATTAGTCCTCTAGAATGTGTTTGCTAAGAAAACAGACAAAAATTCTTTTAAAAAAAGAAAAAATTCTAATAAGGCATACCTTAAGCTTTGCTGAGTAAACTCCTCGAGCAAGAACTCCAGATGGAGTCGTTTCCTCATCTAATGTGTGTGTATATGGCTCCTGCTGGGGTGCAAAAGTCCCCAGCATACCTTTGCTCTCATCGACTGCAAGCCCCAATTCAAATAAATGAGAGAGACTTTCCCTATATGTTCAGTAGTAAACTATTAAGATGAATTAAATCTCTCTCTCTCTCTCCTATCATAATGAGCACCACCAATTGCACTCGCAAATACATGCAGTCAAACCAGATTAATGCATGCATGTAGCAATCATACAAACCCAACAGAATGCACTAGTTAGACACACATTAGCACTTTATTTGCTATTGGGTGCACACATTTGGCAACATTATCTGACAGTTTCCTTACAACTTCATTGATGATAATGAAAAAGGCATAGACATGAAATTTTACGAGCTATTCTACCATAAATGATGGATACATATGGAATAGGAAACAGCTATGTCAAAATATTCAAATGCATATGGAAGGCATGTCAACATGCATATATGAAGTCCATATGCACTTCACCTATGCGTATATATTTACAGGTGTTTCTCCATATGGATGATGCATAGGTGCACAGGCCATGGTTGGCATGAGCAAATACATCTGAGAGGGCTCTTTCCCTCATAGCTAGTCGCAACCATGTGGGGAGCCAAGGGTTGCTGGCCGATGGCTAACTCAAACGAACTGCTATGGGATGCTGAACTCTTTTGCAAATTGTAGCAAAACTGTGCCACATTTTGCATGCATGTGAGTGAGTTTTTATTTTGTTTATTTGTTTTTAGATGAAAATGGTGTTGAGGTTTTATGATAAAGTCTATTAAATTTTTTATCAACATGGCAGTAAGGTTTTACGATAAGCGTGAACATAAAAAATAGATGAAGAGCTCGGACAGGATCAACAGATAAAGAGGAACAGCTATTGATTGGGGTGTCTGGTCAATTTCCATAACCAAAGCAGTGTTTCGGTACATAATAAGGAAAAATAAATCATTTTGGTTCCTTATGTAAAGCTAGGGGCAGCAATGGGCTGACCCAGCCCTGGCCCTAGTCCCTTTTGGGCCGGCCCGAGCCCCCGAAGAGGCCCTAGCCCTGTCAAGGCTGGGCCATGCCAACTAAGATACAAGTAAACAAATGAAAAAAAATAAGGAAAAAAGGGGCTGGGTGGGGCTGTGCTGCGCAAGCCCTAGCCCAGCCCCAGGGCCACATTATGTGGCCCAGGCCCTAGTAGGGCCATGCCAACCGGTCCATGGCCTGCCTATTGAGAAGGAAAAAGTATATATACCTCTCACTCCCCCCTTCCATACAGTGTTGGAATAGGTCAATCCTGAGACAATGTTGTATTGAACTTTGAATATAAGGTTGAGATGATACCGAGATCCTTCTTTCAGAACAAAGGAAATATTGTTTTGGTTCTCATTGATTGATAAAGAAGTATTCATTTCCGGACAATTGTCTGATATAATTCCTAGTGATAGGAACGTAACTTCAGCTTCTGTTGGGCCTGAAACCTCAAGGAGCAGTTATGTTAATTAACACAAGTCATGTTAATTACAAAAAACTACAAAAGATAGTATACTTTCATGTAGAATGCACAGAATAAAGAGGACAAAAAAAGGATAATAAGGGACAACTCTTATTGATCAAGAAGTGACCAAACTTGAATACTAACCATTCAAATTAGTGTCCACCTGCCCAAGCAGCTTTTCTTTCCATCTCCTTAAACTCTCATCATCCTGCCATATGGGGAAAACCGTTACAAGAGTGGAGAAATTCTTAAATGAGCTCAACGGTAATTTCCTTCAGGGATACTGTTTTTTTTTTTTTTTTTTGAGAATTGCAGGGATATTGGGTTTATGCTTCAAGAAATATCTATATGTGCATCACCCAGCATGTCTTTAGAGTATCTCTATGTACATCACCATGTCTGTATATTTTGTACATTCAATGTGTAATGCGATAACAATTCAAGGTGTTTACTGTGGATTCATGATCATGTGTGAGAGTGCGTGCAAGCGTGCGCACCTACACAAGCTTCTCCCTCATTTTGTCGTTCCTTTCTGAGATAGATTTCATTAAAATACAACAAATGTTACACATACAGAGATTGAAATGAGAGTGTGGATTACTAATCATAGGGAGCAGACATGATTTTCGATGTCACAGGGAAGAGACAGGAGAGAAGGTCTAGTAACATTCGGAAAAGAAAGGTGAAGGTAAAGTATTGCCAAGAGCTAAAACTTCTACCCAGAAAACCCTTTCTAGCTAGAGACCAGCCCCCTTAGTTATTCATTGAAGAATCTCAATCCCCTCAGGCCAACATTTATATATTTCTCATTATGATACTAATATATTATTTATACAACATTCTTGAGATAGATAATTCTGATAAATTACCCATTCTGATATTTAACATAGCACCAGCAGATTTGATTACCATATCATCATTAACACAATTCCCTAAAACCGGACATTGCCCAGTGATATGCCTCTCCAGCCTCTTGAAGATCGACAAGTGATTGTGATGTCATGTTCAGGTCAATAATCTCGACTTCTAACTTGAATATCCTAGGATCCATTTCAATTCCTTCAGGAAACTACAGTTCATTGGATATTTGTATCTTTTTTTCACAACCAATGAAAAATAAATTGTATAATTTTTCTCAGTTTTCGCTGTATCCAAACAACTAGACAGTAGGGATAAAATCCTTCAATAGGCTTTTCATCATGTCCTGTAGTACACCATTGTGTCTTCAAAAATTTTGTATTCTTAGATACCCCTTTCCCAAGCAAAATACGATCTTGTAAGCTTTCCTACATTTTCAAACATCATAATACAAACCCATAACCTACAAGAAAATATAAAAAGCCATTAGATACCACTTCTCAGTCTATGCCAAACAATTCATTACACAAACTCATTAAAGATGGCCTGCTTAATGGCCACTCACAAAATTGACAATAATGCTGCTTCAAAAGTCTCATATCTTCCCATATCCCAAATGGGTTTTTCAGAAGTCCAGGAAATTTCAACCTCATTCTCCATTAGAACCAAGCATCTTCCATTGCCTTTCACTTATTAAACATGATAGACACTTATTTATGGAAAATTTCATGAAACATAATCTCGTCATCCAGGTTTAAGGATGAATTCATAATGATATTCTATCATATAAGGTGGCTAGTGATCTGCCAAAAGATTTCTGTTTGTAATAAGAGTGAACATTATGTGCATTTTTACATCACATAGGGGCCAAAAACTTGCAGGTTCCTCAGAATCAGCATTTCAAATACTCTTATATACAAGAGTTGTATAAGATTCGTACATTCAAGATAAGGTTTAATTTAAATCTAAATTTTCATTAAAGAATACCAGTTTAGTGTTTTTGCATACTATCTTTAGAAGGTCCCAAGAAATTAGTTTAATGTTCTATAAGGAAGGTGCAAATAAATTTTGTCACTACAAAGTGATAGCATTTCTATAGAGTATAGACAACTACATGCTAACTTTGTTCTCCCAGTGCTATCATTTAGAGGGGTTTATTGGTCCTTATACTACAAAGCAAACTAGAAAAGCTTGACCATACTATTTACCAAAATGGCAAAATCTGACATTTCAAAAATGAAAAAACACAAATTTCCTGCCATTAGCTGCCAAAGTTCCAAACTAAAAGCATTATATTAAATTCCCTAGCTATCTTTTATTTTACAACTTCAAAAGCATTATACAAATCAGAATTTCAATAACAAATCATGCATCCATTGCAACTCCTAAAAATTTAGATGATTTCTGAAATTCCTCTACACTAACTATCCATGACATGCCAATATTCATATTTACATGTTCACAAGCAGGGCATTGCTCGTGACACTAGCATCACCTAAGCTGAGAATAAATTCAACTTTAGAGGGAGCTAAGGAGTTGAATGATATCAAGGAGAAACTAAAGAACATCATAAAACACTCAACAAGGAAATTATGGCATCAAATAAAACAAAAAAGAAAACAAAACATGGAAATAAAGTATTAAATCGCATACCAGTTCGCCCTGTCTTTATGGCATCAAATTCAGACTCTGGCTCACTCTTTCTAATTCTAGGTCCCCGAAACAAATGTGTAAACTTCCGAGATCGATATTTGCGTCACCCATTCATCGGCAAACAATTTTATTCCCATTTATTTACATACCCCAATGCACTCAATACTTCAAGCAACCCAAGTCTGCCCTTTCAAATCATTATAGCTTGTGTATTTCAACATGCCAAAACAAATGCAAGCATACACCACACATACCAGGACATGGGGCGGTGCTTAATTATCACAACAACCAATGTTTCCTTCTCATTATCATTATACACCTATAAATTTTTTTTGGGTAATTTAGTGGGTAAGATAGGCCCCTACCCGTTTTGTTCAATAGATTGGGGAATTACATTTTGAAGGTGTTAATTGGGGGTGTCAGCGGTAGGAATGAACACCATGATGTGGTAACTGGGTATGAGGATGCTACCACCACTACTCCAACCCCTTTCCTACCTACATATCATATACATTAATGCCCACATTGATACATTACACACTACACATGTATGAGAAGATACAGTTAATGCTCATAGGAAACAAAGGTCCATTCTTCCACATGCATAGATAGACATGCCCAGTTAGATACATATACATTTGAACATATATGAATGCAATTGCAGTGATGCCAAACCAAGAGTAATTTGATATTGATTCATCATCGCATGCATATGCATACCCAAAGATTCATGCTCATGCATCATACAAGCTAAGAAGCACATGTTGCATCCATTAGACCAAATATCCTTTCCACAATCATAGCTATGCACATAAACCGGTATACCCACATACACAGAAATATAAATAGACATGAATACAATCCAAGAAGTGTTTATGCCGAGATTGAAATTCTCTTTCCTCCACTGCTGACTAGACAATATTCACATTTACAAGCAAACCCATACATACATATATAATGCATGCATACATAGATACATTCATTCACATACATAGATATACACGCACATGTGCATACATAAAAGGGGGCTCACCTTGTCAAGCTCCAACTGTTGTTTTAGAGGGAGAAGAGGTCCAAGGACAAAATGGTCATCTTTGCTTTCTTCAATATCATCCTCTGAATCACAAAGGGAAAGCTGAGAGGCCAGCTTTTCAATCTTTGCATCCCTCCTTGAACCAGAGCTACTTTCCTCCATTCTCTCTCTAAGAACTAAGAACTCAAAACAACAAGAACACCCACGAAACAAAGCAGCATTCAAAAACTAAACCCACAAAACAAGTGCATTTAAATTTCAAAACGAGACTCAAAAGCCAATACTGGTCTACTTTAGAATGTCTATAGTAGGCTTTTTTGCATGGAGAGAGAGAGCAGTTGTCTACTTCAGTTGTGCATACAAGAGAGAGAAAAAGAGAGATTATACCCAAAAAGTAAAGAGAAAATGGGGACCGACGAGATTTTGTTGTCGAGGAGAGAGGCGCTCGGAAAACTCACAGAGAGAGATAGCGACCGAAGAGAGAGGAATTCGAAAACTTTTTAGAGAGAGAAGGGAAATTTTTGTAGGTATGACGCAAGATACTGTATATATCTAGTGTGAAGTTTTTATAAGGCCTCGGTTTTATGAAAACAAAAATAACGGCTCACCTCAATCTCTATATCCAGAGTAATTTCACCAACAAAAATATCTGGTTTTAAAATCAATTTTTAATACAATAATATAATTTAAAACTCAAAAAATTATACAAATATTGTGAGAATATGAACACTTATTTTTAAAGATGAAATGAACGATTTAGATTATTTGTTTTAATATATATTCTTTTAAAAGCTTGAACTAATTTTGTTTCACAACTATAATGTTCAATCCGAGATGATCATGTAAAGTTTTTTCAATGCTTAAATTGCATTTTTTTTTTATGAATTATGATGTAAAGATTTATTTATTTTAACATTGCTGCAGCCGTATTGTGATACTTTCTCTGTAATGCGTGACAGGCGGAGCGCGTGGTCACGAGTCAACACCATTAGAAGTTACTATGACTTTTAAATGAGGATAAGATTTCAAAAAGGAAAAAGTTTATATCGAGCCAGGGTTCTAAACAATCAAATTTAAGCTTCTTACAAAAAAAAAACATTAGAAGAGGTTGTTTTGATGCTCAAATATATTCAAATTGATCATCTTGACATCATGATGTATACATATGAAAAAAAATGGATTTAAGTTTTGGAAATAATATATTTTGTAATGTATTTTTGGACGGTCAATTTTCAATATTTTCAAGTTTTCATAGACCTTTCGATCTCCACTATTTTTTAAGCTTTAAACTTTATAAATAAATATAAAAAAATGAGTGTGGTTTTCATAAGGTTGCAACCATAAACAATCCAACTAAGGTGCACCTTCAAATTTTATCATGATATATAGTTTTGATGTAAAATGTTTTTAGGATTATTTCAAAATTTACTTTTATATCTAATTATAAATTTTGAAATTTCAAAAATTTTTAAAATCAAGTAGATAAATAAATATATGAGACTCTTGAAAATGGATGGTGTATATAATATGTTGTAAGATGCACTATTTCTGAGACTCAAAATCGTTGTATTTTTTATAGTCATAAATCTCGATGTCGAGATGATCAATCACAAGGTTTTTTAACATTAATAACCCTTTTTGATGGATTTTTGAGGTGCATCCGTAGTTCTACATTTTAAGGTCACAACCTTATATAAACGTTTTCCTAAAAATATATTTTAAGTCGATCACAAAGATTTACAATAGGAAAAAATTTATATAGAGCCTAGGCTCTAAACAATCAAATTAGAGCCTACCTCAAAACTTTCACTAGAAGAGGTTGTTTTGATGCTCAAATATTATCAAATTGATCATCTCGACATCAAGATGCATGGACATGAGAAAAAAATGAATTTCAAATTTTGAAAATAGTGCAGCTTGTAACGTATTTTTGGACAGTCAATTTTTAAGATTTTCAAGTTTTTATAAATATGCTCGATCTACACTATTTTTTATACTTTTTAAATTTTATAACTAAAGATAAAAGTATAATTTAAGGCTGTCACAAAATTTTTTAGTATTGAAAACATATTTCTCTAAACTATTTGAAGATGGGCTCTAATTTGATTGTTTAGAGCCTAGGCTCTGTATAAACCGCACCCCAAAGGAAAATACTCATTACAACTTTGATAATTTCGTAAAAGCCGGTGGTCTTATATGATTGCTTTAACATCAAGTTGTAGATCTTAATTGGACGATCAATTTTAACATCTGATTGGTTTTGAGCGGCCAAACTACTTAGGGCTCGCAACAGCCCGGTCATGTTCCTCATAGGGCCGGCCAGGCCTTAGCCCTCTCAAGGCTAGGTCCAAGCTAGAAAGTTTTTAGAAAATGAAAAGAAAAGTAAGTAAAAGAAGGCCAAAACTAAGCTAGCCTTATCAAGGCCTTCGGGCCCTAGTCGTCTGAGCTCACGCCACATTTTGTGGCCCAAACCCTAGGTTTATAGATGGCCCGGTCTACCTGGCCCATTACCACCCTTATAACCGTACAAAAAGCCCAAATTAAATTGCAAAGGTGAAATGTCATTTTCAAAGTAAATGTCCATTAAGGCGCTTAAAAAAGGCAAAACATTTATTAAGGCATGAATTTTATTTTTTTTTGAAAAAATACGATATTTATTAAGATAATAAAAAATTACAACAGAAAGGTAAAAAGAAAATAAAAAGAAACAACAACCAAAACAGGAAGGAAAAGTCAATGTGAAACGCTTAAAACGACAACCGAGACAAAATTAAGTAGTAGCCAGCTTAGCCAAGGAATCAGCATCCGAGTTGGCACTTCTAAAAACATGGATGAAAACGCAATCCTTGTCTTCCAACCTGAGGAGGATTTCATCCGTGATGACACTCTGTCTCTAAGGTACCCTGGACGGCTAGGAGTACCAAAAGACCACATTAGCTGAGTCGCCTTCTATGATAATCTTCCTTTGGGACTGAGTAAGACGTGAGACTCCCATTTTAATTGCCTAAAGCTCAACTTCGTTGATCTCACAGCATGTAGGGTGCCCGAATAAGACCAAATGACATTACCATTATGGTCATGGAGAAGTCCACCATAACCAGACCTTGCCCCCCTTACACTACCATTAAAGTTCAATTTCAGCCAAGCATCCGACGGTTTAGATCAAACATGTCGAAAGGACAGTCGACGATGCTTAAGAAATAAAATGTCGTTAAAGGAGGAGAATATTAAGAATAGCCGTGAGGGGAAGCGAGGCATGTGCCCACTTGGTGGCCATGCGCTGAATGTCTGAGATTAAGAATGAAAACTCCCTAGAACGACTCTCAAAAGATCGAAAGTTTCTCTCTTTCTACAAGGTCCACAACGCGACAACAATAGTAATTCTCCAGCGATGACAACCCAGAAAGGCAAAAGGTGGGTTTCGAAGTCATTGAAGAAAAACATCGGCATCCTGTGACGAAGGTCCATGACAAGCTGTCAAACTATCAACCTATTCCCAGATGGTGGCATCATACTTGCATCTCAAAAATAAATGGTCGATGGTTACTTCATCCTCATTGCACATCAAACATACATTAGTAATAGTCATACCTCTTTGGCGCAACTGATCGACAGTGAGCAATGTCCTGTACGCAAAAAGCCACAAGAAAGTTCTAACTTTGAGTGGCGCCAAAGTGATACCTTTTATCTTCTCGCCTATGGATCATCAGGATCCAATCTATATTTGCCAAGGATCACCTTAGCCTAGAGTTGGTCTCCATGAATGGACAACGTCGATCACCATTTGGCAAGCAATGAGTCATTGACCGCTCTAAGTCTTTGTATACCCAAACCTCCCATCACTTTAGGTTGGCATACCGACTCCCATCTGACCAGATGCATCTTTTTCTTATTCTGGGATCTGCTCTATAGAAAATTGTGCATTAAAGCTTCAATTTAGACAATAACAGCCACAGGCGCCTGAAAGAGAGAGAGATGTAATAAATAGAGGTGTTAGAAAGAGTAGCATTGATCAAAGCATTCTACCTGCAAAGGACAGGTGACATGACTTCCAGCCGTCCAATTTGACATCTCCTCTCTGAATGAGAGGATCCCAAAGGGATCTCAGAGCACTGCCATTAAGAAGGGGCAGGCCCAGATAATTGGTAAGAAATTGCTACACACCACATTCCAGGCAAGGAGCCCAGTCAGAGACTAACGTGGTGGAACAATTAATACCCAACAACTTGGACTTGTCCATATTGATACGAGCCCCTAAAGTTAATTCATAAAGCTTAAGAAAAATCCAAATATTATGGACATTATTGTCTGATCCTTCGTCATCCGCATATTGCAGATGACTAATCAACAAGCCATTGGGCCAAGCCAGCAAGCCTTTAATACAGTTCGACTCCACCAAACCCTGCAGCATTTTACTGAAAGCTTCTGCCATAAGGGTAAAGAGGAAGGGAGAGAGAGGATGGCCCTATCTGAGACCCCTAGA
Organism: Amborella trichopoda; assembly: GCF_054954075.1. NCBI lineage: Eukaryota > Viridiplantae > Streptophyta > Magnoliopsida > Amborellales > Amborellaceae > Amborella > Amborella trichopoda. The sequence goes on along the minus strand of NC_142342.1, from coordinate 4,987,822 downwards.
GGCACAGAAATAGCCATTAGCTTTACCATTAACCGAGATAGAGAAGTGAGCAGATGAAAGACAACCTCGAATCCACAATCTCCATTTTGAGCTAAAACTCATGAGAGCCACAAGCCTTTTCAAAATCAATCTTCAATAGCAGACCACTAAGGTCCAAGGATTTAGTGGTCTGGATAGTATCTGGAGCAAGCAAGATACCGTCCATAATGTAACGATTTTTAATAAAAAGCAGTTTGAGGTTCCTCGACGATCTCATTGTCAGCAGGTGAAGACGGTTAGCCAGGACCTTAGCTAAAATCTTGTACTGTCTCGAGAGAAGGATTATCGGGCGAATGTCAGAAAGGGAAGCTATATGATCTTTTTTAGGGCTAAGAGAGATAAAAGTAGAATTAATAGCCGCGGTCACAATCCCATCATTATAAAACTGGTTGAAACAGCGAAAATTGTTGAGCAGAAGGACCTCCCATAATACTTGGAAAAAAGCCAAGGGGAAGCCATTGGGCCAGGGGCCTTATACCTAGGCAGATCAAAAAGAATCTTTCTAATTTCGTCAATGGAAAACTGACATTCCAAGCTCACCGTAGAAGCCTTGGATAGAGCCTTAAAAGGCACAACCCTGAAATCAAAAGGTAGCATAGTCTCAGACAAAAAGGCCTGTTTAAAATGATTGACAATAACATTACTAACAACCAAAGAATCATCCATATCAACACCCGGAATAGATAGACCAGAAAGACAGTTGGATCTATTCCTTGAATTAACAATAACATGAAAATATTTGCTATTATTATCTCCCTCTTTAACCCACTTGGATCTAGATCTTTGGTACCAAAAAATTTCCTCAAGTCTAAAGAGTTCCTCAAGGTCATGCTTTTTAAAATTTATAGCATCCACCTAATCCCGAGAGAGACCCCATTAAGTTGTTCCAAGGAGTTAACGGTGGAAATATCACATTCAAGCTTACCACTATTATCGGCAATACAACCAAATTTAGTTTTGTCCCAAAGCTTAAGGTTATTCTTCAACAACTTAAGCTTACTGGACAAAATGAAACCTAGCTAGATGTGAGGCATAACAATAACAAAAGCCCAAGAGTGATGGACAACATTAACCAAAGTTTTATCTTCCAACCACATCAGTTCAAAGCCAAAAGGAGGGGGTTCAGAGACAATCCCATTAGTATCCAAAGCAATCGGAATATGGTCAGAGGTGTACTGAGGCAAGCCTCTAACCAAAGTTTTTGAAAAAAGCTCATCCGAAACATTAGAAACCAGAAAACGATCAAATTAGAGCCTACCTTCAAAATAGCGTTGAGAAATGTGATTTCACTACTAGAAATCTTTGCGATAGCCTTAAAACATATCTTCATATTTATTTATAAAGTTTAAAGCTTCAAAAATGGTGTAGATCGACATATTTATGAAAACTTGATAATCTTGAAAATTGACAGTCCAACAATGCGTTACAAAATGCACTATGTTCAAAACTTGAAATCCAATTTTTTCTCATGTCCATGCATCTTGATGTTGAGATGATCAATTTGAAGATATTTAGGCATTAAAACGACATTTTCTAATGAAATTTTTGCGGTAGGCTCAAATTTGATTATTTAGAGCCTCGGCTCTATATAAACTTTTCCCATATGAAAATGGGTGGTTGTAAGAGTGACATTAAATAAATACAATGTTTCAAAAGAAAATTTTTGAGACTTTGTGATTCACCCCAAGCCATGCAATTTGACATTTAATGAGTAAGAATACTTGTGACCTCCTTATACAGAAGATAAACGGTCTCTTTGTAGAAAATCCCTTTTTAATAATACTGGCATCATTGACAATAGTCCTACGTAGGATACTTGTGACGTTATAAAAAAAAAATTGCTTTTTTGGTGATGTAAGTTAAAGTTTCCATGCCGACACAATATTTTATGAAACGAATGATTCCAAGAGTGGCCCTCCCCGAATCATTGCCATTTTTTAAGGTTTACAAGGATCTTAGCAACACCGACCTTTATATTAATTAATTTAACGAGAAGTATCCAATACGCCAGCTCATTAGGGGTTAGATAATCCAAGCTCATCTAGACTGTCATTCTCATAAGCTAAAATGACCAAGAGATTCTAGACAATAACAGGAAGACATATTGCCCCCAACATTTAATAGTTCGGATCATTCCGAACCATTAGACTGAACCGATCAGATAGATGCCTGAATTGGTAAATGCTAATGAGCCTGGCTCATTGTTTCATTTCCCTTAATGTAGAATAGTAGAAAGGGAATGAAATCATGAAAGATACGTGTTAAGGAAAACATAACTAAAAGCCAAGTTTTATAATGAAACCTATTCGTAAGAGTAATTATCCATTGTAAACCGTTGCTTATGATTCTGAAGAAAAATTGGTTTTTACCATGCACAAAAAAATATCACGCTTTTTGTTTGAACTAATTCTGAGTTTCCGCCAAATTCATTTGAACTCAAGAGTGAGAATTACAATGACAACTTAAATTGAGACTACCATCATGAAATGATTTTGCTTTCTTATCTTGCTGCTGCTTTTTTCTCTCTCTTTCTCATGCCCCACAATGAATTTCCCCTTCACAATTTAACAATGATGAACAAAGCCCTCAAGCCTTGAAACAAAAAAGAAAAGAGAAGAAGAAAATGAGCCAACAGAGAAAAGGCTTACCATTAATTAAAATGATTGAATAAACAACAAAAGGGCACATAGATACATCACTTTGATCTAAAACTCTCTACCGGAGCAGTCTCTTGCAAAAGCACAGCAGCCTGAAAACACTCGAGAGCTTCATTTAAGGACCCTTTGTCTTCTTTATAAACGAGACCCAAATTGAACCAAGCCGAGAAATCTGTTGTGTCATGCTTCAAAGCCTCTGATAAGAAACTACGAGCAGCTGCTAAAGACCTCCCCCCTGATTGCCTAAGAATAGCAGCCATGGAAACCAAGCTTGGGGCATGGGTGGGTTCTATCTCTAAAGCATTGGAGAAGGCCTTCAAAGCTTCAGCATTCTGCCCTTTTGCTTCGTAAAGTGCACCTATGGAAGACGAGGAAATTGAGCACGAGTGAGACAGCAGAACACAGCGAGTTATGAAAGACAGAATGGTTTTGAATATTCATTAAGATGATTGGAAGTATCAGAAAATTTCATGAAATTTGATGGAAGTAGTAAGATGTATTCTTACAAAAGAGAAGTACCTGGGTTTTTATGGAAATTTTCATTGAACAAAGAGCAAGGTGCAAGTATTGCTTAGTATGTGTGCGAGATAGGCAGCAGCATTGCACAGATATTTGAATTATCGGATATGTGTTAGATTCTTGAAGGAGAGAATGACTTGTAGAGAGAGAGAGAAAGAGAGAGAGAGAGAGAGAATTGCAACATGTGTAATTCTAAAAAGAGAGATTAGAGAACAATCTGAATTATATATGCATCACATTCTAAACCACCCCACTTCTTGCATGACCATTCCGTCAGTTTTATTCCCTGATTTCCAAGATGTGTTCTTTGCAAAAGCCATGACAAGCATGCAGAAAAGGTAAATAACTGAAGAATCAAATCACCTGTTGCATGCCATCTTGAAGCGGAACAAGGGTTAATCGCCTTCGACTTTAAGAGACAAACCTCGGCATCGCGCCACTGTGACATACTCATATAAACATGAGCAAGATCATGCCATGTTTCCATCTCCAAACTTCGGTCATCATCTTCACCCTGTAACATAACATCACCAATGGAAATGCAGGATTCTTGAACAGAAATCTCCTCATATAACTAAGAATTTATCTCAGAGAATAAATCTTTAACTAAATAAAAAATCCACTCAAGAAAAGGAGAAAGCTATGATCTTTATATAGTAAAAAATATGGAGTGATCTATACATCATCAGAAATATGGAGTACTGTGTTACAGCTACTTCAGTTACTTTTTTTGCCTGTTCCTCACTTAGAAGGAGCATCCGACTGAAACTTTTGCACAATTCATAGAACAATATAGCTGTACCATTAGTATATAATTTAGTTGATGCCGTTGCTACATTGTCATTCATTTTGTGATGACATTAGTTTGTCAAAATAGTGGCTACCTCAATTGGCAAGAGCAGTACTCTCATTGCCTGAACTTTGATCTCAACCATAACTTGCCCTCGTACGTAGTCATTTTCTTATTGTAAAAGACAAAAGAACCTAGAAAAAAAAAACAATCTGTTCTTAAAAATTCCAGTTCCACCAAAAACTATGTCAAACCAGTCATCTGATCCAGTTTGAAAAACAATGAGAGATTCCACTCAATGCGGGCCCCTATCTGCTATAGAGAAACTTAGAAAGTTTATCCTCAAATGATAGATGTTGCTGCTGGGAAAATCTTCTCCCTATCATAATAATTTTTTTTTAACATAATTAATGTGCTCAATGATACAATCAATCATATAAATTCATTCCTTGTAAAGCAGAGAGAGAGAGAGAGAGAGAGAGAGAGAGAGAGAGAGTACTCTAGATTCTAGAATCAGAAGCTGTGTGCTTAAACTGAAGGCCAAAATTCCTTTATAGATCTACGACCGATAAAATGCGAAAAATAGTGATCCCATACCTTTAGCAACCTTTTGCCAACTCCAAAGCATTTGCTTCGAACTTGGAGAACAGCAAGAAGACGAGTATAGGTCTCAATGGCATTTTTATACTGACTCTTGGCAACCTGAACCTTTGCCTTGGTCTTTAACAACCTCCCATGATCCCATTTCCCAGTTTGCTCTAAAGCAGCATCCAAAACCATCTCGGCGTCTGAAAACCTCTTTTGGGCCGATAAAACCCGAGCCAAAAGAATCCACCCTCTTATGCTTGACCCACCTTCCATTTTCAAGAGCCCTTTGGCATAATCAAGAGCAACCTCTAATCTTCTTTGCTCTGCATTTTCTAAACTAATTCGATAAATGATTTCTATATCATTATCACCTGTGAACTTCTCAGCTGCCTCAAATGCCTGAAGTGCCTCACTTTGCTTGGTAACCCTCTCGGAATCAGACTCAGCATGCCTTGATTGGGTTGATAAAGAGACACCCATCAAGCAATTTGCTACACTCTCCAAAATTTGGCACTCCACAGATTTTCTCTTTAAACTAGTCAGCACCCTTTGTGCATAATATGTGCCTTCTTGGGCCAAATTTTTGTCTTCTCCACATATCTTTGAAGCCAACAATAAGGCTCTGACACAATCCGGCCTCTCTCTAGAGCTCAAAAGCTTCTTCAATAGATTTAGAGAGACCCCATCAAGTCCTTCAGCAAGGTAACATAGAGAGAGTGTGTACCACCTATCTTCTCTCTGTAAAACACCAGGAAGAAATTCTTCTATCTGATTGGCTAATGACAAGAAGCCCCCAGACATGGATAGTGCAAAGGTGAGATGGTCAATAATCGATGGGTCCCATTTGATTCTATTGAGAGAGAACTTCCTTAGGAGGATGAGGAGGAGTAAAATTGCCTCCTCTAAGTTGTTCTTGGGAATAAAGGACGCTTCCATTTGTGATCGAAGGTTCGGAGGGCTTGCATCAGTTCCACCATAGAGGAGAAAAATGGCAAATTCCTTTTGGATATTTGCTAATGGCTCAGGCTCAAGGTTCCAATGGTTGATGAGAGCCCTTCGGTAAGAAGATATGGCTTCTTGGTATAAACCCAATTGCTTCCACAACTCGGGAAGAAGCTCAAGAGCCTTGCTTAGGGTCTCCTGCAATTTACAATCAGCACCAAAGTTTTCAGGCATGCCTTCGGGTAATGCAGATTCAACAGTATCCAAAACAACTTTGCATGATTCAGCAGCCTCTGCAAAAGGAACCCAATACAGGAAAATGAACAATAGGTGAGATAACGTTTTTACAATGATTATATGCAACTTCACTTACTTTCTAGTTTAAATTAGGGAGACTGTGAGTAAATAATACATAAGTAATGTTCTCACCGGAGAGATTACTGAAATAGAACCGATTTTAGAAATATTTTCATGGAACCAGAAACAGTTTTGAAGTTGCTTGTTCACCCAGATATTATGCTATTTATTCCCTTCTCAATACTTGATTGTTGATGTTAATGTCACAAAAGAAGACTATTGGACACCTCATTTGAGCAGAATGTAAAATATTACGTCAGTTGAGAGATATTCTCTTTCATAAATATGCCAAAAATTATTAAAAGCCCTAAGTATGCATCTATTACTAGTCCAGATTGCATACGTGAATATGTCACTATTGAGTTCATTTTAGTACCTCTCGTAATATCTGGTCAATCCGGGTAATTAATATCTCATTTACCCCTTGATTCCATGGCTCTTATTTCGTTATCGAAATTTGGATCAGACAAGTAGTCCTAACACCTTATCAAATTTATAGCAGTTTACTGATTCTTTCTTGTTAGCTCTCTTATCTAATGGAAGAGCAACGTATAAATTACTGTTTCTAAGTCCAGCACAGAGGATAACTAAAGGTCCATGGAATCTGTTAGCAGTAAAATCATCAGGATATGAGCTCTTCTTCAGGATGCTGGTATTCATTATCCCTGCCTATGTCATGATAACAAGGTAACACCAATGCCAATTAAATTGCTTCAAATACCATTAGCCATGAATAAACAAAGCATATGCAAGTGGATTTCCATTCCATCATAGAAAAATTAGACCATGTTAAGATCTTTGTTGCTTTACATTCTTCATAGTGAAGCTGGTGGACATTATGAAGTCCAATGGTCATAAGTTCATCATGAGCAAACACAACCAGTCAACCTTCATGATTTTTGATAGATTTTAAGGGACAGGATGGCCTGACATGTGATCAGTATCATGTTTATGTACTTATCCATACATTATTGGCCATCATGTTCTCTATGGATTAAAATCAGTCCCAACATCTTAGTCATATGTATTTTCTAAATTGTAATTAGTCACTGAGTGTTTTAGTCAGTTTGCCTCTGTATTTGCATGCAAGCCTAAGGACTATCTCATTAACGATAACAAAATAGATTAATAGCTTCTAATAAGTTCACAAAAGGGTACTCTGTAAAGATCAACCTACAAGATCCAAGCGAAGTTATTGTGCATACAACTTTTGAATGGTTGCTTAGATATATGAATTTCACTCATAGTAGGAAGTTACTTTCAAGATTTTCAATCCAATTTATATTCCGATTTTTCTTTAGAAAGAAAAAATAATCTTAAGCAGCACAGGACTTGGCATGATTCTGACCGAAGTTGCATTGAGTTGATTCATCCAAGTCTCAACAAAAGTCATCCAATTCCCTTGAAAAAATAATATTAAATGACAAGACTTAATTTTAGTGATAAACCATGAGACTCACTGGGTTGCTGAATCCTGAGCAAGTTTGAAAACACTATTTCAACATAGTTCGTATAAGATTGCAAAGACTCGGACGACTCTCATGATAAAACAAATAGGCAAATGAACACCGCTGCTTTCCATCATCTGGTTGGTAGCACGACATCTTATAGAAGATTGGGTTCTCCATATTCATGGAAAATTCAACAAGTTCATTGATGCTTTAGCAAACATTGGGTTATAGAACCTAGTTTACCATTTCAATTTCATGTTCTCGTAACCTTTATATCTTGTAAGAGGATTTTAAAATAAGAAAAAGATAACAGAATGAACATGAAAATGAAATATTTTCTTTTCTTGCTTCAAAAGAAGCAACTTGTTTCATGTGAACAAAAGTCTGAGAAGCCAATCACAAATTTAATGAAGAAAGTCAAATTAACAAAATTCAGAGGCATCCAAAGAAGACGGAACCAATTTCAAAAAAGCAAGTGTATGATAGTGAACGAATAGGTCTCACAACACACCCTTAAACCTTTTGAGATCCTGCAATGATTTTGCTTTAAGAAAGATTGCTTCCAAAAGCAAACTAACAGCATGCATTGACATTGGTGGAGGAGTAACATCACTGCGAGAACGGCGCCTACTGCGTTCAACTCTTCTTGCAATGGAGAGCTTCATTTTTGGGACTATTGCACCAACATCTATTCCTTCAAACACATGAAGAGCTGCTTCTATGTTTCCTCTTTGATATTCAAGGCGCCCTAATAATGCCCTTGCTTCCTACAAAAATAAAATATTGAGATATTCTGAGTCTTCTAAAGAAGAAATAAGGGCAGAAATGACTAAAGGAATGATTATTGATCAAGGTTTTATAGTTGTCTTGAAATTGGATACACATAATGAGAAACACTCTTCATATGTTCAACATAAAGGACATTATTTCATGCTTGCAGTATTTGTTCCTTTCAAATTCAACACGTAAACCTTGTTCCACATGGAAACAAAGAGAACTTCCTAGTGAGGGTCATCAAATAGAGCATTACATAAAAATACTTCTGCTCTTTGAAGTAGGCATCCTACAAATATACAATATTTTTTTCAAAACTGAATATGTTATCCATACAAATAAAAAAATTAATGGAATGGTCTTTTGCAAATGTTACCCATGGCATATGGGTATTATTACTATTTTATTTTTTATTTTTCTTTTAGGTAGTTCAGTAGTAGGAATCAAACTTGGAACGTAGTGCTACAATCATCAACACCAAAGTTCAAAAACTCGTCTCGGCCAACGACACAACCCTTTGCCAAGCTGAGTAACTCGGGCAAGTCCGAGAGGACTTGCTTGAGATCTGTATAGGGCAAAAACGCCCCAGAATAAACGAAAAAAAAAAAATGAAAAATTTAAATGAAGATAGGAAAAGTAAAATAAAACTAAAAGCAACCATGAAAGGTCCAAATAAGCTTAAAAAAGTATAGAGCAAATGTGCCTAAAAAAATTGATTTATAAATGCGAAGATTAAAGCCAAAAAAGGAAAATACAAAAAAGGGCTTAAGGCAAAAAACACTCACCAATCAATTCTGAAAACATTCGAGTCATATAAAAAAATTATACATCATTCCTATATTTTCAACCACTTTTTTTAATTTTTTTTAAATTCTTTATGTACCCCAAGTTGTACACAAAACTCAAACCATGATCAAATACATTAACCAATCAAGCCCAAGACAAATTCCTAGTATAGATATTATCATATATATATACCAAAGTTTCAACAATTGTGATAACACATGGACAGTGGAACCTATTGAATGAGATTTTCAAAATGTCCAGCAAGCTACAAAATAAGAAACAGATGCTTGAATTCTTTAAAATTCTTTTATGTACCCCGAGTTGTACACACAAATCAAACCACAATACCTTAACCAATGACGCCCACTACTAATTCCTAGTATAGATATTATCATATATATACCAAAGTTTCTACAATTATGATAACACATGGACAGTGGAACCTATTGAATGAGACTTTCAAATGTCCAGCAAGTTACAAAATAAGAAACAGATGCCAGTTACATAAATAAACATACATATTATAGGAAACTCCATGCAAATTTTATAGAGATCCAAACCAAACTACATACCATATATTACCCCAACCATGAGATACAAGCTACCAATGATCCGTACCAGAGTTTCCTCATTTCACTTACCTCAAAAAGAGAATTCCTCATCTCAAAGAGTAAAAGAACATTCTAAATTTTGAGAGCATTCATAAACCACTTTGCAACAATGTGAGAAATAGGAAAGTCAAAGAAAGCTCAGAAACTATAGGGATAAATCATTTATTAAAATTCCACATGCAACATCATCACTTCCTAGTTCCTAAAATACAGAAAGCATGATGCCATACTTGCAGTACATGAAAACCATCCACACTCAGTTCATATACCAGTAATATAAGAGCTGCTTTTAAGTATAAAAACTGTAAAAGTAACAAGAACTTAACAATTAAATTGAACGTTCTCCCAATAGATTAGCTGCTACATTATACACCCCCCACCTCTCTCTCTCTCTCTCTCTCTCTCTCTCTCTCTCTCTACACTGCGAAACTAAATGATACCCTCCCTCAGGGCCTCAGTCTAGCATCCCACAGACACGTTAATGTGCAGAAACATTACAAAAGACTTAGAGAGAGAGAGAGAGTGTGTGTGTGTGTGACCAACCTCATAATTAAGACAAATTCCTTCTCTGAGAGAAGATTCAGCTTCTTCAATATTTCCCCTATCCACCCTCGGCTCTCCCTCCTCGACCCTTGAAGAATAACCACTCGCGGAATAATCTCTGGTTGCAAGGGATTCAGGAGACTGAGGCATTTCATCACCAATTAACTGCTCCCCTGAACACAAGCACTGCATTATCTTTCTCACTCTTAATCTGATCTCAATATACTTCTCTCTCATCCATTTCCTCTTATTTCTCATGTTAGTTGTCTTTGCTCACAATCTTTAAGACCATCATCGGCCAAAAGAAGGTAAAAACTATAACCTCACCAGAAAAAAAAAGGTTACGTTTAGGGTTTTTTTCAGCCCCTTCTGGTTTTTTACTGTAACCAAACTTCAGCTAATTTTAGGTACCTCATTCATAAATACTCTAAAGTCTAAACTAAGACCCCAACAACCATTCAGAAGTACATGGTCCTTTCAAGCTTGATGAGTATAACATGGACTTAATTGAAATGCAGCCAAAAAAATAGAAACCTTTTTCTCAATTTACAGGAAAGAGACCTTCAAACTTAGAAGCGTGGATAGCCCAACTCCAAATTTATCAGTATAGATAGCGGACAAACCAGTTTATTCATATTAAAACCCCCCACCAAAACAAAGCAAAGCCTTTATATCTGGCCACAAATTTAATTCCAAACCCCTAGCAAATCTATCTCTAACACACCAAAATTCAATGAAAAGGGGGCACCTTGGAGCCTTGTGGAGGCAGTAAGTCACATTCGCAGAAAAACAATAATAAAAAGAAGAGAATAAAAGGAAAGAGAGCCTCCAAATTTAGCGGCTGAGAAACCAAAGAAACCCCACCAAATTAATCCAAGAGAACAGAAGGACCGCAATTTAGAGACTGAGAAATCAAAGTTAGATGTTAAAACCCCAACAAATCTATCCAAGATAAAAAAAAAAGAGAACCCTATAAAATCATGTAGAATTTAAGCCCCAAAAGAAACCCACTAAATTTACACCAGGGATAGAATTTATAATCCAAGAACTTGAGGAAGTTCTGCAATAAATGCAATGCCCAAACCCTAGATTTTTCGAAGAGGGCCATCACATCATTGCAGTGATGCTCAAAAGGCATAAATTCATGGTTGAATTGCTGACCCTTTCACATTTCATCCTTCCAAAAGAAGCAGACACTGGGCCCCAATCACAAACACTGAAAACCCATCTAAAAAAAGTCCAAATTTCCTGCTAATTCCCACAAATATCAAGAATTTTGACTGCCCCAAATAAAAGAAGAAAAAATAAAAAATAAAGAAAATAACCAACAATTTATTTTTTTTACAGAAGTTCCTCCACAATCTCCTACTAAAGTTAAACCACCAAATTGGGTTCAATTATTACTTTGAACAAGAGTCAAAACTCCAGTCAAATTACATCTAATCGATTATCCTGTGGTGAAAGCAATTCAACAGTGGCTTTAAACTAAAGAAAGCAATTAAGAAACCCATGTCAAAAATCCATACCTTTTATTAATATATTCCGTCTGTTAGATGGTAAATCTCAAAAGTCAAACTTTGGTTGAATAAAATATATATAACATTCAAATATGACATGGATTTCCTTTGGTATCTGTGATGAATAGAACGATTAATTTACTGAAAGGGTAACAAGGGTGAGGCAGTTTAAAAGTACAAGAAAAAATAAGTCTGAAAATGAGAAGAAAAGAAAAGAAACAGAAAAAGGAAAAGCAGAAGTACTTCTATGGCTTCTTCTCATATGAAGCTTCCTCTGAGATGGAGTGTTCAAAAAGTAAAATGGGAGAATGGGTGGCTACCATTTGACTCCTAATGGCTCAAGATTTGCCATTTGGCTCTTTGTGCTTGGAATGCATTATTTTTCTTGATCAATAAAATTAAGTAATTTGCATTAAGATAAACTTGCTTTTTAAAAGAAAGTTTCAATGTCAAAGCTTTTATGTTACACTTTTTTAATTAAAGTTTATTGTGGTTAATGACAAAAGCTAGCTTTAACATCTTAGTATTTAGAACTAGCTTTTACCATTCAAGATGAGTTTTTGTTGTATAAATCCTTATTAATGAAATCTTTTAATTCTCCAACCTTGTAGCAAGTTGCCTTCTTTTACAATGTTGGCATCCTTACATAACACGTATTAAGCTGAGTATGTGATGTTTGAATTCAAATAGAGATTAATTTTTTCATAAAATTATTCGTTGCTTATTAGATTGTACTACATTTAAATAAAAAGGCACGCTCTCAGATTTTTGTTTTCATGGTCCAATCTAATTAATTAGAATTAAGTTGACCTGATGGGGTAACTTCTATTGATTGTTTCCGATGGTTCAATCAAGACTTTGAACTTATAGAACTTATAGCAATAATTAATTAATAATAATAATAATAATGATAATTTACAAAAAAAATCCTATTTCATGTTAGATTTCGATAAATAGTTTTTATATTTTATATTTTATACTCAAGTCTTACTTTTTTTTAAAGCATATAAGATGTATGCGAATACCTCAAAGTTAAGTCTGCTGTACAAAATAATAATATTAAAATATATCGTATGCTCTTCAAAATACAACTTGAGTGCAAAAGGTGAACATAAGAGACTATTTTAAATTTTTGAATAATAAAATGGATTTGTCTAAAATTTATTTAGTAATAGTAATTACTAATAGATCCGTTTGTTTTGAAATTCGACATTTTTGAAATTTCCTTCTTTTACTTTTCTTTATGAGCTGTTCGTAGTGTCATAAATAATTATTAGACCAATTCTCTCAAGTCTTGACCACTCGTGAGCGTGCACGTTTAAGCATGCATTCACATTGCAAAATTGACCGCTACATAGGATTCCTTCTTTTGGAGGACTCAGATTTTGATTAATTTGAGTGGATGATCTTTCTCGCTCTCTCTCTCTCTCTACATGGGTGGCAATGAACCCAGACCCGATGGGTTGGGTTCGAATATAGGTCCAAGATTTGGACCCAACCGATCAGCTCTCGGTCTGGGTCCATGTGGACCCGTCCTGAATATTGTTATTATATGAATAATAATTTAATATATAAAATTGTAATAATATTTAATTAATATGTAAATGAATATAAATATATATTTTTAGTTATAATATATAAATAATACATATATATTCAATATATTTTATTTTTTAGATTGGGTCTGTGTCCGAGATTAGATCCAGTTGAACCCAACCCGACCCGTTGCCACCCCTAGTTGCTATTCTCATTAATTTGTTAATGATTTATTTCTCTCTCTACAACGGTTTATCTGAGTTTCACATTTTTGCTAATTTATCTGTTTGTACTAAGTTTTTGTGTATTTTTTTAAGTAAATTAATGGAGATAACGAGTCCTTATTCATTTCAATCCATTTTTGAAATAGTCAATTTTTTCGGATACATCAATCTCACTCTATCTTTTATCTGTCTCAACCTGTTCTTCCACCTTAGTACTCAAGCATGGAACCTCAAAAAGCGCAAAAGAGTTCATTTTGTTCCATGCATCTCCAACACTAATCTTCCAATTAAAGGCAGAATTGGTGGCTTTTTCTATGAAATTTTCCCATTATTTTCCTGTTGATTGAATTTGTGGACATGAGATGGCACGAGACAAGAAGGACACCTTTTGTTATTGGCCATTACATCAACAATTTTTTTTTTTTAATCTAATTCCAAATGCAACTTGTTCTTTCCTTTTGGCCCACTTCATTTAAAATTAAAAGGGCCCTCCTAGGGAGCATGTTGTATGCTTACACCCTACTTAAAGAGTACTTTTTAAATAGGAAAGGTGCGATCTAAATTAGAATCACCACTAGTATTCCCAAACAAAAAAATGTTATTCCAAAAGAATTATACAAATGTAAAGGAATTATACAAAACCCCAAAAACTAAGGGATTTTTTTTGGAGTGTAATTTTAAATGCTTTTTATCATTTTGGAAAAAGATTTGCAAATGTTTTGGTAGTTTTCTATATTTTTTTGGAAAATTTCAAAAATACGCCTGGGCACAAATGGATTCTTTAAATCTATTTTTTCATTATTTTTAAATTTTTTTGGATGTGTTTGTTTAATCATTCTTTAAATATATATTTTATTATGTGTTTTACTATGTTTTTTTAACACTTTTTTTACCGCCCAAGACTTGCCTAGTTAGGCGAATTGAACTGCTTCCGGCCCCCCTTAACCATTCCAGCTCAATTTTCGAACTATTCTATTAGCCCGATTAAATCAGAAGCCACTAGCAGGTTCCAATTTTAGTGAACCGGCCATGCATTTTAAAAACAAAAGCAAAAGAATTCTAAAAAATACCAAAAAAATAAGTGATTTTGTTTGGAGTGTATTTTTAAATGCTTTTAATAGTTTTGGAAAAAAGATTTAAAAATGTTGTGGTGTTTTCCCATCTTTTATAAAAAATTTCGAAAATACCCCTGGACACAAATTGATTCTTTAAAATCTACTTATTCATTATTTTCAATCACATTTGGATGTGTTTTGTCTAATCATTCTTTATATATATATATATATATATATATATATATATATATATATATATATATATATATATATATATATATATATATATATATATATTATCCTTCTTTAAATATATATATTTTATTATGTATTTTATTACTTTTTAACACTTTTTTGACCGCCTGAGACTTGACCAGTTAGACAGGTTCAACCGCTTCCAGCCCCAGTTAACCAATCCAATTAAATTTTTCCAACTGCCCGCTTAACCGGGTTAAATGGGAAGTAGCCACTACCGGTTACAATTTTGGTGAACCAGGCTAGGTATTTTAAAAACAAATGTAAACGAATTATACAAAATCCCAAAAAATAAGGGATTTTGTTTGGAGTGTATTTTTAAATGCTTTTTATCATTTTAGAAAAAGATTTGAAAATGTTTTGGTATTTTTTCATCTTTTTTGGAAAATTTCAAAAATATCCCTGGGCACAAATCGATTCTTTAAAATCTATTTTTCATTATTTTCAATTTTTTTTTGATGTGTTTTGTTTAATCATTCTTTATATATATATATATATATATATATATATATATATATATATATATATATATATATATATATATATATATATATATATATATATATATATTTCACTATGTGTTTTACTATGTTTGTTCAAGACTTTTTTTGTTTAACACTTTTTTAACCACCCGGGACTTGCCCGGTTAGGCCAGTTGAATCACTTCTAGCCCCATATCCAGTTAACCATTCCAGTTCAATTTTTGTACTACCCCATTAGCCCGTTATATCAGGAGAAGCCACTAGCCGATTCCAATTTTGGTGAATCGGCATGGCATTTTAAAAACAAATGTAAAAGAATTATACAAAATCCTAAAAAAAATAAGGGATTTTGTTTAGAGTGTATTTTTAAATGCTTTTTATCATTTTGGAAAAAAGATTTGAAAATGTTATGGTATTTTTTCATTTTTTTGAAAAATTTTGAAAATACCCCTAGCCACAAATCGATTCTTTAAAATCTATTTTATCATTATTTTCAATCTCATTTGGATGTGTTTTGTATAATCATTATTTAAATATATATTTTTTATTTATGTGTTTTACTATGTTTTTTTAACAATTTTTTGACTGCCTGGGACTTGCCCAGTTAGGCCGGTTGAACCGCTTCCGACCCCATGTCCGTTAACCATTCTAGTTCAATTTTTCAAACTCCCCAATTTGCTCGTTTAAATCGAAAGCCGTCACTAGCTGGTTCCAATTTTGGTGAACCGGGGCATTTTAAAACAAATGTAAAAGAATTATACAAAATCCCAAACAATAAGAGATTTTCTTTGGAGTGTATTTTTAAATGTTTTTTTATCATTTTGGAAAAGTATTTGAAAATGTTTTGGTATTTTCCCATCTTTTTTGAAAATTTTTAAAAATACCCCTGGGCACAAATCGATTCTTTGAAATCTATATTTTCATTATTTTCAATTTCAATTGGATGTGTTTTGCTTAATCATTCTTTATTTATATATATATATATATATTATGCATTTTACTATTTTTTTTAACACTTTTTTTACCGCCCGGGAGTTGCTCGGTTAGGTCGGTTGAACCGCTTTCGGCCCCATGTCCGGTTAACCATTTTAGTTAAAGTTTTCGAGCTACCCAATTAGCCCGGTTAAATTGAAAGTGGCCTAAATCTGGTTCCAATTTTGGTGAACTGGCCAGGCATTTTAAAAACATATGTAAAAGAATTATACAAAACACCAAAAAAATAAGGGATTTTCTTTTGAGTGTATTTTTAAATGCTTTTTATCATTTTGGAAAAAGATTTGCAAATGTTTTGGTAATTTCCTATCTTTTTGAAAAATTTCAAAAATACCTCTAGGCACGAATGGATTCTTTAAAATCTATTGTTTGATTATTTTCAATTTCAATTGGATGTGTTTTGTTAAATCATTCTTTAAATATATATTTTATTATGTGTTTTACTATGTTTTATTAACACTTTTTTGACCGCCCGGGACTTGTCTGGTTAGGCCAATTGAACTGCTTCCAGCCCCATGTCCAGTTAACCATTCCAGTTCAATTTTTCGAACTGCCCGATTAGCTTGGTTAAATCAAAAGCAACTACTAGCGGGTTCCAATTTTGGTTAACCATGCAACACTTTTTTGACTGCCTGAGACTTGCCCGGTTAGGGTGATTGAACTGCTTCCGGCCCCATGTCTGGTTAACCATTCCAGTTCAATTTTTTGAACAGCCCGATTAGCCCGGTTAAATCGGAAGCAGCCGCTAGCGGGTTTCAATTTGGTTAACCAACCAAGCATTTTAAAAACAAATGTAAAAGAATTATAAAAAATCTCAAAAAATAAGGGATTTTGTTTGAAGTGTATTTTTTAATGTTTTTTTAACGTTTTGGAAAAGGATTTGAAAATGTTGTGGTATTTTCCCATCTTTTATGGAAAATTTCAAAAATACCTCTAGGTTAAATCGGAAGCAACCTAAATCCGGTTCCAAGTTTGGCGAACCGGCCAGGCATTTTAAAAACAAATGTAAAAGAATTATACAAAACACCAAAAAAATAAGGGATTTTCTTTTTATCATTTTGGAAAAAGATTTGCAAATGTTTTGGTAATTTCCTATCTTTTTTGGAAAATTTCAAAAATACCCCTAGGCACGAATGGATTCTTTAAAATCTATTTATTCATTATTTTCAATCTCATTTAGATGTGTTTGTTTTAATCATTCTTTATATATATATATATATATATATTATGTGTTTTACTATGTTTTTTTAACACTTTTTTTACCGCCCGGGACTTACTTGGTTAGAGCGGTTGAATAGCTTCCGTCCCCATGTTAGGATAACCATTCCATGTCAATTTTTCCAATTACCCCATTAGCCCGGTTAAATGGCAAGTAGCTACTAGCCGGTTACAATTTTGATGAACCGACCAAGCATTTTAAAAACAAATGTAAAAGAATTATACAAATCCCGATAAGCCCGGTTAAATGGGAAGTAGCCACTAGCCGGTTACAATTTTGGTGACCGGGCGAGGCATTTTAAAAACAAATATAAAAGAATTATACAAAATCCCAAGAAAATCAAAGATTTTGTTTGGAGTGTGTCTTTAAATGCTTTTTATCAGTTTGGTAAAAGATTTAAAAATATTTTGGTATTTTCCCATCTATTTTGAAAATTTTCAAAAATACCCTTAGGAAATTTTTTCATTATTTTCAATTTTATTTGGATGTGTTTTGTTTACTCTTTCTTTAAATATATATATTTTATTATGTGTTGTGCTATGTTTTTTTAACACTTTTTTGACCGCTTGAGACTTGCTCGATTAGGCCAATTGAATCGCTTCCGGCCCCATGTCCGGTTAACCATTCCAGTTCAATTTTTTGAACTGCGCGATGAGCCTCGTTAAATTGAAAGCAGCACTAGCCGGTCCCAATTTTGGTGAACCGGCCCAAGAATTATACAAAATCCCAAAAACTAAAGGATTTTGTTTGGAGTGTATTTTTAAATGCTTTTTATCATTTTGGAAAAAGATTTGAAAATGTTTTGTTATTTTCCCTTTTTGGAAAATTTTGAAAATATCCCTAGGCACAAATCGATTATTTAAAATCTATTTTTTCATTATTTTCAATCTCATTTGGATGTGTTTTGTATAATCATTCTTTAAATATATAATTTTTATTATGTATTTTACTATGTTGTTTTAACACTTTTTTGACCGCCGGAGACTTGGCCAGTTAGACCAGTTGAACCGCTTCCAGCCCCATGTCCGGTTAACCATTCTAGTTCAATTTTTCAAACTCCCCGATTAGCTTGGTTAAATCGAAAGCAGCAACTAGCGAGTTTGAATTTTGGTGAACCGGCCGGGCATTTTAAAAACAAATATAAAAGAATTATACAAAAGCCCAAAAAAATAAGGGATTTTGTTCGGAGTGTATTTTTAAATGTTTTTTTTATCATTTTGGAAAAATATTTGAAAATTTTTTGGTATTTTCCAATCTTTTTTGAAAAATTTCAAAAATACCTCTAGGCACAGATATATATATATATATATATATATATATATATATATATATATATATATATATATATATATAGTGTTTTACTATGTTTTTTTTTAACACTTCTTTGACCACTAGGGACTTGCCCCGGTTAGGATGGTTGAACCGCTTTCGGCCCCATGTCCAGTTAACCATTTCAGTTCAATTTTTCGAACTGCCCAATTAGCTTGGTTAAATCGAAAGCAGCCACTAGCCGGTTCCAATTTTGGTGAACCGGCGAGGCATTTTAAAAACAAATGTAAACGAATTATACAAATGGAAAAGTTTATATAGATCCAAGGCTCTAAACAGTCAAATTAGAGCCTACATAAAAAATTAGAAGGGGTTGTTTTGATGCCCAATATCATCAAATTGATCATCTCGACATCAAAATGCATGGACATGAGAAAAAAATGGATTTCAAGTTTAGGTAATAGTGTGTTTTGAAGCGCATTTTTGGACTCGTCAAATTTCAAGGTTTTCAAACTTTCATAGATCTCTTGATCTAAACTAATTTTGAAGCTTTAAACTTTATAAATAAAGATGAAAATATATTTTAAGGCTGTCAAAAAATTTTCCAATATTGAAGCCACATATCTCGGCACTATTTGAAGGTAGGCTCTAATTTGATTGTTTAGAGCTTAGGCTCAATACAAACCACACCCTTATACAAAATCCCAAAAAATAAGGGATTTTTTTTGGAGTGTATTTTTAAATGTTTTTTTATCATTTTGGAAAAGATTTGAAAATGTTTTGGTATTTTCCATTTTTTTAAAATTTCAAAAATACCCTTGGACACAAATCGATTCTTTAAGATCTATTTTTTCATTATTTTCAATTTCATTTGAATGTGTTTTGTTTAATCATTCTTTAAATATATGTATTTTATTACGTGTTTTACTATTTTTTTTAATATTTTTTTGACCGCCGGGACTTGCCCGGTTAGGCAGGTTGAACCGCTTCCAGCTCCATATCTAGTAAACCATTCCAGTTCAATTTTTCTAACTCTCCGATTAGCCCGGTTAAATCGAAAGTAGCCACTAGCCGGTTCCAATTTTGGCTAATCGGCCAGACATTTTAATAACAAATGTAAAAGAATTACGCAAAATCCAAAAAATAAGGGATTTTATTTGGAGTGTATTTTTAAATGGTTTTTATCATTTTGGAAAAAGATTTGAACATGTTTTGGTATTTGCCCATCTTTTTGAAAAAGTTCAAAAATACCCCCGGGCACAATTCAATTCTTTAAAACCTAATTTTTTTCATTATTTTCAATTTTATTTGGATGTGTTTTGTTTGATCATTATTTAAATATATATTTTTTATTATGGGTTTCACTATTATTTTTTAAGACTTTTTTGACCACTCGGAACTTGCCTGATTAAGCCGGTTGAATCGAGTGGTTTACCGGTTAGGCCGGTTGAACCGCTTCCGGCCCTATATTCGATTAACCATTCCAGTTCAATTTTTCCTGCATTGTTTTTTGCTCTAGCAATGAATTTAAGTTCCATAGAATAATCTAATCTCAGACTGACCAAAATTGTAGTGGATTAGTTTAATCTTTGATTGATCCAAGTTAATTAGAATAGAAAAACAATATTAGATCCAATCCTGATATAGCAAAACAAATATAATTTGGATACACTCAATGCTGGATACAATATATGCACATTCCTTGGCCTTTGGACGATAGCATTCAATTAAATTGACCACGATCAAAATGAATTTGATAGATACACACACAGACACATCCAAACCACTATTTTGAAAGCTAAGAAAGTTCTTAAGAAAAAAAAGAAAGAGAGGAACCCTGGCTCTAACTCAAAGGGATAGACGTTCCCCAAATCTGCATCATTTGAAAATCTTCCACAATCCATATAATTTGAAACGTCTCTGGCGAGAACAGTGTGGTTCGAAAAGGGGACATAGTGTGAGGATCACCACCATAATCATTTTCAAGCCGGATACGCTCCTCACTCTTGACATTATACTCAAAACATATTGCCATTGTTGTTGGTTAGCAAGAAAGAGTCCCCAACCAGAGCTGAGGATAGACTCGAACCTGCAAGACAGTCACTCTCCTCTCTTCGCTTCTATGAGTAAAACCCATTTAGATTTTTCTGTGAAGGCCCATATCCTCAACCAGACATGAAATTTACTCTCCACTCTTCGGAGATTTGCTTCTATAAGTAAAACTCATTTAGACTTTTCTGTTAAGACCAATGGTTTAAAAAAAGGATCGGTGACCCGGATCGGGCTTCCAAAAAACCGATCCGGATCGGCGAATCGGAGTTCCGGATTCAGAATCGGGTGAATCGGTCAGAATAAAGCTTAAAAAAAATTCGAAAAAATTATTAAAATTCATTATAAATATTGTTTTTTAGGAATTCAATAAAAAATGAGGGTACTCCATTAAGAATTTTCATGTTTTTGAATGAATATGCGAATATTGATATGTTCTTTCCCTGCATGAACCGCCATTCAGCATTTAATTTACAGTATTTCGTGCTCATCCCTACACTGTTGCTGTTGGGACTCGATATGTGAATAATATGGCTGGGATAGGGTGGCCTCAGAATCATCATCTCTCTCATTTTCTCTTCGAATAATATGGATTAAAAAAAAAAAAAACAAATTTTCAAAAAAATCGATCATGGATTAAAAAAAAATCACAAATTTTAAAAAAATTCTATCATGGATTACAAAAAAAAATTCGCTCATGGATTAAAAAAAAAAAATCACAAATTTTCAAAAAATTCAATCATGGATTACATAAAATTCGATCATGGATTACATAAAATTCGATCATGGATTACATAAAATTCGATCATGGATTACAAAAAAAAACAAACAAAAAAAAACAAAAAATTCAATCGTGGAATACAAAAAAAGAAAAAAACAGTTCGATCATGGATTACAAAAAACTCTATCATGGGTTACAAAAAATTCAATCATGGATTACAAAAAAAAAAACAAACATTTCGATCATGGATTACAAAAAAAAAACAAACATTTCGATCATGTATTACAAAACATTCGATCATGGATTACAAAAAATTCTATCATGGGTTACAAAAAAAAAAAAACAAAAAAAGCGATCATGGATTACAAGAAAAGAAAACAAACACTTCGATCATGGATTACAAAAAATTCTATTATGGGTTACAAAAAACCAAAAAATTCGATCATGGATTACAAAAAAACAAAAACAATTCGATCATGGATTACAAAAAAATCGATCAAGTATTACAAAAAAAATCTATCATGGATTACAAAAAAAAAAAAAAAAAAAAAAAAAAAAAAAAAAAAAAAAAAAAAAACCGTACGGACTCGCCGATTCATTGTTCGGACTCGCCGATTCCGTACAGTGAATCGGCGAGTCACTGTGCGGAAATCGTCCGGTTCTCTCTAGAACCGGACGATTTCCGATTTTTCAACCGATCCGGTCCCTTTTCGCGAATTCCGAGTCGAACCGGGCGAATCCGGTTCGACTCGGCGTTTTTTAAAACGCTGGTTAAGACCCATATCCTCAGTCAGAGTTAGTTCGGTTACTCGATCACCCCGTATTAGTTCCACTTTAAAATTCATAGTGGGTGGAGATGCTTTCAAAATTTTCTCCCTCTAAATTAAAAAACCAAACAAGATAAGCTCCTGGGTGGGGCATTGGGCACCCGCTTAGGCGGGTCCCAGTAAACCTGCCTAGGTGCATCGTGTAGTCCTTGGACCTCTTAGGTTGAATGAACATGATCATCTTGAAAAAGGTCCAGTATAAAATCTTAAAGAGAAAAATGACAGTATATTTCTTTCCGTCATGGAAAACATGGATATAATAAAACACCCATAAAAAAAACTGAACACAAACATAATTGATTCTGAAATAAGGACAAGCTTTCTATGCTCCCCCTACAATATAAAACTTATATACTTCCTCTTATCCAACCGTCCATTTTGAATGGAGGGTTAAGATTGCCCCTATTACAATGTCACATCTCTACACTATTTTATTTTTAATTTTTTTTCTATAAACTATTTTGACACCAAATTTTATATGCCCAATCCTCTATTAAACTCGTACTATCAAGAAATAATATATATATATATATATATATATATATATATATATATATATATATTTCCAATAAAATAAAATGATCAAAATACCCTTGAAAGTTTCAAGGGTATTTTGATCATTATATTTTATCAAAAAATTATTTTCAATATTTTTATAGGTGCGCCTTAATGAGAAGATGACACGTACGAAATTTCACATTCATACAATTTGTATAAAAAAGATAAAAATAAAATACTTTGAGATATTGAATCTGTGATCAAACGGTGAATGGCCGTCTTGTTCAAAATTGTACGGCTAGATGGTAGGGGAAACATAGATCTTCTATGTTGTAGGGGAAGTATAGAAACCTTTTCCCTGAAATAATACCTTCAAAAGGAGGGAAAAACGAAAAAAAGAAAGCATCTATAATATTTCCATTCAAAAGTAAATGGTAAATCTGATTCAAACTTCACCAATCCAAAGATCGGAGAAATGTAGTCCTAATCCAGGAGTAAAAGTGTACTGAACCAGTTCAAAGCAAGTTTTTCTGAAAAAAATCCCACAAATATTTACATTTGTTCGGTCACCTTATTGAGCTTTGTTTCTCTTTGGATAAATCATCTCCTTTTGGAATCAATTTACAAGACCACCTTATTGAGCTTTGTTTCTCTTTGGATAAATCATCTACTTTTGGAATCAATTTACAAGACCAGCATACATATATACAATCAATAAAATATCGTAATCAAAAGTTCTAACCATTCAACAAATTGATTCATGAGAAAATGGTTAATGCTTACGTGTATCTGCTAAATGCAAAACCCAAATGAACCCGGACGTGAGGTTTTTGGGAGGAAGGCCCTTGTTGAGAGAAAGAATAGGAGTTTTGGGGAACAATAGAGATTGGGGATTTAAGCAAACCCTAGCTTCATAGTAGTCTTGTATTGGATTAGATTTCATTAGCGTTTTGTCACAGCAACAGTGACGAAGAAAGAAGTTGATCAATGATATTATTGTGGTAAAAAATATTAATTTGAGTTTTTTGTACATTATATGAGGTAATATCTGTAAAACCCACTAACTTGTGATTCTTTCATTGATAATGAATCATTTTCTTATCAGTTGCCTATGAATATAGCCTGATTTTGGGTGAGCCACGTATATTGTGTGTTGATATTACTTCGATTATGATTTGTATTATATGGTTGTGTCACTAAATTTCCTACTTTACTTTCTCTTGGTCTCGTCATATTTTTACAAAAATTACTGTATCATATTTGATTCTTGGGTATATGGAGTTCTTGGAATCGATTTGCTAGTGAAAGATAAGTTGGTTTCAAGGTTTTAGATTTGTTGTAGTGGGGGTTCACTGTAACAAGGGGTAATTAAGATAGCCTCAGTTCCCAACAAGTAGTATCAAAGCTTAAGGGAAGTGTGTAATAATTTGGAAAAAATGGCTACTTACAAATTTTAAGTAGAGAAGTTTGATAGAAGGAATGATTTTGAACTTTCAAAAAAAAACAATTCGATGACATATTGATGCAACAAGGTCTTTATACAATACTACATGGAATATCTAAGAAACCGAAAAATATGAAGGATGGTGATTGGGAAAATTTGGATAGGAAAGCCCTTGCCACAATTCGCTTGTGTATAGCGGATGAAATACTATTTAACATAGTAGGACCAAAGATGACGATGAATTTATGGGCAAAGCTAAAAAGCTTGTGCCAAACAAAGTCCCTTACATATCGAATTTTCGTAAAAAAAAAGGTGTATTATTAGAGGATGAGTGATGGGATGAAAGTCTTAGAACACTTAAATGAATTCAATAATATAATTTGTTAATTTGATAATATCATGGTAAAGATTCAAAAGGAAGATAAGGCGGTTACTGAAGTATTATGATAATCTGCTTACTACCTTGAGTTGTAACAATGAAGAATCCCTCAAACTGGATTTGGTTTGTAGTGATCTACTTGCCAATGACCTTTGAAGAAAGGTATCAATGGATAATTCAATGGGCTCAAGAATGGAAGTACTTGTGGCAAGGGGCCGGTTGGATGAACGGGTTAATTCATCAAGAGATTCCTCAAATAGCCGATCAAGGGGTCTTATGACAAAAGAGGTTGTTGGTTTTGTAGTAAGCCCGGCCACATAAAGAAAAATTGTTGACAAAGAAAAAGGCCAAAAATTCTTCAAAGGGTTTCAATTCGGGAATAGAATAGCAAGGTGAAGCCAAGAATGAAGCTCACCAATTTGAAGAATCAACATCCAGGTATGTTGAAGAGGAGGTGTTGATGGTGGGATGCAATTACATGTACTATCAAAGTTCAGTTCTTGATAATGGATCCACACATCATATGTACCCACATAGATCGTGGTTTGATAAATATGGGCCATGTGATGGTGGTTTGGAATCAATGAGAAATAATTCAATGAGTAAAACTATCGAAATAGGCTCAGTTCGCATAAAGATGTATGAGGGGATAGTTTGAATACTTGAAAATGTAAGACATGTGCCAGATTTAAAGAAGAATTTAATTTTAATTTCTTCTCTAGTTATGGAAGGCTACAAATTTAATGGGCAATGTGGAGTACTCAAAATTTCAAAAGGAACTCTAGTTATGATGAAGAGAACCTGGGAAGGAAACTTGTATAAATTTTTGGGTGGTACAATTGTAAATAAAAGGGTAAATTTGATTGTAGAATAAGAAGCTCAACAAGGGGCATATGGTTTAGCAGTTGAAGATCTTAGTGACACAAAAACAATGTCTTGATAAAAAATTCCGGCAAGGTGAGAAATTGATGATTTGGTAAATCTACTAGGGGATGTGAAGCCAAAAACACCACATGAATCTCCTTTGAGTCAATGTTCAAAATTTGGTGAACGAAGGGCCGATGTGATTAGAGTGTTGCATGCTACTCTAAAATTGATTTTGATTATTGTCATGATTTCTATAAAATTTGTCACTTTACTTATTTATTACTTTCTTGATGAAGTGAAATAGGTACTTCAAAATTTTAGAAGTTTGGGCAAGTATTGCCAAAGATTTGAGCATATACAAGACTTCATAGGAGAGACTTGTGCAAAGGATTTCAGCAATATGAAGTCAAGCATCACTTGTACTTGTAGGTATGAAAGAAGGGTTACACCAAAAACATGTGAAGAGGTAGCATGGTTTCAAGAATAAAAGGATGAGAGTGTGGAAAAAGGTGCAGTTTGTATGAGGAAAACAAGCATGAAGGACGATGAACAAGGTGCTAATAAAGGTTATTGGGCTAGAGTGCTTGAGGCATTAGTTAAGTTCTCTAGGTTCTTTAAGAAAGGAATAACCATATATGAATGGCAAGTCAAGGATGTGATTTTGCATCAAGGTGGAGGTTGTTGGGATAGTGATGCAAAATTATCTCCCTTTTGTCTTAAGTTTTTTCCCTCATTAACCAAATATATTTTAGTCACAAGAGAAATGACTTTTATGGAGGCCCCTAAAGTCATTGTTAGATAAAGAAATGTGAGGTTTGGGAGGAAAACTCTTGTTGAGATAAAGAATATGAGTTTTGGGGAACAATAGAGATTGAGAATTTTGGCAAACTCTAGCTTCATAACAGCTTTGTATTGAGCCAGATTTCATCGGGTTTCTTCACGGCGACAGTGTTGGTCAACGGTGATGAAGAAGAGAGTCAATCTATAGTGTTATTGTGGAAAGAAATAACAATTTGAGGTTTTTTTACCATTGTATTAGATGATCTCTAGAAAACCCATTAATTTGTAGTTCTTTATTGATAGTGAATCATTTTCTTGTTGGTTTGTTGTGGATGTAGCCCGATTATGGGTGAACTATGTATATTGTGTGTCGTGAATGGTTGTGTCATTAGAGCTCCTACTTTACTTTATCTTTATCTCATCATATGTTTATCAAGTTTACTACACCATATTTGATTCTTGTGGATATGAATTTCTTGGAATCGATCTGCTAGTTGAAGGTGAGTTGATGTCGAGGTGTTAGATTTATCATAGTGAGAGATTCACTGCAACAAAGGGTAATCGAAATAACCTTGGTTCCCAACAAATTGGAGATTGAGAAAATAAAAACTTTAAAGAAATCATGCAAAACCCTAATTGGAGATGAAATTTAGCTTGAAGGAAAGATTAAGGTTAATTTTGTGCCTTCCTCAGCAGGATGACTCACGATTTCACAAGAGACCTAGATTTGGTGATGAGAGAGTGGGAGGTTCATTAGAAACAATGAACCCTAGATTTGGTGAAGGGAGAGAGAGGAGCTCCAAGGGAGGTTCATTAGACGAGGGAGAGAAGGGCTCATGCTGCGAGGAGAGATCGAGAGAGAGAGGCTTGGGTGCGTGAGGGAAGAGGAGAAGAGAAGAGAGACCTGTCAAAATGTTTGTTGAAATTTCAATATACAAAATATCACTAAAATCTACTATTTGGTAGTCTCAATGTGTTAGGAATAGAACCTTGAAATCACCCGATTTTTCCATTATTTCATTTCCAATCCAGAACTTATTTTTTAAAGTTTCTCTCATGGTCTCTCCAAAACTTAACCCCGAGAACATTGAGCTTTTAACTCTCCCTCATAGTGACCACTCTCACTCTCAAGCCCCGCCTCTCGCACTCTCTCTCAGCCCATGCCTCTCCCTCTCTTCTTTTCTTCTCTCTTCCATCCCCCATCTCTCTCTCTTCTCTCCTTGAGCCTCGGCCTCTCTTTCTTTGTAACTAGACGGCAAAGATCGTCTTCATTACAACTTCAAAGTTAAGATCCAAAGGTTCATCCTGACTTTAGAGTTAAGATCCAAAAGTTCATCCCTTTCTTTCTCCATTTGCAATATTGTGGCAACAAGATTTATGGCGTTGAAGTTTGGGTTTTATGGGTCGTTTGGATGGGTATCTAAATTCATGTTATGTATACTCGGGTATTTTGCACAAAGACATGTTTGCCAACTTTTTTGGACCAATAATCTCATTTTTTATAGGCAAAAAAGAGGGCCAAAATAAGTTCACAAAGAAAAAGTTGGCTTATCCAAAACATGACTTTGCGTAAGCTTGAGACAGGGAATACAAAATAGTACAATTGATGATAATACTATTATCCACTTTATCAGATACAATTGATTATGCCAAAACATCCCCATAAATTAGATAGATAAACTATCTCAAATTTTAAATTTGAGAGAGAGAGAGTATTTTAAAATTTTAGACAGAAAAACTATATCAACAAAAAAACAATTACATCAACAATTTACTTTAAAAAAGTACATCAAACTCAAATGATAATTAGCTATTGTAGAAACGAGGGCACAAGTAGTGCTCACAAATATCCCAATGAAAAAGAGGGAGAACGTAATAAAATTTTGTCATTACAGCCTTACACAATCCAATTAAGACGCACATCTAAATTTTATTGTAAATATAATTTTGATATCAAAATATTTTAGGATGACTTGAGAATCTATGTTTATCTCTAATTATAAAATTTTAAACCCTAAAAATAGTTCAAATCAAGTAGATCTATAGACAAATGAAAATCTTGAAAATGGACGGTCCAGATAATGTGTTGCAAGATACACTATTTTGCGAGCCCGAAATATTTTTTTCTTTTGATATTCATACATTTTGATATCGAGATGATCAATTACAGGGTTTTCCAATATCCAAAGCTAATCTTTTTATGATGGATTTTTGAGATGCACCTGTAATACTACATTTTAAGGTTGCAGCCTTATATAAACTTTTTTTCTTACATGAATTTATTAAGTAGATCAAAACGATAAAAATTAAGTGGATCAAAACGTGCTACTTGGATTGGTGAAGCATAGCTATCCTATTTGAATTGGAGTATGCTTCTGATCAAACTAACTTTACCTAATGTCTAATTCAAATCTTTAAAAACATTTTTACTTTTGTGAACAATAACGCATGTACTACTTGCACAGGAAACACACTATGAACTTGAGATATGTATCAATATAAATAGAGAGAATTTATTATTATTAGATAACCGAAAGCATATAACTCGTAGTACTAGAAACATTAAATTCATAAGGTAAAATTCCGATACATATCAGTGCAATTGGGAGGATTATTAGTATGATGTAACTAAAAGCATAAAACTCCTGGTATTAAGCCCTGAAATTTACAAGGTTAATGCGACATTGAACAAAATGAAAAGAAGCGTTGCAAGTGATAACTTTACAAAGTTTCATAAAAACAAAATCATGGGGGATAGAGAGTAAGTTTACTAAGAGATGGGGCATGAGATGGAGGGCCTTTATTGTAAGGAAAAAGTTTATATAAGGTTGCAATCTTAAAATGTAGAATTGATGTGCACCTAAAAAATTTATTTGTTTTGATTTTGGAAAACCGTCTAATTGATCATCTCGACATCGAGATGTATAAATATGAAAAAAAAAAAAAAAAAAGTCCTAAAAATAATGTATCTTGCAACAAATTATCTGGACCGTCTATGTTTAAGATTTTTAAGTGTTTATAGATCTACCTGATTTGAACCAATTTTAAAGTTTAAGAGTATATATTTAGAGGCGAAAGTAGATTATCAAACCACTCTAATAATTTTTTATACCAAAATTATATTTATAATAAAATTTGAAGGTGCGCCACCTTAATTTCATTGTTTAAGGTTGCCACCTTATACAAACCACACCTTTATTTTAATGAAAAAGTTTATATAAAGTTGCATTCTTAATTACATATGCACCTCAAAAATCCATCGAAAAAGTTTGTTTTAGTGTTGAAAAAAGCCTCTAATTGATCATCTTTTGAGTCCCATAAAGAGTGCATCTTGCAATACATTATCTAGACCGTCCATTTTCAAGATTTTCACATGTTTATAGATCTACTTGAATTTAGCCATTTTCAGAGTTTAAAATTTTATAGTCAAATATGAAAAAAGATTTTGAGGTAATCCTAAGAGTTATTTTCACCAAAATTACATGTTATGATAAAATTTGGAGGTGCGCCTTAATTGGATTATTTAAGGTTTCAACTTTATAGAAACCACGCCCTTATTTTAAAGCCATGTATTGGAGCCTTCAAAAGAGAAGGGAATATCATGCACTTTGTATTCATTTACCTTTGATACAAGGTGGGTCACATTAGTCTTGATTATTGGATGTGACATTGGATGGTTGCAATTATTGCATTGAGCAAGTTCAAACGTCAAAAAAAAAAATTTTGAACTTTGTGACGTATCCAAACTTTCAAATTTCACATCAAATGATTGTAAAGAATTGTGACTACCTTATATCAAAAGTAAATGATCTCATTGTATAAAATCCCATTGAGTCCTACATGTTAAAAGAACACCTTATGTGGGGTTTGACTATAGTGTTATTTTTTCATCTCCTTATGCTTCATGGGCCCTTTATAGAATACGTGAAATTGGTAAGCGAGCTGTTTTACGAGGCATTTTATCTCGTCGATGCCTGCATTTTTAGCATGCACACTTGATGGAAAGCCAAACAACAATACAAAAAAATCACGAAGATTTTTTTTTTTTTTGACAAAGTTATAAACTTTTATTAATGTAAAAGGAAAACACTAAAATTACAATGGCAGTATCATGTATTACAACTTCCGAGCCACTCACACTACGTTTAGCCAGCATATTTGCTACATCATTTGCCTCCCTATAAACATAGCGAAACTCAATCTGCATTCATAGCGATACTCGACTTGTATTCCGATAACTTCATCCGGAACATGTATCGATATAGATCTCGATGTCCACGGGAGGTTTCCAATTTTTTTTACACCAATTGATAATGTCGAGGGAGCCACTTTCGACTATACACCACATGCCTAGACATCTCTCTTTCACCAATTTAAGGTCAAAAAGAAAAAGACTCAATTCAGCCATGTTTGCTGTAGAATTAACATAAGGACAAAATAACAACAAAGAATAGCACCATCTGAATTTCTAAGAGTTCCCCCAGTCCCCGCTGGCCCATGGTCCCCATTGAACTACTGTCGAGCCTAGTACCGGTGGACTCCATCTGCCCTTGACCCAGAAAAATCACTTGAATTCCTTGTTTCATTTAGAAAGCTAAAATTTTTTCAAGGCATAAATTATAGAATGGAAATTTAATCCATTATTTGTTTAAGGTGGAAATGCCTCTTGAGGACCTTTTATTTTGCCATAAATAGCTGGTAATGCACACGAAAATCACTATAGGCACGATCCTTTGGGAAGGGTGGAAGGAGAACAGGAAGACCTTTGAAGGGATTGCGCTGCCTATAGATAAAGTTATGCATATAATCAAATTATCTATTTGGTCAAGCCTTTCGGTGTCTAAGGAAGGTTGGGGTATTTAAAAAATCGATGTAATGGTGAATTTCCCTAATCTATTTGCCCTTGATATGCATAGATGTAAGCCAAAAGGATTATGCGTTAAACCGTCATTGGGTTATATTAAGCTGAATTTTGATGGGAGCTTACTTGGGAACCCGGGGCCAGCTAGGATTGGAGGGGTGTTCCGAGATTCTTATGGTAATACCCTTCTGTCTTATGTGGGCCTTATTGGTGTAGCTACGACTAATTCGACGGAACTGCAGGCTTTGCTTAAAGGGTTGGAGATTTTCACATAGACGAATTTGGGTGGTTGAAGGTGATTCCTTGAATGTCATCCGTTGGTGTCGAAAGGAGCAGCTGGTCTTGTAGGAGCTTCGGTCCTCTTGGCTGACGATCTTGGATAGTTCTTCTTTTATTTCTGTTTCTTTCTCCCACGTTTACCGTGAGGTTACTGGTGTCACTTATGCCTTAACGAAGGGTGGTGTCTCTTGCCTCTCTTTGTATTTCTCATGATGTAAACTCACTTTTGTGATTAATAAAGTTCCCTGGATGTCTTTAAAAAAAAAAGAACAACCATGGGCAAAAGGAATAACAACAACCATCTTTGGGGAAATTTCCGGCAACCACAATTACCATGGGCAAAAGGAATTACCGATGGTTGTAAGCTGACCTGATTCGTTCACCGTTTCCCATGTTTATTTTCTAAGGTCACTATTGGTTCGAATGAAAGTGATTTTTTTAAAATTATTTTGAAAAATAACTAATTTTTCACGTTTGGTTAGTCACAAGAATCATCAATCTTTTTATCTTTGAAATTAATTTTAAT
Source organism: Amborella trichopoda (assembly GCF_054954075.1). NCBI lineage: Eukaryota > Viridiplantae > Streptophyta > Magnoliopsida > Amborellales > Amborellaceae > Amborella > Amborella trichopoda. The sequence continues at coordinate 4,955,984 of NC_142342.1, read as the reverse complement.
AAAAAGTGTCTAATATCTAGGAAATAGGATTCATAATCATATAGATAAGAGTCCAATTTCTTTCAAAATAATCAGGAGTGGGGGTATAAATAGGGATGCCACCATCCCGAGGCCCGACAAAGCCCAAAAATGCTTTTGGCCCCACCTGAAAACTCCCCTCCCCGAATATGCAATCCCGGCTCTGCCCGGCTCAAAAAGAATCTACTAGGCCTCCACCCGACCCATTAAGAAACCCCATCTCTTTTTTTTCTTTTTTTTTTGTGTTAATTTCACTCTTCAAACTTTTTTTGTTTGTAGTGAGCCAAAAATAAAATAAAATATACCAAAAGTATTTTTTAAAAATGGATTTTCAGAGAGAGATCTGATATTTAGAGAGAGAAAGAGAAATTTGATTTCTAAAGAAAGGATGGGTTTTTAGAAAGTGAAAGAGAGAAAATAGGTTTTAGAGAGAGAAAGAGAAATAGAGATTGGATTCTTGAGAGAGAAAATGGATTTTTAGAGAGAAAGATTGGGTTTTTAGAGAGAGAAAGAGAGATTGGGTTTCTAGAGAGAGAATGGGTTTTTAGAGAGATCTTTTATACACTATCTATCTAATCCTTTGGGCCAAATTTACAATAGGAATATCTTATATATATCCCAAATTTTGGGGATGTGAATCGAGAACCTAGCAAACCTCAAAGAAAAAAACGAAAATTAACTGTCACTCTTTATATGCCTAAAAACATTGGCAACCCAAGATTACATCAATACGATCCAATTTTTGGAGGGAATGATCTAGATGTTCAAGAGCTCAAAATCCAAGTTTTTTTTTTTATAATAATCATCTAGGTTGATCCTGAAATTTCATATAAAAAAAAAAAATCTCAGTATTTTGCCCAAGAGAGTAAATATACGGTATGCTTCATTAGAATTATAATGCGCCCTTCATCCTCTATGCGCCCTCTCATGCTTTAGGACACCAACTTGGTTTAACATTGTACTAAAGTCTTTAGTGGACTTGGTGCTAAGTGGGGTTCATATCAAACTTATTTGGGAGGGAGATAGACTATTTTAAGATATTGAGAGATCATTTTAAGACCAATAATTCATATAACAGTGATATCAATACCTAATGAATGTTTCATACTTTCGAGGGAGAGAAATAAGGAAAAACAAAATTAAAATATGTTTGGATCTAATGGTTAACTAATTTGTTAGTCCATTGGACTCAAGATATATGTGATCAAGGTTGGTCGGCCCACCACAACATGACGTACTGAGCTCCATTTCTAACACTGACAAGCGAACCTTTCCTATTAATCTAGCAAAAATAGAAGTAAAGAATGAGAGATAAATATAGTGCGCGAACAAAGTATTCTAGTAGATGTAGTTTTTAAACTTACTCCTGCGGGGCAAAACACTTGCATAGAGGAAACCCCTTAATCTGAACTTCAGAAATGGTTTTATAACCGCCATGAATAATTTCAAAAGCAAATAGGGGATTTCGATTTTACCTAGATTTTTCTGGCAAATAAAATAGATAGTTTGATATCAAAACTATATTTTTATAAGCAGATTAAGGTGTGAGTTCAATGTATTTTATTTCTAGATTGATCATTATGATAAGTAGAGAGAATTCTAAAATTTGGAGTCCCAACAAATTCTCGTTTATCTGAGGAAGTAAGTGTACATTTTGCTCCCTTAGGAGCATGTAATTTTCTTACCTAAAGAACCGAGGGTGAAAAGTTGATGAAGGTTGAATATTAGAAACTAATCACAATAAAGTTTAGAACAAACCCCACCGAAAATAAGCTAGAGGCCTCTTACTTTGTGGCTGATTAAATCATTTCCCCTGATGGGAGTGCTTGTGCTGGTCTTGCAGGACCAAATTCTATATTTGGCGATGAACACTTAGTTGGGGATTTTGAAATTTTGTACATCATTGTTTTGATGGGTGCCGTTTCTATACGGTTGCAACCTTGACCTCCAAATTTTATCATGTAATTTTGTTGTAAATTTTTTTTAAGATTATTTAAAAATCTATTTTCATCTTTAAGTACAAAATTTTAAACTCCAAATATAGTTAAAATCAATTAGATCTATAAATATATGAAAATCTTGAAAATAAACAGTCTAGATAATGTGTTGCAAGATGCATTATTTCTGAGACTCAAAATCTTCTTCTTTTTTTATATTCATATATCTCGATGTCGAGATGATCAATTAGAGGGTTTTTCAACATTAAAACAACCTTTTCCAATGGATTTTTTAGGTGCATTTTAATTTTACATTTTAAGGTTGCAACCTTATATAAACTTTTTCCTTTTTTAATTACTTTGCGGATAATTGTTCTTAAAAGAATTATTTTTCAGACCAGTTCTTAAATTGACTTCAAAAAGAGAGAAAGAAGATTTGTGACCCTATTGGGAAAGATAAATTGCAAAGTCAATTTGGGGTTGTAAAACCAAAATTCAAGTAACTCGAGCAAATTTGAGAATGCTCAATATAGGGAACAAACATAGTTCTGGATAAAACAGTAAAAATGTGGCAAAGAAATGTAAGGGTAAGAAAGATACTTACATAGTTTGTCAAATTTCTCACTAAATTGCAAAAGGACGAAGTTTCTATAAGGCCTAGGCTTTATGAAAACAAAATAAAGCCTCACCTCAAATCCTCATTTGGAAAGTAATTTTGGCAATGGAAATATCCATGATGGCTCTAAAATCAATTTTTAACACCCATAATAGATTTCAAACTCAAAAAATGGTACAAATCTTATCAAACCGTGAACACATATTTTTAGGGTCTAGATAATTTATAATAATATACACTTTTTTAGAGTTTGAAATTTTAATTTTTTTTCATAACCATAATGGTCAAGCCAAGATGAACGATGTAAAGTTTTTCCAATGCTTGAATTGCAATTTTCGATGAGTTATAAAAGTGAGGATTTACTTATTTTGATAGAACTGCTTTGTTTCCTTCAAAAAAAAATATCATAATACAAACATGAATGATTTAAGAAAAATATAAAGTTTGACCAGCTTCTCTTCAAGCCTTATATCCAAGTTTTTCTTCTCTAGAATACCTACCCAAAAACTTAAAAGAATCTCACCATTCACTCTCTTACCGAAAGAATTGCACTCTTCACTAGAAGTCCTCTTCTTCCCCAAGATAATCCTAAAATAAATTCAAAATAGAAAAGAGTAGTATATTATAAGATAGGAAAGAGATATTGCTCTTTTTTTTTTTTAGAGGAAAATGACTTAGGGACATTATGTACTCTCTTTAACAAGAATACATGCCTATAAAGTAAGTGTCTCCCATTTTCGACTGCAAAACATGTCATACGTGCATTTTAGTGACTTTTTTAGTGATTTCAAGAAGGTATCTTAGTGGCTTTTTCGAATGCCACCATTTATGCCTTTTAAAGTGCAGGTGCACTATGAAAAATTTGTGCCTTATGGCCTCACTAAGGGTTTGTTCTTTGATAGAGTAGAATGACAGATGAAGATTGGTAAAAAAATTCAAAATAAAAATAAGTACATTATAAGATAGGAAAGATATATTATTCTATCCTTTTGAGAAGAAAATGACTTATAAACATTATGTACTCTCTGTAACAAGAATACCCACCTATAAAGTAAGCGTGTCTCCCATTTTCAGCTGCAAAACATGTCATACATACATTTTAGTTACTTTTTAAGTGATTTCAGGAATGTCTTAGTGGCTTTTTTGAATGCCACCTTTTCTGCCCTTTAAAGTGCGGATGTACTATGAAAAATTTGTGTTTTATGGTCTTGCTAAAGATATGGTCCTTGATAAATTAGAATGACGGATCATGATTCTTGTAGCCGACCTTAAATAGTTAAGAAACGACTATAATAATAATGATGATCTATGTAAAAGAAAGAACATAAATGTTTTAACCTCACATACAAAAGCAATGCTTTCAAGGAAAATCAAAATGGAAATTGATAAATGCATACAAGAGCCAAACATGACAATGAATAAAATAGGAGACCCACCATTGAGAAGTACGTCATTTCGAACCAAGTGAAACTCCAAATTATAATTGGGATTTATATTATAAGAATATTTCTTTTTGGTACAAAGCGGTCACGATTAGTTTCAGCCATTGGATATAAAATCCGACAAATTGAAGTGCTTCACAATTCAAAATATGGAAATAGATTTTATTTCCATTGTAAACTTTAGGCTTAGTTTGGACAGTCCCATATATTTTATTTATGAACATATAATTTATAAGGGTGAGGTTTGTATAGAGCTTAGGCTCTAAACAATCAAATTAGAGCCTACCTTCAAATAGTGTCGAGAAATGCGGTTTTAATGTTGGTAATCTTTGTGATAACCTTAGAATATATAGCTTTCAAAAATAGTGTAGATCTACAGATTTATGAAAACTCGAAAATTTTGAAAATTGACAGTCCAAAAATGCGTTACAAAATATACTATTTTCAAAACTTGAAATCCATTTTTTTTCTCATGTCCATACATCTTGATGTCGAGATGATCAATTTGAGGACATTTGGGCAACAAAACAACCTCTTCTAGTGAAATTTTTGAGATAGGCTCTAATTTGATTGTTTAGAGCCTCGGCTCTATATAAACTTTTTCCAATTTATAAACATGGACTTTCTAGCTTCTTTTTAAACGGATGGGGAAATGCTTGGGGGCCATTGTCCCAATAAGCAGAGGAAAGAAACAGCCCTTTCCCTCTAGGCGTCTTAGCATAGGACCACACTTTGAACCCTTTTCACTCTTGAGTTGGTGGGGGAAGAACTGAGTTATGTTATGGTCTGTGCAAATAGGGCCTAAGCAATGTGAGTAAATCCATTATGCTTTATGATGAAATATAAACTAGCTTAGACCAATATATGCTGAATGATAATTGCATAGTATAATAATTTATCCACAAAAAAAGAGTACAAGCTTTGAAAGGCATTTTACCTTAGATGAAACTCCACAGCCTAAGATTAGTCTATAGAGAAAAAAAAAATTGTATGAGATTATTATCAATCACAAATACTAAATGAAATGAGATGTCCCATACATTGAGGAACACCAGAGATCACTTAGAATCATGCTCTTCGAGTCTAGAGTACTAACAAGGGAATCACTTGATGAATTGTGTTGCAATATTTCCCACTGCTAGCACAGTTATCAACCATGACATGTAAGGTAAAAAACTTATGTTTTTTTTGTATATGAAAAATTGTATGTAAGAAGATTGTTATTCTTTTGTTACAAGAATATTACAATCAATCTTAGCTGTTGAAAATAAAATTAGGCGATTATGATATACTATTGATGTTGCTCTCTTCTTGATACATCCTGAGCTATTTTATTTCCCATCGGCCAATTAGGAGTGATTTTGTGCTCATATCAGAGGCAAATGGTCATATGATGTATAAAACCCCAATAAGTAACATTACACATGTGATTTATTCATTCCTTGTAAAGAATGTTGGACTTAGATCATAGTCACCTAATTCACTCAAGTAAACACACATTGAATCTCAAACAAAACATTTTCACCTTCTTCTTCTTTTTTATTTGTTTGTGGGTAGAGATAAATCCTTTGTTCACTTTGTGGCTCACACATACTGACCACCCAAGCGAAGGGCTCATCCCTACCAAAAAAATTCAACATAATTGGTGATTGAATCCCAAGTTTCCATTTCAAATCATTGAAACTTGATTCCTTCAGCATGTTTCGCTTTAGGCGTACTGTGAAAAATATTAACCACCTGCCCTTTGGGTTCGAAGTCCTTTCTTTCTCATGTTGACTTGGGATAGAACTCTAAAGATCATAATGCGGCACCCCACCACCCTGACCACACAGGCCCAGAAGCCAGCCTCCCCCTCTCATGTTAACTTAGGATGGGACTCGAAGTTTCGATCAAAATGTGGCACCCCACCAGCCTAACTACCCAACCGAGAGGTCAGGAGATTCATTGTTGACTCTGTACTGTATTCTTTGTGCCAGCCATTACTTAAATGCGCATGTAGGCCATTGAAACCTGGCTCAATAACAAGCCTGACAGTTTTGTTATGTCACTGGTTAATGTTCAAAAAAAAGAGAAAAAACTTTCTGCTATATGTTGCATCCATGAGTTTCTTCTTCTTGTTATCTGTAAGCAGAGTTAAATTTGGGTTTAATTGCAATGGTACCTTAGTCTACAGTAAGCTCATTATACTTGGTTCAGGGCACATATTAACCATCATCATAACCCAAATAAATTCTCCAACTTCCCTCCTTTTATTGGGCCTGACCGACAAGTCCATGGGCCTACTCGGTGAACAAGGGGATTAAAATGTATTGGGCTTGGGCAAAGAGGCAGAAATTGAATACCTTCCCTTAGAAATCAAAACCCATTTATTGAAGAAAAGAAAAAAATACGAAACATCAATGGTGTGGACACGGTTTAGGTCAGAAAACAAATGAAGAAATAAATCAAATGCTCCGTGCACCCTTCCCATTTTAAGACCTAAGAAGGACATGACAAATACAATAAACAATAATTGCATGCATCATTCTTGGATTTAGGGAGTACTGTCTTTTTCTATTTCTTCCTCTTTTCGTACTGTAATTATGGAGCTTCGCTCCTTTATTAATGAGCTTAGGGGTGAACACTAAAAAAAAAAAAAAAAAACCTGCATGCACATTTGTATTCATTTGAAGCCCTTCTCTCTCTCTCTCTCTCTCTCATACAAGATAAGGAAAACTCTCTCCTCTAATTGGCATTGTTACGTGGGTTCAGTTCCCTTGGCACTGTTCTCTTTCTCAAATTCAAGTTTTGCAGTGCAATCATTTTGAACATGAAAGAGCAAAATGATGAATTTGGGCTGCGCGATACATGCAAGAGCAGAGCCAGAATGGAAAGAGATAGTTTTCTTTCTCAGATTTAGGCTAAAAAAAGTGCTGGGTCTTTTACAATGAAGGCTGAGGCTGGAACAGGGAGGGGATTCATTCATTTATATCTTCATGCACAGGCGGGGCCAACTGGTCCGGGCTGAGAACAGTGGTGGGACATTAAAAGGGCGGCCAAAACAGTTGTTCAATCATTCATGCCTGTCTCTCCCTCTCTCTCTCATCCTGAACAGTTTTATGTCATTGTTAGTACTTAGCCCCACCACCCTCTTCTACCTGTGTTTCTCTCACCACTCTCTCTCACACATTCATGATGATGTTAATCTATTGTGCACAAGGAACAAACAATTTCTTTTTCCACTGCAACCCAATATCCCCATGTATCTTTCATTGTTTAATACGATGCACCTCTCTCTCTCTCCATTGTTTATTAAGATCCAGAAGCCCCTTCTCTCCCGCTATCTTCTGTCTCTCTCTATCTCTCACTCTCTCTCACCAGATCAATAAAACTTTACCCCCATGGCAAAGTGGCCCACGGTCCGTCAATCTTTAACCATTCAACCCAGTGACCCACCTCTCTCTCTCTCTCTCTCTCTCTCTCTATAAACTAAATTCAGCTGAATCTAGCAGGCCCCTAATAAACCATATAAAGCAACTGAGATTCCTCATAACATATAAAAAGACACTGTGCTTTCTGCTCCTGACAATGACGCACAGCAATTACTCCCCCCCACATAAACAGCATACAAAGCCCCCACCCCTTTGCAAATCCAAACCTTTCTCACACTGATCCTTCACAGTCAGAACTCAGAACCCATGACACCAACTCAACATTAACAATAAAAGAGAAACATCAATAGAATAAGGAGAAGCACTCGAGAACAAAACCAGAGAGACCAAAACAAGTGTTCATAAAATAAGAAACAAAGATTGACAAAAGAAATAAAGATGGGGCATCTGGGTTCTTGTTTATTCCCAAAAGCTTTCTACAACAGAGGAGTCACATTAGTAGACTGAAGACAGAGACAAAACTCGGGTATTCTGCAAATACCCAACAATAGTTTCTCCCTCTCTTTAAGATTTCTCCTTCTCTTTAAGACTTCTCCCTCCCATTTCCAGAAACAGAAGCATCATAAAAGTCCTCCTTTCTCCCAACCCCGCAATCTGTTAGTCAATGGACATGGGATATGTATATATGTGTGTGTTTTAACCCAGCTAGCTATCTACTTTACGGGGCATATAGACTACATATGTCCTTTCTTCTAAACAACAATTTGTACAACAGAAGAGAAAGAAGAGAGACAGTCAGTTGCAGCCCTGCCTCTCCAGAAAATCATGGGCAGAGAGTCTAAAATGGTGTGTAGAATTTTGAGGATGAGGAAAGCCCAGATGAAGCAACCCAACTATGGTGCTAATTTTACCCATTCGTATCGACCGGGAAGAGGCAAGTCGTTTACTGGATCATAGTTGTACCTGCAAAAAAAAGTACAAAAATTTGTCCAAAAAAAATCAAAAGAAGAAACGAATTGAATACTAGCAAAGCCACAATGCCCAATCTGACTATTAAGCCGATGATAATCTCTGAATCCATGCCTTCATTTCTTAGAATTAATTCTCAATAATACTATTGAAGTCTCAGACACAGCAATTAGTTTTCACCAAGAACAATTGCAGAAAAAGTCAAAGAAGCTGGTTTTCATTATAATTGTTCATCCAAGAATACAAAAAGGGTAGAGAAGCATAAAAAAGAAAGACAAAAATAAATGGCAAAAAAGCAATAACCAAAAGCAAAATCAAATTGGGTCTTTAATTGCAGATTCTGTCAAAAAATATAAGTGAAAAAAAAAACAGCACAAAATGGAACACGATCAAAAAATACCGCACAAATAAACAAAACTATACTATCACATTAATAATAGACAATTTATCAAACAGAAAATGGAACACAATCGTTAAATAACCACAACAAACTAATTAGAAAACAATACAATTACATGAATAACAGACCAAAATGATCAGACAAGAAAAAAGAAAATAACTAAACAAATACTGAAACATAATTGAGCACTAACAACATTATGAAGGCATTAGTGTAAGCTCAAAACCGAAACAAAAGAAGAAAGGAACGACCAGTGTTCAAAAATACTGACTCAAGAACATACCAAGTCGGACCGTTGTTATTTTAACATAAGACTCAGGGCAAGTCCCGAGGTTTTCCCTTTGGACATGCCTGTCCCCCAACCCATGCCAGAGTCAGCGAATTTTATTTTTTTTTAACATTGGCAGGGATTATCAGAAAAGTCCCCAAATTAATCATTTACATGCGCACGAGTTAACATTGGCAGGGATTATCAGAAAAATCCCAAAATTAATCATTTACATACGCACGCGCACACGCACGTGAAAATACATGAGCACACAAATACGCATGCAAACCCTAGATATAGATTGATTGGTCATAAAAGTCGATTTCTTTACAAAACCCAAAAAGGAAAAAAAAGAAATGTTCATGCACACCAAGAGACAGAGCAATGGGTCAGAAGAAGCAGTCAAACTCCAAAAAAAACCTAAAAAGGTCAAGATGAGGGAAAAAAGTGTAGAGAAACCCAAAAATGAGTGCACAATAATGAACACCCAAAAGAGGGAATTTGTCGTGCCATACTTTTCGGTGAATCTCTTTTGCTGCTGTTGCTCAGCTCTGGCAAAGAATTCTTCCATCTCGCGTGCAGTGGGCGCATGGCGACGACTTTCACTTCGTAATCTTCGGTTGGAGGCCGCATTCGTAGGCCTCGTTGTTGAACCCGGAGTCTCCAAAGATTCTGGATCCCTAATTAGACTTGAAGGTGTGGTTTCCCGGATACCCCTGTTATTAAGTCGAGAACCAAAAAAGGAAGAGAAATCAAGACCATTAACGGATATCTTTATACAGGGATTCTATCCAAAGATCTAATCTATTTTTCTATCCATTGATGAAAAAAGTTTAGAAGCCATTCATGTATTTATTTTTTATGTTGGAAAAATTTACAACGAGCATAAATCAATTTAATATTAATATGGGAAAGGAAGAATTTTCATGAAGGGATGAGAAAAACCATAGTTGAGGTGGGAAGGGTGGGTTTCCTAATTTATTTTATTTTTTGGGGTAGATGGGTTACCTAATAGTCCTGTTATTCACATATAAAGCCCCATAAAAATCAGCAATCCCATATTTTATATGGACAATAAAACTATCAACGTGTAAAGTTACAGAAACAATCAATAAAAAACACGCATTAATAGGAGGTTTTATGTCCACAAAAAAAAATCAATTTGGAGAAATTAGGTTTAATAACGGATAGTTCAATGGCAATTAGCATTTTCCTTGGGACAACAAAGCAGCTCATCACTCTGTTTCCTTAATCAAATTAAAACCAGAGTGTGTTTCTTTCTTTTCCGATATTTAACATAATACAAAATTTCAGAAAATAATAGCATGCTCAAATACTGCTTTTCCAGCGAAAAAGTGGTTTTTCTGAGACAAAAATGAGCTACAAAAGGGTCCTTGTGTACAAGAGAAGAACCCAGAAAACCACTTGGCTAATAAAACCATTTCCAAGTTTTCGCACAGTAATTGTGTAATTGAAAAAAGCGGGAAAACCACTTCAATCATAACCGACATGCAGAAAAAAGAAAGGCCCTTATCTTGGAGCACCGAACTCATAGAACAAGCACATAGCCATTTTTAGAGAGAAAAGCTTCACAAAAGGTGGTTTTCAAATACCAGAAAAGTTCCAAACAGAGTGGCTTAGAGAAATCCAAACTACAGCAAACCATTTCACAAAACAGATACATAAAAACTTCAAAACCGCTAAAACATAAAAAAACCACCACTAGAAGCAGTTTTGCACAGTACCCATGTCACAGAAACCATTCCAAAACCGCTTTAGAGGTTTTTTCGACAGATGCTTTCATGGAACAAGTTTAAGAAAGAGAGAGGCAGGAAGAGATAGGAGTCATCAGTTGTGGCGGTTTCAAAGAAAAACCCGTATTCCTGACACTATCAGAAAACCCATAGTAACAGAAAACCACCATGAAAAGTTCTCAAACTGAAATGTCTATGTACTAAAAAGATAAAAAGTTGAAAACCACTTCTAGAACAAAAAGCACCACTAAACTGGTATTACAAATGACTGGCTCCAAAAAGATGAATGAATGAACACAAACTGGAAAACCACTTAAAATCAAAGGAAACAGGTAAAAAATCTACAATTAGATAAGAGAAGCATCACATAAAAGTTGGTTTTGAATAGTAGTTACAAGTAAGTGGTTTCACGAAAACCCTTAAACCGCCAAAATCGAGTTTGAAAGGAAAAGCAGTTTTGTAATACCACTCTTCTAGAATGAAAGCGGTTTTACACAGTAACAAGAGGAACAAGCGAAACCCCTTTGGAAAGGAAAAAAAAAAAAAAGTTGGTTTTGCAAGAAACACAGTTCAAAACCACCCAAGGGGAGCAGGGAGGTGGAGAAAGAGATTCTCGGCACCAGTCAGGAAGCGAGAGAGCGATTCTCGGCACGCGTCAAAGAAAAAAAAAAACAATGTTCGAATAATTCTTCTAGAGAGAGAAAGATGGTTTTATGATAACAGCTCAAAAAAAACCCTTTCTGGATAGCACAAGAGAGAGAAACAGGGGTTTAGAGAGAGAATAGACGGGATTTCGCCATACCTTTCTCTAACATCAAAGTCGACAACATTCTCTCCAAAAGAAGCTTCAACGCCAGGTTCGTTCTCTAGGGTTTGAGACGCAACCGGTTTTGCACAATCAACTGAAACCACCTCCTCTCTGTCCCTGGTTTTCGAGCAACTTTTAGAGAGAGAGACCGAACCAGCAGCTGAACCACTCTGACCAATCCTAGGGTTTGCGGCGTTCCCCGAATGCGACTGTTTTGAACCATGATTAGGGTTAGGGTTTGAACCAGTCGAAGTGGTTTTGGGGGTTTGAGGAGAGTGAGTTTTATCTGGAAAAGGTGGTTTTTCCAGGCGACGGCTTCGAAGCTGGAGATAAGAGGTAGGTTTTTGCAGGCGAGCAGTAGCTATGGCGCTCTTTTGCAGAGCAAGCGTTCGAGCTCTGGTTCGAACACCAAGAGAGGGTGACGAGACCTCCATTACTGCAACTTCTCCTGAGCCTTTTCCTTTTCTCATGTATTTACCCATGGCTCTCCGCTCATAGAGAGAGAGAGAGAGAGACAAGAAGAAGATAAAGAGAGAGAAACAGAGATGAATTTTTTAAAGAGGGGAGATCAGTGGGAAAGACAGAGATTGGGGATTCAGGATTTTAAGCTTTTCAATGAATAGAGAGATAAATAAGGAGAGCAGAGCAGAGAACTGGTGTATGCATGTCGCTTAGAGAGAGAAAGCGAGGAGACGGTTTGAGAATGTTGGTTTTCCGAAACAGTAGAGAGAGGGAAGCTTCGGTACGGGGTTTGACGGTCAAGAGAGAGAAAGGGGTGTTTGAGCTTGTGGGGCAAAGAGAGAGATAGAGGGAGAGAGAGAGAGAGAGAGAAAGACTGGTGTGGAGGTTTAACCAGAGAGCGGGAGAAATGGTTTGCAGAGATGGGTTTTAGAGAGAGAGAGAGAGGCGGGAGACGTAGAGTTTAAGCCGTGAGAAAGGGAAATGGGTTATAGCAGAAGAGAGAGAGAGAGAGGGTTTTAAGAAGAGAAGGGAGGATTCGGAGAAAGGTGGGGGGTTATAAAGGAAAGGGAAAAGGGTAACAATGTTGCAGGGTTTTAAGAAGAGAAGGGAGGATTTGGAGAAAGATGGGAGGGTTATAAAGGAAAGGGAAAAGGGTAAACAATGTTGTAGGGTAGGGCGTGAGAGATACCGGAAAACCTAGAGCGAGAAAGAGAGGAGAGAGAGAGAAAGGGTAATAAAAGGAAAGTGGAATTGAACGAGTGGGATTGAATTTCAAACATTAGGTGGGGGGTTGGGGGTCAGATGAATGAAGAGAGAGAGTTTAGAGAGAGAAAGTAGAGAGAGACTTGGCAGACAAGTCATTGGATACTCCTTGGAGATGGACAGGTGGAAAGCGCCATCGGTAATACCAAAAATCTCTCCTTAATTTCTCTCTCTCTCTCTAAAAATAATGTAAATTTACTGATAATTAGGAGCACCACAGTCCGAATTTTAGGGTATCCACTAAATTCAATGGAGAATGCGTGTACCTCCTTCAAACCAAAAATCTCTCCTTAATTTCTCTCTCTCTCTCTCTCTAAAATTAATGTAAATTTACTGATAATTAGGAGCACCACAGTCCGAATGTTTAGGGTATCCACTAAATTCAATGGAGAATGCGTGTACCTCCTTCAAACCAAACAAACATCCCAAACCAACGCCCTTCTCTCTCCCTCTGTAACCAATCCTTTCTCTCTCTAGACTTCTCACACCAATCCTCTCTCTCTCTAGACTTCTCAGACCAACCCTCTCTCTCTCTAGACTTCTCAAACGAACCCTCTCTCTCACCAATCCTTTCTCTCTCTAGACTTCTCAGACCAACCCTCTCTCTCTAGACTTCTCACATCAACCCCTCTCTCTCTCACCAATCCTTTCCCTCTCTGGACTCTTCTCAGACCAACCCTCTCTCTCTAGACTTCTCACATCAACCCCTCTCTCTCTCTCTCTCGTGTCAAAAAAGGGTCCAGGATTCTCTTAACGACGCTAAGGCATCGATTCTTCCCTCTTACAATAAACGAAAATTTCCTTTTAGACCTTTCCCTCTCTCACTCTCTTCTAGGTTGAAATTTAGTCCTCTCGCAAAAAGAGAAAAGAGTTTGGACTTGATGTCCCACTCTCTAAATTGCTCTCAATATCACTTTTTCTCTCCGCCTAAGATCAGGAAAAATCTTACCGAAACGGTTATAACCGGAATCACCCGGTTCAACAGCTTAACTTAAAATAAAGTGTACAAAAATTAATAAAACTTATAAAATATAAAAATATATTTAAAGCATTATTATATAAAGCATATCCAAATGAAATTGAAAATTAATAAAAAAAATTGATTTCAAATACTCAGTTTGCCTAATGGTATTTTTGAAATTTTCCAAAAGAGATGGAAAAATATAAAAATAAATATTAATAGGCAAAACAATTTCTAATTTTTGTCAAAATGATGAAAGATAATAAAAAATGCATTACAAATAAAATCCCTTATTTTTTGAGATTTTATATAATTTTTTAATTATTTATAAAATACCCTATTGGTCCACCAAAATCGAAACCGGACAGTGGCTGGTTCCGATCTACATAAGTGGACAGTTAGAATTTGAACTACCTGATTTTTTATTTTTCCTACACTGCTCTAGCCCTAAGGCAATGCTTTCTTCCTCTTATAATAGTAAAGGTTTTAAAATCCGGCAATCCGATAAGGACTCTAGTGAACTAATAAAAATCGCTAATTTAGATAGGATTTGGTTGGTGATCGATAAGGGTCCTTCCCTGAAATCTTCCAATTTATTTTGTATTATTATTTTTACCCAATTTTCTAATAATTGGCCATTTGTATTATTTTTTGCTTAATTTTCTATTGGTCTTTCAATCAGTCGAGTCTGCTCGGACTTGGCCAAGTTACTCGAGCGCAACCAATGGCCAAGCCCAACTTGGGGGGTCCAACTCAAAGATATTAAAAAAATTCAAATAATATATATATATATATTTGTACTTTTTTTTGTGTTCTCTATCATTTTGGCAACGATTGGAAAGTAGTTTGGCCATGAATATTTATTTTTATATTTTTTCCATCTTTTTTGAAAAAAAGTAAAAATACACAATCACAAACAATTTTTCAAGTTCTATTTTTTTGCTATTTTTAACTGCACATAGATATTTTTAAATATGGGATAGATAAGTTCTGATTAATTTTATTTTAAATATATATATATATACATTATTTTATTTTTTAATATTTTTTACTGCTACGGCACCGCAACTGGGCTCGAGCAGTGGTTTCGAAAAGACAGTGGCTCATCCTCTTCCCGCACTTTCCCCTCTCTCTCCAAGTTCCAAACTTCTCTTCCCTCCTTTCCCCTCTCTGTCTCGCACGCACGCACGCACGCACGCACGCACACGTACGCGTAGAAGTCCTACTTAAATACAGGAAGGCTCATTGAAATCCACGCGCAAGTTTATAAGGAAAATGACCGAAATAACTGATGTTCACACCACCCTCATACGACCCACACCTCCCATTTAATCCACTAAATTAATTAACAAATGACGAACCGGGAAAGGTTGGAGAACCGAGGGACTACCACCAGCACATAGCTCTTCAAAATCCTCAAACTACAACATATTTTCTCTCTCCCTTTCTCTCACTTCCCAAATCCGGGATTCTTTGTCTCTTCCCTGTTTTCTCCATCAATGTTCCAATGTCTGTCTCTATATCAGAGACCGACCGGATAGTACTCTTCTTCTAGGGGTCAATTTTATACTATTGAAGTAAGACAGACTTCAAAATATGGATACGGTTTCTACGAGGCCAGCCCATATATTGTAGAAATGCGGGCTTGATAATAAATAAATTATTTTTAGAGGATATATAATCGATTATGAATATAAAAAAAATTAAAAATTTGAAAACTAAAAATAATAATTATATTAAGAAAATGTTTGGACTATTAGTTGATGGACCACCTATTTGTGTCTACATTTAAGATGCTTTATATCGGACCTCATATTGTAGAAATGCGGTCTCGCCCACATGAAACAATTTTCCTCAAAATAATGCTAAAAAATGCAGCTTTGGTATGGGAAAGTCATAAAACGGCGACATAAAAATCTATTGTCACCTCTAATTATGGAATTTAAAGATCATAAAAAGATACAAATTGAGCATATCTATAATAGGTAAAGTTTTTTTTTTTGGTAATTCAATAGGGAATACAGTCCCCTACTTATTTTTTAAATAGTTAGTGGTTTTTTAAGGTGTCAATGGAATGAAAGCCACAACGTACGACTGAGATATAGGGGGTGCTACCATCATGACCATAACCCCTTTCCCGACAAACACACACATAATCTGGGTTGGGTTGATCTACCCTATCCTGACTAGACTTTACCTAATTAGGTCCAAGTTGGATATTGCCATATTATACTTATGTACCATGACCCGACCCAACAGATCTAGTTCCAACCAAAATTAGACCTAGATTAAGAGGCCCTCCTACCCAGTAGTTCTCCCTAAATTAATCTCTCAAAATTCACTACGACATAGTTGCTTTCTAAATCACCCCATATTGTATGCAATAAGACCATTTATCTTTGATGCAAGTTGGTCACAATTATTTACAACCATCTGATGTGAAGTTTGATAGCTTGGATGCGTCACAAAGTTCGAAAAAAATTCTTTTGAAATTTGAACTTGGTCAATGGAATAATTACAGCCACCCAATTTCACATTCAATAGTCAAGATTAATGTCTAACCTTGTGCCATGGTAAATGATCTCATTCTATACTTTTCTTAATAAAATAATAATAAGAAAAAAATTATGCACACCCGAATCTAAAGAGAGAAAATAAGATGATAATTGTACTCTCATCCACAAGGCCTACTCTCCAAAAATGGGCTGAAATATAGGGGTGGCAATGGACCCTGACCAGACCGAGACCCAACGATTGGACCTAACCTAGGTTTGAATTTGGGTCCAAAAATTGGACCCGATGAGTTGGGTCCGAGATCTGGGTCGCGACCCGAATAATGTTATTATTAGTTAAATAATATTCAATATATATATTTTCCATAATATTTAATTACTATTTAAATAAATATAATTATCTATTATTAGTTATATGTACAACAGAGAGATATGTACATCAACTAGGTGATAGATGTGTACAATGGAGATATAGCTAGTGTAAGAACAACTAGTGCATAGATGACTGAGTTTTTAGTAACAATAGGTCTACATCAAGGGTCAGTATTGAGGCCGTACCTCTTTGTCTTAGTTATGGATGACTTAACTAGGAATCTACATGATGAGGTACCGTATTATATGTTGTTCACAGATAACATGGTTTTGATTGATGAGACCCCGAAATGGCGTCAATACAAAGTTAGAACTTTTGAGGAATGCTTAAGAATCCAGAGGTTTTAAAATTAGTCGGATTAAGACATAGTATATGAAGTGCAAGTTTAGTAATAATAGGCGTAGAGACGAGGAAGTAGTTAAGATTGACGGACTACACTTTCGATATCTTGGATCAATAATCTAGGAAAATGAAGAGATCGAGGACGATGTCGCACACAAAATTAGAACTCGATGGGCAAAGTAGAGATGTGCAACTGGAATTTTATGTGACAGCCATATACCAATGAGGCTAAAGAGCAAGTTCTATAGAAAAGTAGTGAGATCAGCTTTATTCTATGGGGCATAATATTAGGCGAACAAAAAAAAACAATATACCCATAAAATGAGTGTAGCAGATATGAGGATGTTGAGTGGCAAGACAAGAAGTGATAGAATTCGAGAGAATTTAAACGTGGCACCAATAGGCGATAAAAATAAAAATGAGTAGAATTGGGTGGGCTGGCCATGTGTGCCGTTGATCAAGTACAATACCTATTAGGACGTGCAAGTTAGTTCAAGCAGAAGGATTGAAACAGACAACGGGTAGGGCCAAAAGACAAGTAGTCTGAAAATATATGATGACTTATGACATTCTTAAGGATATAGCTTTTAACAGAGCAGAATGGAGAATCAAGATTCATATAGTCAACCCCAATTAATTGAAAAAAAAGCTAAAATGATGATGATGATATTTTTAGTTATAATATTTAAATAATACATATATATATATATATATATATATATATATATATATATATATATATATATATATATATATATATATATAACATAATATTTAAATATATATTTTTAATTTTTGGGTCAGGTCCAATTAGGTCCGTCTTAGGGGTGGCAATGGGCCCAACGGGTAAACCCGACCTCGGGTCCAGGTATGGGTCCAATTTTGGATCCGACAGGTCAGGTCTGGGTCAAAACGTAGACCTGAAAACTATTCGGATCTGAGTCTGGGTCCGGGTCCAACTAGACCCCACCCATAAACCATTGGAGATAAAATACTTTACTTTAAACCCTATTCGTTGGGGTGTATTAAGGATCGTATACAGTAAGAACTCGTTGTCATCTTTAGCTATTAGATGATAAATCAGATGGCATGAAATCTAATGACGAGTGATTGTGATCTTATTGCCATTAATATAGATATTTTTTAGAAAATTTTAAAATGGACCAATAATATGGATATATGATGGTAAAAAAAAGACAAAACAAGGCAAAAAAAAAAAAAAAATGTTCTTTGTCATTAAGTGGCAATGGACCCGTCCAGACCCGACGGTAGACGACCAGACCCGGGACCTAATGGTAGGCCCAGGATCCGACGGGTACGGGTCCAATTTTTTGACCCGCCCGATCCAGTCGGACCCACGGCCGTCCCGCCCTGTTGCCACCCTTAGTCCGGGACAAGTCGGGTTCAGGTCCGGGTCCGATAACTTCGGTTCCAGTCGGCTACTGGTCCCATAAATTTTTTCAGGTCCGCTGCGACAATCCGACCCAACCGGTTGGGACCCCTAAAATGTACTTTTCGACAACCACGTCATATTTATGAGAGCAAATTAAGACAAACGATTATAGAGAGAGAAAATAAGCTGACATTGTTGCTCGTGTCTGCCCAGTTACGTGTTTTCGAAATTTGGACACGGATTTAGAGGAGATCATTTAAGTTCTTGTCTCGTTGAAATATTGAAATTTCGAACCCTAAATCCATCAGAAACCCATTTAATGCGTACTGCTGATTCCCAAACAACGAAACGCTTTGATTCTTAGGTTGGTAACCGCCTAATTTAGGAACTTTTCCTTGACCTTATTATATTACACACCCCTAATTAATTTGTATACATTTCATCACCAAATTTGGAGGGTACTATTCCCATATATTTGGAGGAATCCTATGGCAATAAACATCAATCTCTTACCTTTTTCAAATTTAGCTAACCTACACAACTTTGATATTTTCTTGAAATGTCAAACCAAAAAAATGATACAATAAAAGCCAAAATAGAATTGTCAATGATTCTTACATCCTCATCTTCTGGGAACATTGGAAGGTTGGAAAGTCACTCACAGAATCCAAAGAGTTTTTTTTTTTTTATTATTAAGATTTAATAACTCTTTAGATGCAGAAACAGGAATATCGAAATTAGATCCTACTAGGATCGATGTACTTAATCGGTTAGAAACAAAATCAATGATAATATGAATCATAATACAATAAACAAAGTAAAACACATATACACCCTACATGAACACAAAGATTTATACGATTCATCCTAAAAGGCTTCCTCTATGGCCATAAATCCACTTATATCCACTATATCATTGACAGTTATATGATGGATTTTGGGACAAAAATTTTCATCTTTAACCCTTGACAAACCCAACAACCTTTTAGATCCTCTCCCAAGACATCATCCATCGATTTATTTTCTCTATTAACAACTAAACTACTGTTGGAGAAAAGAACCATGAGCGTAAATAAAGCTCAATCTAACTAAAAGGGAAAACCAACCAAAATCTCCATAAAACCTATTTTCAAACTTGCATCTTACTCCACATGAGGCACTAGGGTAGCATTTCTCCATGGGAAGCTTACCTCTCTCTATATAAAAGCCGTCTCTCAATGCAAGAGGTCTTTCCCACTTTCTCTCCAAAAGAAGCCAAATTTTCCATGTGGTGGCCCCAAATAGGGCAAACATATTATTCTCTCGCATTCCATATATATAATAATAAGATTAGAAATCTCATTCCAAATAGAAATAAGAAATTTAGCATAAATGTCACATATATCACAAACTTAATATGTATAACAAAGAGCTCTAACCTAGTTGGACTTCTATTTTCTTTATTTATTTATTTTTGACAAGAATACTGAATATTATTAAATCACTAAAACTAAATCATTAGGACTAATCAATTCTATTTTCTTTTTCCAATCTTAACCTATTTATTGTAACATTTCTATGGGATGGTGATTTTGCTAGTCACCTCCTCTGGCAGTTTTATATTCCTATCTCTTGATATAACATCTTCCTTTACACATGGTGAATTGAATGATGATGAGTATACTATGTTTTATAACAATATAAGATGACATAACGATTATATAATTTGAATCGAAAAAATTAAAAAGTCTTGGTTAGTGTTTTTTTTTTTTTTTTGGGTAATTCGGTGTCAGTGGTGGAAGTGAAAACTACAACATAATGATTAAGGTGTAGGGGTGCTATCACCGTGATGATTATTACATCATTGGCTTCTTTTAAATATTGGATGATAGAAAGCCACTCACAAAACTCAGAAAATTTTGAATGCCTACCTCTTGATATGACATATCCCTACACATGGTGAATCGATTGATTATGACTATAAGATCTTGCTTGATAATATAATGCAAAGACTCAAATAGCCTAAACTGAAACCTCAGGAGCCTTTTGAATCAAAGAGGAAAAAGATTATTCTGAACAATGGTTGTGTGCCACAGAGAGTAAGTAAAAAAAAAAGAACACAACAATTCGTACACTCATAAATTGGAAATGCTGGATGGTTTTGAGTCAATATCCGTACTGTATAAAAACCAAAGCATGTTGCTAATAGATGTTAGCATGAGAGAGCAATTCACCATTTCAAGAAGCATGATCATGTTATCAGCAGGAGCTTTCCTTAGACTAAAACTGATTGCTAACTATCTTGAGGAATTGTTGCTAGTCTTCAATTCTTGATTGTGGGTTGCAATTGAAAACTAGTGTTCATAAAATCGAAATGGAATGGTTAACCAGACATAGGTCCAGAAGCGGTTTAACCGATAAATCGGTTGATTCAACCTCTCTAACCGGGCAGTAAAAAAAGTGTTGAAAAAATAAAAAAATATGCAGAAAAAAGTCTACTAAAATATGAAAAACATATGAAGAATGATTAAAACAAAACGTATTCAAATGAAGTTGAAAATTAATGAAAAAATAGATTTTAACGAATCGATTTGTGTCTAAGGGTATTTTTAGAAATTTTAGAAAAAAATGGGAAAATATAAAAGTGAGTATTAATGATCATTTTTTTTTTTAAATCTTTACCATAATGTAAAAAATATTAAGAAATTCATTACAACTCAAATTCCTTATTTATGGGAATTTATATACAGTTTTTGAATTTTTTTTTAATACCGGTTGATCACCACCGCCCAAAACACGAACCAGCCAGTGGACGGTTCCGATCTAACCGAGCAGTTAGTGGTTAGATCACCCACTTTGTTGAAAACTGCTCTAGTGAATTACTGACACGACTCGTCATTATCAGAAAGAAGAATAACATCTTCATCTCGTGGTTTACTCATTATTGGAGTAAGAATGGAACCCAAGACGCCATGTTGGTGTTGGATTTAGTGATATCCAAAATCATCTCTTGAAGAAAATCCTATATTATTGGGATTGATATTAATATTGATGAGTTTCTATATTTATTGGGTTTCCTATTTATTTATTTATTTGGATAATTCCATTTTTGTAGTTAGTTATTTTTTGGGTTAGTTCCACATAGTTTATGATAGACTTGAGGACCAAAAAAAGATAAAGTTAGAGTTTCCCATAAATTTGAAAAATATGAGAGGAGCTTCTCACATACCACTTTATGGGCTTGTGCTTTTCTTACCGATGGATAAATGTAAAAAGAGAAAAGATGTGCCCTCTTTGGGTCACTCTAGTGAGAGAAACGGTTTGTCCATGCCTCATGTGGAGAGAGAGGTTTGTTTCTTATAGAGAAGCAGTTCCTATAAAGATTTTGTGCGGTATCCCCATTGTAGAGAGAAAGTTGGTTTCTCGTTGCTCTCGCATTTTTATCTGGTGTTATCAGTAATGGTTGCATAAAGCAAAAAGAAAGAAGAACTACATGTGGTTTTTGGGAGAGTGGCTTAAAGTATTGTTCAACTGAGTTTTATCGATGGTTAATATGACACCTTTTGCATCGCAAAATATGTGATGTAACTCTCATTGATATAGTAGATTTCAATTTGCTATGTCAATGGATATAGTCACATCTGTGATGAACTATGTAAATTACGGTGTCCTCTTTCTATTGTTTCTTACTGCTTTATTCGTCTTACTTGTTGGTTTGTTGTCGGTTCTATTTTTTTCGCACTATATTTACCAAAAATCAACCCATCAGGTTTTAGAGCTTCGTCGCACAACAAGTAGTATCAGAGACTGGATTGGGGTGTCGGTATGGCAATAAAGATTTTGAATGCAAAGATTTTTAATATCAAACAATTATTTTTAGCAAGAATTGTGAAGAAATTTATAAAGCAAAAGCGGAAGATTTCATAATATTATCTGATAAATGTTGGAATGACGAGTAAGTGATTGTTGATATCAAGGTGCAGATGGTTGGATTTGGTGATATCCAAAATTATTTCCTTAAAGAAATCTTACATTATTGGAATTGGTATTAATATTGATGAGTTTCCATATATATTAGGTTTCCTATTTAATTAGATAATTTTAATTATGTAGGAATTTATCTTTTGAGAAAGTTCTATATGGTTTAAAATAGACTTACGGACTAAGAAAAGACAAAATTAAAGTTTTCCATAAAATTGGGAAAGAAGGGAAGCCTCTATGTACCATTTAATGGGTTTGTATTTTTCTTTACGAGTGGGTTGTTGTAAAAGAAAAAAGGCGTGCCCTATTTGGGTCACTTTATGGGAAAGTTGGACTTCTCTCAAAAGAGAGGTAATAGTCTCATGCACAGAGAAAGAGAAGCCTATGAATGAGCTTTTAGAGAGCGTACTGAGCTTCTAGTGAGAGGAACAATTTATCCATGCCTAACATGGCGAGAGATGTTTGTTTCTTGTAGAGAAGCAGTTCCAATAAAAATTTTAGGTGATATCCCATTCGTAAAGAGAAAGTCTATTTCTCATTGCTCTCGCATCTCTGTCTAGTGATGTCCGTAATGGTCGCAAGAAGTAAAGAAAATGAAGAAGGGCATGTGGTGCTAGTTGGGAGAGTTTAAAGGGTTGTTCGATTGAGTTTTATCAATGCTTATTATGATACATTTTGTGCTCCAAAATATATGATGTAACTCTCATCGGTATAGTGACCTCAGTTTGCCATGCTTGTAGATGTAGTCACATATGTACCAAATTACGCATATTTTGGCATCTTTTTTTTGCTTTTTTCTTTTATGCTTTATTTTTCTTGTTTATTAGTTGTTTGTTGCTAGCAATGTAAGAAAAATCGAGCGGTTAAATTCTAACCACTCAGTTAGACCCAGTTAGATTGGAATGGGCCAATGGCCGGTTTTGGTGAACCAGCAGGATATATTTTAAAAAATAAAAAAATATTATATAAAATACCAAAAAATAAAGGATTTTGTTTGTACCATATTTTTTAATGTTTTTCATCATTTAGAAAATATTGGAAATAGTTTTGGCCATTAATACTTTATGTTAACATTTTCTCATCTTTTTCAAAAAACTTTAAAAATACCCCTGGACAAAAATCGATTCTTTAAAATCTATTTTTTTCATTAATTTTCAACTCCATTTGGATGTACTTTGTTTAATCATGCTTTAAATATATTTTCATATTTATTAGTTTTTTATTATTTTTTTAACTCTTTTTTGACTGCTCGAGACTTGCCCGGTTAGGCTGGTTGAATAGGCCGGTTTACCGGTTAAGCCGGTTGAATCGCTTTTGACCCCATGTCTGGTTAACCATTCCAGTTTGATTTTTCCTACGCTAGTTGCGAGTTCTATTTTTGTCGTACTTTATTTATCAAAAAATCAACTCTTCGGGTGTTAGAGCTTTCACGCACAACAGCTGGGACACTCAGCCACTCTAAACACCTAGACCTTGGATATGTTCATTTTTTTTTTTTCTTTTTTTGTTATCGATTATATATTAAGCGAGAGCAATACCCTCTCTATTTTTGTGTCACTTGTCCTTTTTTTATTCCATAATTACCGTCTCTCACTCTTCATTCTCTCTCCCTCTTCTTTCCTTAAATCCCTCCCCCAACATAAAGAAATCATTATATGGCTTATCACACTATCCCTCTTTCTCTCTCCACACTATCTCTATTTCTCTTTATCTTTATCTCACACTCTTTTTTTCTCTCAAGTACCTCTCGCCACACTATCTCTCTCATGTCCTCTCTCTCTATTATCTCTTTTTTTAAATCTCATACAAAATTTGGAAGATTTTTCCTTTCCAACAAACTCTCTCTATATCTCTCTCTTCCACTTTTCCCTATTTATCTCTCTCTCACCCTTTTTCTCTCTTTCCCTCTTGACAGATATGGAAGGTGAAGATTATAATTATATATCTCTTTTTCTCTCCCACGTCATCTCTCTCTATCACGTACCATTATTCTAGGGGTAATATAGAAAGCATTAGATGGCTTATCATTTAGAGATATTTTTGGATAATTATGTCATTCATTACTCATAAAGAAAGAAAGAGAGATTGAAAGTTAGAAAGATAGAAAGTTAGAGAGAGAAGAGAGGTGTGTTAGAGAGGGAGATATGAAGTTTCTTTTTTATCACCATCTCTCTCATGTCCCTTTGAACACAACTTGCATAGATTTTCCCATCCTCTCTCTCTCTCTTATATCCCTCTCTCCATACTATCTCTCTCATATCCTCTCACTCTCTCTATCATCTCTTTCCTTAAATCTCTCACAAAATTAGATGTCTTTCTCTCTCGAACAAACTCTCTTTATATCTCTCTCCCCCTCTTCCTTAAAATCTCTCTCCTTCCTAAAATGTCTCACTCACTCTCCCCCTCTTATTTTTATCATCGTCATAATTTCTCTCTCCTTTCTCCATACATAACTTTGGAGCATTAGAACAGATTAGTTACTTTTGGTTATCTTTTGTTCTTTTAATATATCAATTTAGTGATAAATAATAAAAAATTTATATTTTATATCAATTAATAGTAATTAACATGAATATAATTAATCATTCTTATTCAATTAAAAGTGATAAATAATGAAACTTTTATATTTTTATATTTTATATCAATTAATAGTAATTAACATGAGTACAATTAATCATTCTTATTCAATTAAAAACAACTTAATAATTGAATAATGCTTTTTAAAAAATGTTATTACAAAATAAAAATTTATTCAATTATAACTAAATCAAATATCGTGCAACGCACGTGGATAACACTAGTATTCAATAGCATGTTGTGTACCTGTATCTTTTTTTTTTTTGAAATTTAGATAAAAAAATCCGTCTTCTGAATTTTTTTTTTTTTTTTTTTCTCAAAAGTCGAAATGTGGAAAGTTCAAGCATCCAACATTAAGAACCTAACTACTTATCTTTTAGTTTAAATTAACGACAATGAGATGCCTAGGCCAGTCCAAGTAAAAACAAAAAACAAAAAAACTAATTTGGGCATCTAATGTCCAAATCGTTTTCCACGAAATAATGTCCAAATATTTTTCCACTAAAAAACCAAGGTTTTGGTTCACATGATGTTAATATCGATGACTATTTTCCATAAATTTCCCTATATAAAATACGTAATCAATTCTCCTCGACGTGCCCAAAAGTTCGTCCCTTGGCATGCAACGATACGGAGAGATCCACGTGTCCAGAATTTCGTCGATTGGCATGCAACGATAGGGAGAGAATAGCATCATGCTCGAGAGAGAGAGAGAGAGAGAGAAACGTAAAAGAGAGTTGAGGAGAGTAACAAAAGTTCGTAGAAAAGAGGAAGGAGAGAACTTGGTATGAGCGTGGGAATTAGCAAAAAGAGAGAGGATACTTAAGAGAACCTAAAAAAAGTAAAATGAAAGGGCAAAAAAGAAGACATTGAAATTAGCAATTGAGTTAAGGGTGGCAATGGACTCGAGTAGGTCTGGGATTCGACGAAGATACTTCTACAAGGATGTCCGATGTATAGTCTGGGTACACTCCGGGTATTGGTCCAGCCAGACCCGACTGGTACCCATAGTCATAGGGTATATGATGTCGATTATATATCTTTAGGCGCACACTAAGTATTCATATGGTGACAATATTAGTAATATTTACAATATTATTGGTAAAAAAAAAAAAAAAGAAGCTCTCTATCATAGGATATAGGATGGTGACCAAAAACAAAAATATAAATAAATATAGCCCATAGTCATAGGATCCGACCAGACCAATAGTATTCGAGTCTGGCTCCAAGTCCAGTCGGACCCAACTTGTTGCCTCCCTAAATGGAAGGGCAGTGCATGTATGTATATGCACACACTGAGAGAGAGATAAAGAGAGGGGGGGGGGGGGGGGGGGGGAAGCTTTTTATGTTTTTTTTACCGCGTAAAACTTTTATACTCCCCCTATACAAATGTCCATTCTAAATGGACGGTATAGATGTCCCCAATCACAATGTCAAACCTCTTTATTATTTTATTTTTAATGTTTTCATACAAAACATTTTGACCATCCAATCCTCTCTTGAACTCAAACCTATAACCAAAAGAAATCCCAATAAAATAAAATGGCTAAAATGCCCCTAAAACTTTTAGGGGCATTTTGGGTATTTATTTGATCAAAAATATGTTTTAATATTTTATTCATGTGCACCCTTATTAGTGGCTCACTTTATCTAAATTGGACGGCTGGATGACGGGGGGAGCATATATCTTTTATGCTATATGGGAAGCATAGAAACCTTTCCAGAAGGAGAGAGGACGGTTGAAAATGAGCAGTGATCCAATACAACGGTTATATGATAGTATAATGCAACGACACTTCTAAAAAATCATGTTCGTGGTATTTGTATGACCCCAAATTTTGCACACACACTCTCTTCATCTCAATAGTCAATCCCAAAAAAAAACAAATTCAATTTGAATCCTAGATATGATCAAAATGAGTCCCCACCAAAAACGAATCTAGACCATTCATTTTGTGAATTTCAAGATCTTAGCCTTTATAAACTCAAAATCATTTTATTTTATTTATCATTGTTCATCTAATGATAATAAAACTATTCATATAAATTGGAAATGAAAAAATCCTTCTAAAGGCTAGATCTAAGCATCTCACCAAAATGAACGACCTATATTAATTGAGCTAAAAAAATACTTTCTAAATTGTGTTTTCAAATTTTTTTTTTTTTTGTGATTGTTCATTAAAATGAAAAGAATGTATATTTCAAAACTTAGATCAAACAAATGGCTATAAAATGATATTTTAAGATTATTACATCATATTACTATACAACATATGCATGAAATTATTGCATGTTGAAAATAGCAACCCACTTCATTTCGGGGTAATTCAATAGGAGAGAGAGTTTGAGGGTTAAAAATAACCACCCGACCGCTATCTATTAGAATGAAAACCACAACGCGCATCTAAAACATGAGATGTACTACAACCACGATCTCATCCCTCATGAAATAGCTACCCTCTAATCGGCATTGGAGTGAGATGATGAAAGAGCACTATTTGATTTATAATATAGATTGCAAAACAACCTAGAAACTAGAGAGAAAGTCCTAGGTGCATACTTCCCGAGAAAAATAAAAGAGATAAATAAGTGCACTCAGGCCAAAATAGCCATTAGCACTATTTATATTATTGACGTTATAAGCTACTTACCCACAATAACTGAGAATAATAATTCATGCAATTTAGCATTGGGAAAAGGGCACTACAAACGCGTCGCATGTAATTCCATCGCCAAATTTAGCGCCACCCTCTTTTTACGCTTTATTTATTATATTATATTTAATCTCCGTAGGTATCTAGCATGATATGCCTCTCTCCAAGAAAAAGAATATTCCAGCTTTTTTCACTCTACACGTTTAACTTTTTATCCACGTGTCATCATCTTAGAAAGTATGCCACGTGGACGCAAGATGAGGGTGGGACCCAGCTCTTTTGAGAGACAGAAGAAAAACCCTAACCCTAATTTTGATTCGCTCTCTTTCTCTTCAGGAGTGGCACGGATTTCCTCGCATTAGCGCCTCGATTTCCTCGGCAACAGTAGGCCGTACTATCCCACGTGTGAAAGAACAGCCAATCATAGCCCTTCCCTCTCTGACAGGATTCCCTTACTTTGCTTAATCAAAGGCCCAATTTGTATGACGTATTTTCCTTTTTGGCAATCAATCGGCGATTAATAACCGCTGGGTAAAAAATAATCGGCGATTCATATCGAAACGAAAGGAGTTCCTTTTGTGCTATATAAGGAAAAAGTTTATATAAGGGCTCGGCCATAACGAATCAAATTGAGGTGCACCTCAAAAAGAGTTACTTAAGGAGTTGTTTCCATGTTTTAAAATCTTCAATTGATCATCTAATTGTCAAGATGCTTGGTCAAGATAAAAAATAAACTTCAAGTTTTAAAAATAATGTATTTTGTAATATATCTTTTGACGGTCAATTTCAATATTATAGTATTCATGCGCGATCTATATTATTTTTGAAGATTTAAATTTTATAATTAAACATAAAATAAAATTTGAGGCTATCATAAATATTTTCAATATTAAAACAACTGTCTTTTGACATTATTTGAAGGTGCTTCTTACTTTGATTGTTTAGGACCTTGGCCTTATACAAACTACACCCAATTTATAGTCTTATTAGCCGTAATATTAGACCCAACAACGTGGAATTGTGATAAATCCTAGTAAAAAGTATCATAAGGCACATGTTTAAAGGCTCTCTATTTCCAAAATTTATATCCATATCACAACTTCAACTATAAATTTGTACAGTTAGAAAATGTAGACCGGTACATAAATTTAAAATGGAATTTTAATTTTAAATATTTGAAATAAATAGTTAAAATAGTACAAACAAGTTCAAAATCATCTTTTTAAATATTTAAAGTTTATTTTCTTTTCAAATTCTTGATCGTGGACTTTTTAAATATTTGAAGTTTATTTTCTTTTCAAATTCTTGATCGTGGAATTATTGCCCAGTTAAAATAATCTAAAAGCCTATTTCTGACATGAAAAAGATGAGTTGGAGATGCACCGAAACCCAAACCGGAAACCTTTGTTAGGAAGCCTCATGGAAATTAGGTGTATGCTTTAATTGAAGGGATAAACATTATGTGAGTCAAAGGTACAACACAAGCCCAACTACCCAAGATTGAAGAACCCTACAGCCTTGAATAAGAGAGGGTGACCCAGTTAATAATGGTGGATATATTTTGCTCAATATTATTTGAAAGTACTAAATTGTTTGTTTTTTTAGCGCACCTAGATGAGGCTCACATGTCTATCAAATTTAGGATCAATCTTATTTAGGAGTCGCAATGGACCTAGATCTGACACAGCTCCAAGTATGGGTACAAAAATTGGACCTAGCAGATCGGATCCGGGTCCTAATATTGGACCCGAACACTATTCGGGTTTAGGTAAGGGTCATGGCCCATGTGCACCGAAGCCGGAGCCGACCAAATAGTGATATTATAAAAAATTTTATTTAATAATATATATATATAGATATATATATATTAACATAATCTTAAATATATTTAGGAAAAAGTTTATATAAGGTTGCAACCTTATATGTAGAACTGCGAATGCACCTCAAAAATCCATCGGAAAAGGTAGTTTTAATGTTGAAAAACCCTCTTATTGATCATCTCAACATCGAGATGTATGACTATGAAAAATAAAATGATTTTAAGTCTCAGAAATAATGCATTTTACAACATATTATCTACACCGTCCATTTTCAAGATTTTCATATGTTTATAGATCTACTTGATTTTAACTATTTTTGAAATTTAAAATTTTATAATTAGATATAAAAATAGATTTTGAGATAATCATAAGAACATTTTACATCAAAATTATATACCATGATAAAATTTGAAGGTGCACCTTACCTATACAGTTATAGATACATACATATGCTAATTGCACACATACACACACATATATATATATATATATATATATATATATATATATATATATATATATATTATTTTTGGATCGGGTCCTCTGACCCAGACCCGACTCGTTCCACCTCTAATCTTATTCTACTTTCTTCTTCCTCATTTTTATTATTTATTTATTTATTTATTTTAAATTTTTTGAGATATGTACCCCTTAACTACTGTTTCCCTAACCCGATTCCCAACTTCTACTTTCTATACATGAATTAGTCGCCATTATCAAATATAGAACAAAATAAAACTTAGTTACATTTTCTATATATGTTTCACCATTTTCCAAAAATGCAGATCCTTCAGTCTACGAGGCTGATGGGCTTAAAAGAACATCTCTCAATGTGAAATAAGAAGACAAACGAAAGTTCATGAGGTTTAAGAGAAAATAATAAGGGTCATTTTCAACTCATAGCCTTTACACGTCGTATACAAACAGTATGTTTGCATGTATATTTCAACCATGGTGGGGGATGTAATGAACCATTCATGTACTCAAGTAGATATATGTTTAAATGAACGCTCCATCTCAACCGTCGATTGTTGGCAACAGGTGGCTCAGGCTCGGAGCACTCCATTTTTACAGCTGAATTGACAAGAAAAAAGTTTACGATGCATGAACCATTAAAAATGCACCTAAAAGATGAACTATTTAATATTTTATTTAATTTTAAAAGTCTACCAAAATTACACATGATCATGAGTTGGGAGGAAAAATTTTAAATAGTCGATAAGTTAAATACATTTTGATAATTTTTTTGCAAAACAATTTGTTTATGCACATAGTAGCATAATGGGTGTTGCATGTAATATAAAATCCTATAACTGAATGGATTGTTTACTATGACCGTTTATTTTTGGTACAAGGAGTATTCTTAATACAAAGGAGGACATAATCATTCTTAACTAATGCATGTAAAATTCGAGAGATTGAAATATGTTACAATATTCAAGAAATTTTATTTTGGACTTCGTGCACTATCAATAACACATCCCAAACCACTTTATTTCACGTCCAGTAGTTAATAGTGATTGTAACCTCTTTATACCAAAAATAAATAGTCTTATTACATACATATTTATAAAGACACGGTTTTCAATGCGGCCAGCTTGTATATCGTTGAAATGCGAGCTTGGCAATAAATACTAATTTTTAGAGAATATATAATCTTTAACATGGAGATCATGGATATAAAGAAAAAGATAATTTGAAAACTAAAAATAATAATTATATTACGAAAACATTTGGATCGTTAGTTACAATTGTTTTTAGATGAACTACCTATTTGTATTCATCTTTACGGTGGATGCTATACACCTCTAGACCGCATATTGTAGAAATGCAGTCCAGCCCACATGAAACAATTTTCCTTTTTATAAAGAATCAATACATAAAGGGATTGTATATTATAAGATGGTTCACTTTTGACACAAGAAGGTCATAATTACTTTTGATTGTGAAATAAGACAGATTCTATTGCATCACAACAATCAAAAAATTTTATTTGAATTGTGTGTGTATAGCTAAAGAGACATCCTCAAAGACCTGATTTCACATTTAACAATTAATAATAATTGTGACCTCTTTGTACAAAAAATAAATAGCCTTATTGTACACATTTGGTCACTCAAGACAAATAGAACACCTTAACGGTAGGGGTGACAATGGACTCGACCTAGTACCCGAGGGGTAGACCCAATCCCGGTCCAGGTATGGGTCCAAAAAATTGGACCCGACAGGTTGGTTTCGAATATTTGACTAGAGTACTATTTGAATATGGTTCTGATAATATTTTTCAAATCTCAATATATAAAATATATTTAAGTATAATTAAATATATAGATATTTTAATTTTGGGTCAGGTCAGGCCTGACCCGTTACCACTCCTTCCAAATGGAGTATCAAATCTCTCTCTCTCTCCCTCTCCAACAACTAAATCTCTCTCTCTCTCCCTCTCCAACAACTAAATCTCTCTCTCTCTCGTCCTTATTTATGCCACTAGTGCCAAGTTGGTAACCTTTGCACACTAGTCCTGTATCCTATTTGTTGGACATGTCCCTTAAAATCTGTTTATTGCAATAAAATAGCCATGGCCATGCTTCGTGTTGCTGCCTATGCATGCCCCGTGAACTTTTACTTCCTTTGGCAACTGATAATAAATGAATATTCATAAGCAGTCTCCTTTACTACGAGTTCATAGAAGTTTTGGTGCTATACATCCATATGACTCCGAAACTTTCTTTATGAATGCATAAGTATTAAATAAAAAGAACAAAGGCACAACTTTTTTATGCATTAAGTTGGCACTGAACTTGTATGGCTTCTTCTATTTAAATAATAAAACCTCTCTTTCTGGTTTCATCTTTAAATAGATTCTAGGACTCAAGATTTTACTGGGCGGTGATTTTGACCGTCATGATCATGAATTTGGCAAGAAATAGGTTATCAAGCTTACATTCAGAAAAGGTCAAAAAAAGAATTAAAAATAGATTATTTTGAGTCTTGTTTCCTGCTTGTCCTTTGCTGCTCATTTCAAATTCCAGATCAGATTAACACCATATTTCGAGCTTCTAAATATTAGACCTAAGCATAATCCTAAATACAAATATTAATGCGTAATTTTGAAATACCAACCAAGATAGGCTTGCGTGCCGAAACTTACGTACACAATCTGCAGGACACGGACGAACCCGTCGGGTCTAAAAATTAGACCCATACCCATACCAGTCGGGTCATGATTCTAGTCAGGAACATTGCCACCTTATGACTATGAGTTTGCATTATTTTTTTTTCGCCCTTTTGTTTACCATCATATGTAAATATTATTGGCAATAAAGTCACAATCATCCGCCATTATATTTTAAGCCATCAGATTTGCCATTTAATAGCGAAAGATGATTACAATTTATTATTATATACGATCTTTAATTCATCCAAACGAATACGGCTCAAAGTAAAATAATTTATCTCAAATGGTTTACGTGTACATGTTCGCACCAGTCGGGTCTAACTAGACCTAGACCCAAATAATGTTCAGATCCAAGCTTTGGATCCAACCCGATCAAAAAATTAGACCCATATGCGGACTGGTGGTCGGGTCTGTCCAATGCATCCTGAGTGTGGTCGGGTCCATTGCGATCCCTAATCTGAGCCATCTGTTGCCGATTTTTGTTTGTAAGGAATAAAAAGATGGGCGATGTTTATGGGGTTTTTCAAATGGCTGTCGCTTTCGAAACGATAGAGGCGTCACGAGTGGTAACTGAGCATGTCATTTAGTGGCGTTTCTCTCTTAACTTTACCATGCTTCTTTTCACGTTACTTCCACATTACACGCGAGCAGTTCAAGTGAATTCCATGTATTACCTCTCCAACTTGATGCATGCATCTTTCTTTCTTTTCATTCACCTTCTCTCTCTCTTCTTTCTATAATCCAGTATTGGAAACCACCAATGAGGCCTGGAACTTGGCCACGGGCCGAGCCCGAGTAGCTCAGTAATTTGGTCCCAAATGCCTGGCCAGCTCAAATTTTTTTTTAAAATAAAATATATAAACTTTTTAAAACGTAGGAAAAGTATATTTAAAGTACAATTAAACAACATACATCTCAGTGAAGTTAAAAAGTAGTAAAGAAATGGATTTAAAAAAATTAACATGTGATTAGTGGTATTTTAAAAGGAAAAATTAGAGCACACCTAACAAATTTCACGAGAAGATATTTGTTTTGATACGCAAATGTCCTCAAATTGATCATCTCGTCATCAAGATGCATGGACATGAGAAAAAAAGTAGATTTCAAGTTTTAGAAATAGTGCATCTTGTAATGTCTTTTTAGACCGTCAATTTTCAAGATTTTCAAGTTTTTATAAATCTACTCGATCTACACTTTTTTTTTAAGCTATAAATTTTATAATTAGAGATGAAAATATATTTTACAATTACCACAAATATTTTCAGTATTGAAACCACATTTCTCGATACTACTTGAAGGTGCACTCTACTTTGATTGTTTAGAGCCTCGGCTCCAAACAAACTGCACGCATTTACAAAGGGTGTGATTTGTATAAGGCTTACGGGTCCAGATAATGTGTTTCGAGATAAATTATGTTTAGGGCTGAAAATCTTTTTCTTTTCTTTTTTTTTCTCATATTTATACATCTCAAAATCAGAAGATTTTCCAATATCAAAACAATCTTTTTTGATGGATTTTTTAAGTGCATCTTAATTTTACATTTTAAGATTGCAACCTTATATAAATTTTTTCCTTTTAAAAGCAATTAAAAAAGAAAGGGAATGTAAAATTTAGTATTCAAGGCCAAAATACTCTCCAGCCCAAATTATAGGAAATGTAAAATACATGTTACAAATAATATCTCTTTCTCCATACTTTACTCTTCTTTCTCTCATCTCTCGTCTCTCTCTCTCCATCCTTTTCTCTTCTTTCTCTCATCTCTCTCTCTCCATCCTTGACTCTTCTTTCTCTCATCTCTCCAAATTGAATCTCTCTCTCGATCCAATACTCTTCTTGCTGTAATCTCTCCCTCCATCCATGACTTCTGTCTGTCATCTCTCCAAATTGAAGCCATGCATGTCTCTCTCTCTTCATTCACGCTTACTTCTTTCCCAACATAAATTATCAGATGATTCTCACACTCTCTACACAGATAATGTTGCATGCATATTTTTTTCTGGGCATTTACTTCATTCTCAACATAATTTCTCATGACTCTCACTCTCACTGTCTCAATTCCTGGAAACAATTTTCTTTCTCCACATTCACTTCTTGCTCAACATAAATTTTTGCTTCTCTCTCTATCTCTTGTACATTTACTTTCCCCTCTTGTTCATTTAAGTTTATTCTTATTATTACCAGATATCCTAATACACATGATATATGTGAAGCCATAAAATAATTGTTACACAAAAATATGACCTCAACTTCTCTTTTAATGTTAATATAAATACCCTGAATTGGGCTCGTGAAAGATTTATTGGGGAAAAATAATATTTTTTTTCACAAAATTTTAAGTTTGAATCATTTCTTAATGGACGGCCTTCTTGTAATTTTGTAAAAGAAAATGATTTGATAGGGCTGCACCCCTATCAAAATAAGTAAAGCCTCACCTCCTAATTCATCGAAAATTACAATTCAAGCATTGAAAAAACCTTTACATCGATCATCTTAGCTCGAACATATTAGTTGTGAAAGAAAATTAGGATTTCAAGCTCTAAAAATTGTGTATATTGTAACAAATTATCTAGACGGCCCATTTTGCCCTAAAAGTAAGTGTTAATAGATCTATATATCGGTACCATTTTTTGAGTTTCAATTCTTATTGTCGGTGTTAGAAATTGATTTAGATCTACCATGGAGATTTTTGTTACCGAAAGTGCTTTCTAAACGAATGTTTTACGTGAGGCTTTATTTTGTTTTCATAAAGCCTATGCATCATAGAAACTTTACCCATAAAGGAAAATGTAACATGTAAATCACCTTTGCCCACTTTTTTTTCTTTTTTTCTTTTTCCTTTTTAAAATTGGATAACAACAATAACTCCTAGTGCTAGCTTTTGTCTTTCTTGCTAGGTTAGTGGTGTTGTAGTACAATTTCTTTCTTACTACAATAAGTGCAGTTTGGACATTGATGGGTACCTTTTCCATTTAGTTTTCTTCCCTAGTAGGGCACATATGGCCTTTTTTGGAGGCTTGCCTTTAACCCTTTCTTCACCACTACATTTTCTTTTTTCTTTTTGTCTTATAGTTACAAGTGGTATTTTTTCCCTTTCTTTGTCTTTTTTTATTTTAGACCTTTATGGAAATTTTCCTTTCCCCCTTTTCTCTATAATTTATTTATTTTTATATTTGTTTTGAAGTATTTGCATAGCTTACAATCGACCCAAATTGATATTTTAGATTCTCCAATCTCCAAGGGCACAAAGTTCATGTTTAAATTAAGTTTCATAAAAGAGTGATTTACGTATGGATCCTAATTTTTTATAAAAATATTAAGTACTTGTGAAAATTATAAAGAAGGTCAGTCAATCAATATTTATTATTATTATTATTTCTTTCAAAATTACCCTCGATCTAAGGACTTCTTCAAACCGAATTTTAATTATTTTTTTTAGTTTTTCGTTAGTAGGGCATTACCCTAAAGCTTGGGGTACGGC
Organism: Amborella trichopoda; assembly: GCF_054954075.1. Lineage (NCBI taxonomy): Eukaryota > Viridiplantae > Streptophyta > Magnoliopsida > Amborellales > Amborellaceae > Amborella > Amborella trichopoda. The sequence continues at coordinate 4,919,928 of NC_142342.1, read as the reverse complement.
CCTAAAGCTTGGGGCATTGCCCTACTAATAAAAAACTAAAAATAAAAAATAAAATTTGGATTGAGGATTGCATCTTCAGATTGAAAAGCAATTATGGAAAATAAAAAAAACGATGGGTTGACCAACTTTTCTTTGTAATTTCATCCTTAAACATAACGTTTTGTATTTTAGAAAAATATTAGGATTTGTACGTAAATCACCCTTCTTGAAAAAAAAAAAAAAGACTGAATTTTCTATGTCCAACCAATTAGAAAATAAAAAAAACGATGGGTTGACCAACTTTTCTTTGTAATTTCATCCTTAAACATAACGTTTTGTATTTTAGAAAAATATTAGGATTTGTACGTAAATCACCCTTCTTGAAAAAAAAAAAAAAGACTGAATTTTCTATGTCCAACCAATTAGAAAATTTCACAAAATGGTGTTTTATATATAAAAAAAGCTAGGTGCCCCCGAGCAAGTTAACAAAAAAAAACAAAACACGAAGCTTAGTGCCCAAGCCTTTCATCTAGCAATTATTTACATGAGAGGTTAAAAGGTTCATATCTTGGATTTTGTGCCTCGTACAAATCAATATTAGATACCCACAACAAAGAATCGCCCCAATCTATCCTAGAGCTTGGTATGAGCACAAATTATGTGAAAGATCTTACTTATAATATTAAAAAATAAAATTTAAATACAAATCACAACTACTCTCTTATAGAGACCAACAATTTTTATATACAAAAACCCATATCATGTACCGAGTAGAGAGAGAGAGAGTTTGTGTGTGTATAAAATTACAAGGGAATGCTTTTTATGTTCCTCCTACAATACAGAAGTTTTATCTTCCTCTTATCATCTAGCCGTCCATTTTTTATCAAGAGAGTCATTGAGCCGTTTGATCTTAGATCCGACATCTCAAAGTATTTTATTTTTAGTTTTTTTAATACAAATTTTTTGAATATGAAATTTGGTACGTGCCATCTTCTCAATAGGGTACACCTATAAAAAATATTAACAATAGTTTTTCGATAAAATATAATAACCAAAATACCCCTTGAAACTATCAAAGGTATTTTGGTCAGTTTATTTTATTGAAAATATTTTTTTTATATTTTCGTTACTGAGATTTAATAGATGAATGAATGTTCAAATTTTAGTATCAAAATAATTTATAAAAAAAATTTAAAATAAAATAGTGTAGAGATGTGACATTGTGATTGGAACAATCTTAACCCTCCATTAAAAAATAGACGGTTGGATAAGAGGAAGATAGATCCAACGAAAACATAGAAAGCTTTTCCAAAGTACAATCTGACCCCTATTAGTGTTAGGTATAGGAGATAAGATTAGGTCTTGCTGTAGGGTCAGAAAAGGAACAGTAACACTGTCTTATGTGAGTTAATCCAATAGAGGGTTGGTTTGGGAATGCATTAAAAAAAAAAAAAAGACGCAAAGTTTGAGATATGGATCTCTTTCTCATAGGCTAAAAGGACATGAAATATTATTATAGTGGGTCATTTGTCTTTGTATGAAATGGTAGATACTTTGAGTACTTTTCCCTATAACATATTATCTTATTGCTTTTTACCTTCAATCATAACAAGTTGCCTTGTCCTATTTTAAAGGCCTCAGTTTTGCAGCTTTCAAGGGCCATTTTCCTTAGTTTTTTAGGAACAAAGTGGATATACATGGTTTGGCATCTGCCTTTCACTAGCGGCTCGAGGACTGCTAACGTCAGTATCTCTCTCTCTCTCATGTTTGTACACTCTCTCTCTTCATGTTGGTACTCACCTTTTTTATTTTTGTTTTTATTTTGTTAAACCAAGGTTGTACTTTGAGATGGCAATGGATCCGATCATACTCGTACAACTAACTTCGATCCGATTATCGGCTCAATTTTTTAACCTGACGGTTCCGGTTCGAGTAAAAAACTTGGACCCAACTAATGTTTGAGTCAAAGTTTGGGTCCAACTGAACCCGACCTGTACTCGTAAACCATTGGAGATAGAATATTTTACTTTAAGTCCCATTTGTTTAGGTGTATTAAGGACTGCAGACAATAATAACTCGTAATTATCTTTAGCTATTAAATAACAAATCAGATTGGCGTGAAATCTAATTGTGGATGATTGTGACATTGTTGTCAATAATGTGGGTATATGATAGTAAAAAAATGATAAAAATAAAATAAAGAAACTCATAGTCATAGGGTAGATATGGACCCGATCAGACCCAAGGACCCAACATGTAGGCCCAAGACCCAACGGACCCAACAGGAAGGGGTGTGGGTCTAATTTTTGACCTTACAGGTTGGGTATGTCTCCAGCCAGACTCGACCCGACCTGTTGCCACCCCTATTTGTACTCTCTCTCACTCTTTCTCTCTCTCTCCCCATGTTTGTAGCTTTTCTCTCTCACTCTCTCCATGTTTGTACGTACATGTTTGAGTAATGCCCATATTTTGTGGCTTAGGAAAGAGTCACAATGCAATCGATATGCATATAGACAAATGAACATATCTTTGAGAGCGAAGTGCCAATAAAAGAGAAGCTTCCTGCCATTGCTTTTAAAGAAAGAGGTTGGGTACCCCAACGACTTTCTTGCACGCATGTAGGGACATGTCCTACAATTAGAAACCAAAGGATGCTAAGGGTATTTTGGGTTGGAATTTACCCTCTCCCCCACCCTAGTCATGGGTCTTGGAGACATGTTTAGACTTAGAAATAGGAAAGCTAGGGCATATTAAGTTCAATGCCACTGCCCCTGGGCCTAGGAGACATGTGCTAGGTCGAGAAATCAGAACTCAACAACATATTGTGATGAATGTACGAAAGCAAGGACATGTTAGATAACCAAATTGCCCCAATTGCAGGGCAAATTGGTTGGACCAAATTGGATAGAAAGTCAGGGAACTTATGACTAGCTATAATATTAAATGTATTTTAAAAAATTTGTTCAACCTTGTTTAATCGGTCCTACTAATCAAACATAATATTGGTCGGTTCGGTTTGGTCTTGATAACACAGGTTAAGATTTTGAAAGTTTGAAATATGGTTCAAAATAAGGGTGTACGAGAAAACAACACCCTTTATAATGCTAATACCTCCATTCTCTTTCAATTATTATTATTTTTTAATAGTTCAGCTATACGAATCGATTTTAAAAAGTAAAGTTGTTACACTACAGTTGCTAATGACTTAAGCCCAACCCCTTCCTATTTTATTTAAATTTCACGGACAAGAAGAGTAAATACACACTACATAAGTATAAAGAGCATTTTATTTAAAATTCAAAACAACAAAATGGCTCAATTAGAGTAGCTATATATATTTTTGAATTAAAGCTACCAAAATAAGCCACTTTTCCCCTTTTCTGCTTCCCTAATATTTCATTAGGCCCCACTTGGAAGTCTTGATAGTAATATCCAAGTCACATCCTTATTTGCTTTTAAGAGAAATCCTGAATTGGGAACTATTCAATAGTCATAATCCAGTGGAACAATGTGTTTTGTGATAAAGAAAATATTTTATCTTGAATAGTCATAATCCAATGGATCAACATCTATCTTTTGTGATAGTTATAGGTGAGATTTTTCTTCTTCCTAGCAATGGCATTTCCAAGAATTCCATTCCTTCAGTAATTGTATTTCTAAGTGAGAAAAGGGTAATTTTTGCATTTGAAATTCACTCTCTCCCTATGTCTCTCTATGTCAGAGTCTTAGGACACATGTTTTAGAGCTAGAACTAAGAAAGCAAGGACCTCTTGAGGTTAGTACTATAAGATCATACCGGCTGCCGAATTGGTTAGAGGTCTAGTCGAGATAAAATTAGTTTGACGTCTTATTAAATTAATTTAACTAGATTTTTGCAAAAAAACAAATAAAACACAAGAATTGTAACTTAAAAATTGTTTGGATATGTTTTGGATCATATATGATGCGAATAGTACCAAACAGAACAGAGCAAGGTCAGTGCATGGCTCCATATGTTGAGAAAGAAGGCCAACAAATATTTTAACTCTACTCCATTGAGGTTTGAAGACCTATGTTTCAAATTTCATATGATTGGGAGTTCAATAGGTATGATTAGTAACGTCCACTGTTGTCTAATTTAATGCTGGACTGCAGCTACAATTTGAAAAGGCATCCTATTGATATCCAATTGAGTTAAAACTTCGAAGAATATACATGAAACAGGATATATAAAGGATGGTTTAAATTTCAAGTGATTTGGACATTGTTAAATTTCTCCACCAAAATTCATCGCGATCGTGATATAATTTCATTGGGCTGGTAGATCATTGTTTGACATCGAATTGGGGCTTAATGTTTTCTTTTTTGTGTAGAACTTTTGTGGGCCAGTTAGAGATAATATAAGGATCCTGATGTCCATATTTCATGTGATTTCGACACTGTAAAGGGGTTCCTCCAAAGTTCGCCGAGGTCTATCTAGCTAAACTACCAGACCATGTTTAAGAATCAAAATGGCAGTATGAAGCCTTAAAAATCTCAATTAGATATGATGTTTTATATGATTAATTAAAAAATTCTTACGAAAATTATATTAAAATCTTTCTTAATTTGGTGCCTTTTGTGTTGGGTTTAGTGATAGCCAAATCATTATACCTTTATTTTCTTCTGAAGGGTATTATAGAAAATAAAAAATTGATTTGTTTGAGAACCAAAAAAGTGATATCTTTATAAGAGGAATGCATTAGCATGCTGATGCATCTGTAGGTGTAGAAGTAAGGTGCATCTTCAAATTTTATCATGGTATATAATTTTTATATAAAATGTTCTTAGGATTATCTTAAAATCTATTTTTGTATCTAATTATAAAATTTTAAATTTTAAAAATAGTTAAAATCAAGTAGATCTATAAACATATGAAAATCTTGAAAATGGACGGTGTAGATAATATGTTGTAAAATGCACTATTTCTGAGACTTAAAATCTTTTTATTTTTCATAGTCATACATTTCGATATCAAGATGATCAATCAAAGCGTTTTTCAACATTAAAACTACCTTTTTCGATTGATTTTTTAAGGGCATCCGTAGTTCTACATTATAAGGTAGCATCCTTATATAAACTTTTTCCTTATAAGAGAGTGAAAGAGGATATAATATCCATCCTTTGAGGGTCACCCCTTTGAGGGTTATGGGAATGGATCTCCAATATGGAGATAAGTCTCCCAGTGAGAAACATGGCGTCAGAGAGAGAGGCAGTATTCCCATGAGTCATGAGTTGGTTAACTTTCACTTCTAAAGAGAAAAAGTCTATTGGTTGCTTTCAAGGTTATGTTTTCAATAGCGGTATTACGGTGGGAAAGATGATATTGATCGACGGTGTTGCTCGGTCGAGAGAACGGGTTTAGAAGGGAAGATCGGTGATAGTCTTTTATCAATGTTTAGATATAGGTATTATATTTTGTAATCAATACTGTAATCTTCATTGTGATAGTGGATTTCTAATGCGAATATAGACCTACGGGGTGAACTACGTAAATCGTGTGTTGTTGTGGTGTGCTTTTATATTTGATTTATTTCTTGCACTAGATTTATAATTGTATTCATCTACTTTGCACTTGACCAATTGAGCACACGATCTTGAGTGGAATTGCAGTATTTGAGATTCGATTCCACAAACAAAAGGGTTCTCGATATCCCTACACTTTAAGGGGTCCAGCCATATCGATATTGGTCTCCTAATTTTCTAAATCTCAGTGTGCAGCAGCTGCAAAATAGTTCACGACTCTCCACAAAAGGAAATACTAACGACCTCATTTTATAATGATATTCTGTGGACTAAATTAGAAATTACGAATCTGTGCTTTAAATTTCATTGAATTTAGTGATTGGGAAATGGGTTAACGCCATTTGATATGATCAGTGCTTTTTACATTATTCTCTATGTAATGAACTCAAAAGCACTATCCTAGTGGATTCATATCAACTTGTAGTTTTGTGTTGGTAGAGGATACTTTCTTTCTTTCTTTCTTTTTTTTGACAATATTACTTTCTTTTAATAATCAAAGGGGAGAGTACAACATTTCAATGAGGAAAAGCTCACAAATTAGAACAGATTGAAGATTAACACCCATTTTAGCAAGTCCATCAATAATTGAATTTGCCTCCCTATAAATATGTTGAAAAAGGAGACATGCAAACTAGAACAAAGATCCATAACTCTCATCGTGAAATAATGGAACACCAATTAATAATATTCAATAAATCCCCTTTGATAACACAAGGGTCTAGCACACCTCTTTGGACCATCTGCTCCAGCCCTTGTTCTACAGCTTTCATTTCTACTTCATTAGCCGTCAAGACTCCTCCAGCTCCTGCATAACAAAAAATTGTAGCTCCTGAAAGGCCCCTTAGGATTCCTCCGAAGCCTGCAGGGCTTAGGTTGTCTATTGAGCTTCCATCAAAATTCAGTTTCAAACTACCCCTCAAAGGTGGCATCCATCGTCTATTGAGCTTCCATCAAAATTCAGTTTCAAACTACCCCTCAAAGGTGGCATCCATCTACCTCGTGATCTCACTTTCATGAATTTTTGGTTAATCAAATTCAATAGATTAACTTCCATATCAATTCTTGATGTTCCAAAACTCTCTTTTGTTATAGAAAACCATTGCCACATAGTATTAAGAATTATTCTTTCCACCATACCCACTTCCAAAGCTTGACCTTCAAATGTTCGTTTGTTTCTTTCTATCCAAATCTCCCATAATAGTGCTGCCCTACCAATTTAAAAAATTACACATCCCACCTTTGGTATACCATCCATGGTCGATAATGTTTATATGGTTGTTTGGCAGTACTATTGCAATCCCCAACTTGTTAAACAACTATCCCCAAATTTCAGCAATATAGAGACAACGTAGAAATAGATGGTCTCCAAATTCATCACTTTGTTTGCACAAAATACAGATATTAGTCAATCCTTCATATTTTCATCTACTTATCAACCGTTAAATATTTACCTAGAAAGAGAATCCACAAGAAAAGTTTAACTTTATAAGGTATTTCCAGCACTAAAACCTTTTCAAAGAAATCCTACTCCGTCTCATGAAACAAGAGGTTATATGCTGATTTGACCGTGAACGTTTGGTCATTTTTTTACTTCCCAAACCAACTCATCCTCTTGACCTGCAGCTGGACGCATATCTTGTAAAGCATCTTGTAGACTAGAAAATTGATCGATAATCGTGTCTGAAACCCTATTGTAATGGCAATTCACCTCCCAATCTGGCCTCTGCCAATCCTCACAATCATCTTTGCAGAACAGCAGCATTATAAACAAGGTACATGTATCTTTCAACAAATATTCACCTAACCACTTGCTATGGCAAAAAGAAATTTTATTTCTATCTCAACAATCCACCTGCAATTTTGCACCATAAAATCTTTACTTTGCATAATTCCTTTCCATATTTGCGACTGTTGTTTGGCCTGTCCTCCATCCCCAATCCAAGAATTTTGTTGGTGGAGGGATACTGCATTGAACTTTCGTTAAAAGTTCATGTGATTTGGATACAATTGGGGGTTCACTAAATTGAACTACATCCTCAAACAGTTTGGTGTGTCGAACTGCAGTCTGCAGATTAGCCTTGATTGTGATTAACGAAAAGAGTCCCTGATCATCTCAGATTGATAGGAAATTTGGATGGTAGCGGCATATTTGATTAAAATTAACCCAAATTTCACATGATTTGGAGACCAATAAGTGATTTTATCGTATTCATTTCTCAGTCAGTAAGGTAACCTGAGGGGGAGTCAAATTCGATGATATGCGACTCAAAATTAATGTGTATGAGTTCAAAGTTGATTGGAGATCCATTTGGAGAAGGATTTATACTTCTCTTATGGACTTTAAACCAGTTGGGAGTCCTAAATTGATGAGGATTAGGTTGAATCAAAGCATAAAGAATTCAAGAAGAGGGGTAACTATGGGTAACTATATCTACACGTATTCGGGTCCATGTGGGAATACAATAGTGAATGAAGCTGAGGTAAGAGCCCTATTGGAGGGTCTAAAATTAATAACAAATCTTGATGGCCATAAGATGATTGAAGGAGATTCAAATAATGTCATTGCTTGGACAAAAAGATAATAGAAACCACCATGTAGATTAAGCTTTTTATGAAGTTTTTTGTATTTTAACTTGTGGATCTTTTGAGCTACGTCCTTGTTTTAGGTAGGTAATGAATGTTGAAGCTGATGTATGAGTAAAAGGTGGTGCACACCAATCACCGTTGGTTGATGCACCCTTGCTTTCTTGACCCCTTCCTTGTTATCTTTTTATAGTGAATGAAATGCATATAATGGTTTTCCAAAAAAATAAAAAAGTAACTATGTATATGATATTCAACCTGACTTACCAAGGCACCGATCGATGACCTGATAGGTCGGACATGCCGGTCCACTCCTATTTGTTCTTAATAACATTGCTTAAGAACTTGAAACCCTGAAATAGCTAAATCTAAGCTTTATCCTTAGTTGCTTTTATGGGTAATTATGAAGTAGGCACCATTCAATATCCATAATCTAGTAGAACACGATACATGCCATTTGTGATAAAAAAAAAAGAATGGGCTCTCTTCAATAGACATTATTCATAGAACAATATCACTCTTTTGAGATAGTTATAAATAAGATTTGTCTTTTTCCTAGTGATGGTGTTTCCAAGGAAAGTGGGGTTTGTCCTTTCCTTGCAGTATGAATGTCCCTCTCAAGCACAAAATTAAAGCACTTATATTGCAACGGCTTGAAGACAGCAAACCGGTCATTGTTAGGGGTTTCGTCCGGCTCCAACCGCTGGTAAAATTTGTTGGACTATATTTTTCAAAAAAAAAAAAAAAAAAAAGAAAATTGAGAAGCTTAGAAACATGAACATATAACAAAAAAAAATTGCCAAAATTAGTTGAAGTTAGACCAACAAGTCAAAAGCGGTCAATCTAACTAGCAAAAGCAATCAAGTTTCAATATTTTTTTTCACCTAACTTATTTCTTTTTCAGTTTAGGCAAAACTGATCAGGGCACTGATCGATGGACGAACCAATTAGATAAGTCAATCTAGTCCCCATCTTAATGACACTACTTAGAATTCTGAAAGTTTGAAATATGGTTCAAAACAAGGGTCTTGTGAGAAAATAATGCCCTTATATAATACTAACAACCCCATTTTATTTTAATTAAATGGAAGAAGAGAATAAAATACCCTTTACACTAATACAACACACATTTTATTTTTTAATTCAAAATAATGAAACGGGGTAATTGGCGTAGCTATGTATATTTTTAAATTAGAACGGCAAAAAAATGTCATTATTCCCATTTTTATACTTCGATAGAAATAAAAAAAGCAAGGACCACTTGAATCATTGTTATAGCCAAACCGCCAGTTATGGGTCTTTTCCAGGGAAACTGATCGTCCAACAGGTTGGAAGAGATTTAAAAAACAAAATTAAATTAAATAAAAAATAGTAGCTCAAAATATGAAATATAATATCAAAAATGTTGCCCCACCTTGTTTAGAAGTACTAACGGTTACAAACCGTTTGGTCTAACCAACCAAATCCAACTAAACTTTGGTTTTGACTAGTTTTTTTATTAAACCTATGTTTCCTCTACCCCAGATTGGCTGAGGCATCGGTTGGTGAGCTAATCAACTGGACCGGTCTATCCAATCCGGTCTTAACAACCTATTACAATTTTGAAAGTTTGAAATATGGCTAAGAACAAGTGGTTTTATAGGAAAATAACGCCCTTTATAATGCCAACAGCCTCATTTTATTTACATTTAATGGATCAGGAGAATAAAATAGTGGCCTCCAAAAAATTTAACACCAACGGTATACAAATTATATCAAAAAATATATATTTTTTGTTTTTAAAATTTAATTTTTTTGAAGTTCATACTCATCATGGTTGAGATTTTCATTTTTTTTAATTTTAAATCTAAAATCCATCTCTGAAATCAAATTTGGAGAGAGGACTCATTTAAATAGATGAGCCATGAACATTTATTGAAATAAAACCACCAAAAACATTTGTTATTGGCCTTTTTCTGCGTTCCCTATTTTGGACCCCATTTAGAAGTGCTAGTAACCATTTGCCAGCCTTAAAAGTTAGCTGCTTTTATGGACGGTCACAAAAATAGGCACTATTCAATAGTCATAACCCATGGAACAATATGAACATAAAATATGTGGGGCTGAGAATTTTCCGGAAATTTGGATCCTATTTGGATCTGAGTATGGAACCAAGATTTGGATCCGATGCGTTGGATCTGGATTTAAAATTTAGATCTAAATAGATCCGAGTACAGGATCCGATCTAAATCTGACCCAGTTATTAAAATATTATACATTATTTTAATATGTATTTTTAAATAATATCTTTTGTTATATATTATTTATATTATTTTATAGATATCAAATAATTTTTTGGGATTTGATTGAGTCCTTATTCTGATCCATATCCCATTTATACTTTTCATATCCAAATATAGATCCCGATGGAACTAGACCCGATCCGATCCATTCTCAACCCTAAAATATGCACCCTTCAATTGCGGAACAATATTTTGTCGTTTGCGATATCTATTCATTGGATTTTTATTCTACGTATTGGTGGGTGGGTGGCATTTTGAATGGAAGCTGGCTTCTATTCCTTTGTTGCGCCATGAATAACCCACGTAAACCGCAAATCAAGATATTTGTATATCTAAGAGGTGGATTAATGGAGCTAGAAATACCTAGAGGTTTTCGAACTCACAAGTGGGTTTTCGAATGCAGAAGTGGTAATGGGGTTGAGGTTGTGGTGGTAGCATCGATTGAGTTTCAGGTATCGATCTAAGTTTTCATTCTCACTTACGCTTTCGAAAGCAGCTAATTATTTCTAAAAATGGGTAGGGGCATGATTCCCCACTCATATACCCAAAAAAAAAAAAGAATATTTCTTCATCATTATCAAAGACCTTTTCCAACAATTTCATATCATCATCATCCGAGCCCTTTCCCAACTATTTGGAGTCATTATTTTTCGACTATTTCATATTATCATTGTCATCAAAGCCCTTTTCCAACTATTTGGAGTCACCATTTTCCGACTATTTCATATTATCATTATCATCAGAGCCCTTTTCCAACTATTTGGAGTCGGCTACACGAATTCTGGTCCCCCATTTTGCTCTATTAAGGATCATACCTTCAGTAAGGTTATAAATCTCCATATATTTTATCAGTACTTCCAATTATGTCTTTTTGGGCCTATCCCTTGTAGCCTTCCACTTGAATTAACTCGCACCTCCTAACATGTGTTGTATTGGGCTTACGCTGCACACGGTCATCCCACGTAAGTCTACTTTATTCTATCTTATCGTCTATTAGAGTCACACTTAAGTTCTCCCAAATGTATTCTTTTCGAATTCTCTCCTTTTTTGTCTTGCCACTCATCCATCTCAACATCTTCTTCTTAGCTACACTCATCTATGGGTATATTGTTTCTTGACTACCCAACATTCCACCTCATAAAGCAAAACTTGTCTCATGGCTATCCTATAGAATTTGCCCTTCAGCCTCATTGGGATGTGGCGATTACATAAAACTCCAGTTGCACATCTCTACTTCGGAACCAGTTTTAAATCTATGTGCAACATCTTTTTCAATCTCTGCATTTTCCTAGATATCAAAAGTGCATGCTTTTTAATATCTCTTAATCCTCAATCTTAACTACTTCCTCGTTTGTGTTCATATTATTACTAAATTTGTATTCCATATACTCTGTCTTAGTCGGGCTAATTTTAAAACCCTTAAATTCTAAAACATCCCTCCAATGTTCTAACTTTGTGTTAACACCGCTTCGACTCTCATCGATCAAAATTATATTGTCCGCGAACAACATACACCATGGTACGTAACAAAAAAATGGTTGACAAGGTCAGAACATGACATTCATAATTCCATTCTTACCAACGTCCCAAAAATAATGCAAAAAAAAAAAAAAAAAAAGAGGAGGAAAGATGGAAATAAAAAATATTATTAGGAGTAAAGAGATCACATCCAAATGGGTCGGATTGTTCAGGCGTACCTTACTTCTATAATATAAAAGTTGCAACCTCATATTAACGTCTGTTTTGTTATGCAATTATAATAGCCGAGGACAAATAGATAATTATAACCGGTCTAAATGTGTTTTTCATGAATATTGCCATGCCCCAATATGTTATTTTGAGTCATGACAAAAATTGGAAGTGCACTTTATTTTGATTATTTAAAATTGTAACCTTATACAAATCACACCCTTATGATTGACCATCATTGGGGTGGCAATTGGGTCAGGTCGACCCCCAATTCGACAGGTTCACCCAACATGGGTGGTCTGGACTCGCATGTTAGACTTGGTGGGTTAGGTTCAACTCAAAATAACCTAGGTCAGATCTAGGTCTAGGTCCATCCTAGACCTTATCGGGCTGAGACAACATTGAGCCAACCAAATATTTATATGATGTTGTTTGTATAAGATTGTGGCTCTAAACAATCAAAGTAAGGCGTACCTCTAAATAATGTTGAAAGATTATTTTCAGTACAAAAATCTTTGTGATGGCTTGAAAATTTATTTTCATCTCTAATTAGAAATTCTAAAGCTTCAAAAATAGTGCAAATCAAGTAGATATATAAACATTTAAAAATATTGAAAATCAACGGCGCAAAGAATGCATTATAAGATGCACCATTTGCCAAACTTGAAATCTCTTTTGTTCATGTCTATACATCTGGAGGTCGAGATTATCAATCTAAGGGTTTTTTGACATTAAAACCTCTTCTAGTGAGTTTTCTAGGTGTGAACCTTAATTTGATTGTTTAGGGCCTCAATCTCATATAAATTTTTACTTTATTTATATATCATAAAAATATTTCTAACAAAATTTATTTTTCTTTTATCTAGACCTGGACCAAAGGGGTCATGCTAGGGTCTAATAAACCTAGGCCCAACACAGGTTTGGGGGGGGTCTCGGCCTAACTAGGACTAGTAATGTGGGGTCCAACTTGAAACCCGACCCATTAACACCCGAACTTGAAATGGTAGGTTAAAATGGGTGTGGTCCAGTAGGGCCGCAGCCTACGATAGTAGGTGGTGCTGCATCTTGATACCAGCGAAAAAATTCTCTACACGAGGGGGATAGGATAAACATCGGTGCGGTTTCGGCGGAGCCAACGGCCTACAATATTTTGGTGGAGCTGCACCTTCATACAGCCGCAAAATGTAGTTCTAACTTCAAAAGCACATGTGATTCTTTGCAAACTTACTTTTACACCTTTAAACGTCAAATTTGAAGCTTAAAAAATAGTGCAGATTCAATAAATTTAACACTTAAACATATGGCTTGGTAGACTTTTTTAAGGCTCAAAATCCATTATCATTTTTTAAATATATGATTGTAAATATATGATTGTTGAAGTTGAGATAATCGATTCACAAATTTTATTGTATTTTATTAGTAATTTAGTGGGAAAGAGTGGCCTATCCGTTTTTTCAAATAGTTTAGGAGTTCAAATGGTGACTAGATTGTAGGATTTTTTTATTTTTTATTTTTGAGTAATTTAGGGGGAAAGACATGCCCTACCCGTCTTCTCAAATAGTTTAGGAGTTAATTTTTTTGAAAGTATTCGAGGAGTGGTATCAGTAGAAATGAAAACCACTACACGGTGATTGGAGTGTGGGGCTGCAAATGTATTTTTCAGCAAGATTTAAGTTGTATAAAGTCAGTGTCTAAAAATAATTTCCCATATACGTTGATACTCTTTTGTAAACAAGACCCACATACGTTAGATACAACAGATTTCTCATGGCATAAAAGGAAGGAGAATTGTTTGGGCGTCCAAGCCCGCACCTGCTACTATGCGGATTTGGATATCCACATCATCACTAAAGAAAATGTAGATGTACATATATAATAATCTTTCAAAGAAAAAATAAAATCAACGGTTCAAATATTTTCTCCAAAAAATATCATTTCTAGTTTTAAAATTTTATTTATTTTTACATGTTAAAGATTATATATTTATTAAAAATTAAGATTAAATATATTTTAAAAATAAATTATTAAGGGGCCCACATTTTGACACGTAAGTCCATGGACTCTGTGCCCTAAAAGGAAAGTGCATTTTCCAACGAGATTCGAGTTGTATTATGTCGCTGCCCTGAAATATTATACCTGTATTTTTATTACATAATGAAGGGTATTTGATCGCTAGCCTAACACTGAATGCTAGATGAATCACACGTATGGTCACTGATGGCCTTAACGTTTAATTGAAGGAGATTTATCATAATACCGACAAGAGATTAGTTATTGAGACCACATTTCTCGACACAATGAATTGTAACTAAAGATGATAATATAGGGTGCAGTTTGTATAGATCCTAGACTTTGCCGTCAATTTTCAAGATATTATAAATAAAGATATAATATATTTTAAGGTTATCACAATGATTTTCAGTATTGAAACGAAATTTCTCGATACTATTTGAAAGTAGGCTCTAATTTGATTGTTTAGACCCTAGGCTACTGCACCATTTTGTAAATGTATAGACTCAAAATTCAAAATAAAATTTTTCGAATTTTGTGACACCCATAACCATCCAATTTGACATCTAACAACTAAGAATGATTATGAGCTCCTTATAATAATGATAAACAATATCATAGTATACAATCCCTAAAGATAATACCCATGAAGGGAATAGGGTTGGGGGGATGACGCCTCAACATATCATCCCACCATGTCCCGCTGTTTAACATGCCCAAAAAAAACCCATTAATATTTGAGACGCACCCATAGGCATCTCTCTCTCTCTCTCTGCATCTCTCTCTCTCTTGGTTGTATGGTTGTCTAACAATACATACCACATGAACAACAAAATTAAAACCAAATGGACCCCCCTTATTGCATGACATTATACTTCAAAATTGAGCCACGCACATTAGACCCAGTTAGGTACAATAAAGTTTTGGCTCAAAAGAAGCCATGGAAAGAAACTACATGGTTTTATCCCACAAACATAACCTAGTCAAAGCTAACAAAACACAGTATAATCAGGCAAACATCAATCCTTCCCCTCAAGGTCACTCCATCACGTGATATAGAAGTGTCGTACTGAAGACAATACAAGACATTTTCACATTGGTAAAGAAACACAAGAACAACGAGAAACCATTATAACATTTGAAATGGATGCAACAATTTCAAACAGCTATGGCTATTTACACCAAAAGAATAAGTCTATGTTCCAAAATCAACAAAAGATTATTTTGGCACTCAAAGACATATATTGGCATAAATCACTCACTTATAACTATAAAAAAACAAACAAACATATCATATTGATAAATAAAAATAAAATACGAACAGCTCTAATAGTGTACACTTTACCTGTTCCTAAAATTGCTATTAAAAGGATAAAAGGGCAAAGAGGTAAGATGCATATGGGCCTACAAATACCTTCAATCATGGCTTTTCATGTACTATCATCTCTGTCTTCCTGGCCCTGGGTGCTATTATCCACAAACATGTCTAAATGTTCTGACCCATTATCTTCTGGGTCTTCAGTGATATTATCATCTTCAGATATAATTCTAGGGTCTGAACCGTTATCAGATAACTCATACATGAGGGCCATCACATCGAGCAAAGGTCCTTCCATCAGGGATTGGAGGTAGGCACCATTAAGCCTTCTTGGTGGAGTGAGTTCGAACAGGTGTTCGGGCCTATGTTGCTGATTGAACCGGCCTGGAAGCTTCGAATTTGTGTTATAACAAGACCCACACAAATCGAAGCCTATGATCTCATGGCAATCTTTGCATCTGTACCTTTCCCCGATGATTGGATACATCTGCAAGACACAGAACCCAGTTTGATATAGTGCAAGTCCCATGCATGGAAAGAAGAAATATTCATACCATAAGGGTGAGTAGGGAGGAGTAAGAGACTAAGAACTGAGCCAAGAATAGAAGCTTTTTGCCCCAATATTCAAAGAAGAGAGAGAAAAAGAGTAGGGAAAGGGGGTGGAACGCAGGACAGAGAAATGGGAAACATGACGGGCAAAATTGAATTGGCTAATGAAGCTGGAAAAAGCAGCAGCTTCTATAGAGTTATCCTCTAAATTCATCCACAGGAAGCCGAAATATATCATCCTGTTTTTCACTGAAAAGTTGGGAGAGGAAATCGGAAACATGCAGCCTCTAAGCCTTGAGTAAGACAAGAAAGACTACCCCAGGAAATCGGACAATTGAAGGTTCCAATATATACAAAACCTTATTTCCTTTTCAAAATGAAAATGAAAAATGAACCAAGAAATTTACTCTTGATTGCTTGGAAACTTCACTTTTGCAATCCACACTCATTGTATTGAAACTTTAAATTATTTGTCATCAAAAAAAAAAGTATACCCCTGTTAGAAAGATAGGAACTTCAAAAGAAGTACAAATAATTTTGCATTCTTGATGAATATGATTTCCAAACTATTATTCCATTAAAAGGGGTAACTAAACAAGGTTTTTGGGCATTTCATGAAATTCTTGCTTTTTAAAATATTTATGTCCGTCTAGAAGTTTGACCAAAGGCACAGCAGACATATATAAGAACATGACTCAAACGTGTTTGTCTAATAAAAAAAACTAGCAATAATCAATTGACATCCCCAAGTTGCCATGAAGCCTTAAAATATTTTTAGTACATTGTTTAAAACAGCACTCAATGATTTGACCCATACCATGTAATCATTTTACAAAACAATTATCATGATATTGTAAGCTATTACTGGATAATATGCAAGAACTGGATAATTTGTTTAAAAATTCAGAACGTGGATATGAAAGAAAAATAATGCATTTCTCTAACACAATTCAGAGAGCAGGAATGAATTCAATAAAGAAGGCATTTCTTTATTGAACTCCACGATAAATAGCACGCTTCAGAAAGAAATGAATTTTATCCAGGATATTCAATATAAACTAAATGAATTATATGATTTTATAGAATTTGCAAAAAGTAACATACACTATTAAGAACATAACAAGCAAAAATACGTACTTTATTGTTGACTCGTTTTTTTTTTGGAGAAGTGTACAATGAGACCATTTACCTTTGGTACAAGGTGGTCACAATTAATCTTGACCATTGGATGTGAAATTAGGTGGGCTGCATTTATTGCGTTGACCAAGCTCAAAGTACAAAAGGAATTTTCTCGTACTTTGTGACACACTCAAGCTATCATATTTCACATCGGATGGTTATAATTGTGACCTCCATGTGCCAAAGGTAATGGTCTCATTGTATACAATTCTTTTTCTTTTCTTTTTTTGGCACATAGCTTGTAAAAAAAACTTAATAATTGGAAGAGCATAGCACCATAAACTACAAAGAATGAAGGTTGGAAGTTCAAACCCCCCATGTCCCTAGTTTGTTAAGCACGCACTCCAGACAGCATATACAGGACTTAAAAGAATCGCTAGTAAATCAGCAAACAATTTGGATCCATCAAACATTCTGCAATTGCAACTTTCCACACATACATAAAAATATTTCAAAAGTTAAAGTTATATTATGGCTAGGATCTTAATCTTTGACACACTAAATATGGTTAGAAATGACTTTACCCCACATGAATCACATCCAACTCCGAAATGAAACGCATGTGGACCCGATGTGTTTTTAGGCATTTCATCATCCTCCTTTTTTGCTGGCATAAACATCAAAATATACAGCATAAGAATGAAACTTAAATCCAGTTTAAGTTATATGTTTGCAAATAAAGACCTCAGAAGAAGCTGAACATGTGATGCAGCTGCAATGACTTACAAGTAGATGTATCCTCATGTTTATGGCGAAGAAGACGATCATATTGATGCTGAAATACGAGTTTTAAAATTGCAGCATTTCTTCTATGTGCATATTGCTCAGAAAATGCCTCCTTTAAGAAGTGCTCCAGCTCTAAACAAACTTTGGGGAACCCTCCAGGGTGCAAGCATAGACATTTTCTACATTTCAAATTCTTGTCCAGAAGGCCAATTGCACAGAACTCGCAATATACTGTGCACAGTCAAATAAAACATCAGCAAATCAGCATGGTTAAAATGATTTTTGTTCCCAATGATGTGCAGCTCAAGAAACAGCCCCAGATAGAGTGGCTAGTCTTACCATGGCCACAATTAAGAACAACAGGTCGATAAAGCAGCTCCTTGCACATGAGGCACAATGCATCTTTGGTGGAAACCTCTTTACAGGTCCAACTGTTCAGACTCTTCTCTTCAATACTGTCTGCATTAAGAATTTGGGACAAAATTAATTGAGATATTTTCAAGAATTGAATGTGAAAATCTGAAGGTACCAAAATCGTGGGAGAGGGGTTTCTTGGCAGAGTGGACCCAAACAGTAAGTTACAATGTAAACCTGAAAAGTTTATTACAAGTGTGGAATAGACAGCGTCCCGAGTCCTCACCATTTTGTGCACTTTCTATGGTTAGATTATCATCAAACTGAGGTGAGAACACATCCCGCTTTTTTTCTTCTTCTGAGGCATGAGAAAGTATGATCCAATTAAGAAGAAGTTAAATACCACTAAAACCCCCAAATAGTATACAAACAGACATAACGATACAGATAAGCATAGCCTGACACAAAAGATGCTTGTGAAGCATAATAAATCTCACTCACAAAAGATATTGACTGCATGATAAGTAATAGCAAAACAAATATTATATATAAGCTGATCCTCTTAATGTGAAAGCTTACCTAGCACTTGTTTTGCCCTTGCTTTGTAAGCCACACAGAATATTTTCATGACAAGAAAGTGAAGCACTTCACAGACATTAGGAAAATGAATATACGATCTCCTGCATATAGCACAATGGGACTCTCCAAGGGAGTTCATGATTCTGTGACTGCACCAAAAACAAGAAAGGTGCCCACATGCTGCAACACATGGAAAAGGAATGTCTTAAAGATAGAAACCAAAGTGGAGCACACTCGCATGAAGAACTAGAAACCCTTCTTACCAAGTACAACTGGTTTGAACACAAGTTCCCTGAAACATTCAATTGCAAACATTTTCAGATGTCGTGCAAATGGAGATCTCTTTTCATTAGTTGATACAGTTATTGGCACATGTACTGCAAAAAAATACACCACACATCTTCTACAAAGCAGTGAAATGACAAATAAGTCTGAATAACATGTGGGATAAATATCTCTTTTACTATAAACAATGCTATATTAAGGTTCATTTTTTTTTTCCTCTCTGTAAATTTTTTGTCAGGCAATCATCTATATATTACTTCATAAATTTCTGTGAAAGTCTACCTGGCTTTTGTGGGTCTTGATTCAGCTACAAACCGTGATACAAAATTATGAGCCTATTGAAAAGGTACATCATAACTGCTTCAGGGGTCTTCAACACACACACACACACACACAACAACAACAAAAAAGTTCCAGAGAAGAATACAAGAGGGCTGCATTCACGGCACATAGCCAACATAATTCTGGCCTTGGATGTTGTCAGACTCTTCTCAGGTAAGAGTTTTGACTAGCAGCTTATAGAGAGGCCATCCTTTCTTAAAAAAGTGTAATCCGACTTCTACTTCTAATCAAAGATATTGTCCAGAATCTATAGTTTTCAGGTCATTTATAAGGCATGTTTTCTTTATGCTTTAAGATATAAAGTCACAATCCTAAATACATGTAAATTGTGATTAAATACTTTTTATTTAACCTAGTGTATTCTGCAACATGCAGCACCGACTTCTAACCTCACCCATGGATCACATTTTCTTTAATAATAGCATCGATTCTTTTTTTGTTATTGAACATTGTAACAACTGAGGACTCACAGATCAGCATCTGAGTAAGTGACATGCATTAGACATAACAACAAACAGGGAGATGTGCATGCCTCCATAAAAACTATGGCCTTACCAGTTCTTCTTGAGCAAGTCTTATACATTACGCATACAACAATCAGGGAGATGGGCATGCCCCGATAAACCTAAGCTGTTGAACATAGGTATGTGTGCACATACAATAATCCAATGCACATGAACTGCATGAATTTGCAAGTGGAATTGATTGGTCCAAACCTCAATTGAATGTCTCAAAGAAGCTCATTTGGATTCGACATTCCTCAGCGCACCATCCTTTGCATATGCGAAAGCTTTTTCCACAATTATTAGTACTCAACACCGTTCATACTCTTTGAGTCTTGAGATTGAGAGTCTGTTCTGAATTCTAACAGCCCAAATACGATTACAATACCCAAGGCCCTGGAGCATACACTAGAGATCAATTGCCATAAAGAGGGATAGTCTCACAGCATGACTTCTATATCCCCAATGTTAAGAGATCCATCTCATTTATATGCTTGTCTAGAATGAAATCACGTCGCTCCTTTCGGTATTGTGTTTGACTCGTTTAGGATGAAGAGGGTCTAAGACTCTGACTAGTTCCCTTGTAAGTTGAGGTAATTGCAAAACTCCAGCACTCTTGATTTTTAAGAACTTTCAAGTGATTGTTAGATAAACTTAATGATCATATTAGTGAAATTTTAAAGTCACATCCACATTTACTTTAAGCATTTCAGAGATAGTTTATCGATCAGCACCAGTTAGGAGAGGTGATTTGGTTCAATTGGAAGGCCCTAAAAAGGCAAGGGGAATGCCCAATAGGACATGGATGGAAGTAGTGAGAAGAGATATGGTGACTTAAGGTCTAACTGAGGGTATGGCCATTGCTAAAGCGGAATGGCAGAACAGGATTCGTGCAGCCAACACCAAATAGTTGGATTAAAGCTTGGATAATGATGATGATGATGATGAGACAGTTTTTCAATCAAGCAAGTCCAATTATTAGCCATCTTACTCCAGCACAAATCATTTAACTATTCCCACTAACTAAGAGTTTGGGGCCCATTTGGATGAGATGCTATATAAGGTTTAACCTCAATATATCAAAGCACATTGCTGTAAAAAGCAGACAGCCTTTAGTGCTGTTTGGGTAGCCCCTGAGTGATTCTAACTTTTCTTTTTTTGTATGAAGCAACTTTTTCAGTTAAATGGGGTAAAAAAATTACATTTTGCTTTCTTTCAATCAAAAAAATTGTTAGTGTAAGGTGATGACAAGATTGTTAAGAGTGAGGTTTGTACAGAAAGTTAGGAGGATTGTCTGAAAATGCTGAGATCCAATCCAGAGGCCTGCTTTTTGGCAAGGGTGTCTGTAGAGGCATATGTCTCTCTCCTCGGGTGCCTGAGAGTCACATGTAGAGTATTGCATGTGGGAGATTTCATCAAAAATCAGCTCCAATCTCCTGGGGCAGGAAGATGATTTTGAGACCCAATTGATGATGTTTTATTGTCCCTTTCAACTGGAAGGATGGACCTCCAATTTCTATCAAACACTTTTAAGTCCAGCCAGAAGGCGTGTGACTCTCTGTAGGTTGCATCTGCTACTCGTAACACCCCAGAATGTGTTAGCAGGGTTCCCCCCAAGTGAATCCTGAAAATGCCCCCCACATGCCTCCCAGTTCAGGCCAAGATGGAATTGCCAATAGAAGTACCATTGAAATTCAGCTGGATAACCCCGATCTTATGCGAGATCACTTATGAGGATATTGTATACATATGCAGGGCCGGCTTGATGATCCTTTTCAATTTCACTACAGGGCTATTGAGGAATATAATTTGGATTCCATACAATTCTGTGTCCACATGATGTTAGTTGATTTGATCCAATTTGTGCGGGAGTTGATGTGGCTCTTCTTGTTTTCAAAGATGCATTTGTTTCACTCCAACTAGATTGTTCAAGTAGAGGCCTAAATGGCAGCCCATCATAAATTGGACCAGTGGTGGTAAAGGAGGGGAGAACTAGGACTGAAAAAACTGAAGAGATTGAGGTCGGCATGACCTAGGACCAATCGAATAGGTTTAGGATGAAGAACAATACGTGAAAGGCCATATTGCAATGAAGGAATAGGTGGTCGATGATTCTATCTTTACACATAGGGCATCTGTTTGGTAAGGGGAATCCTCTTCTCTGAATGTGATCCTGGGTCAAATCTCTATTGGGTATCAGTAACCAGTTGAAAGCGGCACAGTTGAAAGCTGCACCTTAGGTGGTGCAGGAGTGAACTAGGCCTTTGGCGGGTTAGAGGATGAAGGGATTGAGATTTGTGGAAAGAAGATAAAAAAAACATACATGAGGCAGAAGAAACCCAGAACAGTTTGCCACTGTGAGAGGGATAAAAAGTCCCAAGCTAGGGTCTCAAGGCTCAATTAGAGATGCCATTACAAGAGCCCCCAGATATCACAGTAGCTCCAACTGAGCCACACGCCCTCCCAAAACTTTACATGATTCCCAGTTTTAACGAGGAATGGAATGCGGCCTAAGAAGGCTAGCTAGTAAGGTATTTGCGATTGCTTTCACTCAAGAACTGTGAGGTGGCAATGCCTCTAGTTAATCATCCAGAGGCATCAGCCAATATCTGTGTTTGATCACCTGCTGCCACAGATGATCTTCTTCGGTGGCATACCTCCACAACTGTTTGCCAAAAAGGATCGTGTTACAGTCTCTCATATTTCTGCCATCGATAGTTGCTGATGACTGCTCTTACTTGTGTTGGGTAATCATATGAATGGCTTCCTTTTTGAATTTGAAGTGTTACTTCTTCTGTAGTTGGCAGAGGAAAGGTTGTGATCTGATCGCCTTCCCTAGATGCTTGAGTGCTGGAACTAGTACACTCCCTCCTAGTGGAGAATGGTTTGGAGCTCAGATTTTGCAGTCGTTCTACATGTTTGTTCATTGACAGTGAAACCTCCGGCTTCCTCCTCAAGGCAAGGTCAGTGGTTTAGGCAAGTAGGGCCTCCTCCTTCGAGGATAGGTGACCAAACAGCTCTCAATTCCATAACTTAAGTTTGTCTTTAACAAATTTTAGCTCCTTCGGACGCAGTAGCCAGCCCATCCTTAGGTTTCAAAACCAGATCACAATTGGGGGAAAGTTAGAAGAGGTCCTTTTCCTCGAGCCTCATTAGTTTGAACCTAAACTCTAGGTTTGTCCGAGTTAGGTTATGTATCGGGGGCAGCAATTGGGGAGTGATCTAAGATAGCTTTGGGTAGGGTACGATAATGGCCGCCTCAAATCAAGAAAGATGAGGAATCTATCAATATTTTTCATAATAGGATTCTGTAGGTTGCGGCTTTTAGGGGAATATCCATAAGGTTATTCCTAAACACAAAATCAGAGAAACCAGCCATGCTGGTTGTGATTCTCCCCCCTTTGTTCTTCTCATAGGACCATCTGTTAAAATTGAAATTGCTACCGATGCACCAAGGCAGTAGACAAAGGGAATGGGCTTGTTCTAGCTCTACCCATATAATTCTCTAAGTTCTGGTCTATTCAGAGCATAGACAACAGTGAACCTCCACCTTATATTATCCAAGGTTCGGGAGAAAAAGACAGATATGGGAAGTTGACTGATGAAAGACGACATTTTGGGAAAGGTTGTCGGGTCACAGACTACCCATATTCCTCGCAAGACACTGAAGACTGGTAAAGACTCCCACACCCAGGATCTGCTGCCCCTCATGGAACAAATTTGGGACAGGATTGGAAAGTCTAGCTTTGCTGCATTTTTTTTATTTTTATTTTTTCTTTTTTGGATAAAAGGGGAGTCTAGCTTTCGAAGATTACTAGAATATCAGGGTGATATTTGAAGACATGGTTTTGGACCTATGTCTCCTTTGTGACATCACCTCGCTCTATATATTCCATTCTAGGATTATCATTAAGGGCGTGTAGGGGAATTTGCTAGTGCCCGGGGGGCTTTCTTCGGGCAGAGGGTCAGCAGGAGCTGTGTATGATTCTGCTAGTTTTGGGTTTGGGTCAGCTTAATTTTCGTGGTTGACATTGTAGTTGAGATTCTTGTGCTCTTCGCAAGTTTTTGCACTGCTTTTGGGTGTTTTGGCAGCATTCTATATGAGTCTTGGCAACATCTTTGATAGGGCCATCGAAGGGGGGACCCATATTTTGAGCATCTTAGCTATATTGCCTTCCACCCTAGCTATCTCTCGATCTCCTCAGAGTCTGCTGAAAAAGAGGACTAATTGTCTGATTATAATTCCTTAGTGACACAACTCGATTGAGACCAACATATGGAGTGTAGGGTTAGAGGATTTGGATTGGTGAAAGAGGTGTCAGCTGTGAAGAGGATGAGGAGTTTCCAAATTTTTTTTTTTTTTTTTTGCTGGGGGTGGGATTGTGCGCGGCTGGTCGGGGGAGAAGGGGAG
Source organism: Amborella trichopoda (assembly GCF_054954075.1). Classification (NCBI taxonomy): domain Eukaryota; kingdom Viridiplantae; phylum Streptophyta; class Magnoliopsida; order Amborellales; family Amborellaceae; genus Amborella; species Amborella trichopoda. Next base: position 4,895,595 of record NC_142342.1, on the reverse strand, counting down.
AGTGGCACTAGCTGTAAATTAAGGGAAGGGACTTTTGGCATTTGGGGATGCAAAAGGGGTGAGCTTGGAGGTTGTGCTCCTTGGAGGTGATGGAAATATGTTTTGCAGGAACCTTTCCTTGTCGAAGACGAGGTTGATGTAATCGTGCCTCTGGTTTAGGGGTTGGATGGTTGGTGATAAACAAGGACAAAGGGAGAGGAAGAGGTGAGTGGTTGCTGAGGTTCCCGGGGGGGGAGGTTGATGAGAAACAGGGATGGGGTAAAGATGAAGGTTGGTGCAGATATAATCCTCTGAAATTGACTTAAAAGAGAATGATGAGGTTGTTGAAAACCTTAGAATTTGATGGAGTAGAGATTGGATGGGATTGCTGGATTTGTGAGGGCTGGCGTTCATGGGAAAGAAGGGGAGGACGGCGAACTAGGGTTTCTCAGGGGAGATAGAGAGAGGAGAGATGCTATAGGATTCCAAAATATGTAGCTTTTGGTGAGCGATCAGATCTTGTAAGAACCATATTCGAAGACAATCACAATCTCTGGAGTATTGATTGTGGTGCAACAAGAGCATAGATCCCATTGATTTTGTACCATATGGATCTGTAGTATTGGATTCCCTCCCTTGGATATCGTAAAAGTTAAAGATGAACATTTTGTAAGAAACCATGGGATCCAATTAGAATTGCATGCAATGGAATTCTCAGAGATGATGCGTAATATTATTAACCACTTTATCAGAGCCTTGAGCATCCTATGCCTCGATTTTGGCAAGAGTTGTACTCCCATGCTTATCAATCAACGTGCATACATTTCAGTGCTGCTTAAAACTTCATTCGCCTATTATAAACTTACTTTGTGATGTCTAAGCTTTATCTTCAACGAGCTTGTTTATTACTAAAGTGAATTACATGCAAGATGTCTAGCTGTTAACATCTACATGGGCAAGAATTGTCACGATGAATTTCCAAATTTTGTCCTGATGTAAACATTGATGGTCTCTTCGTTAGGATTGTATCCCTGTGTTTGAGGCTACGTTTAGTGGAACCAGCTCTTTTCCTTTTGAAGTCACTAGCAACCCCCAACTAGTATTTGTTAAGGCATCTACAGAAATCCCTTTTGATACTCACTCAAATTGTCTAAATAAACTCTGGAAGTTATGAATACATTTTAATTTATTAACTTTCATCTCTACAACAAAAAGTTGAAGACACATAATAGTGCTGAACAATAAGATACAAAAGTCATCAAGCGTATGACAAAATATCACAATAAACCAATGGTTTAAGAAACGGATCGGTAACCCGGATCGAGCACTCCAAAAACCCATCCGGATCGACGAATCAACGATCCGGATTGGGAATCGGCCGACTAGGTCAGATTAAGCTTTAAAACAAAATCCAAAAAAATTATTAAAATTCATTATAAATATTGTCTTTTAGGAATCCAACAAGAAATGAGGGTACTACATTGTTAACTTTCATTTTCTTCATCAATTTGTGAATATTGAGATGTTCTTTCCCTATATAAACTTATGTTAACTATTAAATTTACATCACATAAAAGAAAAATCATAGAATTATCATGGACAAAGTATATAATTATACATGGACTGCAATAAAGAGTAGACTAAATCGATAAAAAAATGACCACTAAAATCTTGAATTGGCGGGAAACCCTAATCCGCTAAAAAAACCCAAATTATTACAACCTAACTAACTATAAACCAAAATTATTACAACCTAACTAACTATAATATTATATACTGAAATTAAAATTGTTGGTTTACATTTTATAATTATTTTATTATACAAATAATAACAAATCCAAAATATTTTATAATATCATCAAATTTAAAATGTATTATTGACAACGGTAAGAAAAATAGTACATTACATGATTAATGATGCAAAAATTAATAAATAAAATAAAAGATTTGGTTATCAATACAAACATTATTAGAATGTGTACCAGTTTTTGAAATAACACTTTAATTTATCAAAATTTTAAATTTTTAGATTTCTAGAATAAATTTAGTAAAAGAGATTGTTGGTAAAAAAAAAAGAGATTTCAAATGGAATAAACCAGTGGTTTAAAAAACGGATCGGTGCCCTAGGGTGTATTATTACAACCTCACCAACTATAATATTATATCATTTATTCCTAGAGTATATTAAGAAATACTTGTTGTATTTATAAATACCTTTTATTTTTTTTGACAATAAATATATGTTGTATTACCTTTTTTTTTTGCTAAGAAAAATATGATACTTGTGTTACTTTTTATTTTATTTTTTAACAAAAAAATTTAAGAAGACGTTGTACTACATTTTATTTTATTTTTTATTATCTTTTATTTTATTTTTGACAAGAAATACGTTATATTACTTCTTCTTTTTTTTGACAAGAAAAATAAAAAGATGTAATTTTTTTTTTTTTACCAAAAATGCTTGTTGTCTTAGCTTCTATTTTTTTATTTTTTTCCTTTCATTTTTTTTACAACATGATTTTTTTTCTTCTATTTTTTATTTTTTCCCTTTTATTTTTTTTACAACATGATGTTTTTCTTTTACGTTTTTAAAAAATAAAAATAAAGCCCCAAAGGGGCACGGTGGGTGATAATCTTGAATTGCGCATGGGAGGAATTGATGGTGGGAAGCGCAGGCCAAAATCCGTAGAGCTAACCTCCTCCACCAATTCGTCACATTATGCTTTCAATATTGTAATAAATATATACATTCTATTAGCTACGCAACTCTAATTTTGTCCCACATCGAAGGATGAGAGCACTAAAAAGCTCTATAAATAAGAACGCAATAGATTAATATCGTGCATGTAGAGGCACAAGGGCGATGTGTCACGCGTTATTGTGGCTCGACACGCGTGCGGTGGGGCTGCCACGTGTCTGCTGTTGAGAAATGGGAATATTTTGCCGATTTACTGTTGTAAATCGGCGGGAATAGGCGATTCTTCTCTAGACTCGCCCGGTTTCCGATATTGTGCAGGAACTGGCACAGGCAAGGCGATTCTCGTGTCGACCTGGGCGATTCCGGGTCGACACACCGATTTTTAAACCACTGCAATAAACAGAAAGATTCATGTGTAAACTATTATTCCTATTGATAATTAAAGGGATTGAAATAATTCACTCAAAGCAAGTGCTAATGCTTCAGATGAAGCAGAGCAACCTCAAAAAATAAAGAAAACATTTTTCCAGGATTCCTCTAGCGGTACAGTTCCAAGATATCCAAAGTCATGTTATTCTCAACATGATTCACAAAGATTTAATTCCTACAAAAAAGAAATGAAATTAACAAATAAAAGCAATGAATAAACTTAATTATAAAGAGGGCTCTAATGGTAGTAAACAGATTAGAGAAGCTCATGAAAAATTTCCTTTGCCCAGGAGCCGGATATGATTGTAAGCTCCACCTTGTCAAGTGGCAGACTGTTTGCCAAGCCTAAAAAGCAGGGGGACCAAATATCAGATCTCTCAATAACATGAATGCAGCCAGTCTAGAAAAATGGTTGTGGAGATTTGGCAGCCACGAAAGCCAACTATAAGCAAACAGCTTTGCACCATAAAGATGGAGCTGGTGACCCAGAATGGCTCCCAAAGGGGACGACATGTCGGAGGCTTTGAAGGGGGTCCTGTAGGCCTACTCTTCTTTCTCCACCCCTACCCACTTTCTACACAAAATAGGTAATAGAGTAAGATTTTGGGAAGCCCTTTGGCTGGGAAGCACAGCCTTGGAACACCAATTCCCAGCCTTGATCTTACAGGCCACAAATCAAAATTGCACTATCTTGGATTACCTTGACTCCCTATGAAGACATCACATTTGGTCCCGACCTTCTGGTGAAATGTCAATGAAGGTGAATTGGTTGAGTTGGAGAACCTCTTATCTTCCGTTCAAACATTCTACATACCTGGCGTGGGTAGAGACAAACTACCGTGGACCCAAAATCTTTGGTACTCTTCACAGTGTCTTCTTTCTACAAGAATACCAGAGGTGACGATGCTTTCACTTCACTGGCCAGAAGGGCGTAGTCCCTCCAATTCCCCCAAAGAAATCCAACTCCTCTGCTGGTTAACAGTCCATAAAAAAAGTCCTTACAATGGACCAACTCCAACAACACGGTCTCCCTCTCCCAAAAAATGCAATTTGTGTAAGGAAAGCAAAAAAATGTGGATCATCTATAACTAAATTGTCCTTTTGTGGCGCAGTTGTGGTGCTTCCTCTTCTATTCAGGTATAATGAGTGATGCGCAAGACTACTCAGCAGCGTTTTCCATGCACACCTCTCACCGGCCTACCCCAGGCTGGCCTGCTACTTCGGAAGGCATCCATTTTTCCCCTCTTTTGGAATGTATTGCTTGAGAGCAATAGGATAATCTTTGACAGAAAGGAAAGGTCACTCGACTCAATCAAGTATAATATCAGGTTGATAGTGATTGAATGGGAAAAAAGGTCAGAAAGAAATCAAAGTCTATGACACTGTTGGCTTCCTACTCGAATGGAAAGCTATCTAAAATTCTCTTCAGAGCCAATTCGTAGATCCTCCCACTGGATCACCCAGAATCAGGGTGCTGCTAAGTTGAGCTTTTTGTGTGTTCCTCTGGAAACTGGGGTGCAGCGTGTGGGGGGCTGTTAAAGGATTGCATGGTGCTACCCTGCTATCAGGAACCACAACTACGACCATGGCCCAAGCCCTCGCACTACTCCATGGTCTCGGGCTGTTCTAGGTGAGCTACAGTCAAGTGGTCGAGGGAGACTCAAAAAAATATCCTAAATTGGTGAAAGGATCCTCTCCATGCACTTGGACCAGATTTTTGAAGAAATCTTTTAGCAGAGTGAGACCAACCAAACCTCCTCCAACCACAGATTGAGCGAGGCTAACAATGCCGCAGACACCTCAGCTTACCAGGCGCTGCTAACAACTCCCTTTTCATCATCCACCCTGAGTAAGGAATAGTAATCTTGTGATGCCCACCGACTTTTCTGGTTCACTTTTGCCCCACAATTTTTTACATGACCAGTTCTTAATTGCTGGCGTATACCATCACCATACTAAAGCTGGTAAAGCTTTTATAATAAACACATACATACAGTCAACATTTTCGTAAAGACAAAAAAAAAAAAAGCGGGCTTCCAATTAAAAGTTAACACTATCTACAATTAGGCTAAGATAAAAAAATCAGTATGTCATATCACCAAGGAAATCAGCAGATGTCCATGAAATAGCTCAACCGAAAACCTAATTCACCAATATACAAATCCTCCCACCATAGTTTTTAATCAAAATTGCACCAATTAATCTCTAAAAGCCATTAATTTACAGTATCACAGTCATTTTGCCTAAAAATAAAGCAATTCGAAAGGACATCGGAGAATAAAAAACTCATAGATATGGGAACCAAATCGTTTCAATGAAGGACTTACAGGCAAACAAAGCACTGGAACAACTTAGGAACTTCATCAGCACCCCCAAGCAGTTGCAGAAAATGAGAAGAGGCTCGGCCTCGACGTTCGTTCTCGGAAAGAGTTAAGGTTTCCTGACAAGCCCTAGGTTGATCAACCATACAAGTATTGCACTGGTTTGGGATTTGTATATAAGGTCGATACAGGCCATTCTCAGGAACTGGATCTCCATTAACATTCTCATGAGCATCATGGGTTTGTCCGTTCGCTGAGGTATCAGCGACTCCAATTCTGCCTTCCATGAGAACGTCTCGATGGAGTTTTCAGAAAGATTGAGAGGGACAGGATATGTTTTTAGAGGAGGCAGACCAGGGCCAAATATAGAAGCACCAGCGTCGAGTTTTAGAGAGAGAAGAGCCGCCTTTATCTATTGCACATCGCATATATAAATCCGTATTTCAAAACCAGGACCCGATTCGGATCTATCGTGTATATACGACCGGATCTGGGTCCAACATTCGGACCGTCTGGTCCGGATCTAAAACCTGGACTCACATTATTCGGGTCCAGGCCGGGTTGGATTCGACCCATACCCATAAACTAACGTCCATAAAAAAAACTTCAAACCCTATTTGTTTTGGTGTATTATATATAGCGAAAGTTTATATAGCCGAGGCTCTAAACAATCAAATTTAAGCCTACCTAAAAAATTTCATTAGAATAAGTTGTTTTGATGTTCAAATATCTTCAAATTGATCATCTCGACATCAACAAGCATGGACACAAGAAAAAAATGGATTTCAAGTTTTGAAAATAATGTATTTTGTAACGCATTTTTTGGACTGTCAATTTTCAAGATTTTCAAGTTTTCATAAATCTATCGATCTACATTATTTTTGAAGCTTTAAACTTTATAAATAAATACAAAAATATATTTTAAGGCTATCACAAAAAGTTCCAATATTGAAACCACATTTCTCGACACTAGTTGCAGGTAGGCTCTAATTTGATTGTTTAGAGCCTAGGCTCTATACAAACCGCACCCATTAAGTATTGTATACAATAAGAACTCGTATTCATCTTTAGTTATCAAATGACAAATCAGATGACTTGAAATCTACTGCCGAGTTAGTGTGACCTTGTTGCCAATAATATGAGTATATGATTATAAAAAAAGGCCACAGAAAAATAAAACTCATAGTAAAGGTGGTAATAGACCTAACCAAACCTGAAACCCAATGGGATAGACGATGAAAGTAGGCTTTAATTTGACTGTTTATAGCCTAGGCTCTATACAAACCGCACCTATTAAGCATTGTATACAATAAGAACTCGTATTCATCTTTAGTTATCAAATGAAATCTAATGCCGAGTGAGTGTGACCTTGTTGCCAATAATATGAGTATATGATTATAAAAAAAAAGCCAAAGAAAAATAAAACTCATAGTAAATGTGGTAATAGACCTAACCAAACCTGAAACCCGATGGGATAGATGTAGGACTCAACAAGTATGGGTATGGAACCTAAAACCAGACCCTGGACTCAACCCGTTGCTACCCTTATTTACGACACATCCAAACTACCATTACTTCCCCTGGAAAAAACTTACATTGGGGTTTTGGGAACCACATTTTGGAATGTTCTCCAATCTACCAAAACAACCTCGAAAATATCAAAAAATTTGAAATGACATCGTAAAACAACTTCAAATAGGCCGTATTTGATAACTAAAAGGTAAATGCACCTTAAAAATCAGTTGTTTTCTTTAATGAGAGGAGAAGTTATTTAAGGAAGTTTTGAGTGTATATGTTTGCTAACTTGTTAAAATATTAAAGAAGTTCCAAGTATTTAGTGTTTGACAATTTATTGGGATATATTTATTTAAAGGGTGCAGTTTGTATAGAACCTAGGCTCTAAACAATCAAATTAGAGCCTATCTTTAAATAGTATCGAGAAATGTGGTTTAACACAGAAAATCTTTGTGATAGCCTTAACATATATTGTGATCTTTATTTATAAAGTTTAAAGCTTTAAAAATGGTGTAGATCGACATATCTATGAAAACTTGAAAATATTGAAAATTGACGGTCAAAAAATGCATTACAAAATACGTTATTTCCAAAACTTGAAATTTTTTTTTCTCATGTTCATGCATCTTGATGTCGAGATGATCAATTTGAGTATTTTTTGGCATTAAAACAATCTCGTCTAGTGAAATTTTTGAGGTAGGCTTGAATGTGATTATTTAGAGCCTCGGCTCTATATAAATTTTCCTTAATTTAAGTATTGTATATTAAATATTATTTTTATATTAGACATAAAATAATATATATTGTATTGTAAATATCTATTACATACATAACATATATTATATAACAAAACATATTATATTATATAATATAATATATTATATCATATATATATAGCAATGATCCAATGAAAAGGTTGTATCATAGTACAATAAAATGATACTTCTAGAAAACCATGTTTGTGGTATTTGTAATATCCCAAATTTTGTACACACACTCTCTTCATCTCAATAATCAATCCCCCCAAATATGGTAAAAAAGAGTCCCCTCCAAAAATGAATCTAAACCATTCATTTGGTGAATTTTAAGATCTTAGCCTTTATAAACTCAAAATATATATATATATATATATATATATATATATATATATATATATATATATATATATATATATATATATATATATATATATATATATATATATATATATATATATATATTAACATTGTTCATCTAATGATAATGAATCCATCCAAAAAAAGTGGAAATAAAAAAATCCTTCTAAGACCTAGATCTAAGCATCTCACCAAAATGAACGGTCTATGTTAATTGGGCTAAAAAAATATTTTCTAGGTTGTGTTTTCAATTTTTCCTTTTTATGTAATTGATCATTAGAATGAAAAGAGTGTTTATTTCAAAATTTGGATCAAACAAATGGGCATAAGATGGTTTTTTAAGGTTGTTGCATCAAATTACTATACAACGGTTGCATGAAATCATTACTCATATATATATTGAGCAATGATTCAATGCAACGGTTGTATCATAGTATAATGCAACGACACTTTTAGACAACCATGTTTGTGGTATTTGTATGACCTCAAATTTTACACACACACTCCCTTCATCTCAGTAATCAATTCCAAAAAAAAAAAGTTCAATTTGAACCCTAGATATGGTCAAAATGAGTCCCCTCCAAAAATGAATCTAGACCTTTTATTTTGTGAATTTCAATATCTTAGCTTTTATAAGCTCAAAATAATTTTTTTCTTTTTTAACATTGTTCATCTAATGATAATAAAATGAAAAAAATCATTCTAAGGCCCAGATCTAAGTATCTCACCAAAATGAACGGCCTATGTTAATTGAGCTAAAAAAATACTTTTTAGGTTGTGTTTTCAATTTTTCCTTTTTTTGTGATTGTTCATTAGAATGAAAAGAGTGTATATTTCAAATTTTGGTTCAAACAAATGGGCATAAGATGGTTTTTAAAGCTTGTTGTATCATATTACTGTACAACGGTTGCATGAAATCATTGCCCGTATATATTATATGTAATAGTATAAAATAAATATATGGTAATAATTTAAATATAAATACATGATATCTATAATATACTATAATATATAATATAGTGTATTTATATATAACATAATATAATATATAATATGGTGTACTTTATATTTATTTTATTATATATATATAACATAATATAATATATTAGCTTTCGTATTTCATATTTATTCTATTAATATATATTATTATAGGAAAAATATCTTATTATCCCTTATTTTTAACTTCTATATCTCATCAGACTCAAAAATTGAAAATATTACTTGTAAGCAAAATGACTCTATTTTTTTTATCTTCCAACTCCCTAAACATTTTTTACCATGTATTATTGACCTCAACAACTTATGAAATGACTCTATCTCTTTCTCTCTCTAACATCATCCTCTCTCTCTCTCAAAACTCCATCTCTCTCTAAAACCTAAACTCTATCTCACTCTCTCACATCATCTCCTCTATCTCAAAACTCCATCTCTATCCCTAAAACTCAAATTCCATCTCTCGCTCTCTCTAAAACTCCATCTCTCTCTAAAACCCAAACTCTATTTTTGTCTCTCTCTAAAACTCTATCTTTCTCACACACATAAGAAGGTGTGCTCGTGTTCGAGCTCAAGCTAAACCCCTTGGCTGGTAAACTCACCGAGAAGTGAAGAGAGAGAAATAGAGTTTTAGAGAAAGAGAGATGGAGTTTGAATATGGTATTATTTTAGTGTTTGTTTGGGTAAAAAATTTATGGTCAAAAGGATCCAAGAGACCTTTTGCTTACAAGTAATTTTTTCAATTCTTGGGTCTTATGAGATATGGAAGTTAAAAATATGGGATAAAGTGATATTTTCCCATTATTATATATAATATTATAAAATATATAAATAAAATATGTTATATAATAAAATATATTTTATATTATACAATAATATATAAAATATATATTATATATAACGTAATCTATAGTGGGAAAAGATGGGATTAGCTCACTAGCTCATATGAACATATGAGCCCAACATTTCAGATTTATTTTGAGCCGATCTGACGATCACGGATGTCCAATAGTGTTTGAATTTTAGTTTTTAGTTTTTTTACAAATGCAAATCACTTGTAATTTTAGACGTATGTTCATAAAAAAATAAGTAAATCTTTGAAAAATATCAAAAAAATATTTTACATGAAAAAAATTGACCAAAATATATCCAAAGGGGGGAATTTTGGTCATTTTATTTTTATGAATTTTTTTTTTATATATTTTTATTAGGTGCACATTGATGAGAATAACATACACCTAAAATTTCAAGTGATTTGGATTTGTAGAAAAAAAAAAAATTCAATTACTACTAGACACCCCTGATTGTCAGATTATAATATAATATAATATATTTTATATTTATTTTATCAATATAATATATAATATAATAAATTATTTTATTGTTGTTTTTTTGTTTTATATAATATAATAGATATAGGGCAAGCTTTCTATGCTTCCCCGCATAAAACTTATATACCCCTTATCCAATCGTCCATTATGAATGAAGGGCTAAGATTGCCCCAATCACAATGTCACGTCTCTACATTATTTTATTTTTAATTTTTTTCTATAAACTATTTGGCACCAAATTTTGGACGTCTAATCCTCTATTAAACTCGTACTAGCGAAAAATATATAAAAAAATAATTCTAATAAAATAAAAATGACCAAATTACCCTTGAAAGTTTCAAGGGGTATTTTGATCATTATATTTTATCGAAAAAAAATTTAAATATTTTTTATAGGTGCACCTCAATGAGAAGATGGCACTACGAATTTTATATTCAAACAATTTGTATACAAAACTAAAAAAAAATGCTTTTGAGACGTCGGATCTATGATCAAATGGTGAGTGGCTCTCTTGATCAAAATTGGATGGCTGGGTGGTAGGGAAAGCATATATCTTCTATGATGTAGGGGAAGTATAGAAACATTTCCCATATATATATATATATATATAGAAAATACCGAAATTAACCCACTAGCTCATATGAACATATGTGTTCATATGAGTCTAACGATCTAGATTGAATTTGAGCCGATCTGACGGTCACAACCTAATTTCGTATTTAAATTTTAATTTATTTTTCTACGAACCCAAATAATTTGATATTTTAGGCATATATTCTTAAAGAATATGATACTCTAATAAAAATTGTAAAAAAATAATTTGTAAAAATAAATTGACCAAAATACCCTTAAAATGTTTTAGGGGTATTTTGATCTATTTATTATTTACGATTTTTATTTTAAAAATATTTTTATTAATTGAGCCTTGCTGAGAAGAATACACGTCTAAAATTTCAAACAATTTAAATTTCTATAAAAAAAAATTAAAATTAAAATACGAAATGATGTCGTGATTGTCATATCGACCCAGATTCAATCTAGGCCATTGGGCTCATATGTTCATATTAGCTAGTGGGCTAATCTCATTATTTTCATATATATATATATATATATATATATATATATATATATATATATATATATATATATATATATATATATATATATATAAATGTAAGGAGGGAGACAGAATAGGGTTTGAGGAACCAAGTTCCTATTTTTAACTCCATTATTTTAGATGGAACTTTTTTTCTTAAGCATAAGGGAGTAAGGGAATTCTAGGGGGAGTTTATTTACTGTATAAGTTCCATGCATTAAACACGAAACTTATACGTGTTCTCAAACACGCTTTAGAGTAAACACAAGCCTTATGTTTTTTTATTGTATAAGTTATGTGCATCAAACACAAAACTTGTACTTGTTATCAAACACGCTTTAGAGTGAACACAACCCTATGTTTTTTTCAACAATCAGATCTAAGTGCTTATGATTTATTTTCCTTTGAAATGTTATTGACGATTTTGAGGTGATTCCTAGAATCACTAAGTAGTTATTTTGCCAAGGAGTAAATGTACATTTTGAACTTGAGGTTATATGTGTCGGATTCATGGATCAAAGGAGAGGGTGTATAATTTCAGAAAGGTTTCACATTTGAGAAGAGGAGTAAATTTAGGGAGTAATGATCCTATGAGATCCACCCACACCCACGTGTGTAGGATCCCAAAGAATCACCATTAAATTTGGCACAAATCTCTAAAAAAGTTATCACATGGGTGTGGGATTTGACTTTTCTAAAGATATATGCCAAATTTAATGGTGATCATTTAAGATTCTACACACATGTGTGTGGGAGGGTCTCACAAAGTCATTTCCCAAATTTAGGATATCTTAAAGGCTGAGAGATAAACATCTTTTCTTGTGGAAAACTATCCCATCCACATGATACGAATGCCAAGAAGATTTAACATGGCTATATCTAACTATATCTAACGATGAATAATTGAATTCATATTTTATTTTTTATTTATTTTTTTATTTTTATTTTTTATTTTTTTATTCGAATAAATATTTATCTGAATGTTATGTTGTAAGTTTATTATTGTCATCATCATCAAAGCTTTTTCCCAACTAATTGGGGTCATATCTTTAGTGAGCCCATAAGTTCTCATGTATTTTCTCACTATTTCCAACAATGTCATTTTGGGCCTACTTTTTATATTTTTTAGCCTTCCACTTCAATTAACTCGCACCTCCTAATAAGTACTATACTGAGTTTGCATTGTACATAGCCAACCCAAATAAGTCTACTTTTTTTCATCTTATCGTTTATTGGTGTCACTTCTAAATTATTTTGAACATATTCACTTTGAATTATATCCCTTATTGTTGTGCTATTCATACATATTAACATCTTCATCTTAGCTCAACTCATTCTATGAATATGTTGTTTCTTGATCGCCCAACATTCTACCTTATAAAGCAAAGCTCGTCTTACAATTATCGTATAGAACTTGCACTTCAATTTATTTGGTATAATGCGGCGATCACATAAAATTCTGATTACACATCTCCACTTCGTCTACCCAACTCTAACTCTATGTGGGTATCTTCCTCAATCTCTCTATTTTCTTGGATTATTGACCTAAGATATCAAAAGTGTGTTCCTTTTGTTATTTTTTTGTCATCAATCTTAATTACTTCATCATCTCTACTCCTATTATTACTAAACTTGTACTATATATGCATTGTCTTAGTCCGATTAAATTTAAAACCTTTAGATTCTTTAGCATCCCTCTAAAGTTCGAACTTTATGTTGACATCAGTTCGGGTCTCATTGATCAAAACTATGTCATCCACAAATAACATACACCACGGTACCTTATCTTGTAGGTGCCTAGTTAAATCGTCTATAATTATGTCAATGTTAATCCATGATGTAGACCTATTATTATTGAAAACTCACTCGTCTCTCTACAAGTTTTTTGCATACTAGTTAGCCTCCCTCGTACATTTCTCTCACCAAGTTGATGTAGTGCTTAAAAACCATTCTCTTTTTCAACACCCACCAAGATACCCCTACATTTTTTTAATCCATATTCTTCATTCAAAATATTTTTTATTATTTTTAGTAAATTATATTTATAAAAAAGAAGCTAAAATCTAAATTCCATCTCAATATATATTTTTTACTAGAAATAAAAATAAAACAATTTTCTTTTAGGCCTTGGATGAGGATGGTTCAATATGAACCATTAAAAGGTGCTTGTATAACTTTAAGCGTCTGGTGGACGCCACACCAACTCTTTTTTTATTCTCTTCAAATTATTGAGGGTATGCAAAGGTGCAATGCATTTTGAGTTTTTTTTATTCTTGATTTATTTTTGGAAAAAGCGTCCATAAACCATTATTGGGCAAATGTGCTTATGGTGTTGGCAGTAGACGTTAGGTAGTTTTAGACACAAAATCTTGTTCATGCAGACATTTTTGCATCAGTTTTGAAAAGAAGTTTGAGGTCTTTTTTTTTGCTCGACATTGTGGGGTGTAAGAAATGCAATGGATCGTTGCCATGAAGCTATTACATAAGCCCTTGTGTATCACAAACGAAACCTTAGTAATGTTTCCTTATAAATGATAACAAATATTTACATGAAAAGTATAGAATGAGGTCGAATATTTACATGAAGAGCACAATTAATCTTGATTATTGATGTAAAATTGGGTCGCTGCATTTATTAAATTGACTAGGCATAAAGTTTAAATATTTTTTTTCGAAATTTGTAAAACACTAAAACCATCATATCTAATAGTTATAAGCAATTGTGAACTCTTTATACTAAAGGTAAATGATCTCAAAGTATACAACTTCATTTAATATTGACCCTATTATGTTATAGTCCTTACTATATAACAACACTGCAAACTTAATTATTTGAGGACCCAATAAGACTCCAAAACACCTGCAATAAGAAAATCGATTTACGAATCCTAAAAAGATACAAATCTGGTCAATCTACTGTCCATTTAAATGGATTAGAGTTAGTAATGGGATATGAAGCTTAGTTAGGCTCCAAATCCTTTTCTTGAAGGAAGATTGATTTGTCAAGGATATGAGATTGATTTTGGAGGTTTTGTGGTCCTTACCCATCATAAAACATAGCCAAACAAGGTGGGGCTACACAAATTTTCATGAAGTCAGGCACATGTAGATACCCTAATTGGACTAAAGGAACTCCTAGGTACCCAGGTAGATACCCTACTTGGACTAAAGGAATTCCTAGGTACCTGTAACCCTAAACCAGGGTTCAAACCTTGTCATCTTCATATACCCATCGCACACCTAAAACCTAGCTTCCAACCCACCTAAATATCATAAATTAATAATCCTAGACATCCTCATACCTAGTAGGCATAAAAAACCACATTGTACACAAAACTAAAGGCTAAAAACTAGACACCAACCCCTCCGAATCCAAATATTACAAGGATTGAATACAAATCATTTACCTTTGGCACGGGAATGTCACAATTACTTATCACTATATGATGGGAAATCTAATAGTATGTGTGTGTCATAAAGTTTAAGAAAATTTCTTTTGATCTTTGAGCTTAGTCAATGAAACAAATGCAGACACCCAATTTCACATCCAATGGTTAAGATTAATTGTGACCACCTTATTCCAAAGGTAAATGGTCTCATTATATATTTTTCCAATATGATAAACCTCTCAAATTCATGAAAATTGAGTCTTTTTTTAAAAAACCACTTAGGTCACTTTGGTTAGAGTGGAAACAATTTCATAGAAATTAATTTCTTATAAATTGGGATTAATTTCCTATGTTTGGTTCATAATAAATGTTAGAAATCATTTTACCTAAGAAATTAACTTCAATGAAACCACCCCAAAATCTAAGAAATTAACTTCAAACCAATAGGGGTACGATTCCAAAATATCCTATTCATTGGATAGGTATTAGGGCCTTCTTAATAATATTTATAATTAGAAATAAATGTTAAAAATAGGTTAATTCTAAGATGGTTGATTTCCAAACACGTTATCAAATGAAAGAAAATAATTTCATATAAAGTCTAATTGTGTTTCCAAACATGAGAAAAAAGAGCATGAGAAACCAAAATCATAGAAATCTATTTCTTAAAAAATAAATTTACTATAAGAAAATTATTTCACGCAAACCAAATGCGACCCAATGTGCATTGCAAAGACGATCTAAGCCCAATTATCAAGATTCTCAATCATTTTCACTTTTTTCCTCTACATGACGCAATGTGCGTTGCAAAGGCTATCTTAGACTAATTATTTTCCCAATAATATACTATGTATTAAGCGATAGAAAGCACTATTGCTATTTTTGCGCCATGTGTCTTTTTTTATTTTATAATTGCCCTCTCTCTTCATTCATTTTCTCTCCCTCTTCCCACAATCTAATGTTCTTAAAGTCAAATCTCTCTCTCTCTCCTTCTTTCCAAAGCCAATCGAAGGTTCCTAAATCCATTCTCTAGCTGCCTTCCTCTATTCTTTCTCTCTATCCCTTTTCATTTCTTAAATCCACTATCTCTCTCTCTTTCCCTCTCCATCTTCCCAACACCAAAAATCTATTCTCTCTCTCTCCCTCTTCCCAAGATAATGTTCCTAAAATTGCTTCTTCTCAATGCCAAAATCCATTCTCTCTAGCGGGACAAAGAAATGAAAAAGGTTTCCCAACATAATGTTCCTAAAATTGCCTCTTCCCGATGCCAAAATCCATTCTCTCTAGTGCGACAAAGAAATGAGAAAGGTTTCTAAGACTGGATGCAAAACCAAAAGAAGAATGGAAATTTATCAAAATACACATAAAAAAATTAACTATCAAATATTTTACTCACATCTTTTTATTTTATTTCAAAATACCCTTGAAAATATGTCATCATAAATTGGAATACGTTAAAATGAGTCGTCGTCATCATCATCATAGCCTTTTTTGAATTAATTGGAGTTAGCTACACAAATCGTGGTATGTCATTCTACTTTATTAAAGCTCATACTATCAGTGAGGCCATAAGTCCTCATATCTTTTTGGACTATTTCTAACTACGTCTTTTTGAGCCTACCTCTTGCTCTTTTCAGTTCTTCTACTTGAACTAACTCGCACCTCCGAACATGTACTATATTTGGTCGGCGCCACACATGGCCAGCCCACCTAAGTCTACTCTCTCTCATCTTATCGTCTGCTGGTGTCACACCAAAATTCTCCAGAATAAATTCATTTCGAATCTTATCTCTTCTTGTCTTGCCACTCATCCATCTCAACATCCTCATTTTTCGCTAGACTCATTTTATAGATATATTGTTTTTTGTCCGCTCAACATTTTACCTCATAAAGCAAAACTGGTCTCACTACTGCTCTATAGAACTAGGTTGAAAATGAGTAAAATGTTAAAGTTGGAAAGCTTGGTATATTTTTAATAAATTTAGAAAAAAAAGATGAATCAAAGAAATTACCCAAATACAGGTCATTGGCTGGTCTATATGATTTATTCGTCTAACCACTGGCAAGATTCAAAGACTTGCCACTGTGAATCAGGATCGGATATTCAAATATGATTGGATCTTATGTAGCCCCAATCTTTTATGGTTGTGGCAATCAAATTAGGGCCCACCTTCAAATAATGTCGAGAAATATGGTTTCATACTGAAAAGTTTTATGATAGCCTTAAATTATATTTGTATATTTAGTTATAAAATTTAAAGCTTTAAAAACAGTGTTTATCGAGCATATCTATGAAAACTTGAAAATCTTTAAAATTGATGGTCAAAAAATGCGTTACAAGATGCACTATTTCCAAAATTTGAAATCTATTTTTTTCTCATGTCTATACATTTAATGTAAAGATGATCAATTTGATTATATTTGGGCATCAAAACAACCTCTTCTAGTGAAAGTTTGAGGTAGGCTCTAATTTGATTGTTTAGAGCCTAGGCTCTATATAAATTTTTCCCCTCTTTTTATTGAATAGAAAATTAGTCCCCTATTCCTATAATCACATCGCTTGATTCCAATGTTTCAAAATCTGCAAATCTGGATTGAAAAGCACCAAGTTAGATTGGAAGTTGCCATACGCCAAGCCAATTCCTGGTCGGAATAATATAAATAATTTAAAAGACATATATAATCGGTTTGAAAATTCTATGATGATGGTGATATTGTCCTTTCAAACATTTAAAGCCAACTCTGAATAACGGCTTTGTGACTCCATATTTTTTATATCTGCAGTAAGGGCAAAATTGGAGAAAGTGGAAAATATGCCAAAAGGGTTACATGAGTGATATATATAGGAAGAATTTTCATAATTATAATATTCATATGAGATATTCAAGCAAAATTCTCAACATAAAATTCATAACACAACAAAATTTTCCCCTTTAATGTTGATATTTGTCTTGAATCCCAAAGGATTGTTTTTCCTATCTTTTACGGAAGGTCTCGCAAGGTAAGGACTGTAAGTGAAGGAATGCCATATAAATTAGTATAAACATGTGGTTCCACAAGTTGAAAAGATAAAGTTAGAAATCCTTCAACTACTTTTATTTGTGAGTTGTTTTTCTTTGATTTCAGTAGAAAAATATTGATCTTATTCATTTTGTGCATGTAGTAATATCTATAACGAACCACATAAATTCTAGTGTTGTCTTTTTCAGTGCTTATTTGATTTTTTTTCTTGTTTATTGCCTATTTTATTTTTTTCATATTTTATTTGTCAAAAATCAACTCGTCGAGTTTAGAGCTTCGACGCACAACATTCAAAACCGATTCATCAAATAATCTGGACTGAAAATAACAAATCTAGATCGAAAATCGCCATACACCGAGCCAATTCCTGGTCAAAATAATAATTAGTTTAAATGATATATACATATACATAGAGACCATTTACCTTTGGAATGGAGATGTCACAATTACTTTCAACCATCCGATGTGAAATGTGATAGTTTGGATATGTCACAAAATTCGAAAAAAATTATTTTGAACTTTGAACTTGATCAATGAAACAAATGCAACCATCTAAATTCACATCCTGATCAAGATTAATTATGACCACCTTGTAAACAAAGCAATTGGTCACATTATATACTTTATCATTATATATTGCAACCTTTGAAAAATTCAAATCCAAAAATGGCTATGAATAATATAAATCCGAAGTCATCAACTCGCTCAAAATTCAAATTCAAAGATGGCTATGAATAGAAAAAATCCCAAGTCATCAACTCGCTCGCTTTGTGACTAGATTTTTGATATCAAGGCAAACTTGAAAAAAACAAAAAAAAAAGGAAAAACAGACACCAAAAAAGATAGGCGCGTGATATACGTAAATCAGAAAGAATTTACGTAATTACAATATTTATCAACATGAAAGAGCGCTTCAACTCACTATATATTTAGATTTTCAGTTTATCCAAATACATATGATTATTCTCTTCTTTTTATTTTTTATTTTTTATTTTTTTTTCTCTTTCCACGCCTCCCATAACAGGTATCGTGTTTTTTAAAGGATGAAACTTCTATAGGGACTAGGCTTTATGAAAAGAAAATAAAGCTTCATCTCAAATCCTCTTTCAGAAAGTACTTTAAGCATAAAAAGTCTTCATGATGGATTTAAAATTAATTTTTAATACGGACAATAAAATTTGAAACTAAAAAAATGATACAGATCTTCCAGATACGTGAATATTGATTTTTAAGATAAAATGGATGGTCTAGATGATTTGTTGCAATATACACTATTCTAAAATTTAAAATACTAAATTTTTTTACAAAACCATAATGTTCAAGCTGAGATGATGAACTTAAAAGATTTTAAACCCTTGAATTGCAAATTTGGATGAGATATGAGGTGAGGCTTTTACTATTTTGAAAGGGCTGCAGCCCTATCAAAAACATTTTCCTTTTTTAAACCCAAAGCGTGATGCACAATTCCAACCCAACGGAAACTGAGGGGCAATTTGGTAAACAAGGACACGTTTTTAACGGGCTCGGTCTTCCCACGGCCTTTTCGGCCACGTGTCAAATCCTTAGTCGCTAGGACCTTCTAGAGAGTCCACGAAAAGAGATTCTACTCGTTTATAACTGGCAAAAGGGAGTATAAAAGGGGCCCCCGATTTCTTTGTCACCCCTAATTTAGAAACCGAAAGGTCCGCGCCATTGAGCCCTGTTAAGGTATGCCCTAAAATTATCTTTATTCCAGTTTTCTTCCTTCTTTTCCTTATAATTGTTTCTTAATCTAAGATCTTTTGGCTTTTTTCTTGATTTTTTGTTGGAATATTTGTTTTTTTGTGGAATAATCGTATGGGGTGGGTTATTTGGGAAACATTATTATTTGGTAATTGCGCAAGGTAATTGTTTGTTGATCTAGGGTTTTTTTTCTGTGATTTTTGGGAATTAAGTGTTTATTTGTGGTTAATGGCATGTGCAATGATAATTTTGGGAAGATTGGCATTCTATAATTATGCGTTTCTTGTGGGATCTATATGAAGGTTATTTCAATAGCGTTTATTTTATTTATTAATGGCACTGATGCAAGAATTCAATGGAAGAAAAAAGATAAGTTTTCTATCTCAATGATGTATTTCTTATTTTTGATGAGGAACTTCTACTAAATTGTGGACTCGATTTTGTTTTGTTTTTTTCTCTAGCTGGGTTATCATCGTGTCTATTTCTTGTTTCTCACATGATTTTGGTTAAGGCTCGATTTCCGTTTTCCACTTTTTCTTTTATTGTAAATGTTTGGGCCGATTGAGTGCTTTTCTGTGGACAATTTTCTTTTTTTTCATAATTATTTTTTCATATTTTGATATACTCTTCACTGAGTTTCGGCCTGGATCTTCAAACAATGAATGTGATCAAATAAAAAGTTGGACTTTATCTTAGTGTGAAGGAAAGCATATGTAATTTGCTCATTCTGTTGTGGAAGTTCCAACAAAATTCGAATTTATTGTTGGTTTCTTGTTGAAGCACTACGAAAAATATCACAGCTTGCTGCCCTGTGATCTTAGAAGTTTATGATGGACCATTATGAAGCTTGTGACCTGATATTCCACTGAATCTGTTAATATTATGCAATATTGGTGCTAATACAAACCCAGTATTTCTTTTTGTGGGTCATCGATCTAAGGGAAAATTTCAAAATATACGTAAGAGATGAACTATTTAACATTATACTCATTCGGAACTATCTCAACTTGAGATCATGTGTTTTTTTTTTTTGGGTATTTTGAAATTAAATAAAAAATATGGGTAAGGTGTTAAATTGTTCATCTTTCATGAGTAATTTTATAAATGTCCCTTCATTTTAACAACTTGGATTACATTCTTCAAATTTAACTGACAATTTAACTGACAGTGGCAAATTTAAAAGTGATGATGATATACAATCCGTTAGGTGTGAAATTGAATTAGATTTGGGTGAGTTTTATTTCTTAATAACCTTGGATAACTGATTAAAATGGTCATATTCTTGTGGATGCTTCACTTTTTATCTCATCCCCTGCTTTGAATGTTTAGTTACTTTGTATATCAACTTCCTTCCGAAAATTAATGCAATGAAAACTGAAGTACATTATGTAGAATGTGTAAAATAAGTGCAGCCTTTAGTTAAAGATATATGTGCTGAATATCGGGTCATAGGAGCTTAGGCGGATGAAATTTCATTATACCGTTTAGGCTTAAAATGCTGGCCAATGAAACCTTTAAAATGATTATCACTAAAACACGTCTCTGTTCAATGTTACTGTCTTCAAATACTTTCAGAGGCATTGTCATTTGCTTTACTTCTAATTTCCGTTGGAACTGTTGTTCTAGGTTGTCTTCTTACTCATAAACAAAGGGTCTCTTGATTTACCTTTGGAGAACTACCCAAGTAAAAAGTTGGGATAACTGCACAGGTTGTTGGTTTCAGATTAAGTCCAGAAAGAATGGCAGAGGTGTGTATTCTATTTGACTATCACTCATCTGCATCATCTTTTAAGCCATTAAAATATGAATCAGTTCTATTGTTTTTGACTGTCCTTTGTTATGTCCTTGGATATTTGACTGTGATTTGATACTTATTACAGGATGGGCACAAAGTTTCCTTGAATGTGTATGATTTAAGCCAGGGGCTTGCTCGCCAGCTTTCAACGACCTTCCTGGGGAAAGCTATCGAAGGCATTTGGTATGTGTTTGGTCAATCAATGTATATTAAGTTTATCTGTGTCTGCTGTTGCCTGTTGATTTTTAAATCACATGGTATGAAAATGAAGCATTATACCAGAAAATTTAAGGTGAATTCTCTAATTTATAAACTGTAAAAATCAAATTTATAAAATTTTCACCATTTTAAAGTTTTTCTGGGACTTCCAAAGTGGTCGGTTATCTAAATCCCCCAGTTAAATACATACTGCACGAAGAAAGTGTTCGCTGCATTGTGACCCCATCAATATTTTCTACATTACCCTTTCTCCCTCTGTCTATGTTGATCTATCTATCTATCTATCTACTCTCAGTTTGTACCTTAGGAGGTTATGTTCTTCTCTCTCTAATGTATCATAAATGAACAGGCATACAGGGGTGGTTGTGTATGGGAATGAGCACTATTTTGGCGGCGGTATCCAACACTCACCAGCTGGAACCACACCATATGGGACTCCAGTGAGGGTTTTCGATTTGGGGGTTACCCATGTTCCCAGAGAGCTTTTCGAGGAATATTTGCAAGAGATAAGCCCACGATACACTGCTGAAACCTACAGCTTGCTCACTCATAACTGCAACAACTTCAGCAATGAGGTTGCTCAGTTCTTAGTTGGAAACACCATCCCAGAATACATTCTTCAGCTGCCTAATGAAGTTTTGAACAGCCCTATGGGTGCCTTGATACGTAAGTGTTCACTTGATTTTGATCCTCCTATGAATTCTATTTGTGTAAAAAAAATGAATTGGTCGCCCAATTTATAAGCATTTTTATAGCTTTGATCATTTGTCATTTCTTCTTTTCTATGTTTGTGTTATTAAAAAAATGACTGGGAAAAGTTTCAGTTTGTGATCTTTAATGATTTATTCTTTTAGATAACTGTGCTACATATAGAAAAGTAATATGTTCCTCAATATGTGAGGAACAATTTATTCTTTCTATGGACTGAGACAAATGTTACCATTGAACTCATGCTACTTCTGAGATCTTGCAATATTCTTTATCGTTATCATGTAGAGAAATCTCAAGTGAATCACTCTGTTGATGCAGTGCCTATGATCCAACAATTAGAGTCCACTCTCAGAGTAGGGGGTGTTCCCCAACCTCCCCGATTCCAGCCTTCCCAATCACTGGCCCCACCATCGAGCCAAACCAATGAGAGGCAACAACCAACTGCACAAGCACCCACAAAAGAACAAACATCCACGAAAGAGCCAGCATCGAATTCAAGTGGTGGTTCTGAGAAATCGCCAGAATCAAGCAAGGGAGTTGAGAAAGAGAATATTAGACCAAAGGCAGCAGAAGTAAAGGACGAAGACAATGAAAATGTGAAAGACCCATTAGGGGATGCGAGGAGCCGGGTGCAAGAAGAGATTAATAGAGAATTTGCAGCTCTCATGGCAAGTGGGAACTTGAGAGCGAGTGAGGCAGCTGCACTTGCAATGAGGAGAGTGATGGAGCGATATGGTCGCCTCAATGTGACTGTTCCACAAAGCTAGCATCTCCTCTCTCTCTCTCTGAGTTTTGGGTATTGGCCCCAGGTTTTCTTTCCCTCTCTTCCTTTTTTTAAGGTCTTTTTCTGTGGGGGTGGGGCTTTCTCTTCTCCTTTTTTTATTCCTTTTTTGTTTCATTTTTTTTCCTTTTTGAGGAGTTTGGGTTGGATGTGGGGGTCGTGCTGAAATTTACTCTCGCTTTTGGTCCTTTCCTTTGAAAGCAAAGGATGAAAACATGATATGCAATGAAATCTTTTGACTGGGGAGACTACTTATGTGTTTCATTGTTGTTTTTAACAGTTGTTATTAATTGGATTCATGAAATCTGGGGGTTGGGGTTTTTTTTTATCTTGTGAATGGTCTAGAGGCCATCTTAGGTCGATTTGCAGGACCTCTAGAGAGCACTGAGGTCAATTTGCAGGACCTCGAGAGTTCACTGGAATGACTTTGTAATGTTATGAATAGCTTTTCCTAGTTTAGGCTTCAGTTTATAGATGGCCATCCTCTCCTACCTTGTTATTGCCTTGTTCTGATTATCTCTTGTTGTTGAGTTGCTAGATCAGGTGGCCCTAGAGACTAGAGAGAAAGTGAGTAAGGCTGCCAATGGTCCGGGACGGGCCACACAATTGGCTCATTTTGGGCCTACTTCGGACCAAGTGAAGTTAGGCTGGGCTGGGGCTAAATAAAGCCAGCCTTTTATCTGTCCGGCGGCTCTTAATGGGCCAGCCCGAACTCAGTCTTGGCCCGTCTTCCCTGGCACGGCCCTCCCCCCATATCTCTCTCTCTCTCTCTCTCTCTCTCAAATCAGACCAGATTACTGCTCGACCCAATCCTTCTTGAATAGACTTTGCGCTTTTCAACAGAGAGCCTTAGTGGAGGTTATGAGGTTGTCGATTCGTGGTTCATAGCATCTGCTACCTCCATTGAAATATTTTGTAACCTGAGTTTATCTTTTTAAATTGATCCCTTTTTCTTTTTCTCTCTTCTTCGAATCTCTCTTCTTCTGGAGAAGATAAGAGGCAAATTTTGCTCTTTAGTTGAATCTTTTAACCCTAAGACTTCCATTAGAAGAGGCCTTCACTCCACCAAGCTTTAATTGAAGGCCCAGGGCCTCTCGATACCGAGAAAAGCTCGAACCAATGGCTTATCAAAAAACCTAGAAAACTCAACGTTCACCTTACCAGAAGACCCTAAATTGCCAAATGAGAAAGACCCAATTCTGGGTTTCAAAGAAAGAGACCTGAAATCCATTAAAGCAAGCTTTTGGGGAGGTTTTGATATAAACCCGGATGCCATTCTCCTTGAAACTAGTGGCATTGAAGAAGAAATGGGGCCAATGACTTTCCTCTTGCGATACGAAAAAGAAGGAAAGGGATTGTAAATTGATGGTACCTGGCCTCTGGTTTTGTGATCTTAATATTAGGAGGATTTAAGAGAATTAGAACGAGTTGTAGAGATGGGCTAAGTGAAGCTTGAAGCCTAATTTTTGTCGAAATGGAGATGAAGAGAACAACTTTTATTACTATGTAGAGAGAGAGCACGTGGGCTTTTAGAGAGAGATAGGGGGGTGGAGGGGGTAGGTGAGTGGCCGCGTCTACTCACCCCTCTTTCCAATATTTTTTATTTCTCAATGCTTTTGAAAGGTTTTAAATTTCTAAAAAATATTAAACTTTTTTTTTTTTTTTTTGGCTTGCTTCAAACAAAAAAAGTTTGAACAGAGCTTATAAAAAAGAAGTTGAAGTACTCTAATTGGGCCGAGCATTTATAATATACATTCGGGCCTGGCCGGTTTCTCCAGTTGTATTTTTCGACAGGGCCCTACCAGGCAGGGCCAAATAGTTTTCGAGCTTTTTCTGGGCCTTGAGCCAGACAAAACCCGACCCTGGCAGCCCTAAGAATAAATGAGAGAGAGAGAGAGAGAGAGAGAGAGAGAGAGAGCGATATTTGGTATAAGTGAGGAATTATCTCATTATATCTGCTGGTTTATGGTCCTTGCAATTGGAAACTTGTTATAGAGTGCTTTATGCCTGTTCCAATCAAGATAACATAAGCACTTACCCAAAACTCAAGATGACATAAGCCATCAGATGAATGTGCAAGAAGGAAGATAAGTGAGATTTATGCTGGAATCTTAGTCATGATGCCGTGGGAAACCACAACTTGGCCATATGACTCAGCCCGTAGTGTCAAGAAACATGGTTTCAATAGTGAAATTTTTTTTTGATAGCCTTAAAATATGTTTTCATTTCTAATTATAAAGTTTAAAGCTTACAAAAGAGTGTAGATTGAGCAAATATATAAAAATTTGAAAGTCTTAAAAATTAATGGTCCAAAAATACAGATGCACTATTTTCAAAACTTGAAATCCATTGTTTTTCATGTCCATACATCTTGAGATCGAGATGATCAATTTGAAGATATTTGGGCATCTAAACAACCTCTTCTAGGGAAAGTTTTTAGGTGCGTCCTAATTTAATTATTTGGAGTCTCGTACTTATATAAACTTTTTCCTTAGAAATAATCTAAAAAGAAGGAAAAATGCAAGATTAAGTATTCATGGCCAAAACACATTGTCAAAATGATAGAAAACATAAAAAATATACTACAAATAAATTTTTTTTGGATAATTTATAACGTTTTTAAAAAATTTCTAAGATCCTGAACCACCAACTTGACTGGTGAGCCCGCATTGCTGGCTTGGAGCTATCCTTTTGGTATAGTGAAAGAGAGAATGGGTCCATCTGTAAATGAAATTCCACCATCTATGAATCTCTCCATTTCTTGGAGGGAGCAATGGGGGCTCAAAATGGCAAATCCAGTATGTGATTTGCAGAGGGAAACTAATTAGTCAGAGAGAAAGTAATGGGGATCACTGTTTTTCTTATATCAAAAGTAGGACGATGGTTTTTCTGGGGAGTCATTTTCCACTGCGCACCACAAACCTGGATATCTATCTTTCACCACTTTGAGGCCGAAGAGCAAAGTACGCAGATCAGGCATATTTGCTGTAAATGTACAAGGCCCCCAATAGCAACAAAGAACATCACCCCTCTGAATTTGTAATAATACCTCAGACTTCCATCAAAATTAATCTGCACGCAACCACTTACTGGTGGAATCCATCTTCCCGCATGTCTAGCAGATCTTGAAGATTGCCGCATGATAGTTGCTAAGTTGAGCACAACATTTACCTTTGATACACCATCCCCCTCCTTGGTAACTGAGAACCACGACCATACAGTGTGTGAAATCCTCTCTCGTAGCTGTTCCTTTAAAAGTTCACAGTGTGTGAAATCCTCTCTCGTAGCTGTTCCTTTAAAAGTTCTATTGCGCTCTACCCAAACTTCCCAAAGCAATGCAGTTCTATTCCCTTCATCCTTCTTGCATGACAAACAGATGTTAACCGGAATTTTACCTCGTTCCTTAAGATTATCCACCGCAAGAGTTCTTCCTTGCAATAGGATCCAAATGGAAATTTTAATCTTATGAGGAACATGCTATTTCCAAATCTTACTAAGATTCCTCTTAGACCAGAAAACTAATCTGCAAGTAGATTTAACAAATTAAATCCCATCACTTTCTTCCTCCCAAACTACTTTATCGTCTTCCTTTTTAGCTATTTCTTGGACATTTTTTCTTCAATTATCGATCAAAGATCAATTAATTGTATTTACCCTAATCAGACGATTATTGGTTAAATTATGGCTTTGGGCATTATTTATTTTGACAAAACTTCATCATTATCCAAATTCACCATTCTTTGAAGTTCTCTCTCAATTCTCATCTAAATGCTTTGAAATTTATTGCAATTTGTTTGTCTTAGTGCTCTTTATCGAACTTCCACATCAATATGTTGGACGAAAATGGAAAACATAAGAAATTGAACCTAAATTTTGGTTTTTTTTAAACTGAAAATCGAAACTTTCCGATTTCTCCCTCATTGTTTACCAAATTCATTTCGTCTCAAACTGTGCCTATAACATTAATCTACAAAAGCCCTAACACTTTTTTTTTTTTAATCAAAACTCAACAATTGATTTTTAATTAGTTTTTAGTCATTTTTGTGCCATTCTATTTCTCGAATGTTATTTTGGTTTAAATTTTTTATCTTGATTTGGATTTATACCTCCTATAATATGAAAAACATTCTTTTTATTTTGAATACTTGACTTTACATTGTGTTATATTTTTTGGCATTTTCTAATTTTCTTAATATTGGCTGAGTTGGCTAGGCTGGCTAGCCAAGTGGGTTGGAGTGACCACGATTTGGGTGTGCATGTTTGTTTCATAAAGCACCTTTGTGTGCAAATGCATCACCATCAAGCATCATAAAGGGTTTAGTTGTGTTCAAGGCCGCACCTATTACAATGAGCTCAGCCACCCAAAATTTTGCACGTCTATAGAGTAGATTACTTACCACTCAAAACAAATGATTTAGGCCACCACGATCATGAATCTAAAACAATAGAGTATACTTTAGAGCCTTAGAAAAGTTTAATTTGTACCTATATTGGACCATCCATTTTAGTTCTTTAAGGAAAAGTATTTGGTGAGTCGGCTCTCATATTATTCTTATACCGTCTCCCTACATAATATATCTCAAATATGCATTTTTTATCCAAAATTTTAGAGTTCAATAATCTCAACGATGACCATAATCTGTGTTTAGAATTTTTCTTTTTTCAAAAAATAGAAATGTTATTTTTTGAATTCTTTCTTCACCGTCCATTTTAATTTTTAGTGGATTTAACATTTTTTTATATCCATCTTATAGATGGACGATACCTAGACAAGGAACTGCACAATAATAGGTGAGTTGGCTAACTCACCAAAACCGTATCCATTCTTTAAAGAACATTACATATGCACTATACTTTCAGCTCAAGACATAGGGTCCATTCATGGGGGTGAGGCAGAAATGGATTTCGAGTAGTTTGAGATGTATTTTCATCCATAATCCCTCAAAAACCAAGGCGAGTAGTCTGACTCAAAAAAAACTCTTCCACGATTACTATGTTTGGGAAAAGTTTATATAAGGGTTAAGCCGTAAATAATTAAATTAAGGCGCACCTCAAAAATTCACTAGAAGAAGCTGCTTCGATTCTAAAAAACCCTCAATTCGATCATCTCAACCTCAAGATGTATGGACAGGAGAAAAAATAGACTTTAAGTCTTAGAAAGAGTGGATATTGTAATGTAATATCTAGACCGTCAATTTTTAAGATTCTCAGGTGTTCATAGATCTACTCGATCTACACTATTTTTTAAATTTTAAATTTTATAATAGAGTTAAAAACAAATTTTTAGGTCATCTAGATTTATGACATTGAAACAACATATATTGGTACTATTTGAAGGTGGGCCTTACTTTGATTGGTCAGGGCCTCAGCCTTATAGAAACCACACACATTAAGTTTTAGATAGATTTTTTGGGTCGCTAAAGTTTGAGGTACATTGCTTTAACCTTGTTGGAGTTTTTATGATGGTTGGTGAACAATTAAGGTGCAAATGCATGGAGAAGTTTATGTCAAGTCACCATCACTTTTAGAGTTGGAAATCATTTTTCTCTTTGAAACTTACGAAAAAACAAATAAAGGTGGTGGGAAATTTTGATTTTTGTTGGATTTCAGCTCTGACTGAAAGTTAGGAACTTCAATACCAGACTAAATTAATTTTATTTATTTTTAATTTTAAAAAAAATGGCTCACAACAAAAAAAGAGAAAAAAGAAAAGTGAGGATAATATGTGCCTCTCCCAAAATAGAAAGAGAGGTGGTATAGGAAAGAACAATAAAGTTATTTCTTGAACAAAAAAAAGCAAAGACAATTGACCAAAGTAATTATCATGGCCCTACCACTTGAAGTTCTCCATGACAAAATGGCCATTCTATTTAGGCTCGGGTTATCTAAGGTTGCTCTAAAGAACTACATCTTAAAACCCTGTGAGAAAATTTATTTTGTGGTGCCGGAATATAGTATATTACCTTGCAAATTGTCAGATATATTTTTGCCCGTACTTATGGAGTTCAGATTTGGTAGATCTATGAAAACTTGAAATGGATTTTTTAAAAACAATTATTGCCAAGTTATATACTCTTTACACTGTTGAAGTAACGTGCACCTCTAAATTTTATGTGAAGATGTAATCCTGGTGATGGAAACCTTGTGTGATCGATTCAAAATATATTT
The DNA here is from genome assembly GCF_054954075.1 of Amborella trichopoda. NCBI lineage: Eukaryota > Viridiplantae > Streptophyta > Magnoliopsida > Amborellales > Amborellaceae > Amborella > Amborella trichopoda. The sequence goes on along the minus strand of NC_142342.1, from coordinate 4,866,312 downwards.
TTATCTATAGTAATAAAATTTAAAATTCTAGCAAGGTACAAAACGAGCAGATTTATAAATACTTGAAAATATTGAAAATATACTATTATGATAATTTGTTGCAAAATATATTATTTTTAAAATTTGAAATTCTTTTTTTCTTCATATCCACGCATCTTAAAGTTAAGATGATCAAATTTAAAAGTTTTCTGACATCGGAACACTCTTTTCTATGTGATTTTTGAGGTGTACCTTACTTTAATGCTGTAAGGTTGACACCTTTTATAAACTTTGTCATATTGCAAAATAGACTATTTTGAGGGTTGAAGTCAATTTTTCTTCTGAAGATCCATGTTTGTTGATGTCGAGATAATGGATTTATAAAGTTGCTGGCTCTGGGATTGATTTTTTTGGCAAAATCTGGGCGCATCTCTATAAATCACGGCCCTATATGAAAATACTTAAATTTTATTCACCAAAAAAAAAAAAAAAAAACAGTTACATTTAAATCTATATCACCACCGTGCCAAAGGAAGATGGAATTTGCGTTTTTCAAATAGATTAATGCAATGTTCAAGGTATTATGGATTCTTTAGTTTCACGTGTTTTGATTTGCAAATTTAGTAACTCTTGATAGGTAAAGTGTACCACGCATCTGGTGTATGCTTTAAATGCACCACGGAGTGAACAATAATTCATCTCCACTGTCAGTTTTGAGAATAGACGGCAGATGAAGCTACCGTGTAAGGTGCGTATAATATGCAAAATGCCCATGTTACACTTTCTTTTTTAACCTATAGTAAAAAGAATATATAATGAGACTATTTACCTTTGGTACAAGGTGATCATAATTAATCTTGATCATTAGATGTGAAATTGTGCGGTTGTTTTTATTGCATTGGCCAAGCTTAAAGTTTAAAAGATTTTTTTAAAAAATATTTATGACACCCCCAAGCTATCAGATTTCAAGTCAGATGATTATAAGTAATTGTAACCTCTTTATATCAAAAGTAAAAATGATTTCATTGTATATAATCCCAAAACAAAAAACTCTTTTCTCTTTGATTATCTTTTGGGGCGACAGTACCACAAGTACTTAATGCATAACACATGGATTACAATGCACAAAGCACATTTAACTAACTGTTCCAATTGCTAGTGTAGATTAAGGGTTGCCCCCCATTGTTTGATCTGGATCAACTTTAGGAATGAATAGTCTGGATCAATACTCAAAAATCAGGAGCGGCAGGGCAATCAGCAATCCAATAAACAAGTCTAGATTGGTGAATTGGATCAATTCTCCTTGTGAGAATTGGTTCATAAAAATAGGAAAAAAATTGAAAGAAAAGTAAAAAAAGGTAAAATAAGTTTAAAATATAACATTTGGGAACCAATCAATTTGGTCGGTCCATATCTCCCGGTTCCTTGATAGACTAGTCCAGTTCCTTGACACAACTTAGCGAGTTCTTAGGAACTCGACCAATTCCCGGTTTGAACAAGGAACCGTGTCGGTCTAGACTGATTCCCAATCTGGATCAACTATTCCCAATATGGACCATCGGTGTGTAAAACATTGGTTTGGACGTGATAAAACATTTAAATTACCTTATCTAATTGATTTTGATTAATCATGGGAATGGATGGTCTAAATGTGCTTGGGAACATCATAAGCCATTTCAGTGCGATATATAGATCAAATGTAGGAGGGTGTGGTCCATATGCGATAGGAACATATGAAAGCCTCAACATGCTAGGCGTTTCTAGATTGCTCATGCCTACAAAGCATATGAGCGTGTGGGACCTGCACTTATGCACTAGATGGGGTCCGCACCCTTCTATGATACTATACAAGAATTGACGGTCCGGATGTGCTCGGTGCATACAAAGCACTGATGCAACATCCACCTCTGGACCACCCACTCCTATGGTCCAGATCTGAGATATGGATCCAATGTCGGTGTGGGCCCGGCTTATTTGATAGCTAGAGGGCTAAAGGGTTGAGATGTGTTGGCAAATCTAAAGCGTCCACGTAGTTAATTATAGAAAAGAAAAGAAAAAAATCTAGTCTCGACAGCCTTAATGCATATGGATTGGGGTATGGTTCGAATAAGGCCGGGCCCCTAAACAATCAAAGTAAGGTGCACCTTCAAATAATACTAAAATATATTGTTTTAGTGTTAGAAATATTTATGATGGCTTGAATATTTATTTTCATCTCTAATTATAAAATATAAAGTTCAAAAGTAGCATAGATCAAGTATATCTTTGAAACTTTTGAAAATTGATAGTCTAGAAAATATATTGCAAGATGCACTATTGCCAAGACTAAAAATCTAGTTTTTCTCATGTCCATACATCTTGAATTCGAATTGATCGGATTGAGGGTTTTTTAGCATCAAAACAACCTTTTTTAATAACGTTTTGAGTTGCGCCTTAATTTGATTGTTTGAAGCCTCACCCTCATACAAACTTATTCCCCTAAGGATAGGGCTTTTTAAATAGTCATGTGTTTCATGCCTCACATGCACAACTGGTAAGATCCTTAAAAATTATTCATGCTAGGGTTTGGCACTAACCATGGAATGAGTGATCGAGATGTACCACGGCTGATCCAAATGGATGAACGGCCAAGATTTATCGCTGAATCTAAATCTCTAAAGCCCTCGGAGCATGGAAGATTTACCTCAACAACCCAAAGGAGAAACTCGCGCACCACACGTGTACGATGCATCTCTATCGGTTTCATTCCTTTCAGCTTCTCATAATAAAAAATTCCAAAAAAAACCCCACAAAGAAAGCTACATTTCCTTTCGTTTAGGAGTGCGAAAATGGCAAGATCCTTTATGAGACAGGTAAAGCCCGAGCAACTTGATTATAATCTCGTCCGTCCACGTCACCCACGTGGTCAACGGACGTACACCATTTTCCAGCCCTTTAGAGTCATGCACGTGATTTAATAAGCTGAGCGGCTTTTTCCGAACAATTCAGTCGATTAAAGGTCGAGCAACTTCAGCAGGATCACTCGTCCACGTCGTCGGTCCGGGCACATGGACGTGAGTCATCGATAATAGATCCTAAACATGCATGTGGTTTAACAGGCTCGGACACTTGGTGCGAATCTGGGTGGGACCCACAATAATGATCTAATGGCACAATCAATTCTTCAAATGACAAAAGTTTTTCTCACCTTTTCAAAAAGCCAAATCAGCCCTCCCTGAAATATTATCAAATTAGTATTGTGAATAGTCACGGAATTGGCCCTGTTCAATTCTCAAATGACAAAAGAAGAAATACAAAGGGGTTTGAAAGTTCAATCCCTTAACCTATCACAATAGGGGCAAGCTTTCTATGCTTCCCCTAGAGCATAGAAGTTCTATCTTCCTTCCAACCATCCATTATGAGTGGAGGGTTAAGATTGGTCCAATCACAATGTCATGTCTTTATATTATTTTAATTTTAATTTTTTTTATATAAACTATTTTGACACCAAATTTTGGACGTCCGTTCCTTTATTAAACTCGCACTAGTAAAAAATATATAAAAAATAAAATAAAATGACCAAAATACCCTTGAAAACTTCAAGGGGTATTTTGGTCATTATATTTTATCAAAAAATTATTTTTAATTTTTTTGATAGGTGCGCCCCATTGAGAAGATGGCATGTACCAAATTCCATATTCATACAATTTGTTTAAAAAAAAAACTAAAAATAAAATACTTTGAGACGTTGGATCTAAGATAAAAAAGTGAATAACTCTCTTGATCAAAATTGGACGACTGGCTAGTAGGGAGAGTATAGAACTTCTATGCGGTAGGGGAAGCATATAAACCTTTTCCATCACTAAAGGGATCAAATATTGCAAGTTACACGAGTATGCTTTCAAAATTCTATTTAAATTATGTTCGTCTTCAAAAAATTATTAAATTTGTTTTTTCAAATTACCTCTCAATTAGGAAGCCAAAATAGTTAGGGGTACTTTAGTAATTTTATCCTTAAATGTCATTAAGTTAAGGACACAGGTTTCTATGCGGCCAAGCCCGCATATGTAAAAATGTGAGCCTATAAATAAATCTATTTTTGAGATGGATTTTTGGACTTAATTTTAAGGACATGTAATCTCTAACGTGGAGATCATGAATATGAAAAAATAAATAAAATTTTAAAATTATAAATAATAATTCTAGTAAGAAAATATTTGAACTATTAGTTTCCATTGTTTTTAAATGGAACACCTAAGTGCATCCGTTAATAAGATAAAGATGGAAGCTTTATACTTTTTGGACCCCATATGAAGTCATGTGGTCCAGGCCACATGAAACAATTTTCCTTAAAGTTAATGCCTCTGTAGTGTGTAATTATCAAAATACCCTCATTATTTGTGCTTCTCAATACATATAGGGGTAAATGAGAATTTCTCAACATTTTTTTGAAGACTTGCCTAATTGATAAAAAAAAGGAAAAATTGCAAAACCCCCCTAAAATGGATTTTTTATGCACTCCACCCACCCAAGTTTTACGAAAATACCCTTCCTTGATGTATGAAATCATTTTCAGATCCCAATAAAAGGAAATGCTGGACTGCACTTGTACAACGCCAGATTGCTCACTTCAAAACGTCGAACCGTTACCTCAAAACGTTAGACTGCCCCTTCGAAAGACCTGACGGCCCCTTCAAAATGCCCAACAACCATATCAAAATGTCGGACTGCCCTTCAAAATACCTGATCGCAACTTGAAAACACCGGACCGCCTATTCTAACAAAAAATAATCGTCGGACCGGCAAGCTGGACCGCCACCATGAAACGCCGGACTGACCATTCCAGCAAAAATAATTGCCCGACCGCCTGTTCAAAATGCTGGACCCCTATCCAACAAAAATAATTTGTTAGGGGAGAGAAAGGTATTTTCGTAAAGTGTCTAAAAACTCCATTTAAAGGGTTTTTTTTTCAATTTTTCCTATAAAAAATTAAACGCATACCCTAAGGTGTAATTTATAATCTTTTGACCTTTTAATTGATCTTGCAAGGGGTTTCAATCCCGTTTTTGTTTTTTTTTCCAATAGTGTTTTTTGAAAAAACAACCCCAATAGCTGAGGTTGCAGTTGCTGAAATTGAAGGCACCAAGCTGTGAAGAAAAAGGCAAATGTTATATTGTTTGAGATGTTGTGGACAAAACATCAAGATTGAAAACCTTATTGACTTCATCCAAATTGATACGTCTACCACCAAGCACAAGCTGAACAGACTTTGTTATGCATCTTAACTAATAAGTCATTATATTTAGAATAAATAACCTTTCAGTGCATCATCAAATCATGGTTCATTTCCCTGATTGATGACTATATAAATCTGGAATTGCATAGTTATCATACGAAGCAACCTGCACAAGGACACTCTCACTATGTGCCTAAATAATACAACGAAAAGTTCATAAAGAGACCATTTCTTTTTAGCGCGTTGAGATGATAATCATTCTTGTCCGTCAGATTTTAAATTGAGTGGTTGTATGTGTGTCATTGACTAGACCAAAGTTTAAAAGAATTTTTTTCGAACTTCATGACATATCCCAAGCCATCCAATTTGACCATGGTAAATTGTCTCATAGTATTCAATTCCACAATATAAAGTTATGTTACTCTTTTCCCTTTGGGTGTGGTTTGTGTAAGGTTTAGGTACTAAACAATTAAAGTAAGGCGCACCTTCAAATAGTGTCAAAAGTTGCCATTTCAATATAAAAAATATTTATGATAACCTGAAATTTTATTGTCATATCTAATTTTAAAACTTCAAAACTAATGTCGATCAAGCAGATATATGAACACTTGAAAATCGACGATCTAGTAACTGCATTATAAGATATACTATTTCCAAGATTTGTAGTTTAATTATTTTTTTTTTATATCCATATATGTCAAGGTTGAGATGATCGGATTTGAGATTTTTTTTTGGCATTGAAACAACTTTTTTTAGTAAATTTTTAAAGTGCGCCTTAGTTAGTTTATTTAGGGCCTCAACCTTATATGAACTCTTTTCTCTCGTTTTATATTTAAGAAAGGGAAATGTTTCTATGCCACCCCAATAACATATAAGTTATATGTGATCTTACTTCTTAGCCATTCGATTTTTAATCGAATGGCTATGATTGTTCATACCACAATGTCATGCCAAACATTATTATTATTATTATTTTTTTTCTATAAAACATTTTCGGATGAAATTTTTAGCATCTCATTATAAAATTAGGGCGAACCTGGAAAAAATAAAAAAAAATATTTTATGTGAAAATAAATGAACAAAATTCCCTTGAAAATTTTAGGGGTATTATCATCAAAAATATTTTATTATTATTTTTATCATGGGCACCCATGTCAGATCCATGCATGCCCCAAGGTTTGCTTTAAAATTATTTGCAAAAATAAATAAAAAACAAAAAACTATGAGCCATATGATCAAGATCTGACAGTTAGACTCAAGTCATCTCAACCATCTAGTTAGATCTGACAGTTGAGACCAGAGGTCACAGATACTATATATGTGTGAGTGGGGTCACATAAAAAAAGCTTCCCCGAAATATAATTTACTGTTTTTATGGTTGGTAAGCTTGGCTTATGTGTCCTCTAAACAAGAGTTACCTTCTATATACCAAAGTGAATAATCATGTTCCAAAAATAACTTCCGAAGAGAACCTCATTATTGCAACTTTAATAGGGGTCATTCGAAATGTGGATTTTTGAAAGTTAAAACATTTTCTAAATGGAAAAATAGATGCATATTTAATATAGGAAAAGTTTCTTGCAAGCCTATAGCTGTTTATATATTGGGGAAAGGACCACTAATGCGCCCAAAATTTATGCATATTTGTCATCTCCACATTGAAGAACATGGATATAAAAAGAATTTGAATCAAGACCCTAAAAAAGGCTTTTTTTTTAATCGTCTATTTCAAGCCTTCATAAATTTCCCAGTTACTCAGCATTTTTGGAGCCATAGATCCCCATTTACGCAGTAGAAATAGATTTACAGACCATCACCATGTTCTATAGCGAGTTTTGTGGTGTGATTATGTTAAGCCACGACTTTATCAAAATGAAAAACCCAATCTTTTAAGGAAAAATATCGTATAGGCCTTTAATTTTTTAGGGACTGTATACAGTGAGACCATTTATTTTTTATACAAAGAGGTCATAATTATTTACAACTATCTGATATGAAATTTGATAGCTTGGATGTATCACAAAGTTTGAAATTTTTTTTTTTGAACTTTGAACTTAATTAGTACAATAAATGTAGTCACCAAATTTCACATACAATGATCAATATTAATTGTGACCATCTTGTACCAAAGATAAATGGTCTCAATGTATATTTTCCCATTTTCTGAACTTATTTTATGGTAACCCCTCCCGACGTTTCTCTTTCAAGTGACATTAACTTTCCTCTAAAACTATCAATACTACGCCCATTCCTCTTCCTCCTCACTTTTTTTACTTCTATACATTAAATTGGACATCAACAGTTTCTCTTATACCACATAAGGGCATCCTCTTACCATCTATTTTTACCTCATGTAATATAACTCAAATTTCATGTAAAATTTAAGAAAATAAAGGATAGAGGGAATAAGGGGCTCCATTGACAGTTTCATGGAAAATTTGATGCCGTTTGAAAGAGAAAAGTTAAGAGGGCTACCGGGAAATTAGTTTAAATATTGGGTCCGTGTGATATTTTTCCCATCTTTTAATTTATGCACTTCATAAAATTTCAAGTTTATGCACATTTATGATTCTTCTATATGTTCCTTAGAAGTTTTATTTCTATATATTGTAGCACGAATTACGTAAAGTTTTGTTGTGAATATATTTACATATAAAGCTTATTGAATCGCTTGCAAATAAATCTAAACTTGACAAAAAGAATTGCCACATTAATTATAAAAGCAATGGCTAAGACATTTCCTTCTAAAAAAATATCATTTTTTATTTTAAATTTTTTATTTTTCACACATTAATGATCTCCATGTTAAACATTGTATATTCCTTAAAAATCAGGATCAAAACTTATTTAAAAAATATCTTATTAAGGGAGCCACATTTCTACATATGAGTCAAGGGACTCGTAAAAATCGTATCCTTAATTAAAAGGGAAAGTGACTATGAGTCATTGATCTATGCATAGGCAGCATAGCATGGTTTGAACAACCTAGATCAAATCTTAATAAATCCGATAGCCAGCGTGCATAGATACCATTTCATTTATAATTTTTTATAGATCCAATTGATTTAATTTTTTTCAAGGAAACATGAGCCCGACTTGAGTTGGCCAAAAGGAAAAACAAAAAAAATGCAACAAATTACACCCATGCTTGTTGGTGAATGCTCCTATCTAACCTACAACTATACGTTACATTGGGTAGGTCATAAAATCTTTTGTTTTGGATAATACAGCAAGGAAGGGGTCCTCTTTTTTACAGTAAGAATAGAATTCAAGATGTCACATTGTGACACTGATCACTATGAACACCTAGCCTTGAGCTCACAAATTTTCTATCCTATTGTATCCACAACTCTGGGTGAGTACTCGACCCATGCCCGATTCGAGTACCATAGCAGCAAAAAAAGGTTAAAAAACTTTAAAAATGTAAAAAAATCTAAAAAAATAGGAAATCTATGTTTAAAGTAAGATTAAGCAAAAAAAAAACATCAAAATAATGTTAAAAAGTGGTAAAAAAAATGTATTTTTAAAATCAATTTATGACTCGGATAGTTTCAAAATAATAAAAAAAGAATGAGAAAATATAAAAATAAGTATTTATGATCAAAACACTTTCCAATCTTTTGTCAAAATGGTAGAAAACTTAAAAAAGAACATATCACAAATAAATTTCTTAGTTTCTAAATGTTTTGTATTTTTTTTTTTCCCTTAATAATCCTCTAGTGGGACATAGTGAGGTGCCTCGATCTCACCCTCCGGATCCCTGGAGGATCGGGTGGCACGCGTCTTGGGTTTCGGGAGAGACCCGAGATTTTTGTGAGATCACTTTCTCGGGAACCTCATTCGAAAACGGGGGCAAGTGTTACGAACCAGTGAGAGAGGAATTTAAAAAGTGGGTTCGGGACGTACTCGGGCTGACTCGTGTGGGCGCCCTCTTATATCATGAAGAAAGCCCCCCAGTGATGAAACTGGTTCGAAATCGCCTCACGTGGCTCGTATTCTTCTTATTTTCCGCTTTTCTGCAATCACACATATATTTGACAAAGGTTATGGGACAGGTGGGTCAGGCCCACTCTTTTCCTCTTTGATGAACATACGCAAGCATGCATATTCAAAAAGAAGAAAGAAAGATGGGGGGAGAGAAGAATTTGACTAAGCGAGAAGATCAAAGTAGTGACTAGGCTGGTGGATAATTGGCGTAACGTGGTAGCGAAACGGGCTCGATAACTTAGACCAGCTCACAGGATCACTACTAGATGTTGTTGCCAATATCGAGTAGCTAAGCATGACGATCGGTTTGTCGTGGCATTAAAGCGAGCCAAGCGAACTGACGTAACAACATTACGACTAGACGACAGGACTGCCATGAAATGCTAACCTCAATCCCTCTTAGTCGAACGAAAGAGTAGCAGAGGAATGATTAAAGAGAAGAAGGGAATAGACAGAAGGAGAGAGAAGGAAGAGAGGAGGGAGGAGAAGGAAGAGGAAGAGGAGTTGCAGTCGTTGTTAGACGTTGCCGACTGTTTTAGGAGATGGGAGAGAGAGGAAGTAGTCGACACTAGGTTTCACCGACTATGTCAGATGAGAAGAAAGGAAGAGAACCAACTGGCGATAATTCTCACCAACTGATAGAAGAAGAGAGGTAAAACCACTTGGCGCTAGGTCTCACCGACTGACAGAAGAGGAGAGAGAAGACCAACCGACCCCAAGTCTCGTCGACTCATAGAAGAAGAAAGAGAAGACCAACCGGCGCTAGGTCTCGCGGATTGATAGAAGAAGAGAGAGAAGACCAATCGACATTAGGCTTCGCCGACTGATATAAGAAGAGAGAGAAGACCAACTGGTGTTAGGCCTCGCCGACTGATAGAAGAAGAGAGAGAAGACCAACCGGCGTTAGGCCTCGTCAGTTGCATTAGAAGAGGACAAATGAAGATAGAGATGAGAGAGAAAGAGATAGAGATGGGAAGAGGAGAGAGAAAGAGATAAAGATGAAGAGAGAGAAGAGAGAGAAAGAGAGAGAAAAGAAAGAAAGAGAGAAGGAGAGAAGAGAGAGAAAGAGAGCTAAGAGAGCTAAGAGAGAGAAGAGAGAGAAATATAAGAGAGAGAAGAGGAGAGAGAAAGTTGCCTGCTCGAAGGGTATCAGCCCTTCTCTTCTCTCTCCTCTCTCTCTCTCCAAGACGTACTCGTAGGCCTAAGCAAATAATTGAAATTTTTATTCAATCTTCCAAAAAAATGAACAGAAGGCCGAGAGTCTCTCTTTTTTTAATGAGGCAGTGCCTGTCTATATAGAATTGTCCCCAAACATGGGTGGATTGATCAAAATTAGACCTAATTGCTGAAAATTAAGATTTAATTGAATTAAAAAAATTCTAAAAATAAGTACAAAATGATTGTTTTGCGCCTACCTAATAATATGTGGAATTTCAGAACAGTCCTTGCTATTGCCCGAGATCTTGCGTGATCTTCCGTGGTTGACTCGGAGTTATTATGATGCCCATTTAATCAAAATATTATTGTTTTCTTGTACGGCTCGGTATGACGATCGTTTTGATACCAACTTCGAGACATGAATCATGTTTTTGAGTTATGATCACGAGACTTGAATCTTGAAAACTTCGGATCGATTGTGTGCTCGTTCATTGATGTTTTTTATGATTTCTTCATCGTAGCACACTAAGCATATCATCATGATCGCGTGGCAACAAACAGGATGCTATTTGGAGTCCGAACGAAGATTTCGCAACTTTTGAGTTTTGACCGGAATCTGAAATTCGGCGGTCGGAATTTCTGTCACTTCGTCGGCTTCGTGCATGAAACCTGACCATTCATCATATACGGGGTTCGGACCAATGATAGCCTTAGACTTTATGCACACAATGGAGTTAGTTTCGTGTCGGTCTGTTTACATGATTTGGTCTACCGAGTGAGGTGTGTGCTGCTGAATTTTCTGTAACTTCTCTCTAGCTTTTCTCCTTGTTCTGACATCGTCTCAGGGCGTGCTATATATCGAATTGTTCGTCTTGATGAGACGAATATCTTCACCAAAATTGGGAGCGATCTGACTTGGAACGAGTAAGTTACGGGCTTCGAAAGTGACTGCCCCGAGCTTCGAAAGTGACTGCCCATGACTATAAAAAGAGCCACATTTAATGGTGTTTTGGTGCAGTGAGGCCACACGGGAATAGTGTGCGGTCTCTTATGTTTCAATGTTTGGCTCATATCTTTATTCTGGAGTATCCGATTAAGCCGAAACTTGACCCATAGGAGTTCGATTGTGCCGGATCCAATGGCGGTAGTCCCACAGTGATCTGAGACACCGAAAATGTAGTTCTAGCTGTAGGGTCCGTTTCAGGGTGCTAGTTTCCATTTTTCTGAAAATTGTTCCTTTGTGTTCGCTACCTCAAACATGTCGGAACGCAACGGAACTTGACAGATGGTCTTTTGGAGTGCTAATAAAGATCTTAACCAGTTCTGGCCAAGAGTGTCGAGAATTCCACTATTTTGTGGGCTATATTGACCTGCTTCCTACCAGGGACCAAGGTGATGAAAAATACGTTCAAACAGCTTGCCTCGTCGAATGTCGTGCTTCAAGAGAAGTGAGAAAGACAATCATTCGGAAAGCTTCCTTCGGCTTTTACTTTTTTCTTTCCTAGCCACAGGATCACGTGAACGCTAAGGAGATTCACGTAATGGTGTAACTAGGTTGCTCAGACGTAGGGACGCATTGTTCACGAGTCCGTCCGTGGAGACTTTAGGGGGAGAAAAGACTTTTTTTAGGGATCTTGTCGAAGTCCTCACCCTCGTGAAGACTGTTTGTGATTCTGAATCTTAGGATTTTGTAAGGACCTCGTCAGTCAGAATCGAACCCATCTGGCAATTGAGTGCCATGGTGAAGGGCATTGTTTCCATTTGGTCTGGGTTCGTTGGTTTGCTATGGTAGGCATTGTTTGCTACTACATCATTTGCTTTTGATGTTCAGAGTACCACTTTGGGTCTTATCTACTGGGTCCAGTCGGGGGCAGTTTTGTGAGCTGATCCCGAAGGTCTGAGCCTGTCGGCTAGGCGAGCTGAAGTCTCCTGCAGGTTCTCCCCTTGCTTTGTTAGTTTCTTGCCTTTGTAGTGTTTGTTTGTAGAGCGTGTTTTGTGACCTCGTAAGAATAACGTTCTTCCTCATGAGACTTGTGTTGCCGTCTTGGTGTGTATTCTGTCTTTCAAGTCCTTTTTGTAACTAGACTCAGACTGTCGAAATCTTTTCCTTGAAGCTCATATTTTTGGATTCCTGGTTTTATGCCACCAGGGATTTTATTCTTTTGAGTGATGGCTGAAGCAGCCTATTGAGACGAGTGCTACATCAACCTGTTTATTGGTCCAAGCATCCTTTGCGAATTTTCACTTAAACTTGGGAAGCGGCGCCGTAGAGACAGTTTTCACCGACTTTTTTTTATTTTGGGGCTCTTTTACCCATAACCTTTCGGCTATGTCCTCCCTTTTCATCCATTTTTTCTCACGATGCCCTTTTAGGTTTTCACCGTGCCCGGTTTTTATTCACAGAACTCTTTTACTCATGGTTTTGTGACCATACCCGTCCGTCATTTTTACTCATGGCGTTCCCTTGTTCAGGTATACACCATGCTCGTTTTTTTTTCCCCTTATTGTGTGTGTGTGTGTGTGTGTGTGTGAAGGCGTGTTTTAAAGTCATACCTTCGGGACCTGTGTGAAACAGGTTAACGTCATGCGGCCTGGACATGCACTATGGTTTAAGGTCATATAGCTGGACTGTGGCGGTGATGTATGACAGTATATGAAGGCCATAGAGTGAGTATAGTGGTGGTTTGACTCACTTGGGGAAATGGCACGAGGCTACCTATGAGAGATGGATGACGTATGAAATGTGAGTGGATGATGGTGACCCACTAACTTACAACGAATATGGATGGCGGGATGGTTTGCCGTTTTATAAGCATGGGTGAGACTCATTGGGGAATGATGTAGGATGATGAAAGGAATGAACTCACTGGAGAGGTAATGAAGGTGGTGCATACACACTAACAGGTAGGCTAGAGAAGGCGTGCGTGAAAGTACACAAAAAGGTGTATGCGCGTATGTGGTGGCGAGTTTATGGTCATGCCTCTGGGGCCTGCATGAAGCAATTTATCGTCATGCGGTCATGACGCACACTATGGTTTTAAGGTCGTATAGCTGGACTGTGGTTATGCAATTTAAAGTCGTACAACTAGGACCATGCAGTTTAAGGTCGTGCAACTAAGCCTCACTACAGTTTAACGTCATATAGTTCGGACCATGGTGTTGGGCCTTTTTATCGTCATGTGGCTAAGACGTGTACTATGGTTTAAGGTCATACAGCTGGACTGTGGTTATGCAGTTTAAAGTCATACAACTAGGACCATGCAGTTTAAGGTCGTGCAACTAGACCTCCGCTACAGTTTAAAGTCATATAGTTCAAACCATAGTGTTGAGCAGGTTAGGGTCATGCAGTGTGGACTGAGGTTGAGTAGTTTAGGGTCATGTAGTATGGACCAAGGCTGAGCAGTTTAGGGTCATGCAGTATGGACCAAGGCTAAGCAATTTAGGGTCATACAGTATGGACCATAAAGTTTAGGGTCGTGCATCTAAACCACCGCTACAATTTAAGGTCATATAGTTTGGGCCATGAAGTTTAGGGTCGTGCATCTAGACCATCGCTGCAGTTTAAGGTCATATAGTTTGGACCATGAAGTTTAGGGTCGTGCATCTAAACCAGGGTTGTGCAGTTTAGGGTTGTGCATCTAGACCAGGGCTGTGCAGTTTAGGGTCGTGCATCTAGACCATCGTGTAGGTCACCATGTAGGTGGAGCTTCATAGAGAATCGATCTGTGGATGGTAATCCGACTCCCTAGGGATAAAATGGTTAAGACCATTCACAAATTGAGGGCTGAGATAGAAATGGTGGCCTGATGAAGGATGACCAGTAGAAGTGGACCTCGCTGTGATTTTAAAGGGGGTAAGGGTACTCTTTGGGTGAAAGATGAGACTCTATAACTGGTAACCCGACTCCCTGGGGGTAAGGCAGTGTAGTGTGAAGCTGCCCCACTGGGGATTGGGGAGGAAAGAATAACCCTAACTTCACTAGGGATGATGGGCCGCAGTATGGGTGTGACTCCTAGTAGGGGATGAGGGATAGCTCTTGACTCCATTGGGGAAGTCACAGTTTAGGTGCAATGGCTTGGGTGCAAGTCCATTAGGGATGACACATCCTGGCCTGGGTACAACTCCACTAAGGATAGTGGTAGGGTATACACTGCTTGAAATACGACCGACGCCATATGTAGCGTTGATGGTTTATTGCAAATATTCAATCGGCGCTGAATTCTCACAACACAACCGGCACTGTTCAGCTAGCGTTGTGAATGACCTGTGGTATTATCCGAAGACAATCGACGTTGAGTTAACTGGCGCTAGGGTCGTTTTGGAGACACATGATGCTAAGTCAACCTGCGCTAAGGTTGTACTTGGAAACACACCGGCGTTAAGTCAACCAGCGTTAAGGTTGTATTTGGAAACACACCCGACGATAAGTCAACCAGCGCTAAGGTTGTATTTGGAAACACACCCGGCGATAAGTCAATCGGCGTTAGGGTTGTTTGGAAATTCACCTAGCGCTGCGTCACCGATGCTGGGGATGGATCGATGAGAGTTACCTCGAGCCTTGTGTCGAAGCCCGATCCGACTCATTGTCGCTTGGCTTCCCTTGGACGCAACTAGAATTCCAAGTTTGTGAAGGGTTTTTGAGGGCAGTGTAGTTTGTAAAACCCCGTTTTCCCTTATTTTTCACTAAGCGTAAAAAAAAACTTAAACACAAGTTTTTTTTAACCGTGAGGAGAGAGCGCTCAGTTGAAGTTTCTAGTGAGCAGTGGGACTTCAACAATAGTCTCTGCAGGGAAGGTTCTACGACAGACAGCAGGATTTCGGCAAGGGTTTTGCAACGAAGACCTTCAACATGCGAACTTTGCCCAGAATTTGGCGAAGTAGTAGAGAGAGTAGCAGGGAAAGGAGAGTCCTTCGGGAAGTTTTCCGCGAAAGGGAAAGAATTTGGCTGCCGTTCTCCTTTTTGGTAGGGATTTTTTTTTTTTAAGGGGCTTCCCGGCAGTTGTGGTAGTTTTCGACACCACTCGTGGTGTTGCAGAAGTTTTCGAGTACTTTCAAGAGGTTTATCGAGGTTATCTCCACTTTTTGACACTGCTAGTGGTGTAGCAGAGGTTCCCGGTGCGGTTCTGGTGAAGTCCATGCCAAAAAGATAGGCGGGAAGGTTCTACTGTGAGTTCAGATCGTGTGGGAGCAATTCTGACAAAAGACGAACAGTCACAGGAGGTGAGCCGTACAGCTGCAGGAGGTGAAACATCATGGGGAAGGCGTACGGTTGCTGGAGGTGAACTTCCAACCTTGAAAATCATGTGATCATTAAGAGTATACGAAAACTTAAGCTTTGAAAGATGAGGAGTCTCGAGAGGAGATCAGTCGCGACAAGGCCGACTCTATCAGAAGTGCAACTGCCGTTAAGGCAACCGATGCTGATGATTTGGAGTGCTGATACAACCGGCGCTGACCCTCAAGCAAAACAGTCGATGTTAGGGGTTGGGCACGCAACCAGCACTGACCTCTAGAGAACCCAACCCGCGCTGGCTTCAATCAGCACTGATCAGCATGTGTGGCTTTCATGATGCGGAGAATGATGCTTGCATGTGTCGGTAACTCATGTGCAAGGTTTGCGACGTTCAGCGATGAGCTACACGCGACGATGTTCATAGGCCGTCAAAGAGTGATGAAGGATGTGGCATGGGCTGTGGTACCTGTTTGAAACCAAATCCAGCAGTACGATAGTGGGGTCCATGTCAATATGTGGGAGGGCCTTCACTATGAACTGGGTGTTCTTTTCATCATAGGCCAACTCCTTGCTAGAGGAGCCCATCTTGTATGTTTGATATACATGTCGAATGGATCCTACATTGTATGTTTGATATACATGTCAGATGAGGTATCTGACTTGTATGTTTGGCATACACGTCAGATAGACTGAGGCTATCTCTGCTTTGTCTTCTGGCTTGTAACCATCCTCTTTCTCGTCAGATGAATTAAAGCTAACTCTCAAAGTGGTTTTGCTTCTGCTTCATGAGGAGGGCCTTACTTTCGTGGGTTTGCTTCTTCCTCATGCGACAAGCATTTCTTTTGGCCTGTAACCATTCTCTTATTCTCAGATGCAAGAGCAAGAGTACAAGTTTTTTGTTTGTAACCGTCCTCTTATCCTCAGATGCAAGAGACTTGTAGCCTCCCTAGTAATGGGTTCTTGTAACTTGTAACTCATTTTTACTACAATAAAAATAAAAAGAGTTAGCATTTTGTTTGGATTGTCTTGCATGTTTTCACGTCGAGTCCCTTTCTTTTGAATACACGTCATGGATAATACTTCTTTAGGTATTGCCCGTTGATAGGGGCATTACCTCTTCTCTATCAGAATGTGCTAATATGTAGGCTCCGTTGGGTGAGACCTTTTTCACTGTAAAGGGACCTTCCCACTTACGCTCAAACTTTCCTTTACACTGGCCATGCATAACAATAAGCCTCTTGACAGCTAAGACTAGATCACCATGGGTGAATGAACGGATCATGATAGACTTGTCGAAAGCCCTCTTTATTCTCCCTTGGTTGAGTTCAAGGTTATGCTAAGCCTCTAGCCTCTTTCCGTCGAGTGCATCCAGTTCTTTGTACTAGAGCTTGACTCTCTCATCTTCGGTTATTCCTTGGTGAATAGTGACTCGGAGTGAAGGGATTTGTACTTCGAGAGGTAAAACTGCTTCACCCCCATAGACCAGAGAATAAGGAGTGGAATCAGTAGAATTTTGTGTAGTGGTACGATAAGCCTACAACGCTTCGGGAAGCTTCTCATGCCAGTTCTTCTTTGTTTTTGATATTGTCACACCCCAAGAATTTACAATACTATTATTCCTGAGATGTGACGAACAAAACATATATACATCTATTGATAGGACAAATTTACAGTGGCGAGGTCTTACATAGTAAATAAAGAAAGCTAGCACAACAACAATATCTTCCAAGGTTGATCTTGACTAGCACTCAAAATGAATCCGTAGTTATCCTGAAAAAATGTTTACCATAGTTTGATGAGTTTGGCTACTCAGTAAGTGATCATCATAATCCTAAAAATAATCATGATTGAAAGATATCAATATTTTCCAAAATGAGATCTATTAACAGAAATGCATCAACAGTTTCACTTTCAATAAATGCATAATTAAGTATAATCCGAGTAATTGAAATGCTTATAACACTTTTAACGGCAGTACATAATTCAAAGGATTTCACAAAATACCCTACTGGCGTCCCAAGTAGGTCACCTATATACCCCATCAACGTCCTGATGGGTCCACTTAATCCCTATCGGCATCCCAGATAGGTCAACTTAATCCCTGCAGGTCCACTTATACCTCACCGGCGTACCGAATGAATCCACTTAATCCGTACCGGCGTCCCAGATAGGTCCACTTATACCTCACCGGCGAACCGGATGAGTCCTCTTGCATACTTAAATTATTTCTAAATCTCTTTAAACATTCGAAAGCAGCAATATCATGTACTCAACATATCACTGAAACCATTAATAACAGTTACTCTCTATAATATTTCAAAAATAACCAATCAAATATTTTGGGCTCAAATTTAGAAAGGTAGCAGTTTGTAAAGGCATTCTAGCATAATTGCCAATTTAATATGTATAGAAAAAAAAAACTCTTATAAAAATTCAAGAATACGGAATTATCACAATTTATGGAATATCAATTCACAAATAAACATTTCACAACAATACTATAATCAATTGCAAAAATGTCAATTTTTAAATAATAAGGTAGTCATTTGCACATGAATTTTACAATGTCTAAATATTCAAAACAGTAGAAAGAAATATCACAATTTTACTAAAAGCAGAAATATCACATTTATTTCTAACAATAGACAAGAAAAATAAATAAATTTATTTTTCTAATTTACAGCATTCAAAATTTCTAACATAGATAAAATATCACAATTTTTATTAAAAAGATTATTTTTCAAGATAATGAGGTCACGTGCGCATAAAATTTATCGCGCCTAAAATTCATGATAATAAGCAGAAATAATTATTTCATTTTATTTTTAAAAAGAATGGATTATTTTTCGAGACAATGAGGTCACTTACACACAAAACTGATAAAATAAAGATCCTAGACGGAAATATCACTATTTATTAAGAATAGACTATTTTTCAGAAAGACGATGTCACTTACCCATAATTATTTGAGAGGGAGCTTCCGATAAAAAAATTCGGTTCGAGAGAGAAGTTCACTGTGTTTCGACCAGAGAGAGAGATCTCAAAATTTTGTTTTAGGGTGGGAGTGCTTACATCCCCTATTTAAATTCTTATAACGTATTATTATATTGTTTTATTACGCTCTACCTCATACCTGAGGTGTCGCGTTAAAAGCAGACTTTTATCGTACGAAAACCACGTCCGCTAAAGGACGTTGCCAGCTGCAAGCAGCAAGAGGCAAAAGCAGGCAAAAGAAAAAAAGTAAAGGCAAAGGCAAATCTTTTGAAAATAGTGATGGTCCTCAAGGACCATCATATTCAAACAGAACATCACTTATTTAAAAGCATATTTTCTCCCTTTTTTTTCTTTTTTTTTTTTTTTTTTTTGAAATTTTAGGATTGTTACATTCTTCCCTCTTTAAAGAAATTTAGTCCTCTAAATTTGTGTACCTGATTACTGAAAAAGATAGGGGTATTTTTCTCTGATTTCGTCTTCTCGTTCCCAAGTCGACTCTTCTATTGAATGGTACTGTCATAATACACGGACTAAAGGAATCTCCTTGTTACGCAACACTTGCACCCTTCTATCCAGTATCAAAATTGGCTGCTCAATGAAGGATAGGTCCTTCCTGATCGGTAAAGGTTCATATTTTAAGATATGGAACGGGTCGGGCTGATATTTTCGTAGTGAAGATACATGAAAGACATTATAAACATTTGCCAATTCGGGTGGTAAGGCAAGTCTATAAGCGACACCTCCGATTCTTTCCAAGATTTCAAATGGTCCGATGTAACGTGGGCTCAACTTTCCTTTTTTGCCGAATCTCATAATGCCCTTTATTGGTGAGATTTTTAGGAAAACTCGATCACCTTCCTCAAATTCAAGATCTCTCCTTCGGTTATCGGCATAACTCTTTTGCCGACACTGAGCTGTCCTGAGCCTTTCACGAATTAATGCTATTTTATCTGTGGTTATCTGGACAATTTCTGGCCCCAAAAGCTTTCTTTCACCAACCTCGTCCTAACATATAGGTGACCTGCATTTTCTTCCATACAGGGCTTCATATGGTGCCATTTGAATACTAGCTTGGAAGCTATTATTATAAGCAAACTCAATCAGGGGTAAATGGTCATCCCAGCTTCCTGTAAGGTCAATAACACAGGCCCTCAGCATATCTTCCAAGGTTTGGATGGTCCTCTCCGATTGTCCATCAGTTTGGGGGTGAAAGGCAGTACTAAAGGCGAGTCTCGTCCCCATGGCTGACTGTAGTCTAGCCTAAAATTTAGAAGTAAACCGAGTATTCATGTCCGATACAATACTAACAGGAACTCCATGCAACCGCACTATTTCCTTAATGTACAGCTGAGCCAGTCGATCCAAAATGTACGTCGTGCGAATCGGTAGAAAGTGGGAAGCTTTGGTTAACCGGTCCACAATGACCCAAATGCTATCATGTCCTGAATTTGTTCTAGGCAAGCCAGAGACAAAATCCATAGAGATGTGCTCCCATTTCCATTCTAGCACCGGTAAAGGCTGCAACAACCCAACGAGCCTTTGATGTTCAGCTTTTACTTGCTGGCATGTTAGGCATGTAGACACAAATAGTGCTACCTCTTTTTTCATATTATTCCACCAAAAGGTTTTCTTCAGGTCCTGATACATTTTAATACTTCCGGGATGTACCGTATAACGAGAATGATGTGCTTCTTCTAAGATAGCTTTCTTTACACTCTCATTATTCGGGACACAAACCCGACCTTTGAATCTTAGCAAATCCTTACTACATATAGAGAATTCATCTCTCTTTCCTTGCTTCACCTCTTCTATAATTGTTATAAGCTGAGGGTCTTTCTTTTGTGCCAATCGAATCTGTTGGATTAATTGGGGTTCCGCCTTAATGTTGGCAATCATACTTACCACACCATTAATGGACGGAGTTGGATGCCAATCCACTATTTCCTGTAACAATCGCATTTCTTGGATCATTAGATGAGCTAAGACTCCCGTAGATTTTCTACTTAGAGCGTCGGCCACAACGTTAGCTTTTTCTGAATGATAATGGATTGTACAATCATAATCTTTTAAGAAATCCATCCATCTTATCTGCCACATATTTAAATCCTTCTGAGAGAAAATGTATTTCAAACTCTTATGATCCGTGTATATTACGAATTGCTCACCATATAGATAATGCCTCCATATTTTCAAAGCGAATACTATTGTAGCTAGCTCCAAATCATGAATTGGATATTTTTTCTCATATTCTTTCAACTGTCTGGATGCATATGCCACTACTTTCCCATATTGCATTAATACACAGCCCAAACCTTTATGTGAAACATCACTATAAATCACAAATCCCCCACTCCCCTCAGGAATAGTTAAAATAGGTGTTGAAGTTAATCGAACTTTTAGTTCTTGAAAACTCTCATCACATTCACTTGTCCACTCAAATTTGACATTTTTCTGTGTCAATCGAGTCAATGGGATTGCGATTCGAGAAAATCCTTCTACAAATTTTCTGTAATATCCTGCCAATCCCAAAAAGCTTCGAACTTCAGTCACATTACTTGGTTGTTTCCAATTAACAACAGCTTCAACCTTTGAAGGATCAACTGATAGACCTTCCTTTGATATGACATGTTCAAAAAATGTCACTTGTTCAAGCCAAAATTCACATTTACTAAGTTTGGCATACAATTTCTTCTCTCTTAATATTTGCAATACCATTCTTACATGCTGCTCATGTTCCTTCTGATTCTTGGAATAAATTAAAATATCGTCGATGAATACCACAATAAATTTATCCAAAAAGGGCTTAAAGATCCGATTCATCAAATCCATAAATGCAGCTGGTGCATTGGTTAATCCAAAAGGCATGACTAAAAATTCATAATGGCCATACATTGTTCTGAAAGCTGTCTTGAGTACATCTTCACTTTTAATCTTAAGCTGATGGTATCCAGATCTAAGATCAATTTTTGAAAACACTTGTGATCCTTGTAATTGATCAAATAAATCATCAATCCTATGTAATGGATACTTATTTTTCACTGTCACTTGGTTCAACTGTCTATAATCAATGCACAATCTCATAGCCCATCTCTCTTTTTGACAAACAGTACTGGAGCACCTCAAGGTGACACACTGGGCCTGATAAAACCTTTATCTAATAATTCTTCCAATGGTTGTTTCAGTTCTTTAAGTTCTGCAGGAGCCATTCTGTAAGGTGCCTTAGAAATTGGTGCTACCCCTGGCAATAATTCAATGGAGAATTCAATTTCCCTGTCAGGCGGTAATCCTGGCAATTCTTCAGGAAAAACGTCGGAAATTCTCGGATAACCGGAGTGGTATCCAAATTTATTTCTTCCTTCCTATCTTCTTTGAATAGGCAAGAAAGCCTTGACACCCTTTTCGAAGGAGGCGATTAGCTCGAATACAAGAGATTAAATATGATGGGGAGTCTTCTTTGACACCATTGAAGTAAAATACTGGTTGATTCGGAATACTAAAGGTAACAATTTTCTTATAACAATCAATACTTGCATGGTATGCAGAGAGCCAATCCATGCCTAAGATTACATCAAAATCTTGAATTTCCAGGAGTATTAAATCAACCAACAGTTCCTTTTCTTCTATCTTTATTACACATGATTTGTACATTATATTGGTGTTAATTGAATCTCCCATCGGTGTGGCTACCTCTAGAATGTATTCTAATTGTTCTGGTTCTACCTTTAAGTGGCATGCGAAGTGTTGTGACACAAATGAATGAGTAGATCCAGGATCAATCAAAACATGAGCTACTTTTTGGAAGATAGTAAGAGTACCTTGGATCACTTATTTTGAGGCCTGAGCGTCTTGCTTGGTAATCGCAAATACTCTTCCCTTCATCTGAGGCTTCGGAGCTATCTCTCCCTGCTTTGGAAGCTGTTGTGTCTGTAAGCTAGGACATTGTTTAATCTGGTGTCCCAATTTTCCACATTTAAAACAGGCTCCGGTATTCCAATAACAAGGGCTTGATCCATGATTTTTCCCACATTTTCTACATGGTTCTATTGGGTTTTGAAATGGCGAGGGCCTTGGCATCTTGTTTGGCCTTTCAAACTGTTGTCGATTAGATGATGTAGGTCTAACATGACTGTTCTGATTTTTCGTCTTTTGGTAATCTTCAAAATCTTTTTCGACAATTTGGGCACGATCCACTATTTCAGCATAAGTTCTTAATTTCAAGACTGATATTCTGCTTCTAATAGCTGGCCTGAGACCCCTTTCAAATTTCTTCACCTTTCTTGCCTCATTATTAATCATATGGGGTGCAAACCTGGCCAATTCAGTAAACTTGGCCTCGTACTGTGCTATTGTCTTATTTCCTTGGATTAATTCTAGAAATTCCATTTCTTTTTGCCCTCGAATAAATCTGGGAAATATTTTTCATTAAATGCCTCTAGAAATACTTCCCAAGTCAAGGTTTTATTTTCTTTTACCAATACTCCTTTTGCCATTCACCACCAGTGTTGTGCCTCACCTTCTAACATAAAAACTGCCAAGGCCACCTTCCTATCATCAGGACATTCCATAACCTCGAATATTTTTTCCAGTTGCATAATCCATCCCTCGGCTTCCAGTGGGTTTACAGCACCCTTAAAAGAAATGGGTTTAATTTCTTAAATTGTTCGATATTGCTCCCACCATTTCCTGTAACTGACTGCTTGGGTGGATTATTGTTTTCCATCTGATGTTGCATTAGAGCAACCATATTTTCCAAAGCTTTGTGAATTCCTTCCATATTGGCTTCAGCTATTCTGGATCCTGACTTTATCCCTGTCTGTACACACAATAAATGCGATTTTAAGTGCATTCTTTTTAAATTTCCTAAGGATCTTAAACCTATTGCTCTGATACCATAATTGTCACACCCCCAAGAATTTACAATACTATTATTCTTGAGATGTGACGGACAAAACATATATACATCTATTGATAGGACAAATTTACAGTGGCGAGGTCTTACATAGTAAATAAAGAAAGCTAGCACAACAACAGTATCTTCCAAGGTTGATCTTGACTAGCACTCAAAATGAATCCGTAGTTATCCTGAAAAAATGTTTACCATAGTTTGATGAGTTTGGCTACTCAGTAAGTGATCATCATAATCCTAAAAATAATCATGATTGAAAGATATCAATATTTTCCAAAATGAGATCTATTAACAGAAATGCATCAACAGTTTCACTTTCAATAAATGCATAATTAAGTATAATCCGAGTAATTGAAATGCTTATAACACTTTTAACGGTAGTACATAATTCAAAGGATTTCACAAAATACCCTACTGGCGTCCCAAGTAGGTCACTTATATACCCCATCAGCGTCCTGATGGGTCCACTTAATCCCTATCGGCGTCCCAGATAGGTCCACTTAATCCCTGCAGGTCCACTTATACCTCACCGGCGTACCGGATGAGTCCACTTAATCCGTACCGGCGTCCCAGATAGGTCCACTTATACCTCACCGGCGAACCGGATGAGTCCACTTGCATACTTAAATTATTTCTAAATCTCCTTAAACATTCGAAAGCAGCAATATCATGTACTCAACATATCACTGAAACCATTAATATGAATTTCACTTAAACCATTAATAACAGTTACTCTCTATACTATTTCAAAAATAACCAATCAAATATTTTGGGCTCAAATTTAGAAAGGTAGCAGTTTGTAAAGGCATTCTAGCATAATTGCCAATTTAATATGTATAGAAAAAAAAAACTCTTATAAAAATTCAAGAATACGGAATTATCAAAATTTATGGAATATCAATTCACAAATAAACATTTCACAACAATACTATAATCAATTGCAAAAATGTCAATTTTTAAATAATAAGGTAGTCATTTGCACATGAATTTTACAATGTCTAAATATTCAAAACAGTAGAAAGAAATATCACAATTTTACTAAAAGCAGAAATATCACATTTATTTCTAACAATAGACAAGAAAAATAAATAAATTTATTTTTCTAATTTACAGCATTCAAAATTTCTAACATAGATAAAATATCACAATTTTTATTAAAAAGATTATTTTTCAAGATAATGAGGTCACGTGCGCATAAAATTTATCGCGCCTAAAATTCATGATAATAAGCAGAAATAATTATTTCATTTTATTTTTAAAAAGAATGGATTATTTTTTGAGACAATGAGGTCACTTACACACAAAACTGATAAAATAAAGATCCTAGACGGAAATATCACTATTTATTAAGAATAGACTATTTTTCAGAAAGACGATGTCACTTACCCATAATTATTTGAGAGGGAGCTTCCGATAAAAAAATTCGGTTCGAGAGAGAAGTTCACTGTGTTTCGACCAGAGAGAGAGATCTCAAAATTTTGTTTTAGGGTGGGAGTGCTCACATCCCCTATTTAAATTCTTATAACGTATTATTATATTGTTTTATTACGCTCTACCTCATACCTGAGGTGTCGCGTTAAAAGCAGACTTTTATCGTACGAAAACCACGTCCGCTAAAGGACGTTGCCAGCTGCAAGCAGCAGGAGGCAAAAGCAGGCAAAAGAAAAAAAGTAAAGGCAAAGGCAAATCTTTTGAAAATAGTGATGGTCCTCAAGGACCATCACATTCAAACAGAACATCACCTATTTAAAAGCATATTTTCTCCCTTTTTTTTTTTTTTTTTGAAATTTTAGGATTGTTACAGATATCGACTTTCTTAGAACATTACACAGAGTCCTATTGAAAGCCTAAACTAATCCATTCACCCAAGGGTGGTACATAGTCGAGTACCTCCATTTGAAACCGAACTGGTTAACTAAGGGATTAATGTGATGACTCCTAAATTGAGGGTCGTTGTCAAATATAATCCGGTCGGGCACTCCGAAGCGGTATATGATATGATGTGGATCGAAGTAGGCCACCGTTGTCCCAGGAACTTGCTTAAGGGGGACTGCTTCGACCCACTTAGAGAAATAATCTGTCGCAGCTAGGATAAAAACATGACCCATTGGGGAAGGAGGGTCAATAGGCCCTACGATGTCCATACCCCATTGTGAGAAGGGCCATGATGCAACCGTAGGGTGTAAGGGCTCTGGAGGCTGGTGAACCAGGCTAGAATGTATTTGGCATACTTGGCACTTTTTAGCATAGCTTAAGGAATCAACCATCATGGAAGACCAATAGTATCCCAACCTGCGTATTCATTCATAGAGCTTAGGACTGGATTGGTGTAGTCCACAAACTCCTGAGTGGACTTATTCTATCACCTTACTTGCTTCTTGGATATCGACACATCTAAGAAGAATGCCGTCAAACGACCGTCTAAAGAGAACATCTCCTTCAAGGAGAGTATACTTGGTGGACGTTCGAATTATGCTGTTGCGCTCGGCACGATCTTCCGGAAGCCTGCCATGATTTAGGAAACTGGTAATGGGCTCTCTCCAATCTTCTACCTACTTAATTTCTCCGCACATCGAGTCAAAGAACTATGGTTGCTAATTTCGACCCTTAGCTCCTTGACTATGTACTATTGCTTGCTCAGTTTTGATTACTTCTTTGGCCGATAGAAGTCCTCCAAATGAATAAGGGGGACACTCGGGTAAGATATTTCTCTCGTCATCAACATCGACATCGGTTCTTAGTTCAATGTGTCTCTCTATTCTTCCATCCAAACAAACGTGGGCCCTGATGAGGACAACTGAATTGTAGTGCCGAGTTTTGCGAGTGCATCAGCCTGCAAAGTTAGCCTCCTGGGGATGTGACTCAGGGGTACATCTTCAAACTGGGCCATATACGATTTTGTAGTATCATGATAAGGCTTGAGAGGGTCTTTTCTCACATCATAGATCCCTTTGAGTTGCCGGATAACCAACTCAGAGTCGCCATAGATCTTAAGTTGCTCCAAGTCGAGATCGAATACTATCTCGAGTCCAATTATAAGGGCCTGATATTCTACCTCATTATAAGAACCGGCTTGAGCGAGAGAGAAAGAAAGTGGCAATACTCCTCATCTTGGAGTCAGGAATACTACTCTGACGCCTCCTCGATCTGATTAGAAAGCTCCGTCGAAGTATATTTCCCACACATGAACAAGGTTAGCACATAATACTTCTTCATCGGGGAGTCGTTTGATAAAGGAGATTCTGCCGGTACGGGTGTGCCGCGAGAAAATCAGCTAAGGCCTGGCCCTTGATGGCTTTCTGTGGGACATACATGATATCGAACTCCATTAGCAATAATGCCCACTTAGCAAGGTGTCTCGATAAGCACGAGCATATCATGAAAAACTTTGCAGAATCAGCTTTTGATATAAGTTTTACTTCATGACCAAGCAAGTAATGGCGGAGTTTATGTATTGCAAAAATCAGGGCTAGACACATCTTTTCTATTGGGGGATAATTCTTCTCGCACCTTGCATCCTGTAACTAAGGTAATATAACACAGTCTCTTTTCGCTCTTCATTGTTTTGTGCCAACAATGCTCCAAGTGACTCGTCTAAAGCAGTCACATATAGAACGAGGGGCTTTCCCAATACTGATGTAGATAGTACTAGAAGGTTGAGTAAATAATGCTTGATGTCGTCAAGGACTGCCTGACATGCTTCATCCCACATGAATGATGTATCTTTCTTTAGCAGGTGTGTAAAGGGTTTACAACGACTTGAGAGGTTCGAGCTGAACCTACGAAGGTATGCCAGTTGCCCTTGGAGGGAGCGCAGTTCTTGAAGTGAAGTTGGTGATGGCATTTCTTGGATTGCCTTAATCTTAACTGGCTCAACTTCAAGCCCTCGATGTCTAACGATAAACCCCAAGAATTTTTTGGAATACACGCCAAAGGCACATTTTAGCGGGTTCATTTTTAGCTGATGGAGACGCAAGCGCTTGAACACCTTTTCAAGATCTCTCATATGAGCATCTTTCTCTTTGGATTTTATGACCAAGTCATCTACATAACACTCCATCTCTTTGTGCATCATGTCTCAAAAAATGGTCATCATTGCTCTCTGGTATGTGGCGCCGGTATTTTTTAATCCAAAAGGCATCATTGAGTAACAGAAGATCCCTTTCGGAGTTAAGAATACTGTGACCTCTTCATCTTTGGGCGCCATCCTTATCTGATTATACCCGGAGTATCCATCCATGAAGGAAAAGATTTGACAATGAGCTGTGGAGTCGATGAGCATCTCGGTGAATGGCAACGGGAAGTCATCCTTGGGACAATCAGTATTCAAATCGTAAAAGTTGGCCATTCTTCTTCTTGACCGGAACGACATTTGTTAGCCATTTTGGGTACTTGACTTCATGGATGAAACCTCCTTGTCTAAGTTTGGTTATCTTGGCATCTATCTACATTTCAAGATCAGGCTTGAACCTTCTTAATTTTTGTTTGACGAGTTTGACAATCGGATCAATGCCGAGGCGGTGAACGGCGACTTGAGGGTCTAAACCAGGCATCTCATGGTAATGCCAAGCAAAGATGTCTCGGTTCGTTTTCAAGAAGGCCATGAACTCCTCTTTCTAGTCTAGAGACATTCTTGCTAAAATGAAGGTAGGTCTGGGGTCCACTTCATCTCCAAGATTTATTTCTTCGAGTTCGTCAGTTGTGGCCTGACCACCTTCTTCTAATTCTTCTGAAGCCTCTTGCAACTCTTCATTGTTGTTTTCAGGGATATTTTGATTGACCTCAAATGCAGAGACCCATGATCCTGATACCTCTGCCTTCAATAGAGGCCCAGAGTGGATTATAATTTCTGCATCTTTCCCCGTTTGAGGAAGGGAAGGGTCTTCCATAAACAAGGGTTGTTTCTCAGACTGCATGAGTTCGCCTTGGAGATCACAAGGAATTTGGGATTCAATGATTGTAGTGCAAGAAGTATGCTAATGCAAATCACTTGGCCTTTGAGCAGCTATCCGCACTGTTTGGTCTACACGAGTTGGTGCTTCACATATTTGTATCATGTGGAAAGTTTCCTGAGAGTAGAAACTTTGCCCCCTTGACTTTATCAATCTCTGCTCAAAGTTAGGCTCAGATGGCCATTGGGGTTTCTTTGGCTTCGACTTCTTGCGCTTCTTTGTGGTAGGTGGCTCTGCCTTAGCTTTAGCTGTCGAGGCATCAGCAACTGTTGGGAATCCTGCTGCCTGTGGCAGGGTCTTTCTCAATCGTTTTCATTGCGTCTTTGTTCTCTATTGAGAGACTCAAAGTCTAGATATTTCAAGGTTACACCTGCAAGAGACATAGATGAAGAAGCATGAGAAGAAGGAGAAGTAGGGTTAGAAGGTGGGGGACTTTTAAGGTCGTTCCCCTCATTAGACCGATCTGGGCAGCTTTTACGTCATCGCCAGAGTTGACATCATCGCCAGAGTTGGACGGTTGCAGGGGAGCTTTTAGATCTTTCTCTTGCTTAGACCACTGAGGAGTGCTTTTAACGTCGTCACCCTCATCGGACGTTTGCTGAGTGGAAGATGGCACGGGGACGTCTTCTTGATAGGATGAAGAAGGAAAAAAGATCATGTCGAGGATGAAGTCTAGCAAAGTTGGCAACGGAGGAAGCGGCCTGAGAAATTCTTGCTCGACTGTGGGTTGAGCGGTCTTGTTTCTTCAGCGAGCAACCCTTGGTGACGGTCTTTTTTTGGTTTTCTGAGGTACTATTTGATTTGTCTCACTGGGTCCACGATCAGCGTTGGCTTGGCGAACCGCTTCTTGCCTCAAAGACTTGAGTCTGCTTTGGCCATGGTAGATCATGCATGGCTGGGAAGTCGAGGGTTCTGCAAAGTCTGAGTCATTGATTGGAAGGTCCTGCCTTGTAAGATCTTCTTGCCCTAATGAGGAAGTGATTTGGGGATCACTTATGGGGAGGTTGTAAAATTCTTGACACTCTTGCATCTTCTTTGCGAATATGTCAAGGAAAGTTGTTTATTCTGACAAGTAATGACCTCTTATCTGATGGTATGGACACCAACGATCTTTAGTCCCCTTAACAAGGTGAAGGGGTTGTCTTGCCTGCTTTAGTATGATTATGCCTTCCTGAAGCATTATAATGAAAAGGGTGTAGAGGATACTCAGCACTTCATCCTCCTCTTGGATGGCTATAGCATAGGAGGCCTCAACTGCCCCGAAGGCCTTCTTTAGGTCTTCAAGCTTTATCTGACCCTTCTGAATCAGGGCCTCAATGATATCCTTCAGCGTGTAGCAGTTATTTGTGGGATGATTGATCCTCCGATGGTAAGCCCAATAATTCGCCTGAGTGTCAAGGCCAGATTGCTCAGGGAACCTGGTTTCGGGAAGCTGGATCGTATTTTGTTCCAATAATAACCGGAACAACGCGGGGACCCATTCCTTCTCGAAGGGGTATACCTTATTCTTATGCCTGGTGAAATAATCACTCTGATCAAAGTTGGCTGGTGGAGGTACCCGATTGTACGACTGTTGCTGCTTGCTAGCCTGGGGTGTTACCTTCGCCGTGCTTACCTCTTTAGAGAGGTCCAAAGTTTGGGAGGGAGCCTTCTTTAAATCAGTGACCATAACGGCTGCACTAATTACCCCTTTCTGTTGGCTGCCCCGTGTGTTATTTCGAGCCACCATTGCCCCGGTTGTTCGTTGAACTTGTAGATGGTTTTCATGCTCCACCATGATGGCGGGAATGCGAACTGATTTAGAGATCAACTCTGACATGGAGGTCGGATTAGAGGCCTCGTGTAAAGTGATTTCAGGTCGCATGTTCTGCACGCAAGTTTGGACTGCTTCCTTCTCGGGCAGAGGATTAGGACGGCGAGAAGCCAAGTTTCTCCATCTTGATATGAACTGATCTACGGGCTCATCAGGGTCTTGAGTCAAGGTGAGAAGCTCGATGGTATGAACTTCCCTCTCGACCTCATAGAAGAGTTGATAGAACAATTTCTCCATCTCCTCCCATATATGCACCGAGTTAGGAGGAAGTTGGGCATACCATTGGAATGCTGGGCCATCAAGGGTCTCAACGAATTGGTGGAGAAGAAGTCTTCCATCAGCTGTTGTTTCCCGACATGCTACCTGGAAGTGGTGATATGCTGGTTTGGGGAGGTGGTTTTGCTAAATAGAGGAAACTTCCCTTTCTTATAGTCTGAGGGGAACGAGACCTGGTTAATATAAGAAGGATATGGTCATTGATAAGGCGTCGCACCCTGTATCCCTGGAATTTGTCTGTTCTTTAGGCTATGGGTGATCATATCATCAATATCTAACTGAGAGACCGGATAAAGGACATAATTATCTTATGAGGTAAATGGAGGAGGCTTCCGTGGAGGTACACCATCAGAGTGATGGGAATTGGTCTCATGGTTAACCGACTGGTGTGCAGCTCAATACAATCGATCTTTTCCATCATCACATGCACCATATCCTCAAACTTGTTCATGCGATCCTCCTGTGCATCATTGGGCTCGCTTACGACCATTACGCTAACCGTTTCATTATGGGGGTCGACGTTAGTGGCAACAGAGCGTTTGCGAGCTTGATGGGTCAAACATGGTAGGTCAGTCAGTAAGGGGTCAGCATGCCTTAACTGAACTCGACTTTTGTACGCAGATCGCATTTGGACCGGTTCTCAACAGTCTTGGGACGGTGGCTGAGGAGCCGGTTCACGACAGTCTTGGGACCCTGGTTGGGTCCTCTTCTGTGACAGTAACCACAACAAAGGGCTCCTTGAGCTCTTCTTCAGGCTTCATCGTTTGAAGGGGGTAGAAGGGATTCAAGTAAAGAGGGTCATCAAAATTGGCTGTTTTGACTACCTTGGTCACCTCCTTAGTCAAAATTCGCAGACCTCTATCACGTTTAGCTTTGAGGTTTTGATAGACCTCGCACCAAAACTACGATCTAGGTCACGGCAATGGATGAGGGCCAAGAATTGGAGTCATCTTGGCCCGGGGAGGATGAAGGACTCGATCTTCCGTGAGGTCCATGCCCCGAGCTCTCTTATGAGCTCCAGAGACATGACCAACGTGTTGGGGCTGGTTCAGGATGGTACTCTTGGGGAAAACCTTCAAGTAACAAAGCTGAAGGTGCTTGCTCGATGAAGGAGGAGCAGGGAGGAGCAGGGTCGACTCATGAGGAGGCCTGAGTCGAGGACGAGGGGAGGCCTGAGATGGCGACTCCTGTGCGCCCCTTGAAGAAGGATCATGGGGGTCCTGGGGTTCCATCCGAGCTCGTGCAGGTGATATGGTCTTAAGAGGCTGAGAACTACGAGCAGGTGTCTATAAGAGAACATGTGTAAGCCTGCCCTTATAGGGTGCTCTTGTGTATGCATAGGAGGAGGACGAGAAGGTCGTCTCCTGTGTACTCGGGATGACATAACAATGGCGTTGTCCCGAGCAGTGGGATGCAGATGAGTGGCGTGTGCAGGACCTAGCCTTGGAAGGTTTGATCTTGGACACCGACTTGAGGTAACAGAAGGGTTGCCCTGAAGTGTGACTCGAGTGGGTGACCCACGAGCCTTGTGGTGTATGTGAGGGGTGGAGACCATAAAGTTTCCACCTCAATGTGTTGAGCCTCTAGGGATAGAGACCAATGGTGTAGGAATGTGGGGGGTAGCCCTATGGAGACCCGCAAAAGCAATGAAGCTTGCTTGCCTTTTGAAAAAAGGGAACGAGCGGCCCTCCAGCGTACCTCAGGAACACGATCGGCAAGTGACTTGCCGGTGGCTGGGTGCATGCTGTGTGGGGCAACATAAGTGCCGCCCATGCAAGGTGCCTTGGTGGAGTTTCCACCAGAGTGAAGAGATGGGGAGTGAGGGACCTTCAAGTCCCTCTTCACACCGGTCCAGGTTAAGACCTGGGAGCTAGACAAGGGGTCTTTGCTCAAGAGGATGGTTGGGAATGAAGTCGAAGGACCTTGTTCCCTATGGAAACTCTCAAATAAGGGGATAAGAAAATCCCCGATCCGAATAAATGGGTTACATAACCAAGCAGCCATAAGTGAATGTGAAAAGAGAATGAAAGCAGATAAAGAAGAAACTAGCCAAACAAGAATGATCCAACGATGGGGTAGCAAGTCCCCAGTGGAGTCGCCACGTTGGTTAGGTGCCTTGATCTGGCCCTCCGGATCCCTGGAGGATCGGGCGGCACGCGTCTCGGGTTTCAGGAGAGACCTAGGAAATTTGTGAGATCGCTCTTTCAGGAACTTTGTTTGAAAACGGGGGCAGGTGTTACCAACCTGTGAGAGAGGAATTTAAAGGGGGGTTCAGGACTTACTCGGGCTGACTCACTCGGGCTGATTTATATGGGCACCCTCTTAAATCACGAAGAAAGCCCCCCAGTAATGAAACTGGTTCAAAATCGTCTCCCTTGACTTATATTCTTCTCATTTTATGCTTTCCTGCAATCACACACATCTATGACAAAGGTTATGGGGCAGGCGTGTCAGGTCTCACCCTTTTCCTCTTTGATGAACATACACAAGCATGCATATTCAAAAAGAAGAAAGAAAGACAGGGGGAGAGAAGAATTCGGCCTAGCGAGAAGATTAGAGCAGTGACTAGGTTGGTGGATAATTGACGTAACGTGGTAGCGAAATGGGCTTGGTAACTAAGACCGGCTCACAGGATCGCTGCTAGATGTTGTTACCAATATCGACTAGCTAAGCACGATGGTCGGTCATTCGTGGCAATAAAGCGGGCCAAGCGAACCTGGCGCAACAACATTACGGCTAGATGACAAGACTGCTATGAGATGCTAACCTCAACCCCTCTTGGTTGAACGAAAGAGTAGCAGAGGAATGGTTAAAGAGAAGAAGGAAATAGATGGAAGGAGAGAGAAGAAAGAAGGGAGGAGGGAGGAGAAGGAAGAGGAGATGCAGTTGAGCTAGACGTTGCCGACTGTTTCAGGAGATGGGGGAGAGAGGAAGCAATCGACGCTAAGCTTCGCCAACTATGTCAGATGAGAAGAGAGGAAGAGAACCAATTGGCGCTAATTCTCGCCAATTGACAGAAGAAGAGAGGGAAAATCAGTCGGCGCCAAGTCTCACCGACTGATAGAAGAAGAAAGAGAAGACCAATCGACGCTACGTCTCGCCGACTGATAGAAGAAGAGAGAGAAGGCCAACAGGCGCTAGGCCTCACCGATTGATAGAAGAAGAGAGAAAAGATAAACAGTGCTAGGCCTCACTGACTAATAGAAGAAGAGAGAGAAGGTCAACTGGTGCTAAGCCTCACCAGTTGCGTTAGAAGGGGACAAATGGAGATAGAGAAGATGAGAGAGAAAGAGATTGAGATGGGAAGAGGAGAGAGAAAGAGATAATGATAAAGAGAGAGAATGATAGAGGAGAGAGAGAAGGAGAAAAAGAGAGGGAGAAGAGAAAAGAGAGAGAAAGAGAGAAGGAGAGAAGAGAGAGAAAGAGAGAGAAAGAGAGAGAAGAGAGAGGGGAGGAGAGAGAAAGTTGTTTGCTCGAAGGGTACCGGCCCTTCTTTCTCTCACCTCTCTCTCTCTCCAAGACGTAGTCACAAGCTCAAGCAAGGAATCAAAATTTTTATTCAATCGTCCAAAAAAATCAACAGAAGACCGAGAGTCTCTTTTTTTTCAATGAGGCAGTGCCTATTTATATAAACGTGGGTGGATTGATCAAAATTAGACCTAATTGCTGAAAATTAAGATTTAATTGAATTAAAAAAATTCTAAAAGTAAGTACAAAATGACTGTTTTCCCCCTGCTTAATAATATGTGGAATTCCAGAGCAGTCCCTACTGGTGTCCGAGATCTTGCGTGATCTTCCGTGGCTGACTCGAAATTGTTTTGATGCCCGTTTAATCAAAAGATTATTATTTTCTTGTAGGGCTCGGCATGACGATTGTTTTGATACCAACTTTGAGCCATGAATCATGTTTTTGAGTTATGATCACGAGACTTGAATCTTGAAAACTTCGGATCGATTGTGTGCTCGTTCCTTGATGTTTTTCTATGATTTCTTCATCGTAGCACACTAAGCATGTTATCACGATCATGTGGCAATAAATGGGACGCGATTTGGAGTCTGAATGAAGATTTCACAACTTTTGAGTTTTGGCCGGAATCTGAAATCCGACGGTTGGAATTTCAGTCACTTCGTCGGCTTCATGAATGAAACTTGACCGTTCATCATCTACGGGGTTCAGACGAATGGTAGCCCTGGACCTTATGCACATAATGGAGTTGGTTTTATGTCGATCCGTTGAGCGAGCGTCGTGATTTGGTCTACTGAGCAAGGCATGTCGTTGTTGAATTTTTTGCAACTTCGTCATGGATCGGCAACTTCTCCTTAGCTTCTCTCCCTGCTCGGACATCATCTCGAGGCGTGCCACATATCGAATTGTTCGTCTTGATGAGACGAATATGCTCACCAAATTTGGGAGTGATACGACTTGGAATGAGTGAGTTAAGGGCCCCGAAAGTGACTAGACGTGACTGTAGAAACAACCACATTTAATGGTGTTTTGGTGCAGTGAGGCCACACGGGAATAGTGTGCAGCCTCTCATGTTTCAATGATTGGCTCATATCTTTGTTCTGGAGTATCCGATGAAGCTGAAACTTGACCCATAAGGGTTTTCAACCAAGCCAAATCCAACGGCAGTGGTCCCACATTGATTTGAGGTACCGAAAATGTAGTTCTAGTTGTAAGGTCCATTTCAGGGTGCTAGAGGCCATTTTTTCGAAAACTGTTCCTTTGTGTTCACTGCCTTAGACATGTTGGAATGCGACGAAACTTGGGAAGTAGTCTTTTAGAGTACTGATGAACAACTTGACTAGTTCTAGGGTCATTATGAGATTGTCGATAATTCCACTACTTTGTGGGCTTTATTGACCTGCTTCCTACCAGGGACTAAGGTAATGAAAAATACGTTCAAACAGGACACCCAACTTAGGGAAGCTCGAGTGGCAAGCCCAAGTATCTGGGACTCAGAGAATAGTCATACACCGATTTATCCTATCAAACATGCAATTTTATGACATTGGGCTTTCCGCTTGTTAGAGCTTCATATTTCCACAAAATTTCAACTCAGGTACTGCGGGATGTGGTGGGATCATCAGAAACGACATGGGTGGCTTCATAATGGTCTTTGCTATCCCTCTTGGCACCAGCTCCAATAATGCCACTGAGTTCAATCCCTTTGATCGTGGCATCTCCTTGCACATGAGATGGTTTACCGCCCTCCTATCATTGAGAGTAACTCCAAGTTGCTAGTTGACTCACTTGCTCACCATAGCTCTTTCCCATGGAGGCTTCACATCCTCTTGTCCACCTGTTGAGCAAAGCCCTTCTCATTCATAGTAGATATTATATGTATTCCGGGAGGCAAATTTGACTGTTGATTGCCTGACTAAGCAAGCGACATTCATGGCTCAAGCCAAAGTTTGGCAGGCCTGTCCCCCTGATTTTATCCCTCCTTTCATTTTGCGGGACAATGTTAATGTCCCCCTTGAAAGGGTTGTTTAATTTCTTGTTATGTTCTCCTCTACGATGTAACATTCCTCTTGTGATTATTAATAAAAACAAAACGGGTGGGGACTAGTCATCCCCACTTATTTACCCAAAAAAACCCAATATCTTTACAAATCTTTAAGGGTACGTTTGGTTCGTATGTAAATATTTACATGCATAAAGTATTTACATATGTAAACAGTTTGCAACAAAATATTTGCGTATGCATTTTTTTTTTATCATGTTTAGTAGCACATTTAAAAAGGACTATGGAATCAGTTTCATATGTTTGGTAGTGCTTGGTCGGTATAAAAATATTTACACAAATTCTTGAATAGATATGTATATTACATATATAATACAATAAATATATGTATTATAAATACAATATATAATATATAATATAATACAAATATATAACTAGTATATAGAATATACATTATATATTATATATTATTTTATAAATAATAAGATTACTTATTATATATATAATATATATTATATTTGATACATTATATGTTATAATAATAATAAATATATAATCATATATATATATTATTATTATTTATAATATATAATATAATATAATACAAATACATATAAATATTACATAGAATATACATTATATATTATATATTATTTTAGTGTGGGTAGAGGGAGGAAAAGTGAGAGAGAGGGCTGATGAGAGAAAGAGGGCCGGTAGAGAGAGAACAAGAGTGAAAGAGAGAGGACATGTAAAGATAGTAAGGTGAAAAAATGTGCTCATCTTGTAGACTGTGGGGATTGGAGTTTCCTTTTGAAATATTTAAGTTTGCTTTTTAGCTCTAGTAATAGACCTTCAACGTTTTGAGATTCTTTGATTAAGAGAATGCAATATAAGTTGGATTCGTGGAAATTCAAATTGCTATCTCTTGATGGTAGGCTTACTCTTATTAAGTATGCCTTAGCTAACTTGCCAATTTACTTCATTTCTCTTTATAAGCTTCCTTCAAGTGTAGTCAAAGCTTTGGAAGAATTGATCAGGAATTTTCTTTGAGGAAAAATGAAAATAAGAAATGCTTCCATTTAGTTAAGGGAGATAGGTGTGTATTCCTATAAGTGATGGAGGTATAAGGATAAAGAGACTAAAACCTATAATAGTGCTCTTATAACAAAGTGGTGGTGGAGAATTTCAAATGAGAAAGAGCAATTATGGAGGAAAATACTAGAGGAAAAATATGGGGAAGATATTGAACATGGTTTGGTTGCAAAGGGAAATAATAAGACATGTATTACTTCTATATGGAAGGGGATTGCTACGCATCGGATATTCTTCTTAGTTATATGTAAATGATGGTGGGGAAGAGTGGTACTGTTAGATTTTGGCAGTAAAATTGGATTGGAAATTGTCCCTTAAAGTATCAATTTCCTAATCTTTTTGCTAAGGTTAAGACCAAGTGTAAATTGATTAGTGGAAGAGGTTTTAATGCCATATGGGATATTCAGTGCCCCTACCGAGGAGTTAGTAACGTGATGGCAGATGAATTAGTAAATTGTTTAATTCTTTTACAACAATATTTTTACAGCCCTGATGAAGATGATAGATGTATTTGGACCCCTACTAGTTATGGTAAGTTTACTGTGAAATCTGCCTATAAAGTTTTGTTTTATGGCAAAGTTAGATGCGAAGACATAAGTATTGCTAAAGTTTGGAGATGGCCAATTCCACTAAAAATTTGGGCTTTTATTTGGTTGTTAACTCAAAACAAATTGTTAACTGTGGATATGTTGATTAAAAGAGGTAAAGTTCTTCCAAATGTTTGTTTGACATGTAAAAATGATGAAAAAAATGTGGAACATCTGTTTTTTTATTGTGTTGAAGGGAAAAGCATATGGAGATGGGTGTTCAATTGTATAGGGATGCAAACAAAATTTCAGACATGCTAGCAGATTCATTGATGAATGGGACTTAAATGAGATTGGAAAGAAAGGAAAATGTATTTAGAGAGTAGTTAAAGCTTCTACAATTTGGGAGTTATGGAAAGAAAGGAACATAAGATGTTTTGAAAGTTTAAGTAAACCTTCTATGGAGATACAAGAAAAATCAGAGTGACTATGGCCGAGTGGTTAGCCATCAATAAGATATGATGGGGCGTGTCTCGAACAAATCTGATGTACAATTTGCACATTCTTATTAGAAAAAAAAGCACTAAAGAGGTTAGAATTGGTTTGTGGAAAGCAATAGATGAAGGATGGGTGAAATTGAAATTTGATAGAAGTTCAAAAGGCAATTCAGGCCCAGGAGGGGTGGGAGGTATCATTCGAGATTGTGGAGGAAATGTATTGTTAAAATATTCAGGGCCAATTGGGAATATAACGACAATGAGGCAGAACTGCGATCTTTACTTCAAGGATTGAAACTTAGTAAACAATTTAACAAATCAGTTATTATTGAAGGGGATTCACTTAATATAGTTAAGTGGATGAAGAGAGAATCTGAGTTTCCTTGGTTGCTATATGATTTAGTAAGAGAAGTGACTGCAGTGTGTGAAGGTATGACTATGAATTTTGGTCATGTTTTTTGAGAATCAAATATGAAAGATGATAGATTGGCAAAAGAAGGTGTTGCACTTTCAAGTTTAAATGTGGTGGTGTTATGATGCCTTTTTCTTTCAGTTTTTTTGATTTGTAGGTTGTCTGTTTGTAAAACATAAATCCACTATAGATCCTAATCTTTGGGGGTATTGGGTTTTGTTATTTTTGAAATATGTACTTTGTTATAGATTTTATGATGAAATGAAATGGTTACTTGATTTAAAAAAAAAAAAAAAAGAGGGTGGGTAGAAGAGAATAAGGATATTTTTGTCATAATTTTGTTGACTGAGGGCTTAAATACAAGAAAATAATATTGGGTCTATGATGGGCTACTAAAAGTATTGGGGGAAAAAATGTCTATAAAGGTCATTTTGAGGGGTATTTATAGTTTGAACCCGGTTTCTATAGGGCTAAGCCTGCATATGTAGAAATGCGGACCTATTAATAAATCTATTTTGGGATGGATTTTGGACTTAATTTTTAAGGATATGTAATATCCAACATGAAGAACATAAATATGAATAAATAAATAAATTTTAAAAACTAGAAATAATAATTCTAGTAAGAAAATATTTGGACCGATAGTTTTCATTGTTTTTAGATGGACCACCTACTTGCATCCATCTTTAAAATGGATGGTTTACACTTCTTAGATTGGATATGTAATTCAATTCTCGAAAAAGAAGAAGAAGCACATGCAAGATTTCCACACTAAAAAGAAGGTCCAAATATCGCTCTTCACATGCACAAAATCTTGGATACATGCAAATAACACACCGTAATGTTTTTTTGTTTTATTTTTAGAATAATTTACATATGGACCTTAAAATTTTAGGTAAAATACGAAATGCTTCACTTAAATGCAGAAATTACAAAGAATGTTGGTTAACCCATTTTTTTTTTATTTTTTCAAATCTGACCCTTGGTCAAATGAATTTTGAATTTTTTTTTTTAGTTTTGTTTGGTAGTAATGATTTTTTAAAAAAAACTAAAAGAAAAAATTAGGTTGACCAAAGGCTAATTTTGAAAAAATTAAAAAAAAGAAAATATCTCCGTACCCCATATTTTTAAGTTCCATTTCAAAATAGACCCAAGGTTTTAAAAGATATCTTGAAGCATTAAAATTGTAGATTTTATTTCTTCTAACCCCCTGAGTTAATTTAAACCTATTTTTTTAGGTCAAACAAATCTAAAAAGATATGCCTTTTCTATAAGCCATCCCTCCAAACTTCGAGAGAGAGAAGAGCTTCATGGAGGTGAGAAGTTATCGAGAGGACAGAGAGAGGTGTCTGGAGAAACATGGGAGGGAAAGAAAATGAGAGGGACGTAGGAAGAGAGAGAAAGAGAGAAGTTTGGGGTATATAAGTAAAGAGAGAGAAATGACTGGGTTTAGAAATAGCATGTCTTTCTCACATTTGTTTAGGTTAAAAAATAAGTTTAAAGTGGGGGGTTAGAAGATATTTTTTAAAACCTTGGGTTTATCAATAACTGAAACTTAAAAGTAAGGGATATGGAGATATTTTCCCAATAAAAAATACAGGTTGACATTCTTTATAACTTTTAGGGAAAATTACGTACGTATTCGTTATAATTTGCATTATTACAAAACTACTGAATAGTTTCCGTTATTACCTATCTGTCCATTTTTTATGTTATAACGAAAATTAAAAAAAAAAGATAATTTTAATCTTTTTCGGTTGTTGAACAACCGAATTCGATGGATTTTCGGTTTCGGTTGTTGAACAACTAAATTCAATCCATTTTCGGTTGTTCCAATTTTGGATTTTGAAAAACCCAATATTCATTCTGTTGTTCCAATTTTGGTTTTTGAAAAACCTAAAATTCAAAATTTTCGGTTGTTGAAGTATTGAAAATTTTAAATTGTCGGTTCTTGAAGAACCTAATTTTTTTCGGTAGGTACTCCCCATATTTTGAACAATCGAATTAATGGATTTTCGGTTGTTCAACAACAGAAATCCTCTATAACCTTCTTCATCCACGTTTGACCCGTCTTTTCCCTTTAAACTCCATAGCGAAGAGTATAGAGGATATGTACGTAATTTTCCCTAATTTTTACATATAAGTGGAGCTATACGATCATTTCTCTTTTATATTTTATCCAGGGTTTTAAAAAATGCCAAGTAAAACAGAACTCGCCCGGTTCGACTCGGGAATCGCCCGAGGACGTGCCTGTTCTGCACATAAATGGGAATCGCCCCTGTCCACAGAGAACCAGGCGATTCCCAATAGTAGACTCGCGGTTCCGTCCTAGTCAGACCGAGTCACCCGGAAGAACACGGGCTGCACAGTGCTCTTCATGGGATTTCGATTTTTTTTGTCATTTTGTGATCAATTTTCAACGTTTTCAGCCTTATGAACGAATCTTACAGGCTTTAATTCAAATTTCGAATCATTTTCACTCAATAAAACGAATTAAAACCACCATTTTTTATCAACAAATTTGGATCGCAGAGTGAGTTTTAGGGTTTCCGCCATTTCAGTTATTTCAATCGAAATAAAGCTTTATTTTTTGTAAAGTTTCAGGCTGAGTGATTGTAAGAGTGTTGGTCAGAATTTTGTGTTCATAATTTGTGATTATCTTGGAGGAATACATATCAATTTTGAGTTTGAAGGCACGGTTGAATGAAGAATAGGTAAAAAGTCTTTTTTTTTTTTTTTTCCGCCATGTGATCAAATCCAATCAATATTTTACAAATCATGTATTAAATTTGTAGGGTTTTGATTCTTTGTAGTGTTGTTTATCATTAGATATATTCAATTTGATTATATTTTTTCAATTTCAGTTGGATTTTATAGAAAATAAGAGTGATGTTTGTTAAAAAAAAAGTGGACTGTTTTTTTTTTTCCTCCATTTTCACAATTTCAGTAAATATTTTACAAAGAATGTGTTAAATTTAAAGGGTTTTGATTCGTTATAGTATTGTTTATCATCTCATGTATTCAATTTTATCTGATTTATTCAATTTGAGATTAAATGATTGATGTCTGTGAAGAAATGCGTTTTTTTTTTTTTTCCCTCAATTCAATCGATTTTATTTAATATTTTGATAATAATGTATTAATATTATAGGGCTTTGATTCCTTATAGTATTGTTTATCAAAACATGTATTAAATTTGATGTAATTTATTTGATTTGAGGTGGATTTTTAGATGGAATGACTGATGTTAGGTTGGTCAGTGAAGAATTGGGTTTTTTTTTTTTTCAT
This sequence comes from Amborella trichopoda, assembly GCF_054954075.1. NCBI lineage: Eukaryota > Viridiplantae > Streptophyta > Magnoliopsida > Amborellales > Amborellaceae > Amborella > Amborella trichopoda. The sequence continues at coordinate 4,824,515 of NC_142342.1, read as the reverse complement.
GATCAATTTTTTTGAGAAATCGTGATTTTTGGAAAAATTGTTTTTGATTATCATGAGGAATTAAACAATATTTTTAATTTTTATTCTTAAATTTCTAGTTCAAAAAATTGCATGTTGGTATATTATTAATGCAAAAAAATACAAGTTATTATATTTTTAATGCAAAACTGTACTTTTTAATTTGTTGTTAATGTAAAAAAATACATTAACAAATACAAGTTGTTAAACTGTATTATATTTTTAATGCAGTTTTGCATTAAAAAGGTATTTTAAATTTTTAAAATTTTTAATCCAAATAATACATGTTAAACTGTATTATCATGAGGAATTAAAGTGAATATCATTGTAAAAAAATCGTGGCATGTTGTTATATTTTTAATGTAAAATTATATTTTTTTAATTTGTTGTTAATGAAAAAAAATACATGTTGTTAAACTGTATTATATTTTAATGCAATTTTGCATTAAATTTTTTTTTTAAAATTTTAAAATTTTTAATGCAAAAAATACATGTTGTTAAACTGTATTATCGTGAGGAATTAAAGTGAATATCATTGTAAAATATCATGTATGATAATTATATTAGCTTGCGATTATCAATTTTATTATTAAATTTTTAATGCAAAAAATGTATGTTCTTGATAACTGAGTTGTAGGCATGTTTGGAGCTTGCTTTTTTATTATATTATCTTGCATATTTGTAATTGAGATGTATGAATATTTGGCATGTGTGACTTATTCATACTTTTTTTACCTATAATGTTGCATAAATATTTTTTTTTTCTTAGTAGGAACTAATTCATATTTGTCGAAATGAAGATTTGTGACAAGTCCATATATATTGGCATTGTGAATTACTATACCATTGTAAATATATTTTTTATTGATACTATATCAATGTAAATTTATTGTTCTTTATGAGGTTGATATAGGCTATTTTTATCTATAATGTTGCATAAATAAATTATTTTTCCCAGTAGGAATTAAAATATTTTTATCAATAGAAGTATTTTGCATTAACTAACAAATATAACTTCATGAACTACCCCTACATATTATCACTACACATGGTGATTATTTTTCATGTTCAACTGTCAGGTTAATTTTTAACCTTTTACATTTTAAAGTTGAACCATGGCAAGATCTGCAGAAGACCGTGCATGGCAACATGGGGTCAGACTTGATCCTAACAAAAAAGACAAAATTATTTGTAATTACTGCCAAAGAGTGATAAGTAGTGGGGTACATAGGTTCAAGCAACACTTAGCAGGGGTTAAGGGAGATGTTTCTATGTGCAATACTGTCCCTAATAATGTAAGAAAGCAGATGACGACATTTCTCAAAGCTATCAAAGGAAAAAAAATTGCAAAGCAGAGGATGGATGAGGAGATAGCTAGTTTATATACGCCATCAAGCGGGAATGATCTAAAAGAGCAATATAATAATGACTTGGAGATGCCCACAAGAATGAGTTTACATGAAACATACCAGAGGAAACGCGGGTTTAGAATGCCTGATGGTTATGACATGGGCATGCATGGTGGGCCTAGCTCAGACATGCATGGCTGGCCTAGCTCGAGCATGTATGGCGAGCCCAACTCAAATATGTATGGAAGGGTTGGTGGCAATATGTATCAAGAAGAATCAAACGTTGAAGAAATTGTTTCTAGGTTATCTAAGAGTGCTAGTATTGCAGGTCATGGTCGTATAAACCCATTTCTCTCAAAGCCTAAGTCACAACAGATGACCCTAAAAGGCAGGTTAAAGGTACAAGAAACATGTTGGGGAGATATATTAGTAAATGGTTTTATGATAAAGAGATTCCCTTTGATGCAGCTAATAGCCCATATTTTTCACCTATGGTTAGTGTAATCCAGAGAGCCGGGCCCGGGGTAAAACCCTCAACGGCATATGAGCTCAGTGGGCCAATATTAGATGAAGAGGTGGAGGAAATTACAAAGTGGATTGAAAAATATAAACAGAGTTGGCCAGGACAGGCATTACTCTCATAAGTGATGGTTGGTTGAATAAAGTTAGCAAAAAGGAGTTTTTAAACTTCTTGGCCTATTCTCCAAAAGGTACAGCTTTTTTTGTCTAGCAAAGACGTATCAGGGACGCAGAAGGATGCAAACTTCTACGTACGACTATATGATCAGATAGTGGAGGGGATGGGAGATAAGCATGTAGTCCAGTTTATTACAGACAATGCGCACGCATGTGTTTCTGATGGCAGCAGGTTGATGGATAAGAGGAAGCATCTAGTAAGGACCCCGTGTGCTGCACATAGCATCGACCTTATGTTAAAGGAGATCGGTGAGATCAAAATTGTAAAAGAGACTCTAGAGGAAGCAAGGTTGGTGTCGAGATTTATATACAACCACTCTAAAATTTTATTTCTGTTTAGAGAACACTCTAAGAAAAAAAAGATAACCAGGCCTGCCATAACCTGCTTTGCAACCGATTACTTAGTTGTGGACTCCATTCGGGAATCTGAAGGTGCATTAAAGAGATTGTTTACCTGTGAAGAGTGGTTAAATGATCGCCTCTTGAAGTCCAGTATCGGTATAAAAGTGGACGGCATAGTCTCAAATAGGAGGTTCTAGTCTCGATGTTCCAGTGTCGTAGAGGCCACTGCCCCTTTGGTCACGGTGTTAAGAATGGTGGATGCTGACTAGAAAGCTACCATGGGCATCCATTATGAAGGTATCGAGAGGGCGAAATCAGCTATTGGGGAGAAGTGTAGTTTTGCTAGTAAAGTGATCGAGATTATAGAAAAGAGGTGGAACACCAAATTTGGACGTCCAATTCATTATGGTGGTAAATATATATTTATATCAATAAAATGTTTCATTTTAAATCATTTTTTTATGAAATTGTAAATGACATTTTTCTATCTATATATTTTCTAGGTTATTACTTCAACCCAAAATTTTTCTATTTGACACCTGAATATCCCTACAAGATTATGGAAGGGGTCAGATACATTATTGCAAGGTTAGAGAGAAGTCATCGAAACCAAGTAGCAGCAATATAAGAGGTATTATTTAATGTTTGGGTAAGAAGTTCATCGAGTTGTTATATTTGTGAAGAATAATGCACTAAAACGAAATATATTTGTTTTAGCTTGCTATGTATATGGATGCTATAGGATCCTTTGGAATTAGACTTGTCAGGAATTCTCGAACTAAGATGGATGCAGGTTATCCCCTAACTAATATTTTGTTCATTGATATATTTAATCTTATGAATTGTTCTTGCCCTTACAATGCTTTTTGTATTTCAATCCAGCTAAATGGTGGGAGATATATGGTACTGATGCACCTCACCTAAAGAGGATAGCAATCAAGGTGCTCTCCCAGACATGTTCTGCTATTGGCTGTGAGCGCAACTGGAGTACGTTCCAAATAGTTGCACACTACTAGGAGGAATCGACTCGCTTCAGATAAGCTTTATAAACTAGTCTACGTTCATGATAACTTAAACCTCCAAGAGCGACAAATAAGAAGGAAGCTTGAAGACTATGGGTCGATAGACTTAGACACAATATTTGTCACAGACACAATAGACCAATGGGTAGTAGAAGAGGAAGAGCCAATGTTGCACAAGAGAGCATTCCTTGAAGCTATCGGTGAGGAAGATCTTGAAGAAGGTGATGAGCAGCATGAAAGAGGAAGCAGCCAGTCAACGTATCCACAATTTGTCAGAGATGTAGGTAATATTGTACCTAAAGAGGGAGAGTGGGAAGGGGGTCTAAGGGAAAATGAGAGAGATGATGATTCTGAGGCCACCCTATACCAGCCATATTATTCACATATCGAGTCCCAAGAGCAACAGGATAAGGATGAGCACGACAGTGTAGGTGAGCATGAAGGATGGACAAGCTTCGAGGATTTTGGATTGGAAACACAACAGAACACTAACACTCAGGGATTTGGGTATAGTCAGACACCTACTAATATCGGTGATTCGTTTTTAGATCGAATCAATGAATTGTCAAACGAATTCAATCAATGACACAAGCGTGACAAAAAAGAAGAACGACGTCGTCTGTCATTTTATTTTTAGATTGTATGTTACTAATTGTATGCTTTATTGTAGTCCATGTATATTGATATACTTATTCCATGATAATTCTATGTTTATCCTTTTGTGTGATGTAAGTTAAATGGTAAATAGTAGTTTATGCAGAGAAAGAACATATCAAAATTTGCATATTCATGGAAAGAAATGAAAATTTTTAATGGAGTACCTTCATTTCTTATTGAATTACTAAAAAACAATATTTATAATAAATTTTAATAATTTTTTCGGATTTTTTTGAAGTTTTAATCTGACTTATTCAGTCGATTCCCGATCCAGATCGCCGATTTACCGATTCGAATCGATTTTTGAAGTGCCCGATCCGAATCACCGATCAGCTTTTTAAACCATTGATTTTATCTAAAATTTTAAAATCCGTACGTAAATCTCTCTTAATTTTACAAACGTTAGTAAAAAAGAAAAGTCAGCGATGGTATTTTGGTCAAATTCCAAAACACCTCCAATTTATGGTCAAAAGATGGACTAAGAAGTCCGTAAGGCCGTGATAGACATTCCTATAAAAGACCAGGACGTTTTTCGTCTTTTATCACCCCGCTATCATTACTCTCGGTGGCCCTTAGGCCTAACCGACGCCCGAAGCTGAGCTGGGATTACCGAACCTAAATCCGGACCTAGAAAAATACACGCTCAATTAAATGGACAGAGCAGAGCTTGAGTTTGAGTTCGTTTTGATTTCTTTGGGGCGGTGAACAAGAATATATTGCGAAAGAATTCATCAGGTACGCGTATTTTTTTGCACGATTATATGAAAAATTTTAGGACTAAGGCAGGGATCGGGAGTCTTTTTTTCTAGAATTCTTTTGGAATTTACCGAATTAACCCTATTTTTTTAATTATTTTTTTGAGCTAGATTTTGTGCGGTATGTTGTTTTTCTCCAGGTATTTTTTTCTGAGTTAATTGTGGTTCTTATGGGTTTTTTCATGGATTTTTGAGATACTGTTTACTTTTATTTTATTTTATTGGATTTAGAGAGTAATTCTGATTACACATTTCTTTTGGGAGTTTTTGCTAGGGTTGGTGAGATTGCTGTTAATTTTTTTATTTTTTTGCGGAAGGTGAGGGGAATTTATACTGATATGGTTCGTTAACATTGTTTTTGATGGGTCTATATTCATGTAGTTTGAACTAGGGTTCCTCGTATGAGCTGGCATTCATCCTCTCTGTGTTTTTGTTTTTTTCCAGGAAATCTTGAATTTAATTCGGAAAGTCCATGGTTTTTTTCTTGGAGTTTGAGCTAGGATTTCTGATGTGGAGTCGTTGTATATCTGGAGGCCTTGATCATTAATGCAGGATGCTGGTTTCCTGCTTCACTTTGTTTTGCTGAATCAGAGGTGAAAATGATAAGAAGTTTGATCTGTATCTGTGATTTTTAATGTCCCTTTATCTATTTGATCATAGAATTTTCATGGACTATTTTAGTATGAATATCACATTCACTGTTCATCGATCCTTACCTTTTGAACATTTGATTGTAGCTTTTTCGACTGATTAAGAGATCGGAACTGCCTGTTTTAATTTCTTCATCAATTTCAGGATCGAGGCCAATCATGGCGCAAAGCAGTTGGGAAGCAGATAAAATGTATGCATTCTACGTTCTATCAGACTCTTTTTGTCAAATTTGCATTACTCTATTAACTTATTTTTTTGATAAGAGAGTTGTGAACTTTTTCCCTGTTTTATGGTTATCTTTGCTAGAAACATCTTTTATCCATTTGTTTTTACATTGTTTTTTCAGGCTTGATGTCTATATTTATGATTATCTATTAAAGAGGAATCTGCAAGCTTCTGCCAAAGCTTTCATGGTGGAAGGGAAAGTTGCTTCAGACCCAGTAGGTAATGCATGTATCATTTATCTGATTTGTTCTTGAACTTTTAATGTGTTTCTAAGCTGAACTAAAATTTAATTTCCCTTTAATTTGAACTTAACCTTTGAAATTTCAAATATGATCACTTATAATGGCCAAATTGTGAGCTTTAGTTTTGGGTTCGTTTTTTAAGGAGTCAAAACAAAAAGAAGAAAAGCTTTCTCAACGTCACAAGATTTTCTTCCAGAACATCTTACTTTTTTATTTTTTATATTTTATTTTTTCTGACAAGGAGAGAAATTTTGACAATTTAATATTTTCTTTTCCTTGTGGTGAAATATCTGTAATAGTCCACCTAACTGACATATTGATGGTAGCTATTGATGCACCGGGGGGCTTCCTTTTTGAATGGTGGTCTGTCTTCTGGGACATATTTATTGCAAGGACAAATGAGAAACATTCTGAGGTTGCTGCTGCTTATATTGAGGTGATTTTGTTATATACAATGGGACTTTTTATTTTTTTGTCTATCGGGTATCCTTATTATTTTTGGTTTAGAGACTGAACAGAGTAATCCTTTGATAAATGGGTTGTTTTTCTCTTCTGGGACATATCATTGGTTTAAAAACTCAATAAACAACACATTGTCAAATGTGGTGGTTATAATTCTTTTTTTGTTTTTTGATAAATAGGCACAACAAATGAAAGCCAGAGAGCAGCAACAGATGCAAATGCAACAATTTCAAATTATGCAGCAAAGGCATGCTCAAATGCAACGAAGAGATGCGAACCATGCTTCCCTTAATGGCCCATTAAATGGAATGAATTCCGAGGGGGTGTTGGGTCAGTCTCCAGCAAGTGTTCTTGCTGCAAAGGTTTATGAAGAACGCTTGAAACACCCTCACTCGATGGACTCGGAGTCATCTCCTCAGCTTCTCGATGCCAACAGGATGGCCCTTCTGAAATCTGCTACCAACCATTCAGGGTAGGATTGTGTTTTGTTCTTTGTATAAGCGAGTTGTGATTGATAATTCCATTTTTTCTGATTTATTTCTTCTTCATGTGTTTTGCTTTTCCACACATTCTCCTTACGTGTTATATGTGGTCTATATAAATATTTGTTTATGATCTTCCTGTCTCTCTCTATCTATCTATCTATATACACTATAATTTGCATAAATGTATCTATATCTATATATATACATACATACAGGTGCATGTATATGCATGCCTGTATGAGTCTGGAAAATTATGTGTTTTGTCTGTACATGTAAACTTGAGTGCATTCATGATCTTTTGACTTCTATGGACCATCATTGAGTGAATGAATGTTTTGTTGATGCAGCCAGTTGCTTCAAGGAACTCCTGGGAATGTATCTGCTGCATTACAGCAAATCCACGCACGATCTCAGCAGACGGCTGTAATAGCTTTCATCATCTTAATACATTTTGATATTAATATATGCTTCTATGGTTTGTGACTTGTTTGATCATTGGGGCTCATTGCAGGATATCAAAAGTGAAGTCAATTTGGCTGCAAGTCAGAGGTCTTTGCCAATGGATTCATCCATGTACGGACAAGGAGTTATGCAGTCAAAATCTGGCCTTGGTAGCCCAGGTGTGATCTCTTATTTACTTTGAAGTGTTTGGAAAATAAATAACAAAGTTTGGACAGCAAGCTCGTTCTGAAGAACTATCTATGGAAATTACTTCCATTCATTGTTTTGACGCGGTTCTATAGCAGCACGCTACCTTTTAAGCAGTGCTATGATTGGATTCTTGTCAGAAATTTTCATCTATTCATTTAGGGCACGTTTGTTTCATGTGAAAATACTGAAAATGCTTCTTGCGAAATATTTTCACGTGAAAGAATTCCCTCATGTGGTGAAATGTGGGAAAAATATTTTTTCCAGCATTTTTTTGTACCAATTGGACAGTTAATTAGTGTGAAAATATTCCCACACCTAACCAAATAAAGGAATTTTTTGCGTGAACATACTTTCACGTGAACCAAATATGCCCTTATTGTTTCTTATGGTCTTAAGAGTTCCTGTACATGTCTGTGAAATAGGGATTATTAATCAAAATGGATATGGAAGTTGTGTCAAAGTTTATGAACAAGGTCTTGGGAACCATATTTGTGTCTATTATGATGCTTGAGCGTCATCTCTTTTCTTGCTTGTGCAGGCAGTGAGATAGTATATAGTGTCAGGCCAAACACTCTGTATATTTAACGCAACTACTGCATTGAAACATATTTTGATAGATGAGTCTAGCATGGTTTTCAAGTTTATAGGAAACCTTAAAAAGAAAGATCCTTATTTTATTGGAAAAATATATTGTCTTTTCATATATTTTTAACCAATGCATAAATGCATTTCAACTTCGATTTGTTTATTTTATCTCAGCTTCTTTTTCCTTTTCAGGAATAAATCAGGGTGTCAGTGGTTTGCCATTGAAGGGTTGGCCTTTAACTGTAAGTGGCATATAAAATTTATGCGTAAGTCTAATCTCATTAACATTTAGAAGGACCATTCATTGCATTGGCATTTATGTTTCGCTAATGGATCTCTATTAACTTCATGTCTTCAGCAGGGCATTGACCAACTTCGATCAGGTCTAGGTCAGCAAGTACATAAATCCTTTTTGCAAACTCCAAATCAGCTGCAACAGTTTCAGCTTTTGTCACCTCAGCAGCAACATCATCTTTTAGCACAGGCTCAGGCACATGCAGCACAAGGCGGTTTGGGTTCATCGGGTACACCCAACTATGGAGAAATGGATCCTCGAAGATTTAGGGTTTTGCAAAGGGGTGGTTTGAATGGGAAGGATGGCCAACCCACAGGAACTGATGGAACTATGGGTTCCATCCAAGCAAGCTCTCCCATGGCCAGAGCGGGGTCACAAGATCAGGCTGAACTTCTCATGAAGGTTAGTGTCTGAAAGATGTTTAACTGGTTTTGTTAGTTCAAATATTCACGTTCAAATATTCACCACAGTATGCCAAAAGGTAATGTGAGTTTGATCATATAACTAATAATTTGTTGATGGTATGAATGGATTGATATGTATAGATATGAAATATGTTTGTTGATATTGGAGAAGCTGGGTATCAATTGGGTGTTAGGATTAAAGAACCCTCTTTTATGTAGAATAGGTAGTCTGAAGTTGGATCCTACCAGGATCGTGCACTTAACCAACTTGAAACAAAATATTTGAGAGTACAAACTATAATGCATGAAATAAAGTATAAAATGCATACACCATGAGAAGATAAAGATTTACATGGTTCACCCTAAAGTGCTACATCCATGGGCATGACAAACTGAAGTCCACTATTCCAATGGGAGTTATATTAAAGATTTTGGAACACAAAAGGTATCTAACCATCGAAAATATCCAGTTGAACAACCCTTCTATGCTAGCTCTCCTGATCGACATTATATTTCGTTCTTCATTCTTTTTACTTCTGGCAACCATTACCGAACACACCAGATAAGGATGCGAGAGCAATGAGAAACTGACTCTCTCTACAAAATGGATTCCACCTAAGATCTTCATGAGAACAACTTCTCTAAAAGAAATAAGGCATGGACATAGCGTTTCTCTTTCTGGAAGCCCAATTGTCTCTCTAGAGGCTCCTCCTTTCTGTGCAGGAAGCCCGTGCCTCTCTAGAGGCTCCTCCTTTTTGTGCAGGAAGCCCGTGCCTCTCTAGAGAGAAGTCCACTTCTCCCATATGGTGAACCAAATAGGTCACAAAAATTATTTAATCTCTCATTCCATATGTATAAGGTTATGAATCCAATGCCAAATAGGAATCCCATAAATGTCATATCTCAAATTTAACATGTAACCAAGAGTTTCAATGGGTATCCCAAATAACTTAGGAAACTTATAAATATCAATATCAATCTCATATAACATAGGATTTCTTTATGGGGGTTATTTTGGATATCACCAAATCCAACAATCTCTACCTTGAAACAAAGTCACCTGCTTGCCATGCTATCATCCATCGAATAGCTTTATGATTTCTTCCTTTTTTGCAAGATAAATCCCTTCGTTATTACTTTTGAAAAGTTCGTGTCTGCTATCATATTTCTCCACTTTAAACAAAACACTCACATATTTTGCCATGTTTTTCTTTGACCTAATGCACAAGCCCAAGCCTTGTACTAAACTTGGTTCTCATACCTCTTATATGTGGAAACAAAAATTTGAAAGTTGGATCCCGCCAAGACCGTGTACTTAAAGAACCCTCTTATATGTGGAAACAAAGATCCAAAGGTTGGATCCCACCAAGACTGTGTACTGAGCCAGCTAGAAACAAAATGGGTGAGAGTACAAACCGTAGCACGAGAAAAAGTAAAATAAAATACAAACCACATGAACGCAAAGATTTATGTGGTTCACCTTAAAGGGTTACATCCATATGCATGGCAAATTGAAGCTACACCAAGGATAGTTGCATCATAGATTTTGGGACACAAAATATCTTACTAATCATCGACAATACCCAGTTTAACAACCCTTTTGTATCAGTTACGATCATCACAAGCCGTTCTTCCTTCTCTTTACTTCTGACAACTAATATTGAACACACCAGTTAGAGATGCGAGAGCAAGGCTTACTAGAAGATTAGTTTTCTCTCTAGAGGCTTTTCCTCTGTGCAAGAGGCCCTTGCCTCTCTCTAGAGGGAAGTCCACCTTTCTCATAAGGTGACCCAAATAGGACACACAAATTATTTCCTCTCTCATTCTTTATATATAACATTATGAATCCCATACCAAATAGGGATATCATAGATGTCAAATATATCTCAAACTTAAGATATAACCAAAAGCCCTAATCTAATTGAATTTCAATGGGTATCTTAACGAACTTAGGAAACTGATTAATATCAATATCAATATTAATCCTATATATAGATTATGGGGCAGATTTTGGATATTACCAAATCCAACATTGGGTTCATCTGAAATATAATTGTTGGAAACACCTGTGATTTGGGATCTTTTCAGGAATCAGAATCATGGGTGGCTAGATGATTCTTATAGTCGGTTTTGTTGTCCATACAATGCATATCACATGAAACGGTATTCATGCCATTTCGAAATCACGCTTTGATCCAATAGGTATCTAGATTCCTACCTTATTGGAATCGTGGTATCGTCAACTGAAAATTGAGATCCCTATATTATGGGAATCACACACGTAACCACTTGGAACTAGTAGAAAAATTATCAAGAAACAAGTTCCAAGAGATTTAAGGTTTTTAGAGAAGTTTTTTTTGTGCAGCCTCATCCCGAATTATGTGGCCACATTATGCATCATGAGGCTGAGGGGGAAAAGGTTTGAGAGGGTATTACCCCAAAAAACCCTTATTAGAACCACTTCTGGTGTTTCTTTGATGATTAAAAACCAAAAAGAAATTGTATTTGGATTATTTCTTGAATCCATTGTTTCTGTTTTTCAAAAAGAGTTAGAGATATTTTGGTTATCTTTTGAAAAAATTTGTATTTGGTTTATTTCTTGAGAATTGATCATCTTTTGTTTTTCATGTCTTCATAAACTTTTGGTAGTTGTCTCTTTAGAGTTTGAACTTTAAAGTTTGGAAATTTGGATATGTTAATTGAAATATGATAGATTGTTTTGTTTTACATGTTAATTATATTAAAGATTATGAACAAACTATATCGCTCAATTAGGTTATCAGAGGACTCAGAGTCTCAGGCAGCTAATATATTAGAGAGTTATCGAATAAATTAAAATGCTTGCTATCACATAAATTACATCGATGTTTTTTATGCATTGTTATATTTTTTATTTTTTTGATTTTTTAAGTCTATTGGGACCTCTTCGAACTACATCCCCGCATCGGCCGCATTGGGACCTCTTCGAACTACATCCCCGCATCGGCCTCCGACCACATTGGGTCCGCATCCTGCATTTTAAAACACTATTTTAGAGTATCTATAAGCAAGAATTCCTTAGTATTGGACTATATTGAGTACGCTTCCCCAGGGCTCGCATATTATTAAAAACAATGTCTTTGACTGCTCTCCCCTAACATTGGCTTTGATGTATTGAGTGCCTTTTATCACAATTCCCCACAATTATTGGAAACAAGGTTGAGTACCCTAAGCTAAATACTTTCCTAGGTTTTTAGATTGAATAATGAAAATAAAATCACTTTATTTATTGATAATTTATTTTAAAAAATAAGATATTTATTACAAATTCTGAAAATTTAGGAATAATGCAAACCAAAGTTTGTTGACACCCTTTTGAGTTTTTAGACACCCATCATATTTTAATTATTAATAAATTTTAAATAAGAAAAATTTTCAAATAATGTTTTTTAAATTTCAAGCATCCCATAAATTTTTGACAATCATTTTTATGTTGTGGATCTAGAACACCCATCATATTTTAATTATGGGTTTGTCTAGAGTTAACAACCCTGCAAAATACAAAGGTTAAAGCTAGAAAGGGTTGTGATGGATGTATATAAAAAAGATCATTACTTTTTGTTTAAAAAATTATTTTAATAGGTAACTTAACCTTTAAGCAATTTAGAAGTTAGTATCCTGGAAATTTATTTGTAGAGTGCCCTTGTCTTTTAGTAAAAATTTCAATTTTGCCCTTTATGGAGAAGACAAAAATGTCCCTTGTCTTGTAGTAATATTTACAAAATTGCTCTTAATGATGAAGATATCACACAAAGTAACTCTTTTAGAAAATAGACTACAAAATTAGTAAATCCGCCTTTCACAACTCTCTCTATCTTTAACTTTTGTAATTTGAAGGGTTGTGAAGTTTAGATTATCCCTTTAAATATTAATAAATTCTAAATAAATTTTTTTTCAAGTAATGTTTTAAAAATTCCAAGCATCCCATAAAATTTTGACAATTATTTTGATGTTGTTGATCTAGATTCCAAATATTTGCTATTCCTAAAAATTAGAAGTGAAGTCTCATATTGGTTGGCAAAATTTTTGAGTTAGAATCTAGTTTTCAAAGACTTCAGAATGAGATTAAAAAAATGTGGAATCTTGACTCATAACTTCAGGAATGGGATGATTCCTTCATAGAAACATGGAGTCGTGATTCTGGTTCAGGAATCATCACCTAGGGTGGACGATTCTGGTAACTATAATCTGAAATGCTTAAAAAAATTGAAGATATCTATTCTTTAGATACGATAAACCCTTTTCAGAGAGTTCTTGAACGATGTAAATGCACTCACATGCACTAATACATGCACAAATAAAAGAAAGTAAAAGAGAGAAATAATCCAACAGGAAAATCATGTAAAAGATGAGCTGAAAATAAAGTATGTAAAAAAGATTTGTGGGTAGAAACAATAGAAAGATCCAATGCAAAAGTATAAAAGAACTAGACAGATTAGAAAAGGATGAGGTTATGTAAAGAAACAAAACTTGAGAAATAGATTGCGTGTGGATGAAAAAGCAACAGTGTTGTGGAATTTGAGGAGCTTTGTTGCAGATTATTGAGACCATTGATTAATTTTTCATTTGTTGCTGTGATTCACGCATCTTGTGGCTGGAGGGAACATAGCAAATCTACTCCTATAGACTTGTTTGGCACAGGCATTTGTAAGTGACTAATAAAAGATTCAAATTCCTATAATTAGATGATTTGGTACTCTTTACATCTATGTGCATTGTGTGCCAGGAGATACCTTTTTGGCTCCGAATAAACCCATGACGCTTAATTTTGAAATTGGCTCTTGGTTACATGTATACTCAGGCCATAAACCCATAACGCTGGAATTGTAATTTACAATGGCCTGAAAAGAGAATGTTTTCCAGTTATCACCCAGAAACTTGGTTCAGGATTGGCATTTCTTTGAAACTCATTCCAGCTAGCCAGACCACTGTGCCATGGTTCAGGTTTTGACTGTTGTCCTGATTCTTTGGCCTTCGTGATTGTGAGCCAATTTACAAGTCCTTTGTGGGAATCTCTACAAGCATGAACACGTCACTTTGAATTAAACATACTAGTCTGGTTACCTAATTTTGTACTGGGATCGCTTACCTGATTTTATACTTTTTCGTATCATTATTTTGTGATGTTTCTGAAATTTACGAAGTCCAGTAGATTTCAGGTATGCCTTAATTTTATTCTAATTTTATATACCTGTATTGTTTATTAGTTTTCTTTTAGTAAAATTTTTTACTCTAATATGCTTGATCTTGTTTACTTCCAAGCATCCTTGGTTTCTAAACACATGGCTAACTGGACTGCACAATTTTTACGGATTAAGTTAAATGCTTCTCTCTCTCTCTATGTTACTTCTTTTCTTCTCTCTTGCTTTTTTCTTGGGATGTATTGATTAATAGAAATGCTTAGGTTGTTTTGTTCATGAGCTATATTACTTCTTTCTGAACCTTTTGAGTTCATTATGATAGGCTGATATTTTGTTGCAGTCTAATTAATTTAATTCTTTAAATCAATGGTGGTTATTGTCCAAACAATAGATTGAGTAGTCAATGTCAATATAGGGTTTTAAGTTACTTATGGACTTTGAATTAGATGAAGATGACACAGATACAGCAGCTGTCAGCACATCAGCAACCAACAGATCAGCTGCAACAGCAACAACTACAACAGGTTTGTATTATTATTTTGTAGACCGTCTGGAAGGTTTTTCCTTTGCATGTTATGATTCTTTATTTCATTGGTGAAATGTTGCACGTCATTAAGCTCATATTGAGAGATGATACACTGCATGTTTCGAATATTTTCAAATATATTAGCTTCTAAGGCATTGATAAGTTTGGTTATCTGGTGGTCCTTTTTGTGAGTCCAGAATAACCGAAAAAGGAAGCAGCAATCTCCCTCTGGGGCTGCAAATAGTACTGGTACTGGAAACACCACTGGTCCTTCCCCAAACTCTGCACCTTCAACTCCGTCAACTCATACGCCCGGTGATGGGATGACCATGCCTGGAAGTTTAACACATGTGAATAGTATGCCTAAAAGCTTAATGATGTATGGTCCAGATGGGACAGGTGGACTTACATCATCTTCAAATCAGCTGGTATGTGCCTGCAGTATTTCTTCTTGTTCACTGCTGGTCAAATGTGCTTATTTTTCTGCCTATTTTAACATAATTTAATTGTTCCCCTTGCTTTTGTACCTGACAGGAAGACATGGAACACTTTGGAGATGTTGGTTCCTTGGAGGATAATGTCGAATCTTTTTTGTCTCATGATGATGGAGATACTCGAGATGCACTATTTGGCTCACTAAAAAGAAGTCCTATGGAGCATAACACAGATTCATCAAAGGGTAAGTGACTGGTTGCTGGGACTATTTTGCCAGTGAAATATGCAAAACTAATAATTTGGCACTCCCTTTCAGGTTTTTCTTTCTCCGAGGTTGATTGTCTAAGTTCAAACAATAGCAAAGTTATCTGTTGTCATTTCTCTTCTGATGGAAAGTTGTTAGCTAGTGCTGGACATGAGATGAAGGTGATGCATGGTACCTTATCGAGTATCTCTACAAAGCTTTAATTGGTCTTGCTCTTATCCTGACAGTGATGCTAGTAAACATGCTGATCTCTATTTTGTATTGTAGGTTGTTCTTTGGAACATGGACACCCTAAAAACAGAGAGCACTCCTGAGGAGCACACTAGTCTAATCACTGATATACGATTCAAACCTAATTCAACACAGTTAGCAACTTCTTCATTTGATAGGACTATTAGATTGTGGAATGCAACTGACGTAAGTACATCTAAATAGTCTCTCTCATATTTATGCGTTTTACTTTTTAGGATATGTATGAATTGCTTGATAGATGAAGTTTCTGTTCTGTGTATTTCGAAAGTGTAACATGACTCTTTTCTCTTTGCTGTTCTTGATGTATATTACTTTTATTTTGGACAAATAATTTCTCTTGAATTATGTATGAGGTTCTTAAATACAATGGGATGAGAACCTTTGTGAACTGCATAACTTACTAGTTCACTGAACTCTTTGTGAAGTATCTATATAGAGACTAGAGAGCCTTTCAAATGCTTTACCATTTTTTGAAAATTGGCTGAAAATCCATGTGGTCTCTTATCTGTACCTTTTTGTCTAGAAGATGCCAGGATCAACACTTAATGAGTGACAGTTGAGCGCAATACTTATGGCTTGCAGGTGACACTCAGTTTGAGGGTATTACTTTCTTGTTGCTTGTTGGTTTCTGGTGTTTGACATTTACCAATAGTTAGTAAGTTTACTTGCCTTGGTGTGGCATCTTCTCTATGTGGAATGCTATCTTATTAATGCTTTTGTTTTTCTGACATTACTACCATATAATCAAATTTGTGAGAATTAGTAATTTATTTGTGAGAATGAGTAATTTATCAGTCCTTGTTTTGTATCCAAATGTGTAATAGACTGGAAACAAGAAGACCTCTGCTTTCACATGAGAAGCCTAAAGGATTTATGGTTTCACCTGGACAAGAAATCACATTGGAGCATATTTTGGGAGGCATATGAAGATAATTGAAGTTTGGCAAGGAAGGTCCTGTTACCAAATCTTTAAGGAGAGAGATGTATATAGAGATAAGATAGAAAGAGAAAAATAGATAGTCTTTACCAATATGAAGTGGAGATGGAGATAGGCATAGCAAGAAATTGGTTTTATGAGTGATATGCTTTCATCATGGTGTCACACAATTTATTGCTAATGCATGCCAAGAAATAAATTAGTCTTTATAGAGTAAAAAATATAATATTAGTTTTAAATATACTGATTCTATATTATAATATGATGAAAGGGTAATGGTAATTATTTGATTATCAAGATTAGGTAATTATTTGATCATCAAGGTTATACATTCCCGAGAAGGGAAAACAAAAATACATCATTATTTAGTATATATGTCACATTAATTTTGAGATAAAATATTTAAATATTTAGATGATACAAATTGAATATATTTAAAAGGAGAAAAGATTAATCTGGTAAAAGAATATTAAAAGATAAAGTAGAAAAATAATAGTGTAGTTATTGGAGTAAAACAAAAGATACTAATCGACATTATTAGTATCTTTATAAATCATACTCAAATATGTATAATATACTTCATAGTTCATATGAGAAAATCTATCTATTATTACTATACATGAAGCAAGAAGTGGACCCCCTTTATTCTTACGACAAGTGTCCCTTTGAATGCCAATTTTGCCCTGCTAATCATTAGATATGAAAAAAAAAATCTAAAAAAAATCCATATATATATATATATATATATATATATATATATATATATATATATATATATATATATATATAAATTGTGTATTATAAGACGGATTACCATTGTTACAAGGAAGTCATAATCATTCTTAGCCATTAGATGTCAAACTGAATGGCTTGGGTTATGTTATGAAGTTCGAGAAATTGTTGTCGAACTTTGAGTTTAATCAATGACACTTGCAACCGCCTAAGTTAAAATATGGACAAGAGGGATTGTGACCTCCTTGTATCAAAAGTAAATGATCACTTTGTATACGTTTCTTATATATAGGAAAAAGTTTATATAAGGTTGCAACCTTAAAATACAGAATGAAGATACATCGCAAAAATCTACCATAAAGGGTTGTTTTGATGTCGGAAAACCCTCTAATAGATCATCTCAACATCAAGATGTATGAATGTGAAAAGAGAAAAAGATTTCGAGTCAAATAGGGTATCTTGCAACACGTTATTTAAACTGACCATTTTCAAGATTTTCATGTGTTTATAGATCTTCTTGATTTGAACCATTTTTGGATTTTAAAATTTTATAATTAGAGATAAAAATAGATTCACAAGCCATTTCAAGAATTTTTGTCACCAAAATTACATTTAAGGTAAAATTTGGAGGCGCACCTTAATTTGATTTTTTAAGGTTACAATCTTATGCAATGCACACCCATATAAGAATGAGTGCAAGGCAAGAAGGGTTAGAATTCGAAATGATACATTTAGAAAAATTTAGGTGTGGCACCTATAGGCGATAACATGAGAGAGAGTGGACTTAGGTGGACGGGCCATATGTGGCGTAGACTCAGTACAACAATTGTTAGGAGGTGTGAGTTAATTCAAGTGGAATGCACAAAGAGGGCAAGGAGTTGGCCCAAAAGGAAACAATTGGAAGTACTGAGAATAAATATGGGGACTTATAGCCTCACTAAGGGTATGACCCTCAATAGAGCCAAATGGCAGGCTACGATTCATGTGGCCGACCCCAATTAGTTGGAAAAAGGCTTTGACGATGATGATGATGATGATTTGATTTTTAATTTTTTTGTTTACAAATCTAAATCACTTGAAATTTAGAGTATATACTCTTTAAAAATAGGTGAATCTACAAAAACATATTAAAAATAATTTGTAAAAAATAAATTAACCAAAATACCGTGAAAGTTTTAAGGTATCTTGGTCAATTTATTTTGTGTGAATTATTTTTTAAATTTATTAGGTTTGCCTTAATGAGAAGAGTGGACACTTTAAATTTCAAGTGATTTGAATTTATGAATAAAAATTAAAATTCAAATAAAATGTGGTCATGACCGTTAGATTGGCCCATATTCAATTTGGGCCATTGGGCTTACACTATTCCATAATATTATAATTATTCATATATTGATTGTTATAAATAATTTGTCAAAATCAAATTTATATCTTTACCATTTTATAGGAAATTTATGTGATATATTGATTATAGATAATTTTGTTTAATTTAGTTTGTTCTCTTGATATTGTTTTTATAAAAACTATAATAAAGAATTTGAGATAATAATTTTTTTGGCAATATATTATCCATTGTACATTGCTTGATTTACCATACCAAATTTTGATGCATTATTTTATAATATTGCATAACAAATTACTTGGGGACCCGGTTTCTATGCAGCTATAAGCCTGCATATGTAGAAATGCGGGCCTTTTAATAAATCTATTTTTGAGATGGATTTTAGGACTTAATTTTTAAGGACATGTAATATCTAACATGGACATTATGAATATGAAAAAATAAATAAAGTTTTAAAACTAGAAATAACAATTCTAGTAAGAAAGCATTTGGACCGTTAGTTTCCGTTGTTTTTGGAGGGAACACCTATTGTATCCATCTTTAAGATGGATGCTTTACACTTTCTGGGCCGCATATGTAGAAATGCGGTCCAGCCCGCATGAAACAATTTTCCATTACTTGGCCAAACAAATATCTAATATTCAACCACATAGCATAATGAGGGAGACATCGTCATGTTTTGCATTCATTATATTATTTCTTTAATGTTTTTATCAGTGTCACATTATTTATATATAACCTTTTGATGAGACCTGCGAAACAAATGCGTCTTACCTTGTTCAGTTGGAATCTATTCAAGAGAACAATGTGCATATTGGAATGACATTCATATGAGCCCTGTGACCCCAGACCATTATTAGCAAGTCTCAATGAAAACAATTTTTTTTTATAAAAATCTCAGATTTTTTAAAATCTATGAAAAACTCCTTTTTTGAACGATCCTTAAGAAATCACCTTTTTTTAAAGGGTGAGGTTTGTATAAAGCCGAGGCTCTAAACAATCAAATTAGAGCCCACCTTCAAATAGTATCGAGAAATATGGTTTCAATATTGGAAATCTTTGTGATAGCCTTAAAATGTATTTTCATCTTTAATTGTAAAATTTAAAGCCTCAAAAATAGTGTAGATCAAGCAGATCTATGAACACATGAAAATCTTGAAAATTGACAGTCCAAAAATGTGTTACAAGATGCACTATTTCCAAAACATGAAATCTATTTTTTTCTCATGTCCATACATCTTGATGTCAAGATGATCAATTTGAGGATATTTGGGCATCAAAACAACCTCTTCTAGTAAAATTTTTGAGGTGGGCTCTAATTTGATTGTTTAGAGCCTCGGCTCGATATAAACTTTTCCCTTTTTTTAATGGAGCCAATGCAAATGAATGGTTTATCTTTCTTCAAAAAACCTTTTAGCTAAAACTTCTTCCATAATTTTCTTCAAATTAGGTTCTCTTCATGATTTGATGAATTTTAGATGTAGGATTAAATTAAGAATCTTGATCTAAGAAAAAATTTCATTAAAAAATTTCACCCATATATTGCTTTAAAGATATTGTATTGTAATAAAATAAAAAACAACAGCAACAACAACATAATTCCAAAAAATTATTCTCCCAAAACAAAAAATTTTTTTCCAAAAAATTAATTTCCAAAAAATTAAAATAATAGGTTGATTTAGAAGAAGAGTAACCCAATGATTGTTTTTTTCTTTTTCTCTAAACCATGAGCATCATTGCATAGAGAGAGAGAAAACGATTAAATCAAAATTAAAGTTTAGGCTCCTGGGAATTAGAGGTAAGGTGAATATTTGGATTTGTTTACAGTTCCCCCCCCCCCCCCCCCTTCCCACAAGAAAAAAGTGTTTGCTTATACATATTGTTCAATTCAAGTATGCCTTTTGTTACTCTCTCTTTGTGTACAGAAGTTGATTTGTTTCACATTTTTTGAAAGTTTTGTTATTTCATTCTTGAAAGTTTTACATATCCATTTTTTACTTTGTTTTTTTGAGCTAAATTCATAATACTCGAGATAATATTTGGCAATCTGTATTTTGGTCCTGATATTTGCTTCCGACTCTTTGGACCAACACCAATTTATTACCGGTGTTTCAGTTTGCTAATATATTGTTACTTCTCCGCTTGCTAACTATGGTTTGGATATTCTGATAGCAATATCCTTATCTTACTGTTACCTTTAATTATAAACGACTATGGAAATAGGTGTTCATCATTGGATGGATGAGCGGCAACACAAGAAAGGATAAAATTCAGAATGTATATATGAATGAACATAGGTGTTTTAAGAGAATGAGATTTCAACATTAAATGCTTGTTTTTGGTTGGTGTCTTCGGGATTTTATGAATGGATAATGTCAGAAAAATGAGATTTCAACATAAAATGCTTGTTTTTGGTTGGTGTCTGCGGGATTTTATGAATGGATAATGTCAGAAAAATTAATATTTTGTCACCTAATTATATAAGATATTAGATATGAATGCAATGTATAATATGGAAAATGTCGTCAAGGGAAATTCTAGGTTACCTAAAATTGTGTTTTATAATGTCATCAGCATCTTGTTAATATCAAAAGAAAAAATGTTAGTTAAGAATGTCGAGGTATGAACTTGAAACTTGCATATTTTTCCAGACCAAATATGATCCAAAAGTTAGCTAGAACTTGGGTTTACAAGGCGTAGTAACCTTTGCTTCGGACTGGCCTGGGACCCAATTTAGCTTCTGTTTTCAACTATGGAAATGAAAAGGTTTTTCATATCTAATGGTTAGTCAGTCTACTAGTCTATGTGTTTCTTTTTGGCATGCCACCTTCAAGCATGGTACGGTGTGTACTTTCAATATTTGGGTTTGCACTGTTGCACTATAAACCTCTTATGATCTTGATTTGGTTTGTATAGCCATTTATAAATTATGGTGACCAAAATAAAATTTTCAAAATTCTTTTGTGATTATATGCCGCATTTCCTGATAATCTGATCTATTAACTAGAAGAATGGTGCTGCAGCCGAGTTATTGTTTGGCTCCATTGACTGGCCACAAATCGCATGTGATGTCTCTGGATTTTCACCCAAAGAAGACCGATCTTCTGTGCTCATGCGATGGTAACAGTGAAATCCGATATTGGAATGTTGCTCAGCTATCATGCACCCGTCTTTCCAAGGCCGGTTTTCTCGACACATTCTCAGTTTCTCCTCATTTTATTTTGATCCATCTTATTTTCTCCTCATTAGTTTTGCTGTTCTTATTTATTCGTAATGTTCATGTTCTCTGTATATAGGGCGGAACAGCACAAGTCAGATTCCAGCCTAGGGTTGGGCAGCTATTGGCAGCAGCAGCAGAAAATGTTGTATCTATATTTGATGTTGAGACTGACAGGCGCACTCACACATTGAAGGTGGTTTAGACTCTGGAGCTTAACTATTTTATATGTTGTGGATGGTCTGTGACTGAGAGAGTGAGGATTCTTAAGAACATAACATGACCCAAGTAGTAGATGTGGCACTCTTTCTATCGCCTTCCGTTCAGCGGTTGGTCTGGAATAAACAATTACGACCATATTTTCTAAGGGTATTTCATCAGCAGCCAATAATACTGTTGTCCTTTGAGTTTTCAGAAAACGTAACTGCACTTTATTTCTGTTTGGAGTGAGTTTCAGTTTGGAGAGATTAGGCATGCAAATCTTCTGAACACTAATGGTGCCTCTTTTATTTGTGCTGTGAAATTTTCGCATTGTTTAATACTACAATTATAAGAAAAAGGTTTTTTCTTTTTCTTTTACGAAACAATTTCTTGTGGCTTCTGCAGAGGCACACTAAGCCAGTCCATTCAGTTTGTTGGGATGCCAGTGGAGACTATCTAGCTTCTGTGAGTGAGGACTCGGTTAGAGTTTGGTCTCTGGCATCTGGTGAAGAGTGCATTCACGAGCTCAATTCTAATGGCAACAATTTCCATTCTTGTGTTTTCCACCCAAGTTTCCCTACCCTCTTAGTTATTGGTGGCTACCAGGTATGAGATACTCCTGGTATAGTAGATGTTTTTACACATACAGTCATACTCAATTTGATAAGAATTGTTTGATCTTAAAGGAGATCTTATATAATTTCGTATGCCTGGGGGGGGGGGGTGGGGGGAAGGGGAGTCTTCTCATAGGTTGGCATGAGCGAGGAAGAGTCTTGTTCTGAGTTGAGAGAGAGAGAGAGAGTCTTTTGTTGTGTTGCGAGTTATACTTAGGCATAGACATACTGTGAAGTACCATGTCACATCATGTAGAGGACCTTGTTACATTTTTTGTTGGGGGGGTGGGGGATGGTTGTGTGTGAGAGAGAGAGAAAGAGCCTTGTCACAATTCCTAGAGGCCCTTGTTACATGTTGCAAGGCTGAGAGAGAGTCTTTTGTTGGGTTGTGAGTCATACTTGGCATAGACATCCTGTGAAATACCATGTCACGTTGTCTAGGACTTTGTGACATGGCGCAAGACTTGGGCTTACAGGCGTTCTTTCTATTGATAGGGATGGGCTGGCAATGGGCTGGGTGGACCGTCCCGGCCCTAAAAAATAGGACCTGGGCCAGAAGCCTGGCCCGAGGGCCTGGCTAGGGCCTGTGCCAGCCCTTTCCGGCCGGGCCCTCACAGGGCCTAGGCTGGCCCAAGGTTTTTACCCTTGCCTGATGCCACCCTTCTCTACAGAGAACCTTGTGTATATTTACTTTGCATATGTATACGACTTAGTACATATATCATTATTAGTGTTTAGTTTGCTGATTCAAATTATTCATATGCTTCTTTATTCTTCCATGTTGGGCAGACTTTGGAGCTATGGAACATGGCTGAGGACTCAAGGATGTCGATTCAGGCCCACGAAGGCCTCATCGCTGCTCTTGCACAGTCGCCAGCAACTGGCATGGTTGCCTCTGCTAGCCATGACAAATGTGTTAAGATATGGAAGTGAGAAGGGTGCTGAGTTTTACTTTTAACCAAAAAGAAAGAAAAAAAGAAAGAGAGAGAATGAGATTAGGGAGTATAGAGTGAGAAAAATGGGTGAAGGGTGGCCTCCATCTTGTGTTTGTTGGATGGTTTTCATAAATGAAATAAATTGGGAATGTGGTTGCTTTGAAGCTCATGCATGATGCATGGATGCATGCTTTCATGTATGTATGATTGCTTTGTCCTTCCAATGCTTCATCGGTAAGTGCATGGATGCATGTATCTATGTATGTATGATGTGATGTGTAATACCATCGGACTTGCGTATGTATATGTGGGTGTTGTAGCCCATTAATAGAGATTATTGATCCAGAACTCATGGCAATAATTTTTTGTTTTTGAAGGTTCATGATATATATAAGTTTACACACTGTTTTAAATCTGATATATATAAGTTTACACACTGTTTTAAATCTCAGAAATAATGTATTTTATAACATATTATTTACACCGCCCATTTTCAAGATTTATAGATCTATTTGATTTTAACTATTTTTGAAATTTAAAATTTTATAATTAGATATAAAAATAGATTTTGAGATAATCTTAAGAATATTTTTCATCAAAGTTATATATCATGATAAAATTTGAAGGTGCACTTTACCTCTACACCTACGAATGCATCCGTGTGTGTATATATATATATATATATATATATATATATATGTATGTGTGTGTGTTAAGTTGGAGTGTTAGAGTTTTTTCTAGTAAAAGATTTTTGGTCCTTAAAAAAGGCTTATATATACAAGTTTTGGGGGATGAATGACCCCACTGCTTTGGGTTTCGAAACATTAGTTACAAGTATTAGCAATGGAGGGTCTTTTGGTCATCTTTTAAGGCTTTTATAGATTCTCTCTAATTTCTGAGTAACATGGAAACGGTCTTTGATACAATGGTATCTACTAATTTTTCTTGTTGAAAACCAGAAGGGACGGAAAACGAGAATGTTCCTTCTATTTTTTGAGAATGTTTCTTTTATGTTCACATACCCTTACAAGGCTTGTGTTAATTTTCTCGTGAAAAGGTTGATGTGACCCAGAAATTAAAATACATATTTATTTAAATATATTTAGATATATTTCACAAATTGATACTTAGAAAAATAATGTGGGACTTAAACACGAACCTGGTACCCATATTTGAATAGTATTCAGGTCCAAGATTTGGGCCCGGACTTGATCTGTAGGTCCAAATTTTGGACCCATACTCAGACCTGAGTTAGGTTTCGGGTTGGTGTAGAACCCAACAAACACTACAATTTGGGTTGGAGGAATTGTGCCTTTGGAAATACTTGGAAGGTGCAATAATGAGGTGATATTTGAAATTGTTTTTGGAACTTAAATAGCTTATTAACATTATTATAAAATGCCCAAAAAGGGCAGGGGTAAGTTCAAAATGACTTGGTTGAAAGCAGTGAGAAAAAATATGGTGACTTGTGGTCTCAATAATGGTATGGCCTTTGTAGTTCAGAATGATGGATCAGGATTTGTATAGCGGACTTCAAATAGTTAGAAAAAAAAAAATGATGATGATAATTGACGAACATTGAAATAATATTTAAAAAAGAGGCAATAAAACAGTCATTGGTTAGATTTATGGGATATCAAAAGGCATTTTGGTGGGATTTGATTGGATATACGAGGTGAACAAGATAACTTTGTTGGATAACCAAGCCTGGCAATGAGATGGGAGGCACAGCCCAGCCAGCCTTGTCTAAGCTCGGGCGAGGGCAATATATGTGGCTTGTTGACCCAACCTGACTCTATGGAGGCTAAGGGCTTGTGCTCGGCCAGCTATAAGGGTGGCAACGTGCTTAAGCCGGGCCAGCCCTAGCCCTCGTCCCGCCTTCATCCCTATAAGGCTGGCCCAAACCTAGTTTGGACTGGGCCAAAGAGGCCCTGCCCAAATCTGGCCTGGCTGTACACGTACACCAAATTTACATTCGAATGACATTCTGTTGTATCAAACTTACCAATTACCAAAAAAAAAAACCTCATATGAGATTTCAACTTTATACTGTAGAAGTGAGGTACACTTCGAAAAGGTTGTTTCGACTGAAAAACCTTCCAATTGATTATCTCGACCTCGAGACGTATTGATATAAAAAAATGAATTTCAATCTAAAAAACAATGCGCCTTGTAACAAATTATTTACTTTTTAAAAATTTTTTAAGTCTTTATATATTTACTCGATCTGTTACTTTTTTTGAAGCTTTACATTTCACAATTAAGGAGGAAAATAAATTTTCAAGCAATCATAAAAAGTTTGTGACAAATATTTTTCGGCAAAGGTTGAAGGTGCACTATACTTTGATTGTTAAAGTCGAGCATCTTGTACAAACTGCATTTTAACAACCTTCTGCTAAATTCCACCTTTGGCTGATACATTGGTTTGGGCGTTACGATGACGTTTGAGTTAGCAGTGCTTCGTCTGTGGTTTTAATGTCTTTTATTTCATCTGAATTGAAATAAGTCTTCAATGTGACCAATCTTCTCCTGTATTAATCCAACTGATAGTACCTGAGTCACTGCCGTTTTAGGGCCCCCAAAGGAGCTCAGTAGACTCAGAATGTAATAATGCTTTAGCATCAGGACACGGTTTCTATGCAGCCAGCCCGCATATTATAGAAATGCAGGCTTAGTAATAAATATATTTTTTAAATATAATTTGACCTTAAGTTTTAGAGAATATATAATCTATAACATGAAGATCATGAATATGAAAAAAAAAAAAATTGAAAACTAGAAATAATAATTATATTAAAAAAACATTTGGACCGTTAGTTGCAATTGTTTTTAGATGGACCACCTATTTGTGTCATCTTTAATACGGATGTTTTATACCTCTCGACCGCATATTGTAGAAATGAGGTCCAGCCCGCATGAAACAATTTTCCTTAGCATCAGCTTGTAGATTAGCATGAAAAAATTTCTCTACGGTCTCTACATAAGCTCCCATACACTTGCTTTCAAAATTAAGTTTGAGTCATTAAGGAAACCATCTTGCAATTCTTCTCTCATTATAACCGGGGTGAGTAACGAAGTCCGAGAAATGTTTTTTAGAACTTTATGTCTATTCAATGATACTATTAGAACCACCCATTTTGAATATGACTGTGACATTTTTTTTAAAAAGGAAAAATTTTATATAAGGTTGCAACCTTATATGTAGAACTACATATGCACCTCAAAAATCTATACGGATGCACCTCAAAAATCTATAAGGATGCACCTCAAAAATCTATCAGAAAAGGTAGTTTTAATGTTGAAAAACCATTTGATTGATCATCTCAACATCAAGATGTATGACCATGAAAAATAAAAAGATTTTAAATCTCAGAAATAATGCATTTTACAAAATATTATCTACACCGTCCATTTTCAAGATTTTAATATATTTATATATCTACTTGATTTTAATAATTTTTAAATTTTAAAATTTTAAAATTTTATAATTAGATATAAAAATAGATTATGAGATAATCCTAAGAACATTTTACGTCAAAATTATATACCATGATAAAATTTGAAGGTGCACCTTAGCTCTATAGCTGCGGATATGCTAACTGCACCCTTTTAAAAAACCTACTTCCCTAAAATTATTCATAATATCTTTCTTTGGAATTCCCCCTCTCCTGTGGTGGCTAAAATTATCTTCAAAATATTGCTTATTCCTTTCTTTCCACAAGTTCGACGAAGTACCAATGAGTAGTGACTTCCATTAAATATTTCCAATTATATAAATCTGAGCTTCATGGGTAAGGGTAGCAATGGGCTGGGTGGCTTAGTTGGCTCTATACTGAAAAACAGGGGTCTGGCCCATAAGATGTGGCCAGACGGCCAAGGCCACGACACGGCCGAGCTAGGCTAGGGCTGGGCTGGGCTTGGGCCAGGGCCTCTTTGGCCCAGTCAAGGTCAGGGCATCTTTGGCCTAGTCAAGGCCAGGTCCAGGCTTGGCCAAAATAGGGCTGGGGCTGGCCTGGCCCAGGCCCAACCTATTGTCAGCCCTCATGACTGGCCGAAGGATAGGCTTGGAGTAATGGAGTAACAACCGGATGACATTGGAAATCAAGGGCTAAAAATGTTGATTAAAAGAAATGAAAAAATGAAAAGGATATATGAAAATGCATTTTCACCAATAATTTTTAGTTTCATGAAAATAAATATTTCCATGGCTCCTTTTTTCAACTTAGTATTTTCCTCAAATTTAAAAAGCCGTTTTAAAAGGAAAACATGGTAATTTTAGTTTTTTTAAAAAAGTAGAGAACATGGTAACATCGGATTATTTATAAGGCACTAATTAAAAGAGAATACAAGTTTCATTGAGTTCGAGTCGATAGAATCATAGAAAGCGTCAATTTATATGTAACCTAATAAAACTATTCGAAAAGGTCGAAAAAGGTTATATAAGGGTGAGGTCTTGAACAATCAAATTAAGGGGCAACTCAAAAATTTATTAGAAGAGGTGGTTTCGGTACCCAAATATCTTTAAATTTATTATCTCGATCTCAAGATGCATGGACATGAGAAAAAATGGATTTCAAGTATTAAAAATAGTGCATCTTGTAATGCATTTTGTAGACCATCAATTTTCAAGATTATCAGGTGCTATAGATCGTCTCGATCAACACTATTTTTGAAGCTTGAAGTTTTATAATTAGATATGAAAATAAATTAGCAGACCATCACACAAATTTCAAGTATTGAAATTGCATCTTTGACACTCTTTGAAGGTGCACCTTACGTTGATTGTTTAGGGCGTCAACTTTTATATAAACTCACACCCTTTCAAACCCTCCAATTGATCATTGCCGAAACTAAGACATATATAAATGAAAAAAAAGGATTCAAGTCATAAAGATAGTGCATATTGTAATATATTAACTAATTCATTCATTTTCAATATTTCCAATTGCTTATAGATCTATTTTATATGTACTATTTTAAAACTTTAAATTTAATAACTAGGAGGATAAAAATAAAATTTTAATAAGTGATTTAAAAAAATAGATCGATGCTTGGATCATGCACTTCAAAAACTGATCTGGATCGGCGAATCGGTAGTCCGGATTGGTATTTTGTTGTATGAAAAAAATAGTGAACAGACAAAAAAACGTGTGAATAAATAGTAAAATCGATATGGATCGATGAATTGGTTGTTCGGATCGCCGTTTTATTGTAAAGAATCACCGTTTTACTATGCAGAACTGCTCATTCCTTTTAAGACTCGGTCATTTTCTTATATATATGTAGAATCAGGATGGGGTGACCTATTCCTGGGTCAGACTACGCAATTTCGTGCCAACCATGCATTTTTTTTAAATCTCTGGTTTCAATGCATAATATGTATTAGCTTCATTTTGGAAGCAGCCTTTAATTATTATTATTTATGTTTGTTTTTGGATAATTCAGTGGGGAAGACAGACCCCTACCTGTTAATTTTGTTAATTTAAGTAGATTAAGAGTTAGATTTTTGAAGATATTAGTAGGGTGGTGTTAGTAGTATGAATGGAAACCACGATACGGTGATTAGGTGTGGGGATGTTACCACCACAACTCCAACCCATTTCCGGCTACCTTTAATTTGATTGTGTAAGGTTGACACCCTATGAAAATTATATAGGGCCACGGGTAAATCAGAATGCATCGTCCAATCAGCTTCAAACCATATAGACAGCGGATGCATTGACATGAGAAAAAGTGAATTTCAAGTTTTGAAAATAGTATATTTTGTAATGCATTTTTGGGCCCTCAATTTTCAATATTTTCAAGTTTTCATAGATCCGTCGAGTTATACTATTTTTGAAGATTTAAACTTTATAAATAAAGAAAAAAATATATTTTAAGGCTGTCACAAAGATTTCCGATGTTGAAACCACATTTCTCTACACTATTTGAAGGTAAGTTCTAATTTGATTGTTTAGAGCCCATGCCACTATTCAAACTGCGCCCTTACATAAATGAACAACAAATAACTGATTCTAATATTTTTCAAATTTCCTTTGGTGCGCCATTAATGCAGCTACAGTTTCAAGACCCAAAAGTTGAACCATGTTTTATGAACTCAATAAGAATAGAAAATTGCATAACAGAGAACATTCTTTTGAATACATGAAGCTATTGGTCTTCCCCAGCAATAACATAACTGAATAAAATGACAAGTAATCCAACATGAATAGGTATCTTTGAGTGGCTTACTGGTTCGCTATCACTTATGAGTTTTTAAAAACCAACAGGTTTTTTTTTTCCCTCTTCTTGACCAATAACTAAAGGGAGTGGTTGCTCTTTTAGGGTTTCCTAAACGGGCCTTGGTTGTCTTCAGCCACCATCACCGTCAAGACAAGACAGTGCCTTCGCCGCTGCTTCCCTAGCCACCACCTTTGCCTCATGCTAGCACCGTCGACCTTCCTTTCGACCTCGCGTCTTTCAAGAGAAAACCTTAGCGAATCTGCCCAACCTCTGCCAACAGCAGTCGCCGCCAGCAGCACCCATCCCCTCCGCCTAGAGAGAGAGCCACCACCCGTAACAGCTACCTTAGCCAGTTGTTGCCTTTGAACCTGGTTTTGTCTCTTGTGGGCCAGATCTTGACACCAATAGGTTAGAACTAGCAGCTCTGTGAGTCACCTCATCGGCGCTCCCTTTTATATTGAGCTCAGATATCTCTTTTTTCTCTCATTCTCTCTCTCTCTTATGTTCTCTACCCCCTCACCCATCCCTCTTATCTTTTCTATTTTTTTGTTTTTCTTTTTTGTGCTTCATTTCTCATTCTTTTTGACATTTTTTTTTTTTTTTTTTTGCTTATTTTGAGAATTTACGTGTAACCCATTTCTTTTGTTTACCCATCCCATTTTTCTCTCCTTCCTTCTCCTTGCCCTTCCGTCTCTGCCATATGCCGTCGTGGATCTCTTCCTGGTTGTTGTCCTTGTCCTTCATGGCTTTCCTTCAACTCTCTTTTTCCCATTGTGGGTTAACGCCCAAGACGGGATCACCCCTCAATATCTCGTTGTTGGTCTTTTGGCCTTGGGCTGTTGCCTTAGGATTCTCATAGACCTTTGTATCTAATGGCCGAGGCTAATGCATATATGGAGCTTGGCCTTCTGGCGGCCCCAAGGTGCCGTATTGTGGTTTTTCTTGGTCCTCTGGTAGGTTTTGATTTTCCTATCAATTCTTTGATACAATTTTTGGGGTTGTTTGAGCTGGACTGCTTCTTGTCTTTCTTTCTTTCCTTGGTAGATTTTCTTTTCGCTTCCTTTCTTTTTTCCCTCTATCTCAATTCTTTGATAAACTTATCTTTTGCCTTACTTTTGGTTGTTTGTTGTGTGTTGTTGCAGGCTTTATCAACGCCGTCGTGTTTGGGCGCCGGTTCAGAGGAGCTTATGCACCACCCCAACTTCGACCTTATGTTTCTTGCATATGTGATGTGTGTGCTTCTGTTTATTTTTGGTGAGGATTGGGGAAGTGGGGGCTTGAGATGGTTGTCTTTGATTGTTCTTGGAGTGGTCTGATTTGGATTTTGATTGCTTGTATAGCTGTTCCGTTAAGGTTTAGGTTTTGTAGTGGTGACAGTTGCATGTGGGTTCTCCTCTATTTATGGAGCGTTGCTCTTCTATAATGAAATTTCCTCACTTTTTGAAAAATAATAATCGAACAATAAATCCCAACCCAAGCGTAGCAAGAAAACATAGGATAGATTACAATAAAAATATACCATGATATTGTATAAACCATAAATAGTAATTATGTTCAAAGTGCATGGAGTTTCACATCATCACACATAATTCCCAAAGAAGATTGAGTTTTTAGAGGGAAATTGGTTTCAAGAGAGAAAATGGGTTTTGAGAGAGAGAAGGGTTTTTAGAGAGCAATTGAATTTCTAGAGTGAGAGAGAATGAGCATAAATTTGCTAAAAAAATTTAAATATGTAATTATTTTTTTTGCCTTACAATAATAAACAAATCAATTTTTGAAGAGTGAATTTTTTTTTATAAAAAAATAGCTCGCTAAGTGGGCCGAGCTTTATTTGGGCGGAGCCATAATATGTTATAATTTATTGGGCCAGCCTGGTCCTCTGGGCAAATAAGGGCCCTTTTTGGTCCTGACAGCTAAAAGCCCGGTCTGGTCCAATCCTATTGTTTTTGCGATGACCCGGCCCTGAGCTTGATAACGGCCCCAGGCGGGTCCATTAACACCCCTTAGTGTCAGCACAGTTTCTCTAACCAACCATCCACAAACCCGTTCCATTGTTCCCATACCACATACCTGCATCCACGTGTCACGATCTCTACCAATCATACCCTGCACGTGGCACTCTCCGACATGCCCAACCCCTGTATAAACGGCCCATCAGTTTTGACCCCGTTATCCATTAATCCTACCTCCCGGTCTCCTTCTCTGAATCTGATTCTACACACTCTGAATTTTCTTCATCTTTCTCACTCTAAAAAAGTTCAGAGACAAAAGGCAAAAGAAGGTAAGGCAAAAGATGGCAGCTTTTACTGCATCAGGCAAATATTTGATGAGATTCCATCACCTCAACAATACCCTCAAACCCGTCATCATCCATCCCATCCCGACTGTGTCCTTCTCTTCATTTTCAAGGCCACTGCAGGTACATGCATTATTATGGTTCCCATTCATAAAATCGGGGCATAATGGTAATTTTTTAAACTTGTGTTAGGCGGCTTGGTTCATGCTAATCTTAATAATTTTCGACTTCAAAATTACATCTTATCATAAAACTTGAAAGTGCGGCTTATTTTGATTGTTTAAAATTACAACCTTAAAGGAATTTTACCTTATAATTTATTGTGTATCTTCGACGAATTTCAAAATATACTTTATTTATACCATTGTCTGACCGGTTGAAAAAAAGCTTTGATGATGATGGTGATAAATATCCGGAGGGCACTATCACTCGTCATGTAACACGATGAAAATAAAGGTCTATAGCCAAAAAAATTTCATACTCTTGAAGGAGCATATTGTTCATATATTCCCTCAAGAATAATCTAATTTAGGATCTCTTTTAGTACCTGAAATTTTGGGGATGTAACCTTTCCGATCCATATGCTATATACTCAATATAAAAAATTCCAATTTGTATAGTTAGGTTTCTAGCTTGAAAAAATAATATCGCACTATTGAATAAGAACGGTCAATTTTTTGGAGGGTGAGATCTAGGCTTCAGAAAAACTCAAATTTCAAAGTGTGTGTTTTCAATATAATCATCTAGTGATTTTTAGATTGTTCCCAGAGTTTTGGATCAAAGAGATCTTGAGTCATCACGGATATGCTCCTGCAGGAGCATAGTCTACAAGCTCATGTCTATATGACACTGGTGATCACTATGGTGTGGATTGGTTCTCTCTCTCACTAGTTTGACGTTCTGTCTCTCTCCATCTCTCTAACAAAAGATCCCGATGTATCCAACGTGTACATTACGGTGGCATGACGTTTACACCGTTCGTTTTCAATGAACATTGCAGATTTCACCCAAATCTCCATTTTTGAGCCTGATCTACTCAGGCTATTGTGAATGGACCACCCATGCTTAATTTTGATAAATTGATATTGAAAAGTGTACAAAGAGACTATTTACTGTTTGTACAAAGTGGCCACAGTTACTCTTAAATTGGGTGGGTATCATTGAAAAGATTAAAAGTTTTTAAAAAAAAGTTCGGACTTTAGTCATCCAATTTAACATTTAATCTAATGAGTAGAAGTGATTGTGACCTCTTTTAAAAAAAAAAAAAAAGATATATAGTCGCATTGTATACAATCCCAATTGCTATCTGGTCATGTGGTGATGATACAATATGGCAA
Organism: Amborella trichopoda; assembly: GCF_054954075.1. Lineage (NCBI taxonomy): Eukaryota > Viridiplantae > Streptophyta > Magnoliopsida > Amborellales > Amborellaceae > Amborella > Amborella trichopoda. Next base: position 4,791,185 of record NC_142342.1, on the reverse strand, counting down.
CTCTCTTCTCTCCATCTCTCTGTCAGGCTATAAATTCAGAAGGGGCAAGAGAATCGGCAAATCGAATGCGTGACAATGCAAGCATAAAAATGCAAAACAAGGCCGAAGACATGAAAGATAAGACGACATCCACAGTTGAGCAGGTGAAAACCCTAAAATTTCAGTTGCATTAAGAAAGTAATCCCTCTAACTCTTAGAACATTTTTATTCAATTTTCACACAAAATATAAACCCATTTATAATTTTATGCCTAATATTTTTAATTTATTAGTGGAGATAAATAATAAGTGGTTTTTCATTTTTAGGTGGCTGATAAGACAAAGGAAGTTGCAAGTAAGGTTACAGAGACAGCCCAAGATTTGGGAGAAAAGGCCAAGCAAACTGTGCAAGATGCATGGGGAGCTGCAAAGGAAACCACACAAAATTTGAAGGAAACCATTGTTGGAAAAGCTGATGAAGTGAAAGAAACTGTTAAAGATAAAGGTGAATCACTTAGGGATACCATGAACCAGAAGAATTGATTTTGGGTTGCTTAACTTTTAGTAGTTTCACTTAGGCATGCCATGAACAAGAAGAACTGACATTGGGTTGTTTAAATTTTCTTAGTTTCTTAATAAAAAATTAATCCCCTGACAAGAGGCACTTGGAATTCAGTGCCCTGGCGTGGGGTTTTTTGTATTGCTGTTTTGATTATTGTATGTGGTTCCTTTTGTTTTGAATATGTAAAAGTATTGGGTCGACAGCATGTATGTTAATAAATTATATTTTTGGGTTTCTTTCTTTTCTTTTCCATTTCGATAGATGAATTGATGTGGATGAATTGCATAAATAATAAGCGGAATTATGGAGTTCATTTTTCACAGTTTCTCTTGCCCGAATCTTCAATTTGTAATTATTGTTTTAAGTATCTGATTATATGTGCTTATTTTTGTTTGTTTCGTTATCATAAATAAATAAAAAGTCTTTTCGCAACTATTTGTTTAATCGTTACTTTCTTGTATAAGGGCTTCTTTTCAATTTCATGATTGAGAAAAGGCCTCGACTTAAGATAGTGGGCTTGAATTGCCTGATTATTGCAAAATGCAAAAATAAAGCTTACGAATAGATCAATTATTTTTAATACGAGAAAATCACAATCATCCCTAATTTTTGTAGTGACATAGCAAAGGAAAGTAGAATACATAATGTACGTGAGCATGTCCAAGGGCGAAAGAGCACTCTAGCACGTTTAGTCCACCCAAGTGTGGTGCATGTTTTTGCTTGCTGCATCTTTTTAGATTGCACAATAATTCTTTTTTTACATGCACACATTCAATAATTCTCTCTCATTACCTCTACAAAGAGGCATTTCTCTCTCATTACCTCTACAAAGAGGCCTTGGGTACCATCTCTGTTGTTTCCCATAACTGTTAGGAAACATAAACTAATCCTATTTGACAATGGGATCACATGCTCCTAAGAAAGGGGTTGGGTTCGTGGTACACATCCTAGTTACCTTGTGGTTTGAATTCCCACTAACACTACTTCACTGAAACTTTCAAGAAACTAACTCGTAAACTATTTGAAAAAATGGATAGGGGTTTGTCAAACCAATTGAATTACCCCTCAAAGAAGAAGAAAGGCTACATGCCCCAAAAATCAGAAAACCTCTTATTTAATGAAATGTAACTTCTTACCAAAATAGGAACTCAATCAATATCCCAAAAAATGCTATTTGGCACCCTTATAAAACTATGAAACTTCCTTGAGACTAAAAATTTACACTCACACCTTAAAATTCACCTCATACTTGTGCAGTGCCTCCTCATTTTTCTTTCGTCTTTTTGGACTCTGTTGAAATTTTTGCCAATAGATAGGCAAAATAGCTCATAACTTCAATTCATGTGATGTTTGAATGTATTTTGGCGAATCTCATTGTTTAGAATAAAACTCTTTATCGTTAACCACCAATGCATATAATAATTTTTTAGTTAGTAGTTCTTATGAATAGACATGATAATTGAAAAATGTGATTTGTGAATATGTTTTCGCTTGTATGGGCACCTTAAGGAAGCACTAGTTTAATAAAATTATATTATAAATAATCGCACCCTCTCTCTCTCTCCCTCTCTTCTCGAATTCCTCTGTTCCCCTCAAATTCGATGTAGTTCTTTCATTTTTTTTTTTGGTAATATTAATTATTGTAAAGTATATAAAAAGATATACTTTTAATACAAAGAAGTCACAATTACTTTTGTCTGTTAATTTTAAATTGGGTAGTTATAAGTGTGATTTAGATTCAAACTTCCAAAAAATTTCTTGAAGTTTATGACACACCCCAAGCCATCCAATTTAACATTTAGTAGCTAAGAGTGATTAGGACCTCCTTGTATACAATCCTGAAAAGAAATAATATATATTTTTTAATAAATTGTCTATAAAGAGACCATTTATCTTGCATACATGGAGGTCACAATTACTCTCACTCATTAGATGTCAAATTGGATAGCTTGGGATGAGTGACGAAGTTAGAAAAAAAAAATTGAAACTTTGTGTCTATTCAATGACACTCTTACAACCACCCATTTTGAAATTTAAGAAAATAATGATTGTGACCTCCATGTACAACAGATAAATAGTCTCTTTGTAGGCATTCCCTTTTTTTTTTTGGAAAAATTGTATATATAGCCGAAGCTCTAAACACTAAAATTAGAACCCACATCAAAAAATTTACTAGAAGAGGTTGTTTTGACGCCCAAATATCCTCAAATTCATCATTTCAACATCAAGACGCATGAACATGAAAAAAAAATGGATTTCAAGTTTGGAAATAGTGCATCTTGTAACGTATTTTTGGACCGTCAATTTTTAAGATTTTCAAGTTTTCATAGTCTGCTCGATCCACACTATTTTTTAAGCTTTAAATTTTATAATTAAATATAAAATTATATTTTAAGGCTATCACCAATGTTCACAAAACCGGTCAGTCCGAACCGGAACCGGCCGGTTAGATCGGTACCGGCACGGTACCGATTCTGGTTAAGGCCGATTTTGGGGTACTCGTAAAAATTCAGGGGCCTCAAAAAAAATGAGCACCAAAACCGGTCGGTTCGAGTTCGAACCGGCAGTTTTACTTCAAAACCGGCCGGTTTCTGCCAATCGGTCCGGTTTCGATAGACATAGCAGTATTCTATTAAATAAAGACCGTTATTTCACACATAGGCCATTATTTTAAACAGAACCTGTGATTCATGTTTTGCAGCCTTTTTTTATTCGATTTTCTGGCTTTTTTTATTTTTTTCGGTGAATTATTGCATTTACACACCTGAAAGTGTCTATAATTAACTGTTTATCAAATCAAAAATTGAAGAAGAACGATTTTTTGGTGAATTGAAATGGCGGATTTCTGAAACTGTGAAATTTCTGCCATTTTGTGAATATGAGCTTCAATAACCCATGAATATGCATGGAAATGGAGGGCTTTGATTCATTACTGAATCCTTAAACTTTTTTCTATTTTGATTTGTCAAAAAAGATGAATTTTGGTGGTTGATTTCGGCCGAAAATGCGGCTGCTCGAAGAACTATGTTTGATGAAAAAAAATTGATTTATGATCGATGTATTTATCGTTTTTTATTGAATTGATCAGTTAATTTTGATCATCAAGGCTTCATAAATCGAACATCAGGTATTTTGATTTATCATTCAATATATTTATTTATATGAATTTGTTTTTTATGCATTTTTGTTTTAAAAATTGTGTGAAGTGAAATATCCGCCATTTTTTGAAGAATGATCTCAATTATGAATTGATCTTCATGATATTTGGGGCATTTTAATTGTGATTGAAGTATCTATCATATCTTCCTGTCAATTTGTTCAAAAAATGATAGATTTGGGGCTGATTTTGACTCTAAAGAAACTGTGTTCTTTGGCTCGATTTTAGGGTTCTTAAAAAAAATTTGTTTCTTAATAAAATTACGTTTTTTTATATAAAAATATATTATTTGTGATGAATATGAGAAAAAATAGATTCTTTCTTTTTAATTTTATATATTTTTGGTGAGCTTGTTGGATTGTTTTTAATGTTATATGTATTTTTTTACAAAAATATGTCTTTTTGTGATGAATATGAGAAAAACATTTCTTTCTTTTTAATGTTATATTTTTTTTTTTGCAAAAAGATGTTTTGTTTATGAATATGAGAAAAAATATTTATTTCTTTTAAATGTTATATATTTTTGGTGAGCTTGTTGAATTGTTTTTAATGATCTATATATATATATATATATGTATATTACAAAAATATGTTTTTTGTGATGAATATGAGAAAATCCCTTTCTTTTTAATGTTATATATTTTTGGTGAGCTTGTTGGATTGCTTGTAATGTTATATATATATATTTTATAGAAGTATGTTTTTTTGTTCTACTTTCTTCTTCAGTGTGAAAATGTGGAATGAGTTTGTGTTGACTGAATAGTATCAAAACATTCACGTTTCTTGATTAAGTTTACAATGAATTCTTTGGGCTTTTGATAAGAAATCATAGCAAGTGGTAAAGGTACTCTATTCTTTGCTACATTTTATCTTTCAAATCGTATCTTTTTGCAGGTTGGTATGAGTACATTCATCATAAATTTCCAGCCACATCTAGTTTGGACTTTGGAACAATTACGCCTCGTTATATAACATTTCATTAGGCTAGACTTTATACGAACCGATATATTTATTGCAACACTACTAACTGTTATTCAATGAGAATCTATTGAATTACTGTAGAAGTCTTGTGAATTTATTGCAACTTGATCCAAATGACTAATATATGACCAGTCTAGAAGATAAAAAGAAAAGAGAAAAATGACTTATATATAGTCTAATCTAAGTTTTTCTATAATATTTTGGGGGTTTTTGATCCTTTTTTCTGAAAAAAAAAATCTACTTGACCGATTAGTCCGATTAACCGCCCCGATTAGTCCGGTTCCAGTTCGAACAGCTCCTAGGCTCATGACCGGTTAACCGTTCCGTTTCGATTTTGTGAACACTTGCTATCACAAAGATTTCCAGTATTGAAACCACATTTCTCGATACTATATAAACATGCACTTTACTTTAGTTGTTTAGAGCCTCGGCTCTATACAAACTGTATCCCTTGTTTTAATACAAGGAAGTTATCAATGATTATTGACCATTGGATGCGATTTGAGTATTTGAGAATGTATCCTTGATTGGGCACAATATTAAAAATAAAATTTTTTTAACCTTTTTGTACAAAAAGTAAATAATCTCGTAGTATAAAATCATAAAATATAGAGCCATGAGAAAATTGTGTTTTCAAACTCTGATGTTTTTGTACAAAAAGTAAACAGTCTCGTAGTATACAATCAAAAAAGATAAAGCCGTAAGAAAATTGTGTTTTCAATAATTTAAATTGTGTTTTACATCCTAAGCTTTACGGAAAAAAAAATAGAAAATTATAGATACTCCCAAAATCAACTTTCTAAACATTTTAACCCCCTACTATTTTTTGTATCATACCTTAAACTTCAAATAGTATTTTTTTCTGCATTGTCCCCCAATAAAAAAATCAATAAATTTGGAACCAAAATACAATTTTTCACTCTCTTGCCCAATTCAATTGTTTGTCCACTTGCTATCTTTATCACTTTCTGTCTGCATCACTCTCCACCTGCCCTCTCTCTCCACCTACCATCTCTCTCTACTCGTCCTCTCTCTATCCGCCTTCGCTCTGTCTCTCTCTTTGCTTTCTCTCTCTTTGCCCTCTCTCTCTCCCATTCTCTTTCTCTCTCTTTGCCCTCTTTCTCTCATTTTCTTTCTCTCTCTTTGCTTTCTCTCTTTGCCCTCTCTTTCTCATTCTCTTTCTTCCCCTCTCTCTCTCTCTACTCTCTCTCTCTCTATCTTTTTCTCTCTCAAGCTGCACGGAAGGGTGCATCTCTCGACTGTAAGGAGGTCTTTCTCTCTCTCTCTACAAATTTGGATTGATTTCTTGGGTGTCGATTTTGTTCCAGTTCTTTCTCTCGTTGGAACAAACTTTCTCTTTGGAAGTAACCTAGGTCTATGGGATTGCCAACAAGTTAGGGTTTCTTATTAAGCTTTCTAAGTACTTTATTCTAGTAAGAAATGGCGGATTTTGGAATTGATGATAAAGTAACCTATTTACAAACCATTACAGGTGTTGGGGACCTCACTCTCTTACAGAGATCCTTGAAACCCACGGTTGGGATCTTTAGCTCGCCATCTATTCATTTACTTCTTTTTTTGACCTCTATTACTCCCTCTGATTTGAACAGGAAGCCCTTAGGATTAGGATTTTAAGAGCCCGGATTCGGGGATGAAGCTGGGGTTTCCAATAATGGAGAAGTAGAGTTTGTTCTATAGCCTAATTTTCCTAGTATTGCATGGAAGGTCATAAAGCTATTGTTTTCTCTGATGGAGTTTAGGATTAATGGCACGGGCAAATTGGGTTTGGTTTATGGGCAGCAGGCGAGGCTTTTTCATACGACATAGGTGCTCTCCATTGGGCTTTGCGGAATGAGGGTCGAGAGGAGAATTCATGTAGACAGAGAAAGAGAGAGACGGTGGGGGAGAGAGGGAGAAAAGTCTGATAGAGAATGAGAGAGGCCGGGTAGAGAGAGTGATGGCGGGTGGAGAGAGAAAAAGTAAGAGAGAACATTTCACTAAAAAATTGAAAAGGGCAAAAGAGAGAAAAAAGGTAATTTTGGTTTCAAAATTATTAATTTTTTTGACCGAGGAGTCAATGCAAGAAAAAATATTATTGGATTTAGGGTGTGTGATATAAAAAATACTTGGGGGTAAGATCCCTAAGAAATTAATTTTAAATGGCATTTAATTTTTTTTCAAAAAAAAAAATAAATTAAGGTAACTTCCAATCTCAAGATTCGTGATGGACTTTTCAGTTCCAAAAACTGGAACTAAATGTTTCTCATAATTATTTATTTCTCCTGTATCTTCTTAATTGAAGTACTCTTCCGTACAAGCTTTGGTGCTGTATTTATGTCGATAGCACATGAAATAAATAGCAAGAACACCCCTTCCAGAAAATAATTATTGTGTGAAAAAATGAGATGACTTGTCTAGCCCCAAACAAGACAACAAAAAGGGAAATAATTATCTAAGCGTTAGAAACTTTTTACAAAATCAAACAAGGGATCAAATGGTCAGAGGTTATTTCTTTTCTTTTCTTTTATTTCACTTCGATAACTTCTCAAAAAAAAAAAAAAATTCACAATCGCTCTTGTTCAGTATTAAAAAGGACAATCAATTATGGACGTTTTAGTAATTTGACCGCTAAAGTGCCCTCTACCTGAAAGATAAAACTACCCCTAGTTGTTCCTCATGATACATGAGGAACACACTCTTCAAGATTAGTAATGATACATAAGGAACACACTCTTCAAGATTAGTAATGAGGAGCGATTAAAAGTACTTTTATCATTTGATATATGCAAGGCATTTGGGTGCTAAAAACAAAAATACCCTAAGTTGTTTCTTATTTTTATTCTTAAATTATGTATTTTTTATTTGTAACACTGAATAAGCGTGAGTATTTTTTATGTTAAGTTGGAGACTCTTGGGTCCAATTACTAAACTATTCATGATTTTCCTCCTCAATTCTAAACAACGACAATTTAAGAATTTTTTATTTCTTTCAATAGGTCCCTAACTGAAATTAAAAAGAAAAAGTAATACTCAAACGTTACTTATGATCATTTGATCGCTTTAATGATTTTGTAAGATATTTCAACATCTTATATTATATTTTCCAAAAAAGATTTTGTAAGATGTTTCAACATCTTATATTATATTTTCCAAAAAAAAAAAAATAGAGAGTAACTTGATTGCCTTGAGAGAGAGAGAGAAAGAGAGTCTCATTTATTTCTTTATTACTTTTCTACTGTCATTTGTTTCTTTATTATTAATTAACTTTCTTTTATATGGTTAAACAAGCTAAAGTAATTTGGTTTTCAAACTTGAAACCATTGTTTCAAAACCCATTGATTTGGAACGGGAATCACCAATGTAGATTGAAAACCAGCTGGGATCGATGTGATTTTGGGAAGGTACCAGCATTGGTCCAGTCCCCCCCAACACCTCCTTTGCATCTTTTTTTTTCCTTTTTTAAGTTTATCTAATTATTTATTGAGTCCCCCCTAATTTTCAGCAAAAGCCCCTAATTTTAATTATTATTTTTCTAGCATTTTTTTTTAGATCACTAACTCAAATCGGTAAACCATCCCACCAATCTAGGTTTTGAAAAATTGCTTGAAACAATTGTCTAACTTTGATTAACCACAAAGAATAAATATAATAATAAAAAATAAATTTATCTAGATATCTATGCAAAATGAACTATTTAAGATTCTACCTACATTCTTTGATTTAATTTTAAAATATCTATCAAAAGATAAATAATCATAAGTTAGCATCGTTGCAATTGCGTATCAAAAGATGAATAGGTGTTCACTTCTAAGTTCTAAATATTATAATAAAGAAAAATTGTTTCATGAGGTGGGGGACGCATTTCTACATCCCCCAAAGGTATAAATCATCTATTTTAAAGATGGATACAAATGGGCAGTCCATCTAAAAATAGTTGAAACTAACTAACGGTTCAGACGTTTTTTTTATAAAACTATTATTTTTTTCTTAAAAAACTTATTTATTTTCCCATATTCATGATTTTCATGTTAGAGATTATATATCCTTAAAAGTGGTCCAAAAATCCATCTCAAACATCGATTTTTAAGAGGGGACTCATTTCTACATGTTCATGTAGAAACTGTGTCCTATAATAAAATCCTTATAAAAAACATGAATAGTGTAACACTAAATTTATTGAAATTTTGATAGAAATGTATATAAAGAAACCATTTACTTTTAGTACAAGGAGATTACAAATATTCTTATCAGTCAAATTTCAAATCAAGTAGTTGTAAGAACATCATTGACTAGATCCAAAGTTAAAAAAAAAAACAAAATTGAATTTCAAAACACACTCCAAGCCATCCAATTTGATATCTAATGAGAAGAAGTAATATTTTACAATTCCAATTTTAATAGTCGCCATAGAGAACATGTTCACCATGAAAGATATTGGAGAGTGCCCATTTACGTCATGGGAAAGGTTTCTATATTTTTCCGACAACATAGAAGATTTATGCTTCCCCTACCATCGAGCCGTCCAATTTTGATCAAAAGAGCCACCCACCGTTTGATCTTAAATCCGACATCTCAAAGTATTTTATTTTTAATTTTTTTTATAAAAATTATATGAATATGAAATTTAGTACGTACCATCTTCTCATTAGGGCGCACCTATAAAAAATATTAAAAATAATTTTTCGATAAAATATAATGACCAAAATATTTTTTGAATCTTTCAGGGGTATTTTGATCATTTTATTTTATTGAAAATATGTTTTTTATATTTTTCGCTAGTGCAGGTTTAATGTTAGGATATGGATATCTCTGGTTCTCGATGTGTTCTTCTAAGCATTGGCGTTTTTCTTTCAGGTAAGCAATGTCATCGTTGCCTTCACTAGTTGACTCCATTGGGGAAGAAAAAGGACAGAGGGTGTGGTGTTTCTCACTCCACAGATCAGGGGCCCTGCAACGCAGACGATAAGAGTTTGGCCACCTCACAGCCTACGATTGAGATTGAGGAACCTAGCTCTGATACTATGTTAGAATTTGTGAGAGTATAATGGATAATGGAGAGAGAAGAAGAGAGAATACAACATTTATATAGTTCAGGCCGAAGCTCTACGTAATCCCGTTTGATGTTCAAATTTTTCGTTCCTGGATGATGATCATGTTTTCCGTTACGTGATCACGTTTGATGATGGAGCTTTCCGTTACTCCATCCTTTGTGATGATCGAGTTTACTCTATCCTGGTTGATGATCGAATTTCTCGATCCTAGATGATGATCAAGTTTTTCGTTACTTGATCATGTTTGATGATGGAGTTTTTCATTACTCCATCATGTATGATGATCAGGTTTACTCGATCTTGTCCCCGTCAGATGCCTATGTTTCAATGATTGAGTGTTTCGTTACTCAATCGTGTTGAATGATGATTGAGTGTTCCATTACTCAATCTTGTTGGATGATGGAGTTTTCGTTGCTCCATCCTGTGAGATGATCAAATTTCTTTCCGTTATTCGATCATGTCTTTTAATCGAGTTTTTCGTTACTTGATTCCGAATGTTTTTGGGATGGAGACCACTACTTCTATCGATCACGCCTTGCACCTGCAGATCGAACGTAATTCTTTAAGCAACTTCCTACTGTGCAAACTCCAACTGTTTTGTGCCAAAGCATCTTGAGTTTGGGGGGAGTGTTAGGATATGGATATCTCTGGTTCATATTGATGTACATCATTATGGATGTATGGGTATATATCTCTTGATATGATTAGGTATCTAGAAGATAAGAAGAGACCAAGTCAAAGTTCTTTAGTCATTAAGTTAGTTTGATGATAAGGCCTCCTACTATTTACCTGTATCTCCAAGAATCATACCATATTTATCTCTTGTAATTGTGTGATTGTCCTCTATATATAGATGTACTTATTGATGTAAACATTCATCCAAAATAGTGAAGATGTAGCCAATTGAGCCTTGAATCCGTAGACGTAAGGCTTCGGCCTGAACCCCATAATGTTGTGTTATCTCTTTTTCTCTCTCCATTCTCCATTATACTCCCACGAATTCTAACATTTAATAGAGGATTGGACGTCAAAACTTTGGTATCAAAATAGTTTATAGGAAAAAATTTAAAATAAAATAGTGTAGAGACGTGACATTGTGATTGGGACAATCTTAGCCCTCCATTCAGAATGGACGGTTGGATAAAGGGGAAGTATATAAGTTTTATGCTGTAGGAAAAACCTAGAAAGCTTGCCCCCATATTGATGATTATGGGGAGAGCTCTTTGGCATATGTTAAAATTTCCCCACTAGATTGGGAAATTTAATTCAGTCAACTCACTTTGTAATTAAATAACAAAGCATCAAACTAAAAGAAAATAAAACATGAAAGGCGTGGATATGGTCCACGTCGTGTAGCACGTTCGGCTATGATACACAATTTTAGCCCTTTCACTGGAAATAGAGTTTAGTTGGTTGTTTCATAGATTTTTTTTTGTTTTGTACCTCTATAAATGGTACAAACCATGAGAAGTGAAATGCATGGTGCAAAAAAGAAATTCAAAAAATGAAATAATTTATATAAGGTTGTAATTTTAAAATATAGAAATAAAGATGCACCTCAAAAATCCATTGAAAATGGTAGTTTTAATGTTGAAAAACTCTCTAATTGATCATCTCGACATCGAGATGTATGAATATGAAAAGAAAAAAAGATTTTGAGTCTAAGAGATAGTGCATCTTGCAACGTTATCTACACCGTCCATTTTCAACTTTTTTATATATTTATAGATCTACTTTATTTTAACCATTTTTGAAGTTTAAAATTTATAATTAGATATCAAAATAGATTTTGAGATAATCTTAAGATTTTTTTACATGAAAATTACATGTTATGATAAAATTTGGAGGTACGCCTTAATTGGATTGTTTAAAGTTACAACCTTATAGAAACCACACCTTTTAAAAAATGTTGTATAAAGTGTCAAGGCGCACTTTTAGAGCTCGTCAAAAGATGTAATTTTGGTGTGGAAAATTTCAATGATGACCTAAAAGTCTACTTCACATCTAATTATGAAATTTAAAACTCAAAAAGTGGTAAGGATCAAGCAAATATACAGACAGATGAAAATTCTGAGAATTGACGGTCTAGATAATGCATATTACAAGATGTACAAGTTTTTGTACTGTATTTTTTTTTCATATTCATACATCTTGAGGTCGAGATGATTAATGAGGGGTTTTTAGCATCAGAATAACATTTTTGATGGAATTTTGAGATGTAACTTTTTTCTACATTCTAAGGTTACAGCCTTATATGAACTTTTTCTTTAAAAAGGACGAGGTTTACTATTTATATTGCACGCACTACTAAATTTTACCTATAGATGTATTTTGGATGTTGGAAATCTTATGATGGCATGAAAATCTATTTCTATCGCTAGTTACTAAAATTTGAATTCTTAAATTGGTACAAACAAACATATCTATAAACACTTGAAAATCTTGAAATAAGACAGTTTAGATAACTCGTTATAAGATACGCTATTTTTAGAACTTGAAATTATTTTCCTCTTCATATCCCTATAACTCGAGGTAGAGATGACCAATTGGAAGGTTTTCCAATGTTTGAACATTCTCTTGTAGATGATTTTTGAGCGGCATCTTATTTCAATAGTATATGGTTGATAAACATTTGTTTCTAGTATTTTTGTGTCTAAGCATTATTTATTACCCATATTCAATTTGAGATGGATCTGAGACGGGAGACATGTATAAATATGTGCGTCGTCGGACAAACCAACTTCACCCAAATAAGAAAAGTTATGGTTAACTATAGTCTTAGAACTAGAGGATCACCTAGTTTATGTAGAATCAGGTAGTTTGTATCGAACCTGTCCAGTTCATTGTAAAACAATCAAGTGTTTTCCTGGGGCATGTTTTTTTTGCTTTTTTGTTTTTTCCTTCACCATTTAACAGTGTATTTTTTAATTTATATTAGAATCGGTTAGGACTGAATCGAATCCAAGATGGAATGGGTCCCACCCCAACTCCCCCCTAAAACTTCATGAAAATAAATAAATCAAAATATCCCTGAAACTTTCAGGGGTATTTTGATTAATTTATTTTTTGTGGATAATTTGTTAAATATTTTTATTAAGTGTGTCATGATAAAAAGAATGGACGCCTCAAATTTCATATAGTTTGGATTTGTAGAAAAAATATTAAAATTACATTATGAGATGAGGTTATGACCATCAGATCGACTTAGATTCAATCTGGGCCATTGGGCTTATACTATTCCATCAGCTCATAGGTTGAGCTAATAACTTAGCAGTCATAACTCGCGTCTATTAAGAGGAGTGAATTAGTTCAAATAGAAGGCTAAAAAAAGACAAAAGATAAACTCAAAAGGACATGATTGAAAGTAGTGAGAAACTATATGGAGATTTATGGCCTCATTGAGGATATAACCATTAATAGAGCAGAATAGTGAATCGGGATTCATGTAGCCGACCCCAAATAGTTGGAAAAAGGTTCTGACGATGATGATGATACTATTGAAAACATTTTTCATAGTGGAATTGCAATATCGTAAATAATTAGGCTATTATAAATTTTATCGAGCAGCAATAGCACACTTCCACATAAGCATTTGTACATATACTCCCTTAAGCAAGAAACTTAATTAGGAGTATTTTCTAAAGTTCGAGAATCCATTGTTAATATTTTTGGTTTTTGTAGAATAGTTTATTGTATCTCAAAATGATATAATGTTTTGAGTGGTTTTTCTAAATTTTTTAATTTGTAGAAAAATTAAGTGTAGGTTTTTATTCCCACATTGAAGAGAAGAGTATGATTTGAGTGTTATTTAAATGTGATCTTTTTTATATTTTATGTTCTTAGAACAAAAGTAGGATTGATGGTACATGTGCGGAGTTAAGACCATAAAGCATAAGGCAAATACAAATTCAATCCAAAATTTGGGGTCCCAGGAGTATTTATATATCACTTGAGAATCTTTTTTTTTTTTTTTTTCTTTTTATTATTATTATGGGTCAATGGGAAGAGGATCGCTTATAAAAATTGAGCCTAAGATGTAGCGTTGCAAATTGTCAAGCTATAGCCGGTTAAGCCCATGCTATACTTTTTTGCCTAACCTTTTGGCTTATTATATGATTGTATATAAAGTTTGGCTTAACATTTAATGCAAAGCCGGTTCCTATGAAAGGCATAAAAAATAAAGCACTTAGGTGGTTCATCACAAGGAATAGCATAAAGGAATGAGGATATCCACTCTTATTTTTATATTTTTTTAAAATTTGGCGGAAATTTCTATCCTTGATCGATCCCCTCATGGCGACTATGGCCACTAGAAGACGATCAGAGAAAATTGCCCCATGTGCGTGAGAGAGAGGAGAGATGGACGTAGCTTGAAAATTTCCCCCTCCTTGCGTTTGGGTTCGGTGGAAAAGTTAGAGCACTTTCCTCCCTCACCAATCCCACTTCAAGGAAAGGGCTGACATACTTAGTCGCCACGTTGTGTTTTCGATCCTACCACTATCATCTGACGCTTTCAAAAAACTAACTCTCAAATTAATTTGAAAAGACAGGTAGGAATTTATTTTTTCTATTAAATTACTCAAAAAAAAAAAAAAACTAATTTATATGAAAATACGAGTAGGGGCTTGTCTATTCAATTGAATTACCCCTAAAAACAAAAAACGCCCTCTTCAAGGTGGGCTAGAGCTGGCTCTCTTTATCAACTGCTCAATTTCATATACGTAGGTTAAGGGTGATTATTATTTGTATATCATGGCTTATACAAGCGTATATTTTTCTTTTATTATGTGGTAGTATATATAATGGTATTATTATTTATTTTGATATATGGAGATCACAATCATCATTGACCATTAAATTTAAAATTAAGTGATTGAATGTGTGTCATTGTTTGGACAAATAATCCAAAATAAAATTTCTCAAATTTTGTAATACACTTTCATTTATTGGATTTCACATCTCGCGACTAAATGATTTACGACATTCTAGTACTAAAAATAAATAGTCTCACAGTATAAAATCCCTTAATATATTCCCAATTTTCATGAAATACGGAGGAAGCATTTCATCACCATCCAACATTGTGCAAATGGTGATAGAGAGGGATTTTATTGATGGGGGAGTGAAACATACCTTGTGTATCTCCACCACCATCCATCTCTTGAGTGGACAGAGATGGACCAAAGGACTACCCACGTTTTCATAATCCGCAAGACGATAATTGAAATTTTGCCAACCCCAAATTCGGAAAAACCTAAAACGTGACGGCGAAAGGTAAAAATGACAGGACATAAGACCATCAGAAGGGACAAAATCGAAATTTAGAAATGACCAGAGTTCGGACTCACCTGTCGTTGTCGAAGTTATGTGGGGCCGCTTCGAATTTTTGAAAATTTCGCGTTGGTCTCCCCACTCTGACCATGTCTGAAATCCTTCAAAATAGGAAGAGGGAGAGCTCTTTCCCGTTCATGGTGGTCTTTGCAAATAGCTTATCCTGAAACCCTAAAAACATATAAAGTCAAATACGATTTAATGGCGGTCTCTGCGTTTTGAAACCCTAGAAAACCAGAGAGGGATCTTGCTTTGACATCGTGGAATCAAGTAGGAAAGAAGCTCTCTTTAACCTTTGAAAACCAACGTGATTTTGTTCATTTATTTATTTTAATGGAATTGCAAACACTGAAGGAAACGCTCTGAAAATTGGGAAACAGGGAGGTCTGGTTTAATGGCGGACGTTGTGAAGACGACATGGCACCAATATCTGTTGCAACTGCAACTTCATCCTTTGAGAACAAAGGTTTCTTGAGAGTTCTTTCTTCTTTTTTTTCATTTCAAAATTCGGATTTTGATGTTTTCTAGATCTTTTGATTTCATTTTTTTAAAATTTTCTGCAGGCTATCACTGCTGGTTGTTTGGCTGGATGTAGTGATTTCATGGCTCAGAAGATCTCTGGTTTAAAGAAGCTTCAGTTGAGGAGGCTTCTTCTTGTAATGGTAGGTTGATGAGTAAAGGCTAAAGCATGATTTGATTGTAATTCATTTTGTTTTTTGTCTTTTCCTTTTCTCTCTATCTTTATAATTTAGAAGCTTTCTATTTGTTCTGTGTTTTTAACTTTATTTTCCTTTTCATCATATGAAAGATTGTTCGTATTTAGAGTTAGTGAGACTATTCTGCGTTATCAGGTTAAAGACTGTAAAATTATCGCTTTTGAGTTGGTTGTTTATTTTATTTGGTTTCAATTTCCTTTCTTTTTTTTGCCAGTTGTTGAAAGGAAGTAATTTTGTACATGTTGAAATCCTTTTTTCTCTTCTAAGTTTCATCCTTTTTGAAATGTAATTTTTGGATAATCTTTATTGAGGAACTTCAAACGCCGCGGCGAATCCTCATGTAGAATGAACATGAAGATCAAAGAGTTTTTCCCTTATTAATAGTTTCTGAATAATTGGTTAACATTATACCTGAATTGGGATTATTTTATCTGACTAGAATTCTATAGAGAATTCTTGGATTCCATGTTTTCTGAACTCTTTCTATTTCTCTTTTGTTAAGACCACTTTTAATCATCATTTATTGGAATTGGATTTTCCTGAATTCAAAAGTGATTGCATTTAATACCTGTTAAATGGTTTTTCATCCAAAGTTGATCAGAACAGGAACTTTTGTGGTATTTGATTTCTCTATTTATTTATTTTTCTTTTCTTTTTTTTTGTTTATTTATTTGGATTTTCCATTGTTTTCCTTGTTCGAGACTTTTACTGGGGCTAATTCTTATTTTATACACCTTTACATATATTTTCATGTTAAGGGGACTATGTTTTGCAGATTTGTTTCTTTTTTGTTGTGCTAAAATAAGTGAAAGGGAAATAAGTGAAAGGGACATGCTTGTAGTAATTCTGTATACTGGACTACAGTCTGACTGTGAGTAAACTGGAATTGTTGGGGAATGAAGCTTGGGCTTGCCCACTCCCTTCCCGTGCTTTCCTTTGAGTTACATCTTTGGCTATCATGAATTGAAAATTTGAAACGAGAAAGTGATTCTGTCTTATACTTTATATGGTTGCCTCCTCCTCTCTTGGTTTTTACATTTCTTTTATATGAAATGGAAGTATAAAAGTTTGTGATTGTGTAAGGAGGCATCAATAAAATTGAACATTCTTCTGTTGTTTTTGTCTACTAGAATTCGAAATTATTTCAAATTGTGGACTCGGGCTCGGACTCACCAGGATTCTGAGCCTGAGCAAATCAGAGAATCCGGCAAGTCATAGTCAGAGACCCTAGGCTTGGGAGCCTTCTCCAATTTTTTGCAGACTCCCTCTGGAATTGCTAGGGTCCCGAAAGCATGCCGATTCAGGCAATTCTGAGTTGGCATGGCAGTTTTTTTATTTCTGGTTTTGAGTATAAGGCATTCTTTTCTGAATGCAGCTATATGGTTTTGCCTATGGTGGACCTTTTGGGCACTTTCTGCATAAGTTGATGGATATCATATTCAAGGGCAAAAAGGACAGTAAGACAACACTCAAGAAGGTACTGGAATGCCATTTATACTCTATCCATAACTTAATTGGATTTTAGCATTTCTTGAGGGTCTTCTTTCAATAAATTTGCCATGTTTCTGTTGATCGTGTTCTGTAAAAACATACTTGTGAGAAGGGCCAACAAGTACATTGGTGATCTGGGGAATGGGTGCAAAAAGGGCTGTCTAAATTGACATGATTTGGAAAATGAGAATTTGAAAATCCATGGAATAATTGTTTGGAAGATCCTTGAGTTTTTATGAACTAAGAATTCTGGGGTTGATCACATCTATAAATCTAGTGGAAATGAAATCATTTACTTTATAGAAAATAAAATTTGGAGGAAATGCAAGGGAATATGCCAGGGTACTTGGCAGATCTTAAAAAAAAGGGGTAGAAATATATGAGAAATGTAGGTGGAATGTCCTTCATGCACGTGTCTGTGTGTCTTTGTTTGCATGTGTGTGTCTTTGTGTACATGTGTGTGTCTCTGTGCATGTGTGCATTAGCATACACGCTTGTATGTCGGGGGTGGGATGGGGGTTGTGCATGTTTCTGATGAAGTCCAGGCAGGTAACATGATAATACCAGTTTCTGTAATGTTTAATCAGAGACATGTTTTCCCCAAAGTATTGAGTTCATGGAACTTTAGTTTCCTTGACCATCTTTCCAAGTGGTTTGAAAGAAATTATCTTCTTTATTCAGTCTCAATCGGATGATTGCTTGTGAAGATGCATGTACTCACATGCATATGAAATTTAAAAGTTATACGATTGTTTTTTTGGACTGTTTGTCACATGGTTTGTACATGAAATACTGATATGACTTTCTAATTCAGGTACTCGTGGAACAGTTAACTTCAAACCCTTGGAACAACTTCGTCTTCATGATGTATTATGGCCTGGTTGTGGAGAGTAAGTCCTTATCAATCAACCCCTATACTTTCCAATGCAAAATCTTACTGTGGATTACAGAAAGGTGTTGCCTGTTTCTTCTGTTGGCTAGTCAAGTTTGTTGAGGGAGAAAATTCTCTTGAACCTTAGAAAACCAGAGTGAGGGGTTGTGCTGGGGCAACGAGAGCTACAAGCAAGAGGTGGGGACTAGCTTAAGAGGTGGTCTGATCTTATATTGGGTTTCATTGTAGACTAGGTTGTTGTGTGCCTGGTTATCCTATGATGGTTTAGCATCTATCTTCTGTTATTAAAAATAGTACCAGTGAATTGGAACATGGATGACAAGGTGCTGATTTGTCCTGAGATTGTTGGAGGAAGAGTTGTTTGCTGTTGTCATTTTAAATTGCACTTGAAAGGGAGGAGAGATTCTTGAGTTTGTTAGAGAAGGATTCCTGATTTTTGTTAGTCCCCCTTGTTGTGCAGATTGATGGATGTGTTTGAGGATATTCTTGAGATTTCTGGTTTCTAGAAGTTCAATATCTATATACGCTTACAGTGAAGAAGCCAATTTAGATGCAGATACCCTAGCTCATTTTTGGTTACTAGGGTGGATTGTGTTCTCAGCTTATTTTTCGCTACAATATGATTGTAACGTTTTCATGTGCTATGTTTCTCATACATGTTTCTATTAATAAATTTTTGTTACTACAACAAACAACTCAAAGGCATTTGAATGAGTTATTCATTCATGCATTTCCCATTTTGATATTTTAAAATTTATTACTTGCTCTATGAGGGATCAAAAGTTTCCAAGTACTCACCTGGAGGAATACCTTCTTCTTTTTTTTATTTGTGTTGTTTGCATGAAAATCTCTCTCTCTCTCTCTCTCTCTCTCTCTCTCTCTCTCACTCAAGAAGTATCTCACTATCTTATCATCCTCATCATATCTCGCCTCTCACCAAGCTTACAATGTACCATCTTTCTTGACATCTAGGAAGATCATTTGGATTAGTCAAGAATAAAGTAAAGAAAGACTATCCCTCTGTTCAATTGATGTCTTGGAGGGTATGCAGTTCTGATCTTGTCTTTAGCATATTTTCCTGCCAATAATTTCGTATTGCATTGTCTTTTTTAGATATTATATTGAACTGATCATTGTAAACATGCCTTGGCAGTTTTGGCCAATAGTTGGTTGGGTGAACTATACGTACGTGCCCTTACAATTCCGTGTTCTCTTCCACAGCTTTGTTGCGTCATGCTGGTGAGTAGTCTTTAATACACTGTCCTTGTTCCAAATCTAAACCACCCATTTTATCCCTTTTTTATTTTGTTCTGTTTTCTTACAAAAAAAAGTCTCTCTCTCTCTCTCTCTCTCTCTCTCTCTCTCTCTCTCTCTCTCACACACACACACACACACACACACACACACACACACACTGGTTTGGAATTAATCCTTTAAAGTTGTATCCCAACCCAAATAACAAGCACTACCTCTGCCCAAAACCGATTTGCATTAGGTGGGCTATTTGATTTCTAAGAGTTGATATACCATAACATACTTTACTACCAGTGGTTTAAAATACGGATTGGCCCTTCACGGTACCGATCCAGATTTGGCCAAATTAGGCAATCCAGATCTGCTGAATCGACAATCCAACCCAAAAAAAAGGAAAATGAAAAAAAGAAAAGAAAAAAGGTTAATAAATGATTTACCCCAATCTATAATTTGTTTGTTTGATGTTTTAAATCATCAAACAAACATATTACAGGAAGGGATCAATCGGTTTTAAAATGGTTAAGGTAGATTCCTGGTTATGGGAGGGAATCATCCTGTTGACCCTCCAAATCCATTCTGGATCTGGACGGGTGATTTTTAAAACATTGTTTACTACTAAAGGAGTATCCTATAGGATGTGGATTCATGTATGTTAATAATTATCTTTTGTTTGAATGAGCTTTTTATTGGTTTGGAATTTCATTGAAGAGGTCTTATTCAATCAATTCATTGACGTTACTCCACCTGTTCCCCACCTTTTTCTTTCTTATTAATCCTGACTGGTTCTGACCTGAATTCAGTATTTTTACGAATGGAACCTGCATTTAATGATTTATGAACGGTATCAAGGCTACATATTCCACACAGCAAAAAATCAAAAGATTGATTCTGTGACGAATAATGGTTCTTGGAAACATTTGTTCTCTTCATTTATTCCTTGTATTCTCTTCCCTGCGCCTCCTATTGGGTACATTCATATATGTAGTAGCCAATAGGAAGCTTGGCATAGTCACAACATTGCTATTTCCATTGAATCAAATCACTAATGCGATAGAGGGATCCAATTAATTTCTGATATATTGTCGAATGATAAAAGATAGTAAAAACAAGCAAAGGTCTCTTTTTAGCTATTTCATTTTTCTAATTGCTTGTTTCTTCCTTTATTCCAATGGGGTAAAAAGGGAAATGCTTGAGATCTTCATTGTCCGTTCCAGTTTTTCATGCACTAATCGTGATAGCAACTAGTCAATAGTAGTTTGTTATAAGGGTTGGATTGACCAGATGTCCCTGAAATGTGTGTTCTGTTTTTATCTTTTCCATCCATCTCCAAATACTATCTTTGAGTCTTTTATTTGAGTTTGTGTTAATTTTCATTTTCGTAAGTCAATATTGATTTACTCATATTGCTTTCTTTTTATCATTTTGTTGCTTTTTTTTTTCAGGGGAATATATCTGAATCTGCGTGCTCGGTCTGCTCTTGCTGCCATAAAGAATGCATAAATATTGGTACCATAAATGCTTAGTTATGAAACTTTCTTTTTTAGAGTGGGTTTTCTGATTATTTAGTAGTGGGATTGCCATGAATGGCGTTGGTGATATTTTTAGTTAAAAGTGTGGAAAAAAGATCTCCCCATGGGAAATATAAACTTTGTTCCTGTTGAAATTTTGTGTTTTTAATTATTTGTTATTGAAATATCGTGGAATAAATGTAGAAAATTAGGAGGTTATCTTATATATTTGTTTCTAGTTGGATGATCATTGTGCTATTATCGTTCTTAGATGGAAAAATTTCATCTGAACCATCCATCTAAATGGATTATAGACTATCTGAATCATGCGATAAATGATATCCCGGGCAAGTGAGTGCTACCTCTCTCTCTCTCTCTCTCAAGTGCTGAAAATAATGTAATGGGGGAGTATGCTCTGCAGAGCCTGTTGGTTTTCAGGTAAGTGGGTGCTGCTGCTCATCTCTCTCTCTTGTCACCTCCATCACAGCCTTACCTCTTACGACTGCAGTCTCCCTCTGACCCACCACCAAAACAGCCTTACTGTTACTCCCCTGAGCACCACCTCTTGTGACTGCATTTTCACCTTGGAGCTACCTTTACCGCTACCGCTATCATTCCCACCTCACTCACACCACTGCCGCTGCCACCACCTCGCTGCCCTTCCATTGCAACACCGAGACAATTATGGCTCACTTCTGCCGCACCCTTGTTAACTTGGCAAAAAAAGAAGAAAGAAACCAGTTTTACCTGCATATATAGATGACTGGGGATTTGTTTGGCCTTGTAAACAGGGACTAAGCTTCACTAGATTCACTAGATTGGAGACATTGGACTAATTTAATGAGAAAGAAACCAACCATTCCTGAATCAGATGTGAACCTGGATATTTGCTATTCCAATAAAACTTGTCTTTTCTCTAAAAGTCCTGCAACACTTTACTTGATGTTTTCGTTTGAAGGGTGTGTAAGATTTGTCATGATCTATGGAAATGCAAGATTTGTCGTGATGTATTACTTTGAAGGACAAGTAGGATTTGAACATTTCTTCAAAAGGTGTTTTTGGAAGAACTCTACAATTATTATGAGATGTATAGGTCAATTATCGTTTGTCAGTAAAAACTGTATTTTGTTTAAATTGATACCAGCTTTTAGATTTTTGTCACTTACCAAAAAAAAAAAGCTTTTAGATTTTTGTCTCTTTGCAAACTAAGAAAACTATTTAGCGCTTGCACAGTTGGTGACAATTATTGTTGTCGGGATGTTGTCAGCAAGGGTTTTTATCAGGATATTTTCGAGATCAGAAATTTATTTGATATTTAAAATATTGAAGACGTATTTCCTTTGAATATTTCTTAAAATATCTCATCATCATCATACCTTGTTATAAGTTCCGGTTTCTTTTTTCACTAACCATTATCAACAATAGATATCTTTTCGAAGAGAAAGGGGAAAAGAAAATTATCAATAATAGATATCTTTTCAAGGAGAAAGGAAAAAAAAGAAAAGAAAATGCTGCATAAGAGTTGATACAATACCAAAGAGGATCACCTTGGAGAAAACCAAAATAGAACTTGTTCATATGAAGAAAATAGACACTTAAATAGTATTATATAATTTTAAAATCAAGATCAATATTTTTTATTTATTTTATTTTTATATATTAACAGTGGGAATGAAGGCTGGGACGTTATTGTTGAGGCCAAAACCAACCATTTTTAAGTTGCAATATGCTCGTTGATGGCTCAAATGATCACCTCTCACTCTCGATGCACAAGCAACTCGTTGTTACGTCCTAATTTTATACAAGAAGTAATAGTTACATGGAAAATAACTCAATGGACTACTGCAGGCCCTTTATTTAAGGGTATGGTTTGCAACAATCAAAGGAAGGTGCACTTCCAAATTTTATCATAAGGTATAATTTTGGCGTCAAAAATTCTTATAATGCCCTGAACTTCCATTTTTATCTTTAATTTTAGACTCTAAAAAATAGATCAAATCAAGTAAATCTATGAAAACATGAAAATATTA
Organism: Amborella trichopoda; assembly: GCF_054954075.1. Classification (NCBI taxonomy): domain Eukaryota; kingdom Viridiplantae; phylum Streptophyta; class Magnoliopsida; order Amborellales; family Amborellaceae; genus Amborella; species Amborella trichopoda. The sequence goes on along the minus strand of NC_142342.1, from coordinate 4,768,234 downwards.
AAAATGGATTGTCTATATATTGTTTTGCAAGATGCACTATTTTTATGACTCAAGAGTTTTTTCTTTTTATTCATACATTTTGATATTGAGGTGATCAATTCTTGACCAATGCTTACTCTTTTGAGAAAGAGAAGAAGAGAAAGAAATTGATATCATAGAGGTAATCATGTATTTTTTCCTTTCTTGATCTTAAATCTTCAAGTTACTCTTATTTGAATTTGAGAATAACTATTGTAATTCTTTTATGGGTGCGGTTTGTACGAGGTTGATGCCCTAAACAATCAAAGGAAGATCGCACCTTCAAACAATGCCAAAATATGTTGTTTTAGTATCATAAATCTTTATGATGAGCTAAAAATTTATTTTCATTCTAATTATGAAATTTAAATATTAAAAAATAATGTAGATCGAGTAGATCTATTAACTCTTGAAAAACTTGAAAATTGATGGTCAAGATTATACATCACAAGATGTACTATTTCCAAGACTTGAAATCTATTTTTTCTCATGTTTATAAATATTAAGGCCTAGATAATCTAATTGAGGGTTTCTCAGCATCAAAACAACCTCTTGTGAATTTTGATTGTTGAGAGCCTTGCTCTTATATAAACTTTTTCTTTTATTGCTTAGTGGATTTTAACTGTAGTGCCCCATTATTTTTTCCCTTTTTTGAAGGTTTTTTCACGTATATTTTAGTTTTGTGGTTGATTTTTAATCATGTGCAAATTTGCATATTTTATATCATTGCAGTTTAATAAATATTTAAAAATAAGTCTTATTTCTCTTTGATTCACGCATAGATGGGAAGACACAATTTCCTAATAAGTCATATCACAAGCCTAGTTAGATACCTTTCTTTTTCCAAGAAAACAGGAAGAAAAAAAATGTGTGTGAATCACGGAGACAAACATAAGCACGATGATTAGCCTGAACAAAAATAATTGGTTGATTTGAAAAAGTTAAAATAGAAGATTGTCTATATTGCAAAGATTTATATGCTCTCATTGACGGTGATGGAGCCAAACCAAAAGAAATGACATGTGAGGAGTAAAAGAACCTACATTAGAAGACGTCAAATGAAACTTCGGCATATTCTCTATAGAAGAATTTTGAAGGGTTGTACAAAAAAAAAGACAATCGGTGATAAAGCTTTGTTAATATGAAAGCTAGTATGTTTGAAGTTTAAAGTGGATGCTTTAATCGCAAAGCATTTAAATGAAACAATGAGAATAACAAATTGATAAGATAGACGATATTGAAAAGCTTCAATTATCACTTTTCATTAAGGAAGAGTGGTGTTTAAATACAAATTGTTCAAAAATGGTGAATGACTAGTCCCTTGATTGTAGGGATTTTCTAACAATAGCTAGTTATCCTAATAATACACCGCTAAAATACGGTTTACAATAGTTGTAGATATACACGGTTAGGAGGTTGAGTCTTCTTCGGACATGGTTAGACTGAATCTTCTTCTGTCACGATTAGACTGAATCTTCTTCTGTCACGATTAGGAGGTTGAGTCCTCATCGACTGATGTGGCAGGCCATGTTACGCGATGCTCTACGACAGGTTACATTACTTATCTTGGGGCCAACCCAGTGTCGTGGCGAATGAAGAAACAATTTACTGTCTCACGTTCATCAGCATAGGTTGAATACCACTCCATGGCCACCACTGCCTGTGAGTTAACATGGATGAAAACATTATTTTCAGATTTGGGCATCCATCATCCTCAACTAATGCATCTCCACTGTGACAATCAACCGCTCTTCACATCACCGCAAGTCCAATTTTTCACGAGAGTACGAAACACATTGAGATCGATTGCCATCAAATCCGAGAAAAGATCCAGAAAGGGCTAATCTGTACTTCTCATAACTCCACCGAACTTCAACTTGCAGATATTTTTACTAAGGCACTCGGCAACGCTCAATTTCATTTTCTATTAAGCAAGCTGGGTGTTCTTCACACTCACACTTCAGCTTGATGGGGAGTATTATAATATGGCTTGCCACATCAGCCGATGAAGACTCAGCCTCCTAATCGTGTCAGAAGAAGACTCAGTCTAATCAGGTTTAAAGAAGACTCAGCCTCCTCACCATGTATATCTACAGCTATTGTAAACCGTATTTTAGCTCTGTATATCTACAGCCTCCTAAAATTGTTTGGAGTAAGAAAATGTTGTATAACGTAAGCTTGACCTAAGGATGGCATGATGGAGGAGAGTCCTTGACGTAATGGATTTTAATCGACAACAGAGCATATATAGTCTTGAAGTTTCTGTGAGTTAACATGAGTGTGAGTGGACCGGCGAAGAATAGGCGGTGGTGATGGGTCGTGATGAAGCACTTGAGGTGATGGCAAATCTGTATGAGAGACTTGAGGTGAGGTAGGAATATGAGGAGCCTCTTTATAACTTGTTTCAATGATGTGTGGAGATAAGTCATGAGTGATGTCAGATCTGGTTTTGGGATGACAGCATGGGTATGAGTTGGGAAAAGTTGTAAATATTTGAATGGGAATTCGTCTTATCTGAAAATAACATCCCTACTGATGTAAATGGTTTTGGTGTCAAGGTCAAACACTATGTCTCCTCGTTGACCCAGGGGGTATCCTACAAAGATGAACTGTTTGGAACATTGATCAAACTTATGGCATTGAGTATCATTGCTATGCACGTAACAAAGACATCCAAACACACGAACATGATCATAGGTAGGTTGTTTTTTTAAGAGAATCTCATAACGAGTTTTTTCAAAGAGAATTGGTGTGGGCATTCGGTTAATTAGGTAACATGCCGTTAAAATACATTCACCCCAAATTTTTATAGGTAGGTTTGCTTGAAATCGCAATGCTCGAGCAACCTTTAAGAGGTGCCGATGTTTGCGTTCATCAATGTCATTTTGTTGTGGGGTATGAACACAGGTTCGTTGATACACAATGCCAAGTTCATTGAATAGGCTTTGCATGACATTGGATAAGAATTCAATTCCATTATCTGTTTGGATTTGACGAACATGATATTGGAACTGATTTTTTACCATTTTAAATAAATGAGATAAAAATTTGTATGTTTCAGACTTGAATCTCATCAAATAAGTCCAAGTAGAACGTGCGCAGTCATCAACAATAGTGAGAAAATAACGTGCTCTAGAGTTTGAAGCAGTGGCATACGGTCCCCAAATATCACAAAGGATTAGTTCAAAAGAAATATCATATTTATTTGAGCTAGAATAAAAAAGTAAACGGGACTGTTTTGCAATGGTGTAAATATCACAGAAATGAACATGACATGAAGAAATATTGTTTAATTTAAAACTAGACAATTTATTTCGAGATGGGTGACCTAGTCTTTTGTGTCAGATCTCAGCAGAGGCAATGGACGAACGGGTCATAGCAACAACAACTGACGGATGAATGAAATGATACAATCCATCACATATTTCCTCCAATCCAATCATTTTCCTTGTGGTCAAGTCCTGAAAGACACAAAAAGTGGGGAGGAAGATGACTGCACAAACTGGTAATTTTACTCACAGATAATAAGTTAAAAGAACAATTTGGCACACAAAGAACATCTTCAAGAGAAACAAAAGGAGATAAGACATTTTTAACAATGTGTGTGACAGTTGTAGTACTACCATCAGGTAAACAAACTGGTTTATTTTGATTGTTGCTAATGGATGTCATGAAAGGTGATAGATGGGGTGTAAAATGATGTGTAGCTCCCGAATCTATCACCCATGAACTTTTAGATAGTTGAGAGACTAAAAAACAACTTTTTATACCTGCAAAGTTGACATTGGAAGGTTAAGAATTGGTGTTCAACAGAAAGAAAAGTTGTTGGTATTGACTTGTAGTGAGAGGTGGCAGAGATGACATTCCTCTTTGTTGTGAAGCATTCAGAGATGTACCAGCTTCAGAAGTGACATTATTAGCACGTCTGCCTCCCTTCTGACGGTTGAAACGTCCATGGGAATTCTGTTTGGGATGACCTTCAGGGTAGCCATGCAGATCGTAACAAGTTTCTCGGGTATGTCCATGTTTGTGGCAGTGAGTATAGTTGGGTCATCCTCTTGGGGGAGAGAACTCTTCGTTCTGTCCATTATTAGACTTGTTGACAGCTAGAGCCGTAGCATCGGCTGATGCCGGTTGACTGACTTGCAGCCCTTCGTGGTTCTCTTCTTGTAGTACAAGTGAGTATACCTTCCCAATGTTGGGTAAGGGCTTCATGACGAGGATTTGTGTTCGAATGGTCCCAAAAGACTTATTCAACCCCATGAGAAATTGATAGACTCTCTCAGTTTGTTGATATTCTTGTAGTTACTTGAAAGAACCACAAATACAGGTGGGTATCTTGGAATATGAGCCCAGTTCATCCCACAATAGTTTTAGAAAAGAGAAATATGCAACAATTGGCAATCGTTCTTGTTGCAAAGTGGCAATAGAACGTTTAATTTCATAGATCCTTGGTTCGTTGCCTTGAGAAAAATGGTCCTCAAGGTCCAACCATAGGTCTCGTGCAATCTCTGTATAGACTACATTGTCGGCAAGGTCTTGAACAAGACCATTGTAAAGTCAAGACATGACCATCAAATTGCATCTCTCTCATGCTCTAACTTCAGAAAGTGGAGCAGTTGGTTTGGGAAGAGTGTCATCAATAAAGCACAACTTGTTATTTGCTCCGAGATCAACTCTCATTGCACGTCACCAGGTTCCAAAATTGTCCCCTGTAAGAGTCTGAGAAACAAGGACATTACTTGGGTTGTCAGAGTAGTGCAAGAAAAATAAGAGGATGTGTCGGTAATGGATGAATAGTTGTTGTCGTTATTGTTGGTTGGTTGGACGTCATCATGATTATCAGAGTGCTGGTCGTTGGTGGAAGACATGTTGCTGGTCAACGAAGAACAATATTTGATGATGATGCAAGTGAGACGGGGCGAGCAATGTTGTCAAGCAGTAGGTCCTGCAGTTCAGAAGGCTGTTAACGACAGATTGAAACAAGCAGGAACATACCCTCTAAGCTGTTCTCGAATAGCAGTGAAGGGCTGAGCGTAACTGATTCGTGCAGATATGTTCTACTTATGAGGAAAACAAAAAAAGCATTGTGAGGAAGAAAAAATCTGCAACTACAAAGAAGAATGTACAGATCTCATAATCAAGTAACTATGCTCTGATACCATGATAAGATAGACAATTTGGGAAAGCCTCGATTGCCACTTTTCATTGAGGGAGATTGGTGTTTAAATATAAATTGTACATGAATGGGTGAACAACTAGTCCCTTGATTGTAGGGATTTTCCTAACAATACACGACTAATTATCCTAATAATACACAGCTAAAACACGTTTTACAATAGCTGTAGATATATACGGCTAAGAGGCTGAGTCTTCATCGACTAATGTGGCAGGCCATATCGTAATACAAATCAACTCTCTTCCATTAAGATATAAACCACTCAGCTCATTTAGTTGAGAGACTAAGGTGGTGTCTCATTACAACTCTGCTCCAGATGGGAAAGTAATGATGAGTCAAGTTATATATGGTTTGAATGGGGAAACTAAAATAAAATAATTAATTCTACTCACTCGAAAGATTTTGGTATAGAAGGCTACAAATTATATAAAGAAGTCTACAATAATCATTTTGGATGGGCATTAGAAGCTTAGTAGCAAGAGGAAGAAGTGTTACACTCTTTACAAGACGTAAGAGTTGTTAAAGTAGACGCCATTAAAAAAAAAAATCAATTGACATGTGGTGACCATGATCAAGAAGGGTTGGTGTAGAATTTGCAATAAATAAAATAGTTACAAGAAGGAGAAAAATCAACAAGACATATACGTGGTTCGGCAATGGTGCCTTACAAGTATCTCATTCATGAGGATTACTCTGGTTTATCAGAGATTTATAGAGTTGTAATTCTTGCCTTTTAGGACACAAATCCCATTACAATAGTAATCCCATAAAATATGAAACTCAATATATAAAATTTAATATCTTGTAATATACAAGATAGGAAACTCAATATCTGGTTTTATAACTGTCAACACTCCCCCTCAAGTTGGTGCATAGATATTAATGGAGCCCAACTTGGACAATATCTGATAGAACTTTGTCTTTGCAATAGTTTTGGTAAACATATCGACAAGTTGGTCTTCACTTCGAACATAAGAAGTACTAATAATTTTTTACTGAACCTTTTCACTCATAATGTGACAATCAACTTCTATGTGATTGGTTCTTTCATTAAAATTTGAATTGGAGGCTATATGCATAGCTACTTGATTATTACATAACATCTCCATTGGATTGACTATTGGGACATATCTCGAAGTAGGTATTTTAGACATATTAATTCACTTGTAGTAGCAGTCACGGCTCTATATTCAGCCTCTGCACTAGATCAAGCAACTACATTTTGTTTATTGTATTTCCAAGTAACCAAGTTTCCTCCAACCAATGTACAATAGCCAGTAGTGGACCTCCTTTCAATTGGACTACCTGCTATGTCAGCATCAGAATAACCAATAATATTAATATAACCATTCGGTTTCAACCAAACACCTCTGTCGGGTGACGACTTAAGATATCTGAGAATCCCATCGACCACCTCTATATGACATGATCTAGGAACATGCATAAATTAGCTAATAAGACTAATCACATACATTATATCAGATAGTATCCCAATTTGCCCACAAGTCTTTATAAGCGGCCCACATCTTCAAGAAGTTTTCCATTTGTTGAATTAAGTTTGCAATTAATATCAATAGGAGTGTCAACGGGTTTGACTCCCAGTGTCTTGATTTCTTTCAACATATCTAATACATATTTCCTTTGAGAAATAAAGACTTCATTTTTTTTAATGTGTTATTTCACTGTCGAGAAACTACTTTAGCTTACCAAGATCCTTGATGCCAAATTTCTTGTAAAGATGATTTTAAAGTTTCATGATTCTTTCTTTATCATTACCTGTAATGATAATATCGTCAACATAAATCAGTACAATTGTTGTACATGACGTTCCCCTTTTTGTAAACATCAAATAATCAACTGAACTTCTAAAAAACTCGACACTCACTAAGGATGTGCTGAGTTTGGCTTACTATGCACGAGACAATTGTTTAAATCCATTTAAAGCTTTATTTAACTTGCACACAAGACCTTTCTCCTTCTCTTTAGAATGGCCTGGAGGAAGACTCATATAGACTTATTCTTCAAGGTCACCATGTAAGAAGGCATTTTTAACATCTATCTGATGCAGATACCACTCACAATTAATTGCAATAAACAAAAGAACACGAACACTATTCATCTTGGTAATTGGTACAAAAGTCTATTTATAGTCAATTTCATAAGTTTGGGTAAATCCTTTGGCCACCAACCTGGCCTTATGTCTCTCAATAAACCCATCATTATTATGTTTAATTTTAAAAACTCATATACATCAAATTTTTTTCTTCCTTGTAGGTAACTTAACAATGTCCTAAGTATAGTTCTTATCGAGTGCCTGAAGTTCCTCTTTCATATCCTTCTTCCACGCATGTTGAGAAATAGCATTTTGAAAATTAGTTGGCTCATAATTATAAGAGATAGAACTCAAAAAAGTAAAATAGTCATGGGAGATATTTTTATAGGAAATATGATTTTGAACAGGATAAAAAATGCATGGTAAGTATAAAAATCTTGAAGTCTAGAAGAAGGTTGAGGGATACGAGAAGACTTACGCAAGGGGGCTCAGGTGGGGCCACGGCAGAGTCTTCTTCTTCCAAACCAGATTGGTGAGTTTCAAAGGTATCTTCAACTTCGACTAGATCATCATGACTTGTTTCCGGTGTATTGGACACATCACTAGTATTAATATTAGGCAAGGGCAAATGACCTTTTGAACACTCCCCATAAGTCCTATTTTCCAAATCAGTTTTCAATGTGTTATGAAAATAGGACTCTGTTTCAACAAATTGAACATCTCTAGAAATATACATTTTTTTGATTGTGAGATCATAATATTTGTATTCTTTTTTAGTAGATGAGTATCTAAAAAAGATGCATCTACTAGAACGTTTATCAAGTTTATCCCGGTTGTGCCCAATCACATGAATATAAGCCACGCATCCAAATACTCGCAAATGAGATAAATCAAATTTTCTATTTTTTAAAATTTTATGGGCAGATTTATCCATAAGAATTTTACTTAGAAGTTTGTTAATTAGACAGCAAGTAGTTAAAACAACTTTAGACCAATAAATTTTTGGAACAAACATCTGAAACATCAAAGACCTTGTAGCTTCCAAAATATATCTATTTTTCATTTCAGCAACACCTGCTGAGGTGTTCCAACACACAATGTTTGGTGTATAATATCAATTAGTGTTCAAACTCCAACAGCTCTATTTCATAACATCTTGAGTTTGAGGGGAAGTGTGAAAGGACAACATTTATTGTATAACTCATTAATATGGAAGGTGTATACTTTAATCTATATATTTGGGAAGGGTAGATACAATATCTTGTATTTATGGTAAGTCTGAGTATAGTATATGAATCTGTGATTTATTTTTATATTTTCTCATCTGTAATTTGTCTATAAAAGATAAGTTTGTATATTCATATGATTAATAGACACTGAGTCTCTTTAGAGAAGCCTGAGACTTTTCACAAAGTAGACCTCTTGTAAAATACTAAGCCGTAGTAAAATGTGTTCTTAGATATGTCGAGGGCAAACCCAAACTATGCTTATGTTTAGGAACAAAACAAACTTATGCTAAGCAGATATATCGATGCATAAAAAAAGTTAACAAAGATATAAAGGTTGAGAAATGGTATGCGTTGCAATTTATTCGAGATGCTCATCTCATTAATGCACACATGTGAACCTTTTTCAAATTTTTTGATTTAACTTCGTTGTCCTAGGGTGCACCTCCAAGCACGTGCTCCCTCAAGTAAAATGTATTTTTTTATCAACAATTTTGCAATTGATATTAGATGACTATTTAAAAAAAAAACAAAAAAGACGAACTAGATTTTCTACATTAACGTTCAAGAGACTATATCCACAATGTGGCACAGTATACCTCATTTCTTTTCGGCTAGTTTGGGCGGTTTCTAACTTCAAGCTCCCAATGAAGTTCTGAACCACCCAAGTTATGAAAAAATCAAGTTTCCAATTGATCTCTTTACAAAAAAAAAGTTCTAAATTGAGGGTATTTTGAAAAAAAAAGGAAAAAGAAAAAAAAAAGGCAATAAAATATAAAATATTATTTTTTAATATAGCATAAAATAGGGATTAATTTTTTGTCTTATTGAGGATATGATCCTTAATAGAGAAGAATTGATGAACATGATTCATGCAACTAAAGGCTTGGATGATGATAATGATGCATAACATAAGGGAAATTTACCAAAATTTATTTCTTTGGGAAATGTACATACGGATCCACAATAATTTTTGGGGTTAAATAATGAACCATATTTTTTGACATTTTAAGGTGAGATCCAAACATTTTGAGCTTTTCTCCATTTCTACTTTACCCTTTTAAATAGTTCCACTTTCAAATTACCTGAAACATAAAATGTTAAGTATGGGGATTGGAAACTCCTATTCCTCAAAAACACATAATATGAGTGTTTGGGAGATTTGAAAGTCTACTTTCAAACAGGCTTAAACTATACAAAAGAACACTAAGTATTCGGGTAGTTCTAAAGTGGGACTTTCAAACTACTTACACACTTTCGTGTTTTTTTTTTTTCTTTTTTGTTTGAAAGTCTAGAAAGTTGGATTATCGAACTGTTTTCTTTTTGTGTTTTTTAGCAATTCCAACATAGACTTTCAAACTCACCACACACCTAATTTTTTGTATGAGCCCTCCAATATTAAGTCAAGGGTAAAATAAAAATAAAAACTTAGGCATCAATAAAAATTAAAAATTTCATTAAAAAGTTCACAATTTGAAAAATTTTCCATATCATCATCATTTTCATTATCGTCCAAACCTTATCTCAACAAAACACTAAATTATATACATTATAAAATGCCATCAGGACCAACACTTTAATCAACGGTTGAGAGTTTCGAAATCATGACGTCCATTTTCTCAAAATGGAAGTACAACGCATGTTGTTCAGTCATGTGAATCGCACGTCACAAACCCACACTCAGGGGACTGTCACATGCGCGAAACGAGCCATTTCACACGTGCACGAAAAGAGACTGGATCAGGCTAGACATTTCACAAGGTTAAGATAATGTGACTCGTGCGCGTCCACAAGGCGAGACTTGTCAGAGCTCCAGCCAATGGGAGAGCTGAATGGGGTTGACAATGCCAGGGAGATGAACGTCTTCAGATTTTACGATGCTTGCCACGTCAGCATAGATCTCACGGCTACGAGGAGAACTACGTGTCGAGTACCTCGGTTCATCCAGCTCTGCGAGACTCGATCCTGCGGCTCGGCTCCAAGTGAGGCCGAAGAGAGATCCGTGAGAGAGGAACTCGTGGGCCAAATAGTAAGCCAGGATCCGGTTAGCCGGCTCAGACTCGGCTTGATCTTGTTTCGAGTCATTTGAGGCTTGGGCGTCAAAATCAAGAGTAATTTTCCTCTTTTTTGACGTACTGTTGCTGCTTGACATAATGTTTTTTGACGCCCTATTCCACGTCAGCAAGAGTGAAGAGGGAGAGAGAGCTCAAAAATAAAGAAAAAAAAAGAGAAAATATGATCTAAAGTTTTATTTATCGAACGGCCAAGAAGCAGAGAGAGAAAGTGGAAGAAACTGAACTGAGCAAATGCTAGAGAGAGAAAAATGGTTTTCAGTGGATATTTGGTCAAGATAGAGAGATGGAGTCTTTACAGAGAGAGAGGGGAAGAGGTTTATCAGTTGAGTAAGAGTGAGAAAGATGGGTTGGTCAGAAGGGATTTGAAGGGAGATGGACGGCCAGATTCCGATCTACGTTCGGTCGGGATCTGATTGGAAGAACAAGGTCAAGGCGAGAAGAGAGAGAAATAGGAAGGATGATGAATTTTTAGAGAAAAAAAGTGTGCATATTTCATGAATGGAGAGAGAGAGGTCTTTCCCGAAGGCTGAGTAGCGTAAACAAAGGGCTGGCGGTCCTTAACAGTGAAATAGAGCTAGAGAGAGAGAGAGAGGAAGGGAGAATAGATGGACGGTTGTGGTTCAATGGGAATCTAAGGACGAGACAGAGAATTGATTGGTATCACTAAAACAATATATTGTAGCGAGGGTATTAAGGTACAAATTTCCATAGGCTAATTTGTAGAGAGAGGAAGTATTAAAGGCCATCAACGATATATTAGAGAGAGATAGGAAAAAGCCACTTATAAACAGGGGATGGGAGGAAATAAATGCACAGGAAAAATGGAGAGAGAGGAAAAATGATTAAGGAAGAGGAGAGAGAGGAAATAAATGCACAGGAAAAATGGAGAGAGAAGAAAAATGATTAAAGAAGGAGAGAGAGAGGAAAGGCAATCTCAGAGAGAGAGGAAAAGCAATCTTAGAGAGAGAGGAAAAAGCAATCTTAGAGAGAGAGAGAAGAGCAATATAGCACGGCATTTAAGAGAGAGAAAGAAGGGGGTTAATGAGGTATTTATAGGGAAAAATTGGAGTTGCGAGGATATTTTGAGGTGTACTAAATTATCCCCGTTTTGGGGGCACACTTTCTGAAATGCCCATATTCTGGCTTACAAGCACGTGCCAGGTATGATGAAGTTTTATTCGGAGAGATAAATTTCTTCCATGCGTGCTAAGCTTCGGCTCATTCGGGGAATCTAGACCGTCTATGTGGGATGCAGTTATGACGAACCGACGGCTAAGAGTAAGAAGAGCCACGTTGTCATTGATTGACCGGGAAAAGACGGAATTGCCCTTACACTGCATTCACGCTTTTTTGTCCTTTCTTGTGGATCCCACCTGGAAAACGACAGGATTATGCTCATATGTGAATTATCCCAAGATCGGGTCATTAAAGATAAGCCCTAGGCATTATGAAAACAAGATAAAGCCGAATCATGGTCTTGAAAACACTATAAAAAATTTTCTTGACGACTCTGAAATTGATTTTTAATTATAAAAATTGAAGCTAAAAAAAATTGTGACTCTGAAATTGATTTTTAATTATAAAACTTGAAGCTAAAAAAAATTGTGTCTACTAACACTTATTTTTAATGCAAAATAGACAGTTTAGATAATGTATCACACTATACAATATTGTTAGGGTTTGGAATCCGAACTTTTTTTCCTTTTAGAAATATAATAGCCTACATCAAAATTATCACTTTGAAGATTTTTCGACGCCAGAACTGTACTTTTAAGTGAGTTTTGAGGTCAAGCTTTACTTATTTTTATAGGGCTACAGCCCTATCAAAACCGTTTTTTTTTTTTTTTGGACTAAAGCCCTATCAAAACATTTTCCATTAAAGAATATCAATATTTATCTAAGAAAAGGAGAGATTTCTTTTTTGAAATTCGATCTTTACATTTGTTTGAATCTCAAATTTCTCTATAGAGACTCTATGTGTCTATTAATGTATGAATATGCAAACTTGTCTTATACAAACAAATAACATATGATAATAATATAAATAAATCATTGACACGTATACTACACCCATACTTGCCATAAAATACATGGTATTACACCTACCTTTCTCATAAATATTGATTATAATATACACCTTTTATAATTAACATGGTAGACATAAATTTTCTTAACACACCCCCTCAAACTCAAGATGCTTTGAGAGAGCAGTAGGAGTTTAGACAAATAAGTGACGTTTTCTTAACACACCTCTCAAACTCAAGATGCTTTGAGAGAGCAATAGGAGTTTAGACAATAAGTAACATTTTCTTAACACACCCCCTCAAACTCAAAATATTTTGAGAGGGCAGTAGGAGTTTAGACAATAAGTAATGTAAACGAGCTGTCGGATTTTCATATGCATAGCATGGACCAATAAAAATCATCGTTGTCATGTTCAAATTGCGCGATCAACAAGCACAGATGAATTGGGTAGATTCGTCACAAATCTTTTGTAAAGCCAGTTTCGCACATCCAATGGCCCCATCCGTGCTCAAAGCTTGGGTTAACAACAACCCCCAAAATATCAAAGAAATAGGGTATTATCAAAAACCCTAGGAATGAACCTAGAGACGGAGGTTGCATATCAATAAACCATAGAAACTTAAACCCAATATAACACATATTAAACATGAAGGTTAAAATAACATAGATATGCATGGGAAGTAGGGGATGACAAAAGGGTTGTGGATGACAGGCACCGTGATGGTGGTTTGGCGCATCAGCCAAAGCTTGCTACAATTCCAATGGCATGGAACCAGGTTTTGATGAGAGAGAGGGCCTAACAATGATAAAGCTATAACCTCTATGATACATGAAGGCATGGCCCACAAGAATGAAGCTTTAATAAAAGTCTTAAAGGTAGAGAAAGAAGTATCAAAAGGAGGTTTGAGGGACTTTTCCTTGTCTGAGTGATCTTTACTAGAGGTCAAGATGTTCAGTATATCATAGCATGATCTAAGACTTGTTAAGCAAACATTAAGAAAAACAGTAGAGATTGTTGAAAGAACAATAAGAGAACTGCTTATAGATAAAAAAAGACATGATCGAGCCAAAAAAAAATAACAGAATCGATCATACAATAATAGAACTGATCCATGGCTCTAATAAATAGTAGAGTATTAGGTTTCTCTAAAGAGATTTTTAGTATCCATTGATGTATGAATATACAAACTTATCTTATATCAACAAATAACAATTGATAAGACACCTACTGATAGGAACTCAGAATACTGCAGAGAACTCTATCTTTATTGAATAAAAATATATATACAATACCTTTTATAAATATACGATTAGTAACAATTCTGGATAGACCCTAACAATTATTAAAAATTACTAACTAATCATATAATAATCTTAGGCACTTAAGAGATATATACCCATACATATGCATATCCATATTGATATGTATTCATAATGATGTATGTCAATATAGATATCTATACGCCAACACCTACTACACCCATACTCACCATGAAATACAGGATTCCACACCCACCTTTCCTATATATATTGATGATAATATTACCCTATATAATTAACCCTATAGACATATAAACTAACGACTATTATTTTGATATACTATTTTTATATATACACTAACGACTATTATTTGGAAGTCCTATTTTTATAGGGTTTGATTCCATGTAGATATAGGAAGGGTCACATGATTCCTATATGTAGGCTTTCCAACTTCTAAAAGGTAGGGAGAGAGAGACTCTAGCCTGTGGTGGTCATTCTCTAGGGTTTTCCTCTTTAGATAATCAATGCAAGGAAAAATAGGAAGGTTTAAAAACATGAGTAAGTGAGCCCGATTACCCATCCGGAAGATTCAGTGGTTCAGATCAATGGTTCGGCCAAGTGAAGTGGCTAATAAAAAAGTTTAAAAAAGGTGGGACCAGTTCTGGCCTGTTCATAAAGGGAATGGGCTTGTTCCCGTTATTTGAAGGAACCACACTGGTCCCTTCGGATCCCAATCCAGATTAGTTGGTCCTGATCTTGGTCTCAATTTTTTAAACCCTAAAAAATTGAGAGAGAATGTGCGTTCCTATAGTCCTTTGGGTAGGTCTAAGGAGAGGAAAATCATGTTTTTATGGCTTGTGAGAGATAGCTTGTAAACACTTGTATTCTTCATGCTTGCGTGGTACTTTTATGATTAGTAGAGAACTTTGAACATAGGTAAGTTGTTGAACTAAATAATCTTAGTGTTCTATTCTGTTAATTTTCTATCTTTTTATATTTTTTTTTATTTTTCCCAAATCTTGGCTTTTTATCCTTTGCATAAATAATGTCTAAAGCTAGATGTTTTTCTACTTTAATAAGACTTATTTTTTTTCCTCAATAGCCCAAAGTTATGCCAATGCCTGAATGGTCCTGTAATGCTTTTCTTGAGGTTTTATTTTTAAGGACTTTATGCAAAAAAAATTCAACATTTTTATTTCTCTACTTCGAAGCACCATATGGTATTTACTCATATCTAAACATATTATGGAAAAAGTTTATATAAGGTTGCAACCTTAAAATGTAGAACTACGGATGCACCTCAAAAATCCATCGGAAAATGTTGTTTTAATGTTGAAAAACCCTGTGATTGACCATCTTGACATCGAGATGTATGATTATAAAAAATAAATTTATTTTGAGTCTCATAAATGGTACATTTACAACATCTTATCTAGACCGTCCATTTTCAATATTTTCATATGTTTATAGATCTACTTAATTTTAACTATTTTTGGAGTTTTGGACTTGCACTTTGCCCTTTTTGAACCTTCCTATATGTTTACATGAATCATAGATGACTATTTATTGAAACAAATGGACTTTGAGCCTAGACACTTTGTAGATATGAGGGTGCGTCTTTATTAGGAAGGCACACCCATGTAGACCACACTTTCCTCACGACTTACTTTCCTACATGAAAAGGAGGTGGGGAGAGGTTGTACCTTTTCGTGGGGGAGCTTTCCATGAATAGCATAGTGTATGCATTCCAATGGTGCCCATTCATGAGGAGGTTACTCCCACATGAATAAAAGGGGGGAAGGAAGTTTCTTTCACTATAAAATGGGAGGGGTGTAGGTCTGTACATATACAACAACATACACGATAAAGGGTATGAGAGCTCCTTTTGAGAGAGAGAGAGAGAGTACAATCACTCCCCCATTTGAGTCTTAAAGAATTATGTGTGAGAGTTGAGCTTGGACTGCTCCTTATAAGGTTCTTGTGAGAGTATTCGTGAGCTTTCACCTCACTCGGGATTTATGGTGTAGAACCGATTTCAACAGCTCTAGTAGTTGTCGAATTTGCCTATGAAGTTGATCATCCCTCTTCAAATTTGTTCACTAAAATTTGTTTGCGAGCACTCATGTATGATACTCGGTTCCCTGTTGTTTAATTTTTTCGTTTGCTTTGACTGTTGGACCAGTTATTCCAACACACTTCAATCTCATTGTCAAAAAATTGGACCATCTTTAGTCACTCCTAGGATGTTATTTCTTTCAGGCACAAATGGTATGTTTTTTTTTTTGTTTTTTTTATTAGTCTCTCAAAAATCATACTATGTATAGGTTGTCAATGGGTTGGACCAATCCTGACTTTGCCCCAATCCCGCTAAGAGTAATAGACAAGGGGAAAAACAGGAAAAAAAATAAAAAGAAGAAGAAAAGGAAAACCACAATGCTAAGCTGGACCTGTTGTGGTCCAACCCCAAGTTTGGCTTGGTGCTTAGGCTACATGTTATGGCCCAAGACTAGTTTTTAATGGTTGGGCCACCCGGCCCATTGCTGCCCTCGCTCCTACATTGGGTTTATGATTTCATTCGAGCGAGTGAATGGAGGAAATGCTTGGCGAGCCTTTATCATTTAATTTGCATCCAATAGAACTTTCTTAGAAAAAATAAAGGGAAAATTCTCAAATTACCTATGAGAAATAAATAGTTTAGTACTTTACCCATATTTTTTGATTTTGTTTTAAAATACCATAGAAAACACATGGTCTTGAATTGGAATAGGTGCAAATGGAATAAAATGTTAATTACTTCATCTCTAATGTGTATTTATGATAAATTTCTTAAAAGAATGAAAATAAAAACTAAAAACAAGTAATACACGTGGGAAAAGATAAAAAAAATTAATATTTTCTACCTCAAAATTGTACCTACATGTCATATGCTTGTAACCATTTTTAGAATGACTATAAATCTATATATCAATTCCAAAAATTTCTATCCTTTCTAACTCGAAATAATACCTACATTTATATCCTTTCTATCTCAAAATAGTATCTGAAAGGACTTTATGATAAAGTACGGTGTACATGTATTTAAAAAATTCTTTACCTTTATACCGGCAATATCACTTACACTATCCAATTATAATCAAACCACTCTTGAAATAAATAAAATAAAAATAAAATTGGTTTTTAATTGTTATTTCTTCAAATACAACTCTTTATTCAATAAATAAAACTAGAATTTATTGCTTTATGGGAAGAGAAATAAATATTTAAAAAGGTAAAATTGCATAAGATTACCTCAACTGGGCTTAGTACACCCCACGCCGAGTTTGCTCCTTCCGATGGTGTTCGAGATCTATGAACGGTATGTTGATTTTCCTACCATGGCAAAAATCCACTCAATGGCTTAATTTTGATCAAGCATTTTAGCTTGATTTTAGAGAGATGAGAGATGAATATGAAGAGAGAGGGAGAGATCTACTAACAAGGGGTTCCACCCCGGTGATGCATGCCACCAAAACATGGTGAAATTTGGAGAAAGATAAAATTGGGCATGTCTTCCTTTGGTAATCCAAAGCCTTTTCCAGAGAAAGCTAAATTTTGGGATAGTTAGAGAGAAGATAATACGTATATCATTTTATGACAGAATACCTTCTTTTATAGATTTTCTGTGTCATAGATCTTGCCTCAATTCGTAAAGTCAAATCTCAACCATCGATCTAAGGAGACTTGTGGGGTGAGAGATTTGAGCCATCAATTTCTTTGATCCACCATCAAAATTCAAAGAGATGAGCTAGAACATTATCCTCCATTTCTTGAATCTATTTCCATCAATTAGAAAAACTTATATTTTAATACATCCAATTCTTAATTATTAAATTATTAGATCAACCAATATTGATTCAAAGATTTAGTAAATATCTCAAATGTTCAACATTGTCACATAAGTTGGTTATATCTAAAGGATAAGCCAACAAAGATGATAAACATTATTCCCAATAATATTACGTGAATGTGTGGCCCCACTTAATCCACATTTTTTAAAATTTTGGACCCTTATTTTATGGAGGTCCTATATATTTTTAGAAAATATTTTATTTCATATTTATAATTTTTAACTCTTATATTTTATTTAAAACATTGAAAAATTAATTTCTCTTAATTTATAAATCCAAATGACAAAAATAAAATATCAGAAGATTCACAAAAATTCAAATAAACATTCTAAAAATCACATAACATAAAATTAATTTATTTTTATGGGAATCAGATCTATTAGATCTAGGAAATTATCAATACATGGGACCACTTCACCTTCAACTGCGAATCACGATCAGCCTAGCTTTCTGATATTGACTCAGCAGTTCCCATGACCCACAGTCTACTGCAGGGGCTCATGATTGGACCACCAAAGTCAGCCAATAGACTAGATGACGCAATCCTAGTTTATGGATTTCAGGTTCTCCCCTAAAGACAAAAATCATAGTCCTCCAGACCATGATGCAACCATGACTCTACGATGCACAGAGGTAATCTCTCGCACAAGTACACGCTTCACCCTCATTGGTCAATATCAAAACGACTATCTATATACATACCGTGTGATGATATAACGATGAGGTTTTAGTTTTATCTCTAAAGGCTATTCATCACACGCAAGGGCCACACAGTCCCTTGGCTCTCATTTGGGTATACTCGAACCTCATCAAGGGATAACCCACTAAACCCTTCTCGATAAATCCCTATGCCTAGGTATCTTGGGTTTTTCCAAACTTCGGCTGGCCTAGCTCGTCGAGCCTAGTGAGAGTATCAGCGAATAACATTTGCCTAATATGGTCCACAAAAGGACCACACACCCACTGAGTTTATGTTCCACTATATAAAATGCTCATACAAAGCTCTCATAAGGCCTTTAAAAGCTACATAAACCAACAGTATCTACCAATGAAATGCGTTTTCTCACTTATAGAAGGACCATACTCAGTAATTTACCCCAAAAATTTAAGTCTTTTCAGTTTAAAATAGTAATTACTTGAATGCGTTCTTATCACAACATCAGAGGAGGATTTTATTATAAATTTTGACATTTATTATGAATTTTGACATTGGAATTTTTTGGGTAAGTGACATTGGACTTAGTATCATAAAGAGCAGCATTGTTCAGCAATATCGACAACCTTAGAGAAGAAAAAATACATACACTTTCCCCCAAACAAGGAAACAGAGAAAAATGGCAAAGATTCAAGTTCTCTTATCAATTCTTTTGAAAATGTTCCTTCTGTCAACAGGTAAATCTTTCATTTTCCCCCTAGTATTTGATAAATGACCTTTTTTTTATTTCTTTGATCTAGATATAGCATGAACTATGGCAAAAGATTGGCTCAAATGCACATTAGTGCAATACTACTAAGCCCAAATGAGAAAGTTAATCATTAATATGCAAATTAACTTGCATTGAAATGCATTTTACTTGACCATTGCAATTTTAAAAATTTAGTCTCGAAAATCCATCTGCTGTTATTTCTTACAGGTTCTAAAATAACCCCATTTTAAGTGCTTTTCATTTACAACTAACAGTTTATTCTGATGTTTTAGCCTCTCTCTCTCATGTTGTAACAAGTCTTACGAGGGGTTTCTTGCATATGCAGCTCATGCAACACGAGTTAATCTTGAAGTCCGGCGGGCTACCTGTTTTACCGTCTGCGGCGAAGTCAGCGGCACAGTGCTAGACTGTAATGCCTACTGCATTCGACATGGATATGGTAGTGGCGATGGCTGCGCTCAAAGTAACCCCAACTGCTGCTGCCAAAATTGATGAGAGAGAGAGAGATTTGTGATTCATAACAAAAAAAGAAAGAGAGATATGTGCTTCAAAATTCAGAGAAAGAAAAGAGAGAGATGTCCTTTAGATTGAAATGGAAGGGGCCTCATGTCAAGGCAACTTTTATGGGCTAAATTAGTCTGGCTTTCTGATTCAATGGTATTATCTACTTCAATAATATTGGAAGGAATTATGCTTCTCTTCTTTTAATTTTGGTAGTTATGCGCAACGAGATTAACTTTTATCGTTTTGCATCGGTGTGATGGGAAGATTTACGTGAAAGGTAACCATTGTATAATTTTTTAGGTGGAGTATAGAAATTATTCAACTTCAAGGAGGGGGGTTTAATAATAGGGAAAAGAATTTAGAGAAATTTATGTGAGGACTATTTATATTTTAGAATTTAAAAAGGCCTATTTATTTGGGTAATTTATTTTGACGTTATACTTTTTTATTTTTTCTCTGAAATTGCCTATTGTTCTAGGGTGACAATAGACCCGGACCCAGACCCTACCTAGAACCTGAGACTCCAGGGGTAGATCCAATCTAGGTTCGGGCCCAGATATGGTCAAAAAATTCAACCCGGCGGGTTGGATCAAGGTCCAAGTCTTGACTCCGAACACTATTCGGTCCGGGTCCAAGTCTATTAGTATTTTTTGAGTACCAATTTATGAAATATAATTAAATATATTGATATATTAATTTTTAAGTTGGGTTAAGGTCCCACATTATAATTTTGGGTTTGTGTCTAGTTTCGATGAATTCAATCCGGGCCCCATATCATTTTTTTGGGTCTAGCCAGACCCGAACTTGATCCGACCTATTGAGCGCTCCATGTTAGCTACTTTTGGGCTGCCCTTTGGCATTTAAGAGTTTCGGAAAGCCCTTGGCTTTTATTGTTGGGCGGTTCGAAAACTGTATTTGTTGTTGATCAGTCCTAAAAGTCCATAATCACTTTCCATAACTAAACCAATACAATTAAGTTCTAATGTTTAGAAAAAGAGCCCGGGCTTAACTAGTTAGCACTCAACAATTTGCAACACTACGTCCTAAGCTCAATTCCTACCAAAGTAGGGCCCTCTCCTTATTAACTCACTCGAAATAAAATAAAATCTAATGCTAAATCTGAAAGATTGCATACAATACCAATGTTATTTATGTTTACCAATAATTGAAGAGAAGCACATTCACTTTTGGTACAGCGTTTACCTATTGGATGTAAAATCATTATATTGAAATGCATCACAACATTCAAAAAAATTGCATCATTTTTTACCTATTGGATGTAAAATCATTACATTGAAATGCATCACAACCTTCACGAAAATTTTATTGGATGAAGTTTCTTTAAGCCCTAAGCTTTATGAAAACAAACTAAAGCCTCACCCACTCACTTTTGGTACCGCATGGTCACAATCACTTTTTACCCCTTGGATGTAAAATCATCACAGCATTCAAGAAAATTTTATTGGATGAAATTTTTTTAAGGCCTAGGCTTTACAAAAACAAAGTAAAACCCCACCTTAAATCTTCATCCGGAGAGCACTTTTGACAACGAAAATCTCGATTATGGCTCTAAAATCAATTTCCATCACTGAAATAATATTTGAAACTAAAAAAAATGTACAAATCTTGCAGATCTGTGAACAATTTTTTAAGGTAAAGTTAACAGTCTAGATAATTTGTTACAATATACACTATTTTTATAGCTTGAAGACTTAAAATTTTTTTACAACCATAATGTTCAAGCTGAGATGATTGATGTAAAGGTTTTTCAATGCTTGAATTGCGATTTTTAATGTGTTATGAGGTGAGGCTTTAATTATGTTTTATAAGGCTGCAACCCTATGGATTTTGTGCCAAATCAATGGCACATCCCTAACTACTCGATTTTATCAAATATAGCCTATTATTATTGCAAATGAGAACACCACAATCAATTGTTACTCGATTACTAAAGGAGGCATGCATTTATTCATTTAGAGACACCCAATTGTGGAACCCATCAGTGCATTTATAAAAAATATTACGAGCAATACATTATACAAATCAGGTAATCAGGCATTTAAAAATCAACGATACGATTGGAATCAACGAGTTTGGATTGGGTTTAGTGGTGGGCGAATTTGGATTGGGCTTAGTGGTACGCGATTTTGGATTGGGTTTAGTGGTGGGAGGGCGAGTACAATTATGAAACTAATTTTGCTTGATTCCTACTAATTTTATTTTGTAACAAGTTTTTAAATCTTTGATATTTGACTAGGAGAATCCTTGATGTAGATCGAACATTCGGAGGGCTGATTTGGGACTATCCAGGTTCTAAAATCCAGGAGAACTTAGAGAAACTTATGCTCATGTTCCCTACATTGTTAAAAAATCCCTTTCATATGTTGTATTTCACATTTATTTCCCCCTTTTTTAAAAAAAATAAATTTTTGTTGTTTTCTAAAATACCCCGACTTCGAACCTTCAATATTATAAGTCATAATTGAATGGACTTTATGATAAAGCACACAATATATATATTTAAAAATTTATTTATCCCTACACTGGCAAGATCACTTACAATGTCCAATTCTAATCAAACCACTCTTGAAATAAATAAAATAAAAATAAAATCGGTTTTCAATTGCTGCGTCTTCAAATACAATTATTTATTCAAAAAACAAAACTAGAATTTATTGCTTTATGGGAAGAGAAGTAAATATTTTAAAAAAGTAAAATTGCTGGAGATTACCTCAACTGGGCTTAATACACCCCACGTCGATTCTCCTATGGTGCTTGCGATCTATGATCGGTATATTGATTTTGCTACTATGGTTAAAATCCACTCAATGACTTAATCTTCATTAAGCCTCTTAACTTGATTTTAAAGAGATGAGAGATGAATATGAAAAGAAAGAGGGAGAGATCTACTAGCAAGGTGTTCCACCCTTTGCCACCGACATAGAATAGAAGTGGTGCATGCCACCACAACATAGTACAACTTAGAAAGAGATAAAATTGGGGCATGCTTCCCTTTGGAAGAGAGTGGAATTTTTGGTAGGGAGAGAGAATTATTAAAGAGAGAAAAAATAATACATATTTCATTGAGGGAACATTTCATTTTATAGATTTTCTATGCCATAGATTTTGCTTCAATTCGTAGGGTAAAATCTCAACCGTCGATCTAAGGATATTCGTGGGGTAAGAGATTTGAGTCATCAATCTTTTTGATCCACCATAAAGATTCAAATAGATGAGCTAGAGCTTTATCATCTATGTTCTAAATCTATTCCAATCAAATAGAGAAAGCTTATATTTCAATATATCAAATCCTTATTTATTTGACCAATCAATCTTGATTCAAATAATTAGTAAATATTTCAAATATTCAAAGAATGTTACGTGGGTGGGTGGAGGTGTGCCACCCTTTTGGTGGCCATGTGTGGGCCCCACCTAATCCACATCCTTTTAAATTTTGAGCCCTATATTTTGTAGAGGTCTCAAATATTTTAGAAAATATTTTATTTCATATTTAATTTATTTTATTTTTTTTAAACTATAATATTTTATTTAAAACATTGAAAAATTAATTTATCTTCAGTTATAAATTCAAATGACAAAAATAAAATATCAGAAGATTTAAAAAAATTCAAATAAACATTCTAAAAATCACATAATATAAAATTAATTAATTTTGATGGGAATCGGATCCGTTAGATCTAGGAAATTATTAATACATGGAAGCACTCCACCTTCAACTGTGAATTACGATCCACCTAGCTTTCTTAAACTGACCTAGCGGTTCCCATGACCCTATGTACATGCTTCACCTTTATTGGTGAATCTCAAAACGACTATCTATATATATGCCGTGTGATGATATAACAATGATGTTTTAACCCTATCTCTAAATGCTATTCATCACACGTAAGGACCACACAGTCCTTTAGCTTTCATCTGGGTGTACTCCGACCTCATCAAGGGATAATCCACTAAACCCTTCTCGGTAAATCCCTATGCCCAGGTATCTTGGGTTTTTCCAAACCTCGGTTGGCCTACCTCGTCGAGCCTAGTCTGAGTATCAACAAATAACATTTGCTTAATATGATCCACAAAAAGACCATACTCCCACTGAGTTTATGTTCTACTATATGAAATGCTAATACAAGCTCTTATAAAACCTTTAAAAGCCACATAAACCCAACAATAATTTGATGACTTTAGATCTTTAAGATCAAAGCAATTTCTTATAATTATGATTTTGAACCATCAAAAGCCATGATTTAAATCTTAAAGGAAACCTCATGACCTCGGAGCCAATACAAAATATGAGCTCAAATAACTAGGGATTTTGAAGTCCTCAAGTTTGTAACTTAAAACATTTTTAGATGTGTAACACATTTCTTTTAAGGGTGCTGTTTGTATAGAGCCGACGCTCTAAACAATCAAACATTTTTAGATGCGCAAGACATTTCTTTTAAGGTGAGGTTAGTGTAGAGCTGATGTTCCAAATAATTAAAGTAAAACACACCTTCAAATAATGTCGAGAAATGTGGTTTTAATAGTGAAAATTTTTGTGATAGGCTTACAATATATTTTTATTTTTAATTATAAAATTCAAAACTTAAAAAATAATGTAGATCGAGCATATAAAAACTTGAAAATCTTGAAAATTGATCGTCCAAAAAATGTATTACAAGATACACTATTTTCAAAACTTTAAATCTATTTTTTTTCTCATGTCCATAATGATCAATTTGAAGGTATTTAAGCATCAAAACAACTTCTAGTAAATTTTTTGAGGTGGGCTATAATTTGATTGTTTAGAGCCTCGGCTCGATATAAACTTTTTTCTTCTTTTAAAAGCTATGACATTGGATCTCAGTATTTATGGAATTTTTGTTTTTTTTTATATTTTGTTATTTAAGTTATGAATGTAAAATGAAACCTACATTAGGGGGGGCGAGCACGCGCAAAATTTCGGAGAAATCAAGAGTAAGGGAAAAGTTCTAGCGGGGGTGTGGCGGCAAATCGAGAAGTCAAAAAGAGGGGAGAAACCCCGTTGCAGAGAGAGAATGGGAAGCTCGAACACTGGTGGGAAAGAGGAGAGCGCAGAGGGCAGCGGGGAAGAACCTCCCCTTTCAGAGGCGCGTGTCTTCTCCGAAGGTGAAAAGGTCCTCGCTTATCACGGCCCCCTCATCTACGAGGCCAAGGTCTCTCTCTCTTCTGTTGCTCGTTCAATTCTTCGTGTATATTATTGCTTGCTTCCATTGATGAATTCGTTTCTCTAGTCTTCATTTTATTGGGAAATTGATGGATTTATCTTATTTTATTTGTGTCGTCGTATTGATATTCTTCAATTTTGTTGCTTTTCATTGGGTCCTTTTTTTTTTTTTTTTTATATTTTGATTTCTAATATCAACTCGTGCTTGAAGATTTTACCCCCGAGCATGCAGGGCTTGGCCGTCTATGTTCTTTTACAGATAATATGAACATTTCATGACCTAATTCTTAACCTGGTCAGGTTAATTTTATGGTGATTTGTTCTGACTTCTGAGAATTGTGAGGTGTAATTTCTAGGACAGTGTTACTCGACTCGGCCTAGGTACTTAGTCTTTGGCCGAGGTGAGTTACTCGGGCAAATCCGAGTGACTTGCTCGAGTCCTGTACAGTGAAAAAAGCCTTAGAAAAATTTTAAAATATGAAAAATAAAATAAATTTGGTAAAGTAAAATAAAACGAAAATCAAACTTTAAAGGTCCAAATAAGCTTAAAGAAGTATAAAAAAATTACAACTAAAAAAGAATGGATTTATAAATGGGGTTATTAAAAAAATCCAAAAAGGAAAATATAAAAATGGATATTATGGCATAAAACACTCATCAACCTTTGCCAAACATATCCAAATTATATACAAAAAATTACACAACATTCCCCTATTTTTTACTATCGTTGGGATTTTTTTTGTTTATTTTTTTGGGGAAAAAGTTTATATAGTGCCGAGGCCCTAAACAATCAAATTAGAGCCCAAATAAAAAATTTCACTAGAAGAGGTTGTTTTGATGCCCAAATATCCTCAAATTGATCATCTCAACATCAAGATGCATGGACATGAGAAAAAAAATGGACTTCAAGTTTTGGAAATAGCGCATCTTGTATCGCATTTTTGGACTGTCGATTTCTAAGATTTTCAAGTTTTCATAGATCTGCTTGATCTACACTATTTTTGAAGCTTTAAATTTTATAATTTAATATGAAAATATATTTTAAGGCTATCACAAAGATTTCCAATATTGAAACAGCATTTCTCAATGCTGTTTGAAAGTGTGCTTTACTTTGATTGTTTAGAGCCTCAGTTCTATACAAACCGCACCCTTTTTTTGTACCCCGAGTTGTACATACAACTCGGGGCTAGAGATGGGTGGACTCAGTTTGGGGTGTCTATTATGACAGATTCATGGGGTGACAGGAGTGTCCTGAGTTTGTTAGTGAACTGTCCTTTAGGTACAATATTTTTGAGACCTATTGATGCTTTTCAAGATGTTCATGATGTACATATTATCTTTGATTGATAAGGACATTAAGGAGTTGGACAGGAAGATGTAATCCAAGTTATCATAGTTAATGCTGCTCCTAATTTTGCTACTGCTTATTTTCATTTCCAGAAGAGGCTTCGTATATTTTAGGAACCTTGCGTGGCACTCGTTGCATAGACCTCATGCTTGAGGCTATTGGCGAGATTCCAAGTGTAAAAAGGACATTTTCTAGGGCTATGTATGTGAACACCAATTCTCTTAGCATATAGCGCAAGTTCACAAAAAAGAAGGATCTAGTGAGGCTTGGGTTCACCAGATTTGCTACTGCTTACTTGAGACTATAGAGCATGTGTGACTGGAGGACCCTGTTGAGATCTGTATTCACTTTAAAGGGTTGGAGTTGATGCAGGTGGTCTAAAGATCATGAAGGGAAGAGGGCCCGTGATTTTATTCTCTACAAAGTTTTTTGATA
The DNA here is from genome assembly GCF_054954075.1 of Amborella trichopoda. Classification (NCBI taxonomy): domain Eukaryota; kingdom Viridiplantae; phylum Streptophyta; class Magnoliopsida; order Amborellales; family Amborellaceae; genus Amborella; species Amborella trichopoda. Next base: position 4,741,594 of record NC_142342.1, on the reverse strand, counting down.
TATTTCTACCCTTAGTCCAGGTCTTGCATTTGGCTGATAGTAATGTGCCCTCTATGGACTTTATATATGATGCTCTAGATGGAGTTAAGAAGGAGACAGCTGAGGCTTTGGGCTATGATGAGGTAAAGTATAGGCTAATTTGGGAGATCATAGATGGAAATTGGGAAAGGCAGCTTCATAGATCATTGTATACAACTGGGTGGGAAAGGCAGCTTTATAGACCGTTGTATACAACTGGGTACTATTTAAACCTGAAACTTTTAGATGCTGGCCTAGAAATTGAGAGTAGGGATAAATTGAGAGTGGGGACACAATTTTGGATGGATTTAATGAGTGTCTTGAGAGACTTGATCCTGAGCCAAATATCTAAGATAGGATATCTGCCGAGGAATTGATCTTGTACAAATGTGCAGTGAAGTCATTTGGGAAGGTAATGGTGGTAAGGAAAAGGACCAAACCTGATCTAGATAATATATTTCATTTGCATTTTTTTTTCTCAAGTTTAAGTTACTTAAACCTTACAAGTTTATGTTAGATTTAAATGTTCTAATAAATATAGAAATGATTTATAATAGATTTAAATTAATTATAGAGATTGCACCCAATTTGCAGTTTAATGTTGGAGCCAGTACATGAGTGGTGCTCCAAACCTCCAAAGGATGTCTATACCGATCTTGAGTTTTAACTCTGAGGTCTTCTGGTTGTGAGTGAAATTAGAGTTTGTTTGAGTTGGTATGTTTGGTTGTTTTCTTATTTACAAATTACATTTTTATTCTAATTATAGAAGCTATAGTATTGATTATACTTTGACTTCTGGGGAATTAATCAAAATACCTATGAGAGACAACTATTTAACATTTTACCTATATAGTTTGATTTAATTTAAAAATGCCCATCAAAAGACGCATGATCATGACTTGGAATAGTTGCAAATGTGTAAAATGTAAATAGTGCATCTCTCACGGGTATTTAAATAAATTTCCCTTGACTTTTTAGTTCTCTCTAAGTCTGAATTTAAAGTTCTAGATAGTTCATGTAGTGCTCAGGCATTTTTTCTTATAGATGCATGTAAAGGAAGGAAGAGGCTTGACCAAAGAAGTCTCAGTGAATTGGTATTTGTTAGATGTAATTAGAGGCTATAGGACAAGTTTAACTAGCGTGAGAGGATCCCAATCCCTTCCAAGGATATGAGGAATGTTGGTGAGTGTTTGATTGGAGACCATTGGACTAAAGAGGTCTTCCCTGTGGAGGGTTCGACCTGGAATATAGTTGAGGAGGCTTCAGATCCAACTTTTGACCCTAGGACGGCTACTAGATCAACAATAACTGTTGGTACTTCATAGAGGATGAGGGAGATAGAGGAGGAGGAGGACCAATATCTTGAAGAGGGTGATGATTTTGTTGATGATGGCCTTGACTCATATGGAGGTGCTAGGGATGAAGATTGTGAAGAATGAAGTTGATGATTGAACTTTGAATCAGTGATACGAATAATTAAAGATGTCTTTCTTTTCTTTTGTATTGCATCCTTTTGTATAGGTCATTTGGTCTTATTGGAGACTTGGAGTCTATGAGTATGATTGTATGAATTATGGGCACTAAATCACTAATATTCTAAGGACTTGTTTTTGTTTTTCACTATTTCAGTTTGTTCAAAGAGTCAAAATTTTCAATGATTTGAATGTGTTTTAACATTCATGTACGTATATTTGCATAAAAAAGTTAGGCTACATTTAAATGCATAAATATATATATTTGACGCATGTATTTTCAAATATGTGCGTTTGGACAGCACATATATGCATATATATGTATATTTGACACTTCAGGGTCCCTGAGGTTTTGGGTTGCTGCTTAAGCACGTGACACCCTAAACCCTCCTGGGCGCCTTGGATCTTTGAAGCTAAGATTGTATTCATGCCACCTTCCCAGTGCATGCAATGTTTGACATATTTGGTCTAATGTGATAAGCATCCAAAGCAGTTAATGGGATACCTTAGAATGGCCTTGACATGGAAAATAGAGTGTATATCATATGTAGCTTTTGTGGTGGCCTTACTTGGTTTTGCTTTGAGTTGTAGTGTACTAGATGTGTTTTTTGAATGCTATTCCATGGGGCCATAGCATGCAAGGATTAACTTCGGCAGTTACCATTTTAAACATCTTTATATAGAATTTATAGAGCTTAAGATCATCTAGATGTACTGTTTGACCTTCCTTGGAGTGTTGCAGAATTATTAACCTTTTTAGCACAGAGTGGCCTGATCTTGAGTTGAGTTGTTGTTTTCTTTAGAGGTATGGATTTAAGTTCAGTGGAATCATTTGTTGTTATGGACTTGTGTCCTGCTATACTTTGGAGAATTTTAAATGGAAGAATGCTCACATTTTAGAGGATTCATTTAGTGTTTTCTAGGGGATCACAGTACTTGAATTTCATAGAGAGACTATGTCATGAGTAGTTTGAAACCATGGAATCTCAATTTGGCAAAGCTAGTATCCAGCCAAAATATTATCGGTGTGAAGACACAAATTTGGATTGGAGGGAAGGCAGATGAAATGGCTTGGTTGGGGTGGGAGGCTAGACATTTTGCGTGATTTGCATTGATTTCCTTTATCTTTAGGTTCCCCAGTTCAGTTTTATGTGTTATGTTTGTAATGCACTATGCAATATGGCAGTAAATGTTGTGTTTGATTATATATTTAATTGTGTCTAAAGGAAGGAAAGAGTTGTAACTCAACACAATGTGGGATTGTGATGCAGCTTTCTGCTCACATGCTGTTCTGCTTCCTTCTTATTGCGCCTGTCATTCTTATGTTCAACTGGTGTACAGGTTATTTGAATTGGGTGCTTCAATGGATGGGCTGGGGTAGCACTTGCCTTCATCTTCATTATATTAGTTACATATGCATGTAGTCCAATGAATTTTAATAATGGGAATATTCATACTTAATTTAATTCTTTGATCGGCACTGTTGAGGAAACTTCATAAACTCAAGAATTTCCACTTCGTTAATTCATCTCTTACATTGCTTGTTTGCATCTATTTCTGCTTGGGGAAATTTTGTATTTCCCTTGGATGATTGTTTGGATATGGTGCATTTATTTTCTTCCTTTTGGTCTGACGTTCTCATTGTTTCTTGTTGTTGTCATGATATGTGGGCTTCTTATTGTTGGGATTCGCTCCCTACGTTACTGAATCTCCAATGGAGGACCTTGTAAAATACGCTGGCTAGATGATGGTGTACCTTAGGCACGTAATGATTTGTCATGATTAAAGCTAGTTCAAAAGCGAATTCACTTTGGAAATGTCACACAGCAAAAAAAAAGGTTGGACATGAGTGCTGCCTTTGCATGCCTGGGAAAGCTTGCCTTTTTGAAAACACGAAGATACATGTGCATGCCTGAATGAAAGATCCAGAAAAGCAGAATTTTATGTATTTGCTTAGTTCTTAAGACTAGGGAGGTTGTGAGCAGTTGTAAAATGACAATATTATCCTTCTCTTCCCTTAAAATAATTGGCATAGCCTGCAGAGTTCTAGAAAACTGTCACGGGTAGTTTCGTCATATTATTTACTTGCCTTGTGGGTTAAGCCTAGGGGTGAATGTTCTCTTGTACATATGCATGTAACATATACGCATATATACGCATGATATACATATGCCACAGTTGCATGTTGTATATGTCATGGTTGCTTATTGGATTAAGTTTCTCTACCTGAGGATGTGTGGCTTCCATACATATCTGTATTCAATAAAATAATACTCATTTGCATGCTTGTACCTGTGTTAGCTTGCTTTTTTTAAATCAAGTGTGATGCTCATGCGTATAGATGTGTTAAAGATAGTGCCAAACAATACATGTAGATTTGACATGTGCAAATAAATGGCAAGAGAGTTCAAGGATCTAGCGTTATGAAAGTGGGTAAGGACTCCTATTTGTGTAGAGATTGGATTATATTCCAAGAGTGGATGATCTTTGGAGTTGGCTTCCATAATTCTCATTCACTTGCCTTGGTTTTCATGATGCAAAAGGGGTTTAACCTTAAACCGACAAGGATTATTCACTCCCTCCCTCTACTTTGTTGAATTGCTACCAATGTATTAGAATTCTGGCACCTCTCTGTCTGGGCCATTGAGGCTCCCCACTGAATTGAAGTGGCCTAGGTGCCTGCCTAATCTGGCCATGTAAAAAGGTTCTTGCCTAGGCTCCCAGTGCTCCATCTCGGTGCTCGCCTGGTGCCTAGCTACCTACATGGATTCCTAGATGGCCTAGGAGACATGTCTTTATTAGGAGACATACATTTAAAAGCAATTTAGTTTGTTCACCTAGGAGATGTGTCTTCATTCGGAAATGTTCATCTTCATTAAGAACTCTATATTTCAGTTGAATATGATCTCTGATACTCTTTCTATATCGGTTTTAGGTAGGCCAACTCGGTTTGCACGAGCGATGTTAGACCTCTCTCCTGCAAACCATACCATTGGACCAAAGGCCTGGGGAGTGGGGACTTGGTCGCAAATACTCAATTGCTTGATTCTATTTACTTATTTTGCTTTCCTTCATGTTCCTTTCCGTTCCATATTGTATACATTTGTTTTTTTCTGAAAAGTTTGATGCTTGGTTTGCGTCTAATTCAGTATTACATTCTTTAGGTTCAAAGAGCTGAGGTTCGGAAGAAAGAATGGAAATACTTCGTTCACTATCTTGTGAGTATCGCCTATTGCATTAGATGCTGTTTTACTTGTTTTATGAATGTTTTGATTTTTCCAGTTTGCATTTATCCTTATTTTTGTTGGTCTTTTGCTTGGTGAAGTTGATGATTGTATGCTTTGATTTAGTGAAGTGCGTGCAGAAGTTTGTATGATATATCCATTTTCTTTTGGAGTTCTTTGTAACATGATATCATTTTCATTTCAGGGGTGGAACAAAAAGTGAGTAGTCCTTACATCACATGCTTGGCATCGTATCCAGTGAACTTCTGTGTTTGAAATTCATTTATGCTTTGAAGTGAGCATTTTGTTTTCTCTTGATGGGCCAAATACCTTTTTTCTTACGTATGATGAAATCAAATGTGGGTAGTTTTGACTTTGAGTCTCTTACTTATTTACACATCACAGAATACCTGTATATGCATCTGCCATGAAAAGAAAAGCCATGCTACCCCTGTACATTTTAGATCTTCAGGACTTGAAGTAGAATGATTGGTTTGAACATTTGGTTGATTTTGTAGAAGTTTGATGCTCTTACTCCATTTTCTGCATTCTGTTGTTAAGATTTATAGCCACTAGAAATATGTAATTGGTATTACCTGCCTGTTCCTTTGTTCTTTATCTTGATCGTCCTGGTGCTGTTTGCTTGTTCACATTCTAATCCACCTTGCTAAACATTATTCCATGTGCTTCCTTTATATTCGTATTTCTTTACTCATGTTCCATGTGTTTAATGTCATCAGCACTTTGAATCAACAAAAGTCTGTTGAAAATATTTCATTGATTACAATGACCTCAGAGATAGATGGTGGGGAACTTGCTCAAAGTTCATAGATTGGAGAGGAGATGGTTAATAATTATTTATAAGATTCCACACGGTTTTGAGTTTTTAGTTCCGACATACGTGTTGCATATAGTTTCCCTCCGCTTTAAGCATCAAAGCGTACTTTGGTATTTAGAAGAAGAAATGATGTTGTTTTGAACAAGAAAACTGATCAATTACTTGAAGCGCTCATGGTGTGGGATAGTCAAATCAGCTATGCCATACTTACTTATCAACAGATGGTGACATGAGCTGCTATCCCGCTTTTATTAAGTCTACTGGGAGAACTGCAGCTGCCCTCCACTCTCTGTTCATAAGTATGGATGGTGGATGGCCGGTCTAAGTAGGCCTCAATATACACACTACAAGAATTAGTATATGGTTCCTTTGAACATACAATCTTGTTGGCCTTGTTAGCAAATACTCTCTGCATGGCAGTTGCTCATGAGTTAGGCAGTTTCACCATAAGGGAATAATAGCCACCATAGAGTAGAAATTATTTTTCTTCCATTATTATGTTTTCCAGTAAGCAAGTTTCAATTTATTAAGCAGTATTGTATAATTTCTTGATCCTGTCATCTTTGTTGGAAGACCTTTTTCCCCTCTGTAGATAGTCATGGTTTGCATGAGGGACAAACTCCACACCTTCAAGCTCCTTCACATAAGCTTGGTGTCAGATCATGAGTAATGCTACCTTGAACCTGGAAATGTGATTTGTTTCTTAAGACAACCGGGTTAACTAGATTTTTTTGTCTTAGCTTGGCTTTGCACATCGTAACTGTATGCTGCTGTATCTGCAAAAGCATAATCTCCTATCTGATTCATGTGTGAGCAAGGGGAGCAAAGTTTGGGCTTTGAAACGTTTTATGTTCAACAGCTGGGATGAATGGGTCACAGCGGATCGTTTATTGAAGATCAATGAAGAGAATGTCCAAAGGCAGCAGGAGTTGTTGAAAAATAAGAGTACAGATAAGAATATTAAGTTAGGGCGTGCGGCACAATCTAAACCAAAAAGCTCTACTGGTAAGTTCCTTCATTTATGACTTAGAGTCATTCATTTATTGTTTAGAATCAGACAATCTCAAACTTATCTACTTTAAATGGTATGCATTTTCTGACTATTTTTTAAACAATTATATATGACCCATGTGACTTGTGGTTGGTTTATACCAATGTGAATTGTGGTCGGTTTTCTGTCAATTTTCTGCTTTTCCTTTTGACAATATGTGGAGAAAATAGTACTTAGAATCAAGACTGAAGTTTACATCGGATTACATGATGTATCTCAGATTGTACTCCAGAAATGGTTCTACTATTCTGAAATGGTTCTACTATTCTGCAATTTTCATATCTAATATTCTGCAATTTGCATATCTGAAGATAAGATATACTTGAGGTTGCTAATAGGTGGTTATATTCTGGATTTGCTGTGTATATATGGAAATGTTTTCTTTGATGTTATTTAAGACCTAACTGGACTGGCCAGTCTGACTGGCTGGACCAGGAATTGCACCTGTAGCCAGTCCCATCTGTTTTACTTAACCAGCAGATTGATCAGAAGACTCAGAACCAGACTAACCCGGTTTGGACTGGCTAGCTCAACACTTTGACTGTTTTTACTTGCCTATTTGACTGGTTGAACTTGTACCCACTTTTGACTAGTTATTATATATTTTATGTTTTCTTCTCATTTATTTTTTAAGATCGGTCTGACCAGTGAACTGGCTGATCCCACCAGCTTGGGTCAGATTGGTAGCCTCAATGGTTTGTTTAGCAGTCCTGCCCTGATATCATTGGTTTTCTTATCCAAGGGAAGATGGGAAATGCTTCAGAAGAACCTTTTATATCAATTTTCTACCGTAGCATTCTCCTACCTTAGTCCTTTTCCAGTGCAAATGACCCAGGGTTTTCATAGTTTATCGAGGCATGGAGGGAACATGAAAAATACAATCTTTAATAAACAATTTGAAATTCATAATTTTCATTTGAAAAAAGAAGAGCACCCCCGACCTTCCCATCCCCAGAAAAAAGAAAAAAAAATTCAAATGTTGTTGTATAATTTCGTTAATTAAATTGTATGATGCGAGAAATGAACTGAACAAAATAAAAACAATGGAATGTGTTAGAAATCTAAGTTTTTTAAGTTAAAAAATTTTAAAAGGAAAATCAAGCTAAACAATTTCAAGTCCTTTTCTATTTTTGTAAGAATATAATTCCTGAGTTGACATGGGAACAGATAAAGTTCCTTGTGAAGTCCAAGGGTTTACAATATGCCACCTAAAATGATAATATTTTTAAGCTGATTACCTGTTTGATTTTCTCTCAGTTCTCTATTGCTATTGCACATGTATTGGCTATTTTTGATACGAACAATTTTTTTTGTATGGTTTACAGATTTTTCTTTTTTATTAGTGTATGGCCTGCAAATGCTCACTAGACAATATTCTTTTACTTGATATGGCATCCGTTGAGACTTTGAAAAGATTTCGTGTATTTAATTCGAATGGACCTTATTAGTTTTCCTTAGCTTAGGAAAGATTTCCTAAGCTTTAGGATTTCTTATAATAATCAGTATTTTTCCCTCTTTTCTTTAGCAATAGATTATTATTTAGAGTATTTCTTGATTCCATTCTGAAGGGGCTTACTTGCAGTCTCACTGGTAATGCAGATGCTAAAGTGGAAAAAGAGGACACGAAAACTAATGGTGAGATCACACAGCATTCTTCTTTTTCTTGATCTTGGAAAACTAGAATGTAATGGTCACATTTTCTCATGATTCTGATGCATGTTACTATTTCCAGTTGCATCTGGACAAAGCAATAAACATTTGGAAAGAAACATGAAACTTTGACGAAAGTTCCACTAAATATGATGCGTCCGGATTTGGATCATTTTTATTCTGCTTGATGCAAATTCTTTATGTTTGTATTGCAGGGTATGCTTCCATACTGTTAAAGAATAACTTTAATGTATTCTGTCTTTTTTATATACTTTAGGACGCTTATTTTTCATTGAGGATATTTTTGTCGTCTGTAAACCCTAAACAAACTTTATAACAAAGATATTAGTGGGGCATGGGGTGATTGAATCTCATGTCACTCTCTCCTCTCTTCTCTTTCATCTTTTCTCTCATTTCTCTTTCTTTTCCCCTCTCTTCTCTAGTTTTGACACTTTATACTGTTCGTGTTACTGTTGATGGCGCTGTTCATAGTACTGTTCAGGAGTACTGTATATACATAATGTTTATACATAATCTAAACTATTTTAAGGGACTCAATACTGCAATTGTCCCAACGTATTTTTGTTTAATGTGCCTTCCCAAATCATTCGGGAAATTAGTGGTGATGATGTTGGATATCTATTGATTGGAGATTATCCTTACATTTAAACATATAGGAATGAAGCTGTGATTTTGTGTAAAATAAAGAGGCTGCTATTTTTTCAGCCTTTTAGAATCATACCTTCTATTTTATTTATGTATCTCTTTGTTTATTTAGGTCACCATGTGCTTTAATGCTTTTAACTTTAAGATGTTACTTGTGCACCTGAGATCTTTGTATATTTTACATACCATAATTTTGAGGTAGGTTTACTCAACCATAATTTTTTGGTGATAAATCAAAAGTATAAAGAGTGAACTTTGCAAAATCATAACTTTTACATTCTCTTGATAGTCTTTTCCCACAACCAACTTTCCTTTCTTTAGAAACAGATTTTACCCTTTTTTCATTTTATTTTGTGGCTACTCATTTGTAGTATTGTCATCAAGAAAAAGTTACACCTTACGTCTTGAATGTGCATAATATTTTTAACAATAAAGTTTAGTGAATGCAGAGCATGAGAAGCTTGTTTATTTGTCACTGGGGCCTGTATCATGTTATGTTTTCTTAGGAATAATAAGGACTCACTGAATTGCTCTAGTTTCTTGTCATTATCACCTGCACCCTAGGTCTATTTTTCCAGCTTCTTATTAGTTTATGCATTAGTTTAGTGACGAGGACTTGTGTCATCTTGTTGCATGGACACTGATTCATGTCAGTGCAAATCTCCTATCATTGGTATCAGGCATGTTAACCTAATAATGTAGTATGGGGTGATATGTCCACACATAGCTGAAACATAAAATATTATATTGGAGATTGTACAATATATTTATATTTCGAATGATGGGAATTGTGAATTAAAAGTAGAAGTTAAAAAAGAAAATTTGCTTGAGCACATGCTCTTAAAGCTATGCTTCTAAAAAAATCATGTTACAGATGGAGCCAGTCCCACTAGGCAGGGTATGGAACCACCTGCTACTTGCCCCTATCCTAACTCCTTATTGATACCCCATCGTTCCTACAAAACATTCTAACTAATTCCTCTCCACATTTTACCATGCATTGATTTCTTCTTGCCCATTACATGCCAACTAGTGAAGGTCCCTGGTCAACATTTTTTTTAAATATATTTTAATTATGATTAGTTTTTTTTCTCTCTCTTTTTGCCCACCCACTTTTTGAAGTTTTGAAGTTTAGAGGCAAGTATCTAAGGCTAAAACAAATATGAAAATCTGAATAAGATTCATGTATCTTTGCTTTTGTTGGCATTTTATGTTTTTTTTTTCTGGTAATGTTGTATCTTGAATTGTTGGATGTGATAACAACCTGTAAATACCATTGAAATTATAATGGGTGTTAATCATCCTTGTGGGCTACCAAACCTATGTGATCTCCCCCACACATGGGCTACCAAGCCAATGTGATCTCGCCCAGACATCCTACACAAGCAAGTATATTGGCAATAAGAGTGAGAAACATTATTACTTCAAGCTTAGTTGCTTGGCCACTGTATAAAATTCTTCAGATGCATGGAGCTAACATGTTCAGTAGGAGTTTACTAAGTTTTGAGCTTCTTCTAGTCCAAGTACTTCTACATGTACCTTTAGGTAGCATAATTGTTAAATTGATGTTAGGCACAAACAAGGTGGTCCTTAGATTTTTTTGAACTGATTGCTTAAATTTGGAATGATGGGAATTGCGAATTTAGAAAATTGAAAATAGAAGCTAAATAAGTGTTTAAATGATAGGCTTCTAGATTCATTTTAAATATATAAAACTAGAAAAAGAAGTGATTTCAATGCGTGTGATATCTTTTTCTCTTGCAAAATTGTAGTAAAGATGCATCTCATTATAAATAAGGAACACACTGCTCAAGATTAGTAATGAGGAGCAACTAGAGTATTTTGTCATTTGATGGATGCAAAGCATTTGGATGCCAAATGAAAAATATACCCCCAGTTGTTCCTCATTACTAATCCTGGATAACGTGTTCTTTATTTGTAACCCTGAAGAAGCAGGGTATTTCATCATTCTGTTGGGGCTTTTTGGAGGTCCGATTATTGAAATGCCCTCGATTGTTGCTCCTTCCTAATCATGAACAAGAGCAATTTGGGAACTTTTTAATTTTTTTGAGGAGGTACGTGAGTGAAATGAAAAAGGAAACATAACCCTGAAATGTTAATTGCGATCATTTGACCTTTTTAGTGATGTAAGGGGTATCAACCCCTTAAATGATATTTTCCATTAAATTAATGATGTTCTTGTTTATGGGTCTCCTAGTGTTTAAATAAATCTATGCTTGTTGTGTCATTTTTTTTTTTTCATTTGTTTTAACGTATGCATTTCCCAGATTCAAAATCCGTAATAACATACCATAATATGCTGGGATATGCTATGTTAACAAACATTATAGTGTACATAATGGAGAAAGTTAGGACAAATTAAATTGTAGTTTAATATTTTAAAATATTGAATATAAGCATTATTTAAAATTAATAGATTTTACAATCACTCTAGGTTGTGTAATGGACATTATAGTTGTTCAAAAGGGCGATATTATTTCTACTTCAGCAATTATTGAATTTTTTAGGAAACAATCTTTTCTGAAAAATAATGAACTGGTGTTATGGATGGAATACATGTTATTTTGTAAATTTTGGTACCCGATATAACATGCTTTATACTGTTATGTAAAAGCCTTGTATTAAAAAATTGTTCCTTTATTTAGGCTTGACAAGCACATTAGTCATCTTTCCTGTCATAGTTATACCATGTAACAGGTGGGGCCGTTATGATGTGATGGCTGTATTAAGGTGAAATCCTGCTTACCAGAAAAAAATGGCTGAAAATTTCGTTTTTTAATACCATGGTGTACTCCCATGAGTGAGTAACAACTGCCAGTTTGACTAATTAAAAGAGGCTTAGTTCAAATTCCTGTCTGGAGTACGGTCCTTACTGATTGACTTGTGCATGTCAGAACTCGTACAATTTGTTGATCCCTGAAGATGCTACTTTTGTCAACCACCCATGGCTAACTTCACATGTAATGCTGCACTCATAGATTGGAAAGTATACTCAAAATTTCTTCTTATAGTAGATGCTTACAGTCCCTGCATCTAGTATTTGGTGTTTCCTAGATCACAATAGGACTCGGAATCTCTGGTCGTCATGAATAGGAAGAAGAACCATTGACATTGGGAGTGGGAACAGGATTAGGGGTGGATGATCATTGTTTGCCAGAAGCTTCTTAATTGGAGAGTGCCATAAGAATTACCAAGAACCAAAGATTTAAAAAATAAATATCTTAAAAAAAAAAACCTTATTTTAAAAAGATAAACTTTGAAATATAACTTAAGTTTTTTTATCGTTGAGTTCTCATTCAAATTCAGTCAGAGTGAAGATTTTCTAAAACCCAGAAATTTATCTTCAGATGCATTTTGTGAGTCTAAGAATGGATCCCACCAAAGGAGAGAGGGGCCTATACCTCGAAAACCATGGAAAGAGTTACTTGGAAGGCAGGGACGCATTCAGGAGCATTATCCTGCACGAGTGCCCCCTTAGATGGAAGATTGCAGTAACTATGGGAGGAACCATTTCTTTGTTTATATTTATAAGGTACGACGAGGGAATTATGTAGTTTAACTTGGGTGATGGCTAGAGTATTGACTGCAAATCTTGTTGGATTATGACTGTACCAGTTAATGACAATCTGCTTTAACGAAATAATGGTGGTGTTTCATGGGTTCACTTGAACTGGAGCACTTGAATGAAAAAAAATCAATTCATTGTTGGCAATTAATTAAAAAAAAACCTTTCATGGTCCATTTATATTGGGGTTCTTGATCGCTGATTGAGATTTTTTGGGCAATTCTGTTGTCTCTTGACCCTTATTCATTTATCAGAGTGATCTTGAGTTGTTTGATGTTTATTTTGAAAGCGTTCCTTCAAATCGCAAAATGGATTCGATCGTTTGTTTGATGTGCTCTGAATTATAAAAAGTAAAATTATTTTTTAACTTACAAAAAAAATTGAAGCTAGAAGAACATAAGATACAATTCTCATGGGCCTCTGAGTTGTTGGAACTTGTTTATGGGAATAATGATTTTCTTCTTTTGGAAACTAAGGAATCTTAAATATCATATTTCACATTTTAAGGGAAGTCAAGAAATATTTACCTAGTGTGAGATTGCTCTGACTTTGATTAAATTGTTTTTCTGTATAGTGGATTTTCTTAGTTCTTGGATAGCCCTTGGTGCGTGTGAATGACCAACAGTATTTCTGGTGTTTCCTTTTCTACAGTTTTTTGGTTTTTTAGTTTCTGGATCTATTGAAATGTCTGGCAAATTCTTTGGGCTCGTGATGTGTGGTGGGAAACCCCTTAGATATATGATGTGTTATGTGCATTATGAAGGACATTCTGCCAGGGCGTCATTTTTAAGCCAACTTGATCCTTGTGGATGGTAGCTAGTTGCAGTCTTTGAAATGTTCGAGGCTTTGATTAAGTTTTACTAGTACCATTATATGAAGAGTTCTGTTCCGGATGGCTGAGAGTGTTGTGTTTTATTCGTTTTATATATATATATATATATATATATATATATATATATATATATATTGGTTACTTCCACATTATCTGTGTTAAGAACCACTCTAGAGTACGAGAGGGGTTGAACTGTGTGAACATTCTCTATTGCTGGTTGTGGGAGAATCCTTTATCAAATCCAAGAAGTGCCATTTCCCTTTTTCCTCCTGGTATGATCTCTCTTTTCCTTCAGCATGTTCTTATGTCGAAATAGGATAAGTTCTGTGTGGCACGAATGGACCTAAGACATTACCCTTTTCCTTATCAGAAATTTGGCATAAAATTATAAGGACAAAGTAGAGACATGAAGGAAAGAGGAGATGGCGATGTGTGTCCGAAGGAGACTGCAGATCCTCTATCACCTGATACACTGCTTGGTTACGCTGTTCCCATGGGTGTACCACTTCGCCTCATATGGAGTTATCAATGAGAGCTTATGTCAGCTGTCACAGGCTAACCAAAGAAACATATTAATAATTATGGAGAAAAAAGGAATCGTGACCCCCATACTTGGCTTTGAGCAAAGGAGGTGTGATGTGCTCAACTTCCCTTTTTTTCTTCTATCGGCCATGTGACCTAAGTTGAGAACTAAATAAAATCCAGGAAACAAGAGGACACGACCCACCTAGATTTAAAATAGGCTTTGTCAGAATGTTATTTTTGGCTTCATTCTATTTGATTGGAATATAAAAGTGGAAGAAAAATGAAAAGAATTTGGATTTCTTACCTGAAGCCCCCATTTTAGCACATGCGCATTATGTTTATGTATCTTTATTAAGTTAGATATCTGTTATGGAAGTCTTGAAAATATTATCCATCACTTCTTTTTATGATTCTTGAAACTCTCTAGCATATTAGGTTTTGAGACATTAATATATGCCCAAAATTCTGAAAAAGGGGTTTCATAACATGTGTGTTCTGTAATATTTTAATTGAGTCCGAGTTTCTCTGCTGATTTTTCCCAATATGCGTGCTGAATTTATTGTTTGAGATTTACAAATTCCAGGTTAGGAAGAATGGTGGATATGCCATGTAATTATTTTTTGTGAATTGTTTCATGCTAAAACATAATTGTTTTTATATTCTTGCAATTGGAAATAATTTTGTAAGCGACAATTTATAAGCAATGCTAGAATGAGAAATAATGTTGTTAGTATGTTACTAAATTTGCAGTCGTGAAACTATTTATGTTCCCTATTTTCCTGTGTACATATTGCTCACATGATCCTGCACAAAGTCATGTATCAGAGTGAGACACATATGAAACATAATTTATATTTGTTCCATGGAGACTGGTATATGGGTGTCAGTGTCTGACATGGTTAAGGTGAGGGGTTCTTTAAGCCTTAAAAAGTAGGATTCTGGGAAACAGCTATTACAAGAATGGACCATAATCTTACTGAAGCAAAAAACTATACCAAGGAAAAGAACAGAAATGATATTCACATCCTTATAACTATGAAACTGCCAAGTATCAGATGCATGAAAATTCCTGGTCCCAAAAGATGACAATGAATAAAGAATCAGGCAAAGTTCAGCGAAGGACTCAAAACTGTTTGGTTGTGGCAGATATAGGAGTAATTAGGATTTGAGGAACTTGAAATTTCAATGGGGCGACCCTTCTCCTTGGTAGGGCTTCAATGAAGTATCACGTGAATTAAAAGAATATAGATTATTACTGGATTTTTCTTTTGAAAGAATCCCTACACTTCATGAGAAGAATCAGGGCCCTTGAATTTGAGGGTTCTATTTGTTCCAAGTATTTATTTTCAAGACTATTTGGCATGGACAATGCAGCTATGTTCAAGCCGTATCTATTGTCCTTCTGTTGAAATGTCCCGTATGTGGGTATGGACCTAGGGTGAGGAACCCATGTATCATTGGTTCTTTTGGTTTATCTATAGTTTTGAAAGTTTTCAATGGTGGAATTTTTTATCCTCCTACCTTTATCTTCCCTCTAAAAACTTCTATTTTTTTATAGCGAGTGTTTTCTTTGATGATGACATTGTTTATAAATTTATGAATGTGTTCATTATATATGTCGTGATTATTGTTGTAAAAAATGTAGTACTCATGCAATATATGGTGACTTGCTTGGATGGTCTTGATTAGTTGTTTTTGCATGACATCAAACTCACAGGAATATAGCTTCATACAAGTGCTAATTTTTTTTCCTGTTATATTTTCTTACAGTACTACGAGGCAAGAAGCGGAAGAGTGATTCTGGTGCTGAGGTATGCTTTACTATCCTAAATGCTTATTTATAACTATTCATTTATCAAGTTGTTTTGGGTAAGTCAGTGGAGGAGAAGTCATTCATTAATAAAAAAGCAGAGAAAAACAATTATCATACAACCTTATAGAAGGGCAGTTGTACCAGATTATGTAATAAAAGAGAAGAAAGAAAATTTAGTGGTCTATGGTGCCACACAGTAGCATCGGGGCCAGCAGATGCCCTCTTAGCGAGGGCATCAACAACCATATTTGCCTCTTGAAAAACATGTGCAATGGACCATCGATGAGAAGAAAGTCTAATATGACAATTATTTGCAATCGCTTTAGCCGTCATGGAGCACGTCATCGATCTTGAATGACATCCACAAGCAGGGTTGGATCACTTTATATTTGTATTGGAAAGCAATTCCTCTGATGAACGAACTGGACTCCTTCAAGTGCTAAGAATTCTGCATGGTTGTTGCAAGCAAAACCAAAAGGCTTTGCAAAAGCAGCGATGAAACCACTTTCTCTGCTCCTGATGATTCCACCACTACGTGCTAAACTTGGATTTATCAAGGAAGCACCATCAATATTGAGCTTATAATTCTGAGCCTCGGGAAATGACCACGTCACCAGAATAAGGGATTCTAACCTTTGTTGATGCTAAGTTATTTGAAGATTACCAATAATGGCCTTTTCTGATAAATTGAGAGACCACTTTTTGACTTCTGCTAGTTCTTGAACATGTAAGGTAATCCGTTTCACAATAAGCTCTCTCCTGGTGGGTCTTGACTCAATGACTCTTCTGTTGTGCTCTTCTCATAGAAACCAAATAGCGGTAAAAAAGATGGAAGACCAAATATACCGAAGTCCATGAGATTTATACTTGAAAAGTAACCACCACCTAAGTAAATCAGAGACAGAAGTACCGAGGACAAACCGTTTTTACATCTCCAAGCTAATGATCTCCATATACCATGCGCAAAAGGACATTGAAATAATAGATGGAAAAGGCTGTCATCATGGTTGCTACAAAAGGGACATAAAGAGTCCAGCTGCGTGCCCCACTGCTGCAATAAAAATGAAGTGGGCAATCGATTATGCAAGGCCAGACATGAGAACCATTTCGCCCATGCGTGGGATTTAGAAGACCAAAGTGCACGGAAAATAGGTTGTGATGAACCATGATGCTTAATAAAGTCCCATGCCCCTTTAATAGAAAATAGGCCATCAGCAGATTGAATCCAAATCAGTGAATCCTTTTTGTGATGTAGAAGAAGAGTATAGTTCTCAACCTCTCTCCATATATTTATTAAAAAATCAGATATTGGAGGTGGCAAAACCCAAGATTGAGGTGCACCTCCTGTAAAGTCTGAAACCCTCCTCCCTGCAGCAGCCCCCAAATCCTCCTGAATGTCATTACCATGCAAATCCGATAGTGACTGACCTACTAACCATGGATCCACCCAGAAATCCACGATCTGACTATTACCAATATTCCATTGTACATTGCCTTTCAAGTGCAATAAGCCAAGTAAAATCCCCTTCCATCCTCTTCTTCCTTCAACCTCCCATATAGAAGAATTTCTAAAATATCAATGTTTGAAGAAACGTGTCAACAACGATGATGGATTTTCCAAAATCTTCCATGCTAACTTCACCATTCCTGCGATATTGAAATCCGCCATTTCCCTTACCCCGAGACCTCCTTCATCTTGAGTGAGACACACTGTTTTCCATTTTATAGATGAACACCTTTTTTCTCTACTTCATCGGCCCATAACAAGTTCATCGGTAGTTTCTCTATTATATTACATGTTTTCTTGAGGAGAATGAAAGCTAATAGCCAGCCCAAGTAGTACCTTAATCGATATGGATGTATGCACTTATATTTGACCTCCGTAGTTCATCCAAGCCTAAGTAGTACCTTAATGATGCTTCACCATGAAACAATGTTATCAGGACTGGACCCGTCATCCTACTTTTGGGTGCACTAGTATGATCTGAATCGGTCAAACCGGCTACTTCACCGGTCAAGACTGGCCTGAAAAATATAGATAAAAAAATAAACAATATAAAAACTGGTTAAAACCCTCTTTAATTGGTCAATACTAGTTTTAACCATTCCATCTGGTTGAACTGGCTGGTTGTGCTAGGTTTTGACCTATTGCTGGTTCAGTGATCAGGCAAGACCATTTCCAAGTCTGGTTCCCAGTCTGATCTGGTCTTAATACTGCTAATATCGCATAAATTATGTTCATCCGTGATGTACTGAGAACCTTAGAGCAGTGATTACTCTATCAGCTGCTCAAAAAGTAGTGTTAGTTATTGAATCTGATAATGAGCGTCATTGTTTATGGAGATGCACAGTTATGAGCATGCTGAGTTTCTGTTGAGATGCTTGTCAATTTGACATGTTACCCATTCCTATACCTTCAAATAATCTTAAATAACATAAAATTACATTCCTATACCTTCATATAATCTTATTGATTATGTTATGGTGTATATATAATAATAAATAACAATTAAGTTACTGTTATCATGTAGTATAATCTTTATCAATGTTTAAAAATCTGACCGGTGTGTTGAACCCGTCACCCATCAGTTTCAAGTCGAACTACCAAATTAGAAGACCCGGGGATTTAAAAAAACAAAAAATATTCAATCAAGGTTGAGAAACTTCAAATGATTTTAAAAACACAATTCTTTTATTATATTATCTTTTGTTATGATTTTGGGGTCGAATAGGTTCGTGTCTTGATTTAGGGAAGGATTTGGATGAGTTACCCACTGGTTCCAAGTTGAACAAGGAAATTCACTGGTTCTGTCAGATTTGGAGACCTTTTGTATAATTGAACCATAAGACATTGTTTATTTAGTATATTCGGATTATCAGAGCAAACTGCCTTTTGAAAAGTCAGTCATTATATTTAATGAACTCTACTTGAACATCTGACTATTGTGTATCTAGTGAGAGTCGACTTGGACTCAGGCGAGTTATCCGTCCTTAGCATATGTATATGTACCCTATACGTACTTGGATAAGTACTTCATAGTTGTATAGTAATTGAGTGAGTCCATATGGTACTCTCCTGAGTATTCTACAAATTGCAGTTTAATGGGTAGGGCAGAAATTGGCCCTTTTGTTTTTCTTCATTTTAAAGTTTTGGAGCCTTAGGGAGTGCCTTTGAGCCAAATTTAGTCTATAGCTTGATCTTTTCCTGATTTATCTATTAAATATTAGGTTTGACAGAAAAATGTAATTCTGTGGATTTGGTAATTCAAAGATTTCAACCAAGGGTTTGCCCGACTTTGAAAGATTGTGATTTCTTCTCAATGGGTGGTCGATCTTCAATGGAATTTGATCCCTAAGCCTGTTTTTGGGTTCTTCACCTAACCATTGGCTTGTTTTTACAAGAAAACACAAACAATTAGGATTTGAGAGATTTCAAATTCAGATTTACTATTCATCTGAACTTTCTAAGAGCTCGAGTCTCCTAGATCTAAACTGGAAACCCAAATCTAGTTTGGGGTTTTTCATATGGGCTGTATAAGGGAAGCTTTGACAAGGGTTGGGGGGCATAGATTGACACCAAGTGCGAATATTGGGGGGCATTGGCCTAGAAATTTCGAGTAAATTTTACTTTTACAATTTAGACTTATATATTTGATTCATTTTTTACTAAATCAATTATAGTTACAATTGATTTATAGTCATTTTCTTGTTTTACTTTTCATTTTTGTGGATACAATATCATTAGATGTTACATGAGTTCTATATGGAAATTTCAGCAAATAACACCAAATTTCATCATTTTCAAACTTTTGCTTTTCTATTGTTTTATCAGTTTTTATCATAATTGCTATTTTTAGGATTTTGAGAGATTCTCATCTCGGCAAGGACCAAGTAACTTGCCGAAGCTATGGAATTTAACACTGCTTTTATCTTTGGATATTCATTCTGATGAGGATTTGGTTAAAAATTATTGTAAAGGTACATGATGTACTTAACCATAGCATTTTAGAAAAATAGAAAGTATGTACTCCTCTTCTTTCAGTTAAATTGTGATGTCAAAAACTTGTCCTTATTTTGAATTGAGTTACCATTGTCTAATAGTCAATGTTTCGGGGTTATAAATTTGCAATTTAGAAATGGGAACATGACGGATAATCTTAGATGTTTTGGTTTCTTAGTTGTGGTACTAGTCTTCCAAAGCATCGGCAACTGGTGGCAATTTTCTTGCAACTAAAAGAGCAAGGAGTGTATCAAGTTGAATACATTATAATTTGGTCCAACTCTCGATCAATTTTATTGGCTGAGTGTTCAAGTATTCTCTTGCAATCTCAAATTCCTCATGTTGAATGTACACAATTCCTTGCTTGCTCCTCCATTTGTTCCCCCCACCTCTACCTCCGCTACCACTTCTCTTTTTTTCTCTTAGTTTCTTTTATATGCATCTACCATGATCTGCAGATCCGCACTTACTATGTGATCTACCTCTTTTTATCAATCTTGAACCATTAGAGAAAATGAGATCTGTTTATGAATTTAGAAAAATACTAATGTCTACGTTCAAGAACCAAATCTGCAGCATCATTTACATATAATATTTTTAGAAGTTTCTATGGTTTCATTGTTGATATAATGAAACACTGGGTTGCTGAGCTTTGGCCATCCATTCCTTCTTAATCACTGACTTGAAAAGTCCTAGTCAACATGAGAGAGTGCTACCAGCTTCTTACCTCAAGACTGCACCACATCACCAGCCTTTTGAATGCTCCTACACACATTTCCTTATAGTTTTCGTCTTTTTATTAGCTAAAGGAAGCTGTTATAAATTAATGAACTATTCGTAATGAAAAAGAAATATTCTCCTGCATTAATGATCACCTTGATGATTTTTGTATCATAAAAGTTCCTTCCAATTCATTGCCTTCTCGGATAATTTCTTGTTGAAGTTTACTTGAACTTTCTTTCTGCTCATCGCAGCTGTAATTCTTTAACTTTGATGGAGCTGGTTAGGTAGCTAATTTTGTTTTTCATAATTAATGCTAGGCTAGAAAAAGTATGGTGATTTCTAAAAAATACTTGTGTTGATAATTAAGCGAAAGCAAATTTTTTTTTTTTTTGGGTAAGTAGCGAAAACAAATTGAGACATGTATATTAGTTTTTGTTGAGAAGAAAAATTCGCAAGGAAAGTGGCGTAGGCCGAAAACCATCTTGTAGGGTGGGAATTCCCACATGCATCAGAGCTGGGAGTTCAAGTTCTCCTTGACTAGACGATCAGCTGTATTGTTGGTGAATGACAAAAAATAATCGTTCTCCTCTGTAGTGTACAACTCTTTGGGCCCATTTGATATGTTGATTGAGCCAACGTTGACTGGAAGATGCTCTGAGCATGCATTATGGAAGGTTATCAAGCCTGGTAATTGGGTATTTCATGATTAGATTCTTAGGCCAGTTAGGGCATTCTGCTAGCTTTCATAGTCGTGCGAATCCTTGACAGAGAACACTATTGTGTAGGGATTCAGAATTTCACATGCAAATTGACCATGAATACCAAAGGAACTTAGATGTGATGGTGCTTGTTGCTTTTGTGATAAGGGCTGACTTTCAATGCTATGGAACAAGCTCAAATGTGTACCAAACTTTATGGAAAGAGTGGAGGAAATCTGTTAATATCGTTTCTCTTGGTCGCTAGAACAAAATCTATCAATATGAATCCTCACTTTTTTAATATAGTTGGAAGGGCATAAAGGAAGAGAGACCACACTACCGGTTTGGGGCTGATATTTTTTATTGCTATTGCTCTATGTCAATTTGGGCTGATTGCTACCTCACATTGCTTTATGTCTGTTTTGGCTGCCTATACATATCTTCATTGACCCTTTCCCTTCTTGAACTTGCAGTGGTTTTCAGGTGGTTGGTTAATGTATTTACAAGCATCATTTCAAGATGAAGCATATAAATGTGTCTATCAGAAAATCAGTTTGGCTTTATGCCAGGGAGGTAAACAACTGAGGCTATTTTCCTATTTAAGCAACTGATTGAGTAGTATAGGGAGAAGGGAAGATACCTCCGCATAGTCTTTATTGATTTAGAGAAACATATGACAGGGTATCTAGAGAGCTAATTTGGTGGGTGTTGGAAAATAAAGGAGTCTGTAGAAGAGATATTGACGTCGTGAGGATATGTACGAGGGAGCGCTAACTAGTGTGAGGGTGTCTAGTGGAGAGAAGTGGGTCTTCAGTGATCGTAGGCTGACATTAGGGGTTGGCATTGAGCCCATATCTCTTTGTTTTGGTTATGGACGACTTAATTAGGCATCTACATGATGAGGTACCTTGGTGCATGTTGTTGGCGGATGGCATAAAATTGATGAGACTAGAGGAGGCGTCAACACAATGTTAGAACTTTGGAGGAATGCTCTAGAACCTAAAGATTTTAAAAATTACATGGGCTAAGACAAAATATACATAATGCAAGTTTAGTAATAATAGGAGTAGAGATGAGAAAGTAGTTAAGATTGATGACTAAGAAATACCTAAAAGTGATTATTTTAGGTATCTTAGGTCGATGATCCAGGAGAATAGAGAGATTGAAGATGATGTCACATATTGAATTAAAGCTGGGTGGGTGAAGTGGAGATGTGCATCCGGAATTCTATGCGATCACCACATACCAATAAACTAAAGGAAAGTTTAATAGGACTATTGAAGACCAGCCACACCTTATGGGACGGAGTATTGGGCAGTCAAGAAACAACATATCCATAGGATGGTGAGATGAGGATATTGAGATGAATGAGTGGCAAGACAATAAAGCATAAAATTTGGAATCAATAGATACACGGGAACTTAGGGGAGGCTCCAATAGGTAATAAGATGAGGGAAAGTAGACTTAAGTGCAGTAGCCATGTGCAGCATAGGCCTAATACAACAATGGTTAGGAGAGACGAATGGGTTCACATCAAAGGCTCTAAAAGGGTAAGGGGAAGACCCAAAAGGACGTGGATGAAAGTAGTGAGAAGGAATATGGTAACTTATGGTCTGACTGAGGGCATGACCCTTGATAAAGTAGAATGGTGGAACTGGACTTGTGTAAGTGACTCCAAATAGTTGGGATAAAGCTCAGATGATGATAATTATGATTTCAATATGAGACATATATTCGCCTTTCCTTCAATCCTTTTAGCATTTGGATCTCAAGGCCCTTATGAGCAGTGCGGATTTTGACATTAACAGGGAAAAAATGCACCAATTTTCTGTTCCATTGTTAATATGTGCTTTTTGTTATTTTCTTTACTCTATCTATTCATAATATAGTTGGTGTTGACAACATGTTCTGCTACAGTAGGAATCGGGCTTGGGTCAAGGCGGTAGCAGCTGGGTTTTTATAGCACTACATTTCAAGTTCCTTTCCTATGTAACATGTTCTGCTACAGTAGGAATCGGGCTTGGGTCAAGGCGTAGCAGCTGGGTCTTTATAGCACTATGTCTCAAGTTCCATTCCTATGTAACCTTGTCAACAATAAAGGAAAACCGTTTTGCTATAGTTGTAATTGATTTAATGGATCCATCATTTTTATCAAAGCCTATTGGACTGAACCTTGATGCTTTCTGGTTCTTTGTTTAATCGCATGCTCTTTGAACAATCAGGAGAAAGATGCAGATTCCCCAGAAAAACATGTGAAGATTCAATTTCCTGCCTCTTTGAAGAAGCAATTAGTTGATGACTGGGAGTTTGTTACTCAGCTCGGTAAGGTAATCATGCATCATTTTTTAAGAAATTCTGGATGGTGTGATTTATATCTGTTGTTATCATGATACATCATCTCATCAACTGCTTTCATGTCTTACTTTCCTGGTTTAATTTTGATCGGCTGGAGCATAAACTACTCTTTAAGTACTTCTGTACTTGGACTTTAGAAAGTAGAAGAACATGAAGAGCGTTTGTTATTGTCCATGTTTTGTTGCTTGTGTTTCATCTTGTCAGAGGAGAGAGGAGAAAAGAGAAAAAGGAGAGAGAAGAGAGAGATACGAGAGACGAGAGAGAGAGAGAGAGAGAGAGAGAGAGAGAGAGAGAGAGAGATAGAGATGTGTGAGAGACTAGAGAGTGAAGTGAGGTTGAAAACTGAGCCCTCACGTACCTCGTAAACCACTTATATATTGTTAAACAAATGTAAAAGAGCAAAACCGCCCGTACAAAATATGAAAGGGCATTTGGGTCCTAGAACTAGATTAAAGGATTATTAATGCTCCACTCAATCTGGAGCATAAATGTCATTCATGCTAAGCTTGAACAAGTTGTTTGGAATATATTACGATCAAGTCCTTTGGTGAAAATGTCTGCCAATTGATTCTTAAGATTTCACATATGGAGTAGCTTCCTAGCAACTTTCTTTCAAATAAAATGATAGACTGCTTCAATGTGCTCAATCCTTTCATGAAACACTGGATTAGTGGCTCTATAAGTGACATCTTTATTGCAATAGTAAATCCTATCTCTTGCAACAATGTTTTCAACCACATCAATTCACATGTAGTATGTGCCATTGCTCCACATTCAACCTCTACACTAGATTTGGCCACAACATTTTGTTTCTTGCTTCTCCATATTATTAAGTTTCCACCATTAAATATACAATAGATTGTGATAGACCACCTGTCAAATGGTGAATCTACCCAATCATTATCTTAGTAACTTTCAATGGCTAAATGATTATTTGGCTTGTAAATCAAACCTCGACCCGAGGCTCCTTTTAGATACCTTAAAATTCTATGCGTCCTGGTGAGGAATCCTCGGAGTATGCATAAACTGACTCACAACACTTACTGCAAAGGCAATATCAACTCTTGTGATGGTAAAGATAAATTAGCTTGCCTTGTAGTCTTGTGTACTGTCCTGGATCCTTAACAACTCTCTCAGATTAGGCAATAATTTTGCATTTGAATCCATAGACCTATCCACTGGTCTAGCACCCAATATTCCAGTTTCTATCAACAAATCAGGCACATATTTTCTTTTGGACAAACTAATGCCATGCTCTGATCTTGCTACTTCAATTCTGAGAAAATACCTTAGTTTACCGACTTTTTTCATCTAAACATATTGTTTTAGATGTGTCTTCAAATGACTGATTCCTTCTTGATCATTACCAAAAACAACAATATCATCAACATAGACGGCTAAAACAATTATTTCCAAATAAACACTGAATGATCTGTCATTGTTTTTATTCACATGAAATCATTGAATTTTTTAATTCTGACATCAATGAATTGCTTTGGGTTGAAAGAAATCTGATGTCCAGTTTAACTTGAACTTTCATGCAAAGAACTTCTGCTGAGTGTTGAATAAATGCAACTTCTAAATTTTCCCAAAAAATTTTGTAAAATAAAAGGAAAATAGGATGGTGTCTCCAAATTTTCTTTGGTTTTAGCTAATTCAAGTAAGGGAGGTTTCATGATTGTTCTCTGCTACTCATTACAAAATCCTTCTGATTTTTTCTCTGAAGTTTATGATCTCAGATTCATCAATCCCACCAAATATCATACAAACATAATATATTCTTGCTGTTTATTGGTATATTTATTTGGATATTCATCTCAAAGAATCTGAGCCGACCCCAATTAACTGGGAAAAGGCTAAAATGATGATGATGATCTCAAAGAATCGGGATATCTTAATTATGCAATGTTAGTAATATGATTAATAATATCATTCAAGAGATAATAACATATAGATTATCAAGTTCCTCAGATTTACAATTCAATCATCTATATTTTTCGATTTTATGGAAACATGATCTTTTTCATCCTCACACACATGGAGGCCATTTAAAGGGGCAAAAAAGTCCACTTTGTCCATTACAAAATTGCTATAAACCTGTATCTTTGTAGGAATTTACTATTTTCCCCCTTGAACTATCAGTCCATGCTGAGTAACTTTAACCAAACTAATCTTTCCCAACAAGGTCTCTAGTCTCCCTCTGCCTTCTTTCCCTCTTTCACTGCCAACATTCTGGCTACTCTCCTAACTGTTATCTTGCCCATCTCTCTCTCTCTCTCTCTCTCCCGCTTTCTCTCTCTCTGTCTCTCGGTCATTAGGGGGTAGCTGGCATTTGGAGGGGCAGGGAGGAGAGAGATTGTCTCCACTTAGAGCATAATGAGCTCTCTTGAAGGAAATACCTAGGTTTGCTATACTGGTATTGGGGCTGAAATAGTAAGATTCTATTAAGTTAAAAATCTAGACCACTTTTTGGTGATGGGCAAAATCAACCTTTTGCTCCTTCATTTATGTGTGTGAGAGGCTTAAAAGGGATCATGTCTCTGTAATATCAGAAACATGGTTGGTCAAAGTGCAAGTGTTTGAAATTTAATTGAGTTATCTGTAATCTTCTCTTTAGATTATTGCTGAAGGAGATAAAGTTGTTCTTCTCTTCTGCAATACTTTTGGTGTTAATGAGTTTCTCTTACAGCTTGTTAAACTTCCGCGCTCTCCATCGGTTGATGATATTTTGAAGAGATATCTTGACTACCGGTCAAAGAAGGATGGCATGTGAGTTTTTAATGGCTGGAAATAATTTCTACCAAGTGTTGATTTATCTTTCAGCCAGGCCACTCTTTCATCTGTTCAATTTTAGTTTGTTTCAGTTTATTGTATTTTTTCTATCTTAACAATTTATATTTTATTCCCTCTTTGTCTCTTGAACTATTATATATGTTTTCTAGATCTTTTACCATTTTATGTAATTCACAATGTTGAATCTGTAATATTGGGCAACATGTGACTATATAGTGTTCTTCAGGAAGTAAGACAATTTTACATTTGAGACATGATTTTCCTCCTTAATGCCCCGTTCTTTTAAACACACATTCGGTTACATGAACATGGATTAATGTTGTAGAAGCAGTTCTTTTAAACACACATTCGGTTACACGAACATGGATTGATGTTGTAGAAGCAAGAGGCACAGTTCATCAAAGGTTGGTATGGGAGTCTGTGTCATAATCGAGGCCACAAAGGTCATGTATTCATGACGAAACCAATGTGTATACATAACTTCGTCACTGACGGAAACGGGATCTTCAATGGCTACTAGTTGATCAGAAAAAGGCCCTGATCTTGTTCAGGTAATCCACTAATGAATGAAGTATCTCCCTTGGCTCGCTGGAAAACCATTGAGAGTTCAAGAATATGTGTATTAGGTTTTTGTGACTACAAAGAGTGAAGAGTGTCTTTTACTGTACCACTGTCAGGAACTTGGAGTAAAATTTCTTGAGATAGAGTGGTGCCTATCCCAGAAACTAAGGTTTGGTCCAAAGAATTCAATGGGTTGAAACAAGTTTTTAATAGTTAAATTACAACAGTAAATAATGAAAGGAGGAGAAAAAAAGGAAGAAAAACGATGAAGAGATTAAGTGCTCAATGAGAGAGAAAAAGAGGAAGGATGAGGACATTTAGAGGAAGAAAGAGAGAAGGTGATATTAGGTCATATTGACCTCCAGCACCTCTCATATATTTATATCAGTTATAAAAGATTTACTTGTAGTACAAGAATGTCCTTTTGTGGTAGAAAGGATAAATAAGTCCTTAGAACTTAAATGCAATATAATGATGACTAAGTCTTCAATAATCACTCTCACAATACTCCCCCTCAAGATGGTGCATAGTATCAATCAATGCCCGGCTTGCTTAAAATAACTTGTAGTCGATGTTTAATAATAGTCTTTGTCAAAATATTTGCTAGCTGATCTTCTGTCTTTGCATAAGACAAATTTCTCTTGTAGCAACTCTTTCTTGAATAAAATGTCGGTCTACCTTGATATGTTTGGTCTGATCATGCGGAATAGGATTGTAAGCTATACTAGTGGCAGCCGTGTTATCATAGTAAAACCACGTTCCCATAGTAGGAATTTGAACCACAACTCACATGCACCATGACCCATAGAACGATACTCTACGTCTCCACTTGACTGGGCTACAAATGATTGTTTGTACTCCTCCAAGTGACCAAGTTACCCCCAACTAGAGTGCAAGAGCCTGTTGTAGATCTCTGGTGCATAACATAGCTAGCCAGCCCAATCGGCATCTGTATAAGCCCCAACTTGGTGATGATTCACAAAAACAATCCTCTGCCTGGTGATGATTTTAAATATTTTAGAATAAACATAAGAATATAATACGAAATCTAAAAATAGATTTTCTATTATAATAGAAGAGTTTATATGGGATTCAAGTAGCATATTGTGTTAAAAAATATAATGTACAAGTATCTTAATAATTAAAAATGAAGGAAAAGGTTTTGGAAAGATTTGAATCGAGATACAGTAAATGCATGAAAAGATATTCAATTGAGTATTTAAGAAATGAAAGACATAAAGGGCATTGTAAAATCCAATAAAAGATTTTCTATTATAAACAAAATATTTTAAATGACAGTTAAGAGCATAAATAAATCACTAAAAATGTTATTATTTTCACATACTTTCAAACAAAATAAAGTGAAATTAAAGTTCATCAATTGCGTAGACACTTTTGAAAGGTAGATAAGACATTTTGTTTAAAAAAATATAATGTATGAAAATATTAATAATTAAAAATCAACGAAAAGATTTTAGGGAAGATTTGAAGTGAGATACAATAAAGGGCATTATGAAATCCAAGAAAGGATTTTTTTTATCATATATTATTGATTTTAAACCAAAATGAAGAGACAAAAGCAAATATAGGTAATAATTTCATCGTTTTAATTCACTTTGAAATGATATAAACTACTAGAAACCTTCAATTAAGAAAGGAATTTGGAGGAGTGGATCAAGATCCTTTGTAATCAAGGATTGAGATCCCTATAAGTTAGGAACCGGGATCCTAATGATTGAGATCCCCTGCAGGGAGGAAGCGAGTATCACTCGGGCTGTGGCTCGGAGATCGCCGGATCAAGATTCTAGGAGGAGATCGCCACCTTCTGACCAAGATCCCCGCAACTATGCTTTCCAAGTTCCCTTTTTTAGCTGCTGTCAACGTAGCTGGTTGAACCACATACATTCTGCTAGGTCTTCATTCCATTTAGGTTTGAAAATCCTTCCCAGACCTTGATCATAGAGTGGGATTCATATTCTTACTCCCATTATTTTTAAGAATCATTTGTTTACTGGGAATTACCTTCTAAGTTAGTCTAGGGTATGCCATCTACATTTTGTAAATTTTATGGAATCCTTGGTTTTGGGTGTCTCTGTTCGATCACGAGTCCTGGAGCCTTACTATAAGATGTGACCTTTTGAAAATCATTTATTATCAAGATTTTGTGGTTATTTAGCTTGCATACAATTAGCATATCTTGCCAGCACTCTTTGAATGCCTAGTTCAATCTTTTCAATGTTATAATTACAAAAATGACCGTTATGACACAGGGGAGGTGGCCTCGGCAAGGTAAGTGGGCCCCATGTGGTTCAGGTTTGTAGCTTCTTAAAATGGTGGACTGCCCACATGGTTTTAAAAAAAAAAATGCAAAAATGACTCTGATTGGCTCTGAACTAATTAAATCAGTTGATTAAGCTGGCAATCGAACGTAATTGGGGCCTCCATCACTTTTTCTATCTGTGCAACAAATGGTTGCGATTGTGCAAGTGCGGATGTTTACTGTTGCAAATCCTAATTTCTTTCGTCAGTGTTGAATATTTATGTAGTTTTCAAAATTTATTGATTAAACAAGCTGTTTTTTTAGAATTCTACATCTACCACGGTTTCATTGTTGCATTCTGCTACTGTTCTTTTTATGATTTTAGGTAAGAAGGATTGGAGGGATCCTTGCATTGGACTTTGGCTCGCTTTCAACATTTCCTTTGTGTTTTAGCTTGACTTCTTGTTATATTGTTGGGCTTCTAGTTACAAGAAATGATGTGCATAGGATCATAATGCATATTTATTTCAGAAGTTCACGTGAAACTTTTGTTTGCCTTCTAATTTTTTGAAAGTTTTATTCCTTGGCTTGGAAAAATCTATTACTTGTGCTGTTGTCCTATGCAGGATTGCAGAGTCAGTCGGAGAGATATTAAGTGGCTTACGCTGCTATTTTGATAAAGCATTACGACCAATGCTCTTATACAAACAAGAGCGCCAACAATATCATGATTTGGTTCCAGAGAATAGTAACATCTCCCCTTCTACCATCTATGGTGCTGAGCATCTTCTTCGCCTCTTTGGTATGCTCATATTTCACTGTCATATGTATTTAAACGAGAATACTCTTTATCTTCATGTCTCTTATTTGATTCTTTTAATTGTTTGTCATTTTGTATGCTCTTTTGCTAAATTAAAACTGTGCCTTTTCCTTTTCCTTTTCCCTTTTCAATTCTATTATACTTCATGCAAATAATGAATCATTCCTGAACAATTTCACGATGCATCTCTGGTTCCCTGCTGCTTTCCTTATTTTCCTTTTACAAGTTCATTATATTGTGTGCTAATTGTGCAAATGGTATATGACATGTATTGCTGACCAGCGGTGGGTTATGCTATATTTGGGTCCTTCAATGTGTGCTAAAATTGTATGAGCATATTTTAAGATTAAGTTGAAGCCAGTGTTAGATGGACTATCTTGTCTAACTGTTGAGGCCAGGAACAATGCCCACAAGAGTTATGGTCCTTGTTGAAACCAAATAGGGATAAA
Source organism: Amborella trichopoda (assembly GCF_054954075.1). Classification (NCBI taxonomy): domain Eukaryota; kingdom Viridiplantae; phylum Streptophyta; class Magnoliopsida; order Amborellales; family Amborellaceae; genus Amborella; species Amborella trichopoda. The sequence continues at coordinate 4,711,260 of NC_142342.1, read as the reverse complement.
TGGCCAGAACTGATGATGGACCTATTTGACAAGTAGATCAAGTCTCCTGGTTTAATGCAGTTATAGTTAGGGTATTTGAAGCAGTTGGTTCTGTCTATCTAATATCTGTTGGATCTTGCTTGAATATTTCTATGGTTCAATGCATGCATGGGCAGGGACCACAGGACAGCAATGGGACTCGAGGGGCCACCCCTTATGTTGGTAGGCCTTCATGGACATCATCTAAAGGATCTCATAATAAACAATCAAAGAATATGATCATTTCGCAAGTTCATGTGGATCAAGATTAATGGCCAAGATGTACCTAAAAGAGATTGTTACCTAAAAGAGATTCTTTTCGATATCTTGGGTCGATAGTCCATGAGGTTAGAGAGATTGGAGGAAGATGTTGCACATAGAATTAGAGCTGGGTGGACGAAGTGGAGATGTGCTTTTGGAGTCTTATGTGATTGTCGGATGCCAATGAAATTGAAGAGGAAGTGTTGGGCAATAAAGAAATAATATATCTATAAAATATGAGTAGTTAAAATGGGGATGTTGAGATGGATGAGTGGCAATATAAGAAATGATAGAATTCAGAATGAATATTTGAGGGAACTTAGGAGTAGGTCCAGTAGGAAATAAGATGAGGGAAAGTAGACTTAGGTAGTTTGGCCATGTGTAGCGTCAACCTGGAACAACATCAGTTAGGAGGAGTGACTTGGTTCAAGTGGAAGGCTCCAAAAGGGCAAGGGGAAGGCCTAAAAGGATATGGATGGAAGTAGTGAGTAGTGATATGGTGAATTATGGTTTGACTGAGGGTATGGCCCTTGATAGAGTGGAATGACAGAACATGATTCATGTAGCCTACCCCAAATAGTTGGGATAAGGCTTTGATGGTGATAATGATGATGATGTGGAACAAGATATACTTTGGACATGGTTAAAGCATTAGTCTTTAGGATTACTAGGTTGAGCTAATAATATGATACAAGATAAAACCAGCTTGTTACTTGAGTGGATCGCCCTAACTCTAGGATGTGCAAGATGATTTTTGATGAATGACCATAGAACCTTAGCCCATGGACTTTAAGAGTTAATTTTGTAGTCACATAGGGAGAGTTCTGGAAAATAATGCAAGCCCCTAGGGAACTCCAATAATTTAGGACGCCTCTTTGAAATTCTTTGGTTTTGTGACACTATCAACGAACACATTAAATTTGTGACAATGACCATACGAATGATAGGAACTAATGTTGAACAAAGGGCTGCAATTATTCACTAGCTGATCTGAGCTAAAGGTTAACGGAGAGGTTGTAGATGGTGAAGATCCTTGTTTTTATCATATTACTATTGGAGGAGTAAGCAAGATTAAAGTTCTACATTGTTGTCTGTGGATAACTGATGAATGTTGGTCCATCGTATTTTCAAGAAAGGTTCTTTAAGAATAAATTTATGAGCACCTACTCAGGGGCAAGAAGGGCAGGAGTACCAGGGAGTGCTACTTTGCTGCATTGTTGGTTTCATCAAACTGGAAAAGAAAGGACAATTTGTAATCTGGCCAAAATATAAATGTCACATTAACTGCATTTATTATAAAGGAATGATGAAATCGGACCCTGATCTCTACTTAGCTATAAATCCATGCCTAATAGCTCTGTATCATTTTTCTTCTCAAAAGTTTCTGTTGGATGACCATTGGATCCTTACTAGAGGAATTACCCAATGGTGAATCTTGATGAAAGAGCAAAGCTTTAAAAAAAAAAAACAGATCCAACAGTGTTGGGCTTGGACTAATTAATTGCTAAGGTAGGGACAGTTCCTACTTTATCAGGTTTATTTATTATAACAGAAAAGCAACTGAACTCGAACATTATCATATCAAATTCGATTGACCTAGCCCTTTATGCCGCAGTTTATGCAATTCCATTGAATTGTAAGTCTTGGAAACACAAGTATGATCAATGGCTTGAAGAGAATCTGCATACATGAGTATTATTTCCTTACATCCTTCTTGAATCAGTTTCAAAGATATGATATCTTGTACAAGATAACTCACAGAAAGAAAGTAAATATCACAATCACTTTCTGTACAAGCAGGTTGAAAAGGGATTTTATTTCTACATGTCTGCAAATTGAATGATGGTGAAATCATGCATACAAAAATCATGTTTGCAAACAAAAATCATTAATAAAAAAGGAAAACAGTGAGGTAAACAATGGGTGACACCGCCCCTTCCTCTCTGCTTTGAATCAGCCAATGTATTTGCCAAAGAACCTTCATTTAGTAGTTTGAGTATGACAGCACACCATGAGATTCCGTGTGCAAGTCCTGCATTCCCAAAACATTCTTTTTCAGTCTTTAAGGATAGGAGAATGCCCCTGCTCTCCACCTAATAGTATCAAGGGAGTCATGCCTAATAATTTGTAATACCCAAATTCTGCTTGTGACCAAATTCAGCTTGCATATGGCTTAGAGGTGATATAAATGAATGATGGTGAATTCTGTAAATGGTGTCTTAGGGAGTTAGAATACTCACTTGGTAGTGCTAAGGTATACCCAAGTGTACGAGATGCCTTTTAATGGGGCACGGGCTGTTGTTGCAAACAGGACCGCTGTAGGCACCTCTATTGCAGTAGCTTCTGTTTGACGCTAGCCTTCAACCAAGATAGGTGTGAAGAATGTGTTCTTCATCATCATCTATGTTGAAATTTACTTGTTATGTTACAGTAATCTGAAAGGAATTATGTGCTCCTTAGTAGGCAACTGGCCTGGTTTTTGTAGCTTTAGGGGTAATCGTTCTTGGAGGATTTCGACATTCTGGTTCTAGTCATTGCTTGCTCCTTGATGGTAATCTGAGAGTGTTGCTCTACGAATATATGTAGATGATATATTGTTTGCGGATGATGACAAAATCACATAAATAGTTCTGGATTATAGTTACCAGTAATGCCTTGAGGATGCCTGTTGGAGTGTGTGGTTAGTGTGACCAAAGAGCATGTTTTAAGCGGCTTGGCCTGGGAATCACCCATGCAGTGGAAGTCATGGGAGTGGGAACGTCACCATATACAAGGTTTGTACAACTGAGTTCTAGACAAAGCAATGGTATCAGAATTGGACTGGACTGGAGCTGCGACCAAAAACTGTTTGAGCATGCAGATTGAACAAATAATAGGTCAAAACTGGTAAAAAAGTGCTAAGGGAGCTTGAACTTACTAGTTCAGTTGCTCTAGATTAAACCGGCCAAAAGTAAAACCCAGAAATTCTTTTCGTAATTTTAACCATTTTCCCAATTTTTTATATTTATAATTTAAAGATATTTCCCTTTGAGATATATTAGAAGGGATACAAAATTGAATGCAATAAGTTTTTGACCTCAAAGGTCTACAAGATTTCACTGTTCTTATGCATTTCTCTGATTCGAGTTGAATGCGAAAGGAATAGTCCAATGCTCCCTTATATTTATTTCCCTGTTGATGAGATTCTTCCTAAGAGGTATATATGCCAGGCCTACGATTGACGAAGACCAAATTTTAAAAAAACTGGCTCGGTGTACCAAACCGGTACCCACTGGTTCCGAGTTGGACAAGTGGACCCGGTGCTCCAACTCGGCTGATTAGGGCAGTCCGGGGATATTATTAATAAGAAAAAAAAAATCCTGCAGGTTTTCTCCTCTATCTAGTTTTGTAGGTCTGATCTCTCACTGTTCTTTTTTGGCGGATCTCTCTTTATGGTTCCTCTCCATTGTCGATTTGCAAGTGTGACTCTCTTTCTCTCTCTGTTTTTTTCTTGGTGGATCTCTTTCTTGACATGTCATCTCCAATGTCAATTTGCATGTCTGATTCTCTCTGTCGCTCTCTGTGTCTTCCCATTTTTTCACAAGAAAATCACAATTTAAAATTGATTTGCATGTCTGATTCTTCTCTCCCCCTATCTATCTCTTTCTACAAACACTTTCTTCCTTTTTTGCAGAAATATCCCTCTCTCAAAAGCTCCTTTCTATCACTATCTGAAGCTTATTCTATTTGTACCTTCTATATTTCATCTCTCTCTGCATTTCTGGGCATTTTTAGTGCTCTCTCTCTCTCTCTACATTTCTGGGCATTTTTAGGGTTTCTAGGTTAGAGGGATTGACGGAGCCATGTATGCTGATATACTTGAGTTACTCTCCATGGAGAAGTATCTCTACTTTGGGCTGAGCTTTTTGGGTCAAAATAGGATCCATAATGAGAGAAACCAAAGGGGAAGCTGATCATGGCAGTACTGGATAGTTTTTGTTGGACTTTTATGGCCTCAATCAGCCTTGACACTTGTTCTTTTGATAAAGTGATCCATAGAGAGAGAGAAACCAAAGGAGAAGCTGATCATGGCAGTACTGGATTGTTTTTGTTGGACTTTTATGGCCTAAATTGGACTTTGACGCTTGTTCTTTTGATAAAAGCTCTTTTTTGTACTATTACGTGTTTGGCTGAGAGTTTTGGACTAGAATGAATGAAACATGCCAATCTGAAGTTGTATGAAACATGCTATTAGGGTGATGAGTTTTACTTGGATGAAATAGGCCATTGGAGCTGGTTGGAGCTCTCTCTGTCTAGGCAGGGGCTCCATCACTCTTGCCTTGGTGTGTGACTGGGCCTTGGCTAGAAGAGTGGACCCACACCCAGGGCTGGATAAGATTAGTCCCTAGATGCACGTCACTGAAAAGGGTTCATGAGTATCCTGTTGGTCTGTATTAGCCTAGTTGTGGATGATATTCTGTCCAAGAGATGAAACATCGTATTGTTAGGAGTTAGGACTGTGGGTGCCTGAAAGTAACAACTTATTGATAAAACTCATTTGATTAAAATTTGTAAGTAACAAATTGGAGTAGTGTATACCCACTTGAACCGAATATGAACTTATTGGCACAGAAAAGATGGCTGTGATTTATTTAGCAAAGTAAAGACGATTGGTTGGCAGTGGCAGTCTTTTGTATTTGTTGCCACATAACCACCAAAAATTGCATATGCTGTCCATATGTTAGTCACTATAGTTAGTGTATGAAGACCTCATTTCACAACTCTTTCATATTATGGTAGGGTTGACATCTCCTATACATCTCTTTGAACAAATATAACTGCTGTCAGGGTTGTAAATTTATTTAGCATTCTGTTGCCAGAAGAAAGCTTTCCTGATGTAGGCAATGGGGGTACAACTTAGTATGCATCAAACCCCTAGGCAAGTTGAATGCCAAAATACAGTCCAGATAGCCACGGTCTGAAGATATGGTTCAGAAAGGGCAAGTGAGTGATAGGGCCCAAAAGGACATGGTTGGAAGTAGTGAGAAAATATATGGGGACTTTTGGCCTCACTGAGATTATGGCCTATGATAGAGGAGAATGGCGGACCAGGATTCGTGTAGCCGAACCCAAACAGTTGGGAAAATGTTATGATGATGATAATGATGATGATATGTTAACTGTTGAGATTTCATCCAAACAATGCTTCAGTTCCAGTTAACTATTCTCCATTGGCCTAGATCTTATTAGGTCATTACTTATAAAATTGTCAAGTGAAATGGAGAGAGATGGTAGGTGGATTCTCGCTAATTGAAGCTGATTTTGCATCAATTTAAAAATAGATATTGCTTAGAAATGATTTTTTAGATTATTTTGATAGTTTTTAGCATGATATGGGAACTTTCGTAATGTTTTTCCTTTATTTAATTTTTTCTGAAGTAGTCTAATAAGGGTGAGGACCTTAAACTTTCCCTTGACCCGTCCCAAGCTCGGGGTAAAGGAAGTGAGTTGTGTTAGATAGGCAGCTAGCTTAACACGTTGCTACATCTTATTATGAATCCTGAACCTATATAACTTTTTGGTCTTACTGAGAGTATGGCCATTGATAGAGAATAATGGATGAACAAGATTCATGTAGTCGATCTCAAATTATTGGGATAAGGCTTGGATGATGATGATGATAGTAGCCACGGTCTGAAGAACACCCATAAATTGACTTTTTCTGGTTATATGCGTACATCTTGGTTTACTTTACAGCATTGAAGGGTGATTGTACCTTCTTTTCTTATACTGTTCCAATCTGTACTTATTCACATCTTACCCATTAAAAGATTAACTTACGAGGGTGCAAATGTATAATTGCTATTATTATTTATTTGTTATTCATATTTTGTCTTGGCTTTTTTAGTTAAGAGCGGTATTTATGGCATTCAACTATTGTACTCAAATAATGAAGTCTACTTCTTTTGATTGCTATCATATAAAACTAAGAATGATGGATTTCCTGCAGTGAAGCTTCCTGAATTATTGGCCTATGTCAACTTGGAAGAGGAGGCAGCCACACAATTGCAGCAGAAACTACATGATTTTCTCAAGTATGCTTAATGAATTTCTTTCTGGATATAATTTGGATTTTAAGTTGTTGAAGCCCAAACTGTGACAAGAAATGGTTTTTTTTTTGTTTTGTTTTTCGTTTTCCCATAAGCATGTTGATAACATGAATGCCTAAAATGTAACTTTGTGTAGTCCCTTGGAGAATGGACTGAAAACAAGGGCTGCATGTTTGTCTATCAGGTTATGAAGTTTCATCCTCCATCATAAAATAAGACTTAGCAAATAATTATTTATTCCACTCTAAATTATGTTCCTTCTACTTAAAGATTCGAAATACATCATTTGTTTCTTTTCATATGTATTGATATCCCAAAAAACAAAGAAAAACCAACCCTTTGAAGAAGGTTTTTGGGGGAAATATAGTTTAGTCAATTAATATTGTTAGAGTGTCACCTCCACATGCAAATATGGAAGATAAGGCATCATGTTGTCTGTCCAGAGGCCCCTGCCAAAACATGGCCCAGTTGTAGATGCAACTAACACATCACAGGTAATTGATTTACTGTGTTCCCTTCTATCCATGACATTTTTCCTTTACTTCACCTTTCTAGCTACATTGGATTCCACTTCTGGTCCATCTTCTTACTCAAAGATTACTAAATTTGAGAATTTAAGGAGTTCCCTGCAAAAGGAATTGCAGGGTTTGCATGATAATCATACTTGGTAATGTAAACAACCTATCAGTTTCAAATGGCATATGCACGGAAGTTGGGGCCTGATGAAATGCTGGATTATTATGGGGTCTTACTCTTAGCCAGAGGTTCACAGGGGTATGAAATGGACTTCGATGAAACCTTGGGCAAATGACCACAGTACAGGCGGATGTCAAAAATTCTTTCTGTCATGGGCATCTGAAGGAAACCTTATCTATGCAACAACACCTTAGTTATATTTCCCCAATCCAAATCTAGTATGCAAGCTTGAGAAGGTATTTTATGGTCTCAAGCAAGCCCCATAGGCTTTGTTTGACAAACTTTACCATAGTATCCTTCTGTGCTAGTAATGGAAATGTACTGTATGTTCAATTGGTGCACTCCCAAAACTTAATTGTTATATTCCCACCTCGTATATAAAAAATGGATGGACTCATTGGAGCTAGATGTCAAATGCTCCAACATTGAGGGAATTCACTATGGGAAAGCCCATGACGTACATATGACTTGTTGGTAGCCACCTTACTTGATGCTGATTTGTCCCGACTCAGCTCATCCTGAGCTGTGGTCAGTTTACATTCAATCATTCTTATCTTCACTGGGCAACAGTTGGTCGCGTCATCTGATTCTTCATGTCACCAGTGACCATTCTCTTTAGCTTCCATTTTTATTGTCCTTCGATGTAGTTTTCATACAAATACTGATTGAGCCGAATGTCTCAAAACCTGACTCTGTACTATAGGATTGTATATGTTTCTGGTATAAACTTTGATATTCTGGAATTCTAAGAATGATTAGATTGGCTTTAAATCCAGTAAATATGCAAAATATCAGGCAAGGTCGTCTGTTGTAGTGACATTTTTAGTTGCAGAGACGTCTTTCTGACCAGGGTTATGCATTTCTATGCTCTCACCAGTACATGCTAATGGCAAACTCTGTTCAAGGAGGATCCAAATGATTGTTTTCTATTGCCATTTTATTTGGGTGATATTGAATTCCCTCTTTCATTTCTGAGTTCTAGCAAAATGACACCACAGAGGTCATGACTAGACCAACGACCTGTTTTCTTGTGGAAAAACTATTGCTTTTGACTTCCCTACATTAATACGTGAGGTTTGTGCTTCCAGACATTATTGTCATCTATGCGTGTAGAGATATTACATTACTGGTTTGTTCATCATATATAATATTGTTAGGTCTCATATGTCATTCCATTAACCAAAGGGTGTTTTGTCATTGTTTATGCATGTCACAAGTGAGCCTCATAAGATTGGTTCTGAATCTTCTGATATTTCCTTCCAAGCATGTGACAGCTTCCTACTTTTTCTCCACCTTCATTCATAAGTGCATTTTGGTCAGGCTTGTATACAAATATGATGATGCAAAATAATTATAATTCCTCTGGTTCTCACCTACAAAGAAGCAGGTCAACCCATGGGTATATCTCATCCTTTTCTTATCAAGCTCAGCTACCTTTAGCTTGTCGTGCATAGATCTTAGAGAACATAGAGACACCTTCAAGCAAGATTGTGCATATGTAAGAAGGTGCAAAAGAAATATCTCCTAGAGAAAAGGATTCCAACAAGCTTGAGAGGTAGATAGATACAAATGTTTTTAGTAAACAATGAAGAGTATTTAGGGACAACAATCACAGTGAAATCGAAATTCCAACCATTTCGAAATAGACTGTCCTAATGGTCGATTATGATGTTGGAGAAGATTGCTAGACAGTCTGTGCAAATAAAACAAAGTACATCTCAAATAATTATTCTGTACCACCCTTACTGTTTTAATAATAAAAATAGTTTTTATTTATTTATGTCGAGCAATCTACAATGATCTACCAACTCTGCCTCCACACTATATGTCAAATATCATTGATATCTTGGTTTTGCCATGTGTCAAGAGTCGATGTTTACATGGATGACATGATTGTGCAGAAAAAGTAGCCATCTTACATCAGATTGTGAGCATGTATTATGTACTCCTGTGGGAGCATGCTATACACTTAATCCATTGGGTAAATGAGCTACATAGGAGGAATTTTTCAATATGGAAATTTGGATTCCACTTTGGAATTACAAGATGAATATTTTCAAAAGAAGAAATTTGGGATTTGATGTGATAAACACTTGGATCTGGCTGTCCAAAAGTTAGTGGGTTTCTGTACAACATCAGGACATTAGGCACATATGGAAGCTTATGATTCTTTTCTTTTTCTTTTTCTTTTTCTAATGAGGTCGGTTGCTAGATTGACGAGGTTACTTACCCAAAATTCAGGTTCCAAAAATACTCTTAGATGGGGTTTTAACTGTGGGAATGAATTGATGATATGCTCCTTTGAGAGCGTATAATCTTTCATCTTATATTATTCCCGAGATATTCTATTCGTAGTTAATTTATGACTCATTCATATGCTCTTCAGAGTTGATTTTGAAACTAAATAGTTCTACATGCATGGGCATAATGGATGTTATGCATGTTAATTTGATTGTCTAATTATGAATACAAAGCTTATGAAAATTGTAAGCTAATCAAGGCAGGGTTATGTCCCTCATCTTAGGAGTTATCTTACTAGAATTTGAGTTCCATTATTTCTTTCTTATGGACAAAAAGCTCACTCTGTTAAACAATGCATTCATGTCTTTCGTTATTATTTAGTTTCTTGGATTGATTTATTTATTTAGGTTGTTAAAGAATGCATTCATGTCTTTAGTTATTATTTAGTTCTTTGGATTGATTTATTTAGGTTAAGATAGTGCATTTTCTTTTCCTGTTTCAAGTAAGCTAGGAATTGAAGCCAAGACCATAGTAGCACAGCCATTATGCCCTAACAACTACAAAGGCCCAAAATATATATTCTTATGCCATTTGCATGATTGAGAAAGTGAGCCTCGTCTTTGGTTTCTAAGAGGATGCATGGTGTCATCTGAGGTAAAAAATTCCTAAAGGTTCCTACTTTACAACAAACATCCTGCGAAAATGCGGCAAGATACTAAGGTGCTGTATGAAGTAAGGGACAACTTCAAAATGAATATAAGTGGTCATTCCTTTAGTTCTTTTCAATACCCTGAGCTGTGTAGTTGGCTTTTTGCTTAGGTGTATCAATGTCATAACTCCCCTCCCTAGCACAAAAGAATTAGACTAAATGCATCTTACAAAGCAACATCCAGGTGAATAAGTTAATTCTCCTTTAAAGATTAACATTCTTGGAAAAAGTCAATTATCTTTTAAGTAATATGCTAGAGCGATCCATGTTGGTAGTTATCTATTGCCGTTTGGAAACCTCTATTTTTCCTGATTTGCTCAAGTGAATTTTACAATCTCAAAGAACATGCGGCTCTCACAAGCATACACCCCCTCACCACTCTGAATTCTTGGGTGGTGCAATACTGTTGCATGATATAGGTCGCATACTAGTATAGAACTCTTTCTTTTTTTTTCCCTGCGTTTGGTTAGTGTTGTAGTGAAAGTCTTGTCTTTGTTATAATAGCCTTGTTATAATTTATATTACTATGAAGGGTATGATAAAACAATATATTATCAGCTGTTCATGATAAGTAGAATACATATGGGGTATCTAAAATAGGTTAAAATACTGATAACCTTTCATACTTGAGAGTTACCATGAATGCAAAGGGAGTTGTTTTTCCATCGACATAAATAGACAAAATGGGCTACCCTGTAAATACATTTTGTTTTTCTTCTTTATGGGTATTTAAAATGTGGTTCAGATAGTTGTCGCAACAAAATGGAAGCAGTAACAAATGCTTCGTCGGACAAGATACAGACTAATAAATGCATCTTTGGTTGTCTAACACATCCAATTCAAACCCCCCAAATGCAACCTTTTTACAAGATGCTAAGCCTCCACAGCAGTTCACATGCTTATGTCTGTTCCATGAAATGTGGATTTATGGGTCTATAATTTATTATGCATGTGAAGACTTCCCACTGGTCCATAAAGTGATCCGGTGGAGACCGATCCAAGTTTGGAAAACCTTATTTTAACTGGACAAATTGAGCAGAGAATGATGTGATGCCTTCCTCTTGACATCTTCATCATACATAGCACAATCCGAATGAAACAACCAGTGTAATGAGATACTTCTGCTAGGACCATTTCAGTAAAGCTTCCACACTTCAGTACTTGCTTGCAATCTACTAGTTAAATTCAAATGCATGCCTTGTAATGATCCCATAATGGCATTAAGTTTGAGCATAGCTTGTTAGACTTATTAGCATAACCTACATGTCAGATGTGCGTTAGCATCATAGTTTTACAAGTTAAAGAGTTTTCATGAAAGGTCAATAGCCATTGAAGTTTTTCTGCTCTAGAATTTTATATACGGTTACTTTCAATTGATAGGTACTATGCTACAACTAATATTGAATATAACAAGTCACTACGTTGAATGAATTGGATGAGTTCGCCTGGAGCAATGCATCATATGCACTCATTTTATTCTTTAGAATTCATGTGTATATTTACATATCAGTAAGATTCCATACTCGAGAAATTACTTCAATCAAGGTATGTAGCAGTTTGACTGAAGTCAGGTCACTTTCTTTTCATTTACAGGTTCACGCAAAAGAATCAGAGTGCATTCTTCCTATCCAACTATGATGGCCGCCGAGTTTCACAAGAAGAAAGCAAGGAACGAGATTCCCTTTAATGACATAAGGATCCATCCAACTTATCGCATCTTTATCTCCCGTGCATTTGTGCATTTTATCCACAGAATACAAACGTTTTGGGTACCCAACCTTCTCATTGCATACGAGGGCTTAACAAACTGTTCTCCAAGCAAAAGTCAAAAGGCATCCCTTGTTTCTCATATTGAACTTATGGCATTACATCTTTGTATCCTTTCTGTCGCTTGTCCAAGGCATCCCATGAATTATATCACACAAGCTTGTATAGGAGCTGAAGCTGTCAAGATTCCTCAGGAACCCACATGAATGGGACCTTCATAAGTTGATTAGCTCTGTTAATGATATATGGAGTACTTTTCGAAGTCAGACAGTTTGTCGAAACAAATATAGGTCACCAAATTGAATCAGAGATGGAATTCCTCTACCCTTCTTTATGGAAAATAAATAGTGTTCCCCAAAAGGACTGTGCTTTTGATGTGTATCTCTGTCATACCACAGAAAGAACTCATTGATTAAGATGCATGAAAGTCTATTTTGGAATAGCACAAGAGATTAGATATGGTAGAAGCCTATAAGGTGATAACTGAAATACGCGAATGTGAGACCAACAGAGGGTGAGTATTGATAAATGAAATGCAAGTGGTAAGATGAGTGAGTTCAGTATAGATAAACTGGGTGAAGAAATATTATCTAGGTTTCAATAATACTTAGGGAAGGACTTGTGTATGTCAAATGCATGAGTTTGCTCCATAAAAAGGGCGTATCATGCTACTGAAAGTTCTTGTTGGGTTTTGTGGTTTTTAAAGATACATTTTTATTTGGAAAAAGTTTATATAGAGCCGAAGCTTTAAACGGTCAAATTAAAGCCTACTTAAAAAATTTCACCATAAGAAGTGGTATTGATGCTCAAATATTTTCAAATTGATCATCTCGACGTCTAGACGTCAAGATGCATGGACGTGAGAAAAAAATGGATTTCAAGTTTTGGAAATAGTACATCTTGTAACGCATTGTTTGACCGTCAATCTTTAAGATTTTCAAGTTTTCATAAATCTATTTCATATAAACTATTTTTGAAGCTTTAGATTCTATAGTTAAAGATGAAAATATATTTTACGGCTATCATAAATATTTCTAGAATTGAAGCCCCATTTCTCAACACCTTTTGAAGGTAGGCTCTAATTTGATTGTTTTGAGCCTCGGCTCTGTACAAATCAAACCTTTTTAATTTTAATTTGAGTGGGAGCTTAGTTTACAGGTAGAACGAGGTGTGGCACATCTGCACTTGAAAGCCCATTTGAAATGAAGGATATGGTCTTGAGCGGAACTCATAATAGATGACGTGGTGTGACGTGTAGCACTTCCATTTTTTTTTTTTTGTGACAATATTCCATCATTTTATTAATCAAAAGAGATTATAATGCAATGAAGTAATCAAAACATCCGAAACAATCAAATCTTGCATCGCACCTCCTCTCTTAGCTAAAATATCCGCGATTTCATTTCCATCTCTATAAACATTTTGGAATGTCACTTTCATATCCCGACTCAATTCTACTAGTTCCATCCATTCCGACCTTAACTTCCAAGGAGGTCTAGACATACAATTACATCAATTAACCACATTTAGGGAATCACATTCTATCACACATCTTTCATGTAAGCTTTTATCTTTTAAAGTTTGGAGCCCCTTTTGCACCGCAATCAGATCCACTTCATTGGTTGTTTTTATACCACATGGTCCTGCAAAGCAGAAAATACACTGTCCAAGGTGATTCTTTACCACACGTCCAAAGCCTGGTGGCCCCAGATTCCCAAAGGAGCTCCCATCGCAATTCAGTTTTATACTTCCTAATCTCGAAACAATCCGTCATCCCTTGTGCCTCGCCATCATCATGTTTTGCATCATTAAATTCTTCATGTTCACTTCCATATCAACCTTTGAGATCCCAATACCTTCCTTTGTAATAGAGAACCAACTCCAAATTGTATGCTGAATTCTTTTCTTCAGCAAATCCCTCTCCATTACCAGCCCTTCAAACACTCTTCTATTCCTTTCCAACCAGATCTCCTAAAGGATTGCTGCCCTGCTGATCGTGAAGATCAAGTTTCCAATCTTTGGTAGCCCATCAAAAGACATGTAGTAAATAATATTGATGTAGCTTTGGGGTAATGATCCTGCAATTCCCATCATGTGAGAAACCAACACCATATATGATAAGTGAAAGGGCACTGTAAGAATAAGTGGTCACCACTTTCATCACACTCCTTGCATAACATACAAATATTTGTCATTATCCTCCTTCTCTTCATAAGCTTATCAACTATCAAGCACTTCCCTTGAAATAGCACCCAAAGAAACACCTTCACTTTTTGTGGAATCTTCCAAGACCATATTTTATGCAACGAGTCCCTATTCCACCTTATCCTATCATGGATTCGAAGATTATATGCTGATTTCACAGAAAAGACCCCATCACTTTCATCCTCCGACACCAAGTCATCAAGAAAGTCTTGATGTAACTTCTCATTTTCCAACAGCCTAAGTAACTCTTCCATCTTCAAGATAAATTCATCACTAACCCTATTATATGTACACTTTATATCCCAAATTCCCCTCTCCCTGCAGTATGCCTTACTTACTTTGGTCATAGGGTTAGATGATGTATTGTAGATCAGAGAAAAATAATACCTTAACAGAATCTCCCCAATCCATTTCCCATGCCAGAATGGAGTCTTAAGACCATCCCCCACCTCCCATCTCGAACAACTCAACATGAACCTTCTATTTTGCATAACACCTTCCCAAACCCTTGACTGCAACCTCGAACTCCTATTATTCCTCAACTACAAGCTATCTCTATCCTCTTCATACTTATCCTTAATAACCACTTTCCATAGTGCCTCCTCACCATCCATAGATCTCCACTATCATTTTGTTAATAAAGCATAATTAGCATACTTTACTCTCCTAACTCCAAGGCCTCCTTCAGAAATCAGTGTACACACTCTATCCCAACTCACCAAGTGATACTTCTTTCCAAATTCACCTGATCCCCAAAGGAAGTTTCTCATCAGTCTTTCAATAACCATTGAGACCGAAGTTGGCATCATTAGTAGATACATCTGGAACATAGGAAAATTAGAAAGTGATGCCTTAATAAGAGTCGTCCTGCTACCAAGAAATAGAGTTTTCGACTTCCACAAATCCAATTTGGCATGCATCCTTTCAATCACGGGATCCCAAACCGACAGTCGGAGATTGGCAATCCCAAGTACCTAATGGAAAATGCCTCAACTTTACACCCCAAAATATTAGCTAAATGATTCACGATTCCATTCTCATATGTCACACCAATAATAGAAGTCTTCTCAAAATACACCTTGAGATCTAACCCCATTTCACAGCACAAAAGCATTATTCTAATGTTCATAATTTGTTCTATAGATGCATTACAAAAGAGAAGCATATCCTAAGCATACTGAAGGTATGAAATTTGTTGACTATTAGCTGAGACCTTGAACCCTTTAAACCGACCCCTGTTTACCACATTACCAATGCTACAGCTGAAAGCCTCCCCCATTATGGTGAAAAGAAAAGGGGACAAGGGATCACCTTGTTTTAGCCCTCTCGAGGTTTTAAAAAAGTCTTTTGAGCTTCATTGCACTAGAATAAAAAAATGGGTGCTCACTAGACAACCCCTTATCCAATCGCACCACGTTTCCCTAAAACCCATGCATCTCAATACTTCTAAAAGCACATCTCAGTCTACCCTATCATATGCCTTCTCCAAATCCAACTTTAACAAAATACCAGGTTCCGCCAATAAATTCTTTGAATGAATACATTCCTGAGCAATGAGAGCCCCATCAGTAATAACTCTCCCTTGAATGAATGCTAATTGTGGACCCACCACAACTCTATGCAACACCTTCTTCAATCTTTCAGTCAGTATCTTAGTAATAATTTTATACATACTTATTAACAGGCTGATAGGGCAAATATCCAATATCCCTGAAATAGAGTCACTTTTTGAAATAAGCGTTATATATGTTGAATTTATTGCTTTATTGAGAACACCCCTTTCTAAAAACTCATTAACCATCATCATCAATTCCATTTTCATAACATCTTAGAATATTTGAAAAAACCTAAGATGGAATCCATCAAGTCCTGGAGCCTTATCTCCCGGCAAAGCAAAAACAACTCGCTTCACCTCCTCCTCAGATGCCCATCCTTCCAATGATCTAGCCTCTTCCAATGACAACTTTTGAAAATTCAACCCATGCAATGTAGGAGTAAAAACCATATCCTTGGTAAATAAATGCTGAAAATAGCTGACAAATTTCATCTCCCATGCGTCTCTATCCCCATCAACAGCTGGGAGTGCCAAATCTGGTGTACATTCTAGTACCCTATGACTTGACTTAAGTTTGATAGTGTAGGCTTGGGATAGAACTTTGTAGCTGAGACTTAAAACACCTGAAGATTTTTTAAAGTCATCATTTGTTGAGATCAAAGATATGTCTAATAGTGGGTGACGCGAAAGAATACGTATTTTACTTATGTTTAGATTGAGAAGTTTGTGAAGTGCTAAATTCTCATATGCCAATCCTATATAATAACTGTATTGGATAGTCTTTTTTTTTTAATAATGAGACGTGTTGGAAAAGGGTACCCATTTTGCCCCTAATCCATTACTGCATGTGCGAAGGTTCTAGAATAATAGATAAGTGGAGTGCCTTAGCTGTGAATGGATACATGGAAATCTTAACTCTAGGGATCAAATTCTCTTTGGCATAATTTTTCCACGGGTTTAAGAAAAATTTGAAACTCGATAAATAGCTTGAACTTATTTTTTGAGTTTCTCATAACTTTTATAAATTATTTTATCGAGCATCTTTGTAAAATATGAGGGGGAAGTAGTTTCTTACCTGTGAAAAATTGGTACATGTGGGACGCATGGAAAATTATATGATGGCTCTAAAGTCAATTTCCACCCATTATGAAACTTGCAAATCCATAAACACGTGAAAGTAGACTATATAGATAATGTATAATATATACTATTTTTTAAAGCTTAAAATCCTTCCTTTTTTTTTTTTTCACAACTAAAATGGTGAAGATCAACATGATCAATTTGAAAGTTTTCCATCACCAAAACTGCAATGTTCCATGAATTTGAGGTGGGATTTTGTTTATTTTGATAAGGTTATATATATATATATATATATATATATATATATATATAGGAAAGTATAGAATCAGACCATTTACTTTTGATACAAGGTGGTCACATTATTCTTGACCATTATTCGTGACCACCTTGTATCAAAAGTAAAAGTCTTATTGTATACAATATATATATATATTAAGGTTGAGGTCTTAAACAATTCAATTAAAACAAACCTCAAAGATTCACTAGAAGAGGTTGTTTCGATGTCGGAAAACCTTCAAATTGATCATCTCGACCTTGAGATATATGAACGTGAAAAGAAAATGGACTTCAAGTCTAAGAAATATTACAACTCGTAATGTATTATTTGGGCCAACAATTTTTAATATTTTCAAGTGTTTATAGATCTACTTGATGTACACTATTTTTGAAGAATTAAATTTTATAATTAGAGATGAAAATAAATTTTCAGGCCATAACGAATACTTTTGCTATTGAAAAAACATATTTCGACACTATTTAGAGGTTTCCCTTTGATTGTTTAGGGCCTTAACCTTATACATACCACACTTATGTCATCATCATCATTATCAAGAGCCTTTTCCCAAACTATTTGGGGTCGGCTACACGAATCTTGGTTCACCATTTAGCTCTATCAAGAGTCATACACTCAATGAGGCTATAAGTCCCCATATCTTTTCTCACTACTTCTAACCATGCCATTTTGGGCCTACCCCTTACTCTTTTTAAGTCTTCCACTTGAACTAATTTGTACCTCCTAACAAGTGCTGTACTGGGTATGTGCTAAATAGGGTCAAGCCAACTAAGTCTACTTTCTCCAATCTTATCTCTTATTTGGTACCACATCGAGTTTTTCTGAATGTATTCATTTTGAATTCTATCCCTTATTGTTTGCCACTTATCCATATAAACATTCTCATCTCAGCTACATTCATCATATAGGTATGTTGCTTATTGTCCGACGAACATTGTGCCCCATAAAGCAAAGTTGATATCACATCTGTCCAATAAAACGTCCCTTTCAGTCTCATTAGAGTGTAGTAAAACTCCAGTTACAAATCTCCACTTCGCCCACCCAATTCTTATTCTATGTGTGGCATCTTCCTCATTTTCTCTATTTCCGAGATTATCGACCTAAGATATCAAGAGTACGCTCTTTTTGGTAATTTTTGGATATCAATATTAACTACTTCCTCGTTTCTAACTCATATTATTAGTAAACTTGCATTCAGTATATCATGCTTTAATCCGGCTAATTTTGAAACATTTAAATTCTGAAGCATACCTCCAGAGTTTTAATTTTGTGCCAACATTGTTTCGGGTCTCATCGATTAAAACTATGTCGTCCACAAATAATATACACTATGGTACCTCATCTTGTAGGTGCTTAGTTAAGTTGTCCATAACTAAGACAAATAGGTATGAGCTTAACGGTGACCTCTGATGTAAACCTATTATCACTTAAAACTTGCTAATCTAGTCACTAGTTCTTCGCACACTAGTTAGTGCTCCCTCATATGTATCTCTCACCAAGTCAATGTAGACTCCTTTTTTTTCCAACATCCACCAAATTAAATATCAAAGTACTCTATCAGAAGCATTCTTTAAAACCCATGCAGAGGGCTTTTCAGTTTGCCATATCAATTGCCTAAGTATGAAAATAGCTTTAGTTATTGACCTCCCTAGCATAAAATCGAATTGATTTTTTGATATACAAATTTCATGCCTTAGTCGGTGCTCAATTACTTTCTCCTATAGTTTTTAGTGTGGCTCAAAGTTTGATCCCTTGAGAGTTCACACAATTATGCATGTCTCATTTGTTCTTATAAATAGGTATCAGTGTACTTTTCCTTCATTTACCTGCCATTTTTCTTTGTTCTCAATGCCTTGTTGAACAATTTGGTCAGCCAGTCAATGCCAATCTCCCCCATGTAATATATATATATATATATATATATATATATATATATATATATATATATATATATATATACATAAAAAAGTTTATATAGAGCTGAGGCTCTAAACAATCAAATTAGAGCCTACAAAAATTTCACTAGAAGAAATTGTTTTGAAGCCAAATTTCCTCAAATTGATCATCTCGACATCAAGATGCATGGACATGAGGAAAAAATGGATTTCAACTTTTGAAAATAGTGTATTTTGTAATGCATTTTTGGACCGTCATTTGTCAAGATTTTTAAGTTTTCATACATATGTTGATCTACACTATTTTTTAAGCTTTAAATTTTATAAATAAAAATAAAAATCTATTTTAAGGCTATTATAAACATTTCCACTGTTGAAACCACATTTCTCAACTCTATTTTAAGGTACGCTCTAATTTGATTGTTTAGAGCCTAGGCTTTATGTATAGTAAAATTTATAATAGTTGGGCAACTATAATGAATAGTAATATAGGCGGAATCCCAGTCATCAGATCTTCATCATGTGGTTCAGAATGCATATCACCATATGAATTTTAATTTTGTTTTTCTATAAATCTGATTACGATGAAATTTTGGATGTATATACCTAACACTATTGCGCACCATATAAAAAATATAAAAACATTATTTTCAATAATTTAAAATGGCCAAATTACCCCAGTCATTTTTTAGGGGTATTTCGATCATTTTATATTTTGGAAAATATTTCTTATATATTTTTAATTGTGCGCCCTATTTTTTAGTACGCACGTCTAAAATTTCATTATGATCCCATTTTTAGAAAAAATATTAAAATTCATATAGTGATATGCATTTTGAACCACATGATGAAGATCTGATAGTTTCCATTCCACCTATATTACTATTCATTATAGCTGCCCAGCTATTGTTAGCTTTATATATATATATATATATATATATATATATATATATATATATATATATATATATATATATGAGAAATGATCCTATTGACCCTCCCCCACCCATGTGATATCTTTTCTAAAGATCCATGGCAACTTTAATAGTGATCTTTTGAGGTCCTATACACATGAGTGGGGGAGGGTCCTATAGGATCATATATATATATATATATATATATATATATATATATATATATATATATATATATATATATATATATATATATATAAACTCTTCCTAATTCCTATAAACAAAAATGAACAGTGATTTCACCTACTCTCATCACCATCCAAACTTCATCACACGGTCACAGTTGTCCAGTAGTATTTCAATTTTTTTTTTTTTTTACAAATCCAACTTACTTAAAATTTGGAACATGTGCACATCTTAGTGAGGCGCACCTAATAAAAATATGAAAAAAAATAATTTATAAAATATAAATTAACCAAAATATCTCCAAAAATTTATGGGGGTATTTTAGTTAATTTATATTTTACGAATTATTTTTTTCATATTGTTATTAGGTGAGTCTCATTAAGATGTGCACACGTTCCAAATTTCAGATCATTTTGACTAGTAAAAATAAAAAATAAAAAAATGAAACACTACCGAACAACTATGACTATATGATGAAGTTTTGATGGTAAGCAAAATCACTATTCATTTTCGCCTATAGCCATTTTGAAGTATCTTCCACACACACACACACACACATACACACACACACACACACACACACATATATATATATATATATATATATATATATATATATATATATATATATATATATATATATATATATATATATGAAAAGTCTTCAATAGTGATTTCGCCTATTCTCATCACCGTCCAAAGTTCATCACATGTCACGATTGTTTGGTAGTATTTTATTTTTCATTTTTGTTTTATACATCAGAATGATTTGAAATTTGGAGTGTGTGTACATCTTAGTGAGGCGCACCTAATAAAAATATGAAAGGAATATTTTACTAAATATAAATTGACCAAAATACTCCAAAAAATGTTCAGGGGTATTTTGGTTAACTTATGTTGTGCAAATTATTATTTTTATATTTTTATTAGTTTCTCCTATTTTTGATGAACATATATTCTAAATTTCAGATGGCTCTGATATGTAAAAAAAACATGAAAATTGAAAAACTACTAGACAACTGTTATCGTGTGATGAACTTTAGACGGTGATGAGCATAGGTGAAATCACTATTCATTTTCACATATAGGCATTG
Organism: Amborella trichopoda; assembly: GCF_054954075.1. Taxonomy (NCBI): domain Eukaryota; kingdom Viridiplantae; phylum Streptophyta; class Magnoliopsida; order Amborellales; family Amborellaceae; genus Amborella; species Amborella trichopoda. Next base: position 4,690,258 of record NC_142342.1, on the reverse strand, counting down.
CATAATATTTTCTATATAGGAAGATACTACAAAGCACCTATAGGAAAAAAATGAACAGTGATTTTGCGTACCCTCATCACCGCCTAAAGTTCACCGCACGGTCACGATTGTCAGATAGTATTTCATTTTTCATTTTTTTTTTTTACAAATCAAAATGACCTAAAATTTGGAGCGTACGTTCATAAAAAATAGGCGAATCTACAAAAAATATAGAAGAATATATTTTACATGAAAAATATTGACCAAAATACCCAAAAAACTTTTGAGGGTATTTTGGTCAAATATGTTTTTGCGAATTATTTTTTTATATTTTTATTAGGTGCAACTCAGCAAGATGTACATACTCTCCAAATTTCAAATCATTCTGATCTGTAGAAAAAAAATGAAAAATGAAACATTATCGGACAATCCTGATCGTGCGATAAACTTTGGACGGTAATTAGGGTAGGCGGAATCACTGTTCATTTTCATATATATATATATATATATATATATATATATATATATATATATATATATATATGGGGTACGGTTTGTATAGACCCAAGGCTCTAAACAATCAAATTTGAGCCCACCTTCAAATAGTATCGAGAAATATGGTTTCAATGCTGGAAATCTTTGATTAGCCTTAAAATATATTTTCATCTTTAATTATAAATTTTAAGTTTAAAAAATAGTGTAGATCGAGAAAATCTATGAAAATTTGAATAACTTTAAAATTGATGGTCCAAAAATGCGTTACAAGATGTACTACTTTCAAAACCTGAAATCTATTTTTTTCTCAAATTTATGCATCTTGATGTCGAGATGATCAATGTGAGGATATTTGGGCATCAAAACAACATCTTCTAGTGAAATTTTGAGGTAGGCTCTAATTTGATTGTATAAAGGCTAGAAATAAACAACCCATAAACAGTCAAATAATACCATATGAAAGGGAACAACCGCCTTTGGCAATCCGTTCACCTTCTCAATCTCCTGTGCATCAAATCACCTATCCTGAAGCAACAGCTTCAAAACCCATATATTCTCCTGCACAAAGTAAATCTGCTACTCCATCCAATATACCCAGATCTGTCTACCTTGAAAGAGCTTATCTCATGGATATCACTATCGATGAGAAATATATTAATACTGAGCCTATAAAACTTGCTCCTCTTTATTTGCTCAACCATCTTAACCCTTCGAATGGGGTTCAAACAAGAGAATACTTTGAAGCAATATTAATGGAAACAGGATCTATTTCTGTAGTCCATTATTACCAACAAAATACTCGGACTATTGCATATAGTAAAGTCCAGATTAAAAATATACTTCCTTATGAAGAGTGGGGTTGTAATCCCGCCCATGGGAAGAAACTTCAAAATCCAGACTTTTCCTATAAGTATTTTAAATATGTTGAATATATAGAAGCATGGCACAAATTTTTCTATTATCAAAACCCCAACTATACTCATAGTTGGTATATTCAATTTAGATTACCAATATTAGAACGTTTTCCCACCTGGTTCAAAAATTGGTTTTTTGTGTGGGGATCAACTGTGCAAATTTTACCACCTGCATTCAAAGAAGTGCAAGACAAATTCCAAGCCTATAACCAGAAAGATGCCACCATAGACCATCATCTTTATTTTATGGCCTTATACCAAATACCCTGGATAATGAAATGGGACTATATCATTTCTCCCAATACTACCTTGGATTATACCTTTATACCCAGACTTGGAAAGACCATTTCAGTAAAATGGTGGGACATTTTCAATATGGACCCATCTTCACTCACTCCAAAAAGAATTCCTCCAAAACCTCTGGAAAAATCCCAAAGCCAGAATACAGCCAATACTTCTTTCGATTTTCCCACATACCTAAGAAATATGTTACAGGTAAATCCTAATGCCTCAAAAGAGACATTAGAAAACCAGATGAAAGAAATATTTGCAGAAGCTGGGAGAAAGCCAGTCTCCTCTGATGAAACCGTACAGTCCTCTCCCAATATCAACCAATACCTCAATCTCCCAATAGAAGATCCGAAAGAAACTGATCCAGATGAAGATGAAGACGACCCGGATGAATTCAGCCAACGACCATAAGAGACCATCACCAACATCAGAATTACCTTCATCATCCCCGACAAGATTGTACAAAGATACTCCATTAAAACCTGTCAATATCTCCATCGAAGCTGTCACCTTTATCCAAAAGACAAAAAGCATCAGGAACAGTAATCACTGACGCAAAACGACAAGCAAAGACTATTCAAAGATGCTTTATACTGTAGCCACTAAGCACTGTAGCCACTTGGCACTGTAGCCACTAAGCACTGTAGCCACTTGGCACTGTAGCCACTTTCTCTTTTAGTCTTTTCTTTCTTTTCTTTTCTGTCTTTTTGTGTCGACAGTTGCTTTATCTTCTTTGTATTTTTCTACCGACGTTTGTCCGCTCTCACCGACACCTGTCCTCTGCCACCTGGGCTTGCTTATCCTCTAAGCAAGAGCGTCTATAAAAGGGGACGAACCCCCTTTCATTCAGCAGGTCGAAGTCTCTTCTCTTCCTTCTTCTCTCTTCTCTTCCTTCTTCTCTTCCTTCTCAACCCAGACCTGGGAGGTCGAATTCTTCTCTTCTCTGCTTAGACCTTATGGTCTACTTATCTCCTCTCCTCTAAGACTGCTCTCTTAGCCTCTCCTTACTCGACCAAGGAGTTTTTCTCTGAAATACTCTTCCAATCCTTCTTCAATCAGAAAGAATCAGATCATCAATATCAGACCCTGTTTCTCAAACTACTCCAGGTTCCATACTATCTCTTTACTTGAAAATATGTGTGATTGCAATTTCCATTCCCTCCCAACATATTGTCCAGATAACTGGAAACTCTTTTCCAGCTATTGCTTATGCACCCAGTAAGTCCTTAATACTGTTTCTTTTCTGAGTCATTTTATTTAAAGTGTGCTATATTATTTCTGTAAATATCAGTGTGCTTTCAGTGTGGTTTATATAAATATCAGTATCAGTGTGCTTTCAGTGTGGTTTATATCAGTGTGCTTTCATGTAACCAGTATATACTTTCAATAAAGAATGTTGTGAATTATGCAGTTTAAAATATTATTCAATATTAAGATTAGAGAATTCACGTATGCACAGTGGATAGTAATAGATATTTCTATAATTCCTTTTATCTGCATAATATTGTTTGTTTTTAATTATTATAGGATCTTGCAAGAATTACTAAAATACAATAGTATCCTATTTACTTATTTACTCTGAAATCAGTTAAAACTATATGCGAAAAATAGTTCAAATTATATTCTAAATTCAAAGAATCAAGATAATATCACTTTGAAATTTTGAAACACAATGAACTATTGCTAAGAGTTCTTTTTTAACCATGGAATAATTTAATTGAGTAGTATTCCAAGCTTTAGAAGTATATCGAAGTAATTGTTCTTGAGAATCAATTTTTTGTTTTAAAATACCACCGAGGCCTTTATCAGAAGCATCACATTCTATAATTTTAAAAGCAGTTGGATGAGGTAATGAGAGACAGTCTAAGGTCTTTACCTTGCTTTTAATTACCTGTACGGCCTTCGTATGGATATTGGTCCATGGTGGAGGATTCTTTTTGAATCTATCATATAAAGGTTTAGAATCTAAAGCAAGGTTAGGATAGAAATCACTAACATAATTTAAACATCCTAAAAATCGTTGGAGTTCTTTTTTATCAAGTATTTGATCGGGGAATTTATCAGCGAATTGTATTGATCTATCTATAGGAATAATAGTTCCATGATGAATCATATGTCCAAGGAATCTTATATTGGTTTGGAATAATGTTATCTTTTTGGCTGAGACAACTAATCCAGCCTTTCTTACTACATGAATAAATGTATTAATATGTTTAATATGTTGATCTATTGATTCTGAGAATATTAACACATCATCAATATAAGTTATCATGAAATGATGATAAGCATTAAATACTTCATTCATTATTTTCTGGAATTCTGATAGAGCATTTTTTAAACCAAAGGGCATAACATTCCATTTGTATTGTCCAAATGGAACATTAAATGCAGTTTTGTATTTATCTTGTTCTTGGACCTGTATTTGCCAATATCCAGATTTCATATCAAATTTAGAAAAGATGCATGCTTGAGCAACTCTATCTAATAAATCTTTTTTATTGGGAATAGGATATCGTATCCATTTTAATACTTTATTCAAAGGTTTATAATTAATAACAAGTCTAGGAACTCCTCGTTCTTTTTCAGCATTTTTATTAACATAAAAAGCTGCGCAACTCCAAGGTGAGGAGCTTGGTCTTATTAGTTTTTTCTGTTGGAGATCTGCAATCTCTTTTCTGCACATATCTAATAGGATGGTATTCATTTGTATTGGTCTAGCTTTTGTAGGTATTTGTTTTTCATCAAATCCTTGTTCATATGGTAGACTAATACTATATTTTTTCCTTTCCCAAAAAACATTTGGATGCTCACTACATATAGAGGTTTCTATATATTGTTGTAATGATTGAATCTTCTGTTGAATTGCAGAAGTTTGTAATTGTTCTTCAATAGTTTTATACTTTATGTCCTGTTTAAGGGTACAAAGAAATTTTTCTTTATTATCCAATTGACTTTTAACACTATTGAGTTCTTTTAATTTTGGTTTGTGTATAAAATTAAAATGTATTGGAATATTTTGAATGACTGAAGATATTCTTGTTTCATTTATAGTTAAAGGATATAACAAAGTGAGAAATGGCACTCCAAGTATTACTGCTTGGCTTAATCCTTTTACCATTATAAATGGTGTATTTAAACACTGATGATTGTTACAAACAGAGGCATTAGATAGTTTATATTTGATAAATAATCTACTTCCATCTGCTGTATTCAATATCTGAGTGGTTTTGTCAAAATATTTTGAAGGTACAAGTCCTTCATTGATGCAATTTAAGTCAGCCCCGGAATCTATTAAGGCTGATGTTTCAAAGCTATAATCTTGAGCAATAATAATCTTTACATATACAAACCATTTTTGGACTATTATTTGATCGATCATGTTTACCGAAGGAATATGTGGTATCTTGGTTCCTGATGATTCAGGAATATCTAATGATGAATCCAATTTTATTAATTCATCAAATTCTATTTCATCTGTATCTGAATTTTGTGGAGAGATTTGTTGTAATTCTAGTATTTTGATTCTATTTTTGAGTTGAACTATTTCAGTCTTTATTTCTTTAATTTCTTGTTTAAGATCTGAAATGGTAGGTTCCTTATGTTGAGAAGTATGTTGATTACTAACTCTTTTCATTATTGAAGCAAAATTATATTCATCAGGGGTTTTATTAAGAGGAATTGATTTTGCTTTATTTTTTGTAATATTAATGAATTGAGTAATGACAGCTCTTTTTTTTTCGGGATCAATTATTTTATCAATAATATCTAAGATAAAATTATCTTCTTGTGTAAGTGTGTGGACATTATGTGTTGGGCAACCACAATTATCTTTATCTTTTGAACTTACGGATTCTGTTTCTGAAGAACTCGTAGATTCAGAAGATTCTGTCCATATCAAATCATCGTCCTGTATATTTTCTATGCATGATTCAGAAGAAGTGGAAGATGAAGAATCATAATTCATTATATTATATAATTTTGATTTTGTTGTTTCATCTAATTGTAAGGCTTCTATTTTCTTTTTTAATTTACATTGATGTTTATAATGTCCTACTTTACCACACTTATAACATATCGGTAATTTTCTCTTTTTCTTTGTATTAGGAGAAAATTTATTGATTAGTTTCCTTTTGGATTTTTTATAATATTTTTTCTCTTTATCCTTACTTTTGGTTTTATATTTTTCTTTTTTGGATTTCTTCTTTTTCTTATATAAATTGTCAGGCATATTTTTCTTATCAAGGTAATAACCAAATTGTTCACAGAAGTCACCAAGCTCTTTTCGCTTAGTGATCTTTTGTTTATCTAATTGTCTTTTTAATTTCATATCTGTGCATAAAGCTAAACCTTCAGCACATATTTCTGCGGAGAGTTCTCCGAGTGTATATGATGAATAGACAATAATTCCATTATGTTTCTTTCTTAATCTTTCTTTGACTTTTTCAGCAAATAAATATGGTAGACCAGCTATAAACTTTTCTTTCCAGTGGTCTAGCTGACAGTCTTCTCTTATTAATAATCTTGAGAAAAATACATCTTTATACCATTTATAATGGGATAGGGTAGGACATCGTAAATTAGATAGCAGATCTTCCGATCTTGCTGCTAGTAAGGCTGTACTTCCTACAAAATGAAGTGTAATGGTATATATGAGAGTATTAACAGCATCACTTTCTGTATATTCACTTCTTGGTTTTGTTCATTTCTGGCGGTCCATTGTCTAGTATTGGTGAGGATTCTTTGTTTGGTTTCATCATCTACATAAAAATCCCACCATCCTCTTAACCAGCCAGTAAATCCATTAACTATTGCTTTTGCAACCTCTTGATCAGGGTTGCCTGCCATTTTATTAGCAGAAGCATACATAGTCATATGTCTCATTACATCCAATATTTTTAATTCTGATAATCCATCTATTTGCCAATTGACTATTGATCTTCCTGAATATGACACTGCCTGTTGTATGGCATCTTCTTCCATTTGTACATCAACAGGTGTAGGTCTTTTGTGATATGGTAAAGCTGTTATCGGTTTCCAATATTTGCCATAAGCTATTCTATTTATGGTTTCAGTGATAGGAGTAATATCCATAAATGCTTTTTCTTGATTTTGGATTGTATCTTCTATCATTGGTTCTTCTTCCTGGAGCATCATGGTTTCATGCTCCTGTACTATTGCTTTGCCTTTATCTGATGACTCAGGTGGTATATTAACAATAGGTGATGGAATGGCTATTTGTGGAGAAGATACTCCTTTAATATCTAGTTGGGATAATTTTGATATTAACTGATCCATAAGGGATTATTATTTTCTCCTATATGAAATTTATTTTTATTTAATTTTGGAGGTGGTTTGAACAAAACTGATCTTGGTATGATTGTAGTAGAGGGTTGTTCTTTAGTAACAAGTCTTTCTATTCGTTCTGCTTGTTTTCCTAAAGATTGCATATAAAGATTGGTATAATTATTTTGCTCAATTATATGTGGAATCAATTCTTGTTTCTTACCAATTTCTTTAGGTAAGATTTTATATGGAGTAGCAATTATATCATATAAAGATGGTGATTTTGTGGGTTCGTCTTTTATTGGCATAATTGTCTTAAGTATTAAGCTTTTCTCAGGAGGATGGATACTAGCAGTTGTAGTACCATCTGTACTAATATAAGTTTTTTCTTCTATTGTTTGAATTTCTTCATCAAAAGAAGAAGGGATATGAAGCTGGTGTTGATAATTATTTCTTAACCATGAAAAATATCCTTTTGATTTTCTTTCATTTTTTAGGAATTTATTATATTTAGCTTGTAATATTTTTCTCAATGGTGTTTGTATATTTGTTAAATACCATTGTCTGATTTGTCTATTTTCCTCAGATATAAAATCGTGTTTAATATAAGTATGATTAATTGGTTTCTTTTTTCTTTCCAATTTAGCGGCTAAATATGCTGCTATATATTCCTCTGAATATTGATCATCTTCCTCTATTTGTAAAGTTAATATTTGGAAATCTTTTAATTCTTCTATACTAGGTTCAATAGTATTGGTGATAGGAGTTTCAGGAGTATAGATAGGTATAACAACATGATCATATGTTCTCCTTATTCCTTGAAAGTGTAATTCTGAACTGGGTATTGAAGAACTAGGTATTGAAGTATCACTAAGAGGTGGTAGTATATATACATTTGGGTCTGTAGAATAAGATTTCCTACTTGGTATCTTAGTTTTAATATTCCTTTTTCTATTGATATTAATATCATCTTGGACTTGTAAGTGATTGAATTTTATTTCAATATTACCATCATGATGTTCTATTATTTGATTAGGAATATGATCTTGAGGAGCTTCTTGAGTTTGATTGGCATTTTGTAATGCCCATGATTGAGGTAATCTAATGTCTGACCATTTTATGGTTTTAGGTACAATCATATTTGCTTTTTCTATGTTTGTTTGAAATAAGATAGTTTGATCTTTTTGATCAATTTGCATAATATTTGGACATAAGGTATTCATGACTTTATAATATATTCTATATACTATGGCTAGGTTTTGAGAACCTTGTATCATATTAAAACCATGTGTTTTTAAATTGATTGTTAGTATATCTAAAATATTTGGGTCAGTCAAAGAAACAGAAAAATTTGGAAAACAATTAAAATATATGGGACCACTACAGAGACTGGATTCAACCATTCCAAGTAGCGAGTCTGTGAAAATATTGTGTCTTGTATCTCTTAGGCATACAAGCACAGAGGTGTTCAACCCTAGTCGGGTCAAAGGTTTCACTGCTATTTGGATTAATCCAATATGTAAATATTTGTAATTATGTTCTTTATGTTTTTCAATAATTTTCTTGGATAGTAGATGAAAGTCTTCTTGATTTTGTGTTACTGATAAACTTTCTTCTACAGTTTTGATGGCATAACCCATCTTGAATTTGAATGATCCTTTATTATAAATGTCATGGATTGGGACCTTAGGTATATTCCAATTTTGAATATTATGTTCGATGTCATTTATGACTATTTGTTCTTTATTTTTTATTCTAAGAGTTTGAGATGAAGTTGCATTTTTTCTAGTTAGATTCTTTATTAAACTAGCCATCCGTAGGTTGCGGATAATGACAATCTAGACATTCAGTGGCCCAGCGTTTTCCCTAAGCGGCTCCTCCTGGCCTTGGCGGTACTTTGCAATAGGCGTTCACTTGTCTCTTGTCTTAACTCTCGGACCAACTTTCTAGGATGTTAGTTTAACTTAGTTTCACTAGTCAAGATGTAACTTTTATCTCATACTATTGGGAAATAAGAACAGATTCACTGTTGCGACAGTTTGAACTGTTTACACAATTTTACTGTTGACCAGTTTTACTGTTGTAACCGTGACAGTTTTACTGTTTGGCTCTGATACCAACTTACGCCAGGATCTACAGCACTGTCGTATTATATCGTATTATCTTGATTCTTTGAATTTAGAATATAATTTGAACTATTTTTCGCATATAGTTTTAACTGATTTCAGAGTAAATAAGTAAATAGGATACTATTGTATTTTAGTAATTCTTGCAAGATCCTATAATAATTAAAAACAAACAATATTATGCAGATAAAAGGAATTATAGAAATATCTATTACTATCCACTGTGCATACGTGAATTCTCTAATCTTAATATTGAATAATATTTTAAACTGCATAATTCACAACATTCTTTATTGAAAGTATATACTGGTTACATGAAAGCACACTGATATAAACCACACTGAAAGCACACTGATACTGATATTTATATAAACCACACTGAAAGCACACTGATATTTACAGAAATAGTATAGCACACTTTAAATAAAATGACTCAGAAAAGAAACAGTATTAAGGACTTACTGGGTGCATAAGCAATAGCTGGAAAAGAGTTTCCAGTTATCTGGACAATATGTTGGGAGAGAATGGAAATTGCAATCACACATATTTTCAAGTAAAGAGATAGTATGGAACCTGGAGTAGTTTGGAAAACAGGGTCTGATATTTGATGATCTGATTCTTTCTGATTGAAGAAGGATTGGAAGAGTATTTCAGAGAAAAACTCCTTGGTCGAGTAAGGAGAGGCTAAGAGAGCAGTCTTAGAGGAGAGGAGATAAGTAGACCATAAGGTCTAAGCAGAGAAGAGAAGAATTCGACCTCTCAGGTCTGGGTTGAGAAGGAAGAGAAGAAGGAAGAGAAGAGAGAAGAAGGAAGAGAAGAAGGAAGAGAAGAGACTTCGACCTGCTGAATGAAAGGGGGTTCGTCCCCTTTTATAGACGCTCTTGCTTAGAGGATAAGCAAGCCTAGGTGGCAGAGGACAGGTGTCGGTGAGAGCGGACAAACGTCGGTAGAAAAAGACAAAGAAGATAAAGCAACTGTCGGCACAAAAAGACAGAAAAGAAAAGAAAGAAAAGACTAAAAGAGAAAGTGGCTACAGTGCCAACTGGCTACAGTGCTTAGTGGCTACAGTGCCAAGTGGCTACAGTGCTTAGTGGCTACAGTATAAAGCATCTTTGAATAGTCTTTGCTTGTCGTTTTGCGTCGGTGATTACTGTTCCTGATGCTTTTTGTCTTTTGGATAAAGGTGACAGCTTCGGTGGAGATATTGACAGGTTTTAATGGAGTATCTTTGTACAATCTTGTCGGGGATGATGAAGGTAATTCTGATTTTGGTGATGGTCTTTTATGGTCGTTGGCTGAATTCATTTGGGTCGTCTTCATCTTCATCTGGATCAGTTTCTTTCGGATCTTCTATTGGGAGATTGAGGTATTGGTTGATATTGGGAGAGGACTGTACGGTTTCATCAGAGGAGACTGGCTTTCTCCCAGCTTCTGCAAATATTTCTTTCATCTGGTTTTCTAATGTCTCTTTTGAGGCATTAGGATTTGCCTGTAACATATTTCTTAGGTATGTGGGAAAATCGAAAGAAGTATTGGCTGTATTCTGGCTTTGGGATTTTTCCAGAGGTTTTGGAGGAATTCTTTTTGGAGTGAGTGAAGATGGGTCCATATTGAAAATGTCCCACCATTTTACTGAAATGGTCTTTCCAAGTCTGGGTATAAAGGTATAATCAAAGGTAGTATTGGGAGAAATGGTATAGTCCCATTTCATTATCCAGGGTATTTGGTATAAGGGCATAAAATAAAGATGATGGTCTATGGTGGCATCTTTCTGGTTATAGGCTTGGAATTTGTCTTGCACTTCTTTGAATGCAGGTTGTAAAATTTGCACAGTTGATCCCCACACAAAAAACCAATTTTTGAACCAGGTGGGAAAACGTTCTAATATTGGTAATCTAAATTGAATATACCAACTATGAGTATAGTTGGGGTTTTGATAATAGAAAAATTTGTTCCATGCTTCTATATATTCAGCATATTTAAAATACTTATAGGAAAAGTCTGGATTTTGAAGTTTCTTCCCATGGGCGGGATTACAACCCCACTCTTCATAAGGAAGTATATTTTTAATCTGGACTTTACTATATGCAATAGTCCGAGTATTTTGTTGGTAATAATGGACTACAGAAATAGATCCTGTTTCCATTAATATTGCTTCAAAGTATTCTCTTGTTTTAACCTCATTCGAAGGGTTAAGATGGTTGAGCAAATAAAGAGGAGCAAGTTTTATAGGCTCAGTATTAATATATTTCTCATCGATAGTGATATCCATGAGATAAGCTCTTTCAAGGTAGACAGATCTGGGTATATTGGATGGAGTAGCAGATTTACTTTGTGCAGGAGAATATATGGGTTTTGAAGCTGTTGTTTCAGGATAGGTGATTTGATGCACAGGAGATTGAGAAGGTGAACGGATTGCCAAAGGCGGTTGTTCCCTTTCATATGGTATTATTTGACTGTTTATGGGTTGTTTATTTCTACGAGAAGTGTCTCTAGAACCCATATTGATAGGTGAAAGTAAAGGTGAAATATTAATATTCTTATTTTCCTCGAACAGTTGCAAGGCAAGTGATAAGGGCTGTTCGTCGTTAGGGTCAGTGTTGCCCCCCCTGCAAAAATTCACGGGTTAAAAAATCAGGTAAGGAATTAGATGACCCGGGAAGTATATATATATATATATATAGGAAAAAGATATGGTGCACATCTTAGCTTAGATATGAGCCAACGGCCTAGATTGAATCTTGGCCGATCTAACGATCACGGATGGCCGGTAGTGTCTAGTAGTGTTTGAATTTTAATTATTTTTTTACAAATCCAACTTACTTCAGATTTTAGCTGTGTGTTCGTCTCATCAAGACACATGTAATAAAAATATATAAAAAGACATTATCTACAAAAACAACATTGACCAAAATACCCCCGAAACTTTACAGGGGTATTTTGGTCAATATTTTTTCATGTAAAATATTTTTTTAATATTTTTAAAATATTTACCTATTTTTTATGAAAACACGCCTAAAATTTTAAGTGATTTAGATTTATAGAAAAAAAATTAAAATTCAAACACTACCGGGCATCTGTGATCGTCAGATCGGCACATATTCAATCTGGGCCGTTGGCGCATTTTGCTTATCTAAGCTAGGCTGTGCACTTTATCTTTTTCCATACACACACACACATATAAAGTTCTTTAATACTTAACTCTGTTCTATTACCGCCCAAAATCTATTAAAAGATCACAATTATCTGATAGTATTTAAATTTATTAGTTTTTTTTTTTGACAAATCCATAGAAAGTTTGATAATGTCTAAATTTTATCGATTGGTCACGATTGTTTGATAATGTTAAAACTTTAATATATATTTTTACTAATCCAATTGACCAAAAATTGTGGGCATGTGTGCACCTTAGTGATGTGCATCTGAATAAGATATAAAAAATAATTCAAACATAAAAATGACCAAATTACCGCTATAAATATTTCAAGGGTATTTTTTTACCTTTTTATTTTAATATTTTATATAGGTTCGAGTTGGTTATATATACATACAACCCAAATTTCAGGTCAATCAAGCTTGTAGAAAAATTATTAAAATTCACATATTATGAAACAATTGTAACCCTATGATAGACTTTGGAAGATAATGAGTCATGAGTGAAGTACTGTAGACCTTAACTCATGAACAACGAATGTTTGTAAGTGTTTTCCCCTTTCTCTATCCTCTTTATGTATATATATATATATATATATATATATATATATATATATATATATATATATATATATATATATATATAGATAGAGAGAGAGAAAGAGAGAGAGAGAGAGATTATGTGACATTTGTTGTGGCCTGGCTTATATATATATAGGAAAAGTCTTCCCAACATCTATAGGTGAAAATGAATAGTGATTTCGTCTATCATCATCCCCGTCCAAATTTCATCGCACGGTCACAATTGTCTAGTAGTGTTTTATTTTTCATTTTTTTTCTACAAATCGAAATGACCTGAAATTTGGAGGGTATGTACATCTTACTGAGGCGCATCTAATAAAAATATAAAAACAATTATCTGTAAAAAATAAATCGACCAAAATACTCCCAAAACTTTTCAGGGGTATTTTGATCAATTTTTTTCATATACAATTCTTTTTTTATATTTTTCGAAGATTCCCCTAATTTTTATGAATACACGCTCCAAATTTCAGGTTATTCCGACTTATAGAAAAAAATGAAAAATAAAACACTACCGGACAATTGTGACTGTGCGATAACTTTAAGCGGTGATAGAGGTAAGCGAAATCACTGTTCATTTTTGTTTATAGGCGTTGCGTAGTGTTTTTTATATATATATATATATATATAGAGAGAGAGAGAGAGAGAGAGAGAGAGAGAGATTGATAGAGAGAGAGCGATTATGTGACACTTGTTGTGGCCTAGGTCAAGAAGCAGAATACACAAAGCTCTTTGTTTCTGCTAAAATGGTAAAGAACTGTGAGTTCCAAGGAAAATCAGCAGCTAAAAATGCATGAATATCTGATTGCCCAATGCAAGAACTTATATAAACAAAGAAATACCCACTCTGAATTAAAGGTGAGGTAACCATGGACTGCTCAAGGGCAGCAAAAACATTGTCATTTCAGTAACATATAAAGAAAAATATGGAATGCATGGCATCTATCATAAAAGGTTGCCAGAAAATTGTGATTCATTATTCATACTCTGCCAAGATACAAAAGCTAGTTTCTCATTCAAGTGAAAGCAGCTCATAGGGCACTCAAATTTCCCTTAGATTGAAGTAGTAATTCAGAAACATGATTTCTGGTTTCAACAACCTTCTTAACTAAGCATTACACTGCAGTTTTGGATGCTCAACAAAGGGTGCAGAGGATATCTTCCCAAGGAAAAGAGGCATGCCCACCGCTGAATGTATGTCCATACAGTCAAGCTCTTTGCTCAAAGTAGGATCCCGAAAGTCCTGACGTCCCAAGAACCGTGATCTGCAAATTATGAAAAATTACACATCATTTGAGGATAACAACGATAAGCAAGCAGAGTTCGAGTATACTAGCATTTTCCAAACTTCAACATCCAGGATTAATATCATTAAGTTAATGTATTCTCTACGTTAATAGTATTATGTGCCCAACAAGAAAGTATATGCATTCATTAATTGAAACATCAACATAATAACAAGTAGAAATGCTCATGAGATGATTTTTGTGCTTGGGTTTCATGAGGTAGAGGTTTAGATCCTGCCCATGGTCCCTATTCCATACAAAAGAGAAATTCCCAAAGCTTAAAATGAGTGGGGGGTTAAGGATAGGGTTCAGACTGCTCTGATAATTTGGCTAGTTCAGCGCCAGTTATAAGGTCTAGCCAAACAGGCACTGCTTCAAGTTTAACTGGACCGACCAGTATATTTTTTCTTTCGCAAGTACGCAAGCATAGGAATTATAATTTCCTTAAAAGATTCAAGGATAAAACATAATACTGGAATGTTGAGCACTGAACATTCAAATTTGTTGACCTACTAGCACTAGCAAAATAGACATCCAAAAGACAATACTACATGAAATTTTACCGTCCCCCATTCAGAATCAAGGCCACCACATCGCATCTTTAGATGCATCATCTTTGTCCCCAGCTCTGTCTCGACCTTCTTTCTCAGATATGTCTCATCAGGCCCAAAAGAGTCCAAATATGCCACGTAGCGCTTATATGCTGCATGCATAGCTTTTGATGCTCATTTGACAAGGGACACAGCCTGCAAGACACAATAAAGTATTCGACATTAGTTCAAATACACCTTATTTATATTAGACTGGAACTAAGCTGGACTGGGTCCAACACAAAAAGTGTGGCGATCCTGTTTGGACAGGTTCACGTCCATTTTCTTTGACCATGAAATCTCAATAGGTACATTTCAAATAAGGGAATTTTAACCACACATAAAACATCAACCGCATAGCATTTCACCCTCAAAACACACTTTAACTATCAACTACTCTGGCTCGTGATTGTGCCCTTTGATGGGCTATTTGAAGTTCAATCAAAGACTGAGTGAGATCTTAAATAGTTCATCTTTTGGGTACTTGTTGATAAATTTCCCTTCAAATAATGTTTGTCTATATTAATATATCAGTGGAAACTTTTGAATGCCAAACCAACCAATTGAATTACGATTGAATAAATTAAGCATTACACTGCAGTTTTGGATGCTCAACAAAGGATGCAGAGGATATCTTCCCAAGGAAAAGAGGCATGCCCACCGCTGAATGTATGTCCATACAGTCAAGCTCTTTGCTCAATGTAGGATCCTGAAAGTCCTGATGTCCCAAGAACCGTGATCTGCAAAATATGACAAATTACACATCATTTGAGGATAACAACGATAAGCAAGCAGAGTTCGAGTATACTAGCATTTTCCAAACTTCAACATCCAGGATTAATATCATTAAGTTAATGTATTCTCTACGTTAATAGTATTATGTGCCCAACAAGAAAGTATATGCATTCATTAATTGAAACATCAACATAATAACAAGTAGAAATGCTCATGAGATGATTTTTGTGCTTGGGTTTAATGAGGTAGAGGTTTAGATCCTGCCCATGGTCCCTATCCCATACAAAAGAGAAATTCCCAAAGCTTAAAATGAGTGGGCGGTTAAGGATAGGGTTCAGACTGCTCTGATAATTTGGCTAGTTCAGCGCCAGTTATAAGGTCTAGCCAAACAGGCGCTGCTTCAAGTTTAACTGAACCGACCAGTACATTTTTTCTTTCGCAAGTACGCAAGCATAGGAATTATAATTTCCTTAAAAGATTCAAGGATAAAACATAATACTGGAATGTTGAGCACTGAACATTCAAATTTGTTGACCTACTAGCACTAGCAAAATAGACGTCCAAAAGACAATACTACATGAAATTTTACCGTCCCCCTTTCAGAATCAAGGCCACCACATCGAATCTTTAGAGTATCATCTTTGTCCCCAGCTCTGTCTCGACCTTCTTTCTCAGATATGTCTCATCAGGCCCAAAAGGGTCTAAATATGCCACGTAGCGCTTATATGCTGCATGCCTAGCTTTTGATGCTCATTTGACAAGGGACACACAGCCTGCAAGACACAATAAAGTAATCGACATTAGTTCAAATAAACCTTATTTATATTAAACTGGAGCTAAGCTGGACTGGGTCCAACACAAAAAGTGTGGCGATCCTGTTTGGACAGGTTCACGTCCATTTTCTTTGACCATGAAATCTCAATAGGTACATTTCAAATAAGGGAATTTTAACCACACATAAAACATCAACCGCATAGCATTTCACCCTCAAAACACACTTTAACTATCAACTACTCTGGCTCATGATTGTGCCCTTTGATGGGCTATTTGAAGTTCAATCAAAGACTGGGTGAGATCTTAAATAGTTAATCTTTTGGGTACTTCTTGATAAATTTCCCTTCAAATAATGTTTGTCTATATTAATATATCAGTGGAAACTTTTGAATGCCAAACCAACCAATTGAATTACGATTGAATAAATTAAGTACCCCCCCGCCCCCCCCCCCCCCCTTCCCCCTCCAAAAATATACTTAACACTCTATATCAATCATGCTTATTCAGTAGTTCAAATGATAGAACGAACCTGTCCAGCTCATTTAAAGGAAATGGGCTCAATTATTCCCTCTTTCAAGTTCAATCTAGCCAGATCGGCTTGGCATATTAATCAGTCTGAACTGGGTCAGTCCAAGCATATTCGATCCAGCTTAACAATAAAAGAAAATTGTTTCTCAAAGTACTTCATTTTTCTTTTATGGCATTGCAATAAAAATATAAACAACATGTCCTCCCAGTCATGGTTGCTGGGATCCCCCAACAGAGGTGGCGATCACGCTTCGGCACCTCGCAGTGCTCTGGGAAAGGGATCTTCAAGGGATCTCAACTTTTTAAATTTTAGAATTTGATTGCCACTGTTTGGGAACAATACCCCACTGTTAGGGATCTTGATCCCCACTTTATAGACCAAGATAACAATCAAGTGATGATTTTGTTTACTTATAGTTAGCTTGAAATGCAACTATATTTTACTTTAAAGAATATATGAAGTCCTAAACTATATAAACTCTTTAAGGATGGGAGCAAGATCTCCAAAAGGTTGCGGTTGAAACCCAAAAGGGTCAGGAACAAGAACCCCGCAAGGGTGGGGTCGAGGTCCCTAGCATTTGGGATCTTGATCCTAAACATATGCATTACGCTTCCAACCATACGGACCTTCTTGCCTTTCATGGTCCCCCTATCCCGCTCCCCATCCCAAAGACCATGCCCCCAAACCAAATGAATTAAATTCATTACACTAAATGCTGAAAATAATCAAGCATGGAATGTACCTCGCCACTAATTCCAGTTTCATCATCGAGTTCCATTCTCAGAGATACAAGGACTCCACCAAACTGCTCAACAGCCTCCGCAGCTCGAAAAACATTTGCCAAGGCATCCTGATCAGCCGTGTCATCAGTCAGTTTTGAAAGTGCTTTCTTGGCATCATGGACAACAGCATCGGGAAGCTCGTCCCAACTTGCAGCCATTAAATCCTTGAATGGGGGCAAGATATCAGGGTCAGTTATTACGGGTAACTGACTCACATCTGCACTGAATGAGCGTCTGTCTCCAATTCTCATTAAAACAGGAAGCCTGCTAGTTGCAATAATATAGAATTTAGATGCTAAGTTAAAATTGTAAAAGCTGAGTGGTAATGAATGTAAATTGAGAGGACAACTATGTAAACACATTCAGGTATCTATGGGCAAATGATCAATCATGTGCATATGAAGTGCAAAATGGACCAGAAAATCCTGTTGCAAAAAGAGGGAAGTACAGAACCTCATCCTCATGGGCATTTAAGCCAAACCACTTGTTAACCATATTACTGGTCCCAAGATTTCAAGGTCGACCCATATCCAGATCCCATGACCAAGATGACAAATACTGATTCTCTATGAAGCCACTCTGCAGTTCCGGTGTATCCGGTCACTAGGAGAAAACCATAGTAATTCAATTTGCTTAATTTTCAGAAATTGTATTTCAATTTAAAAAGTAGAATATGTATTGCTACCTATCAATAAAAGTTACACATAAAAATTTAGGACTTATAGGCCCATTTACACTAAGGTTTATAGACTTATAAATTTGGTTGGGGGGATTCAGGCCTTTTAGTCTTGTTCGAGAGGTGTTCCACATGGACATAAATTTTCCCCTTGGATTCCTTCTCTTTGTAATCAGGGCTTAATGAATTTCAGAGTTGGCAATTAGTAGACTCCCAGGGACTGCTTATGGCTTTCTCTGAATCTTCCTATCATTACATTATAGGTCGAGAAGTCTTCCAAATGCATTACTCCAAGATATCATCAAAGAAGCCAATGAAGAATAACTGCCTCTTGGGGGCTCGAGAGGCCTTGATGCGACATCTCTTAGTTGGGCGAATAATTCAAGGAAGTTTCTCCTCCCTTTTGCTTTAGTACGTGGACATCTATCCAAAGTCTTTTTTAAACCATTGCTAAAGTAAAACTTGTAAACAAATTTTTCTGCAAGTTCATCAAAGCCACTTGAGCATTGGGTGTAATAGTATCTCATCAATCATGTAGACTATGAGTCAGAGGCTTAGCAAGAGAGTAAAAAACACTCACGGGATGTCTTGAAACTCAGTGAACATGAAAAGGAAGCCTGTAGATTACCCAGAAAGGAGTGTATAGCATAGTCAGAAGGGTTGGGAAATCAGTGGATGAAGAAAACAGGTTTTTCTCATTGAGTAAAGGGAAATATGCAGAAAAAAGCTGTCCCATGTCCAGAACTGATAATGGCATACATGAGCAAGATTATAGACACATGACAGAGTATATAAAAAATATTTCTGAGCAGCCAACTGCAAGTTAAAATTACTATCTCAAAATTAAGTCCAATATTTTCACAATACTAACGGAGATAACCACAAATGTTTGCCAAGGTTAAAATAACTTACAAACATTTTGGAATCTTTGAAATGACCATGATGAGTCTTTCAAAATTATGTCACGGAATGTGAAAAATAGGACATGATAGCATCATGCAGTCTATATGTCCCCATCAGAACATCGCCCTACAAGGAAAACCCAATTGCCAGTTCATGAATAGATTATAGTTATATGGGAAGAACTGCACATTGTTGGCATTCCAATCACAAGAGTAATGTCAGTATCTAGGTACAGCTGGTTCAAAACAATAAAAAAATAAAAAAATATTTTTTTATTTTTTATTTTTTGAACTGGGGGTAACATCAAGTGATCGTCCTAAAATTACGAAATAGAAATCAATACAAGCATGCCTAAAATGTCAACAAAAGTGCAGTACAAATATGCAAGGGCGAGATCATAATTAGAACTATGGCCAGAAGGAAGATAAAATGTGCAATATCCAAAGATAAGGACTGTAGGAACAAAAACGCTTAACATAGCAAAAAGAAAAAGTACCCATTTAACACTTAAAAAATATGATAATGAAAAACATTCATTATTCACATTAGACAGTTGTCAGTGTGCATTGTTGGCAAAATGGGAAACAGTTGTCCCAAGAAGTGGAATAGGAGAGTCTAGAACATGGGAAGCATAAGCAAGGGAGAACGTTTTGTGTTAAGAATAATTGAGGGCATCTAATGGAGATATAGGTTGATTTGAATTACATATGGTCTTCCAAAGCCAAGATCTTGAATTGTTTAGAGCACTAAAGGTTTAAGTATTGTAGTAACCTAGTTGAAGTGGGATACGAGAGAAACTGAAACAGAAGAGGTTGTCTTCTTTTGGGTGGGTAAAAGTGATCATCATCCTAAAGTTGGCACAACAAGAGGACCTTTTAGTTTGAAAACTAAGGGTGTTGTGGAAAAAGCAAACATACAATAATGATGATGATAATGATGGTGATGATGATGACCAATCAATAGAATCTTATAATGAATGAGGTAGATTAGGGTGCATTCAATCAAATAATTGTATGAAATAATTCAACCACTTTCTTTTTTTTTCTTTTTTCCTTTTTTCAAACAATTTTAAGTTCTAACTAATTGGCAAACCTTGATGAAATACTGCATACCAGCCATTGCCAAATATATGCATCATATGTCATTCATTTACATAAGGAGCCAGTTTCTATGTGGCCATGCCCGCATATGTAGAAATGCAGGCCTCTTAATAAATCTACTTTTTAGATGGATTTTAAGACTTAATTTTTAAGTATAATCTCTAATAGAGAGATCATAAATATGAAAAAATAAGTAAATTTTAAAACCTTGAAATAATAATTCTAGTAAGAAAACATTCGGACCGGTAGTTTCCATTGTTTTTAGAACACCTACTTGCATCCATCTTTAAGATGGATGCTTTACACTTTCTAGACCGTATATGTAGAAATTTGGTCCAGCCCGCATGAAACAATTTTCCTTTACATAATTATGCATTTAATAATGATTCAAAACGCATCCGAGTCCACTCAGACTCGGCTGAGTTACTTGGGCTCAACTCCTTGCCGAGCCAAGTACTCGGACGCAACTTGAGCCACTTAAAATTAAAAAAAAAAAAAACGTAAAAGAATATAAAAATGTGGAACCAATGTATAAAAATTATGTATAATTTGGATTTTTTTTTAACAATAATTTGTGTCTAATTCTGTTTCCATCTGCCCTATACATATATTTTCCTCTCATTTTGAATTTTCTAATATGTCTCCAATCATGAATCAATTTTTTCTAAATCTATGTTTTATATATATTTTCTTAGCGTTTTTTGAACTTATTATCTTGCCTTCCGTTTGTTTCACTTTTACAATTTTCATTTTATTTTTAACTTTTTTTCATTTTTTAGGGCCTTTTAGGCCCTGTCCGCTACTTGCCCGAGTCCACTAGGCTGAGTCACGTGCCTCGGGTCAGGGCCAAGTCAGGGGACCTGAGGCGAGATTAAAAACATTGATTTTTTTTCGCTAATTTCCTTTCCTTCTTTTGTTAGTTTTCAATTTAGTTTGCATTATACGCAATATGAAATTTGCTCTCATCTACATTACAACTGAAAACTAATTACTGATCAAAGAAAAAGAATAGTAAACAATTAATCACTTTAATCTGACACACAATGGCCACAAACATAGATAAAAGAAACAATCATAAGAAGCAAGTTTTACATAATTTCAAAACTCTACTCCACAATAATTAATAACAAAATTATAAATTATAGTTTCGGGCAAGAAATTTAGAAAGTAAGGCCAGCATATGAACGAAAGAACACAAATAATGCATTACTCTAGCTAAATCTAGGGTTTCATATATGAGAACCGAACCCTAAAATTCAATGGACGTAGCATGAATGCACTTCAATCATCAGAGACTACACATCATGCTCAATGAAATACACGGACCCGTAAATGAGAATCGTCAATTAAACACACCAGGTAGAAGCCAAATGACAGAATTTCAGTGCGATCGAGAGAGAGAGAGAGAGAGAGAGAGAGAGAGAGAGAGAGAGAGAGAGAGAGAGAGAGAGAGAGAGAGAAAGGTCTGAAGAGAGGGAAGTCAAAGGATCAAAGGAGAGAGAAGAGGAGTGAAACTATTACCGTATGCGGTGAAAGTGGGATCAACAGGAAGGCAACCTAGAGAGGACTCAAATGGCATGAAGGAAGGAGAGAGAAAGTGCCTGGTTCGAGAGCATAAAACCGTAGAAATGTTTCTCGCTGCGATCCTTCCTGCCATCTCTGGTCCAGTTCTGGAAACAGCGCAGAGCCGGCCCTCGCGGCTCGTGCAAATTACTAAGCGTGTATGCTGTGCTCCCGCGGGAGTATATACACTGTGTGCCTGCTCCCTCGGTCCCTAAAGGAGGAGGATTTTTCCGATCTAAATTTTGGGAGCCACGGAGGATTAGTAGATGGTTATAAAAATTGGACCGTTTATGTTCACGGGACGTCACTCTTTTCAAGAAGCCCATTATTATCAGATTCATTCGCTTCCGAGGTTCGTTAGTTTAGCTTGAAAAATGAAGCAATTTGGTTCAGATTTTAGAATTTTTTAAAAAAATTAATATTAATAATATATATTTATATAAAAATAATAATACAATTTTTAAAATAAAAATTTCAATAAAAAAAGATGATTTTACACTTCAGCCAAAGGGGCAGAAGCTTCAGCAGCAGAGGCGGAATCACACCGAAGCAAGCTGAGCACAAAATTGTCCTTTTAAAAAGTAATTTTGTGCTTCGACCGAACCATATTGAAGTGGGCCAAAACGGATGCACTTGAGCTTCGTTTTGCTTCTATCTAGGCCAAAAATCTAAAGACTTTAGCCTCTTCAGCCGAAGCGAAACTAATCTACCAACCTTAGAAGAGCCCATTTCTAGCCTTGTGCCCCTCCCACTTAGCCTTGAGCCCATTCTTTTTTTTATATTTTAAGATTAGTTTATAAATTAAAGATGTTCTAAAAAGAGTGAAGACCTTGGGCTTTTCTTGACCCATCCCAAGCTCGGGTAAATGAGGTTTTACCATAATACTTACCCAAGAAAAAAAAACTTCATCAAAACTTTCTATGAATCTTGAATTGCAGTATCTACTTATAATAGGGTATTTTCTATAGGACTTACAGACTTAGTGGTAATATGACTTACAGGATTCAAGATTCATGTAACTATCTCCAAATAATTGAAAAAAAAACCCATGAAATGAATTTATTGGCTGAAGGGGTTGAAATTGCAACTAAATTGGGTATACCCGAGGGAGTAAATTACAATAGAGTCACGCAAGAGTACAATACCGTCCTGCTTAATCTACTCCTTCATTTAAATTTTTTTTTTTTTTGGTAAGGAGGCCCATCCGTCCGAATAAATCTCGATTGGTATACGTGATGGTTGTGAATATTGATTCACCTAAAAATATAGATTGTGAATATTGAATGGATATAAATGTAAGAACTAATGTAGTTCTAATCCGAAACAATAACTAATGTAGTTCTAATCAGAAACCCTTGGAGGGTACTACTTCTTAAGAAGTGAAAACAAATGATGAAATGTTTTTCTAGATCATTTTTAAATTCCAAATAGTAAAGGATTATGCCATATAAGTACCCTGAAAAAAATAAAATTTGGGTTTTAAAAGAATTTAGATCTTTCCATCTACAAATTGGATGGTCTATGCTCAATCTTGAAGCTTTATTTTTGTTAGATAAATAGAATGTGCAATTTTATTTTTTTTATTTTTTTCCAAAGTCAATCACTAGGTTCAAGAGGTTACATCCCCAAAATTTGGGGTGCTAAAAATACTCCAGGCATGGGTTTCACATTATGGACTGAAAGAACATTATACCTCCATGGGAGAAAAAATCATTTCACTTTATTAACAAGCGAGATACGTCAAAATGCACCCAAGATGTTAAGTATTTAACCATTTGCCCATTTCTTTTTATTTAATTTCAAAATTTTCATCAAAATATGTATGATTTTGATTTAGAATAGTAGAATAAAGAATAGCATATTAAATAGTTGAAAATAGGAGTATTTCGATAAATTTGCCTATTAACAATCAAACCGAATAATTAACAATGTTATCGAAGATTTACAAACGTTTAGGTTCGGGGTATGAATTGGATTGGATCCACCCATCAATCCGCCCTCCGCCCTGCCAACACGACCCTGGTATGTCTGGATTCAAATACTAGATTTGATAGGCGAGCTTTGTGTCCATTTAACCTGGACCTGACTAAGGTATTATTTAAGTCCATCCTAAACATTGTCGGGTTAGTATTGATCTCGACTCGACCCAAATCTTGCTGGATTTGGTGCTATCCTAAATTACCCACTTAAAGAAATCTCAATCCAGTTAGATTGGTGATATCCTAAATCACCTATTTAAAAAAATCTCATATATGTGGATTGATATAGATGTTGATAAATTTTCTAAAGTAAATAAAAATCCAAAACGATTAGGACTCTTTGATGGATATATTTCTTAGTTTTGAGATATATGTAAGATATATAAGAAGTCTCCTATTTAGTATGGATTCCTAATTTTATACATATGAGATAAAAGTATGGAGAATTTGTATGCCTATTTGAGTCACCACATGGTGGTTCCTCTACACAGAGAGGGGGGCAGGGCCATAAGATGCAAGGTTTCCTTTTAGAGTGAAAATAGTCTCCATAGCTTCCTATGGAGAGAAATTTTATGATGGTGTTTCTTTTAAATTCCCGAAGATTGAGAAACATTGTGACGGTGCTTCTTTTAGACTCTCGAAGATGGAGAAGCTTTTTTTTTGCAGAAAAGCGATTCCTATTGAGATTTTAAGTGTTTCCCGTTTTAGTTAGAGAGAAATCAATTTTTCGTTGCTCTCGCGTCTCTATCTGTTGTTGTCGGTAATGATTGCCAGAAGTAAAAAGAATAAGAAGTAAAGAGAAGGAATGGAGAGTGGTTTGAAAGATTACTCAACTTAGGTTTTTTTGAGGTTTAGAGAGAGCTTCCGCGCATAACAAGTGGTATCAAAGCTTGGTTTGGGGTTTCGGTATAGCAGTAAAGGTTTTGAATGCAAATTTTGAGGTGGAAAAATTTGATTGCAAGCACTAATTTTCAGTAAGAATGATTAAAAAATTTATTTGACAAAAGATGAAAAATCTATGAAGCTATCCAATAGATGTTACTATGGTGAGCAAGTGATTTTGATATCAGGGTGGGGATTGTTGGATTTGGTGCAATCCAAAATCACCCACATTAGAAAATCTCATATCATGTGGGATTGTGATTGAGATTTATATTCATAAGTTCTATTTGGGATTGTGATTGCGATTGATATTCATAAGTTCTATTTGGATTAGGAGGAACTTGAAAACCCATATTTAAAGATAAAAATATTAGTTTCCCATAAAAGAATGAATAAAGGGGCTCTCATGTAAGTCTTTTTTTTGTCTCTTTTCTCTATATAATGGGCTATTTTTAGAAAGAGAATGCGTGCCCCATTTGAGTCACCATATGGGATTGGTGGTTCCTCTAGAGAGGGGGGGTAGTGCAAGGTTCCTCTTAGAGAGAAAATAGCTTCTTATAGAGAGAAACATTTTGATTGTGCCTCCTAGAGATTGAGATGTTTGTTTCTTGTAGAGAAGCAGTTCTGATAAAGATTTTGAGTTGTTTCCTCATTTAGTTAGAGAGAAAGTCAGTTTCTCATTACTTTCGGGTCTCTATCTGGTGTTGTTAGTAATAATTGCCAAAAATAAAGAAAAGGAAACGAGAGTGGTTTAAAAGGGTTTGCTTAACTGAGTTTTGTTGATGTTAGAGAGGTAACTCTATGTTCCAAAATCTTTGATGTAACTTTTATTGGTATAGTGGATTTCTGTTTGACGTGCTCATAGATGTAGCCCTTATGGAGTGAATCACATAAACGTTTGTATTATTGTGTATGTGTTTCATGTTTTATTTCTCGTAGTTTATTTGTTAAAAATCTCTCGTAGTTTATTTGCCAAAAATCAACCCATCTAGTTTAGAGCTTCCACGCATAACAAGTGGTATACGAGTAAATAAAGTACGAGATATAAAACATAAAACAAATACCACAAGAACACAAAGATTTATGTGGTTCACCCCAAAAAAGCTACATCCACGAGCATGACAAACTAAAATCCACTATATCAATAAAAATTACATCAAAGATTTTGGAACAAATCTTGACAAAAATACAGTTGAGCAAACCCTTTTAAACCTACTCTCCCAAATGGCACCATGTCGATCTATCAGCTCTATTCTATAACTAGACCACTCTCTAAGAAGAGAATAACTTTGAGAGCAAACATGACTTTATCTCACTAAAAAAGAAACAACCTAAAATTTTCATAAGAACCGCTTCTCCACAAAAAGCCAACTTCTCACTCCGCATGAGTCTTCAGGAGACAAAATTATTGTTTCTTTTCATAGGAAGCTCTCTTCTCTAAGAGAAAATTGCATATTATGCACATGAGGCTCTGTTGCCCCCTCTCTTTAGAGGAATCACCATATGGTGACCCAAATAAGACACACAAATTCTCTGCACTTTCATCCTACTGAAAACCCCAAACCTGACTCTGATACCACTTGTTATGCATGGAAGCTCTAAACCTGATAGGTTAATATTTGACAAATAAAATATGAGAAATTTGATTGGAAACACTATTTTTCAGCAAGAATGATGAAAATTTTATTTGGCAAAAGATGAAGATTTTATGAAGTTATCCAATAGATGTTGGCATGGTGAGCAGGTGATTTTGATATCAATGTGGAGATTGTTGGATTTGGTGCTATCATAAACCACACACTAAAAGAAATCTCATATTATGTGGGATTGATATTGCTATTGATAAGTTTCCTATAGGAAATTGAAATCGAAAAA
Organism: Amborella trichopoda; assembly: GCF_054954075.1. Lineage (NCBI taxonomy): Eukaryota > Viridiplantae > Streptophyta > Magnoliopsida > Amborellales > Amborellaceae > Amborella > Amborella trichopoda. Next base: position 4,663,761 of record NC_142342.1, on the reverse strand, counting down.
GATTAGGACTCCTGGATGGATATATCTCTTAGTTTTGATATATATAGGAAATCTCATATTTAGTATGGACTCCTAATCTTATATATATGCGATGAAAGTGCAGAGATTTTATTTGCCCCGTTTGGGTCATCATATAGGAATGGTGGTTCCCGTAGAGAAAGAGAGAGGCAGAGCCTCCTATGCATAAAATACAATTTCTTCATAAAATGCAATTTCCTCTTAAATAAGATAGCTTCCTATGAAGAGAAACATTGATAGTGCCACTTGAAGACTCCTGCAGAGTGAGAGATTAGTTTCTAGTAGAGAAGCAGTTCTCATGGAGTTTTTGGGTTGTTTCCTTTTTTATTGAGATAAAGTCTCATTTGCTCTCAAAGTTGTTTTTTTTTGTAGATGGTGGTCTAGTTATGGAATAGAGATGAGAGATTGGCATAGTACAGTTTGGGAGAACATGTTTTAAAAGGGTTTGCTCGACTATTGTTTTTGTCGTGGTTTGTTCCAAAATCTTTGGTATAGTGGATTTCAGTTTGCCGTGCCCGTGGATGTAGCCCTTTTGGGGATGAACCATATAAATCTTTGCGTTCTTGTGGTGTGTGTTTTATGTTTTATTTCTCGTACTTTATTTGTCAAAATTTAACCCATTGGGTTTAGAGCTTTCACGCACAACAATACCAGCCTGGCCCATTTGTGGCCCTTGCTCAAGTCACTTTGGATTAATGTTATGAGACAGAGGGCAACAATGCTCTCTAAACTTGCAATGAGGTTCAACCCTAGTAGTTAATTAAAAGAAAATGTTTATGTAAAGTGTCAACCTTACATTGTAGAAGTATGGTGCACCTCAAAAACCCAATAAAAAAAGTTGTCTCATTATTAGAAAATTCTCCAATTGATCATCTTGGCCTTGATACATATGGATATGAAATAAAAAATAAATTTCAAGTCTTAAAATTAGTCCATCTTATAATACATTATCTAGACCGTCTATTTTCAAGATTTTCGAGTGCTCATGGATTTGCTAGATTTGCATCATTTTTGGAGCTTTCAATTTCATTATTGGGGTGAAAAATGGATTCTCAGGCTGTGATAAGAGTTTTGGCACCGAAAATACATCGTTTAATGAGATTTTGTGATGCACCTTACCGTGACTGTTTAAGGTTGACACCTTATACAAACCTCACCCTTAATTAAAATGTTCATCAATCAAAGAGCTTTATAGCATGCGCCTATAGGAGCATATGTACATCAACTCCCTCTATCAGAATAGCAATTTGGAAAGATTTTTTTTATCCTAAATTTTCGGATCCATCTGAGTATCACCAGATGATTTTATTCAAAAGAAAACTTGTTTAGGTTCTTGAATACCTAAATTGTGCCTCTGGAAATGGGATCGTTCTTGTTCAATTTTGGGACGTTACTTTTTTGAGGCATATAGAGATTTGACTTAATTCCTTTTTCTTTTTTCCTGTAAGGTTTGTTGTTATATTCTAGATGTTACATCCCTAAAATTTGGTGTGCAAAAGATATTCCTAACATGAGTTTTACTTGATTAGCAAACACACAGTTTGCTTCTTCAGCGACAACAAATCTTTCATTTAATCAAAATGCTATGTGAAAAATTTATTTAGAGCTGAGGCTCTAAAAAATCAAACTTGCGCCTACCTCAAAAATATTTTGATGCCTAAATATCTTCAAGTGATCATCTCAACATCAAGATGCATGGACATGAGAAAAAAATGAATTTCAAGTTTTGGCAATAGTTATTTTGTAATGCATTTTTTGACACTCAATTTTCAAGTTTTCAAAGGCCTATTGATCTACACTATTTTTAAAGCTTTAAACTATATAAATAAATATAAAAATATATTTTAAGGCTATCACAAAGATTTTCAATATTGAAACCACATTTCTCGATACTATTTAAAGGTAGGCTCAAATTTGATCGTTTAGAGCTTAGGCTCTATACAAACCGCACCCATATAAAATAGGGTGAAGTTTATGCAGGGTTGGGTCAAATTTCACCCAAAATGGCTGTCTAATACCCTAAAAATCATTGACTTGTCTGTTTTGTGACATATTATTGGGCAATTAACAAAAAGTCTCCTATTTTCAAGGATAAAAGTGTCTTATGCATGATGTACTTCTATTTTAGCATCCCATCCCACCTAGGCTTTATAAAAACAAAATAAAGCCTCACCTCAAATCGTCATCAAGAAAGTACTTTCAGCGATAGAAATCTCTATGATAGCTCTCAAATCAATTTCCAACACCATCAATAAAATTTGAAACTAAAACAATAGTATAGATAATGTGGATATGTGAAGACTTATTTTTAATATGAAATAGATGGTCTACATAATTTGTTATAATATATATTATTTTTAGAGATTGAAATCCTAATTTTTTTTTACAAACATAATGTTCCATGAGTTATGAGGTAAGGATTTATTTATTTTGATAGAGCTACATCCTATCAAACCATTTTCCAAGAGTAAAACTTAAAGTCTAAATTTGTTCTTCCAAGTTATTATTTTTTAAATTTCTTTATTTTTACATAGTTAAGGATCTCCATGTTATATATTATACATTCTAAAAAATTAAGTTCCAAAATCCATCTAAAAAATGATCATGTAAAGAGGATCACATCTACATATGAGTCGGTGGAGTTGTATAAACCATATTCTTAAAACAAGGAAGGGTTTCTATGCTTCCCCTACAACATAGAAGTTCTATCCAACCCCCTATCATCCAATCGTCCAATTTTGATCAAGAGAGCTACTCACCATTTGATCTTAGATCTGACGTCTCAAAGTATTTTATTTTAATTTTTTTATACAAATTGTATGAATATGAAATTTAGTGCGTGCCATCCTCTCATTGGGGCACACCTATAAAAAATATTAAAAATAATTTTTCGATAAAATATAATAACCAAAATATCACTTGAATCTTTTAGGGGTATTTTGATCATTTTATTTTTTTGAAAATATCTTTTTTATATATTTCGCTAGTGCGAGTTTAATAGAGGAATGGACGCTCAAAATTTGGTGTCAAAATAGTTTATGAAAAAAAAATTAAAAATAAAATATTGTAGAGACGAGACATCGTGTTCAAAATTTGCCAACTTAAGTGTTTACCCAAAATACCTTTAAATTTGATAATCGGAATACTGAACTAAGTTCGTAGCTTCATAATTGCAAAAATAATCTTCATACAATGAATACCAAACATTAACTTTGGCTTAATGCCAATACCGAATAACGTTTTTTTCTTTAAAAAAAAGAAAAAAAAAACTGAAAAATTATCTTAAATATACCTTTATTTTAGTAAAATCGAAAAAAAAAACCCTAACTTTTCAAAACCTCGCCTACGCCTTTTCTCTCAAATTTCGGCTCTTTTTGAACCAAAATGATCTTCAAGGTAGTATTTTTACAGTAATACATTTTAAGCATTACGGTAATTAAAACACTATAAAAAATTCAAATAATATTACCGTAATTTAAATACGGTAATAGTTTGAATTATTATTATGGTAATGTAATTACCATAATGTGTAGGGAAGTCTTTACGGTATTCTTATTACCGTAATATGTTCCCGATCAATTCTAAACGCCCATTGGTTGAAAAGCTTCAAACCGTCAGGGTTACCCTTCTCCTCCTGCGTTACGTGAACCAGAGGAAAAGCATATTAGGGCTATCCCTCTCCTCCCGCGCTCTGTGAACCAGATGAAAAGCTGAGTTTGAGAGAGAACTCGAGCAAAGGGATTGGTAAGGTTGGGAGCTTCTAGTAGATGGCTATTGAATTGGGTTTTTTTCTCTCTTTTCATGATTTATACAAGTTTTTTGAGGCATTTATTTCTATAATAAAAGTGGGGTTTTTCTCTATTTTTTCTCGGTTCATTGTTTTTTATGAAAGAGTTGTGCATGCATACAAATTTCAATGAAAAATTACCAAATTTCGTCGAAAAAAAGGAGGAAAGATTTTTCATGTTCAGTCAATTGGGTGGTCGAAAAAAGTTGCAGATTTTGCCGTGAATCAGGGTTTGTTAATGTTGATCCTGCACCAAGAATTGAGATTTTTTATGAAGGGTTAGAGAGAGAGAATTGGGTTTCAAAGCGTTAATGGGTTTCTTTACATAGGAGAGAAAGGCAACAAAAGGCGTGGAAAGAAGAATGAACGATGTGGGTTTTTGCATAGAAGTGAAGAAAATGCATGAGGAAGGGAAAAGAGGTTGGAGGTTCAATTATGGGAGTCTAGAAAGAAAAAATTTTCGAAGGAAAGAGGCTCGGGAGAAGTGGGTTTTTTTGATACCTGAGATAGAGACAGAGAGAGAGAGAGGCCGTACCGTAACATGTGGAAGACATTACTGTACTTCAAGTACCGTAATTTTATGTTAATACATTACGGTAATTAAATTACCGTATAAAATGCCTAAGAATTACGGTATATAAATTACAAATTAAGGTATTTAAATTACCGTAATGCTCTTTACGATAAAAAAGACTACCGTGAAGGTCATTTGGTAAAAAAAAAACCGAAAATAGTGAAAAAAGGTATAGGCGAGGTTTTACAAATTTGGTTTTTTTTTACGATTTTACTAAAATATAGTTATATTTGTGATAATTTCCAAAAAAAAACAAAATACGTATACTTAAAAAAAGTCCTATGTACAAAACAAGGATATAGAAATTTCTAATTTTGATACGTACAATGATAAATTACTCTATAATGTAAACATATTAACATAACCCATTTTAGGTTAAATCCCAAAAAAAATTAAAAGATATTTATATTAATTTCCTCGTTATCTCATTTTTTGTCTTCAAATCAATAAGGAATTCAATAAGCTTCAATTGGAATCAATATAATCAGAAACTGATTCGTGGATCCATTAGATCATAATATGAAGTTTTCGTCCCCAAAATAGGATCCGTCATGAAAAATTTAAACAAAGGGGGAACATGAAAGTTTCATCTAACAACTGGAAATGCAAAAGAGTGCATATACAAAAAAAAAAAAAAAAAAATTTATATATGATTGCAACTATATAAAAAAAAAAATTTATATAAAGTTGTAATTTTAATGGAAGAAGCCACGTTTCAGTAATATGCATCAACCATTTTATTTCGACATTGTAGTTTTTGCTGTTTGTGGACATTCAGCTATGTGAATTACGTGACGGCCTTGGTGGAGGTCTAGCTTTAGCCTTGTCCAATGTTTAAAAGGCCCGCTTTAGCCTTATCCAGTGTTTCATAAAGTGCTACGTGTCACTTAAGCACCGCTTAAAATATCCACTTATTTTGAATACCAAGCTTAGAATATCCGTTTATTATTTTGGGGCGCCACATCCAAAACGGCTTACGCAGCCAGACAGGAGTTGGGCGATGCAAACACTTTCCGTATCACGAGGCACGGCGAAATAAAATTAAAAAAAAAGATAAAAAGGTCGGGCAATACTCGTTCCGAACCTCTTTGCACATGTGCAAGGTTTCAGGGCTGATAACACGCGCGTATACATGCTTCAGAGCTGGAGCCAATGGGAGAGCTGAGTGGGGTTGACGATGCCCTGAAGGTGAACGTTTTCAGATTTCAGGATGCGCGACACGTTCGTGTAGATCGGACGATTCGGAGACGTTCCACGTATCGAAGAATTCGTCCCATCCTGGTCGGCGCGACTCGACCCTACAGGTCGGCTCCAGGTGCGGCCGAAAAGAGTTCCTCGAGAGAGGAACTCGTGAGCCAAATAGTAAGCCAAGATCCTGTTAGCCGGCTCGGCCTCGGCTCGACATTGTTTCGAGTCTTTTGAGGATTGAGCGTCGAAATCTGGATTCATTTTCCTCTTTTTTGACGCTCTACTGTCACTTGACATGCCGGTCTATCGACGCCTTATTCCACGTCAGCAAGTCTACACGGAAAGAGAGAGAGAGAACGCTCCAAAAAAGAAAAAAAATGGGAAAATAAAAGAGTAATGTTTTCAAAAAAAATGAAGGGCCAAAACTTAGAGAGAGAAAGAGAAAGGGAAAAGAAACGGAGCTAAGAGGAGCGTGAGTTTTCAGCGGGCATGGGTTTAGATGGGATTCTCACTGGCAACCTGGATTTTAGAGAGAGAAGAGGTTTTTAGAGGAAGGTAGAGAGAGATGATGTTTATAGAGAGAGAGATGGGTTGTTTAGTGGGGATACTTATGGAGATGGACGGCCGGATTCCGGCCAAATGGGGCGGAGTTCTGATCTGAAGGATGAGATTGAAAGGGTTTGAGTGGAGAGAGAAATTGGAAGAGAGTTTTTAGAGAATGGAAAGAGGTGGATTTTCACACACAGAAGAGAGAGAGATGCAGTGTGGGGTTTGTTGACATAGGTGGGTTCTATTTTTGGGGAGCATGAAAATGGGGCTGGCCTAAGAAAGATGAGCCGTCATGAGAGAAGAAGAGGACAGGTGGACGGCTGTGATTCAATGCATACCTAACCCGGAGACATATAATTGAGTGGCATCACTGAAAAGACAAAGAATAGACTAAGTGACAAAATTAGAGAAGGTAACAAGGTACAAAGTCCCAAAAGGGCATTTCGCAGAGAGAGTATTATTGAAGGTCAGCAAGGACTGGGTGCACGGCGATGGCGCGACAAATTATTATATACTGTAGATAAAAGAAAACTATTTGCTGGAACGACAGATCAAGATCAAGATCAAGAGCTGTGTAGTCAATCTCGAATAGTTGGAAAAAACTCAGATGATAGTAGTGAGATATAATACAATTGGTGTATCGGATTTTAAATAATCGGAAAAAAGTTGAGACGATGATAATGACAAAGAAGAAGGGACAGGGAGCAATTTATCGAGAGGGATGAGAGAGAAATGTACATGGAAACCGGAAAGGGTAGGATGTATGTAGAGAGAGGAAAGAAATGATCAGAGGGGAGAAGAGAGATAAAGTAGAAGCAGTATTTGTGGGTTGAGAAAAGCAATGGCCTTGAATATATGATAGGGAAAATTTACCTTTATCTTCCCCCCCAAAAACTTCTATCCCTATCAGCTTTTTGTATTCATCAAAATCTTTTGTACCTTTCAAATTTAAAATATTGAGATTGTTAGGTTTCTAATTGTTTTTTTTTTTTTTTTACAAATTTAATCTTTTTTTTTTACAAAATTGTCCATTCTCTTTCTCTTCCATTGCCTAAAACCAATTTTTGGATCCCACTCTATAAATTTAGACATGAAAAAAAAAAAATGAATTCTTTTTTAACATTTATGACCTATTTTACAATTATATCAATATCATTTGAACTTGAAAAATAATTAATCAAGATATTTGTTACTATTGTTAATGGTTATCATTATTTATTTATTAAAAAAATTTATCAAAATACTTATAAGAGATGAAATATTTAACAATTAATATATTATTATTATTGTTATTAATAATTAATAATAATAATAACAGGAATCAGCATCACACTCCTATATGATCACTTCTCTTATAATAATTATAAATTATTATCATCAATAAAATTTACACATCCAGTCACAAAAAAAATAAGGATGACTAATGTATGGGTTTGATATTTTGTAAAACAAAAAAATCAAATTTATAAAAAAAAAAAAAAAAAAAAAAGGTTCGAAGGGGCGCAAGGGATTTTGGTTACTAGCGAGTTAACAAGAACCGAAATTTCCAGCGAGTTAACAGGAATCGAAATTTAAAAAAAGGGTTAGAGGTCATTTTCCCTATATAGTAGGGCAATTAAGAGAGGGGAAGGGGTTTGTTTGATGGCGTATTTATAGGAAGAGGAGAAGCTGCAAGGATATTTTGCTCTATACCCCAATTATTCCTACTTTGAAGGAGATTTTCTAAAATACCCTTACCCTAGTTTAATGAACAACGGAGCATACACTTGTGACACGTGCCAGTTGACGCCGATTTATACTGAAAAAGAATTTGTTCCAGCCGTGCTGATGGACGTTTCATTCGGGGAATCAGCACCGTCCCTGTGGGAGGCGTGATGGACAAACGGATGGGTACGATTAAGAAGAGCCCTTGTCGCATTGAATGATCGTAAAAAGACGGAATTGCCCTTAAACCATGTTTAGCTTAATGACGGATTATACTTGTATTTGTCAGCTTTTGTTTCATGGTCTAGGTGGACTCCACCTTATCCCCAAACAGCGGCGTTTCCGTATTAATATAATATAAATGTTTTTCGATGGGGAAGAGAGAGTATTTTGATAGTTCATTATATTATGAGAATTCTTTTTGATATGGTTTTTTTTTTTTTTTTTGGAAGTATTACGATTATTTGATTAAGATAAAAGGTCTTACAAGGAAAAGACAAAGAAAAAAAAAAAAAAAAAGATAAAATAAAAAGATAGAGATGCTCTAGATTGACAAAAGAATCTACAATCGAATTGAAGCCACGACGAATATGATAGAAAAAAAAACCAATCTACAGATGATGACGCCCATTATAGAGCTAAGTTTCCAAGGCATAGAGTATGGATTGTTGCACCACTTGATCACGTTTTTTGATTCCCCCTCAACGATGATCTTATTGTAACATGAGGAGGTCCTATTACAATACGTAAAGCGTCATCTCAAATTTATTGAAAATTGTAATTATGGTGTCAAAAACCTTTTAAATCGATTATCTCGACCTTTAGCATTATGATTACAAAAAAAAAAAGAAGGATTTCAAATCCTAAAAACTGTGTAAATTATAAAAAATTATCTTAGATTGTTTATTTCATCTTAAAAAGAAGTTTTCATGGATTAGTAAAATCTATATTATTTTTTTATTTTTTTATTTTGTAGTTTACATTGAAAATTATTTTTAAAGACGTCATGGAGATTTTTGATGCCCAAATTGTTTTATTCTAAAGTATGTGTCAATCCATGATACACGTGTCGATGTCTATGTCTCAAGGTCCCCATCAAAGTCGTAAGTTTCCAAGTAATTTATTACAAAGATAACCGATTGTATTTGGAGTGTATAGAATTCTGATGGGGTTTAAAGTTGGTAGTGCTCATTCCCATTTGTTAGTGCCATGAAATTTTGTACAAGTATCTCGGTGTGCAACTTTTTTGATTTATTAAACCAAGAGTTTGTTAACAGTTGAAAATGAAAAAAAATAACCGATAAGTGATCCATAGCCACTTGCATGTAGAAAAAGTGCCAAAAACTCATGCTAATGATGGTGCTGAGAATTTACCCGATTCAACCTCAAACCTGAATTTATGACTTGATTCGGATATGGGTACGGGTTCAAGATTTGGATTTGATGGCTTGGATCTAGATATAAATCTTGGATCTGAATAGCAATTTGGATCAGGTCTGAGTACAGGTGGATCCATCCAGATCAGACCTGGTTATTAAAATTTTAGCTATTATTTTTATATATAAACATATTTTTATAACATTTTTAAAATATATTATATAATATATTTATATAGATACAAAATAAACAATTTTTTGGATCCAATCAGATCAAAAACCCATGTATATATTCCAGATATGAATCCAAAGCTGGAGATAAATACTCTCAATCCAATCAAGTTATATATATATATTTTGGATCTGAATCCGAATCTAGGCAAGATCTGACCCATTCTTAACCTTAACTAATGATGTATCTATTTGTTTGGCAGAGCTCCATCTCTCTCTCCCAACCCCCCAAAAGCAAATTTTAAGGGGGTATCTTTCAATATACTAAAGTGCATAACTACCATAAGTCCTGGCCCCATTCTATCTTCTTCTAACTAGAAAATGAACAGGAGGTAGCTTACCACGTGTGCGAGTTTAGAGCATAAACTGCATAAGTCACAATCTTGGGGCTCGAGGGGTGATGTTAAAGGCTTCGATGATTATAATGTTTCCTAACCCCATATAGGCAAAAATTTTATAGAGCTCCCCCGTTTGGGGTGGAATTGGGTTGGGCTGGATCCTGGTTGAACTGGACTTAGACTCAACTCAGATTCAGACCCGATCCATCAAGTACAAAACTTGGACCCGATCTGATCCGACCCGACCCTTTTCAAGTCCTAGTCTAAAATCTAACAAAATGGTTTTTGAAAAAAGGAAATGTAAACAAGGAAACCATTTATTTTTGTGAAAATGAGGTCACAATCATTATTGACGATTAGATGTGAAATTAGATGGTTGGGGATGTGTCATTGATAAGGCAGAATGTCCAAAATAAAATTTCTCGATTGTTGTGACATTACAATCTATTGGATTTCACATCTAATAACTAAAATTGATTGTAACCTCCTTGTTAAAAAAATAAATGGTCTCATACTATACAAACCCATTAAAAAATATTCAAAAAGTATGTTTCAAATACACACACACATCATGCATATATAGACAAATTTATCACTATATTATATATTTACGGATGAAGTTTCTATAAGGCCTAGGCTTTATGAAAACAAAATAAAGTCCCACCTCAAATCCTCATCCATAAAGCACTTTTAGCAATGGAAATCTCCATCATGGTTCTAAAATTAATTTTCAATACCACAATAAAATTCGAAGCTAAAAAAATGGTACAAATCTTGCAGATATGTGAACACTTGTTTTTAGGGAAAAATCGATGGTCTAGATAATTTGTTACAATGTACACTATTTATAGAGCTTGCAATACTAAGTTTTTCACATCCATAGCATACAAGCCAAGTTGATTGATGTAAAAGTTTTCCAATACTTGAATTGCAATTTTCATTGAGTTATAAGGTACAGTTTTACTTATTTTGATAGGGTTGCATCTCTATCAAAATTTTCCATATATATATAAATTATATGCGTATGTGTAGAGATTGTATACTATGAGATAATTTATCTTTGATGCAAGGACTCCAAAACTAGTCTTGGTCATTAGATGTCAAATTGGATGGTTTAGGGTGTGTCATAATGTTCGATAATTTTTTTTAAAATTTTTTTTTTGTGTCTAGTCAATAATATTCTTACAACCTAGCGATTTGGAATTTGACAGACAAAAGTGATTGTAACATCTTTGTATATATATATATATATATATATATATATATATATATATATATATATATATATATATATATATATATATATATATATATATATAGAGAAAAGATGAGATTAGCCCACTAGCTCATATGAACATATGAGCCCAACGACCTAGATTGAATATGAGCCGATCTGACGATCATGGATGTCCGGTAGTGCTTGATTTTTTTTTCTACGAATCCAAATCACTTGAAATTTTAGGTGTGTATTATTTTCATCAAGGTGCACCTAATAAAAATATAAAAAAAAATTATTTGTGAAAAATAAAATGATCAAAATACCCCCAAAGCTTTTAAGGGATATTTTGATCAATTTATATCATGTAAAATATTTTTTTGATATTTTTTAAAGATTAACCTATTTTTTATAAATACACATCTAAAATTTCAAGTTATTTAGATTTATAGAAAAAAAAACTAAAATTCAAACACTATCAGACATCCGTGATCATCAGATCGGCCCAGATTCAATCCGGGACGTTGGACGCAAATGTTCATATAAGCCAGTGGGCTAATCCCATCTTTTCTTATATATATATATATATATATATATATATATATATATATATATATATGAAAAAGTTTATATAAAGTTGCAATATTAAAATGTAGAATCACAGATGCATCTCAAAAATATATCGGAAATGTTGTTTTAATGTTGAAAAAACACTCTAATCGATCATCTTGACATCGAGATATATGAATATAAAAAAAAAAGTTTTTGAGTCCCAGAATAGTGCACCTTGCAACAATTATCTAGATCGTCCATTTTCAAGATTTTCATATATTTATAGATCTACTTGATTTTAACCATTTTTGGATTTAAACTTTTCTAATTGGGTATGAAAATATATTTTAAGACGGTACTAATAAATTTTTACAAGAAAATTACATGTTATGATAAAATTTTAAGATGGGCCTTAATTGGATTGTTTAAGGTTACAACCTTATAGAAACCACACCCATATATATATATATATATATATATATATATATATATATATATATATATATATATATATATATATATATAGGGTGAATATAAGGTGTCAACCTTATTCTATTGAAGTAAGGTTCACCTCAAAATTATGTTGAAAATGATGCAGTTTTGGTGCTGCAAAGCCTTGCAATGATATGAAAAATCTATTGTTGCCCCCAATTATGAAAGTTAAAGTTCTATAAATGGTGAGGATTAGGCAGATCTATAAACACTTGAAAATCTTGAAATGGACGATCCAGATAAATTATTAGAAGATCAAATATTTTTAGGACTAAACACCCCTTCTTTTTTTTTTTTTCATAGTTATGAATCTTGAGGTGGTGATGATCGATTTGAGGCTTTTCCAGCATGGAACAACTTTCTCTAGTGGGTTTTTAAGGTGTACCTTACCTATATAGTATAAGGTTGACACTTTTTTTTTTTTGGGTAAATCAATGGGGGAGAAGGCCCCCCACAATAGCATAATTGTGCTACATCATGAAGTAAATGAAGGTGAAAAAAATCGGAGCGTCTAGAGCATCAAATGGTGGCCTCCGCAAAAATCGTAGCATTTTTTACAAGTACATCAGCTACCATAGTAGCCTTGTGGTAGACATGGAAGATGGACCATAACTAATTATCAAGTATGAACTTACGGCTAGCAAGTATGATGAGAAGTGCCCATGGAGATTTATAGCTGCCTTGTATAACATGAACAAGGAGGGAGGAGTCGCTTTCAATTTGAAGAGGAAAATATTCCATTTGAATCGTTAAATCAATGCCCGCTTCTAAACCCCGAAATTCTGCAAAATTATTGGAAGCAGTACCCAAGGGAACAGAAAAGGCAGCAATAAAGGAACCATCATCCCTTCTAATGACACCCCCGCAGCCTGATTTTCTTGGACTTTGGATTGAAGACCCATCAACATTTAGCTTAAAATGTTGTGGATGTGAAAATGACCAAGCCACTATTATGGGTAGGTTGATCTTTTGTTGCCTCCAAGTGAGGCGTAAATTTTCAGTAATTGCCTAGGTTCAAGCCTTAACATCTACCAAATCACGGACATGGCAAGCAATCCTCCTAAACAACTGCTCTCGTGTGACTCTCCTTCCTTGAAACATGTGATGGTTTCGTTCCTCCCAAATCATCCATATTGTTGTGAAGAACAGAGAGAGCCAAATGTTAGTGATGCCATCAAACTTGAATCTGAATACTTACTATTTCCTTAAAGAGGCTGCAATAGAGCAATCTGGGTTAAAATGTTTTCCACGTCTCCATGCTACCAACCTCCAAATTCCCTACGAAAACATGCATTCAAGCAACATATGACAAATATTGTCATCAGAAGATTAATAAAAGGGGCATATAGAAGCAAGGGTGATGCCCCTTTGTTACATGAGAAGAAATAGAAAGGCAATGATGTGGGCTCAACCAGGAGAACCACTTAGCCCTAGGATGACACCTAGAAGACTATAATGTTCTGTAAATTGGTTGAGAAGAACCCTTTCATCGGATGAAATTCCTAGCCTCTTTTACTGAAAAGGTTCCACTAGAAGAGTGAATCCACACCAAAAAATATGTCTAGGGTTTACTCTGTATTGTAGCTTCCTTTACGTCCTTCCAAAGTCTAGTCCACTAATTCTAGGTTCTAAGCATAGGGCTTGTTGGAGGGATAGGCATATGCCAGGACTGTGAATAGTCATATAAGAAGTCTGAAAGCTTCGGTTTAGCAATACCTCTCAGGTCCTTCTGAATACGAGAGCAAACAACTTCTAGAAAGGATATCTCTAATAACCATGGATCTATCCGAAAATCAACTGACCTACCATCCCCAATAATCCAATGAACATTATGGTGTAAGAGAGAACTCTATTTAGATGCCCTTCCATGCATAAGAGCAAACCATTTTGTCCACCTCTCATATCGAGGAATTTTTGAAATATCTATGCCTAAAGAAATGGGCTATAAGAGAGGATGGGTTAGCCATAATTCTCCATGTCAACTTCTTCATGCCAGCAATATTGAACTCCACAGTATCACGATTTCCAAGTCCCCCCTTTTTTATCGGCATACAAATATTTTTCCACTTTACAAGGTGAATCTCCATCTTATGAGCTGGTACCACTGTAGCCTTTCTAACATATTAATTATACTGCTTTAGGTTGCCTTGATACAAAGGCAATCCCAAATATCTTACTATAAATCACATGTGTGACGCTAATGGAGGCTCCAAAGAAAAAAAAACATTGCTTTTGGTTAAATTCAATTTTTGCCATGTGGTATTTTCATAAAAAGAATCAGCTGCCTTGCTGCTACTAGAGAAGCCTCACGAAAAATAACCGCATCATCGGCATTAAATAGGTGTGATACCCAATAATCACATAACAGTGCATTATCCGACTGCCTACTCATGAAATCCATAACCACGGGAAGAGATATGAGGATAAATAGTGACCTTATCGTAAGCTCCTCTTGCCTTTGAAATATCCCTTTGGAGAACTATTATGCAGCACCAAGAATGAGGGAGAACTAATACAATTGTGAATCCAATATATAATAAGACTCGAGAAACCCATAGCGCGCAATCTAGCAAGAGCAAAGCTTCAAGATACGCCTTCATAGGCGTTACTTAGGTCTAATTGCAAACACATCTTAAGATTGACACCTTATATAAACTTTTCCATATATATATATATATATTCAGGTCGGGTCGAACCGGATCCGACTCTGGTCCAAAACTTGGACCCGGACTCCTTGATTGCCACCCCTACTCCATGCTTCCAAATTTTACTCGTCTTTTAGTTGTATGGTAAGAGTGCAAAAGGGATGTCACCGGTCATTTAGCAGTGAGGGCCCCGGTCCAGTTAAACCAATTTGAATAGCTTGTTCATTAGTTCAAAAAAAAAAAAAAAAAGAAGAAAGAAAAAACTACACAAGAAATTTATAAAATAAACTTTGATCAAAACCAGTTTGACCTGGTCAGTTCACATGGGTTCATGCAATTCGACCATCCTTAACCAGCAGGTTCGTGCGTTGATCAGTTGCCCATTCAATCTAGACCATGTCAAACTGCCTAATCCAAGCATTGATCCGAATGTTCCTCACTTGGAGAAACCCGAAGCAACTAGACCATGTCAAACTGTTGGGGCACCTATCATTTGGAGAAACCCGAACCAACTAGTTGGGACACCGATTCAATTACACACTGGCCAATCCATTCCAGTCTTAATTTCATATATATTTTTTTCAATAATATTGCTATCTTAAGCTTTAATTCTTAAAATTGTATTTATAATTTGATTCATGGAAATGCTGCTCTTCAAGATGATTAGAAGGTGACACCATCGAATGCGAAGTTTAAAACAGTTATGATATATTGAAAGATTTGCTCTCCATAGTCTATGGTATATGCAGGTGTATTTTGAGAGAGAGAGAGAGTCAATCCAATTGAGTATATACCAAGAAAGGGACATTAAAGCATACTTGGCCCTTCTTACACAGTTTTGAGATTGTTGCCTCCGAATTTTTTCATTTGCGATTGTTGCCTGCCTAATTTTTTCATTTGTCACCTTTGTAATAAAAAAATAAAAAATAAATAAAAAAAAGAAAAAAGAAAAATGAAAAAAGAAAGGGTTTGAGACTGGTGCCTGCTTATTCGTGTTCATTTGCCACATCTGATGGTCTACACTATAAGAATGCTAAAAGAGAAAACCCTGTCAAAAGGGACACTACATGACAATTAGCTAAAGTATAAGGAGGTCCCAACCAACCGTACCCATTAGCGATGAAATTTGACAACTTATCATCATTATCATCAAAATCTTTTTTCACTTAATTGGAGTGATGCAGAAAAAAAAGAGAAATTTTTAACAAAGTTTTACATTGACTACCTATTTAAATCAACCCAACTCGTTTACCCAAGCATGGAATGGGGTTAAGAGAAAATTTAAAATCCTCACCCTTCTTAAACCAATTTGACAGCTTATAATATATCATAAATCTAAATTTTTTCTTCTGGACTTTTATCCTAGTGAAGGTAAAGAACCCAAGTTGGGAAGCCTTTTGTGCACAAGAAAGGTATGAGATTCAAAAGACTATCGCTGGCGATGCATAGCCATAAAGCTAAGTTACCAAAAAAAAAAAAAAAACAGAAAAAAAGAGTTAGTTTTTAATGGTCATTTAGGGTGTCAAAAGATTAAAATCAGGGGTTTTATTTTTCAATTTTCATTTCACTTTCGTAGAATTCCCAAATTGTTAATGTTTAGAGCTGGGAACCTTGAACTAGCAAGGTGGCCCAAAGCAAATGATGGGAGCATAACCCTACTTTGCAGGGTGGGTCAACTTTATGAAATTCATAATACCCAACATCAAAGAAGGGCAACTTGGGTATTTTGGAAGAATTTTTTTGTAGAAGTACTTAAGTACAATGAGAACATTTACTTTTGATACAAGATGGTCATAATTAATCTTGACTCTTAGATTTGAAATTGGGTGGATGGATTTATTTCATTAACCAAGTTCAAATTTCAAAAAAAAAAATTTAGAACTTTGTGACACACTCAAGCTATCATATTTCATATCAAATAGTTATATGTAATTGTGATCTCCTTGTATGAAGGGTAAATAGTCTAATTATATACAATCCCTTTTAAAAATAAACATTCTAATGTAAATTGAGATCTTTGATTCCCTCTACAATGATGTTAAAAGAAATAGAGAGGAAAACGAATGTTATGCTGCACTTGTTTGAAGCTTTGTGCCAATCTGGTACACATGAATGTAAATGTATATATGCACATCCATGTGGAAAGCATCATGGATACATACACATTTATGTGGAAATATGAAAACCCAAATTTATTTTTTGGAACAATATTTTCCTACTTTTTATGTGTATCCATATTAAGAAAGTGGTTCATTATATATGTTAGTTTTTATAGTAGTACGCAACTTTGTAATCATATAAATTGACGCTTTTGTTTACATATTTGATAAGTTCAATAATACATCTTCTATCGGGGGCTTAAAACCCAATATACAGAAATACATTTTCTAACATCGTATCAGAGCCAAGTATTTTTCAATAATTGTAATAGGAAACTAGAGTATTTTCCGGAGGAAGACCCTTCACATATTTTTCAGATTTGGATGGGTTGTCCATGCAAAAATCTGGTGCGGACACATCTGGAATTTTTTCTAGTCTCCTATTATCCGTTTCCTCTCACGCCTTCTCTCACCAAGGGTCCGTTTTGATTTTTTTTTAAAGTTCCGTCTTGTTTCCAAACCCTCATACCGCTGGAATCCTTTTGGCCAAAAATTTCTAAATCTAATTTGATTGACTCTTCACGAAAAAAAAAACTCACCATGATATTAAATTCTTTTCCATGAATGGATTTTGTTCCCGTAAAAAATTTCGTAGCCTTCAACCCACCACTAAACCTGTGGATTCTGCAGTACGTAACTTCCTTCAGTTATTTGAAATAAATTTATTGTTTGGTACTCTCTTTGGTCCTTCAGCTTCGGTCTATCAGTTTGGTCATGCTCGGTTAGGCAAGAAAGTTTTTTTTTTTTTTCCGAGAGAGAGCAGTAAGGCAGTCGATTCGACAGGTTGCCAACAGTTTTCCGGTGGTCGATACCACTGCACCTTTCTTTTCTTTGACTGAAATTTGTTCGCCTGATTTAATCCGAACCCATACCTTTAAACTCTAAAGAGAGACTGCGTGTTTCTCTGGTTTCTCCTCCACCTTCTAGAGAGAGAAACGAAGAAACCTTTTGACGCTTCCGCTGAAATAGCTGGCTTTTTTTTTATTTGCTATCTGTGAAGCAACTGTTCTGTGTGTTTGGCTCCTCCTAATTTGTCCCCACAAAACTACTTCTCGCTTGTGAGGCGGTTTCTCTCTGTAAAACTGTCGATTGATGGGATGAGGGATGTTTTGCTTCAAGGCCAAGAAACAGGGCACCTCCATTAAAGGGGAGAGTAGCCAGCCAGACCCTCTTCTATGGAAGAAAGAGCTCTGAACCCATTCAACTGGGGAGTTCTCTATTGCTGTTGTGCAAGCCAACCAGTACTTCATAGATGTGACTACTGTCACATTCTTTGGTGCCATAGAACCCTTTGCTACCGGGCTTCTTTGTGATATCGGATCCTTGGTGAGCTGCATCTGCATCTGAAACCCGCCGCTAAATCCACATCTGAAAATGGCCTTTGAAAACGACCGATCTGAACCATATGCCAAATAGCTACCGAGTCATCTTTTCGACTCTCTGATTTGTTTTGGATCTTACTGTTCTCAACTTCAAATGAAAGATTCAACTGTGCTTGTTGATCCGCTACTGATTTCTGTTGGCTATTCCGAGTGCCTCCTATTTGATGATCAAACATCTCACTTCTGGTTGATGATCAAGTTTTTCGTTACTTGATCATGTTTAATGATTGAGTTTACTCGATCCTATCTATTCCGGATGCCAATGTTTAATGATTAAGTTTTCCGTCACTCAATCTTATTGGATGATGGAGTTGTCCGTTACTCCATCATGTGTGATGATCAAGTTTACTCGATCCTATTTGTTCCGGATGCAGGTTGATTTGCTGTTATGCGATACTGCTCCATTCGAGCTGTCGGTTTCTGCTTCTGTTCTTGCGTTGTTATAGAAACCTGCACTTATTTTTTGGAACAATATTTTTTCTCCTTTTATACCTACCCATATTAGGAAGGTGGTCCATTACATATGTTAGTTTCTATAGTAGCACACATATTTTTTGGATCAATATTTTTCCTCCTTTTATATGTACCCATATTAGGAAAGTCGTTCATTACATACGTTAGTTTTTATAGTAGCACACAACTTTGTAACTTTATAAATTGAAGCTTTTGTTTACATATTTGATAAGCTCAATAATACATCTTCCATGAAGCTTAAGGTCGAAATATACACAAATACATTTTCTAATAATTTATTTCTAACAATTTATGCAATCCACACGAACACCCACCATCCATGATAGGAATTGATACAAAGCTAAGTGGTTAACATGATAGAGCGCCACAAAATGATGTCTCGAGCTCTATTCCTATTACAAATTAAAGATCTTTCCCTAATGAACTAATCGTAAAAATGAATGGCACACACAATCACGTGTTATCCATTCATATAATGAGACTATTTACCTTTAGTACAAGGTGGTCACAATTTTTTACAACCACTTGATGTGAAATTTGATAGATCAGAAGTGTCACGAATTTTGAAAACATTTCTTTAGAAGTTTGAGGTTGGTCAAATGAATAATTGCAACCATCCAAGTCCACTTTCAATAGTCAAGATTATTGTGATAACCTTGTATCAAAGATAAATAGTCTCATTTTACACATTCCCTATCCAAAGAGGCCAGTACGTTTTTTTATTGAGCGTTATGAATTAATACATGTACATGCATGGTGATGGACGCAAAAGAAATGCTTTTGCATATGTAAGGCATGCGTGGCGGAACGAATGCAAGTGAACGCACAACGTCCGCCATCACGAACAATGGGTGATCAACCGCTTACCGCTGACCGTTGATCAAGGTTTTTTTTTATTTTTTGTCAAATGCTATGCCATGCACATATGGTGTATTACATTGCACATGGTAACACTACGTGATCGTTTTTTTTGAACATTAGTAGACACTACGTGATCGTGGCGGGTATTTTACAAAATTTTTGTGATTTTTTATATCATTTAGGGCTAGTTTGGATGTACCAAAATTATAATATTTTACAATGACAAGAAAAAAAGATTGAGATAGCAAATGAAACCGTTTCATTAAATTTTATTTTCAACAAAACAAATTATGACGCTATGCCATATTTTTTTCGCTTCCCTCTTAAGCCATTCTCCCAAACTTTCTCGCTTTGAGTCACACTTACAAAAGCCTATCTTTCCACATCTCACAATCTTCTTTCATCTTCAACTATGTAGATTTTTTTTCTTTCCTCTTCTCGCCTTTCTCCTAGGCCTTCCCGCTCTGAGTTGCACTTATAAAATTTACAAAAACCTCTCATCACTCTCAAGCATCCTTCCCACTCTCAAGCAGGTTTTTATAGCTCTTTCCTTCTCTCATCTTCAACTATAATTTACAAAAGCCTATCTCCACTCTTAAGCATCTTTCCCACTCTCAAGCAAGTCTCATAGCTCTTTCTTTCTCTCATCTTCAACTATGAAGATCTCATTTCCCATACTAGTTCCACTTTTTCTCTCTCTAAAAGAATGAACCATAGCTCTTTCTTTCTCTCATCTTCAACTATGAAGATCCCATCTCCCGATACTAGTTCGACTTTTTCTCTTTGTAAGAAAATGAACATTTCCATCTTTCTCTCTCTAAAAAGCCCTGTCGCTAATTTCATAGAGCTCTCCTTAGCATTTCGACGGGGTTAGTGGAGAGCGATTGTACTCCTAGATTCCCTTCTCTTACTCTCTTTAGAAATTCAAGATATTACTCGATATATCTAGGAATTGCGATTCTCTCGATATATCTTGTAATCGTGATTCTTCAGGTGAACTGCGATTCTCTCGGTATATCTAGTAATCGTGATTCTTCAGGTCTTGAGAGTGAAGTTTTTTATGTAACATTGAGTCTCTATCTAAATTTAATGGAGTGGTCTTCTGAGTGTGCATAGGGAGATGTTTTACAACCTCTAAACATTTGAGGATGAAGGTTTTGTATAACATGTCTCACTTCTTTGGCCAATCCATCAAGTTGCCCTCTTTACTAATAAAACATTTGCAGAAGAAGGTCTGAAACATTTGCAGATGAAGGTTTAAAACATTTGCGGATGAAGGTTTGTAAAGTATGTCTCACCTCTTTTGCCTATCCATCAAGTTACTCTCTTTAATAATAATATTGAACTTCTCCTTGCTCCTGCTTTTTGGGTTCTTCTCATTTTCTCTGTCTCCTACATTTATAGGAATAAACTGTAGATCGAGAGAGAGGAATTGATATAATTAAATTATGAAATTGTGTAAATTGAGTTTGAGATTTCTTATCGATTTCTTTAAATTTCATATTTCTAGTTATTTTTCTTCCATTTCCGACTGCTATATGAGATCAAGAATATGCAAAAAAACAAAAATAAAAATTTTAAAAAATTGAAACAATAATTTTTAGAAAAAAATTATAGACGATTGATTTTTTAAGGTTGGTCAAACTTTTTTATGTAATGAGAAAAGTAAAAATAAAAATACGAATTTAGAATTTATTGCAACGCATCCAAACAGACAAATCTGGAAAATAAAATGTTCTTCTTATATTTTAATAGACATCCAAATAGTCTACCAACATAATAAAACAAAACAATAGTGTTTCTCAATTGAAAAGGAAAAAAACTGTATTTTTATTTTCAATGTGAATATTTATTTCTTTGACATCCAAACTCGGCCTTAATTATTTTTTGTCATATTTAAAGATGGAAAAAGCATATATAAGGGCTATGCCCTGAACAATCAAATTAAGGCACGCCTTAAAAATTCACTAGAAGTAATTGTATCGATGCTGAAAAACTTTCGATTGACGTATGGACATGAGAAAAAATAGATTTTAAGACTTGGAAAAAATGCATTATATAATATATTATCTAGACCGTAAGTTTTCAAGATTTTCAAGTGTTCATAGATCTGCTCAGTCTATACTATTTTTTAACCTTTAAATTTTATAATCAGAGATACAAAATAAAATTTCAGACTATTATAAAGATTTTTTATAGTGAAACATTATATTTTGGTACTATTTTGACGGTATGCCTTACTTTGATTGTTTAAGGCCTCAGCCTCATAAAACCACACACCATATGTCGATGTATTTTCTGGGTTTTTTTTATAACAGAAATTTATCAAATTGCGAATAATTTAACGCATTATCCATATTTTTTTATTTTCTTTAAAAATAAAGAAAAACACATTATCTTGAATTGGAATAGTTACAAGTGAATACAATATTAAATAGTAATAGTTCATCTCGGATATTTTGATAGCCTTTTTAGGTATTTTAAAAACTTACTATCGATAACATCTGTTTAAGATAAATTATTAAGAAGTTAAATGATTGATAGATACAGTTTTGGTTAAATGATAGATACAGTTTTGGTTTAAAAGTATAGTGCAAATGGCATTTGTACTCGAGATAGGGAGAATCCAATAATTGAATGCAATTATTGATAGAAATGAATTTGTTAAATACTTGGTAAAGATTATGAAAACAGTAAAAAGAACAAAGAAATGAAGTATTTAGATTCATGTCTATCCTTCCTTACCAGAGAGAGAGAGTAACGCTCAGTATTTAAGTGAGAGAAAGTTGCCATCAGTTTTCAGGTTGATCGAAATCAGCCGAAATTCGAATGAAATTTTCGCGAGATATGAAACATAGAGTTTCAAGAACTTGAACTTGGCATCAACAATGGAAAATAAACAAGAACAAGAAAGATGAATCCTACGTTGCAGAAGCAATGAAACTTCACATGAAGACCCAGGTTCGCACCAGGCGAATGGGCCTTCTCCAATCCCGACCGTCCCCTGAAAAATGAAACGAAATCTGGACCGTGAAATGGAGAAGCATGAGCTCGTCAAGCTTACCTCGAGCAAGGGTCCCGAATAAGAAGGTACGATCGATGAAACCTACACCGTCCAATCACTGGTACACAGGCGCTGCATGCTATCTAGGATACAACAAATACTACACAAACCGTACACAACAGTGTATTAGACCGTACACTGAACTTGAGCGTACTCGTAAGCTCTCGGGGTGGTCGCTCTAACGACGCTGCATGGAGAGGGGGAGTCCAGCAAATCGAAACACGCCACGTGGAGAAGGGTTTTCTGCCACGCGGTCGCGTTGTAGCCGTCCACGTGTCACGATCGCAGCCAGCTAGCGAGCTGAGTGGGGTTGACGATGCCGGGTAGGTGAACGTCGTCCGATTTCATCATCTCAGCCACGTTGGCGTAGATCTGACGGTCTCCATCACCGCCACGTCTCACATGGCTTGGCTCGGCGCGGCTCGAGCCCGCGGCTCGGCTCCACGAGCGACCGAAGAGAGTGCCTCGAGAGAGGAACTCGTGAGCCAAATAGCAAGCCAGGAGCCGGTTATCCCGCTCGGCTTCGCATTGGCTTCTTGACACCTCGGCGTCAAAATCGCCGTTCTTCGTTTTCCTCTTCTTTGACGCTCGGGTGTCACTCGACATCTTGCGGTACGGACAGAACTCGATGAGATGGCGCCAAGTCAGCAAGATCGTGTGGTGGGCAGGCAACCGCCAAAGAAATGAAAATTAAAAAAATGACTTCCGTAATTTTGACGGGAAAAAAAAAGAATTATTTCAAGACCCGGAAAAATAAAAGGGGAAAAGATGGAAAAGTAACGGCCCTGAAGAGAGAGAAAGAGATATAGGGCTCTAGAGAGAGAGAGAGATGGGGTTCAGAGACAGAGTGTTATAAGCGAGATCGGTAAGCTGGAAGCCGGATTTCCGTTCAGATCCGGCGGATATGCCGGAGGATTTGGCCGGAAGATTGGGTATGGGCAGGCATCAGAGGGAAGAATGGCCGGAATCAGAAGGTATTGGGGGGGTTTAGAGAGAGAGTTTAGAGAGTAGGAAAGATTGTATTGGGGAGAGGAGAGAGAGAGAAACGAAGAAGGGGCTGGAGTTGTATTTATAGGGAAGGGGAATAGCGATTGGGGTTTTGTCCATTTGTCATGGGCCAAATATCGGAAATGCAAATAATTTCAGAACGGTCCGAAAGCAACCCTTCCTTCTTGATTAATATCTTAAATAGCCACCACGTCAACGGCAAACAAACACTTGTATTTCCCAAAAGACAATAAAAATAAGGAATGTTAATTATTACAATATTGGGTTTATTTCCGGTCATTATCGGGTAGAAATGCTTTTGTGGGGGTCCAGCATTTACAGTTGGAGACTAGGGTATTATGGATATTTTACGCACTGTTTAGGTTAATTGGTTTTACTAAATTGGGGAAGGGGTAAAATTTTTAGGGCTTGTGTGGCTTGAGAATCTTGGGGTGGGTTAATGACAGACACACTTTTTGGGTGGGTGGAGAGAGAGTGACACGTGGAAGCATCCGGTTGCGTAGAGAGAGAGGGAGAGAGAGCATTAGAATGACGCCTATGGAAACGAGTGTGTTATGTTTTGGAGAAACGAGATGATATATGAGGGTGGTAATGGGCCTGGTGGATCGGCCCGGTCAGTCCAGACCTAAAAACCTAAGTGTCAATGGGCTGGGTGGCTCCGCCGGTTCAATCCAAAACTAGAAAACTAAGGGTAACAATGGGCCGGATGCCTTGGCCTCGTTAGTCCGGAACTAAAAAAGTAAGGTTTAGGTCATGAAATATGGCCTGCGGGCTGGGCATCCACAACTCGAGGATAGGGTTCGGGCTTGGGCTAAGGCCCGTCCGGTCATCTTATCTTTATTTTTTCTTTTGTTTTATTTTTTTTGGCTCGGCCTGGCCCTTATAGGGCTAAGGATGGGCTTGGGCTGGAGCTGGGCCTCCCTATGGGGAATAGAGATGGGCTAGGGTTAGGAGCGGCCCGGTCTACGCCCACCGCTTTGCCAAGCCTTTACAACCCAACCCCAACTTACACACGTATATATCTCGTCCCACACACGCATATACCTCCTCCCCCTCCCACGCTCATGCAAGCACTAAGAGACTTCAACCCGTAAATTGAAAGCATTTCATTCTGCTCCACATGGTTAATTTTTTTTTTTTTTTTTTTTTTAACAGTACCTTTCATTAATCTCAATGACGTATACTACTCTCTCTCTCTCCCACTTCATACAAGCATGTACCCAGACCAATGTGTGAAAAGTTTTTCGACTTGTTCAAGTTGTCTAGAGTTGGATCTTAACGAAATTTTAAATAATTATAAAAAAATTTTAAAATAAAAAAAAATATTTGTAACACGTTTATTAATGTTTTCTATCGTTTTAACAAATATTGGAAGTATTATGGTTATCAATAAATTATTTTGCCATTTTTTCATCTTTTTTGAATTTTTTTTGTTGAAAATATCCCATTACAAACTCATTTTTTAAAGTACATTTTATCACGTCTTTTTTAACCACAATTAGCTGTGTTTTGCTAAATTTTATTTTAAATATATTTTTCCTATTTTTGGGTGTTATTGTATTTTTTATTTATTTTTTAATAGTTTTCATCTGCTACAATACTCAGCCCTACTGAGGCCGAGTTACTCGGACTCGGGTGAGTACTTGACTAGGGTATGGGCCGAGTTGCTGGGGCACGGGCCAAGTTACTCGGACTCTGACTTTTCGAACATTGAACTCGACAGACTTAATGTAGAATGGGAAGCTCTTTCTTAATGCCGAGTGACTATCTCTCCATCTTTTTCTCTCTCTCTCTCTCTCCTATTAAATATTCATCATGTATATATCAAAGAAAGGGTCGGCTTCCTCTAATGATGTGTCCTCAATCATGGAAATCATATCTCCCACAGTCAATGATTTTGTTAAACTTCTTTAAATTCTGCTAAATTTCAGAAAGAAAAATTGCAGATATTTATTGAAAACCACTTTTACATAATTTTAACTAATTTTTTAATGGAAAGTTGAAGTCTTCATTTTTTCACACATTTTCAGTATGTTGACACAAACATAATTGAATAGAATATGCAAATAATAGAAAAATCCTCAACAAAAACTCTGAGGAGTTTTAATAACCATATAAACCAAATTGACACAATTTTTTATATGTTTTTATAAAAAACATAAAAACCAAACAGAAAAGGAAAAACAAATCAAATGGCATTGATTGATTTCTCACTCCGCACAAGCAAGCTTCACAGAAAGATTGACTTCTCACTCTGCCAGGTCTTTCTCTTTCTCCATAGGCGAATGGATCCGGATCCGGGTTGGCCGGTTGAGATGCGTTCAATAGGCCTTGTTCTTGTGTTCCTAAAGTCAATCTCTATCATCCCTTTGTATAACCATAACCCAATTGGCAGAAGGGCTGGTAACAGGCTTGGTGGCATGACCTAGAAAAACTATAGCCTAAGCTAGGAACATGGCTGGCTGCCCTGGTGCTTCCCTTAGTTTTCCTTTTTCTTTTTTTTTTAAAAAAAAAATCTGTGAGGCCCGGGCCACAATAGAGGTACCCAGCGAGGCGCATTCCTATTTCCTAGCCCTAAACACAAATTTGAAATTGGATGATTAGGTTCAAATTTGCCAAGTCGTGGCCAATTTATAACAGGGGGACCGTTAGGCCAGCGAACCTTATTTCAACAACCAGTACAATGACAATGAAAATGGCTCATCCATTGGGTTGATGATCCAATCCGATACAACTTCTAATATGGAAAGGCCCTAATTTTTAATTTCAAAGCTTATCTCCCCCTCATCATGCTTTATCGAGGGTTCCGAATGTGTATCATTTCATCCAATTCCCCTAAATATGTCTTGATAACCCATCTAACAAATGATATATTTCTTTACATTGAGGGTGAGATCTCTCCCCTGCTAGAAACTCATGAACTTCACCATTCACCTCAATTAAGCTACAACCAGGGTTCTTCCTCACTCCTACATCACCCATCAAGGTTCTCAATCTTGTTACATCTTCCCATCTCTCACAAGATGCATATATATTTGACAAACTCACAAAAGGTCCACTATCCTTAGCACCCAATCTCAACATCTCCCTCCCCATGTCTTGGCTCAGAGATACAGTTGAGCTTCTATGAATTCTAAAACCGCTTAATAAAGCTCCCCAAACAAAAGCATCAGGCTTAAATGGCATGGTCCTTACAAGCTCTTGGGCCTCGTCGAAGAGGTTTGCACGACTAAGAAGGTCGATAACACACGTATAGTGTTCTAATTCCGGTCTCACGTTATGAACTCGATGCATAGTATCAAGAATTTCATGCCCCTTATCAACAAAACCAGCATGCACGCAAGCACTTAAGGCAGCTAGGCAAGTGCGGCCGTTTGGCCTCATCCCGACCTCCGGCATTTTATCGAAGAGGCGTAGGGCATCATCTGACTGTCCATGTATGGCGAGCCCCAAAATCATAGCCGTCCATCCACAGACTCCTTTGGGATTTGTTTTGTTGAATACTATGTTTGCCGCCTCTAGAAAACCACACTTCGAGTACATATCTACAAGACTAGCACATAGTATATCATCCAAACTAGTCATGCATTTTTCTAGGTAGGCATGAACCCAAATCCCTTGATCAAGAGCACCCAAATGAGCACAAGATGAGAGAATACTAACCAATATAGCTTGGTTCGGTCTAACTGTGTCTCTTTGCATTTCAACGAAGGTTTCTAAAGCTTTTACGAATTCGCTCCTTTGAGCCAACCCTGATATAAGGTTAGCCCATGAAGACACATTTCTTCGAGGAATTTGATCAAAAATTTCACGAGCAACATCCAAGGATCCATATTTAGCATGACCCATTACCATGGAATTCCAAGAAATGACATCTCTTTCCGGCATTTGATCAAATACTTTCTTTGCATTTTCCAATTCGCCAAATTTCGCATACCCACTAAGCATAGTGTTAAAACTTCCAATATTTTTAGCAGGCATTTCATTAAATAATTTTATCGCCTCAGATATTAGACCATGCTTCATGTACCCACCAATCATAGTGTTCCATATAACAATATCTCTTTCAAGAATTTCATCAAATACACGGCGAGAACAATCAATAAAACCGCATTCAGCATAGAATCTAATTAGCCCACTCTGAACAAATAAATCAAAGGAAAACCCAAGTTTTAGAGTGCATCCATGAAGGACTTTACCAGTGTCTTTTGACTGTAAAAGGGTACATGCCTTGAGAACAAGGGGAAAAGTGTACCTATCTGCAGTGGATTTCTCTCTCTTCATTTTGAGGTAAAAAAGAAGGGCTTGAGATGGGTTGTTAGAGTTTATATAGATTCTCATCATGGTGTTGTTGACAAATGTATTCGGCCTCCCGATGCGAGAGAAAGCCAAGTTTGTATAGGTTAGTTCACCGTGGTCTACACAGAAAGAAATGGTTCTGCTAAGAATGATTTGAGCATGAAATTGTTTTAATTCCGCCTTTGATTTGCAGGGTTTAGAGAGCAAAGCTATGGCGGATTCCGGTCTGTGTTCTCTGAAAGGCCCAAATTTTGTAACGAGATTCAGGCATGGATTTCGCATCAGAAGCTTTCCGGTGAAGAGATTCCCCCTTCCTTATCAACGGCATAGTTTCCCTTTCTCTCTCTTAGGAGAGACACAGAGAGAGTCACCACATTACAACTCAAATGAAAATGGTAGCGTTCTTTACCGACCGCATCACATCACCTGCAGGAGCTCCCCATGTACAATTATCCTCGCTACATGCACTCAAAATCACTTTCAAGAGCACACTCTGCAGGAGCAATCTGTGCATCTACCCCATCGGCTAAAACACCTCGCTACATTGATTTTTTTATTTTTTTAAAAAAATTTTGGGAACCAGTTACTATCTGATTATTTAAAAAAAAAAAATACGAATTTTGAATTTTATGAAACTCAGACCTTAAAAATTGGAGGTCTCTATTAAATCTTGAGGCATTAAATTTTTCTAATACCTAAAGAAATTATTTTGGACTTGTTTTTCTCATATTATTCTAGGGACTTAACCATTAAAAAATTGGACCGTTCTCTGTTCAATCTTGAGGCATTAAAATTTTCTAATACATAGATAAATTATTTTGGAAATGTTTTTTGCTTATATTATTGTAAGGCTTATATAGATTATATCTCCAAAGATCTAAAAAGTATCCCTAGCATACATTTTGCTGAGGGACTAAATAGATAGCATACTCAGTCATCAGTTACTCTGGTTTTGTCTCCGCTCCTCCTGTGCGGTGTGGAACCTGCCCGAATGGGGGTGCTCCAAGTAATTTAGCCAAAAATGTATGTACGCAAAGGCTTGTAAATAATGAGTGTGCGTAATTTTTATACCAGAAGATTTCCTACTCCCTGCGGGAGTATTTTGTCCATGTACTCCCTTGGACAAAATCAATGTTAGCAATACTTTTTAGATCCCAAATTTTAGGGTTGAAATTTTTAGAAACCACAGTCCAATATCAACAAAAAAAAAATAAAAATTTAAATCCCTCTCTCTACATGTCTGAACATCTTGAGATGCATAGAACCGTCCAGAGGGAAAGATCAAGACGTTCAAGAAGTCGGAATCTAAATATTTTTCTTTCATGATAATCATCTACTGGTACTTAAATGGATCCCAAGACTTGGGCTGAAAAAAATTGGCCAAGGAGCGATGTTGCTTGAGAGATTTATTGTACAATAGTCTCCTATGTGAGCATGATTCTAGCTCAATTTTTATGGGACTGGTTTTTTTAAGAATAAACAATAAGATAGAAGGAAAAGTATATAAAGAAATCATTTATTTTAATACAAAGCTATTACAATTACTCCGTCTATCAAATTTCAAATATGGTGATTGTAAATATCATGGACTAGACTCAAACTTCAAATATTGTTTTTTGAACGTTGTGATACACTCAAGCAATTCAATTTGAGATCTAATGGCTAGTAGCAATTGTGAAGTCTTTGTAACAAAGATAAATGATATTATAGTATGCAATCCCAAAGTAGAAATATTGAAAAAATATAAAATACAAACAATTCACTTAATTTGCTTAGAAATTCTAATCGGATAGATTTAACAAATCCAACTAGCCAAAATTGAGTTTTGACTAACTTTAAACCAAACTCGATTATCGATTTGTATCAAAGTCACCAAAGCACCGATGGACACTTTGGTTGGTAGGATTAATTGGTCCGATATAATCTTGATAACTATAAAAAAAATCCAAATATTACCAGTACATTTCTTTTTGATAGAGTTTGTTGTGAGGTTTTGGGGAGCACATTGTTCACTAAAATATGGTGAAGATTTTATAATGCGTGAGCAAAGTGTACGTTTGCTTCCATGGGAAAACCCCTTGCTAGAACTATTTTTGGAACCACAAATTTTGGGGATACAAACCTCCAACCTTAAAAAAAATAAAAATAAAAACTTCGAATATGCTCCTTGGATCAGCCTAAACAAAATCATGCCCATGGATTACACGTGACGATCCAAGTTTTCAATTGTTAGATCTAGTGTTTGACTACTCGGTGGAGTCCCGAGTACTATGTTTGAGGTGGCCGGCCTGAGTTAGTTGTCCCACTTAATTCAAAAAATAAAAAAAAAATTCAAAAAATAAGGAATTTATTTAGGATTTTTTTTTTGTTTTACCATTTTGGTAAAAAATGGAAAGTGTTTGGGCAATGAACACTTATTTTTACATTTTTCTATCTTTTTTAGATTATTTTCAAAATACCCCAATCAAAAGTTGCTTTTTTTTACTATTTTTTTAACCACATTTTGATGTGTTTTAACCTCTTTTTTGTTGTTGCAGTAGTCGGCCCTACTTGGACCGAGTTACTTGGACTCAGACCAAATACTTCAATCGGGTATTGGCCGAGTACTCACCCCCAATAATGGTTTCGAACACTGGTTAGTCAAAATCCATCACTTAATAGTACTCACATTTTGTTCCTAGATCCAAAAATTTTAGATACAAAAATCCTCTTTGCTGATCATACAAGGACTATATCTTAGTATTTAGGAGCTTTCATGTGATAGAAAAACCTATGTGATCTTTTACTGAAGAATATATATATATATATATTTCACCCCTTTCTTTTAGCTAAAGATTACTTACAGGTGGTCTTTATTATAATAAGATAAATTAAAAAAAAATCAATATAATAATAAAATCAAGATCTTAACAACTTGATGTCATTGAAACAACTATGCATTATGCTTGAAAATAAAAGATAAGATTAAAAGAAATAAAAGGAAGAGTGGTTGAGATTAACTTAACTGGGCTTATTACACCCCACACCGAGTCACCACCATCCGATAGCGCGGGATCATCGGTCTAGCTTCAATTTCGAACAGGGAAAGTAAATTTCGGCCAAGCCACACTAATGAAACATGAACCTTTTTTATCACAAACTCAAACCCTAGGTGAATTCTCTTAGCAACTTAGTTTTAGAGAGATGAATTCTCTTTTTACTAAGCCCTAAACCTCTTAGCCATAAATCCATATTTTAGAGCTAGGAGAGAATAACTCCATAACCTAAACCCTCAGGTTCTTTCACAATGTATGAGAGAGATCAAACATAAGAGAGATAAACTTTCTTAAAAGAGAGAGATAAAAATATAAGGTGTAGAGATTTTTTGGTACAGACAATCAATTTGTATAGACTTTGAATAAGATTAGGATTTTTTAGGGTTTTCTTTGGCTTGCCTCTTCTTGTGAGATTGAACATAGACCGTCGATCAAGGGTGACTTGTGGGGTGAGAGATTTGAGTCATTCATTTCATAGATGGGTCATCAACATTATAGAAGGTGAATGAACCATTATCCCCCTTTCCTAAATCATTTTCCCATCAATAGAAATTAAATAAATTAAATCTAATCAAAATATTGTGCATATCATAAAATATCATAAGTCTACTTAATCTTTCCACAAAATCTTTCAAAGATATATCAAGTCAATATCTTCCAACCATATGGCCACATGCCATATCATCAAAAAATATGAAAAAGAATAAGGGTGGGGCGTGCCACCCAAGGGAGGTACTCATGGGCCCCACTTTCTAAAAAAATGGCGGGCCCATGAACACAATGGGCCCTCATGATATTTTTATATATTTAAAATTAATAAAAGGATTTTAAAATATTATTTGAATATTTAAACAATTGTAAAATCAATATATTTAATTTATAAATCCAAAAATTATAAATAAAATATCCAGGAGTTCATAAGAATTCAAATAATAATCTAAAATAATTTTCATCATAAAACAAACCCAATTAAATTAATTTGATGGGAAAATGATCCATATGGTTTAAGAATCAATAATCATGGGGCATTCCACCTTCAACTATAAACTACAGACCACACTTGCTTTATCAAGCCGACCCAGTGTTACCCATGACCCATAATCCAAGCAAGGGCTCATTAGCGGGTCACTAAAGTCGAGTCGATGAGCTAAGGGATCACAATCTCAGTATGTAGATTTCAGGTCCTCCCCTAGAGACAAGTCAAGGTCACCAAGACTTTATGCGACCACAGCTCTATAGCGCATAAGGGTATCTCTGATACATGTATACGCTGCACCCTAAAAGGTAGATTTTTGAACTTTCTCGAACGATCTATCGATATGCATGCCGTGTGATGGTACATGGATAAGGTTTTGACCCCTGTCTCTATAAGCCACCATCACACACAAGGGTCACACAGTCCCTCGGCTCACTCATCTAAGCATATTCTCCGACCTCATTAAGGGCTAACCTATTACAACCCTTCTTGGTTTGTTCTTTATGCCCAGGTAACATGGGTTTTTCTCAACCGACTGGCTTAGATCGTCAAGCACAGTCCAGTATTTGCAAACATCGTTTACTTATTATGGTCCAGGAAGGACTACACTCCCACTGAGTTCATGTTCCACTATATTATTTTATTTTACAAGCACTCATAAGGCCTTTAAAGGCCACATAAACCCAACATCGTGACCATTGGAATCCGTATTGTTAAGGCTTACGTTCTTCAAAAAAAAAAAAAAAGAATTTGTGTAATTTGAGAGTGTTGTAAAGCACTTGCCTCAAGCTCAAAGGACTATCTTAAGAGTATCACGATGTATGTGTTGAATGAGCAGTTGGAGCCAAAGTAGAATCGACGCTTGAAATGTTTATCCACGCTTGATCCAAGTTTGAAAAAACAAATCAACGACCTGGATCAGCCTCCCTAAAAATTATGTTGGATCGGGAATCAAGATCTGATGCTTAGGTGTATAGGCAAGTTTCGGCCCAAAAAAAATTCTAAAAATCTCTAAAAGTTAGTGTTATTTGAGTTTTAGAAAACATTGGGAGTGGCGTATTATGAATTTTTATTATTTTGTAAAAAATACGTGAGTTTTGAGATGTTATTTTCCTGTTTGGATGTCTATTAACTATTCACTCTTATCATTGAAGACAAGAGCTTATAACAATCAACCTGGATATAAATATGTGGTCTAACATGGAACATATTGTCGTGGGTGTGTGGCTATTAAAGGCCGCATCAGTGTTTGTAATTGAACTTTTGATATAATGAAGCATGAACGCAACGACAGTGTGGTCTTATGTGGAGCATACTAAGCAAACGATGTTTGCTGATACCGGTCTGAGCTTTACAAGCTCGACCAACCTAGGTCGAAAAAATTCATGTTACATGAGCATAGAGAATAAACTAATAAGGGTTGTAATGGGTCTTCCCTTGATGAGGTCAGAGTATACCTGAAAGAGTGAGCTGAAGGACTATGTGGCCCTTGTATGATGGAAGCCTTCAGAGACACAGCCAAAGCCTGATCTGCATACCATCACATGACATGTACATATAATAGTCGTTTTTAAGAAAGCGAACCACCTTTCATGTTGAAGTTTGTGCGTGTGCGATAGATAACCCTTATGCATCATAGAGCAAGAGATTGTATCAGGTCTAGGTAACCCTGGTTTCATCTCTAGGGGAGAAGTTGAAACCCATAAACTAGAGCTATGACCCCTTACCCGTTAGCTAGAATTTGCGAACCCACTAATGAGCCTTGCGTGGACTGTTGGTCATGGGCAATATTTAGTTAGTTTAATAAAGCAAGTATGGACCGTAGTCTACAGTAGAAGGTGGAGTGCCCCATTGTATATTTATTCCTAGACCATATATATCATTTTCTCATCAAATTATTTAATTATGTTTGTTTTAATGTTTTATGATTTTTAGAATTGTTATTTGAAATTTTTTAAATCTTTTGTAAAAACAGAGATATTGATTTTATATTTATTTAATTATTCAAATATGATTTTATGAATTTCTAAAAAATATAATATTATTTTTATATTGCATGAGATGCCCAATAAGATAAATTGGCCCATCATGTCAATTGGGTAGGGCCCATAGAGTGCCACCTAGGGTGGCATGCCCCACCTTGAGGAGCCTTTTATTTTTTGTGAGCTCAAGCTCATGGCTTGAAGGAAAAGAAATATTGTGTTTTGGAAAACTTGTGCTTTGATGAAGCTTTGAATCAAATTTTGGTTTGTATGTGAAGGATTGTGCATAAAATAAGAAAACACAAGATTATCGTTTATTATTTTCTTATTTAAATTAATTGATGGGAAAATAGTTTAGAAAATGAGTGATAATGGTTCTAGCACATTCCATATGTCTCACATGAAGGGACGAGCCATAAAAACCTTAAGAAACCCTAAAACCCTTCGAAGCACTATAAAAAAGGATGGACCCTACCCAATATTCTTTACACAAATATCTTTCACTCTTTCTTATGAAAAAGAGGGGGCACGCCCCACTTTGAAGGCTACTCTCTCGCATAGAAACACTCTCGTGGAAACTCTCTCTCTCTCTCTCTTTGCTAAACAAAGAGGCAAGCCCCA
The DNA here is from genome assembly GCF_054954075.1 of Amborella trichopoda. Classification (NCBI taxonomy): domain Eukaryota; kingdom Viridiplantae; phylum Streptophyta; class Magnoliopsida; order Amborellales; family Amborellaceae; genus Amborella; species Amborella trichopoda. The sequence goes on along the minus strand of NC_142342.1, from coordinate 4,629,230 downwards.
CACTCTTGGTCTCTTGAATCTCTCTATCCCATCCTGTGATATGAAAATAAGGGTTTATGGTGTAGTAAAAGAAATGTTATCTCTCTCAGCTAGGTTGTCAAGGGTGCACCTATGTTTGAGATTTATGATTGAAATGAGTTCATGTTCCATTGGAGTGGCTTAGCCTAAACTTGTTTTTTCGAGATTGAGATTGAAGGTGGACTATTGATCCCGCGCCATCAGAAGGTGGTGACTCAGTGTGGGGTGTAATAAGTTCGGTTGAGGTAATCTCCGACACTTTCTTTTGTTTCTTACATATTTACTTCTTGTATCTTTTAGTATTGCTAAGCGTAGTTAGTGTCTTTCTTTTGGTTATTGAAAGAAAGGTTTCGAGTGGTATTAAGTTTTAAGATCTTAAATTTATTTATTTTATTTCTTCTGAAGTTGATTCATTATAAAAAGACTACATGTGAGTGATCTGAGCCTTGAAGAAAAAGAAAAAGAAAAAGAAAATAAATAAATAAATAAATAAATATATATATATATATATATATATATATATATATATTCTGGCTAGATCACACGAAATCTTCTTTCACATACAACAATTAAAATATAATTGAATACCAAAATAAAACACGTCATTATTCTTCCTCTTCATTATGTTGGTGTCACTTGAGACAATTCTGCGAGTTGCTCCATCTACGCTTCATAATTGTCTAATTAATTTTATATAACAATAACAACTTAGTAAAATTTAAAATTATATTAACTTTTGTTTGTTCTATAAAATAAGTTATTATATAAATAACAAATTAACAATAAGTTATTTGTTAATATATGTGTAATGTATATAGTAATTTAAAAGTACAATCTATATTAAATATGAAAATGATATAATCTATACAAGAATAACAATTTATTAATAACACACAAATTTAATATATTAAATTATGGGATTCAAAATTTTCAATATAGCAATAAGCCGATAACAATGAAGGGCAATTGTTTCAATTTTTTTTTCAAAAGTGAAGAGAAAAAGAGAGAGAGAGAGAGAGAGAGAGAGAGAGAGAGAGAGAGAGAGAGAGAGAGCTAACTATGAAGAGCTTATTTTTCCCAAAGTTAAGAGTGAGAGAAAGAGAAAGAGTTGAGAAAGAGTTACCCCCAACTATGAAAGGGCTTATGTTTCCAAAAGTTGAAAGAAAGAGAACTTGGTTAATTGTCCCACATCAAGGATTCAACGTACTAAAAGCTTATATAAAAGCTTTACTTTTCTCAGCTAAAATTACCACACGTGAAGGCAGTAGAAGTTGTTAATCACATGCATGAGTTGTATGTGGGGCCCACTTGGATGTATCATACATTCTATTTATACGTGGGCCCCACATACACCTCACGCACGTGATTAACAGTTTTTATTGTCGTTACGTGGGCCCCACATACTTGATTAACAGTTTCTATTATCGTTTTTATTGTCGTTACAACTTTTATTGTTGTTACGTGGGGCCCCACATACATGATTAACAATTTCTATTACAGTTATTACCGTTACGTGGGCCCCACATAAACCACAATTTCTATTGTCGTTTCTATTGTCGTTACGTGGGCCTCACATACTCGATTAATAGTTTCTATTGCTGTTATTGCCGTTACGTGGGCCCCACATATACTACAATTTCTATTGGCGTTACGTAGGCCCCACATACTTGATTAACAGTTTCTATTGTTGTTATTGCCGTTACGTGAGCCCCATTGTCGTTTCTGTTGTCTTTACGTGGGCTACTTGATTAACAGTTTCTATTGCTGTTATTGTTGTTACGTAGGCCCCACATACACCACAGTTGCTATTGTTGTTACGTGGACCCCACATACTTGATTAACAATTTTTATTGCCGTTACGTGGGCCCCACATACACCTTACGCACGTGGCCCCACATTATTGTCGTTACGTGGGCCCCACATACTTGATTAACAGTTTCTATTACCATGCTGTTACGTGGGCCCCACATACTTGATTAACAGTTTCTGTCGTTACGTGGGCCCCACATACTTGATTAATAATTTCAATAACCGTCCGTTATTGCCGTTACGTGGGCCCCACGTACACCTTATGCACATGGGCCCCACATGATTAACAGTTTCTATTGTCGTTACCCCACATACTTGATTAACAATTTTTATACTTGATTAACAGTTTCTATTGTCGTTACCCTACATACTTGATTAACAGTTTCTATTGCCGTTACGTGGGCCCCACATACACTTCACGCAGGTGGGCCCCACATGATTAACAATTCCTATTGTTGTTCATTAGCAGTTTCTATTGTCGTTACGTGGGCCCCACATACTTGATTAACAGTTTCTATTGCCGTTATGCAGGCCCCACATACACCTCAAGCACTTGATTAATAATACATTTTATATTATCGTTATACGCACTTGCCCCACATACATCTCACCTCACGCGGGTTACGCGCACTTGCCCCACATACACGCACTTGATTACGCACTTGATTAATACTACAGTTTCTATTGCCGTTTGCCATTACACACACTTGCCCCATATACAATTGCCGTTTGCCGTTACACGCACTTGCCCCACATACACCTCACACACTTGATTAATAGTTTCTATTGCCGTTACATGAGCATAACAACTTCTATTGCCGTTACGTGGGCTAGGCCCCACACACACCTCACGCACTTGATTAATTACACGATTAACAAGTTCTATTACAGTTACATGGGCTGGGCCCTACATACACCTTATGCACTTGATTAATTACTTGTTGTTACGTGGGCATAACAACTTCTCTTCTATTATCGTTATGTTGCCCCACATATACTTCACGTACTTGATTAACGGTTTTTATTGCCGTTACGTGGGCTGGGCTACGTGGGCTGGGCTCCACATACACCTCACGCACTTGATTAATTACATGATTAACAAGTTCTGTTGCCGTTATTTGGACTGGGCCCCACATACACCTCGCATACTTGATTAATTACATGATTAATAAGTTCTATTGACGTTACGTGGCGGGGCCCCACATACACCTCACGCACTTGATTAATTACTTGTCGTTACGTGGGCATAATAACTTCTATTGTCCTTATGTGGGTCACACATCTCACACACTTGATTAATTACTTGCCGTTACGTGGACATAACAACTTATATTACCGTTACGTGGGCTGGGCCCCACATACACCTCACATATTTAATTAATTACTTGTCGTTACGTGAGCCTCACCTCCCTACCATTATGTGGACCCCACATACATCTCACGCACTTGATTAACAACTTCTATTGTCGTTATGTAGGCCCCACATACACACCTCACACACTTGATTAATTACTTGCCGTTACGTGGGCCCCACCTCCCCATCTTTGCGTGGGCCCTACATACACTTCATGCACTTGGTATACATCTCACGTACTTGATTAATTACTTGCCGTTACATAGGCCCCACATATACCTCACGTACTTGATATACACCTCACGCACTTGATTAATTACTTACGTTACGTGGGCTCCACATACACCTCACGCACTTGATTAATTACTTGCCATTACGTGGGCCCCACATACACGTTTTATTGCCATTATGTGGGCCCCACATACACCTCACGCTCTTGATTAACAGCTTCTATTGCCGTTACGTGGGCCCCACATACACCTCACACACTTGATTACGTGACCACCACATACACCTCGTACTTGATTAACAACTTCTATTACTATTACGTGGTTACCTCACGCACTTGATTAACAACTTTTATTGCTATTACGTGGTTATGTGGGGCCCACCGGGCCCCACATACACCTCACGTACTTGATTAACAGCTTCTATTGTTGCTATGTGGTTACATACGGCTACATATTATGTGATTACGCGGGCCCCACATACACCTCAAACACTTGATTAACAACTTCTATTGCTGTTAAGTGAGTCCCACATACACCTCATGCACTTGATTAACAGCTTCTATTATAGTTACGTGGGCCCCACATACACCTCACGCACTTGATTAACAGCTTCTATTGCTGTTGTGTGCGCCCCACATACACCTCACATACTTGATTAACAACTTCTATTGCTGCCGTAAGGTGGGTCCCACATACACCTCACACACTTGATTGCACTTGATTAACAACTTCTATTGCCGTTATGTGGGCCCCACATACACTTCACGCACTTGATTAACAGCTTCTATTGCTATTACGTGGGCCCCACATACACCTCACGCACTTGATTAACTTCTATTGCTACCGTTATGTGGGCCCTACATATACCTCACACACTTGATTAACAACTCCTATTACTGTCGTTACGTGGGCCCTATACATACACCTCACGCACTTGATTAACAGCTTCTATTGCTGCCGTTACGTGGGCCCTAACAGCTTCTATTGCCGTTACGTGACATTCGGATGGCTTAGGGAGATTAACAAAGATCGAGTCAAAACTTACGTGTATCTACATGTATCCGATAGAACTGTTAGAGATTCAGACGGTTTAGGGAGATTAACAAAGATAGAGTCTACGTGCATCTGAAAAAATTGACTAGTCTATTAGAGATTCAGACGGTTCAAGGAGATTAACAAAGATAGAGTCAAAACTTACGAGTATCTGACAAAACCGACATGTTTATCAAAGATTCGGACGGTTCAAGGAGATTAATAAATATCGAGTCAAAACTAGTATTTGACCCCGTTACGTGGGCCCCACTTATACCTTACGCACTTGATTAACAACTTCTATTACCGTTATGTGTATCTCATAGAACCGACTGGTTTGTCAGAGATTCGGACGGGCCAAGAAAATTAATAAAGATCGAGTCAAAACTAGTATTTGAACGATAAAACCAGTCCAATCGGCTAGTTTTTCCGGTTCTCTTGGACTATCAATGTTGGGGAAGTTTATATTGGGAAAGAATAGAATAAGCCCATTTACTTTTGGTATAAGTTTACCACACTAATCTTGACCATTGGATGTGAAATTGGCTAGCTGCATTTATTCCATCTACTAAGCTCAAACTTCAAAAGAAATTTTTTCAAACTTTATGTCACATCCAAGCTATCAAATTTCGCATCAGATGGTTGTAAGTAATTGTGACCACCTTGTATAAAAAATAACTGGTCTCATTGTATATAATCCAGTTTATATTTACTAACTTGTTTTACCATTTCTTTACATTAAACTTTCCTTCTTTATGTTTTTCTTTCATCTTGATTTTATTCGCTCTTACCAAAATCATATGAAAAGAATATCAACATATATTTTATTTTCTTTCCCTGATTTGGTTGTTTACTTTTGCTGGTTCTTCGTGGCTTAAAACATTTATGTGATATTGCATGTATTCACGTAGTACATAGAACCTTGAAATGTGTGCAAAATTGGTTCAAAATGCTCAAGTTTTTCTTTATTTTTATTTTAAAAAATAGTCTAATTGCCAATTAGACCACTTTTTTTTTTTTTTTTAAATGATAAGTTTCATTAATATAATGAAAGAAATTACAAACAACTAAAATAAGAAAAGCAAGAAAAGGAAGAGGTGGGGAAGAAAATATAGAGAGGCATGGCTTAAAGAAGAGCTCCCTCTTTAGAAATCATACTGCAACTGGATTCTTCTTCCTGAAAATGTGTCGAAAGAAGACATCTCTATTCGAGAGAATAAAAACAATGACGCCCATCATAGAAGTAAGAGCCCGAGGGACAGAAGCTAGGGATTTATACCAAGAGATGACATTCTCAGAGTCACCTTCAATAATAAGTTTGGAGTGGTTTGATAGAAGTTTAAGAACTCCTCCTTTCACCTTATGAAATTCCACTTCATTAATATCGCTAAAAGGCATAGAGCCCCTATAAGTCCATATGGTGGCACCAACGTCATCTCTAAGGACACCTTCAAACCTAGCCCGCCTCTATTATAGGAGAACACTTCCTTCAAAATTTAGTTTAAACCAACCTGCTAGGGGAGGGCACCACGCTGTCGAGCGAGACAGTCTTTTCTTTTTGAAAAACAACCAATCTCTAAAGTGAAGGAAAAGAAATTCCTTAGTCATAAAAGAGAAGGTGGGGTATTTTCTCACCCATGTGGTAACCAAGATCTGGATTGACTGAATCACAAAGTTAATATCCCTTGATTTGCCTTCAAGTGTTCTCTGGTCCGTTTTTTTCCAGAGAGACCAAATAATAGCTTCTAGAAGAATTCGCCATAATATCAGACTAGCTTTAGGAAAGATAGAGGACCAGATTTGACAGAGAATAACATTCACCTTCTCGAAAAGGACGTTTCCAAGAAGAAATCCTTTTAATCCAAGACCAAACTTCATAAACAAAAGAACAATGGAGAAGAATATGATTCAAAGTCTCCACTTCTATTTTTGCAGAAAAGGGAACATGAGACTAGAACCATATCTCTCTTCTACAATTAGTCAATTGTGGGAGGACGTCTTAAGCTGACAAGCCATAAAAAAACTCACACCTTGAGAGGAGCCTACAAATCCAGAATATGTTAACTTCCAAGTCAGTTTCGACCGCCAATTAGACCACTTTTGATTGAACTAGCCCGTGTGGGGGTCCAAATACTGACTCAGTCTTAATTACACTAGTTGCAGCACCTTGAATGATGATGGGATTTCATTATTTTGATCAGTTATATTTATATTTATTTTAGGAGTTGGGAAATTTACATCTATATCGATTTTTTAAACCGTTATAATGAAAAGAACAAAAAATAGGTTATTATTACTCGAAAGGACGAGCCTCTCGAAATATTTTATTTATTGATAAATTTACCCTCGGTTCGATTTTTTAGTCATCAGACCGCTTGGTAGCATCAATTGCCCAAAATATGCACTATTTATAGAGGTCCTCTTCCCCCAGTTTTTTATTTTTTTCCCAAGTTTGTTCCCAGTCCAAGGTTTTAAACATTGGATTGTATTATATTTATTTTAATTTTTTTTTGATATTCATAGGTAGGTTCGATATTAAAACCATCGAACCACGGCCGCCCTATACTTTTTAGTCGGTTCGAGGTTCAAAACAACAAACTGCCTTAAACCTTCAAAAATAGTGAAATCTTAATTAGTGCATGTTAAGGGAGCCATGTTATGAAGTACTAATACATGTACAATCTTAATTGGTCTTATTTTAAAGGGAACTATGTTACTAGTACTAATGCATGTACATCAACGAGACACATACCATATTATTGAAAAGGTAATATTGTGTTTAGACCTCATTTTTTGAAGGTTTAAGGCAGTTGATGTTTTAGATATCAAAGCGACTAAAAAGTGTAGGCCGGTCTGGTTTTTCGAACATCGGACTGCCTTACAAAATTGGCGTTTAATGTTTTTGACAATGAACTGATCTATATATATCACCAAATTCAAAAGTATGGAAAGCGTTTATATAAGGTTGCAACCTTAAAATGTAAAATTATAAATGCACCTAAAAATCCATTGGAAAAGGTTGTTTTAATGTTGAAAAACCTTCTAATTGGTCATCTCGATATTGACATGTATGAATATGAAAAAGAAAAAGATTTTGAATCTCAGAAATAGTGCATCTGGCAACACATTATCTAGACCGTCTATTTTCAAGATTTTCATATGTTTGTAGATGTACTTAAATTTAGCCACTTTTAGAGTTTAAATTTTTATAATTAGATATGAAAATATATTTTCAGATAATCTTAAGAATTTTTATGCCAAAAATGCATGTTATGATAAAATTTGGAAGTGTACCTTAATTGGATTGTTTAAGATTGCAACCGTATAGAAACCATACCCACATGTTTAATATGCGGTGTGAAGGTTAAAACATCGGACCGGGGCAAACTTGAAAATAAAAATCGTAAGAGGGACTAAGACCTCCACATAAATATCACATATTTTTGGACCATCACATAATAACGGTCAAATAAAAACGTACAAAGCGGAATTTTCCCTTAGGAGTTCCATTAGAAAATAAAATTGCTAAGTTTGTTAGGAGTCTATTAGCTAAACAATCGGTATGAGATAAGGTTTGTGATCATATTGAGTTCACCAGGAGTTCCATTAGGTTTGAGAGTCCCTTTAGCATGTGGAGTCAATTGTCACTAGAAGGAGGATGGAGTTCTATTATTATTAGGACAAGGATGAGGGGAGTTCTAGTAGAGCTAGGATAAATTCAAGAGGCTATAAATAGGAGAAAGGGGTGAGACTTTGTGAGGATTGAGGCTCAAGAGTCAGAAAGATATAAATAGGTGAGGCGTGAGGTTAGGTGGGTTTGTGAGAGGTTAAGAAGGTATTGGCTAGAGAGAGAAAACATGGGGTTTAGGTGAGTTAGAGAGACAGAAGATAAGGCAGGCAACAGTTCCTAGTAGAGAGAGAAACAGTGAGTAAGAGAAGCCACCATGTCTAGTTAGAGAAAGGAAATTTGTAAAGGGATAAAACTGCCCAGAGACAAAAAGAGCATATAATAACACACTGATGTGAATGATTTTAAACAATTAAGTGTGAATTTTGTGCAGGCACAAAAAGAAAATGTTAAAATATGAAATAAGTATTAAAATTATGTGGAAGATGGTCAACCCAAGGCTTTTTATTTTTTTTTTCAAAATTGCTCTTTAGTCCGAGGATACCATCCTCGGACCATATTTTATTTTATTTGAGTTTTTCTATAGTAGGGTTGTGACCTAATAGTTGGGGCAGTGCTCAGTTGGTCTGATGTTAGCATCATCAGACCACATTCTAGGGTGTTCTTCAAAACCGTACAAAGTTGGCATCCTCAGACCGCAAAGGCTGGCTTTGTTAAGCATTCAGAGACTGTCAGAGCTGCTCATTCTTGGACCACCTTCTCTGATGCTCTTCCGGGCAATCTGACGTTGGCATTCTTGGATTGCATTAGGTCATTTGTTTGCTAAAGAGGAAGAGGCCTGAGGATGCTAACCTCGGGCTGCCTTGGATTGGGTACTGCCCCTCATACTAGAGACACCGTGTTACTAGAGAAAAAATTAAAAATAAAAATAAAAAGTTAAAAAGCGGTCCAACGAGGGGCAATTTTAGAAAAATAAAAAAATTCGGGTCTACAGACTTCCGCATAATTTTTACCCAAGATTGGCCTTTTTGTGTTTGTACACAAATTACTCTCAAAATAAAAATTTTCTTTTTGCCCCAAATTTTATTTGTGTAAGTACCAGGATCCCAATCTACAACTAACGCTTGTAGACTGGACTGGGCTCAGGTCATCAACTATGGAGTGTTGATCGGGCTCGGTCTGGGTTTAGCTCTAAATGGTTGGGGCCTTGGCTTTTCTATAACGGTTCAAGAAGGACCACGTAGGTAACTTTGCCAATTGGACTATGCTTTCCTGCAAAATTTCAAGGTGGGCATGGTTTCGGGTTGGGTTCAGCTGTTATCACTGCCCTATAGACCAGACTCGGGAGAGGTTCTTCTACCAAGAGTTCGGTTTCAAGCTAGGCCATGGCCTATCTTAGTATATTAGGCAGGTCCCGGCCCATTGACAGCTCCACGTGAGAGCCATGAATAAATAAAGGGTGCAGTTCGCATACGGATGCTGTAGAGGTAAGTTGCACTTTCAAATTTTATCATGGTATATAATTTTGATGTAAAAATGTTCTTAGGATTATCTCAAAATCTATTTTTATATATAATTATAAAATTTTAAATTTTAAAAATGGTTAAAATAAAGTAGATCTATAAACATATGAAAATCTTGAAAAATGAACGGTGTAAATAATATGTTATAAAATGCACTATTTCTGAGACTTAAAATCTTTTTATTTTTTATAGTCATATATCTCGATGTTGAGAAGATCAATCAAGGGGTTTTTCAACATTAAAACTACCTTTTCCAACAGATTTTTGAGGTGCATCGTTTAGTTCTACATTTAAGGTTGTCATCCTTATATAAACTTTTTCCATAAATAAAAGGTATGGTTTGTATAAGGCTGAGGCCCTAAACGATCAACATAAGACACCTTGAAATAGTATCGAAAGATGATATTTCAGTACTAGAAAACTTTGCAATAGTATGAAAATTTATTTTCATCTTTAATTATAAAATTTAAAGCTTCAAAAATAGTGTAGATGAAACAGGTATATGAACATTTGATAATTTTGAAAGTTGACGGTCTAGAAGATGTATTACAAGGTGCGTTATTTCCAAGACGTGAAATCCATTTTTTCTCATGTTCGTGCATCTTGAGATCGAGATGATCGATTTGAAGATCTTTGGATAACGAAACAACCTCTTCTAGTGAATTTTTGAGCCACACTTTAATTTAATTGTTTAGGGTCTCACCTCTACATAAACTTTTTTCATAAATATGAGAGAGAGAGATTGATTTTGGGTAGTTGAGTGATTGTTTAGGGTCTCACCTCTACATAAACTTTTTCCATAAATATGAGAGAGAGAGAGATTGATTTTGGGTAGTTGAGTGGGGAAAGGATTCCCTACCCCTGACAAGAATAGAACTCAAAATGTGCATCTTGTGACACCTCACCACCCTGTCCTCCCAACCTTGGATGGAGAGATTATCTACACGAGTTTGAAAAACAATAATGATGTGCCAAATGATGGTTTTACCCAGCCTTAGAAAGTGAGACTCGGACTAAGTAGTCAGTTCTGACCGGAGCCAATTACTGAGGTAGAGTACAAGTAACTCTGCCTGATTAGCGTTGAGTACCGTAGTAAACAAAATTTATAAAAAATCTAAAAATCTAAAAAAATAGAAAATGTATGTTTAAAGCAGCGTTTTAAAAAACGCCGAGTCGAACCGGACTCGCCCGGTTCGACTCGGAAATAGTGAAAAAGGAACCGGATCGCCCAAAAATCAGAAATCGTCCGGTTCTAGAGAGAACCGGACGATTCTGTACAGTGAATCGCCGATTCACTGTACGGAATCGGCGAGTCCGAACAGTGAATCGGCGATTCCGTACGGAATTTTTTTTTTGTTTTTTTTTTTTTTGGTAATCCATGATAGATTTTTTTTGTAATCCATGATCGAATTTTTTGGTTTTTTGTAACCCATAATAGAATTTTTTGTAATCCATGATCGAAATGTTTGTTTTCTTTTCTTGTAATCCATGATCGATTTTTTTGTTTTTTTTTTTTTTTTTGTAACCCATGATAGAATTTTTTGTAATCCATGATCGAATGTTTTGTAATATATGATCGAAATGTTTGTTTTTTTTTTGTAATCCATGATTGAAATGTTTGTTTGTTTTTTTTTAATCCATGATTGAATTTTTTGTTTTTTGCTTTTTTTGTAACCCATGATAGAGTTTTTTGTAATCCATGATTGAATTTTTTGTAATCCATGATCGAACTATTTTTTTCTTTTTTTGTAATCCACGATTGAATTTTTTGTTTTTTTTGTTTGTTTTTTTTTGTAATCCATGATCGAATTTTATGTAATCCATGATCGAATTTTATGTAATCCATGATCGAATTTTATGTAATCCATGATTGAATTTTTTGAAAATTTGTGATTTTTTTTGTTTAATCCATGATCGAATTTTTTTTTGTAATCCATGATAGAATTTTTTGAAAATTTGTGATTTTTTTTTTAATCCATGATAGATTTTTTTGAAAATTTGTTTTTTTTTTTTTTTAATCCATATTATTCAAAGAGAAAACGAGAGAGATGATGATTCTGAGGCCATCCTATCCCAGCCATATTATTCACATATCGAGTCCCAACAGCAACAGTGTAGGGATGAGCACGAAATACTGTAAATTAAATGCTGAATGGCGGTTCATGCAGGGAAAGAACATATCAATATTCGCATATTCATTCAAAAACATGAAAATTCTTAATGGAGTACCCTCATTTTTTATTGAATTCCTAAAAACTAATATTTATAATGAATTTTAATAATTTTTTCGGATTTTTTTGAAGCTTTATTCTGACCGATTCACCCGATTCCGATCCGGATCGCCGATTCGCCGATCCGGATCGCCGATTCGCCGATCCGGATCGGTTTTTGAAAAGCCCGATCCGGGTCACCGATCCGGTTTTTAAACCATTGGTTTAAAGTATGATTAAGGAAAACAATTCAAAATGATGTTAAAAAAGTAATAAGAAAAGGAAAATTGTTTCATGTGGGCTGGACTGTATGACTACATATGCGATCCAAAAAGTGTAAAGCATCCATCTTAAAGATGGATGCATGTAGATGTTCCATCTAAAAACAATGGAAACTAAAGGTTCAAATGTTTTCTTATTAGAATTATTATTTCTAGTTTTTAAAATGTACTTATTTTTTTATATTCAAGATCTCCATATTAAAGATTATATGTCATCATAAATTAAATCCAAAAATCTTTCAAAAAATAAATTTATTAATAGGCATGCATTTCTACATATGCTGGCTTGGCCACATAGAAACCAGATCCATAAGAAAATCGCTTTTAAAAAATCAACTTGTGATTAGGAGTAATTTTGAAATAATCCAAAAATAGATGAAAAAAAGTAAAAACAAGTACTTATACCCAAAATACTTTCCAATCATTGTCAAAATGATAGAAAACATAAATAAAACACATCCCATATTAATTTCTTAGTTTTTAGAAATTGTTATTATATATATATATATATTTTTAATATTACCGAGTTGGACATCCAACTCTTAGCTCAAACTCAAGCTCGGCCATAGCCCTCGCCGAGCCCAAGTAACTCGGCCGAGTTTTCGATCACTGGTTTTAGTACCCATTATAATACATCCGGTTACCCAATGCAATGATAGGGAAAAAATGAGTAGGTATTAAATATGAAATGCAATTTAAATGGAGTCGCTGTTTGGGTAAGGAGCTGAGGTTCTCTCGACATGGATTGTTTGAGAGTGACACCATTGTGGATGTGTCCCCTTCCAACGATGCTAACAACTCCTCCATGTGCACAGCATGTGCACTTCAACTTTGCTACCTAATTTGACCATGGGATATATGAGGACGTAATTTTATTTGACGATGAAATTAAGGAAGAAGTTTATATAAGGTGGGCCTCAAACAATTAAATTAAAACGCACTAAAAATTCATTAGAAGAAGTTGTTTCAATGTCAGAAAACCCTCAAATCCAATCATCTCGACCTTGAGATGCATACATTTTTTTTTTTTTTTAAAAAAAGATTTAAGTCTTAAAAATAGTGTATCTTGTAATGCATAAGCTAGACCGTCAATTTTCAATATTTAGAGCCTTAAGGGTCAGTTTGGATGTACCAAAAATTACAATATTTTTGGATTGCAATCCAAAAATCTTATAAAATAGATTTGACCTGTTTGAAAACGGCGGCTTTTTGCCCACCCTTTCTCTCTCCTTCCCCTCCCTGTAACCCTAAGCTCCCTAGAAACGCAGATCATAAGCCTTTGCCACCGTGAAATCGCTTGGATTCCTCCATTGAATGACCCAAGGCTCTGAAACCCTCCATAGGCATAAGATCTCATCATCTTGTGAGGCCGATGAGGAATCGACTGCTGCTGCAGCACCTCACCTTCTCTTCGATCTTCTTCCACTGTGTAGTTGAATCTAGATTTCCTTGAGCCTTTGGCCTCGGGCATTTGGTATTGATATGGGATTGAAGGTATAGTGCGGGTTTTAGGAGTAAGATTATGGTAATTCGTGGGATTGCCCATCAAAGCCATGGTTTTGCTCTGACTCGATTTAGAGGCGGAGTGAGAAACAACTGCTGAGTCTATGACGGCCCATACCTCTGCATCGTCTAGGGCATTGTTATCTAGAAATAGTCATGGCCACAATTGTCACCTCCACATGTTGAGAGAGAGACATGGCTTCCATAGGTTATATCATGGTGTCCCTGTAAGAGAGACAGTGTGTCTGAATAGGTTAGAGAGAGAGATAGTTTCCATGGGTTAGAGAGAGAGAGAGATTGAGAATGAGCTTGAGAGGGGGAGAGAGCAAGGCTCAATATGAGCTTGACTGGTTATAATTTTATCATTGATGATTGGTCCAGTAGTCTCAAAGCTCCATGAAATTGCAAATAGGATGGTCTCTTCCAGCTATCGGAACGAGTATTGCGATGCTTTTAGTAGCTTGAGAAGGGAATTCCTCGCAGAAAGCATTCTCAGAGTAGGATTTCAGAAGCTCGGCGTCGAAGATGTTTAGAAGATGGGAAACAAGATGGGGTAGAGAGTCAATGAAATTAGACATCCAAACGATGTACCAATATAATAAAATAAGATGATAATGTTTTTCCATTGAGGTGGTAAAAACTTGCTTTTTTTTTTTTTTTGGCTGTGAATATATATTTTTTTTTACATCCAAACTGGCCCTAAATTTTATAACGGTAGATGAAAATGAATTTTTGGGCCATCATAAAGATCTCTTGTACTAAAATGACATCTTTCGACACTATTTTAAGATGCGCCTTACTTTTATTGGTTAGGGCCTTGGCCGCATCCCAATAAGTAATTTTGTCTTTCATAGCACAAACAAAATCTATTCATCATATTAACCAAATCAGATGAGTTTTCTCGGGAATCGGGCAATCCGGATAGCCCATAGCATGGTTGACACCTAATTTAAAATCTTAAAATTACTAATTTAAATTATTCAAAATATAAATCAATCTTTTAATATTTTTTAGATTGGTTGGGAGATCCTGGTTCAATCTGCTGATCCGGGTTTTTAAATAAGCAATTCCAATTAAAAGACCCCACAAAACTGCCTGATAGTCCTTACATATTCAAGTTCAACAGGTTTTGAAATACATTCCCTTCCTCTCTCCCCCATTGGAATAAGGGATGGGGGTAGTGGTGATGGCACCCCCATACTTTAGTCATCACGTTGTGGTTTTTGTTCCTACCGACTCCTCCTTATTAACATTTTTTTAAAAAAAACTAACTTTTAAACTATTTGAAAAGAAAAAATGAGTAGGGATCAGCTTTCCCCACTGAATTATCCAAAAATAAAAATAAAAAAAACACATTCAACATTCAATAAAGATCACCATTTTCCATTTGCACAAACCTTCATAAGTGAACTTAGATGGCTGGAGTGTGTCATTCCACTGCTCTAAGTTAATCAAACAACCGAGCAAAGGAACGACAAACCAAACTGTGAATTTCACTTTTTGAGCAAAGGATCACATGCATGATTTTTGCAGTTCTTACATGCATTTTCCCGTTATTCTTCTTTATTTCTTTTGTGTGAGTCCAAAGTAGTTCATTTATGGGAATAGGGTTGAGGTCGTGGTGGTAGCACCACTTAAGCCTCAGCTACTGATCTAGATTTTCCATTACCACTGATGCATTAAAAAACTACTAAATATTTTTAAAAATGAGTATGGGCCTGTACTCTCACTGAACTATGCAAAAAAAAAAAAAAAAAACTATATATATATATATATATATATATATATATATATATATATATATATGGGAAAAGATAGGATTAGCCTACTAGCTCATATGAACATATGAGCCCAACGACCTAGGTTGAATCTGGACGGATCTGACGATCACGGATGTCCGGTAGTATTTGAATTTTATTTATTTGTCTACAAATCCAAATCACTTGAAATTTTATATGTGTGTTCTTCTCATCAAGGTGTACCTAATAAAAATATAAAAAAAATTATTCGTAAAGAAAAAAAAGACCAAAATACCTACCGAAGATTTTCAAGGGTATTTTGATCAACTTATTTCATTTAAAATATTTTTTTTGATATTTTTCGAAGATTCACTTATTTTTTATGGACACACGTCTAATTTCAAGTGATTTGGATTTATAGAAAAAAAACTAAAATTCAAACGCTACCAAACATCCGTGATCGTCAGATCGGTCTAGAATCAATCTAGAATGTTGGGCTCATATGTTCATATGAGCTAGTGGGCTAATTCTATCTTTTCCCTATATATATATATATATATAATGGTGGTGCATTTATGCCACAAGGACATGAGAATATGAATTAAATTTGATATATTCACTAGGTTGCCACATTTTACGTCTCTTTATCACCCAGAAGAAAATTCTTATTTACTCCAGTACTGTATTCAACTAGGTAATAAAGATCCAAGAATAAATATGAAGCCCTACCAAAAGAGCACTGAGAAGTAATTGAATATTGCAGGTAATATATAACTGACACCACCGACACATTGATCCAACTTTAAAACCGTACCTTGAATCTTTCCTATGAACAAGTAGTGAACTTATAAACGGGCCACTTGATTCCTTTTCCACAATTCCTTTTGGCTATGCTAAGGCACTTATTTCAAATCTATCAAAACGTTTTTGATAGCGAGTGGACAGACATATTATGTCCATAGCGGTTTAATCAAAAGAGCTATAAAAGAAGGCGCATGGTCCATAGCGGTTTCACGTGGTTTTTGATTGCTACAAACATGTTTGGTCTGTGGCAGTCTTTAATCATCACCATCTGAAAAAATTGGACAATACCAAGCTTATGGGCAAAAATACTGTTTATTTTCGCCTCTAAGCATTGCGTTTTATATATTTATTTAGTTGGGTACTTTTTTTTGTTTGGTCATTACATGCCGGCTTAAGGATTGTTTGGTTCTTCTCCAATCAGTGTACAAAAAATGGACTGATGGGTTCAACCGGTTAGCCACCGTTTTGAGTCCAATCAGCCAAATTGGTGAGCCGGCACGAAAGACTCCCAAACTTTTTCCATAAAAGTATAAAAATTGTAAACAAAGTTTATAAAATTTAGGATCTTCAAATCATTCTAAAACGATATTTTTCTGAATTGGTCCAAGTCCGGGATCTGTCACCCACTGGCCCCAAGGTAAACCGGTCCGATCCGATTTTTCTGACACGCTCTCCGATCAAGTACGTTGCTACCGGCACACATATATGAAGAATTAAAATTGTTAAGATGTAGTATACATTGAAGAGTGGTCAACAAAGTCTTCCAATTATTCGGTTGCCAGAATGAAAAGCACACGAGTGTCATAGATGGCCATAAATGAGAATACCGACTAAACATGCATTTAAATTTATTGCATTAAAGAATTGCAAAATATGATATTACATTCGATACAAATGAATCTTTACTCCTGTGGCTACCGACATCAAACTACATGTATATTCTGTTTATCCATTTTTTTTATCTTTTCTTTTAGGTGCGATTTGTATAGAGCCGAGGCTCTAAACAATTAAAGTAAAGCGTACCTTCAAATAGTATCGAGAAATGTGGTTTCGATACTGAAAATCTTTGTGATAGCCTTAAAATATATTTTCATCTCTAATTATAAAATTTAAACCTTTAAAAATTGTATAGATTGAGTAGATCTATGAAAAATTAAAAATCATGAAAAATAACGGTCTAAAAATACATTACAAGATGCACTATTTCCAAAAACTTGAAATCCATTTTTTTCTCATGTCTATACATCATGAGGTTGAGATGATCAATTTGAGCATCAAAACAATGTCTTCTAGTGAAATTTTTGATGTGTGCCCTGATTGTTTAGAGCCTCACACTTGTATATTTTTTTCCTTTTCTTTATGTTTTCACCCTTTTCTTCACACTTCTAGTTTTTAGGGTTGATTTTGGACCGTACACTTTCAAGGTTTTGGTACTAAGTTTTCAAAGATATTTATTGGTTAGGTATTTTTCAAAGATTTCTATTTCATTCATTGAGTTTTATCTCCTTAAGAGTTTTATTTTTTATTTTGGTGGTTTGGAAGATATTGTTTTACCTTTTATTTCTTGGGTGAGGTTTATATAAGGTACGCTCCTAAGTAAGGTACACTTTTAAATTTTGCCTCGAGATATAATGCTGGTGTTGAAAATTTTATGATGCTTTTTAAAATCTATTTTCATCTTTAATTATGATTTTAAATTTTATGAAATAGTTTAGTCAGGCAGATCTACCAACACTTGAAAATCTTCAAAATAATTTGTTACAAAATACATCATTTTTAAGATTTAAATTTTTTTTTTTCTTCATATTCATGTACCTCAAGTCCAAGATGATCAATTGGATGGTTTTTCAACATTGAACCACTCTCTTTTAGACTACCTTTTAAGGACATATTATTTCAATATATATGGCTGATACTTTATATAAACTTTTTTTTTTTTTTTTCTTTGATAGTGGGTTAAAGTTGAAGTGGATTTCCATATACGGGCACATGCACGAGGTTGCCATGTGGGAGTTGAGTGAAGGACGCGTACGTATCCATGCATTCAATTGTTTTCCTTGACTTTTATACGGGAAAAGAAAAAAAATAAAATAAAATAAAATAAAATAAAATACAACCAATAAAAGAAAAAGGGATGTGGTTTGTATAATGCCGAGGCTCAACAATCAAAAGTAGAGCCCACCTTCAAATAGTATTGAGAAATGTGGTTTCAATATTGGAATTTTTTTTTATAACTTTTAAATATATTTTCATCTTTAATTATAAAATTTAAAGATTAAAAAATAGCTTAGATCAAGCAGATCTATGAAAACTTAAAAATATTAAAAATTGACGGTCCAAAAATGCGTTACAGAATACAATATTTCCAAAACTTGAAATCCTTTTTTTTATTATGTTCATGCATTTTGATGTCGAAATGATCAATTTGAAGATATTTGAACATCAAAACAACCTCTTTTAGTAAAATTTTTGAGGTAAACTCTAATTTGATTGTTTAGAGCCTCGGCTCTATATAAACTTTTCCCAAGAAAAGAAAGGGCTTTGTTATATGTTGGCCTCCAATCTGTACCACGCGGGGCGATAAATGCATGCCCCAACCATGCATTTATAAGTCCAAACATAGGTTGTTGGTCTATTAACTCTGCATACTTCTCCCTCTAAGATTTCTCTATATAAAGCTCTACTCTCACTATATATTGTCATCAGATTTTTTAGTGTTCTAGTGCTTTGTAAGGATGACACAAGGCACAAGGAGGACTGTCCAGTTGGTGATCTTATGCGTTTTTTCTGGGTGTGTATTTGGTAGGGAGTTGCAGGGGGAGGGGGATGAGAAGTTCTTAGGGTTTGGCAAGGGTGGTGGATTTGGCGGCGGTGGTGGTTTTGGAGGAGGTGTTGGCGGTGGTGCTGGGGGTGGGTTCGGTAAAGGTGGAGGAATCGGCGGTGGGTTTGGTAGAGGTGGAGGAATCGGCAGTGGGTTTGGTGAAGGTGGAGGTTTCGGCGGTGGAGTTGGTGGGGGAGCTGGCGGTGGTTTAGGTGGAGGACATGGTGGTGGAATCGGAGGAGGACATGATGGAGGAGTTGGTGGTGGATTCGGGAAAGGTGGAGGGATTGGAGGTGGAATTGGAGGAGGACATGGTAGTGCAGTTGGTGGTGAATTTGGAAAAGGTGGAGGCATAGGTGGTGGTAGTGGTGGAGGACATGGTGGTGGGTTCGGTAAAGGTGGAGGCATTGGTGGTGGAATTGGTAGCGGAAAAGGTGGTGGAGTTGGTGGTGGGTTCGATAAAGGTGGAGGCATTGGTGGGGGAATTGGCGGTGGAAAAGGTGGTGGGTTCGGTACGGGTGGAGGTATTGGTGGTGGAATTGGAGGAGGACAAGGTGGGGGAGTTGGTGGTGGATTCGGTAAAGGTGGAGGAGTTGGTGGTGGAATAGGAGGGGGACATGGTGGTGGAGTTGGCGGTGGGTTTGGTAAAGGTGGAGGAGTTGGTGGTGGAATAGGAGGAGGACATGGTGGAGGAGTTGGTGGAGGTTTTGGGGGTGGTGGAGTTGGTGGGGGAGTTGGCGGAGGTTCTGGTGGAGGACTTGGTGGCGGAAAGGGTGGGGGAGTTGGTGGAGGACTTGGTGGAGGTTCTGGTGGAGGACTTGGCGGAGGATCTGGTGGAGGACTTGGCGGCGGAAAGGGTGGGGGAGTTGGTGGAGGAGTCGGCGGAGGTTCTGGTGGAGGACTTGGTGGAGGAGGTGTTGTTGGAGGTGGAGCTGGTGGTGGATTTGGAAAAGGTGGAGGAATAGGTGGAGGTTTTGGAAAGGGCGGTGGAGGAGTTGGCGGAGGACTTGGCGGCGGAAAGGGTGGGGGAGTTGGTGGAGGAGTCGGCGGAGGTTCTGATGGAGGACTTGGTGGCGGAAAGGGTGGGGGAGTTGGTGGAGGAATTGGTGGAGGTGGTGGGGCAGGAGGTGGAGCTGGTGGTGGATTTGGAAAAGGTGGAGGAATAGGTGGAGGTTTCGGAAAGGGCGGTGGAGGAGTTGGCGGAGGACTTGGCGGCGGAAAGGGTGGGGGAGTTGGTGGAGGAGTCGGCGGAGGTTCTGATGGAGGACTTGGTGGCGGAAAGGGTGGGGGAGTTGGTGGAGGAATTGGTGGAGGTGGTGGGGCAGGAGGTGGAGCTGGTGGTGGATTTGGAAAAGGTGGAGGAATAGGTGGAGGTTTCGGAAAGGGTGGTGGAGTTGGTGGAGGAGTTGGCGGAGGTTCTGGTGGAGGACTTGGCGGCGGAAAGGGTGGGGGAGTTGGTGGAGGAGTCGGCGGAGGTTCTGAAGGAGGACTTGGCGGCGGAAAGGGTGGGGGAGTTGGTGGAGGAATTGGTGGAGGTGGTGGGGCAGGAGGTGGAGCTGGTGGTGGATTTGGAAAAGGTGGAGGAATAGGTGGAGGTTTCGGAAAGGGCGGTGGAGTTGGTGGTGGAATAGGTGGAGGTGGTGGAGCTGGAGGTGGCATTGGTGGTGGTTCTGGAGGTGGAATTGGCGGAGGTTTCGGAAAGGGTGGAGGTTTTGGCGGTGGAGTTGGTGGAGGTGTTGGAGGTGGAGGTGGATTTGGTGGAGGTGGAGGTGGAGGTGGAGGTGGAGGTGGAGGTGGAGGTGGAGGTGGTGGTGGTGGAGTTGGGGGAGGATTTGGTGGCGGTTCTGGTGGCGGATTTGGCGGAGGCAGTGGGTTTGGTGGTGGTGGCGGTGGTTTTGGAGGTGGTGGTGGACTTGGAGGTGGCGGTGGTGGTGGCATTGGTGGTCACTAATCCATGTGAAACATTTAAAAGGCAAGTCCCTCTCATCCAAATGAAATCTTATAGGAAGAAAGTTTGATTTTAGTTGAAATAAGAATGTTGAGGAAAGAGATTGACGGTTAAGTGTTGAAGTGTGATCTGCTTTCCACCAAGTCCTAATAAAAAAGCACCATTTTGTTTTGTCATCTTCTTGTTTTGTGATCTGGTGTTCATCACTGTTAAATCTATGTAAACCTTCTTATTTTTTAGTTTATTCAATGAAAATGTATTAAATGTATTACTGTTTTAACTTTATTCATTTGAAACTGCATTATGGGGGTAGTTGTCATGTTCAAATGCTTATTGCTTTTACAACCTTAACCATGACTGGAATAAAAACACAATGACTTCGACTTAGATTTCAGTTTTTGTTTTTGGTAAATATTTTACTTAGAATTCCAGAACGCTGGATAGTTGTGATTCTAGATCCTATAAACAGGAAATCTAATTTATTTCGATTTTAAAATATCATTATTATTGTCTTAAAATATAAAAAAGGATAAGAAATTACAATTTATTAACACTTTGGTTTTTATACTAGATAACCTTACTGAAGTACAATCTTCTAAGCATTTAGTTGAGAGTGTGGTTGTATAAGGTTGAAGCCTTACACAATCAAATTAAGGTACACCTCTAAATTTTGTCATAAATATAATTTTGGTGTAAAAAATTCTTAGGATGGCTTGAGAATCTATTTTAATCTCTAATTATAAAATCTTAAACTCTAAACAAATCAAATAGGTCTATAAATACTTGAAATTTTTGAAAATAGATGGTCCAGATAATGTGTTGTAAGATATACTATTTTTAAGATTCGAAATCTTTTTTTCTTTTTGTATTCATATATCTTGATGTTGAGATGATGGTTTTCCAATATCAAAATAACCTTTTTTATGATGGATTTTTGAGGTGCACTTTAATTTTATATTTTAAAGTTGCAACCTTAGTTTTCCTCTAATTAAAATCCTTAACAAAGACGAGGTGTGCAATTATTGGGATCCCTAGTTTGATACTTTTCTTGTTTCTTTTGAAATGTTGACTTGATTTTCCATCGATCCTGCAAAATTGATGTAGATGCATTTGTGCTTTACCGTACAGAATGAAGTTCTACTTTGGATTGCAACTTGTTCTTTGCTAATAAAACCAGGGTTTAATAATTTTTTGATCTGGATAAAAAATGGCCGATTCTGATCAGTAATCGTTGGGGCGAACCTTTTCTTGCTAAGTATTAGGAGCCGGCATGTTCTAGCGGCCGGTTCTGGCGAGTTCTCTAACATGTGGGGCTGATGGTTGGTTCTGTTAGAGAATCGGCCACCCTTCTTTTCTTTTATTTTTTACAAATTTTTATTTTTTAATAACCGATTTGATAGAGCGGATCGTCGATCTGCCATACTGGATCAAAAATTCGGATAGGCAATCGGGGTCTCCGGACGCTTTTCTAAAAACCCTGATAAAACTATATGGTATTCGTTTGGGATAATGAATTATTGAGGTAATAAATTACGACTACTCATATATGTTGAACGTGAATTCCAATTCCCTAGGATATTTCCTAATGGTCGAGATATTTTCGTTTGGACATTGAGCTCAATCAATTTACAACCTCAGCTACCCTATTTTACATTCAATGTCTAGAACCATCACGATCTCTTGTATAAAAAATAAATGGACAAAGTTTATATAAAGTTACAACATAAATAAATGGACAAAGTTTATATAAAGTTGCAACTTTAAAATGTATAATTAAACATGCACCTCAAAATCCATAGAAAAAAGTTGTTTTATTGTTAAAAAACCCTGATCATTTCCGCATCGAGATATATATATATATATATATATATATATATATATATATATATATATATATATATATATATATATATATATATATATATATATATATATATATATATATATATATATATATATATATATATATATATATATATATATATATATATATATATATATATATATATATATATATATATATATATATATATATATATATATATATATATATATATATATATATATATATATATATATATATATATATATATATATATATATATATATATATATATATATATATATATATATATATATATATATATATATAAGCAATGATCCAGTGCGACGATTGTATCATAGTATAATGCAACGACACTTTTAGAAAACTATGTTTGTGATATTTGTATCACCTCAAATTTTGCACACACTCTCTCTTCATCTCAATAATCAATCCCCAAAAAAACAATTGGAAATGAAAAAATCATCTCCAAAAACGAATATAAATTTTTCATTTTGTAAATTTCAAGATCTTAGCCTTTGTAAACTCAAAATCATTTCTTTATTTTTTAACTTTGTACATCTAATGATAATAAAGCCATTCAAAAAAATTGAAAATGAAAAAATTCTTTTAAGATCTAGATCTAAACATCTCACCAAAATGAACGCCCTATATTAATTGGGCTAAAAAAATACTTTCTAGTTTGTGTTTTCAAATTTTTTTTTTTTTTTTATTAAGAGAGAGTGTGTGTACAATTTTGGATCATACAAATACCACAAACATGTTTTTAGAAGTGTCGTTGCATTATACTATGATACAACCGTTGCATTAGATCAATGCTATATATATATATATATATATATATATATATATATATATATATATATATATATATATATATATATATATATATATATATATATATATATATATGTATGGGAGTGGATTTAGTATGCCCACTAGTTGACTACTACAGTAAACGCCAATGGCATAGATTGAATCTGGGCGGATCTGAAGGTCACGACTTCTTTTCGTGTTTGAATTTTAATTTTTGTCCATAGATTCAAATCACTTGAATTTTTAGGTGTATGTTCTTATCATTAAGGTGCACCTAATAAAAATATAAAAAAATAATCTGTTAAAATAAATTGACCAAAATACCCCTAAAATATTTTGATCAATGTATTTCATGTAAAATATTTTTTTTTATATTTTTCAAAGATTCACCTATTTTTTATGTATATACATTCTAAATTTCAGATCATTTCGATATGTAGAAAAATAATTAAAATTCAAACACTATCAGACATCCAAGATCATCAGATCAGCCCAGATTCAACCTGGGCCGTTGGCGTGTACGTCATTGGGCTGACATGATCTTTTACCTATATATATAAATATATATATATATATATATATATATATATATATATATATATAAAAGATTTTGAGTCCTAGAAATAGTGCATCTTGGAATATATGTTTTAGACCGTCCATTTTAAGGATTTTCATATATTTATAAATTTAATTTGTTGTTTTTATTTATGGAGTTTAAAAATTTATAATTAGATATAAAAATAGATTTTAAGATAATCCTAAGAATTTTTTACACTAAAATTGCTATGTTATGATAAAATTTGGAAGTGCTCTTTAATTGGATTGTTTAAGTGAAAACCGCACCCAAAATAAACCGTCTCATATTATAGAATGCCTTTCCTTAGAAACATTGCTAACCGCTAGTTTTATCATTGTTTAGCAAGAAATTGAGATTTGTGCACAAGTGTCTCATTTGTGGACCGTCAATTTTCAAGATTGTTAAGTTTTCATAGATTTGCTCAATCTACACTATTTTTTAACTTTTAAAATTTATAATTAAAGATGAAAATATATTTTAAGGCTATCACAAATATTTTCAGTATTGAAACCACATTTCTTGACACTATTTGAATGTGGGCTCGAATTTGATGGTTTAGAGCCTCGGTTCTGCATACAAAACAATGGTATACAAGTGTCCAAAATTTACAATTATAAAATGTTCTATAGTGTGAGCACCTAACATTATCCTTTAAAAAAAAAAAAAAAATTATGCAAGTGTGAGGCTCTAAACATTCAAATTAAGATGCACCTCAAAAATTTATTAAAAAAAAGTTGTTTTGATGTTGAAAAACCCTCAATTCGATCATTTCAATCTCAAGATGTATAGACATGAGGAAAAAAAAATTTCAAGTATTAAAAATAGTGCATCTTGTAATGTATTATCTAGGCCGTCAATTTTCAAGATTTTCAAGTGTTCATAGATCTATACGATTTACACTGTTTTTTATCTTTAAATTTTATTGTTAGAGATAAAAATAAAATTTCAATTCATCATAAATATTTATAATATTAAAACAACATATTTCGGCACCATTTAAACGTGCGCCCCATTTTGATTATTTAGAGCCTCAACTTTATAAAAAATACACCCTTTAAATACTGGGTGTGATTTGTATAAGATCGAGGCTCTAAACAATCACAGTAAAATACACCTTCAAATATTGTTAAAAAATACGGTTTTAATCCTAAAAATCTTTGTGATAGCCTTAAAATATATTTTCATATCTAATTATAAATTTAAAGCTTCAAAAATAGTATAGATCAAGCATATCCATAAAAGCTTAACATTTTTTAAAATCGACTATAAAAAAATGCATTATTTCCAAAACTTGAGATTTATTATTTTCTCATGTCCATGCATCTTGAGGTCGAAGTGATCAATTTGACGATATTTGGGCATCAAAACAATCTCTTCTGATGAAATTTTTGATGTGCGCCCTAATTTGATTGTTTAGAGATTGGCACTTATATAAACTTTTTTCTACTATATGTATATATTAAATATAACATTTAAAAAATATATATTTTTTAATTTTGGGTCTGGTCCAATCCAGTCCAGGTCCAAATCCAGTTGAGTCCGGGTCCTGGTCCGGCTTGACTCGACACATTTGCCACCCATCACTGTAGTTGACCCAGTTGGTACCATAGCTAGCAAGTCGGAGGATAATAAAATATCGGCAGAACAAAACATCAGCAACAAATCAATTTTATTTTAAAAAGTCGGAAGAAAAAATCGGGTATAAAGTACAAATCTCCAAAAAAAGGGCAAGCTAGAGAATCATGAATATTTCAGATTTGGTTAAAAAAATATAGTGAAAAAATCAGATATGTAAAGATAATAAAATATAGGATTATGATTTACCGCTATTGTATAGATATACTAAAGCCACTAAACAATAGTTTTATAGCTTTACAAGTGTCATCAGAATAATTCTTAGCAATTTTTTGTTGAAACTTTAAATAAATCCTGCAACAATGCTTACTTTGTTGTTACATAACAAAACATATCGCCGATCTATTGTGAGCACAAAATGAAACAACAACAACAGTACTAAACGTAAGAACTAATTAGTAAATAACGAGAACTGTGAACAAAGGTATAAGATTATTTCTTTAAAAACGAAGAAGAAAAAGTCCTCAATATAGGACTGTAGCTAATTAAAAAAACCCGCAAAGACCCAAATATGTAAAATAATGGTCCATACAAAATACTATGTTGTATACATCAATAAAATACAAAAATAAAAAATAAAATACAAATCAAACATTTTTATGCATAAAACAAACAACATGCTCAAAAAAATTTGAATCTCGCATTGAATAGCTACCTAAATCTTTAGTATCATTGAATCTCTCTCTTGTTCTTTACAAAGACGCTATGGATTTAAAGAAAAAAATAGATTTTTCATTAGGTTGTTGTTCTTCTAATTTGGCCAATTATTTTAAGATATACGATTGTTTTGTTTAATTAATTTATTTCGAAGAATATATTGTTTGTATTTTTTGTTTATTGTTTTTAAGATAACTCATTGGTGACATTTTTTATGGAATTTTTGGTTAAATAAAGAATTTTAATTTACTCTCACTGTTGATGTATTTATCTTTAAGTCAATGAAGAAATAAAGTTATAGAGAAGGGGTTTTTTTTGAAAAAAAAGATAAAATACGGATTTAAATCAGTTCCGTTAAAAAGTTGTGATTTTTTTTGAAGATCTTTTAAAAAAATTGGAGTTCTAAACGTATTTCAAAAAATGGGAAGATTTTTTTTGAAAAACTCGTGTTTATAACGGAGATTTGCTTGGTACCACTGCCAGGTTAAAATGCGGTACAATAATAGGCTGAAATTTGGAGAAAATTTGTAGTAATGCACCGTAGTACGGATTCAAGCGAAGCTTGACTAACACCCAGAGACAGAGAATCATTGATTAGGGGTTAGCTCTTAAAGCTTCATCAAATAAGTGGTCCAGGCCTCATGGAAAAGGCATAGAGATCCTCTCTGATAAAATCCTGGTACATTATCGTTTTTATGGTTTTCTTGAATTCTTGGGTGTATCTAGCGAGCTGGTGTTCTATGGATTCTTTAATGGTTGATTATTGAAAATTTCGATTTGTCTGTGTACCTTTAGAAATTAATTTTAATTGCTCAGAACTCATAGTTTCTTGTTCAAATAATTGAGATTTTTTCCCTTTGTTTGGGGCTTTTATGTGATATTGATTAGATTGTGGAGATTGTGTTAGACCAGAGAGAAAATCGATTATTTGGCTGAATGTATTTCGGGTAATCTGTATAGCGTTTTTCGAGTTAATTTGTTGGCTCTAAAATTGGGGTTGGAAAAATATGAAGAGTCAAGTTTGCAGATCGGTTTTAGGGTTGGTTTTCATAGTTGCGGTGGCTATCATATGGATAGCTGCTAGTTTCATTGTGCAAGCTGTTGTGGATTCGGGTGTTTCCCCATTTCTCATCACTTATATATGCAATTCATTGTTCATAGTGTATATTCCAATAATCGAAATTGCTCGTTATTGGGAGGATTCAATTGGGAGTTTATGGAATCAAACCAGTAAAGGAAGAGATCAGAATGGCTCAGGGGATTCAGAGACAATCAATCTTTTGGGTGATGGAAAATCAAAGAAAATTGTTGGTAGTTTGAGTGGGTCTCAAACTAATGAAAATAGCAGTGTAATTCAGTCTGAGGATGAGAGTTCCCTTTTACCTGAGAGTGAACTACAAGAGACTGAATTGTTAGCTGAGACGCCAATAAATTCAGCGGATATTGGGGCTAATGTGGGCGATGGAACTTTAGCTAAGGGTTTGGATTCTAAGGGAAGATGGACAAGGAGGAAAGTAGCTATGGCTAGTTTATGGGTGTGCCCTTTCTGGTTCTTGGCTCAACTCACTTTCAACCTCTCTCTAAAGTATACCACTGTCACTGTAAGTTTTATAACTATTCTCTATCACTTTCTTTTAACATTTGAACCTATGTTATTTTTTTCTTTCCTTTTATGTGGTTAATCTTGTGGTCTACTACTCTCTTAGTATAAGGAGATTTGTTTCTTAGAATTATTTCTATTTTTCAGTGTTTGGGTTTTCTCTGTTTATTCATTGGTTTTCCCCCAATTATCATTATGAGCATGTTTTTCCATTTACTTCATGACAGAGTTATTGTTTCTGAATTAGGTTTTTGTTTTATTATTGGGTTTTCTTTGCTTATTCAGTGGTTTGCATTTCAAGAATGTCTCAAGCTAGTTTTAGTGGTGAAATCATGAGAGAGTATCATGAGATAGTATCATGAGATAGTTATTGCTTTCGGATTTTTTTTTATATTTCATTGATTGGGTTTTGGGTTTTTCTCTGTTTCTTGATTGGTATGCAGTCAAATACCATCTTAAGCAGCGTATCGAGCCTTTTCACTTTCTTGGTTGCTTTGGCTTTCTTGGGTGAGAAATTCACATGGGTTAAGCTATTTAGTGTTCTTCTTTGCATGGCGGGGACTGTAATTGTGAGCTTTGGTGATTCGGAAACAGGAGAGAACTCAATTGCCACGAATCCAGTTCTTGGTGACATACTTGCTCTTGTTTCAGCTGGTTTATATGCAGTGTATATTACCCTGATACGTAAGAAACTTCCAGATGAGAACAAAGGAGAGGGTCAGGCTAGCATGGCTCAATTTCTTGGGTTTCTGGGGCTTTTCAACCTCTTGCTATTTCTCCCTGTTGCACTTATACTGAATTTCACACGTGTGGAACCATTTCATAACCTAACATGGAATCAGTTGGGCCTCATTGTTGGGAAAGGTCAGTTTGCAATTCAATCTCTTTCTCCTCAAATAAGGGATTATTTCTGTTCGTTATTTTCAGGAATTATTTTTCCGGCATATTTTGAGATTGAGCCATCGTTATTTTAGGAATAAGGGATAAACATTAGAGCCTATGATGTATTTGTTCTTATCTGAGAAAATTTTCTGAAGTCTATGATAATTTGTCTTATTTCCTCATATATGTCAAAGGTATAGGCAGACTGTCAGAGCAATCCACTTCTAATCACTAGATAGAGAATTTAAAACTTGAAAATCAAAAGACACTCTGGAGAATATAATGGAACTTAAATTCTTTGAGGCATGGCAAGTCCAAGTTGGAAGTTCCTCCAGCTGCAAGACCCATATGAGAAAGAGTACTAGAGATAAACAATGGCGCTATGAAGCTTGGAGAATATATTGGAGCTTGAAAAATGCCCAAAGGAGTTTCTAGGCCTCTCTTAAGTTGAAAACTCTTGCACCGTCAAGTACAATATTGGACTGAAGAACTTGCATGATGGAACTATCTACTTTGATGCCAATTTTTTTCAAAAAACATTCGTATGTGTTTTGCTAGTTTATTTGAGCCCCTTAAACCATAGAGGAACCAACTTTGAGAATTTTCTTTTTTGGCTTATTGATTGGAATACTGGAAGTCATATAGGACTGCAAGTGAACTTCTAGTCTGTATAAACTCTGGGAAAGCTAAAGGTTGAGACAGAATGTATGACTAATTAAATTGATTAGTTCTTTAGATGATTGGATCTACTTCTAATCAACGTGAAAATTAATACATGGATATTCAGAATTTTAGTTTGTGATTAATGAAGGATTTGGTGCACCTGATGGGTGCTTCGATGATGGGATCTTCTTTTAATTGCATGTACAAGAATGAACTTTGCATTTTATAAATGCAAATGAGAACTTTGTTCTCCTTTGTTGTTCACTCTCCCTTGATATGTTCTGCTTCTTGTTGTCTTATTTTAGAAACCTGGCCTCTAAGGTGGAGTTATATTTCAATGACTTCCTTGTAGCCAGAGCTGTCTAAAATCTTTGAGAAGTCTAAGCCTACGGTCCAAGGCCTTCACTTACATTTAAAAACCTGGACAAGGGTCTAAAATCTTTGAGAAGTCTAAGCCTAAGGTCCAAGGGCTTCACTTACATTTAAAAACCTGGACAAGTGTGATTATGAGCTGGGTGTATAAAGAAGAGCCTTAGGCACCCGGAGAGAACTAAGGTAACTTGGATTGTTGCGGCTGGAATTGTCTCCATGTCTCGTCTATGGCTCCCTTTGGAGCTATAGGAGAGGTATATCATGTATGCTATGTACACTTTGAGGTAGATTTTACCTCTATTAAAGTTCAGAAGTGGGAAGTTGGCTGACTTCTTATCAAAAGTCAAGTGGACCACTCTAGTCGGTTATATGAGTTTGTGTGTGTGTGACCAATCTACAATGAACTGTAGGATTAAGAAGTTTGCTGAGGTTGATAGATTCCTGGGTTTATTGATGTTAATGAGAGGAAATCAGATCTTTTCGGTTTCTTGACAGGGTTGGTCATTAAAGGTGGTAGAAGAGGAGATGGGACAAAGGTATCTAGAGATTCACTTTCAGGGCATGTCTACCTCCTAGTTCGTACTTCCTTAAATGTCTTTCTTGATTCCTCTCTCTCTCTCTCTCTCTCTCTCTCTCTCTCGCTCTCCCCCCTCTTCCCCTCCCCCACCCCCAATAAAACAACACCTCCCCCTCATCCTTTTTTACCCTCACATACATCTATTTTTTCCTGCGATTAGCGTAACTTTATGTAGGCCTTTCATCAAGTAATCAGTCCCGTTATCTATTAAAACAAAAGGAGAAAGAGAGAGGAAATCATGATGCTGAAGAATTGCTCTCGCACTATCATCTGTTAAGTATGGAAATTCTACCTCGCTACAGGGGGCAAGTGGTGGCATTTCTGACTCACCCAATGTGATTTCTCTTTGTTTGGCTCTATAATATGCGACCTGTTTTTAATGCATCAGTGATTCAACTGGATGTGTACTTTTGGAATATCAATACCAAGAACGTAAAATCTATACTTTGAAATATTTTTTACAATGTTGATTTACATTGTCTTCGAATCCTTTAAATACCCAACAGATTTAGACTTCTTGAGTTGATGATCATGCTTCCTTCTGTTTTGTCAGTATATCATAGAAGAGCATGTGTTCAACTAATCTTTGGGGGCATCACCATTAGTCTGCTAGCTTGTGCAGAGTTTTCAACTTTTTGATTTTAAGAAAGTGGCCTGTGTATTTCTTGGGTTTATGTTTACATATAGTGAAACTGTGGAAAGCACGTTTAACCTATTTTCTGTATGAGCCAAACCCATAATACATAGACCTCTTGATCATTGGCCGATACGAATACCCCTTTCATATGTATATGTCCAACATATCCATCTTGCTTTGTTCGTTTGCTGCCAAGAGAAAATCATCTGACATATTGGCACACTCCCTAAGTTTGATCTACCATTCTTGACTTTTTTATCCAATTTAGTGCCTGATATTTTTTACCATTTGAAATGTTTGAACACTTCCGATTATATTTTCATAACATAGTTTCATGTGCACTAGCAACTGTGAATATGTGTTCCTTGACTGTAAAACAGTCTTCTCATCCAGTTGGACTAGAAACCCTTTGCTTTTAGCCATTTGAGGGTTTGAGGTTTTGAAATCATCTTGTAGCTGCCAATGATTTCAGTCCATATCTGGTTCATTTTGCCCAATTTATCCAATCCTATGTCCGATTGCTAAAACCTGTCAAATTCTGCCGGTTCAACAGCTGGGCCGGTTGAACTGCCCGGTTCATATCAGTTGGAGCTGTAGAACTCGCCATTTCAAACCAATTTTGATTTTTTTTTATTTGTTTGTGTCCCATTTATTTTTGAAGACCAGACTGACCGGTGAACCGGCCTGTCCAAGTGGTCTTGACCAGACTGGTGGCATCACCAGTTTGATGACGAATCTGGTCTGGATAACATTGGTATGACATACCTAAAGAAATAAAGGAAATATTAGTATAATCCTGTAGGGTTGCACCATCTCTGCAGTGTCCATCCCTTGATTGGCAGTGATGACCCCAATGGACTATGGATTTCTGCCGTCCATTATGGACCATGGTATTCTTTCCTGAAATGGAATTGCATTAATGGAATGCATTCATTTCTAAAGATAATTGCTTCAAATCAGATTTTTATTGGGCTGCGGGCTTTAGCTGAAGGAGGTGACAATGTGGAGTCCGCTTTGTTTTCTGTTGCTTTTTCATATTTGACTATGGTGAGGAGTCACTATTATGGCAAGAATTTCAAAAGCCGAGTTTCTTGTTAGAGGCCTCATGGGCACATTGGTTTGTGTATTGGGGGTTGATGACATTCCCTTATGCTTGAAATTTTAAATTGAAACCATATCATGGATGTAACATGCGTAGGAAGAAAGTATTGTACTTTGTGCAAGTATATCGTTTGGTGCTTGGACCATGGATCCACTATTCATACATATCCTTGGGAACTTGAGTTGTTTGCTTTAGAAGCCACCCCTGTGGGACTGGTTAACTCCACTGGCCAGGGATATGTGTGGACTGTAGATGTTGGGTACGAGTGCCCAAGACAATGCTAGTATAAATTATGGTTTCTGGTTCCCTAAGAGGCACAAGACTATACTAGTATAAAGTATGTTATCAGGTCCACCATGAGAATCCAATAGGTTTGGGCCTTTAACCCAAATTTATAGTGTTTTGTAGTAGTCTTCAATTGTCCTACTTCTGCACTCCAAGTTTGTCCAATTAAATGAGATAATGAGATTTATGGATTCATGATATCTTGTCGTTCCTCTTAGATCCATCATTATGCTTTATTTTTGTTACTTTGTGTAGCCCATGCAATGAATGATGAGTCTCTCTGTCTCTCTCTCTCTCTCTTAAAATTCTTCCGAGTTATGCATTACAATTCTCACTCTCTCTCGATCTTCTTTTTGAGTTATGCATTACAATTTATCTACAGCTACTCTTGTTCTACCATGCTTTGAGCTGGATTTCAAGTTTGAATTAAGTTGGTTCTTGTTTTCACTATCTAGTCCTTTATAATGAAATATTTTAAATGTTGCAGGTCTATTGGACAATGTGCTTAGCGATTACTTGTGGGCTAAGGCTGTACTTCTTACTACGACTACAGTAGCAACTGCCGGCTTAACTATTCAAGTTCCTTTGGCAGCAGTGGTGGATTCTTTGACAGGGCATGCACCCAATCTCTTGGATTATTTAGGTGGTGCCTCTATAATGGCTGGCTTCATTGGTATTAACATCCCATCTGCTGATAGTTGTGGACTGGGATCAAACTCAAAAGAAACGCTGGTTGAGAGTGATCCTCAATCCACTCCTACTGTTGCTCAACATCCTGATGTTTAGCTGGTTACTAGTTAAATTCCATCTGCTCGTGCTTGCATCTCTCTCTCTTTCTCTCTCTCTCTCTCTCTCACACACACAGAGACCCACACACAGGCTCGCGTGTATACATGAACACACTCATTTCCTATTTTAATTTCTCTCATTTTTGTTTTATTGTCTATCACTTATTTCCTATTCTCTCTCTCTCTCTCTCATGTACATGCCACGGTTACTTTTCTCTCCGATCTCCCGAGTCTTCTATTTTGAGTAATTAGCTCCTGGGTTGATCTCTCTCTCAGCTGTGAAAGTGATGGTAGGTCATATTGATCAACAATATAGCGCTCATATATGGTTACAGAATCAACTTTACTTTTTAAATATTCCTGCATGAGGCTTCGCGGGATGAATTATGGGCAGTGGCTATTCGAAATATGAGGTTTGAGGCTCATCTTAGGTTTAATTAAACTTGGCTCAATGTTGTCAGATTCACTCCTCTTCGACCAAAGAGGCTGAAGTCTTTGGATTTCGGCCTAGACAGAAGAAGCGAAGAAAAGCTCTAATGCATTCACTTCGGCTTGCTTCGGTGTGATTTGGACTGCGTTGGATTCGGCCTTTTCTGTTGAAGCTCTAGCCTCTTCGGCTGAATCATGGTATTGTCCTTTTTTATTGAATTTTTTATTTTTTAAATTTTTATTCTTTTAATAAATTATATATTTATATATAATTTATTAATATTAATTTTTTTTAAAATTTTTAAAGTCTCCTTCCGAAACGGCCGAAGCATCGAAGTGCTTTGTTTTTCCAACCAAATTGAAGAATACTCCAAAAAGCGAATCTAACGACATTGCATGGGCTCAACCAAAATACGTCTCCTTCTTCCTTTACCCAGTTCAGCTATTAAGTTAAAAGAAACATACACCTTAGTGATAATTGTCGCGATCAGGATATTATCAGCAGCGATGTTATCAGCAGGGAGTTTTACTGGACGTTATTTGATTCTCTTTTTCTATTGGGAAATTAATGTATTAAATTAATTTTTTATTCATTATATATTAAACTTTTTATCAATTTAGTAAGGAAAAAGTTTATATAAGGATGCTACCCTATAGTGTAGAACTACGGATGCCTTTCAAAAATCCATCGGAAAAGGTAGTTTTAATGTTGAAAAACTCTTTGATTGATCTTCTCGGCATCAACATGTATGACTATGAAAAATAAAAAGATTTTAAGTCTCAAAAATAGTGTATTTTACAACATATTATCAATACCGTCTATTTTCGAGATTTTCATATGTTTATAGTTCTGTTTGATTTTAACCATTTTTGAAATTTAAAATTTTATAATTAGGTATAAAAATAGATTTTGAGATAATCCTAAGAACATATTCCATCAAAATTATATACCATGATAAAATTACCTCTACACCTGCGGATGCATCCGTGTGCAAACTGCATTGGCCTTTGGTTCTTCGTACGTCAGTACTTGGAAAAGAAAGTGCAAGAGAATTTCAAATTTGAAACCCCACCCCTGATTTATCGCTACCAAACTAGTTAGTTTCAAATTCGATAGAGATTGTGTGGGCCGATGATCGAATTACGATTTAAAGTGGAATTTTTCTTTAAATAGTCAACAGTGCCGGCTTGAACTTTCCGCCAAAAATGAAGGAAAAACTTACCTACCTGGGCCGGTTGGCCCGGGACGTCTAAATTGGAGGCTGTCGCCTATATTACGACCGTGTAAGATTTATACCTCTTGCTTTCAGTTTTCTTTTTAGTTGAATACCTCTCTGAAATTTACTGGAAATTTTGACTATGGATGGTTATAAGAGGTTAAAATTGAAAAAGGGTTTTGTAGGCTAGATATAGGATCATGGTTTCTGAGATATATATAGGGTTTGAATGTTACGGTCCTAAGGCTAAAGTTAGGATGACCAAGGCTAGGGTTTATGTTCAGACTACTGTGATGCAAGAAAATCAAAAGGTAAGACAATAATCTACTTTATGTTATTCTTGCGAAAGACTAATTTTCATAAATATATGAATATGTTTTAGCTCTAGAGAGAGAGTCTACAATGATATTTAATATCTTTCAACAAAATTATGGCATAACATAATCACAAAAAACTGAATTTACAAAATCAAGATCATGAAGTTTTCTTACTTAAAGACACCAAAGCATAGGATAATTTTACAATGCAATGACAGCTACGATGCAAATAAAATATCTAGAAAATCCCTAAATTATAAACTAAAAAAATGCAGGCAATTGATATGTAGACATTTACTCAAACAGTTATTGTGTGCATAATAATTTTAAATAATCCAAAAAAAATATGCACTAATTTTCAGCAACAATTATGTATCACTATCTTTCTCTAAAATTACAACATCATCTCTATATATCTCTCTTCCCCAAAAATTTCAGCAATGGCTATATCTTTATCTCTAAAATTACAGCAGTACAAAAAATTCAAGGGGTCCCTTGTTTCTATTGCAAAAGCACGGACCTAGTTGTTAGTTTATAATGTTTTTTTTTTTTAAAGATGAGAGAGGCGTGCAACTCAAGATACAAGAGGGGAAAATAAACAATGCGGTATCTCTTGATATTGAGCAAAATATATTGCGTCAAAATATCAGTGAAATTAACATGATTTCAATGAAATTTTTAATGATAAACAAATAGAGTCTCCTAGCCTATTTTGTTTTGGACCAATCTTTATTGCGTCAACAATGATTTCATTAAAACAGATTATGGAACAGTTGCAATTTTTGGAACAATAGCGGTTTCTCAGAGAAAAAAGAATCATTGTCTGCTAGACAGAGAGAGATACAGAGGAATTTGGAATGGAGAGATGGCCTTCATGTGTTGAACAGAGAGAGAGTGTGAAACATAACAACAATTAATCAAAAAATTTAGACCCAATTACAATCAATAAGCAAGACCTAAGTAAATGATCAGCAAGATTTTCAGCAAAAACAAAAAAAAAAAATTCAAAGAAGAATGCCATTGGACCAATTTGAGATAAATTCGAGAAAGCCAATTTCATCCCGTTAACTCTTTATTATTCTGACATACTTAAGTTCTTTTATCAACTCAGATACCAAGATTTGATAATAGAGAGAGAGAGGAGGCGGAGTTGGGAATATGAATGGGGATTTCAATGGA
The DNA here is from genome assembly GCF_054954075.1 of Amborella trichopoda. Lineage (NCBI taxonomy): Eukaryota > Viridiplantae > Streptophyta > Magnoliopsida > Amborellales > Amborellaceae > Amborella > Amborella trichopoda. The sequence continues at coordinate 4,592,754 of NC_142342.1, read as the reverse complement.
GGGTGGATGCGTGTGTGCATAAGGGTGCTGGTGCCAACTGACCATGAAAGAGAAAAAAAAGAATGGAATTCAAAAATTTTAAGGTTAGAAATAAATTACAGTAAGATATACGGGAATGACAAAGAACAATATCAAGGTTACTATAAATTAAACTCAGGAAAAATAAGATATAAACACCAATAAAAAATGAAAGATAGAACCTGCTTTGATACCAATGTTGGACTTTTGATGCGAAGAGATAAAAAACACCAAGCTCCCAGGATTAATGGCAGTGTCATGAGACTAGGGATCACACAGAGCAGGCTTTACCAGAACTACTGAGAACTAAAAAATAATTATTTGTGTGTGCTTCTCCATGACCAAGAAAAGCCTAGTTATAAAAGGATGGAGGAGGCCGTTCTTCAACATTCGGCTTCCTCCTGGAATCTCTAAAAAATGTAGCCCTCTAATATTGGAAGGTGGGTAGTTATCATCCACCCGTTGGATAAAGGCATATTTTCTCTCTCTAAGAAACCTTTTGAGTGATAAAATATTAAAACATTAAGATAAATAATAAGAGAGAGAAATATGAGACATGTGAGGCCCCATGGCCACTCACACGTACTAACAACTTGGATAATATCTAATGGAACTTTGTCTTTGCTATAACTTTGGTAAACATGTCTGCAAGTTGGTCTTCACTTCAAACATAAGGAGTACTAATAATTTTGTATTGAACATTATCTCTCAAAGTGACAATCAACTCCTATGTACTTGGTTCTTTCATGAAAAACTAGATTAGAGGTTATATGCATAGCTGCTTGATTATCACAGAACATCTCCATTGGATTGTCCGTTAGGAACCCCATATCTCGAAGTAGGTATTTTGTAGTTGAAGTTATAGCTTTATATTCGGCCTCTACACTGGATAGAGAAACTACATTTTTTTTTTGTTTTTCCAAGTAATTAAGTTTCCTCCGACCAATGTATAATACCCAATAGTAGCCCTCATATCAATTGGATTACTTGCCCAGTCAACATCAGAATAACTAATAATATTAGTGTGACCATTTGGTTTCATCCAAATACGTCTGTCGAGTGATGACTTAAGACATCTGACAATCCTATTGACAACTTCCATATGACATGATCTAAGAGCATGCATAAATCAGCTCACAAGGCTAACCACATACATTATATCTGGTTGTGTCAGTTAAATTAAGCTTGCAATTAATATCAACAAGGGTGTCAACAAGTTTGACTCCTAGTTTACTAGTTTCTTTTAACAGGTCTAAGACATATTTCTTTAGAGAAATTGAGAGCCTCTTTTTGGAATGTGCTACTTCAATATCGAGAAAATACTTTAGTTGACTAAGGTCTTTGATGTCAAATTTCGTGTCAAGATAATTTTTAAGCTTCATGATGCTTTCTTTATCATTACCTGTAACCATAATATCATTAATATAAATGAGTATAACTGTTGTACCTGAAGTTTCCCTTTTTATAAATATTGAAGAATCAACTGAACTTCCAAGAAATCCGACACTCATCAAGGTTAAGCTGAGTTTGACACCAAGTAACATAAGTGGTTCTTCCTCTACACATGATTCTCCTTCTTCCTCCCATGACACGGCTAATCCTAATGCTTTCATGTCTTTCCATAGTACTTTTCTTTGGATAATAGACTTAGGGGCCACAGATCATATGACTGGCAACTCGTAATGTCTATCCAACCTAAAAAATAATGAAAATATGAACCCTGCTTATATTAGTAATGGTTTATTGATTCCTATCCATGGTGAATCTCATAACTCTAAAGTTCTTTTTATGTCATCTTTCTCCTCTAGCTTGATGTCAGTTAGTAGAATTACTTAGAGCATGAATTGCAATATTATTTTTCTCCCAATTTTGTAACTTTCTAGGACCAGACCATGAGGAGGACGATTGGTGAAGGAAGACTGTCTCATGGGCTATATTTATTTAATCTGGAGAATAAAGTTTTGGTTGCTAGTCAAACTAATTTCAATATTAATACATTATGTCATTGAAGATTTAGACACCCCCTAGATAAAGTTTTGAAAATCTTAAAATCCTCTATATCTTTAAATTCTCATTATTGTGAAGTTTGTAAATTCTCAAAACACATAACACTTCCTTTTAAGTCTTTTATGCATGTTTCAAAGGAACCATTTTATTTGATACATTCTAATGTGTGGGGACCAGTCCCATTTGATTTTTAGGCTGGCTTAAACTCGTTCCATAACTTTAGATAGATCCACAAGACATGAACCATGATCAAGAGACGAAACAACCCCCCATGGTGCAATGGATCGCTACTGATAGATCGACATGCTCTGATACCATGTAGAGGTTGCAATAAAGGAAATAGAAACGAGAGAGAAAAATCAACAAGATATATAAGTGGTTCGGCAATAGTGCCTACGTCCACGGAGGGCAAACTAGTATCTCATTCATAAGGAATACTTTGGTTTACCAAGGATTTATAGATTTACAGCTCTTGCAATTGTAATTGTAATCCCACAAAATAACTGAATATAAAAAACTCAATATTTGGCTACTGCAATTTTAGCTACTATAACTATCAACACCTAGCCTTGGCATGCCATTTTATGGCCCGGGCCAAAACTTTCCAGGACGTAGACCTAGGCCTTGCATTTGGGGGCAGGGCGACCAGCTGAGCAGCGCTGCCTGGCCGATTGCCACCACAAATTGGAGATAGTGCAAATACCCTATAAATGAACTTGTAGAACTACTCTATTACGAGTGCAAGATAATCTTTATGAACTCTTCAAGATTTTATCTCAATTTATATTGAAGTTGTTAAAAAATATCCACACAGTTCTGTACATGAACTAATATTTTGGATCACAGTGCATACAATTTGGATGACGATGGTTGCCTGGCCTGACTGCCTAGTTGTGGGACTTGAGCCTAGTCTGAGCTTGAGATGGGGCACGCTGAGCCTGTCCCGTTTCCATGCTGCAAAGACAGGTTTGGTCCAACTTCATTGTTGGTTCAAGTGGGGCAAGTGCAATGCATATTTCTTTTTTGCAAGAGACAACAAGTACAATTCTACAGCAACCATTTGTCTATTGTTTAAAATTCATTTATCACTCGAAGAAACATTTTCTTCCTTTACAGTGTCTAAAGTTTCACAAGTACAAGAAGTTTACAATTTCAAGTAACTATTGGCGCTCTTCTACTTGTTGTAGTCTTCAACCAATTTCCCATGAGTTTGAGAGTAAAAGAAAGGGCTTGGTGGATAGGGGTGGCAACGGGTCTCTGGATGGACCCGGACCTGGACCTGGACCCCAGACCCAAATAGCATGTGAGTCCAAGTTTTCGACCCGGACTTGACCCGTCTGGTCCAAAAGTTGGACCCCTATCCATACCCATACGGTCCAGGGTCTGTCCTGTTGGATATTGGGTTTGGTCATGTCCATTGCCACCTTCATTATGAGCTTCTTGTTTTTTTTTTGCCCTTTTTTCACTACCATATATCCATATTATTGGCAACAAGGTTACAATAACCCACTATTAGATTTCAAGCAATCTGATTTGTCGTTTAATAGCTAAAGATGACTATGAGTTCTTATTGTATAGGATCTTTAATATACTTAAATGTATAGGGCTTGAAGTATTTTATCTCCAATAGTTTATGGGTGCGGGTCGGATTCAACCGGACCCGAACCCAGACCCGAGCAGTGTTTGGGTTTAGGTTTTGAACCCAAACCCAACTCGCTAGGTCCAAACATCGGACCACCAATGTCAGGTATACGCACGGGTCCCCAGTTGGGTCCGGGCCCATCGCCACCCCTATTGATGGATAACTCCAAAAGACCATGAAATCATCGAAAAGGAGCCCACATCAATATGAGGCCTCAGGTTGTCACATAAAAAACAGCTGTGGGTTAGGTTGCCGGGCACGAAAAAGCAAAACTTTTGTGAACGCCAAATCCCCATGCAAATTATAAATATGATTTCTAATTCTCAAAGAACAGTTTTTTCTCTCACTAAGATTGAGCATCTCTCTCTCTCTCTAAGTTATGAATATGATTTTTTATTTCTCAAATAAGAGTTTTCTATCACTAAGAGGGAGCATCTCTCTCCCTCCCTTCTCCCCCTCTCTCTCTCTCAAGCAACTCTATTTGCAAATGAATGATCTCTCTTTTCTCTAAAAAAGAAGTTTTCTATCACCGAAGTCCCATGCAAATTATGGAAGATTTCTCATTTCTTCAAGGAAGAGTTTGCCATCATTAAGAATCTATCTCTCTCAACGAGCTCTCTCTCTCTCTCTCACAAAAGCAACATTATTTGCAAATGAATGATTTCTCATTTCTTAAAGAAGCCTTTTCTATCACTAAGATAAATCCTCTCTCTCTCTCCATTGCAAAACTAGTTTGAACTTTGAACATCAGTCCCCATGCAAAATCTTTGAATGGAATTTGTCTCAAATACGAGTTTCAATCACTGAAAAAGAGAGCCTCTCTCACCTCAAACCCGTTAGACACTCAAAAAGCTTACATACATTTTCAATACTCCCAACTGCCCCATCATCCATCCTCCATAATAATTGATTTACCAAATCTCCCCAAAAAACAATAAAACTAAAAATTTGAATACATTCTCTCTCAAAAACAAGTATCCAATAAAAAGCTCTTTATCAATGAAAATGGTTTCTTTCACTAGAAAACATCTCTCTCTTTCTCTCTAACGCAAACCATCAACCATGCAAAACGCTTTGTAAACATCATTTGAATCATCATAAAGGGGTCCTCTCCCTCTCTCTAACACAAAACTATCAATCTTCCAAAATCTTTCTCTCTCTCTCTAAAACAAAACTATCTATCATCCAAAAAGCTTTGTAAACATATTTGAATCAACATAAAGGGCCCTTTCACTTAAAATCTCTCTCTCTCTCTCTAACGCAAAACTATCAATCTTCCAAAAATCTTTGTAAACATATTTGAATAAAAAAAAAAAACCATATTTGAATGAACCTTAGGGAACTCTCACTTCAAATCACTCTCTCTCTCACATAAAACACCCGTTGACTCTCTTTCTCTCTCTCTCATCAAAAACCCGTTTTCACTCAAGTGTCTCCACCATTTCTTCTCTCTCCATAAAAGCCACCATGAATGCACTCCATCGCCCAATATTTAATGCAATCACGCCACCGTGAAACAAAAACCAGTGCAAGAAGCTCTGGTGCGCATTTCGCCAATCGAGAAACCAGATAAATAGAAGACAGAGAGAGAGAGAGAGAGAATAGTAAGGTCAAAACGCGTTTGGGTTGGAGGGCAGTTGGGCCGCAGAGCCCTTATCCAATGAGAGCTCACCTCTCATTTAATTGAACATGCCACTGCTAGTACAAGCAATAACACTTTGAACACCCACTGGTTTTATGGACACACAGACTCCCCGCTTTTCTCTCTCTATAAATACTGCAATATTTTCTTTCTCTCTCATCACTCGAAACCTCAGGTGTAGATTGAATTCGCATAGAGAGATAGAGAGATGAGGGGCGGCGCTTCCGTTTTAACTGGGGTTTTGGTGGTGGCTGTGGTGGTGGTGAGTAATGTCTTTGCTGCTGAAGTCGGCAATGGCTTTAGCGATGATAAGCACTTCTTGCTGGGCCACATGCATGGGCCATTTGGATTTAAGCATCATGGTGGAGGACTAGGAGGAGGTTTTGGTGGGGGTGGAGGGCTTGGAGGTGGCGCCGGCGGGGGTTTTGGAGGAGGTGCTGGTGGTGGTGGTGGCCTAGGAGGAGGAGCTGGGGGAGGTTTTGGTGGTGGTGCAGGCGGTGGTGGTGGTCTTGGTGGAGGTGCTGGTGGGGGTTTTGGCGGGGGAGTAGGCAGTGGAGGTGGACTTGGAGGAGGTGCTGGTGGTGGTGCAGGTGGAGGGCTTGGTGGTGGTGCAGGTGGAGGGCTTGGTGGTGGTGCAGGTGGAGGGCTTGGTGGTGGTGCAGGTGGCGGGCTTGGTGGTGGAGGTGGGCTCGGACGTGGTGCAGGTGGAGGATTAGGTGGTGGAGGTGGGCTCGGCGGTGGAGCGGGTGGTGGCGCTGGAGGTGGCCTCGGTGGTGGAGGTGGCTTAGGTCACCATAAAGGAATAGGAAAAAAGAGAGGTGGGCTTGGTGGAGGAGCTGGAGGTGGGCTTGGTGGAGGAGCTGGAGGTGGTGGTGGGCTCGGTGGTGGAGCCGGAGGAGGTCTCGGTGGTGGAGCCGGAGGAGGTCTCGGTGGTCGACCTGGAGGAGGTCTCGGTGGTGGAGCCGGAGGAGGTCTCGGTGGTGGAGCTGGAGGAGGTCTCGGTGGTGGAGCTGGAGGAGGTCTCGGTGGTGGAGCCGGAGGAGGTCTCGGTGGTGGAGCCGGAGGAGGTCTCGGTGGTCGACCTGGAGGAGGTCTCGGTGGTGGAGCGGGAGGAGGTCTCGGTGGTGGAGCTGGAGGAGGTCTCGGTGGTGGAGCCGGAGGAGGTCTTGGTGGTGGAGCTGGAGGTGGAGGTGGACTCGGTGGTGGAGCCGGAGGTGGGTTCGGTGGGGGTGGTGGAGCTGGAGGTGGAGGTGGACTCGGTGGTGGAGCCGGAGGTGGGTTCGGTGGGGGAGCAGGAGGTGGAGCAGGGCTAGGAGGTGGAGCAGGGCTAGGAGGTGGGCTTGGTGGTGGAGCTGGAGGTGGGTTCGGTGGAGGAGGAGGCGGTGGTGTCGGAGGTGGTTTTGGTGCTGGTGGTGGGTTTGGGGCCGGGGCTGGGGCTGGGCTTGGTGGTGGGCTCGGTGCTGGTGGTGGTGGTGGGTTCGGAGGAGGTGGGGGTGGTGGAGGTGGGTTTGGTGAGGGTGATGGAGCAGGGTTCGGGGGAGGTGAGGGTGGTGGAATAGGTGGCGGTGACTAGATTCCAAAATGGTGTCGCCTGTGGGTCTTGGAGGTGTTAATTTTTGTGTGAATAAAGTTGAAACCCTAATAATTCTTTTTCAATGTCATTTTCTTTGCGTTTTTTTGGGTCTGTCCTTAGGTCTCATTGTTTTGTGGAGAGCATATATCGAAATGGAAATGGTTTACAGACATTGTAAGGTGATATGTAAGTTTGCTATACGAATTTAAGAAAATGACATAAAATGTTCGTATACGAATTTAAGAAAATGGCATAAATTTTCTACCGAGAGAGTAGAGACAGTCATGTAATTGGTTTGAAGGTTTTATTTCCGGTAGTGGTACATTAGTGGTAAAAAAAAAAGTTGATCCGTTATATTAGGTGATCGTGATAAGAAGAGTGGGTAAAGGAGGAGGATAGGCAATGTTTTTGAAAAGAGGTGATCTCTTTTATTTGTTTTGCTTTATTTCATCCATTCAATTTTTTTTGTTTATTACACGCAAGTTTATTATTTAGGGTGGCCTCATATTTGAGATTGCAAGTTTCCAGGCTCCCTACGGCCCACTAAACTAGCATAACACTGCATAAAGATCATTATTTTCTTTTTAAGGAAGAGCATGAGCATCTCAAAATATGGGACCGAAATTTTTCTTAAATCAACTCAAATGCCCACTAAATTAGGTTAAGGTTCAATCCCATGCCGCTTAAAAAAAAAAAACGCAAAAAATAAAAACTTAAAACCAAGCAAACGGCTCCATTATGTACAAAACCCCGTATTGTTTTCCCAATGCTTCTTTTTGGTGCTGAAGGCGCCTCTTTTCTTTGAAGGTTGCCCTTTGTATAGAGCCGAGGCTCTAAACAATCAAATTAGAGCCTACCTTCAAATAGTGCTGAGAAATATGGTTTCAATATTGGAAAGTTTTGTTATAAACTTTAATTATATTTTTATATTTAGTTATAAAATATAAATCTTAAAAAAAAGTGTAGATCGAGCATATTTATAAAAAATTGAAAATTTTGAAAATTGATAGTAAAAAATGTGTTATAAGATGTATTATTTTCAAAACTTGAAATCTATTTTTTTTTTCATGTTTATGTATCTTGATGTCGAGGTGGTCAATTTATTGATAATTGGGCATCAAAACAACTATCTTCTAGAAAAAGTTTTGAGGTAGGCTCTAATTTGATTGTTTAAAGCTTAGGCTCTATAAATTTTTCCCTTCCTTTAATGGGTTTTGTCTTGCTCAATTGAATTCTTGTATCTTCATCTTACCTTTCATTTAAGGACCTGGTTTCTATGTGGCCAAGCCTGCATATGTAGAAATGCAGGATTATTAATAAATCTATTTTTGAGATGGAGTTTTAGATTTGGGCAAACTTTCTATGCTTTCTCTACGACATAGAAGTTCTATCCTCCCTCATATCCAACCCTCTAATCTGAATGGAGGTTTAAGATTGCCCCAATCATACTGTTACATCTCTACACTATTTATTTTTAATTTTTTTTCTATAAACTATTTTAACAACAAATTTTGGACATCCATTCCTCCATTAAATTCGTACTAGTGAAAAATATAAAAAAATATTTTTAATAAAATAAAATGATCAAAATATCTCTAAAAGTTTCAAAGGGTATTTTGGTTATTATATTTTATCAAAAAATTATTTTTAATATTTTTTATAGGTGCGCCCTAATGAGAAGATGGCGCATACCAAATTTCATATTTATATAATTTGTATAAAAAAAAACTAAAAATAAAATACTTTGATACGTCGGAAGATCAAACAGTGAGTGACTCTCTTCATCAAAATTAGACGGTTAGATGGTAGGGGGAAGAACTTCTATGCTGTGGGGGAAGCATAGAAACCTTTCCCTTTGGATTTAATTTTTAAGGATATGTAATCTCTAACATGGAGATTATGAATATGAAAAAATAAGTAAATTTTCAAAACTAAAAAAAATAATTTTAGTTAGAAAACATTTAGACCGTTAGTTTCTATTGTTTTCAGATGGAACACCTGCTTGCATCTATCTTTAAGATGGATGCTTTACACTTTTTAGACCGCATATGCAGTCATGCGGTCCAGCCTGCGTGAAACAATTTTCCTTCATTTAATTATTTGATCTGGGTGTTTAGTTATTCTCTCTTTTGATTCAATTATTTTGATTTTTGAACTATTTATGCTAGAAAAAATGTTCCATAAGATTTCTTGAAATAATAAAAATATGAGAGGTTACGCAATGTAGTTTTGTTTTTTTTGTTTTTTGTTTTTTAACAAAAGTGGAAATATTTTAGGTACCATTTTCTCTTTCATATTAATAACCCTGAAGGGCTGATGTACAATCTCTTGCCCCCTTTACTTTCTTTGCAGATAAAAGGCAAATACCACACATGGGAATACCCTGACTTTCTTGGAGGTCATGCTTCTTTCCGCAAGAAATCCTCTCTCTCTCTCTTGGCGACTCTACGGCTTACTCTTTATGAGCCAACCATTCCCATGACGCCTAATAGGGAGACCGCATTGGGGATTAAGTCTCATGTCTACCTTAATATCTTTTATGGATATCACTGGGTTTTATTGCTCCCCAATAAAAATCGTTTTTTTTTTTTTACCATAATATCCTTAATTTTTATGTAAAATATAGGTTTGGTGATTTGGCTATCCCTTAATATAACAAGACCTTGATAGAAACATGCTATAATTGCCTTATTGACATCCATTAAATAGATTTATTGATTTCTTCCATTTTGGTCGCTATTGTGGAATTTTCATAAATACTTTATCTCCATGCCTTTCCATGTCAAACCATTTATCTCTAACTTCGCCATGCATATTTTTTGCCACTGATAGTAGAAAAACTACAATTCCCAAATACTGATATCTTGCCTACAATTGTATACATATAGTTGACTAGACGTGAAATACGTGAATACAATGATAAATCAAGTACAAGAAATAAACAAACAGAAAAGTAGTACATAATATATAAACAATGCCAACTATGTAAGTGTGAGGCTCTAAGCAATGCCTTTTTTTTTTTTTGGTGAATCAGTGGGGATATCAGGCCCCTACCCGTTTTATTAATAATCAAAATAAATAGTACTTAAACAACCCTTAGCAAATGAACACTAGCAACATCAGATAGATTGAAATGCATTACAAAATAAAGGGAATGAGCACACCGCACCATTGCTTCATTCATAGAAACTGCTTCTTTGGGTGAAGAATCCGCTATCATATTGGCCTCCTTATAAACGTCTTGAAAACTGGAGTTGTCCTTAAGTGTTGAAAACATCAAGATTAATTGTAACAACGATAAATAATCTCATAGCATACAATATATTTATAAGTACGGGGTTATGCTAATGTATTAAGTTTACAAGGCTCCTTGCTTTCTAAGTTTCAAACTGAAGGTAATATTGTACTCTTCTCTAGTTTTTTGAAAATTTTAATTAAATATGTTTATTTTGAAAATTGCTCGTGCCAACTTAGATTAATGAAATACAAAAATGATTCACAATGATTTCAATTTAAAATAAAGTATTAAATCTTGTCTTTTTGTCTTTCAAATCTTGTCCACGTGTCTTATTTTTTAAGTAGTTGGTTTCAAACTTTTAAGCACGTAGTTTTAAACCACAGTGAAAGAACAAAAAAAGTGTAAAAGGAAATAATAAACTTGAAAATCGTTTATTAAGTCAAGCCTAAGCATCTCTTGACCTGCAATTAAGACCAGTAAAATGGCATTTTGAATTGAGTGGAATAACATCGAATTGGTGGTCCAACGGTTCCTAGTTGAATCGGCCGATTTAGCTAGTCAAATCACTTGTTCATGGTATTATTAAAAAGAAAATGGAAAAGGAAGAAAGAAAATGAAGTAGAAAAATGTAAACATTGGGGGACATAAAAATCATAAAAATGATATCTTGTAGGAGTTACAAATAAAAATTAAAATAAAAATACTTCAATTAAAGATAAATTTTTGTTAAGATCCATTAATATTTGTGGTATTTTGGAAAGGGTGTGGTTTCTATAAGATTGCAACTTTAAACAATCCAATTAAAGCGCACCTCCAAATTTTATCAGAATATGTAATTTTGGTGTAATTTTTTTTAGGATTATCTCAAAATCTATTTTCATATCTAATTATAAGATTTTAAACTAAAAAATAGATAAATCAAGTTGATATATAAACATATGAAAATCTTGAAAATAGACGGTCTAGATAATGTGTTGCAAGATGCATTATTTATATAAACGTTTATCTTTTAAAAATGTCTTATTTTTATGTTTTACATGAACATCCACATTTTACAAATTTTTTAATTTCCCAAACTACCCTCATTCAGAACTTGAGGTTCCGAATTAGGGTCCTTTCGCTGAGAGATCCGTTTGGAAGTGACTTTTCTACATAGAACCAATTTGGAGCTTCATATTCCAAACCAGGCTTTCACTAAAAATGAGTAAAAGACCTGGAAAACTTCAAATTCTAAATGGGCTCTTAACTCTTTCTTTCTTTTTCTTTTTTTATTTATTTTTTATTTTGTATTTTTTTTTATGATTTAAAAAAACGTGTGGATGGTGTTGTACAGAGGGAGAACATTGTTGGCACGTACATTACAAATTTACTCTCTCGAAAATAAAAGATTTGTTCCGAAGCTCAAACTTTTTCTTTTTGAAAATAATATCCAGGTGATTGTAAAGTGGTTAAAAAAGTTATAAACGAAATGGCATATGTAGTCCTACATTATCATCCCATAAAAAAGTTAGTACATAGGAAAAAGGTACACGTTGTACGCCCATTTAAGGTTGGGTGCGGTTTGTACAGAGCCGAGGCTCTAAACAATCAAAGTAAAGCACATCTTCAAATAGTATCGAGAAATGTTGTTTCAATACTACAAATCTTTGTGGTAGCTTTAAAATATATTTTTATATTTAATTATAAAATTTAAAGCTTCAAAATAGTGTAGATCAAGCAGATCTATGAAAACTTGGAATATCTTGAAAATTGACGGTCTAAAAATGCGTTACAAGATGCACTATTTCAAAAACTTGAAATCTAATTTTTTTTTCCGCATGTCTATGCATCTTGAAGTCCAGATGATCAATTTGAAGATATTTGAGCATCAAAACAACCTCTTCTAGTAAAAATTTTGCGGTGGGCTCTAATTTGATTGTTTAGAGCATCGACTCTATATAAACTTTTCTTTTAAGGTTGTACCTTGTATGATTATTTCATTATAGGGTGGTCTTGAATGACAACGCTTCACACTAGCTCCGTCATATAAATTTTATTTCTTAATTGAATTTTAACATGACGGTAATTGAATTTTAACATGACTTCAGATTTACTCAGAAATGAGCACATCTGATATCAGATCAGTGGCAGAGCCAACATTGATCCAAAGGCACGAAATATCGAATGAAATACAAATAAAATCCTAGATCTAATAAAAATAATAACTGAAAAATAAAAGATAGTAAGACATAGCTGTTTAAGGTTTAAAAAACCATGGTTTGTTACCAATCTTAAAATGGGGTGTCTATACTAATATCTTCAAAAGAAAAATTTCTGGATTTTCTATCTAAATAGGTATTTTTAAGCAGACTAAGTTACAATGTACTCACTATTTTAAAGAACTTAATGACCAATTCCAAACCTCACTTGAGAAAAACGACAAGTGAGCCGTTCAGAACATGGAGTTTCGAATTGGTATTTTACTCATTTTTAAAGCTTTGTTCAGGAGTTTTCATTTATGTAAAAGTCGGGTTCGGGACTTCAATTTATGAACAAATATCTAATTAAAAATCACCAGAACCCCCTATTCATAATCAGGTGGATCTTGGGAAAAAAAAAAAAAAAAACTCTTGTACCTAACTACATAGAAGAGTTTTGTCATGTGCAAATACTTTCACAAAAATATTTTCATACGTGCCAAAATACTCAATTGATGTAGTTTATTTACATTATCTTTAGAAGATGTTGCTTAAAAACACACCAAATAAAGTAAAAAAGCATTACTTGGAAGCTTAGTGACAATTACGGTTGATTATTTGATTTTATCTTCGTTTTTTTTCTCACGAGAAAAACAATGGCTAATAATCTATGTGATATTATCATGGTAACATGCCTTTATCATCATTGTAATAGGGGCCTTTCAAGGATGCAAACATGTTTTATGCATCTCGGGAATCAATTATACCTTTGCATCCCCCAACGCATGAAACATCCATCTTAAAGATGGATGTAGAGTGGGTCCAAAAAAAAAAAAAAATCCAATAGTGTAAAGAGTTTTTTCAAAAAAAATATCATTTTTACTTTTTAGAAATAGTTTATTTTCACATATTAGTGATTTCCATTTTAGAGAGTATACATTTCTATAAAAGTAAGTCTAAAATCCATATAAAAAATGGATCACAAAAATCCGTAGATTCATAAAAATTGTCCTCTTCAGGTATTATCTCTATACTAACCCAGGGAACAAAATATAGTATTGTGAGAACTAAATTTTTTAAAAATAAAACTCAGTTGAAGGTGACATTTTTTAATGGGATTGTCTACAAATAGACCATTTATCTTTTGTACATTGAGGTCGCAATCATTCTTTTCCCTTAAATTTCAAAATTGATGGTTGTAAGAGTATCAATGAATAGACACAAAGTTCCAAAAAAAAAAAATTATCGTACTTCATAATTCACCCCAAGCCATCCAAATTGACATCAAATTAGTGGGAATGATTGTGATATCCATGTACAAAATATAAATAATCTCTTTGTAGATAATACCATTTCTAATAAGTTTGATCAAGGGATTGTATACTATGAGAACATCTATCTTTATTACATAAAGGGCCATAACCTGGTGTTGGTCCTGCCTAAGCAGGGTCTCGGGAGGGGTGGGCTGAAAACGGTTCTAACCTTTGGCTTCTGCACAAAGTGGTTGCTCTTAGGACTCGAAGCCGCGCTCTTGTGCTCAAGCCTTTTACTGTCACATCAAGTGACGGCTCCTATCTTTCTTTATTACAAGGAAACCATAATTACTCCTATCCGTTAGATATCAAATTGGATAACTTGGGATGTCTCACGAAGTTCAAGAATATATTTTTTCAATTTTGAGTCACACACTTACAACTATTCGATCTTAAATCTTATGGACATCAATAATTATGGCCTCATTGTATAAAAAGTAAATAGTCTATTTATATACTTTTCCTTAAATAAGTTACCTAAAATGCATGAAGAGAGACGATGCTTAGCACAAAGGCATGCGTGCTGCCATTTATAGGAGGACTATAACTCACCATTAATCCAGAAAATCATAAATTGATTTTGGATATGTTCCATGAGATGAGGTGTATAAGGACCATTCTCCACCACCAACAACCTTATATTTCGTATATATTTCGTGTGCAATTGCAATTGGGAAAGAGGAGGAAATGGCAAAGATTCAAGTGTTAATGGCAATTCTCTTGACAGTTTTCCTCTTGTCAACTGGTAACTCTTCCAAATTTTTTTTCTTTCCTTCTTACTGGTAATTACAATGTCAAGAATTTTCTTTCCTTCTTTGGAAATCTATTGGCATGAATTTGGGGTGTGTTGCACCAAAAAACAAAAATATAGTTCTTTGATAAAAATGACCAAAATACTATTGAAAGTTTGAGGGGGATTTGGCTTTTTATCTCATCAGAAATATAATATAGGGATGTGGTTGGCAGAAGGTTGCAATCTTAAACAATCAAATAAAGGTGTGCCTCTAAATTTTATCACAAATATAGTTTTGGTGTTAAAAATTCTTAAGATAGCTTGAAAATCTATTTTGATATTTAATTATAAAATTTTAAACTTAAAAAATGGTTCAAATCAAGTAGATGTATAAACACATGAAAATCTTGCAAATGGATGGTCCAAATAATGTTTTGAGGTGCAACTTAATTATATAATTTAAGGTGTCCACCTTATATAAACTTTTTATATATATAAGTGTGCCGTGTGAGAAGAGGGGCATCTCAAAATAATTTATAAAAGAATATTTAAATCAATTACGATCATTCACTCAAAGACTGATTTGTATATTACGATTGGAGCTTTAAAAAACCCTCTCTCTCTCTCCCTCTCTCTTGTATTTTGAGTTTTGAAAGTTTACTACGATAATGTATACTTTTATAAGTTTATACCATTAATATAAGGGAAAAGTTTATATAGAGCCGAGGCTCTAAACAATCAAATTCGAGCCTACTTCAAAAATTTCACTAGAAGATATTGTTTTGATGCCCAAATATCCTCAAATTCATCATCTCGATATCAAGATGCATAGACATGATAACAAAATGGATTTCAAGTTTTGGAAATAGTGTACTTTGTAACGCACTTTTGGACCGTCAAATTTCAAGATTTTCAAGTTTTCATAGATCTCTCGATCTACATTATTTTTGAAGCTTTAAATCTTATAAATAAAGATGAAAATATATTATAAGGCTATCAAAAAGATTTCCGGTATTGAAACCATATTTCTCGAAACTATTTGAAGGTAGGCTATAATTTGATTGTTTAGAACCTAGGCTCTATACAAACCGCACCCTTGATATAAGGGTGTGGTATGGATAAGACCAGGCTCTAAACAATTAAAGTAAAGCGCAACTTTAAATAGTAACAAAATATGTTTCGATATTGGAAATCTTTTTATTGTCTGAAAATTGATTTTCATTTCTAATTATAAAATTTAAAGCGTAAAAAATAGTATAAATCGAGCATATCTATGAACACTTGATAATCTTGAAAATTGCCGGTCTAAAAATATAATACAAGATGCACTATTTTCAAAACTTGAAATCCATTTTTTTCTCATGTCCAGGTTGAGATGATCAATTCGAGGATTTTTGGGCATCGAAACAACCTCTTCTTTTAGTGAAATTTTTGAGATACGCCTTAATTTGATTGTTTAGAGCTTCTTGCTTACATCGTTACACACACTCTATCTATCTTATGTGAGAATTCCTTTCATGCAGCTCAAACAAATGCAGCACGTACTCACGTCAATGGGCCTACTCCTTTGTACTATTGTCTTGAGGAATGTGCAAAAATTGAACACTGCTCTATATATTGTTTTCAGAATGGATATCCAAAGGGTGGATTTTGTGGCACTGGGAACCCCCCCAGGTGCTGCTGCATTCCTGAATGAGCTGAGCTCTAGCTTTGAATAAATTGATTTTTGCCGTATACTAATAAGTATGGTTTTCTAGTTAAAGTTTGTTTTGGAAAGAAGCAATTTTCTGCCCATTCTCCTTTTGATTGTGATGGTTCTCATCTATAAAACTTTGTTTGGGTTGAATGTTATGGTTTTTAAGTTTCTGAGAATTAGGGCATGATTAGATTGAGGCTTTGTCTGGTCCGGTCCTGATACCGTTGGTAGTAGTTTAAAATCTATAGCTTAAGTTGTGCACGGAAGCTCTGAACCCGATGGGCTGATTTTTGACAAATAAAATACGAGATACACATGTACCAAACATGAAGATAAAAAAAAAAATTTGTGATGGCAAAAGTTAGCGGTGAAGGCAGGATGATAATGGCAAAAGATAATTGTGTTACATAAGCTTCTTAAATTGGTCCATAATTCATGTAACATCCTTGTTCTGATACTGTTCAAACAACAGTTGTAATGGTAATTCACAAAAAAGGGACATGAATAAAATTAGATCATTTAGCTTTTGGTACAAAGAGGTTTCAATCATCCTTATTCTGTAGCTAGATATGGTATGGGTGGTTGAGGATATGCAATTCAAAGTTGAAAAGAACCTTCTCTAATAAACTTGAGGCTTCGCTAAAAGTGATTGTGAAATCCTTGCACAAAATATCAGCTATGGTAGTACCAAATCTTGTCTTGGCTGATAGAAATGAGTAAACAGTGATAAAAACAAAGCTGGCAGTGTATCATGCTTTTCTTTTCCATGGCCATCTTCATATGAGATAAAGTGGATAACATGCTTGAATAAACATAAAAACAACAAAAAGGGCTAAAATAATACAAGTCACTAAAAGATTCATTATCATCATCATTAGAGTATTTTTCCAACTCACTAAAAGATTTATGTGGTCAATAAATATTTCTTGAAAAACTATGGTTAAGTTGTAGAAATAATTATTAGTTGGGCGGGGAACAGGCCAGTTCAGCCCCATGCCACCCGAGACACTTGGTTGCCCTTATCATGTCCGTGGCCCCTGCCCAATCTGGCCCTTGAGCCATGGTGGCATGGCGCAAGTCTCGGGCCACATTTATTGGCCCATGCCTATTGGCCAGGTAGTGTCAGGCAACTTCACCTATTGGTAGCCATTATTTATTTGGACAGCCTTTAACGTTTACACATGTAGATCTCATCGAGATGATTAAAATAAAAGGAAAATATTTCTGTACTTCCCTTATAACATAGAAGATTTATGCTTCTCCTACTATCCAGTCGTTCAATTTTGATTAAGCCACTCACCATTTGATCTTAGATCTGACGCTTCAAGATTTTTTACTTTTTATACAAATTGTATGAATATGACATTTGGTACGTGTTTTCTTCTCATTGGGGCACACCTCTAAAATATTAAAAACAAATTTTCGATAAAATATAATGATCAAAATACCACTCGAAAATTTTAAGGGTATTTTAATCATTTTATTTTATTGAAAATATTGTTTTTATATTTTTTAGAAGTGTTAGTTTAATGCTCAAAATTTGGATAAAAATATTTATAAAAAAATTAAAAATAAAACAATATAGAAACATGACATTGTGATTGGGGCCTTCTTAACCGCTCATTACTTTTTTATTCACATAAGAAGCGTTGTTATTATTTTCTTGTGTATTAACCCCCTAGTTGAATTTTGTAGATAATATCAAAATACCCCTCTTAATCAAACATAAGCAAGTTAAGTTCAAAACCAGTTCAATCCTTGGAGGGTCATACCAACCTCAACTCCAAAAAATTTCGCCAATGTAGCTTTAATGTTAATTTTTTTTTTTGTTTTTAACTGAGAGGGGCATTTTTATCTAGAATGACCTAAAAAATTCATCTGGGTCAATTCAAAGAAAAATAGTAAAAAAGGTTTATAGTGCAAATAGATTTTCTTTTTCTTTTTTTTATTTTTTAAATTAATCTTTTTATCAACATAATTTGATTTTCTATCCTAAAATTTTTGTAAGCAGGATGGATTAGATAGTCTTTTTCCCGCTTCTCTTATACACCCGTATTTAAGAAGAGTAGAACTGGCAACAGAAGAATGACAAAACGGAAGTGTTTTACTTCTGACACTTATTATTAGCAAAACGCAATAACAAAAGGAATGCATAGTTCACTTGCTCCCTCAAGTAAAGAAGTTACAAATATTTTTTAGCTCCGAAAATTTGGATTCTAGGAAAAAATCTCTAGATTATTAAAATTCACATAAACACCCCATTTTAGTTTTAAAATTTAAAATAGTCTCCTATATTTTTATATTTTACATTTAAGTCCAACTTTTGAAAGCATATAATGCATTTTAATTTTATTTTTCTATATATCAGATCAAACTGAAACTTGAGGCACCCATATTTCTCACCATCACACACTCACAATTACAAAAGGTTAACATACAATTAGTGAAAATACCACTACAAGATTAAGAGGATGTTGAAAAGTATGCATACCCTTATTTTGTGCTTAATCCAATTTATGTAAATATTAAAATTAGAATCTCTTTCAAAAGTGGGACTTGATCATAATATATGAAATATAGAGAACCACTTTTAAATTTTAAAAATAAAATGAATTTTTTCTTTCAAAAGGGAAAATATATAAAAAGACCACCTCTTTGATATTAGAAGATCACAGTCACTCTTGCCCATTAGATATACCATTGGTCATGCTCTAAACAATCAAAGTAAAGCACACCTTCAAATAGTGCCGAGAAATGTGGTTTCAATTCTAGAACTCTTTGTGATAGCCTTAAAAAATATTTTCATCTCTAATAATAAAATTTCAATATTAAAAAATAGTATAGATTGAGCAAATCTATGAAAACTTGAAAATCTTGAAAATTGACAGTCCAAAATACCCTACATGATGTACTATTTTCGAACTTGAAATCCATTTTTTTCTCAGGTTCACATATCTTGATGTTGAGATGATCAATCTGAAGATATTTGGGTATCAAAACAATATCTTCTAGTGAAAATTTTTGATGTGCCCTCTAATTTGATTGTTTAGAGCCTTGGCTCTATATAATTTTTTTCGTTTTTCTAATTGTTGGGAAATTTCTCAGTATTGGCCTTTTATTTACAAAGAAACTAAAAGGGGAAAGATCGAGCGTACATCACCTCCTCATCAGGACCACTTCAAATCTCAAATATCGGGCCACTCGAGGATAGTTGGCTTATGTGAAATAGACTAATATAACCACAAATTGAATGCATAAAAAAAAAAAAAAGATTTAAAATAAACTATAATAATATAAAGATTTATGAATTTAAGAAAATGAAAAAGTTTATATAAGGTCTCAATCTTATACTGTACAAGTAAGGGGCATATTAAAAATCCACTAGTGAAGGTTCTACTTATGCTAGAAAACTCTCAAATTGATCATCTCGACCTCGAGATTTATAGACATGAAAAAAATGAATTTCTAATCCTAAAAAGATTCAATTTTCAAAATTTTCAAATGTTCATAGATTTGCCTGATCGTCATCATTTCTGGAACTTTAAATTTCATAGTTAAAGGCAACAGTAGATTTTCACATTATTACAAGGCTTTGTGGAGGTCAATAGTATAAGGATGACACCTTATACAAACCTCACCCAATGACATATAGACATGATATTTCATATGATATATAGGTGTATATGTATAAGCGCATCCTTACATATACATATATTAAAAATTTTATGTAGTTCACGTTTGCAGTCATATATTGAACAATTGATGTCATACCAATAATATCACGGAAAAAGTAAATCAAATTAATAATCTATAAAATATTACTTTTTGAA
This sequence comes from Amborella trichopoda, assembly GCF_054954075.1. Classification (NCBI taxonomy): domain Eukaryota; kingdom Viridiplantae; phylum Streptophyta; class Magnoliopsida; order Amborellales; family Amborellaceae; genus Amborella; species Amborella trichopoda. The sequence continues at coordinate 4,572,885 of NC_142342.1, read as the reverse complement.
TGAGAATATTATTCATAAATTTTTTTTTATAGTCTAATGCAAGTTTGTATCATAACTTCATAACAGCATAGAGAAAACCAAAAAACTATTAGCTCATTATTTATTCCAAAATATAACATGTAATTGCATGGCTATTGAATAGGGCCCTAATTCGTTAATCCAAAATCATATAATTACATTGCTCGTACCCCTAATAGAAAACATAATTGTTTTTATTTATTTTAAACTACCTTTATTGTTCTCAAATATTTTTTTAAGTTAAATTATAATTGGAAAAAATTAAAAAGAAGAATAATTTTGTTGTACATGCAATTAAAAAAAATTTCTTTTCTTTTTTTAATAAAAATATTTGATATCGTAGCAGATTTCACAAATATTTTTATCTTTTTGAAGTTTCGCGATATCTTAATCATTGGATATTTATTTTAATTTTCAATTTTTGGGTATATTTTCACCTATTCCATTACATTTTAGTTGCCTTGTCCTTTTCTATTTTTTTTTTTTTTAATGGTAGAGAACGTTCCCAGTATTTTACTTTTATTTGAAAAGAAAGTAAAGGGGGGAACATCGAGAGTACATCAGCTCCTGCTACTTAATAATATGAAAGAGAAAATGGTAGGAACTAGAATATTTCTACTTTTGTTAAAAAAAAACAGCACTGCATTACACCTATCATATTTTAATCAGTTCAAGAAATCTTATGGAAGAAATTGTCTAGCAGAAATGGTTCAAAAATCAAAACAATTGAATCAAAAGAGAGAAATAACTAAACACCCATATCAAATAATTAAATGAAAAGGTAAGATGAAGAGTCAAGAATGAAGATTCTTCAACTGAGCAATTTACTAGGGGTTAATGGCAAAACCCATTAAAAGAAAAGAGATTTCTTCAAAACCAAAAAGAAGCACTGGGAGAACATTATGGGTTTTGTACATAAGGAGCCAGTTGCTTGGTTTTAATTTTTCATTTTTTTTTGCGTTTTTGTGTTATTCCAAAGGGAAAGCTTTCTATAGACCACTAGGTATCGAAAATTAATATACGCTATTATTCTCTCAGCAATCCTATCCGAATGAACATTTGAGATGACGACAATCAAAATGTCATGTTTAAATATTATTTTGTTTTTATTTTTATTCTATAAAGGATATGCCAAATTTGGGGCATCCAATCCTCTCTTAAACTCTTACCTACAAAAATTATTAAAAAAAATATTGCTGATAAATAACCAAAATACCCCTAAAGTTTGAGAGGTAGTTTGGTTGTTTTATCTTTTAGAAATATTTTTTTATGTTTTTATAGGTACACTCCCATTGAGATGATGTCACACATCAAATTTTGTGTGTATATGATTTTTTGAGAAAATGTTAAAATAAAATACTCTGAGATGTTAGATCTAGATCGAATGGTTCGTGGCTCACATAGATGTGGAGAGAGAGAGAAAAAGGGATGGGATGGGGCATAGATAAATACGAAAGAAATTTTTACTTTGCACATTTCGTATACATGAAAATATTTTTATGAAAGTATTTTCACATGGAAGAACTCCTCAACTCCGCCTCGGCCAGTCCCATGCCGGTCATGCTATGCCTAAGCTCAATAAAGGAGGAGGGGTTACGTTAAGTAAGCAACTAACATAAAACTTTGCCACATCTTTTTTTTGAATCTCGAGAGCAAATAACATAACTTGATTTGTGCAGTCGATCCTAAATTGTTAGGATAAGGCTCGAATAATGATGATTAATTTCACAGGAACAAACTCTACCATCTGGTTAGGTGTGGGAGTTTTTTCATACCAATTGACAACCAATTGGTGTACTAAATATACTGGGACCAATTAATGTTAAAAACTCTTACACCTAAATACATGCGAGAGTGTTGTGATGTGAAAATACTTTCAAAAAAATATTTTCACACATACCAAATGTACCCTTAATGCAAAGCCCATGTAATACTCAAATGATGTGGTTTCAAAGGGATGATTGTAGAGATAAAGCAAATGAATATTGAATAAGGTGAAAACCAAATTTCAAACTTCAAATGATTCCAAGATTCTTGCGGAAATCCTAAGCTTGTGCCTTTACCACAAAAGTCATACAATACTTTACTTGCAGCACACCTTAATAGAGTACATGCATACTAGGAAGGCCTTAACTTGGGTTTATTTACATTATCTCTAGAAGACTTTAACTTAAAAACACACCAAATAAAGTCAAAGCTTTACTTGGAAGCCTAGTGACAATTACGGCTGATTATTTGATTTTATCTTTGATTTTTTCTCATGAGAAAATCAAGGGGCAATAATCTCTTTGACATTATCATGATAACATGAATTTATCATCATGGTAATAGGGTCCTTTCAAATATGGAAAAATGTTTTATGCGATTCAGGTCGCAATTCTACATTTGCGTCGCCCAACACATAAAACATCTTTCTTAAAGATAAATGTCTAGTGGTGGTCCCTCTAAAAAAAATAAAAAAATAAAAAATCCAATGATCTAAAAATTTTCTTCAAAAAATTTATTATTTTTACCTTTAAAATTTATTTATTTGTTATAAATTAATAATCTCCATATTAGATATTATAATATTTCTATAGAATTAAGTCTAAAATCCATATAAAAAATGGATCATAAAGAGGGGACACATATAACATATGAGTTTGTAGATTCATAAAAAACCGTTTCTTTGAAGTATTATCTCGATACTAACCTAGAAGACAATAGATAGTATTGTGAGAACTAAATTTTGAGAAAAAACTCAATTGAGGGAGGCCTTCCTAATCAAATTTAATCAAGGATAGTATACTATGAGAGAATCTATCTTTGTTACGAGGAGGTCATAATTACTCATAGCTATTAGATGTCAAATCGGATGGCTTGAGATGAGTCAGAAAGTTAAAGATTTTTTTTAAAAAACTTCGAATCTAATCAATAACACACTCACAACCATCCGATTTGAAATTTGACAGGCATCAATGAATGTAACCTCCTTATACTAAAAGTAAATAGTCTCCTTGTATACTTTTACTTAGATAAATTACCTAAAACATAGTTCAAAGTTATATCGTTTTATGTTCCTTAATGCCAAATTTTGGGAAAACTTTAAAGACAAACTTAGAATTCAGACTTTCTAATCGCTCAAAGAAATACCCTTAATTCTATATCTAAATTGAAATTAAAAATTAGAATTTACGCAAATACTTCAATCAGAGTTTTAAAACCTAGCTATGTTATTTTTGGATTCGCCAATTCGGATGGGAATTAGTCGTGAATAAACCAGTTCTAACATGGTATAGGTCGCAGCCAGTTTTCCCTAAAACTCCTCTTCTTATATATATACATATATTTTTTTTTTAATCATGTCTATTTTTTTTTAGGTCCCTTTTAATGCCCACTGCATAAGCACCTATTTTTATTTTTATTTTATTTATTTATTTATTTTGGATCACTAATTCAGACTAATCCAAATCAACAATCCATTGATCCGACACGGATCTATGGGTGAATAATTTGTATCACCAATCTGGGATTTAAAATACTGATTTGAATATAGGGAAAAATATAGATCTCCCAAATTCAACTTTCAGGACATCCTATTTCTCAAAATGTTTTGTATCCCACCCTATACCCTAATACTGTGTTTCTTTATATTTATTCTCTAAGTAAGAAGTCAATGGATTTTGGATAAAAATGCCATTAGTTTCTCTTTTCTCATCTATTTTGGTGTCATGTGACTCTCTCTCCTAAAGTAAAAACCTATCTTATCTCTCATTCTCTCTCTCTCATTCTTTAGTAATGCGGTTTGGCACCCTATGTTCCAGACTGCATTGAGTTCCAACAACATAGCTTGTAGTGAGGTCTGGTTCCCAGTGTACTGGACCGGTTAGAATTTAAGTTAAGGCTGATAATGCGGTCCGGCACACTTTGTGAGGGACAAATTTTTTTTGCGGTTTGACACAAAGTGTTCCAGACCGCATTACCAGCTTATCTCAAATTCTAATCAGTCTTGCACACTAGTTGCTTGACCGCAAAAATCTTAGTCCATAGCTAGAGAGAGAAAGAGAGAGGGGTAGTGAGAGAAAAAAAAAAGGAAGAGAGAATGAGTGACAAAAAGAATGAAAGTAAGCGGAGAATGTGTTTTTATTTTGAGAGAGAGAATAAACACATTTTTGTTCTAAATTCAGTGATTTATTTACTTGGGGGCAAATATATATATATAAAATATTTGGAGGTTAGGATTTCTAAAAAGTTGACTTTGAGGATGTCCAGAATTTTCCCTTGAATATAAGATCAAATTTTAAAGACTTCCCTAAATAATAGTCGTTGATAGGGAGTCATAGTTATTCCCGGCGAAATTTCTCGACAATAATGTAGGAATAATAAATAATTTGTAATTGCCAGTTTCACTGCGAAATGCTCAGCCAAAGGGTTTTAGGGTTAACAAAGAAAAAAGTAGGCCAACAAGGGCCTATTTATTTCACACATGTCATCATCATCACACGCACCCGTAGTACCATTGAGAGAAAGAGGGATGCTTATTACACACGCACGCGTGCTGCAATTATATTGAGAGGCACGCCCGCGTTTTCCCAGGAATAGGACTATAACTCACTACCAAATGGACATGGTTTCTATGCGGCCAGCTCGCATACTGTAGAAATGCGGGCATGGTAATAAATATATTTTTTAAATATAGTTTTATCTTAATTTTTAGATAATATATTATCTTTAACATGAAGATTATGAATATGAAAAAATAAATTAAAATTAAAATAACAATTATATTAAAAAAATATTTGAACGGTTAGTTACACTCTTTTAAAGATAAAACCCTTTAAGATGGATGCTTTATACGACTGCATATTGTAAAAATGAGATCCAGGCTGCATAAAACAATTTTCCCCACCAAAATTGATTTTCCCCACCAAATTCGTTAGACGCATGAAAGGCTCTCTCTCAAAGCAGTCATTCATTGGATGCTCAAAATCCCACATAAAAATGGGGAAAATTATTATTTGATTTTGGAGATATTCCATGAGATGAGGTATATAAGGACCACTCTCTACCACCAAAATCAGCAAAGCTCCAACAAACTTATATTTCACATATACTTTGTGTGCAATTGCTATTGGGAAAGGGAATAAGGAAATGGGAAAGATTCAAGTGTTGTTGGCAATTCTCTTGACAGCTTTCCTCTTGTCAACAGGTAACTCTTTCTATTTTTATTATTTCCTTCTTATTGGTAATTACCATGTCAAATTTTTTTTTTTCTTCTTCTGGAAATGTATTGACATGAATTTGGGGTGTTGCAACAATCAAAGTAAGGTGCATCTCCAAACTTTGTCATTAGATGCAATTGTGGTGTGAAAATTTTTAGAATGGCTTGAGAATCTATTTTCATATCTAATTATAAAATTTTAAACTTTAAAAATGGTTCAAATCAAGCAGATCTATAAACGTACGAAAATCTTAAATGTACGGTCCAGATAATGTATTGCAAGATGTTCTTTTTTTTTTTTCAGGTCCTCTAAATCTTTTTTTTTCTATAACCATACATCTTAATGTCAAGATGATCAATTAGATGGTTTTCCAATATCAAAACTGCCTTTTTCAATGTATTTTTAAAGTGCATCTTAATTTTATAATTTAAAGCGTCCACCTTATTTATAAATTTCTTTTATATATAATTTAAAACGGGGGTTAGCCCATTAGCTCACATGAATATATGAGATTTGACGATCACCGATGTTCAATAGTGCTCGAATTTTATTTATTTATCTATAAATAAAAATCACTTGAAATTTTACGTGTGTGTCATCTAATAAATTTATTTGTAAAAAAAAATGTTCAAAATACCCCCTGAAACTTTTTAAGGGTATTTTGGTCAATTTATTTCATGTAAAATATTTTTTTGATATTTTTCAAAGATTCATCTATTTTTTATGAATACACATCTAGAATTTCACCAGATTGGGATTTGTAAAAAAACAGATAAAATTCAAATACTATCGGACATCCTTGATCGTCAGATCGTTCTAGATTCAATTTAAGCCATTAGGCTCATATATTCATATAAGCAAGTGGGCTAACCCCAGCTTATATATATATATATATATGTGTGTGTGTGTGTGTGTGCGCCGTGCAAGAAGAGGGGTCATCTCAAAATATTTTATAGAAAAATATATAAAATCAAATACTCTTAACTATCCGATCAGGATCGTTCACTCAAAGGCTGATATATTATGATTGGAGCTTAAAAAATCTCTCTTTCTCTCTCTCTCTTTCTCTCTCTCTTAATGTGTATCATATGTGAAATTTCTTTTCATGCAGCTCAAACAAATGCAGCACGTACTCACGCCAAAGGGCCTACTCCTTGGAAGTATTGTGTTCAGGCCTGTGCAAAAGCTGGAGACTGTTTTAAGTTTTGCATTAACAATGGATTTCCATGGGGTGGAGTTTGTACCACTGGGGAATACCCCATGTGCTGCTGCAGCGCTCAATGAGCTGAGCTCTAGCTTTGATAGATTATCTGCCATATACTAATTACAATGGTTTTGTAGTTAAGTAAAGCTAATGATGGCAAGAAGAAGTTAATATGTCCATTCTCCTCTTGTTTTTTTTGCTAGAGTACAGTTCGAGTTTAAAAATAGAAAAAGGAACACATAAATAATGTTTATAAAATGTAGGAAAATTATCAAAAATATATCTTAATTTATGTCTAAGTGAAAAAATCTCTCAACTTTCAAAAACCTCGTCTACACCATTTTTTCTCAATTTTGACTTTTTTTAATTCAAAAATAGCCTTAACGGTAGTCGTATTACCGTGAAGGCCCTATCATAAAGTACCGTAATACAGTAGTCATTACGGTAAAACGACTACCGTAAAGGCTATTTTGGTAAAAGAAATGTCAAAATTGAAGAAAAAGAGTGTGGACGAGGTTTATGAAAGTTGATGGTTTTTTTTTCTAATTAAACAAAAATTAAGGTATATTTCTGATAATTTTCCTAAAATGTATCCTTGGCACTCATGATACTAAGCGTTGAATGACGTGTTGGTCAGGTTCGTCCTTATTAGGGGTGCTTATATATTTGTGATGCGTATTGCGTTCGAATCCTTGCATGCCTTTCATGTTTTCCTTTTTCTTTTTTCTTTATTTTTTAAACAGTAGTATGAAAATAGATATATAATTAGCCTTTTCTATTTGTTTATAAAATATTTGGTGGTTTGTGTTAAACTATTGATGGGAAGCGATGAACTTACCAAAGTTCCAAAAATCAAAGGCAATGAACCTACCAAAGTTCCAAAAATCAAAGGCAATGTCGTAAGACTGTGGATCGTAGAGATCATGTTTTCACCAAAACAATTGAGAACTTTGTATTTTCTCTGTGTGTTACTCTCCATAGCCATGAAACTCTTCGTAAAGAGGGATGGAAGGAGGTTGTTTTCTAACGTTCGAATTTATTCCTGGAATCTCTGAAAAACATGATCCTCTTTTCCTGGGAAGTGGATAGTTACCTTGGATAAAGGCATCTTCTCTCTCTAAGAAGCTTTTTTAGTGATAAATATTAAAATGTATTATTAAGATAAAGAGAGAGAAATATGACATGTTTGAGGCCCTACGGCCACCCACACGTACCAACATCTCCCACTTGGCCATGAAGGCCTGATATATTGAAATATCATAAAATCTATACCAATTAGTGAATTTAACATTTATGAGCATATTCTTGTCATGAGGTTTTTCACGCTAGTGCGGTTATACATCTCATAACAAAAAAATTATTATCCAAAGTTATGTCGCTAATGCGGCTTTTCCTGTCATGACCAATACATCAAATAAAAATATCCAATTTGGGAGTTATTGACTTAAATATTCCTAAGTCCCATCAAAGCTACATGCTTTGATAATATTTATGTATTTAATCCCTCTGTTAAAGGGTTTGCAATTATATCGGAAGATGGCAAATAACTTGCAGTTATTTCATTCTCTTAATGATAATCAATTTCAATGTGTTTACCCTTAGAACTATAAGCTTCATTTCTAATTGATGAGATGATAGCTTGATTATCACAAAAAAAGTTTTTACAGGTCCGTCGGCTATATCCAATTTCAAATCATTTATGAAGCGTTTAATTCAGACGTCATACGTTCTAGCAATGCTACAAGCAATATACTCGACTTTTATAGTATATTGAGCTACACAACCTTGTTTCTTACTAGACCAACAAATACATCCACATCTAAAGATGAATACAAATCCTGAGGTTGATTTACTATCATATGGGTCTCCTGCAAAGTCTGTATCAGAGTACCCAGTAATCTCTAAATTATCAGTTTGAAAACACAACTTGTAATTTTTAGTTTTTTGAATACTTATGAGTATCTTTTTTTACGGCTTGTCAATGAGTTATCCCAAAATTACTTTGAAATCTACTCACAAGACCATATTCATGACTCAAATCAGGTCTTGTATACAACATGATATATTTCTTACATCATATAGCTTGAGCATATGGAATTCTTTCCATTTCAGCTTTATCATTATCAGTTAATGGGCACACTTTCTATGATAATTTTATGCCTTTACAAACAGGTGTATTTATGTGCTTGCAATTTTTCATTTTAAATATATTTAAAATACTTTCTAAATAATTTTCTTGAGATAAACATAGAAGTCTCAGACCTTTTTTATGTTGTTATCTTAATGTCTAATACATATGAGGCTTTTCCCATATATTTCATCTCAAAATAGGGACTTGGCCATAATTTGGTATGGTTAAACATATCAATATCATTACCTGCTATCAAAATATCATCTATATACAATGATAATGTAACGAAATTGCTCATATTATTCTAGACATATGCACAATGGTCTAACCTATTGGCTACATAACTAATTTTAGTGATTGCATTATGATAAGGAAACTACCACTGCTTAGAAGACTGTTTTAGACCATATAAAGATTTTTTAAGTTTGTATACATTGTCTTCTTGACCTTTAATTATATATCATTCTAATTGTTTTATGTATATATATTCTTTTAATTTTTCATTTAAGAAAGTTGTTTTGACATCCATCTAAAATAATTCTAGATCATAATATGTAAATAATGCTAAGATGTTCCTAATAGATGAAAATTTGGCTTATGAAGAACGTGTCTTTACATAATTTATACCCTCCCTTTGGCTAAAACCTTTAACTACTAACCTAGCTTTATAATTATCAATGGATCCATTTTCATTAAGCTAATTTCTTAGGACCCATTTTCAACCAATGGTTTTTTTATCTTTAGGGATGTCAACCAATTCCCAAACTTGATTTCTTTTAATATAATCAAGTTTATCATCCATGGCTTGAGTCCACTCAGCCGAGTCATCTAAGCTAATAGCTTTACTGTAGCTTTGAGGTTCATTTATTGAATCCCCCACTCATTGAAAAATAATTATTTTTATTCATAAATACATAAAATTCTTCGAAATTCGTAGGTAAGGCTCAAGTTCTTTTAGGCCTATCTGGTATACTTGGTTCAATTGAATCATTCTTACCAAATATAGAGGGAGACTGAGAAATAGGGTATTGAAGACCTTAATCTTTATCAATTTCTTGTAAGTCACTAGGCGTACTTAAAATATTTTCATCATCTATATTTTTTAAGAAATGAGCATCACGGCTCTTTATTAATGATCTAATATCATGGTCATAGAATCTATAGCCCTTAGAATTTTATGAATAGCCTATAAAAGAGCATTTTATAGTTTTACTTTACAATTTATCTCAATTTTGTGGTGGTATATACACATGTGCACAAGAACCCCAAACTTTCAGGATAGTAAGGTCAGGTTTCCTACCTGTCCATAATTCACATGGGGTCAAGTCTATAGATTTAGTTGTAACAAGATTAATAATATATATTGCAGTGTTGAGAGACTCATCCCAAAAATGATGTGATAAGTTTGAATGACTTATCATGGAGCTAACCACGTCCATTAGAGTTCTATTTCTTCATTCAGCTATGCTATTTTGTTGTGGTGTATATGGCATGGTGGTTTGGTGAATTATACCATGCTCCTTACAAAATTTAGTAAATAAGGCGGAAAAATGTTCACTTCTCTTATCTGTTCGAAGAATTTTAATATGTCTACCTAGCTGATTTTCTAATTAGGGATGTGTTAGGTATACATTATCACTATTTTTTCAGCTTGGAACTAAACGAGTCATATAGAACCGAGTCGTTCCATGTAACAAATATCGACGAATCCTGGCAAATAAGTGAAGGCCCAATTAAATATATCAAAAGCTTAATCCCATTTAAAGTCTAATTAGGTATACATATCCATAACAGTCATCTATAAATATTATGTATGTGTTTTTACATTTAATGAGTTACATATATCAGAGTGAACAATACTAAGTAGTTCACTAGACTCATTCTCATTAGAAAAAGACTTCTTAGTTAATTTACCAGAAATATATGGTTCGCATGTTTTGAACACAATTTATCCTAAATTGGGGAGCAAGCCTATTTTAACTATGCAATTCATTTTATCTTTATTTATATGTCTTAATCTTAAGTATGATAATATGAATCATCCACACACACAAAAACATCAAAAGAGGCATCGGAATAATCAGAAAGAGATGAACTTTCATTAATATTCAATCGTTAAAAATTGTAAACTTTAGTACCATATACCAATACATTTTAATACGAACCACTAATGCTTGTCCTCTATCTCTCTCACACACACATAGAGGGTTATGCTTCTTCTGATACCAGCTGAATTCCCCAGCTACTACACACACAAATGCTTTTTCTGATATTAACTGACTTCCGCTGCCACTAAATGAAATTTTAACAATTCTCATCCACTTGTGATCTTAGTTCTCTCTCTCTCATACAAACACACAATCATGGTTTTCCTAGTACTTGCTGGGATTTCCTGGTACTAGATGAAATTTCAAACAATCCTTTGCTGCTAAACTCTCTCTCTTTGTGATTCCTGACTTCCACTAATACGAGCTCAAATGCCTTAACACTAGCTAAAAATTCCAAACCATGCAACCACTAAACTTGCCTCCTCCTCACCCTCATGTCACTGGGGATGTGTCTGCTCACACTAGTGGTCTCCCTCCCTGCGCTCCACCCACCGGCCTGCAACAGCAACAATCAAGACTGCACTGCAGGTTTTGCCCTCCCTGCCTATACATTCCAAATTGGGATCTTCTACTGCACACAATACGTCCTTGCTGTCGGCACAGGGGGTACCAAGCCTAACATCTCCACCATGGGAGCTGACCAATTCGACGAATCCCACCCTAAGGAGAGGAAGCAAAGCTCTTCTTCTTCAACTGGTGGATGTTTAGTATCTTCTTCAGAACCTTGTTTGCCAATACCTTCCTTGTATATATCCAGGATAATGTTGGACTCTGTGCTAGGCTTTACCAATGGCAGGACTCTTGGTATCTGTCTGTGTAATTATTGTCGGGACGATGTTTTATAGGCATAAGCTGCCTTCTGGGAGCCCATTTACCTCAATGCTTCGTGCTTTGGTGGAAGCTTCTCAAAAATGGGATGTTAAGGCCCCTGATGACAGCAAGGAGCTTCATGAGTTGGATGCTGCATACTATGCTATGAAGGGTTCGTGCAGGATCGATCTTACGCCTACGCTAAGGTTTCTGAGAACCTAATGTGTGTCCATTATGTGGTTAATGTCGGAGCCATCGTCATAGGAATGCTTGATTTTGTAAAACAAATTTCTAGGATTTCCAAGTCTAATACTAAGTAAGAATGAATGGTAAGTACCATACGAAAACTTTTAAATAACATATGGACACAAGGAATTTTACTTACCACCAAAGTTTGAAATTGATGATTTTAAAATGGTTTTAAAATTTACAGTTATTGTTGATACTTAATTAGTAGAATCTGCTTACTAGAAAAGAGATAAGAACCAAATGTTATACTGTAGTAAAGATGTGATGCCCATTTGGAATATGGTTATTTTATTGTCTTTCTTATATTTTAAATTTCAGCATTTGCCAAATTCATGACCTAATTGTTTGTAGGTTTCTCGACAAAGCTGCAATAAAGTTAACTTGCAGTGCAAGTTATATAGTTTATCTTGCTGTGCAAGTTAACTTACAGTGTAAGTTATCTCTTGTTGTATTATATATACATGTTAATAAAATATATTACAAAATGTTTATAGGTGAAAATGAACAATTATTTTGTCTACCCTAATCACCATCCAAACTTTATCGCACGGTCACAGTTATCTGGTAGTATTTCAATTTTAATTTTTCTAATAATCAGAAGGATATGAAATTTAGATCGTGCATACATCTTAGTGAGGTGCACCTAATAAAAATATGCAAAAAATAATTCGTAAATTATAAATTGACTAAAATACCCCGGTAAAGTTTCGGGGCTATTTTGATCAATTTATATTTTACGAATTATTTTTTCATATTTTTATTAGGTGTGCCTCACTAAGATCTACACACACTCCAAATTTCAAGTAATTTAGATTTGTAGAAAAAAAATAAAAAATGAAATACTAAAGGACAACTTTGACCGTACGATGAAGTTTGGATGAGGGTGAGGGTAGGCGAAAGCACTATTCATTTTCGCCTATAAGTGTTGGGAAGAGTTTTCACATGTTAATAATAGTTAATAGATATAAGTTTTTCCTCTATCTCTTTGTGTGTTTGACACTTAGACAATTTTGATAGCTTTAAGATGACTTGGAACTTTCATAATTTTTTTAATTTATTAAATTTTATGAAATATTCAAGGTCTAAAACAAAAATTTTCATAATCCATTTTTTATAAATTCTTTTCATCTTCTTTAATTTTCTAATGATTTCTATTGCATCTTTTAGTTTTTTCTATTTTTAACTATTTTATAATTTTTATTTTTTACTCTTTTGGGGTGTACATAACTTGGCTAAGTCCCACTCTGACTCAGCCGAGTTACTCTCGGCCAAGTCCTAAGTACCTTGACCGATGCGAGTTCTACTACATTAATATCAATATTGTGATTGTTATCATTTTTTGGGTAATTCAGCAGTAGGAATTGAATTTGTGAGGTAGTGCTGCAATGGTCAACAACTTACAAAATCAAGCAAGCCCAACTCGGAAGGGGATTTTAACTCCACTTTACACTTTTCCATTGCTCAAAATGTTTCACATGGGTCTTCATAGGTAAAAAAATGTAAGTGTTTCACCTAGGGTGCAGTACACCTCATGCATAAAGCAAGTATTGCACTCCCACTGTGAAACTCTTGTACCTTTGGATATACTTAATATATCAAAAGTTGAGATCATTGAGATTCCAATAATGAGAATTCAAAACACCCTGATATTAAAGCCATTGAAAAATCTTCTGGTAGTTGTTCAAAAAGACCCATGGAGTCTCCATTTATTAAAGAATTTTGTAACTGAAGGAATATGAAAGGTTATGTAATTAGAGTTATATGATGAATTGAGTCCAATTGGACTTATTGAAAATCCCAAAAATATAAGAGATAGTCCAAAGAAATCTATGTTATCTTTGAAAGTTGGACAGGGTGAACTAGCACGGTATATGCGATTTAAATTTGTTTATTCCTACTGACTAGAACAGTTACAAATGTCAAATAATACAAAAGAAACTCAAATTAAATAAAGATGAATATCAAAATAGATTCTCACTCGCTGCTACTAATACAACTCTCTTATTTCAATAACCAAAAATTACATAAAACTCAGTTGTGATCAAGAAATACAAAATGCATAAACAGAAAATGAAAATGCCATAAGATTACCTCAGTTGGACTTGATACACACCTATCTGGGTCTCCTCCTTCGATATCACACGGGATCAGGATTTATCTCAGATCTTATAAGTACAAGAAGCCTAGGCTATGCACTCTTCAATCGCAAAGATCAACGTGGTGTAGAAACGAAAAGCAATCCATGAGACAAGAAAGAAGAAATAAATACAAAAGAAAAAGACAATCAACCATAAAGCAAATATATACGTGGTTCGGCAACGTGCCTACATCTATCGGGAGATGAGAGCTTCTTACTAACAATAGAGAATAAGGTTGCAATGACTCTCTACCTCACACCTCTCTATGCTCCTGTATTACAAAGAGATCTCCGTTTTTCCTTAACCTTAAAAGAACCCCCATCACAACAATTTATATTGTCCCAGGCAGATGATACATATTACCGAAATACCCCATGTAAGGATATCTGGGCCTCAAGCCCTTCGGGCTTTTAACGGCCCTCCGGAGTCATCCCTTTGATTCTACTTTGGCAGATCTATTACCTCAAAATACAAGACATCAATCCTCAACACGTGGGGCCTCAAAATAACTGTATCGGGCATGCCTACTCTAGGCTCAAAGAACTGGGGCGTGCCCCCTCTTTCTTTTTTTACCAATATTTTTTTTTTTAAGAAATAAGTAAAGCCTCACCTTATAACTCATTGAAAGTTGCTATTCAATTATTGAAAATTGTCTTCAAAAAATAATGTAGATCTTGAGAATCTATGAAGACAATAAAGTTTAAAGAGATAGAAATGTACACATGATACAAGGAGGTCACAATCATCATTTTTAGATCTGAACTCGGGTGGTTGAGGATATGTCATTGTTTAGGCACAAAGTTCAAAACAAAATTTCATGAATGTTGTGACACACTATTATCCAGTATTTAAAAAAACAGATTGGTGACTCGAATTGGTCACATTCATACTCGTGTCGGATCGAGGTTCGGTGGATCGGAAGAATCAGCAGAATCAATAATTTTTGTCCAAATTTTTTTAAAAAATAATTAAAAAAAACTGATCAACCTTTTTTATTTTTTTTTCGCTTGACTCAGTCAAGAATCGTCAGAATCGGCGGTTCCGCGAAAAAATCAGCAAGCCTACTATTCTGAATCTACTGAATCCCGATTTCTTTAACAGATCCAGGACGGTCATGGCGATTCCAGATCCGAATCGCCCGATTCTGAATCGGGTCACCGATGTTTAAACCACTGCTTTCATCTATTGGATTTCTCATCCAATGGCTACAAGTAATCGTGACCTTATTGTATAAAAAATAAATGGTATCATAGTATACAATCCCTAAAAAGTTATATGTAAACTTTTAAATAGGTAACATTCAAAATCTTAGTTTAACTCAGTGTTTTAAAAAAGCGGCGAGTCGAACCGGACTCGCCCGGTTCGACTCGAAAAAACGCGTGTCCGTGCTAATTTCAATAGAAAACAGGGAACCGCCCGGTTATAGAGTGGAACCTCCGGTTCCCATCCGGTTCAGCCCGGTTCTAGAGTGGAACCGCTGGTTCCCATCCGGTTCAGCCCGGTTCTAGAGTGGAACCGCCGGTTCCCATCCGGTTCAGCCCCGGTTCTAGAGTAGAATCGTCGGTTCCCATCTGGTTCAGCCCGGTTCACACACGTAACACATGACACGCACGTGCGAGCGTGCCCCACGCACACTCACACGCGCACACGTGTGTCCGAGCCCACGTGCGAGCGTGCCCCACGCACACTCACACCTGCA
Organism: Amborella trichopoda; assembly: GCF_054954075.1. Lineage (NCBI taxonomy): Eukaryota > Viridiplantae > Streptophyta > Magnoliopsida > Amborellales > Amborellaceae > Amborella > Amborella trichopoda. The sequence goes on along the minus strand of NC_142342.1, from coordinate 4,557,327 downwards.
CACGTGTGTCCGAGCGCACGTGCGAGCGTGCCCCACGCACACTCACACGCGCACACGTGTGTCCAAACGCACATGCGAGGTTGCCCTAATATTTTTATACACATTTTATAATTCATATTGCATAGGTATTTATATACCAAATTTCAATACCCATCTTTCGATATGCGATAATTCTCAAACATCATTAAATGAAAACGAAATGTAAATATAGTCTATTAATCAGCAAGTTATAATCACATGTAGTTAGATGGCTTGATGGTTATGACTTTGAATTTTTTACCTGAGGTCCCAAAGTCGAATCCCCTTGGGCATGTATTGTATTTTTGTTGTGTATATAGTGGTTGGTATAAATATTTTTGTTGTTTTCAAATCCCCTTGGGCATGTGTTACATTTTTGTTGTATATATAGTGGTTGGTATAACTATAAATATTTTTGTTGTGTATATAGTGGTTGGTATAAATATAAATATTTTTGTAAATAATATAAAAGACATAAAAAAATGAAAAATAAAAAAATTAATTTTTTATGTAATCGTTAATTTTTGTTGTATATAGTGGTATAATTATTTTTGTAAATAATATGAAAGGTATAAAAAAAATAAAAATAAAAAGTTTATTCTATTTGAAATCTCCATCTTTCTACTAACAATCCCTTTTACTAAATTTATTATAGAAACCTAAAAAAATAAATTGTTGAAAAATTGAAGTGTTATTTCTAAAATTTGTACGCATTTTATTAATTATTATATTGATAACCAAATCTTTTATTTTATTTATGAATTTTTACATTATAAATCATGTAATGTACTATTTTTCTTACAGTTGTCAATAATACATTTTAAATTAGATAATATTATAAGCTATTTTTAATTTGTTATTATTTGTCTAATAAAATAATTATAAAATGTAAAATAATAATTATAATTTCAGTATATAATATTATAATTAGCGAGGTTGTAATAATTTTAGATTATAGTTAGTTAGGCTATAATAGTTTGGGTTTTTTTAGCGGGTTAGGGTTTTTCGCCAAAACGAGATTTTAATGGCCATTCTTTCATTGATTAGTCTACTATTTATAATAGTCCATATATAATTATATATTTTATCCATGATAATTCTATGATTTTTCTTTTATGTGATGCAAATTTAATAGTTAAAATAAATTTATACATGGAAAGAACATCTCAATATTCACAAATTGATAAAAAAAATGAAAGTTAATAATGTAGTACCCTCATTTTTTATCGGATTCTTAAAAAACAACATTTATAATGAATTTTAATAATTTTTTTGGATTTTTTTGAAGCTTTAATCCTACCGATTCAGCCGAGTCTCGATCTGGATCGCCGATTCGCCTATCGGAATCGGTTTTTTGAAATGCCCGATCCGAGTCACCGATCCGTTTTTTAAACCATTGGTTTAACTAGATATATAAACTCTCTCTCTAGCAACATCATGTCCCAAAAAAAAAAAGAAATGTGGGTCGATTTATTTGATAAATGATTAGAACATATTCAAAATGGAAGGGCATTAGAATATTTATGGGGACACAAAATGGCAGGAGTATCTCTAGAAGCTAGAATCTTGAATTTTGAAGGATTCCATGTTATTTGATTTCAGCTGCTTTGGGTAAAGTTTAGGGGAATTGGGGGTTCCTAAGGCCTTTACCAGTATTCCAAAGAACAGAACGTTGTAACTTCTTTTTTAATGTTTAACTTCCTGTAAATATGGAAGTTAAGGCCTAGGCGTTATGAAAATAAAGTAAAGTCTGACCTTAAATCCTTTTCTGAAATGTATTTTGGGCATCAGAAATATCCATGATGGCTTTAAAATCAATTTCCAACACTGATTTTGAAATTTGAAGCTCAAAAAATATTATGAATCTTGTGGATCTGTGAACCTTTAAGGTGAAGTGGACAGTCTAGATAATGTATTCATTATATGTATTTATATGTGTGTGTGGCTTCTATAAGGTTGCAATTTAAGCAATCACAGTAAGGCACACCTCCAAGCTTTATCATAAGATGTAATTTGACATAAATTAGGATGGCTTGAAAATCTCTTTTCATATTTAACATAAAATTTTAAACTCCAAAACGGGTTCAAATCAAGCAGTTCTGTAAGCGTATAAAAATCTTGAAAATAAATGATCCAGATAATCTGTTGCAAGATCTTTGAGACTTGAAACTTTTTTTTTTTTTTTGACCTTTTGTCTACTATCCCATGCCAAAATCATATGTATTTTGATAGACATTATGAAATTAAACTAAAACATTTGAGTAAAATGTTAATATTAATTTTTGACAAATTTCCCTTAAATTAAATACTTGATAATTAGATTTCCCATATTGCATTTGTCATTTATTAAGAATACATGATCCCATTATTTTTCCCTCTATTGTTCGTGTTAGGTGTTCAATTGGGATTCCAACAATTCTTGGGCGTTGTAAGCGGATATCATGCCTTAGGGTCAAGGATTCTGAGCCCAAAATTAATAATTAATCTTCAATACGTTGTACTGTATATTGATTTAGTCTTAGTTGTTAAGGGCGTTAAGCATATTATATTAAAAATCAATGCTATACGTTAAGTGTCAATTAGTGAGGGTTTTTTTTTGGAACGTTGATCAATTAGTGACCTATTGGTGAATATACAACCCGAGGAGAGATAGATATCTCCTCAAATCAATCTCCCCATGTTCATTTAGTTTATGAATATATGTGAAACGCATGGAAAATGAAATTAAAAAAAAAGAAAAGAAAAGAAGAGGTTGATCAAAATATATTAAGGAGGCAGACTGTCTAATATTTTATTATTAAACAATTATGAGAGATGAACTGTCTGATAGTTTATCTATTTATAATTATTCCAACTCAAAAGTCAAGACAATGTATCTTTCATGGCTACTTTGAAATTCAATAAAAAATGCGACATCGTGTTAAATTGTTTAACTCTTATGAGTTATCCAATAAAGAAAAAGTATACAATGACACCATTAGTATATGGTACAAGGAGGTCACAATTAATCTAAGACCATTTGGTATAAGATTAGGTGGTTGCATTTTTATCCATTGACCAAGTTCAAATTGTCGTACGCGGAAGCTCTAAACCCGACGGGTTGATATTTGGCAAATAAAGTACGAAAAAAAAAATTGACAAAAAACATGTAACAAGCAACAAAAATAAAATATGAAATAAATAATAGAAAAAAAACACCAGGATTTATGTGGTTCGTCACAATTGTGACTACATCTATGGGCAAAGACGATCAATGTTTTTTACTAAATCAAAAAAAGGAAAATTACAAGGATATTTACTTGAGATAACTAAAGACTCAATCTTCTACAAAACCTTGTTATCTACAATTTTATTTGTCTGCAAAAACTCCTTAAGTTTCTCTCTATTTTTCTCTATGCACTTTCTCTCTCTACAATATCTAATAAAAGAGGACAAACCCAAAAGTGCACCTATGTATGACCTAGTTTTCCATACATGCTTTCTCTCTCTAGGAAAACATGTTTATGTAGAAAGAATAAAGCCCCAAAGACAAGTACGTCGATCTCAACTTTCATAACTTATCCCTATCCATGTGGACCTAAGGCTCTATCCTAATCTAAATAGGACTTATCTATAAATTTAGATCCTAAATAATAGGTTCTACCCAAATCAATAGGAAATTGATATTAGAAAAAACCAATCCCTTAACTTAGGGATTCAAGAATTCAATATAAATATCAACAAATCTCTACCTTAGCTTGAATTCTAAAAAAAATTCTCATCGACCGTCGTCTCTACACACGCCTCTATAGGCGCTTACTTGGGCAACAGATTAGTCAAGTCCAAACATAATTCGAACTTCTTTAATGAAACCGGCTTTGTCAACATATCTGCAACATTCTTTTTGGTGTCAATCTTCAATAACAAGACATTACCTTCAGCTATGATCTCACGAATAAAATGGTATCTGACATCAATATGTTTCGTCTTTGCATGATATACCTGATTCTTCGCCAAATGTATTGCACTCTGACTGTCACAATAAATAATAGTTTCATCCTGTCGTAAGCCCAAATCACTTACAAATCCTCTAAGCCAAATGACTTCTTTTACTGCCTCAGTAATAACCATGTATTCTGCTTCAGTCGTAGACAAGGCAACAACGGTTTGTAGCATCGACCTCTAATTGATTGGAGCTCATATATTGTAAACACATAACCTGTAGTAGATCTCTTACAGTCTAAATCACGTGTAAAGTCAGCTTCAACATAACCAACAACCTAGTCACTAAACTTGCTATCTCTATCAAACATCAGACCCATCAGACCCACATCTGATGTACCCTTTAGGTAACGTAGAATCCATTTTACCACATACCAATGTTCATTTCCTGGATTAGCCATAAACTTGCTAACAACACTAGCGGCATGAGAAATATCTAAACGAGTGCAAACCATTGCATACATAAGACTTCTAACTACACTCGCATAGGGAACACGTGACATGTATTTCTTTTTAGCATATAACCGTAAAGATAATGCTGCCTACAATCTAAAATGTGCAGCAAGAGGAGTACCCACGGGCTTTGAACTTTCCATCCCGAATTTAGAGATGACATTCTCAATGTATTCCTTTTGAAATAGCCACAATTTACCCAACTTCGATCTCTACGAATCTCCAAACTTAAAATTTTCTTTTCTGAACCTAAATCGTTCATTTCAAATTCTCTAGCAAGCTGAGTCTCTAATTTACTGATTTCTAAAGAATTATTTGCAGCAATAAGCATGTCATCCATATAAAGCAATAAATAGATGAACGAACCATCAGTAAATTTCTTAAAATAGATACAATCGTCATACTTACTTCTGACATACCCGTGTCCAATCATGAATGTATCAAAACGTTTGTACCACTGCCTAGGAGACTGCTTTAGGTCGTACAATGACTTCTTCAACTTGCAGACATGACCTTCCTTTCTTTTGACAACAAACCCTTATGGCTGAGTCATATAAATCTGTTCTTCTAACTTTTCATGAGGGAATGTAGTATTGACATCAAGTTGCTCTAACTCCAAATCAAACAACGCAACCATGACTAGTAAAACCTGAATAGAAGTGTGCTTCACAATAGGAGAGAAAATCTCATTATAGTCAACACCTTCTTTTTGCGCATAGCCTTTTGCAATCAAACGTGCCTTAAATCGATCACCACCAGTCTTAGATGACCCATCTTTCTTCTTATAAACCCATTTACAACGAATGGTTCTCTTGCCTTTATGCAACTTTACGAGATCCCAAGTACGATTCTTCTGAAGAGATTCCATTTATTCATCCATGGCTTCACTCCACCTACTAGTGTCACTATCTGTAGCTTCCTTAAAAGGGGATCGCTCTTGACCTCTGGCAGCCAATGCATAAGTTACCATGTCCTCAAAACCGTATCGCACAACTGGTTTTTTTATTCTCTTTTCCTTTCCAAACTGAAGCTCTTCGTGGAGTAGATTCAATGATTTGAGGTATTTTCTAGAGTTTTCAACTCCACCTCAACTACATCATTATTACTGCAATTTTCCTTTTTTACACCCTTCTAAATGTGCTTAAACATGACAGACCCATCGAATTTAACAACACAATTGACAATAAACTGATGCGACTTAGGAGCTGGGCACCACATTCTATAGCCCTTAACCTCATTTGCATAACCAAGAAAAATACATTTATTTGACCGTGAACTTAACTTATCATCATTCACATGAACATAAGAAGGATAACGAAAAATTCTTAAATGAGAATAAGCAACAAGTTTACAGGACAATACATCTTCTGGTGTTTTGTAATATATTGTTGTAGATGGTGTCATGTTGACAAGATAACACGCAGTACTGACCGCCTCAGCCCAAAAGTCTTTTGACAAACTAATATTACTCAAAATGCTGCGGGCTTTATCTAGAAGTGTCCTATGCATGCGCTCAGCAACTTCATTCTGTTGCAGCGCGAATAATTCCTTCGCTCTTGCAAAAATTCACAAACTTTACTGAAGTGTAGTACTCTCTACCATTATCAATGTTCAAGCACTTGACCTTCTTTCCAATATGTCTTTCGACCATTGCTTTCCACTGCTTGAATGTGTTAAATACATCTGCTTTTTTCTTCAATGTGTAAGTCCACACCTTCTCAGAAAAATCATCTATGAAGGAAACAAAGTATAGAGATCCACTTTTTGAGACAATCGATGTAGGGTCCCAAACATCTGAATGAATATAGTCAAGAATACATTTTGTGGTATGTTTTGACTTGCGAAACTGCACCCGACACTACTTACTATAAACACAGTGCTCACAAAAGTTCAACTTGCACTTCTTCACGCCATTGATCAATTGGCGTTGCTAAGTTTCGCCAAAGCTCTCTCACTCGTATGGCCCAATCGCATATGCCACAACTGAGTCAAGTCATAATCACCACCATCATATACAAGAATTGCTGCTTTAACTGTGATAGTATTCCCAAGCAGCACGTATAAATTCAGTATGATCTTCTTACCTTTCATCACAACCAGAGCACCTTTAAGAATCTTTAGAACTCTAACTTCTCCAACAAATTTGTTGCCATTGGAGTCTAAAGTACCTAGAGAAATAAGATTTTTCTTCAAATCTGGAACGTGTCTAACATTAGTCAAGGTTCTAACAACTCCATCATACATCTTGATCGCAATTGTCCCAATATCTATGGTCATGCAAGCTGCATCATTCTCCATCAAAACTGATCCACCATCAATGCTCTTGTATATAGTGAGCCAATCCCGATGATGACACATATGATAGGAACATCCTGAATCAAGAACCCACGAGTCTTTAGAGTTTTCACAATTTGTCGAGACCGACAACATATTATCTGTTCCACTTACCGAGCTTCCATCAACTATATTGGCTGGTTCAGAAGCTCGTCTTTCTTTCTCTTTGAGTTTCCAACAATCATTCTTAACATGTATTTTTTCTTGTAGTAATAACAATAAATATTACTTTTTCTTAATTTGGATTTGGATCTGGACCAGCCCTGTTTTTCATGTCGCTTTCCACTTCTCTCATCATATCTCCCTCTAGCCACTAAACCATTTGCATGTGGCTAAGCATTATCCTATCTCTTTCTTAAATCGTTAGAGAGAAGAGTCGAAGTCACATCCTCCATCTCTATGATATCTTTTCCATAGAGTAATGTTGTGGCTAGATACTCATACGAATGAGGGAGTGAGGATAACAAAATTATAGCTTTATCCTCATCACCCATATTAACACCAATATTCAATAATTCACAAATAATTTTATTAAAATAATTCAGCTATTCATGGATATCTATACCTTCATTATCCGCAGGGTGTACAATTTTTGCTTAAAAAATAGGCGATTTATCAGGGACTTCGTCATATACAAACTCTCAAGCTTCGACCAAAGATTTGATGTCGAATCCTCATTGATGATATTAAGTAGCACTTCACTCGATAAGTACAAACGAATAGTGCTCATAGCCCTCATATCTAAGTCTTCCCAGTTCTTATCAGACATAGATTCTGATTTCTTTGACTTTCCTTTCAGAGCTTTATGTAAACCTTGTTGCACTAGCAAATCCCAAACATTAATTTGCCATATTCCAAAATTATTTTTGCTATCAAATTTCTCTACCTCAAATTTTGCATTCAAAACTTTTATCGCCATATCTACGATCCCAAACCGGGATTTGATACTACTTGTTGTGCGCGGAAGCATCTTGTTCGTGGATCCATCCCACGTAGGTGGCGTGATCTTCACGGGAAGGGCCCCCATCGCATTCAAGATTTTTGGGGGTATTCGTAACTTTTGCCCTATCAGGCCCTCCAAGCTGCCTTTTCTTTTGAATATCTGACATGGTGATCCCTATCCTTTCGTTCACTCTAAACCCGACGTATTGATTTTTAGCAAATAAAGTACAAGAAAAAAAATCGATAAAAAATATGCAACAAGCAAAAAAAATAAAACAGGAAATAAATAACAAAAAACATACTAGGATTTACATAGTTTGTCGCAATTGTGACTACATCCACGGGCGAAGACGATCAATATTTTTTATTAAATAAAAAAAAAAGAATTACAAGACAACTTACTTGAGAAAACCAGAGACTCAATCTTTCACAAAGCCTTGTTCTCTACAATTTATTTTCTCTGCTAAAACCCCCAAAGTTTCCCTCTATTTTTCTCTATACACTTTCTCTCTCTACAATATCTTAATAAGAGATGACAAACCCAAAAGTGTAGCTATGTATAGCCTACTTTTCCACATATGCTTTCTCTCTCTAAAAAACCATCTTTATATAAAATAATGCCCCAAAGATAAGTACCTTCAAACCAATCTTAACTTTCATAACTTTATCAACAAGAAACTTTATCCCTATTCATGTGAACCTAAGGCTTTATCCTAATCTAAGTAGGACTTATCCATAAACTTAGCCTAAATGAGAGGAAACCAATCCTTTAAAATTAGGATTCAAGAATTCAACATAAATATCAACACAAACTTCAAAAGAAATTTTCTTGAATTTTGTGACATACCCAAGCTACTAGATTTCACATTGGATGGTTGTAAGTAATTGTGACATCTTTGCATTAAAAATAAATGGTCTCACTATATACAATCCTTATAATAATTTTTCTTTGCTATTACGTATATTACATTTTTCAAAATCCAAGAAGGTATATTACAAGATGTCACGGGAGTAATTTTTTATTGCAATAGTATACTATGAGACCATTCATCTTTGTTACAAGGAGATCACAATTGTACCTAGCCATTAGATGTTAAATTGGATGGCTTGGGTTGTGTTGTTAAATTCGAGGAATTTTTTTTCGAATTTTGAGTCTAGTCAATGATACATTTATAACCACCCGATTTGAAATCTTACGAATAATAGTGATTGTAACCTCTTTGTACTAAAATAAGTTGTCTAGTTACATACTTTTCATTTTCTATTTTACACCTTCATCATTAACAAAAAAAATGGTTTGATAGGGCTTCAGCCCTATCAAAAAGTAAGTAAAGTCTCACCTTATAATTAATCCAAAATTACAATTCAAGCATTGGAAAGCTTTTATATCAATCATCTCGACTTGAACATTATGGTTGTGAAAAAAATTAGGATTCTAAGCTCTAAAAATAGTGTATATCGTAACAAATTATCTAGACCACCCATTTCACCCAAAAATAAGTGTCACGGAACCATAAGATGTATACCATTTTTTTAATTTCAAAACTTTTATTGTTGGTGCTGGAAATTGATTTTAAAGCTACTATGGAGAATTCTTTTGTCAAAAGTGCTTTCTAGACGAAAATTTAAGATGAGGCTATGTTTTGTTTTCATAAGACCTAGGCTTTATTGAAACCTCATCCTTACCAAGATGGTTTTTGGGACTACTGCGTGTGAGATAGGTTATCTTAACTCCAAATATTATAGAAGATATTGATATTGGTATATTTCAATATCTTTTGGTGACTTAATGAGAAATTATTGTATAAAAATATCAATATCTCAGTGGACGACTTTATGGTGAGATATTTTAGTATACAAAATGCTAATATCCAGTGAGGTGTGTAGAGCGAGAGAATGTGTTTTGGAAATATCAATATCTTTTAAAAATTAATGACATGAGGTATTGATATTCAAACTACCAATATCTTAAAGAAATACTTAGTGAGATAGTGATTCCTAAAAATATTAATATCATAATAATTCATAATTGATAATATCTCATAAGGTATTGTGTGTCTCCTATGGGTGGTTTTCTTTAAAGGGAAAAATTGAAAACTAACCTAACAATAATTTCTTATACATTATCTATCCATAAAGAAATGTGCCCTCTAGAGCGTTTGAAAATAAGATTGCAAATTTGGATGCCACGATAAATAGTGCATCTCTTGACGATGGTTCTATAAATTTCTCGTAAGAAAAGGGAAGAAAGTAAATAGTGTTTAGAAATCAATGTTTAAAGTTTTGTCTAACCCAATTTCTGGTGGACCCGAGTAAGTTATTGGGGTGAATATCATATTGTTTCGTTATTAAGATCATTTTCTCTCTTATAGTGTTCTTCCATTTTTTCCATATTCAGATCTATTCTAAAAATAATTTAAATATATATATATATATATATATATATATATATATATAATTAATAAATCCACCTTTCACAACTCTAACCTTTGTAATTTAAAGGTTTGTGAAGTTTAGAATATATATATATATATATATATATATATATATATATATATATATATATATATATATATATATATATATATATATATATATATATATATATATATATATATATATATATGCTTCTCCTATAATATAAAACTTATATACTTCCCCTTATCCAACCGTCTATATATATATATTTATGCTTCCCCTATAATATAAAACTTATATACTTCCCCTTATCCAACCGTCCATTCTGAATAAAGGGTTAAGATTGCCCCAAACACAATGTCACGTCTCTACACTATTTTATTTTTCATTTTTTTTTCTATACACTATTTTGACACCAAATTGTGGACGTCCAATCCTCTATTAAACTTGCACTAGCGAAAAATATATAAAAAAAATATCTCCAATAAAATAAAATGACCAAATACCCCTGAAAGTTTCAAGGGGTATTTTGGTTACTATATTTTATTGAAAAATTGTTTTTAATATTTTTTTATAGGTGCGCCCCAATGAGAAGATAACACTACCAAATTTTATATTCATACAATTTGTATAAAAAAACTAAAAAAAATATACTTTGAAACGTTGGATCTAAGATCAAATGGTAAGTGGCTCTCTCAATCAAAATTAAAAGGTAGGGGAAGCATAGTTCTTCTATGCTGTAGGGGAAGTATAGAAACACCTATATATATATATATATATATATTATGAGTCATAGATCTAAGCATCTCACTAAAATAAATGGCATATTTTATGAGTAATGATCCTATAGGGCCCTTCCCTACCCATATGTGTAGGACCCCAAAAGATCACCATTAAATTTGATATGGATATCTAGAAAAGTTATCATATGAGTATGAAATTTAACTTTTTTAGATATCCGTGCCAAATTTAATGGTGATCCTTTAGGGTCCTACATATATAGGTGGGGGAGGGTCCTATAGGATCATTTCTCCTATATTGTTAGGGAAAAATTTATATAGAGCCGAGGCTCTAAACAATCAAATTTGAGCTTACCTCAAAAATTTCACTAGAAGAGGTTGTTTTGATGTCCAAATATCTTCAAATTGATCATCTCAACATCAAGATGCATGTACTTCAAAAAAAAATGGATTGCAAGTTTTGGAAAGAGTATATTTTGTAACACATTTTTGGACCATCAATTTTCAAGGTTTTCAAATTTTCATAGATATGATGATTTACATCATTTTTGAAGCATTAAACTTTGTAAATTAATATGAAAATATACTTTAAGACTATCACAAAGATTTTCAATATTGAAACCACATTTCTCGACACTTTAAGGCTAATTTAATTATTTAGATCCTAGGCTCTATACAAACCACACCCATATTATTAATTAGATTAGAAAAACACTTTCTAGGGTATGTTTTCATATTTTGCTTTTTGTGATTGTTCATTAAGTAAATTTGCAATAATCTAGACTGCACATTTTAATTTTAAGTTTTGGTATTATATTTACCCAAAAACAAAATAGGATCATTATTCTTATCTTAGTATGTTAAATTTACATAGTTCAACCAAATAGCAAATGACCCAACCTACACTTTCTTATACAATTTTAGATGCATGACCCAAATTTTGAAAATACTATTCCTTTATATATAGTTTTTAAAATACTTCAAGTCTTAAAGACAGTTCTATAAAAAGAATTTTTTGGGATATCTCTTTCTCTCACCCATATGTTTTTTACTTAAGGGGTTGTTTGTTACGTGTAAAAATTTGATTGGAAAATACTTATAGGAAAAATATTTACATATGCAAACAATTTCCAAGAAAAAATTACTCAAGCATGCTCTTTTTTAAAACTTGAAATTTTAGAAAAAGTTGGAAAGAGGGAGAGAGAACACAATAAACTTGAAATTTTAAGATAGTTTATCTCTCTAAAATTTTTGAAATAGTTTCTCTTAAATTTATGATTTGATATAGTTTCTCTCTCTAAAACTTTGAAATTTGAGATAGCTTTTCTCTCTAAAAAATTTTAGATAGTTTCTCTCTCTAAAAATTTTGAAATAGTTTCTCCCTCTAAAAATTCTTAGGTACTTTCTCTCTCTAAAATTTGATATAGTTTCTCTATCTAAAATATTAAAATATCTCATCTCAATAAAACCTAAAATTTGTGATATTTTATCTCTCTAAAAATATTCAGGTACGTCCTCTCTAAAATTTGATAGAGTTTCTTATCTATAATGTTAAGATACTTTCTCTCTCTATAAAATTTAAAATTTGAGATAGTTTATCTCTTTAAAAATTTGAGATAGCTTTGCTCTCTAAAGATTTTCAAATAGTTTCTTTCTCTAAAATTTAAAATTTGAAATAGTTTCCATTTAAAAAATTTGAGATAGTTTCTCAGTCTAAAAATTTTCAAGTACTTTCTCTCTCTAAAATTTGATATAGTTTCTCTCTCCAAAATTTTAAGATACTCCCTCTAAAACTTAAAATTTGATATAGTTACCCTCTCTAAAAATTTTGAGATAGAGTCACTCTCTAAAAATTTCCAGGTAGTTTCCTTCTCTAAAATTTTAAGATATTTTTTCTCTCTAAACCTTATAATTTGATATAGTATCTATCTCTATTTCTTGGGGATGTTTGGCGAAACTAATTGCATTTGATAAAGTGAGTGGCTCCGTTGTGTGAAAATAAACCCATGAATGTACTTTCCCACGTATGGAGATGTTATATTTTCACATGAATTGGTCCAATTTGTAGTAAAATTTTGTACCTTTGTACTCTATGAGATCTAATCTCCCATTGTTCTTTAGTAGCTCAGTTGCGGTTGAATGTTAACTGATTGGTTGTAGGTTCAAATTCTAGGTGGGGAAGATTTGACTCGTTAAATATCCGGATCACTTTGGTCATTAGGTAAGCTATTTTAGTCACAACCTTTAAATATCCTACTTTAGGTGAATTATTTTAGTCACAACCTTTAAATATGGTTAATTTATAGTTTAAATAGTAAATGTTGTTATTTAAATATTGTTAATTTCTAGTTTAAATAGTAAAATATCGTTAATTTGTAATTTAAACAGTAAATGGTTATGTATTTAGAAAAAAAAATATTGTGAAATGGTAAAGTATTTTAAAAATTAGATTAAGTTATTGGAGGAGGCCAATGTGAAAAAAAAATACAGCAAATATATTGTAAGTAATTTATTCTTTAGGTGAATTATTTTGGTCTCAACCTTTAAATATCATTAATTTGTAGTTTAAATAGTAAATGTCGTTCTTTAAATATTGTTAATTTGTAGTTTAAATAGTAAATATCGTTCTTTAAATATCGTTAATTTGTAGTTTAAATAGTAAATGGCTATGCATTTTAAAAAAAAATTATTGTGAAATGGTAAAGTATTTTAAAAATTAGATTGAGATATTAGAGGAGGCTAATGTGAAAAAAAAATACAGCAAATATATTGTAAGTAATTTATTGCTTCTTTATTTGTATCTAAACCCTAATCCTAAAAAGTCTTTTGTTTTTGTTTTTAAAAGAGTAATCATTATAATTTAAATAAAATATAATTTATTACTATTTTGTCTTCATCTAAACCCTAATCCCAAAAAAATAATTGTTTTTATTTTTCAAAATATTTAATAATCATTATAATTTATCAAATATAATTATCAAAAAATCATTATAAAATATAATTTATCAAAAAATTCTTCCCCAAAAGATTTAACTTCAGATGGTATCGTTCTTTAAATATCGTTAATTTGTAGTTTAAATAGTAAATGGTTATGTATCTTTTAAAAAATTTATTGTGAAATGGTAAAGTATTTTAAAAATTAGATTAAAATATTAGAGGAGGCCAATGTGAAAAAAAAAATACAGGTAATATATTATAAGTAATTTATCACTTTTTTATCTATATCTAAACCCTAATCCTAAAAAGTCTTTTTTTTTTTTTCTTTCTAAAAGTGTAATCATTATAATTTAAATCAAATATAATTTATCACTTTTTTCTCTCTATCTAAACCCTAATCCCCAAAATTTCCTCTTTTTTTTCAAAATATTTAATAATCATTATAATTTATCAAATATAATTATCAAAAAATCATTATAAAATATAATTTATCAAAAAATCATTTTTATGTTTTTTTTTTGTTTTCAAACGATTTAGCTTAAGATGACGACTGCCACCAAAATTGACGATAAAGGAATACATAAATGGATGTATACAGGATAGTGTAGCCACCACATGCAAAAATGGATGTACATAGGAGAGTGCAGGAATGGATGTAATTGACGATGCAGAAATGGATGTACACATGAGAGTGTAAAAATGGGTATGTAAGATGTGCAAACACTTATATAAATGGAGAAAATAGAAATGGATGTGAGCAGGAGAGAATAGTGAAATTCGCGATAGAGGGATGCATAAATGGATGTGCAGAGGAGAGTGTAGAAATGGATATGTGTAGAATGGGTAAACAGTTATATAAGTGGAGTTTAGAGAGAGAAAATAGAAATGGATGAGTAGGAAAGAGGGAGAATGATGGAATTGACTATAGATGGATGCAGAAATTGATGTGCACAAGAGAGTGTAGAATGGATATGCAAAAACTTATATAAATGGAGTTTAGAGAGAGAAAATATAAATGGACGTATGCAAGGGAGAATGGTGCGAGAAATGGATGTGCAAACAAGATGGAATTTAGAGAGAGAAAATAGAAATGGATATACGTAGGAGACAGGGAGAATGGTGGGAGAAATGGATGAATAGAAATGGAGTTTAGAGAGAGAAAATAGAAATAGAAATACACAGTAGAGAAAAAATGGTGGGAGAAATGGATATGCGAACGCCTATATATGCATGAGAGAGGGAGAATGGTGGGAGAATAAATGGAGAATGGTGGGAGAATGGATGTACATAGAGAGAATAGTAGGAGATAGAGGATGTTTTTGGCTAGAGATGCACGTAGTTAGATTAACCGTTGAGTCGCATAATAAATTCACAGCTATATTGTGCGTAATAAATTTTACGTACTTTAAGAAAATCTTGCGTAATTTATTTTTATTTTTTTATTATTGAAGTGTACAGAAACATCTTACGGTTCAGTCGTATCTAAACATGGTAAATCTCATATTATGTTTCCTATAATAGATTTTCAAGTACCAAACGGCCCCCAAGAGTAGGTAACTCGTTCGTACTCGTTGGGAAAAAGTTTCATATATAGTTCGTCGCATTCCAACCATTTGTAACGTATAGTTTTCATGTAAAAATATTTTCAAACATGCTCTGAAGGTAAACTCTCTCTATGAAATTGGGATGAATCTGTTCCTCCCGAAACCCAAATGGCAAACAGCTTAGAAAGAGGGGTGCGGTTGGCGTACGGACGCCTCCATAATAGAGGTAAGGTCGCCTTTTTAAATTTTATCATGGAATATAATTTTTATATAAAATATTATTGGTGTTATCTCAAAATCTATTTTTTATATCTAATTATAAAATTTTAAAATTTAAAAAATAATTAAAATTAAGTAGATCTATAAACATATAAAAATCATGAAAATGGACAGTGTAGATAATAAGTTGTAAAATGTATTATTTCTAAGACTTAAATTTTTTTTATTTTTCATAGTTATACATCTCGATGCCGAGATGATCAATCAAAAAGTTTTTCAACATTAAAACTACATTTTCCAATGGATTTTTGAAAGGCATCCGTAGTTCCACATTATAAGGTTGCACCCTTGTATAAACTTTTTCCTAGAAGGAGAGAATGGAGAAGGTGGGAAGGAAGATGATTTCACAAAAGATGGGTCAGTAGATCTGAAGGGACGCCCTGTTCTCCGCTCCAAAACTGGAAGATGGACCGGCTGCTCTTTCATCGTTGGTAAGCTACCCCAAACCTTTTATTTTCTCACATTCACTGTAGGTATTGCTTTTCATTTCCCATCTCTTCTTCCTCTAACTAGGATTCACCTTTAATTAAAGTAGTGTTCAAAAAATCGACTCGGCCAATGTAATCAGGCCTTGGCTGAGACGATTTACTCGGGAGAGAGAGCAAAAATGGGTGGTTTAAGAAAATGAGGAACCATGAATCATTATTTTGAATTTTTGAGAGTTAAGGTGTTGTGTTGGATATTTGTAAAGAACAAAATAAAATAAAAAGTAGTATGGTTAAGGGAGAGGGATGCAGCTTTTCATGGCTTGCCTGCTAGAGCTGTTCCTTTATGTTTGAGGCAGAGTCATGGCAAGTAGCTATTATTATTACTAATGATTTACAGTTTTTCAAATTATGAAGGCATACATGATTATTAGGATAATTGCAAATTACAATAACTAAATTCATAATCTCTTGCCGTTCATTCTATGGGTGTTATGATGATATTGAAGGAGCCCAGTTATACTAATTTTGTTGTTTTAATTTATGGTTGTAGGGTATGAGATATTTGAGAGGATGGCTTATTATGGAATATCTTCAAATTTGGTTTTGTATTTAACAAATAAGCTACATCAGGGTACGGTGGCATCTTCAAGGAGCGTGACAAATTGGGTTGGCACCACTTGGATGACTCCCATCATTGGTGCCTACATTGCTGACGCCTACTTAGGACGTTACTGGACTTTCCTCATCTCCTCTGCCATTTATCTCTTAGTAATCTCCTCCTCCCATTATCTATTACTAGTACTATATGCATTTACAATCAATGTCATACTAAATATTAATAATTATAAAGGATGAGGTTTATATAAGACCTAGGTTTTATGAAAGCCAAATAAAGCCACACTTCAATTCTTCGTATGGAAAGTACTTTCAGCTATGGAAATTTTCATGATGGCTTGAAAATTATTTTCTGACACCGATAATAAAATTTGAAACTTAAAAGATCGTATAGATCTTGTGGATCTTTAAACACTCAGTTTTAAGGCGAAATGGATAGTCTAGAAATGTTTTTTAAAAAAATATATTATATTTAGAACTTGAAATCCTAATTTTTTCTACAACCATAATGTTCAAGCTGAGATGATTGAATTAAAGGTTTTTCAATACTTGAAAGAAAAGTATACAATGAGACTATTTAACTTTGGTACAAGGTGGTCATAATTAATCTGATGGTATGTGATGGTGGTTAGGGATGTTTGATATGGCACAATTCCTATTTTCATCGGTTAATAAAATATCACATTGAATTAAAAAATAAGAAGTGAAATTGCAATACATTAACAGACTTATAATGATGCTTAGTATAGACAAATGTTATGCTTATAATGTCTATTATATATCAAGGGGTATGCTAATGTCTATTATATATTATAACATCTATTTTTTCAAAAAAAAGGATTTTGAGAGAGAGAGAGCCCCTCAAAATAGGAGATAGATAATAATAAATAATAAGAGAGAGTCATCGTTAATAGGATATAGCTATATTTATGACAATTTTGGAAAACTCTGCGACTTTAAACCGAATTTTAAATGATTTTACCTAATGTTTTTTTATTTTTAGTTGAATTTTTGGAATTTAATCTTTTTTAATTATTTATATATTAAAAGTTTTGACTAATTAGACCACCGATTAAATTGATTTTTAAGTTGACCAATTCCTTAGCCGGTTTGAGCATAAGTCCAATCCTGATAACAATAGTTCTAAGAATGTAAATGGGCCTTGCCCGTGTGTGGGCCAGCCTGATTGGACGCAAAGGCCCGACCCTTCATGGGGTCCATCGGACAATTCAGGCTGGCAAGCTTAATGGGCTGGGACTTGGGCTTAGTATTAAGGCCTATTTCCTGGTTGTGATACTGTAGTTTATGAGGGTGCAAATGGGGCTGGCTGGGTAGGCCTTGAAGGCCCAGCCCAACGTACATGGGCCGACTTCGAACCCTTCACAGTGTTTGATGGGCCAGACTAGCCTGTAAGGCTCGTTAATCCCTTACCTAGAACTAGCCCAAATCAGGTAGGACTTCATGAAATCAGACTGTGTGTGTGAGAGAGAGCCTTCACTGTCCTAGAACCAACACAAATCTAGAAATTTCAAACACACACACTATCTCTCTCTCACACACACACACAAAGAGCCATGTTTTTCCCAGTAATTGCTGGAATTTCGTGGTACTATATGAAATTTCAAACAATCCTTTGCTGCTACTGATCTCTCTCTCTGATTCACGGCTTCAATAAATACTAGCTCAAATGCTTTAACACGAGCTAAAATTCCAAAGTGGTCCTCACCCTCCCTCATGTTACAGGGAATGTGTCTGCTCACACTTGTGGTCTCACTCCCCGCTCTCCGCCCCCCGGCCTGCAACAGCAACAATCAAGACTGCAATGCAGGCTCCGCCCCACATGCCTCTACATTCCAAATTGGGATCTTCTACTTCGCGCTATACGTCCTTGCACTCGGCACAGGGGGCACCAAGCCTAACATCTCCACCATGGGAGCTGACCAATTCGACGAATCCCACCCTAAAGAGAGGAAGCAAAAGCTCTCCTTCTTCAACTGGTGGATGTTTAGTATCTTCTTTGGGACCTTGTTTGCCAATACCATCCTTGTATACATTCAGGATAATGTTGGATGGACTCTGGGCTATGCTTTACCAACAGCGGGACTCTTGATATCTATCTGTATATTTGTCGCCGGGACGCCGTTTTATAGGCATAAGTTGCCTTCTGGGAGCCCATTTACCCGAATGCTTCACGTTTTGGTAGCTGCTGCTCGAAAATGGAATGTTAGGGGCCCTGATGACAGCAAGGAGCTCCATGAGTTGGATGCTGCATATTATGTTGCCAAGGGCTCATGCAGGATCGATCCAACACCACAGCTAAGGTATGTGAGAGTTTGGTTTGTGTCCATGACAAGGGTTAAAGTGAGAGCCATTGCCATAGGAATGCTTGATTTTGTTAAAATTTTACTAGGATGTCCAGAGTCTAATACTAACTGAGAACCAAACATTAGGGAATGAATGGCAAGTTCTTGTACTATTTAGTTTATTATATAGTAAAAAGATTTTAAAATATTCACTTTGGTATATATGAAAGATTTTAAATAACACACAAGGACTTTTACTTACCAAAGACCAAAGTTTGAAATGATGTTTTGACAATGGTTTTTAAAGTAAAAGTTCAGTTGTATACTTAATTAGTAGAATCTGCTCACAAGAAAAGACATAAGAAACCAAAACTTATACTTCAGTAAAGATGTGATGCCCATTTGGAATATATATATATATTTATATATTTAATGTCTTTCTGATGTTCTAAATTCCAGTACTTAATAACATTCATGACCTATTGTTTGCAGTTTTCTTGACAAAGCTGCAGTAAAGCGTGGCCCTGAAACTCCTTGGATGCTTTGCACAATGACCCAAGTTGAAGAGACAAAACAGATTATAAAAATGATCCCATTTCTGATTGCCTCATTTGTGCCTAGCATAATGGTAGCTCAATCCAATACCCTTTTCTTGAAACAAGCAACCACCCTGAATAGAAGTGTGGGTCCTCATTTCAAGATCCCTCCTGCAAGCTTGATAGGTTTTATCACCATTTCTATGTTGGTTAGCCTAGTGATTTACGACCGGGTCTTTGTCCCTGTAATGAGGAGATATACAAAGAATCCGAGAGGAATATCAATGCTACTGCGTATGGGAATTGGCCTTGCTCTATACATTGTCGTAATGATAGTCGCTTCCTTGATCGAAAGAAAGAGATTGAGTGTTGCGAGGGAACATGATCTAGTAGAACGCAAGGGGACGATCCCTCTCACCATATTGATACTAGTCCCACAATTTGCTATCCTGGGAGTGGCTGATGCCTTTTTAGAGGTTGCAAAGATGGAATTCTTCTATGATCAAGCACCAGAGAGCATGAAAAGTCTTGGAACTTCATATTTTTCAACTACAATGGGTATTGGGAACTTCCTTAGCAGTTTCCTTCTCACAATTGTGCAATATGTCACAGGAAGGCATGGTAAAAAGAGTTGGATTCTCAATAATTTGAACGACTCTCATCTCGACTATTACTATGCTTTCTTTGCAATCTTAAACATAGTGAATTTCATCTTCTTCTTAGTAGCGGCCAGATTTTATGTCTATAGAGCAGAAGGACTTGGTATGCAGAAAATTCAAGAGAAGGCACTAAAGACATCGGTCGTAGACGATGGCGGTCTGGTTAAGGATATGAGACCAGGATAATTTCTGATATTTGTATATTTACATGTTTGTGTGGTAAAGAATGAAATTCACGCACGTTTGAAATTCAAATGTTGATAACATATATTCTTGCTTCTTTTTGAGAATGGAAGTCTCCTGTAATATCCTCTATACTTGCTTTGAAGTATATGAAATTGTACCAATGTTACTTTAGGCCTATGTGAAAATGGGCGATATTCTTATCTTTGTAATCAGTCAGTATAGTAGGAGGCCGAGCCAAGGCCCGCGCCAAGTTGGGGCAAGTTCGAGGGCGACTTGAACATCCCCAAAAGAAGATGCAGAAAATATAAAAAAAAAATTAAAAAGAAGAAGGTAAATGCTAATATATTACTTAGAAATATGTTCTTAGATGATTTTGATAGTTTTTAAGATGAGTTGGAGCTTTCATATTTTTTTATTTTCTTAATTCTTATGAAATATTCTAGGTCTAAATCAAAATTCTTAATAATCCAGCTTTTATAGATTCTTTTCATCTTCTTTAGTCTTCTAACCATTTCTATTGCCTCTTTTAATATTTTCTTATTTTTAACTATTTTTCAGTTTCATTTTTTATTTTTTTAGTTTTTACTTTTCATGAGGGCCCTACACCTCATGCATAAAGCAAGTGATTTCACTCCCACTGAAAAACTATTTTCCTTTGGATATACTATATCTGTCACAAGTTGAGATCATTGAGATTACAATGAAGAGAATTCAACACACACCCTGATATTGTAGCCATTGAAAATTCTACCGGTAATTGTCCAAAAAGACCATGGAGCCTCTATTCATTTAGAATTTTTGTAAATAAAGGAGTATGAAGGGTTATGTAATAAGAGATATATGATGAATTTTTGAGTCCAAATGTTCTCATTGAAAATCCTAAAAATATCTGATATAGTCCAAAGAAATCTATGTTGTTTTAAGGGTTATTTAGTGATTAATCCTTCAGATTTACCTCTTAAGGTGATACCCATACCATGGCATGCATGTTGCACACCCATTATGAGTCAAGCAATGAATGTAATTTCATGATTAAAATTCTGCATATATGTGCCATATAACATGTTCCTGTAGGAGCATATTGTACACTTACTTCTTCAGGTAAATGAGCTCCTTCATAGTTTTTCCTTGACTAAAACTTTGAGATCTATTTCAGAATCACCAGATGAAGTGTTTTCAGAAAATAAAAATTGGATTTTGAGTTTCAAAATATTTATATTTGACAAACCAAAAAAGAGATAATCTCTTATTAATGATATCCCTTTACTTTTCATTTCAAACCTTAGCTTCTTTTTTTTTCCTTTAAATTTACGCCTACACCTATTTCTTCTTCATTTTTTAATCTCAAAATGACTTTCGCAGACCTAATAGGTCCATATAGCCCTTACAGACATATTAGGTCCATATGGGCCCCAAATCTTGGGGTTTTATGGACTTGAACACTTGCCTAAGGCCTCTATAGACCAAGAAATAGGATTTATAGGGATAAGGTTGTCCCACCAAATGCGCAGCCCAATTCTCACCAAAACCCCTAATTCGTTTTCTTTCATTATCGCTTTCCTTTTTGTTTTTTTTATTTTTTATTTTTCTAAGTAAGAATAGGCTTTGTAACTCTAGATGAGATAATTCGTTACACAGTATCGGAGAGATCTGATATATTTTTTTGCCTTTATACAACATAAAGGACCTATTGAGCTCGAAAAATGCAATTGGTAAAGCATTTTTTATGCAAAAGTCATAATATACACTATGGTAGTAGATTACGCATCTAAAGGGGATTTCAAGCCCTTTGGCTTGGCTTAGAGGGTCTAACGACACATTAAAACATACTTTACAGACCTAACGGGTCCTACAAAGTCTCCAAGCAAGTGCACCTCAAGGCTTGGAGCCTTTATAAACCTTACGGACCTAACCTAATAGAGCTATAGGCCCTAAGCGAATTCTTTAAGTCCGAAATGTCTTTTTGGGGATAAACAAAAAAACAATAAAACACAGAGAAAATGGGTATGGCCATAAATATGAAAAAAAAGGGTAAATTTTAAAAATTTATGGGATTTTACTTGGAATTTCTATATTTTTCAAGAACATATAAAATGTGAAAGATTTTTTTCTTTTTTTTTAATTCTTTTATTGATGTTGGTTGCTTAGGTCGATAAGGTCACACCCCTAAAATTTAAGTCCTAATATTCCTAGATAAGGGTTTTACCAATGGAGCATGTACTCAAGGATGCTAGAATATTTGCTGAAAAATTTCAGGCTTATGTGGGAGCATACCGCCTCTTATTCACTTGGGTGACATCGAATGTACGAGCAATCGGAGGACCTCAAAATTTTTAGACGTAACCTTTCTATGCATAGACTAACCTCAATAAATTAATTGAAAAAAATAATGTTTCGAGACCATCCAATTTTTTGACGGCTAGATCTAAGTGTTAGAAAACTTAAACTTCAAAATTTCTCATGTAGTGATTTTTAGGTGGAAAGCAAATTTTCAAATTGAAAAAATTCTCTGGAATAGATCATCTAGCCCAAGGAGTAGATGTATAGTATGCTCCATAATTTTTTGTATAATGCACTTGGCTTTTATTTTTGGGTTATTTTTGGAAGTCATGCATAAATAAAATTACACACTTTAGATGCATGGGTTAGATGTATGCATCATATCATAATGGGATTGTCTACAAAAAGACTATTTATTTTTTATACAAAGAGATCACAATCATTTTTGTCCTTAGATTTTAAAATTGGTAGTTGTAAGAGTGTCAATGATTAGACAAAAGTTCCAAAACAAAATTATTGGACTTTGTGACTCACCCAGCCATCCAATTTGACATCTAATGAGTGGGTATAGTTGTGACCTCATTGTACAAAAGATAAACGATCTCTTTGTAAACAATCCCTATTATAATTATCAAGATACCTTAGGTTAATTAGTCAATAATATAAAGATTTTCCATTTTGTACACCTTTCTCTGGAAATAAATGCTTTGTATCATGGAAAACTAAAGAATTCTTCTCCATCTCACCATGAACTCTTCCTTATCTCATAATGTACAAAATGATATATTTAGAGGGTCTCTGATTCCAGCTCACCCAACAAGCAATAGTTATCAAAATGTAAGACCAAAAGCCTGGTTAACGCAATTGGCTTTTGGTCTTACATTTGATCCTTCTATAATTCTTTTCGTCAATCTTGGGGATATTTCAACCTCCTCCTTTACACTATTTTAGCCTCTTTCAAACGAATATCATCCCTTTTAATCTCCAAAACTGGTTCCCAATTCCTTCTCTAACGCTTCATAATTTGATGCCATCTTTTTTTGAAATATAGACCTTCTCAAGCACCCTCTTCGTGAAATGTAGCTCTGTTGCCATGGCTCTTGGGTTTACCTAGTTGAGCTCTCTAGCACGAATGTGAATGCACAACAAAACTCAGATTTATGGGACACAAAATACACCAAAATGTGCGTATGTGCATGAGTGGGAAAACAACTATAATAAAACAAATAAAATAAAAGGATTATATACAATGAGACCATTTACCTTTGATATAAGAAGGTCACAATTACTTATAACCATCTAACGTAAAATCTAATAATTTGGGTGTCACAAAGTTCGAAAAAATGTTTTTGGAACTTTGAGCTTGGTCAATGAAATAAATGCAGTCACTCAATTTCATGTCCAATGGTCACGATTAATGGTAACCACCTTGTACCAAAAGTAAATGATATCCCTATATATTTTTTCTAAAATAAATAACTTATTGGAATTGAGATTTTATGTAGTTCTTTTTTACACATAGAGAATTTCTTGTATCTGATCAGATCCACAAAGTTCTTCCAAGAAACAAGCATTCTTGGACTCCCTGGTTTCTTTTAGATACTTTCTCTCCTTTGGTTTTTCCTTATCTGAGATTCACTCTTTCAGGGCGTGTTGGTTTTTCCGAAAGATTTCTTTCAGAAATAAATCTTTCTTTCTAATTTTCCAAAAGTTTCATGTTTCACACACGGTTTCATCTAAAAGTTTAGAAAGTAATCTTTTAACAAAAGTTCAAATTCTCTTTTTAAAACATGAAATATTAAGTTTTTAGAGGGGAGATAAGAACTTAATCTTTTAGAACGTTTTTGTTGATCATTATTCACTACGTATAATATAAATATATAATGTAAGTATTATTAATATGATATAATGTAATATATTATTACAATAATATAATATAAAATAATATATAAATATAATATAATATAATATTATATATCTATATTTATTTTATTAATAATTTCTCTCTAAAACATATAATTTCTTTTAATTGTGAAATATAATTCCTAAATATTATTATGTTTTATTTT
This sequence comes from Amborella trichopoda, assembly GCF_054954075.1. Classification (NCBI taxonomy): domain Eukaryota; kingdom Viridiplantae; phylum Streptophyta; class Magnoliopsida; order Amborellales; family Amborellaceae; genus Amborella; species Amborella trichopoda. Next base: position 4,532,605 of record NC_142342.1, on the reverse strand, counting down.
TATTCTAGAAATGATATACACACCAAATTTGGGGCATCTAATCCTCTCTTAAACTTTGACCTAGAAAAATTATTAAAAATAATTATTCCTAATAAACAACCAAAATACCCCTAAAAGTTTAAGAGGTAGTTTGGTTATTTTATTTTTCTAGAAATATTTTTTGCGGGTACACCTATTGAGAAAATGACACACCAAATTTTATATTTATATGATTTATAGAGAAAAGGTTAAAAATAAAATACTCTGAGATGTCAGATCTAAATCAAATGATTAATAACTTACATATGATATCATGGTCGAAGCTATCTCAGCCATCCATCCAAATCGAACGGCTGAAAAAGAATTTCCTTAAATTTAGTGGTGTATAGAAAACTTTCCTCAGTTACAAATGCTATGAAAGGGGTGGTCTAGGTGTATTCCATGTACTTAACCTACTATTTGCGATGGCGATGGGAGTCAGAGAATACTCAATGCGGTGAAGTTTCCTTTCCTGACCTGCAAAAGTGGAGAGAGAATGAGAGACAGAGACTGTGGAGAGAAAAAGGGCGAGGGCGAGGGCGAGGGCGAGGGCGGGGGCGGGGACGGGGGCGGGGGCGGGGGCGGGGTTGGACGGGGCGTAGACAAAAACAGAAGAAATATTATATTGTACGATTCGTATACATGAAAATATTTGCGTCAAAGTATTTTCACATGAAAGAACTCTCCAACTCCTTCTCGACCAGTCTCATACTGATCATGTCAATCTTAAGCCCAGGTAACAGAGGAGGGTTGTGTTAGGTAAGCTACCAATGTCAAATTTAGCTGCATCTTTTCTTGAATGCCGAGAGCAAATAACATAACATGATTTGTGCAATCTACCATAAATTGTTGGGATACGGCTCGAATAATAATGATGATGATAATGAATTTCACATGAACGAGCTCTCCCATTTGGTGGTCTGACATAGATATATGAGTGACCAATTTGTATCATCAATCTGGGTTTTAAAACACCTATTTAAATATAAGATCCAATTTTAAAGAGTTGCCTAAATAAAAGTTGTTGATACGGAGTCAATTTTAAATATTTTTTCTTGGAAAAATTTCATGACAATAATATATGAATAATGAAAAATTTGTAATTTTTATTTTCACTGTGAAATATTAAGCCAATGGCTTTTAGGGTTAACAAAAAAAAAAAACAAGTCCAAAGGTTTTGACAAAAGTTTATATAAGGTTGCAATCTTACAATGTACAATTAAAGATGCATTTCAAAAATCCATAAAAAAAAAATTATTTTAATGTTGAAAAACCCTCTAATTGATCATCTTGACAACTAGATGTATAAATATATATATATATATATAAAAAGAGATTTTGAGTCCCAAAAATAGTGGAGCTTGTAACATATTATCTAGACCATTCATTTTCAAGATTTTCATATGTTTATAGATCTATTTGATTTTAGCTATTTTTGGAGATTAAAATTTTATAATTAAATATAAAAATAGATTTTCAAATAATCCTAAAAATAATTTATATCAAACTTACATGTTAAAAACTAAAAATAATAATTTTACTAAGAAAATATTTGGACCATTAATTTCCATTTTTTTAGATGGAATACCTACTTCCATCCTCGTTAAGATGGATGCTTTACACTTTCTGGAACGCATACATAGAAATGCAGTCCAACCCACATGAAACAATTTTCATGTAGAGAGAGACACTGTTTCTATGCGGCCCGTCCGCATATTGTAGAAAGAGTAATGATCCTATAGGATCCTCCCCCATCTATGTGTATAAGACTCTAAAGAATTACCATTAAAATTGGTACACGGATCTCTAAAAAATTTATCATATGGGTGTGGAACTTGATTTGTCTATGGATCCATGCCAAATTTAATGGTGATCCTTTGGGGTCTTATACACATGGATGAGGGAGGGTCCTATAAGTTCATTTCTCTTGTAGAAGAGTAATACGGGTTTAATAATAAATATATTTTTTAAATATAATTTGATCATGATTGAAAATATATAATCTTTAACTTGAAGATCTTCCATAAGATTGAGGAGATTTTCTCTCTCTCAAAGCATCCATACATTCGATGCTCCCAACCCCCTATAGAAGTGCGGAAAATCATAAATTGATTTTGGAGATCGTCCATGAGATGAGATATATAAAGACCACTCTCCTTCACCAAAATCAGCAGAGCTCCAAAAACTTTGTAGTTCATATATATTTTGTGTGCAATTGGGAAAGAGAAGAAGGAAATGGCAAGGATTCAAGTGTTTTTGGCCATTCTCTTCACAGTTTTCCTCTTGTCAATAGGTAACTCTTTCTATTTTTTTTCTTTCCTTCCTATTGGGATTGTCTTAATCACAATGCGAAGAAATTTTTTTCCTTCTTGAAATCCTTTTTTTTGTTTTTGTTTTTTTGAACAGTTTCTTATGGAAATCAATTGACATGAATTTGGGGTGCATTACACGCAGCAAAAACATAAAATGAATGATCCAATTAATGTATTGCCGGGAATCTGTTCTTGTATCTAATTATAAAATTTGAATTCTAAAAATGTTTTAAATCAAGCAGATCTATAAAGATATGAAAACCCTTAAAATGACCAATCCAAATAATGTATTGCAAGATGTATTATTTTTGTAGCCTAAAAATCTTTCTATTTTGCATGACCATACATCTCAATGTCAAGATGACCACCTAGATGATTTTTCAATATCAAAACAACCTTTTTCAATGTATTTTTGATGTGCACTTTAATTCTATAATTTAAGGCGTCCACCTTATACTTATATAGGTGTGCCGCACAAGAAGAGGGGTCATCTCAAAATAATTTATAGAATAATATTAAAAATCAAATACTCTGAGCTATCCGATCAGGGTGATTCACTCAAAGGATGATTTGTATATTATGATTGGATCTTAAAATCTGTCTCTCTCATACTTCTGATTTTTTAGAGTTTACTACCATAAAGTATACTTTAAAAATTTTATACCAATAATATAGTAGAAAAAAAGGTCTCTCTCTCAATATGTATCTTATGTGAGATTTTATTTCATGCAGCTCAAACCAATGCAGCACGTACTCACACCACAGAGGCTACTCCTTGGAAGTATTGTGTTGTGGCCTGTGCAAAAGCTGGAGATTGTTCGAAATATTGCATTGAGAACGGATTTCCAGGGGGTGGAGCTTGTGGCACTGGGAAGTTCCCCATGTGCTGCTGCAGTGCTGAATGAGCTGAGCTCTAGCTTTCAATAAATTGATTTTCTGCGGTATACTAATTGCCTTGGTTTCCAAATAAATAAAGTTAATTTTGGAAAGAAGTTATCTTTCCATTTTGCTCTTGTTTTTGCCCGACTATGTATTGAATTTAAAACTATAAAAAATCAACTTATAAATTAATGTGTATATAATATATCCTTCGTACTTATGATAATAAGCGTTGAATGGCGTCCAGGTCAAGTTCGCCTCAATTAGGGGTGCTTTTATATATATATATATATATATATATATATATATATATATATATATATATATATATATATATATATATATATATATATATATATATATATATATATATATATATATATATATATATGTCTTGTATTTGAATCCTAGTTTTCATCTCATGTATTTTTATTTATTTTAAAAAAACATAGTATAACAATAGATATATAATTAGCTTTTTCTTTTTTAATAAAATATTTGGTGGTGTGTTGGGTAGGGCTTTTGCAAATAGAATACTCTTTGTGAGAGGTCTTTGGTTCAAATCCTCAATATGGAAGAATTTGAAAATTCACAACATGCACATTACCCAGCTGCTTGAATGTTAATTTTTTCATTTTGTTACTCGAGTTTAGCTTAAAAAAAGAAACTCATCATCTTGTTAAAGTTGGCCCAAATTATATAGGAAATCTTTTTATTCTTTCTCTACAGCATAGAAGGTCTATGTTTCTTCGCTTCCGCTACCATCCAAACGTCTAATTTTGATCAAGTGAGGATCTTAGATCCGACATACCAGAGTATTATTTTTAAATTGTTTTATACAAATTTTATATTTGGTACATGCCATCTTCTCATTCGGGCGCACTTACCAAAAATATTAAAAATAATTCGTCAATAAAATATAATGACCAAAATACCCCTTGAATCCTTCAGGGCATTTTGGTCATTATATTTTATTGTGAATATTTTTTATATTTTTTACAAGTGAAAGTTTAATAGAAGATTTGGACACCCAAAGTTTGGTGTTAAAATAATTTAAAATTTGGTGTTAAAATAATTTATAGAAAAAAGATTAAAAATAAAATAGTATAGAGAGTTGACATTGTTATTGGAGCAATCCTACCCCTCTATTCAGAATGGATGGTTGGATAAAGGGAAATATATAAGTTTTATCTGGTAGGACGATCATAGAAAGCTTGTCCTTATTGTCCAAAATGGACAGTTGGATAAAAGAAAGTATATAATTTTTATGTTGTAGAAAAAACATAGAAAGCTTACCGTATTATATACGAACATGTGCACAATGTATTCAGGGCGAATTCTGGAAACACTGTTGTCATCTACTATAAACCAATGTACTCGGGGTGAATTCTAGAAACACTGTTGTCATCTACTATAAACCAATGTTTGGAGGGCGAATTCTAGAAACATATAAACCAATGTTTGGGTTGAATATTATACTTTTTAAGTTTATGAGAATTTGGGTTATTAAAGGGGATTCCCTCAATCTCATTAAGTGGTACATAGGCGAGTAGAGCTCAAATATCATTAAGTGGTACATAAGGGAGCAGATGATACCTTGAGAGCTCAAATCTTTGTTGCTTCAGATTTTGGATATGTCTTATTATTTTTCCGTCTCTTTTGTTCATGTGTATAGAGAGGCTAATGGGTTGACAGATTATCCAGCTAAAGGAGGATCTTCTCTTTCTGCTTGTCTATTCCTAATTCTGTAATTTCTTTCAAATTTAATAAAATTTTTGAACCTTTCATTAAAAAAAAAAAAAAGTTTCCGAGAATTAGATAGGGCTTCATTAGATTGAAGCTCGGCAGCCGGTCCGGTCTTGATATCTTTAGCTGAAGTTCCGAAAATAATGATAAATAGGAAAAGTTGTGATGGCAAAAGATAGCAGTGAAATCAGGACGATAATGGCTAAAGATATTGTGCGACATAAGCTTCTTAAATTGGTCCATAATTCATGCAACGGCCTTGTTTTGGTACTTGAATTGTGATTCCGAAAAGGAAAGTTATTTCACGCGGGGTGGACTATATTTCTACATATGCGGTCTAGGAAGCATAAAGCATCCATCACTAGGTGTAAAACATCCAAATGTTTTTTTATTAGAATTATTATTTTTAGTTTTTAAAATTTATTTATTATTTCATGTTCAACATCTTCATGTTAGAGATTATTTAGAAATTACATGTTATTAAAAATTAAGTCTTAAAATCCATCTCAAAAATAGATTTATTAAGAGGCCCGCATTTCTACCTATGCGGGCTTGGCCACATAGAAACGGGGTCCTTCGGAAAAATGAGAAAAATACACAATAAGATCATTTGACTTTGTATGAGTGGCAATGGATCCAACTAGGCGCGAGACCCGACTTCGAGTCTGGGTATGGGTCCAAATTGGGAACAACAAAAAGCCCTTGTTGTTGAGGGCTTTGACATTACGCTAACGACAAAACTTGTAGGGGTAGAGGATCTCTTTTTTGCAATGGAAGAAAGCGGAGCAGATTTGACTCTTTTGGACCCGAAAGGTCAGGTCCGGGTCCAAATCCTAGACCCAAATGCTATTTGTGTCTAGGTCCAACCGGACTTGACCCGAATAATATAGCATATATGTGGGTATCCATAAATGTTACCAATAAGTTTGTTTTTTAGAAATTTCCAGTTATTACATAAAACCATGGTTTGAAAACTCGCCGAGTCGAGCCGGACTCGCCCGGTTCCACTCGAAAATCGTCGACTATCGAGCCGGTTCCACGAAAAAATCGGGAATCGCCTGTGTCCAGAGAAAACCGGGTGATTCCTGACGATTCCCAATAGTGAATCGCGAGTCTCACTGAAAATTTTTTAGTTTACATGTGGCCGCCTCACGAGAGCAACACGTGGCACCTAAAAATCCTTCACACGTGGGTATTCACCTCACTCGTATGCCCCCCTCGCTTTTCTACACGCGCAGCTGATTGACTAGTATACAACACTTTATAGAGAACAAAGGGTCGCTCATCCTTCGATGTGAGATAATTCCCACAAAAAATCATTCAAGCAAGATGATTGAATATGTATTATATTATAAAAGCTAATAAATCACATTAGGCGATGTGGTGGTGTTGGTTGACAACCTTGAATTTTCGTTGGGCTTCTTGAGTTCAAACCCCGTGCGCCGTCGTTTATAATACAACATTTTTTTAAGATAAAGATAAAAAATAGAGATAAAGATAAAAAACAAAAAGCTTTTCAAGCTAATGAATAAAAATCTTGAAATAAAATAGAAAAAATAAAAAGCTTTTCTTGTTGTAAAAAAAGCTTAAAAAATAAAAAATAAAAAGCTTTTCAACATAAAGATAAAAAAATATAATACAACATTTTTTTATTTTTTTTGTAAAAAAAATACAAGGTAATATAAAAAGTATTTCTTGCAAAAAAATAAAACAAAAGGCATAAAAAAAAAATTTGACAACAAAAATAAACAAAGGCAGAAAATACTGTTGTAAAAAAATAGAAAAAATAAAAAATAAAAGGTAATATAAAAAAAAATAAAAAATAAAAAATATAATACAACATTCTTTTATTTTTCTTGTAAAAAAAGTACAAGGTAATATAACAAGTATTTCTTGCAAAACAATAAAACAAAATGCATAAAACAATCACATGTACTTTGGCAACATTATTTTTTTATTTTTCTTAAAGAAAAATAAAAAGTAATACAACAAGCAAAAACAAATGTAGTACAACATCTTCTTCTTTTGTCAAAAAAACAAGAAAGATAATCAACAAGTATCATATTTTCTTGTAAAAAAAAAAAAAAGATATCACAATAAACATTTCTTGTCAAAAAAATAAAAGGTATTTATTAATATAACCTAGGAATAAATGGTCTAGTTATATTTTTTATTTTTATAACATGATGGTTTTTAACATAAATTTAGTAATATTAATTTAAAGATAGGACTCATACAATGAGGCTATTTGAAATCTCTCTTTCTGCTAACAATCTTTTCTACTAATTTATTCTAGCAACCTAAAAAATTAAAGAAAATTGGTACGCATTCTAATAATTTCTACATTGATAACTAAATATTTTATTTTATTTATTAATTTTTGTATTATAAATCATGTAGTGTATTATTTTTCTTACAATTGTCAATAATACATTTTAAATTAGATGATATTATAAAATATTTTGGATTTATTATTATTTATATAATAAAATAATTATAAAATATTGTTGGTATATAATATTATAGTTCGTTAGGTTATATTACTTTGGATTTTTTTAGCGGATTAGGGTTTTCTGCTAATTCGAGATTTTAGGAGCCAAATTTTCATCGATTTAATCAACTCTCTATTGTAGTCCATATATGATTATATAATTAATCCATGATAATTCTATGATTTCTTTTGTGCGATGTAAATTTAATGGTCAACATAAGTTCATACACGGAAAGAACATCTCAATATTCATAAATTGATGAAAACAATAAAAGTTAATAATGTAGTACCCCCATTTCTTATTGGATTCCTAAAAAACAATATTTATAATGAATTTTAATAGTTTTTTTTGAATTTTTTTAAGGTTTAATCCGAGTGATTCGGCCCGATTCCCGATTTGGATCGCTGATTCGTCGATCCAAATCGGTTTTTCGGATGCCCGATCCAGGTCACCGATCCATTTTTTAAACCACTGCATAAAACTGTAAGGAATGTGGGTATATGTGGGTATTCATAAATGGTTCTATAATACTGTAAATGTTGCCAATAATATGGGTACATCGTATATGATGGTAGAAGAAATGGTAAAAAAAAAAAAACCTAAGAAACTATGCAGTAGACCCGACCAGACCCGGGACCTGACGGGTAGACCTAACCTCAGGTCCAAGTATGGTTCTACTATTTAGGTCTGGGTCGACCCGTTGCCACTACTACAAATATATCACAATTACCCTTATTTATTGGATATAATATGGGGTGGCTGATGGTGCGCAATTCAAATTTAAAAAAGAAATTTCTCGAAGTTTGTAATATGTTTGATACCATATCTCACCGCTAAAGGTGACAGATCCTCCTTCTACAAAATATAAGCTCTTATAGTATAGAATCCTATCTTGGTTGGACACGAGTAAATAGTGATCACAACAAAGCTAACAATGTGTATGCCTTCCATGTCAAGTGCGTCATCTTGACACCATTTACTTTTGGCATAAAGAAGTCAGAATTACTTAGTGGGTGCGGTTTGTATAGAGGGCTCTAAACAATCCAAGTAGAGTTTACCTTCAAATAATATCGAGAAATGTGCTTTCAATATTAAAAATATTTGTAATAGCCTTAAAATTTATCAACTAACAATATCATGCCTTTCATGTCAGGTGCATCATCTTAACACCATTTACTTTTGGCATAAGGAGGTCACAATTACTTATTGGGTGCGGTTTGTATATAGCCCAGGCTCTAAACAATCAAATTAGAGTTTACTTTCAAATAATATCGAGAAATATGGTTTTAATATTGAAAATATTTGTAATAGCTTTAAAATTTATTTTCATCTTTATTATAAAAGCTTCAGAAACAGTGTAGATCGATAGATCTATGAAAATTTGAAAATCTTGAAAATTAACGGTCCAAAAATACGTTACAAAATACACTATTTTCAAAACTTGAAATCCATTTTTTTCTTATGTCCACATATCTTGATGTCGAGATGATCAATTTCAATTTGAGGATATTTGGGCATCAAAACAACTTATTCTAGTAAAAGTTTTGAGGTGGGCTATTGTTTAGAGTCTCGGCTCTACATAAACGTTTCTCTTACTTATAACCCTCCGATGTGAAATCTGATGGCTTTGGTGTGTCATAAAGTTTGAGAAAATTTCTTTTGAACTTTAAGCTTTGTCATTAGAATAAATGCAACCATCCAATTTTATATCCACTAGTCAAAATTAATTTTGTCCACCTTGTACCAAAAGTAAATGATATCATTGTATAATTTTCCTTCTTTCAAAACTATTGCTAAGTTGCAAAGATAATTGTTAGTAGGGTTGGGAATGTTCCGGGTCAGCTATGGCCATGGCCCAAGCCCAGCCCACCCTAGATACTGGGCTGGCCTTATCGTGGCCTTGGTTTAGGCCCAATCAAGCCATTGAGCCGTGGTGGCCTAGCCCGACCTCAGGCCACATTTTGTGCGCAGACTTGAACTTTTACACATATAGATCTCATCTCGATGGTAAAAAAATAAAATAAAATTAAAGGCTTCTCACCAAAACAAAAGTGGAGAATTATGTAAATTCCACTTCAATGCACATAGCACCTCCAATACTTTTTTTATTCCCGTCACCAACCTTGTTTATATTTTCTTTTGCATTGACCTCTCTAGTTGAACTTTTTAAGCAATACCAAAATACATCTCTCATATTTAAGAAATTTGAAGTATAAAGCTAGTGCAACCCTTAGAGGGTTAGACCAACCTTACTTACCTACAAATACTTTCGCCAAGGTCGACCTAGCCATAATGTTTGAATTTTGTTTGTTTTAGATTGAGAAGGGTATTTTTATCCAAAATGCCAAAAAATTCAAATAGGGGTCGATTCAAAGAAAAATAGAAATAAAGTTTATAGTGTGGATAGAAAAGTATATATATATATATATATATATATATTTTGTATTGTTTTTTGTTTTTTTGTTTTTTTTTTTTTTTTTAAGGGATGGAAGTTTATATAATTTTTCCAAAAAAACAAATTAAAGAAACCACCTATTCGATACAGCATCCATTTGGTGGATTACCAATCTAAACTTGTAAAGACTCAAATAATCTTTTTATCAGCATAATTTGATTTTTTTATCATAAAAATTATGCAAGCAGACTAGATTATGTTGTCCTTTCCCTCTTCTATTATACACACGATGTTTAAGAGCATAGAACGGACAATAAAAGTTGGTTTGAATAAGGTGTCAACCTTATACTATTGAAGTAAGGTACACTTCATAGTTTTGAAAACATAGTTTTGGTGCCACAAAACCTTGATATATTATGAAAATCTATTGTTACCTCCAATTATGAAATTTAAAATTCCAGAAATGGCAACGATCAAGAAAATCTATAAACATTTAAAAATCTTAAAAATGGATTGGTTAGAGCTTATAAATAACCACATGGGTCAACAATATAAGGTTGACACCTTATATACGCTTTCTCCATTAAAAAAAAAAGAAATAAAAGTGTTTTACGCTTCTTATCAGCGAAACGGAAGAGCAAAGGAATGCATGGTGTTCGCTTGCTCCCTCGAGTGAAAAAGTTACGAATATTTTTTAGATCAGAAAATTTAGGTTCGAGTTAAAAATCTCTAGATGATTAAAATTCACATAAAACCCCATTTTTCAATTATTTTTTTTTTTAAAAGTAGTCCTTATATTTTGGGCGTGGTTTCTATAAGGTTGCAAACCTTAAACGATCCAGTTAAGGCACGCTTCTAAATTTTATCTTAACATGTAATTTTGATTTAAAAAGTTCACATGATTATCTTAAAATTTATTTTCAACCCTAATTATAAAATTTTAAATTGCAAAAATGGTTAAAATCAAGTAGATCTATAAATATATGAACATCTTGAAAATGGAAGGTCTAGATAATGTGTTGCAAGAAGCACTCGTTCTAGGACTCAAATTATTATTTTTTTTCTTTTCATATTCATGCATCTTGATGTCGAGATGATCAATAAGAGGGGTTTTCAACATTAAAACAACCTTTTCGGATGGATTTTTGAGGTACCGCTTTAATTCTACATTTTAAGATTAGAACCTTATATAAATTTTTCCCTTATATTTTTATATTTTAAATTGAAGTCCAACACTTAATGCATCTATTTTTTAAAGCTCTTTACGAGGGTTTGTTTTTTTTTTGCTCTCTTTTTCTTTTCTTTTTTTTTTCTTTCCTTTTTGTTTTGATGTTATGTGCTAGGTTAAGGAAGATACTTCCTCAAAATAAATTTGAGATGTAAAACTACCCCTTCGTTGGTTTAGCCCTAGTGAGCAAATGGACCATCTAATCAGTTTGATCCCATAGGACAACTGAATAATTTGAGTTTAGCAGAGAGAGAGGAAAGGAAGGAGAAAGGAAGTCTTACATTCCCATTTCCAAGCTTCAATCTCAAAAAAAAAAAAAAAAAAAAAAAAAAATAGGAGAGAGAGAGAGAAGAAGAGACGAAGTAAAAGAGGCACACGAATCTGAATAACCACAGAGGAACTCCTGCCTACACTTTTATTCCCTAATTCAAGATAGAGAGATAGAGAGAGAGGCAACTCAAGAGAGAGAAGGGGTGAGGAAGAGAGAGAAAGGGACAGGGTGCATAGAACTAGTTAACCTTAGGAAGAGGCACACCAGGTGAGGGCAGCCCAAGAGAGCAGAAAGAGTTGAGCTGAGAAAGTAGAGCTGGATTTACCCCACCAGGGATCCAGATGTTGGCCCAGCAGTCGATGCCGACGTTGAGGATGGCCTTGCAACAGCTAGGACCAGGGTAGTTTCTTCCTGTGAGAAGGAAGGTGTAAACCTCTTGCCAGCAACCGGCGATGTCGGTAACGGCGGCCCAACACTCTGTGAAAGTCTTCTGTTCAGTCTCCTGAGCATGACCGGTGGCGAAGACCGAGGCCACGATGATCATGAGCAAGGTTGCAAGCTTCATGTATAAACCCATTCTCCCTCTCTCTCGTCTTTTTCTTTTTGTTTCTCTTCTTTTCGTTTTCTCTCTCTAATGTTTTCTGGTTGGTTTGTTGGAGGTGTTCATGTGAAGGGGGTATTTATAGGGTCCTGTTGGGCTCTTTATCGGTTTTGTTGGGTCGAAAGGTGAGAAAGGAAACGCAGTGTGGACAATGCATGGATGGGTTAAGTTATGCATGGATTGCCGTTCGTCTGTTTCCTGGAAGAGAGAGAAAGAGAGAGAGAGAGAGAGTGAGAAGGGGAGCAAGCATTAAGGTGAATGCATGGGTGGAATACGTTATGAATGATGGACGGTTAGTGTTTTTCATGTTATTGAAAACTGAGTATTTATGTACGGATCATAAAATTTTAGGTAGAATAAAAAGAGTGTGTCAACCCAAATTATTCTATTTTCTTCAAAATTAGTCTTTGGTCAAGTTGAATTTTGATTTTTTTTTTTAGTTTTTTCGTCAGTACCAAAAGTTTTAAGGCACTGCTCTACTAGCAAAAAAAAACTACAAAAAAAAACTTAAAAAAATCAAAATTTGTGTTGATCAAAGGGTAATTTTTAAAAAATATGGAAAAGGATTGACCAACTTTCTTTGCAATTTCTACGTTTAAGTAGAGAATTTCTTTTTTTGTCTAAATTTTTTAAGTATGTACGTAAATCACTCTTGAAAATATACCTTTATGAGAACAAAAACCATGAGGGAGAGAGAGTGTGTTGGGAGGTTATGTTAAAAAAAAAAAAAAAAATTAAAATAGAAAAGAAGAGAGGATGGGGTTTACCCTACTTACAACTTCCTGTGAGAATGAAAAGCTCGTGGATGATATAATTTTGATTGGAAAATGTTTATTTTTTCGGAGATGAGCCCTTTAACACTCCTCCTTTCTTTTACCAACAACGTTTTTTCTCGCTCTCTCACTTCTCTCTCTCTTGATTCTCCAAGTAAGGATTTTCAAGTATTTGCATATAACTAGTTATTTTTTAATTGACGTGTCCTAAATACAGGGCCAAATGGGTAGATTTGTTTATGGGATTTTAATTGAATAATGATACTACGAAACCCTCCCATACCCGTGTGAGTAGAATTCAAAGGATCACCATCAAATTTTGACACAAATCTCTAAAAACGTTATCACATGGGTGTATTACTTGGATACCAAAAAACTAGCATCTAATATATTACCTATCCTGAATTTGAATTTCCATGGATCCGGATAGGGCATAAAGATTTCTCAAGTCATTTGTGGTTATGTGGTGATCTAGCAGGGTATTTTAAAAAAAATTAAAAAATTTACATAAAATGGTAAAAAGTAAGGGATTCATTTGTAATGTGTTTTTTAATGTTGTTTTTATTTTTTTAGATTTGAAAGTGTTTTGATTATGAATACTACTATTTTTTCAATCTTTTTTTGAAAATTTTAAAAATACCCTTAGGAATAAATATACTTTTCTATTTTTTCTATCTTCTTCAACTTCATTTGGATGAGCTTTGTTTAATCATATTTTAAAGATAGTTTTCTTTTTCTTTTTTTACTCTTTTTTTTTTTAACACTTTTTTCACTAGTTAGGACTTGCTTGGCTAGGCTGGTTGAAACGACCGATTTACTAGTTACTCGAAACTAGCTGTAGGCCAGTTTTCGAGGCTGGTTTAATTTTTCAAACACTGATTGGATATTAGAGTGTCATAAGTATGATTAGGGAATTTTGGGACTAGCAAACACTCTTAGGGCACATGTGATAATTGGAAGTTCCAACTCTAGAAGTTAGGAGTTCTAGTTTATTGTTTCACTCCCTTGTTTGATTTTGGGTTTTAAAAACTGAGAACCTACTGCTTCCATCTACCCAAGGAAGTTCGCATATCTTAATTTTTAGGAAATTCACCTCATCTTTATTGCTTCCCGTGTCCCTTTTCTCTACGTCTCTCAGACTCCTCTCAATAACCATGCCCTTTCTCTACTACATCCGATCTCTCTAACCATGCCTATATTTAATTCCTCAATGTGATTTTTCTCTCTCGAACTCCTCTATCTAATGCTCGCTATCTTGTTAAAACCTCTCTCTAGCTCAATCTTTAACCATTCCCTTTCTTTTTCTAAATCTCTTTAGCCATGTCCTCTTTCTCTCTAATCGTGTCCTTTCCTCGTTTCTTTCTCTAATCATGCAATTTTTCTATCTAACTTCGTGCTCTAACAATGCCATTTCCATATCTGACTCATTTATCTATCTAACAAGGTACCCTCTCTCTCTCTCTCTTTCTAATCGTGCTCATGCCATTTTCTTTCTCTAACTCTTTCTATCCCTAAACATGCTCTTTTCTCTCTCTAATTATGTCCTATTTCTCTCTCTAATTCCTCTATATAACAGTGCCTTTTATCGCTGTAAGTCATTTTCTCTCTCTAAATATTCCTATTTTCTCTCTCTAAATATTCCTTTTGCCTCTTTCTCTCTCTTTTTCCTTTTTTTTCCTCTAAGGTGTCCTTTTTGTTAGCCTTTTACTGTAACAGTGACTTTTTTTTTTTTTTGAGGAACATTAACAACTATATTAAAACCACATTGCAACATTACATTACCACACAGCTTATGAGAATTGGCAAATCAAAAAAAAGAAAAAATACAGATAAGAGCTCAGCCATCTTGAACAATGGTCAGACTCGAAGCACTAACTCCAACTTTCGCAAGGGCATCAACCTCCATATTGCTTTCCCCAACCTGCACAATCTGAACCTCCAAACTCTTACAAACATCAATCAACTCTCTAATTAAACTATGTAAACCCCAAGGATAATCTGCTTCTCCTTTGATGCACTTCACAATATTCATAGAGTCCCCTTCAATAACAGTAGGCTTATTAAAACCACTTGCCAACTTGACACCTTGCAGTGCAGCCCTGCACTCTGGCTCATTAGCTGTAGCAATTCCTATAGGTCCAAAAAATTTCATCAATAAACCACCTCTACTGTCCTCGATAATCCCACCAATACCCACAGTACCTGAATTGCTATCAAAGTTTATTTTAATCCATCCTTCTGCTGGACATTTCCATATCCCCACTCTCATTTCCTTAATTTGTTGTTCTTTAATAAGAAGATGCAAATTATATATGAGATCGATCTTAGGAAAACCCCGCTACCCCTTATTTACCCCCAGCCAATCGGATACAACACCTCTAATCTTATCCACCAACTGTCCACTTAATTTAGCTCTGCTCTCAAAACAATGCTGATTCCTCTCCTTTTAAACCTCCCACAACACTGCTGCTTTAACTTCCTTCCAAATAATTCTGCCTTTTTTACTTAAACCATTCATAAACCAATCCCCAAAAATATCATCAAACTGATTAGGACCTGCCCCACTAACCCCAAACTCAATAGAATCTTAACCCACACCTCCTTTACAAAACCACAACTCATGAATAAGTGTTCCACATTTCCCTCATTGTGTTTACGTAAGATACATTTTACCTTTCTTACGCAGCATATCAATGGTTAAAACTCTTCTTAACTTCACCAACCATAAAAAAGCTCTTACTTTCATAGGTATGGGCCATTTCCATATTTTACCTGCTTGAATATCTGCCCACCTAATCCGATCATTATAAAGCAACTTATAGGCTGAACTAACTGAAAATTTTCCACTTCTATTAGGTTCCCATATAACTTTGTCCTCTAGATTAGGGCAATAATAGAACTGATTGAGAAATTCCAGCCATTGTACATATTCATTCACCACATCATTACTAACTCTTCTATATGTGTAACAAATATCTCACTCTAGATTGAAACCCCTTCCTTCCACCATTTCATACATAGTCTTACTTTTTTAATTGACTTTAACAAAAATAAAAGAAAATATGAGCTTTAAAGAACTTTCTCCGATCCATTTTTTCTTTTGAAATCTTACCTTATGCCCTTTTGGTAAAAACGAAAAAAAATCCACGAAAACAAGAAAGAAGAAACAAACATAAAAAAAAGAAACAACCAACCACAACGCAATGATATACGTGGTTAAAAAATGTGCCTACGTCCACTAGAGATGAGAACTTCTTTACTGGCAATGGAGAATAGGGTTACAAAAAGTTCTCTTCCTCACACCTCTCGGATTATATAGCAATCAGTGTTTTTTCCTTAACCTTAGATAAACCCCCAATCGCAACAATATATATCGAGTTTCAAATAAATGGTACAAATTATCGAAATACCCTTGTACGGATATATATTAAGTCCCAGATATATCGAATCCCATGTACGGATATATCTGGGCCTCAAGCCCTACGGGCCTTCAACCTTTCTGGCTTTTAACGGCCCTCCAGAGTCGTCTTTTTTACTTCACCTTGACAGATCTATTTCCTCATAATACAAAACATCAATCCTCAACACTTTTCCAACTAAACTCATCATATTACTCAAGAAAAACCTTCCATGAACAACTATACCAGTCCACATTAATGATACACTTTTGTTACGAGATCCTTTAGCCACTATACCAAGTTAAACATCCTCGCCATACTTCTCTCCTACTATCCTTTTCCCTTACTGATCTTTCTCATTAACACTTTTCCACCACCAATTTGTTAAAAGAGCATTATTTGTAAGGTTCAATTTTCTCAAGCCCATACCTCCCTCCTCAAGTGAAATGCAATCCTTTTCCCATTTAACAAGATTACATTTCTTATTACCATCTTTTTCACTCCATAGAAATCTTCTCATCAAATCCTCGATTCCTTTACAAACACTCCTCGACGTCTTAAACAGTGACATATAATATATAGGTAGATTTTCCACAACTGACTTAATCAAAGTAATTCTACCTCCCAATAAAAGTAATTTATACTTCCAAAAGTCAAGCTTATATTGAATCCTTTGAATGACTGGGTCCCATAAAGTCATTGTTCTATCACTCTCCGACAAAGGAAGTCCCAAATATTTGACAGGAAACTTACCTACCTTACAATTCATACAATCAGCAAACTGTTCCACTATATTCTCATCACAAGCAACTCTAAAAATCTGAGTTTTATTAAGATTCACCATCTGCCCTATCAATAATCTTTTTAAAACTTTCTCCTCCATTTCATTTGCACCACAAAAGATCAATGCATCATCTGCAAATTGCAAATGAGATATATTTATCCCATTATTTTTCACCTAAAAACCTCTTAATATATCTTTTTCTACCATAACAAAAAACATCACACTGAAAATTTCTCTCATAATTGTGAACAATAAAGGAGATAATGGGTCTCCTCGTCTTATCCCTCTTGATGCTTTAAAAAAACCTTTAGGTTTTCTATTGATCAAGATAGAAAAGTGTGTTGAATTCAAACAACCTTCAATCCACTTTAGCCATCTATTTCTAAAACCCATAGCTTTCATTGTTTGCAAAATTATCGTCCACTCTACTTTATCATAAGTTTTCTCTAGATTAATCTTACACACAATACCTTCTTTCATCTCATTCCTTTTGTAATTAACACTATTATTCTTCTTCCATAGAATGAGTGTTGAGATGGACTAGTGGCAAGGCAAGAAAGGATAGGATTCACAATAAATCTATTCGAGAGAATTTAAGTGTGGCACCAATAGGTGATAAAATGAGAAATAGTAGACTTAGTTGGGCTGGCTATGTGTGGTGCCAACCAAGTACAACACCTGTTAGGAGATGCGAATTACTTCAAATTGAAGAATTGAAAAGGGCAAAGGATAGGCGCAAAATGACATGGTTGGAAGTAGTCCGAAAAGATATGAAGACTTATGGCCTCACTAAGTATATAGTCCTTAATATAGCAGATTGGAGAACCAGGATTCATGTAGCCCATCCCAATTAATTGGGACAATGCTAAAATGATGATAATGATGATTCTTTCTCCATTCTACCAATTCTCTGATCACCCGTTGTAACTTTTTGGTAGCCACATATCCATACCATCCTAGTATTATCCAGGCATTTATTATCATATCATTCATGGATGTAACCTTGACTTATTTCTCTCTCTTTTATGTTTCGCTCTCTAGGTGAAATCGTGAAGTCTTATCTTTATGAAGCTTTGTTACGTCACAATGAAGCATTATCTCTATATTTGGGAACTTCCAAAATCCAAACAGGTTTTCAAACTAATATTCCAAAACTTTCAGATATCAACTGATCCAGCTTCTAAGACCCAAATTTTCCTTGCTCCAGGGAATCCCCAGCTTCCATTTGCCTAACGTGTTGTTAGGGAAGATTTGACCATATGGGGATAGCCTAAGTCAGCTTGGGTTATCCACAACATGAGTTAATCTCACGTTTGATAACATGGATTAGGTACTGAAAGGGGATAAGAATATCTTCATCCCAGAATATGGAGATGTAAGAAAACCATGGGGATGTGGAACTCATGGTTTTCATCGCTTTACATTGAATGTCAAATGGCCATCCCCTGCACCTAAGAATCAGCCCCATCCAAACGAATGACCACCCATTTGCTGGATGATCACCCTCCCCTAGACAAGTTATTAAACAAGGTGTTGTCCAGGTTCGCAAGGGCCAGGATTTCACATTCCAGTTATCAGATCCCTATTATTAAACATGGCAACAGATCTAAATGAGCAATTTAGACCCAAATGTCTACCAAAAATTTTCCATTTTTCCAATTTAGATCTATACCCAAACCCGATCCGAGTAAAAAATAGAATAAAAATTAAATATATTTAAATATTTTGTTAAATATATACACGTATAATTTACATTGTATAACTAAAAATATAAAGATATTTATTTAAAAATTATTCAAATATTATTAAAAAATATTATTTATATAATAACGCTATTCTGATCGGGTCCACATGGATCCAGAGCTAGACTGAATAGTATCAAGGTCCAATACTTGGACCTGCACCTGATCCGCCAGTTGCAATTCTTGTACCCATACCTGGACACGGGTCCGAGTCCATTGCCACCCCTAATTAAAAAGAGCCAGGACTTGCAAAAGTATATCTCAAGTTCCTATCGTAGAGCTAAATAACTACCAAAATTAAATGATGGTTTTTTCTCCATTATCGTTTTCCTTGTGAACGAAAAAAAAGAGAAAAAAAAATAGTTGAGTTTGAACCCTTCTTTTATAACAAAAATTATACATACACGAAAGGCCATCTATGATAATGTGCAATAAAACCATTTATTATTGTTATAGCAAAGAAAAAATTGATCATAATTATTAGATGTGAAATCGAGTAGCTGGCAATGCGCTCAATGTCCTCTTTATTTTTATTTTTATTGTTATTATTTAATTTGGTTGCGAACACCTAATTGTCAAACTTAATAACCAAGCAATAGTGGGGATTGCAACAACTTTGACCCAAACGTAAATGGTCTCATAGCATACAATTCCTTGTATTTGGAAAGTTATGGCAAGTAATATATAAATTAGGCAAATGATTTGTAATTTTTTGATTATTTGGAACTACTTTTGGGAAATTCCATTATATTAGGTTAGTTTCTCAAAATAGAAGTTGCAAAATAGTTAAAATATAGACCTTACCATATATGAAGTTTCATATCCCACAATGAATCCCCAGCACCATGTGCACACGCGTTGGAAACCTCCCTACCAAGCTTTACATACATTTCTTTATCAAAATAATCGGAAGTTTCTTTACTTGAATATTTTCAAATCCTTATAAAAATAGAAAGTCAACTTTTTAATCCACCCTTGAGGTAAACTATATAAAGGCCCCTCCTGAACAAAGAACGTGAGATTCACATAAAGTTATTAGACTGTTCATTCCTTTTGCATATCCATTCCTTCTTTCCACGAACTTGAAGGTGATAATGGCCCCTGGAGGAAAGCTGCAAGTCATATTCTCAGTTCTTTTCATGCTTTTCATCCTATCCTCAGGTAAGTCTTCGATCATTCTTTAGTTGAAACAGGCTTTTGGAAAACTCGCATTCGGGTAGGAACTCGGAAGATTCCCAAAACTGAATCGTGTTTATCAGATTGGGCCGAGTATCTTGAGAAAGCGAGTATGGTTTCAATCTTGGAAATCTACTGAGCAAGAGTGAAATCCTACATGTGACTCCGGCGAGTTTGGTCGTACACGCCCAAGTTTTAGACACAAAATGTCGAAAACTATTCCTGATGCGATGAGCCTCGGAATATGCGATGAGCCTCGGAATAGGCAATGAGTCTATAGGCGATGAGCCTATGGACAGTTTCATTGAGAAAAAGGTTTCCGTGCAAAATATTTTTGTAATTTTGAATTGAAATTTGTGTAATTTTGAAAGAGTAATATAGCATTTTTGAGTCATGAGTAAAAGGACCTTCCTGTCCAAGAACATCTAGAGTACTTTTGTTATGATTTACATAGTTTTTTGCCATTTTATTATTTGTATTATTATAGGAATATCAGGCATTAAATAAAGGATCTCATTTGTATTGTCTGGGGACCGCCTATGTTCCAGTTGGGAGAATCAAATATAGTACATAGACTATAGAAGAATGCATAAAATTATTTGCATAAACTTAAAAGTCAAACTACATGGAGTATATGCTTGCTTTCCAAAGGTTCCTTCGCATTTCGCGGGTGGGATCTAGTGTATGGGATTCCCGGTTTCACAAGCTAAGGGTTAATGAGAACCCTACAATTTGAATCATTGATCCAACAATTCAGCCTATATGGGTCAACAATCTCCTACCAATAGGGTTTTAAAACAATGCTATAAAGTATATGTATATGTATAATTTTGAAAGAGTAATATAGCATTTTTGAGTCATGAGTAAAAGGACCTTCCTGTCCAAGAACATCTAGAGTACTTTTGTTATGATTTACATAGTTTTTTGCCATTTTATTATTTGTATTATTATAGGAATATCAGGCATTAAATAAAGGATCTCATTTGTATTGTCTGGGGACCGCCTATGTTCCAGTTGGGAGAATCAAATATAGTACATAGACTATAGAAGAATGCATAAAATTATTTGCATAAACTTAAAAGTCAAACTACATGGAGTATATGCTTGCTTTCCAAAGGTTCCTTCGCATTTCGCGGGTGGGATCTAGTGTATGGGATTCCCGGTTTCACAAGCTAAGGGTTAATGAGAACCCTACAATTTGAATCATTGATCCAACAATTCAGCCTATATGGGTCAACAATCTCCTACCAATAGGGTTTTAAAACAATGCTATAAAGTATATGTATACTTAAAAGGTGTGTTTATATAGAGCCGACGCTCTAAGCAATCAAAATAAAAGGCACCTATTTTGGTTTCAATACTGGAAATCTTTGTGATAGCTTTAAAGTATATTTTCATCTCTAATTATAAAATTTTAAGATTAAAAAATAGTGTAAATTGAGCAAATCTATAAAAATTTGAAAATTGATGATCTAAAAATACATCACAAGATGCACTATTTTCAAAACTTGAAATCCATTTTTTTCCCATGTCCGTGCATCTTGAGATCGAGATGATATTTGGGCATCAACTCACCCTCTTCTAGTGCAGTTTTTTAAGTGCGGTCTAATTTGATTGTTTAGAGCCTCCCACTTATATACACGTTTGCCTCACTTAAAAGCATCGCCATTTTGTAAGAGGAAATATGAATTTTAAATCTATATACAAAAGTGACTTTCACCCAAATTGAGAAACAACACAAACACATTTAGCATCGAAACAAACTATTTATGCGAATAAGATTTAATAGAATGGAAATTTTATGGAGTTTACACGTGCTGTTCAGATGGGAAAAGTTAAGCAGTTGGCGTTAGAAGAGTGAGGGTATTTTGGTTTCAAAAACTATAATCTTTTTACACGACAGTATTTGTTAAAAAATTTTGTTTTTGGGTAAAAATTACAATTAAAAAATTGGTTAGAGGGAGGTTGTAAAGAAAATTCAATCAATAGGGATTTATGTAATTTTCCCAAACTTTTACATGTGGCGCTTACCACATATGAAATACATTTGACCATAGTTCCCACCATCCAATCTCAGTGGATGATTAAGATAGCTTTTATCATAATGTCACAAGTTACCTAGTGAGTTTTTTTTTTCTTGATTCAGACAGCTTAGAGCAATATATTTTTTATTTTACTTTACAAAATATTTTACATGAAATTTGGTCATTGTTGCCAACCCCAAATAGTTGGAAAAAAGTTTAAGTGATGATGATGATGGCCTAATTTGGTGCATGCCCACTTTTAGGGGATGAAATTAAAATTTATTTCTTTTTGAAAATAATCAGATTTTTAAGCCGTTCTCAAAATTTCAGATAAGAATAATAGTCCTAGTAGATATTATGAGGGAGTAGATATATGCTCGGTTAGAACATCTATTACGACTATTATTCTGATCTATTCCCTCAGTTAGAAGATATACTGGGACTATTATTCTGATCTACTACCTCGGTTAGAGGGTACTTAGACACCTTATATAACCTCACCCTGTGTTAACCCCCAATTATTACCTAAACTGCTATGCTCCCTCATGAATACTATCTCTCACAGAGCCTACTCTCTCTCTGCACCATGATTTTCTTTTTGCTCTCTCTCTCTAAACACTTCAACCTTTTTTTTGTAAATTCAGCTCACAGAGGCCACACTCTCCAAGATGTGAAGGCAACAAAAAACAGAGTCAAGTGCATTATGATGTGCAACTTGACTCTCACAGATTGCACTGACGCTTGCATTAAACAAGGCTATTCCAAGGGAGGTGACTGCGACGACGATGAGACCTGTTGCTGCAATGTCTGATGAGAGAGAGAGAGAGAGAGAGAGAGGTGTGAAGATGAAAAATAAGGTCCACGATATGATATGAATATTTTCTTTTGCCAATTAAGTATAAAATAAGCTAGGATTATAATCCTCAAGGTTGTGGATCGGGGTTTGTGGTTACTTGATGATTGTCATATGTGACCTCTCCGTTTTTTTGATGATGCTTTATTTTTAGGCTTATATGTTATAAAACTATATACTTTTGGTATATGGAGGTTATCATCACTTTCAGCTATTAAATGTAAAATTAGAGAGACTGAAATGCATCCGCAATTAATCTCGCATTACCAGCCACCAGATTTAAATCAATGACCTCATTGTTTAAAATGTAAGTGGGCTCCTTATTATATATTTTCATTTCCTTTTCTTCTTTTTCTGGGTAGTTCAAAAGGTAAGCAGGTATTGTTAGGGCTTCACATTGTGGCATCATCATCTTGATCACTTATGCCTTGTGTTTGTTCCCTAAAAAACAAAAAAAAAAAAAAGGAAAAGAAAAAGAAAAAGAAAAAGACTAGGTCGAACTTGTATTGTTGACTCTAGGGCTAATAAATGGTGGGATGAATAATACTATCCTACTAGATATTTAAAAGGAAAAGAATAACATTAGTAATGAAATATTTAAAAAATTAAAAATAATATTAACTTATAGGATATTTAAAAGAAAAAAGTAATAGTAGCTCATGGAATAAAAATACCACTAGCTCATAGGGCAGTTTCAAGTTGTTTTATACATTATTCCTCATTGCGATTATTAATTTATTTGTCTAGCTTTTATTTATTTATTTATTTATTAAACATGATTGCAAATTAATGTTTACAATTTTATATTTTAGTGATTAGTAATTATTATAAATTAGATGTATTTGTTTGCAAGGGTCGTACCGTTTCTTTTTCTCTATTAAATCAAAAGTTCTCAAACTATTATACACATTATTTTTTTTTTCTTTTTTCACTATAAATTTGAGTTAGAGAGATCCATTTTATTTCAATATGTTGTATTTAAAATTTTATGTTGACCATAAAATGAATGTAGTAAAAACAAATATTTAGACATGAGATAAGTTCTTAGGTTTCGTATATTTTTTCTAAAATTATAAAAAACTATAATGGAGTACCATAAATTTTTTTATCATTATTTATAAAATTAGATTTAGTAGACCAAAAATTAAAGGGAAAATTATGGATAGCTCCTCACAAATGAACTTTGTAGACATTCCACCCCCAATACGTTTAATGTCACACCCATAAGCCCGTCACTGGTTTTTCTTGCTTTTACCCCTGTCACAAAGTACTATTTTAAAAATTAAATTACTAACATCGGATGTGAAATTGGGTTGTTGCATTTATTTACCTTTAGTACACCAAATGTGAGACTATTTACCTTTAGTACAAAGGAGTCACAGCTAATCATTGATCGTTGGATGTGAAATTGGGTAGTTACATTTATTTCATGGGCCAAGCTCAAAGTTCAAAATAATTTTTCTTGAACATCGGATGGTTATAAATAATGTGACCTCCTTATTTCAAAGGTAAATGGTCTCATTGTATACAATCTCCAGAGAGAATGTGAGAGAGAGAAAGAGAGGGGAGGGTAAAGGAGGAAGGAGGGGACGTTCACTCTCACACTGGTCATAGACAAATACAAAAGAACTCCTCAATTCCACCTCGGCCGGCCTCATGCTGATCTTGTCAGTCCCAAGCCCAGGTAAAGGAGGAGGGTTTTCTAAGGTAAGCAACCGATGTAAAACTTTGTCACATGTTTTCTTGAATCTTGAGAGCCAAATGATGAAACATGATTCATGTAACAGATCTAAATTATTAGAATAAGGCTCGAAAGATGATGATGATGAGTTTCAAATGACAAAAACACCCCATTTAATTAGTTGTGGGAGTTTTTTCATACCAATTGACTGCCAATTGTTTCTCTTTACCACTTTAGCTTATTCTTGGCAAAGAATACTGCTGTGAACCCCTCGCCGCCTTGAGTTTGTTTGCTGCAATTTTTCTCTTTTGTTTCTCCCTACTTCCCCTCTCGCTTTTTCTTCTCTCTTTTTTTTTTCTTTTCTTTTGTGTACCTATGGCATCCCCAGCCTCATTGTATATCTTTAGTATTCAATACAAAATCCTAGTTAAACATGTAAAAAAAAAAAAAATTGCCCACCAATTGCCAATTGGTGTGAAATAATGAATAGAACCAAATGTGAAAACTCTTACACCTTCGACAAAAATATAAGAGGGTTTTATCGTGTGAAAACAAAAGTATTTTCACACCTTCCAAATGCACCCTTAATACAAAGTCTATGTAATATTCAATAGATGTGGTTTCAGTGGATGATTAGAGATAAAGTAAAAGAAACTCGAATAAGGTGAAAACCCAGAAATTTCAAACTTCAAGCTTCTAATTTTGTTGTAGAAAGCCTAGGCTTGTGCCTCTTACCACAAAAGTCTTACAATACTTAGGAAGCACACCTTAATGGAGTCTACTCATACTTGGAAGGCCTTTAACTTAGGTTTATTTACATCATCTCTAGAAGACGTTACTTAAAAGCACACCATATAAAGTCAAAGCTTCACTTGGAAGCTTAGTGACAATTACGGCTGATTATATTCTTTTATCTTGATTTTTTCTCAAGGGCTAATAATTTCTTTGATATTATCATGACAACATTAATTCATTAGGGGCCTTTGAAGTATGGAAAAATGTTTTATGCGTCTCGTCCCCCCAGTGCATAAAACATCTATATTAAAGATGGAGGTAAAGAGATGGTTCGTTCGAAGAAAAATAATATATATATATATATATATATATATATATATATATATATATATATATAATTATAATGGTTTAAAAAATTTCTTCTAAAAATTTAATACTTTTACCTTTAAAATTTATTTATTTTTTATATATCAATGATCTCCATGTTAGAGATTATACATTTCTTTAAAATTAAGTCTAAAATCCTTATAAATAATGGATCATGAAGAGCGGATACATATATCATATGAGTTAGTAGATTCATAAGTGTTAGAATTTAACAACCCTTGTAAATGTGGAAATAGGAATCCAAAAAGTTGGATTCCAAGAAAAATCGTGTACTTATCCAACTAGAAATGAAAAGAGGTGAGACTGCGAGTCATAATACGAGAAAGAAAGCATGAAACACACACACCACAAAAACTCAAAGATTTATGTGGTTCAACCCAAGATGGCTACATCCACGGGCATGCCAAACTGAAATACACTATATCAATTAAAGTTAACATCATAGGTTTTGGGACATAGAGTTACCACGTTAACTCTCCACAAAACCCAGTCAAGTTAGCCCTTTTATACTCGCTTTCTCGACCTATACCTGTCGACCTCTCATCTCTATTCAACATCTAAGCTACTGTCCAGGAAGAGATCATCTTCATTCTACAACTTAATTACTGTCCAAGAAGAAAACCTTAAGAGCAACCAATACTCTCTCTTATTAAAAGGGGAAACCACCCAAAATTCTCTATGAGAATCCTTGAACCGCTTCTCTATAAGAAACCAACCTCTCAATCTATAGGTGGCACATCGTTTCTCTCTTTAGGAAGCTCTCCTCTCTCTAAAGGGGAGACATTGCCTCGCATACACAGGAGGCACTACCTCTCCCGTTCTAGAGGAAGCCACAGTTCCCATCAGGTGACCTAAATAGGTCACATACATTCTCTCATCTTTCATCCCATATATATGAGGTTAAAAGTCTACACTAAATAGAAAACTTCCCTTAGATATTACACATATATTAAGTACCACGAGATAAAGTCAAGAATCTTAAGTTTTTTTAATTTCTATTTCCTCTAGAAAATTTATCAATATCAATCACAATACCATATAATATGGGATTTTCTTATATGGGTGATTTTGGATATCATCATATCCAATAATTTCCACCTTGATATCAAAATCACCTGCTCACCAAGCCAAAGTCCAATAGATAGCTTTATGGATTCTTCATCTTTTGCTAAATAAATTCCTCCATCATTCTTGCTAAAAAATAGTGTTTGCCATCATATTTTTCCATCTCAAATAAAACACGCACTTACTTTGCTTTCTGCTTATCATCAACCGAATGCCCAAACACTAGCCTTGTACTGAACCTCGCTCTGATACCACTTATTAGGATTTAATAACCCTCTTGGATGTGGATCAGAAATTCCAAAAGTTGAATTCCACCAAGATCGTGTACTTATCCAGCTATAAACGAAAATAAGCGAGAGTACAAGTCATAACAAGAGAAATAAAACATGAAACATATACGCAACAAGAACACAAAAATTTATGTGGTTCACCCCTGGAGGCCTACATCCACATGCATGACAAACTGAAATCCACTATATCAATGAAAGTTGCATCATAGATTTTGGGATATAGAGTTACATTTTTAACTCTTGACAAACCCCAGTCGAGTAAACCTTTTTAAACCCGCTCTCCCAACCAGCTCCCGCCAATCTTTTATCTCTATTTTACAACTAAATCACTATCCAAAAAGAGACTATTTCCATTCCACTACTAAACATTGTCCAGGAGGCGAACCTCAAGAGCAATTGAGACTTTCTCTCACTAAAAGAAGAAACTACCGAAAATCTCCATGAGAACTGTTGAACCATTTCTCTACAAGAAAACGACCTCTCAATCTACATGAGGAATATTTGTGGTGTTTCTTTCCATAGGAAGCTCTATTCTCTCTTTAGGAGAGTCCATAGGAAGCTCTATTCTCTCTTTAGGAGAGTCTTCTCTCTAATGCACAAGAAGCCCTGCCTCTATCTCTAGAGGAATCCACCTTTCCCATATAGTGACCCGTATAGGGCACACATATTCTCCTATCTTTCATCCCATATATATATATAAAGGTAGGAGTCTACACTAAATGGGAAACTTCCCATAAATGTTATATATATCTCAAGAACCAAAAGATATCCTTAAGAGTCCTAATTTTTTTGTATTTCTATTTCTTCCAGGAAACTTATTGGGACCATATTGATAAGTTTATTCTAACATGGTCCCAATCAGTTTTTTTGTATTTCTATTTCTTCCAGGAATCAATCGGAAGTAACTCTATTCTAACATGGTCCCAATCAGTTTTTCCTTAAACTCCTCTTATATTCCTCTTATATTTTTTTTATCTTTTTCTAAACATGTCTAATGTATTTTTAGGTCTCTTTTGATCCCCACTGCATAAGCATCTATTTTTATTTTATTTGTTTATTTTAACATTTTTTGGATTACTAATTAAGATTATTCAAATTACCGATCCAGTGATCTGACACAGATTTGTAGCTGAACAATTTGTGTCTCCAATCCGGGTTTTAACTCTAATTTGATTATAAGGTCCTATTTTAAAGACTTGCCTAAATAAAAGTCGTTGATATGGAATCATATTTATTCTCTACAAAATTCTCGGCAATGAAATAGGAATGATGAATAGTCCGTAATTGCCATCGGTAAGACTATTTTTACACTAGTCATTTTCACTTCAAAATAGTAAGCCAAGGCTTTTTGGTTTAACAAAAAAAGTAAGCCAAAATGTTTTGGAAAAGAGTTCGTATAAGTGGGAGGCTCTAATCAATCAAATTAGTGTGCACGTCAAAAATTTCATTAGAAGAGATTGTTTTGATGCCCAAATATCCTCAAATTGATCATCTCGACATCAAGATGCATGGACAAGAGAAAAAAATGGGTTTCAAGTTTTGAAAATAGTGCATCTTGTAATGCATTTTAGGATTGTCAAGATTTTCAAGTTTTCATAGATCTGCTTGATCTACGTTATTTCTTAAGCTTTAAATTTTATACTTATAGATAAAAATATATTTTAAGGCTATCACAAAAATTTTCAATATTGAAACCACATTTTTCGATACTATTTGAAGGAGCACTTTACTTTCATTGTGTAGAGCCTCAGCCTTATACAAACCGCACCGCACCCAAAGGTTTTTGGGTTAAGTTCAATGTATGCAAAAAACCGTGTGGAGAAAGAGAGAGAAGAGAGAGAGAGCCTATTTGTGTCATACATATCACCATCAGAGCCTTTTTCCAACTATTTGAGAGGAGAATGAGAGAAAGGCCTATTAATCTCACACGCAGTATGAGCTTTTTTCCAGCTATTTGGAGTCGGCTATTTATCTCACACACACGATCCCTAAGGGTAGTATCCTATTGGGTAGTATTTAGAGAGAGAGAGATAAGGGTAGTATCGTATTGGGTCGGGTCTGGTCGGAATTGATCCAAAAAAAAATAAAAAGTTATTTAATTATTATATTAAATTTATACATGTATTATTTAAAGGAAAAAGTTTATTTAAAGTTGCAACCTTAAAATGTAGAATTACATATGCAGCTCATAAATCCATCGGAAAATGTTGTTTTAATGCAGAAAAACCCTCTAATTGATCATCTCGACAACAAGATGTATGAATATGAAAAAAAAGAAAAAAAATTTATTTCGAGTCCTAGAAATAGTGCATCTTGCAACACATTATCTAGACCGTCTATTTTCAAGATTTTCATATATTTATAGATCTACTTGATTTTAACTATTTTTAGAGTTTAAAATTTTATAATTAGATATGAAAATAGATTTTGAGACAATCCTAAGAATTTTTTACACCAAAATTACATGTTATGATAAAATTTGGAGATGCACCTTAATTGGATTGTTTAAGGTTGCAACCTTATAGAAACCGCAACCTTATTATTTAAATATCATAAGTACTAGTTATATTTATTTAAATATTATATATTAAATATTATTTATAAAATAACACTATTCTAGCTGGATCTGGGTTGGGTCCAAATGGACTCAGACCCGACCCAGCCTACCATGTCCAATTCTTGGATCCGTACTCGGACCCAGGTTGGGTCCAGGTCCATTGCCACACTGAAAGAGAGAACTATTTATCTCACACGCACGCGTGGTATCATTTAGAGAGAGAGAAAGATGCTTCCCACACAAGCACGTGCGCTGCCATTTATTGGAGGACTATAATCCACTACCAAATTTTACCTCAGAGCAGTCATCCGATAGAATGAGATGCTCCCACATAAGAGTGCGGAAAATCATAAATTGATTTTGGAGAAGTTCCATGAGATGAGGTATATAAGGACCACTCTCCACCACCAAAATTAGCAACGCTCGAACAAGCTTATATTTTATATATTTTGTGTGCAATTGCAATTGGGAAACATAAGGAAATGGCAAAGATTCAAGTGTTGTTGGCAATTCTCTTGGCAGTTTTCCTGTTGTCAACAGGTAACTCTTTCAATTTTTTCCTTACTTCCTATAGGTATACTCTTAATCACAAATGTCAAGAATTATTTTTCCTTCTGGAAATCTATTGACATGAATTTGGTGTGTGTTCCACCCAACCAAAATAAAAATTAATTTTTGATAAAAATGCTGCAAAAAGTTTGGGGGGGATTTGGGTTTTTATCAGCACAAAGATATTGACTTTGATAACTCGTGGGATTACAAGATATTTGAGTTTCCTACTCGTGGGATTACAAGATATTTGAGTTTCCTACTTTATGGAATTACACTTGTAATGAAATATGTTTCTAAAAAAAAATGTATCTCTATAAATATCTGGTAAACTAAATTAGCAAATTTTGGAATACAAAAGATTTACAAGTCTTCTTTGGAATGCAAAAAGGTTGCATTATGTGCACCCTCAAGTTGACCTTGATATTGATGTTGACTTCTCTCATCCATCATCAAATCTCTCTACAAAGAAGGCCTCTGGAAGTCAATTTTTGGATCTTCCGTTGGGTTCTGATTAAGGTGTCTTCTATTCCTTAATCGTCATTACCAATGGTTTAAAAAACGGATCGGTGACCCGGATCGGGCTTCCAAAAAACTCATCCGGATCGGCGAATCGGCGATCCGGATCGGGAATCGGGTGAATCGGTCAGAATAAAGCTTAAAACAAATTCGAAAAAATTATTAAAATTCATTATAAATATTGTTTTTAGGAATTCAATAAAAAATGAGGGTACTCCATTAAGAATTTTCATGTTTTTGAATGAATATGCGAATATTGATATGTTCTTTCCCTGCATGAACCGCCATTCAGCATTTAATTTACAGTATTTCGTGCTCATCCCTATACTGTTGCTGTTGGGACTCGATATGTGAATAATATGGCTGGGATAGGGTGGCCTCAGAATCATCATCTCTCTCATTTCTCTTTGAATAATATGGATTAAAAAAAAAAAATAACAAATTTTCAAAAAAATCGATCATGGATTAAAAAAAAAATCACAAATTTTCGAAAAATTCTATCATGGATTACAAAAAAAAATTCGATCATGGATTACATAAAATTCGATCATGGATTACAAAAAAAAACAAACAAAAAAAAACAAAAAATTCAATCGTGGATTACAAAAAAAGAAAAAAAGAGTTCGATCATGGATTACAAAAAATTCAATCATGGATTACAAAAAACTCTATCATGGGTTACAAAAAAAGCAAAAAACAAAAAATTCAATCATGGATTACAAAAAAAAAAACAAACATTTCGATCATGGATTACAAAAAAAAAACAAACATTTCGATCATGTATTACAAAACATTCGATCATGGATTACAAAAAATTCTATCATAGGTTACAAAAAACAAAAAAAAAAACAAAAAAAGCGATCATGGATTACAAGAAAAGAAAACAAACATTTCGATCATGGATTACAAAAAATTCTATTATAGGTTACAAAAAACCAAAAAATTCGATCATGGATTACAAAAAAACAAAAACAATTCGATCATGGATTACAAAAAAATCGATCAAGTATTACAAAAAAATCTATCATGGATTACAAAAAAAAAAAAAAAAAAAAAAAAAAAAAAAAAAAACTCCGTACGGACTCGCCGATTCCGTACAGTGAATAGGCGAGTCACTGTGCGGAATCGTCCGGTTCTCTCTAGAACCGGACGATTTTCGATTTTCCAACCGATCCGGTCCCTTTTCGCGAATTCCGAGTCGAACCGGGCGAGTCCGGTTCGACTCGGCGTTTTTTAAAACGCTGGTCATTACTATTGATCATGTTAGTCTTCCGGTTCCTGTTATCTCTTTATTATGGCAGATTCAGATAAATAAGTCCAGCATGAAACTTGCAATTGTTCCTTTAAATGGACTAAATTATCTTGCTTGGTCGAGAGTTGTTTTTCATTCTCTCTTTTGGAAATCTTAACTTGGACACATCAATGTGAAGAAAAAGGCTCCAAATAAGGATGATCCCTCATTTGAGGAATGAAAATCCAACAATGATCTTGTGATGTCATAGATCCTGAATTCCACGGTAAGCGTTTAAATTTTTTTACTTTTGCTGAGAGTACCCAAGATTTATTAAAAATCATTGAGGAACTCTCAACAGTATGTGTGATGAGTTGATAATGTAGTCACCCACAACTATTGACTCGGCAATCTTGCAAATATGTGTTGATCAGGACAAAATATTTCAATTTTCTGGACTAAAGAATGAGTATGAGTCTATTAGGAGTCAAACTTTAATGACTACATAATTGCCTTCCTTTAGTAATGTTTGTGTTGTTGGATATGGTAATATCCAAAATCACCCATATAAGGAAATTTCATATTATATGGGATTGAGATTGATGTTAATATGTTTCCTAAAGGAAATAGGAATCCAAAAACATTAGGAATTTTGGTTATATCTCTTGGTTTTGAGATATATGTAACACCTATAAGAAGTTTCATATTCAGTGTGGACTCCTAATCTTATATATATGGAAAGAAAGAGGAGAGAATATGTATGCTATATTTGGGTCACCATATGGGAAATGTAGCTTTCCTTAAAGAGAGATGCAATGCTTCATTTGTATTGGCAATGCCTCCCTTCGAGAGAAGAGAGCTTCTTATGGAGAGAAACACCATGGATGTGTCTCCTGGATTGAGATACTGGTTTCTTAAAGAGAAGCCGTTTCCATGAAGAGTTTAGGTAGTTTCCCTTTTAGTAAGAGAAAGTTACAATTGCTCTCAAGGTTCTCTTTTTAGATAGTGGTTTAAAGGTAGAATCGAAATGAGAGATCGATGGGTTGTGTTGATTGGGAGAAGAGTCTAAAAGGGTTTGCTCGACTGGGTTTTATAGAATGTTAGAGAGGTAACTCTATGTCTCTAAACTACATGATCTTAGTGAGGATCCAACTTTTGGAATTCTTCTTTTTGCATCTAAGAGGGTTCTTAAATCCTAACATGTATTGTGAAATATGTCCTGGTTGCTGATAATAAGAAAAATGACATAAAAAAGCCTCAAAATAATGGTAGAGGTGGAAGTCGTAACAATTGTAGCGGTAGTGGAGGGGGTCATAGTAATAGATGTCATCTTAGATGTGAACACTGCAACAATACAAGACAAGTGAATGATTCGTATGTTGCCTTTAAATACTTTGTTACTTTTAATGATGATAGGCCTTGTATCACTTGGGTAAATTTATTGAAATTTAAATCAGAAGTCTTTCGTGTGTTTAATGAATTTTCCAATCTGATTTCAAATCAATATAATGCCAAGATAAGAATTTTGCCAACAGACAAGGTCACAAAGTATGTGAATAAAGCTTTTTTGAGTATTTATGCAATCTTGGTATTATACATCAAACATTGTGTGTTTGGATACGTTAGTAGAACGAAGTTGTTGAAGAGAAAAATGGACACCTTTTGGATGCTATGAGGTCTTTGATGTTTCAGATGCATATTCCAAAAATTTATTAGTCTGAAGTTGTTTTAACTGCCTGCTATCTGATTAACAGATTTCTGAGTAAAATACTTAAGGATAAATTTCCCCTTGAAGTCTTCAAAAATAAAAAAATTAATTTGTCTTATTTGTGTGTATTTGGATGAGTGTCTTATGTTCATGTAACTAGGCACAATAGGAATAAACTTGATAAACATGCCTCTAATAAAAGGGGATACATATGTTATGATCCCACAATTAGAAAAATGTAAGTTTCTAGAGATGTACGATTTGTTAAAACATAGCCATATTTCTGACACATTAGAGAGTGGTTTGGAAAATATGACTCAGGGGGAGTGTTCAAGAAGTCTTTGCCCTTGCCTAATATTAGTAACAGTAATATGTCCAATATACCTAGAACAAATCATGATGATCAAGCCGAAGCTAAAGATACCTCTGAAACTCACCAAGCTAGTTTAGAAGAAGACTCCGTCATAGCCTCACCTGATCCCCCTTGCCTAGGTCTTATTGTATCTCTCAACCTTCCTCTAGGTTTCAATATTTTTATACATACCATGCAGTTTCTTAACCTGTTGAAAATTATAATTTCTATGAAAACATCTCCCTTAGCTTCTTTTCCTTTTTGAGTTCCATTTCTAATAATTTTGAGCCAACCAATTTTGAAATTGTCATTTCTCAACCTGTATAGAGGAAAGTCATGAAAGATGAACTTCAGGCACTTGACAAAAACCATACTTGGGACATTATCAAGTTACCTAAAGGGAATAAAACAGTTGAGTGTAGATAGATTTTTAGAATCAAATACAATAGTGATAGATTTATTGAGAGGCAAAAGGCTAATCAGTGGCCAAAGGGTTTAACCAAATTTATGAAGTTGACTATAAAGAGACTTTTGCACCAGCTGCCAAGATTAATATTGTTTGAGTTATTTTCTCTATCGTAACTAATTTTGGATGGTCTTTGTGTTATATAGATGTTAAAAATACCTTCTTACATGGTTACCTTCAAAAAGAAGTCTATATGAGTCTTCCTCCAGGTCATCCCAAAGAAAAGGAAAAAGACTTTGTATACAATTTAAAAAAGGCATTATATAGACTTAACCACTCACCCCGCGCATGTATGCCAAGCTCAGCTGAGCCTTGATGAGTGTTGGGTTTTTTAGAAGTTCGGTTGATTCTTCGATGTTAGTAAAAAAGGGAACTTCAGGTACAACAATTGTACTCATTTATGTTGATAATATTATCATTACATGTGATAATAAAGAAAGAAACATGAAACTTAATAATTATCTTCATAAAAAATTTGACATAATGGATCTAGGTCAACTAAAGTATTTTTTTTACATTGAAGTAACACATTCAAAAAAACGACTCTTCATTTTTCAAAGAAAATATGTCTTAGATTTGTTAAAAAAAACAAGCCTAATCGGGCAAGTCTCGGTCGGTCAAAAAGTGTTTAAAAATGATTTGTGCCAATGGGTACGGCTTTTTGGGTGACAACCTAAACGTCTTTCGGCGATACCTTTTGATGCCATATTTTACATTGGTGACCGTCAAGATAAGGAGAAATCTGAGAACGTGAGGTGCATTTCAAAAAATTAGTCACCTAGACATATAGAAGTACACATACAGAGAAAAAAAGGATTTTACGTCTAAAAAAATATTGTACCCTGCAATACATTCTCTCGAATGTCCCTTTTAAAGATTTTTGAGTGTTGGTAGAATTGCTTGATGTGAATTATTTTTAGAGCTGTAAATTTCATAACTGGTGGCAGAAATAGATTTTCAATATTTTGCAAGAAATTTTTCACATCGGAACAATAGTTTTCAAAAAGTTTAGAAATATGCCATGTTTTTTAATTGTTAATAAAAGATTTTATATGCCTGTAGAAAAATATAGTCTCTTTACTCCTTTTGGTAAGAGCCAATATGATTTACTTTAGGAATCCAAATTTTAGGGATATAACGTCTTCAAGATATAAATTGTGGTAAATGCAGCTCACAGAGGCCACACTCTCCAATATGTGAAGGCAACAAAAGAGAGGGTCAAGTGTATTATGATGTGTAACTTGACTCTCACAGATTGCAACGACACTTGCATTGATCAAGGCTATCCCAAGGGAGGTGCCTGCAACGACGACGAGACCTGTTGCTGCAATGTCTGATCAAAGAGAGAGAGAGAGAGGTGTGAAGATGAAAAATAAGGTCCACTATATGATATGAATATTATTTTTGGCCAATAAAGCACAAAATAAGCCAGGATTATAATCCTCAATGTTGCGGATCGGTGTTTGAGTTTACTTAATGATTGGCATTATGTTGATAGCCCTAAAATGAATTTTATAGACATTTTTCTCCCATACCCAAGCACAGTTTTTTTTTATATTTGCTGTTGGGTTCATATGACCTTTAAAGGTCTTATGAGTGCTTGTAAAATGAAATGATAGAGTGGAACATGAACTCAGTAGGAGTGTGGTCCATTGTGGGTCATACTAAGCAAACGATGTTTGCAGATACCGGACTGTAGTTGATGAACTAGGCCAGTCGGTTGGGAAAAACCCATGTTACCTGGGCATCAAGAACAAACCGATAAGGGTTCTAATGGGTTAGCCCTTGATGAGGTCGGAAAATATGCTCGAATGAGTGAGCTGATGGACTGTGTGACCCTTGTGTGTGATGGTGGCCTACAAAGACGAGGGCCAAAACCTCATCCATGTGTCATCACACAACATACATATCGATATATCGTTCGGGAAAGCCAGAAATCCATCTTTTAGGATGAAGCGCAAGCATGTACGAGAAATACCCTATACACCATAGGAGCTATAGTCGCATCAGATCTAGGTGACCTTGACTCGTCTCTAGGGGAAGACTTGAAATCCACGGACAGGGATTGCGATCCCTTGGCTCATCGGCCAGACTTTGGTGACCCGCTAATGAGCCCCTGCTTGGACTGTGGGTCATGAAAAACACTGGGTCGGTCTGATAAAGCAAGTGTGGTCTATAGTCTGCAGTTGAAGGTGGAGTGTCCCATGATTGTTGAATCCTAAACCATATGGATCTTTTTCCCATGAAATTACTTTAATTGTGTTTGCTTTATGATGGAGATTATTTTAAGATTATTATTTGAATTTTTATGAACCTCTGGATATTTTATTTATAATATTTTGATTTATAAAATTAAAGATATTGATTTTAAAATTATTTAAATATTCAAATAATATTTTAAAATCTTTTTATTAATTTTAAATATATAAAAATATCATGGGGGGCCATTGTGCACATGGGCCGACCATATTTTTAGAAGGTGGGGCCCATGAGTGCTTCCCTTGGTGGCAGGCCCCACCCTTATTATCTTTCCTTTTTTTTGGTGATATGGCATGTGCCCATATAGTTGCAAGATATTGACTAAATATTAACTTGATATATCTTTGAAAGATTTTGTGGAAAGATTGAGTAGACATGTGCTATTTTATAGTATGCATAATATTTTGATTAGATTTAACTTATTTAATTTCGATTGATGAGAAAATGGTTTAAGAAAAGGGGATAATGGTTGGTGCATCTTCCATAATGTTAATGGCCCATCTATAGAATGGATGGCTCAGATCTTTCACGCTACAAGTCACCCTTGATCGACGGTCCTATGTTCAATCTCACAAAAAGAGAAAGCTAAAGAAAACCCTAAGAAACCCTAATCTTATTCAAAGCCTATAAAAAGGGACTGTCTCTACCAAAAAATCTCTACACCTTTTATCTTTATATCTCTCTCTTAAGAAAGTTTATCTCTGTCATGTTTGATCTCTCTCTCCCATATTGTGAAAGAATCCAAGTGTTTAGGTTACGAAGTTCTTCTCTCCTATATCTCAACTATGGATTTATGACTAAGGGTTTTAGGGTTTAGTAAAAAGAAAATCCATCTCTCTCAAACTAGGTTGCTAAGAGAATTCACCTAGGGTTTGAGTTTGTGATCAAAAGGGTTCATGTTTCATTGGTGTGGCTTGGCCGAAATATGCTTTTCCTATTCAAGATTGAAGCTAGACCGTTGATCTCACGCCATCTGATGGTGGTGACTCAGTATGGGGTGTAATAAGCCCGATTGAGGTAATCTTCGACACTCTTCCTTTTGTTTCTTTCAATCTTATCTTTTATTTTCAAGCATAGTGCATAGTTATTTCAATGACATTAAGTTGTTAAGATTTCGTGTTATTGTTATGATGATTTTATTTTGCAATTTATCTTATTATAATGAAGACCACATATAAGTGATCTTTTGCCAGAAGTAAGGGGTGAAGAAAAAAAAAAAAAAAAAATTGTATTCCCCGGTAAAAGATCACATAGGTCTTTCTTTCATTTACCTCCCTCAATCAAAGAGTTAAAAAATAGAAATTAATTGAAGGTCCTAAGGGGATCAAAACCCATGCTTAACTGACTCAATTCTATGCACATGTTTTTATTTTTTTAGATAATTCATTGGAAAAGACAGACCCCCTATCTGTTTTTTTTCATATGGATTAAGGAGTTTGTCTCTTTTTTTTTTTTTTCTTTTTTTTTTTTTTTTTTAAGGTGTAACATTACCCGATTCCGTTTGGATAATCTTTTTTTTTTTGGCAGCAGCATTACATCTATAACTTGCTCTAGGGATAGGTCATGGTGCAGCACTATATGTGTAATATAAGGATCTATCACTTGCTCTAGGGATAGGTCATGGTGCAGCACTATATGTGAAACATAAGGATCTATCACTTGCTCTACGGATAGGTCATGGTGCAGCACTATATGTGTAATATAAGGAATGGACCCTGTAATAAATCGCAAAAGTGTGGTAGAAAAGTAATGGATATTGTGCACTACAATAATATTTATCTTTGTTACAAGAAGGTCACAAGTACTCTAATAATTTGATGTTAATTTTGAGCATTTGGGGTGAGTTACGAACTTTGAGAATTTTTTTGTAAATTCTGAATCTATTCAATGTCACTTTTATAACCACTCAATTTGAAATTTAAAAAACAAAAAGTGATTGTTACCTCTTTGGATAGGTAAATAGTCATTTTATATACTTTTCCATTAAAAAATAAATTTTTTTCTTGATCACTCCAAAACTTGGATAACATTTCCAATGTTTATGAATTATAACCATTGAATACTACCCTTTACGCAATTGCCCATGGAGGCAACATAAATTGGTGTTGTTTGGATTTTTTAATGAATTTTATGTGTTTTTTGGATGCGTCGAACATGAAGTTGTCATAGATAAACTTATAGGCACTTTTGTAGAAACTTTATCCGTTTGAATTGTAGTTTTTACTTTATTTCCGTTAATATGTTGAATATCACATTTTCATATAAAAAACCGCTAAAAATGACTAGAACTCATTGAAAAAGTTAAATGATTAAATAATGTTATACATAATAACAAGATGTATACCAAACAACTAATAAGATAGTATTACCCATAATATATTAGTTTTATATAAGAGTATATTTTAGACAAAGCTAATGGGTACGCAATGCTTCTACAAGATTACACTTAACCTCGGGGCGGAAGACTAACTTGGGATGATATTTTCTATCCGATATTCTGAGAACCTCCTAAAAATATCTAGATGAACAAATTTCAAATTTGATCTTCCTGACACTTAGATCTCACCCTCCAAGAATTGTATTCAATATTTTTCACAAGCTCATAGAGAATGTAAGCTTCAAAATTTTTTATTATTGAGTATACCATGTGGGTTGAATAGACACCCATCATTGGAGAATTAAAAAGGGAAAATATCTTTAAAGCTCTATTTTTAAGTTTTATATCTCAATAAAATTAAAGTTTTAAAACATATATTGGATCATAAAAATTTCAAATTTTGTATCTTTTAACTCTCTAAGCTAACTTTATCCCCTTTAAGCCTATTTTTTTTCTCAAACAAATATAAAAAAAACATATCTTTTCTAAACATCATCATTCTCACGTGATTTTCTCCTAAATCTCTCTCTACCTATTTTTCCTCTCTTCCTTGTGTTTCATACACTCTCTCTCCCGTTAGAGAGAGAAAGAGGGTAAATGTTAGAGAAAGAGAGAAAAATTTGGGGGAATATACCACGTAAAGAGATGAAAGTTTTAGAATGAGCATATCATTTTTATATTTGTTAGGGCTAAAAAAATAGTTAAAAGTGAATAAAATTAGATAGAGAATTAAGAAATATATTTTAAATCTTTGAATCTATCGATATATGAAAATAAAAAAATAAGAGGGATGAAGATATTTCCCCAATTAAAAATATTCCCCGATTTGATGTTGCCGGAGGAAGAAATAGACAGTATGATCCATTGGGAAATAGAATCCTTCGGCAAAATTATTTGTTATCGAATTATAGTACCAAGAAAAAAATCGGAAACACATTTACTATTCCCATGCTAGTGGCTGTTAAAATTAAGCAGTATTGTCAACAATAAAAAACAAAAAAAGAAAAGGTGTGAATGGTCATGCATGTCTACAAAAAAGAAGGCTGATAAGATGACGTGAGCAGCAATTGTGTTGTCACTAGGGCTACAATGGGCTGGGTGGCGCGGCTAGGCCCGGCTGTACCCAGTAAGCAGGGCGGCAGAAAAGTAGGGCCTAAGCCACACACTATCGCCCGAGGGCCCAGCTAGGGCCAGTCACAGCCCGATTTGGCCAAGCCTGTTCCCTTTTTTTATTATTTATTTTATTTTTTCTCTAATTATTTTGGCGTAGCCCGGCCCAAGAGGGCCAGATAATTATCACAACATAGAAAATATATGGCAATTATGTTGTTTAATGTGCAAAAATACTCTCGCTATCTCTCTAAAAATTACAAAACGTTGATCTCCAACAAAAACAAAGACGTGCTTCTTAGTTAGAGAGAGAAAATAACGCCAAAAACATAGCCTCAACTCACTCATCATGAAATTCCAACCAAAAACTATACACCAGAAAAAAAGAAGGCACGTTACTCTTTTATTTTTCCACCCTCATTTCTAGAGAGAGAAACTTAAAGACAAAGTGGATCCCATAGACTGCAGCACATACGGTTCAAAGTCTTCTTCCAAAATCGACTGTTGCACTGAATTGCTTCATTTTTCACACTAATCCGAAAACAACTCCGCAATGAATATGACAACATTCGTATAACTCATAAAAAAAGAGACTCATCGATAGAGCGAGAAAGTCAACATAGGTCATCAACGAGAGAGGGAACACGAATGAATAACTCACCCAGAGGAGAGAGAAAAGCAATACAAATAGGTCATCAAAGAGAGAGAGAGGATAATTAATCTAGAGAGAGAGAGTCAACATAAGTCATGAGAGAGAGAATTAAAATCCTTACATGCACATAACCGAAATCCTCAATAACCATAACCATCCATAACAAGTAACTGGCCTTCTCCTCTTCCTGCACTTCAATAATTCCACGTAACTCGCACCCATTCTCTCTCTAAAACTCCATTCTATATATACTCCCCAGCACCCCACCACAAAGAAAAACCCAGTTCGAGTAAAAGCCCTGAGAACCCAACACCTAGAAAGAGAGAAGAATTCTTTCCACAAAACAACAATGAGTCTAGAGAAGATTTCAGCCGTGTTGATCCTCTTTCTCTCTCTAAGTTCGACTTTTGCTCAACCCCCCAGCTTTGGCAACTGCTTTACTGCCTTCACAGGCGTTGCTGGCTGCTGGCAAGATATTTACATGTTCTTTCTCACTGGCAAAACTACCCCGGTCCTGCTTGTTGCAAGGCCATTATCGAAGTGGACGCCGATTGCTGGGTTAACTTCTGGATTCCTGGTGGGCTCAATCAAACTCTGCTCTATCAGCTCCAATCTTTCTGCTCTGCTGGTTTGCCATTACCAGTTCCACCACCACCAAGTAATTAGGTCTGGGCTTTGAGTTCACAGTCCATGGATCCTCTTTGTCTTCTTCTTTCTCTCTCTAGAAATGGGGGTGGAGGAATAAAAGAGAGTAGCGTGCCTTTTTGAGGTCTTGTTTTAATGAGTATAGTCGAATGTTGGATTTTCAATTTTCAATTTTTTTTTTTTTTTTTTTTTTTTTTTTTTTTTTTTTTTGGGTTTAGTTTCACATGTATGTAACGGCTGGATTTTCATGATCAAGTGACTTATGAGGTCAAGTTTTTGGTGTTATTTCCTATTTCTATCTAAATTAGAAACGAGTTCCCTCTTAAAAGTTCAATAGACTATGAATAGGTAATAAAAAATCAATTTTTAAAAACTGAAAAATAATAATTTCTGAAGAAAATATTGACACCACTGGTTTTACTTTTAACATTGTTGGGAGTGACCACCAATTTGCCTTCTATCTTAAAGATGTTTTATCCTTGGGGGACGCAAATGTAGGAATCGCCCAAATGCATGCAACAATTTTCCTTTTTAATAGTGGTTTTTTTGGAACTGCCAAAGAATTTTCGGATATTTAAAAAAAAAAATTGAAAAATTAGATTTGAGTTCTTCAAATACTTTAATCTTGAAATTAAAAAATTAGATGGTTCTTGTGTTTTTGTTTAGGCACATAGAAGGCGCGATTTAATTTTTAATTTTTTTTTTTTTCTTTTGTAATTGCAAATCATTAGGTCCAAGAGATTACATCCCCAAATTTAGGTCCCAAGAATTGGATTTAGAATTTGAGCAGTTAGAGGTGAAAACTTCGTTTTTGTATGGTGACTTAAACGAATAAATTGTTGATACAAACGATTTGATTCTTTTATGTTGAGCTTACATTTTTATAGATATGAAGCTTACCATTGTGCCTATTTTCATTGTTATAATAATGGAAGTTTTATTATTTAATTGTTATATATCAATAATATGATTGTTGCATGACCACATAAAGAGAATATTGCAACGCCTAAAACTCAGTTGGCAAGTGAAGTTGAGATGAAAGATTTAGAAGTTGTTAATCGAATTCCTGAGATGAATGTATTAAGAATCAGGAAGAACAGAAAAATCTCGTTAACTAATAGTTATATAGAGAGGGATCCCAGGTACTTCAAAGTCATGTACCCTGCATATGAAGTTGTGTTCGAAACAATGTCCTAGAGTATAAAATAGAGAAGTCACAAATGTCATGAGTATCGTATTCATCAACAGTAGGGAGCCTCATATTTGTTATAGCTAGTACCAGATTTGATGTGGCATAAGTGTGAGCAGATACGTGGCAGCTGTGAAGTTGTTCTTTTGTTATTTGAAGGGAACTTGTAATGTTGGCAATTCTTATAGTGAGATAGATTTGAAAGTCGTTGGTTATGTTGATGCAGATTTTACATATGACTTATATAAAAGATGATCGACTATTGGGTTATGCTTTTCTTTTTGAGGTGGTGTCGGTAGTTGGTTATCGAGGTTGTAATCAGTGGTGGCTTTGTTTTCTATAGAGGCTGAGTATGTGCCACTTAATCATGCATCTAAAGAAGCAATTTATCTAAATTAGTTACTTGGTGAGTTCTAAGATATACAAGAAGGGATACCACATCATTGTGATAACCAGAGTGCCTTGTTTTTGGCAAGAAATGGAGCCTTCCATGATAGAATTATGCATATTGCTGTTCACTATGACTTTATTCTTGATGTGGTG
Source organism: Amborella trichopoda (assembly GCF_054954075.1). NCBI lineage: Eukaryota > Viridiplantae > Streptophyta > Magnoliopsida > Amborellales > Amborellaceae > Amborella > Amborella trichopoda. The sequence goes on along the minus strand of NC_142342.1, from coordinate 4,489,598 downwards.
GAAGATAACAATCCAACGGATGTATTGATTAAGCTCATTGGAAAAGAAAAATTCACTTGGTGTAGTACTTCTTTGAAGGTTATGGTCACTTGGTGGGCAACAGCTTCTTGAAGCAGACTAACTAGAATGGAAACACGCATTCAAGTGGACAAATGTTATGCGTGAAACCTAACTTTCCATATTTTAGGAATATTTTATAGAAAACTAAATCCCATTGTTTTAGGAAACCAATAAAAAATAGGAATGTGAGAGAGAAGCATCACGTGGGGTGGTCATTTGGGCTGTCTTCTTTATAATGGCTTGTAAATCTTTGTATTACACATGTTTGCATTTGATATTTTTTTATTAGTAGAAGAGAGGTATTGTGTCCCGTGGATGTATGTAATTACTAAAACCATATAAGTATATGTGTTTTACTTTTGTTTATTTTCTACTTTATTTTTTCCCTTTGTTTTTTTTTAACACTTAGTCTTTATCATCTAATCTACAGAAGATGCATGTCCACCATTTAGATTACTTGGAAGACGTGTTTGTCATAAACTTATTGAATCCTCGTTTTGCGATATTCTTATCTTTCAGAGACAAAGGTTTAAATTACCAATGATAATTTATTGATAAATTAATCTGATATAAACTAATAAATTAATAATAACTTTAATAATATTATTGCTATACTATTAGCAATAACAAAGTAATTGATAATAATATTTCCTTACATTTAGCATTTCCCACACCTATGCAAAACAAGAAAATCCATTTTCTGTGCAGAACTACTGAGATCAGAAATGGAGCCACATGCACTCCCAAGATAGCATTTGTGCTTTAAAAATAACTTTATTCCATTAGAAGGCAAAAGTAATTTTTCGATAAAAGTTCTTAGAATTCATGTATGGCCTCCTTTTATACCCAGCCAGAGTTCATCTCTCTCTCTCTCTCTCTCTCTCTCTCTCTCACCAAATTTGGCAGCAGCAGTAGGGGCTGGTTTTACTGCATTCTCCAGTATAATATGCATGCCGTTGGCAGTAGAGCTTACAGTCTCCTACTTCCTTGCACAAGCCAGAACAGATGGTCTTCCAAGGAGTATCAACTCTTGCATGAACTGCACATGTACAAAACTTCTTAAGTCTTAGAGTGATTTATGTACGGACCCTAAAACATTAGGTAAAATACTAAATGCTATGCTTATATGCGGACAAAGAAAGTTGGTCAATCCATTTTTTTATTTTATTTTTAAATTTCCTTTAGATCAAACCGAATTTTAAATTTTTTTGTAGTTTTTTTTTAATTTTTTTGTTAGTAGGAACGCCTCAAACGTTAAGGCACACAACCCTACTAACTAAAGAACTTACAAAATAAAAAAACAAGAAAAATAATAACAAAATTCGGGTTGAGCGAAGGACAATTTTGGAAAAAATAAAAAAAAGTGGGTTGACAAACCTTCTTTGTAATTTCTGCATATAAATAGATCATTTTTTATTTTACCTAATATTTTAAGGTCTGTATGTAAATTACTCATGATTATTGTACGCATGAGAGAAACATAAAGATGGCCGAAACATTAGTGCGTTTGTTTTGATGGTTATGCCGATTCCACTCCCATGTTAGGGAAAAGTTTCTATACTTGGCCCACAGTATAAAAGATATATGCTCCCCCTCCCATCCAGCCGTCCAATTTAGATCACATGAGCCACACACCGTTTGATCTAGATCTGATATTTCAGAGTATTTTATTTTTATTTTTTTAATAAATTGTATGAATATAAAATTTGGTACGTGTCATCTTCTCAATGGGGCACACCTACGAAAAATATTTTAAATTTTTTTTATAAAATATAATGACCAAAATACCCCTCGAAGTTTTTAGGGGTATTTTAGTCATTAGATTTTATTGGAAATATTATTTTTATTTTATTTTCAAGTGTGATTGTAAGAGAGGAGTGGACTCCCAAAATTTGGTGCCAAAATGATTTCTAGAAAAAAAAAAAACTAAAAATAAAATAGTTTAGAGACGTGACAGCCATCCAGTCAGTATGAACGGATGGATAAGGAAAAGCATATAAGTTTTATGCGATAGGGGAAGCATAGAAAGCTTGGCCCCTATGTTATTGTATCCCATAGAGACATTGAATTCCGTAAGGGTTTCCAAACATTGTCAAAATAGGAAGCCATCCCGTTACGCTAAAGCATAGAAAGGGTGGCTTCCATATTTCATGGAGTCAAACACACCCCTAGAAATTTGGGTAGCAATAGGCTGGGCTAGCCTTGTCTCAAGCCCTGCCCTTGTCCCCATAGGTCCAGCTCAAGTCCGGCTTGGCCTTACAGGACGAGGGCTAGGCTAGGGCAAGCATAAAATAAGTGAAGTAAAAGAAAAAGAAAAAGAAAAAAAAAAAAAAAGAGGGTTGGCTAGGCCAAACTTGGCTGGTACTAGCCCATGGGTTGTGGCCCAGGCACTACTTTTTTAGGGCCGGGTCACCCAGCCCATTGCCAACTCTACGAGAAATAGTGCAGCGTAGTTATTATAAAATCGAACCAGAACGGTTAATCGGACATGGGACCAAAAGCGGTGATTCGATACAAACCGGTAAATCGACCGGTTCAACCAGCCAACCAGGCAAGTCCTAGGTGGTCGAAAAAGTCATAAAGAAAATAAAAAAAAAATCTAATAAAATATGAAAATTATATTTAAAACATGGTTAATCAAGGCACATCAAAAGTTGAAAATTAATGAAAAACATGAATTTTAAAGAATTGATTTGTGCTCAGGAGTATATTTGAATATTCTAAAAAGATGAGAAAATATAAATATAAGTATTAATGGCCAAAACAATTTCCAATCTTTGCCAAAATGATAAAAAACATTAAAAAAATACATTGCAAACAAAATCCCTTTTTTTAAAATTTTTTTAAAAATACCCAGCAGGTTTACCAAAACCGAAACCACATCTAATCGATTCCGATTTGAACCGCCCGATTTTTCCCACAATGAAGAGCACTTCAAAAGGGATTGTTTTAGAACTTTCTAAGAGGAACAAGTTGATGGATTTTGAATACTCAAAATTTTCAATTTTTGCCATGACATATACCCAACATTTTGGACTTCCCAAAAGAAAAGAATCATGGCCAAGTAAAACGCATTTCAATGTAACTTAAGTGCCTATTATGCATTTTAATGATTAATTTTCTCCTGTTGAACTCAAATGCATTTGATCATATTTTAAGCTACATCTAAATCAAAGAAGAGAAACAGAGGTGTCGTTCATCAAAACAAAGATAAAGTGAAAGAATTACCGGCGGTTGACAGGAGGAAAATTGTAATAAGAATCAGCAACAGAACTTGAGTCTTTGCCATTTTCCTCTTTTCGTTTTTGACAATGTATATGTTTCTTTAAGGTTTGTGATTTCAATGGTGCTATTCAGCACCCCGAATCCCATTGTCACATTCAAAGTATAGCCATCACTTAAGAAGGCATTTAAGTGATGGCTATTTTTGAGGTTTGAAAAGATTGAAAATCTTGGCATTGAATCATATATTTATGGTCCTCTTATAAATGGAAAAACGCGTGCGCTGGATAAGCACTATTTTAAGAAAATAAGATCTAGGGCATGGTTCAATTTTTCAGACACGGCTCACAAGTTTCAAGGGCCAACTTGGCCCCTATTATGCCCGAAGTGGGGCCAACTTGGCCCCTATTTAAAGTAATTAAAAATAAGTAAGTTAAAAATCTTAGATATAACATACAGCAATATATTTTCGGATATTTTCGGATCATTACATGGTTTTTATGATGCCTTGAGAAATTTTCTCTGGACGTACTCCAATTTTAACTACTTTTTGGACTTTTATGAATTTTTAATGATTTTTATTGTTTATTTTATTTTTTCTAAAATTTTAAAAATAATTTTTTGTTTTTTTGAACATTTTCTGTCTGGTATACCACTCAGGCCAACTTACTTGGCTCAGGCCAATGCCAAATCTGATGCCCAAGCCAAGTTTTGCTTGAGACACATTTTTGTGGTCCTATAAATAGTGACACGCGAGTGACTGGGTACATACCATTTGGACCCGATTTCTATGCGGTCAAGCCGCATGTGTAGAAATGCGGGCCTATTAATAAATCAATTTTTAAGATGGGTTTTTGGATTTTATTTTTAAAGATATGTAATCTCTATAACATGGAGATCATGAATATGAAAAAATAAATTAATTTTAAAAATTAAAATTAATAATTCTAGTAAAAAAACATTTAGACCATGAGTTTCCATTGTTTTTAAATGGAACACCTACTTGGATCTATTTTTAAGATGAATGTTGTACACATTTTGGACCGCATATGTAGTGCGTTCCAGCCCGCATGAGACAATTTTCCATACCATTTTCACACGGAGCATAGGGTAAAATACCTAGTGTCATATTCGTAGTTTTGCCTAAGGAAAAGTTATTGGTGAGCCGGCAGGTGTAAGAGCCCACTGATTCACCAACGACCATAGGGCTAAAATGAATTTATACCGTCTAGATATTTTCTTTAAAAAAATTACATTTTAAGTATTGCTTTTTTTTTCATATTGATAATCATCTTAACCTAGATCATGAATCCTTAAAATTTTGGATTGGAAATCTATTTTTAAGATAGATTTAAATGGGGCCACACATAAGTACAGTTGGCTGATTCATAGAAACACCTTCCTTTACTTAAAATATAAATCTAACTAGGTCTACTAAAATAGAAGCTTGTCTATAACCTGGGGTGTAAACATTGTATCGTACTTTGATAAGTAGAAAAAACTACAAGATAATATTTACACCCTAAGATCAAGGATAACTGAAATACTTCAGGGGTATAAGAAAAACATCCACTAAGTTTTACCTTTCAAGTTTTGGGGACTATAAGGAGCACTCGTTGTAGTTTAGAAAATAATTCCAAATTGAAACTCTCATGGTTAGGAGAAATGTTTGAAAATCCAGATTGATGGGGTGCATCATCCACCCAATAGATTCACATCGGATTGTTGGATCACCAATCCAGATCAGTTCCAATTTGTTATCCAGAAAAATAAAAAAAAATCAAAAAAATAAAAATCTAAAACAGGGTTTATGGGAGGATATAAGGCAAGAAACATTAGATAAGCTTTCAAAAAATAAAAAAATAATATGACAGTGAGATTTTCCGGAGGAGGATGGAGAACGGGGCTCGTATCGATACCTTCCCTGAACTAATTCAATCCCGGCCTAACTCTATATAGAGTACGTTTTAGATTTAAAATCTACTGGTAAGATAGAAAATGCCATAATAATGCAAAACAAAATCAATACTCACCAATTTTGTGAAATGATCTCTATCTCCATGAGGCACTGAACATACTTCCTTTCCAAAGCAAGGCCCAAACTTTATTAATAAAAGAAAAATAACCCAGCCATTACTTATTCACAAAGAAAGCGAATCAAGAAGGACACAGAGATAGATGAAATCTAGAAAGGTAGAGATAGATGAAATCTCTAGAGAGAGGGAGGGAAAGGTGGGCTAGGGTCTAGAGCCCGGCCGGTCCGGAGGCCTCAGGTGGGAGGGCATTGAGGGCACAGAACTCATAGAGTTGATTAGCGAAGCCTCCATCGATCCCACCAACGATCAACAAGTTGGCTATGCACTCCACCCCAATTTTCAACACAGCATCACAGCACTCATGCTCAGGGTTAGATCCCTTCTTTGTAATAAATTTTATGAGTGACTGAATGCACCCACCCAAGTATGTGACAGCACCAAAACACTCAAAATACCCATCTTCAGTAGCATCTGTTGGCTTAGAAGCAAGGGCCTGGTCAGCCACTAGGGTTAACAAGATCATCAAGAGCAAAGCTGAAGCTTTGTAAGAAGCCATGATATCTCTCTCTCTTTCTCTTATCTCTCTCGAGGTTAGATAATATGGGTGTACTGGTAATGGAGCTTAATATAAATAGTGTTTTAGTCATACAAGTCAAATTTCAAATAAGAAAAAAAGGAAAGTTCATTTATAAGAGCGCGTATTGAGCTGTCTTGCCATATCACTCCACCTTTGTCTCTAAACAATTAAATTGGAGAAAAAAGTCTGAAATTAGAGCCTAGGCTCTAAACGATAAATTGGAGAGTACCTTAAAATAGTGTCGAGAAATTAGTTACAATGCTGCAAATCTTTGTGATAGCCTTACAATATATTTTCATATTTATCTATAAAGTATAAAGCTTCAAAAATAGTCTCGACCGACAGATCTATGAAAACTTGAAAATCTTGAAATTTGACGATCCAAAAATGTGTTACAAAATACACTATTTTCAAAACTTTAAATCCACTTTTTTCTCATGTCCATGCATCTTCATGTTGAGATGATCAATTTAAGGATATTTGGGCATTAAAACAACCTAGTGAAATCTTTGAGGTAGGATCTAATTTGATTGTTTAGAGTCTCGGCTCTATATAAACTTTTCACTTTTAAGTATCGATTTTTTTTCCATATCAATGATCATGAATCCTTAAACTTTTGGATTAAAAATCTATTTTTAAGATGTGTTTAAATGGGGGCTCACAAAGTACAGATGGCTGACTCATAGAAACACCATCCTTTACTTGGAATATAAATCTAAATGCGTCTTCTAAACTAGAAGCTTGTCTATAACTTGGGGTGTAAACATTGTATCCTACTTTGATAAGTTAAGAAAAACTACAAGATAATATTTACACCCTAAGATCATGGACAACTGAGATCCTTCATGGATAAGAGAAAGACATCCACTATGTTTGCCTTTCAAGTTTTGGGGACTATAAGGAGCACTAGTTGTAGTTTAGGAAATAATTCCAAATTGAAACTTTCATGGTTAAGAGCAATGTTTGAAAATCCAGTTTGATAGGGCGGATAATCCACCCAATAGATTCATATCGGATGGTTGAATCACCAATTCAGATCAGTTCCAATCTACTAGCCGTAACTATAAAGAAAAAAATTCTAAAATAGGGTTTATGGGGGGATATAAGGCGACAAACATTAGATAAGTTTTCAAAAGAGAAAAAAAGAAAAGTAATATGAAAGGGGAGTTTTCCAGAGGAGGATAGAGAATGGGCTTGTGTCGATACCTTCCCTGAACTAATTCGATCCCGACTTAAACTCTATATAGATTAACAATTCTTGATCCAGATCGGCACAATTTAGATTTGAAATCAATCTGTAAGATGTAAATTGCCATACTATTGCAAAACAAAATAAATACTTTCTCCATTAGGTCACCATGCGAACATACTTCCATTCCAAAACAAGTCCTTAATAAAAGAAAAGTAACCCAGCCATTACATGCATCAATGAAAATCCCTCAAACCACGCTCGTTCTAAGAGTCCAAAAGAAAGCCAACCATGAAGCAGATAGAAACCAATAGATGAAATACAACAAGCACATAGAAAACATAGAGATAGATGAAATCTAGAGAGAGAGGGGAACTAGAGGTATAGATGATACCCAGAGAGAGGGAGAAGGAAGTAGAGTATAAACAAAATCCAGAGAGAGAGTGAGAGTGAAATGTCATGGAGAAGTGGGCTAGGGTCTAGAGGGCGGCAGATTCGGTGCTGCAGGTCCAGAGGCCTCAGGTGGGGGGGCAGAGAGGGCACAGAACTTACAGATTTCCTGAGCGAAGGCTCCGTCGAGCCCACCAGTGATCAAGAAGTTGGCTATGCACTCCACCTCAGTGCTCATCACAGCATCACAGCATTCAGGCAAGGGGTTAGAGTCCTTCCTTGTAATAAATCTTATGAGTGACTGAATGCACCTACCAAAGTGTGCGAAAGCACCTATACACCCAAGAAAACCATCTTCACTAGCATCTGTTGGCTTAAGAAAACCAGCATCTGTTGGATTAAGAAAACCAGCATCTGTTGGCTTAAGAAAACCATCTTCAGTAGAAGCAAGTGACTGGTCAGCCATTAGGGTTAACAAGATCATCAATAGCAATGCTGAAGCTTTGTAAGAAGCCATGATTTGTCTCTCTCTAGGTTAGATAATATGGGTGTGCTGCGAATGGAGCTCAATACAAATAGTTTTTTAGGCATGGAGAGTCAAATCTCAAATAAGAAAACCAGGAAAGTTAATTTATAAGGAGCCTGTATGGAGAAATGTCTTGCCATATAACTCCACCTTTCTCTCTCTCTTGACATGTAACCGACCCTTTTCTCTACACAAAAGTTCAATATAAGCTTCTGTTTTTAGTTGCCTTACTATTTGACTCCTAAATCTCTTCTCACAAATAAGAAACTTGGAAAATAAGGGTGATTGTATTTTTATGATAATTGCTTTCTTGCTTTTCTTTTATGAAATAAATTAAATCACAAATTCTCATCAAATTTGCTGTATACTTCTACCACTTAAAAGCTACATTCCTAATATTACAAGCGACATGATATTTATTTTTTTTAGGGTAATTTAGTGAGGAAGATAGGCCCCTACCCATTTTTTTTAAAGCTTTTGGTTTGTATAAGGTTGCAACCTTAAACACTTTAATTAAGGTGCACTTTCAAATTTCATTATAACATGCAATTTTGATGAAAAAAATACTCAGAATTATCTGAAAATCTATTTTTATATCTAATTATAAACTTTTGAGCTTCAAAATGGCTAAAATCAAGTAGATCTATAAACATATAGAAATCTTGAAAATGGATGGTCTACCTAATGTTTTTTTTTCTATATTCATACATGTCGATGTCCAGATGGCCTATTAGAGGAATTTTCAACTTTCAAACAACATTCTCCGATGAATTTTTTAGGTGCATAATTTTAAGGTCGCAACCTCATATAAACTTTTTTCTTTTCTTAAGTAGTTTAAGAGTTAGTTTTTTTTGAAAATGTTAGTTGGGTGATGTTAGTGGGAATAAAAATCACAACATTGTAACTAAGTGTGTGAGTGCTACCAATGCAACCCCAACCCTTTCCAGCAGCGACATAACATTTCAATACCATGGGTGCCACCATTATTTATCGACTGCCTAAAATATATGTTTTTAAGAACTACTCATGGGATTTGGACCAAGGGAAACAAATAGTTTACAAATAAATGAGCAATTAGTTTCAAATTTAGTAGATTCATTCGACACTTGATTTGGTTAGCCTAAGACCTAGTCTTTGCGATAAAAACTAAAGCAGCACCTCGAAACTGGGCGGGCGGGATAAATGTAGTTTCAGTGCCACAAAACCTTAAAAAAGCCTAAATATGAATTTCAGCCTTGAATTTTGTAGTATGAAATTCCAAAAATTGTACAGATCATGATTTGAGTACAAGTGGGAATGGATGGTCCATGTCAGAGTTTTAAGTCCCGGTAGTCTAGATTGAGAATCATCAATCCAAATCGGAATCAGGTGTTGGGGATTTGGATACCCTCACTGCAAATCACCAGATATTTTTTTAAAATTTTGTTTTATTTTGAACTATTCCTGGCATTCTAGATGGTGTATCTTGCCAATCCAAATCGGCGCAGTGGGTGGGCTATCCAAAACCCAGTTTTCGGTTTTAAAACATTGGTCCTAATAAATGTATTATATTTTTCTTTTGACAAACCCGATAAATGTACCATTTGTTGTACATCGCTAGTTTTTTTTGGGTAAATATAACGGTCGCCAGGTGCTGTAAACATTCTCAACCTGTTTATATTTGGATGAAGATTGTATAAGGCTTACGTTTTATAAAAAAAAAATAAGAGAAAATACCTCCTTACCTTTTAATTTTAACTTGCCGGTCAAAATATTACTTGAAAGAAAATTATCTCCATTTTTTCTATCTTGCAACCTCTTAGAATCCATTTTGAGATGAATGTTTGACCCCAATAAAATTTGGCTCCATCACCCCATTGTCGACCTCTGCCCCACCATCACTACCCACCTTCTCTGCCCCACCATCACTACCCAGCTTCTCTGCCGCCTGTGATGAAGCTGTTATCCTCGCTCAGCCAGACCATGACCCTGCAACCACTTCCCCTTCCCTCCTTTATCCTCATCTTCTCCACGTGCAACTAGCCACCACCTTAATTCCCCCTTTCCCCTCCCCGCAACCAGTCAGCCACTATTTCCGCCTCCTCTCTCCACCCTTTCTCTCTCTGGAAAACACCCAACACAGTCGCCCCGACATCCTCCTTGTCTCTCTCGTTCTCTTCCTCAACACGCCTGCCCAATAGCAAATCTCTCTCTCTCATCATGCTTGCTGAATGGTTGATCTCCTCCTGTAAAATAAGCGGCCCCTCTCTCTTCCACTTCCGTCCATCCCTCTCGCGCCCCTCTCTCTCTCTGCAGGAACCCTTTCTCTTTCCCTACTGCAATCTCCCCAACTCGCCCCCACTGTGTTCCCCCTATCTCCTTCTTACCTGCAACCTAAGGCCGCCCCCTCGTCCCACTCCCACTCTTCTCTGTCTGTGCCCAAACAGGCGGCAACCTGAGGTCCCCACCCCTTTTCTCCCTCGCTCTATCTTTCCTCTCCTTGTCCTCTGCCCACAAGGCAGCTACCTGCCATGCTTTCTCCCTCTCTCGGCCTTCCCACCACCTGCAAACAGGCGGCAACCTAAGAACGCCGCCGCCATCTCAAACCACCTTTCCTCCTCTTTCCCTTACCCTCTTCTGACGCCCCGACCTTCTTTAGCCACCTCCCTGTACTTCTCCGCCCTACCTTGCTGCTCTCTCTCTCTAGAATCCCAACAGCAATCTCTCCCTCTCTATTTTCATTTGTCTCGTATTGCCCCCTTTTCCCTTCTTCTCTTAATTTCCCTCGCTCTCCAGCCCATTTACAAAGCACCCCTCCCCTTCTTCTCTTAATTTCCCTCGCTCTCCAGCCCATTTACAAGCACCCCTCTATAACCTCCCTCTCTCTCTCTCTCTCTCTCTCTCTAAAAAGCCCACAAACAAAACCTTTGCAAGATAGAAGGTCATTTTAATGTTGGGATAGCCCACAAACAAAACCTCTTCAAGATAGAATGCCATTTTAATGTTGGGATCATAATTCATCTCAAAATGTCTTCAAGATAGAATGTCATTTTAATGTTGGGATCACACTTCATCTCAAAAGGGATCCAAGGGGTTGCAAGATAGAAAAAATAGAGGTCCTTTGCTTCCAAGTAATATTTTTCATCCTTAGGTCCGAAGAGATAGTGACGTTAAAATTAGGGGGTAAGGAGATATTTTCCCATAAAATAAAGCCTTACCTTAAATTCTCGGTTGAAAGGCAATTTCAGCAATTGAAATCTCTATGATGGCTCTAAAATCAATTTCCAACACTAACAATAAAATTTGAAACTCAATTGTGAACACTTATTGTAAAAGCGAAATTGAAGGTCTAGATAATTTGTTGAAATATACACTATTTTTAGAGATTAAAATCCTAATATTTTTCACAACCATAATGTTCAAGCCGAGATGATCGATGTAAAACTTTTTCAATGCTTGAATTTCAACTTTTAATGAGCTATGAGGTGACGCTTTACTTATTGAAAAAAGTTTATGTAAGGTTGCAACCATAAAATATAGAATTAATGTACATTTAAAAAATCCACCGTAAAAAGTCCATTTTGAAGTTGAAAAATCCTCTAATTGATCATCTCGACATTTTAGATGAATGAATATGGAAGAAAAAAAACAATTGAATCCCAAAAATAGTAAATCTTGGAATATATTGCCTAGACTGTCCATTTTCAAGATTATTGTGTGTTTATGGATCTACTTGATGCGAATCATTTTTGGAGTCTAAATTTTGTAATTAGACGTGAAAATGGATTTTTAGGCCATCCAAAGAAATTGTAAAACCAAAATTACATCTCGTAATAAAATTTGGTGATGCATCTTACTTTGATTGTTTAAAGTTGCACCGTTAGGCAAACTACACCCTTACTTATTTTGATAGGGCTGCTGCCCTATCAAACTATTTCCCATTATATATCCATTTCACATTGTGTACATGTCTTTCCTTTGTTTAAAGGGTGTGGTTTTTGGAACCTTAAACAATCCAATTAATGCGCACCTCCAAATTTTATCCTAACGTGTAATTTTGATGTTAAAAATTCATAGGATTATTTGAAAAGCTATTTTTATATCGAACTATAAAATTTTAAACTTTAAAAATAGTTAAAATCAAGTAGATCTATAAATGTATGAAAATCTTGAAAATGGACGGTCTAGATAATGTGTTGTAAGATGCACTATTTCTAAGACTCAATTTTTTATTTTTTATTTTCATATTCATACATCTCAATTTCGAGATCAATTAAAAGATATTTCAACATTAAAATAACCTTTTCCGATGAATTTTTTATGTGCATTTGTAAATCTACATTTTAAGGTTTTAACCTTAAATTGGCATCTGTAATTCTACATCGTAAGATGTACATATGTAATTCTACATTAAAATAACCTTTTTCAATGGATTTTTAGATCTATAAACTTTTTCCTAGCTTTTAAATTGGCATGAATTACTTTTAGATAATACATTCATGATTCGAAAAAATTTGTAACATGTTATATTACTCCTTTTCAAATAATTTTTTGTAGTTAATTGAAATTTTATTAATAAATTTATTCCAATTTGGAAATTGGGAAATTTATATACTACCCATATTTTTCTAGGAGTTTCTTGAAATTCGGAATTTGGGACTTTATTTTAAGGACATGGATTTGTTGTGTCAGCCAACTAACCAATTACCGTCCCTTGTCTATCTAACGTCCATCTCTAAGAGATATCAAAAAATATTACATTCACAACCGGGGTGCGGTTTGTATAGAGCCTAGGCTCTAAACAATCAAATTAGAGCCTACCTTCAAATAGTATCGAGAAATGTGGTTTCAATACTGGAAATCTTTGTGATAGCTTTACAATATATTTTCATATTTATTTATAAAGTTTAAGGCTTCAAAAATAGTACAGATCAACAGATCAATGAAAATTTGAAAACCTTCAAATTTGACAGTTCAAAAATGCATTACAAAATACATTATTTGTAAAACTTAAAATCAATTTTTTTCTCATGTCCATGCATCTCGATGTTAAGATGATCATTTTGAAGATATTTGGGTATCAAAACAACTTCTTCTAGTGAAATTTTTGAGGTAGGCTCAAATTTGATTGTTTAGATCCTCGGCTCTATATAAACTTTTCCCTTCACTAAATGTTAAACTCAAATTGGACACTGAAGAAAGGAATTCAAAAAATAATATTTGTATTTTTAGAAAAACAAAATTTTCAAATTTAGATCATTGTCATGGTTGAGATTATCGAACTCTAAAATTTTGGATCGAAAATTCATATATATTTTGTAGGGAGAACACAAAAATACTTTGAGTGGACCGACTCACCAAACCCTTTTCCTTATTTTAATCGCGTACAAAATAAAGGACTTTATTTTACTTATATGGACATCTTATTGGTAGGCATTCTATTGTAGAAAGTGTAATGACAATCATAAACCAAATTAAGGGCCCTTATTGCATGACAGAGAGATCGATAAAAAAAGTTAGTTCATTTCCACTTAACGCAAGCACTAAAGAAAGCAAATATGGACACCAAATAAACAACTACTGACAGGGGGATAAAAATAAATGGATTTTCCTTTTTTAATACCGTGAAGAGAGGATTTGTTTGGGAATATGGTTTCTATTTTATCTTTCTCCTTAAAAGCAATCCTTTTGTTTTTTGGATGCCCCGTAACAAAAGAATATCAAAGATAATAATGTAAAATGTATATTCAAATTATATTGACATGAAATTAGATTATTAATATTATTAAAATATTTTTTTAACTAATTAGAATCGGCTACAAAAATCCTATCAACATTGATGGCGAAGGGAGAAGATGTTACGCTAATACTGTTGACTCTTTTCAACTTTTTCATTTGTTTCCTCTTTTCATCTTCTCCATTTCTTTCCTCTTAAAAACTGGACCTTACCTTAAAAAAGATTTTTCATCAAAACAAGTAGAAAATTTATTATCTGGAGAGCCACACAAGTGAGTTAGCCCAAAGAAAGTTGAATCTTCTTCAACCCAAGCATCTCTCGCCTACAAACCCTATGCCCTCTCTCTTTTGCAAAGCTTCAATCACTTCTGCCCTTAAAATTTTCACTTTTTTTTTTTTTGGAAAAATTTATATATGGTTGACAATGTAGGAAAAATGAACAGGAATGCTTAACCGGACATGAGCCCGGAAGCGGTTCAACTAGCCTAACTGGTAAACCGGCCAGTTCAACTATTCTAACCAGACAAGTTCCAGGCACTCAAAAAGTGTTAAAAAAATAAAAAATATAAAAAAATTTAATGAAATATGAAAATATATTTAAAAATGATTAAACAAGGCACATCCAAATAAATTTGAAAATTAATGAAAAAATGGATTCTAAATAATCGATTTATGCCTAGTGGTATTTAAAAAAACAAATTTACAAAGATGGAAAAATGTAAAAATAAGTATTAATGGTTAAAACAATTTCCAATATTTTCCATAATGATGAAAGGGAAAGCTTTCTATGTTCTCCCTACAACATAGAAGTTCTATATTCCCCCTACCATCCAGCCATACATTTTTTATCGAGAGAGCCACTCACCATTTGATCTTAGATCCGACGTCTCAAAGTATTTTATTTTTAGTTTTTTTAATACAATTTTTTTGAATATGAAAATTAGTACATGCCATCTTCTCATTGGGGCGCACCTATAAAAAATATTAACAATAATTTTCGATAAAACATAATGACTAAAATACCCCTTGAAGATTTCAGGGGTATTTTGGTCATTTTATTTTATTGAAAATATTGTTTTTATATTTTTCGTTAGTGTAAGTTTAATATATGAATGGACATCCAAAATTTGGTGTCAAAACAGTTTATAGAAAAAAAAAATTAAAAATAAAATAGTGTAGAGACCTGACATTGTGATTGGGACAATCTTAGCCCTCCATTCAAAAATGGACGGTTGGATAAGAGGAACATAGAACTTCTATGTTGTAAGGGGGACATAGAAAGCTTTCCCATGATGAAATACATTAAAAAATGCATTATAAACAAAATTCTTTATTTTTCAAAATTTTATATAATTTTTATTTTTTAAAAAAATCCCTAGCCGGTCACCAAAGCTGGCTGAAATTGGGACTGGCCGGTTTCGATCTAATCGGACAGTTACCCGTTGGACAGCTCGATTTTTCCTTCAATAGTTTATACCTTAAAATGCAGAATTAACATGTATCTCTAAAATCCTTCAAAACAAGGTTTCTTGTGACATTGAAAAAATATCTAATTCACCATCTCTACATCGAGTTGTAAATATGGATAAAGAAAGAGATCTCTTGTATTAAAAATAGTCCATTTTACAACAAATTATCTATACCATCCATTTTCATGTGCTTATAAGTCTCCTTGATTTGAGTCATATTTTAAGCTTAAAATTTTTTATTTAGATGCAAAAATAGATTATCACACCATCCTAAGATTTTAAACACCAAATTTACATCTCATGATAAAGTTTGGAGGTGCACCTTACTTTAATCGTTTAAAGTTGCAACCTTATGCAAACCACACCCTTCTTTTCTAGCGAGAGAAATAGGCCCTAGGTTTTCTTGAATATCTCTCCTCACAATATGATACGGAAGAGTCAAGGAACATCAATAAAAAGGAAAACAAATTAAAAAGACAATTTGCTTTAGCTTAGCAAAGATATTTGTCTACACACATCTACTATCTATTAATATTTAAGTGAGGTTTGTATAAGGTGTCCACCTTATACTATACAAGTAAGGTCCATCCCAAAATTTTGTTGGAAAATTTAGTTCTGGCATAGAAAACCTTCTATTGAATTGGAAATCTATAATCAACCCTAATTTTGAAATTTTAAATTTTAAAATAGTACAGATTGAGCATATCTATAAATATTAATAAATCTTGAAAATAGATGGTGCAGATAACTTGTTACAAAATACAATATTTTTAGGATTTGAAAAAAAAAAAAAAATTTTCTTTATATCCATGCATTTCTCAATCGTGGTGATCAATTTGGAAAGCTTTTCAACTTCTAAACACACTTTTTTCTTGATTTTTTAGATGCACCTTACTTCAATAGTACAAGGTTACAAAAACTTTTTCCTTGTCCTACATTGTGTATACAAACTTTTGTGTACGCCGTACTTTCCTCCCTAGCCACTGGTGTCTAATAACCATAAAGTTACACTTACAGCCATACACAATTTCTAGTTTTTTCCTTTTTTTTTTGCTTATTTTTTCCTTTTTTTTTCTTTTTTTTTTTTTTGTATTTTACTTTTAGAAATTAGTTTTCCTGTTCCTAAGATTGATCACAAGAATCTCCGCGAAATAGAAATTTATAGACTAAAATCATTTTATTAAATCCTAATCCTCCCAAAATAGTAGATGCCTTTATGATACACAATATTGAAAGTTTTACCCCTAGGGATAGTCCAATGGAGCATATATATGACTGTCTTCTTGGTTAACCAAAAGAACACTGCAATAAGAACCATGGCGGCTACATGGTTTCAGACAGGGAAGATGCAATTTCTCTTGCCAATCCTCTTGACAGTATTCCTCCTCTCCAGTGGTAATTTCATTTTTGTTTTAAAATTTTTGAAAAATTTTAGCCTCCCCATTTTACATTCTAGTTAATTTCCATAAAAGTTAGGTGAACCTGTCACATTGCTTCACTAAACAACTCTTTCAAATGAAAAACATAGTTCTTCTTATTCAATATTTTATTACTTGATTACCCTGATTGAGGATCCGGCCGGGTTACTCGACATACTTATTTTTAAATTTTTGTGTATAATAGGTTTTCTTAATGTTTTCTATTCTTTTGGTAAAGATTGGGAAGTTTTTGGTCATAAATACTATTTTTAAATTTTTTCAACTTTTTTGGATTATTTTTAAAATACCTTGTACACAAATTAATTTTTTTAAATCCATTTTTCACTAATTTTTTAATATCATTTGGATGTATATTTTTTAACTATCCTTTATACATACTTCTCATTTTTTTGTGATCTTTTTATTTTATTTTTTAGATTTTATTTAGCTCTACACCTGATGGCTGGCATCTATTCCGGTTCGTGTTTTCTAACGCTGGTTGAATATTTTTAAAAAATGAAAAAAAAATTATTAAAGGATGAGGCACTGAACAAGAAAATTAACGTGCACCTCAAAAATTCACTAGAAAACGTCGTTTTGATGCTAAAAAAACATTGAATTCGATCATCTCGATCTCAAGATGTATGGCCATGAGAAAAAATAGATATCCAGTTTTTGAAATTGCCCATCAATTTTCAAGATTTTCAAGTATTCATAGAGTTGCTCGATCTGCACTATTTATTAATCTTTACATTTTTAAATTATTGATGAAAGTAATTTTCAGGCAATTACAAAGATTTATGATAGTAAAACGTTATGTTTCGATACTATTTGAAAATGCTAAAACGTTATGTTTCGATACTATTTGAAAATGCACCTTACTTTGATTGATTAGGTACTCAACCTTATACAAAACCACACCCTTCAAAAAAAAAAAAACTATTAAATTAAACTTGTCATAATACTGCTACTTGGATTGATTTTTTAGTAGAACCCATTATAATGATTTTAAAGCAAATTTGTTTTTCATTTTGCCATGTTATTTATGATAAAATAACGATGTTCTAAAGCATGGTTTTGAACTTCAGATGCAGAGGTTCCAGTAACCAGCCCTACGGATTATTATTGCATAGTGGAATGTATAAGGGTTCGAGATTGCAATGCAGAATGCATCAAGGCAGGATTCAAATTGGGTGGTGCATGTGAAGCCTCCCATAACATATGTTGTTGTCACCTGCGATAGATGGCCTCATAATTGTGTGTTTGTGTTTCTTTGAAGAGAGAGATATATATTTGAAGAGAGAGATATATATTTGAAGAGAGAGAGATATCAATGTTTTATATTAGTGATCTCTAAATAATAATGGGCTCTTTCAAAGGTTTATATAGAGCCGAGGCTCTAAACAATCAAATTAGTACCCTCCTCGAAAATTACCCTAGTAGAGGTCGTTTTGATGCATAAATATCCACGAATTGATCATATCCATAAGGACATGAGAAATAAAATGGATTTGAAGTTTTGGAAATAGTTTTAATGTATTTTATAATAGTCAATTTTCATGTTTTTCAATTTTTCATGGATCTGCTCCATCTATACTATTTTTTAAGCTTGAAATTTTATAATTAGAAATAAAAATATATTTTAAAGCTATCATAAAAATTTCTAATAATTAAACTATATTTCTCGATACTATTTGAAGGTGTGTTTTACTTTTGATTGATTAGAGCCTCGGCTCTATACAAACCGCACCCGTTTGATATTCCTATGTATCATTATGAGATTTGGAAACAACCAAAAATGGTTAAAGTTCACCTGTAATGCTGGTCGGTGATTGTCACATTTTTTAACCAAATGTAAATATTCTCATAGTATATAATCCGAAATAGTCAAAGTACGGATAAAATAATTTATAGGATGAAGTTTTTATAAGGCGCAGGCTTTATGAAAATAAAATAAAGTCTCACCTCAAATCCTTGTCTAGGAAGCAGTTGCGGCAATGGAAATCTCCGTGATAGATCTAAATTAATTTCCAACACTGACAATAAAATTTGAAACTCAAAAAATGGTTAAGATCTATGAACCCTTGTTTTGGCCTTACCTAGTGACATTAGAGTTATATTTAACTATTTATAGTCTAAATTTTTAATAAATCCAGCAGCGATGTTTATTATGTTGTCACAGTACAAAACATATCATATATTTGTTGGGAGCATAAATTGAAACAACAACAATAATACTAACTACAAAATCTATATTAGCAAATAACAAGAATCATAAACCAAGATATAGCATATTTTTCAATGAAAGTAGCAAAAATGACCCTCAAATATGTAAAATAGGGGTATAAGTCCATCCAAAATTCAATGTTGTATACACTAACAAAATAAAAAATAAAAAAGATAAAAATATGAAATAATCAAACATATCTATGAATAAAGAAAGCAATAAAATGCTTATGCGAATTAAAATCTCATATTGATTCCTATCTGATTATGCAAATTAAAATCTCATATTGAATTTCTATCTCGTTAAATCTTTAGAATCATTGAATCTCTTTCTTGCTCTTTATTAGGGCCCTATTAGGTTAAAAGAAAAAAAAATAAAAAAAAAATCATTAGGTTACTATTCTTCTATCTTTACCTAGGATTTGGAGATATTCGATTATTTTGCTATCTTATTTTTTTGTGCACTTTTTTTAAAGGGAACTTATAGATGAATTTTTTTATTAAATAAAAATTCTTAATTTATTCTCACTATTAATGCCCTTATTTTTAGACAAAAATTTAAAAATATTAAGTTAATACAGAAATACAGTTATAAGGAAAAGTTATATTGAAAAGTTCTTTGAATAAAGATAAAATATGGATATATATTGGTTCCATTAAAATTCGTCATTTTTTTAAGATATTTTTAGAAACTTGGAGTTCTTACAAGATTTTAAAGAATAAGAGATCTTAAAAATAAAAAAAATAAAAAAAATAAAAAATAAACCTAACCCATCCTCTATTTCTATTTCTTATTCATGCAATTTCTGGCTTTAATAAATGAATTTAGTAAAAAGAATCTCACGCGAAATTTTCATTATAGACTAATAAAGCTTATTACATTGTATTTGACCCTAAAAACATTTTATGCCTCCCAAAATAGTAGATTCCTATGAAACAAATATAGAGGCTTTTCCCTTAAAAGCAATCTAATTTAGGAGTCCATAAATAATCCTCTATTTCTATTTTTTAGTCATGTAATTTCTGGCTTTCGTCAATGAATTTGGTAACAATAATCTCACGAGAAATCTTCATTTATAGATTAAAAAATCCTATTACATTATATTTGACCCCAAAAATATTTTATGCCATCCAAAATAGTGGATTCTTATCAAACAAATATAGAGGCTTTTCCCTTAAAAGTAATCTAATTAGGAGGATATAAATAAGAGTAATGATTCTATAGGATCTTCCCCTATCTATGTGTATAGGATCCTATCGGATCACTATTAAAGTTTGCATGGATGTGTAACTTGACATTTCTATAGATCTATTTCAAATTTAATGGTAATCTTTTGAGGTCTTACATACATGGATGGGAGAGGGTTCTATAGGATCATTTCTCTATAAATAATCTTATATTTCTATTTTTTAAGTTTTTACCGTAAATTTGGTAACAAGAATGCCTATTTCATAGTATTTGACCCCACAAATATTTTGCCTCCCAAAATAGTAGATTTCTATGTAACAAAATTTACTTCTATTTTTTAGGTTTTCACCATAAATTTGGTAACAAGAATGCCTATTACATAGTATTTGACCCCACAAATATTTTGTCTCCCAAAATACTAGATTTCTATGTAACAAATATACACGTTTTTCCTAATTAAGAGCCTATAAATAATAGTCTCATAGCTTTATCAAAAGACCAAACCCTCAAAAGAGAAGCAAAAGTAGAAAGGCATGGCTGAAACAGGGTTTGGGACTGTGAAGATGCAATTTCTGTTGTCGTTCCTCTTGGCACTTTTCATTATCTCAGCTGGTAATCCCTTCATTCCATTTTTGTTTTTAATCAATGTTTTAGCAAAATTTTGCCCTACTAATGTTAGTGTGCAGGTCTCTCTCTCTCTAACAATTTCTTTTACTTTTCTCTCTCTCTCTAACAATTTCTTTTACTTTTCTCTTTCTCTCTCTCTAACAATTTCTATAATTTTTTGGGAATGCAGTTCATGGGGTGGAGGCACAAGGTGAGGGCCCTGGCTATTATTGCATTGGGGAGTGCTCTAATATCAATAATTGTGCGGTCGCCTGCGCTAAGAGTGGTTACACAAAGGGTGGAAAGTGTAGACCAAGCCCTGCCCCTCTCTTCCTCTGCTGCTGCAACACTTAGTTTCTCCTTTTTTTTTAGAGAGATAGAGAGAGTTTTTAGAGAGAGAGAGAGTTGAATAAGGAATAATGAGTTTTTTACTCCATATTACTTTTCTTGAAAGTTGTATGAGTGGATGAGTAATGTGATTTATATGTTATAAACTTTTTGCCCCGTTTACTTACTTTTTGTTATTCACTACTCTGCAGAAAAATAGTAGGAAATCAAACCTTAGATTCAGCTTAAATCAATCGTATAGCGCTCACTTTACTCAGATGGGAAAAGGTTATATAAGGTGTACCTCATACCGTAGAAGTAAGGCGTACCCCAAAAATCAACTCATCATGGTTATTTTGATGTTAAAAATCCTACTATTGATCTCTTGACCTCGAGATGTTTGAATATGAAAAAAAAAAAAGATTTCAAAGTTTTAAAGATAGTGCATCGTGTAACACACTATCTAACCATTTTCAAAAGGGTACGGTTTGTATAGAGCCAGGCTCTAAACAATCAAAGTAAAGCGACACAATATGCACTATTGTATGTTAATTATAATCAAAGTAATTATAAAATTTTAATGTTCAAAAATAGTATACATTGAGCAGATGTATGAAATCTTGAAAATTAACAGTCAAAAATGCGACACAATATGCAATATTTCCAAAGCTTGAAATCTATTTTTTTCTATGTCCATGCATTTTGATGTCGAGATTATCAATTTAATGATATTTGGACATCAATTTGAGATTATCAATTTGGCGAAATTTTTGAGGTGAGCCTAATTTGATTGTTTAGAGCCTCGGTCAGCTCTATTTAAACTTTTTCCTTATCAAAATATCCGGTTTTTATTGATGTGATCAATGTACATCATTTTTTAAGCTTTAAATTTCATAATTAGAGATAAAAGTAGATTTTTAGGCCGTAAGGGTTTCGAGCACCAAAACAACTTCTTTTAGTAAGATCTAGGATTATGCGTTACTTTAATTTTTTAAGGATGATTACCTTGTATCCTAGTCAAGGTGATAATCTTGAGAAATGCCTTTATTTGGCTGACGAAGGGACACTCTAAAATTAATTTTCAACACTGATGATAAAATTGAAACTCAAAAAAATTTAGATCTTGCGGATCTTTAAACATTTATTTTTAGGGTGAAGTAGATTGTCTAAACAATTTGCTAAAATATATATTATTTTTTAAAATTTGAAATCCTAATTTTTTACGGCCATAATGTTTAAGTTGAGATGATCATTGTAAAGGTTTTTCAATGCTCGAATTACAATTTTTTATGAGTTATTAAGTGAATTTTTTACTTGCTTTGATAGGGCTGTAGCCCTATCAAACCATTTTCCTTATTTGGCTGACCTAGTTCAATATTAAGAAATGTAAACACCTATAAATGGCTTCCAATTTTTTCACCAATGACCAGCGATAAGTACGCAGTTGTACAAATTTATCATTTATAAATATTTTATTTTTTATATTAGAACAGATATTTAAGCAAGGCAAAAGTTTAATGAGGTCCTATTGAAATACGGCCTTTTCTAGGTCCATTGTTTTGCAGCTCAAAAATCGTGTGCTAAGATCAATATCAAAAAAATCAGGAGATCTAACCGGTAACCACCTGGTTAGATCGAAACCGACCACTGGCCAGTTCCAATTTTGAGCAGTTTTGGTGATCGGTCGGTATTTAAAAGAAAACAAAAAAATGTATAAAAATTCCCAAAAATACCTTATTTTTGGTTTGTAATGTATTTTGGAAAAAGTTTATATAAGGATGCAACTAGAACTACGGATGCACCTCAAAAATCTATCGGAAAAGGTAATTTTAATGTTGAAAAACCATTTGATTGATCATCTCGACGTCGAGATGTATGACCATGAAAAATAAAAAGATTTTAAGTCTTAGAAATAGTCCATTTTACAACATATTATCTACACCGTCCATTTTCAATATTTTCATATGTTTATAGATCTACTTGATTTTAACCATTTTTTAAATTTAAAATTTTATAATTAGATATAAAAATAGATTTTGAGATAATCCTAAGAACATTTTACATCAAAATTATATACCATAATAAAATTTGAAGGTGCACCTTACCTCTACAGCTACAGATGCATCCGTATGCCAACTGCACCCATGTATTTTTTAATATTCTTTATATTATGGTAAAGATTAAAAATTGTTTTGGCCATTAATACTCACTCATATTTTCCAATATTTTTCAGAAAATTTTAGAAATACCCCTAGGTAAAAATCGATTCTTTAAAACTATTTTTTTCATCAATTTTAAACTTCTTTTGAATGTATTTATTTTAATCATTTTTTATATGCTTTTTCATATTTTAGTAGGTTTTTTTTTTAATCTTTTTCATTTTTTTCAACAATTTTTGACAGCCCGGGACTTGCGCTATTAGAGCGGTTGAATCTACCGGTTTACCGGTTAGGCCAGTTAAATCGCTTCCGAGCCTATGTTCGGTTAACCATTCTGGTTTGATTTTGTGGTTAAAATTAAAATTAATAGTGATGGATCAGACAAAGTATAAATTTTAAACTTTAAACTAATCAATTCCTGAGGTTCAAAATCACCTTTTCAGAGTTATGGTTGTTAGGCTAGAGATTATTAACCCCTAACATTAAAGGTCTGAACAATCCAAAATAAGCTCGAGTTTTGAAGGAGACTGCAATTGAATAGGTGTGTCGGCTCGACCTTGTCATCAAATAACAAAATTGTGGTACTACAATATCAGTGAAAATTCTATTATATCCTATATTTTACAAATATCTCATGATAGGTTGATTCTTGACATAGAGAATGACAAAAATAGAACCAACAACAACCAAGAAACATAAAGTAGAAACAAATAATGTCCCTAAAGGGCTACATCAATGTAATTTACTTCAAATGACTACATCCACTGGCAAACTAAAATCTACTATACCAATAAAAGTTACACCACATATTTTGAGATATTTCTTGCATAATTTGATTTCCTAAAAATAAAAGATCTCACATCCTACAAATAGGAATTCCAATAAACATAAAAACTCTTCAATGTCAATGTCAATTTCAATAATATACGATTTGTGATTTTGCATTTCACCATATCCAACACTGCATTTCACCATATCCAACACATATCATTATTTTTTAATAAATTTTTATTTTACTTGATTAATGTCCACATAACTTAATTGGGCTTGGCTCGGCCTGGGCCTAAGCGCAAAAGGACTTGAATCAACCTAACCCAGGCCCTTCAAATTTGCTAAAGTATACACAATTTGGCGGCAGCTACTGTCATGTTGTCGTGTTTTAGTGGCCTGAACATTGCTTCATATCCATTTGCAAGTCTTAATGCGGGGTTATTACTTAGTACTTTTTCAAATTTTTAAAGGGGACCCTTCAGAGTGATGATGTACTCACTGCAAGTCTTGAACTTACATACGAAATCCGTTCAATTTGTACCTCAGTGGGGTGAGCATGGTGGGGCGACAGCATTCATCATGGTTTAAACCATACTTACCGGGAGCGGGATTAGGAACGGCTCCGGTTTTGGGAGCGAGAGCATCGGATCGATGGCTCCCAATGCTCCGGAGCTTAGTGAGCGAATTTTGGTTAGGGTAAAAGTTGCGGATCAAGGGGAGCGAATTCCGGTTAGGGTAAACGTTGTGGATCAAGATCACATGTAAAAAGGGCACATGTTCCCAATGCAACGGGATCTAGATCCTTACTTATGGGTACACAGTCCATGTACAATGGCATCGCGCCCTCATCCACCAAAGGAATGAGATCCTATTTGAAATTGAGTCACGCCGCCATTTAAGAATGACCACGTTTTTAGTTGGAAAGGATCAAGCTCCATTCAAAGGCAGATCGCGTTCTATGCATGATTGTCTACGCTCCCATCGCATAACTTCACTTGTACCAAGAACCCAACTTCATTATACATGGATTCATGCTCCCATTAAGCACGGCAACCCCTTCTAATATAAATGCAATCTCATTTTGGTTTATTCTAGAAGTCATTTTCCTATGTAGTAATGCCCAATGGGGCTAGATCCAAGCACATTCAATTTTAGACATCTTTGGATTAATTAAATTCCATTACTCTCGTATGAAATAAATTATTTCAATGCTTTATACATTTATATTCTTGAAACGGTTAATGCTAGAATCATTCAAAATCTCAAACATGATATGCATGTAGGCGTCACGTTGGCTGTTTGGGTACCTAGAAATATATTGCCTATGAAACATATTATTAGCGTAATACATTACTGGTATAATATATTATCAGAAAATAGAATGTTGTTATTTAGGTACCAATAGGATTCCACTTGAGCATATGTTGCTACTTTTTGGCTACGTCAGAAAGAAATTTGATAAATACATTACCGTTATTTTGGGTTGGAATACCACATGAAAATTTGGCTTAAAATGTAATTCTTTTATTTTAAAATTTCAATTTATTTAAGTGGTTATTTTTTGGAAGTTATAAATTGGTAAAATAAATTTATTCAAAACTACAAAAAATTCGGGCTCACTTTCTTATAAGGATGGAGTTTCGTGAACACAGGTATTGCGTAGCTAAAATTGGGGGATCTTATTTGTTTGGGAACAGGATCTACAATCTTTGGGAATATGCACCGTACGATGGTGGAATTGAGATCCTTTGTTCATAGGATCGAGTACCTTATAATTGGGAGTGAGATCCTGAAAAAAAAAAAAAAAAAAAAATGAGTTCTGATCGATATCCCAATCATGGAACACCAAAGCTAGATTCTGGAGCAAGAGCACCACCATGTTAGGGCGCTTCCGGTAACTATGATTTAAACTTTAGTGGAAAAGAAAAAGTATACCATAAGATCATTTGTCTGTGGACAATATGGTACTAAATATATTTTTTATTAGGTGTAAAATTAGATGGTTTGAGTCATATCATTGATGGGTTCAAAGTTCTAAAATGACCATGAGAATTATGACGCGCTCTAAGTTATCAAGTTTCACATCTCATGGCTGGGTTGGGGGCAGGGCATTCTTACATTTACATCCCCCAAAGCATAAACCGTCCATCCAAAGATGGATGTAAAGTATGGTCCCTCTAGAGAAAAAGTAAAATCAATGGTTCATATATTTCCTTCAAAAAGTAACTTTTTAGTTTTAAAAATTTATTTATTTTAACATATTAATAATCTCTATATTAAGGATCATATATTCCCTAAAAATTAAGGCCAAAATTTATTATACAAATGAATTATGAAGGGGACCCGCATTTATTCATGTGTCTGCGGACTCAAAGGAACCGTGTCCATGAGTGATAACCTAATCGTATACAATCCGTAAATGGCAATAATTATTATCACAATAATTTTCATCAAGAGCTGAGTAAAATTTATTATAGTCAATTATATGTACTTCTAAAAATGTTACTCTTCACAATTGGACGGTTTCTATTCTGATGCATTGTTTCTTTCAAGCCCATAGAGAATGCAAGTTGGAAAAGTTTTTTATTTAGTATATTTAGCATATGGGTTGATGTAACATCCCTGAAATTTGGGATCCTAAAAAACCTCCTAGATTGGGTTTTGCCTTAGCGATTAAATGGACAATACACTCCCTTGGGAACATGAAATCTTGTGGCTTAAGATTTTACCATTTTCGAACTATTCCAACTGATAGGTATAATGAAATTGAATCCATATACATTGGCAAGATGCTAGATAGTTATTCTCTCGTGTATATTTTGATATATTTCTAAGGGAATAATAGACATTGAATTTTCTCATTAGCCATCTTAAAGAAGCACTTTTTAAAATCAAGGTTGTGAATTAGTTATCACCGTGTGTCAACATCAAATTAACAAGGATTTCAAATGATTGCTACAAAACTTTTCGCATTAAATATGGTATCTATCTCCTATTCTAGATAAGATGTAATCACTATCATTCCTTTTCAGTGATTTTTGTTTAAAAGCATCTAATGGGATTTATTCCCTTTACCATATTCCCCCTCTACTACTCCCAATTAATTGGAAAAAGCAATGACGATGATGACGACTATATGTCCCCCTCTAAGATTTTATGTTATAAGATGAATATTTTCAAAAGGAATAAGGAAGAAAAAAAAAAATGAGTTTGAGTTTTTAAACAATAGTTTGAAATTTAGGTGGTCTATGTCTAATCTAATAACCATTATGATTTAACACCTACTCTTTCTTCTTTTTGAGGTTATTCACAAGAGAGAAGCGTACACTCGCGGGAGCATATAATCTCCTAACAAAACTAAAAGCGTTCGTCAACCAGAAGTCCACCTAATTTTAGTTGGTCATCTTTGTTGATAATCTTTCGATTATAGAAGATGTCCCACGATTAGAAGTAAATCAACCTAAGAATCACAGTCAGCAGCAGTGTTTACTATCGAGATTATTAAAAAAAAAAGTAGGTTTCCATATTTAGGTTTAAATTTGATCTCACCGAAGACCATAAGAAGACCCATGTAAATCAATCTCAACATACAAACCCTAGAAATGGCGTCGACAAGTTTTTCTTCTCTCTTGAAGCTCTGCTTAGCCTCTGTTTTATGCATGGTTTTTATTATCTCTTCAGGTAATTCTTCTCTACATATAAGATTCCCCTGTATCACATTATTCATCTCTTCATAAGCCTATTTTTTTTTTTTTTAATCGATTACTCACCTCTTTTCTCTATGTATTGTTTCTAGTTTGCAATATGCATTTTGCTATGCTTGATCCATTAAGCATTTTTTATGCCTAATCCAAAAGATGCATACCAGTTTTCCCTTTTTTCTAGGGAAATCATCCATATGGCTATATAAAAATTATGGGAGTTGTTTCAATTAAGAGATGACATATATAGATTCACATAAGGAAATAAGGATATGTTTAAAAAAGTTCTAAGAAGTAGAATATGGGTAATTTGGTTATCTGTATTTCATCTTCAGAGTAAAAACAAAATTTGATAGTAGTGTTTGCATTCTTTATATTTTGCCACATTCTCATATTTTATTATGGAATTTGAACCAAGAAAATCACCATTTCCAGTGCTTTGAGATAAAATATAAGTTCTTAAAAAGTTAATGAAAGGGAAACATTCCTCGTGACTCCAACCCAACAAAAATTATTCGTGACCCCCACTTCTCAATCATTCGATTTGAATCACCCCACTTTTCAATCATTCAATCTGAATCGAGGGTTAGGTTTGCTCATGTCACGATGTCAAGCCAATATTGTTTAATTTTTAATTTTTTTCTAGAAAACATTTTGACTGAAATTTGGGGGTTCCATCTCCTTCTAAGGGTGCACCTAACAAAAATAATATATATGATAAAGAAAAATAAAAAAAATGCCCTCGAAAATGTCAGGAATATTCTAGTATTTTTTCATCACAATAATTTTTTTTTTTTTTTTTAGATTGTGTGCCCCTATCAGAGTATATGCTCAAAATTTTGCTGCCAAATTATCTATAGAATAAAAACTTAAAATAAAACAATCTGAGCTGAAATATGACGCTTGAGACCCAGCTTGTAACATTGTAACTCAAAGCCATCTCAGCCATCTACTCTGATCAACTATATATATGTTGGTGGGTCACATGGAAAGCTTTTCCCAAATATAAAAACAGATGGCTTAATTAAGATTCAAAAGAGAAAAGTTTCTATACTTCCCCTACAACATAACAACAGCTCGTCAATTTTGATCAAGAGAGCCACTCACTGTTTGATCTTAGATCCGATGTCTCAAAGTATTTTATTTTTAGTTTTTTTTATACAAATTGTATGAATATGAAATTTGGTACATGTTATCTTCTCATTAGGATGCACCCATAAAAAATATTAAAAATAATTTTTTGAGAAAATGTAATGACCGAAATACCTCTTGAAACTTTCAAAGGTATTTTTCGTCAATAGAGGATTGAACGTCCAACATTTTGTGTCAAAATAATTTATAGAAAAAAATTACAAATAAAATAGTGTAGAGATGTGACATTGTGGTTGCAACAATCTTAGCCCGCCATTCAAAATGGACGGTTGGCTAAAAGGAAGTATATAAATTTTATGTTGTAGGAGAAACATAGAAAGCTTGCCCGATTCAAAATACTTGTGTTCCCTAAATTTGATGGCAACTATTATGAATTTTACTTTTATCCTATCCTATTTCTTTGGATTTTTTTTTAATACGTGATTTTCATATCGTTTTCTCATTAGCAAACTCCCAAAATAAAGCAACCCATGTAGGTTTTCTTTTCTTGAAAAGCCCCTAAAAAAAATGTTCATTCATTATTTGAGGATGTCATGGTACTTGGTCTACTCGCTCTTCACTTCCTTCCATCTATTTTATTTTGTGAAAATATATCATTAGACGGTTTATCGTTTACCAAGGAAGTTCACAATAGCTCCTAGACACTAGATGTGAAACCAGATGGCTAGGTTTGTGCCATATACCATGATAAAAAAAAATGGACTTTTACGGTACAATTTTAGCATTAAATTTTTTATTTAACAGTTTGGGATGATTATGATCTTCTTATAGCAAAAGTATACTATTATGATAATATATTATTCACTATACACCATCGGCACGGGTGGTGTATTGTAGTCTAGGGAGTTTCTTCTCTCTCTCCCCCTATGTGTCAAGTGGCAATGGCTTGCTGTACCCACAATAATGTTTGTCTCCCATGTTTGTTGAGCCCATGATGATGATGTTCCGTATGTTTGTTCTTCTCTCTCTCTTTTTGCATACCACTTGTTATTTGTGTGTTGTCACTTATCCCATGCTACTCTCTTCTTGCATACCACTTGTTATTTGTGTGTTGTCACTTGTCCCATGCTACCACCACTTGTCCATTACATGCTGTCACCATATATGATTATTTATTCACCCCACCACCCATGAAATAGGATTTTCTATTTCTCACCCACGTCCACCTCTCCTCCTTTGGTCATTTGAGCTCTCTAAACCTTGTTCCTTAAGGTTGAACCTTAGTCATTAGAGTTGGGCAGTCATAGTGAAGTTAGATGAAGACTTTAGAGTTTCATTTGCAGTAGGTAAGTTGGATCTAACTTCCATGTTTTCGAGCTGGGCAGTCATAGTGAAGTTGGAGGAAGACTTAAGAGTTTCATTTGCAGTAAGTAAGTGAATATAGCTTCCATGTTTTCTTATTTTTGTTTGATGCATGATGTTTAGATAATCAAAATGTGAAGTGCAAACATGAATATGGATGTGATGGTAAATATGTGTGTGAATGTATGACATCGAGATCTGGTTAGAATGTATTCTGTATTTCTCATAATCGTGACTCTTATCCGTGTGATAGGTAGAGTATTGAAAATATCTATGATGTTATGACTACTTTGTCGTCTAAATCACCTAAATGCCCCTCATACCCTTAAAAGTCCATGTTATTTTAGAATTACCAAAATACCCCTCATGCCTCTCATCCATCTACAAAAAATCACTAAAATACCCTTGCTCAAACACTTGTTTGTACACGTGTGAAAATAACATATGTGAGTTTCAGGTTATGGTGCAAGATTGGAGAGGTTTGTTCCTGGCACGTGCCCAGCCAGCTGCGAGGACGCCCCAAACCCTATGTGTGGTGAGATATGCAACACAATTGGTTTCCCGAATGGAGGCTCCTGCTTACTTTTTGCAAGTAGATGGAGCTGTTGCTGCAACCAATGAGTCCAAGACTCTCTTTCTCTCTCTCCCCTCTTCGGAATAATTGAGAGACTCTCTTTCTCTCTCTCCCCTCTTCGGAATAATTGATTCTTAATTGAAAAATACATTCAAATTTGGAATCGAAACGAGGTAGCAATTGTATGTTATTGGAGCTCATTTTACTTATATGAGTTAAATTATTAAACAGGAAAGCTTTTTATACTTCCCCTACAGCATAGAAGGTCTATGCTTCCCCTCTCATCTAGCCGTCCAATTTTGATCAAGTTTGATCTAGATCTGATGTTTCGGAGTATTTTATTTTTAACTTTTTTTATACAAATTGTATGAATATGAAATTTGGTACATATCATCTTATCATTCGGGCACACCTAAATAAAATATTAAACTTTTTTTCGATAAAATATAATGACCAAAATACCCCTTAAATTTTTAGGGGTATTTTAGTCACTTTATTTTATTGGTAATATTTGTTTTATATTTTTTACAAGTGCAAGTTTATTAGAGGATTGGACGCCCAAAATTTGGTGTAAAATTAATTTATAGAAAAAAATTAAAAATAAAATAGTGTAGAGTTGTTACATTGTGATTGAGATCATCTTAATCATCCTTTCAAAATGGACGGTCAAATAAGGGGAAACATATAAGTTTTATGTTGTAGGGGAAGCATAGAAAGATTGCCCTTATTAAAATACACTCACTTGTTTAGGGTTCCAAACCCATGAACCATAGTTGTTTGGACAGTCTCTAAGAAAATAGTTGAAGAGGTACCCA
Organism: Amborella trichopoda; assembly: GCF_054954075.1. Taxonomy (NCBI): domain Eukaryota; kingdom Viridiplantae; phylum Streptophyta; class Magnoliopsida; order Amborellales; family Amborellaceae; genus Amborella; species Amborella trichopoda. The sequence continues at coordinate 4,458,174 of NC_142342.1, read as the reverse complement.
CTGACTAACTTTTAAATATTAATCATTTTGTTTGTATCATAATTGTTTTAAGGGTACAGTTGGCATACATATGCATCCGTAGCTGTAGAGGTAACGTGCACCTTCAAATTTTATCATGGTATATAATTTTGATGTAAAATGTTATTAAGATTATCTCAAAATCTATTTTTGTATCTAATTATAAAATTTAAAATTTCAAAAATGGTTAAAATCAAGTAGATCTATAAACATATGAAAATTTTGAAAATGGACGGTGTAAATAATATGTTGTAAAATGCACTATTTCTGAGACTTAAAATCTTTTTATTTTTCATAGTCATACATCTCGATGTTGAGATGATCAATCAAAGGGTTTTTCAACATTAAAACTACCTTTTCCAATGGATTTTGGAGGGGCATCCGTAGTTCTATATTATAAGGTGGGATCCTTGTATAAACTTTTTCATGTTTTAAACTAGTTTTTTATATTGTTGAACCGTTCTATTGATATTTTCCCTATACCTATTTGGTAAAAGAATTACAAGGTGGATGAATGCGTGAATATAAAGCGGTCCAAGGGTTCAAATTGTACATTTATCACTGAGATTTTTGCAACCTAAAATTCATGATATCTTCTTTCACTCGTTCAATTATTTTTATTTTTAAAAAGAATATTAAGCGCAAAATTCCCTAAATATGGATGTCTATTAAATGGACAGTCTAAATTTAATTATGGAAGAAATTTTGATTTTGGATACTTTTTTTTTTTTAGAACTAAAACATATTTTCCTGAAGTGATCTTGGAGTTTATAAATAGGGAAATGATTATGTGTATTTATAGACCGTAATACGGTGTAGGGTTCTAGGGCTCTACAACTCCTATTCTGCCATTTGACCCATGGGTCCCAATGAATTTGGACATTTCGACCTTTTGTCTAAAGTATCCGTTTCCATAAACCAAATATTTTGACTCAACAATCTCTAAGCCAGGCCAGCCTTGCCCTGGGTCTAGGGTTGGCCCAAGCCCAATTGAGCCCGAAAACGGGTGGCTGGGCTAGGGCTGACCCTATGGGAAACCAGGCATGGATTCTGGAAAGAAATTGGACTTCTATTGATATTTTTTCTAAAATAAATTTTATGCATGTATAGACTTTTAAAAAGGATGAGGTTTTTATAGGACCTAGACTTTATCAAAATAAAATTAAGTCTCACATCAAATCTTTGTTCAAAAAGCACTTTTGGTTACGGAAATCACTATGATGGTTGGAAAATCAATTTTCAACACCGATATTGGGATTCGATTATTAAAAAATGATACAGATCTTATGGATCTATGAACGCTTATTTTTAAATAGAAATAGATGATCTAGATAATTGGTTAGAATATACACTATTTTTAGAATTTGAAATCATTTTTTTCACAACCATAATGTTCAAGCCAAGATAATCAAATTAAAAGTTTTCTAATGCTTCAGTTGTAATTTTCGATGTTAATGAGGAGAGGCTTTACTTATTTTGATAGGGCTACAGCCCTATCAAACCATTTCCTTTTAAGAATATGCACGAATATGCAGACCTGATCTTACCCTTGGTTAAGGAAACTAAGTCCACATAATCATTTCCCACTCCTAGAACCAAATATAAGATGACAATCCCATATTTTTTATGTGAAGTTGTAGGCACCCCTTTTAACCTGACTGAATTTCTAAGTCCCTGGGCCTAAACCTAAGAACCTGAACCTAATTATACCCTAGTCCTAAAGCACCTATTTCCCATCTCCCATAAGAGAAACCTAATTAGACCTAAATCATCACTATGACTATCTTAATCAAGATAGTCAGCAGTGTACCTTGGGCCACCATGCTCTTCATCATCCGATTAGTCTAAGTTTAAGATATCCATTCATTACAACCTAATTCTCAAGCCTAAACCCTCATCCTAATGACAATTTTTCAAGACCGAAAGGGTTACACAACCAGACTGTAGGGCTGATCCGGGATCCAACTCTAGGTTACAGAACCAGACCGTAGGTCTGGCTTCGAATAAGCATTATCTTCTTCTCATTTTATGCGTTTGATTTTATTCTATTTTCATAATATCCATGATTTTTGAAATATGTTGTGATTGTTTGGCCTTTGAAAGTTTGTTTTGATGAAACAAACAGCCGACGCATACATAATTCATGCGGGAGGTCAATGTCATCTGGACCGTAATTTAACAGAACCCCATCTCCCTATTAGCTTAGAGCTCAATTTCATTTTGCTTATCTTCAAACTGAGTAGAGGATTGCTCTAAATCCTTTTTAAATTTTGGCTATAAACAAAAGATCATCAAGATAACAATTTTAACCTTATTGAAATTATTTATTAGTCACCAAGAAATCAAAACTTCTACAAATTAATAGACATCTCCCATAAATCAAATTTATGCTATTCGGAAAAAGCGACTATGCTTAAACATTGACCATCTCAATTACTATGGCTCCGTTTGGAGACTAGAACAACTCCAACAAGCAATCGAGTTATGCATAACTGGGAAAAACTGGTGATCCTTTTCATTTACGATAATTGGTATTTGGGTGGCATTGTGTTAATAAGTAGAGATACAAGTCTTTTACCCTTAAATGATATAGAGCGGGCCAAGTTCGGCTTATGTGTGGCAATGGACCCGATGGATGGCAGACCCAACCAGACCTGGGACCCAACGGGTTGACCCGACTTTGGGTCTGGGTATGCGTCTAAATTTTGGACCCGAAAGATATGGTCCGGGTCTAAAACTCGGACCTGAATATTATTTAGGTATGGATCTGGGTCCGGGTTCAACCGGATCCAACCCAAATAATATAGGTATATATGGGTATTCGTAAATGTAACCAATACGTTTGTTTCTTAGGAATTTCTAGTTATACGTAGTAAAATAGTAAGGAATGTGAGCATTCATTAATGTCGTGCAATACTATAAATGTTGCCAATAATGTTGCCAATAATATGGTAGACAAAGGGTGGACAAAGAAAAATAAGCTCATAGTCATAGGGTGGCAATGGACCCGAACATATCCGGATTCGACGGGTAGACCTGACCTCAGATCCGTATATGGGTCAAAATTTTGGACCTGAAAGATCAAGTCCGAGTCTAAATCCCGGACCTAAATACTATTTGGGTCCTGGTCTGGGTTTGGGTTCAGCCGAACCCGACCTGTTGCCACCCTTAGCTAGGCTCTTGAATGGGTGGAGGGAGAACCCAGCCCTATATTGGTAGTTCTATAATATTATCCTCAATTGTCGTTCTAAACTTCATAATTTTATTTGGACAAATGATGCAACAAAAAAAATAAATTTAAAAATAAATAAATTTAAAAGGGTTGAGATATTATACCCTCTCTCAGATCTGCAAAGTACTTTCTCTTTTTTCCAATCACCATGTTTACAAAGAAGTAACATATTCCCTTTAAATATAACTAAAACGAAACAATAAATAAAATAAAATAAAATAAAATATAAAACTAAACTCAATCTCTCTCCTATCTCTTAAAAATAAGTTTAATATATTCTAACCAACCCAACTATACTAATACCTATCCATATCTATCTTTTTTAAAAAAAAAAAAAAGTAAACATTCAATTCTACCCCCTTATATCTCTACAATTAAAAAAAATAAGAATAGCTCTAAAGAAAATTAAAAATCTTAATAACATATTTTCAAAACTTGGGCCTGGTCCAACAAATGTGGTCCGAGGGCTGAGTCGGCCCGCGCCACCACTGCCCAAGGGTAGGGTCGAGCCTGGATTAGGTCAGATACAAGGCTGGCTTGGTTTGGCCTGCCCTGGCCCTTTTCCTTATTATTTTTCTTTCGCTACTCACAATTGTATTTGGCCTAGCCACGCTCAGCGTAGCCTAATAAGGCGCCGGCCAAGCTTGGGCCAGGGCCTCTTCAACCATGTTAGAGCGGGCTCAGACAGGCCTTGTAGGGACTAGGGCTGCCAAGGCTTGCCCGGCCCAAGCCTTCCTCGTTGCCACCCCTAATTGATATAATGGATTTTTAAATTTTTATTATTTTCATATTTTTTTAGTGACTAAGTTTATTTATTTATTTTCTTTCCCCCACCTCCCTGCATTAGACAAGGATCATATCAAACTTTCTTGAAAAATATATGTACTTGTTTGAATTCTATTAGGTAATACTCTCTCACACACAAACACAAGTAAGGGCATGAAATTGATAATATTTCCGAAAGTTTCCCAACTCATTGGTGACATGATTTCGAGGAACTCAGGTTGAGGTAAATTACAAAGGACAGGCACTTCAGTATTGAGCAAATTCCCATTATTGAGCAAATTCCCATTACTGCTCTCACCAATAACGCATGACAACCCTCACAGTAAACAGTGTGAAAGTGGTTGGAAGTTGTTGGAATAGTTGTATAAGAATTTATTTATCACCCTTAGCCAGGTAAGCACAAAAAAATAGGAAAAGAAGATTTACACCAGGAAATCCAAATATACACTTTACATTTCAACAATTGACAAAGCAATCAATAATTGAAATGGCATACTTGCCTATTGAGGAGTTACCTTAGCTAAATTTCTAGGGTTCTAAATTTGAAATGTTGGAATTCTGCCTCGGGGCAGTTTCGTTCTATCTAGTGTTTTAAAAAATGGCTATTCGGACCGGAGCCAACTAGTTTGGATTTGGAATAGGAGGTACCCGTCTGGTTCTGCAAAAATACTAACCAGCTCTGGCTAGTTCTCTAAAAGGACTAATTGGTTTGGTTATGTCAGAAAACCAGACCCATTTTTATATTTTAATACTTTTATTTTTCTCTAATTTTTTTATTTTTTATTGGCCGGTACACTCGGCATGATCGTTGATTCGGACCGCTGATATGTCGATCCAAACAGGTTTTATGGCTTCCCCATTAAAAATAGGGTATAAACCGCCAAAAAATAAAAGGACTAACTGGTTTGGTTATGTCAGAGAACCAGACCCATTTTTATATTTTAATACTTTCATTTTTCTCTAATTTTTTAATTTTTTTATTGGTCGATACACTCGGCATGATCGTTGATCTAGACCGCTGATCCGTCGATCCGAACAGGTTTTATGGCTTCCCCATTAAGAATGGGGCATAAACTGCCAAAAAATAAGCGGGGCCTTTTATCCATCAAGAATATAAAATGACCATAATCCCCCTAACAGGCTATTTTTTACATTGAATTGTAGTTCGAAGTGCTTGGTGTGAGTTGGGAAAATATGAAGCCTGAAAGCCGACGTAACCAAAGGCTACATGAAAAAAAAGAAGCTGAAAGAGTTATGCTCCCGCGGGAGCATATGGTATGGAAAATATCCTACCTTCAATCCGTTGGGTAAAGGGAGTGAATGTAATCTAACACTGAAGTTTTTCAAACTTTTTAGTATGTAATCTTCTTAACTTGGACCAACTCCCAAAACATGAAAAAAATAAAAAGTAAAACTAGAAATAGCATGTACTTGAAAAATATAGCATCCTCAGATTGAACGGTCAGATCTAAGTGTAAATGAACTAAAAAAAAATTTATTGTTTGAAAAAAATACTCATCCAGTGAGTAAATTGAAAGTGTATCCCAAAATTTCATATCTAAAAGGGCTTTTTTTTCAGTTGGTCTTTATCCGAAGGAATAAGTTTGCAATGTGCTCCTATGGGAGTAGGTACAAAGAAAAGCATGTTTTACTATTGAGAAAGTATACAATAAGGCCCTTTTGGTAAAAGGTGGTCACCATTGTTCTTGACCATTTGGATATGAAATTGGTGGGCCACATTTATTCCATTGACCAAGTTCAAAGTACAAAAGAAATTTTATCAAACTTTGTGTCACACGTAAATTATCGGATTTCCCATCTACTGGTTATAAGTATTTGTGAGTTGTGACCTCCTTACAAATTGTCTAATTGTATATAATCCTTTTACTATTAGTATATTGTTAATTCGAGCAAGTGATTTTATAAAATGCCGAGTTAGTACATAATTGCCTAGTCCGACTCAAGAATCAATCACTCTGTTCCAGTTCTATGTATATATAGGAAATCGTCTTAGTCTAGAAGGGACCGGTGGTTCCGCACAATAAAACATAGATTCTCTATAGTAAAAACGACGATCTGCACCACCGATTTACCGATCCATACCAGTTTTTAACCAATTCATTATTTTACCAGTGATTTAATAAAGGATCAGTGACCTAGATCAAACACCCCAAAAACCAGTCACGATCAATGAATCGACGTCCAGATCACCGTTTTACTCTGCGAAAAAACTAGTGAACCGGTGAAAAAATAGTGAACCTACCAAAAACATGTCTAAAACAATGAATTGGCGGTCTGGATCGTTGTTTTACTAGAGAGAATTGTCATTTTTCTCTGTGTATTTGTTGGATCTCTTCTAGACTCAATTGTTTTCCTATATATATATACAGAACCGGAATAAGGTGACCGATTCCAGGGTAGGCGATTCCATGCTGACCCAACGTTTTTTAAAATCATTGATTTTTTCACTTGTTATTTCGCTAGTTTGTTGTTTTTCCACACTCTAAAATAGTGATCCACATTGCCAATTCACATAACTGTACCGTTTTTGGAGTGCCCAATCCCAGTCACCAATCCGTATTTTAAATCACTGGTTCAAGCTATCACTACTGGTATCAATAACCAATTACTTCATGGCTAGGTTCCTCATCGAGTCAAAACTATGAAAACACCAGGGCCACCATCGAGGGCATTTGGGTAATTTCCCCGATCGATCGCCATTAAAGTTGCTGCGTCAAAGATTGGTGAACCCGTCTAGTACATTGCCCCAACCTTCAAAACCTCACTCACTGCAAAAACATTAAATTCCCCAACCGTAAATTGTCAGTATTGTTATTTTTCCCTTTGATATCTCTACTTTTTGTCAGAACTTTCAAAAACCAATTAATATAATTTTTAATCTCCACATTTACTTCAGCATTCAATCCTCAAACAACCTCATTTCTACTATATAAACCCCATATCCACACTGCAATTTCACACTAAAACGCCCAAAACTAAAAGACTCACTCCATAAGAGAAGAAGAAGAAGGCAAGAGAAGAAGATGGCAAAGCTGGTATTTTTAGCTGTGATTCTGGTTGCCTCTCTAACTTTAGAGGTGAGTGGTAGGAAGTTAGCTGAGCAACCAAAAACTGAGCTAATGGCGGGCCATAAGAAATCTTCGGAGCCAGCCAAGATTGGAAAAGAGTTAGAGGACCAGAAGAACTTCATCGGCTTTGCTGGACTTGGCGCAGCTGCCGGAGTTGGTGCAGTCGGTGGCGTGGCTGGAGGCTTGCCGACGTTTGGCGGGCTAGGCTCAGGCATGTTTTCACGTTATTTTCACTATTCATTATATACTTTTTGCCCTTTTTTTAGATAGTTGCAAATCTTTTATTTTTTCCTATTCCTTCTTTTCATTTTTTTTTTTTTTTTTTTAAGTAATAACAGTTTTTCGCATAAGGAGCTGTTATCATGATCTTGGTAACGGCCCACTCGTCATATAGATGGACATTGTGGTTTTTTGAAGCATGCAACAAACCTCATATCATCTGATTAAAATAGCATGGCATTATCCGTTATTTTTTTAAGACAGTGCTCAAGATGGCCCTTAGGCTTTTGAAATATGGTGAATATTTGATTAGTAATAACCTGCATTGTAGGGATGGAATTGAGGTCGTGGGAGTAGCACCACTTGAGCCTTTGCTATCAGTCTAGGTTTTCATTTCCACCGAAGCCATTTGAAAACCGCTAATTATTTTTAAAAATGGTTAGGAGGCTGTATTCCCCTGATCTACCCAAAAAATAACGTGCATCGTATCACTTTTAAATCACCTTATACATTTACTCAAAAAAAAGTCACGTTATATATGTTAGTTTTAATCACGTTATACACTTACCCGAAAAAAAGTCACCTTATATATGTTAGTTTTAATATACTGCCCGTTAAACCCAATTAGTTAGGAAAAGTTTTCGACGATGAAATGAATATATTGACCATTAAACCGTTATTTCCTCAAACATCGTTATTTTATTTTCTCAAAATCATATGCATTAGCAACGATCAATTCTGTTATATATCTTCTTTTCCTCATTTTATAGCTGATTGATAGACTAATAGTGGTTTTTGTGACCATGGTGCTCAGGCGTCGGAGGAGGAATTGTCGGAGGTGGTCTTGGTGGTGCAGGTGGCGGTCTTGGTGGTGTAGGTGGTGGTCTTGGGGGTCTTGGTAGTGCAGGTGTAGGTGGTGGTCTTGGGGGTCTTGGTAGTGCAGGTGTAGGTGGCGGTCTTGGTGGTGTAGTTGGCGGTCTTGGTGGTGTAGGTGGCGGTCTTGGCGGTCTTGGCGGTGGAGTTGGGGGTGGTGCCGGCTCTGCTGGTGGGTTTGGCGGTGGTGCTGGTGGTGGCGCTGGTGGGATCCTGCCTTGAGCTTATGCTCTATGGGGATAGATTGGAATAATTTCATTCTATTTGTTTTAGTGAGGGTTTCATTTTGTTGTTTGTTTCAGATCGTTTGTTATTCGTTGTCAAAGCAATGCACAGCTAGTGCACAGGCGTGTATGGTGGTCATATATGGTCTTCCATTAAGACTAGACTTGTTGTTTAGTTTGTTGAGTGTTACGTTCTATTGTCAAAATGTTATACAAATGTTTTTAAGTGGGTATTGTTTCTCATCATGTTTGCTTATACAAGTCTCTCTCTGGTTATTTAATGTTTCGGCACTTGACTATTCACTAGCTTTTGTTTTTTATGTAAATTGTTGGAGATAATAAAATGTTTTTCCTATTTCATTCGTTTTCTTTATTTTTAAGTTCTTCAACTAGTGATTTCATAAATGTGACATGTTAAGCTAATAAATGCCCGTTCTCAAGGTTGAAATGGATTATATTACACTAATCGGCGTGCAGTATGACTTTTCTAATCTAACGTGTCATCTCCTCCGTCCATTTCCAGGAGGAGATGATGGCCATCATTGAATATATATACATGTAGTAAATAAATAAGGAAAAATATACAATATCTTTGGTCTATAGTGGTCATAATTAATTTGATCATTGGATGGGAAATTAGACGACAGTAGTTCTTCCATTAATCAAATTCAGACTTCTCCAACTTTGTGATAAACCATGCTATCTAATTTCATATGGGATGATTGTAAATAATTATGACCCCCTTGTATTAATAGGTGATAAGGATTATATGTTACAAGGTTATATAATGTTGCAATCTTAAAATGTAGAATCACCTAAAAAATCTATCGGAAAGGTTGTTTTAATGTTGAAAAAGCCTTTTAATCAATCAGCTCGATATTAAGATTTATGAAGATAAAAAAAAAAAATTTTGAGTTTCGAAAATAGTGTATCGTGCAACACATTATCTGGATTATCCATTTTCAAGATTTACATATATTTATAGATCCATTTGATTTTAATCATTTTTAAAATTTTAAATTTTTTAAGCATATATGAAAATAAATTTTAAAATAATATTAAGATGTTTTCATAATAAAATTACATGTTATGATAAAATTTTAAGGTGCACCTATTGTTTAAGGTTGCATTCTTATAGAAACTGCACCGTCTGTCTTGCAAAAAAGTGATTGAAAAGTAACAATTTGAGCTTTGTCACCGAGTGAGAAAAACGTTTTTTTTTAATTTTAGACCTAGATAATGAGATGCTTCTGACTATCAAATTTTACATCTAACGGCCAAGGTTGAATCAAACATCTTAGGACTAGGGTAAATGATTCTGTTACATACTTTTCCGTTGTAAAGATACACAGTTTTGCTTGGTGGGTTTCGCTTTGCCAAAAAGAAAATTTATGATAACATGCTGTGTTATGATTTCCAGTATTCATTCTGTTTTGAGCATGTATGTCATGCACTCACACAAGCAAAGTGTATATCTACTCCCTCAGTCACAATACCTACTTAGGAAGATTCTTCTAATCTTAAATTTTGAGAACTGCTAGATGACCATTTTCAAAAGTAGAAAACGCCTAAAAACTGCTAGATGACCATTTTCAAAAGTAGAAACTTGAATTGAGTTTTCTAACCCTCACATTTCACCCTCCAAAAATTGGGTAGTCCATGTTCAATCTCCAAACTATTTTATTTCAAGTTTTTTTCAAGCACATAGAATGTGTAATCTGGGAAATTTTTTAATTAAAATTAGTCTATGGATTGAAAAGATTATACCCCCAACTTTTGCGGTTTTAGCTACTCCTAGACTGTGTTTTGCCCGAGGTGGTAAATGGATAGTATACTTTGTAGGAGTATAAAATCTTTTAATGATTTACTTATGGTAAAATGCAAAAGGTATGCTTATTGGAAAAAAATTAGAAAGAAGGTATCAACCCACTTTTTTTTCTTTTTTTTTTTAAAATTGCCTATTGGTCAAGTCAAATTTAAATTTTTTTTTTAGTTTTTTCATTAATAGGGCAGTGCCCCCAAGCTTCAAGGTATTGCCCTAGTAATAAAAAAATCTAAAAAACAAATCAAAATTCTGGTTGACTGGGAGAGGTAATTTTGAAATGAGGTAGAAATGTACTCGAAATGAGGTAGAAATGTATTGGAAATGAGGATGAATGGTAATTTAGTGTGGTTTGTATACGGTTGCAACTTTAATCAAAAGTAGAGTGATCTTCCAAATTTTGCCATGACATAATTTAGTTGCGAAAAATTATTAGGATAGTGCGTGAATCTATATATATATATTTATAAAAAAAAAAAAAAATTTAAAAGAATTGCATACGATGAGTAAATTTATCTTTAATACAAGATGGTCACAACTCCTTAACAATTTGATGTAAAATTTGATAATTTGGATATGTCACAAAGTTCAAAAAATTTTATTTTGAAGTTTGAGCTTGATCAATAGAATAATTGCGGCTACTCAATTTCACATTCAATGGTCATGATTATTGTTATTACCTTGTATCAAAGATACATGTCTCATTCTATACTTTTTCAATTTTAAATTATGAAAATAATTAGAGTCAAGCAATTTATAAATGTAGAAAAATATTGAAAAATAGACGGTCTAAACATCTCGATTTCGAGATGATCAATTAGATGTTCTTCCAACGCCAACACAACTTTTTCATTTTTTTTAAGGATTTTAGAGGTGCACTTAATTCTACATTTTTAGGTGTCATTTTTTAAAAAAAAAAAAAAAAATTATTTAAAAAATTTTATTTCTTTCTTAGTTAAGTAAGCTCTATTATCTCCCTACCAACCAAAAACAACGAAACAAGGAAAATAGTCATGGAATGAATTGTGGATGTTTGTAAAAATAAAAAATAAAAGATAAAAAAAAAGCCTCAAATTTTATCAAAAGATTGATGTGACTGAATTTATGACCTTTTACATACTACATTAGTTCGAAGGTCGACCTGGATTTGTATACATGACACGCGTCCTAACGGCATTCGCTCCCTTTGATAAGCCCCTCTCCCACTCTCTAAAAGCCTGCTTTTTTAAGCATTTATGGTGTATGGATACCTTTCGTTTTGAATTCCTAAAAAATAATGTCCGAATGGGGCATTCAAGAGGAAGCTGCCCTGATGCAGACGTATTTGTCCATTAAGGACTTCAAAAGTTTTATTTTTTGGGGAAATCATCAAAGGTATATATTAAGGGGCTCACTACATTATAGAGTATTTTATTATTGAATTCCATAAAAAAGTGCGGTTTGTATAAAGCTTACGCTTTAAATGGTCAAATTAGAGAGAAATGTGGTTTCAATCTTGAAAATCTTTGTGATAGCCTTAAAATATATTTTTATATTTATTTATAAATTTTAAAGTTTCAAAAATAGTGTTGATCAACATGTCTATAAAACGTGAATATATTGAAAATTGACGGTCAAAAAATGCGTTACAAAATACACTATTTCCAAAACTTGAAATCCATTCTTTTTTCATGTCAATGCATCTTGATGTCTAGATGATCAATTTGAGGATATTTGGGCGATTCAAAACAACCGCTTCTAGTGAAATTTGAGGTAGGTTCTAATGTGATTGTTTAGATCCTCGGCTCTATATAAACTTTTCCCTTTCAATGAAATTTTTTTATAAGTAAAGGTATTTTTAGTGATTATGAGATGTGTCACATCATTCACACGGGTATGGCATCACAGATATGGAGTACAATAGTGATATTTAATACTCTATATGGGTGATACCATCTCATGTGGATGATGTCATACTTCTTTTAATAACAAAAAAAACCCCTATTAAAAAAATATCGTATTATAAAACAACAGTATATAAATATTTAAAATTTGTTGAGTATGATTATAAAATATATTATAGTTTGACCACCATACCATAACCTCTTACCCAAACCTCTTATCAAAATGCATTTTAAAGATGAACTATGGGTGTGGTTTGTATAGAGCCGAGGCTCTAAACAATCATATTAGAGCCTATCTTCAAATATTGTCAGAAAAAGTGATTTCAATACTGAAAATCTTTATGATAGCCTTAAAATACATTTTTATCTTTAATTATAAAATTTAAAGCTTCAAAAATAGAGTAGATTGAGCATGACAACTTAAAAATTTTGAAAATTGATGGTTCAAAAATGCACTACAAGATGCACTATTTCTGAAACTTGAAATCCATTTTTTTCTCATGTATATGCATCATGATGTCAAGATGATTAATTTAAAGATATTTGATTATTAAAAACAACTTCTTCTAGTGAAATTTTTGAGGTGGGCTCTAATTTGATTGTTTAGAGCCTCAACTCTATATAAAATTTTCTCATTTAATATTGAATAAGATTTCTATAAGTCGGCCAACTCACATATTTACATGAGTCATCTCTCTAGAATCTATTTTGGACATGAATTTTGAATCCAAAATTCTAACAAATGAAATTCTCAACATCCCTATCTAAGATGGATGTTAAATGCGTGAGGGAACGCTATTTTAGAAATGCGTCTCTAATACACAAACTGCTTAAAAACCTTTAATATTTTATGCTGGGTATAGTTTAATAGCTTTCATAAATATTTTGACGGACTCTTTGCCATTTGAAGGGTGCGGTTTCCATAAGTTTGCAACTTCAAATAATCCAATTAAGGTGCACTCCCAAACTTCATCATAATATGTAAATTTGGCGAAACAAATTCTTACGATTATCTCAAAATCTATTTTTATATTTAATTATAAAATTTTAAACTCCAAAAATGGTTAAAATCAAGTAGATCTATAAACAAATGCAAATCTTGAAACTAGACAGTCTAGATAATGTATTGCAAGATGCACAATTTATGGGACTCAAAATCTTTTTTTTTTCCATATTTATACATCTCAATGTCGAGATGATCAATTAGGGGTTTTTTCAACATTAAAACAACCTTTTCCGATAGATTTTTGAGGTGCATTTGTAATTCTATATTTTAAGGTTGCAACCTTATATAAAATTTTTTCTTTGATAAAAACTATAAATGTAATGTTAAATACTTTAAATCTTAGGAGTAGTTTGACATATTTATTTATTTTTTATTTTTACTGAAGTGCATTCTACAATCAATACCTGGGTATTCATTAAGGTTGTGCAAAGTGTAAATGTTGCCAATAATGTGGGTATATGATGGAAAAAAAAGGGTGAAAAAAAAGAAAAAGAAAGAAAAAGCAAAAGCTCATAGTCATAGAGTGGCAATGGACCCAACTAGATTTGAGACCCGACAGGTAGACCCCGACCTTGGGTCCTGGTATGGGTCCAAATTTTGGACCAGAAAGGTCGGGTCTAGGTCCAGCCGGACCCGACCCGTGCCACCCCAAATTAAAATGCAAAGATGATTTTTCGACCTAAAATTCCAAAGGTTGATAATATTAACTAACATGATTTTCAATTAAATATATACAAATTTGAACCCTACATCACCTTTCTTTTTATTTCTCCATATATCATCATATCTACTTTTTGGGATGTAGAATTAGGACAATGCATCAAGAGTTATTAGATTATGTTTCATATCCTAAATCCATGCATAAAATAAGTTCGAGAAGAAAAATGTATTTGAATGAGACCACTTTGTGTTAAAATGATCGACCACTTTGTCGATAAATCGAATGAATTGACCTTTTCATTTATTTTTACGTGATTTGATAATTTTTTTTAAAAAAATTGTAGTATCTATTATATATTAAACGGGAGAATGACCATCCTTATTTTTGCGTCATGTGTCCTTCTCTCATGAAACTTATATCTTTTCTCAATTCTCTTTATTATTTATGTCATTTACTGTTTCCCTCTCTACCATTTCTATTACTCCACTCTCTTTCCTAAAAATCAATCTCCCATTTTTTTCCCTAAAATATCTCATTTCTCCCTTATTTATATCATCTACCATTTCTCTCTTGAGCAAACTTTCTATGCTTCCCCTACAACATAAAACTTATATACTTCCCCTTATTCAACGGTCCATTCTGAATGGAGCTCTAAGATTACCCCAATCACAATGTTATATCTCTACACTATTTTATTTTAAATTTTTTTTATAAATTATTTTGATACGAAATTTTGTACGTCCAATCCTCTATTGAACTCGCACTAACGAAAAATGTATAAAAAATATTTCCAATGAAATAAAATGATCAAAATACCCTTGAAAGTTTAAAGGGGTATTTTGGTCATTATATTTTAACGAAAAATTATTTTAAATATTTTTTATAGGTGCACACCAATGAGAACATGGCATGTACCAAATTTTATTTTCATACAATTTGCCTAAAAAAATTAAAAATAAAATACTTTAAGACGTCAGATCTAAGATCAAACGGTGAGTGGCTCTCTTGATCAAAATTGGACGGTTGGATGGTAGGGGAAGCATAGATCTTCTATGCTTTAGGAGAAGTATAGATACTATTCCCTTCTCTCTCTCCCTCTTTCATAAAATCTCTCTCCCATTTATTCCTATTTCTCTCTCCCCCCTCACAAAAGTTTCTTTCTCTCATTTATATCATCTATGTTTCCTATCTCTCTCCTCCTCTTTCCTAAACTTTGTCTACTTTTAATTTAGCGTAATTTTTTCCCTTCCCATGGATTCTCGCTATCTTATTTATATCATCAAAGTTCATCTATCTCTTTCGCCATCTTTCCTAAAATCTCTGTCCCTACCCACGGATTCTTTTTTACATATTTATAGCATCTTTATGTCACCGCTCCTCTTTCTTAAAATCTCTCTTCTATTTATCATAATTCTCTCTTTATAGAATTATATATATTATGGAAACTCTATTATTTCCTTCTCTTCTCTCAACAAACTATCTCTCCTCTCCTTTAATTCTCTCTTTCAATCTCTTCATCCCAAAATATCTTTTTTAAAAAAACCTCTTCCATCCTCTCTCACCATAAATCCTAGGGCTTCACCCAAAAGCCTATCATGCCCCACCTTATCTCTCTCTCTCTATCTCTCTCTCAAGTTCATTTCTTTATTCATCTCTCACATGGAGTTTTTAGTTTGAAAATATTTTCTTAAGAGAAAAGTAGAAGGTACGGTGTTCGTTTTTATCTCTATGTAGTATATTTTTCAAATTGTAATATAAATTTTGTACATATAGAATTTATGGTTTATGATTTTTTTTGTTGATAAGTGGTGTTCAATTTAATATAAATATTTAGTAGTGTATCTATGATTTCTGCATTTCTATGTATTTCTTCATTGATTTTACCTACATTTTCGGTCATTTCCCTCATATTTTCTCACTTTCCATGTGGAATTGAATTTTATTTTTGTTTGTTTTTGTTGATCTTTAAGTGATCTATAGAAACCCTAACATAATTTGTTGATTGAAGCTTTGTGATTAAGTTGTTCAAGACGTTCTCAACGGATCTACTGTGAAAACAAAATTTTAGGTTTTCAAAATAAATAATATTTCATTTTCTCTATATTTCTATGCATTTCTTCATTGCTTTTGCCTACTATTTGATCAATTCTATCATGTTCTCCTTAGTTTCAATGTGCCGTTGAGTTTTTTGTTTTTGTTTAACATAATGTAGAATTGAGTTTTTTTTGTTTGTTGTCATAGATCTTTCAGTGATCTACAAGGTAAATAACATTTTGTTTTCTCTGCATTTTTATGAATTTCTTCATTGCTTTTGCCTACATTTTAGTCATTTCCATCATGTTCTCCTTAGTTTCTATGTGGAATTGAATTTTTTTATTATAATATTATGTGAAATTAAGTTATTTTTATTTGTTTTTGTAGATCTTTGAGTGTTCTAGAAGTCCTAATATGATTCATTAATTGAGGCTCTGTAGATCAAGTTGTTCAAGATGATTTGTGTAATATTTGAAATATTGTTGAGTTTTATAACTTTTCTCCATCATTTCTTTCGACGTGTTTCATTTTGTAGGCAAATCTAAGATCTAATGAAACCTTAACTAAATTTCTTGATTATCTTTGCGGTTCTCATTTCATTTGATGTGAAGACACAGATTTTAGGAAATAATTGAATGAAATTCCAACAAATAAAGAATATTATAGTATGAGGAATAAAATTCCAACAAATAAAGAATATTATAGTATGACTCTTTATTAGGTAATTAAAAAAGTTTATATTCATGAGTTAGTATTATACATTAAATATTTACATTTGCATGGATAACATTTGTATTAATTCTGATAATAAATGTGTTTTTGCAAAAAATTTCGTAAATGTGCATTTTTTCCTTTATTGTGGGTTATTAAGACTATTCGAATAAGCTGCGATTTTAGGTAATTATGAATATATATATTGTTTAGTTAATGCTATATATTAAATATTTGTCTTCTTTTTTATAACATTTGCATAACTGACTTTGACATTAAGATTTTTATTTTCGAATGCTGATTCTATTGACACGATTCTTGGATCTAATTAATTAAATTTTTTTGAAATAATGTATTAAATTTATAATTATTTGATACAATATTCAATTTTAAATATAAATTCCTTTATTTTAAATTTGTTTAGTCTCCCTGTAATCTTATTTTATCAAAAATAGTATATCTAAATTATTTGTTTCATTCGTAATTTCAAAGAAATCGTAAATATTTAATAAAATTATTCAATTATAAGAATAAATTCAATAATATCTAATAGCATATTTTATTCAAAATATTTGTCAAAGATAAAAATGTTTTAATGATTAAAATTAATTATCACGAGGAATGCATGTGCATATTACTTGCTAACCCAAAAGCATGGCTCAGTTACGTCAGTTAGGAAGACTAGTTGCAAATGCGGGATCCGTAATGATCCATTAGTACGTGCTACTCTCATAAATATGTTGGGGAGTTATGTAACCACAAAATAAATATTTACTTGGATGCATTGAGAAAAGTGGGGATACTGCAAAACCCAGATCAGTGGACGAGTAGGAAGATCATTCACCCACAAATATGCGTTGAATTGTCGGATGGGTGATCCAGATTAGGTTTGGATCAATTTGAATTAGTGATTCAAAATAGTATTTAAAATATATAAAAAATTAAAATAAAGATTTATAAGTGGAAACCTAAAAAAATATTAGATAAACTTAAAATGAAAAAAAAAAAACATCTAAAGTCTATTTGTGAAAAAAACCGGGCCGGGACCTATACCATCACAAAATAAGTTCGGCCCCGATAAGTTCCTATCCGGATTAGAAATCATTGGGAATTAAGACACTGAATAAAATAAATAGAGAAGGGGTGATGTTTGAGAAGAAAAAGAATAGGAGACTATGAGATGGCTATGGTATATTTCTAACTTGGTTTAAATCACTAAACATTTTCTCTTGCAATTTGGGCTTCTTACTCTTCTCATTCATTCAAAATGCAAACGTCTCTCTCTCTAGAGCGAGAGGCAAGCATTTTCCGAGGCAACAACTCTTCATCACTTTATTAAATAAAAATGGCGATAACATTTGATAACAAGAAAGGGTGGAATATTTCCCCCAACACAAGTTGAGAAATGAATAATTGAAAAACCAACGTTCTAATAGAAACTAGTGTCTTAAACACCCATATCAATCAAATACCCCACTCACAACCACATGTGTTCAATCATTAATGCACGTTAAGGGCCATGGCCACCACCTCCGCCTCCGTAGCCTCCCCCAAATCCACCACCTCCACCACCACCACCACCACCTCCACCTCCACCTCCACCTCCACCTCCTCCACCACCGAATCCTCCACCACCACCTCCAAAACCGCCTCCACCTATGCCACCTAAGCCTCCATCGCCTCCGCCACTTTTTCCACCATCACCTATTGCACCACCACTACCACCTTTTTCCCCGCCTCCTTTACATTTACCCACACATTCACCTCCACCTCCACCATCTTTAGTATTACCTTCTCCATTCTTATCTCCACCCCCTCTACACTCACTCTCATTTCCTCCACAATCACCCCCACCTTCTCTAGGCTCACCACCACCACCACCACTTCCATTTCTATCTCCACCACCTCTACATTTCTCCCCACTCCCTCCACAATTATCCCAACCTTCTCTAGGTTGACCTCCACCACCACCATCTTCACCTTCACTGCCAGATCTGTCCCCACCGCCTCCTCGCCCTCTCGAACCACCCGCACTTTCTCCCGGTTTACATTTGATCTTTTCCTCTCCCAAACCATTGCCATCCATGAGCCATCTCATGGCATTTCCTTGGAACACAAGTGTGCAAAGGATGAAAAGAACCACAAGAGAAACCCTCATTTTGATGTATTGAACATGGTCCACTCTAAGCCTTTATATAACCAAAAATCTGGCCTTGAAATTTGAAATCCATGAATATAATAACCCAATGTAATTAGGTAAAAAATGGGTATAAGATCAAAGAACCAAAAAATTGGGTTAAGAATTGAATATGATTCAGGTCCCCTTTCACATAGAACTGATTGTATACAAATGTCTCGTGAAGCTCTGAAACAAAGAAGCCAGAGGGACCAGCGGGGATGAATTTGGTTTCATGCATGTATTACTCTTTCTCTCTTTTGAATTCATCTCTCTCTTCAAGAGCTCTGAGGAGTTCAGGAGTTGCTTATATTTCCAAGAAGAGTTACAGAAACCACCGGACTCCATTGGAGAGGTTCAAGCTCAAGAAATTTGACTTCTGACAATAGCTGGCTTCTTTTCCCCAGAAACACCGTCATCACTTCAGGCACATGTACTATCATCCAAATCAGAGGGCCATTTTTTAAGGAAAAAGTGTGCATAAGTGGGAGGCCCTAAACAATCAAATTAAGGCGCACCTCAAAATTCAGTGAAACAAAATGTTTCGATACCAAAAAATCCTCAAATTGATCGGCTTGACCTTAAGATATAAAGACATGAGAAAAAATGGATTCCAAGTTTTGAAAATAGTGCATCCTGTAATACATTTTTGGACAGTTGATTTTCAAGTTTTACAAGTTTTCATAGATCTGCTCAATCTATACTATTTTTGAAATTTTAAATATTATAATTAAAAATAAAAATAGATTTTCAAGCCATCACAAATAATTTCGGTATGGAAATAATATCTTTCAACACTATTTAAAGGTGCACCTTAATTTGATTGTTTAGGGCTTCGGCCATATACAAATCAAACCCTTTTTTAATGGGTCAGGTTTTTATAGGTTGCCAGGTGCACCTCAAAATGTCGCTAAAAAATGAATTTTAGGTGTCCAAGCTCTAGCCTGAAAATCTAGTTTTCACCCCTATTACGAAATTGACAACTCTTAACACGTTACGGATTCAGTAGATTTATGAATACTAAAAAATTCTTGAGAATGAACCGTCTAGATAATGTATTATAATATGTATTATTTTAAAATTTGAAATTTTTTTTTATATTCTATATCTATACCAGTGTTTAAAAAAACGTCGAGTCGAACGTCAAGTCAAACCGGACTCACCCGGTTCGACTCGAGAATTGGCACAGACCGTGCCGGCTCTAGCAAAAAATCGAGAACCGCCCGGTTCTAGAGCAAAACCGCTGATTCTCACCCGGTTCTAGCAGTTCCCAACCGGTTCTAACCGATTCCAGCCCGGTTCTAGTCGGTTCCAGCCCTCACCTCATCCTCTTCTTTCCGCAACCACCAGTAGCAGCCACCTCCATCTCTCTCTAATCCCACACCAGCAACGACCATCACCTGTTGCTCTCTCTAAACCCCCTTGCCATCTCCGCCCCACTCAGCTGCGGCCCAGTGCCCCTTCTCTCCACCTGCTCTCACACCCTCTGTTCTCCGCCTCTCTCCAACTTCCTGCAACCAGCTGCGAACCATCGATGTTACCATCTCCGCCCCACTCAGCTGCGGCCCAGTGCCCCCTCTCCGCCCTCTCTCGCTCTCCAGCCCATCTCAATGTCTCCTTAATCCGTCACCAACTCTCTCCATCGCAACCTCTCCCAGCTGTCCGCTATCACCACTGTCTCTCTCAAACCTGTGCCACTGCTCTCTCTCTCTGAACACCTGCGATCAACCCTCCCTTTCCTGCCTGCAGCACCCGACCATCCTCTCACTCTCCCAATTCCCTGTTCTTTCTTCGCCCCTTTTTTTTCTCTCTCTAGAAGCCACGAGCGAAATCACCACTCTCCCTTTTCTCTTCGTTTTAAGATTCCGTGATTTTCGTTTTCATTCAATCCACTCAAAGTTTCGTCCACCCACTTCATTTTGTTCCATCTCAAGCCTCCTTGCCTCTCTCAAGTAACTTTATTTTATTAATTTTTACTAACCAAATCTTTTATTTTATTTATTAATTTTTACATTATAAATCGTACTATTTTTTTTACAGTTGTCAATAATACATTTTATATTAGATAATATTATAAAATATTTTTAATTTGTTATTATTTATCTAATAAAATAATTATAAAATGTAAAATAATAATTATAATTTCAATATATAATATTATAATTAGTTAGATTGTAATAATTTTGGATTATAGTTAGTTAGGTTGTAATAATTTGGATTTTTTTAGCGGATTAGGGTTTTTCGCCAAAACGAAATTTTAATCGCCATAATGCTATGATTTTTTTTTATGCGACGCAAATTCAATACTTAAGTTTATACAGGGAAAGAGCATCTCAATATTCACAAATTGACGAAAAAAATGAAAGTTAATAACGTAGTACCTTCATTTCTTATTTGATTCCTAAAAAACAACATTTATAATGAATTTTAATAATTTTTTCAAATTTTTTTGAAGCTTTAATCCGACCGATTCAGCCGATTCCCGATCCGAATCGCCGATTCATCGATCCGAATCGGTTTTTGAGGTGCCCGATCCGGGTCACCTGTCCTCTTTTTAAACCATTGATCTACACATATCGAGGTCAATCAATTGGAAAGTTTTCTAGGGGCAAAATATCCTTTGTAAAGTTCACACATTCCCTTTTTTTTTTTTCTTTTTCAATAGGCAAATGAGTATAGGCTCATGCAGGAGCATACTGTTCAATCACTACTTTACACGTAAAACCCTTTCTAGGCATATTTTAAGACCCCAAGTTTTAGGGAACAACCTCCTCAACATAGCTACCAACCTAGAAATTAATGGTAACTTTATCAAAATAACTATATGATATGCAATTTAAGATCTCACCTACATCTTTTGATTTTATTTCAAAGTACCCATAAAAAAAAACACATGATTTTAAGTCAAACACAGGATTTTAAGTCGGACTAGTTGCAATTGGTAAATGGTCAAATAACTCATTTATGATGGATATTTTAATTAATGTCCCAATAATAATAGCTTCTTCAAATTGAATAGAACTACCCAAGTTTTGGTTGGTTATATTTTAAAATTTAGGAAAACATGCCTTTTTAATGGAAAAAGTTTATATAGTGTCGGGGCCCTAAACAATCAAATTTGAGTCTACCTAAAAAATGTCACTAGAAGATGTTGTTTTGATGCCCAAATATCTTCAAATTGGTCATCTCGACATCATGATGCATGGACATGAGAAAAAAATAGATTTCAAGTTTTAGAAATAGTGTATTTTGTAATACATTTTTTTATCGTCAATTTTCAAGATTTTCAAGTTTTCATAGATATGTCGATCTACACTATTTTTGAAACTTTGAACTTTATAAATAAATATGAAAATATATTTTAAGCGTATGACAAAGATTTCCAGTGTTTAAACCACATTTCTTGACACCATTTGAAGGTAGGCTCTAATTTGATTGTTTCGAGCCTAGGCTCTATACAAACCGCACCCTTTTTTAATTTCTAATTCTTTTAAAAAACTTGTTTGATGATTGAGTCACTTCCAAAATTTTGTATCTAAAAATTCGATAAGCTTTGCCCTATGAAGCATATATTGTGGTCCCTTAGGGGAAGTGTGTATTGTAGTCCCTTAGGGGAAGATATTTAAAAAATCGGTGACTCGATCCGAAATCGAGCGATTCAAATTCGGTATCGGCTGGACCGTTCTAGATCTAGCCATAAAAGGGATCTGCTGTGTTTACTTGACATCACAACTCACTGACTATGCTCACTATGACATCATCACCGACTATATTCACATCATTGAATATCAGACCTTTTTTTAAACTCGGGATGGCTTTTTTGGAATTTTCCTAAAAAACTGGGGCAACTATAGTAATACATCTTGTCTTGAGGAACTCATTGACTTTGCTCACTATGACAGCATCAGACCTTTTTTTAAACTCAAGATGGCTTTCTTGAAATTTTTCTCAAAAATTGGGGCAATTATAGTAATAATTTTTTTCTTGATAAACTCACCGACTTTGTTCACTATGACATCAAGGCATCATCACCGACTCCGTTCAGATCATTGAACCAAGTACTATACTTTTTTTTTAAAGGAAAATTTCGTGTAGAATCTTAATTCCTCATATTATTTCATAGTAGACCTTCTTTCCGTTTTTCTTTCAAGCGGCATAAGAAAACCTTTTAGGATTTCACAATACCCCATCATATCTTATCTCCCTCTTTTACTACCTTTTAACCATAAAAATTAGTCCCAACAAATCTTTTTATATCATTTCAACCCAAAAATATTTTTAACTATCTTTTCCCCTATTAAAAAGGTTTTTGGGTTGTGATGGTATAAAAAGATTTGTTGAGACTAATTTTTATGATCAAAAGTCAATAAAAGAGAGAGATAAGAGATGAGGGGGTACGGTGAAATCTTTTAGGGTTTCCTTGTGCCACTTGAAAGAAAAACGGAAAGAAAGTCTACCATGAAATAATATGAGAAATTAGCATTCTATACGAAATTTTTTCCTTTTTAAACTCGAGTTGGTTTTTTTGAAATTTTTTTCAAAAATTGGGACAGCTAGTAGTACTTCTTGTCTTGGGGAGAGTTTCATATTTTTTATACTCGGAATGGATTTTTTGAAAATTTCCTCAAAAATTGGGACAACTATAGTAGTACTTCTGTCTTGAGAAGAGTTTTATATTGGTAAGAAAAGGTCCCCTATCAACGGTTAATAATGGATTTTTTGAAATTTTCCTCAAAAATTTGGACAACTATAGTATTACTTCTTGTCTTGCTTGCTCATTATCGGTAATAAGGAGAGTTTTATAGTGGTAAAACTTATTATCCTTTTTTAATGTGGCACATTTCGTCTCATTCACTTTGCAATCGGTCTCCCTCTCATATATCAATACCTATAGCATGAGAGAGAATTGAGGAGGTAAATTCTCTCTCACATATCTATGCTTTTGTTAGATTTTTTTTTTTTACCTAAAGATAAATAGATTAATTATATATCTTTTAATAATATAGTGGCCTTTAATATAAATCTAAGAAGAGAAATTTAAAGATAGGGTTCATACAACGTGGCCATTTGAAATCTCTTTCTTTCTACTAATAATCTCTTCTACTAAAATTATTCCAGAAACCTAAAAACATAGATTTTTGATAAATTAAAGCGTTATTTCAAAAATTGGTTGCATTCTAATAATTTCTACATTGATAACTAAATCTTGTATTTTATTTATTAACTTATTTATATTATAAATTATGTAATTTACTATTTTTTCTTATACTTGTCAACAATATTTTTAAATTAGATGATATTATAAGGCATTTAAGATTTGTTATTACTTATTATTTATATAGTAAAATAATTATAAAATATAAACCAACAATTTTGATTTTCAATATATATGTAATAATTTTGGATTAGCAAAGTGAATTAATAAATATTTGTTACTTTGATGTGATACTAATTTCAATTCATATGAGAAATTATTATTTTTAATATTATAATATGAAAGTATTTTCTAATATTTTTAAAGTATTTTGATGCAATATTATTATAGTATATTATGATTAATTATACAGATACCCAAACAGGAAAACAATGTCTCGTTATTAACCTATTTGTACAAAGTAATAAAAGTACAAAATGTACCACTCCTAAATTCTTTTAGAAACTAAATTAACACTATTTTTAGAGATTTATAGTGATTTTTTTAAAAACATTGAGATAAAAATTGTCGTTTCCACCGATTCTCCGATCCGATCCACCGATTCTCCAATCTGACACGGGTATGGGTGTGACTGATTCGAGTCACCGATTCTTTTTTTTAAACCTTGCTTAGGATTATGATACATAAGGGGGCTGATTTTCTAATATTTTTCATAAGGTAGTGTTGGAAAATGGATGGTGGAAACAAGGGTTGTGGCATAAAAAAATATAAAGTAAGATGGGAGGACTTTCTTGTTTTCAGCACACTAACAGTGTTCTCTTAAAACTTTATTTTGCCTACTTATCGATATAGATAATAAGAAAGATGATAATGATCATTATTATTCCTATGGCTAATTATTGTGGGTTAGTGTACTTGAAGTACGTTTTATGAAGGGATTAACGCTGCCACATCGGTCCTCTAGAGATGTTAAACTATGAAGGTTCTTTCTGATATAAGATTGGGCGTCCTATGGTGAATACTCCACGAACCATTATTCATTTCTCATTGCATTCACTAAACATATAGAGCCAAGTACCTACAGAGAAGCCACAAAAAACCCCAAGTGGATTGAGGTTATGAATGAGGAATTGATTACACTTCATCAAAATCACACTTGGGATTTTGTAACTAGAACAAAACATAAGAATATTGTTGGATATAAGTGGGTTTATAAGATCGAGTACAAGACTGATGACACTATTGAAATATACAAAACGAGATTGGTGGCTAAAGGTTATATAATCAAAATTATGGGTTGGACGATGAAGAAACCTTTAGTCCTGTTGTGAATATGGGAATTGCCAGACTGGCATTAGCAATGACTAATCTCTGTGGTTGGAGAATTACATCAGTTAGATGTCAAAAATATTTTTTTGCATGGTGATATCCAAGAAGAAATCTATGTGGAGCAACCACCAGGGTATGGAGAATCCAAAGGGTCGGATCTTGTGTGTGGATTAATGAAGGCAATATATGGCATCAAACAAGCCCCACGAGCTGAGTTTGAAAGCTTATGCAAAGCCCTTCTTACAGGAGCTTATTCTTGAAGTGTTGTAGACAACTCCTTATTTCTCGAAAGGAAAGGGCAGAAGCTAATAATGGTGCTTCTCTATATTGATAATATCATTGTAACAGAGAATGATGAGGATGAAATAAAGCGACTAAAGATAATGATCGAAGCACAATTTGCTATGAAGGATCTTAGAAATCGAAAGTATTTTTTAGGTGTGGAAGTTGAACGTACGAGACAAGGTATGAAATTGACACAACACAAGTATGCATTGGATTTGTTAGAAACATTTGGAATGAGTAACTGTAAGCCATCACCAACGCCAATGGTTACAACAAATAAATTATCTGTTAGAGATGGTGATCATGTTCAAGATCCAGAAAACTACAGAAGTCTTATTGGGGCTATAGTACTTTATATTCACTCGACCAGATATCACTTATGTTGCCAATCAAGTATGTCAATTTATGCATGATCGTCATGAGATGTACCTCATAACAACTAAAGGATTCTTCGATATGTAAAAGGTACTCTGGGCGATGGTCTTTTCTTTCCTATTTGTGGATGACATGTTAACCTTACTTCCTATTCTGATATAGACTGGGCTGGAGATCCCGATACAAGAAGGTCAGTATCTGGATTTTGTATTTTATTTGCAGGATCTCTATTATCTTGGAATAATAAAAAGCAAATGATTGTTTTACGCTCAAGTTCAGAAATAGAATATCGAGCAACATCTTCTACAGCTGTTGAAATCACTAGTTACCGCCACATTCTATCATAATTGGAGATAAAACTTCAACATGCAATTCTACGTTGTGATAACCAAAGTGCAATTAAGCTTGCCTTTAATCCAGTTCTTTATGCACAGACCAAACACCTTGAATTGGATTATCATTTTATTCAAGAAAAGGTTGAATGTGGGGAGATTACTCCTGATTATGTTTCAACTACATAATAACTTGCTGATATTTTTACAAAAGGTCTTCCTACTTCACACCATCGTTCGATAGCAAGCAAGTTGTCTATATTTCACATTGACAATAGTTTGAGAGGGAGTAATAAGAATGATGATAATGATCTAGAGAATGATAATGATCACAAAAAAGATACATCATGATAAGGATTAACATGATTATTGTAATATCTTTTTTATCTGTACAGATTTATTGTAATCACATCTTTGATTGAGTCAATCAAGGATGAGTACACAATAATTATAAATATAACTCACATCCCTCTCTATGGGGGCAGAGAATTTTACAGAAATATTGTTCTCTAACTTCTTCAATAGATCAGTGTGCAAAAAGGTTGACCAGCAAACCGGTCCTCGAGATATCCTCGAGATATCTAAAAATAATAAGGTCACAAGATAATCTCACCAAATATTGTACTAAAAAAAAAAGTCTATAAAACACTAGAATTGCCTCAAAGTAGCGAGAGAAAATGGACACAAATTTAAAGAGAGAAAATAGGTAGCAAATCTTAGAGAGAGAACCCATGTTTATAAAATATATGGTGACCCTTTCTAGTGATTGTTCAAGAGAATAGTGATGCAGGGAGAAATCAACATGCAAGACTATCTCCTGAACTTGATTTTCTTCTTAAACTTTGTCCACTTCCTTAGCTCTGATACCAACTGATGCATGGAGAAATAAAAAATGGAACAATAAAAATAAAATAAAGAAAATCGTCGAGAGAATATACGCTCTCTCAAAGTCTGCAAACCAATCCACTGCAAAAAATCTTATCATAAAATTAACTTTATTCAACTCTCATTATCTGATCATTCTCTAATTTGTTTACAATGAGGGATCTCTTCCATTTAAATAGACCGCAAAACAAATAACTAAAAAAAACCTCTCTCTCTCTCTCTCTCTCTCTCTCTCTCTCTCATGTGCACGACCTTTTCCCATCTCTTTCTTCGTCTCCCTATTTTCTCTCTATTTTTAGTCTTAAAAGATTTGCTTCCAAAATACCCACTTCTATCCCTATCTTTTCTTTCTAAACCTCACCGGACCTATTTTCCATCCCCTCAACCTTTGATAAATCCAAAACATACATTTTCATATCTAAATCTCATATCTTTCTCATATTTAAATTCCCCTAAATCTCTTGCTAAATCTATTTAACTCTCCCCCCCACCCCCCCCCCCCCCCCCCCCTCCCCCTATAAACCTCTCAATAAATCTCCTACTTAACAATACTTATCAAAAAAATCCTCCTTTCTCCTACTTAACTTTATCATTATTCTGGCTCTGTTCCTATATTTAATTAAAAATAAGTAACAAATAAACCCATTTTTATTTGCATCAAATAGTCACTATTGTTCACTGCGCAATGTAACTATTGAAAACCCAACAACAACCTTGTAAAAGTCGTCCATGGCTAGAACTGCCATCCAATGGCCATAACTGTTACAGCTACCACTCCAACATTCACTATTTACCACAATGGCTAATATTACAGTCATTGTCAAGTCCAGGTCCAGGTAGCATCTCAGCAAAAAATAAAAAGGCGAGCTATGAGCCAGTACCCATACATGTGCTAAGGGCATCTTTGTGAGCATGTAATAGGTCGCATCTCAGAAAAAAAATAAAAGGGCGAGCTATGAGCCAATACCCATACATGTGCTAAGGGCATTTTTGGGAGCATGTGAAGTACAAAGTACGCATCAAACAGCCTTGTATATGCAGAAGCATGCGTTCGCATGCTCCGTATATGCAGTCTCACTCTCTCTTTTTTTCCATGAACATAAGGCACAAAAGTGATTCCATATAATTGCACCTCTTGTATCACTTTATTTTTCAATGTGGGACCAAAAAGCACTCTCTCCATATATTGAAAACTTAGAAAACTTCTTTTTAAAATATATTATTTTAAAATACCATCTAGTATGTTTCCAAACTAAAAACATTGCCATTTCCTCCATTATTTCAAAATAATATGAAAACTAAACTAACCATATGTTATTAGCATACCTAGAAGGTATATTTCCATTTGAACCTTCACTTAGGATGCACAAGACATAGTCCATTAAGTTCCATAATAGCGCATACCTTTCAACATCCTTCCTTATCCAACAAATGGGTAGTATAACTCATAAACAATATACATTTCTAGTATCTTTTAGCTGTCAGCACATTTTGAGCCTTGTGCATATATCCGATTTCAAAAGTACTCTAGAAATGAGTTCAATCTCATACAAAGCAGCATCACTTTCGTAATATATCGGCGTGTCTATGAAGAGTACCCATGTATTTAAAATACTTCAACTTATGAAAGTCATACTTACATATATGTCATCACTAGACTTATCTACCGAATAGATTTCTTTAGAATGAGTGCTTATAATAATTCGTATGTCTAGTAATCATAATAATCACGCATACAACTTGTTATTATCATATTGAACCTAGAATTTTGATGATTCAAAAGACTAAGTTAGGTACCTGCTATATATTAGTACTTAAGGAATGCTAGCCCCAGTCTCTTTAACAACTTAATAATGTCATCTCTTGCAATCCTTTTTATCAAATGATCAACGAAATTTTTATTTAATATCACGTATTTTATAATAACCACTCTGTCTCCCTATAGACACCCCTTCTGAATTTGATTTTTCTAAGACCCTAGGGTAAATTATCTCAGTTCACCACAAGTACATTGAACCATAGTCCATACTTAGACCATAATCCAGCCAAGAATATTCTTAAATATTCCTAAGAATCCTAAATATCCTAAGTTAAGAAGCAAAATAACCCAAATTAAGCAGGTTTTACATGCACAAGGAATACAAATACTTAAAATCAGCGAAGTGGAGCTCGTACAGAAGAAATATGTATGAAAATATTTAAAAATTAAAAGTATAGAGTTTTCCTGGCCATTGGGGTTACAAACCATGCCAGCAATGCATACTGCATTGTTAAACCCCTTGGGCGCAACGGCCGTGTTGCTGACCCATGGATTTAGCTAATAGGAGAGGTAGGATTTTAGGTGGCATTAATGATTTTTATGACGAGACTTCAACAAGATGTGTGAAAATGAAGATGTAAGTTTCTAAAATATGAGACATGAATGTCAAGTCATATGTCGACACACGCCAAAAGCCATAAATACCCGTGTTCGTGTTTCGTAGTTTAATAAGACATATACTATCCTCCTTATTACTTTTTCATTATAATTTGAGAGGCACAACATGGAATCCCCTCCTCAACGGGTTGCCTGATGGAAGAAAACTACATCAAATATGGAAACATCACAAGAATATACATCGTACAAATCTGCATAGTTATAATACTTAGGTTAACCTTAAAAAAAAAGGAAAATGACAACAATATACATTGACACATCAACATAGAAAGCTTCCCCTTTTTTCTATGGCGTGGATTAAGCCTAACAGTATAGAAAGCTTCCTCTTTTTTCTATGGCGTGGATTAAGCCTGACATTAAGAGGAAGAAAAGGAAAAAATAAAAATAAAAAATTACATGCTTCATAACTAAGGCCATTGAATAAGATTATCGGAGGCTAGAATCTCTAATGGACGCAATGCATGCAAGCCTAGAAGCCTCCAAGAGCACGAGAGGAAAGAAAATCAGGTAGGGGTGGCAATGGACCCGGACCCAGACCCGACTCGACTCGAGACCAAGGGGTAAACCCGATCCAGGTCGGGCTATGAGTGTAAAAATAATACCTGGCACTGGGTTCAAATCTTGGACCTGAACATTATTCGGTTCCGCTTCCGGGTCCGGTAACAATAAATGAAATATATTTACATATCATAAAAATAAATATATCTTTTAATGTTTGGGTCGGGTCCTGGTCTGGCCTGACTTGGATCCAACCCGACCCGTTGCCACCCCTAAAATCAGGTATGTGACTTCATCTAATTTCATCCCATACAAATGGATCTTGAGGAGCCCAGAAGCCTCCAAGGGCCCATTTGGCACCTTGGAAAAAGCCTCCTTGAATATTTCAAGGGCAGAGAGAAGATCGAGGGTTCAATAATGACGCGTTTGCTTGCAGGAACGTTTGGGTTTAGAAAGACAACGTTCCTAACACAGTAGCACGTTCACATTTGGCTACAGTACTTAGAACCCATACTTTACCATTGAAGTCCTTTTTCTTTGTAAAATGGAAAAGTTCGAGTTCGATGAGGGGCCTTAGGAAGCTAAACTTTCCAAAAAACATTTATTGATTAAGGTGATCACTATTCACTTTTCAGTATTCACTATTATATAATATTTTATTTATACAATATACTAATTATATTTCAATCATTTATATAAATAATATTTTATACAAATAATATATTATTATATATTATATAACATTATATTATATATATTAGTATAATATAATGCATAATATTAGTATTATTAATGTAATATAATATTAATATTATATTATATAACAATATACTATATATTAGTTTATATATTATATTATATATAATACAAATATCTTAAAAATAATATATATAGATATATATAATATTATATTATGTTATATATTATATATTATATATTATATATTTTTAATATATATTTGTTATCAAATACAGGTACTCAGTGTTGGGGCGTATTTTTGATGCACTAATTCCCCCATGCGAACAATAGAGGAGGCGGTTGCAACTCAAGCCTGTAGGGACCAGTCTATGGAAGCCCTGCACAAATAAGGCTTATTTTGAAGAGCCATGAAAAAGATGTCATCTCGGCTCCTAATCAAGCATATGAGTGATGATCCAAGGATACCCTCCAAATTTCGTCCAATTCGGGCACGAATAAAGAAAACTGGTACAAAATCAATTTTTGGCCCAAGCTACTAGCATGACTACGGTGCACCATAGCTAGAACTCTACTCTAGAGATTTCTAGTAATATGAAACCACTGCCAATAGATTCAGAAGGCTAAAAACACCTACCCTGCCAAATTTCAGCTCGATCTAACCTTTTTAGGTCATACTATCCATAAATGGCAAGATTTTTACAATTCACTTGCACCCATTTGAACCAATTCTCTCTCGTCTTGAAGTGGACCAACCGCACATTAGAGTATGTCGTTCCTCTCACCAAAATCTACGATTCGGCAGTTGGCACATACCATGGGGACCCACAGATAGGGCAAAATCTTAAAGAAAAATTTGTCGAAAAACATGAAATTGCAGGAAAATTCAACAGCGTATGTCATCGCTCTGGTAGTTGTATCTCAAAATTTCGGACTCCTACGACCTCAAGGCCTGATTCGATTGTGACTCCAAGTGCTTTGTTTTGAGTAACTACTTGCTTGAAATGGAGGCCGGGAAGACATCCTATTAAGGCTAAGAAAAAAGACATACTTTCCAGTTGTTGAAATCTCATTTTTCAGCGACCATCTAAATTAGGAAAATGACCAATCTGGCACTCAAATAGGGGGCTTTTCATTGCAAAACAATCAAAACGACCTCCCCTTCTATTTGTGATAAAGAAAAGAACCAAAAATACTGCAAATCGTGCTACATCAATTATCAAAGTTCTCAAGTTTATGGACTTGGCCGAAATTTTTAGTTCATGACCAAATTTTCGATTCAAGTTTCAAAATGGGTATCAAATCGATCGTCTCAAGACGACTATCATTTATACAGTGTTGGATCGCTCGGAATGTTACCCTAAAGCATCGGAAAGGGCCCTGAGGCATGGCTATAACAAGAGGCCCCTTTTGGAGTGATGGTTTTGTCATTTCCAAGATTTTAGCCAAGGGCAAAATAGCCATTATACCTAAAAACGTGATTGATTATTTTATTCGTTTTAATACCTATTTTTTTAACAATTATGTTGTATTTTAATCATTTGTTTTGTAGAGATCCTATATAAATTCTTTAACATCATTTGTAACCCTAAGTTGCAAATTGGGAGAAAATTAGTGCAATAGCTTGAGAAGTAAATTCATTTTCTTGTATGTATGCCTTCAGTTTTCACTGCAAATAGAAGAGAGAGAATATTTTTACCCTTGAGAGGAATACTCTTAGATTACTAAGTTCTTATACCCTACACTTCCAAACCTTCCACTTCCATACTCCATACTCCCCACACTCCATGCTTTACCATACACCCTAGACTACCCATCTCAACCCACTTGACCTTAGTCCTCACTTAACCTTACCGTACACCATAAACCTCACCATAACACACCATACACCCTAAACCATCCATCTTAACCCATACAACCTTAGCCCTCACTTAACCCATACACCCTAGTCCACCTAGGTTCACTCAAACCCAATCCTACACCTTAACCCTCTATCCAAAGACCCAAATCCCTTTCAAGGAGCACCTCAAAGACCATTGGGAGCACACCTAGCCAACGAGTCTAAGCTTTCGGCCCACTTGGTTGGTACCCGGTCACTTTCTCTCTCTTCTCCTCTTCTTATTTCTTCTCTCTTCTTCTTCTTTTATTCTCCTTTCTTCCTCTTCTTTCTCTCTCTACCCCTCTTTTTCTCTTTCTCTATTACCCTTCACCTAAGAGCCAAGTGGCTAGGCTGCCTAGCGCCTTTCCCCCTCTCTGTTTCCCTCCTTTTTCCTCTCTTTCTCACCCCTCTAAGAGCCAGCCAGCTGGGCCGCCCAGCTCTCCTCTGTCTCCCTCTTTCTCTCTTCCCCCCTCTTTGGAGAGCCAAGCAGCTAAGTCGCCCAGCTGCCCTCTCCCTCTCTTTTTCTCTTTTCTCTCCCTCCCTCTCCTGGAGAGCTAGACGCTGGGCCGCCTAGCTCCCCTCTCCCTCCCTCTCTTGGAGAGCCAGGCAGTTGGGCCGGCCAGCTCCCTCCTCCTTTTCTCTCTCTCTCTCTTTCTCTCTCTCTCTCTCTCTCTCTCTCTCTCTCTCTAAGCCAGGCAGCTAGGTCGCCTAGCTCTCTCCCCCCTCTTTTGTTTTCTCTCTCTCTCATTCTCTCTCTCTCTCTCTAAGCCAAGCGGCTAGTCGCCTCTCTCTCTCTCTCTCTCTCTCTCTCTCTCTCTCTCAGAGTGAGGCAACTAGGCCACCCCAACTCCCTCTCTTCTTCTCTTTCTATTTCTCGCTATCGCTCTCGCTCACTCTCTTCTTCTCTCTTTCTTTCTATCTCTCTTCTTCTTATCTCTCTCTTACTTCTTTTTACATTCTTTATTCATCTTCTCTTCTATTTATACATCCACGCTATTGAGGAGAACTACATATTAGGCTGACCTTGGGGCTTTTTAGGGCTCAAGTAGTTTGTGTCTATTGATGTGCCTCTGGGGTATTGGGCTTAGGCCTAGTATCTTTTTTGAGTTAACCAGTCAAGCCTGTTGGGAAAGATAACATTGAAGGGCAGCAGAATTGTAGAGTGCCTCTATTCTTTCCTCTCTTTTTATATACTCTTGGAGGAGAACCGTGCACTAAACCTTGGGGCTTTCTAGCACCCAAGAAGTTTGTGTCGTTTGCCGTACCTCCGAGGTATTAGGCCGAGGTACAAGGCCTCGGCCTAATACCTCACCTAAGACCCAAGCTTAGCCTACCTAAACCCATTACCCCAAAACCATCATCAAACAGAATGAACCAAGGATTTACCAACCCCAGACTTCATAACTAAAGGAGTGCAAAGAAAAGTGTAGTGTGTTTGCAAAAAGGTAGCGAGTCTCAGACCGTGCTGAGAAGGCCGAAGGGCTTTCGAACTAATCTAAGAGAGCTAGCCAAGCTCAGGTGTGTCCACGAACCCAACCGCAGGAGGTAGGCACAAACCCCCTCGTTGCACTAAAATTTCTATCATAGTTGGAACCTATCTGCACATGCACGGATAGGCACACGACTGCACGCAATTTCGAGAGAGTGACCTCGGGCCGAGACTCGAACCGGGCGAGAGTTGAGCCGAAACCAAGGCCGACTACCCAAAACTTCCTTAACATTCCAAAAAGATAACATTTCACTTCTTAGCGAAGAATAACTTCTTGTTTCTGCAAACAAATACAGAGAGAGAGAGAGAGAGATAGATAGGTTTGTAGGATGTACATGATTGGGACTAAAGAAGATTTGTTCAAGGAATAAATTTTTCATTTATTTATTAGAAACATCTTTCTTTCAAAAAAGAAGGTAAGAAAAATGATTGGGTTTGAAGAAGACTTTGGGGCCGAAGAAGACTTATTTTGAGAAGATATTGTCTACAAAGAGACCATTTATTTTTTGTACACAGAGGTCATAATCACTATTGTACCTTAAATTTCAAAATGGATAGTTGTAAGAGGTCATAATCACTATTGTCCCTTAAATTTCAAAATAGATAGTTGTAAGACTGTTATTGATTAGACAAAAAGTTCAAAACAAAAATTTCTTGGACTTTGTGACTCACCCAAGCCATTCAATTTGACATCTAACAAGTGGATATAGTTGTAACCTCCTCGTACAAATAGTGAATGGTCTCTTTGTAGGCAATCACTTGAAAGAATACTTTTTTTCATTTATTGGTTTGGATGATCTTTCATTTAAAAATAAGGTAAAAAGGGATATGACATAATGATTTCTGTCCCAATTTATGCACAACCATTGTAAATCATTGGAGACAAGGTCCATAAACTGTCTTGACCAAGGTAACAAACCCTTGGCCGAACCAAGGAACTCCGCTGAGCCCAAGTGGACTCGGCAAGTGTTTGATTGCTCGACTTGCCTTGGAGCCCAGTCATAGGCTAGGACCAAGTAACCCAAAACCGGTCCGAGTAACTGGCCTAACTAGGCAGGTCCTGATGGGCTAAAACGGGATAAAAAAATATCTAAAAAAAATATTAAAAAAGAGCTCAAAAAACCCTAACAATATGAAAAATATATTTAAATGTATAACTAAATAAAGTACATTCAAATGAGATTAAAAAAAGTAGTGAAAAAATGGATTTTAAAAAATCAATTTGTACCCAGGGATATTTTAGAAATAATCTAAAAAAAATGAAAAATATAAAAATAAGCATTTATGACCAACATACTTCACAATCTTTTTCAAAACAATAGAAAACATTAAAAACCCTATTGCAAACAAATTTCCTTTTTTTTGAGAATTTTTTTATTTTGTTTTTTAAGTTATGATGGTTATTGGTTGACCACCATAATCGGCCATGGCCAGTGGTCAGTTTTGAGTAACCCAGCTGATTCTGGTTTGACCAAGCCCGGTCGTTGCACACTGGACTCAGTGAAGTCATGTACAACCAAAAAAAAGTTCAAAAAAAAATTAAAACAGCTAAAAGAGATGATATAAAGAGATGAAAAAGATCTATCAAAGGATTATTGAACATTTTGATTAAGATAACGAATATTTCAAAAAATATTAAAAAATAGGAAAGTATCTCAAAGTTCTCAAATCATATTGACGACCAAAATAATCTAAAAATTAATTCTATCTAATATAATAGTGTTTCCCAATTTTTTTATATTTTTAAATACTTAAATAAAGGTGGGGCCAGGAAAATAGAGAGATTGAGAAACATGTCGCGCATAGAATTAAAGCTGGGTGGGCGAAGTGGAGATATGCAATCAAAGCTTTATGTGATTGATGCATACCAATAAAACTGAAAAGCAAGTTCTATAGGACAGTTGTGACCAACTTTAATTTATGGGGGCAAAATGCTGCGCGGCCATGAACCAACATACCCCTATAATTAGTGTAATTGAGATGAAGATATTGAGATGCATGAGTGGCAAGACAAGAAGGGATAAAATTCGAAATGAATACATTCAAGAGAATTTAAATGTGCACTAATAGGCAATAAGATGATTGAAAGTAGACTTAGGTGGGCCATTATGACAACACCTATTAGAAAGTGCGAGTTCGTTCAACTAGAATACTACAAAATGGCAAAGGATAAACTCAAAATGATATGATTGGAAGTAATGAGAAAATATGTGGGAACTTATGGTTTCACTGAGGATATGACCGTAATAGAGCAGAACGGTAGACTGGATTCATGTACCCGACCTCAATTAATTGGAAATAGGATTTGACGATGATGATACTAAGCAAGTTGTTGTGTGCAGATTCTATTATGCGTAGAAGCTCTAAAACCTGATGGGTTGATTTTTGTAAATAAAGTATGATAAAAATAGAACTAGCAATAAGAACGCAACAAGCACGAAAAATAAATTAGAAAATCAATAATACAAAAAGAACATCAAATTTTACGTAGTTCATTACAGATGTGATTACATCTATAAGTAAAAACAATCAACAATTTTTTACAAACCAATGAGAAAGAAAATTTATCAGAAACTCACACTCGAGAGAACTAAAAGAGAAACCCAATCTTCTACAATACCTCCCTCTTCAATTTTCTCACTCTACCTACCGAAATTTCTTTGTTTTTTTAACCATTTCTCTCTACAAATAACTTTCAATTTTCTCACTACATACCCAAATTTCTTATTTCTTTTAACAATTTATCCCTACAAACAACTAATATATATAGATAGAAAAACAACGCCCAAAACAAGTACATGACGTCCCTACTTTCCCATAACATTTGGAAGCCTTAATTTTATCCTTATCTAATGACTCATGCACCTATGCACCCATTCTAATCTAAAGAAGAATAACTCAAAAGATAACATCTAATATAATAGAAACAATCCAAAAAAATTGGAAACTATATGGATCTGATCAAATAGGGATTTAGTAAATCCCTATTTGATGAGAGCTTTCACTATTTATTACCACTCCAATATTGACGAACATAATGTACTCCTGCAAGAGTACACTATATATTCAGTCCTTTAGTTAAAAAGTCTACTTGTAGTAATCTTTTTGAATTAAAATTTGAGATTTAATTTGGAATATCAAGAGTATTTCTGAAAACATAATGTACTCTTGCAAGAGTACACTATATATTCAGTCCTTTAGGTAAAAAGTCTACTTGTAGTAATCTTTTTGAAGTAAAATTTGAGATTTAATTTGGAATATCAAGAGTATTTCCAAAAAAGGAAAAAAAGCAAACTTTGTGTTTCAAGATCCTAAACACTCAGATCTAATAGTCCAAAATCAGATAGTCTTTATTCAATACTAGGACGTTATTTTTTAGAGATTGTCTACGAAGAGATCATTTATCTTTTGTACCTGGAGGTCACAATTATTATCACTCATTAGATGTCAAATTAGATGATACTTTACAAGCAATCATTTTGAAATTTGAGGGGCAAAAATAATGGTGACCTCTATGTACAAAAGATAAATAGTCAATCCCTATATATATATATATATATATATATATATATATATATATATATAAGCTGGTAACTAGGTTGAGGAGGTCAAATCCCTCAAATATAGGGTCAAATCAAGGTTTTTTTAAAAAAAAGATCGGCGACCTGGATCGTCTACTCCAAAAATCGTGTTAGATTGGTGGATTGACGTGTCGTATAAGAGAATCGGCTGAATCAAAAAGTTTTGTCCTAAAATGTTTTCAAGAAATCACTATAGATTTCTAAAAATGATGTTTATTGAGTTTTTAGAATAAATTAGGAGTGATGCACTATGTATTTTTATTACTTTGTATGCACTATGTATTTTTATTACTTTGTAAAAATAGATGAATATTGAGACGTTGTTTTTCTGTTTGGATATTTGTTTAATTGTTAATTATAATATAATATTATATTATAATATTGCATCAAAATAATTTAAAAAATGGTATGAGTGAATGTTATTTTTTCTCTTAAAATATCTCATAAACTAATCTCTTAATGGTCAATAAACTAGTATTAGTATTTTATTTTTTTAAAATCTTATCTAATATTTTTTCTTCGTTATCCCAATTAACTAATAGCTAAATATCTAATATTAATCAAAATAAGTTTTTTTTTTTTTGGGTAATATAATCCCATAAGCTAAAAACGCTATTAAATATTTGACTGAGACATGGCATAATAGACCATAAAGATTTGTTTCACATCGCAGAGTTATGAGAAGGAATTGATATATAAAAGAATTGAACGTACAATGAGTACCATATGATTGGGATGTGGGGCCATGCGATAGTGATGCAATGCTCAACAAGAGAGAGATAACGTCAAGGGTCACGGGGTGGGCCACCATGTCTAAAGCCACCATGTTTACATTTTAATAAACCTTGGGTTCAATTAATATTTTTACGTAGGTTTTCCCAATTAATATTTTTAGGAAGTACATTTTAATCGCAAAAGCCACCATGTCTACATTTTAATAGGAAGTACAATTTAATCGGAAAATCCACCATGTCTACATTTTAATAGGAAGTACATTTTAATCGGAAAAGTTTAAAAAAAGGTTTAGCTTCAAGGGGGGACCCAACCGGTTCCCATTATTGATTTTCAAACCTTGGGTCCAATTCTTGATTTTCAAACCTTGGGTCGAATTAATATTTTTAGGTAGGTTTTACTAATTAATATATTTAGGTAGGCTTTACTCCTACATAAAACCTTGGGTCCAATTAATATTTTTAGGTAGGCTTTACTCCTACATAAAAACTTTGGATCCAATTAATATTTTTAAGTAGGTTTTATCAATTAATATTTTTAGGTAGGTTATAGGTTTTAACAAAGGTTTGATACACTTGTTTGTTTCCTTTACACTTGTTCCCTTTGCGGATTTAAGTGTTAAAAACACCGGTACTAATTATTGATTAATATTTATATTACGCTCACAACAAATGTTTGATGCTTTTTAAATGAGGATGGATTTAATTGTTGATTAATATATATATTACATTATTAGCCCAAAGTTAACACTTGTACACGTTTCAAAAAAATTAAAAAAAACAAAAGAAAGGTCAAAAAGATTGTATCTCATTGCCATATAGAGAGCCATCTTGTAAGAAAAGTCATCGTTGCATTTCATTATCAACCTAGAAAAAACCACACATCATTTTGATATAGAAATAAAATAAAATCATATAGTCGGTCACTCTAGATATGTTGAATTTTCATATTATTAAAACTAATTTTCAAGTGGTGAAGTAAAGATATTTATAAAAACAGAAAGATATGAAAGTTGAAAAGATCAATTAGAAAAAAAGAAAGATGATATAGAACATTTGCTTATAACGAATATGGAAAAGAATACCAAGTATACTTACCATTAATCTCCTCCAATGTTTTAAATTAAAGTTAAAATTAATAGCAAACTCTCAATCATTTATATCTCTTCCAATTTTCTAATTTAAAAGGAAAAAATATTACAATTAAATCTCATCTTGAATTCTACAGTTTTTTTCAAGATAATCTTGAATTCTAAAGTTTAAAAATTGAAATTGAAATTGTATTTGGATTAAAGCATAAGGGCATCTATGAAAGCCTATTCAGATTGGAAGCATGGGCCTAATAAAACATCAATAAAGTATATAATAGAACAGCCATCTTCAACCAAATAAAATACCAAATTGATGTTATTTTTTAATATTTATTTCAAAATATACAAATTTTATGACCATACTTTTAAAAACTCAAATTATTTAAAATTATAGGTGATATTAAACATAGTTATAGGGAAAAGATTGTGGTAGCCCATGGGCCGGTAGAATAGTGCAAGTCCAATATCCCATATCGAATCTGGACCGATCTGATAGTCACAACTGCATTGCATATTTAAATTTTATTTTTTTATAAAAATCCAAATTATATAAAATTTGAGATATCCGCTTTTCTCATCAAGACGTGCCTAATAAAATTATTAAAAATTATTCGTAAATATTAAATTGATCAAAATACTCTTTCAAGGGTATTTTGGTTATTTAATTTTTGTAAATTATTTTTAAATATTTTTATTAGATTCTCCTTTTTTTCAAAATATATATGCCCAAAATTTCAAGTGGTTTGAATTTGTATAAAAAAATAAAATTTCAAATATGAAATGCAATCATGACCATTGGATCGGCCCAGATTTAATCTAGGCCATTGGGCATTTACTGTAGCAGGCTTATCTTAGATTCTCCCACACTTAGGTATATTAAAATTTATAATTAAAAATAAAAAATTAATAAACCAATTTGCTCTGAGGATGTCTTTAGTAGTTATAATATATTATTAATAAAATAATAACAAAATAATTATAATTTTTTTTACTAATATCATAAGAGAAATGACACTATGAGACCCTCCCACACCTACATGAATAGGAACCCAAAGGATCACCATTAAATTTTGACACAGATCTCCAGAAAAGTTATGACATGGGTGTGGGACTTGGGTAAATGGGTTTTCTAGATATCTGTGTCAAAATTTAATGGTGATCATTTAGGGTTCTACTCATATGGGTGTGGGAGGGTCTCATGGTATCATTACTAATATCATAATTATATGTTTCTAATAATTAACATTCCAATATGCATTAACTTTCATTACAATTTTATTAATATTATTGTAGTAATTCATGTATTACTATTTTATGACTTAAATTTTCATATTATAAAAACTATTTTCAAATGGTGAAATAAATAGATTTGTGAAGCTTGAAGTAAAAGAACGTTGAAAAAGTTTATAGTAGAAAAACAAAAAGATGGATATGAAATGGAAAAAAAGAAAAATGGATATGAAATGCATACTGAATTCAAGTATACCTGCAATTAGTCTCCTCCAATGTTCCAAGTTAAAGTAAAAATTAATAGCAGAATCCTTTAACTATCTTCCATTTTTCTAATTTGAATAGGAAAATATTACAATTAACTCTCATCTAAATTCAAATGGATCTTGAACTCTATAGTTTTTCTTTTTTGTTTATGATGATCTTGAATTCTAAAGTTTGAAAATTGAACTTGAAACGGCATTTTGAATAAAGCATTTATAAAATCCTATTCACATTCAAAGCAAGGACCTAATCACACATAAATAATGTAATAGAACGGGCATCTTCTAAAAAATAAAATGCCAAATGCATATTATTTTTAATACTTATTTCAAAATATACAAATTTTATGATTGTACTTTTAAAAACTCAAATTCTTTAAAATTATAGGTGATATTAAATATAATTATAATATACAATTAAGAATAAAAAGAATTAATAAATCAATTTAACCTGAGGATGTATTTACTAGTTATAACATATTACTAATAAAGTAATAACAAATCAATTAGGGTTTTTCATGAATATCATAATTATATATTTTTAATTATAAATATTCCAATATGTATTTATTTGTATTACAATTTCCTTAATATTAATTTAGTAATTCATGTATTATGACAATAATAAGTATAGTTTCATGAATTATAATTATGGAAATTATATAGAATTATTAAAATTAAAATTAATTATTACTCGTATATTCAAATAATAAAAAGAAAAGTACATGAATATATTATAATTAATTTAATTATAATATAATAATTTAAATTATTATAGTTTTCTGTTTTATTATAATAATATTAGAATAACATTAATAATGTGATTGTAATATTATAATGAATATTAACAAAATAGATAAATATAATTAACATCATAGATAAATATTACGGATATGTTTTAAAGGTCATGTACTTTCCAATTGGAAAATCATGTAATTATGTACGGGATCGCTTAACTCATATCAATATACTATTCTATCACATATTTACAAGATTATTTACATACTTGCTACATATCTACTTACTCTTAATTGCATATCTATATAATTATTTATGTGATTGCTTATTTCATTTCTACATGCAATGCACTAGTAAAGGGCAAGTCAGAGTACATGCAACGCAACTAGTAAATGGGAAGTCAGAGTACCTAGCACATACTTC
Organism: Amborella trichopoda; assembly: GCF_054954075.1. Taxonomy (NCBI): domain Eukaryota; kingdom Viridiplantae; phylum Streptophyta; class Magnoliopsida; order Amborellales; family Amborellaceae; genus Amborella; species Amborella trichopoda. Next base: position 4,416,023 of record NC_142342.1, on the reverse strand, counting down.
CAGCGGCGATTGATGGAAAGTAATTGAGCGGTGGATACTTTTTAATCAATATTGAGTTAAGCCTTTGTGCAAATTGATCCACTATGAGTGCGGGGCCAGAGTTAAAAAAATATATAAAAAATAAAATAATAATAATAATAATAATGGAGGAAAATAGGTCCCCATGAAGAAACAATGAAACATTAAACATTGGAGTCCAATTGACATGCTTTCTACTGGGACGTCACATTATTATGGAACTTAATTATATGGACTAAACAAATTTAGAAGAAATCAAATCAAGCCTATCCTTAAAAAATGACAGTCCCTGCTTTTCGACCTAAACAGATTACTTCAAATAACTTTATGCAAATATGTTTTCATTTTAAGTAGGGCTGAGAATGGGTCAGCGTGGGTTCGAATCCGCCTGGATTCGGATCTGGATCCAAAAAGTATGTATGGGTTCTAGATCCAGATCCGGATCTGATGTAGAATATTTGGATTTAGATCTGGATTTCAAAAAGTATACATGAGATTCAGATCTGGATTCAAAAAAATTATTTTACACCCAGATTTGATATGAATTACTATTTGGATCTAAATATTGAATTCAAACTTGGATCCGAATAGGATCTGAAATTCAAGTTTTCAATCCAAACCAAGTAAATTCTCAGCCCTAATTTTAAGGATTAGGAATCTCTCCCTACTTAAAATCTTATGATGATGGGTACCATCAAAAGCAACTTCATCTTTTTTATGATTACATCCATATATTCTAAATGAAATTGACCCTTTCTTCAAGCCATAAAACTGTCACAATCGACTCTAGGTGCCTTTTTGCAATATTTATATATCACAAGGTATGGGACTTGCCCAATCAAATTTGCCCAACCAATGAAAATAATGTATTGAATTTAAAAATAGAAGCACAGATAGAAACATGCACTGAAAATTTAGAGATGTTTGTTACTTCCATTAGAATAAAATCCCATGAATTTAGCGGTTCAAACTGGCTAAAGCTGCCTTATTTGCTGTAACAGTCAAACAGTTTAAGCCTTTGGTGGACCATCACATTGATATTCCTTCCCTTTGTAGCAAGTTTCATTATGCATATCTTACGCTTGATTATAGCCAAAACTTAAGACCACATTAATGAAACATCATTCATATTCACTCTTTATATCACAACTAAATTTTGTCACATTCCAAATTATATTCTTCCAAATTTTTCCAAATAATTTGAAATTTAGAAAGCCATAATCCGAAAAGACAATATGATATACTCAATGGGGAAATTGCAGATAAGTTCCATAATTTTTAAGGCAAATTTTTTTTTCCCATGTATTTCAAACTTGGCATTAATAATTTGCTATCATCAACTTCACTCTCTCCAACAGCATAACAGTAATTATAACCTCATATTCCAAGAAAAAGGGGTACCTTTGTCAACCTCCAATCCTCATTTTTCGTCCCATTTCTAGCCCATACTGAGAAAATAATTTATATTCATGGTGGTTGTAACTGCATGCTCTCCCGCTCTCCACTTCTCTATAAAATACCTTATTCCATTCACAAATCCTCATCCCTCACTCAAGGATACCTTCCCTACAAACAGAAGGAAAATATGGCACCTTCCTCCCTTGCCTGTGCTTTTGCAATCCTTCTCCTTCTGACCATCCACTTCTCCTTCACTGCTGAGGCTGCAACACCTTCTCCACAACATGGAACCATTGGAGGAGGAGGAGGTGGAGGTGGTGGTGGTGGCGGCAGTGGAGGGAGTCACGGCGGATCAGGCTTTGGGTCTGGAAGAGGCGGTGGCTTTGGCTTTGGTTTTGGAGGTTCCACAGGTCGCGGTGGCAGTAGTGGTGGAGGTAGTGGTGGTGGTGGTGGTGGTGGTGGAAGTTCTGGCAATGGTAGTGGGTCAGGTTCTGGCGGCGGCAGAGGTGGAGGTCGTGGTGGTGGATTTGAAACTGTGGGTGGCAATTGAAGTTATTGTAAGTGCTAAGCTCATTATCATGGGCATATGGAAGTGTATGAATAAGGCTATTTGAGCTAATAATATAGCCTGGAAATAAATGATGAAAAATCAAGAAAATTATATATAAGCATTGATAATTCAGTAGCTTGAGCTCATTATGAATATTTGAAAAGTTTAATGTTGAATACCTTACACACATTATTTCTGGTCAATTTGGTCACACTTAATTTTGACTATTGGATGAGAAAGTAGGTAGTTGTATTAATTTCATTGGCCAAACTCAAAATTCAAAAGAAATTTTTTCGAACTTTATAACTAACCTACTATCGGATTTTATATCAGATGATTGTAAGTAATTGTAACCTCCCCATATCAAAAGTAAATAACCTCATTATCTGCAACCCCTTTTTTTTAACATCATTTCTTAATATTCTTGAAATAGTATTTAAACAATTAAGGAAGATCTAAAAATCATTATTAAGTATATTATAAGATCATATCTATGGCAACCCAAAGAAATAAAAAATAAGAGAATATCTTCAAGGTTAAGCTTTGCCTAAAGAAACTGCTGCTATTCTTATATCTAATGATATTGAGACGATACGTATAGAAACCATAGCACGAACGGCATGCTCCCACGTAAGCATATTACACGTTAACTCCCTCTGACGACTTTAGAAAATTTTATAATGTGAAATTTGAAATCCATCTAAGAATCCCCAAACAGATGTTTAATAAAAAATAATAATTTGGATTTTGAGTTGTATGACACATTACTTTTTTCAACCACGTATAGTGTGCAAACTCCAGGGACTAAACAGACAGTGTACTCTCATAGTAAAAAGAAATCATTTTACCTGAAGAAAATGATTAGGAAAATGGAGATATTAGATTGCCGATGCTTTTATGCAATGTTAGCCACTTAAGACGACGTCTTGGAGGGCTAGATATAAGTCTCCAAATAGATTTCAAAAGAGAAAAATTGTTGAACTTACTTGGTATAACCTAAAATTTTAGATTTATGAAGTTAAATATTTTATGTCTACCTGCCAATCCTATGAGAAAAAATATCAAATACATATATCAACAGTAGGGTTCTTTCTGAAAATGGTGGAAGAAGTGAAAGAATACTTCCTTTTTTTTTTTAATGGAGGTATCTTTTTTAGATATTGACAACTTCATAGTTGTAATTTAAATCTTTTAAGGAAATATATTTAACTTTAACGAAATTAATTGTGCAACAAAATTATACATTTTTTTCTTTGAATCGTGCTCAATCCTTAAGATATACTCATTTATTTCAATATTACTTTCAAATAACAGGATATATCTTTCAGCCAAGTTAATAAAAATTTATCAATATTTGATCTCTTTTACTCATTACTCACCCAATATTCCTTAACTTTAAGGGTAGTCATCTTTTCATGTAACCTAAATGTGCATGGGAAGCTCCGCTCTATTAGTTGCTTCCTTTATCTAATTTCATAAATCAAACTTACCAAAACTCATTTCAAATTTCAGAAACAAATGAACATTTCCTTTCTTTTTGGGGAATGATTTCATGCAACGGTTGTATAGTCGTATAATACAACCATCTTCTAAAACCATGTTAGAAACGTTTGTTTGACACGAATTTTAAATGTACACTCTTTTCATTTTGAAGAACAATCACAAAAAATAAAATTTTGAAAAAATACTATAGAAAGTTTTTATTCTAGCCCAATTAATATAAACCGTCCATTTTATTGAGATGGTTAGATATAGGCCTCAGAAGAATTTTTGTATTCCCAAAATTTTTATATAGCATTATCATCATTAGATTAATTATGCTAAAAATGAAAAAAGTGATTTTGAATTTGTTAAGGCCTTGATCTTGAATTCACTAAATGGATGGTCGAGATTCATTGTTGGATGGGTATTAATTTTGACCATATCTAGGGTACAAATTGAAAAAAAAATTTATAGGATTGATTATGAGGATGAAGAGAATATGTGTGCAAAATTTGGGGTCATACAAATGCCAAAAATATGGTTTTCTAAATGTGCGGTTGCATTATACTACTATACAACCGTTGCATTAGATCATTTTCCTTTCCTTTTTCTGAATTCCAGATCTGATATTTTGTGAACAATTTTTGGGCCATGAAATCTTAAGGAAACCCCCTTAATTATTTATATAATGGGATTGCCCCAAATTTGCAACTTCAGTTTGGAAACTTCATCCACTTCAAAATTAAAAACAAATATAAGAAGTAAGAACACTAGTTTTTTTTTTTTCATTATTTGTGTGCGCGTGTGCGCATTTGCGAGAAAGAAACTAATTTTATATGACGAATTACACTATTGCGTTGATTATAGTTCAATCAGGGCTTGCTTTGAATAAAATTCGCTTAAAGAAACCAATTTGTTTGTAATACTTGATTTCGACAATAAGCTGACATTAAGCTTAATGATATGGGCTAGATTTGTTTAAGCATAATACAAAGTAAATGAATCCCCAGCTACATGAAATGATGTTGGGTGCGGTTTCTGTAAGGTTGCAACCTTAAACAATCCAATTAAGGCGCACCTTCAAATTTTATCATAACATGTAATTTTGGTGTAAAAAATTCCTATGATTATCTCAAAATCAATTTTCAAAGCTAATTATAAAATTTTAAACTCTAAAAATAGTTAAAATGAAGTAGATCTATAAACATATGAAAATCTTAAAAATGGATGGTCTAGATAATGTGATGCAAGATGCACTATTTCTAGGATTCAAAATCTTTTTTTTTTTCATATTCATACATCTCGATCTTGAGATGATCAATTAGAGGGCTTTTCAACATTAAAACAACCTTTTCCGATAGAGTTTTGAGGTGCATCTGTAGTTCTACATTTTTATGTTGCAACCTTATATAAACTTTTTCCAATGATATTTCACTCTTTCTCATAAGTAGTTAGCATACAAAATCAAAACTATAGTGAAAGATTGTCTATTGCTCCTGGATGGTTTTTAGTTGTTTTCATCCTAAGTTTTATTTAAGGTTTTAAATTTACAGCAATGTATCGTGGTCCATGTAAGTGGAATTCCGGTATATTAAATAAATAAAAATAGACTTTTAAAATTTACCTCGAGTTCCATATAGCCACTCCAATCATGAGTATTAGAGCCTCTATATTTTACTACCATAGTCTAGAAGTTTTTTATTTTTATTTAAATTTAAAAGCATGACGTCAAAAAGTTTCATATCTTTTACGTAAGCATGTGTTTAACTATAGGAAAATTGTTTCATGCAGGCCGGACCACATTTCTACATATGAGGTCCAAAAAGTGTAAAGCATCCATCTTAAAGATGGATGCAAGTAGGTTCTTCATTTAAAAACAATAGAAACTAGGGAAATTTTCATATAGAACCATAATTCTTTGTATTATTTTATGGTAGATCCTCCTTCCGTTTTCTTTCAAGCGGAATAGGAAAATCCCTAAACATTTCACCATATCCCCTCGTCCTTTATCTCCCTCTTTTATTCACTTTTGATCATAAAAATTAGCCCCAACAAATATTTTTATACTATTTCAATTCAATTTTTTTTTAATGGGTGGACAGGGAAAAATAGAGTTAAAAAAGTTTTTGGTATGAAATGGTATAAAAAATATTTGTTGAGGCTAATTTTTATTGTCAACAGTCAATAAATGAGGGAGATAAGAGATGAGAGGTACGGTGGAATCTTTAGGGATGCCTTATGCCGCTTGAAAGAAAAACGGAAAAAGGGTCAACCACGAAATAATATGAGGAATTAAAGTTCTATACGAAATTTTTCCTAGAAACTAACGGTCTAAATTTTTTCTTAGGGCTGTGATTTTATTCAACGGTTGTATCATAGTATAATGCAACAATCTTAAAAAACCATGTTAGGGCTATTTGTTTGATCCAAATTTTGAAATATACACTCTTTTCATTCTAATGAATAATTACAAAAAAAAAAAAAAATGAAAACGAAACCTGGAAAGTATTTTTTTAGCCCAATTAACATAGGCCGTCCATTTTGATAAGATGTTTAGATCTAGGCCTTAGAAAGATGTTTTCTTTCCAATTTTTTTAGATGGTTTTATTATCATTAGATGAACATTGTTAAAAAAAAAAAATGATATTGAGTTTGTAAAGGTTAAGATCTTGAAATTCATCAAATGAATAGTCTAGATTCGTTGTTGGAAGGGACTCATTTTGTCCATATCTAGGATTCAAATTGAACCTTTCTTTTGAGAGGGATTGATTATTGAGATGAAGAGAGTGTATGTGCAAACTTTTGGGTCATATAAATACCACAAATACATATAAATACCACAAATATGGTTTTTTAGAACTGTGGTTGCATTATACTATGATACAACCGTTGCATGAAATCACTGCCCATCCTTAAAAATTAAGTCTTAAAATCCACCTGCATTTCTATATATGTGGGCATGGCCGCATAGAAACCTGGTCGACAACTATAAGGCATCTCTCTCTCTCCCTCTTTCAAGCCATCATGACTGCAACTGCCTAAGTCTCTTGGAGGTAAAAATGAAGGTTATTTCTCAATATGGGAAGCTATTTCTAAGTATGGGATTATGAGCAACTTGGCCATTTTTTAATGAATCCATCCCTATATTTTAAACTCCCTATATTTTAAACAAAATTTGACCCTTTTCAATCCGAAAAATTGTCACAATTGACTCTAACCCGTTATTTGGAATTCTTATATTGAGGTATGGGTCTTGCCCATACAATTTGCCAAAGCAAGAAAAGAACAAAGGAAGATAGTACAGTTACAATTCTTATTCATTTTGAAAAGAAAATTAAATAAAAGCAGTTTTGATACGCATTTATATAAAATTCCATAAATAACATAGCTAGAGCATACAACTGCATATTTTGGAGTACCAGTTACATAGTTTAAGCAATTGGTTATCCATGACGTAAATATTCCTACACTTCAGGACAAATTGTATATTGTATATGGGGATTGTATTCTATAAGACCATTCGGCTTTTTTATAAAAAGCCACAATTATTACTAGCTATTAGATGTCAAATTGGATAGTTTGAGGTGTATCACAAAACAGCCAACATTTGTTTTTTCCTTAAACTAGATTATGGCGACATGAGGCCATAAATAGGAAGCACCATGCCTTACCCTTTATACTACAAATTTAGCAACAAAAAAAAAAAAAAAAAAGCTCAACCAAACCGCTTCTAAAAAATAAAAATAGATATATTTTGATAATAAAATATGACCCAAATACTCTTATAAGTTATAGGGGTAATTGTGATTTGTTCTTATCATAAACATTTTTTTTCTTATTTTTATTAAGCTCACCCCTACCAAAAAAAGACACCCCAAATTTTATCTCAAAATAATTTATAAAAAAAATAAAAATCAAAGACTATGAGTCATCCAATCAAGAACAGTCGTTCAAGCACTAAATTAGAATATTATAACTGATGCTATACAACTGCCCAAGGGGTTACAAAATAAAAGACATTTCTCAATTCAAGATTTTAAGCCACTTGGTATACTGTACAATTAAAGTAAGGCGCACATTCAAATAGAGCTGAAATATATATTTTAAATACGAGAAACGTTTATGATGGTTTGAAATTTTATTTTCATCTCTAATTATAAAATTTTGATATTCAAAAATAGTAACGATCGAGCATATTCATGAACACTTAAAAATCTTCAAAATTAACTATCTAATTAATACTACTTTTAAGACTTGAAATCTATTATTAAGGTATATCTTAATTTAATTGTTTAGAGCCTCACCCTTATATAAACCTTTTCCATATATAAAAAGACATTTGGCCCCTTTTTTCAAGCCAATAAACCGTCACAATTGACTCAAAGAACCCGTTTCCATTCTTATATTCCAAGGTATGGGTCTTGCCCCCAATCCGGTTTGCCTTAACCAAGAAAAAATAAATAAATAATAATATTAAATTCAAAAGGCCAATAGGAGATAGAAAGTAGCATTGGAAATTCCAAAATATTTCCTTGTGTATAAAATCCTGGAAATTCTGAAATATTTCTAACTGAGTCTAAGTCGACTAAGTCGAGTTATGTCCACCCCCGAAAAAATGTCAAAAGTAATAAAATAAAATAAAGGCATTTAAAAAAAAAATAGCTAAAAAAAAAAGTTAAAAGAGTTAATAGAAATAATTAGAAGATTAAAGAAAATGAAAAATACATGCGAGATGAACTATTGAATAATTTGATTTATATTTAAAATTAAAAAATTAAGTAAAAAATAAAAATTCCCAAATCATTCTAAAAACTATCAAAATCATCTAAAAAATATTTCTAAACAATATATATAGGTGTTTTCTATGTTTTTGTATTTTTTTTATATTTTTTAGGATTTTTTTTTGGGTGCCAAGCTAGTTCCACGACCCAACTTGCCTAGCCACATTAATTTGACATTTTAAAGTCCAAAAATTATTCAGTAATTTTGCTTCTTCTTTTTTAGCAATAATAATTTTGCAATTAAAAAAAGGGATAATATCTTCATAAAACTCCTCACTCAGAATATCCCCATAAATATAATTTTCACTGAAGTAATTTTAAACCTTCGTTCTATAATTTTCCATCACCGTTCTATTATGATTTCTCTTTCCATAAACCCTGTAATAAAAACCACACTCACATACAAGAAAGGATCACTGTAACTGCATGATAGAACACCTGCGTGAGCCATTATCCTCTCTCTCTCTCGATCTCTTTTTTTTTTGAACGGCTCTTTCTCTCTCTCTCTACACTCAATATCTATAAATACCGACCACCCTTCTGATCCATTCCCACGTCTCAGTCTTCTAATCCCTCCGCTTTCTGAGAAAACCATGGCCCATTCCTCCATTCTCTGCGTCTCAGCTCTTCTCGTCCTGCTCCTTACCACCCAACTCTCCTCTGCTAACATAGCGATAGCACCCCCCTCTGCAGGACCTCCAATCACTGGAAGAGGATCTGCACCACCACTTCCAATCAGAGGAGGCGGAGGTGGGGGTGGTGGAGGCGGCGGCGGTGGTGGTGGTGGAGGGTCAAGCTCTGGTGGTGGGTCAGGATTTGGGTCTGGAACAGGAGGTGGGTCTGGCTCTGGCTTTGGAGGAGCAGTAGGTGCACGAGGAGGTGGAGGAGGAGGTGGTGGTGGTGGTGGTGGTGGTGGAAGAGGTGGACGAGGTGGTGGGTCAGGCTCTGGCGGTGGTAGAGGTGGTGGGTGCGGCGGCCGGTTCGCGAGTGTTGGTGGAACTTGAGCTTATTATGATCATTTTAATGGCACATATTATAAGCATATGCTTGTGATGTATGTATTGGCCACGCTATTGAAGTGTATGAATAACTGGACATGAGCAAGTGTAATAGCTTGATAAGATATACGCCAAGAATAATATGAAGTTTACTATTCTTCATTATTGTTCCTGCATTTTTCTTTTTTGTGTTTTGCTTTGCTTTAAATATCTTTAAGTTTTTCCCCTTTACCCTGTTTTTTTTTTTTTTTGGATTTTTTAGTTCTTTCAACACGTTTCTATTAGTATTAACTTTTTATGACTCAAAAATTTTAGGTATAATATAAAATGCTCCGTTTATAGGTGGAAATTACAAAGAAGGTCGGTCAAATTTTTTTTTAACTTTTTTCAAAATTAACCCTTCGTCAACCGAAATTTTATTTTATTTTTTAGTTTTTTTTTTTTTTCTGTTAGTAGGGCAATGCTCCAAGCTTTAAAGCACGGCACTACAAATGAAAAAAAACTAAAAAAATAATAATAATCAAAATTCAGGTTGACTAAGGGGTAATTTTTTAAAAAAAAATAGGATTGACCGACCTTCTCTGTAATTTCTGCATATAAATGGAGCATTTCATTTTTTATCTAAAATTATAGAGTCCCTACGTAAATCACTCATAACTTTTTGATAATATTGTTTGTTCCTTCGTTACAAGGGAATATAAGATGCATTTCGTATAATGGTACAGATAGAGCAAAATTATAAACACTTGAAAATTTTGTAAATAAATAGTACGGAGAGCTTGTTACAAGATGCATTTTTTTTAGAACTTGAATTTTATTTATTTTTCTTCACATCCATACATCTTAAAGTCGTCGAAACAATTAATTGATAGGTTTTCCTATGTTGGAACACTCTCTTCTTCCAATATAAGCTCGATCCAAGGGTCCTTCACTATCATCCCCATCTCCAACATACTGCTCTACAGCCCTACACTTTCCAGCATTGGTTTAGAACCTAAAATCGGGTTTTGGATCTCCCATCTACTGTATCGATCCGGATTGGCTGAACTAGAGGAAAATCTGTTAGAAATAAATAAAAAATAAAATCGAATTTGTTCGGTAGTAGAGACCCAAGTCGCCCACCTACCTACCAAATCCATTCCATATTGACAATCCAAATCACATGGTTTTCAAGGCCCAGTGTCGAGTATAATCGAGAGCAAGTTAGAAAGAGGTGTACCCAGTAAATGAACCCAGAGAGAGAAAATCGGGAAGAGATGAACCAGCAATTGAGGAAGAGGCGAACCAATAAATGAAGCCATTGTTTCTTTGTTTAAATATCTTGAGCATGCAAACTTAGGGTTTGTCACTTGGTAAAAAGCTCGGATAGCCAATTCAAGAATGTGGGTTTCGAGTCATGAAAACAATTACTTTGTACATAAAAAGCCAAAACGTTGGAATCGTTTCCATCTCACTTTTCTCGAAATCGTTTCCATCTCACTTTTCTCGAGACTTTGCATAAGTGGGACGAGCACCGGGCTATAGCCCTTTTATGCACCCTTGTCTTTTGATTTATCTTTCAGTGAAGGAGCATCTTGTTATTCTTTTTTTCTTAATGGTTCTATGGTGTATGATGCACCATAGGCGCGTCTCATGTTATATTCTCAATGACGGCGATGGGACCTATGGTTAAGAAAATATACACAATAAGACCATGTATTTATGGTACAAGAAGATCACAATCATTATTGACATTCGATATCAAATTGACTTTGGATTCAACCCTTACCCAAGATGAGTTTCTCAGTCGAGTCGAAGTAGATTGGGTTGAGTAATGTGCAGGGTCCAAAAAGCCCTATAAATAAAAACTCTAAAATATGTTAAAAATAAAATAAAATTTGAAAAGTGAATCAAAACAAAAAACAAGATAAAAATTTCAACTATGCTAAAAAAAAGCATAAAATATGTGTTTAGAAAATTTAATTTATGATTAGAGACATTTCAAAAAGATCCATAAAAAGAGGAAAAAAAATACATCTTGTAACATAAAAAACTCACAAATCACTATAAAAAACGTCCAAGTTACATATATAATTTTATACATTAATCCTAAAATTTATATAATATTTATTTTTATTTCTATTTTTTTTTAATGTGCCCGAGTTTTACCAATTGCTCAACTTGGCAAGGGGGCGAGTCCGAGTAAAATAGCTGAAACCAGGTAGACTCGGCCGAGTATGAACACTGGTTCATCTTTTTGTTAAATCAAAAGAGATTAGTCTTAGGTACCAATGATGGACATTCTTTCAGATCCGGGTATAACGAACATCCACCGTCTATCGTAACAAATGGATGGTAGGTAATCCCGTGCTGTACGTACCCAATGGTATGTTGAGAAATAGTCTTATTGTATACATCCAAAAAAAAAAAAAATATCAACGAGGGTTTTGCCAAATGTTATCAAGTTTGCTTTGCTTCAAAGTATTTGGATTTTTTGCCTAAATTTTTTTTAAAAAAAAAGTTTTGAATTTTTTGTTATGAATTTTTTATTATTTTAATATATTTATATATATATATAAGTATATATTTTATTTATATTAAATTTTTAAAAGAAACTCAAAGTTTTTCTGAAATCAACCGAAACACCAAATTACTCTATTTTTCTGACCAACTGAATAAGGCTCCGAAACGAATCTAACAATATTGGTTTCACCTTTCGAATAAAAGACTATAAAAATATTTTAAGATTCCTAATAATTGAGCCAAACAGAAAACGAAGCACCGGAAATTTTGACTAACGTAAACATGGAAATGCAGTCGAGTAATTCTGGTATTTGTTCAAAAAAATACTAAATTTTCCTTAAACTCGGGTGGCGGGGAGTGGTCAAAAGGTCCATGTTTTATGTAACAGTCAAATGGTATGAATACATGGAGATTATGATCCAAATTGCCCTCAACTTATAGAAAATTACTTGATGAAATTTTACCAAAAGATTGCTTCTTTTTTTTTTTTGGCTTAAGTCACTCCTACACATGTGAAAATATACATAATCTTAGAAACAAAGGAAAAGAGATACAAAATTAGATAGAGAGATAATTTTAGTGAGGCCCATTGTAAATATTACATCACGTAAGGAACAAAAAAAAAAATTGAAAATTTAGTAAGACATTGAACATAGCTGGGAGAAATGGGGGCGATTTAGTTAAAATTTTGGCTGTTAATGCCGGATATTTTAAATAATTACAAGGATTAACTAATTTAGTACCTAAATAAATTGGGTAAGGTTTGTGTAAGGTGTCAACCTTAAGAGGCACCTCAAAATCTCATTAAAATATATATTTCCGGTGAAAAATTCTTATTCTAGCCCAAAAGTCTATTTTTCGCCCCTATAATGAAATTGAAAGATCCGATATGGTGCAAATCTAGTAGATCTAGCACTAAAGTTTTTTTGAAAATATACGGTCTAAATAATGTCTTACAAGATGCACTATTTTTAGAATTTGAAATTCATTTTTTTTTTTCATAATTATATATATCAAGGTCAAGATGATCAATTGGAGAATTTTTCTAGTGACAAAATAACCTTTTTCGATCGTTTTTTAGGTGCACCTTACCTCAACAATATGAGGCTGATACCTTGTATAATTTTTTTTCAAAAAAATTTCAAGCCAAAACAAATAATATTTTTACTTTTAAATAAAAACAAGTATTATTAGTTTTCTGATTTTTTATTTAGAAACTTCACCAAGAACAAATAATACTTTTTTATTTTTACAAACAAATAATGTCTTTCTTTCATCAATGAGTAGCATTTACTATGGATGAATTCTAACACCCGTCTTTCTTATCTGCATGGGTGGTAATGGTTCCAGACCCAATCCAAGTCTGGGTATGACTGCAAAAATTGGACCCAATATGTCGGGTCTAGATCCAAATTTTGAACTGAACACTATTCCTATTCGAATCTAGATCTGGGTCCAGGTCCGGTCCCACATTATGTTTTCATGTCCAAATTTATAAAATATATTTAAATATATAGATATTTTAATTTTTGAAATCTAATCAAGGCCAATTGGGTCCGGGTCTAGGTCCATATCCCACATTATATTTTGAGGTCCAGAGGTCTATATCCAGCCCAAACCGCCACCCCTACTTATTTGATCGTCCAAGAATATTGAAGACAATCTCTCTCTCTCTCTCTCTCTCTCTCTCTCTCTCTATATATATATATATATATATATATATCTACAGTATAGGGGTCTCTCCCTGGGGCAACACAATTCATTTTCCGAAAACCCAAGTAATAGAAAGCATATGGAGGTAATTTTTTATCTTCATGTTGCGGTGCAACGACGAATCAACTCATACGTGAGCCGGTATCCCCCCCCCCCCCCTCTCTCCCAATTAATTCCCACTTCCTTGCTGCCCATGCCCTCCCTCTCTATAAATACCCACTTCCCATTCAATCTTTCTCATCCTCATTCGAGCCCTCCTCTTTAGAAACAAGGAAATGGCACATTCCAACCTTGTTTGCACCTTTGCTCTCCTCCTCCTCCTCCTCCTCCTCCTCCTCTCCAACCACCACTCCTCCTCCTCTTCTACTAAGGGCTGGAGGTGGAGGAGGAGGTCGCGGTGGGGGACGTCGAGGTGGCTCAGGGTTTGGGTTTGGCAAAGGAGGTGGTGCTGGCTTTAGCTTTGGCTTTGGCACTAGAGGTTCAGCAGATGGTGGAGTTATTGGTGGTGGTGGCGGCGGTGGAGGTGGTGGAGGCGGAAGTTCAGGGTGAGCCCGTGGTTGTGGGTCAGGTTCTGGCGGTGGCAGTGGAGGTGGGGGGGGGTGGGAGGGGTTGGCAGTAGGTGGAGTTGTTCCTTAGAAGAGAGTGACATGGGCTCATTATATTGTGATGGAATATATTGTATGCCTTCTATTTGAGCTTATTGTACGAATAAGGAGGGAATAATGCTAATATAATAACTTATTACCTGATAATAAACGAGAGAAGTAGTGATATTTCTTTCTCATACTTTTCATTAAACTTGTTTTATTAATGGGACCACCTTAAATAATCCCTTGTCGAAAGATGTAATTTTAGCGTCGAAAGATGTAATTTTCGTATCGAAAATTTTAACAATGACCTGAAAATCTATGTCGCATCTAATTATGAATTTTAAAACTCAAAAAATAGCACGTATCGAACCGATCTACAAATGCATGGAAATCTTGTATGTGGACAGTTTAGACAATATGTTACAAGATGCACAATTTTTAAGACTTGAAATTCTTTTCTTTTTTTTTTCAAATCCATACATTTCAAAGATGAGATTATCAATTAGAGGGGTTTTCAGCTTCAAAACTGCGTTTTCGATGGAATTTTGAGGCATGTCTTACTTCTAGATTATATAGTCGACAGCTCCGATAAATTTTTCATATTTATTAATTCAATTTTGTCTGGTTTCCTTTTTCTCTATTTAATTTCCGTTTCGGTCGGTAGACTTCATCCTAAGATTTGTCTTAGGAGAAGGCAACTCCACTGTTTACGATAAGTACTAACAACAGATGTTTGGTACGAATATTTAACATTGTACTCTAATGAAGTACATATTATTTTCCCAAGAGTTATTTATATATGGATCCAAAACTTTTTTTAAAATACTAAAGGAAAATGGTTTGATAGGGCTGCAGTTCTATCAAAATAAATGAAGCTTCACCTCGTAACTCGTCAAAAATTGTAATTCAAGCATCGGAAAACCTTTACATCGATCATCGGCTTGAATATTGTCGTTGTGAGAAAAAAAAGTAGGATTTTAAGCTTTAAAAATAGATATTTTAACAAATTATCTAGACTATTCATTTCGCCTTAAAAAAAAGTGTACAACGATCCACAAGATCTGTTCCATTTTTTAGTTTCAAATTTTATTGTCCATGTGGGAAATTGAATTTAGAGCCATCATAGAGATTCTTGTTACCGAAAGTTCTTTCTAAACGAGAATTTAAGGTGAAGCCTAGGTTTTATAGAAACTTCATCCAATACTAAATGCTCTACTTATAAGTGAAAATTACAAAGGTCGGTCAACCCAATTTTTTTATATATTTTTTAAAATTACCCTTCGGTCTGATGATGGAATCTCTCTTTAGGCCAAATTTTAATTTTTCTCAATTTTTTTGTTAGTGGGGAAACTAAAATTAAAATTAAAACTAATGAGAAAAAACAGAGGGGCCAATTTTTTTTTTTTTAAAAAAAATGCAGGTTGATTGACCTTTATAATTTCTTTCTATACACAAAGCATTTTGTATTTTAGAAAAAAATTTAGGAAAATTTTCATACAAACCCTTAATTCCCCATCTTATTTCACGGTAGACCCTCCTTCTACTTTTCTTTCAAGCAGCATAAAAAAACCCTCAAGTATTTCTCCGTACCCCTTCATCTCTTCTCTCTCGCGTTTATTCATGTTTAGCCACAAAAAATAGCCCCAACAAATTGTTTTATTCCATCTCATTTATTTCCAACACTTTTATTTTCAATAAGGTTAAAAAAGTTTTTGGATTGAGAAAGAATAAAACATTTGTTGGGGCTGGTTTTGTAGCCAAAAGTGAATAAACGTGGGAGAGAAATGATGAGGGGATACGGTGAAACATTTGAGGGTTTTTTTATGCTGCTTGAAAGAAAAATAGAAGAGGGTCTACCGTGAAATAAGATGGAGAATTAGGGGTCTGTACGAAATTTTTCCAAAATTTTAATGTCCGCACATAGATCACTCTTTTCCCAAAGCCTATGGATGGTATATCGTACATAAACAAAAATCATTGTATCCCATATCATTGAGAGGAACCACAATTCCAAAAATTAATGGAACCGTCGCCGTTGAGATCTTACCATAGACTATGTGCCTACATTATCTCTTCCTTGTGGATTTTCTTATCCCTTTATTAATTCCTTTAGGCTTATGTAGCGTATGCACCTCGAATGCTAAAGATCTCAAAATTTTATAAATTGCACATGAAAGCGACTTTAATCTTCACTAAAAAGTGATATTGGGGTTGGCGTCGTGGTGGTAGCACCACTTGTATCCCAACTAAGGTCCAAGCTTCCATTCTCAGCTAATGCATTAGAAAACTACTAACGATTTAAAAAAAAAACAGGTAGGGGCTCATCATCCCACTAAATTACCCAAAAAAAAAAAAAAAAAACTTCATTAAAAAGTATTAGTTGAATAGATTGCAAATATATTTCAAAACTCTCATGTTATTGTTTATAGTTGTTGGATAAAAACCTAAGACCTATCATAAAGTTTAGAAAAAAAAAAATCACTTCCACACTTTGAGCCCGATTAATGGAATGCCTTAAAGTGCCCAGTTTGCAAGTTCAATGGGAAAAGTTTATTATGACTGCTTTGCATCAAAAATAAATAATCATAAGGAAAATATAGAATGAGACTATTCACTGTTGGTATAAGTTGGTCACATTAGTTATATGACCATTGGATGTGAAATTGGGTGGTTGCAATTATTCTATTGACCAAGTTCAAACTTCAAAAGTAATTTTCTTGAACTTTATGATGTTGGATATGGTGATATCCAAAATCACCTATATAAGAAAATCCAATAATATATGGGATTGATATTGATAAGTTTCCTAAAGAAAATAGAAATCCAAAAAGATTAGGACTATATCTCTTACTTGTTAAGATATATGTAACACCTATATGAAGTTTCCTATTTGGTATGGACTCTTAATCTTATATATATGAAATGAAAGAACAGAGAATTTGTATGCCCTATTTGGGTGACCATATGGGAAAGGTAGCTTTTGAGAGAGAGAGATAGGGGCTCTAGTGCATAAAAGGTAAGGCATCCCTTTAGAGAGAATAGAGCTTCTTATGGAGAGAAACTCCATGTTGTGCCTCTTGTACATCGAGAGGTTGGTTTTTATAAAGAAGTGGTTCCCATGAAGATTTTGAATAGTTTTCCCTTTTAGTGAGAGAGTTTTGGTTGCTCTCAAATGTCTCTTTTTGGGCAACAGTTTAGTTATAGATTAGAGATGGATCTCTTCTTAGACAGTGGTTTAGCTGTGGCAGATGGGTCTCAACCTGAACAGTAGTTTAATTGTAGAATAGAGATGAGAGATTGGCGGGTCCTGTCAATCATAAGAGTGGGTCTAAAGGGGTTTTGCGCGACTAGTTTTTGTCAAGGGTTAGAGAGGTAACTTTATGTCCCAAATCTGTAATGTAACTTTCATTTGTATGTTGATTTCAGTTTGTCGTACCCATGGATGTAGCCTTCTTGGGGTGAATTACGTAAATCTTTGTGTTCTTGTGTCGTGTGTGTCTCATGCTTTATTTCTTGTATTATGGCTTGTGCTCTCTCCTATTTTGTTTCATGCTGGATAAGTACGTAATCTTGGTGGGATAAAACTTTTGGGATTCAGGTTTACACATCTAAGAGAGTTCTTAAATGCTAATAAGTGGTGTCTTCAATACAAGGCTAGTATTTATGCATTCGGTTAAAGAAAAGCACATGGCAAAGTATGTGGACATTTTATTTGAGGTGGGGAAATATGATGGCAAACACTAATTTTCAACAATAATGATGAATGAATTTACTTGACAAAAGATAAAGAATTCGTAAATCTATCCAATGGATGTTGATATGGTGAGCAGATAATTTTGATATCAAGGTAGAGATTGTTGGATATGGTGATATCTTGAATCACCCCATAAGAAATCCCATATTATATGGGATTGAAATTGATATTGATAAGTTTCCTAAATAAAATAAAAATCCAAGAAGATTAAGAATCTGGGATATATATCTCTTACTTCTTGAGATATATATAACACCTATAGGAAGTTCCTATTTGGTGTGGACACCTAACCTTATATATATGGGATGAAAGAGTAGAGAATTTGTATGTCTTATTTGGATCACCATATGATAAACGTGACTTCCTCTAGAGAGAGAGAGATGGAAGGGTCGCCTGTGCATGAGAGATAATGGCTCCTATAGAGAGAAGAGAGCTTCCTATGGAGAGAAACTCCATGATATGCCTCTTGTAAGAGACTAGTTTCTTGTAGAGAAGCAAATCCTATGAAGATTTTGGTTGGTTTCTCCTTTTAGTGAGAGAGTCTCAGTTGCTCTCAAGGGTCTCTTTCTGGACAACAGTTTAGCTGTAGAATAAAGATGGGTCTCTTCCTGGATAGTGGTTTAGCTGTAGAAGATGTGTCTCTTGCTGGATAGTCGTTTAGCTGTGGAATAGAGATGAGAGATCGATGGGTCGTGCCTATCGGGAGAGTGGGTCTAAAAGGGTCTGCTCGACTGGTTTTTATCGAGAGCTATAGAGGTAACTCTATATCCAAAAATCTGTAATGTAACTTTCATTGGTATAACGGATTTCTGATTGTCGTACCGATGGATGTAGCCCTTTTGGGGTAAACTACATAAATCTTTGTGTTATTGTAGTATGTGTGTCTCATGCTTTATTTCTCGTATTATGGCTCATGCTCTCTACTATTTTTTTTTTTTCTAGCTGGATAAGTACATGATCTTTGTGGGATCCAACTTTTAGGATTCTTGTTTATGCATTTAAAAGGGTTCTTAAATCCTAACAAATGGTCTCAGAGCGCATACAATGCTAGCCTTTGTGCATTTGGTTGAAGAAAAGTACATGCGAGCTTTTTTTTTGAGGTGGAGAAATATGATGGCAAGCACTAATTTTCTGCAAATACGATGAAATAATTTATTTGGCAAGATAAAGAATTTGTAAAGCTATCTAATGGATGTTGGCATGGTGAGCAGGTGATTTTAAAATCAAGGTGAAGATTGTTGGATATTGTGATATCCAAAATCATCCACATAAGGAAATCCCATATTATGTGAGATTAGGATTGATATTGATAAGTTTCCTAAAAAACATAGAAATCCAAAAAGATTTGGACTCTGGGATATATTTGAACAAGCTCAAAAATGAATATAATTATTAGTGCATCCAAATTCAGACTTAGATATTTGGTACCTAGAGATGCATATACTATTTGGATACCCTGAAATGATATCATAGTATCTAAGAATCTACTAAACTATTAGCAGGATTAGAAACTACAGTGGTTAGAAAATTGTATCCTTCCAAATAGGCGCTAACTAATCCATGGGTATACCATGAAGTTACAAAGGTCGTACCTATAAACCACCCTCCTAAAGCAAAATAGACACAAAGAAAAAACAATAGACCAGACCAACCTACAAAAATGAAACGGTCCCTTTGTAGCTAGTCATGAATTTTCTCAAATAAATGATTTTCCTCTCGAAAAAACCTACCCAGGGCTATAGTCAACTTTCAGCTCCATGCAATAACTTTAATGAAAATTGGGGTCTTGTAAGATGATATAGGCTCACAAATATGGGCTAGCACAAACACCACCAAAGAGAAGAAGTTTGTGTTTTGAGTGTCTTCAATAATTCAGGCTGCCCCCCTTCTCTTTGTGTTTCCAAAGCTAAAGTTCCAGCATTTGTTTCATTTCTAAGAGAAAAATATTGTGTATTAGAAGTCAATTTATAAGTGGTACAAAAAGGACACAATCATTTTTAATCGTCAAATATAAATATAAAAAATAGTAGCAGTCGCACAAATGTGTTAGTGCAATATGAGGGAAATAAAAAAGAAGGGAAAAGTTTATATAGAGCAGAGGCTCTAAACAATCAAATTAGAGCCTACCTTCAAATAGTGTCGAGAAATATGGTTTCAATATTGAAAATCTTTGTGAAAACCTTAAAATATATTTTTATCTTTATTTATAAAAGTTTAAAGCTTCAAATATAATATATATCAACAGATCTACGAAAACTTGAAAATCGTGAAAAATTGACGGTTCAAAAATACGTTACAAAATACACTATTTCCAAAATTTGAAATCTATTTTTTTTCTCATGTCCATACATCTTGATGTCGAGATGATCAATTTGTGGATATTTGAGTATCAAAACAACCTCTTCTAGTAAACTTTGAAAGTAATGTTTTAATGAAAAACATTGTTAAATGGTGCCATTTTACCCTATTAAAGCAATTAGGGTGAAGGTTCCCAAACGTCAAATGTTTCTGCCCATGCAGTATCACATACAACACGCGATATTACATTCTCAAACCATATCCCAAATGCACTATAAGCTATAGGTAAAAATATCATTGAAGGGCTCAAATGATCTTACAATATCATTGAACAGCTCAAAAGATCCCATTTATTGTTGCAATGTCAACTTTTAGATTTCATTTCCTAAAATTACCATCTCAAAAATCAGTCCAAGTTTTCTAAATTACTCATGTTCAATGCTGGAATTCCTCAACAACCAAGGGAATTTTGGTGATTTGACACACATAACTAGGTTGAACCAAATCACAAAAATTCCCTTGATTGTTCAAGGTTGGGGATGCATAAGTACCAGAAAACGAAAGAACTCATGATTTTATATTGCTAATATTGAATGATCGAGGGTATTTTTATTATTTGGCAGCTCTATTTACCCAACCCTGAATAAACATGGGTAATTTTTGTAATTTAGCTCGAGCCACTTAAGTTGGTAAAATCACAAAAAAAAAATCCATTGGTTGTTCAAGATTCCCAAACTTGAATAAGCGTAATTTGAAAAATGTTGAAAAAAAATTTGAGGGGATATACTTTCATGAAATGAAATTTTAAAAATATATCCCACAGCTAGCAAGTCGGAGAGTAATACTATACATGCAACCTTTAATACCAGTAATAAATTTGTTTTGTTCCAAAAAGTCGGAGGAAAAATATCTGATAAAAAAACACACATTGCAATTTTTAAAAGAAACCCCATAGTTAGCAAGTTGGAGAATAATGATATACTGGCAAAATAAAATACCAATAATAAATTGTTTTTCTCCCAAAAAGTTGGAGGAAAAAAATCGGATAAAAAAACATAAATTGCCAAAAATTAGGTAAGTTAAAGAATCATCAACATTTTGGATTTGGCTGAAAAAAATAAAGTAAAACAATCAGATATGTAAAAATGACATAAGATAAAATTATGAGTTGTAATAATTATATGGATATTTAGAGTCATTGAACAATATTTATATGTTCTTGCCTAATATCATTTAACGTAATACTTTGACAAGTTTTTGTCTAAATTTTCATCAAATGTAGCAACAATGCTTGCATTGCTGTGAATAAACAAATCATGCGATGGACTAATTATTGTAAGCGTACAATGAAACAACATCAGCAATACTAAACACAAAAGTTACTCTAGCAAATAACAAGAATTGTAATAAAATTGTTATTAGGGTAAAAAAAACAATGCTTTCAGTGTAGGATTGTAGTTAACAAAAACTCGAAAACCCAAAAATGTGAGACAGTGGTCCCTCCAAATTGTTGCATTGTATCCACAAATGAAATAACATAAAACAAAAAACAAAAAATGAAAAAGGTGAACTCTGTATATCAAAAAAAACAGACGAGAAAATGCTTTACTTGTACCTAACAATATGTGTAAGCAAATCCAAATATTTAATCTTGTCTCGTATTCCCAACTGCCTAAATCTTTGGTTGTGATGGAATCTCCCTCTTGCTCTCTATAATGATGCTCGTGATTTAAAGAGAAGATTTCACCGGGTTAATCTTTTTGTAATTCTACATATTATTTGAGATATACAATTGTTTTTTCTAGGAATCCATTCCTCATGTCTTTTAATAAATTTTTTAGGAGAATTTGTTGGTGAAAATTCTTGATGTATTTTCTTTTAAATTAATAAAGAGAATGGAAGTTTCACTAAGGTTAATTTTTTTAAAAAAATCTTATTTTAAAAAGACAAAATACAGATTTATATTGGTTCTATTAAAAAAAACATAATTTTTTGAAATTTTTTTGAAAAAAACTCTGAATTCTTAATGGATTTCAAAAAATAGGAGATTTTGTTTTTCAATTAAAGACTTGCTAAATATTGCAAACCCTGTAATGAAAAAAATTTATCCCTTAAATAATTTTATAAAATAATATAAGCACTTCCATAACATTTTCCCAAAGTTATATCACACAATCACAAGATTCATGTAACCTAAAATAAAATGACAGCTTGACTACTATATTGTTAAAATATTATTTTTGGTCTAGCTTCTTGGCCTACGAGTAGCCATATTTTTCGTTACCTTGTCTTAGTTAAATCGGATATCTCTTTCATTCTCCTTTCTTGGATTGTGATGATATGGAAAACATGTATAGGCACTTCTTTCTTCGTTTGTGATGATATGGACAACATGTATATGTATAAGCATATGTATATGTACTAGGAATAGGCTAAAGGCTAGGGTAGTAGGCAATATGTATATGTATTAGGATAGGAAGGCTAGGCTAGTAGGTAGTTTTGTCAAATTCGCTTCGTTTCGATCGAAGAGGTTGAAGTCTTCGGGATTTAGGCTTAGAACAAAGGGCAGGCCGCTTTAATCATCTTGGAACCGATTCTGCCAAAATTTGGCCTCTTTGGCCGAAGCGCAGTAATATCTATATAAAAGTATTTTTTTTTTATATAAATATATATATATATATATTTATATTTATATATATATATATATATATATATATATATATATATATTTATAATAAATTTAAAAAAAATAGTCTAAAGTCTTCCCTCCAATCAATTGAAGCATCGAATTGCTTCATTTTTCTCACAAAACCGAAAAAAACTCCAAAGTGACTTTGACAACATTGGTAGCAAGTCTCCACAAGGTCCTGAGTTTCATGATAGGGACCTTTCCCCACAAAATTGCCAATATATAGATATATACATATGGGTGCGGTTTGTATAGAGCTGAGGCTCTAAAGAATCAAAGTAAAGTGGACCTTCAAATAATGTCAAGAAATGTCGCTTTAATATTGGAAATCTTTGTTATAGCCTTAAAATATATCTTCATCTTTAATTATAAAATTTAAAACTTAAAAAATAGTGTAGATCGAGCAGATCTATGAAAGCTTAAAATTCCTGAAAATTGACGGTCCAAAAATGTGTTACAAGATGCACTATTTCTAAAACTTGAAATCCATTTCTTTCTTATGTCCATATATATTGATGTCAAGATGATCAATGAGCATCAAAACAATCTCTTCTAGTAAAATTTTTCAGGTGGGCTCTAATTTGATTGTTTAAAGCCTCGGCTCTATATAAACTTTTTCCTATGACATTGTGTGGATGTGAAAAAACTGCTAATTTAGCTTATTGGGGATTTCATGACAAATTTCAAGGGTTCAAATTTCCTACTTCTCTCACTCAAACCGATGTTTCTACCACTAAATTTATGCATTGTCAATCATACATAGGGGTGGCAATGGACCCGGACCAGGACCCAACCTGGGACCCAAATGGTATATTAGATCCAGGTTCAGGTATGGATCAAAAAATTGGACTCGACGGGTCGGGTCAAGGTCCAAATATTGGACTCGAACACTATTTGAGTCCAGATCAGGTTCTGGGCCCCAAATATATTTTTGGGTCTTAATTTATGTTAAATATATTTAAATTCATATATATTTTAAATTTTTGGGTTAATGGAGAAAATGAAAGATGGGACGTTATGTTGAGGCAGTCCATTGAAATGTGTTTTCTTAAGGAAAATTGTTTCATGCACTGGGGACTCCATTTCTACATTTGCGGTCCTCGAGGTATAAACCATCCATCTTAAACATGGATACAAATAGGTGGTCTATCTAAAAACAATTGAAATTAACGGTACAAATATGTTC
The DNA here is from genome assembly GCF_054954075.1 of Amborella trichopoda. Taxonomy (NCBI): domain Eukaryota; kingdom Viridiplantae; phylum Streptophyta; class Magnoliopsida; order Amborellales; family Amborellaceae; genus Amborella; species Amborella trichopoda. The sequence continues at coordinate 4,392,064 of NC_142342.1, read as the reverse complement.
TTAATAGAATTATTCTTTCTAATTTAAAAGTTTTGTTTATTTATTTTTCATATTTGTGATCTTCATGTTAGAGATTACATGTCATTAAAAATTAGGAAAAATTTCATATAGAATCCTAATTCTTCATATTATCTCATGGTAGACCCTATCTCCGTTTTTCTTTCAAGCGGCATAAAAAAAACCCTAAAGATTTCACCATACGCCATCATCTCTTATCTCCCTCTTTTATTGACTTCTGATCATAAAAATTAGCCTCAATAAATATTTTTATACCATTTCAACCCAAAAACTTTTTTAATGGGTGGAAAGGGAAAAAGAGGGTTAAAAAAGTTTTTGAGATGAAAATGGTATAAAAATATTTATTGAGGCGAATTTTTATGAGCAAAATTCGATAAAAGAGAAAGATAAGAGATGAGGGGGTACAGTGAAATCGTTCGGGGTTTTTTTATGCCGCTTGAAAAAAAACATAAGCAGGGTCTACCATGAAATAATATAATGAATTAAAGTTCTATACGAAATTTTTTCTCAAAATTAAATAAAAAATCCATCTCAAAAATCGATTTTTTTAAGAGGTGACTCATTTTCATGGACTCATAGAAGCCATGTCCTTTTCTTAAAAATAAGTGGCTCAATAGCTAAGTCCTTTAACCTTATTTAGAATTTATTCGAAACATGGAATACCTACCTCCCTCCCTCTCCGCATATCTATAATTCTATTATTTCTGATGAAATCACTTTATTGCATAAGTTTAATTTTTTGATGGTTCTAATCATTTACACACATCATCCCATTGTAAGGAAATATATATAATGAGAGCATTTTCTTTTGATACAATAAGATCACAATCATTATCAACCATTGGATGTGAAATCGGATGGATAGTGACATGTCACTAATTGAACGCAAAGTCCAAAAGAAATTTTCTCGAAAGCTGTGATATATTCTAATATATTAAATTTCACATCCAATGGCTAAAAAAAGTTGACCTTCTTGTACCAAGAAAAAATGGTCTCATAGTATACAATCCCTTTTTGTAAACGGTACTTGCTAGAAGTTTGTGTGCTTATGTGGTATAGCATATTGTTTAATTACTCCCTTGGGAAAACTAGAAGCGTTTTATTAACCTCAAATTGTGGATTATTACCTCTTCAAACTAGTAAGTAATTTCCAGAAAAAAAAAAAAAAAAAAGCCAAATTTCATTTTGTTATTTTAAAAAATAACATTTTAGGATTGAGCAAGGGCCATGCATTTTTTGAAGGGTGAGATCAAGGTGTTGGAGTACTCAAAATCCTAATTCTTTTTTGAAAATAACCATTTAGCGATTATTTTATACGCACTCAAAATTTTAGATAAAAAAAATATCTAACTATATATATATATATATATATATATATATATATATATATATATATATATATATATATAGGATACTACAAAACGCCTATAGGCAAAAATAAATAGTGATTCCGCCTACCGTCATCACCGTCCAAAATTTATTGCACGGTCAGGATTGTCTGGTAGTATTTCATTTTTTTTTTTTTCTACAAATCGGAATGACTTGAAATTTATAATGTGAGTTCATAAAAAATAGGTGAATCTACGAAAAATATCAAAAAAATATTTACAAGAAAAAAATTGACCAAAGTACCCTCGAAAGTTTAGGGGGTATTTTGGTCTTTTTGTAAATTATTTTTTTATATTTTTATTAGGTGCGTCTCACTAAGATGTACATATGTTCCAAATTTCAGATAATTCTTATATGTAAAAAAAAATTGAAAAATGAAACACTATCGGACAATCATGACCATGCGATTAACTTTGGACAGTGATGAGGGTAGCTGAAATCACTGTTCATTTTCGTGTATATATATATATATATATATATATATATATATATATATATATATATATATATATATATATATATATATATAAAAGCTTGTGTGAGCCCACTAGCTCAAAGAAAAAAATATGCTCAACGACCCAGATTAAATCTAGGCCAATCTGATGCTCACAGATGTCCGGTAGTATTTGAATTTTAATTTTTTTTGTTATAAATCCAAATTACTTGAAATTTTAGGTGTGCGTTCTTTTTATTAAGCCAAAATATAAAAAATAATAATTCATAAATTAAAAAAAACAAAATACCCCCAAAAATTTTTGGGGTATTTGGTCAATTTATTTCATGTAAAATGTTTTTTTGATATTTTTATAATATTCAGCTATTTTTTATGTACACACACTTCAAATTTCAAGTGGTTTGAATTTGTAGAAAAAAAATTAAAATTCAAACACTACCGGATATCCATGATCGTCAAATCGGCCCAGATTGAATCTGAACCGCTTGACTCATTTTTTCCTGTGAGCTAGTGGGCTCTCACCCTAGCATTTTCCATCCATATATATATATATATATACACACACATCGTTGAGTTATGACTTTGTCTAATAGGTTAATATATTTATAGTTTTGAATTTTGATTTTTCCCAGCATAGTACAATTGTTTGAAGTTTCATGGTAACATTTTTTAGAATTTTAAGAAGAGTATCTTCTGCTTCAGGTGGTAGAAGATTATGATGATAATCACTCATTATGTTATTGAATTCTTCTTCAGTATATTTCTCATAAATACCTTCCTTTTTAAAAGTGGTAGTTCCCATTTCCAAGATTTGAATCCTAGTTTTCAAAGATATCAGTTCATTGCGAACTTCATTTATCTCATGTTTTAACTCAGGAATTGAAGGTTCTCTAATAGTTTAAGTTTTGTTCTGAACTCTTTTAAGGATGTCGTGGAAACTATAGTCTTCTCTTGTTGGAACGAGAGAAGGTCTAGGAGTAGTACGTCTAGAAGGATCTTTTGCCATATCGATGTATTGAATCAATGTTTCGTTTTTAGCCTCTGGGTTACTAATTTTATCAATCAGGTCAATGACTAAATTTTCTTCTTTTATAAGAGTATTTATGTTTAAACCATTCATTTCAAAGATAGCCTTGAAGAAATTACATTGGCAATCATTTTCATGATTATCTTCACAATCAGAATCAGAGTCAGAGCTAGTGAGGATCAAATCCTCATCATTTATTTATCCAATTATCATTTCTTCATCAGAGTTAGAAGAACAATAAGAATCATCTCTTTTTCTTAATAAAATATCAAAGAATTGTTTTTTAATATCTAGGTAAATTACGAATGCATTGATTTTCTTTTTAACTCTGTATTTATTCTTATAATGACCGACCTTTCTGCAGTTATAGCAAATTGATATCTTTCTTTTTCCCCTTTGCTTGAAAGAGTGATCTTGTAAAAAAAAATTAAGAAATGTATTTTTTCTTTCATGCGAATGTTTAGATCTTAATTTCCGTAAATTATTATATTTTTCTTTGTGAGTGGGTTTAGAAGTGGGTAAAGTATTATACCTAAATTGTTCACAAAAGAATCCTAGTTCTTTCTTCCCTATCATTTTCTGTTTTTCTAATTGTCTTTAAAGTTTCAGATCTGTGCATAAAGCAAGTCTTCAGCGCATTTTTCCTCTGATAATTATCCAAGGGTATAAAAAGAGTTGGGAATAATTCCACCATGTTTATTTTTCAGTCGTGCTTTAACCTTTTCGGCAAAAAGATGGGGAAGCCTAGCTTTAAATTTTTCCTTCCAATGATCAACCTTACTGTCTTCCCTGGATAATAATGTAGAGTATAAAACATATTTATACCATTTAAAGAGAGAGAGAGTTGGGCAACGTAAATTTGAAAGCAGATCTTCAGATCTAGCAGATAAGAGGGTCGTACTTCCAACGAAGTGCAAGGTGATAGTGTAGAGTAGTGTATTAACTACACCTCCTTTGTCAACTATTTTTTCTTGGACCTATCCAGGTCTGATTTCAGTTTTAATAAGCCATTGCTTAGTAGCATTTAGGATTTGAACTTTTGCAGTTTCAACCATATGAAAATCCCACCATTTTCTAAGCCATCTTGTGAAGCCGCATATAATAGCTTTGGCAATTTCATGATCTTTATTCCCACTTGCTTTACAAGCGGTGGCATACATTGTCATGTGTTTCATAAAGTTAATGATCTGATTTTTAGACATGCCATCTATATTCCAATTTACAATTGACCTTCCTGAATAGGACACAGAAGTAGCAATAAGATCTTCTTCTATTTGGAAATCAATAGGAGTGAGTCTCGGATAATACATTCTAGTTTGGACGACTGGTCTAATCTTTCTCCCATAATCTACTATGTTGAGATCTAAGCTTTCAGTCTTAAAAGCTTTTTCTATTTTAGATATTTTTTTGTTTGTATAATTCTGATATTTTTTTGAGGACTTGTGGTTCACCAATCACTAATTTCCCCTTATCATCAATATTCAGTTTTGCAAGTCTTTGACTAACTCATCAACCAATTATTTATCTTCTGTTTTCTTGATTCCTTGTAAGCTGGATTTTCCTGTATCTATACTTGGTGGTGGCTTAAATAAGACTGCCTCGTTAACCTTCTCTTCTTTCTTTTCTTGCCATATAGATTTCAAATTATTCAAGACACTTTCAATTCTAGTGGTTTGCTTTCCTATAGTTTGTAATAAGAGATTTGTATAATTATTATACTTTATAATGTGTGGTATTCCTTCTAATTTAGCCATTTGATTTTCAGATTCTTTAGGCCTGAACTTAAAAGGTGAAACTTTTATTTCAAGTTTTTCTCCTCTTAATTGTAAACTCGTTTCAGGGGGATGGATAGATCTATTGTTTCACGTTTGATTGTGTGAAACGTTTGAAGGGAATTTTGAGCCATATTTATTTTTAACTCTAGAAGTTTAATTCATTCTTTTCTAAGGATGTACTTAAGTCATTTGAAGAATTTCACATTTCTTCTATGTTGTATCATAAATTTATTAAATTTGTTCATGAAAAACATCCCTTAATTCTTCTTTAAATTCTTGGAAAAACCATTCCCTGATTTGTCTATTTTCGTCAGAGATGAAATCTTTTTAATCCATTCTTTATCAATAACAAACTCGTCTAGATTTTGAATTGTAAGAATCTCAAAGTCAAATTCAGATAGGTTGGCACTTCTGGTTTAGTTTGGGAAGAATTAGGAGTGTCAACTTTATATATTAGATGTTAGACTTGATTTGAAGCATTTCCTAATCCTGCAAGGGCTATTATCTCATTATGGGCTTTCTCGTAATTAGATTGAGGAATAGAGGAGGTTGAGGTTCTAGGTAGATTTTTAGGAAGTGTATTGGAAACACTCAGCCTAGTTTTTTTAGATGAAAGAAATTGTATTTCTATCTCTCCATTCGGATATTCAATTATTTGTTCAGGTTCTCTATTTTCAAAAATCTTAGTGTGAGTTTCAGATTGAAGGGACCATATTTCTGGTAATTTAACCTGTTTCCAAGATACAGACCTTGGTATAATTAAATTAGATTTATCCATATTAGTCTGAAAGAAAATAGTCTGACCCTTAGTATTCATTTGCCTAACATCAGGACATAGAGTGTTCATAATTTTATAACATATTCTATAAACAAAAGCTAAGTTTTGATATTCATGATCCATATCAAAACCTTGAGTTTTTACATTCAAGGTTAAAAATTTTAATAGATTAGGATCAGATAAGGCCACTGAAAAGTTTGAAAAACAATTAAAATATATAGAACTATTACAAAGAGTTGATTCGATGATTCCCAATAAAGAATCGATGAACCTTCTATGTCTGTTATCCTTTAAGCAAAGCAAAACATAGTTGTTTAACCCCGTCCTGGTTAAAAGTTTAACATCTATTTGGACAATACCAATATGCAGATAGTTGAAATTTTTTTTTTTATGTTCTTCAACCATCCTTGAGGATAGTAATTGGCAAGTATCCTGAGTTTCTATGACATAAATAGTTTTATCAACAGTTTTAATTGAGAAGCTATTTTTGAATTCAAAAGTTCATTTCTATAAACATATGTTATAAGAACTTTTGGGATGTTCCAATTTTGGATTTGTTTGTCGATATGATTGATAATAACTTCTTTCTTGTTATTAACACGGAGTGTACTGGTAGAAGCGGTTTATACTCGATAGTGTTCTAAACAAATTTGCCATATTTGATTTACAATCTTAATCTGAGTCAACTGGAAACAGTCTCTACACATTTCCTGCCATTTTGGCTTAATCTGAGTCAACTGGTATTTTTGTCATCTTCATAAAGAGTAACGTTCAAATTTTCATTAAAAGACAAAGGCACTCTAATAAAAAAATTCCACGACATTAACTTCTAAAATCCCATTCTACTTTTGTAAAACTTTCAAATTTACCATTGCTTAATGGTTAAGTTACATATTAAAATAATTTTTTAAACAAAAATAGTAATCATCTTTTTGATAAATACACCCATTACAACCCTTTCTAACTTTAACATTTGTATTCTAAGGGGTTGTTAACTCTAGACAAATCATATACATATACATATATATATATATATATATATATATATATATAGGGTGCGGTTTGTCTAGAGCATAGGCTCTAAACAAATTAGAGCCTACGTTCAAATAGTGTTGAGAAATGTATTTTCAATACTTAAAATATTTGTGATAACCTTGAAATATATTTTCATCTTCATTTATAAAGTTTAAAGCTTTAAAAATAGTGTAGATAGATAGATTTATGAAAACTTGAAAATCTTGAAAATCAATGGTCAAAAAATGTATGACAAAATATGCTATTTGCAAAACATTAAATCCATTGTTTTCTCATGTTCATGCATCTTGATGTCGAGATGATCAATTTGAGGATATTTGGGTATCAAAACAACCCCTTTTAGTAAAAAAATTTAGGTAGGCTCAAGTTTGATTGTTTAGAGCCTCGGCTCTATATAAACTTTTCCCACACACACACACACACACATATATATATATATAAAAGAAAAGTCTTCCCAACGCCTATAGGCAAAAATTAACAGTGATTTCGCCTACTCTTGTAGACACCCCATTTTAAATATGGCAAATTCTATGGTTTTCTTAACATTATCCTATTAGACCCAATTTAATTACCTAAAACTACCCAAATCCTATTCCAATTTGAAGTAGAGCTTAAGAGCTTTCCAATTGTCCAAGAATCGCTTAAATCGAACCTACAAATAAAACGATATAACAAATGATAATTTAGTCCCTGTGAGACCCAACTGTCGGGCCGCGGGTCGCGCTGTAACATGCCCGACATGCTCATACGCAGGCTGATGATGCAGTAAACACGTTTTTTTTAATTATATAAGGCTAAAACTTCAAGATAAATCCAAAAAATTCCGAAAAAAAATCTAAAAAATTTAAGAAAAATCACCAATTGAATCTTATAACCCCCTCTCCCTAACCCAAAATGAGAGAGAAAAAGAGACCAAAAAGAACTTAAAAATTCTCAAAATTAAGAAAATTACCAAAAAATACCTAAAATAAGAAAAACCCTTGGAAAATTCCTAAAAATTTAGGAAAATCCCAAAAAAACCCAAAAAATTAGAGAAAATCTCAAAATTCATATTCAACCTATGGAGATCACAAAACCCTTAAAAAAGTAAGGAAATTCTCCTCCAGACCGACAGCTTTAGAAAAATCCCTAGATTGAAAACCCTAGAGAAGATAGAAACCGTAGCCTCCTGAAGTCCTAACCCCCAAGATTGAGAAAACCTAGACCTAAGGTATAAAAACCCTAAATCAAAACTACAATTAACGTACAACAACCCTAGATCTAACCCTTAACACAGGAGATCTGCTAGTCAATATCCAAATCAGAGAGGCAAAGAGGACCGGTTCTGAAACGGGCGAGCCCTCAAAGGCTCGGGAATCCCGGGCCATTCGGCCCGATTTGGTATTATTTATTCCTTTATTTTTCTTCTTCTTTTTACTGTTTTACTTTTTTTAATTTATTTTTGATCTATTAACTTATCTAAAAAATCATGTTTTAATGCTCTGGATCATAATGGCTCTACCACATATTTAAGAGTAATCTGCTCGTTTTCGGGCAAATTTGGCCTCAGATCTGAATTCTATATGTCGCTTTCTCTAACACTTTATTTACATCTTTTGAATTAGTTTAAGGTGTTAAAATTCGAAAGATCTTCATCGGAAGATCTGTTAGATTTTCATCATAAACAAACTTCATCACCGTCTAAAGTTCATCGTACGGTCACAATTGTTCGGTAGTGTTTCATTTTTTATTTTATTTTTACAAATCGGAATGATATGAAATTTCGATTGTATATAAATCTTAGTGAGGTGCATCTAATAAAAATAATAATTCGTGAAAAACAAATTGATCAAAATACATTTGAAACATTTCGGGGGTATTTTGATCAACTTATTTTATGTAAAATAAAGTTTTTTCATTTTTCATAGATTCATCTATTTTTTATGAACATACGTTCCAAATTTCTGATCATTCTGATTTATAAAAAAAAAATGAAAAATAAAATACTACTAAACAATCGTGACCATACAATGACAAAATCATTATTCATTTTTACCTATTGACGTTTTGTAGTAACTTCCATATATATATATATATATATATATATATATATATATATATATATATATATATATATATATATATATATATATATATATATAAAAAGTGACTTTTTATGTTCACGGAGTAAACATATTTCCCTAATCCACATATTATGGCTTAAATTTGACTAACAAAAATCTGCATTCCATTTTTATGTCCTATCATTATTATCTCGATATCTAGGGAAATTTACGGTATTATAATAAAAGAACAAGGGTATCTTGCCCAAATATATTTTTGTGTTTGCGGAAAAAATGTCGGTATCGCTGCGCTTCCTCTTATTAAATCCCTCCGCTTCACTCCGAACTGGTTTCTCTGTTAGTCTGGTTTGTTAGGGTTTTATCAGGGTTTTAGGGTTTCTCCAGAGTGACCATGGATAGGTATCAGAGAGTTGAGAAACCAAGGCCTGAATCAACCATTAACGAGAACGAGATCAGGATCACGACTCAGGGCCTCATCAGAAACTACATAAGCTATGCTACCAGTCTTCTTCAGGTTCTTTCAAGCTCTCTATCCTCACGTATTTCACACCCATTTGTTTGTTTTGGTTGTTTCCAGGTTGAAACCTAGGTTTATTTGCGATTCTATGGATGTTCTAGAGTTTTATGTTGACTCTTGGGGTTTCTCACTGGTTTGGGACTGTTAAGTTGGGATTTATAGTTAGGGAAATGAGGCTTATCGTTGGGGTTTTGGATTTGGTGATGGATGTTCTAGAGATTTATTTTCTTTGCCAACCTCGTTTGATTCATTCTTTTGTACTCCTTGATATGCTTGCTGTAAAAAAATTTCAACATACATTTTCATTATCTCATGGATGCTTCTCTTCACATTAAATGGATGCATACAATACATATTGTGTTATTTCTCTCTGCATGGATATTTCATATTCTATGCAATGGGTAGTTAACTACTAACAAAAAAATCCTCTTGGGAGTTTCATTTATGCTCGTTTAATTTTCCATTATGGGATTTTATGCCATGAATTCGTTAAACCTGGGGCTCCTTTACTCTGTTCATTCAGAATATTTTTTTAGATTTTTCTTTTTTGTTTTTCCAGTTCCGCATGTAGTCGCTGTTGAAGCCCTATTGTCTTTCGATTTTCTTTTTTTCCTTTTATTTACTTAATTTTTATGCATGCTATTCACAATTGAATTTTGCACATCTAGGTTCAATATTATGTGCATTGAGAATCAATGAGTTTTATATGGTACTTTCTCTATAAACTTTTGTAAAAAATAAGTCGAGACTAAATATTAAATTTCAAGTTGGATGTGAAAAAAGAAAAGTATTGTTTATGTTATGAAATTGATCTTTATGTATTCGTCAATACAGCAATACCATAAAATTTTCAGCTAAAAGTATCATATGTTATTTTCCATGTTCATTAAACCGACGATTGAGTTTCTGGTGTTGTCATGAAAAAGCATTGTCCCCACCAGTTTCAGAAGCATAGTACCTCAATGGGTGGTGTTTCATTCCTGATGACTCTTGGATTGGCATAACTAATAAGTTCAAATGCCGAAATCTAATCCAATATCCTGATCTCCACTTGTGGGAAGCCCGTTGTAATGAGTTATATTAATTCATTTCCACCATACCAAATTTCCATCCAATCCATAGTTGCTTTTCCATGGATAATAAGTATGCTGGATACTCAATGAAGGTTTTTAGTGAATCTGCATGAAAACATATTGTGTGAAAAGTTGCCTGAGGTGAAAACCTTTAAGTTTTCCCCAAAAAAATCCCCAGGTCCCCAAATTTTTGTTTGTTTGGACAAATTCTTAAATATGAAATCCCCATACATTTCAAAAAAAAAGGGGGTGGGGGGTGGACCAAAAAAAAAAAAATTCCTGAATTCTCACCTTTTAGGTGTTGTGGTTTTTCTTTTCAAATGAATGCCAACTTTGGTGGTTTGCATGCAAAGTAAAATTGTGAATGATGGTATTTGGTTTTTAACTTATTCTAGGTCAAGCGTAATCATGAGTTTGAGTGATAAATGTAATTGATTACAGTATTTGATGTGTTCAAATTTACAAAAAAAATTAAATATTTCCAAACATTGGATTTTCCCAATTGACTTAATAGCTGAATTTCTTTTCTCCCCTGTGCAATTTGGAGCGTGCCCCGAATCAAATTTGACTGCAGTCACGGCATTGATTGGGGGATAAAGAACAATAAAAAGTTCTGTTTGAGATGTTCCTGCTTCTAAAATAGGTTCTAATATTGTTACTGTCTCATTTGCCAGGTAAGGGTTCTAAATAAAATAAAATTTTAGATTTTAGTCATATTTCTGCAAATTATGAAAATACTTTATCCCAAAGTGTCTTTTTTTTTTTATTATTGTTTCCATGTTATTTTTCAGGCGCGGATTCAAATTTGGTAAATTTTAATTCAATTGTAAAATTCATGAAAAACCAAATATTCTCTTTTATCTTTTGGTCGGATCCTGTTAATTCAAAATTTCATGTTAATGATCCAGTGCAATGGTTGTATTATAGTATAATGCAACGACACTTCTAGAAAATCATGTTTGTGGTATTTGTATGACCCCAAATTTTGCACACACTCTCTCTTCATCTCAATAATCAATCCCAAATAAAAAAAAATTTCAATTTGAAACCTTAGATATGGTCAAAATGAGTCCCCTCCAAAAACAAATCTAGACCATTCATTTTGTGAAATTCAAGATCTTCGCCTTTATAAACTCAAAATCATTTTTTCCTTTTTTAACATTGTTCATTTAATGATAATAAAGCCATACAAAAAAATTGGAAATGAAAAAATCCTTCTACCTAGATCTAAGCATCTCACTAAAATGAACGGCCTATGTTAATTGGGCTAAAAAAATACTTTCTAGGTTGTGTTTTCAATTTTTTCATTTTTTTTTATTGTTCATTAGAATTAAAAGAGTGTATATTTCAAAATTTGGATCAAACAAAATGGCCATAAGATGGTTTTTTAAGGTTATTGCGTCATATTACTATACAACGGTTGCATGAAATCATTGCCCATATATATATATATAAATTTGTGCTTGATTGTTTCCTTATTTTATAGGATACTGCTATACTAGAGTTTTGGCAGTTCCAGTTTCAATTTTCGTCATGTTGACTTTGAAACATCATTATCAAGATGGTATATTCCATTTGTAAATTCTTGAAGTCATGCTTCACATTTGGAACCATCCCTTTCAGATGTTTCTTTTTACACTATAGATATTATGAACTCGATTTAGTGCAGAGGTGTATATATCAAGTGAGTGTTCTATAGCGGATAAAAAATAATTATTAAGAGGTGTTATGCAATTAGTTGGAAATACACTTAAAATATGTTCATAACAAATATTAAGGTACTAGACTGATATTCGTGATGGTTTGCTCCTTTCTAACCACCCTTTCAACAATGTTCAAAATTCAAGCGCCTGGCCACCTAGGGACTACAAGCTCATTTGATCTGCCTGATCACATTCCGGTGAAAAGGCACCTATTTGACCTTAATATACCTTCCAGTCAAGTGAACATCCTGTATCCCCATGAGACTTGTTGACAAAGTTCACTTTCACAGGTCTTATTGGGGGCATTCTTCTCTAGCCGAAGAATCAAGGCTTTGTTGGTGACAATGTTCAAAATTCAGGTGCCTGGCCTCCTAGGAACTACAAGCTCATTTGATCTGCCCCATCGCATTCAAGTGAAAAGACCCCTACTTGGCCTTAAGAGGCCTTCTAGTCAATTGAAGGTCTTGTATCCCCAAGAGACCTGTTGACGAAGTTCAATTTCACAAATCTTAATAGGGGCTCAGCATACTGCATCTCATATTGGGTGCAAATAGTTTGACAAAGTGACACCATTCTCCATCTTGCACAAGGGCCGTACTTGATTCCTTGGATTTTCTTCTTGACCAAAATCCCAAGAGATAAGGAAGGCCCCTCCTCAGTGGGAGAGGATGTATGAATAACATCGAAGCCCCTTCCTGTACAAGATGGATTCCCACTAATTCCACAAGTTCATCTCTGCAAAACTCTCTTTACTTAATCATTTGTACCTTGCACCTTTGGCATGTGCTAAAGCCTGACATCAATTGTAACCTGCCTATGGCATGGTCTTTTAGGAGTGAAGTCACATCGAAGATTGTAATAAGACAACTAGTCAGCCCCATTCTAGAAATGCCATCAACGAGCATCTACATATCTCATGAAGATCTTCAAGAGAATCAATACTTATTTTGATCATTTAAAAAAAAGGATTTTAGGCTTTTTGCTTATAGACCTTTGTGTACATACCTCTCTTAACTAATGCTATTTGGACTTGGAGGTTTTGTCATGGTGCGACACCAGCAAACTTCGGAAACTGGATGTGTACAAAAGAGATGCATTCACGAGGGAATTAATGAAAAAGTTATTTAAAATGTGAGTATAAATATGGATCTTGATCAAGCGAGTTTCACGACCATGTTATGTTGGTGAGGCCCTTGGCTCTGGCCAACGTAGGAATTCAGATAATCCTATAGTTGGTGTTGTGGATCTCTAAATGTTATGTTGATAGTTAAGATAGAGTGTTATGGGAGATTAGTGGCTGAATTCTTCATAAATTTTCGACTTTGTAACATCAGTAATTATCTATTTGACTATTTTTCATGTGTTTTGGAAGGGTTTGTTGGTAGGTCATAAATAAGCCAATTTGGAAACCCTTACATAGGCCTTTGTGCCATTGAGCTGGAGAGTTCTATCTATTTTTTGTTCTTTTGTTTTTGGAATATTGGATACCTTTTTTTTCTTTGTGATGCTTGTTCTCTCAACAAATATATTAACATCCAAAGAAAGAACCAATATTTCCGTTAGTGTTCTAAATAAAATAGGTACTCTTATACGAAAAAAAGAATAAGATATGAAGGTATTGGATGAACTTTCTTATGTGCTGAAAGTGGGCTTGAGTTGATGATTGACCTCATGTCTGCAGATAATGGATTGGTGCGCAACCCACAACTGTACATGGTCATGAACACACCATAACTATCTATCTATCCATCTATATTCCAAATGCAAGATTCCTTAACCCAAATTATAGAAAATCGCATAATTTCCTTAAGTTTGCAAGTCTTTCAGTTAAGACTTGTGGTGCCCAAACAAGCTTAGCAAGTTCAATTGTTTTGTACATAAGAGCATCACACCCACGTGGATGATGTCACACCCCTCCTAATGACCAAATATACCTTTTCCAAAGAAAAATATTATATTACAAAACAAGGGTATATAAATATCCAAAATTTTTTAAGTGCAATTATAAAATGCTTTGTAGTGTGAGCCCCTAACATAATCCTATATATATATATATATATATATATATATATATATATATATATATATATAGGGAAAAGCTGAGGTTTGCTCACTGGCTAACGCTATAGTGTTAGCCCAACAGCTCAAATTGAATCTAGGCTAATCTAATGGTCACGATTGCATTTCGTATTTGAATTTTAATTTCCTTTCTACAAATCCAAGTCACTTAAAATTTTGAGCGTCCATTCTTTTTATCAAGGTGCACCTAATAAAAATATTTTAAAAAATAATTCGTAAAATATAAATTGATCAAAATACCCCTGAAAAGTGGATATTTGAGAGACTCAATAAGGTCTTTTCAACTAAATTTTCTAATGCTTTTCCATGTGCCCAAAATCACAAGCTTTTGAATTCGACCAATTTTCTAGGTTTTTTTTTTTCCCTTTAATCAATCATAGAATTTTTTGATTGTTCTATGCAAGAAATATGAAGAGCGCTTAAATCTACTTATGGGTTTCATTTAATATTAGGAAATTTATCAAAATGCACTTAACAGATGAACTATTTAACATGACACCCACTTTTATTTATTTAATTTCAAAAAACCCTATAAATACACATCATTAGTTGTAATAGTTGAAAATATGTAAAACGTTAAACGGTTGACAACTTATGTGCATTTTGATAAATTTGCGATTTTATTTTACATCAAGATAGGCATGACATTTTGTTGACATCACCTAAGGAATAATGTTTTTAATTTGGTCCTTTATTTGGTTTTTTTCGATATTAGTTGTTTTTGTTTTGAACAATGGAGGCTATTTTAGTTAACCTTTATTAAAAAAAAAACAATGGAGGCTATTTTCCTAATTGAGCAATTGATTGAGAAATTTGAGGAGTAGAGAAAAGATCTCCATATAGTCATTATTGATTTAGAGAAAGCATATGATAGGGTACCTAGAGATATAATTTGGTGGAAAAGAAAGGAGTCTCAAGAGGATATATTGACATGGTTAGGTATATGTAAGAGGGCGAGCTAACTAAGGTGAGGACAACTAGTGGATAGAAGTGAGTCTTCAATGACAGTAGACCTACATCAGGGGTTAATATTGAGCCCATATCTCTTTGCTTTGATTATGTACATGTTAACTAAGCATATACGGATGAGGTCCCATGGTGTATTTTCTTTGCGGATGACAGTTTTTGATTGATGAGACTAGTGATGACATAAACGTAAAGATAGAATTCTAGAGGGATGTTTTAGAATCTGAAGGTTTGAAAATTAGTTGGATTAAGATAGAATATATAGAATGCAAGTATAGTAATAATCGGAGCAGAAATGAGGAATTAGTTAAGATTGATGGCCAACAAGTACTTAAAAGATATTATTTTCGATATCTTGGTTGATAGTCCATGAGAAAGGGGAGGTCGAGGAAGATGTTACTCATAAAGTTAAGAGTTGGGTGGACGAAGTGGAGATGTGCATCTGGAGTCTTATGTGATCGTTGCATATCAATGGAACTGAAGGGAAAGTTGTATAGGACGTGTAATACTAGCCATGTTTTGTGGGACAGAATGTTGGGCAGTCAAGAAACAAAATGAGTATAGCTGAGATAACGATGTAGAGATGGATGAGTGGCAAGAAAAGGAAAGATAGGACTCGGAATGAATACATTTAAGGGACTTTAAGGGTAGCTCCAGTAAGCGATAAAATGAGAGAAAATAGACTTTGGTGGTTTGGCTGCCTGCAGTGTAGATCTAGAACATCACCAATTAGGAGGGATGATTTGGTTCAAGCTCTAAATGGCAAGGGAAGGAACTAAGGTATGGCCCTTGATAGAGTGGAATAGCAGAACCGGATTTGTGTAGCCATTTCAAATAGTTGGGATAAGGCTCAAATGATGATTTATTTTTGTTTAATGGTGTAAATATGGTTGCTTCATTCCGATTCTTTTATTGAACATGCAAATTTCAAACAAATAAATATGCATTTCTATGTTCTATGACTTTGCGCTACTTGGTTGGTTCCTTGTTGTATACTACGTTTGGTGTTGAATGTGGTATTATTTGAATATAGAGAGGAATCGGAGAATCCTTGGTATGGTATGACATTCAAAGCATCTTTTACCGTGCATTCCATATCTGATGCATTTTGTGGAATATGGTCCCACCAATGGCTGGTGAAAATGAGAAGTGTCATGCCTACTATGATATACAGCTCTTTGGTCTGCAACAACCTTCTGTTCCATAGGAGCCTAGCTGTATGAAAATCTCTCTCTCTCTCTCTCTCACACACACACAAACACGGATAATTTCAACCCCGGATGCATGTTTTTACATTGATCCGGTTCTGTGTTCATTAACAATTCCAGGAAAAGAGGGTGAGGGAGATTGTGCTGAAGGCCATGGGACAAGCAATTAGCAAAACTGTGGCCATTGCTGAGATTATAAAGGTGACATACAAATATACAATCATTTTAGTTTCCTCTTTTTTACATATTCCATATGCTCCTTTTTTTTTTTGATAAAAGTATATTCCATATGCTCCTTATTGTCATATCCTCTTTGAAAACAGAAAAGGATGCCTGGATTGCATCAAGAAACCTCCATCAGCTCCACAAGCATTACAGATGTTTGGGAGCCCATCGAAGAAGGCCTTGTACCGTATGTTGCTTCTTTCTTACTCTTATTTCCTCCCATGTATGCTCTTTCATTGATCTGAATGAGCCCATTCTTAAAAGGCTTATTAAAACTGAGAAATTTTTTGCAGCTTGGAGATGACCCGGCATGTCTCTATGATCTCCATCTCTCTCTCTACCAAAGAGCTTAACAAGAACTCGCCAGGGTAACAGAAAAACCTCAAATTGGACACTATGTGTGATGCTATCCATTATTCATGGTGAATAATGATTTTATTTCTCACATTAATTGTGTCATGTATAGGTATCAAGCTCCAGCCTCCCTTGAGCAGCATCCACCCCAGCAACAACAAAAGGTGAATCAGATTCCTGTCTCACGTGGGAATGCAGGTAAGCCTCAGTGATAAATGTTCCTATCATTCTTGATAAAATAGGAGTTTATACTGTTATGCTTAGTAAGGAGCTTCTACCATCAATAGAACATCAGATACTCGAGATAGAACCATAGGGTACAATCTAAGCAGTGCGACTTAGGAAAGAAAAGTAAAGACCAATTATTTGGCTTGTCTAGAGAAGATATGGACCCCTAAGTTGCGAATTTTGCAATTTAATGAATGTGGAAGATGATAATTGACTTCTGCTTTTGAGTGGCATTTTTGTTGTTTCCCCTATGAGATGATGGAAACTGTATCTGCCTTAAAATGTTTTGCAACAACTAGGGAGGGCTATTCCTTCAAATAAATGGGAAATGCATTTCTAATGTTCTCTGTTGGAGGCCTGCAGGTTAGCAAATTTATTTGAATATGTGTGCGTGTAGATGGGTGCATTGGTAGATGAAGCCATTGATAAACAGAGATGAGATTTGTTGAATTTCTGGGGCATGATATAGTTAAAGGATACATAAATTTGCATTCAGCAAAAATTCTCATGCGGGTTGTTTCAACTCGCTCAAATTGGTCAACAGATGCCCTTGTCTCATTTGATACTTTACAATCTACCCCAAGCAAATGATCCCCTTGATTTCAAATATATTACTTTTTCAGAGGGACAAACGATTAGTCATCTAAAAATGTTGAGCGGAAATGAGAAAATTCACTTATGGATTTTTCTTTGGAGAGACCTTTCTATAAGATGGTGTATTTTAGCGGCCTATATTGCTTGGCCCTCATTTTTACTATTTGACCTGTTTCATTTGCTTCTTCTTTTTTTGTGTGTGTTGGTTATGCTACAGAGTCATATGGCCAAGGAGATTTATATGGACGGGGGCGAGGACGAGGTCGTGGCAGGGGAAGAGGCAGGGGTTGGGGTAGAGGTTATAACAATCAAGGGTATGACAACCAAGGGTACAACAATCAAGGTTATAACCAAGGATACGGTAACAATCAAGTATATAACAATCAGGGTTATAACAACCAAGGATATCAAGGTTCGTAAAATCACTCCCATGTTTCTTTTTGGTCGTGCACCTTTAGGAAATATGAAGATTAGTGAAGCAGCTCTATGAAAACGTTGCAAGGTTTCAAGAAATTTTCCTTGATATCACAAGATTTGTTATTCTATGTATGTAAAAGTAAATTTATTTGAATCTAATTATCAGTTCAGTCTCAGTACATATGTGTATCATTTAAAGAGTTATGTTAGGGTACTCATACAAATGAGTATTTCTTTAATGTACTCAACATTTTTGAACACTTATTGTCCCTTGTTTTGCAATATAGAATTTTTTGAGTAAGGGCATTCTTCGTCATTAGGAAGGGTTGGATAAATATTTGTATTTCCATAAGAAACTAGTGGCATTTTATTAGTGGTTAAGAATGAATCATTGCTATGGATGATGTCATTCTCTACTGTAGTTAGTAATGCTTATTTTTCTATCAAGAAATTTTACTTTACCCTTGATTAATAACCTAATATTCCCTAGACAAAAAAGTTACTATATAGTGGGATAACGTTATTAAGTGTGTCCAAAACTGTTGAGTACCTTAAGCAAATACTTATATATGTATGAGTACCATAACATGATCCTTATTTAAATTACAAGAACAATTTAATTTCATGGGAACGAAATTTACAAGATATTGGAATAAAATACTCACCGTACAGAAATAAATCTAGTTTTACATGTGAAGTGGACGTCTTAAACTGTTATATTTTTCCTTCTTTGCAATCTCTTTCCTTTGCTAATGTCCTCGAATAAAATTCTTGAAAACCTTCACAAAGAGTTCCTTATCTGGGATTTTAAAAAATCGAAATGCATTGCTATTTGTGGAGCTTTGCTGTGTTTGCCTTGTTAGGATCTTGTGTTACAATTGTCATAACTGTAAATAAAGATCAGAAGATTGAACTTATTGCAATCATTCAATGTTGTGGCAGAAAATGGAGGGTGGAACAACAATTATAATTGGAACCGAGGAGGTGGTCGAGGAAGAGGGTGGGGCAATCGTGGTGGTAAGTTTGATTGAAACCGCTATGGTTTTCAATTATTTACCATGTTTGACATGATTTCTGTGAGTTTTGTTTTTACTTTTTGGTTCTTTCCACATTTTATCATTGGAAGTTACCAAAAGTTTGATCCTTTTCCTAGAGTTAGCTATCTACCCTCAGGTAGTAGTATTTTGTCCAATACAATATTGTTTTTCTTTAGTCCAATGTTGTTAAATTTGCTTGGGAAATCTCTTTTGTTTTGGCTGGGGAAGACATACTGCGCCTCAATGACCAACTTCGGGGGGAAGACAATGGGCTTTTAAATTATCATCATCATCATCCAAGTCTGATCCCAACGATTTGTTGTCGACTACCATGGGCTTTTATATAAATAACACAAAGGTTTCAAAGAAAACATGTAACTAGGTATTTTAATGGTTCTAATTTTTTGCTATAATATCTCCAATACTTTTAAAACATCTGCAATATGTTCACAGCATTCCAGTGTTTATATAATACCATCAGTATTTGGAAAATATTCATGTGGGATTCATTTCACCTCAGCTGAAGACTGAATGGATGCTGACAATGATTTCGTCCATTTTTAAGTTTCTTTTGAAACTCTGAAATAGTATAAACTTAGTTGCATTTCTTCAAATATTTGGTGATATTATATCTTATCTTGTATGATATAGGGAGAGGAGGATATGATCTTTTGAAACTCTGAAATAAGATAAACTTAGTTGCATTTCTTAAAATATTTGTTGATTAAATTTCGTATCTTGTATGATATAGGCAGAGGAGGATATGAGAGAGGTAGGGGAGGAGGAAGGGGCTATGGTCGAGGGCGTGGAAGGGCGGGCGGGAGGGGCAGAGGAGATTGAGGTCTCTTTCACTCTCTCTCAGCTCTAGGGTGCGGTTTCTCCCTTCTTTTGGAATGTGGCTCTCTTTTGGAATGTGGCTTTGCGCTGGATTAGGCTTGCTTGGTTTCTATGGTGAGAATTATTGCGACCGTCTTTGAGCATAACTGTGGTTTCTGCATTAGAGTTGCATTGTTTATGGTTCTCTATGTTTATGACAGAATGGAGGCAGGCTTTACTTTCATTATGGTTGGGAGATATGGCCTTTGTATTATTTCCCTCCTTTCATACACCTATCAATGTATTCATATCCATTTTCCATATGGAGTGATTTGGATTTTGGGTTTGATTAATTTGGGTTTAGCAGGGCTCATTGCGAAGGACTCATCTTTGTTTTATTAACTTCATTTTTTCTCAGTATATTTACTTGCAATCAAAGCATATATGTTATAAGGGGTTTTCTCAGTATATTTACTTGCAATCAAAGCATTTGTCATAAGGTGTTTAAGCCCACGGTAGGAGGGCACTTTGATTTTGTGACCTTTAGGGTTTGTACATGCACAAAATGCGTTCAAGGGTTTGAGTGAAAAGAAAAGAAGAGGGTATACCTCATATTTTTGAATTGTGAAGCTATTAGTGGTCTACTCCTGAAAGTTTTCGGTTGTTGCAGCCTTTGATTCCTCAATGTACACAAAAACAATAAACAGCATTTAAAACATTTCTGGAGTTGAGAGCATTGGTCCATGTGACCAGCCAAGAATGGCGTTAAAAGTTGCAATTGATTGGTCCATGATTCAATGGACCTACAGCGGCATCAAATTAATCTTCATGGCATGCTTGATAAATGAGAATTGGGTATTCAAAATTAAATTAAAAAATATGAGTAAAGTGTTAAATTATCAATCTTTCTTGGACGATTTGACGATTATTTTTTTGACAAGGGTTCCCAGCTTTATTAATAAGAATTACTCAAAAGGAAATTACATTAGTGGACGCTAACAGAGAACAATGGTGGACACTAACAGAGATGGCAAAAAAAACCCCGCAGTTGGCAAGGGAGTCATCGACAGAATTACTCAAAAGGAAATTACATTAGTGGATACCAACAAAAATGGCAAAAAAAATCTGCAGTTGGCAAGGGAGTCACGGACATCATTGGCTTCACGATAAATATAAGGGAGTCACGGACATCATTGGCTTCACGATAAATATAAGGGAGTCACGGACATCAATGGCTTCACGATAAATATAGAGATAGCAAAAAAAACATCATTGGCTTCACGATAAACATGAGAGAATGAAACAAAACTTCACGATAAATATGAGAGAATATGAGAGAACATAAACATGGCTTCACGAGAGAAGATAAACATGAGAAAAAGAAACATAGCTTCACGATAAATATGAGAGAATATAAGAGAACATAAACATGAGAGAAGAGAGAAGGAAACATGGCTTCACGATAAATATGAGAGAATATGAGAGAAGATAAACATGAGAGAAAGAACAGTTAATATGAGAGAGGGAAGAAACAATCATTGGAGAGAAGGAAATAGTCATTATGACGATAAACAAACATGAGCTTCACGATAAACATGGGAGAAGGAAACAGTCATTATGACGATAAACAAACATGAGCTTCACGATAAACATGGGAGAAGGAAACAGTCATTATCAGAGAAGGAAGAAACAATCATTGGCTTCACGATAAACATGACAGAAGGAAACAGTCATTATAAGATAAGGAAACAATCATTATGACGATAAACAAACATGAGCTTCACGATAAACATGAGAGAAGGAAACACTCATTATGAGAGAAGGAAACAAAAAGAGCGAAGAAAACCATAACATGAGCTTCACGATAAACATGACAGAATGAAACATTCATTATGAAAGAAGGAAACAAAAAGAGAGAATGAAATAGTCATTATGACGATAAACATGAGAGAATGAAACAGTCATTATGAGAGAAAGAAACAAAAGGAGAGAGGAAACAATCATTATGAGAGAAGGAAATCATTGGCTTCACGATAAATATGAGAGAAGGAAACATGGCTTCACGACAAATATGAGAGAACATAAACATGAGAGGAAACATGGCTTCACGATAAATATGAGAGAATATGAGAGAAGACAAACATGAAAGAAGGAAATAGTTAACATGAGAGAGGGAAGAAACAGTCATTGGTTTCACGATAAACATGAGCTTCACGATAAACATGAGAGAAAGAAACAGTCATTATGAGAGAAAGAAACAAAAAGAGAGAAGGAAACAGTCATTATGACGATAAACAAATATGAGCTTCACGATAAACATGAGAGAAAGAAACAATCATTATGAGAGAAGGAAACAAAAAGAGAGAAAGAAACAGTCATTATGACGATAAACATGAGAGAAGGAAACAGTCATTATGAGAGAAGGAAAGAGTCATTATGAGAGAAGGAAACAGAAAGAAGAAACAGAAGAAACCGTTAACATGAGAGAAACAGTTAACATGAGAGAAGGAAACAATTAACATGAGAGACGAAAATAAGAAACAGTCATCAGCTTCACGATAAACATGACTTCATGATAAACATGAGCTTCACGATAAACATGACTTCATGATAAACATGAGCTTCACGATAAACATGAGAGAAGGAAACAGTTAACATGAAAGAGGGAAACATGGAAACAGTCATTGGCTTCACGATAAACATGAGCTTCACGATAAACATGAAAGAAGGAAACAGTTAACATGAGAGAAGGAAACAGTTAACATGAGAGAGGGAAACAGGGAAACAGTCATTGGCTTCACCATAAACATGAGAGAAGGAAACAGTCATTGGCTTCACGATAAATATGAGAGTAAATATAATGTTTACATCAATGGCTTCACGATAAACATTAGAGAATGAAACAGGCATTAGCTTCACAATAAACATGAGAGAAGAAAAAACATGAGAGAAGAAAATAGTCGTTGGCTTCACGATAAACATGAGAGTAAATAAGATGTTTACATCATTGGCTTCACGATGAACATAAGAGAAAAAAACAAAAGGAAAAACACGAGAGAAGAAAATAGTCATTGGCTGCACGATAAACATGAGAGTAAATATGATGTTTACTTCATTAGCTTTACGATAAACATGAGAGAAGGAAACAATCATTGGCTTCACGATAAATATGAGAAAATGAAACATTGGCTTCACGTTAAACATGAAAGAAGGAAACAGTCCACGACAAACATAAGAGAAGGAATGGCTTCACGATAAACGTGAGAGAAAGAAACAGTCCACGACAAACATGAGAGAAAGAAACAGTCATTGGCTTCATAATAAACATAAGAGAAGGAAACAGTCATTGGTTTAACATTAGAAAAGGAAACAGTCATTGGAAGTCATTGGCTTCACGATAAACATGAAACGATAAACATGAAAGAAGGAAACAGTCATTGGCTTAACATGAAAGAAGAAACAGTCATTAGCTTCACGATAAACATGAGAGACGGAAATAGAAAAAGGAGCAGTTGGCTTCACGATAGACAACGATAAACATGAGAGAAAAAAGCCATTGGCTTCACGATAAACATGATAAACATGAGAGAAGGAAACAGAAAAAACATGAGAGAAGAAAACAGTCATTGGTTGTCATTGGCTTCACGATAAACATGAAAGAAGGAAATAGAAAAAGGAGTAGTTGACTTCACGATAAACATGAAAGCGATAAACATGAAAGAAGGAAATAGTCATTGGCTTCATGATAAACACGATAAACATGAGAGAAGAAAACAGAAAAAACATGAGAGAAAGAAATAGTCATTGGCTTCACGATAAACATGAGAGAATGAAATAGAAAAATGAGCAGTTGGCTTCACGATAAACATGAGAGAAAGAAACAGTGATGGAAATAGAAAAAGGAGCAGTTGGCTTCACGATAAACATGAGAGAAGGAAACAGTCATTGGCTTCACGATAAACATGAGAGAAGGAAACAGTCATTGGCTTCACAATAAACATGAGAGAAGGAAACAAAGGAGCAGCAAGAAACAGACCATTGGCTTCATGATAAACATGAGAGAAGGAAACAGAAAAAAAAGCAACAAGATCCATGATGTCCAGCCATAGAGACCGAAGTAATCACGGGGTGCCTGGCTCCTTTTTACACCAACTAATAACATTTAAAGAGTCTCCTTCACAAATACAATAATGAACCAAATTTTTTGAGATAATGAGTTTAAATCCTTGCAATATAGAAGCCAGCTCAACATGATTCGTCGTAGCTAAACCAAGAGGACCTGCATAGAAAAAGACAATCTCACCCAAGTCATTATGTAAGACACCCCCGAAACCAGGGTTGCCAAGAGAGCTTCCATCAAAATTAAGTTTAAAACAGCCAATTTCTGGTGGACTCCAGAAGTGGCGAGGCCGCATCTTCTATTTTCCCATGAGAAACATATTTTGCAAATTAATCATGACATCCTCTTGACAAAGGCCCCAACCATCCTAAGTTATCGAGTACCAATGCCAAATGGAAATTTTAATGTTGTCTAGCAACCGGTCAAATGAAAGGCGCCATCAAAGATACGTCTATTCCTTTCCTTCCAAATTTCCCAAAGCACCGCACCACGAGCAATACACCAAACCAAAGAACCTCCAGAAGGCAAGCGGTGAACAGAAAACTGTGAAGCAATGTCCATTACCTACCTCTAGAAGGCAAGTGGTGTAAAGAAAATTGTGAAACAATGTCCATTACCGACCTTGAAAGAGAGGCATGGATCTTTAGTAAACCAAAGAACTAGTACCAGATTCTAGATGCAACATTGCAATGAAAAAAGAGATGATTCTCAGTCTCCTCATCAAGTTTACGCATCAGGCAAATGTTAGGAAGCACTTTACCCCATTTGAAGAATTTTCCTTTGGCAACATCGAAACGTTAGATCAAAAATAGGAGTTTGAAATCAGCTCTATTAATGTCAAGCTTCAAATAAAATGCGAGTTTGTTTCATGGCAAAGCGGCCCTAGGGAAACTTGTTCATCAAATGAGTTTCCCAAGGGTGCTTTCATACCTAAACAGATGGAAATGTTGCCCATTGCTTTTCACAAAAACATATGGGGTGCTGGGAAAGGCTGGGATAGTCGCACTTTTCCAGTAAACAAACATAGAAAAAGTACGAGTCCAACTAAACAAATGTGTGCGCAAATGGTTTACATATTGTAGGGTGGCAATGGACCTAGACCCAACCCAGGACCCAAGGGGTAAACCCAATCCGGGTCCAGGTATGGGTCCAAAAATTGAACCCCACGGGTTGGATCTAGGTCTAAATCTTCAATCCGAATGCTATTCAGATCTAGGTTTGATCGGGTTCAAGTCCCACACTATATTTTTAGGTCCGATTCGGGGTCCAAGTCTGGCCGTTGCCACTCCTAAATTAGATTGGATTAGTTCAAAATGAGAAACGCTTTATCAATTAGATATTATTTGTTGAAAGGAAAAAAAAATTGGTCATAATTTATCTATGGGGCAGTGATTTTATGCAACGGTTGTATTATAGTATAATGCTACAACCTTTAAAAATTATGTTAAAGCTATTTGTTTGATCCAAATTTTAAAATATATACTCTTTTCATTTTAATGAACAACAAAAAACAAAGAAAATTTTGAAAATGCAACCTAAAAAGTATTTTTTTAGCCCAATTAACATAGGCTGTCCATTTTGGTGAGATGCTTAGATCTAGGCCTTAGAAGGATTTTTTCTTTTCTAATTTTTTTAGATGGCTTTATTATCATTATATGAACAATGTTAAAAAAGAAAAAAAATGATTTTGAGTTTGTAAAGGCGAAGATCTTGAAATTCACCAAATGAATGGTAAAGATTCGTTGCATTTTTACTATATCTAGGGTCCAAATTGAACTTTTTTTTCTCTTGGGATTGATTATTGAGATGAAGAGAGTGTGTGTGCAAAATTTTGGGACATACAAATACCACAATCATAGTTTTCTAGAAGTGTGATTGTATTATACTATGATACAACCATTGCATGAAATCACTGCCCTTATCTATGTATAGGTAGTCAAATAATACATACAGTTCAAATAAAAATAATTGCTTCGTAAGTGATGTCATACGACATTATCAATAAAAACTCTTATTTGTTGTGGTTAGGAGCATCTGCGAGGATCTT
This sequence comes from Amborella trichopoda, assembly GCF_054954075.1. Lineage (NCBI taxonomy): Eukaryota > Viridiplantae > Streptophyta > Magnoliopsida > Amborellales > Amborellaceae > Amborella > Amborella trichopoda. Next base: position 4,366,141 of record NC_142342.1, on the reverse strand, counting down.
ACTCAGACTTAAGTCTCAACTTTAGTCGAGTCCAATTGCAGAGATGCTTCATCACCTCCATGATTCATGGCTCAGATGATTGGTCGAGATTAGAATGTTCTTTATTCCATCGATAAACATTAGTGAAATGAATCAATAAAGCCATCCAAGAAAAGCATATTCCTCCGAGCACGCCTCAATAACGAACTTTAACAAGAGGATTAATCGAATAATTCTTCAGAAACAGAATAGAATTGAAACAAAAATACACATCGACCAGGTTTAAATCAAAATAAGGCTACTTTCAAATCATGAACTTCCAAATTTGGATGTCCTGGATTGCTCTAGTTTGAATTCACCTCTTTTTGATCAATGGTGGGTGAGAGACAGAGAGGAACATTTTTTGACGAATTTCAATCTCTCTATTACCATCCTTACATCGAGGATGATGAGACTCAAGACCCCATATCCCATGTGGTCCTAAAGAGTGCAAGATAGACCCATGAGTTGTAGCATGTAGAGAAACTAATGAAATGCTGATGAGCTCTATAATTCATAAGAAGATGATAAAACTTTAATGGCACACCCTGAAAGAAGCCATTCATCCTTCACATGATACAAACTAATACATCAGATTTTTTTTTTCGTCCGCTCTCTTTTAAGTTTTCTTTCTTTTTCTTTTTTTTTTTCTTTTTTTGGGGTTTTTTTTTTTGTGTGGGTTGTGGAATGGGGTTGCGGTGCAAAATGCACGATAGTATAGATTAGATGCCCATTAAGATGAAGGTGTGGCTCTAGCACGGGTGTAAGCATTGGTTTTGGCCATCTTATATGTGGAAAAATAGGAAATTAAATCGTAGAACTGGTGAAAAGTAAAGTGGCGTATAAGTGGGAAACCAAATATTTGAGTGGGTCCTCTTGCCAAAGGTATTAAATGCTAGTATTTCAAATGAGATTCCGACCCCATCTGATGTTTGATAGGATTCAAGACCAACGTTTTTTCTTTGGGGGGGTCAGAGGAAATCAAGAATCTTTGATACTAGAAATCAATAGATTTTGAATATCACTGATTCCTATCTTTGATTATAGTTTTGTCTTTTTTGAAAATTCATAGATTCCTTGGAGCATTTTCCTTCTCATCGGTTAGTAATCAAAAGGATTTCTACCAAAGCCATGTGGGGGAATTTGATCAAACCTTTTTTTCTGTTCTAAAAGATGAGCCTTTAGCTGGAAATCTCATCGAAATATCACTTTTCTGCGAAACCCAACGACAAGAAACTATCTCGAAAAGTATCATGCTACGGCTACAAACATCAACCTTTGAAATAATAACGAGACCAATGATCCACTCCAGTGCTAAATAGCCACTGGTTTCTCTTCTTATGATGGCCATGCTGCTAATCTAATAACATATAGACTTGCTCATGCCATAGGATGTTCTCTAGTTAGATATCATTGAAGTACACAGTCTGCAATCTTCATGGAGATAGGTGACTCCTCTCATTGAACCGAAATCTATCTTGAATCTCGTTTTCTAGTCGTTTTAAGTTGTTTATGTAGATTCTCAAATGAAATAAGAGCTTTAGTAGATGATTCACCATGAATCGTGGCCTTAAAGCGATGATTCAAGGCCATTAATTGACAATTCAAGGCCTGCAGCTGATAACTCTTCTCCGATCCACTTTTAGCTCCTCTTTCCTTCTTCCTCTTCAACTTTTTAATGTCAAATGATTTTCAGCTCCCATTTTATTCGTCTGCAACTTTTTGGTCGCATCACATGCGTCACGATCCATTTGGCTTAAAAATTATGTGTTAAGTGATAATGATGATGAAGAGATACTCTCTATAGATATTGAACTTGTAGGTTTTAAAGACGCAATCGAAGATGAAACAATGGAAACAAAAAGCCATGAATGAAGAAAATATGCGATATGTTCTTAAAGGATATAAGATAGATATGTGCAAGCCATCTATGACTCTAGGTCAAGTAACCCGATCTCACCCTATAGGCGAGGCAAGTTTTGGCCGATTAGGCTCTACAACATACTTTTAAAGATTATTTATATTAATAGTTCCACTGGTAGTTCTGATGCTTATGTTGTAATGTAATCTGGGTTTGAATCCCACTAGCAAGCATCACTTTAGTGTGATCTGGGTTTGAGTCCCACTAGCGAGCATCACTTTTTAAAAGCATGTCATTTTTTTAGGGATTATATACAATGAAACCATGTGACCACCTTGAACAAAAAATAAATGGTCTTATTCTATATTAGGGATATACAATGAGATCATGTGACCATCTTGTACCAAAGGTAAATGGTCTCATTCTATATTTTCCTTTTTTTATATGAAAGGAGTTCTAAACAAAATAAAGATAGCCTCCCAAGAATCAAACCGACATCTCTTACAAAGAGGGAGCTTTATATGCCTAATCCACACGTCTTATAAAGAGGGAACTTTATGTGTCTAAGCCACGCGTTATTAGCTTCTAGATTGAAAATGCGATCTGCTAGTTATATATATATATCATATTTTATGTGTTGATTTTCTTAAAAAAAGAAGTGAGCCGAATAACTTGCTACGGCCAAGGCCCAAGTACGATGGCCAAGTCGATTTTCTAAACAGTGCTCGAGGTGAAGTGGGTTTTGAAGCTATAAAAGGATGAGAATGGACTAAAATCAGTTAAGAAATTAGTGGGCAGCCTTCTGTATTTGATCATGTGTACATTAGTCCTATCAGCAGGTATATAATGAAGCCTACATGTACTCATTTTAATGTGGAAAAAGAATCCTACGCTACATCAAAGAGACTTTGGTTTATTGGATATTACCTAATGTGTATGCCATAGAAATGTTAGATAGAAAGAGGTATTGATTGTAATTGAGAGAAAATATATATTTGACCCTAAAATCAAATCGAGAAAGAACATATTGATCATCTTGATGTGACCTAATTCAACATTTTGTAAATTTTTAAAATGCTCTTGTGAAAGGGAGAAGGAGAGAGATCATATAGAAAAACTTTGACACAATTTTAGAGAGAGAGGGAGATCATATGGAAAACTTCGACTCAACTTTGAAAGTACTAGATATTTTCTAGAGTTTCAGGCAAGTTATCTAAACTTTTACTCTGTGAGAGAGAGAGCAAAAACCATGTAGAAGGACTGTAGTTAGCAAGTCTATATTTAAAACTTGGAGTTTTTCAAAATATCTAAGGACTGTAGTTAGCAAGTCTATATTTAAAACTCGGTCAAAATAATTTTAAAAAATTGTATTTTTTTAATGGAACCGGCATAACTCTGTATTTTATATTTTAAAAAAAAAAAATTCAAAAAAAGTTCTTCCCTATAACTTTGTTTCTTCATTTTAATATTATTGAGTTTTAGTTTAAAATAAACACATTAATAGTGGGAATAAAATAAGAATCTCGATTTAACAAAAAGTTCCATAAAATTTTTAACCAATAATTTCCCTTAAAACAAGGTACACGTAAAAATATATACAATATATTCCCTAAAAAATAAAATATAAAAATAATTATATATCTCAAAATAATAGGTAGAGTTAGAAGAAGAGTAATCCAATGAAAAAAAAAATTCTTTTCTTTAAACCCAGAGCATCCTTATAAAGAGCACGAGAGATATTCAATAATACTAAAGATTTAGGCAGCTAGGAATTCAATGTGAGATCGAATTTGGTTAAGCCTTTTGTTGCTTTCTTATGAGAAGTTTGATTAATTTTATTTTTTATTTTATTTTATTGGGGTTACATAACATAGCATTTTGGCCAGACCATTGTTTTACATAATCTTATATTTTGTCATATTTACATATCCGATTTTTCACCCTGTTTTTTTTTGGTCAAATCCGAAATGCTCATGATTCTATAACTTATTTATCTGTTGGCTATCTAATTTTTTCCTCAAACTTTTTAAAATAATCAATTTATTACCGATGTTTTGGTTTGCCAATATATTATTATTCTTCCGACTTACTAACTTTGGGAAGGACATACACTTGTATCTAAGGTATTATTTAATTTGAGCAAAGAAATTTCATAATTCCGGAGAAAGGGGAGAGAAGGGACTCGGTTCGGATTAAGAGATACCACTCTAGAAAAGCAACCATCCACATGTTTTTCATATGGGCAAACTTATACTATAGAACTAAGATGAACCTCAAAAAATCTTGCGGAAAAGGTTATTCCAACATTAAAATACCTTGCGATTGATCCTCTCAACCGGATTTACAAATTGTGAAAAAAAAAACCTTCAAAGTTCTAAAAATAGTGTACTTTATAACATATTATCTAAATAATTCATTTTCAAAGTTTTTTTTAGTACTTATACATCCACTCAATCTGTACCATCATGATAGCTTTAAATTTTATAATTAAAGATAAAAAATAGATATCTTAACCCAAAAAAAAAAAAAAAAAAAAGTCTCCTACTCAAATGTATGCGGTTATCTACAAGCTCTTAAGGACCCTGTAGGCCCACACTGTCATCTCCACATTGTTGCAATAAATGCGTACTGTCTCTTAAGCACGTCGAACACCTAGTTGAAAGTAGATCTCTTGACCAAATTCATTTCAAGTTTTCGCACATTTAACATGTTTGGGAGCATATAATCTCAACTTACTCCCTCAGAGGACCAACTTGGAAAGAAATTTTTTATTTGAAATTTTAAAAACGACCTAAAAATACTAGATAATTATATTCAAAAGAAAAAAAAAATTAAACATTGAGTTTTTCTTACACTTAGATCTCACTATTCAAAACTTAGATGGTTTCTAATCTCGAGTCATTATTTTTATGCAGCTCATAGAGAATCTAATTTGGAATTTTTTACCAAGTACAACATGTTGGTTGAAGATGATATATCTCCAAATTTTAGAGTCCTAAAAATATTCCTAAATTGAGTTTTGTTTTAGAGAGTAAATAGGCTTTGTGCTTCTCATCATCATCACCATCACCATCATAGCTTTGTCCCAATTAATTGGGGTTAACTGCACAAATCCTGGTTCGTCATTCTGCTCTATTAAAATCCACACCCTTAGTGAGGTTATAAGTCCCCATATCTTTTCGAATTACTTCCAACAATTGAACTAACTCGCACCACCTAACAAGTGTTGTACCAGACTCTGTGCTGCCTCAAGAACATGAAATCTTTTGGCTTCAGCTTTATTAACAATACTCAAGAACATGAAATCTTTTGGCTTCAACTTTATTAACAATACTGAACCTAATTCTTTTGTTTTACAAAATAATATTGAGCCTCATTCTTTTGTTTTACAAAATAAAGACAATAACATGTGCTTCACATCTCTCCCTCAATGATAATTATTGTTATCATAAACTTTTTTTCGGGTAGTTTCACATCTCTCCCTCAGTGATAATTATTGTTATCATAAACTTTTTTTTTGGGTAATTCAGTGGGGATGACAAGCTCCTATCTATTTTTTAAATCGTTAGTGGCTTTTGAATGCATTAGGTGAAAATAGAAAGCTAGATCCTAGCTGAGGCATAAATGGTGCTACCACCAAAGCCCCAACCCCATTCTCATCCTACACTCATCTACATATTTTACCATGATATTATTGGTTGGGTCTTTTTCACCTTGAATCAGTTCCGAAATATTGGCTTCAATGCATAAACCAACCTGAAAATAACAAGCCAAAAATGTATTGAAGCATTAATGACCGGGGCCGTCCCGAGTAGCGTCCAACTCTAGACTTGGTTCATGAACCAGTCGATCAGGTGTGGATCCACTTGGCTTGGCCTGATCTAGGTTGAAATCCATGTTAGGATTGACTTGACCCTTCTCGACTCGACCTAGGATGTGGTATATGTTTTTTACATGTGTATATAATATTCTATATTTATCAAATATTATAAATATTGAACGCAATATAACTTTATATATTAGAAAATATAACTTTAAACTTTATAGTCTCAAACCCAATCCAATCCTGGTCGGCCGACATTTAGATGCATGTGATTGGGACACACACCGGATGCGGGGCTTACCTGTTGGTCTACGGTCCTAATAACAAGATAAAAAAGGACCTAAACTTCTTTTTTTGGTCTAGTCTGTGGACTTGTTCTCCGAAATTGAGCCGGCTCATAAGTTAGAAAGAGGAAAACGTTCTGTTTTTTTATTTTGACAAGAGTACTTTACTTTTTATTAATAAGATTTAGATTACACAGCATTGATCGCAATAAAACATCAAACATCACAAGAGACTCGAAAACAGCCCCTTTCTTAGCCAACTCGTCTGCAACCTCATTTGCCTCTTGATATACAAGATGAAAACTGACCACCATTGATGTTAAAGTTTCCATAACCTGTAATCAAATGGATCTAAGACACCATGGCAGTTTGGATACTAAACACTACTTAATGACATTAAGATAATCACCTTCAATAATCAGAATATTACCTAAACCTTTCTCCTTCCAAGTTGCAAAAAAAAAGCCAATTCAGCCGGATTTACCAACGCAATCCCACATGGCCCAGCATAACAAAAAACGATAGAACCCTCACTATTTCTACATACTCCACCCACTCTTGCACTCCCCATAACCCCCAATGAAGGAACTATCAAAATTCAGCTTTAAACATCCCTGGAATGGAGGTTCCCACTGAGACTTCGGTCTGGCCTTAATAACTAAGAGATGATATTAGCCATATTAAGCACAATATCAAACTTAAAAATCCCAAACCCTTCCTTTGTGACGCTAAACTAATTCCAAATTGTATTCGAAATTTTTGTTCGAAACCTTTGAAGCTCTAAAGACAGTCTATCAAAAGTTCTTCTATTTCTTTTTAGCCACAATTCCTATATAATAACCCACCTAAAAATATCCCAAAGAATTCCACCAGTTTAAGATGTTGCATAACATTAATCAAAGACCCTGGCATTATTAAATATACATCAACTTACCAAATACAATAAGAATAGAGACAATAAAAGAATAAATGGGCACATGTTTATTTCCCTCTTTTTAAGATTATCAATAGTGGGAGCCTTATCTTGAATCATCACCCAAATAAATCCTTATACTTTGGTAAGAATCTTCCATCTCCAAATCTCCAAATCTCCTTAACTCCGGCTGACTCCATGTGATTCGATCATGGAAAAGCAAAGAGTACACAGATCTAATTGAATAACCCATCAGTTTCATATACCCAAATAGCCTCATCCTTAGCCGAATTTGATATTCACATGGACTAACACATTTAGCAAATCCGACAACTGATCAAAGACGACAGGGGGCATTCGATTATATTCAAGAAGTGATATTCCAGAAAACAGCCCCACCAATATGCTCACCTATATCACTCACCATAGCCATCGGATTTGAATACTGTTGAAAAAGATCAGGATACATAAATTTAAAAGCTGAATCTGAAGCCCATCTCTGGCGCCAAAAAAGAATATTCATACCTGTACCCAGACCATCTAGTATGCCTCACCACAAAGGATCTCATTGACATGATGGACTTCCAAACATGGGACTGCCTCGAGCCCCCTCTGCACCTGACAATAAACTGATTTAATCGATCAACTCCAAACTATCCAATCAACACTTACTTCTAAAGACAATATTTCTTATTGTCCCCAAAGATCCCCATAAAAATTTCCGCATCAGCTATTCAAGTTTGTTTAATATTCAAGTTTGTTTATAATGTCTAACGGCACCATCAACCAGCTCCAAAAGATTTTATACTCCTATGGGATCATATAACGTATGTTTACTCCTTCAGGTAAAATCCAGTATAGGAATAATTTTAGGAACCAAAATTGGGGATGTAACCTTTTCAACCCATGGACTAACCTCACTTGAGAACTTTCGAATCGAACTCTCTTTGTACTAGAAAACATAACGTCACAAGATTGAATATAGATCATCCAAGTTTTTAATGGTGAGATCTAAGTGTCAAAAACTTAAAATTCAAAAAAAAAATTGAAAATGTTCTTCTGGTGATTCTCAAGTTGTTCCCAAAATTCCAGACTAAAAAAATTCCTCCCTAGTAAATCTGTACACTTAGGTAGTAGATGCCCAGTATTGCTCCGAGGTAGTATAGTAAACATGCTCTTAATGAATTTTAGAAAGAGGAGGAAACCAATCCACCCAAATTCTTTTATCCATGACTGGAGACTATGAAACAAATCATTTCATCATTGAATATAGGCCTTGTGAATTAGCTCCTTATCCAACTGTGCATCTCATACAACTAGCTTATTTGCATTTATTTAAATTATCCAATTATGCATCTCACACAACTAGCTTATTTGCATTTTTTAAATTATCCAAATATGCACCTCATATAACTAGCTTATTTACATTTATTTAAAAAACCACAATAACCTCAAACTTTAATGAATGTGGACTAATAAGTGACCAGGTTAGTTGGGCCTCTTAAACCAGGAAAGGAAACCGTCCAGGTTCATTCTCACACTTAGCTCGAATAGCCCATTGTTTTCTAGCAAAATACGGTTGCTCCACTTTTTGAATGACTATAATGCCCTTATTGTATCCTATCCATGGTTGATAGAGAAAAGTGATATTTTAAATGCACAATTTTCACAAAAGAGAAATGGGGAACAATCTAAAAATGTTTTTTTGCCTAGAGTCCTAATAATTTAGGAGATTGTCCGCAAAGAGGTCATTTATATTTTTTGTATAAAGAAATCACAATTACTCTCTCTAATTAGATGTCAAATTGAATGACTTTGGATGATTCACGAAATCTGAGTATTTTTTTTTTGAGTTTTATGTCTAATCAATGACATTTTTTCAACCACCCATTTTGAAATCTAAGGGACAAGAATGGTTATGACCTTATTATAAAAAGGTAAATGGTCTCTTTGTAGACAATCTCATAATTCTTATGCATAAAGCTGTAATAAACTCCTTGTACTTAAATAAATTCAACTATCAAAGATCGGTAAACAAAGAAGCATCCAAAGCATAAACTAGCTTTAACGTGAGCTTCGAAACACCCCCAACCTATTGATTTGGATTAGTCTTGTATTGATTAGTGATCTGAATTGCCAAATCAATGAAAAATATTTAAAGAAAAAAAATTTATACAAGGTTGTAACCTTAAAAGGTAGAATCAAAGATGTACCTCAAAAATCTATTGGAAAAGGTTGTTTTAATGTTTGAAAACTTTCTAATTGATCATCTTGACATTGATATATATATATATATATATATATATATATATATATATATATATATATATATATATATATATATATATATATTTATTTATTTATTTATTTATTTATTTACTTTTATTTTTATTTTTTTGAGTCTCAAAATAGTACATCTTGCATTGCAACACATTACCTAGACCGTCGATTTTGAAGATTTTCATATGTTTATAAATCTCCTTGATTTCAACCATTTTTGGAATTTAAAATTTTATAGTTAGAGATGGAAATAGATTTTCAGATAATCCTAAAAATGTTTTACACCAAAATTACATGATAAAATTTGGAGGTGAGCCTTAATTGGATTGTTTAAGGTTGCAATCTTATAGAAACCACACCCATATTTAAAAATAGGGAAAGTATATAATGAGATCATTTACCTTTAGTATAAGATGGTCATAATTAATCTTGACTATTAGATGTGAAATTGGGCAGCTACATTTATTTCATTGACCACATTTAGATTTCACATTGGATGGTTGTCGATAATTGTGACCTCCCTGTACAAAGGTAAATAGTTTCGTTACATACAATCCCTTACAAATAGCAAAAACAAAATCTTATGGGGTAAGTACTAAGATTGCAAACCCGCTTATCCCTTAAAACTAGATAAAATAATATATATATATATATATATATATATATATATGAGTAAGTACTAAGATAGACAACCCACCCTTTGAATCTGATCCGGACCGGTGATTTCCAAACCCTCCGAAATAGAGGGGTATTTCTGTCAAAAGGCACAAGCTCCACCGAGATCCATTATCCATTAGGAAAGGCCACGGGTGCCACGTCATGAGTTCCCGACGTGGCGAGACGCTACGTACGGGCCGACCAGTCACGTCCACATGGCAGTCCACGAAGGAGCTGGTGGACCAATAGCCGGCCCTCATCGAACCTGGACGCGTTCGAGTCCAGGTGCATTTTAGTTAGAGAAAATGCTCATAAATCATGACAGTGCATAAATCTAGATTGAGTTAGGGCAAAGGAATGTGAATTTAGAGAGAGAGAGAGAGAGAGAAGGAACAATGGCGCCAAAGACAGATCTCTACCATGTTATACACAAGGTCCCTTCTGGTGATACCCCTTATGTTAGAGCCAAGCACTTGCAGGTGTGTTTTCTGTTTACTTTTCTTCTCTCTATTATTGGTCTTCTTAATTGCTTTTAAAAAAACTTGGGTGATTTTTAGTGAATTAATGGATTTCTTGTATTCTCTGGTTTCTTGAATGTGTTCTTAAAAATTTTACAGTTTGCTCTCTTGTTTTCTCCTTTTATATTATTTCTGGCTTTCTTGAATTTTGTTTTTTTTTCTAATCTATTGGACATTAATGTGTTTTGGTTAATAACCTATGAATTTGCATTGAATTTCTGGGAATTCAATTAATTAGGGTGCCCTGAATATCAAGGAGATGTTTTTTTTCTGTGAAATGATCTGTGGAATTTCTCAGATTAATGCCTGAGAACCAGTTTCTTGTATTTCTTATCATTTTCAGTGAACTTAATTTTCCCTCTAATTGAGAAATTCAGAGTGAAACCCTATTTGAATAGCATTTGAATTTAAAAATGAGGATGAATCTACTATTTTGGAGCTTATAAGATTAACATACGGTTGGTTGTGGTGCTTTCTATACTTTCAAAGGCTCAGAAATGAGTTCTCATTTTTCTTATTGCAGGGTAGTATGGTGATTTCACTGGTAACTTAATAATTTTGAAAGAGATGGTTTCTTCAGTTCATAGATTCAGTTAATTTAACTGAAAGCCCTTTTTTCATGAATTTACTTGCTATTTTAGCATTTTATGGGATTTTAAATAATGCTATTTTAGCATTTTATGGGATTTTAAATGGTGGAATTTTAGCAATTTTTATCAGGTAAATTTGATTTTGGGCGAATTTTTTAATAAATGTTTTCTCGATTTATATAACTATGGAAAAACAAAATTTATGAAAATTTTCTTATTTTTCTTATTTTTTGTTATTTTAATGTTTTCTTTTATGGATTTTTCTTTTGGGTAAGCATAAAACTTACATACCTTTTTCCTTGTCCAACGGTGAGGATTGCCGCAATCACAATCTCACAACTTTATATTATTTTATTTTTAATTTTTCTATAAACTATTTTTACACCGAATTTTGGACGCACTAGCGTAGAAGATTAAAAAAAAATATTATCAATAAAATAGAATGATCAAAATACCTTAAAAAGTTTTAAAGGGTATTTTGGTTATTGTATTTTATCAAAAAATTATTTTTAGCTATATGTGCGCCCCAATGAGTAGATCGCACCGACCAAATTTCATATTCATACAATTTATATAAAAAAACTCTAAAAATAAAATACTTCGAGACGTCAGATCTCATATCAAATGGTGAATTGCTAGATAGTAGGTCAAACATTTGTCTTGTATGGATTTGTACTTTTTTTCACTATAACTGTACATCTAAAAATTACAAAACCCTATCTTTTACATTGGAATTGGAAATAGGTTTTCTTTTTTTTAATATATTTTTATTTTTATTTTACCAGGAATTGCTTTGAATTTTCCATCTTCAAATGAAAAGAGGAAACTGGACCTCTTAATCACTGTACCAATGTATACATCGTGCTGTAACTTTGAAAGTTTCAAAGTCAAGCCCCATTAGCTCTGACTTTTTCTTTTTAAAAAAAAAAATATATCGGCCTTTTTAACTTTTTTAAAATTCATTTTCTATTTCTAAGTAATTCATCCAATTCGTTTGAACATAGGGATAGTATACAATGAGATCATTTATACTTTTTTTTTTTTTTTTTTTTTTTTTTTACAACCATTTGATGTGAAAGATAATTTGAATATGCCACAAAATTTGAAAAAAAAATTTAAAGCCACTTAATTTCACATCCAATACCACTATTTTTCAATATTTTTTTAAATTCAATCATTAATAATAATTAAAATGTTATTTTTTTTTACGCTTTTTATTTTGCTTTTACCGATAGCTATGGGACTTTTTTCGTTAGCTCTTGCTCTATATTTTGGCTAAGTTCAATGCAAACGAAATTTAATCAAATTTTTATTTGTTGTCTTTAAGTGGTTTTCCTATTTTTTTATGATTTCTAAAAGGTTAATTAGAGGTGAGAGAGGGAGAGAATGTTTTTTTAAAATTTAATTAGACATTAGAGAGAGAGAGAGAGAGAGAGAGAGAGAAGAGGGCAAGGTGTGAGAGTTTTCTCTTTGCCACTTACGAGGACACGCAGCTTTCCATCGTGGAAATTCCTTTGATGAAGGATATTTTAGTCATTTCCTTATTTGGTAGCTCCTTTCAGCCGTTGATTCCCCCGCTCTCCTAGATCTCACAAATGAAACTATACAAATCTCGTCTTTTACCATCTGTATTGTTCTCTTGGGTTCATAATGTTGTCTGAATATTTAAAAAGGGGAAATTAGCCCCAAAAAAGTCTCTTTTTATTTATAAAACTAAAAAATAATCTCGTTTGTTCTAAATTTATAGTTGGAAAAAGGTTACTTTTATTAATGTGTACTGTATTTTAATCTTATTAACTTTTTTTTTTTTCTATTTATAGGTTTAAACTTAAATTTTGGACATCCTTGTCGTAGCACACTTGTAAATATAAGAGAAGTTTATCAAAATAACTATGAGATATAAATTATTTAACATTTTACTCATTCTTATGATTTAATTTCAAATAACCATGACAAGGAATGGCTGCAAAAGGGTAAATTGTTAAATAATTTGTTTGTTATGTGTATTTTGATAAATTTTCTTAAATACAAATAAGTGAAATAAAAATAACTAAAATTCCCTGTTAATTTTGAAAATTTAAAAGTATTTTGGTTATATTATATTTTAAAATATTTTTTGCAATTTTTGTCAAATGTGAGATGATGGTGAATATCAACTCCCCAAATTTAAGCTCAATCCCTTATACAAAAGAAAATAAAATCATAGTACAACACTCACCTTTTTAAAGTGAGAGTCTAATGTAAAAAAAGAAATATATATAACTATCTTTACTATAGTACAATAGGATTTTTCGCAAATTTTCTAAAAAAAACTTCAAAAACATTTAGCGTGATGACTTCTGATATAGAACATTGTTATTGAAGCATATATATTATTATTATTGTTGTTGTTAGTTGTCGTCCTCGTCTTCTTTATTTATTGTTTTGGCCTCTCAAATCTAGGAAGTATGAATCATGGACAAAGGGTGGTGTAAAAGTGGGAAGCCCACCGGTTTCTCTAGAGAAGTAATAGTTATGATGCCAATGGTTTTGCTTTCAGTCAACGTTCAAAAAAAGGGAAAAAAATGATTTTGCTTATTGTTTATAACAAGAGCCCTCTATCTATGAGCTTTCTTAAGTCTTAATGTGCACACACGTTCACATACCATGCTTTATCTTTTGTGGGCCTTATAGTTAACATGCACACAGTTTAACAAGCTATGGGCCTCATAGTTAACTTTGTACACATGTTCACACGCTATGCTCCATCTTTTGTGGGCCTTTGAGTTAACGTGCACCCAACTAGGAATGTATTTGTCTCGAAAAATTTGACCTATCCCCTTACATACGTGAAAACTAAGTTGCTTTTTGTAGAAGAATTAGAAATAGGAAAATGGCTCTAAAACCTCTACATCGATCATCTTGGTTCGAACATTATGGTTGTGAAAACAAAATTTATGATTTTAAACTCTAAAAAGAGTGTATATTATAACAAATTACGAGACCATCTATTTCACCCTAAAAATAGGTGTTTCATGATCCGCAAGATCTATATTGTTTTGAGTTTCATATTTTATTTTCGGTATTGGAAATCGATTTTAGAGCCATTATAAAGACTTCCATTGCCGAAAGTATTTTTGGAGCAAGGATTTGATGGGAGGTTCTAGTTTCTTTTCATAAAGTCTAGGTCTCATGGATACTTCATCTTTAGAAAAATGGTGTTGTGCATTTTGATTTATTTTGGTTTTACTTATTCCTGTCAATGATGTATTTCTAGAAATATGCATGTTGAGGGTTTTTACTCATATATGGCTTGTTGTAGGTGTAACTAATTGCAGTTGAGTAATGTGTTCAGCTAACCTAATGCCAAAAGTGGTTTGCATTAAAAGATGGTGTATTTTTGGTCGTTTGAATAGAGGAAATAACGATTGAGTTGTTGGGCGTTAGGTAATCTAGTGGAATTCAGTCTCATGAAGATAATTAATGCGGGAAATCTATTTTCCCTTTTTGTCACATATGAATTGTGATAAGAAATAGGTCATTGGTAATACTATTTTTTAGTAATTTTCAACTCTCTTATCTTGATTGGACAACTATAGATCTTCAAAAACAAAAAAAATCACGTGTGAAGACGCATGAAAAAGTTCTCTCTATCTTATAGTTTATTTATCACTCTGATTTGCACTTTATTTTGTAGATTTTATTTATTTATTTATTTTTATTTTTATTTTTTTGTGGTTGAGATTAGTTGGTGGATAAAGACCCAGAGGGTGCAATGGAGTTATTCAAAATGGCCATCGAGTCAGGTGATCGAGTGGACAGCGCTTTAAAAGACATGGCGGTGGTTATGAAGCAACAAGATAGAGCGGAAGAAGGCATTGAAGCCATCAACACTTTCAGATGCCGTTGCTCTAAGCAAGCGCAAGAGTCTCTAGACAATGTCCTTATCGATCTCTACAAGGTAAGAATACAGGCAAAATATTAATTCATAGGAATCCTTTTCTATGAATAGATAGAGAAGTAACAGATCTCTTTCTAAAAATAAAATCATTTGGAGGGAGGCGTGGCTTTTAAAGATTTTTAGGCCAGGGGTTGCTCTCATATTTTAGTGACTAATTAAGTATAATTTTGGAATTTAGTACATATTTGAACATTTTCCCCTTTTCTTTTATTGTTTTGTAATAATATTTTACATGAAGATATTCTACTCCTTTAGGAGTATACTTTTCATTTAGCCCCTTGGTTAAAACCCTACCTTGGATTAGTTTTAGGACCCCAAATTTTGGAGATATAACATCTTTAACACACAGATTAACTTCAACTAAAAAAATTGTAATTGCACCCTCTAAGCACTAGAAAAATAATAATGTCTTGAGATTGAATAGAAACCATCCACTTTTTAGGGTGCAAGAACTGTGTTAGAAAACTCAAAATTTGATTATTATTTTGTTTTGAAAATAATCATCTAATGATTCTAAGGTGGTTATCAAAATTTTAGATCGAAAAAAATCTTCACAAGAAGGTCATGGAACCAAGGGAGTAGAAGTAAACCATGCTTCTGAATGTGTGTGCTCAATATTTTTAAAGAAAAATATAATGAGACCATTTGCCTTTTTACATACAAGGTGGCCACAATTAATCTTGATCAAATGTGCAATTAGGGGGTTCCATTTATTGTATTAACTAAACATGAAGTCCAAAAAGAATTATTATCGAATTTTGTGACAAACTATCTGATTTCACGTGATCACCCTCAATATAAGAATTTGGTATAAGAAAATCATAATTACACATAACCATCTCACGTGAAATCAGATAGTTTGTCACAAAATTCGATAATAATTCTCTTATACCAAATTTTAAATCCTTTTTTGCTAAAGTAGTTGTGGGCTCATGATCACCCTCAATATTTTTGGATTTAGTCTAGTATTGATAACTTATAATGTTATTTGATTTTGGCAAAGTTTCCTAACCTCTTATCAAATGCGGAAGGGGCCCTTTGAAAGCTTGGTGCAAGGATTTATCACTTATTGAAGGGTTGGGGGGCTTTTTGGTCATTATCTGTCTCCTATTTTGTGCAGAAGTGTGGGAGAATAGAGGAGCAAATAGAGTTGCTAAAGCAAAAGCTGAGGATGATATATTTGGGTGAGGCCTTCAACGGAAAGCCAACCAAAACGGCCCGTTCTCATGGAAAGAAGTTTCAAGTCTCCATCAAACAAGAAACCTCAAGAATTTTGGTAAGTTCATAACAAAATAACATTAAGAATATTTTAGTGAGGAATTGATGGTGGTTTTAAACACATGTAAAATTCAAATTTTAAATTAAAAAAAAAAAGAAAGAAAGAAAAAGAAAAGAAAAGAGAAAGAAGAAAAAAGAAAGAGAGATGATTTGAATGTAAGCTTTCATGTGGCAAGATGACAAATAGGGCTGTCAAGTGGGTTGTGTTGACCTGGCGGGCTTACCCGAACAAGAGTCCGGGGCTGGGTACATGTGTTGGATCCAACGGGTCGGTCCAGGTCTAAATGATTGTTACTCCACTTTGGGTCGGGGTTGGTCAGACCTGAGCCAACCTGGTATATAATATCATACAAGTCTTTAAATTTCAAGTATGGGTCTAAATGACTTGGAGCGGACCTTGGTCTAGTCGGGTTTAAGTCCATGTGAAACCTAGTCTATCAGCTCGGGATAGGTACTGACCCAAACCTCCCGACCTTTGCCACCATTAATGACAAACTAGATTCCATCTTTGATAGCTTTGCATTCTATGGGTTTGGAGCAGCGTAACTCGAGTTAGTCCCAAGATCCATTCAGGTCATGTATAAACCCATAGAAGCTTAAATTTCTTTTAAAATTACAAAAGTTTCATTAAAGATAACACCAAGAAAATAAAATAAAATAAATAAAAAACTAAACATAAAAAAAATAAAAAGTCTAAAAATTATAGGAAAATATATAAAGTATGGGTAAGTGAAAATCGAGCATATAATAAAAACACTCAGATTAAAAAAAATTGCGTATAGACATATTTTATACATTGATTTTGTAAAGTTTATATTTTTTGTGGGATATGTATCAAAATACACTCAAGGGATCAACTATTTAATATTTTTCTTATATCATGAGTTTGAATAGTTGTAAAAAGGTAAAATGTTAAATTGTACAAACATGAGTATATTTTGGTAAATTTCCCAATTTTCTTATTTGTCCAATACCACAAAGAAACTCTTCGAGCATTTGTATTAAATGTGTATTAACTGTCAAATGCATATGATGTCTTCTTGAATTATTTATGTTTTCCTGTGTAACAAAGGTTTTTTTTTTTTTTTGAACCTTAACCATGAAATCCTCTTTAACGAAGTTGTTCATTGCAGGGTAATCTAGGTTGGGCATACATGCAAAGAATGAACTACATGGCAGCCGAAATCGTTTACAGAAAGGCTCAACTGATAGACCCTGACCCCAACAAGTCCTGTAATCTCGGCTTCTGCCTCCTCAAACAAGGCAAGTTCCAAGAGGCTCGATCGGTTCTTCGAGCTATAACAAACTCGAGATCGGCAGATTGCAAGTCAATTAGCAGAGCTGAGGAATTGTTGAGAGAGATAGAAACTGAAGCTCCAGGGTTGGAGGACACAGAAGAGCTCATATTTCAGGGATTCGAGTCATTTGATAATTGGATTTTGAATTCAAATGAATTGAGGCCGAGGAGATTGCCAATATTTGAGGAGATCATGCCTTGCAGAGACCAAGTGGCTTGGTGAAATGTGTGTAATTAAGGTTGTTAGAGAGAGAAAAGAATAGGTTAGAGAGAGAGAGGATTGTTAGAATTATGCTTGAAGAGGAGGGTGCGAGGGTCCAAGGTGCTGCTAGTAATAAGGAATTTCTTTGTATATATGGACAATAATAAATTTGAAAGGTTTTTTGGGTGCCATTGAGCAATTCTTTTTCAAATCTTTGGGCTTACACATTTCTCATCCATTTTGCACCAGTAGGACTATAATATGTTCCAGAACTCGGATGTGGTGGCCAGATAAGTCACCAGTTGAATCCGGTTTCCTCAAGCAACACCAATTTCAATTGGATCTGGCGTTTATTATCATGATCTAAAATTTCCTTGTTTGCTTTCTTCACACCTCCTGTTCCCTGATCGCTACTAAACTCATTGGTCTCAACCCTAGCGCTCTTTGGCCTCACAAAAAATTTATTGCTCTGTAAATACCCATTTGTACCAGGACCCCTAGGGGTTTGTAAACCTATGCCATCATACATGGCTGGTAGAAACCTTCAAAATTGGTAAGAAAGCTTCGAATTAGGCGGACAAGTAGCAAAAACAAACCCTAAAGTTGGCGGTGTGGGAGATAGAGAGAGGGATTGAGGGAAGGAAAAAGGGGAAAAGCAGCATAGGGATTTAGGGTTCTTCAATATCAAGTTCTTGCCCTCTAAAAATTGGATGTTCATTCTTCAGTATCATGACACATTACTTTTTTTTCTTTTAAGAAGATACTATTTGATATTTCCCTTTTATCTTTTTCAACGTTCAATAAGTTATATCCTCAAAGTCTTAAGAATATTACCGTACGATGGAGAAAATGGACAATATGTTCCAAAAAAAAAGCAAAATATCTTCTCAATGCGACTTTTAAGATTAAGATATTAAACTATTAAGAATTTACTTTAAATTGGCTATCGTTCTTGCATATAGAATTTTATGATGAAATTATAATCTTTTCTACCCTTGTAGCTGCGGGGCAATGACACATAATTGACAGTCATGCATACGTCGGAAGTTGGGAGCAAAGTGGACTGGTAAACACATATCACCTGATGAGAAAATTTGTACTCGATTATGATGGGAAACGTGATGAGCCAAGAAGAAAGTACCTTAAAGAACGTCAGCTTAACAAGCTTAAAGAGAAAAACAATAATCATAATGGCGATGGTGAGGTTAGTGATGAGGAGGACGATGAATATGACTTGAAGGTTGATGAGAGCAAGCACATGGATTTTGCGAAGGCAGAAAAACGTGTGCACACTACAGGAGGTGGAAGCAAAGGAACTGTTAGGTAGTTTTTCTTATGTCTCAGTGTTCCAGGCACTTTTTTATTTTGGATTTTTAATAAATGAACGAGTTTCAGTTTTGGCAAGTCGTGTGATGAAGGGTAAATTTTGATATTTCACATATATAGGAACATATCAGTACTGTACCTAGAACATGTGCATAGATCTTGCAGATTGTCTAAGAACAAAGATCAAGATAACATGTGCATAGATCTTGCAGATTGTCCAGAACAAAGATCAAGATAACATGTTTTCATATGACTATTTTATTTTTCAAGACATCTTATCCAAGCTTTTAAAATCATAGAATCAAGAGAAAAAAAATTGTTTAAAATTGAGCTTCTCGACAACCTGCATGATCTCTACAGTTCTTTTAGGCACTGACATTTTATTTTACCTTTCTGTGTGCTAATCTTTAATGAAATGGTTTTATAAGAATTTGCGTATCCGAGAGGACACAGCAAAATATCTTTTGAATCTGGATGTTAATTCAGCACATTACGACCCAAATGCGCGATCCATGCGAGAGGATCCTTTACCGGATAGTGATCCAAATGAAAAGTTCTATGGAGTAAGTGTCTTGGACTATATTTGCCCCAACTGGCAGGGCCAAAGGTGTTAATGGCAGGCCTTGAGATGCCGCTATATTCTTATGGGTGTGTTGTATTTTTTAGGGTGATAACCGATACAGAGTCAGTGGGCAAGCATTGGAGTTTAAGCAACTTAACATGCATTCCTTGGAGGCTTTTGAAAAAGGACAAGATATTCATATGCAAGCCGCTCCATCTCAGGCTGAGTTGCTCTGCAAAGAATTTAAGATCAAAAAAGAAGAATTGAAGTCTCAAGTGAAAGATACCATTACGGACAAGTATGGAAATGCTGCCTCTCAGGAAGAACTTCCTAGGGAACTTCTCTTAGGTCAAAGTGAGAGAGAGGTTGAATATGATGGTGCCGGAAGGATTATAAAGGGACAGGTGAGTTCTTTCTTGTTTTATAATAAGGAACTTGTCTAGTGTCTTCTTTCGTTTGTGTAGCTTCTTTATTCTGCAGTAACTATATGACATTTTAGTAGTGAAGCTCAATTTTTATTGTCACTTATTAAAAAGAGAAAAGAGAAAAAGATGGATGGAGCTTTTATTGAACTAGATGAGTCTTCATACTTTTGCATCTAATCTATGTTTTTAGCTTTTGTTCTAACCATGAAATACATCAAGTATTGTTACTCCATAATTTGTTATTTTATTTGCATAGCTCACACTTTTGTAGTATATTTATAGGAGAAATCTCTTCCCAAAAGCAAATATGAGGAGGATGTATATATCAATAATCACACAAGCGTATGGGGTTCTTGGTGGAAAGACCATCAATGGGGCTACAGGTGTTGCAAGCAAACAATAAAGATTAGTTACTGCATTGGTTTAGTTGGAATTGAAGCTGCAGAAGGTGCAAATGATCTCATGAAATAAAACATGGCACGAAAAGAAGCCTTAGAAGGTTTGTGGAATGCTCAATGCTCTCTCTGCTGGTTTGAATGTGTAATTCTTACTTTTCAAATAATTTGCATTCCTTGATTAGGCATGTATAATTCTTTTTTATCAAACAATTTGCATTCCTTGGTGATAATCTATGATGTTGCAACTTGTTTTGTAGAGAACCTGTACCGGCTGAGGAGAATAATATTCGGATCTCAGAATTGGACCGGAATAATATTTGGACCTGGATCCGATCCACCGGGTCCAATTCTTGGACCCATACCCGGACCCAAGTCAGGTCCGGATCCATTGCCAACCCTAACTTTCCCATACTGTAATGCAAGGGATCGTGGTTTACAATGAAATTATATATAGCTGCGATACCTGTTCATTCGGGATCATTTCCTAGAGAAAGTAATTTGAATCAATATTCCGGCACTCTATATGAAATATATCAAACCAAATTGAGGCGAGAGCAATGCTGTGTCAGACTAGCCACATCCTTCTAATTCGTAGTTCCAAATGTAAAGAAGCTTGAACTAAGTCCAGCGACTGAACAACTCTTATTGCGATTGCAGGTCACTGCTGAGGATATGGAAGCTTACAGGATGAAGAGACTTCACCACGACGATCCCATGAAAGATTTTTTGCACTTATTAAAGGCTAGCTGAAAATAATTATGCCTGGCAAAGTCAGCTTGTTAGAAAGCAAGCTTATCTTGACCTAAAGCTTCCGGGTCTTTGGCTGGAGTTTGGAATTGCAGAGGCTACTCCAAGAGCAAAATGAGATTTTACATTGGCATGTACACATTGTTAGTGAATTTTTTATATATGCATGTATATATATATACCTTCCATTTCTATCTTTTGTGGATGGTTTTATAGAGCGAGTGTTAAATCTTGGGGGTTCCGTATTGCTTACTGGTTTTTATAGATGTTCTTGTCAAGTAGCTAATCGTTTCAGGTTTCTCTTATTATTCAGGGTTTTTAACATAAAATCATTTTTTTTTCCTACTACCCTGGGAGTACAATGTACATCTACTCCCGCCAGGAAACCCGACCTAGAGTTTAGGACCCAATTTGTCGAAAAGTAACCTCTTCAGACCTAGAGATTAACCTCAATAAGTAAGTTAATTGTACCCTCTTATTCAATTGAAAAAGATAATATCTTAAGATTGAATAGAAGCTATCAAATTCTTAGATAGTGAGATATTGGTGTTAGAAAATTCAAATTTCAATAGAGAATAATCTTCGAGTTATTCTCTAGTGATTTTCAAAAATTTTCATAATGAAAACATGCGCCCAAGTTGCCCCTTTATAATACTTAAGATCTCACTCTAAAAAAAATGGGATGGAACTCTCTTCGATCCTTAAATGACATTTGCACAGAGACCCAAAAATTTGGGATCTTACAATTACTCCTACATTTATAGTTTATAGTTTTACTTGAGAGTGTAACATTATTTATAAAAAAGGAAAAGTATATGATGAGAACATTTATCCTTTCTACAAGGTCACAATTAATTGTAACCATTGGACCTAGGTGGCTGTATTTATTTTATTAATAAATAATTGTGACCTCTCTATTTCAAAAGTAAATGATCTCATTGTATACAATCCCTATAAAAAATATTGCAATATGCACTATCTATGGGACTCAAAATTTTTTTTTTTTTTTTTTCATATTCATATATCTCAATATCGAGATGATCCAATCGAGGTTTTTTCAACATTAAAACAACCTTTTACGATAGATTTTGAGGTGCTTCTGTAATGATATATATATATATATATATATATATATATATATATATATATATATATACATATATGGAAGATACTACAAAACGCCTATAGAAAAAAATGAACAGTGATTTCGCCTACCCTCATCACTGTCCAAAGTTCATCGCATGGTCACAATTGTCCGGTAGTGATTTATTTTTCATTTTCTTTCTATAAATCAGGATGATATGAAATTTGGAGAGTATTGTTCATAAAAAATAGGAGAGTCTAAGAAAAATATTAAAAAAATATTTTACATGAAAAAATTGACCAAAATACTTATGAAAATTTTTAGGATATTTTGGTCAATTTATTTTTCACGAATTTTTTTTTTCCTATTTTTGTTAGGTACGTCTCGTTAAGATGTACACACACTTCAAATTTTAGATCATTCCTATTTGTATAAAAAATAAAAAATGAAATATTACCGGACAATCGTGACTGTGCGATGAACTTTGGATGGTGATATATATATATATATATATATATATATATATTTGAAAAAGTTTATATAAGGTTGCATCTTTAAAATGTAGAATTATAGTTGCACCTCAAAAATCCATCATAAAATGTTGTTTTAATGTTAAAAAACTTCTAATTGGTCATCTCAACATCGTGATATATGAATGTAGAAAAAAAAAAAAAAGGATTTTGACTTCAAAAAATAGTGCATCTTGCAATACATTATCTAAACCATCCATTTTCAAGATTTTCTATTTTTGAGTTTTAAATGTTATAATTAGATATAAAAGTAGATTTTGAGATAATCTTAATACTTTTTTTTTTACCAAAATTACATGTTATGATATAATTTAGAGGTGCACCGTAATTGGAATTTTTAAGGTTGTAACCTTATAGAACCCACACCTATATATATATATATATATATATATATATATATATATATATATATATAGGAAAATTCTTTCCAACGCCTATACGCAAAAATCAACAGTGATTTTGCCGACCCTCATCACTGTTCACTTTCACCTATGGTCTACATTTTGGGAGTATTTTAATCAATTTATATTTTGTGAATTATTTTTTTTATATTTTTATTAGGTGCGTCTTGATGAGAACAATGAACGCATAAAATTTCAAGTGATTTGGATTTGTAGAAAAAAAAATAAAAATTCAATGAGATTGTAACCATCAGATCAGCCAGGTTGAATTTGGGCCATTGGTTGATCCAGCCCGTGGGCAGATATAATCCAAAATATCTCTGAAAGTTTCAAGAGGAATTTTGATCATTATATTTTATCAAAAATTTATTTTTAATATTTTTATAGGTGTGTCCCAATGAGAAGAAGGGACGTACCAATTTTTATATTCATAAAATTTGTATAAAGAAAAATAAAAATAAAACACTTTGAGACATTAGATCTAAGATCAAATAGTGAGTGGTTCTCTTGATCAAAATTGGATGGGTAGAGAGGGTAGGGGAAGCATAGATCTTCTATACTATAAGAGAAGTATAGAAATATTTCCCATATACATATAGAGCAATGATATCATGCAACCGTGGTATAGCAATATGATGCAACAACCTTAAAAAATGACTATTTGTTTGCTTCAAATAATGTTGAGAAATATGGTTTCAATATTGGAAATATTTTTGATAGCTTTAAAATATATTTTCATCTTTAATTATAAAATTTAAAGCTTCAAAAATATTGTAGATTGAGCAGATCTATGAAAATTTGAACATATTGAAAATTAACGGTCCAAAAATGCATTACTAGATGCACTATTTCTTAAACTTTAAATCCATATTTTTCTCATGTCCATGTATCTTGAATATTAAATATTTAATATTAATTAAATATTATTAAAATATTAAAAAATTAATATTATTTAAATAATAACACTGTTCATGTCGGGTCCACATGGACCAAGACCCAAATAGTATTCAGGTACAATAGTGGATCAAGATCTAATTCAATGGGTCCAATTTTCAAATCCATACTCGAACCCATGTCAAGCTCGGTCGTCCGAACCTAGGTTGGGTTTGGGTCCATAGCCTACCAAGAAAAATATGAAGTGTCTAGTTGAAGGGGCTCTGGCCCTGGGCCAAATATAATCAAGAAAAATAAAAAGAGAAAGAATTCCAAAAAGGCCGGACCAAGTGGAATCCGGCTGGTTCTACCCTAGGCCGACCCTTAGGCTGTGGGGGCCGGTCGGCCGTGCGCTCTCAGGTCCGGGCCGGGCCGTTCCTGGCTACCAGTATTCACGGCGTATCTAAAATTGACACGATCGTGTTGCCTTTCGTGAACGGGAGGCCCACTTTATCGTCTTTGTATTCAGACCAAAAGCCCCGAAAGGACCTTTGTACTTCAAGTTCAATCACAAAAGGGTAACAAACAAAGGAGAAGAGCTTTCGCCAATGGCAACTGAAGTAGAAATCATTACCTGCAAGAATCAGATAAGATCATGGTCAAGAACCATGAGATCCAACGGCCACAAAATAGCCCTGGTTCCAACAATGGGTTATCTGCACCAAGGCCACATCTCCCTAGTAGAGGAAGCGAAGAAACATGCCAATTTAATTGTTGTCTCAATCTATATTAATCCCAGCCAATTCGCCCCTAATGAAGATTTAACGAGGTATCCCTCTGATTTTAATAGTGATCTTTTGAAGCTCAAGCAAGTTGGGGTCAATGTGATTTTCCACCCTGAAAATCTCTATGAGACAAATTCTGAATCTGGGCAAACTGGGTCTTCTGAAAATGTAGAAAGAGAAAGTGGGTTTGAGCCAAAAATTGAAATTGAATCAGGTGGGTCATCTGTAACTGTAGAGAGAGAAAGTGAGTTGAGTTCTTGTTTGGAGGAGAGAGGTCAGTTGGGGCACCAGACATGGATCAGGGTCGAGAAATTGGAGAAAGGTTTGTGTGGTAAGAGTAGGCCTATATTTTTCAGGGGTGTTGCTACAGTTGTGGCCAAGTTGTTCAATGTGGTGGAGCCTGATGTTGCTGTTTTCGGGAAGAAGGACTATCAACAATGGCGAATAATCTGTAGAATGGTAAGGCCATATCGTTTTTCTCTCTATATATAGAGGCAGTTCCTCTCTCAATGTGTGCTTTACATGAGAATCCATGTGTTCTACTAAGCGAACGTTTTTGTGGATTGAGGAATTCAAAGAATTAAGAATAGGGGATCATATAACTTGCTTTCAAGTTTGTGGATTTCTCTATTGCCATAGAAACTCATTTTTGTATGTCACTGCACAAATTATTTGATAAAAGTCCTACAAGATCTTCTATGTTTTTGGTTTTTTGATAATTGACATGCCGTCAAGTTGAAAGAGTTTACATATCAAGTTGAAGCCATCCTTATAGTGCTGGTAACCGTATGCTTGTACCTATGGGTGTTGGGTGGGTCGGCATCTTGTTGAACAGATCTGAATATATACCGGGGACGTGCCGAGTCCAAACCCGCCCCTCCCCCAACCCCCCCTACCCGAATCCGACACGGGACAGGACCTTACCCAGGTCAGGTTCTATTATATTATCTAATAATACAATGATCATATTATATTGATATAATATAATAATTATATGCTATACAATATGGAACATTATATATCATGAATATGAAAATAAATAAATAAATTTTGAATGCTAGAAATAATAACTATATTAAAAAAAACATTTGACCCATTTGTTAAAATTGTTTTTAGATGGACCACCTATTTGCATTCATCTTAAAGATGGATTCTTTATACCTCTAGACCACGTATTGAAGAGATGCGGTCCAGCCCGCATGAAACAATTGTTCTTTATTAAATGTTAAGTAAATGTTAGGTAGGATCAACCTTGACCTGGAACCGCCCGAGAAATGTTGGGTCCCCACTTCTTGACCAAATCTGATCCATTAGGTCTAGAAAAGGGTCCCAAACCGTCAACTCGTCGGATTTCAGGTTGGCCCAATCTAATAAGCACCCCTATTTTGCCATTGGGTGCTTTCATTGCCCTATCCATAGCAAGATAGTTTTCCATTCTTTTTTCGATATCTTTCTTAACTTCAAAGACTAGGCTCACCTTTTTGTGATAATTAGTACTAACGTACTAATAACTTCAAAATTAGATATCATACACTAGCATCGCTAACTAAATTTTTTTTTTAGTAAAGTTCACTGTATTGTATTTCATAAAAAGAACCAAAATTGCAAGAGGTATGGTGACCCCGCATGTTAGCTCTATACCCAATTAGGGATGAAATAAATAAAAGTGTGAACGGAAAACCCACTAAGAGGGACGTAGAGGGATAGGTGACCCTAAGACCCCAAAGGAGAGCTGGTGCTAGCCCCCTCCTTAGCTAACCGATCAGCATCTAAGTTGGCTTCTCTATACACATGGCACCAGGTAATCCTGAAGGCACTGGTTAAATGTAAAATTTCCTCAAAGATATCATCAAAACGCCACGGCCATAATGAATGATTAGAAGCCCAAGAGATAATATTCTTGGCATCTGCCTCCACTATTAGGTTGTGACTCCAAGAGATTTTACACTTGCGATAACCCTCCAATAGGACAAGAGCCTCAGCAAAAATGGAGTTTGCAACTCCAATAAGACGGGAGAAGGACAACAGAGTGCACCCATCACTAGCACGGAAGAGATCCATCGATGCCTGAGGGTCCTGGATTGCCAAGGGAGCAACCATCAAAATTGAGCTTAAAGGCTCCCCTATCATGTGGTCTCCACATAGAGACCCTCGAGACTCTTGGTTAGGCAAATTCCACATAGAGACCCTCGAGACTCTTGGTTAGGCAAATTCGACCAGTTACTGTGAACATCAGTGAAGGAAGAGTTAATAAATAGTTTGTGATTGGTGGCCCAGAAAGCCACTGAATTCTTTACCTTCTCCACCCTGCTCAGCCGTGGATTTCTCTCCCCAAAAAATTATATGATTTCTTTCAATCCACAATACCCAAATGGTGGATGGGATCAAAGCTTTCCACAAGATTTTTCCAGCCTTAGGCCACAAGGAGTGAAGAGGGTAGCTTGGAATAAGTGGGGGACAGATCTCAGGGTGACCCATGTCCAATCGAACAGTTTCAGGTTGCCTCTCCATACTGCTCTAGAGAAGTTGCAGTGTAGAAGATGTGTGTTTGTTTCTTCATCCTCCATACAGAGTAAACATCTATTGGGGCGTTTGCATCCTCACCTTTGAAGTTGATCAACTTTTAATAATCTCCTGTGTAGTGCAATCCAACATAGCACCTGGATCCTAGGAGGTATTAGGGGCTTCCAAGCTTTTGAGGCCATAGAACAGCTGTGGCCAAAGGAGTTGGAGGGGGAGGTGGAAGTGTGATAGGAGGAGACCGAGAACAAACCTGAGGGAGTTGGTGCCCAGATAATCCAATCGACTCCAGATGGCGAAAGGAATACATATTGAATTCTACTGGCCAAAGAGCTAAAGTCTTCAAGCTCATGGTCGAAAAGAGATCTCCTAAAATTAGGCGACCATGATCTACATTTCCAACGACACTGAAATTGTCGGCTATAGAAAAAGGTTGGGATACTTTTTCCCAAGAGGCGTATGGCCAAAATTTGATCCTTGTCCACTCTCGTGGATGGAAACGCATATTTTGTAGAAAGGAATCTCAGATTCGAAGGACAGACCTCCAGAAGCCAGAAATGTTGCTGCTGTTTTTAACTTCGGGAGTCCAATGATTGGAACCCAAGCAATATTAATTACTAACTAAATTAATCTGATTTCTTGTTAATTGATGGCTTCTCTCAGGTTCAAGATCTCGATTTTTCCGTAGAAGTGATTGGATCCGAGATCGTGCGTGATGCTGATGGCCTCGCCATGAGCTCACGCAATGTGTATCTCTCTGCATATGGACGGCAAAAGGTTCTACTCTATACTTTTTCTAGTGTGTGTGTGTGTGAGTGTGTGAGAGAGAGAGAGACCATCTCCATGTACCATTAATTCTTTCACTTTATCATCCACAGTTTATCACAAGCTCTGCATTACTACAATTATCAAGTAACTCTTCAGTAATGGTCTGAGATGAAGGGTATGGTAGGAAGTGATCATCACCCATGATTTCATTCATTACTTACAATTTACTTTACAATCTTGGAGTGAGTTTTCCTAACTCATCTAAAGACAAACCATATTTCTCTCTGTGAATTTGAGTGTGCTTGGCTGTGCATTCGTGTTTAGAAAGGGAGAGAGAACCAGATACATTCCCTTAAACCTTCTGTTCATGAAATACTATGTATTGATGCTGGTTCTTCAGGCTTCTGCAATGTTGTAGGCCTGATCTATCCTCAAATCACTATAATTTAGTGCTCTCTCTCTCACACACACACAAATAAAAAGATGTTATTTCCCGTAAACTCTGTGCATTTATGTCCTATATTCATTTAGTGTAATCTTTGAGTATCATCCCTTAGAAGTGTTTGGTGATGTTTGGTTATTCTTCTGGGATAATGCAGGCCTTATCAATTAACAGGTGTCTCTCTAAAGCTAAATCCTCCATTCAAAGTGGTGAAATCTCTTGTAAACAGCTGAGAGATTCAGTCATGCAAGAAATATGTGAAGCTGGTGGGAGAATTGATTATGCAGAGGCTAGGCTTCAATCCCTCTTTCTTTTATTACCTCATTTTTTTGCATAAAAGAATTTAAATATATCCAAGAAAATAACGCTGGAGGTTTTCTTTGTATTTATTTATGGGACACGTGTAGTTTACCCATGCTTGAGCAAATTGTACATTTGCTCCCTAGACAAAACACCCACTTAGATTTGTTGGACTTGAATGTTGGTAAACACTTTGAGTCACAAGATTAAGTTCAAAAAACATTTAGGGCTTCCTAGACATGTAGTTGTAACCATCAGAAAAAATAATAATAATAATGAAAAATAAAAACAGATGGGCTTCCTACACATATAGTTTTGACCATCTGAAGTATGGACGCTTTGTGTTCAATCTTCATGAATGAATCTTCAAAGGTTTGACTGCCACTTCTTTTTTCTAAGTTGGTTGCTAGGATTAGTAGGTTACATCTTAAAATTTTGGGTCCCAAAAATTACTCCTAGGAAGTACTATTAAAAGCTGACATGCTATCAAACCAGTCGAGGGTCTGGTAGAGTCAAAAGAAAATAGGTATGACTACCTATTGAATTGGTTGGACTAGAATTAAAAAACCAAAAAAAAAAAAGGTAGAAAAATGTATGAAAATAGTTTTAGAATAGAAAAAAAAAATTAAACCGTTCAAAACCACCAAGTCCCTTTTTGTCAAACCAAAAGTGGTTAAGCGTCGGTTTTGGTCAGTTTTTAATCAATTATTGTTTTTGCTTTAGATTATACTAGGCAAGGCACCACTCAGTTGTCCGCCCAATCCAGTCTCGTCTAAATAACGGTACTTCTACGTAAGTTTCTACCCAAACAAGTGTACAATTTGCTTCAGGGAGAGCATATAACCTTTTCACTCTTTTTGTGATATTATTAAAAAATAATGGAAAATGTGAATGTTTTAGTTATTTTATCTTGAAAACTTGATGATGCCTTCTTGTGCTTGGTAGATTGTGGACCGAGAAAGCTTGGTGGAAGTGGAGGAGATTCGAGGCCCTGTGGTATTCTGCATTGCTGCTTGGTTCGAAAACGTTAGATTGATTGATAATATGGAAATGTAAATTTACAATGTTCACAATTTTCTCAATAATTCCTTTTATAATTTATCGATTCAATAAACATGAGATTGATGATGGTGTTGAGAGCTTTTCAAGCTTCTTTTAGATACATTATTATGTACCTAAGAGTCTTAATTCATAAAAGTTCATTATAATGGAAATTCCTTAGAGAACTATTGTTAGTACCCTCCTGGATCTGTATTCTCTTTATTTTATGGTCACATTGCTCTAATTATTGTTGGGAAAAAGTTTTGATGATGATGATTGCTTTAATACTGTCAATACTTGGTTGAATCATATTTTGTGTTGTCTTTTATACTATTTTTTAATATTTCTAAAATTTGAACTATCTAATGATCATGATTATCAAATAAATTTCAAAACCTATAATGATGTCAATTGGTGGGCAAAATGACAGGCTATATGAAATAAGGAAAATTGTTTCATGCAGGCTGGACCGCATTTCTACATATGGGATCCAAGGTATAAAGCATCCATCTTAAAGATGGATGCAAATAGGTGATCCATCTAAAACAATTGAAACTACCGATCCAAATGTTTTTTTTATAGAATTATTATTTCTAGTTTTTTAATTTTATTTATTTTTTCATATTCATGTTCTCCAGGTTAGAGATTACATGTGCTTAAAAATTAAATCCAAAAATCCATTTTAAAAATAGATTTATTAAGGGGCCCGCATTTCTTTTTTTTTTGAAAGACAATCAAAATGTTCAACAGCTCAATTTTGTATCGGTAATTTGTCGCCAGTCCTGCAAAATACATCTACTACCCCTTTCTCCCCTTGAATCATAAAGATGGTTCCAAAAGAGCATAAAATTTCCTTCTAGAGACCTTTATTTTTTTTATTTTTTTGTTTGGTGAAACTTTACCAAGAAGGATTGTATAAGGCACAAACTTTACAAGGCATAAGATTTACATTAAAGGGTGAAGCCCTAACCCAAAAACGAACATTCCAACCCCAAAGACTCTCAAATTGGTCATCTCAACCCCAATAATTGTTATGGAAATGAAAAAAAGAAAAAGAATTTTGAATCCCAAAATTGTAGGTAACACATTCTTTAGACCATCTATTTTCAAGCATTCTCAAATCCAGTTGCACCCCTTTGGAGCTTCAAATTTTACAATGAAGAGAAACATATTTTCAATCTATCACAAATATTTATCATGCCAGACCTGCATTTTCCGGCAACATTTTAAATTCAACATTTTTTTTTAAAGTAAAGCCTAGGCCAGAAGCTAATAGCACCCTCATTTTGCTTGGGGCATATTTTTGTAAATTTTGGAATGTTGAACGCACTAAATACAATGCATTTTTCCTGACCCCATTTAAAAAAAAAAAAAAAAGCCAGAGCTCATACAAGGTTGCATGCTTATATTATTGAAGGTGCACCTCATAAATCCTCTAGAAGAGTATTTCGACATTGAAAAAACCTCAAAAGATGCTGGAAAAAAAATTCACGCTTAAAAATAATGCATCTTACATCAAGTTATTTGGACCGTCTATTTTCAAGATTTTCAAGAATTTACAAGTCTATTCAATGCACTAGTTTCAAGATTTTAAATTTCATAACTATGGATAAATATTCTAAAGCCATCACAAGGTTTCCGACACAAAAACCACATCTCCAAACAAATTTTAGAGACGCACCTTATTAATATGACATAGGCACCTTATACTATGCATGAGAGTTGCACGTTTAAATTTTGCCAAAAGATATAAACCAGATGTGAAACCTGGCTTAAAATCCATATTCAACTCTACTTATGTAATTTAAATTTTTTAAATAAATGCATATATCAAGCATATTTATAAATACTTAAAAATCTGAAAAATAGAGATTTAAAGAACGTGTGTAAAAATATATTATTTTTAGGACTCGAAGTTTTTTATATCCATGCATCCCAACATCGTGATAATCAATTGGAAAGTTTTCTAACTTTGTATTTTTTAGATACACCTTACATCTATAATACAAGGTTACTAACCTTTACTAACTTTATATAAGCTTTTTCCAATATAAAATCACCTTCCGGTTAGGTATTGAGAAGTCAATATGGAAGCTCTCAATATCACTTTTGGGATACCGCTCAAAGGGCATCTCTCTAGATGATAAAAGGGCATATTTCACACGGCCCAGGCTGGGCCACCATAGGACAAGGGCTGGATCGGGCTGGACCTATGCTAGGGCTACAGCAAGTCCCATGCTTTTCTCATCTTTTT
Source organism: Amborella trichopoda (assembly GCF_054954075.1). Lineage (NCBI taxonomy): Eukaryota > Viridiplantae > Streptophyta > Magnoliopsida > Amborellales > Amborellaceae > Amborella > Amborella trichopoda. The sequence continues at coordinate 4,334,024 of NC_142342.1, read as the reverse complement.
TTATTTGTTCTTTTAAATATCCAGGCTGCACAAAGCCTGGGTGGCAAAAGGTTGGGTCTGGGTGATATGGTACCCAAACCCAATCCCGAATAGTGTTCCGGTCCACAATTTGGACCCAGACCCGACCCGACCAGATGGGTCCAATTTTTGTACCCATACTCGGACCTGGATCGGGTCTACCCCTCAAGTCTTAGATCGGGTCTGGGTCCATTGCCACCCCTAGGACGGCCCTATAGCCAACCTGACTCCACTCACGCATGGCTGGCCCGACCCAAGCCCTATTTCAAATGTTGACATGGCTCTCGTCCACAACAAACAGCTCGATTACCTATGTCACAAAATAAATCTCCCCCCGCTATCCGCACCACCTTAATGACATAGCTCTCATCCTCAAAGTGGTGTTTCAGAAACATAATAGATTATTCTACTTACTGCTGCACTTCCCATCATCACCACTTGAAAAGTTAGGAATCACCAAACCTTCCTAAGCAAAAAAAATATCCTTTTCATTAAAGAACGCATGCATAACAGAGAATATACAAGCCCTAACTCCTCCACGGACAAAATAGCCCTAACTCATCCACCCACAAAAAAGCCACAGTTCCATCAGGTATTGTGCTGGCATCAGCAGCAGCAGCCAAGAGGAGAGCAATACAATTCACAGTTTGATCAACAATGGAAGCCATGACACACAGATAAGACTATGATTAGGATGAGGGCGATAAGAATACCCAAGACAATCAGCTTGATCTTCATGTTTTGAAGCCACATTTTTCGCCTCATCTTAGTCCCCTGTGACCTGAAATCCTGAGCCTGAACACCAAATATACAATTGTTTTGATTGCAAACACATGCTGAAGAAGAAAGTAGCACATATCTCTCTCTCTGAAACACATGCTAATGAAGAGGGTAACACCTCTCTCTCTCTCTCTCTCTCTCTCTCTCACACACACACACACACACACCCTGATGCACACGCACACAAACATGCACATGCACACACATGCACACACATGCACAGAAGGCATGGTTATGCAACTGCGAATCTCCTATCAAATGAAAAGGAAAGCGAAGAAAAAGACTGAGCTATAGAAAAACCTGAGAGCGAAGATTTTCAGTTTTGTCCACTAGAAGCTCAATTTTCTCACCACGGTCAAGTACCTGAACATAAGCAACAGTATATTAATAATATTCTAATGAATTTTAGAGGGAACTCCAGTACATCCAAAATCACCAGAGGACTAAGTGTATTTCAAGAAACTATCCATGCTTCTTGAAAGGAAGTGTGCCAAATTTTGAGAGGGAGAGAAGAAGAGGGTCAAATTTTGTCGGAGTTTTGCTGTAAACCAACCACACTAAAACAATATATTACAACTCATATACAAGTCTAGACCCTTTCTCCCAAAATTTTCATAATAAAACAAACGCTGCCTAAATTTCTATGAAACCCAGTGCATAGAGTAATTTCACTAAAACCCAGTGTTCAGGACTCTATGAAACCCAGTGCATAGAGTAATTTCTCTAAAACCCCGTGCACAGTCCTGAACACAGCATTGGTTCAAAAACATGAACACGGCAAAACCTGAATTTCTCTGAAACCCAGACAGCATTGGAAAAAAAGCTGGAACCTCCCCTCCAGCTCCAGTAGATCAGACTAGAAGTGATTGTTGACAGTTCGGTTCTTCGGATGAAATCAGCTCATAGTTTATGATGTATTTGAAATCTAGCTTGCATGCTAGAGTTAGTCTTTATACTACAGGAAGGGAGGGAGGGAGAGAGATTCAACCTTTTCAATGTTCTCCATCATTACTCCTTTAACTTCGGAGACTTGTGCCTTCACTTTTGCCAGCTTGCTCATCTCCTCCGGGTGGTCCACACAGTATTGCATATGTTCCTTTAATTTTGTTCTGAATATCGAGTGTTAGTAGATAAAGAAGAATGAAAGAAAATGTAATGCGATAGCAATCACAACACAACACCCCAAAGTTTGAATCCCACCGCTGAAGTACCCAAGAAAAAAAAAAAATTATGCCACTCTTTAATTTCTTTATGAAACAGCAATATTTCAAAGTACTGGATAGATAGCAGAAAGCAAAGAAATAAATGATGAAATCAAGAAATTAAAAGCATAAAGCATAGGAACCTTTAGAGTTGGTTGAGGGGATAATTTACAGTTGGTTGAGAAAGAGAGGAGATAATATACCCAAACTCTCTGTTGAGGCTGTTTGCAACAGCAGTAGCAGCCTTTCCACCTCCATATCTCTTATTAAAGTCTTCCTTCACACGCTCCAGAAAAGCCATGGGCGCTTGTCTTCCCACTGATTCAACCGCGACCACACAGTAGGCTGTAACAACCCACCAAGGAATGATCAGGCACTTGACAAATTCTTCCAAATATGATATTTGAATAGCACATTGCCACTGTAATGACTTCTAGAATATCACACATAGCACATAGAAAATGGAGACACACACACACAAACACACACACACACACACACACACACGCTCACTCACTCACTCTCTCGCTCTCTCTCTTGCACACGCGCGCACACACACACACACACACACACACACACACGTCCAACAGGTCCATCGCCTCATAACACGCGCGCACACACACACACACACACACACACACACACACGTCCATCGCCTCATAACAAGCCATAGATGGATGTTGTACTCGTACTTCAGTAAGAATACGAGCTTAATCATACCCCCATATTAAATTGACATTCATTCCTCAAGATAATAAGGCCAAGTGCTTTTAAACATGGTGGTTATTAATTCAAATATTGGCAGATATCAAGCCCATAAATATGCACGATCTCACAACATACCAACAGACATTTGACTATATAAACTTTAACAGATTCTCATTAAGGACATCCATGAGCGCAAGGTTATGAGGATCAAGACCCAAGAGACTGAAATGAGATAATTATTTTTCCTATTAATTAATTTTCATTGATATAAATTAGAGAAAGAGAGTTTACAAAGAATTGAGCATCAAACATAAAATCCTCTGCTAACACCACAGTCCACACCTATCTATCACCTTGGTCCAAGGAGCTTCACCACCTCTGATAGCATTCCACTCTGTCATCAGGTACTCTCACTTCCCCATCAGCAATGGGCTTGCATCTGCTCATAAAGCCTTCCAAACCTCACTAAAAATGAAATCCTCACATGAGCCTGACATAGAGGAACAGATTCTCTTACACACATCAAGTAAATACTGGGGAAGTGATAGCACTTGACAGTTACCTCCAAGTATTCTTTCTATCTGCAAAGGCAGCCACCCAAACACTGCCACCCTTAGAGACGGATGGGACTTCCTCCCTCCCAGCCTCCCTAAATAGATATAGGAAAATTGAATGAGGGAACCAAAAGTTCTGGAGTAATTTTTTTTTCTTCTTGTTTTTGTTAGGGAGGTCAGACAGAGGACTCAAATGGTACATAGGCTGCAATTGTCAACATCGAAACTTCTCCCAAATAAAAAGATTGCCTGTCAAAGGTACCAACCTCCTCTTCACCCTCTCAAAAATTGAATTTCAAAGCAGCCTTTCCATGTGTAAGGCTAAAATCAAAAACTAGAACTCATTTGGAGCACCACCCATGCTTTACTCGTGAGGTTCCAAGTGGGTTAACTCCAACATCCACGAGTCATATAGCATTTCCCAAGATTAAACCCCCAACTTAAAAACTACTGCATACTTGAGGTGTAATTTTAGATTTTCTACTTGCATCGGTGAGAATCGTAAAATTTCAATATGTTATCAGTACATTGAACATGCGTGATCAACACAGCTCCAAGCTCTACTTAAAATCTCTCAATTTACCAACACATTTATCATCACTTGACATTTCACACTGATACAATTATAGACATGACATGGGAAGAGAGGAGAACTTCCAGTTTAAGGGCTTCAGATCAACTAAAGAATCATTGGAGAGAATTGCCGATCAAAATTGAAAAGGAAGACCGGAAGCTCTTCAAGTTCTAGAACATCAATGCTTATACAGTCCAATCATACTTAATCAAATTCCAACAGTACAACATAACTTTTATGTTTTGCTCATAACAAAAGATGGAAAGCATGGCCAGGCATCCATACGATGCTAAATCTAAATGATATCTCCAATGTACTCAGAGAAAACTGAGCATAAGGCCCATTTTTGACAAATTTGTCCATCACCTCCCCAAATTTGACAAGTTTGCCCATCACATCATTGTCCCCGACGGATAAGGTGACTCACAAAACCTAGATCAATGGAAAACTCCCAAATCCCCTGAACAATCAGCACAAAATGTGATGACAATTGGCAACACAATGTGCACCAGACAATGTATGGCCACACCCTTTGTGCCCATACAAAGGGACAAAAACAGTCTGCATATAATCCCAGTGCACCTACTGGTGCAAGAGAAAAATAAACAAAATGGACTCCTCATTCATGCAACCAAAGAGAATCAACAATGCGACCTAAGTATTGATAATGAGTTTATATTGAATAATGAAAACTCAATGAGGAAGAAGACGGGAGGTTTGTGACAAGAATCAAAGAATATCTCTCTATTGTACAACATCATCACTCTAAACGAAATCCACGCAAGATCTTTAGAACAACAAGAAGGGATCACCTAGCTTAAAGCAAAAAAAGGGGTGTTGGATTTGGTAAGGAAAAATATGACATGATAATTGTCCAAAGTAAACAAAATAGAAAGCGAATCCCTCCAGTGAATGAAAGGCATGCGAGGAAGAAAATGAGATCCAACTAACAACATGACTACAACACTGGAAAAACTGAAAGACAATGAGTTCAAATAGCGAAAAATTGGAGACATCAATTAAAAAACAGAAATTGCTGTAGGTCTGAGTTTAGGAGACAATGGTCCAACAAAAATGAAAAAAAAGGCCCAGAAGGCAGAAATTGACACTATATAGGCACTCACAAGGGTAATTAACAAAATAAATATCCAGCCAAAACTAGTTCCATTACTCCAGCTCCAAAAGAACTTCACCACAGGACCACAACACAAAAATTTGCATTTCAGGTAAGCTTCCACTCCAGGTACACTACTTTAAAATCCTAGATAAGAGTTTTTAAAATGAACTAGTTTAGGCTTTGCATCTAAATTGTCTATTCAAAGTTAAAAATTAAAGGACAAAAAAAATGCTTCAGATACATTAAACAAAACCACTCTTCTAGGAAATAATGCAAACCTGTGTTAGAGGCACTAGGTAGAAATTTTTAAACAGGAAATCCCTAAGACACTGCAAAGAAGAGTAGGTTTCCAATGAATATAAGCATGAGCCTAAAGCTCATTAGAGCTTTGGAAAACCCCAAGCACGCAAGTACCATCAACATGCTCAAAACAATTATTCTTGTGGTAACCATTGAATCATATTCCAACTAAAAATATATAAAAAGTAGATCAGCTGAAGAATCAACATCATCATCATCATCAAGATCTGAGCCTTTTCTCAACTATTTAGGGTCGGCTCATGATAGGGATGTGGCAAAAGTTTTTTGTTGGCTGCCAACTTAATACAACCCTCCTCCTTTCTCATCCGGGCTTGGAACCAGCATATTGAAGGAAAAATAGATAAACATTGTCACTGGCTACATTATCTCAAATGTGTGAATTACTTCAGTTATTCTTTTATATTTATATATTTATATATTTATATATTTATATATTTATATATTTATATATTTATATATTTATATATTTATATATTTATAATCATCTGTTGTAAAAAAAAGAATTAATTCACATTTTGTGATTTTTGTAACACGGTTAAATCTCTAAGAAGTTACCTTGATATATTTGGCATCGCCAATCAAATTAGTTACATTACGCTACAAAACAAAATTACATGTAAAGAATAGTTCCCTCTTAAGAGGACAAAAAATATAAGCAATTAACTGACATACCATTACAAATACTATGCTATCAAACAAAAGTTTACAACAAATGAAACTCAATAGACAATAAGTCATTATCAATGTTGGAAAATTCGCCTGCCCAATTGCCTAGGCGGCCAGAGGCCTTAGGAGCATCACCCAGGCCTAGTCAAGCGAGGGCAGGAACATGCATAAAGCGTAAGCGCCCAGGAGCATGCCTAGGTGGTCTATCCAGGCGGCCTATAAAAAATTAGAGAGAGGAGCAAAAATGCCCCTCAGTTAGGGGAATTTTTAGTCTTCTTGCCTCCCAATTCACTATATTAAAACCATGGGGGGTCATTTTAACCCCACAAACCCCTTGGAAACCAATTTGAAGCAAAAAATACGGTCAAATCCGGAGTTCCTATGAGAAATCCAAGATCGAACGAAAACCCGAAATTTTCAATTTCTTGCAAATTCAGAAGACATTTGCGCCCAATCTTTTTGGGCTTGAAGGGGTTGTGAAAAGAGACTTTTGGCAACCGATGCTCACCCTTTTGAAGCTTGAAAGATTCCATATTAGGGTTTTTTCATTTTATGAGTTATGGTGTTTTCTATATATGATTTTCTTTAATGTTTGACTATTTGATACAATTTAATGTTTAACTAAAATCCAAGGGATTTGGTATTTAACCAAACCCTTAAAACAACATTCGACAATTGGATGCCCATGTCTCTGGGCGCCCACCTAGACAGGCAGCCCTAGCCCCCCCCATCACCTAGTGCCGCCTAGCGAGTTTTCCAACATGGGCCATGATATCTCACATTTTTACAATATGCAAAGTTAGGAACTTGGAACAGTCACATAATGGATGTCACCAATGGTTTAAAGAAACCGTGAACTGCAAGAGCCCAAGACCATCTCAGCTTGCTAGACAAGTACCATCCATGTCCTATACACATACTTCAAAGATGAATAGATTACATTTCTGCTTCTAGAATCTAGAAGCAACAATACACAATTAAACCCCAATTGGAAGCATGTTGGGTAAATAGAGGACTGGAAGATAGATTGAACCCCAGCCTCAATAAATAGGTAACCATCATCAAACCCGGGGAAAGCAAACACGACAAAGAAACCCATTTCTGCTTTTCAGAACTACAAGCACCAACACATTATTAAGTATTAACCGAAGAGGAAGCACAAAAGGTAAATAAAGAATCGGATCATCGGTGGGGTTGCAGTCCCATATTGCTCTCAACCTAGATATGGAGGCTAGAAAATCCTAAGCTTCACAGATGAGCAGAAATCCATTTCAATCAGTAAATTTTAGCATGATAATAATCAATAAATCAAATAAATTGATTGTTTAAGTTTAGCTAAAGAGGCTGCTTGACCATGCCCCCCAACATAGGAATAGTTTTGATCTCCTCCATTTGGCCCCTGTTGAAGGACAAAGTACAATAGTGAATATAAGAAAAGGGCTTCCAATCTGATCGGAACTCACAAGGCTTAGTCTAGAAATCAATGCAAGACATATAGAACATTACATTTCTGAGAATCCCTAATTCCCAGGACACATAAAAAAGAGAACACAAAATGTCAAATCTAGTAATAGTTGCAATTTGAAATAGTCAAACCAATGTATTGTGTAACCATGTCTATAAACAGATAATTTCAATATCATTCACGAATCCTCAAATTCGAATTTATCACAAGTGCACACAAGGACTTATACACAATAATAACTATGACAAAGTCCATTTTATGAAAAGTTGAAACGTTTAACACTATCAATTACACATCCAGGTTATATCAGGATGGTAACTTATCACTCTTCATCTAGTGAGGTATATCAGGGAGGAAAAAACATTGCACATAAATTTTTCCATTTCACTAGTGTGGAGATGAGGAAATATTAATAGGAAACGACTGAAACGCAATATTCTCTTCTTCAGAGTTGACAAGAGCCACACCTCATCTCAACCAACTAACTGAAAGGAAATTATTCACCTTGTCCCATTTTCTTGATTCATCCCACGCCTAACCACTGTGATCTAATTTTAATGTTTTCACCCATTCAAGCACCCAACTAACAGAAGCTTCTCTTCAAAATTACTGGCATAAGGCAACAAAATAATAAATCTATAGACTGCCTTAGAATCAAAATCGTCCTAGCCACGCACCCTCTCATGATATATGGCTGGTTGCAATTGAAATATCACTTCAGGACAAAAATCCAATGGACATGTCAACGATATATTCCATGATACGTTCTTCAACAAGGTTACGAGAGTAAGGAAGTCCAAGTCAGATGGTCTCCAACAATCACATACATCAATTGGCAATTTCAAATAAGCTATCATTAAGATATGCTAGCATGTTATACCCATTTGTCATCATTAACTCCTAACAGATGACAATGGATAGGGCTTGGAAGATACCCAATGGTATTAACTCAACCATTCTCCACATAAAGAACTAGTTCCAGTTAGAACTGCAATGAAAAATCTCACACATCTTGGAGATTTACTGAATTTCACTTCTTGACAGTTATTCTCCAAATATCTATAGTGGTTCATTTTCTTTATAAGGCAACCATTAAATATGAGCCTGAACTGATTAATTACTCTCACGTATCATAATCAAAAATTCATCAAAGATCCAAAATTTCTAGTGTTTAGCAAATATCTAATGGGAAATGTCTTCTACTGAGAAACCATTATTCAGTGCCCATGCAATAACAATCATAGCCACTTTTCCTAATATATAACCAAGAAGCCCCTCAAAATCAATCACACTAGGTGAACTAGACATGCATCAACTAATCAAAAGATCCAAGTGATCCTCAAAATGGAATTACCAAAATGAATCCATATGATAACTGGAAAGACTTACAATTCCATGATGCAAGAGTGGGAAGGTGTATCACATCATTTCAAAAATTACTAGCTGTGACCGCGAATGAATACCCAAGGTTCCAAGGGAACCAGTTTCCATGCTCAAAATTAAAAGAAAAATCATAATCTATTGTACTCCAAAAGAAACTGTCCTGCAGGTCCAGATGAATTCAAGCTCACAACAATAAATAAATAAAAAAATAAACAGATCTTAGGAACATGTGGTAAACACGTTATGGGGATATATCAGTCTAATTCCACTATTCCTCCAAATTACCTTTTGACATTTACCCAAACAAATAGGATATTTGAAACATGTGTCTGTGCCTCCATGACAAACTGGTATTATAGAGTATAGATTTCCTTTTGACTTCCTTTTCAGTCTTTAACAGAAAATAAAGCTAATATGTTATCATATGAAAAGGGGTTTGTGAGCACACATGCATGTTAGTTCTTTTCTAAGATTTTTTTTTCCTTTTTCTTTTCAGAGGATAGAGGGGAGGGAATCCGTAGATGCCTTAAAACAGCAAGCACTCGTGTCCAGAAGCAAACAAACACCTATCCAGTAGCAAGTAGTAACCAAGTACATTTTTCTTTTCTTTTTTTTTTTGCTTTTTTTTTTTTTTTTATCTTACCAAGTACATTTTTGCCCAATAGCATCTAAAATTTCCTACTCTGATACAAATAAGCATTAAAGGAATCAACTCCCGAAGACAAAACATCAACCATGCATCTAACTGTAGTTCACAGCTGACTTAAAACGCTAGAGTACTACTGATCTTGAGTATTAGAAATAACAGTCCCCAAAACCACTTTGATATACCAAAACATCCAGAAAACATATCCTCCAAAAATCCAGTTCAGAATCCACAACCAGAAACTGAGCAACGTGAAACATGGAGAGGATAATAATAGTTACAACAGCAATAATAATAAATAGAAAAATGCCATGAATGAGAAACTGCAGGTATGAATTCCATGTGATGAGCTTCTAGACAACCTAGGAGCTGATTTTCATCTCCTTGTCAAATTGAACAACCTAGAAGAAGTGAAATCGGTAAGTTTATGTGAACTCTTGTTATCCAAAAAAAAAAAAGAAACTAGAAAACAAACATCTCATCATTCAGATTCAGAACATTAAGATCGTATCAACAACAATACAGACAGCACAAGTATCAGTCAATAATTCAGCCACAGACAATGAAGTCAAAAACAAGAAAATATGTGTCATACTTGATACTCAAAAGACATATATCTAAGTCAAAATAACAAAATAATCTACAACATTCTTCGAAACCCAGCCACTAAATAATGAAAATTTAAATGTTATTAAACAAAAAAAGCTTAACCATGCTAAACACACAGATCGTACCAGTAAAGTATCACCTAAATATCATGAAATGCATACATTCATATATCCCCAAACATTGATAAAAAATAAAAATAAAAAGCAATGCAATTGCAAACTAACCATAGATCCCGCAAATAAAATATTTTTTACAGGAAATCAAGTTTCAATACTCTATATGCCATATAACATACATACGAATGATACATCTACAACTCAACTTCTTCATTTGCAATCACAGATCCTCCATAAAATGCATAAAAAATGCTTTTCCAGCGATACCAAGCATCTGAAAACTATCATCGCCTCACAATAATCAGATTATCAGATATTATCCAAAAGCATGCAAAAAAAAACAAAAAAATATTCACTTTAAAGGGAAATTTATCTCACTGAATCCATCTTCGACGAGGTAATTAAAGGTATGACCATCACAATTGTATGTGAACTTATTATTACTGGCAGGAAGCTTTTGCAAGCATTGTGAAGCGATGCTCGTAAAATTCCCTGTGAATTCCGTGTACTCTGCTAAGATCACGGTTCCACGAGCAACGAAACTGTAAATCAACGATTGCTGTCCCATCTCTGAAACCCTGATTCCCTGAAACCTTAATTCTCCGTAACCCTAGCTCTGATAAAACCCTAATATTGAGGCACAAAAGGTTAAAGAGAGAAAGAGGGAACGGGTCAGGCTTGCTAGAGACAGAATATGGCATTTCCTCTGTCGAAAGAACAACTCTATTTATAGTAGACAGGTGACGAGACGTTTCTTCTTTCTGAAGGTTTTTCTTAATTTTTTATTTTTCGATAATGGATTGGGCCAAATACCATAATATGCCCTTAGCATACCTTAGAAGGACAATAATCTGTCAATATTCAAGAAAGTTAACGACAGATAAAACTATAACAAGACTACTTATTTTTTATACAAAATAATCACAATAAATCTTGATTTTTGGATGGGAAATTGGATGGCTGCACTTTATTACATTAAACCAGATTAAAGTTCAAAAGAATTTTTATCAAATTTTGTGATACAACCGAGCTATACATTTCACATGGGATGGTCATAAATAATTGCGACCTCACTATTTTAAATGTAAATAGTCTCAGTGTATACCCTCTTTAACGAAAACGCTGTGGGCTTTAAAAAAAATTTAGAAATTTCAAATTAGTATCTATATTTGTGTGGTATTTATAAAATTTGGGGGTAGGTAATTAGTGGAATTTAGCAACTAAATAAGTAACCACCGCTTATTTTCAGCTTAATAAGTTGGAATAATTGGGAATTTTTGTGTTTTTAGAGCAGTGTAGCTGCAGGGTTATTTGAGAAACTTTAGGGGTAGTTTTGGTCATATGTGAAAATAATTAGATTTTGGAACTTTTAGCTCTTTTACTCTATTTTGGGTGATAGACAAACTTATTGATGGGTAACAACTGCCATCTCATATTACAGATATTACTATTCGATTCGGTTTTCAAACATTACGGGCGAGTGACCCAAAACAGACCACACTTTTCTAAAATGACAAATGCCCCCCCCTTTTGACAAGCATAACTCCCTTAATTTTATGAAGGAAAAAATTAATATAAAGTGCTAATTCCTATGCATTTTAAAATAAAAAAATTATATAAAGCGTCAATCCTATAATGTAAAAGTAAGATGTACCTTATTCTAATGTTGGGAAACGCTTAAATTGATTATCTCAACTCAAGTCGTGTATACTGAAGAAAAAAAAAAATTAGCTTTAATATAGTTTATTTTATAACATGTTATCTAGACTATTTATTTTTAATATTTTAAATATTTATGTATCGGCTTGATTGACACTATTTTTTAAACTTCTAGTTTCATAAAGGTAGCGGGAGATTTCCTTGCCATTTAAAGGCTTTCCGCCACCATTTACTACATCTTTTTAGATAGTTTTGAGGTGAACATAAATCAAACCAAAATATTGAAAAAGCATAAAGTAGAACCCCTTATACTTTCTTCAAAACTCACCCAATATTAGCATAATCTAAACTTTAATCTTGCGGTTAATGATTTGAAATTGTTAGGAATTTCGTGTTCTTTTGTAGGATGGACCCAGAACAAAAGCCGAATTCATTGGATTCAGATTCAAATCTAAAACTATCGTATGGGACTTGGACTTGATCGGATCTGACCCAAAAATTAAAATATCTATGTATTTAACTATATTTAAATATATTTCATATATTGGGACCCAAGAAATCGTATCCGGATCCAGACCAAGACCCAAATAGTATTCAGCTCCATGATTTGGAACCGGTTTTTTGACCAATACTCATACCCAGATTTTTTCTACCCTCGTGTCCGGGCCGGGTCAGATTCCATTGCCATCCTAGTGTTTTGAACGGCTCATCGGGGAAAACCGGCCTCTATTTGGGGGTATATTTGGTTATTTTTAGATTATGGGATTTAAAATAATATTGGATCAGGATATATACCGTATAAAGTTTTTACGATTCTTTTACAAACAAAAACTGGGGTTAGTCTTAGTCATTTGTGGCTCTTCTTATTTTAGTGCTTTGTGAACGCCTTGTTATGGTTTGAGACTCTATTGAGAGTTGACATGTAAAAAAAAATAAGAGGAGAGAGATCTCTCTTTCTCTCTCTAGAGGGAGAGATCTATAGAGAGAGAGAGAGCTTTCTTCTTTGAAAGTACACCTCAAAGAGGTCAGATTGCTTTTCAAAGGAACGCGTTGGGAGATTTCAAACTACGACCGTTGGGCTAACCCTTATTAGGTGATCGTTGACAGGCTCACGCGTGGTAAAGGCATCTGTCTTTTCAGTGTCTTTATAGTGCACTTGCGAGAGTGTGCTATATATTTACTCCTTCAAATAGAATACCTGAGGGCTTTTGCAATTTGAAGTAGAGGGTTCCACTTTAGCTCAAAGATTTCATTCTCCCAAGGGAGCGTATTGTCCATTTAAAATCAATAAACAAGTAGTTAAAAATATATACACAGATACATAAAATGAAACCATTAATATTTGGTACAAGGTGGTACCAATTGACCCTTGCTTAGGGAGTAGAATACCTTAAAAAGTTTATATAAGGAAACAATCAAATTATAGTACATCAAAAATTCACTAAAAAAAAGTTGTTTCAATGCTAAAAAATCCTCCGATCGATCATCCCAACTCCAAGATGTATGGACAAGAGAAAAAATGGATTTCAAGTATTGAAAATAGTGTAACTTGTAATGTATTTTTTGGACCATCAATTTTTTTTAGATTTTCAAGTGTTCATAGATCCACTCGATCTACACTATTTTTTAAACTTTAAATTTTATAACTAGAAATGAAAATAAATTTCGGGTCATCACAAAGATTTACAATACTAAAAATAATAATCTTTCAATGCTATTTGAAGTTGCGCCTTATGTTGATTGTTTAAGGCCACGGCCTTGTACAAAGCACACCCATGAGTAAAAGGGCTATTCACAATTGAAGTGAATTTAAAGTACTCGGTTACTCACAAGCGGATGAAGCGTTCGAACCTGAATTTGAAGTTTGAATCACTCTCTCTCGCCTGAATTTGAAGTTTGAATCCCTCTCTCTCCTGAATTTCAAGTTTGAATCTCTCTCTCTCATTATTGAAGTTTGAAACTCTGTCTCTTTATAGTGTTTCTAGAAAGGAAATTAATAGGAGGGATATTAAAAAGGACACGGTTCATATGGGGTCCATATAGAAATGAGTCACCTCATTTTTGGACTTAATTTTTAAGCATATATAATATCTAACATAGAGATCGTGAATATGAAAAAATAAATAAATATTAAAAATTATAAATAATAATTTTATTAAAAAAATATTTATACCGTTAGTTTCAATTGTTTTTAAATGAAACACCTATTCGCATTCATCTTTAAGTTGGATGCTTTATGCCCTGGGACCCCGGTCCAGCTCCGTATGAAACAATTTTTCTATTTAAAAACATTAAAAAATGAACTTTGATACTAGAGGAGGACATAGTGTAGGTTGTGAGTTTTGACCCTCTAACTGGTCGCCCACCATTGGATTGGTGGTCCCGGAATCCCCACCGTCCACTCAATTTCAAACAATATTGTTCTATAATGTTTCCATGCAAGGAAATTAAAATCTATTGCGCTTGTGCATATCCATACCCTTTTTCTATTGCAACACATTCAATTTCATTACGTTTTATTGCAAACGTATAAAATTTGTCCCCCGTAAATTACAAGGAATTTCGTTTGATGGATCCGAGGGTGCACGAGGAATATCGGATTTATTTTAGAAAACAGTACTGGGTACAAAGGAATGGGTCACGATTGCTGTCTTGCACTAAAGAAACTACTTTTAAACTATTTGAATAGTTTGGATGAGAAGGAAAAGAAGATAGTGCTGATATGGAGCCAACATTTTGTGTCTTTTAAGGCATTTGAGGGGCCCAATAAGGAGTACTTTTTTTTTGGAGGCTGAAGCCCTAAACGGTTAAAGTAAAGCGTACCTTCAAGTACTGTCCAAATATATTGTTTCAATAATATAAATCTTTGTCACGGCTTAAAAAAAAATTTATATTTAACTATTAAATTTGAAACTTTAAATATAGTGTAGAATGGGTAGATCTATCATCACTTGAAAAATCTAAAAAATTCACGGTCCAAAAAATACATTACATTATGCATTATTTTTAAAATTGAAATCCATTTTTTCTCATGTCTATACATCTTGAGACTTAGATGATTGATTTGATGATTTTTTAGCATCAAAACAACAATTTCTACCGAATTTTTTAGATACACCTTAATTTTATCGTTTGGGGCCTTACCTTTAAATAAATTTTTTCCTTTTTTGGATATGAAGTTAAAAAACTATAAATTGTATTTTAGCTAAGTTCCAATCTCCAATTTAAATTAAAACATGCCAACCAATCAATCAAATAGTGGGGCCTTTATTGCATGGCTGATTCATGGGTCCCACTGCACCCTCATTTGAATGCTACCTCGACCAGACCTAACCCAACCCATGACAATTCAAAAAAGTAATTAAATGATTTATTAACTAAGTAATATATGAACTGTAGAAATTGTAAGGTGCAATTTCACTATTGTTATTATTTAAGTGGCGTAGAGGCAAATCATAGAAGCTAGAGGAAAACATGAACAAAAAAATGTGATTTTGACTATGGATGGAGGCTTATGTGGAACACAAACCCTACCCAACTAATGACAAACGAATAAAGTACATAAATTATGGGGAAATTTTCCAAAATAGTCCTAAAAGATGAACTATTTAACGTTAGGGTAATTTGATAAAATTTTAAACCCAATTTTTTTGTCATTTGATGGCCTGTTTGAAGTTAAAACAATTATGAGATTCGTGAAACTAGATAAAAATTATGAATAAATAAAATGTTAAATTAAAACAATTATGAGATTCATGAAACTAAATAAAAATTATCAATAAATAAAATGTTAAATAGTTCAAGTCAAGGTTTAAAAACACCGAGCAATGACTTGGAATGCCTATGCGGATCGGTGATCTAACCAAGTAAACCGGCCAATAAAAAATTTTTAAAATTAGAGAACAAATTGAACAATATAAACAATGAAGTAGCACTGGTTTTCTAGCATAATTAGCCATAATTGGTTGGTTCCCAATATTTTGGCAAAAGCAGACGGGCCCGACGATTCATGATCTAAGCCGACTGGTTCCGCTCATGTTTGCCAAACTTTTAAACGTTGGTTCAAATCTTAGGTGTCGTCTGATAAAACTTCCTTATTACATGTCAACCTAAAATTTTCTTAATTGGTAGAAATTGTACCAGTCTCATTTATCACCAACAAATCTAAAACAAAACACAAAAAAACATGTGAACTTGATTAGGTAAAAATGATGTGTTATAAAATAATAATAATAATAATAATAATAATAATAATAATAATAATAATAATCTTTGACTGTCATGGTAACATTGGTAATTTAAACTGGTAATTTAAAAAAATGTTGGGTCTGCATGGAATCGTCCGGTCTAACCCAGGAATTGGTCACCCTTTCTGGTTCTGTGTATATATAGGGAACGACCGAGTTTAGAAGGGAACCGGAGGTTTCACATAGCAAGCAGCAATTCTCTATAGTAAAACGGTGATCTGGACTGTCGATTCACCGATCCATACTGGTTTTTGACTAGTTCACTATTTTTTTTAAGTGTTTTTTTTGCAAATCATTGTCATTTCCATATAGTAAAACATCGATTTGAACTGGTTTTTTAGATGCCCAATCCGGATCATCGATCCATTTTTTAAATAATTGATTCAAACACCAGTTCGGTTCTCTTGAAATATTGATATTTTCAACAAAAAAAAATTGATATTTTCAAATTTCTCATGGGTATCAGGTTTTGGCATATATAGCTAATTACAAGTACCAATATCTCACGAAATTGTCCTTTAGAAAGAACTTTGTAATGATTGAGAGTAAATTATAGAATTTGCTACTTCAACAAGTAGTGACAACTATAATATGTACTTTGAGAATTTCTCGAAATTAGTGCAAAGGCAAATGCTAAATCATGGATCCAAAGCACTTAAAAATTCTCCGTGAGCAACCTTATTTATGGTAGAAACAAAATTTCACATCCCATGAAAATGTATTGAGCCGTTTCCACAGCAATTCAGTTTGCAGCTTATTGTAAATCATTAATTCTAAACTAAGCTTGTTGTACTATTATGGGTTTAGAAAAAAGAAAAAGTTTATATAGAGTTGAGGCTCTAAACAATCAAATTAGTGCTCACCTCAAAAATTTCACTAGAAGAAGTTGTTTTGATGCCCAAATATCCTCAAATTGATCATCTCGACATCAAGATGCATGAACATGAAAAAAAATTGGATTTCAAAATTTGAAAATAGTGCATCTTATACCGCATTTTTTTATGGTCAATTTTCAAGATTTCAATTTTTCATAGATTTGCTCGATCTACACTATTTTCGAAGCTTTAAATTTTATAATTAAGGATGAAATTTTATTTTAAGGCTATCACAAAGATTTCGATTATGGAAACTACATTTCTTAACACCATTTGAAGGTGCGCTTTGTTGGAGTTTGGTGGGTGAAATGGGACAAAAAATGGTACAATTTGCAAAATTAGATATCGAACTCTTCTTGTTTTTGGGCACGCATCAGCGCTATCTCAGTACGATATTTGCCCCCTTTCGATAGAGTATTTGATTTGCATAAGAAGGGAAATTTGTCCTCGGGATACAGGAAAATATATAGGTCTTTTAACAATGTTCATAAGCTCTATGCACCCAAGCTTGGAACCCACACAATAGACACCAGGGTCTTGATGTATTAGAGAGAGAGAGAGAAAAAAAAAAAAAAAAATCGAGTAGAGAGAGAGAGTTAGCCCACTGGTTTGCTTGTTGGAATTGTAGAGTGATGTATTGTTGAGAGACTCACAAATTGTTCTAAGTATCCAAATTCGTATGGGTAAGAGGGCCCTTGTTATAGAGCAGGTAGGAGGGCCCTTGTTATAGAGCACCAAGAGAACATCTACAAGTTACAAGTGGTTACATGCACCCCAACATCTACAAGCTACATTAGTTACATCCACTTGATAGTTGTTGTTGCAAGCCTCCATCTCATCAATGACTAGAAGACTGTTGTAAGTCGCACACGCATCAACGGCTAGATGACCGTTGGATCTCCCTACAAGCCGACCTCATAAAAGGATAACGAGTCACGAGTGTGCCATCAAGCACCCTTGTGCCCATGCTCACACTTTGCGTGCGCCGCACATGTGCATTCTCTCTCATTTACACTTAAAGTATATTGCATGGGAAAACGTGATCTTAAATATGGCTCAACAAACTCTCTCATCTTCAATGTTGGACTTAAACCCATACCTTTCTCTCTCTACAATGGCCTTTTACGAAAGTACAATAAAACCAAAGTGGTTGTTTTGAAATACACTTAATCATTTTTCAAATAAAAAATACTAACACGCTTTACTTTGATTGTTTAGAGCCTCGACTTTATACAAACCGCACCCTTTCATTGCAATATCATAATGCATAATGAATGGCCCATTGCTAGCTAAGTATATTCAAATTAGGCTCAAATTTTGATAGTTGGAGATGCATTACACCATTTCACCAGATTAGCCCTGTTTGGGTTGTTTATGCTCCCTGTCAAGTGCTTGAAATCCCTATGGTCAGGTAGTGAGCTGAGCTAGTCTCCTACTCATCCTACTTCTAAGGTCCCTTTCTCCCCCATCTTCCCTCGCTTATGCTTTCTTCGGATCGGTCTTTTGTTCTTACTTTTGATCGCTGGTTATGTGCCGTCAACTTCCTATATGTCGCCATGATCTACTTGTTATTCATATGGGCGTCGACTCAGTGTAGGGTGTGTGTTGTTCAAATCCTAACCCATGAGGAGATTGCAAAAAAGAAGGTGCTTTCCTTTGAGAAGTTTGGCTTGGGTTGGGAATTTTTGGGATGATTGTATTTCTTGGAGGTGCATTGTGGGGGAGTATTTTGGTTCTTAGACAATGGATAGAGCTTAAACCTCTGAGGTACGAGTGGCAATATGGTGGGTGGCCCGGCTCAGCCAGGTCAGTTCGACCCTAAAAAATAGGGAATATGGCCCGAAAGCCAGGCTAGGCCTAAGCAACCACAACCTGAGGGTCTTTTACGCCAGCCAGGACCGAGCTGCCCTAGCTACCCCTACTTCGAGGTTAGAGTTTGGGTTGTATGTGGAAATTCTTGGGATTCATATTTAGAAGTAGGGAGTCCAACTTGCAATTTTTTCTTGGAAAAATTACTTATTACCCCCCAAAATCAGCTTTTTAGACTCTTTACGCCCCTCCTAAAGTTTCCTTACTCTTTTTTAAAGAAAACCAACTTTTATTACTAATACCCCTCAAAGTCAAAAAGTTAGACATTATTTGACAAAAATGACCCTCATCGTACTATCAGTGTATGAAAAAATCACTTGGACAGACCCAATTACATTTTTACAGGACTGCGTTAAATATTTGCTGGACTAAATAGACGCCAGGCTATAGATTATTAAGGCCGTACCGCACAGATATTGGAACCACTCCAATAGGTAAAGCATAACGCCCGACTAAGCACATACAATGCCAGACTGATCCAAGAGAACGTTGGAATGCAGCTCACGAATGCTGACCTGCACATCATTACAATAAACACATTACCAGAGGGATCCAATAATATGTTGGAGTGTGCGGTCTATGATAAATAAGGCAACTGCCAGACCACACACATATATCGTCGAACTGCTACACCAAAATGCTGGGTCGCTATGCATGAAAGCCGGACTGTGCACATTACAGTAATCCAATTACCGGATTACCACAGAAAAATGCCGGAGTGCGCGGTCTGAGATATATAAGCTAACGCCAGACTGTTCACATGAATTGCCGGAATGCTGCATAAGAATGTCAGGTCGCTGCTCATGAATGCCAGAGTGCACACATTACAGTAAGTAAGATGCCGGACTGCTCCAATAAATTGCCGGTGCACCCTTGAAAACATCGGATCACTGCTCACTATCGCCGGATCGACTGCACAAACAATCTTGGAGTGCCTCTAGTAAGGGAACTCCAGACTGCGTTGCAAACTTGTCAGAGTGGTTGACACAATCACTGGACTACTGTGGTGTGATGCCGAACTGACCTTGACACAAAAGAAAATCGACGGACCGCTTCAAGTGAACTTCAGATCGATAATTTTCAAGAACCAAACTGTCTGGTCGTTGTACTACGAATGTCGGAGCGCAATTGATTCCAGTGAGCTTTTTGTCGGTACGATGCAATGAAGTGTCGGATTGGTCGTTTGTCCCAGAAGCTTAATGCCTGAGTGACCTGCACGAAATTTCGGATCGATGATACAAACAATCCCGGAGTGCATCCAGTAAGGGAGCTCCAAAATGCATTGAAATCCTGCCTGAGTGGTCGACACAATCGTCAGACTTACATGGTATAATGCCGGACTGGCCTTGACACAAAAGGAAATTCCCATACCAAGTTTAGAGAACACCAGAGCGCATGTTTCCAGGATCTTAACTGCAGGGCGGCTGTACTGTGGATGCCGGAGCGTACATGATTCCAGTGAGGTTTTTGTCGGTTCAATGCGATGAAGTGTCGGACTGGTCGTTTGTCTAGGAAGCTGAATGCCGGACTTATCTATAAGGAATGCCGGAGCGCTCATCAATCCAGTGAGACTTTAGCCGGACCGAAGTGACCTGCTTGAAATGCCAACCCTCCTTCTCTTTTTGTCGGAGCACTTTCAATTTTAGTCGGGCTGCTCTGAAGAATTAAAAAATGATGAATTTCTAATAAATTGGCCTATGCATGGGCTTATGAACATGTATTAGCTAGCCAGTCGCTTATCTTGCTAGCCAACTCATCAATCCAACTAGCGGGATGTAGATTGACCTTCTCTCTCCTCTCCCACTTGGGTGGCCCAACAGGAATAGCTTGCATCTTCCCAAATTGCCGCAGCACACGATCAGGCATATAATATTTTGTAATGTGAAAACTGATAAAATATGATCGGCACAATGCTTTTTCCTTACTGAGTGTATCTACTGGGGTGTAGTCCTCATGTGGTTGCCAATTTACCTACAACAATAACATAACACAACACTGTTCACGGGTCTTTGCATTAAACACTCTTAATTGATATATCATAAAAAACTTACTTCTAATCATATTACTTACAACAAAACAATAACACTAACCATGTCAATTGAGATGTCATCAAACATTGTTAATGGGCCTTTACAGCTTGGTTGTTTCTTCCACTTGAAAGTTCTAAGCATTTCTATGGCGATAGTTTTGGGTTTGGTGCCTAGAGCTGGAAAATGCTTATAAATCCAATACTGCAAACGAGAAAAATATATAAGTATTATTTAGAAGCCAATAAGACTGCATATACCTAAATATTGACTAAAGAAAGTTGAAAATTACTTGTAGTAATGTTGCTGACCCACTAAAATGTGATTCCCCGTCTGCAACATTTGATAATGAACGACACAAAAAGGCAAGTGCTGCTGCACCCCATGCATACTCCCCAGCCTCATCGAGATCTTGAAATAGTTGTAGGTAACTTGTAAGTGTTGACCCTTGAGATGAGTCGGCAAATATCATTGTGCCCACTAAATAAATGAGATAGGCTCGAGTGTGTTGAATAAGTTTTAATTTGGTAGGCTTTTTTGGTAGTTGCCCGAATTTTGTCCTCAACCAAGTATGTTTTAGACGACTTAATTTATCTCCTTTAGGGCAATCTCCTAAGTACTCCATGATGAAAGCCTTGTAGTCTGTAGGTCTGATGAATGTTATAAGCTCTCTTGTTACATGTATCCTTAATATATATAAGATATCGTACAAGGTTGGAGTCATCTCACCAACAGTCAAACATGCAGTATTTGTTGCCTTGCACCATTTTCCTATAAAAGCCCTTAATAGATTGCAATCGCTATTGGAGACCCCAATGTCTATTAAGGAGCTCAATTTGGTCTTTTCAACCAAAGCTATCTGTCGTGGATCTAGCTCCCATTTCCCAAGGGTCTTTGTTGATTCATTAATATGAAAAAAAATTTCCTTCTGAAATGAACTTCAATAAGAAATGACATACATTGTTATAAACAATATAAGAATTACCAAAATAATAGCAATCACAAAGTAGACTAAATAGACTATTGTACATTTTTCCTTTGATCAAATGAAGTGGATGGGTCCCTTGTTCCTCTTGACTGTTTTGGATATTCCATCGTTACATCAATTAAGAGGATATGTACATATGAGTTGGCAATAAATAATGACAAGCGGATGCTACAACAACAACAAAAAATAGAATAATAAATACAATAACATGAGTATATGTATTAACAAAAAAATAAATGTAACCCATAAGTAAATGTGTTTTACATGTACATGCCTTCAAATGGGTGCTTTACATGTTGCCCTGTTATGACCTATTCTTTTGCACTGACTACAGTGAATATGTCGCACTGGTACCTCCTGCGACTCGATACGCTTCATTTTAGATCGGCCAGGGGGGCATCTTAAGTGAGGTGGAAGCACTCGTACTTCCTCCGGAGGAAGCTGTCTATATAAACTATGTCCAGACAAGTCGATCAAAGTAACTGGCATGATAAGTACAGAATATGTTTAACGCAATTTTGTAACTGTAAAATATTTTTCACAGTAGTCAACGTGATCCCTATTCATTACTTGAAGAGCTTTACATGTATGCTTACAAGGCAAACATGTTATTTGCCAACCTTGGCATTCACATTCTCGTGTAATAATATTTACCATATAATTAAAGTGATCACCCATTGCTTCATACACTACTCCATTTGATGCCACAGTTACCGTCACGGAAAGTGATTGCTTAACGATTTTTTTTAATTCATTTTGAGCTTTTCGGGAAAGTGTTGTACTTCAGTTTTCAACTTTTAAATTGCGAGTGGCCATTAATTCCATGATTTGTCTCCTAATTAAGTCTATACACTGGAGAATTGACATATCTCGTGCTTCTAGGATCCACTTATTATATAACTAAACCACATTAGTTGTTACTTGGTCATATCAATTACCCTTGAACTGTGATGTGACCCAATGATTTGGTGATGCTTCCATGAACCACTTGAATGCGTCCTCAGAAAGTGATTTAATTTTCATCATCTTATCAAAATACTCTTGCTGAGTATATACTCTACATACTCTGATAAATGCGCATACAATTGCCTTCTTAACATCATTAAATATGTGTTTTACTTCATTTTTTAAATTCTCTGCTAAATGACGCTTACAGAAGGTATAATGAGCATTATAAAAAACTTGACAGACAGTATCAACTAGACCAATGAGTCTATCTGATGAGAAAGTAATTTTACGATCTGTCCCAATAGTAATATTTAGAGATTCCAAAAACCATAACCAGTTATCGGTACTTTTGGCATCCACAATTGCGAATGCAACAAGAAACATTTGTCCATCCCTATCGAGTGAGTTGGCAGTAAGTAGAGTCCCATGGTAACGTAACTTCAGTGATGTCCCATCGAGCAATATAAGTAGACGACATCCATTTTTAAAGCCATGTATTGACCCATAAAAGCTTAAGAACAATCGACGAAATCTACCACCTGGCCATATTTGTCATGTCGTATAACTATCAGGATTCGTCTCCATCACACGGTTTAAATATGCTGGTAATTGATGTATGCCTCCTCTTACGAACCATGTATGTCTTTGTTGGCCGATTATTTTCCTTGCCAAGCCTTCTAATAAGGTACTTCTAACCCATAATCTCGAGACAAATCAGTCATAATTTCTCTAGCCTTGTAGTACGCGGTGTCACTTAATTTGT
Organism: Amborella trichopoda; assembly: GCF_054954075.1. NCBI lineage: Eukaryota > Viridiplantae > Streptophyta > Magnoliopsida > Amborellales > Amborellaceae > Amborella > Amborella trichopoda. The sequence continues at coordinate 4,310,489 of NC_142342.1, read as the reverse complement.
CCTTGATTAAAGATGTAACAAATTTTCGTGGTGCTCTTCTCTGTACATCAGTGCTTATTTCAATATTGCATGAGTGGTCTTTTATCCATGTTTTGAATTGAAAAACATATGTCCTGCCAAGCTTCGCAGCATATATCTCTCATTTGCATCCATCACCTTTGCATTTTGCCCTTACACGATACCCCTCGTTATTAACGAAACGGTATGCGAAATGGTTTGCTATAACAAACTTGCTAAGGGCTTTTACGAAACTCTTCTAAAGGTTCAAATTGTTGTCCTACCCAACAAGTGCATCCTCTCATGTGCTAAGCAACCTTGGTACATTGCTTTGTTCAAAACCAGTTACGAAAACATTTGATGGCTGTGGGGGTCTGACCTCTTCGACTGTCATAGTATTATCTAAAGTACTTCCACAACTATGCTAGCTCCCATGAAATACATACACTAACACTTGATTCTCGCCTTCATGGGCGTTCAACATCCTACCAATATCATCATTAATGAATAGGTTTACCATAAATTTTCTATTTTCCGAGACAAAATACCTCAATGATATCAAATGCAGGTTGAGTGAGAAACGTTCTGCCACGTAGTTTCGCAAGTCATCTAACTCAGTTCTACAGTCAGGGAAAAAGGTAAATGCATCACCACCAATATAATCTAAAGTCTCATCGCCACTTGTTCAGAGTTCTGCACCAAACATGTAATGAATTAATCTGCTATTACCCATTTTCTTTTTGTCCTGCACAAAATTTGTAGTAATTTAATCCATACAATGTATATACAACATCATAAATACTAGCCTTGAACTTGACTTATGCTTATTGTGATCTTTTAAGAAATCTTTTTGTAATAATAATTACTACTAAGAAAATGACAAAACAATTAAAGTAAGGCCTCATCTTCAAATAGACCCGGGGGGGGTGGTTAGTACAAGGCACTAAACAATCAAAGTAAGCTCATCTTCAATTCTAGGGCCAGTTTGGAAGTTAACATAACTCTACTGACAACTGGGGTAATTGTATGTGACAAAAATGAGTTTTTTTTTCCTAAGCATGCAGGCAAGGGAAAATGGAATTTAAGTAAGCAGAGATAGGGCAACAACCAGATATGCTTCCCATTTGTTTAGATGCAAAAGATTACGTACAAAACTAGAGGTAAAAACATGGGCTCCTAGTCCCTCAATCACATCCATATCTAAAAATGACAAATATAGATAGAATGACAATATCCATAACAAATTAAGAGAAAACATTCAATTCATCATAAGCCATTATCAATCCATTCCCTCAATAATTTTAACAGCTACCGAAATTTTATAAAAGATTATTGTAAACAAGAATTGCTACTAAATTTGAACCAAACAAAATAAATATAGTGGATCAACATCTATAAGATCAACATAATACAAAAAAAACAGACAAAAATTAGTACCACCAATAACATTCATACCTTAAAAATACAATAGTGAGACATTGACAATACCCATAATAAATTAAATAAAAAATCAATACATCTTAAGAATTACATATCCATTCATTCAATGGTCAATGACAAATTAAATACAGCAAATATGGCTGAATAAAAAACCAACAACACAATTTGGGGAAAGGTTCTCATCCACATTTTCATAAAAAACAACATAAATTTCAACACAATTAACAAGCTTTGGATGCACAATTTCACTCAATTAACAAACACGTTTTCACATTCCAATATTTAATCGCAAAGTGGAAGTTACAACATAAATATTAGATAAAAAATGTTCTTAAATATTTAAATGAACTATTCTTTCATACCTGAACCTTAAAAATCGAGCTGGGTCCGTGATGGTCCTCGTTTGAATATAGCTATGCTCTGTAGGGCCTTCGTAGAGACTCGTGGGAAAGAAAAAACTTGAGATGGGAATGACACCTTCAATTGTAGAGAGAGAATAGATTATTTGAATAGAAGAAATGAGAATAAAGAACTCACCTAAACAATAGGGGAAAATCTGTGAAGAAAAAAATGAGAATACTATGAGGAAAGAAAAGGAAAGGAGACGAACCTGCAACCCGCGAGGAAGGAGGAGAAGGCAATGGTGAAAACGCGAGGTGAAAACGAATAAAGAAACCAAATCGTGAAGAAGAAGAAGGTAAGGGAGGCTAACGGTGAAAACGCGAGGAAGAAAAAGGAAACCGTAAACTGTTACAGGAAGAGTAAGAGTAAATTTAGGGTAAAATAACAAGGGGGGTAGGGGGAGGGGAGTATTTTAGTATTTACTTACATTTTTTTAGATTGGGGTGGTATTAGTAATAAAAATTTATTTTGTATTTACTTACGTTTTTTTAGATTGGGGTGGTATTAGTAATAAAAATTTATTTTCTTAAAAGAAGAGTAAGGAAACTTTAAAGGAGGGGTAAAGAGTCTAAAAAGTTGATTTTGGGGGAGTTTCAGTAATTTTCCCATTTTTCTTCTCCCATATAACTATGAAGTTTTGCTCCTCTATCTTTTGAAATCTACCTTTAACCTTAATAAAAAAACAAGAAAGAAAAATCTATTAATCCATTCGTGGCATAGTTTAAATGCCAATATTTTTAAACTCAGCTCCAACCTTGGACTCTAATTTGATTGTTTAGAGCTTTGGTTCTATATAAACTTTTTCTTTTTTTAGTTAATTCTAGTTTTACCAGAGTACTCGACTTGACAAGGGACCCAGTCTGATTAACTTGGTGGGTCCAATAACATTGAAAAAGGCCATTGATCTACCCAACTACTCTTCATACAAACCAGAATTAGGTGCTATCTCTGTCGTTTATCCCTACTACAAAATTATGTTTTCTTATTTTTATTTATTTATTTTTGTATAAATTAGCCATGGCAGGTTGGTTAATATTATTGTCAGCTTACTTGTTGGAAAGCATAATAATATACTATAAAACAATGTTTTAAAACCCCATAATCTAGATTGACAATAAGACGAGATCGAATCAGTTTTGAGAAAGTATTGATACCTCCCATTCATATTTTATCTCTTACTTTGAGTTTATTTGATATTTCCTTAGTTCCCAGTGAATCCCTAACCCATAAACCCCTATTTTATTTTAAATATTTTATTGATCATCGGGCCAATTTGTATCATCAATCCACCAATACATGGATTTTTGGGGTAGATAATCCACCCTATGGATTTGGGTTTTGAAACCTTGCTGTAAAATAAAATTGGAATGTCCATCTAAGTTTTCTAGGATGCTTGTTTATATGAATGTTTGATTTATGGACTAAACATTTGTTATAACAAGGTTTTAAAAAACTGATTGGTGGCTAGATTGGTTACCCTGAAAACTGGATTAAATCAATGGATAGTCAATCTGGATTGACTGGTTTTATCCTAAAAAAATAAACTAAAAAAATAATTAAAAATCCTAAAAATAGTGTTTTTGTGTTTTAAAAAAAATTGGAATGGTGCATTATGTACTTTCATTATTTAAAAAATAATGTGAATATTGAGACATCGTTTCCCTATTTAGCTGTCGGTTGACCATTGTATTCAAACTAGTGAAAAAAAGGACCACCTTACAATCATCATGGTTTACATGAGTTCCAGACTTATACAAGGCAATAAATTGTTTAATAAAGTTTTAAAAAAAGAAAAAACGATTACCATATGTTTCACGGTCCATTTGACTTGTCTATTGATCACCTTGCCAAAAAATGATGAATGTAAGTAATTTGAAAGGCGGATACATGAACATGCATCATATTTTCAACTCAATTCCTAACTCACTACAATTACCATGTCAATCTCAAGCTATCAAGACATGAGATTTGCAACATGCATAACTTAAGACTAAGACTGACAAATCTAACTAGAAGTATAGTTATTTCACGCTAGGCTAGAAGGACACAATACTTGCAACATGCATGGCACAAAATGACCATAATTTATTATATATAAATTAATAAATAAATGACAAGATTTACATTATTAATGTATAGTTAATTAATTATAATATATTACTTTATTTGTTTTAATATTCAAAATTATCCATCTTAATAGAGTAATACTGTATCAAAAAACACTCCTATATTATAAGATCTAAAAAGATAGACAAAAAATAGAAATAAAAATTCTTATTTACCATAAATAAATTATTACCTAATATAAAAAAAATTCTTACTTACATCTATCACATAAATTAGTACATCATATAATTTAGGATATAAATAAATCAATAAATCTCAAAATCAAATTTTCTTTCCTTTCTTATTGAATTTGATCATAACGACATGCAAAGGTGATTCCAAAGGTTTGAGGTCATAAAAGTCCCCCTCATTAGATTGTCCCCCAAGTCCATAAGTATAATTAGCCCCACATTATCACCAGATTTAAAGAAGGAAAAAGTTTATAAATGGATGAGGCCTTAAACAATCAAATTAGGGCGCACCTTCAAAAATTCACTAGAAGAGGTTTTTTTATGCTGAAATACCTTTAATTCGATCATCGACCTCAGGATGTATGAACACGAGAGAAAATAGATTTCCAATTCTGGAAATAGTGCATCTTCTAAAGTATTATCTAGACCATTAATTTTTAAGAGTTCATAGATTTGCTTGATCTACACTATTTTTGAATCTTTAAACTTTATAATTAGAGATGCTCTACACTATTTTTTAATCTTTAATTTTACAGTCAGAGATGAAATAAAATTTTAGGATTATAATAAATAAATAAATTTTAAAAATAAAAATAAGAATTTTATGAAAAAAATATTTTGGATATAGTTAGTTTCAATAGGTTTTAGACGGACCACGTAATTACTTCTGGGCAAGCTTTCTATGCTTCCCTACATCATAGAAGTTCTATCTTCTCTTTATCCCACCATCCATTCTGAATGGAGGGTTAAGATTGTCCCAATCACAATGTCACGTCTTTACACTATTTTATTTTTAATTTTTTTTCTATAAAATATTTTGACACTATTTTATTTTTAATTTTTTTTCTATAAAATATTTTGACATCAAATTTTGGACGTCCATTCCTCTATTAAACTCGCACTAACAAAAACTATAAAAAAAATATTTTCAATAAAATAAAATAACCAAAATACCTTTGAAAATTTCAAGAGGCATTTTGATTATTATATTTTATCAAAAAATTATTTTTAATATTTTTTTATAGGTATATCCCAATAAGAAGATGATACGTACCAAAATTTGTATTTATACAATTTGTATAAAAAAATTTAAAATAAAATACTTTGACATACTCCTCATCAAAATTAAACGGCCGGTTGGTAGGGGGGAGGATCGAACTTCTCCTGGGGAAGGATATAAACATTTCCCATTAAAGATGGCTTCCATCTTCAAGAGACGGATGCTTTATCCCTTGGGATCGCATATTGTAGAAATACGGTCCAGCCCGCATGAAACAATTTTCCTTATTATTCTCCTCCCTCTCTATGTGCAGAGCTCTCTCTCCGCTGTTGCAAGCCCTTTGCAGCGAGCTTGTCCTCTCCATTTTTCACAAAAACAGAAGGCAAAAAAATACAAAAGTCATTGCTCGCAGCATCATCAACATTTCGAGCTCCGTTGTTACTAGGTTTTGTTTAGAGTCGCCAACCTCCCTTCATCCATTAAAACGAGTGCTCCAGGTATGGTTTCTGAGGATCTTGAAAAATTTCGTTCCCTAAAATGGAAAAATATGCTACTTCGTGACTTTTTGTTCTGTAAACCTGTTTAACTTGCAAGGGTTTTGTGGGTTCTTCAATCTCTAAGATTTAATGAGATTTTCCGCATGATGTTTGAAAATTATTTGTCAATACCTGTTTTTTTGCCCAATTTATGTGATTTGTGGTTTTTTTTTGTAGCAACCGTGTGATTTGTGGCTTCTTAGTTAGACTTTTTTGGGGATTTTCTGTTAAATCAGCTATTTGAGATTATTTATCTATGAAATCTCTGATTTTCTGAATCCAACGATACGTTCTTGTATTTGTGGAAGCGGCTGATATTTTAGAGTTTAAGCTATCATTATGACATCGGTTGTTTACTTTGGAGTGCCCTGCTCGTGATTTCTCTGGTACTTTGCTGGTGTTTCTTTAAATGGTTATACCTGGTTATGGTTGAAAAAAATTATTGTTATATTCAAGTGGTGTTTCTTAGCTGGTGTTAAGGATTATTACTGGTGTTTCTTTTATGGAATTTCTGCTGGATCAACTCTCTCTTGAGCTTTCCTTATCCATTCTTCATTAGTGTTTTTCTAATTTCTTCAAAATTTTCATTTTTTGATCAATACAGAAGAAATACTTTGAACATTTCTATTTTAATTTTTTTAACTTAAATATGTTGGTTTTGAGTTCATATCGACGTCTTCAAATTGGGTGGTTTTCCGGCACTATAAGTAGTGATAAAAAAGGTGCCTCTGCATTTGGTACAATTTAGTTGACCATTTTTTTTTTTTTTTTTCGATTTTTGGTCTTTATGCATTTGAAAATTGTCTTGGGTTAAGAATAAAGGTTTCCTGTGATTTTAGCTCCATTTGATTTATACGCTTGCTCTTTGATTCTTTGTTCATTACAGTTCTCATCATTTTAATACTTATTTTTGTTAGATGAAGTTTAAATTTTGGCTATAGTATAAACTATGAACCAATGGTGTGGCACTCATTTACAGAGGTGTACATGGTGATATGTAATGGAGTTTTTAATATGGTTCTCTTTACAGATGGACATCACAATTTTTGTAAAAATTCTGTCATCTCTAGATTGGTGTTGGGAAAGGAGCTTGCAATACTTTACCAGATACTGGATTGAATTCTGTTTAGACTCGTGGAGCTCTAGCTCTTTTGTTTACCAACTTGGTTGAATTCTATTGTGCACAGCGTTTATTCTTCAGAGTATTCAATGGGAATTCGTTTTCAAGCAAAATACAGGATTTCTCTGTTCAATTCTTCATGCTCCTCTTCATAAAAGCAGTAAATTGATTGGCATCTGCCAGTCTTGAAGGTTTTGATTGAGTTCAATGAGTTCATTAAGCTGAATGTTTATATTAGTCATTTATATAGTTATATATAGGCAATTAGGCATCAATTTGGAGATCTGGTGCTAGTGAATTCTCCATCGTATAATGAATCATTGAACTTTCATTGTAAGAGATAGCAATTGGTTGTAAATAAAGAACTATATGCAATGTTGTTGGTCAGAAGTCGATGCCAGTGCGTAACTTTGACAATCAAAAGAAAATATTGTGCAAGTTCAGTTTTGCAGACCTGTTGATAATGAATGGTTGCTTTTATTATTGTTGAGTCACCATCTTGTTTCATTGTATATCTGTATACTTTGTGACTCTGGTAACATTAATCTATCAGATGATGGCTTATGCACGAAGAAAATTTAATTGTATATCTTCATGGGCTTGGGTTTATATGTACTGAATTGAAATCTGATTTTGATAGAGAGAGAGAGTGAGAGAGAGAATCATAATTCTACCCATATAAATATCGCAAAATAGGATTGGAACTGTCTAATTTATTTGTTATATTAATGATAACTAATTCCCAAAAAATCTTTTTATTGGCCATGTATTACTTGGGAATCATGAACTTATATAATGAATGGCTAAACTGCATTAACAACAAATAGCCAAAACCTGGTTCTCATCTTCATGGTGCCAAACAGGGTATTCTCCATATGCTGGGTTCTTTCAGCAGCCAGCCAAACAACATTGTTTTCAAAATCAACTTTTATATATACTAGAATATACAAAACCAAGTATTTGAGAGAAACCCAGGATTTGCCTATCCAGGGCCTCAAACTTATTCTCTCTCTCTCTCTCTCTCTCTCTCTCTCTAGGATGGCGAAGCCAATGGAGGAGATCCAGCAAAAACTGGCTGCCCTTAACTACCCAAGGGCAAATGTACCTGCTCAGTCGCTTTTATTTGCAGGAATGGAGAGATATGGCCTTTTAGAATGGCTCTTTTTCAGGTATTATTTGTCCCTCTCATAGGCTCTTTTCATTTGATCACATTTCTTTTCTAGGATTCTCTTTCAATTTTCTGGATTCTCTAGTCCCTATTCTTTTGAATTTCCTAATACCCAATTTTTGTTTTCTATGTATATGAATCATGTCTCTCTCTCTCTCTCTCTCTCTCTCTCTCTCTATCTATCTATCTATCTATCTATCTTTCTTTCTTTCTTTCTATCTACCCAATTGTTCACTGAACTGATAGCTTTAGAAGCTATCTACTTATGGAAAAAGATGTGAAAATTCTAAACCTATTTAGTACATCAATGTTTTTATTTCTGGGGTTGCTATCAATGAGTTCAATTATCATCAAGGTGATTCCTGATCTACTGTTTAAGACAACACCTGCAATTGATAATTTATTAACCCGTGTCTATTGAAACTAGACTGACCATTTGTTCATTGGACAAAAAAATAGAAGTTGGGATTGATGTAATCAACAAAAGGATTCTCTAGTATATTTGAGTCATAGAATGACTGTATATTTAAGAGACTTTCAAAGTGATATGTTAATTGCTCTGCTTGAAATTGTTTCTCCTTCTCTAAATTTCAACATTCTCCCTTGAACCATTTATTTTAATTTGGAAGAGACCATATCTTAAGCTTGGTTTTTGCAGGCTTTTAGGGGATAAACCACCATTCACTCAACAAAACTTACAAGCTGATGGAATGGTAAATGATGAAGAAACTTCACGTATACAATGTATGATTTCCTTCTATTGATTCATATCAAATTCATCTGAATTTGATTTTCATAATTATTTCAGGATGGTCAAGCTTTCAATTGTTTCTAGGTGAAGACCAATATTAGCATATTTTAGAAACAATGTACCGTGACTTTCCCGAGTCGACTCGAACTCTGGCTGAGTAACCCAGCATCGCCCTATGGGCGAGGTTGAGTTTCCGTGAGTTGCGTGTACAGCTCGGGGTTTTAAACGAAATTTCAAATAAAATGTTTTTAAAAAATGTTGAATTGTTTTATAATCTTTTTAAATATGAATTGGATGAATTTGGCAAAGATTGGTGAGTGTTTGAATTATTTTATAATCTTTTGAATATAGGTCACAATTATTCTTGTCCCTTAAATTTCAAAATAGGTGGTTGTAAGAGTATCATGGAATAGACACAAAGTTCTAAAAAACAATTTCTCAGACTTCGTGACTCACCCCAAGCCATCCAATTTGACATCTAATGAGTAGGAATGATTGTGACCTCCTTATACAAAAGATAAATGGTCTCTTTGTAGACAATCCCTATAAAATTATGTTTGGCTCCTAGACTTTCTCTTTCGTTTTGGCTTTAGTGGTTTGAATTTTTCTAGCATTTATGTTGGCCAAAAAATTTATTCTTCTTTTTGGTTAACTAACTTTTTTCTCCCGTTCTTATTATGGTAGGAATTGAATTAAGTGAATGCTTTAATTGTATGTCAATTGCGGGTTTTTGTAATTGTGTTGTTTTTTCTTTATTGATTTTTGTATTGTTTTGTTGGAACCCAGATTTGGCAGAGATAGCAAACTTCTTGGGTATCACACCAACAATTGACACAGAAGCTATCCAAGTATGTCTACACATTCTGTGTTGTGCTTCATTAGTAATGTTTGCCATGACCTTCCACTGATATTGGAGATAAGTAATTTTGTGTAATTTCTACTTTTTGTAGAACATATTTCTTTTATAACTCTCTTTGATTGCACCCACTCTCACAGACCTACCCCAGATGTATATGTTTGTACAAGAATAATGTTGGCATTTTGTTTACTATGTTAAGCGTCGAACATTTAGTGTTGTTTGTATCTTTATTCCTGATTATTGGATGGCACAAGTGTCATTTCCTTAAACTTGGCACCTGTTCATTATATAACCATTCTTACATGATCATTGCATTCCTATCATTATTTGTCTGACATTTGTACTCCAAATGCTATTTGAAAACAGAGAATTTGTGCACTGTGTCACAAAGATTGCATTTGCTTGGTTAAGTAATTTTTTAGCATAGGATGAAGATATGGGATGGCCAAATGCATTTTTTTAAAACTCACCGAGTCTGACTCAGACTCGGACTCAGGTGAGTTACTGTGATCTGGCACTCTGCTGAATTTGGGGGGTTCTCAACTAGTTGAGGCCCCTACTGTAGTCCAACTCATCCTAGTTGCTACAGTAATTCAGGCGAGATTTTGTTGGGCTCAGGCAAGGCCAGGGAACTAGGGTGAGTCCTGCCGTGCTGACACTTTTGTATAAATTAGAAGTGTGGTGGATATCCATTCCTCATTGCTTTTTTCTAAACCCTAGCTCCAAGGAACCTTAGAAATTGTCCCTTAGCCAGTTTGTATCTTCTATCAGATCCAAACCTTGGATGCAATGCAACGAAAAGTAAAACAATCATATTCTTGGACTTGAGAGATTCGAAATATCGAAATTGGGTTTGGTCGACTCACCTTTCTTTCTTGTTTGAAGCAACCCTAGCTCCAGGCACCGTAAAAGTTTGTCCCTAGGCCTATTTTTGTGTCCTCTTTCAAATCCAAACCTAGAAATTCAAGAAAACAACCCTCAAAATCTCTAATTTGTGAGATTTGGAATATTGAAATGGGGTTTGGCTGAAAATTTTGAGAGCTTTGGATTCACTAGATCCAAAGTCCAATAAAAAATCTAATTTTCCTCGTTCTTCATTGTGGATATAAACTTTCAGAAAGTGCTAATGATTTTCCCTCTTTTCGGGATTGTTTAAATGTTGTTCTTGGACTTGGACAAGCCTCCTCTAGTCAACTTGGGACTTGCCAAGAAGACTTGCTCTGGGCACTCGCCGAGTCTTGGAGCGATTCCTTGTTTTAAAACATTGGCTGGATGAGAAAGTATACTCTAATGCAATGAACTATGGAAGACCATCGTAGTTCACGGATTTGCAGCCATCCAAGGAAATGATAAAATGCGATGGCAGGTTAACCCACCGGAATAGGTTCCTCAATATTGGGCCCTACGGTGTTACCTTGCCAGCCATCATTTCATTGGGCAGTGACATCCCCAAGTGACTATGGCTTCCCAGAGTGAATTATCTCTTACCTTTCCATGGTCCGATGAATTGCATCCTTATGCTTTACTGAAAATAACCTAATTAAGTAAATTTTAAGTCAAAAGAAGCATACAAACTCTCAAATCTCAGCGGTAGTTGGCATTCCAAAAATTTCAAGAACTAATATATGCTTGTTTTCTTATGCGCTATTGTAGAGTGGTGTGAACAACCTCAAGGGTATTGTGATCGGCTCAATCTTCTGAATTGGGGTTATGAGACTTACCTGATGGATTATTGATGGTGTGCATGATTTATAGGGAAGGGGTAGTTATGAAGATCGTGCTGAAATGCTACGTAATATCGTAGACCTTGTGGAGGCAAGCTTCACTTCAGACCATCCAGAGTGGAGGTTAAGTTACATTTCCTTCGTTATATTTTTCATTTGATGGTTGTGATCAACTTGCTTTGTGATAAAGCTCAAGAAAGTGATTATAATTATGTGAATGGTTATTTTCCAGTTGATTCACATTTCATATTTTTAAATGCTTTGGCTTATATTATTATGTTTGACGTTTGACTTGAATTTTGGTTTGCCCCCCAGTGTCGATGAACAGGTGGCGAAGGACATACAACTATTAGATTCTATCGCTGAGAAGCAAGCTCAAATATTCTCGGAAGAATGCAAGCTATTCCCTGCAGATGTGCAGATTCAATCCATATTTCCTCTGTAAGTGTATCTTTCCCAGTCTCTCTTGAAATTGAGGTTAGAGTTGAGATGTATCTAGACCAGATTGTGACTAAAGAATGAACAACCAGGATAGCACGAATATCGTGGATCTTTAGACATGTACTTTATTCCATTTTATTTGCTGAAGATCTTCTATGTGAAACTATATGAGGACCTGAATCTAGTCTGACTTGTATGATTTAAGAATTTCTGTTTTTCATTTTTTATTTTGGTGTTTACTGGGAATTAGACCTTGGATTATGTGTCGTGGCCCAAGCATCCCAACCACTTAGTGAAGACACTGGTGCCTAGGAGAATGTGGCATGTTATGTTTCTCTATTCTACATCATTAATTTTTTTGTCTATGAAAGGATAATTGAGATATTACATAGATGAACGTAATATCAAAAGTCTGGATAAATGGAGTTGCTCCATAATCACTATTTTCAATTGCGCTCTTTATGTTCACAAGAAAGTTTTATTTTTATGTCCTTGCATCTATAAAATGATATTTTGCCTTTATATTGGATCATTCGATATTCTTTATTGATTTTTGTTAGTCACTATCCTTTTAGACTTTCAAAAAAAAAAATGTTATTGCTCTTTAGAGAATTTATATCAATCTTGATATGTAATCTTTTTGATACATTACACTACGAAATTTTTTGCTTTCTTATGATGGCCTATAGCCCGGAGTTTAATTTTTAGAATTCCCTGTAAAGTTCAATAATTTGGACACTTCAAAAAAAAACGTGATGAAGTAATTTAAAGGAATTTCTGCTAAGTTCTCTTCTATTGACTTGAGTAGAAATTGAGCCTCAAATGTATTTGCATTGGGGACTGTACCTTATAAGAGAATATGTATTGTTCATTCTCGTTAAACTGGAGCCGACAAAAAAAAATTTTCCATTGGTCAAATTTTCCAAAATTGTTCAGTTCTCAAAGAATTCAATACTGATTGTTCTGGAATTTTAGATTTTGACCTGTGTCTTAGATGATTTGGATGAGTACATGGAGTGCAACTGTGCAAGTGTGATGTGTTACGAGTGAAGCTTGCAAGAATTTGTATGTGTGATGAGTTACGAGTGAAACTTGCCAGAATTTGTCGGCCAATAGTGAATCTTTGATTACCTCCAGCACACATCAGAATGATCTGAAATTTTTACCGAACCAATATTTTCTGCATGACAATTACAGCCATACCTACATTATTATTTGAAGTCACAGATGCCACATCGCATGGACCTATTTTGATAATTGATTTAGACACTTTCGGGTTCTAATATTGAGATTAGCTGGATATAAAATAAATGATGTCATTAACTTTATGGTAATCATCTGCCAACACGTGCTCAAAATTTTTTGGTAATCCGCATGAATTGGGAATCCACCACTTCATGCTCTCAAACACACATACACATGTATGGATATTTGTAAGTACACATGTATATGTATGTTGTGTGTGTCTCTACTTGCAGAACTTTCCCTAATACATTTATGTACTCTACAATGGACAATTGTGCATCTATCTCTCACCAATTAATGTTTCAGTAGGACTTTCTGAAATTTATTATTCCTTGTGCTGCATAATATTCACATTGTAGACATGCTGTTCTTATCAAGTAGGTGAATATGAAATCATTGTGCAAGCAAAACCCTCTCATGATTCTGATTCCTTATCGTTTTATATTTTTTTGTTTTTTGGTGACTATGCATCTCCTCTGTTTTTGTGCACCTTGATGTATGCATAAGACTTATCCTTGATAGGTGTATATAGTGTTCATACTGTTTTGTATATTGAATGGTTTTTATATGCATTGCATGTTATTCCACTGTGTTTTCTCCTGTACATCCTGAGTTGTTCCTAGAAGGTACTGTGTGCATTGCATCTTTCCTCTAATGAAGTAAGTCCTTATAATGAATTATTGAGTCTATTCAGATCATAGATCAAAATAAGTGCAACTTTTCCTTTTTAAACCAAAGCTTGTGTGCAGGCCTGACATTGCTGAGCTGGAGTTAAAGCTCTCTGAACATTCAAAACAGCTGTCTAGCTTACAACAAGCAGTACAGGAGTTAGCTTCCAAGGTTTTCCCTATTCCCATTATATGCTCACTTCTTATTATGTAGCCCGTGGGAAGTATGGGGGCATTCTTCCATTCTTAGTAACTTGATCATAGAGAAAATGACCTTAGTGCACCTTGTCGATGGTTTATTTAATGCTATCTGGCTCTTCTGCATGATTTGATGGTCGTTTGCTTGGGCAACACTCAAGTTTGGTCACCTTACATAAATCTTTCTATGTTGGAAATCCCTTTTCTCTCTATGTTTTCTTGGAAATCCCATTCTTCTCCCTTTTATTGAACTTATCATGAAGTGGGATTTTGTGCATCTGGAAAGCACATGGCAGTGTTTTCCGTTACCATTTATATGATACTTTTGTATATCTTCCAGGTCAATAGTGTACTATTTCTGCAAATTGTAAGGAAGAAATAATTTTGTTGATCAATTTCCTGCCAAGATATTTGATTGAATTGATGCGCATATTAATTTGGCGCTGTTTTCCGCATTCTTCTTCTATATATTATATAATAACATTTATTTTCTTTTTATCCAGCATGCTTACAATCCAGATGAGGAATATGCAGAAGCTGAGTTAAAGCTTCGGATGCAGTTAGAATCTTTTCTTGAAACGGCAAGGTCCTTTAATTTGATTTACACAAAGGTAACATTTTCATTTCCCAACCATTTTTTTCCTTCAATGATTTCTCCCAGGTGTCTTTTGTCATCCATAATTTTCTCCGAATGTCCCGGTCCTTATGATTGAGCTGCCTCTCCACTCTGTTAAGACTTCTAGCATCCACAGTGTTCTTGGTTTTGGCTTTACGTTCTGCGCTGAAGTTAATGTATACTTGAGGGGAATTTGATGTAAGTCATTTAAATGGCTTTTTGTAGGAAATCCGTCCTTGGACACACATGATGGAGGTTCCACAGTTGCATGGATTTGGTCCTGCTGCAAATCGTCTACTGGAGGCCTATAAAATGCTCCTAAAGGTACGGTCTCTCGTAATACTGGTATTTTATTTATGATTGGTGTGTGTATATTAGGGAACCAAATGCATTCCTTGCTGAAGAAGCTATTAGCTATGCCTAGAAACCTTGAACTAGCAATAACAAAAGAGCAGTGAGAAAACAATCAACTACATGAATTGATGCGCCTTCGTTTCTTATCACAATTGATGATTCTTTGGTTCCTTTTGAGGTAACTTTCTTTTGCTCATATTCGTGAAAATGGTAGTTCCTGTGCAACCTGCGGAATCTTCGAGATTCACATGCGGCTGTAGCTGTTGGATCAGAATCTACAGTTGATGATGCTCCTAGGCGTGAATCTACGGTCACAAGAATTATTGCAGAATGTGAATCTGCCCTCACTTTCTTTAATCGCGACCTCAGTGTCCTTTCAGCATCTCTTGCTCGAGAACATGGAGAAACCTCCAGACAGTGAATTTATGAGTGATTTAATGCAAATTCCAAATCTCTTTCTCTTCTTCCTCCCCCTTCTTTCCGCACACACCCACACCTCTAGGGACACATACATAGTTCTATTCAATTAAGTCAGCCATGTTAATTGTCGGTTCAATGTTTTGGGCTGTTATTCGTGTTTCGGGTAGCTAAGCTTGAATTGAATTAGAAAAGCTAAAGTGAAGTAGCACAAGGATCCAAGGCTCCTAATCCATCGTAACATCTTAGAATCGATCCACCTGGAACCATGTAATATTCCCATGTAACATCTTAAAACAAGGCTGTAAGTTGTGAGAAACTCTGTCCCCAAAATTTGTCCCATGATACAAGTAGGGTGCTCCATAGGCCTTAGATGTATTAAGAGACTTGAAGAATGGTGTTGATGATGGCACTATGAATCACCGGTCTCTTTTCTGAAGCTCACGATGATTTCTTGCCATAGGATGTATGCATTTGAGGTAGATATAGTAGTGGTTTAATACGCAGTTGTGAACAGGCCCATGTTTTTGAAGGAGCCTATGGTGAGTGGCAGCCATGAAAAGCACATCCAAAGTCATGTGAGAATATTTTGGGGAGTTTATCCTTTTTAGGATGATTGCAGCACTTCTCATTGCAAATCTCTCTCTCGCTCTCGCACACACATAGACACCCACATACACACTATCAATGCCCTAGTTCTTGGTGTCCTCTCTCTCTCTAACACATTTCAATGCCCTAGTAGTTGATGTTGTCATCAGTCTTCCTTAACCCTGACAAATTGAGAAATAAATGAATAGGAGATAGGGAGATTAGGATAGAGAAAGGGGAATGGCTCTGGTGAATATATCTTTTACTCTTGGTACCCCTTGAACTTTTAAAAGGAAAGAACTCTATCGTTTTGGGCATGGTTTCAGTAAAACTTATTTAAGATTTGAGGGAGGTGAGGGATTAGCTCTTGAATTGATACGACTAGGGCCTTAAACCTGAGAAGCATAAAATTTTAGCCAAAAGATTATATGCTCCTGCCGGAGCATCTTGTGTATTTATTCCTCAAAATCCTATTTACGAGTAGTTTGGGACTCATATTTTTGGGATGGAACCTCCCCAACCTAGCGACAAGCAACTCTAAAATAAAAAACACACACACACACCCTGTACTTAAAAAATAACGGTCTAAGATTGAATCAAGACCGTCTAAATTTTAGATAGTCAGATCTAAGTATTTAGAAACTTCAGATCTAAGTGAAACTTGAAATCATTTTTCTTTTTGAGTATTTATCAGTCATTCTATAGTGTATCTCAAAATTTCAGAATGTGAAAAACTTCACAAGTTGAAGTCAGTTTTTTATCTGAGGGTGTGGTTTGTATGAGGGTGAGGCCCTAAATGATCAAAGTGAGGCACAGTTTCAAATATTGTTGAAAGATGTCGTTTCAATGTCATAAATCTTTGTGATGACTTGAAAATTTATTTTAATAACTAATTATAAGATTTAAAGCTTTAAAAATAGTGTAGATCAAGCAGATCTATGAACTCTTGAAAATCTTGAAAATTGATGGTCTAGGTAATAATGCATTATAGGATGCACTATTTCTAAAATTTGAAGTTAGTTTTTTTCCAAGTTCATGTAACTCAAGGTTGAGATGATTGGTTTTGAAGGTTTTTTAGCGAAACAATTTTTTAAGTGAATTTTTGAGGTGTGCGTTTGATTGTTTAAAGCCGCAACGTTATAAAATTTTTTTTCTTTATCTAAAGACTAAATTGGGAACTGATGAGAGTGGAACTATTCAAATTTTTTTCCAAAGTTACTCCCAAGTTGTTCTATGCTATCTGTGTGTCCCTCTCTCTCTCTCTCTCTAATATTTATTTTGCTTTGCATTTGATCTTCCAAAATCCACGTAGAAGTTGGTTTACTATTTTAACATTAATAAATTTTTAACTTGTGGGTTGAGGTTCATTTAAAGCCTGACACTCGGTAGTTTTTGGGTGCTTTTTATTTTTATTTTTTTCTACCCCTTTTATGGGACAAAACTGAAATAATGCCAAAACATGGGTGCAGAAAGGGAAATTGAGGTGTAAAAATCAGTAGTAAGGCTTGTCTCTAAATAGATTAGGGGGGGACCCTTGATTTCAGGCTCCCCTGTTAGATGAATGAAAATTTTTTCAATTATTTTACTATTTACTATTTTCAACTATCCCATCTCATGATCATGTGCATTTGGATGGAATTTTTTTATTAAATGAAAAGATATGGATAAAATGTTAAATAATAAAAAACTCTAAGGTTTATCTTGATAAATTTCCTTAAATGAATAGAAGCCAGGTTACATTATTGTCCTTTGTCCCCAGAGGCTCATGGATTTTTTTTTCCATCTTTCCCTCCAATCATGCCTTTGTAACATGTACTTTATTGTACTAATCTCTAGCCCCACATGGCATTCCAAACAACGAGAATATACAAACATTAAAAGCCTCTTTTATTTCCAGCTACGCTACATCTAACTTGTGATTTATGTTAAATTATATAACTTAAGGAAAAGGTTTCTATATTTTTCCTACAGCATAGAAGATCTATGCTTCTCCTACTATCCAGCCGTTCAATTTTGATTATAAGAGCCACTCACCGTTTGATCTTCTCAAAATATTTTATTTTTATTTTTTTTATAAAAATTGTATGAATATGAAATTTGGTATGTGACATCTTTTCATTGGGGAGCACCTATAAAAACATATTAAAAATAATTTTTCGATAAAATATAATGATCAAAATACCCCTTGAAACTTTGAAAGGGTATTTTGGTCATTTTATATTATTGGAAATATTATTTCTTTTTGATATTTTTCGCTAGTGCAAGTTTAATAAAGGATTGGATGTATAAAAATTGGTGTTAAAATAGTTTGTAGAAAAAAAATTTAAAGTAAAATAGTGTAGAGACGGGACATTATGATTAGGGCAATCTTAACCCTCCATTCAGAATGGACGGTTGGATAAGGGTAAATATATAAGTTGGGGAAATATATAAGTTTTATGTTGCGGGGACCTACATGCATTTGTTTGATTTTTAGATTATTATTGAGAATCAATTGGCATTTGGGACCGAATTGCAAAATGTTGCATGCATTAAGGGTAAGTTTGGTTTCCAGCCACACTGCAGCTAAAATGTGATTTGGATTAAATTTAAAAATTGACTCTATAAGCCTTATTTCGTTTTTAAATTAGAATTGGGATCAATTGCAATTTGGGCTCCCAATTGCAATAGGTTATCAATTGCTTTGCCATTTGACCAGACTGCCGAGGCCATAGGTTGGCGGTCCAGTAGGAGGATCAGTGTGTCGGGACTCAGCCCAGTACCCCCCGAGTTGTGTGTACAACTCGGACAACTCGGGGCATTTAAAAAAACATCGAAAAAAAAAAAAAAGTAAAAAATAAGGATATGTTATACAATTTTTTTTTACATGATTTCGATGTCTATTGGGCAAAAACTGGTGAGTGTTTTTTGCCATAATTACTATTTTATATTTTATTTTTTTAGGTTTTTTTTAAAGATATCCCAAGCTCTAAATCAGAGGGATTTCATGTTTTCTTGAACACTCGCCATTATTCATTATGGATAAGTATACAATCCATGTTATTATCGGTGTGTCACTTTTATGGTGGCATCTATCTTGAAAATGGATCAGATGATAATGACCATCAAATTCATTTTTTTTTACCCAAAATAAGGAAACTTAGCCAAAAATCTATTAAATCATTATTTCTTTTCTATACTCTCTAATGATCGGAATTTTTCTTATAAAGTCACCAAACTTCATAATAATTCCAGCATTTTTTTGTTTTTTTTGTTTTTTTGGTTTTGTTATGTATGTTCCTTTCCCATTTGCAACCACCACCACCACCATTGAGAAAAGGATGAGATGGGTCCAATATGAGTAGTTGGATAAATGGTCCCCCTTCTTTTATTGCCAAACAAAATGGATAGTATCTCAATGAGTATGTCTCCTAACACACTAACACACATCAGAAACAAGTGGGAGGCATCCCCTCTTACATGGATGAGATAGTTTACTTACCCTTATCAGCTTCCCCTTTCATCTCCATGTTTACTCCATCAAGAAGGTTCAACCCAAAACTCCTATGGGAGCACATTGTACACTTATTCCCTAGCGTAAAACTGTTTTTTCAATCTAAACTTTGGGTCTACTTAAAAATTACTAGACGAATATTTCATAAAAATAAAATAAAAATTTTGAGTTTCGAGATACTTCTATCGGACAACAAATTGGCCACTCTTTTATTTAATCTTTTGTAACTTCTTCTTCCTTTTTTTTTTTTTTTTTTTTTTTTTTGAGTTTGGTGGTTAGGTTGAAAAAAGCAAGATCCACGAAATTTGGGGTCTTAAAAAAAAAACTCCTAAATAAAATTTTTACTGAAAGAAGTATATATGATACTGAGAACAATAGCATCTAATCTTTTGGCACAAAAAAAAAAAAAGAAAAAAAAAAACATGTGATACTTAGAACTTGGAGGTAAACAACAAGAATAACTGAAAACGGAAAGAAAAGAAAGAATGGGGTTTGTCCTTTTTAATCACTTGTAGCCTTTAGGTAATAATGCGCGTGTGTTGCATTTAACCAGTGGGCCACAGGACTCCATGCTTGCATGTTAGGTTTAGGTTGATGAAGATAAACTAAACATGGGCCATTTGTGTATGTGCAAGAATAATGTGACAATTTCGTCTTTATTTTTGATGCATTGTCTTGATAATGATGGTTCCCTACACAGCTATTGAGATGTGATCCTACCACAGTTTGTATGGCAATTATTAATACACAGCCTGTGTGATGAAGGAGTGTATCCAATCAAGTTACAAATAATTTTGATGTGATACAAAGTACACTTAAAAGAATTAAAAGTATTGATTAAAATATGATTTAAAAGGTATCATATAACCTTAATAACTTATTATTATTATTTTTTGCATGGATTGCAAAGAGTGAGAAAAATATTTCGAGGATAATAAATAGGAAATCCTAAAAATATTTTCTTCTCTCTATCTTTCTCATTGGTTTCTCTTTTTCAACATTTCTCTCCAAGCCCTTCTCTCTTAAAATCTCTTTCAAAGCTTACTTATCCCTTAATCATAAGAAAATGTACTTATCCCAAGTGAGAGATGTGACCAGGGGAGTATGGAAGAGTAATAGTTATGTAAAAAAAGAAAGAGAGAGAAAGCTTACCATTTAGATAGATTGTTAGCCTTATTAATGATAATAACAATAATAATAATAGTAATAATAATAATAATAATAAGAACAGCAAGCAACAATAATAGTAGTTTTTGTTGTTGTTAATACACCAAAACAGGTTATCGCAAATTCTCTCCATAGGTCACCTACCGTAAACATTGCCTTAATTTTCTCTAAACTCATGCTTTCTTACTAATTGGTTTAGGTAAGATGTCAACCTTATTGCACCTCAAAACCCATCGAAAAAGCTTGTTTCGTAATTAGGAAATTCTCCATTTGATCATCTTGACCTCGATGTATATGGATATAAAAGAAAAAATGAATTTTAAGTCTTAAAAATAGTTCATCTTGTAGCCCATTATCTAGGCCGTCTATTTTCAAGATTTTCAAGTGCTTATCGATTTGCTAGATTTGCACTATTTCCAGAGCTTTCAATTTCATTATAGGTATGAAAAATAGGCTTTTAAGTCATGATAAAGAGTGTTGGCACTGAAAATACATCTAATGATATTTTGAGTTATACCTTGCCGTGATTGTTAAGGCCCTTTCTAATTGAATGATTATATACCCTGGGAAAAAAGAAATTTTTGCCCGATTCAAGACTTATTAGAGATCGCCTAGATCAAAAGCGATCTAGGCGATTCCTGGTCAAAAATTCTAGAATTGCTCGAGTCTATCATTTTGTTTTTTGATAATTTTAGAGTATTTGTTAAAACTTTTGCAGTCTAACTTAGATTTGCCCGAGTTGTAAATCAGCACTACAGCGAGTCCCTACCGGAGTCGCCTTCTCAATAATAGACAAAGGCTAGGACGGCTTTTAAATAGAGTACCATTTGTTTATCCATACAATGTACACTTAAGGGTAGGATTTGTATGTCACTTTCCCTATATTATAGAAGTAAGGCACCTCTAGAATTTGTTCGGAGATATAGCTCTGGTGTTAAAAAGCCTTATGAAGGTTTAAAGATCGATTTTTATTTCTAGCTGTGCAATTTAAAATTTAAAAAATGACAAAGATCAAGCAATTTCATAAATACTTAAAAATCTTGGAAACATATAGTTTAGATAGCTTACTACAAGGAGTGCTATATTTAGGACTTAAAGTTCTTTTTTTCTTCACATCCATACATTGAGATTGAGGTAATCAATTGAAGAGTTCTGCAATAGTGAAACACTTTTCCAAAAGATTTTGGAGGTGAACTAGCTGGACTAAGATATAGTATCTAGAATACAAGTTTAATAATAATAGGAGTAAAGATGAGGAAGTAGTTAAAATTAATGGTAAAAAAATACCAAAAAGAACGCATTTTTAATATACTGGGTCTATAATCCAAGAAAATGGAGAGATTGAGAAAGATGTCACACATAGAATTGGGTAGGCGAAATAGAGAGTGCAACTGGAGTTTTATATAATTACCGCATACCAATGAAGCTAAAGGGTAAGTTTTATAGGATAAATGTGATATCAGTTTTACTTTATAGGGCAGAATGATAAGCGGTCAAGAACCTATAGGATGAGTGTACCTGAGATTAATTAGTGGTAAGACAAGAAGGGATAGAATTCGAAATGAGTACATTGTAGAGAATTAAGTGTGACTCGAATAAATGATGATAGAAAGTACAACACTTATTAGGAGGGCTAGTCATGTGGAGCGCAAACCCAATACGACACCTATTAAGAAGTTGCAAAAAAAGCAAGACGTAGGCCCAAAAAGACATGGTTACATGTAGAGAGAAAATATATGGGGACTTATAATCTCACCGAGAGTATGATCCTTAATAAAGTAGAATAGCAGACCAAAAACTATATAGCCGACCCTAAATAACCGAAAAAAGACTGATGATGATGTTGATGATGACCATGGCTGCAACTTTATATAAACTTTAACCTATACCTTTGGAAATAAATGCGGGAACAATATGTTGGCAATAAGAATCAAGGGCACAACAACTTGAGTGGTCCAAGATGATTCTCGAATACAACTCACCATGAGTAAGGCATTTCACAATCCCATTACCTCATTCCAATACTGGTAAATAAGTAACACCATTTGGCTTTAGCTAGGAAATGGTCTCATGCACTTTGGTACCTCAAATCAAGGTGGGGAATGCTGGACAATTGCACATCTCGTGAGTGCTTATGGTATCGCCCGTGGGAGCTATACTGTTCATCTAGTCCCTTTGGTGGAAAACCTACTTGGGAGGACTTCTTGAATTCAAATTGGGAACTGTATAAGAATGATTGTTTTAAAAAATAATATTTAAACTTTATGTTTTCTAACACTTCTCTTATACTCTAGAAATTTGACTGTTTCTGTCCAATATCGAGACATTAACTTTTTTTGAAGTGCCTAGACAGTGGCAATGAGGGTCAAGAGTTAATCTATGGGTTGAAAAGGTCACATCCCCAACTTTTGGGGTCCTAAAATTAACCCTAGAAGGGTTTTTAACAAGGGGAATAAATGGACAGTATTACTCGCGGGTGTACATTACGTGAGTGCCTACGCTATGTGGGAGTGTACTGTCCATATACTCCATCGGGTAGGACACCTACTTGGGAGGACTTATTGAATCTAAATTTTTGGGGACCATATAAAAATCACTAGATGGTTATTTTCAAAAAATAAATTTTAAATTTTAAGTTTTTTGACACTTAGATCTCACCCTCACAAAATTCGGCTGTCTATGTTTAATCTTGAGACATTCTCTTTTTCAAGCGCCTGGAGAATGCAATTAGGAACCATAGGAAGATGGATGTAGAGTGGTGGTCTCTCCAAAAAAAGAAAAATGAAATGTACAAAATTTTTCTTCAAACTTTTTTTCAAGTTTTTAAAATGTATTTATTTTACATATGGAAAAAGCTTATATAAGGATGACAGCATAAAATATAGAGTGAAGGTGCACCTCCAAAATTCATCTCAAAAGGTTAGTTTTGATGTTGGGAAAACATCGAATTGATGACCCGGACATCGAGATGTTTAAATAAGGAGAAACTGAGTCTCCAATTTGCAATATGGAAAAAAATATTAAATGGTGCATCTCTTATTATGGATATTTTGATTAAGATTGCAGACGGAGAAAATGAGATTCGCATTAGTGCAAAAGAAGAGGATATAATTATTGTCGGTGAAACAGATTTCAAGTCATAAAAATAATACAACTTGCAACATATTATCTAAACCGTTTATTTTTAAAATTTTCATGTATTTACATATCTATTTGATTTAAAACATTTTTGGAGTTAAAATTTTTATGAATAGAAATAAAAATAAATTCTCACACCATCTTTAGAATTTTCGACACAAAAAATATATTTCATTGTTTGGGGGTATACATTGTTTAAGGTCAAACCACACCTTTTGCATATTAATGATCTTCATATTAGAGAACATATACCCTAAAGAATTAAGCCCAAAATCCCTCTGAAAAATAGAGCATGAAGAGGGGATGCACATCTAAATAGGAGCCTTAGGACTAATAAAAACCGTGAACATTTGGTTTAGGTGTCTAGTGGGACCAACTTGTTACAAAGTATCTACCCTTCCAAAATCCAAAAATTTACATGTCTATTAGGGGTGGCAATGGACCCGGACCCGGACCTGACACAGGACCGACCGAGTTTCGGGTATGGGTCCAAAAATTAGCCCCAAATGGTCGGGTCCAGATCCAAATCTAGGACTAGAGCACTATTTGGGTTCGATTCCATGTAGAACTGACCCAGACCCAACCTGAATAGTGTTAATATTTTAATAATATTTAAATAAATAAATAAATAAATAAATATATATATATATATATATATATATATATATATATATATATATATATATATATATATATATATATATATATATATATATATATATATATATATATATATATATATATATATATATATATATATATATATGGGAAAAAGTTTATATAAGGTTGCAACCTTAAAATGTAGAACTACAGATGCACCTAAAATATCCATCGAAAAATATTATTTTAATGTTTAAAAACCCTCTAATTGAGCATCTAGTTATCGAGATGTATGATTATGAAGGAAAAAATGGGTATGAGTTCCAGAAATAGTGCGTCGTACAACACAATATCTAGACCATCCATTTTTTAAATTTTCATATGTTTATAGATCTACTGGATTTTAACCATTTTTAGAGTTTAAAATTTTATAATTAGATATGAAAATAGATTTTGAGATAATTCTAAGAATATGTTACATCAAAAGTATATGTTATGATCAAATTTGAAGGTGCGCCTTAATTGGATTGTTTAAGGTTGCAACCTTAGGAAAAAGTTTATGCAACCTTAAAATGTAGAATTACAGATGCACCTTAAAAATCCATCAGAAAAGGTTGTTTTAATATTGAAAAACTCTTTAATTGATCATCTTAACATCGAAATGTATGAATATAAGAAAACAAAAAGGTTTTGAGTCCCAAAAATAGTGCGTCTTGCAATACATTTTTAAGACCGTCCATTTTCAAGATTTTCATATGTTTATAGATCTACTTTATTTTAACTATTTTTGGAGTTTAAAATTTTATAATTAGATATAAAAATAGATTTTGAGATAATCCAAAAAAAAAATTCACCAAAATTATATGTTATGGTAAAATTTGAAGGTGTGCCTTAATTGGATTGTTTATGGTTGCAACCTTACAGAAAAATCCACCAGAAAAGGTTGTTTTAATGTTGAAAAACTCTCTCATTGATCATCTTGACGTTGCAATGTATGAATATGAACAAAAAAAAAAAAAACAGATTTTGAGTTTCAGAAATAGCGTATCTTGCAATATATTATCTAGACTGTCCATTCTAAAAATTTTCATATGTTTATAGATCTACTTGATTTTAACCTTTTTTGAAATTTAAAATTTTATAATTAGCTATGAAAATAGTTTTTGAGATATCCATAGATTTTTTTAAAACAAAAATATATATTATGATAAAATTTGGAGGTGCACCTTAATTGGATTGTTTAAGGTTGCAATCGTATAAAAACCACACCCATATATATATATATATACACACACACTAAACAATCAAAGTAAAGCGTACTTTCAAATAGTACCGAGAAATGTGGTTTGAATGCTCAAAATCTTTGTGATAATTTAAAATATATTTTCAACTTTACATATAAAATTTAAAGCTTCAAAAATATGAAATTCTTGAAAATTGACAGTTTAAAAATGCGTTACAAGATGCACTATTTCAAAACTTAAGATCTATTTTTTTCTCATGTCCATACATCTTGATGATTAATTTAAAATTATTTGGGCATAAAAACAACCTCTTCTAGTGAGAATTTTGAGGCGGGCTCTAATTTGATTGTTTATAGCCTCGACCCTATACAAACTTTTTCTTTTGAAATTTGGATCAAACAACTGGCCCTAGCATGGTTTTTTAAGGTTGTTGCATTATATTACTATACAACCGTTGTATGAAATCACTGCCCATATATATAGGCAGTGATTTCATGCAACAATTTTATCATGGTATAATACAACCACACTTCTAAAAATTAGTATGGCACAAAATTTTGCACACACTCTCTTCATCTCAATAATCGATCTAAACAAAGGAAAAAATATTTTTCACCCTATATATGGTCAAAATGAGTCCCCTCCAACAATGAATCTAGACCGTCCATTTGATGAATTATAAGATCTAGGCCTTTGTGAATTCAAAATCATTTTTTATTTTTTTACTATTGTTAATCTAATGATAATAAAATTATCTAAACAATTTGGAACGAAAAAGATCGTTCTAAGACCTAGATCTAAGCATCTCAACAAAATGGATAACCTATATTAATTGGTCTAAAAAAATACATTCTAAGTTGTGTTTGCAAAGTTTTCTTTTTATGTAATTGCTTATTAGGATGAAATTTGGATCAAACAAATGGGGCTAATAGGATTTTTCGAAAGTTGTTACATTATATTACTATACAACCGTTGTATGAAATAACTACTCATGTATATATATCGTTCGGATCCTCTCAGGTCCGGATCCGCTGGCCGGACCCAGAACCGACCTGACCCGTTGCCACCCCTAATGTCTGTCGCGTAGACCGCTACGATCATGAGATTGTGAAAAATTTGTTCGAGTTATTCAAAAATTTGTTCGAGTTATTCAAAGATCCGCATTATTGTGCTGCTTTTGAAGCCCTAAAACCCTTGAAAATCCCTGCCGACAGATGAACTGGCAGACTCACCCAAAACTTCTCGTGGAGTTAAACCGCCATTATCATCACCTAAATCCTGCCATTTTAGGCGCACTTACCGTATCTTGACCGTCCAAATTCTACTATATGTAGGTACATTTGTTAGTTTTCTTGTCTGATTTTACATCAAAGGTGATCCTCCTAGTGGTATGAAACTCTTTTAGTCCCTCAACCCTTAAGTTTTACGTTCAAATCCAGTACTTTCTAACTTATGTTTTTTAATAGGTATAGTAAAGGAAAATTCAAATTATACATAATCAAAACATAAATATGTTTAATAATAATAAAATATAATCTTAATTTCTTATTTGTAATAAAATTAAAATATAAAAAATTACTGACAAACTTAGTGGTCTTAACTTACTTATCCATCATCGATTCCTTGCAATCCTCATTTATCTTATTGAGATTTTAGAGTTGTTTTTAGATATGTTTTTTTCCAAGTTATAGCTGCCAAATTCACTTTCAAAATATGCACATTATATCAAGAAAAGTTCCTTTTGTTATCATGTTAATAACCAAAAAACTTGAAAATATTGAGATAAATTGGCTTTTACTGGGATGTTTTCAAGTTATTATCGTGTTTGAAACTTATTACGATAGAGAAAATGAATCTATAAGAGATAACTGTAACTAAGCTCAAAGAAAGAGAAATTTCATTTGTATGTTTTTTTGTTCGTAAATTGTAGAAACAAAATAAATTCCACAAAAACAAAAAAGAAGAAACAAACACAAAAGAAAGAGACAACCAATCACAACACAAAAATATAAGTGGTTCGACAACGTGCCTACATCTACGGGAGATGAGAGCTTCTTTACTGGCAATGGAGAATAGGGTTCTAATAGTTCTCTTTTCCTCACGCATATATGTTATCTGATTACAAAGAAATCAACGTTTTTCCCTTAACCCTAAAAAGAACCTCATCGCTACAATATATACAGTCCCGTACAAATTAGCAAAATACCCATGTACGGATATATATTGAGTCATAGATAAATAGTACAAATTATCAAAATACTTTTGTACGGATATTCAAAATTTTTTTCGGAGGCTACAGCCCCCGAACCCCCGTAAAAGTCAAGTCAAGCGAGTCTACCTACACCAAACACTCTTTCAAATCTTAAGCCAGTCAGGCCTTTGGCCCTTTGAAATTATCCTTTTGACTCTATCTTGATAGATCTATTTCTACAAAATACAAAATATCAATCCTCACACATAAATGACATCAAAATATCTAGGAATGATAGAAAGCTAGATGGTCAAGGCGGCAGAATGCCACAGTATAGCTTTTTCGGGTTTCATGTTATCTAACCCTTCCACTAAATTACCCCCAAGGAAACATAAATAAATAAAAATCAAAACATGTGAGTGGGTGTCCTCTTTCCCATTGAAAGTCATGTGGACCAATATCTTGAAAGGTAAAATGGATGGTTTTGGTGCAACCAAAACCCATGAGAAAATCACACCTCCTTTCCTATTCTTTCTCCTTGCTATAGAAGGCATGGATGTTAGCATAGACTTTCACTCCCTTGTTTGTTTTTTCAAATAACAAGTTGTTTTTTGGGGCCCATTTCACTCAGCTCCTTTAGAAGTCAGGTCCGGTCCCACCTAGTCGCCTAAGCCAGCCACCCATTAGCAATATGAATGCAACAATTCTCTCGCTTTTCTCTAACTTGTCCATGAACTTGTAGCCAATGATAAACATCCAGTGGAAAAAAATGGCATTGAGAGAGAGACACATCACACATAGAGCCTATGAAATATATATGTGTGTGGGTGTCGTTTTTACATGGCCTTGCCCTTACGAAAAGAAAAAGACTAAAGCCTCACCTCGAAACCTTGCCTTGGAAATACTTTCGGGAAATCTCTATGATGATATTAAAGTCAATTTTTACCACCGATTATGAAACTTGTAGCTAAAAAAAAGTACAAATCATGTGGACCTTTGAGCACTTGAAAATTATCAGTCTAGATAATACGTTATGGTATACACTTTTTTTAGAGCTTAAAAAAAGCTTAAGTTTTTTCACAACCATAATGGTTATGGTCGAGATGAACGATTTGGAGGTCTTTCGACTCCGGAACTGCAATTTCTGATGAGTTCTGAGGTGAGACTTTGTTTAATTTGATTGGGCCGCAGCCCTATGAAATTGTTGTGGGAAAAGGGTGTCATTTTCTTGGAAACAACCGGGGGGGGAAGCATTATGCGAGAGTGGCTCACTTTAAAGAGGACCACCTGTTGTCTTGTGGGGGGAATTTCCATGCTTTTGTGTATGTATATAAGGATAAATTGGAAGAGGGTGTCCTAAAAGTTTTCATCCCAATTTGACGCGGTGCCCATTTGCCTAGTATTTTGTGGGCCACTAACGCGTATTATTTGCTTTTTCTTACTTAACTTTTTGGTGGGTGACGTTGGATTCAAACCTTGGACATTAGTGCCGTGGCCCTCACGCCCTAACCCAATATGACTTGAGACTCTTGCAATCACGCTTGAAAAAAGTACCATACTTGGTACTCATAGAATAGAGTATTTCAGGGATCTTAGGCACATGTAATTTATATAGATTTGGAGACATCGAAGAGTTCAATTTTGATTGGATGTCTAAGAGTACAGCTGGCAATGGTACCAGGCATGGTCTGGGTCACTCCTAGCTCTAGTCCCTATAGTGACGGTTGAGGCTCGGCCTAGTCCACACCGGTCCAAGGAGGCTTTGGCCCCGGCCTTATTAAGGCCTAACTGAGCCAAATATAATGGAAGACAATAAAGGAAAAAAGGAGCCCGGCCGACCCGAATCACGGCCTTGCCCTAGACCCTAGCCGGCCCTATCTTAGGCTGTGATAGCTAGCTCAGCCCTAGGGCTACGTTTTGTGGCTTAGGCTATAGTTTTTTAAAGTCGCGCTTGTTATTGGCTTATTGATACCTTTAACTATAACAGTGAAGATGTCAATGTCACACATTAATTATAACATAAAAAAATACATTTGGTTATAACTCCACATCAAAAATCGGAACTTCTCCGAAACGCATGTCCTATGCGCACGCAAACATGTGGAAATGTTTCCCCAATAGAATATGCCATTGGTCAATAATAACAACAACGAGAAATAATCTTTCATTATGATAGGTCAGCTTTTGCATATCGTACCCTCAACTTTCTCCATACAAGATCGGTGTCACACCAATGGACCATAGACCACAAGACAATAACATTGCTGTTTTTATTGATTAAAGTTGTTGGGTCATCCGAATGTGGATGTCATGTGTCATCCCAATCTCACCCTATCTTCTATCCTTTTGTTTTTTTTTATTTTTTTTTATTTTGCTCTCTATATCTTGGAAATATCCTCATGCATTGGACCTTTGTAGTCAAAACTGAATCAGTTCGCAAATTGGTTTGTCGGCCAATGCTCTTTGAATTTTTTTGTAAAGTATTTACTGACAAAGATAAAAGTTTAAAAACAAAAAAGAAGACGGCAAAACAGTGGTTCAAATTTGATTAAGCATTATTATAAATTCATTATGTAAAGAAAGCTTGCAATGTGATGTAGCAGTAGCAGTAGGTGTAACAAACATTTTAGAAGGCTAACACATACAATCATTGTGACCGTTAACAGAAACCTTAAAAGAGATGATTGTAAATAAGGCGTATACTCTAAAAAATAGCGCTTTAAAAATTTGAATGGAGTTTCGACTGGGGTCCAATTCCAAGTCCCCCCAGTTCGACTGGGGTGATTTCGAGTTGGATAGAGCATATTTAACAAAAAAGTTAAAATAAGAGAAAATTGGGAGACATCGACAATCTTAAGGTATTCTGGCCCAAATCGCCAGCCTCCTGATCTGGTCCGGCTTGGGCTAGTCCCTACTGAAATATACGATTTATCAAAACACTGTTCTAAAATTTGGATGCCTCACGCTATAGATGGTATTCTAATGCTTGGATCATTTCAATCAGATTAACAGTGACTTGGCTGAAATTAGGATATAGGACTTATAATGGACCTTGATTATCACATTCATATACTTTTTGCCATCTAATGAGCATCGAGAATCTCCATAACATTGATGTGAAGAAATTCCTATTATCACAAAGTTTACACAAATGACCTAAGGAGCAAACAGAAGTTGAAAGAAAAAACAAACCCTTTTCTACTCGCTTTTTTTTTTTTTTTCATGATGTTTAAGGTATCTTGGCAGTCTAGCTGCAAAAAATGATTTTCTGTAAGGAGATTTACACCAATTACAAATGATATTTAAAGAAGGAGAGGGAAATTAAATAAGTAGGTAGTTCAACTATGTGAGCATTTCTTGCTAAATAAAACATGTCCTTGACCTAATCCTCGCATTACAAACTAATTGGTGAGCATTTAAAGAGATAATTGTCAAATGCTTCCATTGAACATTACTAATTGTGTGTTATAAGAGCACAATAACCTTGCTATACAGTGACACATAAATCAGCGGAGTGGTTTAAGGAGGGTGAGGACCTTAAACTTTCTCTTAAACGTATCTGTTTGAGTAAGGGAGGTGGGCTATGTTGGGCAAGCTACTAATGTAAAAGTTTATCAAAACTTTCATAAATCCTAACCGATTCCAAATAATTGAAAAAAGATTTTCATGATGATGACGACGCCCACATAAACTGGCAAACATTGATCTCTATAGACAATTAATGGTCGAAATAGTTTTAAACATCTATTCTACTTGAATAAGGAGGAGAAAGCACTTAGTGTGACACCATGATGCATAGGCAATTTGTCAGTGTTAGGGAAAGTTATTCAAGTGCTCTCCACCATTGATTGCCCCGCCCATATACCATTGGAAGCCTTGCTTATCGCCGCCCCACTTCTGTCACTATGTCTGGTGGTGTAAACAGGTCAGTTCGGATCGGATTGTTCTTATTGTTGAGGTCGACCTGACCCAGCCCATTGGTCTACTTGGTTTTGGGCCAAGCCAATTGGCTGGTTAGTCGAACCACTGAGAAATCCACTGACAGGATCCACCCAACCCAATTATCACGGGTTGGTGGGTCTACCACCCTCTCTGCGGTCGGCCAGGATCGATTACCAGCGCTTGGCAACCTCAAAGAATTAATTCCATTATCAACCTTGGCAACAACTTCATAGAGCATTCAAGGAGAGGAATTGACATCCATTGCAGGTCAACATTATAAAAACATGAGATTGATCAAAACACACTTCAAGAATCCCTTAAAAAAAATATGTAAAATAAACACGATTAATACTTGAACTGCTGAAAATGTTAAAATAATGCCTAGCCCTTATTGAAAAATAATAAAACCGCATCTCAAATCTCACAAAAAATTCTACGGTGTCAAAGAAAAATTCTACGGTGTTAAAGAACCTTAAAATTGTGAAAAAGTAAGATTTCAAGCTCTATAAATAATATATATATTGTAACACATTATCTGAACCATCAATTTTATTTTTATCTAGGCCATCCATTGGGATATGCACTATTTTTTGAGTTATAAATTTCATTACTGTAGGTGGAAGTGTTTTCTGGCGAAGTTTTGACATAACACTTTAAGGTTTTTTTTCACAAGACCTGGTAAAACCTCTCTTTCAAATAATTAGTAGGTTAGATATTTACGTTATTTAAAAAAGAAAAGAAAAGAAAAGAAGGGCTGAATGGTTAGGTTCAATGTCCAGGAACAAGAAAGAGAGAGGAGAAAGTACAACATTTTATACAGTTTCAATTATCATTTGTACATTTTCTTCGCTTAATTTCTCCGGTACTAAAGAAAAAGAACAAAAACTAAAGGCATCACAGCCATCGATCTACGTCCCAACTCTACGACATGTACACGTGTACGGTTGCGCTCTTCTTGCCCATGCAAATCAAGCACCTCTCCAAACCCACTTCGCACCCCTCACAAACGCACAAATGCCTGCACGGCAGTACCACCACCCTCCTCTCCCTCGTCCCGCACGCCTTACACCTCGGCCCAACGGTAAACCCCCCATCTCCGTCCACCTCGTCATTGCCTTCACACCGGGATTCTGTGTCCCCGACGACGTCGTCGTCTGTCCGTCCGGCCATTGCCTCGTCAAGGTCACGGCGCAGCGCCACCACCGTCGCCTCGTTGCTCTTGGCGAGGCTCTGCCAAATTTGGCCTTCCATTTGGAGGATGTTTAATTTCTCCTCCAGTTCGGCATTTCGCCTTGAAATCTCCTCTATCTGCTCCTCCTTTCCTTTCATTATTTTGGCAACTGCTCTCTCCGCTAAAATCATCAGGTTTTGCCAATA
Organism: Amborella trichopoda; assembly: GCF_054954075.1. Classification (NCBI taxonomy): domain Eukaryota; kingdom Viridiplantae; phylum Streptophyta; class Magnoliopsida; order Amborellales; family Amborellaceae; genus Amborella; species Amborella trichopoda. The sequence goes on along the minus strand of NC_142342.1, from coordinate 4,277,516 downwards.
TATCCTCCTCTTTTGCTCTAATTTGAATCTCATTGTCTCCGTCTGCAATATTTATCAAAATATCCATAAGAGATGTACTATTTAACATTTTACTCCTTTATAGTTATTCCAACTCAAGATTATATAGTTTTTATGAGTATTTTTGAAATTATTTAGAGCTATGGATAATAAGGTGTTAAATTGTTCAAAGAGGAAATGTTTTTGGTGAAATTCAGATACTAATTCGCCTTTAAACTGGGACAAAAATTGGACAGAATTTTAGAATCCGGAATTATATATAAAGATACCATTTATTTTTAATACAAAGAGATTGCAATTATTTATAACTAATGTGAAATCTAATAGTTTAGGTGCATCACAAAGATCAAAAAAATTTCTTTTAAATTTTGAGCTTGGTCAATAAATCAAATGTAATCATCCAATTTCACATTCAATGGTCATGATTAATTATAATCACCTTATATCAAAAATAAATATTCTCATTACATGTTTTCCCTTAAAATGAAGCACTGTGGTTATGACGGAAAATTGTGATTTCAAGAAGGTGAAATTATTATGTGACTAGTTGTGGGGAGTAGCCGACTAAGGGTGTATAGTGGCTTTTTTGTGTGAAAAAACAGAGGGGCAGTTTTGGAAGAGTGGCATATTGTGTCCTTCCACGAAGAGAACGAGGGCGATTAGAATTGAGGAAGAAAACTCTTTGTTTTGGAAGAGGGGTAGAATAGTCTTTGTGAAAGAAAAATAAAAGGGATAGGTCCTAAAACAGGGCATAATGGTCATTTTTTGCGGGGTATCACAGAATCTTGATGCATTAGAGTTCAAAAGGTTGCATGAAACCGAGAAGAACCCTTTTCCTCGCCTCGATGATTTCAATTTATTATTGGGATTGTATATTATGAGATCATTTATTTTTGGTATAAAAAAATCGGCCTTAATGATTTCAATTTATTATTAAGATTGTAAATTATGAGACCATTTTTTTTTGGTGTAAGAAAATTTGTAGTTACTTCTAACTACAAGATGAATTAGATGGTTTGAGAAGGATCATAGAAGTCAAAAAAAATTTCTTTGAAAGTTTTATTTGTCTAGTCAATACCATTCTTACCACCACAGATTTAAACTCTGAACTCTTACAACAACCGATTTAAAATATGAGGGATAAGAGTGATTCTGAGTTCTTTATATCCAAAGTACATCATTTATATATATATAGTATTTATGTTAGGACGTATTTGGTTCGTATGAAAATTTGATCGTTAAATATCTTCACATGAAAGAACTATTCTACATGATTTGGTACAAAAAATTATCACGCGACTGGTTTACTTTTTTGATAAACTTTTCTATTATGGACCAATTGGTATGAAAAAATTTTCAATACCTAATTACATAAAGAGTTCTTTCGTATGAAAATACTTTTACGAAAAAAATTTCTTACGAAACAATGTGCCCTAAGAAAATTTAAAACAAATGTAGTAATCCAAAAAGGTACTTTTAAATGAGAACTACTAGAATTAAATATAGTAAATAAAAGTAAAAGGTCTTATTAAGGATAACAATCACATGATTAGGGTAAGTAATAAAGGAGGACAAAAAAGTGGGGTATATTTCCAAAAATTTGGTTTATTTGAATAAAAGAAATTGAAATAAACCCAAAAAAGAAACAAAGTAGAAATTACAGGAAAAATGCAAGTTAATAAACCAACAAAAAAAATAACAACAGTAATAATATTTAACAAAAACTTACATGGATAAGAAGAAGTCTTTCAATTTCTTGATGTTGCCCTTGAATTTTAGCATGAATTTCGGGATCGATAGTAACATTACTTGTACAGGATGAAGCACTAGACGTTTCCACCGTTGATCTAAATCCCGGGCAAATCCAACCGTCCATTGAGGCATGAACCAGATCTCCCTCTCTCCCTCTCTTTCTAGACCCATTAAAATTGCGAGGAATTAATTCGTTTTCTTGAAAGCTCTGGATCGAATTAAACCCTGCAACAATAGAGCCACAAGTGTGAAAAAAAAAGAAGAGCAAAAAATGCAGATAAATCAATAAATAAACAGAAAATGGCAATTTTCTTCTAAGAAATTGGTTCAAATGTACCTGGATTGTATAATGGAGTGAGATTTTGAGATGGATTCTGAAGAAGCTGAAAAGGATCAGAGAAAGGGAGGTTGTAGAAGGGATTTAGAGTTTCCGCCATTAAAGGAGAGGGAGAAGCTTCAAAGAACATGGAAAATTGAAGGAAATGGAGGTGAATCTGAAGTATAGATGGAGTTTTCTTTCAGGAAGATTGGGATGAGGCGCAAACGCTTTTCGCTTTCAGAGGGCCGGTAAAATCTTGAAAAAACATGGAAAATTGCAGGAAATTGCGTGGAATTACACTACTACAGTCTAGATTGAATCTTTTTGATGTTGATTAAGAAGAGGAATACAAGCCTTTCACCGTTAAAGGACTGGAAAGAGAATTTGAAATAATAGAAACTGGAAGGAAATGGAACCAGAATTACAGTCCAACTGAATTGCCTTCATCAGAGATCACATCAGCGATTTCAAACCACCATTAAAGGACACTTAAAAGCTTCACGGAGGGAAAAATGGAAGGATTCATTGGCAAAATCTCAGTCTTCTTAAGCTTTCTTCGCAAGAAATACGACGCGTATTTGCGTTTCCGCCATTAAAGGACTGGTAGAAGTTTTATAGGAAACTGTCACAAAACTGGAGTCTAACTTCAAACTTCTAAAAAAGGGAGATGGGTAACGCCAACCATTAAAGGAGCTTCGCAGATAGATAAAAGGAACATGGGAGAGAGACTCCTTACAAAAAAAACAAGAATCTCCACCATTAAAACGTTACAGAGTTTTAGAGAGAGAGAGAGAGAGAGAGAGTGGAGAGAGAATGGAAAATGAGTGAAATTTTGGTTGAGATGGGATATATAGAAGCAGTTGGTGGCACGTGCCTTACGAGAAGCTGCATTAACAGTAAAAGAAAAGGAAAATTGTTTCAAGCGGGCTGGACCGCATTTCTATATTGCGGTCCAGAAGTATAAAGCATCCATCTTAAAGATGGATGCAAACATGTGGTCTATCAGTCTAAATGTTTTTTTAATAGAATTATTATTTTTTAGTTTTTAAAATTTATTTATTTATTCATATTCATCATCGATTATATATCTTTAAAAATTAATTCGAAAAATCCATTTAAAAATAGATTTATTAAAGAGCCTGCATTTCTTAATGTGCGGAAAAAAAAAAAAAAAAATTTTTAAAACTTTTTTGGGAATTCTGTTTCTTTGAAAACAGTTTTTGGTGGAAAATAATCACAAGATTTCTGGCCTCGTTTCCTCTCTAAACATAGAATAAATTCCTTTGTGAAAATAAGAGAGAGAGAGAGAGGGGGAGAGGGGCAACGGAGAAGAGCGAGAGTCAAAAGATTAATCCTTTAAGAGAGAGAGAGGGAGTATTAATCGGTAGTTACCATTAATTACATTTAAGAGAGAGAGTGGCACATAATGTGTGAGAGGTAGGGCTGGAATGAGGTGGCCAGGCCCGACCAGGTTGGCCCAGCCCTAAAAAATAAAGGCCTGGCCAAGCCCAGTCTAGTCCGGCTCTAACAAGGCTAAGGTCGGAGTTGGGACTGCACTATAAGGACAAGAGCCAAGGTTGGGCTCAGGCGGGTCCATTGCCACCTTAGTGAGAGGGGTAGGTACCATTGGCTACCGTTAAGTAGGGGTGGCAATACACCTAGACCCGATTCGGGACTTGAGGGGTAGACCCAAGCTGGTTCAGGGTGTGGGTCCAAAAATTGGACCCAACAGGTCAAGTCCTGGTCGGAATCTTGGACCTGAATATTATTCGAGTCCAAATCCATGTAATATTTTTTGGGTCCAATATATAAAATATAATTAAATACATAGATATTTTAATTTTCAGATCATGTATGGGTTTGGGTACCACACTATATTTTCGGTTCCACGTCCACATCCGATGATATCGGGTCCTAGCCCAAGTACCATATCAGTTTTTTGGGTCGACTCCGACCCTACCCTTTGCCAGCCCTACCTTTGAGAGACATTATGGGTAAGAAATAGGAGAAAAAGTAGTGGGTGTGGAAGGGTGAAAATAGAAAACAAAGAGAACGTAGCAAGTTTCTTTGATTTACATTAAAATTACCAACAAAATGTAATTAACTTTTAATGGCGGGTTTAAACTCCAATTGCATAATAAATGACAAAAAAAGAGAGTGAATGCTTGAATTTACGAACAGTAAACGAGAGTGAATGCTTAAATTTACGAACAGTGCAAGATGCTAGAGTTGCACGTAATCATTCAAGCAAAACACACATAATGTCGTAAAATAATCCAGCAATGTACGGAAACTTTTGAACATGACATCACACTAATTTCTAGCTGTTTGATTTGAATGAATGAAACTTTTGAACATGACATCATACTAATTTCTAGCTGTTTGATTTGAATGAATGACTGCATACCATCATAATATTATAGTGTGTTTGCATAAGGCGAATTTTGAACGAGGCACCACTCTAATTTCTAGGTGTTTGATTTGAATGAATGACTACATACCTTGCATCATAATATCATCACAGGTGTGTTTGTATAAGGCTAAGGTTCAAAATAATCAAAGTAAGGCACACCTTGAAATAGTGTCGGAAGATGTTATATCAGTACTAGGAATCTTTGTTAGATATAATTATCAAATTTAAAACTTCACAAATAATGTAGATCAAGCAAATCCATGAATACTTGATAATCTTGAAAATTGACAGTATAAATAATGCATTACAAGATGCAGTATTTCTAAGACTCCAATCACTTTTTTCTCATTTCATAGGTCTTGAGGTTGAGATGGTCGATTTGAGAAGTTTTGGGTATCGAAACAACCTTTTCTAGTGAATTGTTTATGTGTGCCTAATTTTGATTGCGTAGCGCATCACCCTTATATACTTTTTCCTAATATCATAAGTTATTTTTGGTATTTGATTTTGATGAGATGCCTCACGGCATTGGAGTTTTAATTTATTTTATAGATCATTTTGAAATGAAATTCGAGAAATGTAGTTTTAATACTGAAAATATTTGTGATGGCCTTAAAATATATTTTCATCTCTTTTTATAAAGTTTAAAGCTTCAAAAATAGTTTAGATCGACAAATCTATGAAAACATGAAAATTGACGGTCAATAAATGTGTTACAAAATACACTGTTTCCAAAACTTGAAATCTATTTTTTTTTTTCTCATGTCCATGCATCTTGATGTCAAGATGATCAATTTGACAATATTTGGGCATCAAAACAACCTCATCTATTGAATTTTTTGATATGGTCTCTAATTTGATTGTTTAAAACTTTGGCTCTATATAAACTTTTCCCTTAAATAAAAATACGGAAAAAGTATTTTTAAGAAGAAAAATAGACTAAAAAGCCCATAAAAGTTGTAGGGTTATTGTGGGTATGTTATTTTATGAGAAATATATTTTTATTTTTGTTCGGTGCAACCTGAGTGGGTGCATCCAAATCTCACGTCATGATGAATTGTAAAAAAAAATTAAAATTAAAATAAAATTATATCATATGTGACATTATGACTGAATGTATTCAATGAATCCATTTATATCAAATACATAATACCGATGGGGAAAAGTTTATATAGAGGCGAGGCTCTAAACAATCAAATTCGAGCCTACATAAAAAATTTCACAAGAAGAGGTTGTTTTAATGCTCAAATATCTTCAAATTCATCAACTTGACATCAAGATGTATGGACATGAGAAAAAAATGGATTTCAAGTTTTGAAAATAGTGTATTTTGTAATGCACTTTTGGACCGTCAATTTTCAAGTTTTTATAGATCTCTCGATCCACATTATTTTTGAAGCTTTAAACTTTATAAATAAAGATTAAAATATATTTTAAGGCTATCAAAAAAGATTTCCAGTATTGAAACTACATTTTTCGACACTATTTGGAGGTAGACTCTAATTTGATTGTTTAGAGCCCAGGCTCTATACAAACCGAATCCATAGCGATATCTTATGTTTTATATGTGGGTAGCACCACTCGCCTCAAGACGAAAATTAAAAATTCCCAAAATAAATGTCCATCAAGTGAAACGTAAAATTTTAACCGGGTGTTAGTCGCCGGTAATTTTATAGCGTATGAGGAAGGGAAATAAGTGAGGTGTGAAAAATGCGTGGCAAACACGCTTGGCCCCTTTGAGGGCATCAACAAAGTTAAATTTCTTTGCTCTTTCTTGATTATTGTAGTTATAATAGAAAGCGATGGGTTGTTTCGCCACTTCTTACTAACATAAAATGATTATGCAAGAGTAATACAAAGCCATCAAATATTTAGAGAGAGATCAAACACTAGCCATTTTAGGCATAGACTTGGTGAAAATTTTATCCCATTGTGGATGGAGTATACTACTATGGAATTATTACCAATGACAATGCATATTCATTTCTTCAAAGGTCAAAAGTTTCTTGTCCTCTTTACTATCACTTTTTGTAAAGAGTGATAGTTTAACTCTTTACAAAAGAATTAGACTATCACTCTAATTACCACGATATTTATAATTAAAGTGGTTATTTTAGGTTGCAAATATCTTAAACTGGTGATTAAAAAAATTGGAATCCAACCCTGAATCGCCTGGGGTCTGTCTAATTTGTTGGATTTGATGCCATCTAAAATCACCCACATGAGGAAATATCATATTATGTAGAATTGAGATTGATATTGATAAGTTTTTTAAAAGAAATTGAAATCCAAAAAGAGTAAGACTCTTGAATGTATCTGTTACTGTTTAAGATATGCAACATCTATAGAAAGTTGCGTATTTAGTATGGATTTCTATCTTTATATATATGGGATGAAAGATCAACCGTGATGACGTTTGGGAGAACAGGTCTAAAATGTTTGCTCGATTGGGTTTTTGTCGAGGTTTAGAGAGGTGACTCTGTCCGAAAATCTATTATGTAACTTTCATCGGTATAGTAGATTTCAGTTTGCCTTCTTGTGTTCCTGTGGTATCTGTTTCGTGTTTTATTTTTCATACTTTATTTACCAAATATCCACCCCTAGGGTTTAGAGCTTCAGCACAAAACATATTTCTGTTTCAACCGGCCCGACTTAGACGAGTCCGGAGTGAGATCGGCCTACATTAATGAAGAAAATAAAAAATAAAAACCCTAAATGACAGGGAGAATTGGGCAAGCACGGGTCCCTGAAACCAGAACTGCCCCCACTTGGCCAATTCCAAGTTAGACCACTGATTTTCTAAACACTATCTCAAACATTTAGTGCAAGAAAATTAAACGAGAATGAACTAAAAGCATGTATAAATGCAAGCAGGTTATTTAAAGAGAGCCACTAAAGCAAAGTAGGGCGTGCTTGTAGCACACCCCATACCTCTCAATTGTACATTGTGGCTTCTATTCCCATTTTCAGCTTAAAAAACTACTAACTAATTAAAAAACAAGTATGGGCATGTCATCCCCACTGAATAACCCAAAAAAAGAATAATATAAAAAATAATTCCCAAATCCATTAATATTAGATTAAGTGAGAGTATAGCGTGAGAGAGAGAAAACAAAACATGCGACCCCAATAACTATGCCACAACTTGAGCATTGTATTCCCACAAAGCTTGAATTGAGTTAGGTAAGAGTGCAGGTTGCAGCACCTTTGAGATAATGTAAAATTAAATTCCTTGAAAAATTTGCACGCAAAGACCATGAAAATTGAGAGAGAGAGAGAGAGAGAGAGAGAGAGAGAGAGAGAGAAAGAGGGCAGGCGTTTATTCTGGTTCCTATGTGAGGGGCACACTCAAACTGAGTGTGGTTGCTTTAATAGATGGGCACCCCACTTAAGATGGGATCCCCTTTTTTCCCTTAACCCCACAGCAATAAATCTCACATCCGCACCATCTTTCAACTAAAAAACACACAATAAAATCGAGTCTCCATTGCTTTACACTCCAATACTTTTTGAGCAAAAACTGAAGTGACCCCACATTGATTGAACATTGATAAGGCAGACAAGGGGTGACTAATGGGCACCCTGTCCACCTCTTGGGGGCCAGTCCCCCTTAATCCTCCATAACTCTTCGTCAACCTTGCCCAACACCACGTGTCCCCTCCACCTACAGAGAAAAAGGGCACTCCATGCCCAATTTCTTCCTTTCAACAAGTGAACCTCTTTCAGGTACTCCATGTGGGTGGGGATCTTTAGAAAGAGAACCATGGGTTGGGTGCTTTTTTTTCTTTTTTTTCAAACGTTACCAAATAATTTTCATTAAAAGAAAGAAAATCAAGTTACAGGATTACAAATTCACTTGAAAGAAGTAATCATCAATGAAGATTTATTATTATTATTATTATATTTATTTATAGAGAGAGAACCATTTGTTCTATTTCACCATGTGGACTTTTTCTTTATGAAAAAAGATGATGGATCAGGTGGCTTACCTTACCCTGGCCTGGTCCCGTCTAGCCCTGAAAAATTAGGGTCTAGTTAGGCTGAGCATTGCCGGCCTAAGGGCAACAGCCATGGCCAGGGGCCCTTTGGCCCAGTCTAGGTAGACCCCATAAGAAACCCGACCAGGCTCGGGCTAGGGATGGTCTTCCTAAGCCGGGCCTGTTGCCGACCCTAAATTTATTTCAATCTCCTTTCTTTTGCTAGGAACATAAAGACCAACTACTTTAGTTGCCATCCTTATTATTCTTTGCCCGAGTGGCTGACCCACTCAATGCAAGATACCCATTTTCACATTATAGATTCTAAGCAATATTTGACTCCATTAGTGAACAGTTGGACCATTTTGATCTCTATTTTTTATTGTGTTTATTGCGTTTGCTTATCACGAGTGTCTAAGACGTTTGATTTCCACTATCTCATCACTTTTCCCTAATCGAATTTGATAAAGAGAGGATTATGCCTCAAGTTTTAGTGCTTCACATGATCATTGTGTTGAAACCTAAGACTAAAACTTAAAATAAGGAAATATGAAGATTGAAAATCATATCCTAGATCTTACTGATGTCGAATAGACGTTTAAATAATAAGGAAAAACATGCAAGATTCTCAATTTTCATTGTCTTAATCAAACTTGAGAGAGAGAGAGACTCGAGATGCGATGTCCGTAACGTACCAACTTCCCATAAAAGGACCGGAAAGGTATGACTGAATAGAAAAAGAAAGGTGTACAAAAAGATGGCATTTGAAGGCGGGAGAGTAGGGGTCGGGTCGGGTCGAGGCCTAGCACCGGATCAGACCTGAAAAAATTATTATGGGACTCAAAACCAAACTTTGAACCAAATTCACCGAATCTAGACCCTGACCCGCATATATAATATGGGACCCAGACCTGACCGGGCCCAATCAGACCCGACCCAATATCAGAATATTTATATATTTACATATATTTTTATGGGGTTTGCATTAAGCTGAGGCTCCAAACAATCAAAGCAAAGCGCACTTTCAAATAGTATCGAGAAATATCGTTTCAATACTGGAAATCTTTGTGATTGCTTTAAAATATTTTTTTATCTCTAATTATAAAATTTAAAGCTTAAAAAATGGTGTAGATCGAGCAAATCTATAAAAACCTAAAAATCTTGATGGCCCAAAAATGCATTACAAGATGCACTATTTTCAAAACTTGAAATCTATTTTTTTTCTCATGTCCATGCATCTTGAGGTTGAGATGATCGATTTGAAGATATTTGGACATCAAAAAAACCTGTTCTAGTTAAAACTTTGCCCTAATTTGATCGTTTAGAACATCATACTTAAATAAACTTTTTTGATTTAAATACTATAACTAACAATATATAGTTATACTATTAGTAAAAAATTATTACATTCGGGTCAAGTCCAAGTTGGGTCCACAGGGACCCTGTCCCCAACCCAAATCCGAATAGTGTTCAGGTTCAAGATCAAAACTCCACGCCCTCGGTGACTCCAATTTTTGGATCCATACTCAAACCTAGGTTGGGTCGCGGGTCCCACGTCGTGGGTCCATTGCCACCCCTAGTGGCTTTCGGAGGCAAGGATTAAGAGAGAGAGAGAGAGAGAGAGAGAGAGATGGGATTTGGAGGCAAGGATGTAAACGTTCAAAGCATGTGAATGCAAAGTGGGATGCTCGTACCTTTGGAAAAGGAAAGGGTGAGAGATTGGAAAGGAAACAGTGTGGGGCGTGCCACTTTTGCCTTTGAATCATGTGAAAACATTACGTGTCCAACACCGCACGACAATATTGGTAGACCGAATATGAAATCATTTGATGGCATGGCCTTTCTTTCGTTTCACATTAATACTTTTCTTCCCTATCTTAGAAGCAAAAGGCCTGGCCATTCAAATTATGAATTGGTTCTTTGAAAGCATCAAATCTAATGTTGAAGGGAAGTACATGATGTTCCTTCACAACTAGGGTTTTCCAAAGGGATGAGACACAGTCTCTCTCCAGCGGGTACAAAGTGAGTCTGTGTTTTCGTAGTGGGTTCCCTGTTCTCTGTCTTATGTTCATCCATTTTCAAAAAGGCAAAGCAGATGTGCCACTTCTATGTAATAGAGAAATTTCAAAAGTGGTCCATGTTGTGGGACATTTTTTTTAAGGAGAGATCTAACTTTTCATGCTTTTCCTTTTTTGCATTTTACCCCATTTATTCTTTTCTCAAATTAAAATATGGTTGAAAGTTGCAAACTTTGAGCATAATTTCTTCCGGATTTGTCATAAGAAAGTCACAATTGTTACTAGCTATTAGATGTTAAATTGAATGGCTTAGGATGAATCACACTTTGAAAAATTCTTTTTTGAACTTTGTGTCTAGTTAGTGACACATCTATAACCGTCATATTTAAGATTTGACAAACAAGAATGATTGTGAGCTCTTATTAAAAATAAAATAATTTTGTTATGCTACTCTTATATATGGAGTATATATTAATGTATTCAAAATTTTTGGATATATGATGTAGTAACTTATTGTCCAGGGGTATTTTAAGTAATTAATTAATGGTAAAATAGATATTTTTTTAATAAAACAACAACATCACCAACACGATGTGTGATGTCACCGATATAGAGTATTAATTATTTTTTAACTACTAATAGAATACCATAAGTTTCTTATAAAAATATCTATTCCACTCTCATAATGACCAAAAATCCCCTTAGCTTAAAAAAATTTGTAATACAAATAAAGAATATCTAAATGTCCACAAATATTGAGAACATTATACACTCTATGTATAAGAGTAGCCTAACAAAACCCTTACAAAAAAAAATTACAGTATCTTATTCAAAAGATGGACCTTCGAACCACTTTAAACACCAAGAACTACCTATGGCCAAGTTGAACAAGATACGGATGTCCAAAGTTTGGATTGCAAACCACCTTTTTAACGTAGTGTAGTGAAATGGAAAAGTATACTAAGAGACAATTTTCACATAGCTTACCCCTATTTTTTTAAAAAAAAAATTGTAACGGGCAAAACTCATGCGGTTAAAAAATAACCCTCTGGAAGTATCCAAAGCACCTTTCCATTATCTTATTTTTTCTTCCCTTTTGGCGACCATAGAGAGCAGGAATAGTGACCCCACCAAAAAAAAAAAAAAAGAAGAAGAAGAAGAAGTAAAAGGCAGACAGACATGAATATAGTTCAAGATTGATATATGATTAACTAGAAAATATCAAACTTATCCTAACATTAGAATGCAAAGAGGCCTTTATGGCCCCATCCTCCTACCAATAAATGGGAAAAAATTGTAGTCATGCTCATATGTTGTACAGACCCATCTCTCTCTTTCATAATTCCCTAATTTGCTATTACTATTTGCTTTGCTTCACCCATTTCCCTAGAACGTGGCTTGTGTATTTATAACTATCAAACAAAGGTAGGTTCCAATGGTGACATTCGGGAGGACTGCAATTCTGCCAAGGTGGGACTTCACGTGCCCCTGTTGATTTGGCAGGCAGGCCATGTCCACAGCTGGTTGAATCCCTACTATGGCCATCATCTCAGAAGATCTACCTCTTCAGAAGATCTGCCCCTTTCTTTTCTTTTGTAGGGAAGCTTGATGAAACCCACGAGCTCAAAAGTATAACCTTGAGTTTTCTTTTTTTTTTCTTTTTTTTCTTCCTCGAAAGTAATTCAACCCCTTTATGTTTTTTTTAAAATTGTTTAGGAGTTGGCTTTTAAGGGTTGGAGTGGTGTAAGTGGGACTGATATCAATGCAATAACTAGGGTGTAGGGGTGTTACCACCACGCCCCCAGTACCAAATATAACCATGAGTCCTTGCAATCGGCGTACTTTTCTGCATAACTTTAGTAATTTTGTCCTCACTTTTAGAAAGACACCAAATGATCCATATTGTCGTGACGACATAGGGGTGATAATCGGAAGTTCACCAGCTCAGACTGGGTCAGGGTGTTGCTTGGCAGGTCAGGTCCGGGTCTGATCATAGCCCGAACCTCACCAAGTCCAGTTGTGTCCTAGGAGGGATGAATCTAGCCTAGTGTGTATGTATGTGCACCACCTAGGACCCAACCCAACCTGGTAAGTGACGGGTCCTTAACCTATCGAATCTGGATCGAACCAGCCCAGACCCGGTTCTCTTATAAGTCTAAGATAACAATGTAATTCACCGTCCAATAAAATGGGTTGGACAGCAACGGGGTTGGAAAGTGGACCACACGAACGAAAAACACGTTTGATAGAACATTGCTAAAAAAATAAAAAAACATGCTTGATAGAACGCCACAACCAACCAATCCATCCAAGCAGTCAAAGCACTATTGAAATAATTACAAGAAAATCCAAGGTTGCAACCCTGACTCGTACATTATGATGCCGGAAGGAATGATCATGAGCATCTCCCCAAACACCAGAGTTCGGATTTAAAAAAATTTGACATTTTTTTAAAAAAAATCTTGTTTTAAATGGAAACTTGCTACCTGTGGTCCTCGCAGGGCCATCAGGCCACCACTACCTTGGCCCTCAGGTCACATCTTCTGGCTCAAGCCCCAGTTTTTTTTAGGACAGGGACAACTTTGCCCGGCTGGTGGCCCACTGCCTGGCCTACCATTGCAGACTTAGCGAAGAAAAAGGGCCATACAGATCATTTTGTACGGACCTTTTACATATACAATGTCTCGTGACTAAGTTCCACTTATGAGAGGAAATACAAGGATGTAATGTAAATCATAGAATCATCAAATGGATTCAATTGTTCCCATTTTAGAGAGGATGACAACTAAAGAGATTTTAGAGACTACCAAATAATCACATAAACATTGTATTTAAAAAAATAATAGCAACATCTCCCACTTGAAAAATAATATAAAATACTTTTATTCATCGACAATATGACGGCTTTATATTGTTTTATTGATAGTCCCCCTCAAATAAGCATGAGCTGATATTCCCCAAACAAATTATCCTATTACTTACAAATTTGTTTTCGCCTTGGTACCAACAGTGACACGTCTCGTAACAGATCTCATTGTCACAAATTCTTCAGCAGCTGAGGGGTGAATGCCCACCTGTAATGAAGGATTTCCTAGGATTAGACAAAATATTCCTAATCTATCCAGATTATGCCTGGCCAGTGTAAAAAAAGTTTATAAGAAAAAAATCAATTTCTTTTGTTTATTAGTTTTTATTTTAGTCTACCACAAATGATTTTCGGCATACTATCACTAGTGAGATTTTCCACATACCGTATCGTCAAATTGTGATTTGGTTGCGCCACACTTTAGTGCCACAGCAATGCCCTGCAAATATCCACCTCTTTTAATTTTCCATTTATACTAAAATGGACGTCATAATTCATATCTTAAAAAAAAAGAAAAGTGACAAAATCAATTTATAATGTTCATCGTAACAAGACGTAGCCCAGTAATTGTTTTTGTTTAAGGATTAATCATCCCTCAGAAGTAAACAAATTTTCAAAAAGTTCCAGTTAAAAGAAATCATCATTTAACATTTAAATGAATAAAAAAAAATCCTTGAAAAAGAATGAAAATCTTTCAGCATAGGTATACGAGCAAGTGTAATACCTGCGTAATTTCAGGTGCATCAGGGCCACACATAGATGCCCCAAGAACTTTATCTGTCTCAGAATCAACAATCAGCTTCATCAATGTCTTTTCTGGCCTTCTGCAAGATAAGGATACAAATCATATTGTAAAGGCCTACAAATGATACTGATGGATTATAACAGGAATATGATTTTGCACGACATACTTAAAAACAATCAACTACATTAGGCTAGGAATAAGATACTTTGGCAACTAACTATGTGAGGCGGCTTGTTAGAAATCTTTATAAAACAGAAGTTCCCTTTTAAAATGGGACCTTTCTAGAAATGGACTGAGTGAACCAATAATTTATCAGAAATGAATAGTAAATTCTACTAAAGTTTGCAAATAATAACCAGTTCAGAATTTAATTGAAGATATACATGAAATCATGGTTTTAGGCGTCTGAAGCGGTCTGCTCTGGAGGTGACAAAATCTCTTTCTAGAAATGAATAAATAAATGTGTGTTTGTGTTGAATGAATATATTTATATACTGTATAAGCTATACCACATATTAATGGATGTACTAAATAAGATACTCGTATCCGTATCCATATCCTAGATTTTGAGAAATGCAAGTCTTGCTCTAGCTCACTGAATCGGTGTATGCATCCATTCTCATGTCTGGGCATCTCAGCCAAAGCCGTAATTCTGGGTTGACTACGAATGACTTCAGTAATTCAATCAATCGGTCGTAAAACTCATACGATGAATAAACTATCCTCTTAAGAACCTATTCCTCAAGATGTTTCCATGAGGAGTAACCATTGAGATATGAATCAATAAATAAATCTCTTTTATGATGACAACTGAGAATACATCTAAACCAATCCTGATGATTATATAATATTTATGCCTTTCAACCATCAACATTGAATTATGTACCACATGGATCCAAAGATTTGGAGTCCTCTGATGATCTCTAGATTGCGATTCACATGTGCCCAACTTCAGAAATGACTGATTCTGTGTTTTCTGACTTTCTGGTCAGTATTTTGGCAATAGAGGCTAATCACCATGTTAGTAATGCATTTTCTCAAGGATGTCTTAAATCTAAAATGTCTTGTTGGTGCACCGTTGATACTACAACTTAAATCAATAGCTCGAGTAAGTGAATTAAAATTGACGAATTTTCTACTTTGTTGAAGGTTCATAAAATTTTCATTTTTAGAAAGTATGACAAGGTCCGTCGGACAGACATTTTGATCATTTTGACTGTAGGTTTCAATAATATCAGATTAAAATTTGATGAAAAATATTCATGTGGCCCCTCAAACTGGAGTATCCACTGAGCTACTATCTTAAGAAGCTTTCCAGTGACATCTCGTTAATGGACTGCAAGAACATCTGAGTGTCAATAGCACCAAACTCGTCATATTTTGCACAGGTATAAGCCCAGGCATCTATCTTTTGCTACGAAATCGTAAGAAAAATAAGCCACTTTTTGGGTGATGTGGTTATTATACATGTAAGAGGGTTAGAATCTACTTTCGGAAATGCCTCCTATGTAAAACTTATAGGTTAGAGAAACCACATATGATATGTGTGAGACAAGCAGCTGGGCCACTATCTTACTCTCTTAATTACAACTCACTAAAGGAAGCAAGAATATCTGGATCTCAACATAACCAAACCAAACAATTTCCCACACGCATAGGCCTGGGCATCTGCCCATTTCTAGGTAATTGCAAAAACAAGTCAGCCATTGGGTAATGTATTTATTATCACAAATGGAAATGGGTTAGAGCCTATTTTTTAAAAGGCCTCCTATGTAACATTTCTATGTTCAAGGGAAGACCAGAGATTAGGCATGTGACTGCCTCCCCCACTTCATGCCCATCGAGAGCATGGGTACTTCTAGTTTATTATTTATGGTTCTTTTATCAAGAATCCTTTGTTGGTATAAAGTATGTCTTGCATGTTGGCGTGTGTTTCTCCACACACACACACAACACACAAGAGGGAAAAGATACTGGCCAACAGGCTTATAGCTATAGTATAAGCAGAGCCCCAAAACATATAGCTAAAGGGACTTTTTTGGCTGAAATTTTGCACGCTCTTGAAGACCTAGATCAGACATCCACGAAAATGGAAGGTCATCATTCACTATTAGGGTCGAATTAATTTGGACCATTTTTAGTAGATGAATCCATTCTCTCCCTCTTTTTCATTTTTTTTCTTCTCCCCCTTGATTGCTAGAAAGAGATGAGAATTAATGAAAATTTTGGGGTCCAGCAAACTCTGGTAGCTCCAATGGGTTTAATGCCACAGTATAAGCCCATGGGTTTACATATTGTTTTTTACAGACACACACACATGCACACACACTGCCAGTTTTGTGAGCTTCTAATGAACAGCTACAGTAAACTTTGATATTCAGTAAGTGATGAAAGGTATATGCATAAAATATTTTACTTTTCCTTTTTACAACTAAAACATTTTTGTAAAATTCTTTGAATGAATAACACCTACAAAAATTTGCAGTATGATAGCTAGTTACCTTCCATAAAAGAAATAACAAGAGATGGTACTACAACAAGTTTGTTTCTTTCTAACCCAGGCACCACAACATAGGTAAAATGAAAACCCTTACCCAGAGATTGTATTTTTCATAGGAGTGAAAGTTGATGTAAAGACCAATATATCACTCTTTGCTTGCTCTACAGCTTGCTGCTCACTAAGGCCCACAACAGAGAGAGGAGGTATGCTACAAGCCAAAATGAAATGCATAAATCAATAAAGGATGCTCCTAACAGTCCTTCACATGTTCTAAATCATTGTTACATAATGAATTTAAATAAGGGAGAGCATGCTAATACCCAAGTTGAGAAGAACTCAGCATAAAAACAGACCTTGTAATGTAAGGTATTTAACAAATGTCAACATATATCCAATCGACTTATTTAACGCAGTAACATAGCTTTGTGGCATAGCTTTGTCAAAAGCAGGCCATGCTAATCCCAAGCTCATTTCTCGCCTGGAGAAATGAGGGTTGTATTAGGTTGGCAGCTGGTGTAAAACTATTGTCATATCTATTTCATAAAAGCCAAACCCAAATAGTTGGGATAAAGCTCAGATGATGATGATCATAATAACTTTGTGGCAAATTTCATAGCACGTAAAACTCAGAAAGTTCGCATAGTATGAAAGAGTGGATCTCATATAAGACTCCAAGAACATTGGAGTGTGGGTTTGACAATGATTTTTCAACAAAACTTGTCCAGTGGATACAGTTTATCTTTTGATTGTGGCCAAAGTAGATACAATGGACGTCACAAGGTCTGGCCTGGGAGTTTCTCATTTAGATCATGGGAGTATGACACATGATGGCGAAAAGATAAGGTCCTCCAGGGTATAGTTTGTAAGAAAATTTATGGAGTGTCCTAAAAAATTCCCTTTTGGCAGTGAAAAGTACGTGGATCAATCTCCAAGTGACTTATTTGACCTATAAATGTCCAGTAAGAAGCAAAATAAATCATGAGGAGCTCCAAAAGTGAGATGGAATCAGACACACTTCCAAAGTTCAGAATAGTATCAGACAATTAGATTGTCCTAAAAATCTAGGTATGAAAGGTAGAAATGGAAATAGGTAATTAAAAAGAGAAATATATATTATTAGCAGTAGGGAGAGCTAACTCACCAAAACACTGCACAAGGTACATGGTTGTAGTCAGGTTTACTTGGTTGTCCACCAAAAACTGTTTTCTACAGAATAAAGGCATTCATGGATAAGCACATATAAAGGAAAATAAAATGATCAACACAAGGATCGCATATGAAACTCGCATACCGCAAAGCAGGTTGCCTCCATTAGGGCAACTGGAGTGAGATTTATCCTGTTGGTCACATCACCAACAGCCCATATGTTGGGGACACTGGTGCGAGAGTACTCATCTACCTGTAACATGTAAAGCAAACCAATACAAGCTCAAATTATACAACGGTAAGAGATGGGCTTGTACTAAGAGATGCCCACGAATTAAAGTGGAAAGCGAACTTGATGCTTCTTAAGAAAACTCCTTGAAACATCAACCTATACAAAAGTTTAGTGCGTTGAGAGTTTGAGACATCAAAGTGTAGTGCGTTGAGAGTTTGACACATCAACAATGTAGTCGCATTATAGTGAAACTTCAGACATCCAATAGTTGAATGTCTTGGTTCCTTCATTATCATAAAGAGAATTAATTTAGAACGAAAGAAAAGGAAAAAAGAGAAAATAATTAAGAAAATAATAACCTTCACAGCTCCCGCCCTATCAAGTTCAACACCAACAGCATCTAAGTTCAATCTCTTCGTATTTGGATGTCTACCTAAAATGAATCACAAACAAATATTATTACAGAAAATCACCGACCAAATGATGCAGGCATACCTAAAAGTACAAATCAATAGGTTCAAAAAAACACAGTGAACTATGGTGAATGGTGAATATAACATGCACAAAACACAGACGCGGTTTCATGTAAGGGAATTTACTAGATTGCTATTCTAAGAAATGAATCCTCATAACCTTTTCTGGCTTGGTACAATCCTTATACATTGTATTTCAGAAAATAAAGGAAATCTTGATAGACTGAGAAATAACATTCAATAAATAAATAGGACATCACTTTGAAGTTGCCCATTTTGAATTGCATTACAAAAGTAATTACAAGCCACAACTGTGCCAAAGAAAATTATGGACACAATGGTGTAGGGAAACCAATACATCTGCCAGTCAATGTCTCTAAACCCTAGTCATCAATGATATACTGACATAGTCATAACATAAGCAAGAATTGTGGGATTGATTTGATAACTGAATGCTAGGAATAGGATTAATGTAGAAAATCTTGAACAAATAGAGATCCAAAATCTCAAATTATTCTTCTAGCTGCAGACAATTAATTCATTTACCATGAATTTATCCTTCATAATATATATCAGACAGCAGAAGTTTACCAAAAATATAAAATAAGAACTGAGAGATGAAAATAACAAAAAAACTACATTTATAGTTAACGTGGTGCAAAGGTAAAGTCTCTAGCAAGGTTTCAGTTAAATGAATAATCTAGAGAGCATCAAGGATCGAAAAATGTGAACACCAAATTTATAGCCCCAAATAAAACTTCTAAACTGTCCCTATTTCTGATATGATTTAATCCCGAATCTGAATACTTCCATGTTCAACACACAAAAACAACAAGGAACAAGAAAGCCATTGCAAGACCCTATGCTAGACAAAGGTCAGCAAGCTACCTTCCTGCATGGGAATCAGGTCCCAAATTCTCACAAAATCAATTGAGAAAAGGTTAGAAACTAAAACAGGAACCTCGAGATGGATTGATGGAACCAAGATAATATCACCCATGAGGTCATAAACCTAATAGATAGGTCGGGGATAGTTTGTGGTGACAGAAGATGGAGATGGGAAATGGTAACATCCCTAAATGAACTCATGTAAAAATTTGAGGTTGAAGCCCACATAGCTCATGTATGAAGCATGGGCCACAGATGATAGAGGCTTGTATTGCTCCTTGGTCTGTGAATCCTCTGGGATGGTGTCTCAAGAATTAGAGGAATTCCAAAAACTACATTAATGCTAAAGGATGGGGATGATGAACCCCTCAACCAAGGGCATTTAATCAAGTTAAATCAATCTTATTAACTATAAACATGGATCAGAATGCACCAAAATCTAAGGTTCATAGGACACTTAAAAAAAACAGGGGAAAAAACTTAAAATAAGCAGACAGAAGCTAAGATGTATGGTTGAGGATCTGGGCATCTTAGCTTGTACAAGTATTTGGATGGAATATTCTTCAATGGCAATGATTCACATAATTCAAACGAGTAGACAAATGGTACACTGCCATTTTATCTATCATTTGATGTGTGCATGATACAGTTGGCGATCGCTTTGGTAAAAGGGACAATCAAACTAAGATCACAGTGTACACAAAGTGGAACATTTCCTTTCTCTAGAGATTCTCTTAAAGGTAGATTTTAATTTATTTTATTTTTTTAAATGGTTAACAGATTAAGGTGTTCAGATAGAGAAAGGTCTACGCCTTCCATTCAATGAATGATATTTGTACGACAACTGTATTGAGCGAACTAAAAGAATCAGCATAGTATGGAAATAATACAATAATACACAAGCAACTAAGAAAATATGAAGCAGAAGTGAAAATGAGAGGCCACATAGATAGATCTATACAAACACTATACACTGCAAAAGAAGTTGAAAATATAGAATACACAAACAACTGCCTCAAATAAACATATGGAACTCTTCTCAATTTTGGGAGGTTCCAAAGGATCCTAAGCACACCAATTAGAAGAAGGAAAAAGAACTAATGCAAGAATGCTTTGAAGTGAACAGTCAAGTATAACAAAAAAGGTTAGTCAGAACGACATTACCAGTGGCAGATAGCACAACATCAGCTGTTAATTCATCTCCATGATCTGTGACAACTTTGATACCATCTTCTGTTTTGACCAACTAAAAAAGAAGTTATATTAATGACAAATTCTAAATCAATTGTTCGAGTGATTCTAGTAACATCTTCACACTAAATCGACAACAAATCCACAATTTCACACTAAAATATGTAATTAGCACAAAGTGTTAAAAGTACCTCGGATAGGTTTGTGCCTGGATGCAATCTGATGCCCCTTGTTTCAAGATTTTTTGCAACCATTACCCGCATCTCATCGTCAAATCCTCTAAGTAGAAAAGAAACTAGTTAAAAATTTTCATATACTATAACATAGTTTAGATCAGTGATTAAAAACATGGACTTGACCCCAGAACTGGCCAAGGTCCAAGGCCCAAGCCCAAGTCACCTGGTCCGACTTGACCGAGTCTCTTACAGACTTGGACAAGCCCATGCGAAACTAATATAGTTATCTCAGTAACTGATGAGACTAGACTGGTTCCCGAGGTTTTCTTACGGGACCAAACACCCTGCAGGGTTTGAGCAACTCAGGCGAGTCTGAGCCCAAGTAGTGGAGTTTTAAATCATTGGTTCAGACATTATTGACATATGAGAATCTAGCACTAAATTATGAGCAAAATGATAATCATTTATTGATGATGGAAGCAACTGAAACCATTAGTTCAAGTTTAATGTGGTCATACACGCATTAAACAAGATTTGTGCATATGTCATACACCCATTTTAGTAGACCGTTGCTTGCATTCCATTCAAGGGAACAAGAAAAAAAAAGGATTTGGTACCAAGCTCTCAACACCATAAGGTCAAAACTAAGTCTGCAATTTGCCATACTGTCGGTTAGAGAAATAGACTACTCTGAATCATGGTTAACAAGTCTCCATTTAAAACACGCTTTTTTCAAAAAATCCTCCGATTTTTTGAAATCCATTAAAAACTCCTGGATTTTCAAAAGATCTTCAAAAAATCACATTTTTTATTATTGAGCCGATATACAGGCTTATTTAATCTTTTTTTCAAAAAAATTTCCAAAAAAACTTCTTCCATATAAGTTTACTCTTCTTATTCATTGATTTGATATCTTTATAAAATTGTTTTTGAGATCCGTACATTAAAATTGGGATTAAATTAAGAATATTGATATAATAAAAAATTCCATAAAAAATTTCACAATATATTCTTTTTAAAGATTGTATTTAAAAAAAAAAAAAAACACACTGCCAATGCATTCCTAGAAAAATATGTTCTCCCAAGACAACTCTATATATCAAAATAATAGGTAAACTTAGAGAAAGAATAGCTCAATGAAAAATATTCTTTATTTCTAAACTAAGAGTACTATTACAAAGAGGAGACAGTGTTGTTTAATTTAAACTAAAGATTTAGTCACTAGGAATGAGGGTTGATGTTCTAGGATTTGGGTTTGAGTTTGCATACGTATATTGTTCAGTACAAGTAAGCTATTTGTTACTTGCTCTCTATATAGAGAAGTTTGATTAATTTCAAACCAGTGATTCAAAAAGCGGACCGCGCAACGCCTAGCCGGTCCGAAAGGCCTGGGCGCATCACCCATGCCTAGGCGGCCAAATTGGGCGGTCTGTCCCTGGGCAACCGCCTAGGCAGCACGGAACCCACCTAGGCGGCTGCCCAGCGCCCAGCCCTGGGCAGCCGCCCAGGGAGGGAAAAAAAAATTGTGAGGGCATTTTACATCATTTGTTTTTGTTTTTAAGGCCCAAAAATTAGGGTTTTAGGTTCATTTGAAACCTAAACCTTGTTTGAGCCAAATTGAGAGAGAGAAAACCACAAAAAAACTAGATTGTGGTGAATTTTTTAAGATCGAAGGGTTACTCAAAGTTAACCAAAATTGATCAAAACATCACCCATGGTATTATATTTACTTTTTGATGTTCTGCAAAGTTATTTGGAGGTGTTTTAGAAGATTTTGAGTATTTAAAAGCATCTTTGAGGTGGAAGTTTGAAGATTGCGCAATCAAACTCAAAGTAAGTGATTTTTTTTCTTGCTTTAGTAATATGCATTATTTTTTAGATGTCTTCTTCGGGATCTAAGAGGAGTGGTGATCCCGGTTGAAAATATGGCTATAACCCAGATCCCAATGATAAAAATTGCATAAGATGTAATTTTCGTGAAAAGGATAGAAATGGGGGCATAAACCGATTCAAGAAGCATCTTGCCGATATTAGAGGGATGTTGCCCCATGTAAAAGGATTCCTGATGCTATTAAAGAGCAAATAAAGAATTTTATGAACTCGGTAAAAATGAAAAAAGATGAGAGAATTGCCTCTATAGCAGATATTAGGTCTTGGGTTCGAGTCAATTTTGATGATGATGATAGTGATGAGGAAAGGATTGGGGAAGGATGTCAAGAGGTTGACCAATCCATTATTAGGGGAAAGGGGAAGGGAGTTGTAATTGCTTCTGGTTCTGGGACTAAGAAGCCTCGGGTTAGAAGCCCTATGGATAGTTTCTTACATCGGCCTGACCCTGAGATTGCATGAGAGAAAACAAAAAAGCAAACCACCATTGAAAAATAGAATCAAGAAGGAAGAGAGAGAGATAGAGCTGCGTATTATTTGGCTACATGGTTTTATGAGGTGAGCATTCCTTTCAATACCACTCGCTTGAACAGCTTTTATGCTGCAGTAGAAGCAATTGGCCAATTTGGCCCTAGGATGAAACCCCCAAACCCATATGAGCTTTCAGAGCCTTTTTTTAAAAAGGCAGTGAATGCCACGAAGAAAGTTGTAGAACTTCAGAAAGATGCATGGGCTCAATATGGGGTTTCTCTTATGACTGATGCTTGGAGTGATAAGAAGAGAAGAAGTTAAATGATTTGCTTGTGAATTGTCCAATAGGGATTGTTTTTTTGAGGTCTATTGATGCCTCTGATCATATCCATGATGCCCATTACATATTTCAAGTGATAGAGAACGGAATCAAGGAGATTGGGGAGCATCTTGTTGAACAGGTTGTCACAGAGAATGCTGCACCTAATGTTGTTGCATCTAATTTGTTGCGCATAACTTATCCTAGAATCTTTTGGGCACCATGTACAACACATTGTATAGATCTCATGCTTGAGGCTCTTGGCGGTTTAACCGAGATATCAGGTGCAGTGAAGAAGGCCAAGTATGTTACGAATTTCATTTATAACCACCATATCACCCTCAGCATGATGCGTACCTTTACAAAGAAGAAAGAGATTGTGAGGCCTGGGGTCATGAGATTTGCGACCTGGTACTTATGCCTAGATAGCATACATTCGAGGATAGTGCAGTTAAGGCAAATGTTTACCTCGGACGAGTGGAGAGCATACAAGTTGTCTATGTCAAGTATAATCGATTCTTGAAGGACAGATTTGCTAAGAGAGATAATAGAGACCCCATCAGATCAAAAAATATGGACAATCCTATGGGGTGGTTAGTTGATGATGATGAGGTCGAGGCATAAAAGATTGACATGGGATATGGTCATGGATGCTTTAGGGACATCAGCTGACCCTCCTAGGGGCACTAGAGCTTCTGCACAGAGAACAAGGGTGAAGGAAGAAGAGGCAGATTCACAAGAGACAGAGAAAGACGAGTCGCAATATGTCGAGGAGGGTGACAACTCCATCGACTCTGATGAATATGATGCCAATGCAGCTGACCCAAGATTTTCTGATGATGAATGAAAGTTGATTGTTGAATAATTATTAAACTTTGTTACTTTGAAGTTTGAACTTTGATTGAAGTATTGTGTATTGAACATTTGAACTATTGAAGATTCTTTTGAGTCTTCAAGTATTGCTTTCATAGTTTTATAATGTGGTTGGTTGGTATATTTTAAGTTTTAATTGGATATGGATTATGGAGTATGAACCGATTTATGGATTATGGTTATGCTTATGGAATGTGTGCTAAATGCTAATATGTAGTATAATTTGAATATAACAGATAGTCTGATACTCCAATAACTATACAATCCTTATTTGGATTCAACTGGACTGCAGAATCCTTATTTGGATTCAACTGGGCCGCCCAGGTTTTGGGCGCCCGCCTGGGCACTAGGCGGCCTGGACCCCCCAATCCGCCTAGGACCCACCTAGCGCTTTTTAAAACACTTATTTCACCATTTTTTAATTGTTTTGCTATTTTATTGATTTGTAACACAAAATGATTTAGATTGACCACTGCTTCACATTTAATGAGTTTCATGTTTTTGTTAGTCGTAATCCTATACTAAGGGTCTTTTTATCTAACAATCATCCTACACCTTGGGTTACATTTTTTTTATTTGTTGATGTAATTGTTGTGCTTAGTATTGTTGTTATTATTTCTATAGACACTCCCAATAAAATCATTGTATGTTTTGTGTCATAGCCGTGGAGAAAGCACTGTTGTTGTATTAAAACAATTTAGACAAAACATTTGCCAAGTAGGACCCTGAATGATATCAAGTAAGGGCAAGTAATTATTGTTCAATGACTTTATGTATCTTTACAATAACTGTAAATCATAATTCTATCACATACCATCTTTGCATATCCGATTTTTTCAACCCATTTTTTGAGCCAACTCCGAAGTATTCACAATTATTTAACTTTCATAATTTTTGGCAATCCATATTTTTCCCTATTTTGTAACTCCGACTTTTTTGACCAAAACTGATTTATTACCAGTACTTTGGTTCACTGTATATCATTATTCCCCAACTTGCTAACTATGCTCTGAATAAGCAAACTACTCTGAATACAACTTTCCTGTTTTTTCCAGAGGGAGAGGTATGGAGGATAATTCAACATTCCTCAATTCCTTTCTCTTCCATACAAAGGGAGGCCAATCTCGACAACAACATCGAAAAACTCTGCCCTTCTTATAAAAGTAGAGAGCAGCAGAGCACCCCTTTGTCCTTTTTAGCTTTCCGGTATATAAAGACAGATGCCAGATCAGAGAGAGGAAGGAGGCAAAGTGGAAAGCCCCTCCCCCAATCTTTTTATCGCATATGAAAGGGACAACTAAACTAAGTCTACCTCCATTTAGTAACGTTTCATTGAACAATAGGATATTTTTTTCCAATTTCCATGAGTAATTAAAAGGGAACCACCAACCCCTCCCCCACCCCGGAAAAAAAAAAAACAAAACAACAGTCACAACACTTACACATTGCATGCATACAAGAGTACCGAGGCATATCAAATTATACCATATATAAATTGTAAATCCACTTTCCACTCCCTGGGATGAACTATTTGAGAAATCTAAGAATCCACACCATCCAAGATGCATGTAAAGAGAAATAAACTTATCAAAGTATGATTCCAAACCTCAAAGGAAGCTCTTTCCTGTAGAATAGATCGACAGTTACACCCATCCCTTTCCAAATCGAAGCAAATTCTACAGCAATGTACCTGAAACATACGAAATTACATCATTGATAGAATTTTATGATCACCTCAGGATACAAGATCACAAGAAGGGTTGAAGAGCAAATAAAAGAAAAACACATACCCACCACCAAGTATTACTGCATGCTTCGGTAATTCATCCAAGCTCAATGCCTCATCAGAGGTAATAGACAGCTCCTACAAATTACAATGGAGTTAAATAATGAACCCAAACGAGTATAAACTACCATGAACAAAATATACGAACAGAACAAATCATGACACAGATTTCTATGCCACACTAGGTTGTATCTAACCTAGCACACACATACGACACCACAGTACAAACTAAAGAAACAAAAAATGAATGACATAGAAAATCATGTGAAGGATTGCAAAGTCCCACTTCAGCACAAGATCATGTGGAAAGGGGGGAGGTAAAAACAAGGTACGTTAATGAATGAAAGTAGAAGGGCACAAGGGTTTTCTGTATTCTTATCTAAAGCTCCAAAGACCTAGGGCAGGTGTCATATGCAGGTGAAAGATTTGGACAAATTGCACTCAGTACTTCAGTTTTTCGATGTATCGAGATGTGGATCATTTTCTACATAAGGTGGTGTCTTCAAAGGCTGTTGCTCTTGGAAGGTTTCTAGGCCACTTCTAAAGTCAAATTGCTCACAAGTAACAAGTAATCACCAGAAAAGGAAGGAGATAGGGACACACTTCAACCAAGAGGGAAAGAGTCTCAATGAAAGTTCTCATCTGAAAGAATAAAAGAAGCACAAAAAACCCAATAATAACGAAGTTTCCAAGGATAAAATTTCTTCATGCGTAGACTGAAAAAGAAACCAACAACTTAGACCACAGGTCCACAGGAGCTCGCAAGATTATCAACCAGTCATGGGAATGGCAATAAGGTTGACCTTGTTCTTAGACCATGTACTAGAGATTTTCTGTTGCAAGCAGTTTCTCCATTTCAACATGACTAGGCGTGGAAAGCTGATTCATCCACTTGAGGAAATCAAGTACCTTCTGATAAAAAAGTCTAAATTGCAGGCTTTGAGGAATTTGACGAGGTTATTAGTACAAACAGAACATTAAACAAAAAGAATACTTGAATACTTCATTTTGACCTATATGGATTATATAAAAATAAGGTAAGAGTAGAATGGATGAATTTAAGCTGATTTACATACATGTTATTCATGAGAGAGAGAAATTATAAAGATTTTTAATGCATACACTTGAGACTGTCACAAAAGCCCTCAAGCTGGAGAAGGCCAAGGGTTCAATATGCCCACAAAAGAGGTTTATTCATCTTTAAGAAAAGCTACTGTGAGAATATTAGCTAACATCAATTTTCTTGACATGTGATTGTCTTAATGAGGTGCAAACTTCTTTTTTTTTTTGGGTAATATAATGACAACCAAAATTTTTGCATTCTTGCCTCTTGTATGAAGAGAGAGATAAGAACCAACGAAATGGAACTTATATTGTTTTCTGAATTCTCACATGGAACTTATATTGTTTTCTCATTTTAGAAAACTAAGCATGCCAATAAGAACCGTTCCATTGGTCATCAGAAAGAGCACTAAAAATAAAATTAAGTGCCATTGAGATTCCACATGCAAAGTCTGCAAGAGGGGAGCATTTCCCCTCACGAGCATAATAAGACAATTGCCTTGGCTTTTCATAGAAATAAGAAGCCCATGCATGGAACTGGACTGTATTTTGGTCTGAATATTTTGAGACTATTCGATGATTTTACTTCACATGGGGTACAAGAACTACTTATTGTCTCATTATTTTCAGATGCAACTGTCCATAATTGGAGAAGGTTCACTCAGACATGCACAGTCCCCGGAGAACTTTAGCAGTAATCTGAATTGAGCTGGGTGAGATTTGGATGATTCCAGGTGTTGTGTTGCTTGCAAGTCTGACAACAATTTGTTTTGTTTTTTATCTCTTAGGAGAAAGCCATTATTGTTCTAAAGTGTATTGTTATGTTCAATATTTTCACAAATTTCCATGTTAATTCGAATTGTGGCGAGTGAGACATGAGGCTTATTAGATGATGCACATGTTCTAAACTAAAAAAGGAAGTACATAGTAATGAAGTAATTATTTTCTAAAGACCAATGACAGTAAAGAAAAAGAAGACGCACAGAACCAGCATACCTGGCCAGGAATAGGTGGACGTGTAGCCCTGCTACCAGTTGCAATCAATATATGCTTAGCTGAATACTGTTTTTTTGTACCATCAGTTTGTGTAACCTCAACCGTATGAGAATTCACCAACTTCGCCTCACCCTCTAACAATGTCACACCAGAATTGGACAATAATCTTTTGTAAATTCCATTTAACCTGTTTATTTCCTTTGTCTGAAATATCAACAATAAGCATTCAGGTATACCTTGAAAAGAAGAACGTTAGCAAGGTAAACATTTATATCTACATATAAACTCGATAAGCATAGTGATACTTCAACCTTGAGAACTTTCACTCAAATAATACAAAGACAAAAAAACCATAATAACTATCTTCTCCCTCCCTAACCCCAACCACACAAAAAGGAAGAAGATATCCAATCAGATTATTGTCCTCAGGAGGACGTACTAAATCTCAATTATGATTTTGTTTCCAGGAACCAACTTCTTACAAATAATATGCCATGCCCAGACATAGCATGATCAAAGCTCAAGATGACAAGAGAATCACCTTTTTTTATGGTACTTTTTATTATGGCAACTCGAGCAGAATGGTACTTTTTTTTTATGGCAAAAAAGATCACTTCTGGGAGAATAAACAACTCAAATGGAGTGGTACAATAAGAAACCAAAAGCAACAACTTATTATTGAAGATACACGTGTTGCATTACCTTGTTATGCAAAAGCTTGTTCCAGTTAAATTCAACTGGCTCATTAATTTCCCATCCAAAATGTTTTGCATCCTGAGAAAGATGTGGTGTATCAAGTCAATAAATTCATGTCCAACAAAGCTGTTTCAACTTAGAAACAACACAACAGATGACATTTCATATGAAACAAATAATATTAACTGATTGAATGGTTTGAAATGCCCACAATTTCCATACACCTTCTTGATTGACAGTTGCAAGATATCAAGTCAAAAAAGTTATATCTCTTAAAAAATTATCAAGACTATTACAGTCATAAATATAGGTTTAAAAAAATCTCATTCCACCTTTTCAGTCACCTGGACATTCTAGATCCACAAGGAAGAGAGAGAGAGAGAGAGAGAAGGAATTGACATACACACCATCAAGGTAAACAGAAGAAGAAAAAGAATGCATAATGTAGTGTTAAAGGTAAGGCCAAATACAATTGTCTAGGCTGTCTCTAACAAATAATAGTTGTAATCAGTAAAAAGAGCAGAAGCTTCATGTGCTTGATTAAATATAAACTGGCATCCAGATCGATTACATATATAGATATATGAGTGAACTAAGGAACCTTCAACACATTCTCCATGTTTTAGATTTCAAATTTTACTGGTTGAGGAAGTATGCAGCACTACCAAAAATAGAAAAGAAAGAATTGATTAAATTTGGCACTTCTCTACATAGAAAGAATTAATTAAATTTGGCCCTTCCCTACATAGAAAAAATCGATTAAATTTGGCAGTTCTCTACATAGATCTAGTGCATGTCCATTTACTCGGAAAATTCAGTTGGGAGCCCCAAACCAACTTAAGTAATTAAAATTAAAAAAAAAAATCCATATCTGGGATATGACAAACTTCAAAGATTTTTTCGATTGATTTGTCCGAGTCAGTCCATGGTCCTGTGATTCAGATGGCAATCCAAAACCTGTGTTCATTTTTGTTTTCCAATGATCTTAGAAGTTGATTATCCTTATGCCCTGTGATTACTTCCAAAACTAAGGACCCATTTGGCTGCAAATATTAACTACTCAACAATCCCAATAAATTGGAAGATGGAGAATAGCAGATGCTGTCTAGAATGTTAAGTGAGTCTCTTTGGTGGTTCCTAGTTCACTCATATATCTAAAACATGGACAATGTGTTAGTTGGTTCACTCATACAATCCCATCTTTGCTTTGTTAGTTAGTTGACAATTAAGGTCCAACAGAGACAAGGTAATGAGGCTTCGAGAAGCATACCATCACTTCAATTATGTGAACTCATTCAATGAATTCCAGACTAGAAGAGGACCCTCATGGCATCTAAAAGTGAAATCCTAAAGAATCTATAACAACATCAATGTAGTATTATTTACCAAAAAAGGAATTAACTCAATATGCAAGTAGAATTTGAAACTTCAAGAAGCACAACTCGATGGATGAAACCAAGTGGTACCAGTATATCATGAACTAGCATCTAGTTATTATGCCGACTCTAACTTATGATGCAGAAAGCACAGAATGAGGACTGCATATGGTCCGCAGTGCGGCTGAGAATTATCCAAATTCTCATTAAAACAATCATAGAAATATATATCTGGTACCTCCGCATATAATATAAAATAAACTTATTTGTCATAATAAAAAAAATTGAGTAATATGCAATTAAAGGATTCCTAAAGCAGGGACATTAGAACATGTTCAAAGTTAAAGAGAGAAATCACCTCAAATTCTCCTCCAAATGATGCCGCATACACTAGAATTTTCTTTGGTACACAACCACGAATAACACACCTACAAGGTTCAGATGGCATGAATATGAAAAACATAGAAGAGTAAGTTTTGCAGTTCAACAATTTTTGTCAAACTAGAGTCTAAACCTTTTTATTCATCCAAAGAAGTACAGTCCCAACCAATAGTATTAAAAAAAGCAATAAAACTTAGACATGCCCACAACTACATAGAAAGAGCATGGCATAGGATGCATACAATGACAAGTTCTCAAGTTCACACACTTACGTTCCACCTACTCCTCCAATCACCTCCGAGCTGATAGGATCAAATGGAAGTTCACATATTGCAACCTTGTAGCATAGTTCTCAAACAACTTAGCACAATAACAACACAGAAACAATAATCTAATAATTTTTAAATGCAACGGAAATATACATAAAAGAAATCCTTAATAGGATTTTAGAGCATGATATGCAGCCTTGCTTGGAGATTTAGAGTAAAGAAAAAACTCATTGACCAGTGAATCGGCACAGTTATGTCTCAAATAGAGACTCAGACTCTCAGAGTTCAAGTTTTCAAACTCCATAGGTGCACATACATTTTCCTCATTCATTGAGATACCAACTCAAAAGAGCAAAGAAATCCAAATGGATCAATATCAGTTAAAAACCATTTTGGAAGTTCAAATAAAAGGAACAGTTAGGATATATAAATGCAAAACTCGAAACATACAATAGTGACTTCAGTGCTTTAAAACAAGGACATGGGCTCAGACCCCACAGGGTCCCAAGTTCCAATCGTCCACTGATTCAGCCGACTCAGAGGTCCAACTCTGACAAGTCTCAGGATAAGATACAAAGGGGACCAGAACTCATTGAGACTCACCCAAGTTTTGGTCTTTTGCATCTGCACCTGTTACCCTGCCAGGTTCGAGTGACTTGGGTGAGCCCATGCCCGAGTCATTGGTTTTCTTAACACTGCATGAGAACAATGCTCTGCTTACCTTAGCTCCAAAACCAGCTGCGAACCTAGCAGCTCGAACACCTCCACTACCAGCTCCAATAACAAATAAATCATAATCATACTCGCCTTTTATCATAGAATCATCCACATCACCATCACGCAACATCTTTCTTGACATCTTGACGGCTGAACCAATGGAAAACAAAATTAAGAAAGAGAAGTCGAGAATAAAGTCATTAAGTGATACACAATAGAATTCCAACACTGATATTCTCCCTTTTCATTTTTATAAGAGAAGGGATCGATATAATCCGACTAGTTCTTATCAAAACCATGTAATCATTTTAATGGGAATACGTAAACTTTTGCATAACGGATCGCATGCCATGCTCAAATTAACTTTTGAATTCCCACAAAAAAAGTTGAATATGCGACTATTATCTAGATAACTGATCTGATTATACAAAAAATAGGTATCAATTACAATACAAAATATTCAGGAAATGCCATTCCCCTTGAATTGATATCAAGTAGTAACCACTATACATACAATAATAGAATTTGAAATATCATCACATCCATAAGTAAGGATTCCCGCCCACACAACCCCACCCCCCCACCAAAAAAAAAAAAAAAGGTTTGACATTTAAGGTTCCATTGTCATTTTATTGCTGTTGCAATTGTAACAGTAATTACTCTAGTCATTGCCAACTTCACCTTTCTTCTACTAAACAAACACTTATTTCAGCAGTTTGACAAAACAAACCAAGATACCTTCAGCAAATACACATCAAATATTTAAAGACTCAACTACAAGATGGGAAATTGAACAAAAATTCAAGAAAGATGGACTCTATAGGAGAAAAAAATGCATGAGGAAAGATCTAATAGAGAGATGCATGAACATCATCAAAAGTTCTAGAGCTTCCAACTATATAAAAATGCCAAAAAAAAGGGAAAATATGAAGTCTTAAAAGGAAAAATTGACTAAGGAACTTGAATGGTACATTTAAGATCTTCAAGAACAAAGATTCAGATTTACTGAAATAAGTCAAAATAAATTAGCAGAAAAATTAATTATACAAGTTCTGTAATTTTGAGAAAATCACTAAAATAATTAATTATAGCAGAAAAATACAAACAAATTCACTAAAATAACGAGCAATTCCATTCCTACACAACGGTTTCCCCTTGCAGAAAATCATTATTCTCCGAATGCAAAAATCAAAATTTCACAGAGAATCTCAAAATGCGAAGAAAAGCAACACTGAATCCACTTATCAGAATCAAAAATCTTCCTCTCATATTCTTTTATCCATTTAAATCAACATCGAATAGACATCTGTAAACAGAGAAAAACACAATATTTGAAGATGAACAGAAATTCGCCCACTTGAATTTCCACCGTCAAAATAACTTAACGATGATCATACAAAAAATCTTCCAAAAAAAATCATTAAGTGCAATAGAACAACCAAAAACAGGAGAAAAATTTGCAATACACAAAGACAACAGCGACTAAGTTCCTTGACGGATCAGAAGCAGCAGGTAGATTGAACTCACAAACCTTATATGAATCAGAAGCAGATAAAAAGCATTCTAGTAGATTGAACTCACAAACCTTATATGAATCAGAAACAGAATCGTGTTGAAATTTGGTAAGCTTAGTAGGAAAAAAGCCTGGTCATGAAGCCTCCACAATAGGCAAAGAACGATCTCAACGATATAAGGAAAATGTAAGTGCTATTTATAGTGAGCGGAGAAATGGGTTGATTTTTTGAGGGAGAAAATTGGCGGAAAAAACCCTTCAGTTAGGGTTTCAAAATGCACCCTTCAGTAAGGGTTTCTAAATTAGCGAAAAAACCCTTCAGTTGGGTTTCAAATTTTCTTTTTTTTTTTTTTGGCTAATATAATTTTTGGCTTCGCTAGGGTCCATCAAAATAAATAAAGCCTCACCTCAAAACACTATAATTTTGGCGTCGGAAAATCTTCAAATTGATCATCTTGGTCTTGACAACTAGGATTATAAAAAAAATTATTTCAAAACCTAAAATAGTTTATATTGTAATACATTATCTAGAATTTTTATTTCTTCTTAAAAATAAGTGCTCACGAACTCATGTAAGATTTATACCATTTTTTGAACTTCAACTTTAGTAGTAGGGATTAAAAATTGATTTTAGAGCCATCTGATTCCAGATGCCAAAAATGCTTTCTAAACAAGGATTCAAGGTGAGGTTTGACTTTATTTTCATAAAACCTCAGCTCCAAGGCTTGATTAGCTTATCATATCTTTAAAAATTCTTCAAAAATAAAAAAATGCTATTAAATTTTTATGTTTTGTATTGATAATTAACCAATTTTTTAGTTTTAAATGATGTAACATTAAGTCTCATACCAGGTTCAAAAAATATTTGGAGCACACAAACACAAGGCAACACTGTGAGCAACATGTTTATTCATTTGATTGACACCATATGGTCTCAATATCAACATGTTCAAAATAAAGCACGTTGGGGATGGGTTTTTAGTTAAGCTGACCAAATTAGGATTTAGAAACACAACTATTGAGATTGGCCCGTCACCAAACAAGTGAAGGATTTGGTCCATTGGTTTAGTAATTGATTAAATCAGTTAAACCAGATCTTAGAAATAAGGGAAAAAAAAATAGAACTAGTAGTTTAAAAATATAAAATGAAATTAAAAATCTACCCAACATCATTTAATTGGTCGAACAATTCGAATTGTCTAGTCCAACCAGTCAAATATAGATTTTTTATTGATTTTCAACCAAACCCGATTACTTTGGACCAAACCGTTGACCGATCGAACTACCATACTATTGGTTCGTTCCGGTCTTGATAATTGTGCCTAGAAATAACTATAATTTGTTAATTATTTTATTTTATTTTCTTTACCGTTTCCTAACATATTTTCACCATGAAGGTCATAGAAGGGCAAACAAAAGTTCAAATGTATGATGAAGAAAGCAAAGTTCAAGAATCGTTTAAAATGTTCTGTAGAAAAGTACAGGTCAAAGGCTGGTGAATTGGAATTGCTATATACGACATGATAGCTATATATTGTCATTCGAAATATAATTAAGACGGTATGATAACAATGTCTTGTCATTTAAAATGTAATTAAGACGAAATGATGACAATATCATGTCATTTAAAATATAGCAATGATCTAATGCAACGGTTGTATCTTACATTTTTAGAAAATTTTGTTTGTGATATTTGTATGATTTTAAAATTTACACACACACTCTTTTCATCTTAACAATCAATCTACAAAAAAAAAAAGAGTTCAATTTGAACCCTAGATATGGTCAAAATGAGTCCCCTCCAACAACGAATCTAGACCATTTATTTTGTGAATTTCAAGATCTCAACCTTTATAAAGTCAAAATCATTTTTTTTTTCTTTTTTAACATTGTTCAATGATAATAAAACCATATAAAAAATTTGAAGATGAAAAAAATCCTTCTAAAGCTTAGATCTAAGTATCTCACCAAAATGAATGATCTATGTTAATTAGTCTAAAAAAATAATTTCTAGGTTTTGTTTTCAAATTTATTTTTTTTTTCAATTGTTCATTAGAATGAAACGAATATATATGTCAAAATTTGGATCAAACTAATGGCCATAAAATGGTTTTTTAAGATTATTGCATCATGTTGCTATATAACTGTTGCATGAAACCATTGTTCTTTAAAATATAATTAAGAGGCCCACTTTTGTCAACTTTTGCTCAAACCATTACTTTTTAGACTCTTTCGCAGCCGTGGAGGATTTGTATTTGGTCTCTCTCTTGACTTTAAAAAATGGTGTTAGTTGGCTTTGAAGAAGATTAAACCCTTAAGAGGCCACCACCCTTAAGACCGATATACCCTCAGATAAATTACTTTGAAAGTTGGAACTTATGTGTCGAGTTACTCGCCTCGGGCAAGGTTCAAGAGTATTTTGGTCATTGGAACAACTAGTATACACTTTGAATTGACAACAGGCTCTTTTTCATCGTAGATTAATTCCCATTCATATATAAATGCTCTTTGTAGACATCTAAACATTCCATATTGAAGGGGAAAAAAAATTCATTTTTTTCAATGGATGTAAACATATTCCTTTTCTTCTCTAGTGAAATGAAACTTGGGTTGTCCACATTTTTATTTCATAAGTAATTTAACCATAAGAAATAATCATCAAGACAAATTGAAAGGACTGAGCCCTTTTTTATTTTCTTATTTTTAATTAAAAAAAAAAAAAAAACCCAAGATAAGCCTCTCGACGTACTTGTTTCATTGGTCAAAAGATAAAACCTTTTGGAAAGAGAAAAGCAACAAGGAGGAAAGGAGAAATAGATGAAATATGGAGAAGGATATTTGGCCAAATTAAGCAGAAGGAAATAAATGATAACAGTGGAAACCGACAACATTGAAGCAAGAACAGCTGCCCATCTCAATCAGCGGTAACAAAGATGGTTACTCAACCAAAATTGCAGAAAGTAACCACACTCCTGTGGAGCATATTATACACTTAGTCCCTCAGGTGAAAGAGCTACTTGGAATGACTTTTTTATGTGAAATTTTAGGATCCACCATATAATTAGAAGATGACTATTTTAGCAATTAAAAAAAAAGGACTTTAAGTTCTTCAACTCTTATATCCTCCAAAGTCTCTGTTAAATATTGAAATGTTGCCTTTTTAATCACATAAAAAGTACATTTTTTTTAATTTTGTTGGTTCTGAGTTAATGAAATGGAATTCTAGTAGTTAATGGGGTAATATATGGACTGACATTGCCATGGGTTTTGAGAAAGGGTGTGGTTTGCGTAGAGCCAAGGCTCTAAACAATCAAAGTAAAGCGCTCTTTCAAGTGTTGAGTAGTGTTGTTTCAATACCGAAAATCTTTGCAATAGCCTTAAAATATTTTTTTTAAATTGTAAAATTTAAAGCTTAAATAATAGAATAGATCAAGCAGATCTATAAAAAATTGAAAATCTTAAAAACTGACGGTACAAAAATACGTTATAAGATGTATTATTTCTAAAACTTGAAATCCATATTTTCTCATGTCCATGCATCTTAATGTCGAAATGATCAATTTGAGGATATTTCGGCATCAAAACAACCTCTTCTAGTCAATTTTTAAGGTAGGTTCTAATTTGATTGTTTATAGCCTCAGTTCTATATAAGCTTTCTTCTTTCAAAAATGGGATGAGGTTTTCGTGATTCTCAATTCATCTATGTATATGATTTATTCAAAACTGCTGATAGAGATGGATTTTGGATTAAAAACATTTAGAGGTTGAATCTCCACAATGGTGAGCATGAATATAAGGAGAGATAATAATTTTTAAATCTAAAAATTAATATATATTTTTCACCTATTTTGTATAGCATTCATTTTAAGTTGGTACCACCTTTTTCCTCATCCATTTGTGGGATAGATGTTTGATGCAGCAAGGACACATATGTGGACCTGCATCCCCTCATGCAAAACACTTTTCCTCCCAAACAAAGTTTGAAAAACTGGACAGGTGACCCGGATCATCTATCCCAAAAATGGGGTCGGCATCAAATATCAAGAGAGTTATGTGGTGATAATTGATGAAAATTAATGGGGGACATGTCTATTTTTCCAAATTTAGGGTAAGAGAAATTTTAGGAAACTGTTTGAGAAGATTAGGTGGAGATAATTGAGGATCTGTAACATAGACCATCTGACCATATCTTTTAGGTTAAATAGGAGCTCACATAGATACATAAAATAGAAATATATCTACATAGACTTATCCTCAATACTATAAATTCTCTCTATACCCCTATTTCAATGTCACCCATTTCTACATTTTTTTTAGCAAACCCCTTAATTCTGGCTTTATAATGTAGTATAGATATAGATATTTAATTCATAGTTAAATGAAATTTTAAATGCAAATCACCGTAAAAGAATGGATCTCTCTAACTCAAATGCATAGTGAAAAAGAGAGGAAATGTATAATAGTTTTGGACCTTTTAATTTAAGGGAAGGTTTCTATACTTCCCCTACAACATAGAAGATTTATGCTCCCTCTACCATCCAGCCATCAAATTTTGATCAAGAGAGCCACTCACCATTTGATCTTAGATCCGACGTCTCAAAGTATTTTGTTTTTAGTTTTTTTATACAAATTGTATGAATATGAAATTTGGTACATGCCATTTTCTCATGGGGCACACCTATAAAAAATATTAAAATATTTTTTTGATAAAATATAATGACCAAAATACCCCTTGAAAATTTCAAGGGTATTTTGGTCATTTTATTTTATTGAAAATATTTTTTGTTAGTGCGAGTTTAATAGAGGATTGAACGTCCAAAATTTGGTATCAAAATAGTTTATAGAAAAAAAATTTAAAAATAAAATAGTGTAGAGACGTGACATTGTGATTGGGGCAATCTTAGCCCTCCATTTAGAATGGACGGATGGATAAGGGGAAGTATATAAGTTTTATGTTGTAGGGGAAGCATAGAAAGCTTTCCGTTTAATTTAATAGAGAGATAACAGGGGTATGACCCTCATAACTAAATAAATCTAATGTATAATAATTAGTATAGACAAAAATATAGAATTTAGAAACATAAATTTGCAATCATGTTTTAATAAAATTAGAAAAATAAATAATAAATTCATACGTGCAATATAGAATAATTGATAAAACAATTTGAAAATAGATTCTAAAGTGGTATGAGCTAGTGTTATTTTTTTAAAAAAATGTCTTATAAGCTAGTATTTTTTAAAAAAAAAAATTCAATAAACTAGTATTAATATTGGTTTAATATCCCATGAACTAATATTATATTTTTCCTTTTAACCCTTCTGAGATAATAGCCTAATATTATTCACTTGTTTATTAGACGAAGTTCATTCACCCCAACGCAATGACATGTTCGACAAACGAAGAATTGTTACACAAGTCATTGGGGCAAACCCAAAATTTCCCCTTCAAAAGTAGAAGCGAGGCAAAACTTTAACAATAATTAAATTTTAGAAGGTGTTAAGTAAATACATCTCAATAATTGTGCAAGTACAGACATATAAAGATGGTGGAATAAATGCTATGCTATGGAACATGTTGATACAAAAGTTTGGATGTTAAAAGGAAGACATGTAAAAAAGAAAATGGTAGTGAAGGTTGAGCTTGTCTAAAAAGGAGAATTGTCCCGCATCGAAAAAATGTAAAAGCATATGCCCATTTAAAAGGACCTAAATCGACCATTTTGGAATTGGTGTGCCGTTGTGAAGCCAAGGACCACATAGGAGGTTTGACATTTACAATGAGAGTTGCTTTTTGGTGGATCACCGAACCGGTGACATTGCAAATTTAAAAATTGAAAGCATAAGAACCAGTGACATAACCGGTTCCAAACCCCCTAGTTAAATTTAAAAATTGAAAGCATAAGAACCGGTTGAGTCCCGTTCCAAACCCCCTAGTTATAGTTAGAAATTGCAAATTTGAAAATTGAAAGCATAAGAACCGGTGACATAACTGGTTCCAAACCCCCTAGTTAAATTTAGAAATTGCACATTTAAAAATTGAAAGCATAAAAATTAAAAAATTGAAAGCATAAGAACCGGTTGAAAGCATAAAAATTTAAAAATTGAAAGCATAAGAACCGGTCCAGTCCTGTTCTTTCTGACATAACCGGTTCCAAATCCCCTAACCGATTCCAAACCCCCTAGTTCTGGGATCAACCAAATCCCGATATATTTCAGGACCCCTTAGTTAAATTTAGAAATTACAAATTTAAAAATTGAAAGCATAAAAATTTTAAAATTG
Organism: Amborella trichopoda; assembly: GCF_054954075.1. Classification (NCBI taxonomy): domain Eukaryota; kingdom Viridiplantae; phylum Streptophyta; class Magnoliopsida; order Amborellales; family Amborellaceae; genus Amborella; species Amborella trichopoda. The sequence goes on along the minus strand of NC_142342.1, from coordinate 4,238,176 downwards.
AAAGTATAAGAACCGGTTGAGTCCCATTCCTTATGGCATAATCGGTTCCAAACCCTTAGTTCTGGGACCAGCCGAATCCCAATATATTACAAGATCCGAATCAAGTAGGACTAAATCCAATCTGATTTTCCAAACCTTGCTCCAAATTATAGCACCATTATGTCTCTCCAAAACGAAAGAGTGAATCAAAACATATTGGGATATTTTGAGTTCGCTGAAAGTAAGAAGTGAGATGATCAAGTAAAAAAAAAACCCAAGAATCATTCGAGTCACACCTATATTTTCATGTGATCTCAATTTTTCTTATTAAACTAGCCCAACTTGGACTTGCATGAGTCAGATATGGATACTTGGGATCATATCCTAGCAAGTAGGACCTGACTACATTTTTTTTAACACTTTCAAAACTGGTTGGCTAAGGCTAAAATGATTTATGCTTAATCTAGTTATAGGGTTGGCAATGGGCCTGGTGGCCTGACCCGGCCCAGTCAACCCAACCTTAAAAAACTAGGGCTTGGGACATGATATGTGGCTCAAGGGCCGGGCAAATGTAGTTTGAAGGTAGTGTTGGGCTTGGTCTCGGCCATATCCCGCCCGAGCCTCTTTTTCTTTATGTTTCCTTTTTATTTTATTTTATTTGGCCCTCATTAGCCCGGCCCTTCCTTGGCAAGGGAAGGGTCAAACCGGCCTCTTTGGCCCTGTTAGGGCCGGGGCAGGCCTAAGCAACCCCTATGAGGACTAGGGGTAGGCTAAGGGGCCTATGCCTTGCCGGTTGCCACCCTTTTTTATTAATGATCATTTACATCATTTTCAATACGAAAATAGTTTATATGAGGATGTTACCTTATAATGTAGAACTACGGATGTCTCTCAAAAATCCATCGGAAAAGGTAGTTTTAATGTTGAAAAACCTTTTGATTGATCATATCGACATCAAGATGTATGACTATGAAAAATAAAAAGATTTTAAGTCTCAGAAATAGTGCATTTTACAACATATTATCTACACCGTCCATTTTCAAGATTTTCATATGTTTATATATCTACTTGATTTTAACCATTTTTGAAATTTAAAATTTTATAATTAGATATATATTTTGAGATAATCTAAAAAAAAAAATTACACCAAAATTATATACCATAATAAAATTTGAAGGTGCACCTTAGCTCTACATCTACGGATGCATCCGTATGCAAACTGCACCCTTTCAACACATATGTAAAGTAGAAGTGACCCCGTCAATACATATGTAAAGTAGAAGGAGAAGATAAAAGAGGAAAATGAAAGAAGAAAAAGTCGGGTATAGAATTGTCAGGGCATCTTTGTATTTTGGTGTGGGTGCATCTAATAAAAAATACAATTCGCCTGGGCAAAAAATCTACGTTGTAGTTTTCATTCCACTGACACCACTTCACTAGCACCTTAAAAAACCTAACTCTTAAAATTATTTGAAACGTAGAGGTATGTCTCTACTAAATAACAAAAAAAAAAAAAAAAAAAAAAAAAGAAAAGAAAAGAAAAGAAGAAGAAGGTACTATGGTGTGAGCCAACGACGCATCTATACAATCAAATGTGGTTTCCTATGGGAGCCTTTACAGGAAGTTTGGACCTAAAATGGGCCAAGACTGGAAGCTTTTTAATCCTGACTGACGACCATAGTAAATGAGCATGTATATTATATTCATGTGTAAGTATATGGTACACTTATTTAACTAGGGAAGATGGTCACAATTGATGTTGATCATTGGATGTAAATTTGGGTGGTTGTATCTATTCTATTGATCAAAATAAATTATTTCAAACTTTGTGATATACTTAAGCTATCAGATTTCACATCGGATGGTTACAAGTAGTTGTGTCTTTCTTGCATCAAAGGTACATGGTCTTATTGTATGTAATCCCTTTTTTTTTATTTGAACTTTTTGGGAATCACCTAAAAATATTTTTCTTTTTTTACAATATTGAACCACCTAAAAATTACAAGATTATTATTATTAGTAGTATTATTATTATTGTTATTGTTATTATTATTTGGCTAGATCAGTGAAGATTGCAGTCCCCTACACAATTTGGAACGAGTCAAGTTTTTGAAAGTACTAGTGAAAATAGAGGTTATGACTTTTAACTGGGGCTCAAATGGTACAACCACCTCAACCCTAACACTATTCTCACAACATGATTATATTCAAAAGAAGAAAATTTGAATATTGGATTTTCTAACTCTTAGATCTCACCCTTCAAAAATTAGATGGTTTCTATTCAATCTTGATGCATTGTTTTTTTGAAAAAAAATTTAAAAATAAGATGCATCTAAAAAATCCTCTAGAAAAGAGTGTTTCAACATTAGAAAACCCTCTGATCATTCATCTTGATCTTGAGATCTATGGTTATGAAGAAAAAAAGAATTTTAAATAATAATAATTCTTGTAACAAGTTATTTGGACTATCCATTTTTAAGTGTTTACAAATCTGCTTTATATGTAACTTTTTTTAACTTTTAAATTTCATAACCACGAAGAAAATACATTTTCAAGCGATCATAAGTTTCGGACGTGAAACTACATCCCCAAGACAAAATTCAAAAGTACGCCTTACTATTACAAGGAGGGCGCCTTATATAAACATCCCAAGCCCACAGACAATGCAAGTTAGAAATTATTTCTATTTTAGTATAGAACATGAGTTTATTGAGTATAGAACTATTGCATCCCTAAAATTTCGGATCCTAGAAATACTTGTAATTTGGGTTTTACCAAAGGTTAAATAGATAGTATGCTCCCTCAGGAGCATGAAATCTTTTCGCATAATTAAGAGAAGCTTGAACTTAAAAGTAAACTTCGAAAATTTTTATATAAGGTTGCAAATGTAGAATTACAGATGCGCCTAAAAAATCCATTGGAAAGGATTGTCTTAATGTTGAAAAACCCTCTCATTATCATATCGACATTGAGATATATGAATATGAAAAAAGAAACAATAAAAAAAAATTAAGTTTTAAAAATAGTGCATCTTGCAACACATTATTACTTGGACAGTTCATTTTCAAGATTTTCATATGTTTATAATCTCGTTGATTTTAACTATTTTTGAAGTTTAAAATTTTATAATTAGATATGAAAATAGATTTTCAGATAATCCTAAAAATTTTTTACATCATATTTATATATTATAATAAAATTTGAAAGCGCGCCTTAATTGGATTGTTTAAGGTTGCCACCTTATAGAAACCACACCCTTTAGATTTTACTTTTTTAGTGATGCAAAAGTAGTTTGTGTCAGGGGATGCATAACCACATTTGTGTCCTAAGACATCACAAATCAATCTTTAAAGATGGTCGTGGAGTTATAATCGCTGCAATAAAGGGCAAAATTAACGGTTTAAAAATTTCCTTCAAATTTTTTTAGATTTTAAAATTCTTTTATTTTTACACACGTGATCTCCATGTCAAAGATTACATATGGAAAAAATTTATATAAGGTGCAACCCAATACCATAAAAGTAAGGTGAAAAGAGAAGTCAAAAAAGCTTTTCATCTCGACGACTTATACAAATATAAAGAAAAAAAGAATTTCAAATCCTAAAAATAATACAAATTATTTGCTCCATTTATTTTCAAAATCTTCAATTGGTAATAGATATCTGCATCAATTTTGAAATTTGAAATTTTATGATTAAAATTGAACATAAATTTCCAAGCCATCACACTAGAGCTGCATCTTCAGGAAAAATTTAGAAATGCACCTCACTTATATGGTATAAATTGGACACCTTATACGAAAGCTCAACCGTATTTAAAATATGAGGTCCAAAATCCATTTGAAAAATAAATCATAAAGAAGGGACGCATATCTGCAACCACAAGACCCATGCACCACTGTATTCTCTCAGGTTGGCTTAATCTGGCAACGGCAATGGAGTAAATTTCTTCAACTTCCATCCAACAAGTTAACAGAGATCGAATGAGAGTTGGATTCACGATTAAGAGGTCACATCATCTTGATTAGCACAACCATGACTGCATGGTTTCGGTCATATTGATCGTAATACTGCTTTTGCCCACTTATATAAAATAATAAAATCGACTACCTTCGTTAAATAATAAAATTCAGGGATGTTTGCTAACGCAAGCCGTACTGAGTTATGGGGGACTGCTCCATCCTACTAATGAACAGAAACAAAACAATAATACTTTTTTAAAAAATATATACAATAAGACCATTTATTTTTCATACAACAAAGGCATAATTATTATTGACTGCTACATTTGGAATCGGCTGATTAAGAATGTATCATTGATTGAATACAAAGTCCAATATAAAATTTCTCGAATATTTAACACTATAGATTTCACATGCAATAGCTATGACCTCTTTATACCAAAAGTGAATAGTCTTATATCATAATATAGAATCCCATTTATTTATCTTAACAATACTACAAAACATTGGATATCTGAACAATATCCAAGCTTTTGGCAAGCGGCTCTTTTATTTTATTTTTCATTATCGATACCGCCAATAGAAGCTTTCTTCCCATAAGTAGGATTAGATTCCTGAAATCACATTCTTGAACCCCAGGATGTTTGGTGCCACAGCTTCCAATACTATGGTTCTAGTGTTATGCTGTTTTGGAAGAAGTGTTACGCACTTGGGCTATTTTGAAAACTGCAGCTTCCAAAATAGCACAAATACAATGAAGTCACAGCTTCCATGCGACTCCATGGAAGCAGCTTCTGAAGTTGGTGGAAAAGGTGGCTCTCTCTTCAACCAACCAACCACCATATTCTTACGGCTTAGAAAAAATAGATGAAAATACAGGCTAGCATTACCATCTAAGTGGTCATCCAAACCAAACCAACGCAAATTAGATCAGCAACAAAACCTGCTTCCGTTTGGTTTAGGAAAGGAAAAGCATCTGCAAAAGAAAGAAGCCTCCTGGTATTCCTTTTAAGAACTTAGAATAACATTTAGAAACATAACATAGAAATGTGATTTTCTCGAAGAATCACCATTATCTGGAAAACATCTAAGATATTTTTAATATCGCATAAGAAGGATGTCCTTCAGTATGGAGGTTGAAGCCGATTTTGGCCTCTTCGGCCAAAGTGGACGCTAACTGATAACACTTGTCACCCGTAATGGTGCATCGACTGCTTCAATATTTTGATAACACTCATATGACTATATCTTTCTAAACCAGGATGAGTACAGCATGTATTAATCGTTCAAGTGATCATGAATTTTAGAGATGCACCATTCATCTCACAGCAGAAGCTCTCTCTCCAAAGAAAAGAAAAAGGTACCTTTGGAGCCAAAATTCAACAGAATAATCCAATTGATAAGAGTTTTAACGAACTTGATAAGATTTTCTGAACAACAAATTTCAACAATTAACTCAGCCAAAGGATCAAAAACATATCTTTACAACATCCCTTGACAGTTTTAAGTGTTCTGCCCAAAATTATTTGGTATCAGCCCTTATAAAGGAGGAGGACAAATAAAACAGGAGAAAGAAGCCACTTGTAGCTGCTGACCTAAATTGAATTAAGGACTAAGATACACATAAAGTTAAGAAGCCATTATGAAGGGGAATCCCACAAAGGCACATTCTCATACTCAAATGATGGGCTAAACAATTCCGGAACATTTATTCCTTTCAGCATCCAAATTTACTCAGAACCCAAGCATCCTCATTGCTGGGGGTGCTTACTAAATTACGAGCGCATTATTCCCTCCATGGACATGATATTCATGCAGTGGTGAGGGGGGACCGGGGGGGGGGGGGCAGGGGGGTTGCGCCAGAGAGTGAAAGATATCATGGGGAGAGGATTGTGAAAGAATTATACAGAAACAGATTCAACACTTGCATTTGGATAAGGTGCTTTCTTATGCACTCCCTAATGAGAATGAGAGAGAGAGAGAGAGGTGCAAAATTTTCTTACTCAATTCAACACTCGCAATGGAAGATGGTCTTGCCAAACCACCGGCGCCCGGTTGATTTCTTATGCACACGTGAATCGGTAGGAGGTTTGATACTATAAGGAGAGATGAGGATTCGATCCATCAAGTTCAATTTCGGGGCTTCCAATATTGCTCTTGGTGAAGATAGAGCCCACTGCATAGCCCATATGGCAAGGGGACGCATGTAAATGACTGATCGATAGTGACCATCAATTGTCCACGCTTCTGGGGTTTGGAACCAGTAACTAATGACATTGGAAACCAAAATGGAATAGTAAATCAGAAATAAAAAAGTGGATATAATTAGGAATTTAATTACATGGAAACAAAATAATTTTCAGTTAAGACAGTAGCTAATAACATGCAACCCAAAAACGATTAGTAAATTGAATATGTAATTACTAAAAAGGAACAAGAAATGGAAACAAAAGCACACATTAGGTGCAGCAGTAAATTTGATATTAAATTATTCCACTCTAATTAATGAGCTTAACCATGTACTAATCCATAGTCTACATTCAAATATTTCAGTAAATGAACATATTCCCAGTTTTAGAGTGGAATTCAACCAGACTGAACCTGGATACATGGAATCCCAGAAAAAGCAACACAACATATATTTCAGATGAAGGGGAAAGATGTACACCTTGCATGACGTGCATCTTCCCTAAATCAATAGAATTAACAATCATTTGAAACAATAGAAGACACTATTAAGGAACAGCCTAATTGACTAACACTTAAATTTTTTTTAATCAAAGTCCATTTGCAACGCCATTTATAAATTTAGTGGATAGTTCCTCAGAGACTGGTACAAGAACAAAGGCAAATCACGTAACAATGAAATCAATTGCTATTCCAGATCACCAAGTCAAATCCATGTGTGGTTAGTGGCCAGTTCCAGTGATCAGCGTGTGAGTGTGCGAGGGGGCACGCTTGCACGTGCGCTCGAACACGCGTGTGAGTGCGCGTGGGGCAGCTCGCACGTGCGCTCAGACACACGTGTGCGTGTGTGAGTGTGTGAAGGGGCACTCTCGCACGTGCGTGTGTCATGTGTTACGTGTGTGTGTGAGCGTGCGTGGGGCACGCTCGCATGTGCGTGTCATGTGTTATGTGTGTGAGTGTGCGTGGGGCACGCTCGCACGTGTGCTCGGACACACGTGTGCGCGTGTGAGTGTGTGCGGGGGCACGCTTGCACGTGTGCTCGGACATACGTGTGCGTGTGTGAGTGTGTGAGGGGGCACTCTCGCACGTGTGTGATTGTGTGAGGGGGCACTCTCGCACGTGCGTGTGTCATGTGTTACGTGTGTGTGTGAGCGTGCGTGGGGCACGCTCGCATGTGCGTGTCATGTGTTATGTGTGTGAGTGTGCGTGGGGCACGCTCGCACGTGTGCTTGGACACACGTGTGCGCGTGTGAGAGACTGAGAAAGGAATAAAGAAACATCCCAGAAAAAGAAACTAATTCTAGAAAAGAAACTATGGGTTAAGGAACTCACCCGTATCCATCCTCAGACCATCCTGCACGAAATATACCCTCTGCAGTAGTGAAGCCCTGGTGTTCCAATCCAGCATGGATCATAGTTGCTGCAACACTATATGTGACTCCGGTCCATATCTCACGAGACTGCATGCAAGTAACATCAACCTTTCCATCTGGGCTCATCCCATTGACCGCACCCATTCGCCCTCCTTTAACTCTCATCACATTGTAATCATATATTTTTTGGAGAGCGCTTCTAATCTTGGCTTCATCAAAGAGGCAAGGCAAACCCGATCCGAAAGTATACCATTGTCCAGCCAATTGATCAGCCTGTATGGACTTGCCATTGCTACTCGACCCAGTATCATAATTGAAGTATGATCCATTCCACAATTTTGCTTCAAAAGCAGTTTTAGCCCTATGCAGTTGGTTTTTGTACTTCTCAGCATAGGCCCTGCAGCCAAGACGAACCGCCATCGCAGCTGCAGCTTGAAGGGCAGCAAGCCATAGGCATCCACAATATGCACTGACACCATGAACTGTCCAAGTATCATAGGTTTGATCTGGGAACCCATCATTCTCGATTAGGCCATCTCCGTCTCTATCAAACTGCTCCATATATTCCATTGCAGCACATACTGCTGGCCATACATCTCTTGCGAAGGCCATATCACCAGTTGCAGCAAGATCTCTATATACTTGAAGAACAAACTTTGGGTTAAGATCCTTCCATTTACTAGTGTCATGTATATTATATGCATTCATCTCATGCCAAGGGTCATGGGTGCCCAAATCATGAGGAACTGCACCTCTGATTTTGCGGATCCCCCAGTTTCCCTCAGCAAGAAATTTTACTTTTCTTCTATCCTCACTTAAAACAGCCCTTGCGAAGTCTCGTTGTATACTCAACTCAATCTTAGGGAAAAGATCCAAGAGAGCAATTGAGGCATAGAAGTGCACATCATACGTGCACCACATGATGTACTCTATTCCTTCTAAGTATAGAAAACGCCCAACATTATCGTCTGAATTTTGCAAATGAGGATTCTGTGAATTATATCCATGACCATGATTAGTTTTGCCTTCCTGAGTGGATGAACCATGATTGTCCAACGGTCCGCTCACTTTAACTTCTCCACCATCGACTGAACTGTCAATGGGTTTATTTATGTCCATAAAATTGCTCTGGCTGTCACTATGAACTTCAACTGCAGGAGTTGGTTCCCCATTTTCTGTGGCAACTTTCACAGTCACACCCTTGATCTCTGTTCTAGGTTTTTCAGCAGAAGAACAGGTGTTCGACTTATCATCTGAAGGTATATAATCAGTATCTGAGGACATTAAGTAACAATGGTTACAGAACACTTATAAGGACTAATAAGAAATCAAATGCTACTAACATATTCGGAAAAAACAAAAGACCTCTCACAGGATTTTAAGGACATCACATCAAAGAAAGATTAGGTAATGCACACCACCCCATATTGACAATATGCACTAACACATGCTGCTGCTTCTTTTTTTTCACCAAGTAACACATTCTAAAGAGAGAAATACAAATTGCATGCCTGCATTTATCATCCAAGTAAATATGCTCACAAAATACTCAAGAATAAAACAGGAAGTATATAACATATGGTATCCAACTGATTTTACTAGTCAGCCGTTCGTGGAAGGAATAGTCAATTTCTTGAGGTGATGCCATGGGTTCTAGAGGAGGAATTGAGATGAGCTGGATCAAATCAAAAGGGAAAAAAAATAAAAAATCTAAGGTAGCTTAACTGCTTGAAGTTGTAAGATCTTTACTTTGCCCGTATCAAGGATGAATGGTTAAGTTTATATTTTCAAAGGTTCATGTGAAATGGTCGTGAATATCTTTCTATTTATGGTTCTTGTGAATAATTTGATAACCTTTTTTTATATTTTTTACAGAATCATGTAAGCAATCAACATGGATCGCACAAGTATATTGCATGAAATGTGAGTGGATAAGTCAACAATTGCATGTGAGAACATTACAAATTTCTTTCAATTTTTTATTTTTTATAAATGTTCTCCTTTCCAAAATATTTATTTTTATTTTTGAATTCTATTTCACTCAAAAATTCCACTGCCCCTTCCTCAAAGCAATCTAAACTCCAAAATCGTCTCTTTACAAGGCATAATAATCGAAGCAAACCCATGATGAACCTCAAAGACTTTCTTAATGATAGGCATAAAAATGTATGCAAGGACAAAATAAACCACAATTAAATTTTATCCCTAGTTCCCTAGCTACAACTTAGACGTGACTCTTTCAATGTACATCAGAAGGTTAAAGTTTGCAAGAACCATCACTCAATAGAAAGTTACCCTGATACTTCCTAGATAGGCAATTAACAGTCTCCAAATTTAGTAAAAATTATTTGCATGTAAATGAGCAGATGAAGTTTTAGCTGAAGCACCCCAAAGTATCCGCACTAAATATGACTCGTTACCAACAAATAACCTGCCATAACTGATCTACTTTTCAACTCGTTGACACCCAAAGAAGTAGCAATGTTTGGACACCAGAAATCAGAGAACGACAGTAATGTGGGGCAAGTAGAAGTTAAGGCTAAGCCAGCTAGCCAAAACTATTTTTCAAACAAATAATAATAACAATAATCATCATCATCATCATTTTAGCTTCTTCCCAATTAATTGGGATCGGCTACATGAATCATGGTTCTCCATTCTGCTCTATTGAAGGCCATATCCTCCATGAGGCCATAAGTCTCCATATCTTTTCGGACTACTTCCAACCACGTCTTTTTGGGCTTACCCCTTATCCTTTTCAGTCCCTCTACTTGAACTAATTTGCACATCCTAGCAAGTGTTGTACTTGGTCAGCGCCATTCATGGCCAGCCTACCTAAGTCTACTCTCTCTCATTTTATCGCCATTTGGTGCCACGTCTAAATTCTCTGGAATGGATTCATTACGAATTCTATCCCTTCTTGTCTTGCCACTCATCTATCTCAACATCTTCATCTTCGCTACACTCATTCTATGGGTCTATTGTTTCAAACAAATAATAGTACATTCCTTAATAATTCCCAGCTACAAAATCCTGAATAGTGAGCTGGCTAACGTGATCATCAATGATGAACCTCGTATGTAATAATAGCCTACTGTTTTTACAAAAAGCACTAGAAAAAACTCATGATTGCATCTTTCTATCACACACAAAAGGCACATCGTATACAATTTTTAAGAACAAGTTAAAGAAATGGCTCATCATATAAAACAAAAGCCTATTCTAGAAGAAGAAGATTTTGGATTTCATGAATATAAAAAAAAGAAGAAAAGAGAATAGCATATGAAAAGATGTGCACCTATCCAAACTGGCCCACCGGCAACAAGAAAATACAGCTCATTAAATAAAGTGAATTTGTACCTGAGAAAAAAAAAAATCAGATTATTTCAACCTCATGAATGTTCGAACTTCTGAAGATAGTTATTGAACCACTCTATCCTAGTTGACAAAGAAATAAAGTCCAGTGAAATAATTACCATTCTGGAAGTCTTTCATCCCTGAGAATAGGATTTTGCCATTTTTCAATTTCCTCCTCCCACAGATTATAATCTGCAAGCATATCAGCAAGATGGGTAAGTATCAAAGATTCACGTAATCTGATAAACCAGCAAAATCATGACAATCATAAACAAATAACAGCCTCTGAGTCCCCAAAAGAAGCAACAAGCCAATGTACATACTCATCAAAGCATCATGCACCAATTTTACTGCTGATCTCTCAGAAGTGCCATAGAACTTAGTGTACCTCCTGAAATGGAGGCAATTAAACAGACATAAGACATTAATATTTTCAAGGGCATTCCTTCAATTGAAAAGTAAATCTTTAACATGGGCTTAAAATACCATCAACATGTTCATATAGGTCATTTAAACCAATCAAATGAAAAGAAAAATGAATGTTATAAAATAATTAAAACAAGATTATATATTCCCTCAGATTCAAAAAACAAACTGAATCTAAGCAGGCGATGGCAGGCATTAAGAGAATGCATTACCTGCGATATGTACTCCCTTTGAGAAACTTAACAAATGGAGACGTCCATGCTAGCCCAAAAGCCACAGTGCACTTTCCATGAGGTTCCACCCAGGCAGAGGCAGAAACTGCAGCACAAACGGTCTCTCCAGGTAGAGAAGGCATGCTAGGGCCAGAACTGAAATTTCCTTCATCAAAACTTCCTTCCTTAACATAAGAAACATGAATATAAGTGTACAAAAATGGCCAAAGAATGTGAGACTTATGAATGTCTAACAGTATAGAATAACAAAATGCTTATATAAACAAGAAGCCTCCCTTAAGGATGTCTTTTAACAGAAACAATAACTAGCCCATTAAGAACACAACCAAGATAATTTGACATATATAACACATTAGGAGAAGACACAAAATCACTGAGATTTTAAGATGGTTTCCCTCACAAATATGTATAATGGAATTTTAGTAGAATAGAAATATCACATGGAATAGTGATTATGGCCAAGGCTGCAGCTACCTGCATCATGGTTCCCCACGTTTCCTTAGCAGATATGCAACCTCCATCAGAGATCCCAAAGGATGGTAAAACAGTTACATTGACATTCTGGGTCTGACAAGCAGCAATGGCAAAAGTAACAGGAGGATTATCCTTTGCCGTTCTGTGTATATCTGGCATTATTAGCAACAACCACAAGAATACAAAAAATTGATGCGTCCTTAACTAACATCATTTTGTGATGGAAAAATAAAATGATCTTGAAAAATTTTTAAGAACAGAAAGCTATAATAACACCAAGCAACTTCCGACAATCCTAAACACAGTTTCTAATAGCCAGAAAGAGAATTCCAACACCCAAAAATTCATAATTCTACACTTGCAAAACCCTTTGGAATCGGTAAATGTAGAAAGAATTGGGTTGGCAGTTTCCGGCGTCTCAAGACAAGACCTAAGGGAAATCTGCAAACCAACCGTCATATTAGAGCAATCAAGGGTTGACAACTTGCTTGTGATGTAGCAGTACTCCGGACACTCCATCATCGCTTCTACAGAAGAGAAATAGAGGAAACATTCAATAATATTTAACAACAAGCCATAAATTAGTTATATATCACTCATAGAAATCAAATAAGTTATCCAATACTCACGTAAATGGTTCATTGACATGACCCCCTGAGAGATTCGGGATACCAATAGAGTTCTGTGCAATACACAAACCAGAAGGGCAAAATGTAACAATTGCAAGAAAACTGGGCATACATATTTCTTGTTAAATTGCTAAAATGAAGCCATAGGTCTGAATGTTACCGCCCAAGTAAAAAGCAGGCTGACTTTTGCCCTCTCCTTCCCAGTATTAACCAACTACAATAAGAGAAAAACATTCAGTAATTACATCAGAGAACACCAAACATGAGGAAACAATGAAGCATGACAGACACCATACAACCTTTTGCTCTTTTTTTCACATAAGGGTTGATAACTGACATTAACAGCTGAGAGATTGATAACCTCTTAAAGTACAATTTTCCAAATAATAACAATGATGATGATCATGATGATGATTATGGTGGTGATAATATGGCTTGTCTGCTATGCGTTCATAGGAACAAACTGTGGACTACCTCCCTCAGGCGAAAGACCCACTCAGGAGAACTTTTTGATAGACCCACTAACGAGAACTTTTTGATAGACCCACTAACGACCTCAAGACTCACCACATGAGTAATTTCACCACACATACAGAGAGAGAGAGAGAGAGAGAGAGAGAGAGAGAGAGAGAGAGAGAGAGAGAGAGAGAGAGAGAGAGAGAGAGAGAGAGATTTGAGCTGTTGAGCACCTAGAGCTGTTGAGCACCTAGATTTGACCATCCAAAAAATGAACCATCTGTGTGCAATTGTAAGGCATTATTTTTTCAGCCACTTCAAGAGTGTGCATTCCTTTCTCGTTTTGGTCGATCTCTAGGTCGACTAGGTTACATCCCAAAATTTGGGGTAAAAAATATACTCCTAAATATACTCCTATCCAGGGAGAAAATGTCCAATTTGCTGCCGCAGGAAGGCATAATCTCATCCAATAATAATAAATTCCCTTTAATAGTCTTTCATAAAAGAGTGATTTTAAAATCATGCAAGGCATTTCCAAGAAAAACATCAAAGCCTATTGAACACCTTATCGCTCGGCCATCCTTGAAGAAAAGCTAAAATGTTATATCACCAATCAAGATAACAATATCTTGGCAAAAAATTTGTTTACAGAAAGATAAGCAGGCAGTAGACAGAGTAGAAAATACCACTACATAACAGATGGTTGGTAGTATGAGTTTGGCTTAAAGCAACTAAGGGGCACAAGAATACACTTTGCCCACAAAAAAGACCACATTGAAAGCCACACAACCCGTTTCATAAGATGCAAAAACATAAAACTTCCATTGTAGTTAGCGGAGGAGGATTGCATCCATGTGTTTGCTGTAACCAACCAAAACATGGGGGGGTTATTAAAAACACCATAAGGCTAGAATTTCCTCCCATATTGTTTGGTGCAACCACAAAAAATACAGTTCAAGTAGCAATTTCTTCAGAGGATATCTTCCCTTTTAGTATCTACATATTGAGTTCCTACCTAATACTACCTGAGGTATTGAGTAGTTTTCTTACAGTATATACAAAAACAGAAGTAGGAAGACTGCTTTCTTGGTAGTTTCTGGGTATGAATGGTGAGATTTGGCGACAAGAAATTTTCAGCTCTGGATCAGGTTCTCCTGAAAGATAGATAATACAAATAGAATATTTGAATCACAATGCAGATATTACCATTTTCTATTTGAATCACAATGCAGCTATTACCATCATAGTAATAAACATTGTAGCAACTAAGAAGATCAGATAACATACCATCATATATTGTCCATGCTCTGGGAAATAATGCATGATATGTTGAATGTTGACCACTCAAATTCCATCCCCATGATGATATGCCCTGATCACCCAGTTTCCTGCCAAAAAGAAGCAATATATATCTACTTTCAAGTGGTCCCATAACCAACGCTTCTAACAATCCGGTCATTTAAAGTTTAACAACCTACAAAATGAATGGACCAATAAAGAACTGTGCTTACCCAATCCCCTCATGTTCTCCAGGTGATAGGACAGAAGCATACTTCTTATTTCCACCATCTCGAGAAATGAAGATCTGCAATTATGTAAATGTATGAAGACTAAGAAAGAGCAAGTTTTTGGTTCTTTGATAAATTGAAATCTACTAAAGGAAAAGGACAACTTAAAATGTAACCCCAACCTAAAATGGAAACCAGGAAAAGATGTATAAGCACCATGTAATAAGGCACATATTGTAAACTCATTGAACCAACACATTACAAGCCAAAAGATACAAATATTTATAAAAAGAAAAGAGGCAATGTGTAGAAATTTACTGAAAACTGATTCGCCATGACTGGAGATGGTTCATGCAAACCAGGACTTATCTGCCAATGTCTGAATTCCCCCCTAAAGCCTCTAGATATGCTGCCACTTCTGCACTTTACACCAAAGTATTTGTAGTAGCACACTTAAGTTCAAAACTAGAGAAGTGGAATTTTTAGCTTATTAAAAGATGCAATCTCACAACATGCGAACCGAATTAGAGTACTCAATTCTCAGTCTACCCAAGATATAGACACATCAAAACAATGTAACAAACTTCCAAAACCAATAGAAAAGAAAAAAGTTTCATACAAATTATAGAAAACAGCATACCCCATTCCTCCAAGTGGAACCCCTAGAGATGCCGAAGGTTTGCAACTTTCTCGAGTAAATGGATCAATGGGTGCTTTCTGCCATTAATAACACTATCAGTCGGAGCTTAAACTATAATAGCATATGTTAAAGGGATGCAAGATAGGACTGTTACATACTCTTCCATGAGAAGCTTCTTCTCTTACATAGCTCCATAGTCGCACACCAAGTCGAATCTGTACCAATTCTCATTTTGCAAACTGGGTTAGAGGAATATTAGGTAAACATAATGTGTTGATCATAAATTCACGATGGTATGTTGCACAATACATATACAAATATTTACATGTGCATGTTTATCAGTAGAGCACCCATACCATTTTCAAAGCTTCCATAAATGTAACACTAAACTCTTTCAACAAATTTGCATGGCTGTTGAGTCTTCTCCGCCAAGCATATCTAGGTGGAGCAGCATAATCAGATTCTAACTGCAAAATGGTATCGAAGGAGAACAGAGAGCATGAGAACAATTATAATTACTGCAACTGAGGATACTCCCCATTAAACTTTTTAATTTTTAATTGGTAACACACATTACTCATTCAGATAAACGAAATCTAGAACTATTTAATTTGGAGGAACTCACCGAAAAGGTGATCAAAGAACACCATTAAATATAAACCCTTTAAATTAGCAAAAAGATCAAACATATGATGTGACCATAGAAGACAATCCAGTAAACAACAACTTAATTCACATTAAATTAAATAAAAATACAATATATAATTCCAGGAAAAGCAGAATTTGATCTTTCCCCAAAAAAAAAAAAAAAAAAAAAAAAAAAAAAGCTAAACTTCAAGTTTTGGCCAATCAAACTCAAGCACAACCTAGAATTACCATAATTCATGCAGAAAATTTGGCTTGTGGTTTGAGAAAATTGAATTGGCTTGTATTTCGACCATCAAAAGCCTGAGAACTCCCTGAAAGGTCATCCTAACTGTTTTTGTCCTAAAAGCATATCAAAAGATACATTTGAGCTAAAACATCTCCTAAAAAGTAAAAATTTCAACCTTCAAAAGATACAATTTACAAAAAGAAACAAAATCGATCAAAGATACAATGAAGAAGGCCAAACTGAATGTTCCAATCCATAAATAAAAATGCACAGACTTTTAAAAAGCTAAAAGTTCACTGTCCAAAAAATGTGATACATGATACAAATATCAGTGTCCCCGTAAATCCCAGTAAGGGCTTCCAGTCTCATACATCAGCAGCTTTTCACAGAAATTAAATAGAATTTTACACCCACGGGCAATTACATTGGAGACTCTTATTTTATATTTATCCCGAATTTAGATCTTCACATGCCAAAAAGGAAAATGCAAGTGATTCTCTAATTCAGATATCAAAAACTTAAAATACTTCCAGATTATAAACACCAAAATTTAAGAACGAAAGTAGAAAATCCCACTTTTTAAAATTGAAAATTCACAAAATCTTTTCAAGACAAGAGCCAATTTCTCAATAAATAATTGTTCAAAAATCCTAGATTTAATCTAATTCTCTCAAAATAGAAGACATTTACATGGTTAGTAATGGAAAACTCACCAGCTGTAATGTTGGCCGAGGGACATACTCCTCAGCTGGCCATGAGTGCTTTGTACAATGGAAAAGGTGTCCACTAACCATTTTCTACTGATAATTCTAAATTTTGCAATCCCTTTCGAGAAGTACCAGGTCTCCCAATCCTAGAATTTTCGATCAGAATCAAAACTCTGCAATTTTTAACTCCTTTTGAACAAAATCTAGGGTTTCTCCGTGAATATAAATGTTACCGAGTAATTTTCATATCTATTGAGACAGACAAAACCATATGATATCGATCAGAAGAGAAATTCCGATATTTAAACCTTCAATTTATCAGATTTTAGAAGAGCAAAAAGCTTTTTTATTTTGTTTGCCACTCCGTCTCAAGTCGAGGGCATATGATGGAGATCCGAATTGAATTTAGAGAGAGAGAAACACTGTAGTGACTGAAAAGAAAGACAAAGAGCGAGAGTTTAGTGAGGGAAAAATTAGGGTTTGAATTGCGTGGAAGAATTACGAGCTGACGCCCGTTTCATTTACTGAATTTGGTGCTTCCATAAATGACACTTGTAACTATATGGTTCGAGAATTGTTTAGTGGGAGCGCAAAGCAGGATTCATAATTTACAAATGACCCTTTCACTCCCAATCATTTAACAAGATGACATAATTTTATTTTGGATTTAAAATGCCAGAAGATTTCGGGGGGCATGCTGTTCATTTCAGCACTCATTTGACTAATATCAGTCCAAGGGTTGCAATGGACCACCCGGGACCTGAGGGTAGATCCGATCCAGGTCCGGGTACGAGTCAAAAACTTGGACCTTATAGATCGGGTCTGGGTCCAAATCTAGGACCCGAATACTATTTGAGATTGGGTCCGAGTTAAGGTTATATTTTTCGGGTCCTAATATATAAAACATATTTAAATATATAGATATTTTAATTTTTGGGTCAAATCCAGTTCTGGTTAATGGCCCCATACTATATTTTCGGATATGGGTCCGAGGAATTTAGGTTCGCTACCGTTGCCACCCCTAATCGTTTGGAAAATAATTATTGAAAAAAGAAGACTATGTCCAAACCATATGTCTACAACGGAATTAGTGGTCCAGCCATCGGCTAGCACATTGGTATGTGTGCTTTAAAGCAAGAAATGGATTTAGTCGAAAATTGGCCAAAATGAATGTCTAGCCAATTTAGGTTAGTCAAACCAATCAATTTTGAGCGATGAAACCGGCTAAACAAAATTGGTCAAAATTTTGAGATATTTTATAATTTTATATTTTATAATTTTATATTTTTATTTTAAATATTATTCAGCCAGCTCGATCGATTTTCAAAACGGTTTTGATTAAACCAAACATCATACTTATTCGGTAGCATTCCTACTTTGCCAACGTTAAAGGACTACTAAACCTTTTCATTTTAGGAGAAATCCATGTTATTGTAAATCATAAAATGATTCAATTATATAATATATCCCCTCAATGTCCAAGGTGAGGGACAATAAAATCTGTACCACCCTCTTTATAAATCCCTGACCATATCATAAGCACTTTGTCTATGGGCCCTTGTCTTTTGTAAAGTAATGAAAGGTCCAAACTCGGATCCGAACACCGGATTCGGTTAGTCACAAGACATCGACCATGGTTTTTTAAATATAGGACTCTTATTTTTCTTCCTATATTTTTATATTTAAATACTAATGTTTCCATTAAGATAAAATAAAAAAGATTCAATACAAGAAAGATAATTTCATACATTTAATTTTAATTTTGACCACAATTGTAGAATCACATCTACAATCTCCCAAACGAAATCTTAGAAGTGTTATGCATCATAGCTCATGTATGTTTTCTTATTCATTGTATATTGTGATTCTCTATATAAAGTTTGTGTGATTTTCTCTATTTAGGGGAAAACAACAAATGAACCCAGCAAGATCCAGCCGGCTCAAACAAGTCGCAATTGGACTCAACTGGGTCCACCGAAGCGGCCGAACAGTGTGAATCAAAAGAACAAGTTGAGCCGGTTTGGGTCCTAGCCTATTCAACCCATGTAAGTAGTGATAAACCATGCTAGGTCTGGGAACCATGAAATGCAGTAAACAAATGGTACCTTAAGTATAGGTCTTAATTCTAAATTGTACATGTACTAATCGTATATGTACTGATAGTATCGAAACATAACGAGGTATATCCGTGAATCCTCGAAATTAGGTTGAGGCAAAGGAAATTTTTTTTTATCCAAACATTAATTAGCCACGTATTAGCTAACGATGTATATATGGATCTGCGATGTATTGCCACTCTAAATTAAGACATTGGGATTGGATTTGTCAATTGTTTCAGATTGTCAACTCAAATTGTACAGCATTTCATTCAGTATAAAATAGTATCTCAAATGAAGTCTCAACTCTAAATTGTGCTCAATGAATGATCGAGATTTGAGAAAACATTGACAGAACCATTTTAGCTGCTTGTTTGTTAAAAACATAAAATCAATAATCAAGATAATATGTCGATGCACTGCACTCAAGCAAAAACCTTATTTGAGTATTTTTAGGACCTCAAATTTTAGGGATGTTGCCTCCTCAACCTGGACACTAACTTCAAAATAACTATATTTGTGCCTAAAATAAACTCATAAGAACGAACAAAGATCATTTAAATTTTGAACAGTCAAAATCTGTGCGTAAAAAAAAAAGAAAAAAAAAAAAAACTTGTAATAAGGAACAAAGATCATTTAAATTTTGGACAGTCAAAATCTAAGTGTTTAAGACCTCAAAATCTAATTTATTTTCCTTAAGAATGTTCACTTAATGATTAAATTCCTTATCTCAAGTCGAGAAAATCCTTCTTTTACCTGAAGGAGTAAGTGTATAGTTTGCGCCTGCAAGAAGATGCTATACATGCTCTGCATATAATATGTTAATGCAATGTATTTAATATGTTAAAAAAAATATTAAGGAAATATACCTTGTGACGCATTAAGGACAAATCTTGTGATACAATGAAAAGGTGCTCTTGTATTGTCGTAATCAGTCCGCTAGTTTCAATCCTTCCAAATTTTGGTAAACTAAGAATCCAAGCAAATTCACTAATTCTCTTTCCATCATAAATAAATCCAACTATTTCACCTTTTTTCTTTTTCTTTTTTTATTTGAATTCAAGATTGATATTAAGAGTGTTGAGATACCGCGACATATTTAAAATGAGTGTCTCAACTCTAGAATATACAAAGAACAAAGAGAAAGAACAAAATTGGGTCCAAAGGCATGGCTCTTGCAACATTTTGTTGGCCAGATGCCAATGGTTGTTTTTATAAAAAATCCAAGTTTTGAAAAAGGACACAGTTTCAATACCGGTCCTAATAATCAAATTTGGTGTGGGCTCTACAATCAGCAATCCTATGTAATTGGATACATTTGACGATGCAGATTGGATTTGAGAATTAAGACATTTGATTTTCGGGGTATTTACATCATCCAATGGTTGGACAGTGCACATATTAGGGCCTGTACAATGGAATGTGTTGGAGGAAACCTGATTGTATAAAACCCAAGATCCAAACATATCTCAAGGTATCCTCTAAAACCCTCTCCTTATTCAACATGTCAAAATCTTTGTAAGCATATTTGTTTGGTTAGATTGTTAGTCTAATTTTTGCAGGCAATACCAATTTTACCTAGATATTTCAACTATGTGTGATCTTTTGCCCTCAATAAAATACATTAGATCTCACTTTGGGACCAAGAGCATATTTGTTTGGAATGGATCTTCTCTTGTTCATGAAATTAAGAACCTAGATAATGTTTGTTTCATTTGGGCTACTGCATGACCTATTTTAAGGTGTGAACCTAGAACTATGTCAATTCCACAAAACCAAATGGAAGAAGATTTACTCAACCAATTGCTTAAGAAGGTGAACCTTAGTTTATACTTCATATCCTTATTTCTAGCTCTAATGATTGCTAACTAGCATTTGCTTTAATTTCACTAAATCTATGTTATCAAGTTACTTCATAAGGAGAGAAATTGGTGTTCTATAATATTTCAATGCTTGTAAGCATGTAAAGTTTATCAAATGATGTTCTCTTACCAACAAAGTTAAAACTTGAGAAGCATCCTTAAAAAGTCATAATAACAATAAATTTCAATGCTTGTAAGCATGAAAAATTTCTCAAATGATGTTCTCTTACCAACAAAGTTAAAACTTGAGAAGCATCCTTAAAAAGTCATAATAACAATAAATTTCAATGCTTGTAAGCATGAAAAATTTCTCAAATGATGTTCTCTTACCAACAAAGTTAAAACTTTAAAAGCATCCTTAAAAAAGTCCGAATTTAGAATTGCAAAAAGCCATGACCCAAATTGTTATTAGGTTTATTAGAAATAATGATCTCCAAATTCAGATTCATAATGGGGAGGACTTAATTTAGTAAGTTATTAAAAGTTATGGATATAAGATTCTAATTATGCTTAAATTAGACAAGAATAGAGGTTGCCGTTATTAAAAGAATTGATTGGGGTATTATGGTTGATCCACCTCAAATTTAGGGAAATTTATCAAAATTGCCAATTTAATGCTTTGGCCAAATATTTTAATTTATTTGCAAAATACTCATGGAACTTTTTCCATGGGTATTTGAGTTGGAATAGCTCCAAATAGGCAAAATGTTAAATACTTCATTTGAAATAGGTAGTGTTGATAAATTCCCTGAATTTTATTTGGGCTTTCCATTCAAGAAAATCATGTGAGACCTTTTAAATTCCACTGCTAGATTGAATACTACGAAAAATCAGAGTCCTTCGAGTCATCACTATTAATTTGAATCGATGAACGCCTGTGGGGGGGGAATGAGACCCAAGGGTTACATTTTGTTTTAGTGTGTTCATCTCTCTCTTTTCATCACCATCCATATATCGGTTATATTAACTAATAAATTTGGCATAGCATCTACCGATCATACTAATTTTGCAGAAGCATAGTATGGTCTCGCCCAATCACCTAATTTAGCGATGAAGATCAATTTTATCTCACAATTACTAGATCATACTTGATTAACGATTCTGAATAAGGAAAAAGTTTCTAAGTCTTTAAAACCGAAGATGTATGGTCCCTCAAATGGAGGCTTAGAGTCGTTTTATAAGGAGGAACTTTTCCTAGTGTTTTTTGAAAATTTATCAACTTATACCTCTCATATCAGCTATTTGCATTTTTTTTGTTCAAGTTTCAAATACTATATTTTTGTTCAAGTTTCAAATACTATAAAACATTCATGAGGGCCCAAATATTTTTTTAATAGAATTATTATTTCTAATATTTAAAATTTATTTATTTTTTCCTATTCATAATCTTCACTTTAGAGATTACATATTCTTAACAATTAAGTCAAACAATCCATCTCAAAATAGAATTTTAAGAGGTGGCTCAGTTCTTCATGCACTCATAGAAACCGTGTCCTGTTTAATCAAATTTCGATCAGCCCATCAAATAACACATCAAAATAGATTTCGAAACTTAGGGAATGGAATTGGGGCATCGGTATTTAGGAGGTAGATATATAGTGGCAACATGCCCGGACCTGAAGTTATTGGACCCAGACCCAAACTTGACTGGGCCTGGACCCGACTGGACCCAACCCAAAAATGAAAAAAAAAGAATAAATATATGTAAATATTATGTTAAAATATACATGTATTATTTAAATATTATAACTAAAAATATATAGTTATATTTATTTAAATATTGTTTAAATATTTTATATTTTTAATATTATTTAAATAATAATACTATTCGGATTGGTTCGGATCCAATATTTGGCACTGGACCCTAGCCATCAGGTCCAATTTTTCTAACCATACCTGTACTTGGGTCAGATATGGTCGTCGGGTCTAGGGTACTACTCTTCATTCCCACCGTGAACACATCATAAAAAAAAAAAAAAAGAATTAAAACTTATTAGAATACATTTATCATAAAAAAGATTTAAAACCTATTAGAATTCACCTAGGTGAAATGTTAAGTAGTTTGAATTTAGGTGTATTCGTTTAAATTTCCTTTTTTTAATTATAATTGATATTGGGGATAAATAGTTCCCCCCCAAAAAAAAATCTGATCATACATTTGGGAATTCAACTATTTTAAGGGGGTTTTATGCCAGGGCAAAATATTATGACTTTGGACATAATGTGGCCGCGTCGAGCCATCACCATATCATAAAACTTGTGCTTTGGGAGTGGGTCCCACCGAGAATGGGAGTGCAGGAAAGTCGATTGATCTTTCGCCATCCAACCCATCAATTGAACGGTGATAATCTCACGATCAAATTCCCGACATGTGCCACACTGCAAGGATCCCTTTATCATTATTATGATTTTATCGGTACTCTATCAAAAAAAAAAAATGAATCTCCAATTATTTGAAAGTGCGGGAAAAGTTTATATAGAGCCGAGGCTCCAATCAAACAAACTAGAGCCTACCTCAAAAATTTCACTAGAAGAAGTTGTATCTGCAAATTGATCATCTCGACATCAAGATGTAAGGACATGAGAAAAAAATAGATTTCATATTTTGGAAATAGTGTATTTTGTAATGCATTTTTGGATCGTCAATTTTCAAGATTTTCAAGTTTTTATAGATCTCTCGATCTACATTATTTTTAAAACTTTAAATTTTATAAATAAAGATAAAAATATATTTTAAAGCTGTCAAAAAGATTTCTAAGTATTATAACCACATTTCTCAATACTATTTGAAGGTAGGCTCTAATTTGATTGTTTAGAGCCTAGGCTCTATGCAAACCTTACCCTACACATAATCTGTTTCACGAGTGTCACTTTTAGAATTTAAAACGGACAAGGTTTCTATGAGTTGCCGACGCATCAGATTGTCTCTAAAGAGACCTTTAGAGACTTTTCTTTCGTATATAAAGAGACCTTTAGAGACTTTTCTTTCGTATATAAAGAGACAGCTTACTTTTCGTACACCATCACTTCAGTATTTTAGATTCAAATTGGGTGGTTGTGAGCGGGTCATTAACTAAATTTAAAGTTAAATTTTTTCTTTTTTTCAACTTCATGATTCACCCCAAGCCATTCAATTTGACATCCAATGACTAGAAGCATTTGTGACCTAATATACAATCCTTTGCTTTTATTTAAAAGAAAAAACTTATATAAAGTTGTAAATTAAAATGTAGAATTACATATACACCTAAAAAATCCACCAAAAAATATTGTTTTAACTTTGAAAAACCCTCTAATTGATCATCTCAACATCGCTATGTTCAATTTCTTTTTTAAAAAAAAAACATTTTGAGTTCTAAAAATAATACATCTTACAACACATTATCTAGACCGTCCATTTTCAAGATTTTCATATGTTCATAGATCTACTTTATTTTAACCATTTTTGAAATTTAAAATCCTATGAAAATAGATTTTCAGATAATTCTAAAATATTTTATACCAAAATAACACCTTATCATAAAAGTTGGAGGTCCAAAAGATGTGGATTTACTTGTTATCGTTAATTTTTCTTTTCTTTTTTTTCTTGCTTATATTTTTTTTGAGAAAATTTAGCGTTCGTAAAGTGAGATTAGAAGCTTCCAACTTGTGTGGTTAAGAGCAGGTGCCTCCAAATTGGAGTCAATGTCCTTTGATGGTTTCATATTTTTGACCGGTCTAAATTGTCAGCTCAGATTTGATGGTGTGTTTGCGTCTACAAATTCTACACTTAATCGTGACCGTTAACCTTTGACCTCATTTTTCTCTGTCGTCTTTAGGATTCACCGACAGCAGCACCTCACCCACTTTTTCTCCATTCCTAATCAAGTAAACGCAAAATCTGGATCAAAATCTGAATCGGTGGGGGGGATCGTTTGCCGACAAATAGATCTTGGATCGTTGGATTGTTGAGTTGGATTGAGTTTGGATCGATACCAATTGATAGTTCAGAAAAATATTTTAAACATAAATAAAAAATAAAAATTTGAATAAAGGTTTACGGGGTTGGGATTAAAAAAGGATCTAATAAAATATTAGATAAACTTAATAAAAAGAATGGGATTGGGAGATTTGGTCACGATCGATTTCTATTAGGATCCGCGATTCATATAAAAAATTGTGGGGTTTTGGAATACTAGTGGTAACAAAATTTATGAGTGGCAAAAAATAATAGTTTAGGTTCAAAATGCAAAGAATTGTGGATTTTATGTGCCTGATAAAAAAAAAAAAAAAACTCATATTGGATCTGTTACTTTGACTATTAGTGAATTAGGATAGTTTTCAAACTTATTTGAATTGAAAACTTCTGGTTTAAGAAAGGGGTTGGTAGCACCCTCATAGCTAATTACCACATTGTGGTTTTCAATCTTGCCCCTTGATACCTTCAAAAAAAAGCTAACTCCCGAATGTATCTAAGAAAAATAAATAGGAACCTGTCGTCGGCACTAAATTACCCTGTAAAAAAAAAAAAAAAAGGAATACTTGTGCCTTAAACTCTCTTGGCACAATAAAAGAACAAAAACATTCCCTACAATTTTGCATTTCTGATAGGGGAGTCTTAGTCTCCACCACAATTATGCCCCTAACCTTACCGACGTTATACTTTCGATCTACCAGATTTCAACATATGTTGTCCTATCTTCTCCATTGTATCTGCAGTAGAAGAAAATTTGATTTTTGCCTTTATAAAATCCCCATTTTTGGATTAAATTTTCAGATAATTTTCAGCAAAACGCTAAAACTTTGCTCCAGCAAGTTTTGATTGCGGTCACCTGATAAAATTGTGATCGCTTAATACTTCATTCTTTGTCATTTGCGATCAAAATTCAGCCAATAAGATAGATCTATCTTGGGCTCCCATAAGACTCTAAAGAGAGTGCAACTCTAAGAGATGCGTTAGTGAATGTTTTATTTGGCTCATTTTTATCCTAAGAGTATATTCGCTGAAAATTCAATTGAATTACATATAGATTCTTTGATGAGGCTGTCTGATATTTCGAAGCCAACAGGATCATCCTATGACTCTGGATCCAGTCGAGACGTAACCAAACTGCTTTCAAAAATCAAGATTTTTTTAACCTATTTATTTTCATTGTTTTGTAGAGAAAATCTTGTTGCAACTCCGGTTATCAATTCTTCAATGTTTATTTTTTTGGAAAAATTACAAAAAAAACCTTGACGCTGTACTTTCTTTGCAATTTACCCCCAACCTAACTTTTTTTCTCACTTTTTTCTCCAAAATACACTTTTTATGCAAATACCCCAACCAAATAAAAAATAAAAAAAATGCCTAAACTACAATCCCTTACTTTTACTTTACCCACATCTCTCTCCTCTATCCCACCAAAATAGAGGCGGGGTCCAGTGGTAGGGTCCCGGGCACTATGTAAAGTGCGATAAGGCAGTAGGGCTCCAACACTGTGTAAAGTGCAGTCCGGCAGTAGGGCTCCGACACTGTGTGAAGTGTAGTCCGGCAGTTGCAAAGGACAGTCCAGCAGTAGATGTTATTGGATTTCAGGACTCTGGTACTATTAAAGGGCAGTTTGGTAGTACTCAGTTTCAGTCCGGTAGTTATCCGACACTTATGCGCTCTGACGATGTGATGATGCTCTCTCGCAATGTGCTATTGGGGTCCAAAAATCAACATCAAATCTGGTTAAAATGAGTTTTGTTACGAGAATGGCATTTCGGTATGATTTTTGTTTATGAGAATGGTATTTCCGTCTAAAAAAAAATGAACTTTTCCCCTTGGGGGAATTTGCATAGAAAGTTTGTTTCGGAGAAAAAAGTGAAACAAAAATTACGTTGGGGGTAAGTTGTATAGAAAGTGTGGTCTTGGGATTTTTTTGTAATTTTCCTTTATTCTTATGATCAAAGTTGGCATGAGTGAATCTATTACTTGATAATGCATTCTTCCTTTATTTTGAGTAATTTGCTGGCTAAGGCTCAAAAACCTACTTTTATCCCTGACTAAAGCACAAAACTCAGTGCTTCGATCATGGACAAGCTTCACAACCATTCAAAAAGCTTGCACATGGAAGCTCTAAAACCGATGGGTTGATTTTTGACAAATAAAAAGCGAGAAAAGTATAACATGTAATATGCAAGTAACAAGCAAAAAAAATAAAGCAGCAATGAAATAACACATAACAAAAACCAAAATTTTACGTGGCTCATCCCAAAAGGATACATCTACTGGCATGACAAACTGAAATCCACTATATCGGTGAGAGTACATCGTAGATTTTGGGATATAAAAAGTATCTTACAAACTATTGACAATACCTAGTCGAACAACCATTGAAACCACTCTCCCGAGATCACTTGCCATTCTTTCTTCTCTTAAATTCTTACAACTATTACCAACACACCAGATAGAGATGCAAAAACAATGGCAAACAGACTTTCTTTTTGCAAAAGGGATACTACTCAAAATCTTCATGAGAACTGCTTTTTATAAAGAGAAACAAACATCTCTTTCTATATGAGGCATAAACAAACAGTTTTTCCTCTTAAAAGCTCGTTTCTCTCTCTTGAGGCTCCTTTAAAGGCTCATCCTTCTCTGCGTAGGAGGCCCTTGTCTCTTTGGAGAGACTTATGCATTCCCCATGAGGTGACTCAAATAGGACACAAGATTTCTATAATGTCAGAAATCATGTAACCAATATAAATCCTTATCCCATTCGAAAATACATCTTGTACGGTTTAGTTTCTTAAAAGCAAGAGATTTCACATTCTATAAAATAGAAATTCCAATAAATATGAAAACTCATCAATATCAATCTCAATCTTAGTAGCATAGGATTTCTTTATGGAGGTGATTTTGGATATCACTATATCCAAC
Source organism: Amborella trichopoda (assembly GCF_054954075.1). Lineage (NCBI taxonomy): Eukaryota > Viridiplantae > Streptophyta > Magnoliopsida > Amborellales > Amborellaceae > Amborella > Amborella trichopoda. Next base: position 4,210,531 of record NC_142342.1, on the reverse strand, counting down.
AATCTCCACCTTGATACCAACATCATTGGACATCTTTATGGAATATTTCTTTTTGCTAAATAAATTTTTTACAGTTCTTATTTAAAAAGATTGTTTTTATCATCAAATTTCTCCACCTTAAACTTCGCATTCGAAATGTTTACCTCCATATCGACAAATCCCAAATCAAACTTTGATACCATTTGTTGTGCATGGAAGCTTTAAAACCCTATAAGTTGATTTTGGTAAATAAAAAGCGAGAAAAATAAAATTCGAAACAAACAAATAACAAATAAAAAAAATATAAAGTAAAAATAAAATAACGTAAAAAAAACACCAAAATTTTACGTAATTCACCATAAAAGGCTACATCCACATAAATGACACGAGTGAATCTTCCTTTATTTTGAGTTATTTGTCGGCTAAGGCTCAGAAAGCTACTTTTGACCTCGACTAAAGCACCAAACTCAGTGCTTCGATGATCGATGAGCTTCTCAACCATTAAAGAGATCACTGGGCATTGCTCCTCAAGATCTCGCCTCATCTTTGAAAGTATTGGAAGCACAAAATTGAGAGCAAGTTTTAGTTAAGGGTTTGCTTGGCAACAAGAGATTTCGATTTTTGAAGTTGAATTCTCCTGGGCACTGTTGCAGGTCGGAGTTTGCCATTATGGATGGCTATAGTGAAATTCACTTTATCGAAATTTCGGTTCCCTATAAAATGGGGTACCGCAAGTTCGAGGCGGGGGATCAAAGTGGAGATCATCATGATCTCCACTTTGTTTTGCGTGGGCACATGGCTCGTATGTAGCCCTCCCCCATTTCTTTTCTTCTCTCTTCTCTCGTCCTCCAAACCTTTATCCTACTCTCTCTCTTCTCTCCTCCCTCCCTCCCTCCCTCATCTCTCCTCCCTCCCTCATCTCTCCCTCGTACCAAACCCTAACCAAATTTACTCCCTCTGCGAACTGTTGATTTTTATTTAACGATTATAAGTTTATAATAGTTCATCATAGTTTCAACTACTGTTACACGGCTAAGAAGAAATGCACTTTGTTTTCTTTTCAATTTTTTAATTTGCATAATTTGATCTTGCACTCACACACACATGCACTATTCCCCAAAAAGAAAATTCCATATGTTTATGCTATCTTTTGCATCGTGACCTTGTGCTATTATTGTTTGTTTCATTTTTGCTATTTCTTTTTCATATTCATGCAACTCCATATTTGCATTATGTTGTGTATGAAATCGTACTGCATCTTTCCCCCCAAAAAAAAACCAAAGAAATTTATCAAAATACGCATGAGAGATGTATTATTTAGTATTTTATTTCTCTGCAGCTGCTCTAACTCATGATCATGTACATTTTTGAAAGGTATTTTGGAATTAAAAAATATATGGGGAAAAAGTTAAATTAATTATCTCTCGTAGATTTCCCTAAAAAGTGAACAGTTTTATTGGACTATGTTTCCTTGTATATTTCATCTATTTTTTGATGATGTAGCTTTGGTTTTTGTGGGTAGGGCAATCTGTTATGAGCCAAAGGTGGAAACCATTTCCATTTTGCATAGGCCTAATAAATGCTCGGATCCATGTTGATTAGTTTTGCTGCTTATTTATTAGTTATTTGCTGCCCAACCCCATTTGTGAAGGGAGATGTTGAGAGAGAGAGATCTAGCTTACAAATAAAATATATGTAATCTATGTCATCTATCTCATTAGACTTACCATGGATGGATTATGAAATCAAAATCTAATTTTTTTAATATCCTCTCATCAATAAAAACTGCAATAAATTCCAGATCTCTAGGTTTACAAAGGTGTATGTATAAGAGAAATACACTCCAAACCTTAACAATTGTGATCAGAATGTCCAGCTGAGTCTAATAGTGATAGTGTGATCGAATTTCAAGATCTTTGGAGGGTGTTGCCACACACATTTGCACCTTTTTAGGTTACAGAAAAGTGATTTCTTTAATAGAAGATTATGAGATATTGATGTGGGTTTCTGGGAATATTGGGCTTCTAAAATAAGATGTTCAGGATTTTTTTAGATTTTTTTTGAAGTTTTGGGTTTCGTAAATTCAACTATGAGGATATATGGTCTCTTAGAAGCGAATATTTAAAATCTATGGTTTCTTAAATGGGATTTTGGGATGTGTGGAATATTTCAAGAATATTTTAGGGGTGGACTATAGTTTGAGTGTGGATTATGGTTAAGTGTGTCCAATAATATATTGGGATAGTGTGTTCCAAAAATTAATAATTTAAAAAAAATTAATTTGGGATTGGTGCCTACAACTGGTCATAAATTTTGTGTGCATTTGACTCTGACTCACATGCCTCCAACATGACAAAACATAGTGTTAACATGCTTCTATTGTGATATTTGTCTTATAAAACCCTTTCAAATATCTCTCTACATCAATTCTAGCTAATTTAGAAGACCAAATAAAAAAACTATAAAAGTTGGTAGAAGTTTGTTTTGTAAATGAGAAGATAATAAAATAATTTGTGGCATTGGAGGATATGAAAAAATAATTTGGGGTATTGGAGGAGACCAAATAAGTATTTTTTATTAATCTCTTTTTGTGACTTGATTGTATAGTTTTTATTATGGTGTTTAATTTCTCATTGAATGGTGTTTTTAAATTTTTTTTTATTTCCATTGGTTGAAAGAATTTAGAGTCACTCAAGATGTATATTAAAAGAGAAATCAATAATTAATTTTTTTAGAAATTAATAAGATGTATATTTTAATTTTATTTGGAGTCCAATTTTAGCCTTTTTGGGGATTCTAAAAATATTATCAAATTTATCTGTCTGTGCCTGTAGGTTAATATATGTGTATGTTTATTGTTTATCTTGGAGATTAGGTTGGTATATGTGTATGTTTATTGTTTATCTTGGAGATTGTATATATGTTTAATGAAATTTATTAAATTTATATGCCCTATTTGTCGTTGCATCTTAGCGTTTGAGGAAGTCTCCTAATTACATGTATAACATTTTTTTCGAGAAGTAGATTATTGCTTTGTATAGAAGGACCATTCCTTAGAATTTAATAATTATATAGATTGTATGTGTCATACCATTTATGTTTAACCTTGTGAGACTAAACGATAGAAGAGAGGTGATTTGTACATGTTTAGCCTACATTTGCATTATAAATATTTTTTTAAAACATAATGAAACCATCGTAGAATGACTTGTTCAACTTGTAAGAGGAGAAATTTGAAGCATATTAGATAATTGTTGTGAGAGAATCTTAAGGACCTAGTCCATGTTTATTGTTACTAATTGGTCGATGAGAATTTTAAGGAGCTAATTCATGTTTTTTGTTATTAATTTTTAGAGGTACAAATGAAAGGCAAAATGTAGATGCTGAGTCTATGGGCCTTACTAAGGTAATACATATTTACTGTTACTAATTGGTCGAGGTACAAATGAAAGTCAAAATATAGAAGCTTACTTTATAGGCCTTGTTTTGTCTAAGGGATGGACAATTTTTATCCCGGTTCAATGTTCGAACAAAAAACATCAATGTTTTGTAAAAAGGATGGACAATCTTACTCCTTGTGTTGTATGTTCAATTTTTAGAACGAAAAATATCTATGTTCTTTTCTATCAAGTCTCCTTCTATAATTTCACTTTCTTTATAAAAATTAAACAATCCTTTTCCAATTTTCTCAAATCTTCTTGCCTTCTCTATCCGTAAAATTCCCTGGTCTATCTTAAATATTTTTCGCACTTATCCACTTGTTCAGAATGTGTCATAAATGATAGAGTTGCCTATCCTATAATCTCTCTAATATTGAGGTCACTTCCTCTTCTTACAACATGTGTCCATATTTTAATTTTGGCTTAATAATATAATATATACTTGTTTTTATATATTATATTAATTTAATTAAATATTCTATATTTGATAAGAGTGCAAAGGCACATGAATTCTACTAGTGCTTCTCTATCTCATTACTTGAGACAAATTGTTTTGCCTCGCAATCTAGATTGCCAAACTATATGTTATAAAGAGAGAGGGTTATATGCACCAGCAAAATTGAAGTATTTTACACATTAGCAAAGTACCAAATTTTAAGTACGCTATAGTTTACGCCTCCTCCCTTTGTCACTTCCCATCCCATTCAAGGAAGTTCAAATTGTGGTTTGAGTCATTATGAGAGATTGTGATGAAGAAATGAATGTGTATCAATGTTTAATGTTATATATATGAGCCCTAAATAATTATTTTTTTTCAAACATGATATGTCCGTCTATCATTTAAAAAGAAAAATGTTACTTTAGTTGACACTGGTGTATTTATAGTAACATTTCAAGATGGATAGACACTAAAAATAATAATTCAAAATGAAAAAGAGAGCAAAAAGAAAATAAAGAATGTGAAGTTCTTAAGGGTGTCATGCGAGGGGATCACATCTTTGGTACATTAACACGTGCAACTTATAGACATATGTCTATATCAACACGTGCAAACTATAGACACGTGTCTCCATGTCACATGAGTAACCTCTCACCCTTAAAACATGAGATACCAGTTTTCCTTGGCTAAAAAATTCTCACTTTTCATTCTATAAACCCAACTTAGAGAGCAATGATCCAATGCAACAGTTGTATCATAGTATAATGCAACGGTACTTTTAGAAAATCATGTTTGTGGTATTTATATGACTTCAAATTTGTACACACACTCTCTTCATCTCAATAATCAATCCCTCAAAAAAACAAAAGTTCAATTTGAACTCTAGATATGGTAAAAATGAGTCATCTCCAAAAACGATTCTAGACCATTCATTTTGTGAATTTCAAGATCTTAACCTTTATAAACTCAAAATCATTTTTTTCTTTTTTACATTGTTCATCTAATGATAATAAAACCATCCAAACAAATTGGAAATGAAAAAATCCTTCTAAGACCTAGATCTAAAAGTCTCACCAAAATGAATGACCTATGTTAATTGGGCTAAAAAAAGACTTTTTAGGTGGTGTTTTCAATTTTTTCTTTTTTTGTGATTGTTCATTAGAATGAAAAGAGTGTATATTTCAAATTTTGGATCAAATAAATGACCATAAAATGAATTTTTAATATTGTTGCATCATATTACTATACAACGGTTGCATGATATCATTGCTCCAATTTAGAATAAATAAAAATTTGGAAGGTCTCTTTGATATTATGAAAAACAACCAAAAGAGAGAAGCCCATTCGGCACGTGTGAAAACTAGCCGTTGAGACCTTACCATCACCACCACCACCACCATTTTCCCCGGACCTCAAAATTCTCACACACCTCTCTCCTCTTGTTCTCACACAATGCATTGTGGGAGCCCAAATTACCAAAACACCCCTCCCCCTCCATTCTTTCTCATACCTCAAAAGCCCTTCTCAGCCTCACTACAAAAGCTCTTGATAAAAAATGCTAGGCTGGGGTAGTGTCGAGGATTTACCCAATTTGCATTCGAAACTTGAATTTTGGATCTTATCGGGATCAAGGTATGGATCTAAGATTTGGATCTGACATATAAGATTGGATATGGATAATATTTTGAATCGGATCCAGGTACAAGTGGATCCAATCTGGATTCGACCTAGTTATTAAATATATTATTTTGGGAAAAGTTTATATAGAGCCGAGGCTCTAAACAATCAAATTTGAGCCTACCAAAAAAAATTCACTAGAAGAGGTTGTTTTGATACCCAAATATTTTCAAAATGATCATCTTGACATCAAGATGTATGCACATGAAAAAAAATGGATTTTAAGTTTTGGAAATAGTGTATTTTGGAATGCATTTTTGGACCGTCAATTTTCAAGATTTTCAAGTTTTCATAGATCTATCGATCTCCATTATTTTTTACGCTTTAAATTTTAGAAATAAATATAAAAATATATTTTAGGTCTATCACAAAGATTTACGATATTGAAACCACATTTCTCGAAACTATTTGAAGGTAGGCTCTAATTTGATTGTTTAGAACCTAGGCTCTATATAAACTGCACCCTATTATTTTATAAATATAAAAAAAATTTGATCGATCAAATAGGGATCTAGATCCATATTCCATATATACTTTTGGATCCGAATCTAACTTCAAATATTTTGGATCAAAATCCAAATCCTATACATACTTTTCGGATCCAAATCTGAATCCCGGTAGATGCGGACTCCATCCAACCCATTCCAATCCCTAACTTTGGTTGCAACCTTTCCCTCTCAACCTCTCTAAAAGCTTTAAAGTCCCTTCCAGGTCCCTCATATCATGGCACAAAGCCCTTGTGAGGACATTATCGGTTGTCAAATTGAGTTCATAGCCCTTGTTTTTCATTTTTAAAAATACCAATTTTGCCCTTTCTAGGGACCCTTTCTTGCATTACACCATTATCATGGCATTGTATGTTGCCACATTGGGCAGACACCCTTTTTCTCTCATTCCTTCAAATATTTGCAGGCCTTGTCTATGTCCCCAGCCCTTCCAAAACCATGCATCAGAGTGGTGCATTTTGTAGCATCAGGTGCAGAGGCCCTCTTTTTCATCTCTATGAAAAAGACCATACTGAGGTCATCTGACCAGTTCTTAAAAAGTCCTTGAGCAAAATATTGTATGTAGAGAGAATGAGAGAGACCCAACTCCGCCATCTCTCTCAAAACCTAACTGCCATTTATGCAAGGATGTTATGGTATCAGGCTTACATGTGTCTAATAGCTCTGAAAATTTCATGGGCTCGCTCTACTCTCATTGGTGATTGGACTTGCAGATCTCCAGTAACGTTTTGATGTGCTGTAAATTTGTTGGGGGCAACCATAAACTTGCACCTCTGATGGCTCTATATGCCATGAACTTGCATCTCTTATGGCTCTATATGCTTTTCCAGCTTTTATGAGATGGGTAGAGGCCATGGATTTGGATTTGGGGTTATGCAAGGTTACAAAAAAAATTATTTTCCGTTTTCACATGTGGGTTTTGATTTGTTGGGGAGTTGGGATTTTATTGTTCTAGGCTTGGGTGATGACGGTGTATGCAGATCGGCTCTTGCTTTTGTTTTTTTTATTATTCTAAACAATAAAGGAAAATATTATTCTAAACAATGAAGGAAAATTTCATAAAAAAATCATGATCATAGTATAGGAATAATATGCTATATGATTTATTTTTATCCTTAAAACAATATTTAATCACCATTCCACTTTTTTTTTTTTAATCGTTAAAATACTATTTCATCACTATTCTATATGACTATTTGTTTTTGTTAAATGGAGTTACAATATTTTATGCTCATGAAGTCCAACAGCTTAGAGGCTTGGAGTTTATCATAAAGTTTAAAAAGTTGGATACTTCAAAAGAGTGTATCATAAAGTTTAAAAAGTAGGATACTTCAAGCAGCCTAATTTTTTATGCAACAGACAAGGAATTAGCAATCAAGTTTGAATCGGACCATTGAACTATCAAAACAAAATAATATCCAATAAATGACGATAATGGTTGCCTCTTTGTACCAAAGTTAATCTTTTAATACATGTTTTTTTATAATTTAGCTATATTTCTAATACTAATTTCTCACTCCAAATATTTTATTGATATTTTTGAGCACTAATATCTTACTAGTAGATCAAATTGGTCACCCATATAGAACTAGCCGAGTTAATAACTCAGTTGAGTTGATTTAGTCAAATAAAAAATAAAAAATAAATAAATAAATAAAATATATAAAAGTTCAAAATGTTTTGAAAAAGTTTAGGAATCTTAGATCATTCAATGCTGGTTTATGACAAAAAATATTTTGTAATGCAATTGTGATGCATATATGGCTGAGTCCCTAGTTGGCAATATTGAAAAGAAATAACGTTTTGATGTTTTACACCATATATTTTAGTTGAATGGTGTAGACTAAATATATCTTTTAAGATACTTGCATGTCTATTATGCTAATGTCAAATCTTATTAACATTCAAAAACGAAAAAAGAAAAGAAAAGAATAGTTAACATGAAATATAGGGGAAATATCCTCGTATCCCATATTTTTTGTTTTCATGTCTCAATAGATCCAAAGATTCAAAATATATCTCCTAATCCCCTGACTAACTTTACCCATTTTTAACTAGTTTTTTAGCCCTAACAAATATAAAAAAGGTATGCTCATTCTAAATCCTCCATCTCTTTACGTGATATATTCTCCCAAACTTCTCTCTCTCTAATATTCACCATCTTTATCTCTCTAACGGGGAGAGAGTGTGAGAGACATGGGAGGAGAGAAAGTGGGAAAATAGATAGAGAGAGATTTATGAGAAAATCACTTAAAGAGAGAGAAATGATGATGTTTAAAAAAGATGGTGTTTAAAAATAATGTCTTTCTTATATTTGTTTGGGCAAAAAAATAAGTTTAAAAGGGGATAAAGTTAGCTCATGGAGTTAAAATATATAAAACTTTGAATTTTTATGACCCAATATATGTTTTGAAATCTTGGATTTATTGAGATATAAAACTTAAAAATAAGAGGTATGGAGATATTTTCCCTTAAATATATTATCCAAATAAATACATGGTGTAGATTACTGCAACATTACTTTTACATTTAAATTTGTCATATTATGTAAAATTTTTCCAAGGTTAAATAGTTAACCCCACATGAGTACGGTTTAATAAATTTCCATTAAAAAAGTTGAAAGTTCTAGGGAAATTATCACTAATATACCTATATTTTAATAAAATCGAAAAAAAAAACCTCTAACTTGCCAAAACCTCTCCTACACCCTTTTTCCCAATTTTTGGTTTTTTTTTTATGAAAATACCCTTCATGTTATTTTTTTACCGTAAAGAATATTTCGGTAATTTAAATACCCTAATAAGTTGAAGGAGTATTACAGTAATTAAAATACCGTAATAAGTTAAAGGAGTATTACGGTAATTAAAATACCATAATATCTTAAAGTAGTATTAAAGTAATTTAATTACCGTAATATTGCCCAACCCTCAAAACAAAGGATTTGTTAGTCTCGAGTCTACTATCTATTTACTCCCTCGATAAAAATCCATACTAGTTGTATTTTTCAAATCTCAAATTTTTAAGATATAATCTCTACTTAATTTTTATATGGTTCTCCAAATTTTAGAACAAAAACACTCTTAAATAGGTGCTTTTGAGCATGAGAATAGATCCACATCGTGCTCCCATTGGAATATAGTTTTTTGAACAAAGAGGGGCAGCTCTCATATTAGCTTTGGTTTCAAGCTTTTCAACTAATAGGAGGGTAGAAGTGGCTAGGAAAGTATTACGGTAATAAGAATAACATAAAAACTTCCCACACATTATGGTCAAGACTTTCGACCCTCTTATTGGTTGAAAAGCTTCAAATCGAAACTAATATCAAGGCTACCCCTCTCTCTTTTCAAAACATACATGTTCCCATGGGAGTACGATGTGGATCTACTCCCTCGCTCAAAAACACATATTTAAGAGTGTTTTTGTTCTAAAATTTTGAGAACTATATAAAAATTAAGTAGAGATTATATCTTAAAAATTTGATATTTGAAAAATACAGCTAGCATGGATTTTTGCCGAAGGAGTAAATAGATAGTAGACTCGAGAGAGTAGAAAATCCTTTGTTATAAGGCTGGAGAAATATTACGGTAATTAAAATACCATAATACATTAATTACCATAATATTACTTTAAGGTATTATGGTATTTTAATTACCATAATACTCCTTCAATTTATTACGGTATTTAAATTATCATAATGTTATTACAGTAATTAAATTACCGTAATACTACTTTAAGGTATTACGGTATTTTAATTACCGTAATCCTTCAACTTATTACGGTATTTAAATTACGTAATGTTCTTTACGGTAAAAACTACCGTGAAGGGTATTTTCATCCAAAAAAAATCAAAAATTGAAAAAAAGAGTGTAGACGAGGTTTTGAAAATTTAAAAGATTTTTTTTCAATTTTATTAAAATATAGATATATTAACGATAATCTCCCAAAGTTCTATTAGTAAAGGGGATGAAATTCTCACTCTTTCAATCTCTACCGTATCAAAAATCATTAGTATGATCTAAACTTCACTAAATTAAGGCCTAACTGGGAAAAAGGATTGAATGACATGCTCACTTTTTTTCTCTACAAAATGATTCACCATGTGGTATGGAATAGGATCCAGTTTTTTAAAAAGGTGAGGTTTGTATAAGGTTCGTCCTTTAAACCATCAAAGTAAGGTGCACAATGGAATAAAGCTAAAAGATGTGGTTCAAGAACCAATAATCCTTACAATGATATGCAAATATATATTTATACCTAATTTACGAAATTTAAAGCTTCAACGAAAATGTAGACTAAGTAGATATGAAATTTAAAACTTCAAAAATATTATAGATTGAACAAATCTAAAAACATTTGAAAATAGATAAACCAGATAATATATTACAAGATGCACTATTTTGAATACTTGAAATTCTATCTTTTTCATGTACATACATCTCGAGGTCAAGATGTTTCAAGTGAGTTTTTGAAGTGTGGCTTATTTCTATAATATAAGATTGACAACTTATATAAGAATTTTTCTTTTATAAAGCATTAGTATTAATCAAATCTATCCTATCTTAAAAATTCATCACCATGGACAGTGCCTTGTCTCTCTCTCTTCTTTCTCTCTGTTGGCAAGGGAAGTTGGATGAAAATTCCTCCAGTTCTCTATATCTCTTTCCACCAACCACTGTAATTTACACTGTAGTATAGTTATACCTACATGAGCTAATGAAAACTAGCATAGAACCCGGTGGTAAAAAGTTATTTTGTGCAAAAGCTAGCCTCGTGTATCTTAAAATTGCCTAAACAACATCACATACTTCAGACAAGCCTCTCTCTCTCTGCAATTGATGGAGAGATGCTTTCCACCTCACACAAAAACCTGCTGAAACTTTCAGCCAGAAAGTACGCCAAGTTTTTGAGTAGAATTATCCCAACCATCCACATTTAGATCGGACAGCAAGTAATAGTAGTCATATATTTGATGTGTGCGGCGCCACATGCAAGTTTCCCTTTGTTAATATCAAGACTTTTTGGATTTTCCAGAGCAGCTTTATGTTATGCACATATTAAGTCGATCCTAACTAATTTTTGTTCAATTCCAAATCAACATAAAAAGCCATCAAAGCATCAAGAAGATAATTTCCATCCAAATATCAACACAAAATTAGTTCAAATTAAACTCAGGGCGACCAACTTAGCATCAAAATTTGATAGCTGGGATCTCCCCGCAACACAGTGTAAGCATCCGAACAATCCATTCAATGGTTTATACGCATTTTACAAGCAAAAAGACTCTGTGTCAAGAAGCTGCTACTTTTGCAAGTTCGATAAATATATCAAGAAACATCATAATCTGACTTCGATACCTCTATCCAGCAAATGCTTCTTAACTGATGTAATCGGAACCTGTAAAGAGTAAAGATTAAAAAAAACGCTAAATTTAGTTCATGAATTGAGAAAATCAACACTCACCATTTTAAGGGAGTCCAAAATAATTACAGTAAAGAAAAACCATAGATTAAAAAGCACTGCAGATTTAATGTCGCCATGAAAATGAGACACATTGCTTTTGGTTTCCAGAGAATAACAAAAGCCCATTGAGAAAGAAATATCTTACCCTTTTGGAGCAATTTATTTCATACTCCATTTTATAATATATTTTCCCTTGGTTAAATGCTGAAACCACTAAGGTCTTTGCCTTTTTGAGAATTACCTCCTTCCGGTGAAATATGCCAGCAGCAAGAGCAGCTGAAGCATTTGTTTTCTGAAAGACCTCTGAGAAGTGTTCAACTGCACCAGCCCCACTGCTTGCAATGACAGGAATACTAACTGCATCTGAAATCAGCTTGATCAAATCTGTATCAAACCCATGTCCTTGACCTACAAACACACCGGCATTGAAGCATTTTCACAGACTATAAAATCGGAAAGTTTCAGAAAAATAACTATAAATTGGATCTCTTGCTTCAAGGGAAAGTATAACTTCAGAAAACAGCCATCCAATTGGGTCATGACCATGCAATAAATGGACGGTGGATGGTGATACCGTGATGGAGAGAGAGTGTATAACCATTGGGGTCATGCTCTCCCCCCCTCTCTCTCTCTGTCCACAAATTCTAAAGATGATCATGGCCGTAATGAGCTAAAGTTTCCGTAGTCCAATGAGCCATAGTTAATTTATTCTGGTCATCGTCCAAAGGTTTGTGAAACCTGCTGCTTCAGTTAATAGACCTAACCTATCACATCTTGGTCAGTACCTTGAAGAAGGAATTTTGTGTGTAGCATCTTGGTCGGTACTTTGAACAGGAATTTTATATGTTATTCCTCATACATGAATCCATTATTGGAGCTTCTAAATGTAATAAATGATAAACTCTAAGATATTTACCATCACAATCTATACAATTGAGCAATATTTCTCCTGCCCCCAGCTCTTCAACAGCTTTTGCAAGCTCATATGCTCCAATGGGTCGGCCCTCCCTACCACCATTGACCTGCTTCAAGAGCACAACACAGTAAAATATAACTGGTCCAAAAATGAAAAATACATATGAAGAACAAAAGTTCAGAACGGTGAAGACATAAAAGTACAATAACAAGACCTCCCTATGCATACACCACAATATCAAGAATAAATATAAGGGAATTGTTTATAACTTAACAATACTGTTAAAATTTTAAAACCCATTTTTTAAATCTTTGAAACTTCCATAGAAGGAAGACAACCAAACCCATTCTTAAGATCTGTGAAACTTTAAGGTTAACTTTCTCAAAAAAAAAAAAGATTTGTGAAACTTCCATAGAAGGAAAACTACCAACCCATTTTTAAGATCTGAAACTCCCATAGAAGGAAGACCACCAACCCATTTTTAAGATCTGAAACTCCCATAGAAGGAAGACCACCAACCCATTTTTAAGATCTGAAACTCCCATAGAAGGAAGACCACCAACCCATTTTTAAGATCTGAAACTCCCATAGAAGGAAGACCACCAACCCATTTTTAAGATCTGAAACTCCCATTGAAGGAAGACCACCAATCTCTCTCTCTCTCTCTCTCTCTCTCTCTCTTCCAGGGGGAGGCTCCAAAAGCCCCCCCAATGCATCTTCCACAAAGTTTGGAGAGAGAGAGAGAGTGACCTTAATGCCAAGAGTTTGACAACAATATCTCCATTAGCAGATGTGGTAAAATTTTAGAACATTTCATGTTTTTGCCATAATTAATGTACCAGTACAATTCACAGCATCTGAGAAACATTACTAGCAGTTCTAAATCTTAGGCATATAATCAAGGGATCAGACGGAAAACAAGAATTACCGTGCATTGGTACCATGCATATTCTTCTTCGTTAGGGCCTGCAATCAGAGAGGAAAACAAAATAGTTTTAAGTCAATGGGAATTCTAAATGGTTGCAGCTAACTGGAGATAGCTCTAGCAACTGTTGTCAACAAATGAAAATGTTACTTTAAAATGTACTCAAAAGGCTCAGCTCGATCATAGAACTGAAGCACCAAATCTTCCAAATTGTTTTAAGCTAAAATGACAAGATCAATATGGGCTGGTTTAGTGATAGCAATGCGTTGGTTCAGTGGTTCAGAAAGGAAAAAAAACTAGTTTCAAGTCAATGGGAATTCTAAATAGTTGCAGCTAGCTGGAGATAGCTCTAGCACCCATAGTCAACAAATGAAAATGTTACTTTACAATCAACTGAAAAGGCTCAGCTCGATCATGAACTGAAGCACCAAATCTTCCAAATTGTTTAAAGCCAAAATGACCAGATTAATATGGGTTGGTTCAGAGGTAGACAAAGGTAGGCCAAAACCAAAAGCACCATTCAACAATGTACACTGGTAATGAGTTGGTAATAAACCTGGACTCATCACCCTGATTGTCTTGAACTCGACATCATTGGGACTCTTTAGGTATACTCTGCGTGGATCTATACTTACGACCACAGCCTGTGACCAAATAAATCATCAGATATCTTCAGCTGCTGCTATAAGAATCCAAAAATCAGTTATAGGAGCACAGGACCAGAAATGAAATGCCATGATTTGGAAACCATGCCAAGAAAGAAATTTAAAATTCACTGTTACTATTTATGAATAAAAGAAGTAGCAATGCTATAGCTACGAAGGCAACTGAAATCTCATGCACATGATAAAATGAATCCCTTTGGGCAATCATATTCTATAATAGACAGCACATGCAACACATAAGAACTAAGGGAGTGAAAGAAAACAAACAAGGAAAACAATTAAGCAGCCAAGAAAGCAAATTCACCTGGTTTCCATAAACACGAGAAATCTGTTCTAAGCTACTTTTCCCACTTTTTACCTATAAAAGGCAGTCGGGGAAATGAATCAGGAGTAGATTTTAGGCCAGGATCAGAACGCATAGCAATGCACAAACATAAGCTTACACCCGTTCTTCGGTATTCTTCAGCTGTATAAACAGCATCACTTCCGATGGATATCTTATCTGCTCCGGACCGGAAATATTCTGATGCAACTTCAAGACTCGAATAATGCCTACACAAAATATGAAATTAAATATATTAGTCTTTGTTAAGCTCGATAGACATGTAAAATAAGAGATTCACATGAGAATCATCACGGGAATCATCATGGATCAGAATAAGGCTACATCTCAATCCCATAAGTATGCAAATGATTCTTTGACTGGAAACAGATTGAAGTTTTCCATGAGAAGAAACTGTGAAGCCATACCTCCCATTTGCATCTGTGAAGTCCCTTATACCTCCACCTACCGTTAGTGGAACAAAGACATTTTCAGACGTATAACGTAAGACCTGCAATGTATATATAATAGTGAATACATGGGTAAAGAGAAATTCTACAGAGAAACAACTCAAAAATGTGAACCAAAAAAGGAGAATCTAAGAAATCTATCACAGGAACTATAAGCCTTTTTCTTTTTATTACTTAAAAGGAATATATGCCTATAAATCTCATTCATTTTTCTGAAAAGCTAACTTCCTTACCTTCAACATTGGCAAATCAGCAAGAGGGAAGTCACGGAAGCCTGTTATGTTAAGAAAAGTGACCTACAGTGCAATCCTTGCTTTTAAGAGCTCAAACTATCAGTTTGTACAGGTCCTCTACATGCATACTAGCATTATTTGACAACATACACACATACCTCATCAGCACCATCCACATAATATTGCCCTGCCAGCTGAACAGGCTTGCCAAGGTTCCTCACCTTAAAAATTCAGGTTTCAAACAATACACAACAGAGGAGACATTAAAGTTCATGAAGAAGCAACAAAATCACAAGGAGATACCATAGCAAAAATAGTTTAATGAAAAAACTGTCAAAGCAGCATGTACAATGTGCAAATCCAGTAAATAATAAATTAATTAAAACTTTAAAATCAAGTATACATAGGGTACCTCATGCTCCTTCGTGTGATCTCTCACATCGTACTGATCTCCTTTAGTGACAACAAGGTCTCCTCTATCATTTGTTCGTACATCAAGGCAAGCAATTACCTAGAAAATTGAAATAACAGTGAAAAATGCAACTACTAAGTTTCTGTAACAGGAAAATAAGGTTGATCGTGCAGACTCAATCAGATAGTACATCCAAGTCCAACACAAGGCAATGAGATTATAACCAAAATATATTAAAAATTACAAAGTTTTAACAAGGGAGGCAACATGAAATAAAGTTAAATGAAAGAATTACATATTTCAAGACTCAATCTCTTACTCTCTTCGCAAGCTTTGATGCTTTCTGTTCAGTCTGCTTCTGCATTTTACATCAACTTTCCCATCATGAAGTATTTCACAAAATACACGAAATACTGAAAGCCACCAGCTACATACTTTGAATTACTCAAAGCTTACCTCTCCTACATAAGACGTATTTGTACCCAAGAACCTTCTCAATATGGAAAGCCCGACATCTGTAACTCATTTGTGATGACAAACAAAAAGTCATGCAGATGTAAATGGTGAAATGCTACTAATATGTAAATATTTTTGGTATCATACAAAAATCTTAAAAATATCCAAATTTAAGAATAATGCTTTCCATTCTGTGACATTTAATATAAAGCACAACCTAGCAAAGATCAACTTGATCAGATTTTACATTACAATGCCAAAAATGAAAGTGGCACAATCAGCAGTAAGGTAATCAAAGTCAAAACTAGTAGAGAAACAAAAGGAATGAAATTTTCTACAGCCTATTTTTTGTAATGGCCATGTTGCTCCATTTTTTTTATATTCTTTTTTGGAAGAAATTATTGCTTCAATATTCAGTTATGTAAGAGGATATCACCACATAAATTGCACAAGCAATCTTCTTTTTCCCAGAAACTTAAAAAGCAATGCTAAAGCTCTGAGCATAAACATGTAAGAAAATTAACTTTCAGAAAAGAAAAAAAAAAACATGTAAGAAATCGAAGCACATATCCTTCAATCAACTAACTAAAAAAAATGAAACAAATAAAATTAATTAATCCTCTCAAAAGGTCAAAGGAAATTACTTACCACCACTCTTCTCTGGGTGAAACTGGACTGCATGCACGTTACCCTTTCTAATAGAAGCTATAAAATCATCACCATAAGTGCAAGTTGATGAGATCCATTCCTTGTTGGCATCCGACTGCATCAAAAACCATATAAAGGACTTAAATCAAACTAAAAGTAGCAAAATGCACAAAAAGCACCACCACTTGCAGACAACCAATATAAGTCAACGTCAACAAACACTACAGAGTGCATACAGGCATTGCACGGTAGGAGTGAACAAAATAAACATGCCTCCCTCCAATATCTTCCAAAATTTCTGAGTCCTGAGTGGTTTGCACAGCATTCCAACCTATATGGGGTACTCTGAGCCCATTTGACGAGTCAAAACGCCCAACCACACCAGGTATAATGCCTAATCCTTTCACTGAAACGCATACCAAAATCATCAAATAAGCAAATAAAATGAATGACATCAAACAAATATACTTGGAAACCTACTAAGAACCTAGATAAATAGTCATGGATCCAAGTATCCCATAAATACATAAAAAATTTCAGTTTCTGCTATACATAAGCATTTGATAAGTTATAAAAGAAGGTTGACAAGCACCATCTAACATAAAGGAAATGGTAGCTTCAAGAATGCATCTTATATAGGTACTAAATATGTCATATAAGGACTATCAACATGATCCATTAGTAGCCTCTAAACATGACTCCTAATATATAACACGGACCATGGCTAACTCACCTGGACCTGCCCAAGGCATTTGGCTCCAAATGGAGGTATCAAGGGACCAGCATCATTCAAACCAAACATCAAGTAGCCCAAGACCTTTTTGTGGCTGCAAATAACTAGCCTAGGCAGTACCAGGCCCAAAACTCCGTAATACAATACCAGCACATTTTAAAACCTTTAGGCCACAGGTAAATTTAGAATATTCATATCAAGTGATGCATATAACTCTCCCTCGATCAAAAGATGCTAGTCAATATCTTCTTTCATTGACAGCATGACTAAAAAGGGATTTGAGGACTATTCCTAATAGAAAAAAATTCAGATGCTTATTTCACTGGAAAAAGTTCTATTAAAAGATAAGACATAACATAAAACAAAGTTCAGATGCTTATTTCACACATACACACACAAAAAGGCTCTTCTAGAAAATTCCAAATGAAAACTCAAAAGAAGGGAAGAAAGGAGTAATGCTTATCTTCTGTCTCAGTAGAAGTCTTGACCAGCTTTACTACTTTATGAAAATGCTCGAGTATGGGAAAAGGGATCTTAGTCTAAAGGCTTCAATACAGTACAAAGAAATGATGGAAGAAACAAACAGTAAATGATATAAAAAAAAAAAAACAGCATCACAATAGAAAACGTATGTTTTTAAACCATCTATAGCCAAAGCTACACCAAGACTGAAGGTCAGCAGTGTGGAGTCAGACCAAAGCCAAAACGTACAGAGTTGGCAAATTTGGACAACCAATTCCTCAAGGTCAGCAGTTTGGAGTCAGACCAAAGCCAAAACTTACAGAGTTGGCAAATTTGGACAACCAATTCCTCAAAGTCAGCAGTTTGGAGTCAGACCAAAGCCAAAACTTACAGAGTTCGCAAATTTGGACAACCAATTCCAGCTGAAAATATTAACCACCACACTACTCAAGTTTGCTTTCTGAAATTTCACTTTCTCCTACAAGTAGGTAGTGAATGCCATCAATAAAGATCGAAATTAAACTAAAAATAACCATATTATGGGGGCCACACCATGAAAGTAAACAATTCAAACTTGAAAAACTTTTGAAAGTTCACTGTAACGGTAGGACTCAGAGATGTCTTGACAGAAATATAAGTGCCCCCACCACCCATTCCTCCTCCACTACCCCATGCTACCCCCCCCCCCCTTTTTCGTTTTCAAAAAAGAAAAAAGAAAAAAGAAAGAGAATCTGGGACCTCCCTTCCCTAACCATCTGTGGAGAATAAGCAACTGGTGACAGCTCCAGGTGAAAAATGGGATCCCTAGTGGAAGCCATAGCATTCAGCAATTAAAAATTATGGAGATACATGAATCATTAAATAATTGACTAACTTACAAATTACGAAGCCACCTTTGAACTTCAAAATCATATTTTTTGTATTCATTAATGGTATCAATATCAGGGCAGGTATCGAAGCACACATAAGAAAAGAAAAGACATCAAGGTCATTCATGAAATAGTATCAAGGTCATACCTCAACAGCAGTGTTTAAATCTGAACACGTCGACTCGTGACTTACCCCAAGACCCTGGCAAGTCCCATAGTTAAACCACGAGACTCACCCAAGTCCATTACTTTTCAGCCCTTTTCATGTGTTTTGGTCATAGAGCCATTGAGACTCATTCAAGTCAAACCGGTCTGACTCTTGGTGAGTCACGAGCTGACTGAGTTTTAAAACGCTGCTCAATGGTAAAAGGAACTGGAAACCATACAAGCATCAAGAATCCACCTGGCCCATTCTCCTCGCTAGACTCAAAAAGTAGTTGCAGCCCAAGACAAATGCCAAGAAAAGGGCGGTTGTTCTTTATATAGGTACAGAGTGGTTCAGCCATCCTACATAAAGAAGCATCACCTTGAGAGTTATAAGCTTTCTTTGTAGAACATTATTGGCACATCAATATAGAACACCACAAAAACATAGGAGCAATTGAAAAAAAGGCTACACAATAAAATATCAGTGGCTCAACGACAGTTATAGGAGAATACACCTACAGGAATAAGGACTAAGGAAGACCTTAGAAGAAAGGATTATACATTCTTAAACTGACAATATCTAACAAGGACAGATAGTTGAGCATCAATAGGAAACAAGTGAACAAGACATAATCTAAACATCACTTAGTCCAGCTGAGTCACAGACAATCTCGAATGAGGGAAGCAGGTCCTGAGTCACAATGATTTTCAACAATTGGGATCCAGAACCGAGTCGATCATGATGAGTCATGATACAGTTCACAAGATTTCAAAACAACGATGTAAAGAAGTACGTCGAGCAATTTGCATACCACCTCTGAAAGCTATCTATAAAATGATGACATAGAGGACAAGACATGGAGCATCACAAGCAGGCTAGGTACCGTACTACCATCTTACAACTGGAGGGGAATAAGGGGATAGATTGGTTTTCAAACTACAAGGCTTGCAGGGTTTTCGCAATTAACTCAATGTCAATATTATCAAGTTACTTCTTTTTTACTTGTTTATAATAGCATGATGTTTGGTTGGCAATCCAGAAACAGCTCTCAATTCGCGATAGTTTCCTTTTTAGCAAAAACAAAGCAGAAGAGATGGTTAGAAACTGCATGATTACTGAAAATGAGATAGTATGAAAACCTGTCCAACGACTCTATTTTTTCGTTTATAAGTACTATTGCAGCTCTTTGATACCAAAAGGGTGCTTCGGTACCCTTGGAGGAGTATGCCACAAGATTGGGGGACACCAAATGGAACCAAAGAATTCCATAAAAGGCATGTGTTACCATGGAAAAAAATTTTGGGGCACAGGCAGGATACAGTATAGTTTCAAGTGAAATAAACAGTTTGCCAATCTCCATTTATGACGATACAAAATGTGTTGCGATTGGCAGGTTATCGATCGACAAAGTTAAGCCATTGATTTGAGGAGTATTTTCAAAACTTGTTTTACACATATTGACAATGAAAATTAGAATGAAAGCTTAAAAAAAGTAAAAGAGAAAACTTGGATACTCATAATGCGCAGCTTCGCAAGATGAAGGGAACTGGTTTGTTACCGATAAGTTGTAATAGCACCTAGTATTGAGTGCTTCCAAAGAAAACTAGACCATCAAGAAATCAAAAAAACAAGAAAAAAAAGGTTTATTGATCTAAAGAAATAATAATGCTTATTGTGAAGCGCTAGTTTCTATTTTCCATGCTATTGTGAAGCATCTTCCTTCATATAGAAAAGCAAATAAGCACACAAATTGGTATATAAACAAGCTTTACTAAAAGCATAGAATCTACCGTCTCTCAGTAAGCACATCCATTGCAGCGGCAAAAGCCCCAACACCGGGAAAGATGAGGCGATCTGCTTCAAGTATGTCTTCTGGTTGTTGTACCTGTCAAAAACATTGTTCATTGAAAACAGAAATGATATGAAGAAAGTTTCTTCTCACAAGGGTAAATTACAGCAATAAAATGCAAAAAACCAGAAAAAGAAGCTCTACATTTCCTCTCACCTTCTACAAAGAATAACTCTATCTACAAATGGAAGGCTACCCTAGACAAAAATATTGATCACCAAACTCAGAATTAATTTCATAACTACAGTTTGGCCATACTACATGAAGAAAAGAAGGGTTCGACCACATGATAGAAGGAATCAAGCAAACAAAAACCAGCATACAAAAGCAATATGCACTACAGATTTTAGTGAAATTAAACTTCCCATGAGCATCAGCTTGAATGAATAATAACTTGATCACAAAATAAAGAGAAATGTATAAGTCAAGAAATGATAAGTGACAACGTGGCAAGAGGCTTCAAATCCAAATAGCATCCTTCTTCACGATAACCTACAATTTTATGTTTTACTAAAAGGTTTAAGGTATGGGTGATTTTGGAACAATTGGCTCAATGAGATCCAATCTCCGAACTTCACCAATTTACTGTAGTGCAATATTCTTCTAATCTTCCTCATTCACATCCTTGAAGGCATTGTGCCCAAAGCAGCATAAGGTACCCACCGGCAAATTTTTTATTTTTATTTTTATTTTTCTTTGCTTCTCTTCTCATCATCAATAATAACCATTTTTTTCAAGAGATCATCACAGCAATGTATGTTTCCAATAAAATAATTGGTGGTCTAATTAAAAGAAATTTATGGTTTTGATAACTCCCTCAAAATAAAAATACATGTTCTCAAAGTGCTTCCATTCCTAACCAGTCTGCCATCAAAACCAACATGAACTGGAAAAGGAAATTATTTCTTGGTAATGCTTGATTGTATCAATAAACATTTAAGCATTTGGGCCTTTTGAAAAATACCCACGAACATTCTATAAGCATCTCTCTTTCCATTTCTAAATATGAGTAGAACAAAAACCGTAAAATACAGTAAAAGTTCAATTGAAATCTCAACTAAACTACAGATTTTAAGTGATTCAAGTGGAAGAAGGGTGAGAATTAACTCACGTCTTTGATTTCGAATCCCAAAGAACGGATTGCATTCCGAACACTTCTAACATTGCCAGCACCATAGTCCAGTAAAGTAACCACTGCACCAAAAAAAAACAAGTTTAGAGAGAGATAGAGACAGAGAAAGCGAGAGAGAGTTTATTTTGGAAGTAACCACTGCACCCAAAAAAAAAGTTTAGAGAGAGTTTATTTTGAAAGAAGAAACACTTGCCAGAATCACCATTTCTGGAAGCGAGAATTACAGTGTGCTTGAAACGATGATTCTTTAAAGAAAGGACTGAAGGTTGAGAGAGAAAGAAGAGAGAGGATTGAGAAGGTAGGAAGGTGGAAATGCACGAATTCGAAATGTTCGCCGCCTCCATAGTTGCGCACAGAGCCATAGAAAGAGAGAGAAGGGGGTTTTGGGTATGTTTTCTTACCAGGGCTTCATTATGTAAAAAATTACGAACACTAAAAAAATGTGGCGGCCCACGGGCTGGTCCAGTCCTATTTCCCCGGGATCGGCCAAGGGTCGGCTTGGGCTCGACTGGGACGGGCCAGGTGAAACTCTAGGAAAACAAAGCAAAAAAAGATGATAAAAATAAGAGCATGAACAGGTTGAATTCGGCCGGTCCATACCTGTCTTGGCTTAACCCATGCCCTAATTTTTGGGCCGGGTGCTATACTCGGCTAAAAATAAATGGGATTGCATACTATGGCCTGAGGTGCCTCACAAAATTCGAGAATATTTTTTTCAAACTTTGAATCTCGTCAATAACACACTTACAACTCCCAATTTGAAATTTGATGGACGAGTGTGATTGTCACCTTCTTATATAAAAAATAACGAAACATGTTTATATAAAGTTGTGGCAGTTGTTTCGATGCCAAAGACCCTCAAATCCGATCATCTCAACTTTGAGATACATAGACCTTAAAGTAAAATGGATTTCAAGTTTTGAAAACAGTGTGTATTATAATGTCCATACCATCAATTTTCAAGTGTTCATAGATTTTTTTATCTATATTGTTTTTGAAGCTTTAAATTTTATACCTAAAAATGAAAATGAATTTTCAAGCCATTGTACAGCTTTTCGATATTGAAACAATATCTTTCGATAATATTTGAACGTGTGCTTTATTTTGGTTGTTTAGAGCCTTAACCTTATATAAACTACATCCAAAAGTAAATAGTCTCTTTGTATATTTTTTCAAAACAAATAAAACAAAAGTAACAAATAAGTATTTTAACTTACCAACATGCATCATACCCTTAATTGCAGTTTAATATATGTAAAATAGGATTGCGACAATCACATGAAAACATGATTAATCCAACAATTTGTAAATGAATTCTGAATTTGAGAGCTTCTAGTTGGAAAAAAGGGATAATTTCATTACTTTCGAGCTTGACACGGGCACTGTTTGCACATAAGCCCGTGGCATGAATCTTCTTTACAATCCTTTGTATATATGCATCACACATAAGCACATATAGGGACCTTTTAGGGCCAGTTTGTATCGACGTATAACTACTGGGCTGCCTTTCTTATTACTGATGGGGATGGTAAAAGAGTATTTAGGTTTTTGTACCTCGATCTCGAGCTTGTTGGATTTCATGTACAGCTCTGGTGGATTTATTGTATATAAATGTGTCACACCAAACGGCAAGGAAAAGGTCCTACACGTATGTAGCCACATTATCCCAGACTTATACGCCATCCAAACATACCCTAAGTTTCTTGAAGTTTCGTAGCATTTTCTATATATGTTTGTAAAACAGTTTGGGCATGAAACTTTTATGATGGCTCAAAAATCTATTTTCACTATTGATTATGAAATTTTGTAGCTCAAAAATTGATATGGATCTCACGGATATTTGAACATTGAAAATAAACGTCATCTTTTATGATATACATTATTTTTAGAGTTTGAAATCCTAATCTTTTTCAGGTCAAAATCAAGATGATTGATTTGAAGGTTTTCCGATGTTATCACTAAAAATTTTTGTGATATGAGGTCTTTATTTCTTCTTTTTCCATAAAAGGTAAGCCCTTATTTTAACCTTTTTCTTTTCAAAGATGTCTGATGTTACTGAGAGTTCTATAAAATTGTTGGAAACCTAAAATATGCTTGTTAATTAATTGAACATGCCCAAAGATTTCATCATAAGCATGAGATTAAACCCATTAAGTTTGCCTGTGTGAGAGAGATGGGCACAAGAATCTCAGAGAAGAGAGAGATGTAGAAATGAAGACCAAGTGACAAAGAGACCAACTTCATAACAAAATCGATTGAAACATTGGTTTGCTACATTCCCCTTATCAGGGGGATGTCACAAAGGGTACAATAATCAAATATTTGAGATGACAGAGAGGAAAAATTGGTGGAAACTTTAGTATGAACTTTAATGGAGGCCACAACACAGAGATAGCCATGTAGAAACACCCCCCTCCCTCATGTGGATGTGGCGTCGGAATCTGTATCACTAGCAAAGAATGAGATTCGCACACAGATGCATGCACGCGCACATAGATAACTATGATAAAGGGTTCTCGCCCCTTAGGGGACCTTGAGGACTTGGCCCAACAAGCAATGGACCTCTTTAGTTCTTGTTGTGCAGACCATCTATGGCTAGATCTAACCCTTTAGTAATTCACAATTAATTTCTATTTTCTATTTTAAATTGTTTTTATGGGGAGACAGTATACAAAAATTGCGTCAAACAAATCCCGTAGAGCCTTGATCCAACACTTCCGGTTCTTTCTTAAATTGAAAAGTGCATTGCATTTTCTCGCCTTTTTCAATTGTTTATGACAAGGAAAGCACCTTGCGTTTTGTCTCCCTTGAGAACCGCATCGTTGGTATTTTTTAATTGTTTTTTCTATTTTTCCTCGAAAGCCTCGTCCTTCATATTTTTTAGTAGTTTTTTATTTTTTCCATGCGTTCAAGAAGATATGAGTGCCAAATTTGGGATGAAACAAATACCCTACCCTAAAAAGGAGGGAGGACGCTATAGTAGTCCGTGATATTTTTCCAATTTATTTGAAAGGTTACATAAGGTTGCCAACCTCAAAAAATCACAGTAACGCGCACCTCTAATCTTTCTCAAAAGATGCAATTGTAGTGTCAAATTTTGTTACGATGATATGAAAATCTATTTTCATATTCAATTATGAAATTGAAAGCTCAAAAAATAATGTGAATTATTTAAAAATCTTAAAAATAGACAGCCCAGATAATATGTTACAAGATGCACTCTTTTTATGGCTTAAATCATTTTCTATTCCTGTCCATACATTTTAAGGTGGATTCAAAGGTTTTCTAGCACATAAACTACTTTTACCAATATATTTTTGACATGCTCCTTCATTCTAGAGTATAAGGTATAAGATTGATGACTTACACAAACTTTTTCCTTATTAAATTCAGTTGAACATTCTAATGAGTCTATGCCCCCAAGTTCCAATTATAAAAGATTTGGGAACAATATTTAACGAGTACATGCTTGAACTTTAAACTATAGGGGGATTAGGAACATAAGAAAACCAATAAGCAAAAGAAGCATCACAAGAGCTACGACAAACATTACAAACAAAAGCAAAATACAAAAGCAAGGTTTATCGCCATGCCCCATTTATTTGAGAAGCTCATTGCATGAAGACTGGGGGCTCATCTGTACATCGAAGGAGGCATAGGAGGCACCGGATGTGGGACATTTGGTGGACCCTTCCAGCCTAATTTTCAAAAAAAAAATAAAATAAAAAAATTATTGCATGATTATCAATGCTGATGTTCAATAAAGGAAAATAATTTGGTGAGTTAGTGGACTCACTTAGTTATGTGTGCCCCCCTCTAAAATTCTTTTTAAAGATGGATTTTTCAAAAATCTTAGGGTTTGGTAAAATGGGAGGAATTTTCAAAAAAAAAAAAAAAAAAAGAGAAAAGAAAAGAAAAGAAGAAGAAGGAGAAAAGCAGCCCCTTGAATTCAAAATTTCTCTATAGCAAACCACTTGGTTCTCGACAACTCGAAAGCATTCCTGATGTAAGAACCAAAAATCCTCTTCATTTGTTCTGGTATTTCAGGAGTACAAGTGTTTGACTTGTTAAAATTGATCTTATTGATAGTTTATGAATTAGTTTAAGCGATTATGAGTCGGCTCGTCTATTTTTCAATAACTAAATAAAAGAAATGCAAAAAGAGGAGGAAGGATTACCTTGAGATGCGTCTATTCCCCGGTTCTTGAGCTCTGCATATTCTTGACACAAAGCACAGGCATCGCAGCACCAATGGACACAAAAATCATTACAGGGCTCCTCGGGGAGATTATACTTCTCTCGGAGCCTACCACGATATGTACATGAGTGTAGACAATGGCACCCCATAGTCCACAGTAATCCATAAATGAAACCATGGACAAGACATGCTGCACAACCAAAAATGAAACAGTAGAAAAGAAAAAAAACAAAAAAAAAGCTAAAACTCATTCTAAAACTAGGGTCTCAATATAGAGAGAAGGAAAAGAAATTGCTAAAATCTCAAAATTTGACAGAAGTCCTTATTTTTGTACTCACATGTATGTCCCTCATCCAGGACTTCTGCAATTTGCCCAAAAGTAATGCAAGGAAGAACGCATGTTATGCAACCTGTGACACCGAACATGCAAGAAATGTTAGACAAAATGGGAGGCTGATGATCCTGGGCGCAAAACCATGGAATCGAATCGCCTGGTTTTGCATTTTCAAAAATTTTGGTTAAATATAGTTCAGTCCAACTAGGACTTGCCTAAGTCGGACTCAGGGACTTGGGCTTGGAGCCTTCCGACTCAGTGTCTGATTACGATTTTTGAAACACAAGCTAGAAATGTGTTGAAACTTGAGAGGGGGAAAAAACTTTTGATAGAAAATTTAACAAATGCACAGAATTCATATACATAAGACTCCATCATCACAGGAGCCAGTGAGAGATGTGGTCCACTGAGGTGGTCTTGAGCTTGCAACATTCATGGTGGGTGAATGAGAAGATTGGCATCAAGGGGCTATGTAATTAAAATTATTAGTGAGTATCTCTTGCATAACATGGTCTTATATACTAGGAGCCATGGGTTTTTTATTTTGTTTTATTTTAGTTTCATGTTAAACAGAGATTAATCAATAATTATAAGATAGTGAAGTATGAAAAGAATGAGATTGGCGTTTCCATGGAGTTATGTTCCACATGGACAAAGAAACTTTAGTCCAAAACGCGTAAACATGATTTGTGAAATTAAGCTAACTAATTGTTTTTTTGTTTGTTTAAGCTGGTGGATTAGTTATCCAAATCTCAATATAGACTCTACATTTGGCATTTCATAGCTTGGAGATGATAACTATGAGCATATTCCATAAGTTAATTTGATACTTTTTTTTATTCTACATCGTATCGTATGCTCCTGCGGGACCAGCTTAGGAACAATTTAAGATCCCAGATTTAATGTGGCCTACTCAACCTAAAAACACTCCTAAATTGCAGTAAAAAAAAAAAATCACACTCTATGCTTACATTGTTTTGATTTTTTTCGAGATGGAAAGAGTTTATACAAGGTTGCAACCTTAAAATATAGAATTAAGGTGCACATCAAATAATCCATCATAAAAGGTTGTTTTGATATTGGAAAACCCTCTAATTGATCATCTCAACTTCAACAAGTATGAATACGAAAAGAGAAAGAGAGTTCGAGTCATAAAAATAGTGTATCTTGCAACACATTATCTTGACCGCCTATTTTTTCAATATGTTCATGTATTTATAGATCTACTTGATTTGAACCATTTTTAGAGTTTAAAATTTTATAATTAGAGATTTTAATAGATTCTCGAGCCATCCTAAAAACTTTTTACACCAAAATTATAGTTATGATAAATTTAGAGGTACGTCTTAATTTGATTGTTTAAAGTTGCAACCAATTATAAAGGAAACATGTCTAAAGATTTTGAAGGATATTAAAAAGCCATAGTCTTGAGTAGGTCGTTTGATAAAATGAGTTATCATCATTATGAGTTTTTGTCCAACTATTTGAGATCAACTACATGAATTATAATCCGTCATTCTACTCTAATTTGGTAAAAAAAGTAAATAAAAAATTTACTCCGGCAGGATCATAATGCAAGGGCTAGGTGGCATCCTTTAGACCGGTCTTTCCATGCTTTCATAATTGAACGATCAATTGCTCCGAGATTGCCTGAAACGACCTCCATCTCAACTATTGACTTAGAAAAGTGGAAAGATTTCATGCACCCATTGGAGTATACTGTCTATTGCTCCCTCGGGCAAAACTCAAGGTAGGAATATCTTTTGGATCCTAAATTTTAGGGATGCAGTCTCTAGAACCCAGTAACCAACCTCAAGAAAGAAAAAAAAAATCATGTTGCAATCTTGATGTGCTTAAAAAAAAAATGCAGTATTGAGATTGAACAAGAACCCTCTAATCTTTGGAGGGAAAGATCTAAATGTTCAAGAAGTTGAAATCCATGTTTTTTCTTTAAAATAATAATCTAGTTATATCTAGCTGGATCCCAAATTTTTTAGTCTAAAAAATTCTCCTAGTTGTCTATTATGTCAGAGGGAGTTGTTGTACAGTATGCTCAGGAGTTTTGCTTTATACGCGGATGAAACTATAGAAAATGCATATTAGTATTGGGATTTGTGGATGAGATCGGGGGAATTGACATAATATTTAGTGGAAACAAAAAATAGGCTCCATTTTGATATGTTCATAGACTATGTGAAAGAGTCGGGCTATTTTATCAGGAAATCAAGTGATTTAATTAGCCAAATTTCCAGTTTCACGCCCATTTTATTATTTTAGTTTTGAAAATTTTCATTTTTATATATGAAAAATAGTATCTACAATTTCTTTAAACAAATTCCACCATATGATCCAGTCCCATCCGATCCAGCCACCGAGGTTTAAAAATATTGCTCTCCACCGAAGTTTAAAAATCAGCAAACCGGATTGAAGCTGGGTTTGTTTGGATCAAGAATCAGTCAATCAAGAACCGTTCAATTTCCCCTATGAATAAACCAACTCTTTGACAAAACCCAACCGATTTGTCAAAGAACCACTTACACTTTATTTTTTAATATTTTTAAATTTTTAAAATTTTTTATTTGTCAATTCTCTAGGTTGCATCGCCGATCCGACAGCAGGTTTTCCATAGGGGCAATTATGGTCACCGAACCTTGGTTTTCAAACCTCGTTGAAAAAAAACATTGACGAATGCCTGCAAAGGCCACTGATGCACGCAAATGTTTGCTTTCCATAGAATAAAAATGAGGGGAACAGTTTGGAGCACATGCCACAAGTTCTCTAAGCGCCTCTTGCCGAGCCGGGACTAGGCCCGGCATGGCCCTACCATATGTGCACATTTAGCGGTGTTTATATAAAAAAAAAGTCATAAAACTGGACCTCTATTTTTTATGGACACGGTTTCTATGCGACCAGCCGGCATATTGTAGAAATGCAGGTTGGCAATAAATATTTATTTTAAATATAATTTGATCTTAATTTTTAGATAATATATAATTTTTAACATGGAGATTATGAATATGAAAAATAAAATAAAATTAAAAACTAAAAATAATATTTATATTAAAAAAAATTTTGAATCATGGGTGACACTTGTTTTTAGACGGACCACCTATTTGCATCCATCTTTTATACCTTTGAACAGCATATTATAAAAATACAATCCAGCCCACATGAAATAATTTTCCAGTTTTTATAAGGATTATATACAATGAGACAATTTACTTTTGAAATAGGGAGGTCAGAATTACTTATAACCATCAGATACGAAATCTGATAGCTTGGATGCATCATAAAATTCGAGAAAATTTCTTTTCAACTTTAAGCTTGATCAATAAAATAAATGTAACTACCTAATTTCACATCCAATGGTCAAGATTAATTATGACCACCTTATAGAAAAGATAAATAATCTCATTGTATACTATCCTTTTTTTTATAAATAACCCAAATAATTGTACACTCCCTCCGATGTTACACTATCAAGTAAAACGAAATCTAGGAGTAATTTTAGGATCCCAAATTTTCAGAATGTAAAATCGTCAATCCACAAAACAACCTCAAAAAAGAAAATTCCAAATCCAAATGACCGTCTTTGTGCACTTGAATAAATAATGCCATTTAAGGATCGAAGCGAGTCTTTTTTAGCGTAGATCTAAGTATCATAAACAGAAGACCAACTTGGAAGAATTTTTCCAATATTAAATTTTTGAAAATCACTAGAAAATTACTATGATGATTATTCACAAAAACAATTGAAATTTGAATTTTCTAACACCGATATCTCACTATCTAAGAATTAGATGGCCTCTATTCAATCTTAAGATATGATCTTTTTCAATTGCATAAGAGGGTACAATTAGAAAAAGTTTCTTATTGAGGTTAATCTCCAGGTTGAAGAGGTTACTTTTCCACAATTTGGGGTCCCAAACTTAATTCTAGGTCGGCTTTTACTGGTGGGAGTAGATGTACATTGTAGTCCCAGGGTAGTAGAAAAAAAAAAAATGATTTTATGTTAAAAACCCCGAATAAAAAGAGAAATCTGAAAGCAATACGGAACCCCCAAGAGTTAACACTCACTGAATAAAGACAAACCCAGCTATAAAAACTTTCCCAAAAATTAGAAATGGAAGTTATATATATACATGCATGTATAAAAAAACAACACTAGCAATGTGTGCATGCCAATGCTAAATCTCATTTTCCTCTTGGAGTAGCCTCTGCAATGCTCTTGGAGTAGCCTCTGCAATTCCAGACTCCAGCCAAGGACCTTGAAGCTTTAGGTCAAGGAGAAGCTTGCTTTCTAAGCCACATAACTTTGCCAGGCTTAATTATTTTCAGGTAGCCTTTAGTGCAAAAAATCTTTCATGGGATCGTCGTGGTGAATTTTCTTCATCCTGTAAGCTTCCATATCCTCAGCAGTGACCTGCAATCCCAATAAGAGTAGTTCAGTTGCTGGACTTAGTTCAAGCTTTTTTAGATTTGGATCTACGAATTACAAGGATGTGGCTAGTCTGATACAACATTGCTCTGGTCTGTCTCACCTCAATTTGGTTTGATATATTTCATATAGAGTACCGGAATATTGGTTCAAATTACTCTCTCTGGGAAATGATCGCAAATGAACAGGTATGGAAGCTATATATAATTTCATTGTAAACCACGATCCCTTGCATTACAATATGGGAAAGTTAGGGTTGGCAATGGACCCGGACCTGACTTGGGTCCAGGTATGGGTCCAAGAATTGGACCTGGTGGATCGGATCCATGTCCAAATATTGGATCCAAACACTATTCGGGTCCAGTTCTGGGAGATGAACAGTGTTATTATTAAATATATTATATTTTAATATTATTTAATTACTATTTAAATAAATATAACTATATATTTTTAGTTATAAAATTTAAATAATACACATATATATTTAACAAACATTTAAATATTTTAAAATATATATATATATATTTTTTTTTTTGGGTCCGGTCCAATCGGGACCAGGCCTCAACCCGCTGTCACCCCTAGGAGAAGTACAGTGTGGATGATGTAGTCATGAACTCATGATAAAAATATGGTCATAAAGATTATAACAGTCCAATTAATGGATTGGAGGGTGGAGTGTAGGATGTATGATTTCAATTAGTGGCATGTTTAGTTGGATGCTCTCACACTCTATCACCATCCAATCCATTGATGGGACGGTCATGACCCTTATAACCATGGCGTCAGCAATTTATGATGAACATATGGCTCACACTATACCCTCCACATAATAAAAAATATAACCAAAGAAGAAGATACAATACCTCATCATTCCATTTCACATTATATTTGCGCTTTCGCTCATCTTTCTCTTCTCTCCTCCTTTCCTCCTCCTGCCATAGCACAAACCCAGTCTCAGTAACCTTACAAACACCAGAGTTCTTTTTAGCAAAGTATATCATACACTAGGGGTGTAGAATAAAGGAGGGCTTTCTATGTGACCCTTGGTCTCAGCCATCAGATCTGAGTAGACGGCTGAGATGGCACGAGTCACAATATCATAAGCGAGCACTTAACCGTCAGGCTCATAGTTTTTTATTTTTTTATTTCTAATGTACAAATAACTTTGAAACAAAATTTGGGGCATGCATAAATCTGACAGAGGCGCACATGATAAAAATGATAATAAAATATTTCCAGAAATGAAAATTTACCAGAATACACCTGAAAATTTCAGGGGCATTTTGGTTATTTATTTTTATAGAAAATATTTTTTTTTTTCCAGGTTCACGCTAATTTTATGATGGGACGCCCAAATTTTCATCCAAAAATGTTTTGCAGAAAAAAAAATGAAACATAAAACAGTGTTTGGCGTGACATTGTGGTATGAACAATCGTAGCCATTTGATTCAGATCGAACTGCTATGAAGTGGGGTCACATATATAAATTATATGCTGTTGGGGTCACATAGAAACATTCCCCTTGGAATAAAAGGTGCACTCAATGAATGGTGGAGATCAATTATGGATCTCATGACCATCATCTTAATCACCAACATCAATTGTTCATGAATAGTGGATGCCTAGATGTGTACCACATCCCATGCATAAACCGGCGTTTTCTGTTATTTTATAAACTATTCCTATGACATATGCTGTGCTTTAGGTGCATCACATTCTCACCTTCTTGAGTGATTCAGAGAGTCGTTTCTGGTCAAGAACAAGGTCACTAGGTGCATCTGATCCCCAAGTAGCAAGATTTTTCTCCTCAGTCTGTACAGGTTTCTCTGTAAAGCAAGTTGCAACATCATAGATTATCACCAAGGAATACAAATTATTTGACAAGCAAGAATTATACATGCCTAACCAAGGAATACAAATTATTTGACAAAAAAGAATTATACATGCCTAAAAACTGTGATTCAAACCAGCAGAGAGAGCATTGAGCATTTCACAAACCTTCTAAGGCTTCTTTTCGTGCCATGTTTTCTTTCATGAGATCATTTGCACCTTCTGCAGCTTCAATTCCAACTAAACCAATGCAGTAGCTATTCTTTATTGTTTGCTTGCAACACTTGTAGCCCCATTGATGGTCTTTCCACCAAGAACCCCATACACTTGTGTGATTATTAGTATATACATTCTCCTCATATTTGCTCTTGGGAAGAGATTTCTCCTATAAATATACCACAAAGTGTGAGCTATGCAAATAAAATAACAAATAATGGCGTAACAATACTTGATGTATTTCATGGTTAGAACAAAAGCTAAAAAACATAGATTAGATGCAAAAGTATGAAGACTCATCTAGTTCAATAAAAGCTCCATCCATCTTTTTCTCTTTTCTCTTTTAAATAAGTGACAATCAAAATTGAGCTTCACTACTAAAATGCCATATAGTTACTGTAGAATAAAGAAGCTACAGTTATGAAAGAAAACACTTGACAGGTTCCCTATTATAAAACACAAAATAACTCACCTGTCCCTTTATAATCCTTCCGGCACGATCATATTCAACCTCTCTCTCACTTTGACCTAAGAGAAGTTCCCTAGGAAGTTCTTCCTGAGAGGCAGCATTTCCATACTTCTCCATAATGGTATCTTTCACTTGAGACTTCAATTTTTCTTTTTTGATCTTAAATTCTTTGTAGAGCAACTCAGCCTGAGATGGAGCCGCTTGCATATGAATATCTTGTCCTTTTTCAAAAGCCTCCAAGGAATGCATGTTAAGTTGCTTAAACTCCAATGCTTGCCCACTGACTCTGTATTGGTTATCACCCTAAAAAATACAACACACTCATAAGAATATAGCGACATCTCAAGGCATGCCATTAACACCTTCAGCCCTGCCAGTAAGGGCAAATATAGTCCAACACACTTACTCCATAGAACTTTTCATTTGGATCACTATCCGGTAGAGGATCCTCTCGCATGGATCGCGTTTTTGGGTCGTAATGTGCCGAATTCACATCTAGATTCAAAAGATATTTTGCTGTGTCCTCTCGAATACGCAAATTCCTGTAAAAACATTTCATTAAAGATTAGCATACAAAAAGGTAAAATAAAATGTCAATACCTAAAAGAACTGTATAGATCATAAAGGTTGTCGAGAAACTTAATTTTAAACAATTTTTTTTTTCTCCTGGTTCTATGATTTTTAACAACTTGGATAAGATGTTTAGAAAAATAAAATAGCCATATGAAAACATGTTATCTTGATCTTTGCTCTAGACAATCTGCAAGATCTATGCAAATGTTCTAGGTACAGTACTGATATTTTCCATACATAGATAAGTGAAATATCAAAATTTACCCTTCATCACACAATTAGCCAAAAATGAGACTCGCATTTATCAAAAATATAAAATAAAAAAGTGCATTCAACACTGAGACATAAAAAAACCTACCTAACACTTCCTGTGCTTCCACCTCCTGTAGTGCGCACACGTTTTTCTACCTTCGCAAAATCCATTTGCTTGCTCTCATCAACCTTGGCTTCATCAACCTTCAAGTCATCTTCATCATCCTCCTCATCACTAACCTCATCCCCATTCTGATTATTGTTTTTCTCTTCAAGCTTTTTCAGCTGCTGCTCTTTAAGGTACTTTCTTCTTGCCTCATCTCTTGCCTCATATCTTTCAATCACACGAGCATAAGTAGATGAGTCATAACCATTCCAACGATCACGTTTCCCATCATAATCGAGTTCAAATGCCTCGACTTTCTCATCAGGTGCTATGTGTTTACTAGTCCACTTTGCTCCCAACATCCGAGGTCTATCCATGCATGACTTTGCATCATGGGTCATTGCCCCGCAGCTATAGAACCCACAAGGGTGGAAAAGATTATAATTTCATCATAAAATTCTCTATACAAGGACAAAAAAAGTTTTAACTATATAACTATTTAAATCCACAAAGGAAACAAAGATTAAAATTTCATCATAAAATTCTCTATACAGGGACAAATAGAAGTAGTGTTTCAGTACTCAGTCAAGTCCACTCGGACTCAACCAATTAACTCAGATTCGGCCTAGCAAGTTCAAGGAGCCAACTCGCCCTTGTTTAAAACTATTAAAAAGTCCAATTTTTACTAAGAATCTTAATTTTTTAATAATCCATCTTCTACATACTTTTGTGGACCTTTATAGACTTCCAATAATTATCTACTACGTAATGTACCTTTTTTTCTACTTTTATTATGGGACTTTGTAATTTAAGCTCAATTCCCACTTTTCGTCAATTTTTTTTATCAAAAGAGCCACGTGATTTTTTTTTTCTTGGAAGTGGGAAACAGGTTTGGAGGTTGGATATCCAAGCACATCCCACACTCAAGAAAAAAAAAAAGAGAAGTCACTTCGTTTGGACGTGAAAGATATATTGAATATCCGAAAGCAGCCACTTAGACAATTTCTGGAGTGAAAGACCAACTTCAGGTACATGCCATGCCATTTGAGGAGAGACCTAAAGAGAGTAGCCATCTATTCTCCCCATTCTTTAAATTTTATGTTTTTTAATGGAACATCCCTCACAAGTTGCTCAATTTTGACTTGGACTACTTCTCATTAAAACTCTTGCTCAATTTTGACTTGGACTGCTTCTCATTAAAACTCTTGGTTACAGTCCACGCATAATTATGTAGATCCAGCCATTTGAGGAGAGAGACATAAAGAGAGTGGCCATCAATTCTCCCCATTCTTAGAATTTACAGTTTCTTTAAATTTTATGTTTTTTAATGGAATATCCCTCACAAGTGGCTCAATCTTGACTTGGACTGAGTTGGACTAAATATCGGTCCCTTCTCATTAAAACTCTTGGTTAAATATATCTTATCCTCTCGAATTTATCCTCTCCTGGTTAAATATATCTTATCCTCTCCAATTTATCCTCCAATTCTAAGAAAGCAATAAAAAAACTAGAGAAAATTAATACAATTAAATCAAAATTCTCCACTTACTTTTCACATGCACCCTTTCTATACTTTTCTGCATGGAATATTTTGGCACCTCGATCATACCATGCCTTGGTGTAATTTGGGTCTGATTTCCATTTCCTTTGATGTTTCAAACTCTGATGAAAGAAATGTGATACATGTTAAATGTAGCACTTGAGCGTCCTCAGTTACTGTAAATAGATACATATAGAAAAGAACTCTGATGAAAGAAACAGAAGTCATGTGATACATGTTAAATGTAGCACTTAAGCCTCCTCAGTTACTGTAAATAGATTCATATAGAAAAGAACTCTGATGAAAGAAACAGAAGATAAATGTAGCACTTGGGCCTCCTCAATTACTGTAAATGGATACATAGAGAAAAGGGCTAGGTCAATTATAAGAAGACTTACAGGTCTTTCAGCATTGAGATACCAAGGCGCTGATGACATATACTGTGGAATATGCGGGTTGATCTCTTTGCCATCTTCATCAACTTCTGCAGGAGCAAGCCCTGCTTTTCTTGCCTCTTCCAACTCTAGTTGTTTGCGATGGTCTTCTCTGGATTTAAATGCCCCTGAAAAATGCCGAAAGAAAAGATTAAAATTTATGCTTCTCACTAATTGTCCATTATAATGGTACTTCTTTTTCAGCTTATACCCCATGATTAAAAAGAGAGATAACAACAACTCTTTATCTCCTCTAGTAATATCTCGAAAAAAATACTTAAATCCAAAGTCCTAAAGAGGTCAGGTTAATAAGAACCTCTTCCAAATTAGGGAATTTGCAGATTTGAGTTGGGCAAAGTTTAAAAGGGTTGGTCAATTACATTATCAAGAAGCACCCAGTGCCATAAAAAACTGAGAAAAACTTCCAGTTCAATCAAATCAGCCAGTTCTGGTCTACCAATTAATATTAAAAAAATACTGTGAACCAATATAAATTTTGTCGAGATCACCACAGCCAGTTTGGCCACTTCAGTAGTTGTTTTCTCTAGCTGTAATTGCAAGTAGTTGTCTCTAGCTGAAATTGCAACTAGTTGCCCACCATGTTCTGCTATTCTTAAATTATATAATTTAAACACCCATTTCAGGGTCAATTACAGGAACTAATGGGTCCAAGGGTCAAACCAGCCAGACTAACATACTGGATTGTTTCCATTTCTAATCCAGTGCAAAAGTCAACCGTCAAGCTGAGAAATAGTCCAATGGTCAACCAGGATCAGAATAGGGTCTACGTCAGGTAGAGGCAAACATCCAAATCTGATCTTCAGAAGAAAAGAGCGTAATCTAAAAATTGTTCACCATCAATGTCATATTTTCTTTTCTTTAGGAAAATTCTGCACCCTTGTCCTAATAAAATTACAGATGCATCACTGAATCCTACAAATCATATAATCCAAGCACAAGTAGAAAGAAAATAACTATGATTTTGATATATAAATATTGGTAGTTGAAGATCACTTGTAGGATGTCTAGGAGGAAACAAGGTAAACAAATCAATTGGAGCGTTATTCTATTCAATAAAATGGAGATTAAGCCCCGCCCGGTTAACATAACAATACAGCAAAAGTCGGCAATAGGAAGAGATACCCGATGATGTAGCCATTGCTTGTACGAGAAAATGATCCCTTCAAAATATTCTCTGAAACCAAAATGCATCAGCAGCATTAAGCATTGTCATAAAAGTGGAGAATCAGTGCATATGGTCAACCAAAAGAGCATAATTTTGAAAACTGAAATCCCGAAGGCCTGAATTCAGGAATACATTAAATCAATATCCAATATTCCTAAGATCGCTGCATCACTGGAGGTTTTCTTTTTTCTTTTTTCTTTTTTAAATAAAGTTGACCAAAGAAGATTTAGATAAACATAAGAAACAGGGTGCAAACTAGTTCTGGAATGATCAAGTATCAGCATCCTTAAATGACACCTGATCTTTTTAACACCTAACCAATAAAGACTCATCTTTTTTTAATACAAAATTACTGTCTCTGCTATATTTAAGTATGAAAATTAGACATACTAATTCCTGTCAATCTCTCTAAACATACACAATCTAGTCCAAAGTTCAAAAATTGAAGAAATTCAGAAAATAATACAGGACCACCTTATTTCTACGACTGTTAGTTAAATCACATGGTTAGAAGACATTGCTGAGAGTCAAGGACAGAAGGTTTACGTCAAAGAGAGGACAGTTTACTTGATCAAATAGTAATTCAATTACACCAAGTTCTTGCAGGTGGCACACTGACTAGTTGGATCTTAAAATATAAAACATCATCCAAAGTAATGGACGGTGCATTTCATAGCTTTCTTCTGCCAATTTAGAGAGAAATAGTGATTTTCTCCATAAATTCAAGCAATAAATAGTTTCTTTTATAACAAAATAATAAGAAATTTCCTTTAACAATTTTTTTGAGAAATTTCCTTTAATAGTTTTAAAACAGTTTATGGATATTTCAATTAATTTATTCCCATAGTATCCCTGTGTTTTTTATTCAAATTGAAAATACTAAACATCCTAAGATATTCAGGAGAAAGTAACCATTCAAAATTCTATTGCTCTTTGAAACCAAAATGAATAACAAACTAAGGAATTATCTAACTGGAATTAAACAGGCAATCATTCTATAACCATAAAATTTGAAATTCTGAGAACACAAAAACACTAAAAGAAGGAAGGCAACTACTTTAAAGACAGCTATCTTGTCTTAACTTCCAAAACTTGAAATACACAAGAAACAAAAACAAGAATCAGTTTCCATTATGGTTAAGAATTTGAATATATACAGTTCAACCTCAATCCCTTCAAAAATCCTACTAAAATCCTCTGTTTATAATATTGTAATCTGGCCTCTAAAAAATCATTTTTGTGGGATACACCATCTAGGATAAACTGTCCCACGAACTGCATAAAGCATGATAGTTAATCAAATCTCAGGCCAAATTAAAATAAACAAAGTTCCCAAGAATTGATTTGTAGTAGTATACAATACATTAAAGTCTAATTACTATAAACAAACAAGCACAAAAACTTGCAGAATCACATTAAATAAAACCCAACATCTTATATTTCACAGAAAATGGCACTCTGAAATAAAAATAATGGTAAATTCTCTTCTAATACATGGTTAAGAACCATTCAAACATATGAGAATCATACCTAAACCACAACAATGCCTAACTAAGATCACCTCAAACCATGCTTTAATTTTCTAGACAAGATCACCTGAAACCATGCTTTTGCAGAAGCACCCATAAACAACAGACCCAAAATACATGCCAGGAATAACCACAGAAACCTAAACCTACTTCCATCTAATTTGCTCAAGAAAAAATATGAAATCCAAACAGAACAATTTAAAGATGGAAACACTCTTCACTATGTATGTATAGAAAGCAATACAACATTAAGCTAAACCCTAATTTATCACAATGCCACAAACCAGGATTCTATCATATCATTAAATGAATATCTAAAGAAAAGCAACATGAAAATATACATGGTAAACATTGAAAGGGATGAAAATACATATATTTAACAGGAGAGACAAAATCCTAGGAACATCAAAATAAACCCTAATTTTTACAGAACTTGAGAAGATTTTTGCAGAAACTTGATAAGCACCACCTGAAGCGATTTATGCACAATAGCACCAAATACAATGATCTTGTAAACAACCCAGATTGCAACCCCCACTATGATCTAATACTTACTTGTGACAGTTTATTATTTCCGATGAAAGAGGGTTATGAGCGATAGTACCCATCCATTATCTTAATTTTGGAATGACTTGGAGGCTTATTTGATACTTTTGAGAGTAAATCTGACTCAGCTCTTTCTAGTTTCAGGACAAAATTGAAAAAATAATAATAATTTCAACAAACAGTAGAAATCACAAAATGGCTTCTAGAAAACAACAAAAAACCAGCAAGAAATAAAAATAAAATAAAATAAAATAAAAAACACAAAAATACAACAACAATAAAAACCCATACCCACATTTTTCCATAGGACAAATTTACAAATTGTGCTTCTATACTCGATAAATTAAGCCAACAATAGAAAATCAACAAATTTTCATGCGGAAATCATAGAAAAAGAATGTTCGCATTGGTAAATACAAAATCAGCACCATCTAGAGGGAAAAACCAGGAAAATCACAAGAATAAAATCCATAAGCTTGTTTAAGAAGATAAGGTATTTTGTATGTAGTTTGTATGAGGGAAACCTACCTTAGTGGAGAATACTAAAAACAAGCAAAAATAAATAAATATTAGTGAAGAATACTAAAAACAAGCAAAAATAAATAAATAAACGCAACGCAAGCCAAAAAAAGCATACCTCGTTGAAGAAGATGAAAGCTTGTGGGTCTGTGAGAACGGACACAGAGGGTTGAGAGAGAGTGGCGAGGGAGGCTTTGCGGGAGAGAAGACAGGGATTTGAGAGAGAGTGGCGATGGCGAGGGAGGCTTTTGCGGGAGAGAGGGGTTCTTTAATCAAAGGATCCCCCAGTTACTTATTCCGCATGGGATTTCCGATTTTTCTCTCGTGGTAATAAATCATCAATAACTCAAACTTAATAGGGAATAGAAGATAGGGAAAAAAACCTACGTTCAAAAGATATCTTTCCACCCTTATTTTTGAGATTTCCCATTTTCTCTCGTGGTGATAAATTATTAGGTTAAAATAGGTCCCTAAGTTCGAAAGATATCTTTCCACCCTTATTTTTGAGATTTCCCATTTTCTCTCGTGGTGATAAATTATTTGGTTAAAATAGGAAATAAGAAAAATTTACTTTTATTTTTAAGTCTTTTTCTCGAGAAACTTATAGTTTAAAATATGACAAATGATCCTATATCACCTTTTCCGACCAATGTGTATATGACCACAAAGGATCACCATTAAATTTGGTACGGATGTATAGAACAATCAAGTCTCATACCTATGTGATAACTTTTTTAGAGTTATGTGTCAACTTTAATGGAGATCTTTTGGAATCCTCTACACATGAGTTGAAAAAAATCATATAAGATCATTACTCTTAAAATATATCTTTTTAATCCCAATCACTTTAAACTTATTTTTGAACTTAAACAAATGTGATGAAAACAAACTCTTTCTAAATCCAATTCTTTCTCTCTTCACTCATATAGCTTCAAACTTCGCTTTTGCTCTCTCTTCCTGTATCTCTCGCTTCTCTCTCCTCCTATATTTTTCTTCCTCCCTGTAACTTCTCACCTCTATGAATCTTCTCTCTCTAGAAGTTTGAGAGGATGATTTTTAGAAAAGATACATCTTTTTATATTAGTTTAGCCTAAAAAACATGTTTAAATTAATTTAAGGGATTAAAAAAAATAAAATTTACAATTTTTATGCCCCAATATATCTTTTGAGGCAAAGGTTTATGCTTCAACTGCCATCCAGCTGTCAAATTTTAATCAAGAGGACTACTCACCGTTTGATCTTAGATCTGATGTCTCAAATTATTTTATTTTTAATTTTTGTTATACAAATTATATAGATATTAAATTTGGTACGTGCCATCTTCTCATTAGGGCGCACTTATCAAAAAATATTAAAAATAATTTTTCAATAAAATATAATGACTAAAATACATCTTGAAACTTTCAGAAGCATTAGGTCATTTTATTTTTTTGAAAATATAGTTTTTATATTTTTCGCTAGTACGAGTTTAATAGAGGATTGAACGTACAAATTTTGGTGTGAAAATAGTATCTAAAATAAAAATAAAAATAAAATAATGTAGAGACGTGACATTGTGATTAGGGCAATCTTAGCCCTCCATTCAGAATGGACGGTTGGATAAGAGGAAATATATAAGTTGTAGGAGAAGCATATAAAGTTTGTCCATCTTTTAAAACTGTGAGTCTATTGTGAAATGAATTGTAAAAATAGGGGGTATGAATATATTTTCAAAAACCTTGGGTCTATTGTGAAATGAAACCTAAAAATAGGAGCATGAGATATTTTCTCTAAAATTGTTTGGATTATTTATCAAAAAAAAAAAATGTAATGAGGCCATTTACTTTATCTACGAGGTGGTCATAATTAATCTTGACCATTGGGTGGGAAATTAGGTGGTTGCATTTATTTTATTGATCAAGCTCAAGGCTAAAAATAAATTTTCTCGAACGTTGTGACACATCCATGCTATCATATTTCATATCGGATGGTTATAAGTAATTGTGACTCCTTTATTCTAAAAGTAAATGGTCTCATTGTACACAATCTCTGTAAAAAATGGAAAAAATTTTCATGCGGGTCGGATCGTATTTGTACAATATGCCGTCCACATGTATAAATCATCAATTTAAAATGAATGCAAATAGGTGGTCCATCTGAAAACAAGTGTGACAAACGGTTCAAATGTTTTCTTAATATAATTATTATTTATAGTTTTCAAAAAAATTTTATTTTTAATATTCATGATGTCCATATCAAAGATCATATATTTTTTAAAAATTAGAATCAAATTATATTTAAAAAGTATATTTAATGTCAAGCCCGCATTTCTACAATATGCGGGCTGGCTGCATAGAAACAATGTCCATAAAAAATAGATTTTGAGTTTTATGACTTTTTTATATAAACACCGCAAAATGTGCAAATATGGGTTGCAATCAACCACGTGCCCCAGTCCGGCCCTAAAAACAAGGGCCTGGCCCGAGTCAAGGACAACTATGGCCCGAGGGTAGGGCCATGCTGGGCCTAGTCCCGGTTCGACAAGAGGCGCTTAGAGAACTTGCGGGTTGTGCTCCCAACTGCTCCCCTCATTTTTATTCTATGGAAAGCAAACATATGCGTCCATCGGTGGCCTTTGCAGGCATTCTTCAATGTTCTCTTTTAGCAAGGTTTGAAAAACAGGGTTCGGTAAAACCTGTCGTGGGATCGGCAATCTAATACGAATAAAAAATTAAAAAAATAAAAAATATTAGAAAATAAAGTGTGAGAAGTTATTTGACAAATCGGCCAGTTTTGTCAAAATTTTGTCAAAGAATCGGTTGAACCA
The DNA here is from genome assembly GCF_054954075.1 of Amborella trichopoda. Taxonomy (NCBI): domain Eukaryota; kingdom Viridiplantae; phylum Streptophyta; class Magnoliopsida; order Amborellales; family Amborellaceae; genus Amborella; species Amborella trichopoda. The sequence continues at coordinate 4,167,814 of NC_142342.1, read as the reverse complement.
GATCGAAGCTTATTCTCGATCCAAACAGGCTGGCTTCAGTCCGGTTTGCTGATTTTAAAACTTCGGTGGATAGCAATATTTTGAAACCTCGGTGGCTGGATCGGATGGGATTGGGTTGGATCATATGGTGGAACTTGTTTAAAGAAATTGTAGATACTGTTTTTTCATATATAAAACCGAAAATTATAAAACATAAGAATAATAAAATGGGCGTGAATCTAGAAATTTGGCTAATTAAATAACTTGATTTCCTGATAAAATCACCGGACTCTTTCACAGAATCTATGAACATATCAAAATGGAGGCTATTTTTTGTTTCAACTGCATATTAGGTCAATTCCCCAAATCTCGATCCACAAATCCCAACCCTAATATGCATTTTCTAAAGTTTCATCCGCGAATAAAGCAAAGCTCCTGTGGGAGCATACTGTACAACAACTCCATCAGGCGTCACAGATAACTAGGACAATTTTTTAGACTCAAAACATTGGGATCCTGCTAGATATAACTAGATCATTATTTTAAAGAAAAAACTTGGATTTCAACTTCTTGATCATTTAGATCTTCCGTCCAAGGATGGGAGGGTTCTTGTTCAATCTTAATATTTGATTTTTTTTTAAATTGCAACATGAGTTTTTTCTTTTTTGAGGTTGGTCCTTGGGTTCTAGAGTCTGCATTTCCAAAATTTAAGATCCAAAAGATATTCCAACCTTCAGTTTTGCCCTGAGCAATAGATAATCTTTCAACATAGGTCATTGAAAGGATCAACATAGGTCATTGAAAGGATCTCGGACGACCCACCAAAGCACGAAAGCCAAGATATTTTATAAAATTGATTCCTATTCGAAGAGTGCATAACCGCATCAACCTCTCTCCCACTTTGACCTAAGAGAAGTACCCTAAGAAGTCCTCTCACATGGATGGCGTTTTTGGGGCATAACTTGTTGAATTCACATCTAGATTCAAAAGATATTTTGTTGTGTCCTCTCGAATACATAAATTCCTATAAAAACATTTCATTAAAGATTAGCATACCAAAAGGTAAAATAAAATGTCAGTACCTAAAAGAACTGAATAGATCATGCAGGTTGTCGAGAAACTTAATTTTAAACAGTTTTTTTCCTCCTCGTTCTATGATTTTTAAAAACTTGGATAAATGTCTTGAAAAGTAAAATGGTCATATGAAAACATATTATCTTGATAGCTGTTCTAGACATTCTGCAAGATCATGTTTTAGGTATAGTATTGATATTTTCCCATACATAGATAGATGAAATATCAAAATTTACCCTTCATCACATGACTAGCCATTACAACATGTGTGCAATTTGCATATGGATGGATGCATTTGTAGGTGTAGAGAGGTAAGGTGCACCTCCAAATTTTATCATGGTATATAATTTTGATGTAAAATGTTCTTAGGATTATCTCAAAATTTATTTTTATATCAAATTATAAAAATTTTAATTTAAAAAATAGTTCAATCTATAAACATATGAAAATCTTGAAAATAGACGGTGTAGATAATATGTTGTAAAATGTACTATTTATGAGACTTAAAATCTTTTTATTTTTCATAGTCATACATCTCGATGTCGAGATGATCATTCAAAGGGTTTTTCAACATTAAACTACTTTTTCCGATGGATTTTTGAGAGGCATCCGTAGTTCTATCCAGCATGACTTTGCATTATGTCATTGCCCCGCAGCTATAGAACCCACAAGGGTGGAAAAGATTATAATTTCATCATAAAATTCTCTATACAAGGACAAAAAAAAGTTTTAATTATAACTATTTAAATCCACAAAGGAACAAAGATTAAAAATTCATCATAAAATTCTCTATATGGGGACAAATAGAAGTAGTGTTTCAGTGCTCAGCCAAGTCCACTCGGGCTTAACCAATTAACTCGGGTTCGGCCTATGGCCGAGGCAAGTTCAAGGAGCCAACTCGCCCTTGCTTAAAATTATTAGAAAGTCCAAATTTTTATTAAGAATCTTAAGTTTTCAATAATCCATCTTCTACCTACTTTTGTGGATCTTTATAGACTTTCAATAATTATTTACTACTCAATGTAATTTTTTCTATTTTACAAAAAATTTACAGGACTTTGTAATTTAAGTTCAATTCGCACTTTTTCGTCAAAAATTTTTTTTTTCTCTAAAGAGCCACATTTTAGACATTCAATGAAATAAATGGAGCCACCCAATTTTACATCCAATGGTCACGAATTATTGTGACCACCTTGTACCAAAGGTAAATGGTCTCATCATGTACTTTCCCATATATATATAAGGGCATCTTAAAATTAATTTTTAGCAAATGGAGGGAATGCTCATGTGGGAGGACAAGATCTTTTTATTCATGTACAAAATCAGCACATTTGCTTGAAAAAAAAGGAAAATGGTTTGATAGGCTCCAGCTTTATCAAAATAAGTAAATCCTCACCAATTCATCAAATTTGCAATTCAAGTATCGGAAAAACTTTACATCGATCATCTCGGCTTGAATATTATTGCTATGAAAAAAAATAAGGTTTAAAGCTTTAAAATAGTGTATATTGTAAAAAAATATCTTGACCGGCCATTTTACCCTAAAAATAAGTGTTCACAATTCCGCAAGATTTGTACCTTTTTTTTTTTTTTCAAAATTTTATTGTCTATGTTGAAAATTGATTTTAGAGCTGTAATAGAGATTTCCATTCCCAAAAGTTCTTTTTTAGACATAATTTAAGGTGATGTGTTGTTTTGATTTTATAAAATCCAGGGCTTCATGTTGGATAGTGTGAAAATACTTTTCGAGAAATATTTTTACTTAAAAAAAATTATATAGAACCAATGCTCTAAAGAATCAAATTAGAGCATACATCAAAAAATTTCACTAAAAGATGTTGTTTTGATGCCCAAATATCCTCAAATTCATCATCTCGACATCTAGATGCATGGATAGGAGAAAAAATGGTTTCAAGTTTTGCAAAAAGTGCATCTTGTAACGCATTTTTAGATTGTTAATTTTCAAGATTTTCAAGCTTTTATAAATCTACTTGATCTGGACTATTTTTAAAGTTTCAAATTTTATAATTAAAAATAAAAATATATTTTAAGGCTATCATAAAGATTTCCAATATTGAAACCACATTTCTCAACACTATTTGAAAGTTCGTTTGACTTTGATTATTTAGGGTCCGGCTATATACAAAAAAATGGAAACGTTTATACAGAGGCTAGGCTCTAAACAATCAAATTAGGGTCTACCTCACAACTTTCACTAGAAGAGGTTGTTTAGATACCCAAATATCATCAAATTGATCATCTCGACATCAAGATGTTTGGACATAAGAAAAAAATGGATTTCAAGGTTTAGAAATTGTGCATCTTGTAATGCATTTTTGGACGGTCAATTTTCAAGATTTTCAAGTTTTCATAGATATGCTTTGATTTACACTATTTTTTGAAGCTTTAAAGTTTATAAATAAAAATGGAAATATAATTTAAGATTAGTTGTAGTTTGCATAGAGCCTAGGTTCTAAACAATCAAATTAGAGCCTACCTTCAAATAGTGTCGAGAAATGTGGTTTCAATACTAGAAATCTTTGTGATAACCTTAAAATATAGGAAAAATATCTCCTTATCCTTTATTTTTAAGTTTTATTTCTTGATAAACCCAAGGTTTTAAAAGATATATTCTAATCCCTTCGCTACTTTAAACTTATTTTTTAACTTAAACAAATATAAAAAAGAGATGCTCTTTCTAAACCCAATCGATTATTTCTCTTCACTTATATACTCCAAACTTATATATTTCTCTCTCTTCCTGCGTCTCTCACTCTCCCTCTCCTTCCGTGTTTCTCCAAACGCTTTTCTCTCCTCCCTATAACCTCTCACCTCCATGAAGCCTTCTCTCTCTAGAAGTTTGGGAGAATAGCTTTCAGAAGAAGCATGTCTTTTTAGATTTTTTTCGGCCTAAAAAAACAAGTTTACATTAACTCAAGGGGTTAAAAGAAATAAAATTTACAATTTTGTGTTTTAAGATATCTTTTAAAACCTTAGGTCTATTGTGAAATAAAACCTAAAAATACTGCGTATGGAGATATTTTCCCTAAAATGTGCTTTCATCTCTATTTACAAAGTTTAAACCTTCAAAAATAGTGTAGATCGACAGGTCCATAAAAACTAAAAATCTTGAAAACTAATGGTCTAAAAATGAGTTATAAAATACACTATTTTGAAAACTTAAAATCTATTTTTTTTTCCTATATTCATACATATTGATGTTGAGATGATTAATTTGAGCATCAAAACAACCTATTATAGTGAAATTATTAAGGTACTCTCTTATTTGGTTGTTTAGAGCCTCGGCTCTATATAAATTTGTTCCCTTTAAGAATGTCACATAACCTTTTCCCTTGAAGAATATCATAAAACTTTTCATTATTGAAACTTATTTTTGGGACATTATTTGAAGGTGGGTTCTAATTTCATTGTTTAGAGCGTCGGGTCTATACAAACCATACCCAAAAAAAAAAGAAATCCCTCTAATGATTGGATGTGGGAGTAATTTCAGCGACTGCTGATTGAGTATGAAAAAAATGCACAAGGACTGATTGACACCTAACGAACGCGACGCGACGCGACGCGACGCGACCCGACAATACCTCGCTCCATTTGACGCCTGCCAAACGTGCCCAAAAACACACAGACGGGATGCTCTAACACTCCAATATGAACACCCGCTCTTCAATTTATACCCATCATCACTGATCACCAAAGAAATGGAAGCCATGGCATTTTCATTTTCATACCAGACCTCCTTACTTTCTCTCTCTACCCAAATATCCCCATCTTTGAAATATGGGGCCCTCAGATCCTCTCACTCCTCAATCCTTTCTCTCTCCTCCAAACTTTCCCCTTGTTTGCATCTTGGCGTACGAATTCAGTGTTCTAGCACCCCAAACCCCAGCCCAGGTAATGGCCAACGTTTCTTGTCTTGATATAAAACATGGGTTTTGCTTCCTTCTTCTTTTTTGTCTTGCTAGAAAACATGGGTTTTGGTTCTTTCAGTTTTTTTCGCTAAGCAGTTTTTTGCTTCTTTCTTTTCTTGGATTAGATGGGTTTTTCCTTTTTTCAATCCATTGTTTTGTCTCTGATTTAAAAGTCGGGTTCTTTTTTGTTTTGGAAGAAATTGACGTAACTTCTTTTATTTAGGTTGATTTATTCTTTCTCGCTCATGGGTTTGGATCTTTATTATCGGGGCCTTTTTTTGTGTGCTTATCAAGTTTGCTTGTTATGGTTTATGGGTTTCTTTGATTTGCTCTCATCATTGATTGCCTGCTTCTACAATCTAAAATTTGATTACCAAAAAATTGAGTAATGGGTTTTTGTCCATGGATAGTTTAAAGAGTTGGAATTAAATTGCAGAAGACTAATAATATGAGAGGATGGTTGGTGAATAAAAGGATTGGGAAGAGATTTCAATTCAAATAATGATTATAACTGAAAAGAAAAACAAAAAAAGCAATGAGGAAGATAAGAAATTGAATTCCAATGGGTTAGGAAGAAATCAACTCTGTTAAAACCCCATTTTTTTGCCATAACTTTACCTTCAGTAGGCGATTTCTCCCCCATTTGTTTATCATGGGTGATGGATGTTATAATTGAAACTTCTATTGTCCATTATTTCCTGATTTTCCATTACTTGTGTCCTCTTTTCTTTTGAAGTGTTCTAATCATACTTTGAACCTATTAGAATGATCATGGATCTGCTCCATGTTGCTCACGTTTCAGGTCTTGATAAATGTTTATTGGGCAGGTGAAAGTGATAGCAAAGCTGTTTTGGATGCTTTTTTCGTGGGCAAAGCTTTGGCAGAGACTCTCAATGAGAGAATTGGGTCCACAGTTGGGGAATTCTTGAGTGTGGTTGGTCGGTGGCAAGCGGAACAACAAAAGCAAGTGCAGGACTTCCAGGTATAATTTATGGAATTGGAAATTATTATATGGTTTCTAGTTATAGATTATAGGTTTGTGACTTATTACGTGATTTCTTTCATGATATTTGCATTTCTTGGGTATGTGGTAAGTCCACTTGCAGTTATATAGAAATAAACAGAGGAAGTATAACTTATAAGTAGAAGAAACTAAGAAGAGCCAGAATGGGACTCATGGAAGCGTGATGTATTAACTCAACCACACAAATAATGAAGACATTTTTAGCCATCAAAAAGCAAAATAAAAAAAATGGAAAAATGTATTTGTCCTTGGGCTTGATTAGTTAAGGTGCTGACATTGCAAAACAAGGTCCCAGGTTTGAATACTTCTCCTGAAGTACTCAGGAAAAAGAACAATAAAGGGAATGAAAGAATATGTTTTTTTATTGAAATGTTGATATTGAAAGAAAAGAAAAATAGATGAGCATAGATTATAAAAAGAATGAGACAATCACTTTATAACATGAAGAAAACAGTGGATTCTTGTTGTACTGCTTACAAGAAGTAAGACGAAAAGTAGGGATCTTTTATATTTTCCCAAAATTGATACCATAGTTAGCTGGCTTACATGTTGAAGAGGTTGCTTCTCTTGTCACATGGCCTTCATTTGTAACAACTACCATTAGGAACATTTTGAAGCCTGTATAAAACATTTTGAAGCCTCTTAGGTATGCATTCGCAAATCACCAAATATCAATGAGAGAGTCATCCTCTATTTATTGCTACTGGCTCAGAGATTCTATACACCATTATTTGCTCTCCCACTAGAAGTGTCTGGTTCTTCACCAAACAATTTCCAAGGATGACTAATGCAATGTTGCATACTCCTGTCCTAATAGCTAAATATTCATGTGGTTTGTTACCTTCAAAGATGGTATGGCATGTGATTTTGGTCATTTGTGAAAGTTCAGTGCCATTCTTTAGTTTGTGAAATAAGAAAGGAATTTCACTTGTCTGTGTAGAACAAGTTATTAGCAAGAAATATGCCTTGGTGCCTCTCACATGGTTGCATGTTTTGGATGCTATTTCAATTTGATGTGCAACAATATGCACCCTCTTTTTTATGACAAATCTGAGTGCACTCTTGCAGGAGGAGGTTTTAGAGAGGGCCAGAAAATCCAAGGAGAAATCATCGCGTGCAGTCATGGAACAAAGTGGAATGGCATCAAAGTCCCTTGCCAAACCCACCGACAAAGAAGTTTCTAAAGAAAGTACTGTAATTTCATCTTCTACTTCTAGTCCTGCTAATGATGACCCTTCTCAGGATGAGAGCAATCAAGACTAGTTTTATCTTATGTTAAGCTTCTATGTTTTGTCTGGTATGCTATTTCTTGTATTAAGTTTCTAATTTGATAATATGCTTTCTGTTGCAATGAAGTTGGGCCTTGTCTACAAATCAACGTGATTAGTGGAAGTTGGGATTGGGCTTTGGGTTCTGTAGCTTTATAAAATTAAAATTACTTACATGCTTCCTGTAAGAATAAGATCAACATAAAAGGTAGAATTCAATTAATCTTTTACAGAACGAGGATATTGCAAATCTTTAAATGGACTAGAAGATGTTATTAAATAGCATGCTGTAGTTTTTTTCAGTTTTTTGAGGACACGGAACTTTCATAAGGTAGAGAGAATCCCGATGTTTTGTGAATACTGATAGCATTCTGCTTTGCTGGTTAGTGGTTTAGTATAGAATATTATAATGTATTATTGGTGCCAAACCTGTTGCAAAGTTGATAGTATCATGTCTCTTACTTGCATGTTTGTATAGGTGTGAAACGGCTTACTTGAAACCTCAAGTTATAGAATTATGTGATTGTGGATCTTAAAATGGAAGGCTTGAGACTTTCACGTTCAGAATTACCTAACTGTACTCAAGATGCTGCAAAAGGAAGAGACAATAGAATCTTTTTTTTTTTGACATGTTAACAAGTATAGTAGGTAGCGGCTCTGCCATCTTGAGCACGACGAGCCCATTCCTGAAGAGAACAAAATATTTGAATGGAGCTGTGGTAAAGAAAGTGCTCAACTAGATCAAGGCAACAAGCACTTCCTTGTAAAGGTGCAGTCCATGGGGGCATCCTCGGGGCACTTAATGGGTAAATGGGCTCATGTGACTGAACTGTTCTATGATGTGGTATTGTTCCATCAATAAACGTTTTGAACTGAAACATTGAGTCGTTGATGTTGCAAGAAAATAAAAGCGCTGCATATACTTTATGCAGATGTTGTAACAAGTAAAAGTATGACCTTTGACTTACTACTGTGATTTCCTAGAGGTTGATGCAAACTACAGAAAACCTTTTTTGTCTCCATGCCATTTTTTGATGTCATTCTTAATCTGAATCAATCATTAATCATGTTAATACTTTAGAGCAATAAACCTCTTCTATCTGCTAAAAAGCTTGATACAAAAAGTTTATGCAAGATCAAGGCTGCATGGAGCAGGATATCTACAATACAAGTGTATTCATAAGACAATATTCGGTTCCCTACCCAAAAAAATTATAGGTTTTATTTTATTGAGAAAATAGATCCAATCTATGTATATTTTGCCAATGAACATATGTTATTATAACAGTAATGTGATATGAAATTCTGGATACATTGTATCTGAAATATATAACCATATAAATATGCTAAAACAAAGCAACTATTCACATGAACAAATATGGTGTTCTCAAAATGAATCAATGAACTTCAAACCATAGAAAATCAAGATTTCAACATGATAGTGACGGACTATCACTTTAATGTCTTCTGAATAATTACTGCCTTAAGTAGCTGATGTCTGCTTGATGTAAACAATAATTTATTTTGAATTTTAGGTTGAACAGGAAGAAGATTATTAATCCAAATTCGATTCCTGCCTCAGAGATACCCATCAAAATACACATGATCATGATTAGGAATAGTTTATAAGAGATCAACAATTTAACATTTTACACATATTGATTGATTTAATTCCAAAATAGCCATCAAAATACACGTGATCTTGATTAGGAACAGTTACAAATGTATAAAATGTTAAGTAATGCATCTCTCATGGGTATTTGGTTATTCCCTTTTGAAAATCGCATAAATGTAGGTTAGGAAAAATGACTAGACAAGATGGAACAATACCATGAAAATCATTTGAGGACAAGCCTGCAAAAAACTGTGTAACATGAAAAAAGAAAACGCGACCACATGATTATATACAAAAAGACATGAATAAACATAGATAAGAAAATAAAAGATCTTAAGAAACCTATCACTTTCTAGCCATTCCCAAAAGCAAAAGTATCACAAAGAAAAAACCAAATAAGTAACTGAGAAGATTCTATGCTTTTCTGGGAATGAATTGTACATTTTCTCCCTTGGGCAAGCTCCTAGCTTGGATTATTTTTAGGACACCAAGATATGGGTATGTATCCTACTCAACCTAAACACGGAACTCTAAGAAAAGAGAAATAAGTAAATATGCACTCTAGAATTGCCTATACAAAATCACACTGTAAGGACGTAGACTGTCGGATCTAGGCATTCAAGAACTCTTTTTTATTTCTTCTAGTTACTTATCTGGTGATTCATAAGTGGATTCCAGTATTTTGGATCAAGAATATTCTCCTATTTATTTCTTTTGCCCAACAACAATTGACTCCTGTGGAGCATTGAATATGGGCCCAACAAATAAACATACAAACTCTTAATGGATACCCCCTAACCCAACTGCACTAACCCCAAAATCCACCTCAAGAAACCCACTTAAACCCAATTTCTAACCAACATTCAATCATCTTACCCCAAAGTAAATTTTAATTCCAGAATTAGAAGTCTTTGAAAAGCGAACCATAAATGCAAAAGAGTTTACATGAACACTCTCAAGAATAAACCCAAGTTTGACAAAAACAAAAGACCATTGCCTACATCACGAATCCATTCAGCCCACTCTTTCCTAAAACATTTCCTATTTAAGGAAATAAATTACGGCAAAAAAACTTATTTGAAAAAAGTTCCACCTAGATATTCAATAAAAAAGAAAGTCCCACCTCATCAGAACCTGGCTAAGAATACACTCTCCTCATGCCCAACCAAGTCCTTTGGACCATCTCGTAGTTGAATCTTGTTATTGTATACATGAGTCAGTGTCATTGACCCCATGATAAATAGACAGAGAAATCATGGCTCCTAAAACCACAATATCTTCCTCTCTTCTCAGAGTAAAACTGTAAAATCATCTGTCCATTTTCTGGAGTGGAAATAGCAAAGTAATGGAGGTTATCCTCTACCAATATAATCTGCTCTAATAGTAAAACTATCATCTTTCCTTTTATCGTGTGAAAGTAGGAGAGTTGGAGGATATCCAATACCTATATAAGTTGAAAAGACTGTTGGAATGGAGAGGAGCATGTAGGGGAGAGAGGAGAGAGAACACCAGTGATATAGAGGCATTAGGCATAACCATTTTAAAACATCAAGATACATAAATATTTTAGAAAGGGGAACTCGTTAAGATGAGAGATTACCAGGCAGCCCTTTTAGAAATAGAGAGAGAATGGCTATTTTTGTGATATAAATGAGATAAAAGGGAAAGAGGAGAGAGAAGAAAGGGCCATAACCCGATCCCGCCTAAACAGGGTCTAGGGAGGGGTGGGCTGGAAGAAGAGAAAGAATAAAAAAAAAAATTAAAGAGTAGAAGGATATACTATAATACAATATAACATATAAACTAACATATGTTATATTATATTATAAATATAATATATATATTATATTATATAATATTACTAATGTTATATGTTATATTTTACTAATAATATTATAAATTAAAATAATATATATTATATTGTATTATATTATATTATATTACTAATATTATATAGAATATTATATTATTCTATGAATAATATAATATTCTAGAATATCATATAATATGTTATAGTATAAACTAATATATTTACTAGGAGACAATTTCTTTTGAATTTTAAGTATAAAGGTGAGGTTGAGAGCCAACTTTTAGGTTGATTTTTTCCATTCATTTGAATGTGGTGAGAAAGAGAGGCTTTAAAGAGAGAGGGGGAGGGAGCGGAAGCACATTTTCAAAGGGTAGGATGAGTCTCGAGAGGGAGCCAACAACTTCTTTGATTTGTATGTATACTTTCCTTTTTCTTGTAATTTCCCTCAATCAAATTGCATCACTTGATGATGTTTTAGTTTTAAGACTTAATGGTAGCTTTAGACTGAGATTGAGATAATTGTCTCAAATCTCGACTGCACACTTACACTGATGCTGGGTGGCTTAAGTACATTTTAAATCTCAGCGGTTGGCTTACACTTTGGTTTTGTAAATCTCAACTATAGACTTAGACTAAGATTGAGGGGATCAAACACATCATATCTCTAGTGATTTCAATTGGATTGGCATCATCCTTTGGTGCTTGTTTGTGTATGTAATCAGCCAGATAGGTGATGCGTCTAACTCAAATCCTAGTCACTGGCTTGGAGAAAGGTTAGTAGGCTGAGATTAATAATTCTTACATAGTACCATCAACTCACTTATACATGATCGTGCTTAATTTTCCGTTGACGTTGTGTAGAGAAATATGACACCCTGGTTATCCTGTTTTATGCTTGACTGCTTGGGGGCATTTGTAATCTTTGTGTATGAAAGGTAACAATCTCACTGTAGCGATTTCCTAAAATGTTTGCTTCGAATAAATTGGTAGCACAGAGCCAGTGTAATCAAATCTCAAACTGCTAAATGGTTAGCCCATGAGAGTAACATTGAGCATTTTTAACCGCCCATTACATGGTGGTGCCAATGGGATTATGATCAAATGTTAATTTTCAAACTAGAATGATTATTTCCCTAAATCGTTTTCAGACCATCTGATCAGTAGTTACACAATTGTAAAGTGCAGATTTGTTGTTGCCCATTGCTTCTAGAGTGATTCCCATCCTTACTTAAGTCCTCTCTCTCTCTCATGCTTTTGATCCCTTGTGCATTTCAGGTTCTCATTACTCAGATTTTGAATCATATATTTTCACACCTTACCCTATTGATACATCTATATGTATTTATGTAACTATAAGATCCGTGTTCCCCCTCTACTTCCATTTGATCAGAAATTCAGCCATTGGATTTTCAATGCTCAATCTCAGAAGGCACTCAGTATTTCAACAAGGCTTAAAGGGGGATCCACATGGTTTATTATAAGACTTTTCAAGCCAAACGTTATCCCATATATGTAATCTTGTGATCCCCATGGTTTATTAAGGCATGTCAAGCCAAGTCTTATTCCTTCCGAGATTGTGTTGTGATCCTCAATGATTTATTAGTCTTCTTCAAGCTGAATATTCAGGCCCTAGTGTCAAAACCTTATGAGTTACACCTTTAGATATTGAAATCATGTTCCTACCTTCAAGTATCGTAAGTAATTGGATTGTATACTATATGACTATTTATTTTTGGTACAAGAAGGTCACACCCACCTCTAGCCATCATATGTGAGAAATTACGCAGCTAAAGGTGTGCTATAGTTTCACAAAAACTTACAGAAAAATGGTACAGGAATGTCACGTCCCACCGCTAGCTATCACAGGTGAAATAGGGCGCCTAAAAGGATGTCATTTTTCATTAAAAAGTTTGAAAATTTTTGTTAGAATAAATGATACAAAATGACACATACCACTGTGAAAGTCAACCATATTTTCGGTGGCTTTCAAGTTTCAAATATTGAAAATAAGTGTGGAAGTTGAAAAGGGGGGGAGACTATAATGGTGCATGGGTTATAAATAGGGTCAGTGTGGTGAAGTGCAGTGTGGTCTGATAAAGTGAAGGAAGAGAGAGTGAGAGGAGTGGCTGGCATGAGAGAGTGAGAGTGAGTGGTGGTGAGGTAGCAAGTAAGTTTGTGAGATGAGTGATTTGAGTGGTGTGATTGTGTAAAGTGAGTTAAGAGAAGTGATGGTGTAAAGTGAGTGTGTGAGATGTGAGAAGGTTTGAGTGTTGTAAAGTGAGTGAAAGAGAAGTGAAGAAAGTGAGTGATGTGGGAGTGGTGAAAAGAAGTGGGGAGAGAGAAAAGTAGAGTAGAGTCTTAAGAGAGAGTATAATGTGTATAATGAGTATTAAAATATATGAAGAAATGTTTTGTGAGTCAGCGGACTCACTAGTCAGCACAATCACAAACGTCCATCTTTAAGATGAACATCCACAATTAAAGATTCCTATCCAGTGGATAGGAAAATATTATAATAAAAATGTTTTAAAATTTTATTTTGTTAAATTTTATTTTTTATATTCATGATCATCATAGTGTAGATCATGGATCACTCCAAATTTGGATCCAAAATCAATACAAATTGTGGGTGTTCAATGGAGCCCGCATGAAAATAGTATGAGTCGGGGTACTCATGAAGACCGGGTCCTGAAATATAATTATTTGTGTACGATTCTCTTTCTCTCCACAGTTTATTTTTAGCACGAAATAGTGCCTAGAAAAACATCCCACCACCACACCTAGCCATCATGGGTGCAATAGGGAGACTAGAAGAGTAATTTTTTAACACAAAGTTCAAAGAAAACATTTGCAGATTTTGAGTGCAGTCAGATCAATGGCACAGTCCCAGCAGCCCAATTCCACATTTTATGGTTATATTTATGTGATTTTATGATTATGACTTCATAAGAAAATAGTTTTGTTGTGTACCAAGCTATTTATTTTTAGTAAAGATCATCTCGACCTCAAGATGCATGGATATGAGAAAAAAAATAGATTTCAAGTTTTGGAAATAGTATGTCTTGTAATGCATTTTTTGCCTCTCAATTTTCAAGATTTCAATAATTTTGTAAGCAGAAAAAAGCGTATTTATTTTCCACATTTTTGTCGTGTGAAAATTATGTTTTTTTTTATTCAAACTTTTATTTATTAATTCTCCCAATAATTTTGTCACAAGAAAGACTTTCCAATAAAATGCTCTTATTCCTTTACATCTATTTTGGGTTTTTTAAACAAAATTTCAAAATTGTTTGGAAATGTAGACTTGATAGTTCTTGTCAAAATCGAGGGCATTTTGAGCGCTCAAATAATTGCGAAGCGATTAATTTATTTAATTTTCTGTTGGGCTGATGTAAAAAGAAAAAGATAAAATTGAGAAAAATTTATAAACAAAATATAGGAAAAAATGTGTGAAAAGGTGCACTGCCCGTGATAAGGCCACCGGCGCAGGCATACTTGTTGAGTAGAATGGCAAAATCTTAATGTAATAGAATAATAGAATAGGTGTCACAATCATTCCGACTCATTGGATATCAAATTTGACGGCTTGGAGTGAGTCACAAAGTTCGAGAATTTCTTATGAGAAATTTGTATCTTTTCAATGACACTCTTATAATCGCCCATTGAAATTTAAAGAACAAGAATGATGGTGATCTCCATGTACAAAAGATAAATGGTTTTGACAATTAAAATCCCCGATGTTGGATCCTTGCTTTTAATCCGACATCGGCAACCTGAGGTGTAATGTGGCGGTGTTGAGGCTGTAAATTTCAGGGCTCGAGTTCCCTGTCTAGGGAGCCATCAAATTTTCTTGTCTCTAACCCTGTCCAAGAATTATAAAATCAACCCTTCTCTCTCCAATGCTAGTGCAGGTAATGTTTATGTTAATTGATACTTTACATTATCAAATGTTTTATATGTCCTTAAATTCTATAAAATCTTAGTGAACTGCTAATTCCCTACATTGTATTTCAATGTTTCGTCCACCTCGCTATTTTTAGGAGAAAAACAGTATCACTATTGTTTCCTGTAGAGAGAAAGATGATTTGTACCATAGTTACGGGGAGCGCCCCTATAGGGAGTCGTTCCAGCTCTAGAATCCAGATCCTGTGATTCGAAGCCAAGATCTCGCCTGGTACACATTTTTTTGTTTTCCGTGGGATTTTGCTCCCTTTATTTGGACTCTTGATCCGATGAGCACCGGGATATCGATCCCCACTTATAGATTTGTGGATCTTGTTCACTAAACCATAAGGTCCTCAAATCCTGAATTCTGGGAGCGCGATCCACAAATGAAAATTCTCTGATCACCACAGAAACCTATTCCCTTTTATCTCCTCATCTACTTAGAGGTTGGTAAAAATGACTCCATTTTATAAATTTGAAGATTGGATATTCAGCCAAACCCCATCAAAGTTTCAGGAAGATGGAAATTTTCTTTCTAATTTAAATGATGGGAGGAAGATTCAAAATTTGAGTATCGCAGACAATGCCATCACCATAATATAAGGGCAACGGCTGTTATAATGGTTCTCATATGGAAGAATTAAATAATAATTACTTTCCTAACAAATAAAATTGTAACGAACATTTGTTTTCAATAGATCACGATTTTATTGAAATTAAGTAGCGCTCACAAAAGAGAAATGAAACAAGGGACTAATGTTTACAAACATCATCATCGTCAAAGTCTTTTCTGAACTAACTAAGATCGGTTATACGAATCTTGGTCTACTAGTATGTTTTATTAAGCGCTGTTATTTCAAAAATTAGGTTACAATTGATACACATTATTCTGTTGCATTATTTAAAGAATTTATGGCTATACAGATGTTACAATTGATGCACATTATATTTTTATCTATTACATATTCAATAAATGGCATTACAATGGATTTTAATGGGTGTAATGGAAACACAGGCAAGGGTCAAGGAATATTTGAATGTTAAAGTGTTTGAAATTGAAGAGCTTGGAAAATCAAACAAATTTTTTTTTTGGAATTGCAGTTCGCTAGATCAAATGTGTTACTATATTGAAAAAGAAATATGTCTTGCTGCTATTGAATATTGGCAGTTTACTAATGGCCCGAGTCATACGACTTTCTATTTCAAAAAATTCACATATTCTCAGGCTACTGCCTAAGTATTTCATAAAGACGTTGCAGTCATTAACAGATTTTTGGTAACATATTTAAATATAGCAAGGCATAAGTTGTGAAGCTCAAGGCATAATTTGTGAAGCAATTGAGAATTCTTAAAGAAATAAAATATGCAATTTCTTAAAGAAATAAATATACTCTCAAACTAAAAACGTGGAGTGATAAAGAAGTATGGGGCTGAGGCCTCCAAAAGATAACGGAGGCATGTAAAGGTTTTCTCGGGCCGGATGGAGATTGGCTATCGAGTGCAAAGGCAGAAGGGAGCTTGACTGCAAGACCCACCCATGGAGCAGGGACAAAAGTCATCCTTAGTGGTCGGATGGTGCCGAGTGAAAGGGCTGTCGCTCAACAGATAAAAGTAGGGAGAACAGGTTGATTTTCCTCAAGAGTTCACATAGACGGGCTTGGCACCTCAATGTCGGCTCTTCGTCACCTAGGGTGGTAGTATGTTCCAAGGGTTGGGTTGTTCGCCCATTAAAACAATACGTGAGCTGGGTTTAAAATATTGTGTGACAGTTGAGTCCATACCCGGTGTCGGCTTAGAGCAAGTAAAGACCTTTCGAAACAAGGTCAGTCCACGCTCGTTGGTAAAATCACCTGCTCAAATCATCTTCTATTGTAAGAGTTGCAAAGTGGTCATCAAGACGAGCCATCTTGTATTGAAAAGTTTCCCATTGAAGAAGAAGTGGTCAAATCTGCAGGGCACTCTCTGCCTCAATATTTTGAAACACCATTTTGACAAAACTAACAAGCTATTCATTGATATCTCTTTGATATATTTGTGACCTTGCGTACGTCTGAAAGATCTTTGCAAGCACAAAATCAACGAATTGGCCGTACATAGTGCATAAATACAAAGGCCATAAGGACAAAAACTATTGATAGAATTTGCATTCGTAGGGCATAAATGCAAACGCCATAAGCTTAGGACATAAACTATTGATAAATTTTCACTCAACTGAAAGCAAAACTTAGAAGGTAGAGCATTAATTTGCAGCAATTGGAGGACAACACATTTATTTGCCCGAGGAATTCGTGCATAAAATTCAAACCAAAAATATTGGGAACCCAGTGTAAAGATTTCATCATAAGATTGAAAAAGATATGCTTCTTACAAAACACATATCTATCAACATTCCTCTAATTTCAAAAAGTAGATCAAACTCCAAACTAATTTGAGTACCAATTCAATTATCAAGGGACTCCCGACCTCATCTAAGCAAAAGCTACCTTTTATTAAATATTGCCAAGTACAAGTGGTCGGCTCGAATATATATATATATATATATATATATATATATATATAGGGATATTCAAGTCAATTTTGGCTATTTAGTTTGATCTAGTGGATACGATTGTGCAATATGTTGGGTTGATGTGGCCTTTAAAGGATTGATGAGTATGTATTGAAAGTCTGAAACACTTTTATTATAGTGAAACATAAACTTAGTGTGAGTGTGATCTCTCGAGGACCATACTAAGTAAATTGTGTTTGCTTATGCCGGACTATGCTTATCGATCTAGGCGAGTCGGTTGGAAAACCCAAGGTAGCTGAGCATAAAGGATTAAACCGATAAGGGTTTTGAGTTAGCCGTTAATGAGGTCGAAGCTTATGCCTAGATGAGTGAGCTGAGGGATTGTGTGACCCTTGTGTGTGATGGTAGGCCTACTGAGATGAGGGCCAAAACTTCATTCATATTCCATCACATGGCATGTATATCGATAGATCGTTCGGGAATGCGAGATATCCACCTTTGGGTGAAGCGTATGCATGTGCGAGAGATACCCCTATGCACCATAGAGCTGTGCTCGCATCAGGTCGTGGTGACCTTGACTCGTCTCTAGGGGAGGACCTATAATCCACAGACTGGGATTGCGACTCCTTGATTCATCGACCTGACTTTGGTGACTCTCTAATGAGCCACTGCTTGGACTGTAAATCATGGGAAATACTGGATCGGTTCGATAAAGCTAGTGTGGTCTGTAATCTACAGTTGAATGTGAAGTACCTCATTATTACAGATTGAATTCCTAAAACCATATTGATCATTTTCTCATTATATTAATTTAATTGTGTTCATTTTATTATTGAAATATTTTTAGTTTTATTATTTGAATTTTTATGAATCTCTAAATATTTTATTTATGTTTTTTGGACTTATAAATATACAGTTATTGATTTGATAAGATTGTAACAATTCATATATTAAATTGTTTAATTTTAAAATTATTTATAAAATTCCATGGGGGACCCAAAGTGCACATGGGCCCACCATGTGGCATGTGGGTGGGGGCCCACGTGTGCCACAAAGGGGTGGCATGCCCCACCCCTTGGATTCTCTTGTTGCTTTGTGTTCAAGTTTATTAAATATAATAATTTGATTTGTGGCATGTGGTCAAATCTTGGAAGGAAAATATTGACCTTATTTTATTTGGTAGTATTTATTTGCTTGAGAATTATTGACATATCCTTATGGAATATGTGATATGGATCATGCAATTTTATGGAATGCATAATATTTATTTTATTTAAATATGTTGATGGGAAAATGGTTTAAGGAAAGAGGGATAATGGTCAAAACACCTTTCATAATGTTGATGATCCATCTATGGATTTGATGGCTCCGATCTCTCACCCTACAAGCCACCTTGATTAACGGTCTAGATTCAATCTCATGAAAGAGACAAACTATGGAAAAACCCTAAAAAACCCTAAACCTAAATATCCACTATAAATAGGGGTGCTCTCCCCCCAATCTCTATACACAATCTCTCTCTCTCCTAGAAGAGTACGCCCCACTCTCTTTCCATATTTCTCTCTCTAACTTTCTCTCACCAAAACCCTAAGTAATACTCTCTCTCTCTCCTCTCTAGAGCCACCAAAACCTTAGGTAGTACTCTTTCTCTCCTTTTTAGAGCTAAGAAGAAACCACGGGTTGGAAAAATTAGAGGGAAGCCTAAGTTAGTTTTGGGGGTTAAGATTTAGTAGAGATTTTAAGGGTGGTTACATAATTTGGCCAAAATCAGCTATCCCGGTTTGAGATTGAAGCTAGACTACAGATCCCGTACCATTGGATGTGGTGACTCGGTGTGGGGTGTAAAAAACCTGGTTGAGGTAATCTCTAGCATCTTTTCTTTTATTTGTTTATTCTTTTATTTTATATTCTCAAGCACAATATTAGGTTGTATGAATGACATCAAGTAGTTGAGATTTATATGATTGATGTGTTATTTATGTTTTTTTGGAATTTGTATTGTTTGTAATATGACCTTCTGTGAGTGATCTTTTTGCCAAAATTATAAGGGGATTATTTTTTATAACAAAAAAAAATTGTATTTCCTCGGCAAAAGATCACATAGGTCTTTCTTTCACAATATTGCCAAGTATAAGTGGTCGACTCGAATATATATATATATATATATATATATATATAAGTGAGCCTTTGACAACTATAATGAATAGTAATATAGGTGGAATTCCAACCGTCAGATCTTCATCATGTGGTTCAGAATGCATATCACTACATGAATTTTAATACATTTACTAGAAATCGGATCATAATGAATTTTAGACATGTGTGCTAAAAAATAAGGCGCAAAATTAAAAAATATATATAATATTTCTCAAAATCTAAAATGATCGAAATACCCTTGAAAATGATGGGGGTAATTTGGTCATTTTAAATTATTAAAAATAAATATTTTATATGGTGCGCAATAGTGTTAGGTATATACATCCAAAATTTCATATTAATCAAATTTATAAAAAAAATTAAAATTAAAATAATGATATTATTTTGAACTACTCGATAAAGATCTGACGGTTGTGATTCCACTTATATTACTATTCATTATAGTTGTCGGTGTGTGTTAGCTTTTTCTTTATATATATATATATATATATATATATATATATATATATATATATATATATATATATATATATATATAAAGAAATGAAAATGAAAACTCCACAATCTTAAGTACTTACAAAAAAATGTATTGAAATATACATGACTCCTAGGGGAGTAGAATGTCCATTTACTCTATCTAGAATTAATTCTAGGATGATATATGACTCCTAGGGGAGTAGAATGTCCATTTACTCTATCTAGAATTAATTTTAGGACCCTAAGAGTAACCTCTTCAACCCATAGATTAACTTCAATAAATAAAACAATCTCGTACGTATAAGGTTGCACCTTTAACAATCGAATAAAGGTGTACCTTCAAACTTTATCTTGAAATATAATTTTGGTGCAAAAAATTATTAAGATGGTGTGAGAATCTATTTTTATATTTAATTATAAAATTTTAAACTTCATAAGTAATACAAATCAATCAGATCTATAGGCATATAAAAATCTTGAAAATGGACGGTCCAAATAATATGCTGCAATATGTACCATTTTTAGGACTTGAATATCTTTTTCTCCTAATATCTATACATCTCATACGAGGTGATCAATTAAATATTTTTCCAACATCAAAACAATCTTTTTAGAAAGATATTAGAGGTGTATCTTAATTCTACATTTTAAGGTGTCAACTGTTTATAAACTTTTTCCTAAAAAAATTCATAATTGTACCTTCCATGTACTTGAAAAAAAAATGTCTTGAGATTGAATAGAGACCCTCCGATTTTTAGACGATGAAATCTAAGTGTTAGAAAGAGAAATAAACTATGCTCCCTCAGGAGAATAGTATACGTCCCAAAAAAATATCTTAAGCACTCACCATAAAAACACGCTCAAATTTACTAAAGAAAATTAATAAAAAGAACTACAAAGATCCTATTGACGAACCCTCAAATATCACATCCTGCAAAGGGGCTTCAATAAATTATCTTGAATGAGTGTCGAAACTCTCAATCACATGATGTCTTAGCTATCTAATGTACTAAAATAGTGAACCTTCAATGCATTAGAGATGTCTTTTATTTTTAAAAAGAGAAAATAATATTGTCGGAAATTATTTCTAGAGAGATAAGTATTTATAGCTGGAAATTTAACCTATTCATTCATGTTCAACTGATGGTGCTTTTTCTAGCCCTTTCTGCCTTCTTTTATATTCTTTTTTGTAATGTTAAGTATTTTCTAGAGTCCATTTTTTCCCATCTCATGAATAAATTGCTGCCATTTCTCTCTTTAATTTGATGAAAAGTTAAGATTTTTCTTATTTGTATTTATATTGTCCAATAACGTGCTCTGCTTTAGAACTTTGTTCACATTACAAGAAACCAGCTGAATATGGTGCATCATATTCCTTTTTACATGTAAGTGCTCTTTTCTAATTCATGTATTTTGATGGGGTATGAAAAGAAACCCAGATGGTTTTCCCATTTTGTGTCTGTGTTTAACGTCCCTCTCTGGTTTGAATTTAGAGATTTGATGTAGAAATGGTGGAACACGGGATAGACTTTAGAGTGTGGTATTGAGAACCAAAAATTAATCCATCAATTACTGATTTTATAGGTGGATGTGTCCACAGTAAAAATTAGGGCTGCCAACGGTCCCGGCTGGGCCAAAAAGCTTGTCACTGGGCCAGGTTGGGCCTTTAACAGGCCGGACCAAAAGCCCAAAAATTTACCATAAGGCCCGCTCGCCCCAGTATGCTTGAATTTTTTTTTGTCCTGGCCCGTTAAGCCCGTCCCAAAAAAAAGCCCGGCCCGACTTGTTTAGAAGACCCCCAGCTCTGTTTTATTTATTTATTTATTTATAATTTTTCTATTTGTTTATTTTATTTGTATCTTCACCCTTCAAACTCTTCTAGTTAGTAGTAAGCCAGGTCGGGCTGGGCCAAAGTAGTTTTGGGATTTACCATGCGTCCCGGCCCATTGGCAGCCCTATGTCCACTTATCAAACGCTGTGTGAATCGTATTGTTTGCCGCCTCCATTAGGCGGATATAATGAAAAGGTCTTCATTAGTGAATATTTTGGAGGGTCATTGTCTACCTCATTTTTTAACCTGATAGTGGAGCTGGTTATTTTCCTCTGCTTGTTCAAAGTATGTACTTTGTGCACAAAGTTCTGTTTCATGAGCTTGGCTGAAAGTTTACTAGTTATTGGCAGAAACTAGACTTCATGTTTGATTCATTTAGTTGTTATTTGATTTTAAATGATTGTGATTTCTTGATTGAAACACATATCTTTCTTGTATCAATTGGATTTATGTTAGTTTGCTAATACCTTCTGTAGGATTAATAGCCATTCTTTTTCCCTTTGTATTACTCTCTATCGCCTGATGTTCCATATGTCTTTTTTATAATATTTTATAAGATGGTCGTGGTACTTTTGATATGGATATGTACTTATCTTTTCTAGTGTTCTGATGTGATTGCAATTGCAATTGTTGATGGATATTCTTCACTCTTAAGTTACATAGCTATAAGAATAAATTTCAATCTCAACCATACATTTTATACAAACTGCATTAGATGGGTTGTAGCAATAAAATTTTATTCAAAATATGCATTTTGCAAACCCAATCACTTAAATACATAATGAACAGGTAAGATGGCAAGTTTCTAACTTTCCTCATACCAAACAAGTCGAAATACCAGCATCACAATTTATCAAACAGGGTTCTCAGCTTTCGGGCTACCAATTTTCATCTTCCTCCCATAATCCAAAAAAGTCAGCACCAAAGGATTTTTCAGAAAAACTGCAAAGAAAGTTATCAAATGCCACCTTGAAGAGTGAGGAAGTAACTAATATGTAGAGAGATGTAACCCTTAACTGGGTGGTTCTGACGGTTTGACTACCCAACAATCATTAATTACCACAATACCCAATAGTCAACATATCTACCTTACAATTCCTCTAAAGATAGGATCCCTCATCAATCTTGCCATACATATCTACCCCTTAGCTTTGGCTTACTAAATCCAACTTTTGATTTTGTAAATAGGTTCTACAAACTTCACATCCTGAAATTCCATATGTTACTAGATGAATAAATAGGTTGGGAATTTGAAACTCCTACCCCTCCCCTTTTCTTTCTCCCCACACAATGCCCGCCAAGGTGGTTGGGCCCTTTGAAGAAAACATGCTATTGAAACATGTAAATTTACACAATACTTCTATATAATATTTGGCTGATATTTTAGTAACCTTCAACTCTAAATTGATCAATCAGAGGTCGAAAATGCTGTTTTGGAGGGTATGAGAATTTGGCAAGATTTCAAAATTGTGAATAAGATGACATAGAAACCCGAATATAAGAATTCCAGTACTAACTTTTGGCGGGTTGATCATCCGCACCTAAATTGGAATATAATGTTTCATGCGGTAATTGCACCACACAATGCCATTACTGTCTAGAAAGATTGTCATGTACTCTGGCTGGAACTCTGTTTTTCTGAGAGCTGTGGGATTGGTGGATTAACATAAAACACATAGAACATAGCTACATTTTAACCATTGGAGATTTGAATGAGAGAGTGAAAGGAATGAATGGGAAGGAAAAAGTTTGGACTTGTAAACAAAAAAGAGTTTCGAACTACATAGCACTTCAATGCTTCTCTTTGAAAATGAAACTAAATACAATAAAAACCATCCAAGAACAAGGCATGATTCAAATAGATTCACATGAGAAACTCATTTCTATCCATACTTATATCATCAGGTTAGATCTAATGAGAGAAAACTCATGCACAAGTCTATTTTCAATCGATTTATAATATTGAATGCTAATCTTGTCCCATAAAGATTGCCATAATCTTCACTGTGACACCATTTGACATATTACAGAGTACTGTAACAGTTGATGAAATTTTATTTATGTTGTTATGTCTACATTAATAATTCTGAACTGATATCCAACATACATTTTTCTTTCAATCTTTAGTAAACTCAGCATTGCCCAGGCTTGCTGGTCCTTTCCTTTTATGGCCTTACCCAAAGGCCAATATCATAGAAATAAAGCAAAGAAAAAAAAAAAGAAAATACCATGAACCAGAACAAAACAGAGAGCACAAGGGAAAAACTATGTACAAGAAGATAGCACAAATGAAAATCCACCACTAGTGTGTTTTCTCTTTGTTCTTCAACTTTCTTCTCCGGCTCGGCTTCTTGAAAGTGCAAAGAGTGGGTTGGTACCTTACAAAGTTGAAATCAAGCCCGGCACGATGATCTGGAATCACTTTTGAGCATCCAGTCTCTACATCAATTGTCACATACTTATCATTCCCACTTAGAAAGAATGTTCCCCCAAGCAAGAATCTTGCATATATAGCTTGATCTTTAAGCCCCATTTCCCCCAAATCTTGTCTGAACACCTCCACCCAATCTTTGGCTTCATCTAAAACCCAAATATGGGCCTGCAAATCTCCAGTTACATGTGCTAGAGAAAGCTTACCATTCCACTCTTGCATTATTGGGGTTAGCTTATCGAGATTTGGAAGATACTTACCAACCCATTCTTCCCTTTCCACATCAAAGATTTCTAGATAGCACATAATTGGACAAAATACATAGAACTTGTTCTCAACACAATCCGATATCTTCCAGTTTTTATATTGAATTTCAGGCTGATTTTCAAGCAACCTCCAGCTTCCAAACACCGAATCGAATACCCAAAAAGCAGTTTCATCACGTGGATATTCAAAATTTGCTAAAATCATGAAATTCTTTCTAATGGGGTTGAAATGAAACCCAAAACTCACTAGTTCCAAATAATGCTTTGGGAGAGTGACCATTTTTCTCTGTTTAAGATATGGGGGAGTGGCCACTCTCTGGTTAAGCTTTGGGGGAGTGGCCATTCTTCTCGGGGATAAAGGATTTCCCAAATTCAAGCTCAATTTTCCACGAGGGCTTTTGACCAGGCAGCAAACAAGGCCATTACTGCAGCGAAATCTTGACATATTATTAAGCTGAAACTCTGTTTTTTTTAATACGAAAGGGGAGGAAAGATCAAAAGCAGTGGCGTAGAACATCGAGCTGCAACGATCACGGCGTCGCAAAAAGAGAACAGAAGGATGGGAAGGCAAGGAGAGGGAAAGAGAGAGGATCTTACCGAAATAGAAAGAGGAGAGCAGTTCTTCCCATAATTTATTCACTCTCTTGAGCCTGAATAAGTGATCCACGGGCAATAGTGCAAGGATCGTGGTCGTCAACTCGTCGGGAAGAGGAGCAAAAAGAGAACCCATTTCTCTCTCTCGAGGAAAAATTGAGGACTTGGTGAAAGAGGGAGAGAGATGGAATTTTCTGAAAAAGGGATGGGAGGGGGGAGAGGGGGTTTTCTTCAGTAAAAGCATCTGGAAACTGGAACACGAAACAGGCGTCTCTTTTCATCTCTCTCGCTCTCTAGGCTTTTCTGTATGCAGTGCTCCTTTGGACGAACCGGAGTCGGAACCGGATCCAAAGTACCGCAACACGGGTCCGCGACCGGCTCGATCTGCATAGGTACAGACGAGGCTAAAAATATCCAAAAAGATATCCAAAAGTTTTAAAAAATACGAAAAAATGTATTGAAAGTATAATTCAACAAAATTATCTAAAAGAGATTAAAAAGGTAGTAAAAATAGGTTGTTAAAAATTTAATTTATGCCTAAGACTATTTTAAAAATAATCCAAAAAAATATAAAAAAAATGTAATAATGATTATTTATGGTAAAATACTTCTTAATATTTTCTAAAACCATATAAAATATTTAGAAACTTATCACAAATAAATTTTTTATTTTTTTAGATTTTTAGAATTTTTTTTTTTAAGTTAAAAGGGGTTAATCCGGTTAAGCACCCTAAGCGGCCAGTGTCAGTTGCTCGTTCTGATTAACCTACTGGTTTCGATTCACTTGTTTCAGCATTTCCTCAGCTTTAAATTCCTTGTGTACACCATGACCCTGCTGGATCATATTGTGCATTTATTTTTTTGTAGAACAGATCATTTAGGTTTGCATAAGGGGTCAACCTAAACAATCATGGTAACGTGCACATGAAAATCTCGTTAAAAGATGCATCTACGTTGTCCAAACTCTTGTAATGGCCTAAAGATTTATTTTTCACCCTATTGTGAAATTGAAAGCTCCAAAAATATTGTAGATCTATAAATACTTTAAAATTTTGACAACGGACAATTTGGATAATATATTACAAGAATTACTTTTAGTACTTAAGATTCATTTTTTCTTATATATCCATACAATATCGAGGTCGAGATAATTACTTGTAGGATTTTCTAGTGAAGAAACAAGTTTTCATGATGGGTTTTCGAGATGTATCTTAAGGTTGACACCTAATATAAACTTTTTTTTTTGGGGAATTCTTTCATTGTAGAATTCATAATAATTCTTTAGAAAAAAAAGGTAGATATAGAGTTTTTAAATGAATAAATATGATCATTGGAATATTTAGGACTGTGCTCGGTGGTCAGGGTGGTGGGGAGCCACAATGTAACTTCTTGAGTACCATTTCTACTTACTACGGGTAGATGATCATTTCCAAAAAAAAAAAAAAAACAAAAGAAAAAAGAAGATAAACTTGATCATCTAAAGTTGGAGTATGTTTATGCAACCAACATGTTGTTTCCCTAATTTGCACATTAGGTTAAGATGGTCACGGACGATAAGTCTTTGACCCAGCAAGTAGGGTAGAAATTTATACAAGCGTCTATATTTGGCGTATCATAAAAGATATCACTTCGTACATCGATTTTGTCTTTTTGTATGAAAAGTTTACGGACTTTTGGAATGCATGGATGCAACATTTGATTGATGGGAGTTAATATGAGCAAAAGTCTAAAGGATGCCGGGGGATTAATCAAGTAAAGTTGATACATGCTCTTGTAGAAACTCATTTCTCACATTTTACGTATATTATACTTTGGAATTATACACATTGAGATTATCTATTTTTATATAAGGTGGTCATAATTATTTTTTATTGTTAGATTTAAAATCAAAGAATGTGTTATTGATTAGGTACATCGATCGAAGTAAAAATTTTTAAATATTGTGACATATTTTTATCTATTGTATTTTATACCCAATGGATAAAAATAATTGTGGTATCTTTATACTAAAAATAAATTGTCTCGTATTATACAATTCCACATTTGTAAAGGTTTTTTTGATAGACTTTCCTAATAATACCTCAATTGTTAACTTAGAGGCTTTACAATCTTCAAATACCCAAATTAAATTATCTCTATGAACGTAAGTAATATTGTTTTTGCTAATTTGTCATCTTCTACCTGCTTTCCAAAATTCCTTCTAGCATTGAGATTTAAGCCTAATTGCAGTCCAGAAGGGTTCAAAACTTAATATATTCTTCCTTGAATTACGATCGAATTCATTTTCCTCTCCCCCGCTATTGAATTATTCCATTCAGTTTTTTTTAATTTTTGATAGTTCACTCCTACACAAACGAAGCGCTAATATCAGATTTAACCTAATTTTGGGATGACGAAAGTTGCACTTTGTTTGACAGTGTCACCAAATTCCTTGAATGGTGTCGTATGCAGTAGCCTCTAAACAATCACTGATGAGTGCGTGGCTAGCTGCTGTTTAGGACAATCTAACTGGATGTTGTTTAGCAATGTTACAATTGCTACAAACGTTTTACGGGGTGATACTTTTGATAGAAGAGAACGATGGATTAGAATTTGTGTAACCGACTTCAAATAGTTCAAAAAAAACCTTGATGATGATGATAGCAACAACGACTTTATGGCTAAAGAGTGATAAATATGCTGCTAAGTGGAGATGCAAAAGTATATCCATGGAGGCCTCATGACCTTCCCTTATGTTGCCTCTTTCTTTTATTGATTTCTTTTTATACATAATAAATCTTTCTAATTTTTGAAAAATCGCTATGATACCAATTATGGCTTTTTCTTTATTTAGAAAGAAGGTAGAGAGAGAAAATATAGAGAGATGAAATGGTGCTAAGAGACAAGGTCGCATTCTACAAAACCTGCCTTAGGAGTAGTGAAGGCAAGGGCATAAGCACCAACTAGCCACCTCTTTCATAAAGTAGACAAGAAAATACATGTGCTTACCTACTTAATCTCAGGTATCCATTTTCTTTAACAACCCTTCCTTTTTTCCTTGTCTTTTCTTCATCTCTCTCTAATCCCACTTGCTAAAATAAGGAGAACCAAATAAAAGAATTAGGGAAAATTACATACATATCTGTTATAGTTTTTGTTATTACGGCTCTACCGAATAGTTTCGATTATTACCATCGTGTTCGTTTTTTATAAGAATTTTTTTTTAAAAAAATGACTTTATCCTTTTTCAGTAGTTGAACAACCGAATTTAAAGTATTTTCGATTGTTGTGGAGCCAATTTCAGTTTTTAAATAACTCATTTTCGGTTCTTCAAGAACCTAAATTTTTTTATCCTCTCTCTCTATATTACATGGGTAAAAATGGTTTTTTTTTTAAAATTCTCTCTCACCTTCAGCGAGCGTCTGTTTTTGGGTAAGTTCAAAATCCGTGAGATTTATCCTAAATTTAGGTGCTCAAACTTGTTGTTCCCTTGATTTTATTGGATAACCATAACTTCAAAGAGGTAGAGAGAGAATACGCCACAAGATTTCTCTTAATCTTCAAATCTTAGAAGCCTTGCGAGAGGTAGAGAGAGAATACGCCACAAGATTTCTCCTAGTCTTCTAATCTCATAAGCCTTAAGATTTCTTCTATATTTAGGGACTCAAACTAGTTGTTCCCCGTTGATTTTATCGGATAACTATATTTTAGAGAGGGAGAGAATATACGCCATAATACAAAGAAAACATTTTTCGGTTCTTCAACAACCAAAAATTTAAAATTACTTTGAATTCGGTTGTTAAAAAGGGTAAAGTTGTCTTTCTTTTAAATTTCCATTTTGACATGAAAAAAATAGACCCGATGGTAATAACGGAAACTATTCGATAGAATGTATATAATTTTCCCAAAGAATTAATTACAAGTTGAATGCTCCTAAGTTTTGACATGAAAAAAACGAACATGATGGTAATAACGAAAACTATTCGATGGAAACGGAAACTATAATGGATATGTATATAATTTTCCCAAAAAATTAATTACAAGTTGAATGCTCCTAAGTTGTTTTTAATATGAAAAATCATCCTTATATGAACCTAAAATATTGAGAAAATCACTAGAGGTGCATAAAATTTTACAAAATTATTAAGGGAGTTAAAACATCTTCATTTATATTAGTGGGATGACGTTTTTATTTTTGTTCAAGTTAGGTGTCTCCACAAAGTAGGGGTGGCAATGGACGTAGACCCGACCACAAGACCCAACATGGGTTTGGTTCTGGGTCTAAAAATTGGACCTAGCGGGTTGGGTCCGAGTCCGAATATTGGACTCGAGCACTTCTCAAGTCTGGGTGGACCCGACCTGGACCCAGACTCGACCCGAATAATGTTACAATTAAAATAATATTTAATATATAACATTTTAATAATGTTTAGTAATATTTAAATAAATATAATTATATATAAATTATATTTATAGGGAGGCAAATGGGATAATTGATAGTTTGGCTAAGGTGGGGTCGATTCCTTGAGTTTTCTATGCTAGATTCATTATCGTTCTAATTCATGCAATCTAGTTAGATTAAAAAAAAAAGAAAACAGAGAACGTTGATAAAGCAGTGATTCATAAGGGTAATCTGGATAACAGATGAGTGGATTCCAGTTTGAGGTACCCTAGAATCACCGGGTTTTCCTGGTTTTTATCTATACTGGACTCAGGAATGGCGTGAGTGATGAATAAATCACTGATCAAAAGTGATGCCCAAATGTAGTCGGAGCGGTTTAACTTTCTGCAATGGAAACATTCTTTTACAGATAGTTCTTGGTTGTGCCAGGTTCCAACTTGCAGATTTAAATATGCTTTCACTACCTTAAATCGATTCTCCTTTTCATCAAATACCCTCTGTGCATCTAAGTGGATATTTACATGAAGGGAAATGAGACCAATCCACTGTTGCATTATGGGCTCCCTTTCCTTTTTAAACCTTAATATATTTGGTGTATTTTCCCGTTCCTTCTTGTGAAATGGTAGCAAAACAATCATATTCAAAGACAATGGATAGAATCTGTCATCAATACACTCAAATGTCCTCAAGAATCTCTGTTGAAATGGTAATTGATTCTTGAATCTCTAATTACCAACCGATGAATCATAGATCCACTATGTACTCAAGATCAACTATGAAATTCTTCGTAATTACTCGAAATCAAGTAAAATAAAATTTAAGCATTTGTGGAGATGAAGTAATAAGAAAATATAACCAATCTTATAAGAGCACCTGCATTGCACAGTTTTTATAAACCAATGACGGTTCATAAAACCAAAAACAAATACTATTTTAGTGACAAATGTTCACGCATGCACGAAATGGGCATTTCTATCAAGATTTAGCAAATTTCCTTACTTCATCTGTTACTCCAAGAAGTTTATGGTTTTATCGATCGGCTAGACTAGCGTTTAATATATAAATTTGGAAAAAAGAATCTTCTCGGTCTCCATCCCTCTAGAATATCTACCCATATTATTGATAGTAACATTTAGTAATAAAAGTTTCATTTAGTTTAACAGATTTACAAATAAGGCTACAATGAACATACTAATTCACAATTTTTAAACATGGACAATACTAAATATTCTTGAACAGTTTTCAAGAAATGCTAGACTGATTTTGTTACCTAATAAACATCAGTCTTAAAGTACACCTAAAAATTTTACACAAGTTCTTGAAATGTTTTAGGATCGCATGCTAGATGATTAATATTCCGCCATTCATAGTCCATCTCATATAACATAAAACATATTATCAATATGTCAAGGAATCAAATATGGTGATATGATCAGCAGAAATAGATGATCAAACAAAATTAGATGATTAGAAAAAAGTCTAAAATATCCATTAAAAAAATATAGGACAGTGTATATGCTAATTGGGTTTATGCAAGGAAAAAAAAAGGACAAAAATTCTACCACTTTCTTCATGGATTATAATCTCCAAACCCACCTCATGTTTGTTCGAATTACAATATCAGACATCATTCACATGTCGAGTTTCGGAAGGAAGGCCATAACATGCAATGAAAACTTGCAATATTTTAACATAACCATATGCAACTTCTCCACAAATTCTAGTTACACAGAATATATGAAACATACACTACTAAGAGTGTTCTCAATAGGCACCATAAGAACTGAAAACAAGCCAACCAACCCAAATCTATCCCTCAACAATTGTACCTGCAACCGATTATTGAAAACGGAGGTACCTTTTATCTAAGATATACATGTTTCACTGGTGAGTGTCAAGACCTTGGGCGTACCTCGACACCATGGATGATGATCCCACTCTTCCAATTGCTAGTTGAATCCAACAAGCTGAAACTCACATCCTCTGTACCTTCACCCCCAACAAAGAATTCACCCACCTCTAACTCCATCTACCAATTGTCCCTAATCCATGGACTAGGAACAACATCGGGAGGCACCTTTTGCTCCTAAGCCTCTGCCCGATGAATATGCTCCATTGGTAGCAAGGACCCCATCTTTACAGAGGGGCTTGGTTGGTTGGTGGTGCTTAGTGAGAGCCTGGCTAGCGTGTTGCCAAGCCCATAATGGTTTTTAGTGCACTTCAGGACCAAGACAACGATATATCGGGTCTCATGAGAAAGAATAGAGGCATTGAATTGACCGCAGATCTCGAGCCAACAGACTTCCTAGAGTTTAGCCACTTCGGGACTGAACCATTCTCATCCACTATTGCTCTCAGGACTGAACTTTCTTCCAGTGCTTTTTCTTCTTTAAATGATACTTGATACTATAAAAGGATGTGCGCCCTTGACCTCCTAGATGCGCCTGTGGTGTAACCACACACAGTGCACTAGACTTAGCCTAGCAAAAATGGATTAGTATAGTTTGGTGGCACTAATTTACAGTTTTCTTTGAGCTTGGTGACAATTATCATTATCGTGACATTAACGTCGACAAATTTTATTGAAATATTATCAGCAGTCTTTTTTATCGGGTATTTATTAGAATTTTATGAGAAAGTTAATATGGTGAAAGTTATATTATATTCTTTGTCATAGAATAATAAATATAAATTCCCTTTATTCAGTCAAGTCTTTAAAACTAATCTTATTTAAATTAAGAAAAAGTTTATATAAATGACGAGGTTCTAAACAATCCTTTACATAAACAAGTGCAAACATTGTTGGTCCTAAATTGGCCTATATATTGAGGTGCACATGAGAGAGATAGAGAGAGCGGTAGGTTTGTGTTGGTTGGTGTGCGTATTATTTATGAGCATAGACCAAAACTATGTTTAACTAGGTCAATTATTGAACTCTCAAGTTTAATCTACTAAATTGTTTTTTCTTTTGGGTAAGTGTATCTACTAAACTTTTTTTTTTTTTTTGGGTAGTTTAGTAGGGATGACGAGCCCTTATTCATTTTTTGAAACCGTTAGTGGCCTTTGAATGCATTAAGTGATAATAAAAGTCTAGACTTTAGTTGGGGCTCAAATAATACTACCACCATGACCTAGATCCTTCATCACGATCCCAAACCCTTCATCACCAAGGAAAGCAAAACACAAAACAAGGATGTGATACGTGAAGATTACATTCACACTTTCTAACATTTCACGTGACACACAAGTTTATTTGATTACAGTCATGTTTGACTGGATCAGTAATTGAACAATTGAGGCCCATTTTTCAATTGAATTGACTCTTCAAAATCAAGAAGATTGAGAAAAAAAAAAGGAAAAAGTTTATATAAGGTTGCAACCTTAATATGTAGAATTACAAATGAACCTAAAAATTCCAGAACAAAAGGTTGTTTTAATGTTAAAAAACCTTCTAATTGATCATCTTGACATCAAGATGTATGAATATGAAAAAAAAAAAAAAAGATTTTGAGTCCCAAAAATAGTGCATCTTGCAACATATTATCTAGATCGTCCATTTTCAAGAGTTTCATATATTTATAGATGTACTTGATTTTAATTATTTTTGGAGTTTAAAATTTTATAATTAAATATAAAAATAAATTTTCAGATAATCCTAAAAAAAATTTACACCAAAATTATATGTTATGATAAATTTTGCAGGTATGCCGTAATTGGATTGTTTAAGATTGCAACCTTATAGAAACAACACCCAAAAAAATTTAAAAGGATGCTAAGCATACTTGAAGTTTGAATTCACATTTTTTTGCGTCTAGTGTGTATTTGATGACTAGAAGGGGCTCTTGTCATTTGGTTGGATATAAGATTTTCTTACAAAATATTCAAAACAAAAAAATTTTCCTTTATGGGTTTGGTTTGTATAAGGCCGAGGCCCTAAACAATCAAAGTAAGGTGCACCTTCAAATAGTGTTGAAAGATGTTGTTTCAATATTGTAAATCTTTGTGATGACCTGAAAATTTATTTTTATATGTAATTATGAGATTTAAAACTTCAAAAATACTGTAGATCAAGCAGATCTATGAACACTTGAAAATCTTGAATATTAATTGTCCGAAAATACATTACAAAATGCACTATTTTCAAGACTTGAAATCTCTTATTCTTTTCATGTCCATGCATTTTGAGGTTGAGCAATTTGAAGATTTTTGACATCGAAACAACCTCTTCTAGTGAATTTTTGAGCTGTCTTAATTTGATTATTTAGGGTGTCACCCTTATATAAACTTTTTCCTTCTTTTATGCATGATAGTCTTAAACTACTGAAATTTTCAAGAGAATGCCCTTGCTTTGCCCTAGGGCCCAAACAGCATGCTCCGGTGGGATCAAAATATGCACTTGATCTTTTAGGCAAAACACCTACTTAGGAGACTATTTTTGTATACATCTCAACAATATGATTCATTAAAGGGAAACGTTTATATAGAGCCTAGGCTCTAAACAATCAAATTAGAGCCTACCTCAAAATTTTTACTAGTTGTGTTGATTATCAAATATCTTCAAATTGATCATCTCGATATCAAGATACATGGACTTAAGAAAAAAATGAATTTCAAGTTTTGAAAATGGTGCATCTGGTAACGTATTTTTGGACCATCAATTTTTAAGTTATTCAAGTTTTCATGGATCTGTTCGATCTACACTATTTTTGAAGCTTTAAATTTTATAATTAAAGGTGAAGATATATTTTAAGGTGAGTCAAAGATTTCTAGTATTGAAACCATATTTCTCAACACTATTTGAAGGTGGGCTCTAATTTGATTGTTTAGAACATCGGCTCTATACAAACCACACCCTTAATTAAATGAACAATCTAAAAACCAATTTAAAATCATTAAAAAATTTAGATCTCATCATCCATCGAATGGATCGTTTGCTATTAATTGTTGGTTCTCAATCTTTTGGTCACACAAGTGTGTACATTTTTCTCTTGTAGGAACATCCAATGCTCTCCCCATTTCTAGAGTGTACTGAGTAATGAGGACGGGTCTAATTTTAAATTCCAAATAGTATGAGAGAGAATAGACTTAGGTGGGCTGGTCATGTGTGACAAAGACCTAATATAACATTTGTTAAGAGAGTATACTGAGTAATGAGGATAGATATAATATTAACTTCAAAATCGTATGAGAGAGAATAGACTTAGGTGGGCTAGTCATGTGTGACTAAATCTAATACAATATTTGTTAGTAGCTGTGAGCATGTGAGTTACTTTAAGTGGAAAGCTAAAAAACGATAAGAGGAGTATGTCCAAAAAAATATAGCTAGAAGTAGTGAGAAAAAATATAAGAGCTTATAGTTGAAATGAGAGTATGACCTTCAGATAAGTATTTGCATAGCCAAACCCTGTTAGTTAAAAAAAGGTTTTATATCTTGTGCACATAGGAGAATGCATTATGTGGCGCTTGCACATGCATCCAAGCATGGCCTTAGCCACCTTTAAATTAAAGTTCTATTATATGGGTTATGCATGTATTGACACCTGCCTAACTTAAGATTTCTCTCTCTCTCTCTATATATATATATATATATATATATATAAACCCAACAGCCCAGATTGAATCTGGGTTAATCTGGCGGTTACGACCTCATTTCGTGTTTGAATTTTAATTTATTTTATATAAATTCAAATAATTTGTAATTTTAAGCATCTATTTTTCTCATCAAGGCGCATCTAATAAAAATATTTAAAAAATAATTTGTAATAAATAAATTGATCAAAATACCTCCCGAAGCTTTTCAGGGGTATTTTGGTCAATTTATTTCTAGTAAATTATTTTTTTGATATTTTTATTAGATTATCCTATTTTTGAAGAATATACGCCTAAAATTTCAAGTGATTTGGATTTGTATAAAAATGATTAAAATTCAAATATAAAATAAGGTCGTGACGATCAGATCGATTCAGATTCAATCTAAGCAATTGAGCTCATATGAACTCATATGTTCATATGAGTTAGTGGGCTAATCTCACCATTTATATATATATATATATATATATATATATATATATATATATATATATATATATATATATAAAAGAGAAAAATTTGCATTAAACCTATTGTTCTCATGCTCTTTGACGGTAATCACACCAGAGTCTTAAACCATGTTTCTCAGGTCCTTTCCCTATAAAAATAAGGGGAAATTTATCCAAATACTCATATGAGATGAACTATTTACTATTCTATCCATATCTTTTGATTTTATTGCAAAATACCCATAAAAAAAGATACATCTTCTGATTTTATTGCAAAATACCCATAAAAAAGGTTCATGAGAATGAGTTGGAATACTTGCACAATGGGTAAAATGTTAAAGGGTGTGGTAAATAGCTCGTCTTTTATAAGTATTTTATAAATTTTCTAAAATAAATAAAATTACACTTTTTTTGCCATGGTTTACTCTTCCGTACTGACTCCAATAGATGATCCAACAGATGTCTGAAAATATGAGGCATCAAAATCGTTGGTTCTATTATACAAGGTGGCATGTCCTTCACGATAGTGGTCATCACAGAGGTAGCTCTAGCTAAGGACGGTTAGTGTAGTTGGTTCAGTGGGTTACTAAAACAACACTGATCAAATTTGGATTAGTAATTGGGAATCGGGAATTTGATTGATCTAGAGGCGATTGTCTGTTAGAGGATTGGACAAATTTATCAGATAAATGGACGATCGTATTAGGTAAATTGTTATGTTATCACCCATTTTATTTTTTATTATTTTTAACTTTTCAAAATTTTGAATTCAAAACTGTTATTTAATATATTGGACAGATTCCCAGAGATTCCCAGAATGGAAAATCTATCTAATTTGACCCAAATTGGGAATCTAGATCAATCCAATTAGTTGTCGATCTAGCCACCTTGTTCGGATTCTAAAACACTTAGGACGAATCATAGCAAAACTCTATTTAGATCTTTTAAAGAACTCCTATTTATAACATATTTAAGAAAATTTACATAAAATCCTATTTTATTTTCAAACTTTAAAAACAGTCCATTGCTTATATTTTTGCATTCAAGTCCCACTAAGACAATAAATTGTATTTTAAATATCACTTTTTTCTATAATTTAGATTAAGCTTAAATTTGATATGTTCATACTTCTCAACAAATTGTTTTTTAAATATCTCTTTTTTCTATAACTTAGACTAAGCTTAAATTTGATATGTTCATATTTCTCAACATTACACGCATATAAAATATCTTAAAAGGATAATTCAAAAGTTTATTTATTTTCAATTTTTTTTCTAATACTTTTAAATATACTTATAAAATGTGATATATATTTAACTATTTTTACATTTAAAAAATAAAGCTAACATTTTTATGTTAACTTCCCTAAATTTAAATAAAAATCGAAGTTTTGGAAAATGGCTTCAAAACTCAAATGTAGCTGTAATATCTTGTGTTTGACCCGGTTAGGACCAAAAGGTTTCTAATTATTTACTAGATAGTGTTGTAGATGCCTATGCGGGCTTAATAGCAATAGAAATTCAAGGCCTAAGTCTAACGGCTTAAGGGCAGATGAACAAACCAAAGCCAAAGCCGAAGCCCAAACCATCGAAGTGCTCTGTAGGGGGACTAACAAATGGGTGTATTATGAAATCACTGATGTTTGGCTCTCTAAAAACAATTCTTGAAAATTGCAAAGAGAGATAGATGATTGAGGTTTCACCAAAGAGAGAGGACACGCCCTTTGCAGGGTAGAGATCATTAAAGGAAAAAAATATTCATTTTCAGCCTATATTTTCACCTAAAATAAGGTAAAGACAGAAACGCAGGAAATTTTCCCTTCAATTCGGATGTTAAACATTAGAAATCATTGGATAGGCCTCATTTTCAAGGAAGAATATCTTGGAAGTTGCTTTTGAAGAACCCCCTTCAATTTGGATGTTAAACATTAGAAATCATTGGAGATGACTCATTTTCAAGGAAGAATATCTTGGAAGTTGCTTTTGAAGAAGCGCTTAATGGTGGCGCAACTGAACAGGTCCATAACCAAGCCCGAAGTGCATACTTGCAGCATTGGGCTTCACCTCCATTGTCCGAGGGTTCAAAAGTGGTGAACATGAATGGATACAATAGCAGCCTGCGGTAAAGCTAAAGCATTCAACATGCAAGAGGTCTCAATGTGCACCATAAAAGTCGAGAAAAGCCAACTCTTGAACATGAATGATCTGTATCTTAAAAATTGAGAAGAAAACACAGTTCCTTTATACACCACAACTTCCAAAATACTACTCATTGAAGATATTTACATCATGTCCATTTTCGAAAACACCCCTTGCCAATGAGCCCCCAAACTCGACTTAACAACCCTTGGGGCGAATTTCGAGCCCTTCGATGATGATCCCACTCTTCCAATGTCCCCCCTCAATCTCCAACAAACTGAATTGCACATTTCCACTATCTTCATCTACAAAGAACTCTCCAACCTCCAATTCCATCCACCCATTGCCCTCAGGCCGAGGATTTGGCACAACCCCAGGTTCTTGGGATCGAGGAAGTTGTATGGTCTCCAGCTGTTCTGGAGGTAACACAGGCCCTAGGTTCCAAGCTCGAAGAGGGCTCCTCCAAAAACGCCTTACCCTCCTATCTAAGGGTAGTAGGGATGCCATCTTTGTAGAAGGGCTTGCTTGGTTGGCCATGCATAGTGAGAGTTTGGCTAATGGGTATCCTAGACCATATGGGTGCTCAGTGTATTTCATGACAAAGACAGCAACATATTGGGTCTTGGGAGATAGCATAGAGGCGTTGAGTTCAGCATTGATCTCAAGCCAACAAACTGAGCTGAGTGTCGCCACTTCAGAGAACCTGCATAGAGAAAAGGGGCGTTGGCTTATGACTCATGGCCATATGATAAAATCCAAATCATCAAGTGACTCCTGGAACATTTTGGTGCAGTCTTGGTGTGAAAGATGGCCTTGATGATCACTTCTGGGATGAGAAAGCAAAAGCAGGTATCGTGTACCGAATGCCACATCAACAATGACAAGAACAATGATACTAATCTAGAATACGAATCAAATGGTCACATCCAAAACTATCACAATAACTAAGGTGGTGTTCATGCTGATCAGTTGTGATCTAAACAATCAAGCTTGTTACAAAAAATGACAAAAAGAAATAACACAGATACCAAATAAAGAAAAGCGATCACATGGTCACTCCTTGTTTCTTTATAGAAATAACAAGACTAAGTATTGAAAATGCCATTACCAAAGAATAAAAAAAAATGAGTACCATTAACCACTAAGCGAGGAAACTTGCAACAAGTAGGAAAACACTTGAGAAGAACTCATGAGCCTATATACATTGTAAAATAGTGCATTGTTATCTTTTTTTTTCCATTATAGAAGCAACAAGACAATTATTGAAAATCCCATAACAAAAGCCAAAAAAAGGTACCACTGACTAGTAAGTGAGGAAACTTGCGAACGGTTGGAAAACAGTTTAGATGAGCTCATGAGCCTAGATACATTGTAAAATAGTACCATGGATTAAGCAATTCAAGCATAATGGAGGGAAAGTTTAGATAGATACATAGAAGGTAGCTTACAAGCCTTCATGACCTATAAGACCAATGCAAAAC
Source organism: Amborella trichopoda (assembly GCF_054954075.1). Lineage (NCBI taxonomy): Eukaryota > Viridiplantae > Streptophyta > Magnoliopsida > Amborellales > Amborellaceae > Amborella > Amborella trichopoda. Next base: position 4,128,867 of record NC_142342.1, on the reverse strand, counting down.
TAAAAGGAATCCTATAATTAAGTTCTTATGATCACCTCGTAAAGATCAGGTAAGCTTCTAGTTCACTTGTTTCTGCATAAGGAATTACCTAAATAGCTAAAGAGGGCAAAGGACAAGTTGCTGGCCTGAACTGATACATATATATTAAATAAGTATGTACATTGAATAGGTATGCATATAGATGTTGGTTTTAATGTCCTCTAAAGCTTTAATTATATACGTTTGGGTATCAATCTGCCTGAAACAAACTCATGTGAGGCCAAAAATGGCTGTTACAGGCTAACTGTGCCCAGAAAAAGGGCGCTGCTGCTTAAGTGAAGCCAAAGTTCGAAATACTTGGAATTCGAGGTGAAAGCAATGGAACTCATTTTGCTGGTGACAGAGACTGATATCCCAGTTAAAGTGCAGCCAAACACAAGATGGCTAACTGTGGCAAAAAACTGAGTGATTTCAGTAAACCATGGCCAAAGAGAACAGATGGATTTTTATCTCAAATTTTAATTTGTGTCCATTGCAAATCCTCAGGAATCGTGTTCCTTGCTCTTCTGGAGATCTGCCTTATGGCTTGAAGAATTGAGTTTTGTCTTGACCACATTAAGAAATGGCTTTGCAACTGAGTAAAAATCACCAAGCATCAACATCACTCATAAAGGCTACTCCAATACAGTCTTCACTGGATCTCTGAACTCAAGTAGGTATGGAAAACCAAAACAGTGAACAGGGATTTTGAATTCAAACATTTCGAAAAGGAACCGGTGTTCTTCCGTGGATCCCGAGGCAAGAGATGTTCTCATTGTTTTCAATGTATTAATTGCACTTGAGTTAGAAATTCTAACAAGCTACCGAGTCCAGATAAGCATACCTCCATTATACAACAAAGCCAAGTGAAATAGAATTGCACATCTAAGAAACTTCTGTGAAACGCAGAGTCGAAACAGAATTTCCCTTTTGACTGTGTTAGGACAAGCTCACAATCTCAAACATGGTGTAACAAGTTTGGTGAAAACATTTGCAAGAATAGAGAGAAATTTCAGAATTACAATAACTACTCAAAAACACAACAGAGAGAGTGTGCTCTATTTTTGAGTTTCAAATTGATTATTTTCCAATCCGAAAATATGGTTTTTATAGACTCAAAACTTACGGTTCAGACTATTAAAACAGTCAGGCAAGCAGGAGTGGTTCAAGGACAGCCACATGTCAAATTTGGAGAAAGAGCATTATGAAAGTAGGTGGGAGTTGTTGAGCTTAATGATGGCCAGAACACAAGCCAGACTTGCTAACCACAGTCAAAAGCCATAGAAAAAGGTTTGCCTTATTAGCTGCTATAGGTTGAGTTTGGGCTGAAATTTAAATAGAAGCAATTTGAAAACAGGCCTGAAGTAAACACACACAAGAGTGGACTTCAATTGAGCAATAGCATCAATCAGACACAAAATCAAAGATGTTTGTAGTTGGCTCAGAAACTCCTTAATCCTGATTAAGTTGGTCAGAAATACCAATTAAGACTAATAATAGATTGATTAACAAGGATCCACCAATGCATACACCAAAGGCAAGTTAAGGAACCTTCACAGTTTTTATCTTGTCTTGAAAGTTGAACAAAGCACAATGAAATAGCATGTTCATTCATATGATGTGGGTGATCTCATACATGTATCATGTTATATTCAGATAATGGTTTTAAATCACATCCTTCTATTTGAACAGCATCATAGTCATTATCTTATCCCAACATTTTGGGATCATTTATTCATGATAGGGATTTGACAAAAGTTCTTCATTGGCTGCCAAAGTACCATAATCCTCCTCCTTTCACATCCAGTCATGGGACTGCTAATGGCGGAGTTACATTGTACAACTCAAGTTCAGAAAAGAAAATCTACATTTATTACATCCCTAAAGATGGGAAGTAAGAGCGGCTTTCACCCTTATTGCAGGGGTAGTTTGGTCATTTTATTGCACCAAAGATATTTATCTTTATTTGTTAGGCATGCCCCTGTTAGGAGTTGCCATGCTCCAAATTCCATGTCAAGATGATTTGTATGAAGTTAAATAAAAATAAAATTGTGTTAGGTGTGACATTACAACTAAAGCTATTCAAGCCATCCATTTAGATCTGACGGCTAGGACTAGCAGTCACATATGTTCTACATGCAGGTGGAGCCACATGTAGAGGTTTCCCAAAGAACAAATGTTCTGAAGTAACTTAATAGTTGATAATCCTACAAATGAGGACTAAACCAAATTCCATATTCAAGGACATGATTTTGCCGTAAATTAGATTCATAGGAGGGACGGCATAGGATTCACATTGATTTTACATTAAAGTTAATACATATCTTATAAAACTCTTTTTCCTTTTCCTGGGGACTCAAAAACTTGATGGGCATTGGCTCAGGCCTAAACATGCTATGTTCTAAAGGGTTCATTCCTTTATATTTTTAACAAGTGCATGCAGCACTAAGACCTTGTCCACTAACATGCCTACAAACTGTCAGTACAAGACTGAAATGCATTACAATTACAGCTGTTAATGGTCCAGACAGGGCCGGGTCACTAACCAAAGCACTCTTTGACTGGCCGGGCCAATGGAAAAGCCCAAAAATGTCCCCAACGGTCTGGGCTGGCCCAACAAGCCCAAAGCATATTGTGTCCCAGTCAAAGTAAAAGCCTGGCCCGGCCCACTTATTTATTTATTTATTTTATAAATCTTCACTCTTCAAACGTTTTTTGTAGTAAGCCAAAATAAATAAATAAATAAATAAATAGATGTTAAAATATATTTTAGAACATTTAAAATCCATTCTCTCTCTAAAAACCCAATTTGTCTCTCTCTCTAGAAACCCAATCTCTTTCTCTATTTAAAAACCTATTCTCTTTCTAAAAACACAATCTCTCTATCTAAAAACTCATACTCTCTCTTTCTCTCTCTAAAAACCCAATCCTCTTTCTATCTCTAAAAACCCATATCTCACTAGAAACCCAATCTCGTTCTCTCTCTAAAAACTTACTCTCTCTAGAAACACATTTTCTCTCTCTCTATAGAAACCCAATCTCTCTTGCTGTCTCTAAGAACCCATTGTCTCACTCTCTCTAAAAATGTAGTCTCTCTTTATCTCTGTAAAAACCCAATATCTCTCTCTCTCTAGAAACCCAATCTCTCTCTCTAAAAACTCATGCTCTCTCTACAAACCCAATATCTCATTCTCTCTCTAAAACCCAATATCTCATTCTCTCTCTAGAAACCCATTCTCTCTTTTTCTAGAAACCCAATCTCTCTTTCTCTCTCTAAAAAATATTTTAGCATGTGTTGTTTTTTTTGGCTTACTACCAAGAAAAGTTTGAGGTGTGAGATAAAAAGAAAAAAAAGCAGAGAGAGAGGCTTCTTAATGGGCCGGCCCAGCCCAATATAGTCTTAACAAGCTAGGACGGGCCTCATTGCGACATTTTCGGGCCATGCCAGGCTTGTCATGGCAATTTTTGGGCCGGCCAGTCCCATTGGCAGCCCTAATTACAATTAGTTGGAGGGGACAATGATAGCAAAGGCATCTATGCTATTACGTGTCAATGTGCACATGAAATAGCAGTTTAGTATTTGCCATCATCTGTTATCATGTTTTAGAGTTTAGACATCACAATGACGGAGAACTCCTACATCAGTGGAACCCCATCTTTTTAGACTTAACCTCCTTGCCATGAAGCCGCGTGTTAGGCTACATAAATAATTTCATGTGTCAAGGAACATTATAAGTTTTCTACTGCAATGTATCATCTATTGGTTGTTGGGGGTCTCACCGCAGTGGACATAATCAATATTACTGGGACCAAAATCAAGGGATTTGGAGGCACGAGAGGAGCTTGCTTTTTTCAAAGTGTTAAACTCACCCGTCTTGATAAAATACTGAGGCGCAAACGGATCCTTGCAGGTACACTCCAAAGATACAGTCACATCGGAATACAATTTTTGAGTCCCTGAGTTGCAAACTCATGACACCCATACAAAATCACAATCTCAAGAATACTGATATGTATTTCCAATAGGTGTTATATCATTAAACATCAATTAGAAATAGACTTCCCTCTCACACTGATTATCTTCCACTTGGTAGAAATGATCTTCAATTGGGTATGGTATGGCATCTCTCTCACTACAAACAGTCTTCCAATCGATATACTTCGATTGGTATGGAACACAAATATATCTCACACCATAAAATGAAATAATATTTTAATAGAAACTTGTTACCTGAAAATCAAGTGAATTTTGTGCTAGAAACTATCTTCCTCATCTCCCTATGATGCCAAAATAATGAGAAAGTAAAGGCTCTTTGAACTTTCCTTATAACTCAACAGGTTCTTTTATTAAAGGGGGAGAGTGCTGGTTAAGAGCAAAGCTTAACATTTCCATTCATTTCAGTAAATTGTACCACACAACTAGGGATGGGGCATACATTTTATATATTTTCATAATATAGTATTTTATGATATGCACATCCATCAGACATCACACGAGCGACTTGTTTTTCCCTTTGAACCTTGGACTTGGGATCTCCTTATCTTAGGTAAGGTTCCCATTGCCCTGTGGCATTATACATTTAGACTCAATCCCATCCCTCTAACTATATTCCGGACTTGGTGCCTTGCAGGGTCTTTCATTAGTATTCTACCAAGTGCTGGGTAGAAGTGATATGGAGTATTGTTATGACTCCATCTCAAGCAAAAGTCTCAACTATCTATGCCTCAAGCAAGTATAGATGGATTTGTCGAAATGAATCCCTAACCTTTTGCTTGATATACAAAAGCTTCACAATGACACTGCATGAGACTGCAGGCATCAAGTCCTTAGCCACTTAGCCTTTTTATTATGGGTTCCAAGGCAATTTTTCTCAATCATTTGGAGATACAAGGCTATCTCTTGGAATCCATAAAATACCCCCACCACAAGTGGAGATATATTTGATAGTCATAGATTCATTAGAATCCAGAAAACATCAATGTACATCTTAATACAGCGGATCACCCACATTATGTAGATCATGGTCTAAAGTTCCTTTCAAATATATTAGGGCTCTACAGACCGCATCCCAATGCTCTTAACCTCGATACTGGTATATCTATCCAGGTAACCCACAACAAAGAGTAATCATAAATCTCATACGAAACATGCCTATTGAGGCATAAATCTTGGACTTAACAAAATATCTTCAGATTTCAAGTGCATAATACAAATTAAAAAAACCAGGACCTCACCGGATGTGAATTTAAATCAACTGTCCCTTAGCCGATGGTAATTGGCAGAGATGGGGTGGTCCTTTTATACGACAATGTCACCCCCACTATTTCTATAGGTCCCAAAACAACCTTAAAATTTGAAAACAAACCTGGTGGCACTTCAGTCCACCCACCAAGCAATGGATCCCCCTACTACACTGACATTGGAGATCATAACAAACTATATTCATCAATCACAAAAGCCTAAGGTCTTTGCCTCTTCCGAAGCCTGCAGAAATTCTGCACATGACCGGATCAACCCTAAAATCGACAAATACATGGCTAGCAAGAAAATACCATTGGTCTGTATATTACACACCTTCAAATTTTCTAAGAAATTCCTCTACTACCATCTTAAATGATGTGCATCATCAAAACTGATCTAGCATTACACAATCCTAGTTCTTATAGTTTTGCACGTTATCAATAGACATTTCCAGAAGTAACCAACTTTAACACTTCGAAATTGTTGGTTGTTTGGGGCTCACTGCAGTTAACTATATACATTATGGTGGACATAAACTCCAATATTACTGGGACCAAAATCAGGGGATCTGGAGGCACGAGAGGAGCACATTTTCTTCGTGTTAAACGCCCTCACCTCGGTAAAATTCCGAGGTGCAAACAGTGCCCGACGAGTATATTCGCAGGATACAGCTAGATCGGAATACAATTCCTAAGTCTCTAAGTTGCACACTCATGAGACCCGTACATAACCACAATCTCAAGAATACTGATGGTCTTTCCAATCGGTATTATATCATTATACATCGATTGGAAATAGACTTCACTCTCACATTGATCATCTTCCAATTGGTAGAAATGATCTTCAATTGGGTATGGTATGACATCTCTCTCACTACAGAAATAGTCCTCCAAGAGGTATAATTAACTTTGATTGGGTATGGACCACAAATATATCTCACGCCATAAAATAAAATAATACTTTAAACAGAAACCTGTAACCTGAAAATCAAGTGAGTTATGTGCTAGAAACTGTATTCCTCGTCTCTCTGTGATGCCAAAATAATGAGAAAGTAAAAGTCTCTCCAAACTTTCACTGTTACTCAATAGGTTCCTTTATTAAGGAGAGAGAGCGTGTTTGCTTCCTGGTAACAGGAAGCCGTAAGCTTCTATTAGAGAGAAATAAACATCGCACCTTATAAAATAAGGTGTTAAGAAGACAATAAGGAGGGGTTTCAAGGTTGCCACTTATAAAATAAGGTGTCAAGAAGATAATAAGGAGGAGGGGGTTCAAGGTTGCCATGTAAGAAGGTGGTAAAACCAAAGAACCACCTCATGCAAAACACAAAGAAATAGATGGTGGACCAAAGGTCCATCCTATAAAAATGGACAAGCAAAAACATTTTTAAGAAATTGAGTTGTTTTGAAACACATCTTCAACAAAAAGCTGACATCATCTTTATATATGATTGCTTAACCAACTTCGGATAACCAAAAATAACATGAAGTCATCAAAACCTATCAGATATCTCATTCAAAATGTTCCTAAATAGAGTATAAACTAGCAAAGGACATATGGAAATTTCTAGAATCTTGATTTTCTCAAGAAACATTTGGATATTTTATTATTAACACTGGTGTATATGCAACAAAAATATGAAGTAATCCAATATTGAACATTTCCTTAACGAAGTAGCTCGCATAACACAAAAGGTCTGAACAACTAATTGTGAGTGATATTTCACAAACAAAGTGAATTTCCCAAGTTGTGAGATGAATTAAAAGTCAACCTAAATTTCCATTATTGCAAATTGAGAATATATCATTAATTCACATGAAATTGGTTGAGCACCTATGGGCAATTCATCATCATCATAGCCTTTTCCCAATTAGTTGGGGTCGGCTACACAAATCCTGGTCTGCCCATTCAGAACTACAATACTTTTCTTTCCGATTCAATTAGTGCAGAAGTATTCTTAAAAATAAGACAGAACAAACCTTGATTCAGGTAGAGAATTCCAGTGCCAGTAACGCTCATCATCTCCCCATATAATTGTCATTTCTCTTGCAGATATGATGTAGCATTTCTTACCAGTTGATACATCCAATGAGAAACACTACACCATAAAAGATCCATTGAGATACAAAGACATTGTAAACAGCAAAATGTATCAACTAAATAAGATATCTCTATTCATAAATGAACTATTTGAAAAGAAATCAGTAGAGACAAAGTCTGAATTTGAATAAAATATCAACTGCATTTAGACCAACAAAATTGGTTAATCAAAACCAACTTTTAGAAACCACCTAAACATCATTTAAAGAGCATATGACATTCGAACATGTTCAAACAAATTTTAAGGACCTAACATGACAATCACTCAAAAAACATAAGGAACGGATCAGTTTCTTTCAATTATGTTATGGAGTGAAATTATCATCACTAATATCAGGTTAAGCATTTAAATTATACATGAAAAAAAGTTCATGTCAGAATCGGTCACTCCGTGTCGATTCTAGGTAAAAACAATAAACCGTCCGTGTTTAGAAATAAACCGTACGAGTCGGGCGATTCTGAAATCACAAATCGGTTTATGATGTCATAAGCGAGTCGGGCGTGTACACTGTACAAATTGCGTCACACGAGTTTTGTACACATGCGACGGGCATGCACAAGCACAACTGCTTTTTCACACGGGCGACAGTTCACGCTACCAATGTGTTATTTTTGGAAGCCAATCGTCTTCAAAATCTTTGATGTGGGATTTTAATGTACGCACTATGCAGGCTTGACAATCTTATATAATATATATCTTTATTATTAACATAATACAACTGCGGTTGCATCGTCTATTTGGTTATCGCTACTACCCCTCTCTCAAGGGGTCCTAGCTCGAACCCCCGGGCAGCAACCCACCATCTAATTTTATTTTATGTCCAAAAACAATTTACATTGACAAAAAAAAAATAAAAATAAAAATAAAAGTTACTTTGACAAAAAAATAAAAGAGTAATGATACTATGAGACCCTTCCATACCGATGTGAGTAGGACCCCAAAGGATCACCATTAACTTGTATTTTATGTCAAAAAAAATAAAAAATATCAAAAGAAAATTACATGGACAAAAAAAAAAAAAAAGTTAAGACAAAAAAAAATAAAAGTTACTTTGACAAAAAAATAAAAGTTATGACAAAAAAAAAAAAATTTACTTTGACAAAAAAAAAAAAAGTTACTTTGACAAAAAAATAAAAGAGTAATGATACTATGAGAGCCTCCCACACCCATGTGAGTAGGACCCCAAAAGATCACCATTAACTTTTCTAGAGATTTGTGTCAAAATTTAATGGTGATCCTTTTAATGGTGATCCTTTGAGGTCCTACTCCCATGTGTGTGGGAGGGTCTCATAGTGTCATTGCTCAAAATTAAAAACTATCTTGACAAAAAAATATAATTTTGTCAAAAAAAAAAAGTTACATTGACAAAAAAAAAAACCTTATCTTGACAAAAAAAAAGTTATTTTGACAAAAAAAAATAAAAGTTATGACAAAAAATAAATAAAAGTTACCTTGAAAAAAAAATAAAAGTTAGCTTTAAAAAAAAATAAAATTTACCTTGACAATAAAAAAAGTTACCTGGGCAGCACCGTCTCCTTATTTTTCTTGTCAAAAAAAAAAACAAAAGGTAATACAACAAGTGTTTATTGTCAATAAATAAATAAACAATAATGCAACAAGTATCATGCTTTTCAAGCACGAATTTGAATTTTGTTTATTCTAAAAACCTTAAAAATTTTGATTTTTGAAACCCAAAAAAGTAGATTTTTAAAAATTGGTATGCATTCTAATCATTAATAATCAAATCTTATATTTTATTTATTAATTTATTTGCATTATAAATTATGCAATTTACTATTTTTTTTTACAATTGTCAATAATATATTTTAAATTAGATGATATAATAATATATTTTGGATTTGTTATTATTTGTATAGTAAAATAGTTATAAAATGTAAACCAACCAATTTCAATTTTAGTGTACAAAATTATAATTTGTTAGGTTGTAATAATTTTAGATTAATATTAATTAGGTCTTTGGCTTTTTTTTAGTGGATTAGGGCTTCCACCAATTCGAGATTTTGGTGGCCATATTTTAATCGATTTAATCCATTCTTTATTATAATCCATGTATGCTTATACACTTCATTCATGATAATTCTATGATTTTTTTCTTGTGTAATATAAATTTAATGGTGGAAAGAACATCTATATATTCGCATATCCATGAAAAAAGTGAAAGCTAATAATTTAGTACCCTATTTTTTATTGGATTTTTAAAAAACAACATTTGAATTTTAGTAATTTTTTTAAATATTTTTTTTAAATACTTTTTTTAGATTTTTTTTAAGATTTAATTTGAAAGCGGATTCCCGGACCGCCGATTCACCAATCCAGGTTTTTGAGGTGCCCGATCCGAGGCACCAGTCCGTTTTTTAAACCACTGCTCAAAACCTAAAAGGATATTCAAACCTTTTAGTTCAATCAACAGCAAAAAAAAAAAGGTCTTTTCATTCATCAGAAGTTTTTTAAACCACTGCTCAAAACCTAAAAGGATACTCAAGCCTTTTAGTTCAATCAACAGTAAAAAAAAGGTCGTTTTATTCAATCCAGATTAAATAAGAAAGAGACAGATCATATTAAAAAAAAAAAAAGCAGAGAGGAACACACTCAAATAAATCCATCAAAGAAGAAAGGAAAGATACCAAAAAAAAATGGCCAAATTGAGAGAGAAATCACCCACCTTCCTCCCACCATCAATGAGAATGGGCGAGAAGCACAGCTTCAAAAACAACTCCTTTTTCGAATCAAAAACCACTTCAGAAACAGATCTTTTCAAAACCCCATCAATAATATCAGGAGGCATCAACCTCTCCCACACCGTATCAGCAATCGAAGCAGACAGAAAAACTTTCGACACCAAACCCATCCTGCAAACCTCTTTAGGCAATCCCATTAGAGACAGGATATGTGATATACAATTCTCCGGTAAGTCGGAAAATTTAGTTTCCGGTGAGTCTGCAAAGTTTTCTGGCGGGTTTAGGAGGTCTTCCGGCAACGACGTCCTCATATTTGAAATCAAAGACAATCGACGAGTGTGAATGAAATGGATTTATATGGGAGGTGAATTTGTCGATGGTGTTTGAGTAGTGACGAAGGAACCTAAGCTTTTGCCTGAAGAGAAGATGAATGGAACCGCGAGTGCACAGCATATGAGATATTATTTATCATTTATTTAATTTCTTCTAAAAAAAAGGGGTCAGATGCACCTTTCCAGCCGTCTCTATCCCTTCGACACGGTCGCAAGGGAATTTACGATAATGCCCACGAAATATATTTCCTTTAGACAATAGAATTAAGGTTCATGTCCAAACTTTATTTGAGGACGTAATTTTTGGTGTAAAAACTTTTTGGGTGGCTACAAAATCTATTTTTATATCAAACTATAAAATTTTAAGGGAGAGGGTTCTATACTTCCGATACAGCTTAGAAATGATATATTTACCTGAATCCAACTATCCAATTTAGGTCAAGTGAGTAAGTGACAACTTGATTTAAATATGATATTTTATAGTATTTTTTTTGTATTTTTTTTTACAAATTTTATGAATATGAAATTTGATATTTATCATCTTCTCAATGGTGCACATCTAAAATACATATTAAAAAGGATTTTTCGATAAAATATAGTGATCCCTTGAATTTTATAAGGGTATTTTGATTATTCTATTTTATTAAGAATATTATTTTATATCTTTTTCAAGTGCGAGTTTAAGAGAGGAGTCAATGCCCAAAATTTAGTGTCAAATATTTTGTAGAAAAAACATTAAAAACAAAATAGCATAGAGACATGACATTGTGATTAGTCATCTTAGTTGTCCATTCATAATGGACGGTTTGATAGGCGGAAGCATATTAGTTTTATGCAGTAGGAGAACCATAGAAAGCCCAAATTTTAAACCCCAAATCCTAATTCAGATCGAGCAGAGCTACAAATACTTTGAAAATCTTGAATATTGATAGTTTAGATAATATATTACAATATACATTATTTTTAAAACTTGAGATTCTTTTTTTTTTTTTTTTGTATATCTATACACCCGGCCTTCGAGATGATCAATTGGAGAGCTTTACAATGCCTCTAGAATATTTTCCGATGGAATTTTTTAAATATGTCCTTACTTCTACAATATAAGGTTGATGCCTTATATAAACTTTCTTTTTTCCCTCTTTAAAGCGAGCAGTAATTTTATGCAGCGGTTGTATAATAATATAATGCAATAACCTTCAAAAACCATGTTAAAGACTTTTGTTTGATCCAAAATTTTAAATATACACTCTTTTCATTATAATGAACAATCACAAAAAATAAAAATATGAAAATATAATCTGGAAATTATTTTTTTAGCCCAATTAATATAGGCTATCCATTTTGGTGAGATGTTTAGATCTAGGCTTTAGAAGGATTTTTTATTTTCTTAATCTTTTAGATGGCTTTATAATAGATGATTTTGTAAAGGTTAAGATCTTGAAATTTACCAAATAAATGGTCTAGATTCGTTGTTGGAGGGGACTCATTTTGATCATATCTACGTGCAAATTGAATTTTTTTTTTATGAATTGATTATTGAAATGAAGAGAGTGTGTATAAAATTTTGGGTCATCAAACATAATTTTTGAGAAATATGATTATATTATATTATGATACAACCATTGCGTTAAATCATTAACCCCTGCAAAAACAAATGTTTATAATGCGTATTATGAATAATTTAGCTTTTAATAAGTGAGATGAAGGACCTTCCAAGGGAACCGTCTCCAAAAAAAGTCAACGTTTGTACCCCCATGCTTTAAGTCCTTATTTTGAGTTTTTTCAAGGAATGCACGTTTGCATATAATGACAAGAGAGCGCTTTTTGAAGCCAAGCTAATAGCATGCTAGAGAGAAAAATGGTCGAGTTGACTCATAATTGCGTCGTACGGAGGATATCCAAATAAAATCTGATTCGGACTCGGGTGATTTGGCCTAGGTATTTTTTTCTTGTTCTCTTTTCAAGTGGTAAAAAAGGTTAAATAAATTTTTTTTAATATTTGTCTTTAACCAATAATTCATATCTAACCTCTATTTTGATGGATTTGGACCAAAATGATACCTCTTTGCTACAAAAATTTATTCTTTTGATCAATAATTACATTTGGGCAAAAAAATTTCAAAAAAATTATCCGCATCTTTAAGCTCTAAAGCCCAATCTACATTTCTTTGCTTCTCAACCAAATCAATGTTAGTGTTGGAGTTTTCTAAAAGGATCCCTATAGCGATTTGTTAGATCTAAAACAAACTAGATGAACCGAGAGTCCAGATTTTTGGGATTTTTGGAACTCAAAAATAAAAATATTTGATTTTCTCTGGTATCAAAATATTTGCTGAAATTTTTCCTAAAATCTTATTGTCGCCCAGATCATGAAAGGCTTAACAACTCTTTCGAATCAAAACAAAAAAAATCTCCAAAACTTTCCACTTTTCATTCTCAGGGTGTTCTTTATTTCAATTTTTCCATTTTGATTGTTTTAAACCTCCTACTAGGTTAAATAGAATAAATTTGTTTGAATAAATTTTTTTTTTCTTTTCTATATTTTTGCCTCTTTTTTTTGGCATTTGGTTTTGGAAAAATTACATATATAACCGTTATACTTTACGTTATTATGGATGTACCAAGTAGTTTATGGTATTACATATATGTCTGTTTTTTACCTTTTATAACGTAATTTTTTTAAAAAAAGGACTTTACCCTTATTCGGATGTTGAATAATGGAATTGGAGGGTTTTTCGGATGTTCAACATCCGAAAATAGGCCGAAAGTTTAACGTTTACAGTCCAGAGATTTTCTGGAAATTCAAAATCATATTTTCAGATGTTGAACATTTAAAAATATGACATTTTCGGATGTCCAATATCCGAAACCATTTTTGGATGTTCAACATCCGAAAATGTGATATTTTCGGACGTCTAACATTTGAAACCATTTTCACAAGGAATACAATGTGTCGACATAACCCTTCATTTCGAATGTTCGACACCCGAAAATGGGAATGTGAACGTTAAACTTTCGGATATTTTCGGATATTGAACATCCGAAAACTCCAATTCGATGAATTCAACATCCGAAAAAGGGTAAAGACATCTTTTTTAAGAAATTACGTTACAAAAGTTAAAAAACGGACATACATGTAATAACAGAAAACTATTTGATAAATCCGTAATAACACAAAGTATAATAGATATTTATGTAATTTTCTCTTTTGTTTTTGTTTTTTACCCCTAGTCGGTGAAGCTCACTCAACAAGTTCGCCAAGCCGATTCAAACTTGGAAAGTACCTAGTTTGGGTTTCTTAACCTGATTTTTATACTGCATAAAATGATAGGGGATTATATGCTATACCAATATTTTGCTGCGGTACAAAGAATTCACAATTAGTTTTGAATCCTCGCATGCATAAAAAGATAGGGGATTTAATATTTTGCTTTGGTACAAGGAGTTCACAATTAGTCTGAATCCTCGTATGTAGCATCTGATAGTTTGGGTATAACATGGTTCAAAAAACTTTCTTTTAAGTTTGAGACTAATCAACATGACATACCCAACTGTAGAATTTCATATCCAATGTCCAAAATGGATTGTGACCACCTTGTATTGATGATAGTGACAGATGGTATTGTATAATATATAAAATAATTCATTGTATAATATATAAATAATAAATTCTTATATACGCCCCTTGACAGTCCTCTTGTTCATGTGATCCGCCCAAAATAGTGGGCGGCAATACAAGTTGATGTTAGTATTTTGGTTTTGAAAACACTTTGGTATATTTTAAAATAACATAAAGTTTTGTGTGCTTTTTTTAAGTTCTAAATTATGTCGAGAGAGAAAAGAGTGGGTTTTACTCGTACATTGAAGAAGGAAGTGTGGATTAAATGGCATTTAAGCGTGTGCATTCACATGATTTATATTTTTAGGACAAATCTGATAGTGGTGGTGCATATATAAAGCGCACAAAATGTGCAATGAACGTGCATATGAAAGGGAGTCAAGGCGTTTGATGGTACTTTATGAGTCATGGCTCGTGGAAATCCAATGGCTCGAGCCATTGAAGTCATGAGGCACATATAATTGATCTCAACTATTGAGATTAAGGATGATGCATGTAGCTGTTCACATCCAACAATAAACAGGTTTTGATGGTAGCTGTTTGAAATCTAACAGCCATATCGTGTGGTGTAACGATATGAAATTGTTCACTTGAACAGTCAATGCAAAGCTTTTCAGTGCTTTATACTTTTTCCCATTGTTGGTACGTCATTCTCTACTCTTGATTTTACATATCCTTGTCACAATCTCTTTCCCTCTCTACTCATTCTCTCTCTTTCTTTAAATTCGAACTCACTCTCTAGACAACAATACTCTAGTTCTCTATAATAGGCTTTTGGTTTAGGTGTATAGAATCTTAAAGCACATCAAAAAGGCTTTATGTTTTCTTGTATTATGAAGATGAGTTGCCTTTCTTATACACCTTTGTATAGTAATTAAAGGGAGACAAATACCAAAAGCACTTTTGCGAGCATAAAAACATAAAGAAAATTCATTCTACTTTTTACCCTTTTTCACCCGACTGCTTTCCCACACTTGGGAGTTTGCCACCGGTATGGGTGGATACCAACAATGGAGTTGGTAGATAAATCCCATATTGGGTTGGGATTGTATACAATAAAATTTTTTACTTTCGATATAGGGAAATCACAATTACTTATAACTATCCGATATGAAATTTGATAGTTTGGGCGTGTCACAAAGTTCAATAAATTTTTTTTTGAAATTTGAGTTCGGTCAATGAAATAAATGCAGCCAACCAATTTCATATCCAATGGTCATGATTAATTGTGACCACCTTGTATCATAGATTAATCATCTCATTATATACTTTCCCTATTGAAATAAGACATAGAATTGCTGTTGTGTGCGAGTAGTATGATTTGTCTGATCAAGTGATGGACGGCTGTAGAGAGGGGACCTATCATGTTTTTCACCTTCTTGTCAATCCTGCTCTCACTCCATCATCGTCAATTAGTTTTTTAGTGAATGATAATAACACATATGATGCCGCTTGTAGTTCCCCCTTTTTCTTTCTTTTTTTTTCTCTTTCTTAAATACAGTTAGTTATTTCATTCAAGTAGCAAAAAATTGAACAAGAGAATAATTATTCATATGGATTAAATATTAAAAATGTAGAGGCGTGAATGGCTAAAGCGTCAAAAGTTTGCAACTTTGCTTAGATGTGAAGGAAATATATGTTTCTTCACTTCTTGACTCAGGCCAAGAACACACTAAAAATGTTTGATAGCATGGAAATGAAAAATCCGGGTTATGGGAACTTCGGTGTTTGGAAATCTGGAGCAGAAATTCTTTTAGGTAATCCTGTCTGAATTCACTACCTGATTAGCGGGCATTTGGCCATATATGATGAGATGAATTCACTACCTGATTAGTGGGCCAAATGTGCGCAATGGTGGCTTCAGATGGCTGCTCCCTGAAGAGAGAATGGCTCTGGGTTGCAGAGAGAGAGGAAAGAATGCGAGAGAGAAGAGAAATGACGGGAAGAGAGGGCTCACGGGATTTTGGAGAATCCAGAGAGTTGTCCGGTATTTTTAATATCGGACAATAAAGAACTAGAAAGTTAGACTATGACGTGAGTCGTCTAGTAATGCGAACGCCAGACAACTCTTGGTGATGCTGAAAGAATAGGTGTTTTCATTGCCAACATGAGGGAAACTTATTAAAAAATAAAAAATAAATAGAAAAACAACAAAAGGTTTTTTAAAAAATGATAATAAAGGCCCGAAAAGTGTCTGTAATTTGCTCTAGTTTTTATTTCTCAATGGCTTTTCATTGTGTAATACTGAATGTAAATAGTAAGTGGCATGACACTGACAAGTACTCCTTTTCAACCTTAGGACAGGTCACGGTACAACGGTTCTCAATCAACAAAGACATTACAAAAACTATGTTAGATTAGGACATGCCACTAATACTCAATGCTTGATTAAGCCAACCAGCTATTCAATTACTTAACAAACAAGAACGCACTAATTTATGGATAAAACTAAAACCAAATTCCTTGGCTCAAGGACAAAAAAAATTAAAAACGGTTTTATTCATGAATCCATCCAATAAAAAACGATCTAAAACAAAAACAATGGAACCCAAATGTTTTAGCAGAGATGGTTCTTGATGAACTTAACCCATAAACCACAATCAAGAAGCCCAAAAGCTTTTATCTGAAAATTAGAAATAATCAGTTCAAAGAATGTCCTTTTTCTTCATATTACAATGAGTAAAACCAAGTGTTGACCCACCAAGAACACCATATGGATTCAGAGGGAAAAGAAAGTTTCAGCACAAATAAAATTTTCAGTATTTATTGCTAGAAACAAGATCAACCAATCAATTAACAACACTTCCATGCATATTAAGGGAAAAAAAATAAAATAATAAAAAAATAAAAAGGAAAGAAGAAGAAGAAGAACAACTTAAGCCATGACCCACATTAGAAACCATTTCTGCACCACCACCATCATTAAAAGAGATAATTCACCTTATAATCCACATAAAACTCATCCAAAACCAACAAATTCCTTATGTACCATCTCATATACAAGTTGTTATGCTTGCAATTTAAGTGAACAAATCAAATAATTATGGAAAATGGTTTCATATGGCCGCAGCCCTATCAAAATAAGTAAAGCATCACCTCATAACCCATTCAAAATTATAATTCAAGCATTGGAAAACCTTTACATCGATTATCTCTACTTAAACAATATAGTTGGGCGAATAAAAAAAGGATTTCAAATGCTAAAAATAGTGTATATCATAACAATTTGTCTAGATTGTCCATTTTGCTCTAAAAATAAATTTTCACAGATTCGCAAGATCTGTTCCTTTTGTTAGTTTCAAATTTTGGTGTTGACATTAGAAATTGATTTCAGAGCCATCGTGGATATTTCTTTTGCTGAAAGTGCTTTCCATAGGAGGATTTGAAGCGAGATTTATTTTTGTTTCTTAAAGCCTAGGCCTTATAGAAACCTCATCCAATAATTCTTACAATTTACATCAAATTCATTTTGAAAATTACAGTAATCTACAATAATCTCAAAATTATTGTAAATTACCATATAGCACATTTTTTTTAAAAAAAAATTACTGTAATTTCCAAAATTTACAATAGTTTATTACAATTCCAAATTTCAGTAAACTCATTTGTAAATATAATAAGTTATATTGTTGGCACTAATGTACAATAAATTTACAAAAAATTTGAAATAAATTTTAAAATTCAATAAATTTACGAATTCACAAAAAATCATTCTAAAATTTGCAATCATTTAGTGTAATATTGAACGTAGTATAACTTATTGTAGTCATTGTGAACCAAAATTAGGGCTTGAGATAGTGAATCAACATACAAAAAATGAATTAATAGAGAATCATCATATGAAGATGATACAATAGAGAATCAGTTCAAATTTCAGAACAGAGAAGCAACATAGAAGATGATTCTATTAAGTTTAACTCTCTAATATTAAAATCCGTTTAAACTAGCACCAGAAGATGAATCTGTTTGGTTACATATCAACTTGGCAAAGACGAAAACACATTGGAATATAACGAAGTTCATTATGGTGAAGGGATTCTTTTATTGAGGATAACTCCCAGGGTACTTATAGACATGGCGTTTATTTATATATGAACTATATTACAATAGTGTCCATTCTGATAACAAATTCATCATCACCTTTTTTTTTCAAACTATTTGAGGTCGGATACACAAATTCTGATCCGACTATTGTACCTAAGGCCATACCCTTATCTTTTCCCCTATTAATCAAGTATATAATTGAAATAGAAGAGAAACAAAAATATAAATCAAAAGGAAGAAGCATGATTTTAGAGAAGTAATACGTTGTGAGCATAATCCATATGTACCTTACCCACTAGTGTCTCCCATATTTGACATCTTCCCCTAGGGGTGGCAATGGACACAGACCGGATGGATAAACCTGACTTGGGTCTAGGTATGGGTTCAAAAATTGAACCTGGTGTGTCAGGTCAGGGTTCAAATTTTGGACCCAAACACTATTCGGGCTGGATCCATGTTGACCCGGCCCAAATAATGTTGATATTTACATCATATTTAATATATAATATTTAAATAATATTTAATAAATATAATTATATAATTTTAGTTATAATATTAAAACAATGTATGTATATACTTAACAAATTTATGAAATATATTTAAATTATTTAGATGTATAGATATTTTTATTTTTGGGTTGGGTCCGATTGGGTCTAGGTCCAGGTCCTGTGACTTCCTGTCCGGGTCCCATAATATTTTTTCGGGTTTGGTCCGGTCTCGAGCCCGGACACGATCTGACTTGTTATCACCCAGACCTAAACCCGACCTGACCTGTTGTCACCCCTATCTCTCCCTATCTAAGATGTATGGCCGTTAGTTTCCATTCATTTCTATCACTAGTTTCTAATCATAGTTCAGGAAATCGACTAATCCAAGGTACTCGGGTCTTGGTGGGCACATATTTTTGCATCTCTTTTTTTTTTCTCAAAGTAAAAAGCCCACGCCTATAGTTCTTCAAAATGAATGTGACCTTCTCTCAAGAGGAATCAAACCACATAAGTGATGGGGATAGAGTGATTTACATAAGGAGCCTATAATTTACGATTACCGATATTTTCTTTCTAAAATTCCCCTCGGTCATCCTCGGACCGAATTTTAAATTTTTTGTTTTAGTTTTTTCCTTAAGTTTTGAGATGGGTGAATGAATGTGACAAGAATCGAACCTCAGAAGTTATAGGGGATATAATATATAGAGTGATTTACGTATGGACCCCAAAAATTAAAGATAAATACAAGCTGCTTCTATTATAGGCGTAAATTACAAAGAAGGTCAGCTAACGAGTGTTATTTTTTTTTTCAAAATTTTCCCTAAGTCGGGCATCATCGGATCGAATTTTAAATTTTTTTTTTGGGTCTAAAAGTAGGGAAATCAACAGGCCAGGACAATTCAGCCCTGGCCCGAGCCCTCCTGAAATAATATAGGATAGGCTCGACATGCTCCGACAGCTTTAGTCTGTTGCAGCACCGACTAAATCGGGCCAACTCTGGCTTTAGCCCTCTCGAAAAACCGTGGGGGGGGCCTAGAGTATTCCAAAAGCATGCATCTTATTGCAGCCCTAACGAAATGAACTCAAGGTTGGCCCGATATGGCGCGAAAGCCTGCGGCCTGTCGCAGCCCTAACCAAACAAGCCCAATGCTAGCCCCTGGGGCCGGTTCAGCCTTAACTTAAAGCATTCCCCCTTCGAAAGAAGAGGGACTCAAGCTTGAAATAGTAAGAGAGAAAGAGGTTTAAATGAGGAAAAAA
The DNA here is from genome assembly GCF_054954075.1 of Amborella trichopoda. Taxonomy (NCBI): domain Eukaryota; kingdom Viridiplantae; phylum Streptophyta; class Magnoliopsida; order Amborellales; family Amborellaceae; genus Amborella; species Amborella trichopoda. Next base: position 4,109,070 of record NC_142342.1, on the reverse strand, counting down.
TTCATCCCACGTTTTTCAATCTAAAGAGGAAATCTAGATTTAAGATCTTTTTTATTTGGAAAGGAGTGACAACAATCACATATTTTTCAATCTAAAAAGGAAATCTAGATTTGAGATATTTTTTTATTTGGAAAGGAATGATAACCATCACACATTGTTCAATCTAAAAAGGAAATCTAGATTTGAGATATTTTTATTTGGAAAGGAATACAACAATGATCTTCCCATTTATATTAAGCCTTGAGAAAATAATTATAATTCACGCCACACACTCCCAACCAGATTTTCTTTTAAATTCGTTTTGGTTTAAATCTGGACATTATGCTGGAGAATCCGCCATTAAGTTGTGTAATAATACTATAATGTGTATCAGCGGAGTGTATTATATACTTTTTCCTTCAGGCAAAATAGTTATTAGAAGAGCTATTGTACATAAAATTTGGAAAATTGCATATAAACCCCCAACTTTAACTTTTTTAGTAACCTCCCCCAATGTATTTTTTTATCGGAACTTTTACCCCAAATTGCACTTTTCTAGCAAATACCCCAAAGTAAAAAAGTTATAGTTATTTAGACCAAAATGCCATTGTCTGACGAGCTCGCGTTATATCCCTACAAGCTGCCTAATGACCAAAGGTTAACTGTCGGACCGTAGTAAAAAATTTCGACAATGATACAATAAAACAAGTTCCAAACCCCAATTTGCAGCTGCCAGACCATGTGAACAATATACCAGATCGCAATAAACAACTGTCGGGTCGAGGTAAAAGAGTGTTGGACCGATGTCACATTGTGCCGGACCATGGATACCTTGTGGCTGATTGCGTGCACACTATGCCGGCGAAGAATGTAATGCCGGACCGACAGATGGAAGTGCTGGACTGAGTGCACCTCATGCCGGACCGCCTTACCTCTTGTTAGAAAGGAAAGAGTAGAGAGAGGCATTTTAAATGACAGAGGGCATTTTGGTTTTTAGTTGATTTGGGGGAGTATTTGCTGGAAAAGTATGTTTTGGGAAAAAGGTTACGATAAAAAAATTGGTTAGGGGGAAGTTGATGAGAAAGTTTACGTTCGGGCGAGGGGGCCGGCATCTGTAATTTTCCCAATGAAATTTTGGTATCCACTTTAAAACCAGTACATGAATATATATTTTTTTAAAATAATTTGGTATCTACTTTAAAACCACCACTATAAAATCACGAACCAAATTTCAAATTTCCAGAGATGGCATCTACTGCAAAGACTAACTTGAGGGTGCTCTCTCTTGCCCTGTTAATGGTGACAATGGCCATGGTGGTTAAGGAAGTCGTGGCTCGCGGCAGTGCAGTAAGCCATCTTGTGAACAATGAAGTCGACATTGAAGACACTGTCATAGGGAATGACCCCCTCAAAGGGGATATAGTCCCCTGCGATAAAAAACAGCATGGGGCAGACTGCAGGCCCGGGGAGCCGGCTAATCCTTACCACCGCAAGTGCGACATATCCAACAACTGTGTTACTGACCCTCGCGGGCCACCAGTGGTGGCAAGTGAAACCTAGGCCCACACTTGCTATGGTGATCCAAATCCCATGTCTTTTGCCTCTTTTTTTTTTTTTCTTTTTTAGTTTTCTTGGTATTTGAAAGTTGAGTATACAACTTTAGTCCTCTACCTCTTTTATTAAGCTTGTCCTCCTTAGCTACAAGTATGTACGGGTCTTCCTTGTTATAATAAGGGTCATCGCAATAGAGGCACTTTTGAGTAAATAAAGCTTACAGTGTTCTAAACATTTCTTTTGTTTATGAATTTTAGTCATTATATTTTTGGATACACGCTTTTTCTTTTCTATGATTTTGTTGTCCTTTAGTTTTGCCTTTCTTCTTCTCCAACTGTGGGAAGGAGGAATACTAAACTTGAAAGGACACACTAAGTTGAGGAAGTATCGAGCCGAAACATTAAAAAGAAGATATTGATAGTCGCCAAAAGGTTATATGGTCCTATAGAGAGCAAATTGTTCATTTACTCCCTGAAATAGAACCGGGAATATCGTAAGAAACCTAAAACTCCTCAACCTTGTCATAAAAAGAAGAAGAAACAGAAAAACACTTTCCACATGCCACTAAAAAATAACCTCTTTAGATTAAAGAGAGTTTGACCAACTTTCGAATGGTCAAGTTTAAGTATCTAAGAACCAAAAATTTAATTTCTTTGAAAATACTCATATTGTGATTTTAAAGTAACACCAAACTTTTAAAAAAGAAAAGAAAATACTCATGAATAGCTTTCACCCAAGAGAATAAATACATACACGTGTATGTATTTATCAAAGTGTTACAGAAGAATAGAAGAGGGAGAAAGTGGATTCACAGAGCAAGTAACAGGAGACCAGAGAGAGAAAGAGATAGGCAGAGACCAGAGAGAGAAAGAGTTAGGCAGAGGACCTTCGCACCACGCCTCTCTTACGGGAGTGACAGATGGTGTGGATGTAACATCGACTCGACTCAAAAATACATACATGCACGTCTAGACTCTCTTTCTCTCGCCATTAGAGGTGGTAAAATGTTATGTTCTCGGCGTTTTATTTGAACGCAGAGAGCTATCCGATATTTCGAACACTGAACAACTTTTTTATTTGAAAAAAAAAATTGGCCCTTCTCTTGTCCAATATTTGTATTGCCGAACAAGTGCGCAATTTAGTAAAAAACAAAAAGCAATGAGAGGGAGTGCTCGTGATTTCAGGTAAATGAGTTGAGTGCTCAGGCAAATCAAACAGGGTGAAGTTGCACCATTGATTTTATGTGGAGAAATGGCAGATATCCAGTAGTCTATAATTTCAATCAGACGGCTTGGCGCGTATTTCACCTTGTGCCCTTGTTGAAGGGTTTCATTCAGGTAGTCCTGAGTCTTGAACATCATAAAGAAGATATTTATTGTGAGAATATCCGATAATAATAATGGGAATTACTAATTTTTAAAGCTGGGAACTAGGAAAGAGTAATATTCTATGTCCATGCATAAAGCAATTATATGCTCATGGAAAGATCCCTTTCAAATGCATGGTTCATGACACCTCTTTTTTTTTTTTTTTTTTTTGCGCTCAAAATAATAATTTAAAACCTTAACGAAAGTCCATTTCTATCACTAGTTTCTACTCAGCGTTTCAGAAAATCGACTAATCCAAGGTGCTTGGGTCTTGGTGGGCGCATATTTTTGCATCTCTTTTGTTTTTTATTTTCTCAAAGTGAAAAGCCCATGCTTATAGTTCTTCAAAATGAATGTGAGGTCTCTCAAGAGGAATCGAACCACAGAAATCATGGGGATAGAGTGATTTACACATGGAGCCTATAATTTACGATTATCGATATTTTTACATTCGTCCGAGGATCACATCCTCCTCCGGATTTTAATTTTTTTGTTTTAAATTTTTCCTTAATTTTTGACATGGGTGAATGACTGTATCCTTCCCTCAAAAAGAATCAAACCCCAGAAGTTATAGGGGATATAATATATAAAGTGATTTACATATCGATCTTAAAATTTAAGGATAAATACAAGATGCTTCTATTATAGCCGTAAATTACAAAGAAGGTCAGTTAACCGGTGTTATTTCTTTTTTCTCAAAATTTCTCATCGGTCTATGGATAGCGGCATCCTCATACCGAAATATAATTTTTTTTTGGGTGTAAAAGTAGGGAAATCAATAGGCTAGTACAGTCCAGCGCTTGCCCTAGCCCTCTTGAAATAATATAGGATAAGCTCGGCGTTGTCCAATAGCTTTAGCCTAATGTAGCACTGGCTAAATCGGACCAGCTCTAGCTTTAGCTCTCCCGATTAACCGTGGGGTTGCCTAAAGTATTCCAAAAGCATTCCAAAAGCATACAGCTCGTTGCAAACCTAACGAAAATAAGTCAAGGTAGCCCGATATGGCCCGAAAGCCTGCGGCTTGTCACCACCCAAACCAAACAAATGCTGGCCCTGTGGCCGTTTCAGCCCTAACTAGAAGCATTCCCCCTTGGAAATAAAGGGGGATTTAGAGAGAAAGAGGTTTAAATGAGGAGGAAATCCGTCATAGGCCCGTTTGGATAGGAGGAAACTAGGAATTTTAGATATTTGAAATCTAGAGAAATCTATGGATTTTCAATATTCAGGATTTTTGTCATGGATTCTTCAAATCTCTTTCGTAGATAAACTATACAAAATTTATGGATTCAACTTGTATGTCCATTGTTTGGAAACAAAACTTGATACAATTTCTCTTTCTAAAATTTTTACATACTTTCTCTCTCTAAAACTCAAAATTTGAGATGGTGTATCTATAAAATTTTGAGATAGTTTCTCTCTCTAAAATTTGATATTATTTGCCTATCTAAAATTTAATATATTTTCTATCCAAAATTTAAATTTTTAAATTGTCTATCTAAAAATTTTGAGATAATTTATTTTTCTAAAAATTTTAGGTGCTTTACTCTCTCTAAAATTTAATATAATTTCTCTTTCTAAAATTTTAAGATACTCTCTCTCTAAAACTTAAAACTTGAGATAGTTTCCCTCTTCTATAATTTTGAGATAGTTTATCTCTCTAAACATTTTTAAGTAGTTTCTCTCTCTAAAATATGATATAGTTTTTATCTCAAATTTTAAGATACTTTCTCTTTCTAAAAGCTAAGATTTAAGATAATTTCTCTTTTAAATTTTTGCAATAGTTTTTTTTCTAAACAAAAATTATGTACTTTCTCTCTTTAGAATTTGATATAGTTATTCTCTTAAATTTTAAGTTGCGTTCTCTATCTAAAATTTTGAAAGAGTTTCTCTCTTTAAAATTTGATATCGTGTTTCTCTAAACTTTGATAAACTTTCTCTCTCTAAAGTTTAAAATTTGAGATACTTTCTCTCTCTAAAACTTAAATTTTGAGATAGTTTCTCTCTCTATTTTTTTTTGAGATAGTTTCCCTCTCTAAAGATTTTATGTACTTTCTCTATTTAAAATTTAATATAATTTATCTTTCGAAAATTTTAATATACTTTTTCTCTCTAAAAGATAAATTTTGCCGTAGTTTTTCTCTCCAGAAATTTTGAGACAGTTTCTCTATCAAAATTTTTTTAGGTAGTTTCTCTCTCTATAATTTGTTATAATTTCTATTCTATTTCTAAAATTTTAATATATTTTCTCTTTTTAAAATTCAAAACTCGAGATAGTTTCTATCTAAAACTAAATATTCGAGATAATTCCTCTCTCTAAAGAATGAGATATTTCTCTCTCTATTTTTTTTTGGTCGTTTCTCTTTCTAAAATTTATAATAGTTTCTCTAAAAGTTTAAGAATACTTTTTCTCTCTACAATTTTAAGAATATTTTCTCTCTCTAAAACTTAAGATTTGATATAGTTTTTCTTTCTAAAAAAATTTGAGATAGTTTCTTTTTCTAAAACTAGTTTCTTTTTCTAAAATGTTTTAGGTAGTCTTCAAATTTTGATATAGTTTCTCTCTCCGAAAATTAAACTATGAGATTGTTTCTCTCTCTAAAAACTTTGAAATAGTTTCTCTCTCTAAAAAATTGAAACTGTTTCTCTCTAAAATATTGCAGGTACTTTCTCTCTCTTAAATACGATAGTTTCTCTTTAAAACTTAAAATTTAAGATAGTTTCTCTCTCTAAAATTTTGAGATAGTTTATCTCTCTAAAAAAATTTGATACTTTCTCTTTCTAAAATGTTAACATACTTTCTCTCTCTAAAAGTTAAAATTTGAGATTCGTTTTCTCTGTAAAATTTTTGAGATAGATTTTTTCTTTAAAAAAATTAGGTACTTTCTTTCTCTAAAATTTTCATACCTACCAAATGCTTCTTATATTTCAGGTTGAGGGAGCCGACGAGTGAAATCCATGGGCCTTGGAAATGCCCAAAAAAAAGGTTTTGATGTAGAACTGAAATCCTGAAAAAGTATGTTTTATTTCCATAATTTTGATTTTTTTGATTTTAAGTATCTTAAATCGTTAAACAATCCAAAAAGAGGATTTTGACAATATCCAAGATATCAGGAGCCCATCCCAAATCCATGTACCTAGAAAATCTAGATTTGAGATATTTTTGATTTCGAAAGGACTGATAACAAAGATTTTCCCATTTATATTAAGCCATGAGAAAATAACTCTAATGAACTAACATCACGTCACACACTCCCAACCAGATTTCCTTTTAAATTCGTTTTGGTTTACGTGTAACATTATGCTGGAAAATCCGCCATCAAATTGTGTAATAATACTATAACGTGCATCAGCGGAGTATACTATATACTTTCTCCTTCAGGCAAAATAGTTACTAAGAAGAGCTATTGTTTATAAAATTGGGAAAATTGCATATAACCACCCCCAACTTTAACTTTCTTAGTAACGTCCTCCCCCTCCCCCAACACCCCAACTCAAAATCCAACGGAAAAGAAACGTATTACAGACTCAGACAAGACCACCAACCAAATTTCAAATTTCAAATTTCAAAGATGGCATCTACTGCAAAGACTCACTTAAGGGTGCTCTCTCTTGCCCTGTTAATGGTGACCATGGCCATGGTGGTTACGGAAGTCGTGGCTTGCGGCAGTGCACAATGAAGTCGGCAATGAAGACACTATCATAGGGAAGGATCCCCTCAAAGGGGATGTAATCCCCTCAAAGGGGATGTAATCCCCTGCGATAAAAAGCAGCATGCGGCAGACTGCAGGCCTGGGACGCCGGCTAATCCTTACCACCACATGTGCGATATATCCAACAACAGTGCTACTGACCCTCATGGGCCACCAGTGGTGGCAAGTGAAACCTAGGCTCAAACTATATACTGCTATCCTGTTGCCATATTGATCCAAATCCTATGTCTTTTTCTTTTTTTTCTTTTGTTTTTTTAGTTTTTTTAGCATTTGAGAGTTGAGTATACAATTTTAGTCCTCTACCTCTTTCATTAAGCTTGTCCTCATAAGCTACAAGTATGTAAGGGTCGTCCTTGTTATGGTGTTCTAAGCATTTCTTTTGTTTATAAATTTTAGTCATTATGTTTTTGGATACACGCGATTCGTTTCTATGATTTTGTACACACTAAGTTGAAGGGTTTCATGGTAGGAAGTTTCGAGTTGAAACATTATAAAGAAGATATTCATAGTCATCAAAAGGTTATATGGTCCTGTAGAGAACATGTTGTTCATTTACTCCGGGACGTAGAACGGGGAATATCATAAAACACCCAAAACTCCTCAACCTTGCCATTAAATGAAAGAGAAAGAAAAAAACACTTTCCACATGACGGTAAAAATAGCCTCTTTAGATTAAAGAGTGTTTGACCAACTTTCGAATGGTCAAGTTTAAGCAGCTAAGAACCAAAAATTTATTTTCTTTAAAACTACTCATAACACCAAACTTTTGAAAAAAAAGGAAATGCTCATGAATAGCTTTCACTAAAGAGAATAAATACATACACGTATATATATTTATCAAAGTATATATATTTATCAAAGTGTTACAGAAGAATATAAGAGGGAGAAAATAGATTCACATAGCAAGTAATAGGAGACCAGAGAGAGAGGTAGATAGTCAGAGGAGCTTCGCAAGACGCCTCTCTTACGGGAGTGACAGTTGGCGTGGTCGACTAAAAAATACATACATGCACGTCTGGTCTCCCTTTCTCTCGCCATTTGAGGTGGTAAAATGTTATGTTCTCGGCTCTTTATTTGAACATAGAGAATTGTCCGGTATTTTGAACACTAGATGATTGTTTTATTTTGAACAAAAAATTTGCCTTTTCTCTTGTCCGATATTTGTAGACAAGACGGCAACTTAGAAAAAAAAAAAGCCATAGGAGGGGGTACTCGTAATTTCCAGTAAACGGGTACCCATTTGGTGATTTCAGGCATATCAAGCAGGCTGAGGGTGCACCATTGATTTTTTGTGGAGATATGGCACATATCTAGTAGTCTATAATTTCATATCAGACGGCTTGGCGTGTGTTTCACCTTGTGCCCAAGGTCAAGGGTTTCATTCAGGTAGTCCTGAGTCTTGAACATTATAAAGAAGATATTCATTGTGAGAATATCCGATAATAATGGGAATTACTAATTTTTAAAGCTGAGAAATAGGAAAGAGTAATATTCTATGCCCATGCATAACGCATTTATATGCTCATTGAAAGATCCCTTTCAAATACGTGGTTCATGACACCTTTCTTTGTTTGTTTCTTCTTTTTTTTTAGCCCTCAAAATAATAATTTGGATAAGGGAAATCTGGAAATATATTGAACAAGTTAACATTTTACACTTTTGCTACTATTTTAAGTGGTGATATGTGTCTTTTGAAGGGAGTTTTAAAAGTAAAACAAAAATTATGGGAAGATTGTTAGAGCGCTCGTCTCGCATAGGTATTTAGATAAGGAAAATATACACATTAAGACCATTAATCTTTTGTATAAGGAGCTCACAACCACTTCTTGCTATTGGATTTGAAATCGGAAGGTTAAGAGTGTGTGATTGATCAAGCCCAAAGTTCAAAAAAAAATTTCGAACTCTGTGATATACTTTAAGCTATCTGATTTGACATTTGATGGCTAGGATTTGTTGTGAACTACTTATTCCAAAAATAAATAGTCTTAAAGGAATTGTGCGCTGCCTCCACAAAAATTACAAGGAAAATTTATGTATAAACATGAAACACATGTTGAACTACCGCATGGTCTGTATATTCATAGTTTTTATGTTAGCTTTATTATTTTAGTTTTGCCCTTAATTCGACGTTTCTAATATCAAAACACATTTTAAATTTTTTTTTTTGTAAAATCTAAGGCAGATCCATGTCCGAGGTCTCAGCATCATTTCTGGGGCACTCTACTGTTCATTTTTTGGAACGTTCTGATATTGGAAACATCAAACCACACTTTATTCCCTTTTCTAATATCATAATGACGGCTGTAATATATGTTTGACATAGCCAACCTTCAAATTATAATATCTTAGGTATAGTATGTGTTTTATGTATATACATATATATAGTGTATAACATTTGTGTACCCTTAGTCAATAATATGGCATATATAATACCAAATGGCACGTATCATATGTATTTGTTATAAATCTACGTGTTATACGTACAACACAGACACGTTACGTACATATAAGCTCCACATGACATATACATACAACCTCTATATTATAGCCATTATTGTGATGGAAAAGTAAAGGAAATAAAGGGGTTCTAGGGTCATAGATATTTGATCGTTCAGATTTTTTATTTTATTTTTCTTTTTAGAATATATTTTAATGTTATAGATATCGGATCAGACCATATATTTAAAAAACTAAGTATAAAGGTGGTCAGATGTTTCCAATATCGGACTTCCCCATGAATGAAGCTGAATGATATCTCAAGCATCAAATTTCTTTAGGATACACAAAAATAAGAGTAAAAAAATTAAGCCAACATGGAGCTGGGGGCAAAGTTGTGATAAAAGACCACAGAAAGGGGGCCTGGGCATAAAATGTGCAAAAATATGGACCATGTAGTAATTACGTATTTGTTGTCATATCCATACATAAATCCTCCAACTTACAAATTCGATCAAACAAAAAAAAAACTAATGTGTCATAAAAGGGGACCTTTCCATGAGCATATAAATGCTTGTTGCATGGCAATAGCAAATTACTCTTCCCTTCTTCCATACTTTAAAAATTAATCATTCCCATTAATATTGGATATTCTCACAAGAGATATATATATACCTTTTATGAATTCATAGAAAAAGGTTTCCTTTTGGAAGGTTTTACCAATATAATGAATGGGACTTTCATGCATACAGCATCTTAATTTCCTTTTTAATTTCACGAAAAGAGTCTATATCTTACTCCCCCGCGAGCACAGTATACATTTATTCTTTCTAGTAAAAAACCTATTCATGAGTTTTTTTTTTGTTTGTTTGTGAAAGTGGTATGTACATTAGAATCACAGAATGTGTATTTTCACAAGAAAAGAAATAATTTTTGGGTTAAACATTTAGACTTGACCATTAAAAAATTGGTCAATCTGTGTTTTATCTTAAGAGGTTATTTTTACCCGCACAAGAAAAGTGCTTATGCTTTTCGTTTTTTAATTGCTAGCTTGAGGAGGTTTGGTTTTCTTGCAATGCTCCCAATTTCACCTTGGTAAGTGAATGAACAATATGCTCCCTGCAGGACCATAGAACGTTTTTATTGCTATGATTTACTTCTTTGCAATGTTTGAAGATTCAAGGAACGCAAGGAATGAAATCATTTAACTTTGGCATGCTAAGGTAAAAACCACTCCTAGCCGTTTGATATGGAATTTTATATTTTGATCTGTGTCATTTTTTGACACGAAATCATTGGTGCACCCTCAGCCCACTCGATATGAAGTTAGCACATATGCTATGCTCCCACGGTAGCATAGTTTCTTCTACACCTTTGGTCAGAAGACCTACTAAGGATGAGTCTTTTAATCAAAAACTTTGGTAACCACCTAGGAGGCGTTTGAGCCAAGGGAGTAAATGAATAGTGTACTCCTTCAGGAGTACAAAGACAAAATAATAGAAATGAAAGGAGTGCATTGAAAAACATAAAAACTAAAATTCATAAACAGAAGAGATGTTAGAAACTTAGAACACTGCAAGCTTTTTTTACTCCACAGTGCCTATATTGCCATGACCATTATTATTACAAGTAAAATCGAAATATACATGAAGCTTATTGAAAGAGGTAAGAGGACCAAACCCGTAAAGTCAACTCTCAAAAACTAAGAAAACTAAAAAAAAAAATGCAAAAAGTCGTGGGATTTGGTGTTGGGTTTATGTGGCCTTTAAAGGCCTTATGAGTGCTTGTAAAATGAAATGATATAGTGGAACATGAACTTAGTGGGAGTGTGGTCCCTCGTGGACATACTAAGCAAACGATGCTTGCAGGTACCGGACTGTGCTTGACGATCTAGGCCAGTCAGTTGAGAAAAGCTCACGTTAGTTGGGCATAAAGAACAAACCGAGAAAGGTTCTAATGGGTTAGCCCTTGATGAGGTTGAAGAATATGCCCGGATGAGTGAGCCGAGGGACTGTGTGACTCTTGTGTGTGATGGTGGCCTACAGAGACGGGGCCAAAGCCTCATCCATGTGCCATTGCACGACATGCATATCGATAGATCGTTCGAAAAAGCTAAAAATCCAACTTTTAGGTTGAAGCGTATGCATGTGCGAGAGATACCCTTATGCGCCATAGAGCTGTGGTCGCATCAGGTCGTGGTGACTTTGACTCATCTTTAGCGGAGCACCTGTAATCCACAGACTGTGATTGCGATCCCTTGATTCATCGACCTGACTTTGGTGACACGCTAATAAGCCCTTGCTTGGACTGTGGGTCATGGGAAACACTGGGTCGGTTCGATAAAGCTAGTGTGGTCTGTAGTCCGCAGTTGAAAGAAGAGTACCCTGTTATTACAGATTGGATTCCTAAAACCATATGGATCATTTTCCCATCATATTAATTTAATTGGATTTATTTTATTATTGAAATGATTTTAGTTTTATTATTTGAATTTTTATGAATCTTTAAATATTTTATTTGTGATTTTTGAACTTATAAAAATACAGTTATTGTTTTTATAAAGTTATAAAAATTAAAATATATATTTTAAATTTTTTTATTCAATTTTAAAAATAATTTTTTTTTCATAAGGGCCATAGTGCACATGGGTCCACCATGTGGCTTGTGGGTGGGGGCCCATATGTGCATCAAAACATGCCCCACCCTTTTTGGATTCTCTTGTTTGTTTTTAAGATAATGTTAGTTTGATTTGTAGCATGTGGTCAAATCTTGGAAGGGATATATTGACCATGGCTTTAACTATTTGGTAGCAAGTTTGTTTTAAAGAGATATGGTCAATTTGAATTTCTTATCTAATTTATATTTAGTAGTATTTATCTACTTGATATTATTTTACATATCCTTATGGAATATGTGACATGGATCATGCAATTTTATAGAATGCATGATATTTTAAATATATTGATGGAAAATGGTTTAGGAAAGGGGATAATGGTTCTTGCACATTCCATAATGTTGATGACCCATCTATAAAATGAATGACTTAGATCTCTCACCCCACAAGTCACTCTTGATCGACGGTCTATGTTCAATTTCACAAGATGAGGTAAGCCAAAAAACGTTAACGAACCCTAATCTTATTCAAAGCCTATAAAAATAAATTATCTCTCCCCTAAAATCTCTACACCCTATCTCTTGTAACTAATTCTCATCTTTCTCTCTTATATCCCAAAAAGAGAGCACGAACTACTCTCTCATTATTTGATCTCTCTCTCACAGTGGAAATTACCGAGTCATCGGGGATGAAAAAGAAGACCCGAATTTTTGTGAACAATGCGGAGTCGAATCTGTTAATTCTCGGAACTGGCATGTCCAGTGATTCATGTGTGGTATTTGAAACGTCTTCCCAGTTATATCGCGAATCTTTCAGATAGACCTCTTAAAGAATTAGAAGGCGGGTGTTTGATCTCTCTCTCACGTGGAAGAAACTAAAGGTTTAGGTTATGGAGTTCTTATCTCCTATATCTCAAATATGGATTTACGACTAAGGGTTAGGGTTTAGCAAAAAGAGAATTCATCTCTCTCAAACTAGGTTACTCAGAAAATTCACATAGGGTTTAAGTTTGTGATCAAAAGGGTTCATGTTCCATTGGTGTGGCTTGGCCAAAATTTGTTTTCTCAGTTCGAGATTAAAGCTAGACTATTGATCCCGTGCCATTGGATGGTGGTGACTCGGTATGGGATGTAATAAGCCCGGATGAGGTAATCTCCGGCACTTTTCATTTTGTTTCTTGCAATCTGATCTTTAGCATAGTGCATAGTTGTTTCAAGAGAGGGCTTTCGCTCTCGACTGCGGGCCGCCCCTGAAATTCGTTGGTTTGTTCACCCAGGCGGTGAACCATCGATCAAAACAAGGCAAGTCGTTCATTCAGTGGATTACCCGACCGGACACGGAATAGAGTCATATCGACGAAACGGAAGCGAAACAAGTAAAATTGAAACATCTATGATTTAATTTTAAAATTTATCTCATTATAATAAAGACCACCTGTAAGTGATCTTTCTCTTACTACAAATGTAAGAGGTAAAATAATAATAATAATAATAAAACAAAAATAAAAAATGTATTTCCCGATAAAAGATCGCGTAAATCTTTCTTTTATTTGGATCACTCTAGCAACAGGTTACTGGTGCCTATTTTGGGCCTGAGTTTCACTTGCCATGCGGGTCAGTACTGCAGCCCTTGGATATTTCGCACCCGCGATGGTAAGGCTTAGGCTTCCCCAACCTGCAGTTTGCCCCAGGATTCTTCTTATCGCAGGGGATTTGATCCCCATATCCGATGGGGCCAGAGCCTATGTAAACGTCCTCGTCACCGAAATCATTGTTCACATGATGGTTAACTGCACTCTCATGCGCCGCGGCTTCCTTAAACACAATGGCCATGGCCACCATGAACAGGGCAAGAGAGAGCAGCCTCAGGTGAGTCTTGGTAATCGATGCCATCTCTGAAAATTTGAAAATTGGGTGGTGGTCTTCTTGAGTTTGTAATGTTTCTTTCTCCTTTGGTTATTGAGTTGGGGTGTTTGAGAGGGTGGAGGGATTATATAGAGGTGGTCCTCCCGTGGACCCGCCATGGTATTAGGGGGTGGTCTCACGCCTGCCCTTGCTTTTGCGATGGAAACGCAACCCTTTTTTTGCCATGGAAACACCTCTTTTTCTCTCATTCGTGTGCGTGGGAGTTTGTGGTAGAGAGAATAGGTTGTTATGCCCATTTTACCATATCCCAGAAGGCACATGATTATATGCTCCTGCAGGATCATACTGTCCATTCACTCCTTACGTTTAGGGTATTTAGGTATCTCAAATTTACGTGTGTAACTTCCTCAGCTTAGCCACCAACAAGAAAGAAATAAATAAATAATTTTAAAAAGCACCTGATCTATTTCATATTTCATCCGATTTTGTTTTGATTTAATTTTATAACACCACCGAAAGATTCATAATCATGTGTTGTGGTGAAAGACACGGAGTCTATGGACTTGCATGTAGAAATGCGGCCCTTAATAATTTGTTTTGAAAACAGAATTTGATCCTAATTTTTAGAGAATATATAATATTTAACGTAGAGATTATTAATCTGTACAAATAAATAAATTTTTAAAACTATAATAATAATTTTTGGAGAAAATATTTGAATCGTTGATTTTACTTTTTCTTTGAAGGACTATTATTTACAGGACCCGGTTTTGGTGAACAGTGTAGATCTCCAAACTTGCATTGTAATATGTGCGGGCTTGGACGCATCTAACAAATTTCCTTTGGTAAATGGGGAAATCTTAAATAATTGACATTGTAAATGCCATTTGATAAATACTTCATTAATAAATAAGTAAGTCAATAAATCATAGGGAAATGATCTAATGCAAAGGTTGTATAGTAGTACACTTCTAGAAAACCATATTTTTAGGCATTTGTATGACCCCAAATTTTACACACATATTCTCTTCATCCTCATAGTCAATCTTACGAAAAAAAAAAAAAATCAATTTGCACCCTAGATGTGGTAAAAATTAGTACCCATCCAACAATGAATCTCGACCATCCATTTGGTGAATTTCAAGATGTAGGCCTTAACAAATTCAAAATCACTTTTTTATTCTTTTAGCATTATTAATCTAATGATGATAATGCTATATAAAAATTTTGGGAATAAAAAAATTCCCTATGAGACCTATATCTAACCATCTCAATAAAATGGACAACTTATATTAATTGGGCTAGAATGAAAACTTTCCAAAGCATTTTTTCAAAAATTTTCTTTTTTATGATTGCTCTTCATAATGAAAATAGTGTACATTTAAAAATTTGTGTAAGACAAATGTCTCTAACATGGTTTTTGAAGATGGTTGCATTAAACATGTGCATGAAAACATAATCCTAAGACTGAACAAAGATTGTGCAATATATACGCAATTAGATGCAAGTATTTATAAATTCAATTTTTTTTTATTTTTTTTTAATATATTCAATGTACTGATTAAAAAGTGGATACCAAAATTTCATACAAAATTATTCTTCTCAGTAATTCTTTTATCCAAAGGAGTAAATGTACAATTATTAGTGCGTGTGGCCTTGGCCTCACGCCACTTTCCTATTGTGATTGGAGGAATCTTATGGGAGTACATCTTTTTGCTTATCTTAAAAACACCTATAGGCAAAAATGAATATTTTGATTGGAGGAATCTTATGGGAGTATATCTTTTTACTTATCTTAAAAACACCTATAGGCAGAAATGAATAGTATTTTACCCCGCTACGGATTTGCTATGTCATGACGGTTCATTGAACGAATCCACAACGAACAGCACAATGTCTATGATACTTTTGCATTAATTTTTTACCGTCACAAACCTAGCATGTCAATGATGGTACCGCTACGAACATGCTAGGATCGTTTTATCCACGCTATTTGACTTTTTTTAGATGGTAATGAGCCAATAGGCTAAATTACTGTAGCATTTCGCCTGGCTTTGCGTAGTATATATATATATATATATATATATATAAGATTGTAAACAATGTGACCCTTTATATATATAAGATTGTAGACAATGAGACCTTTTACCTTTGATACAAGGTGATCACAATTCCTTACAACTATTTGATGTGAAATTTGATAGCTTGGATGTGTTACGAAGTTCGAAAAAAAAAAATTTGAAGTTTGAGCTTGGCCAATGGAATAATTGTAACCACCCAACTTCACATCCAATGGTCAAGATTATTGTGACCAACTTGCATCAAATGTAAATGGTCTCATTCTATATTATCCTTATATATATATATATATATATATATAGAGAGAGAGAGAGAGAGAGAGATAAAAAATCCATTGGAAAAGGTTGTTTTAATGTTGATAAACCCTCTAATTGATCATCGAGATGTATGACTATGAAAAAAAAGAAATTTTAGTCCAAAAAGTAGTGCATCTTGCAACACATTATCTAGATCGTCTATTTTCAAGATTTTCATATATTTATAGATCTACTTGAGTTTAACCATTTTAGGAATTTAAACTTTGGGAAAATTATGTAACTATCTGTTTTATTTTATGTTATTATCAAAATATCGAATACTTACCGTTATTACTGATATGTTTGTTTTTTGGACTTCATAACAATTTTTTTAAAAAGGCAAAACTACCCATTTTTAATTTTTCAAAGCCGAAATCAAGCCAATTTTGGTTTTTGGAAAACAAAAAATATTTCTTTCTTGTAGTTCCTCAACGTATTCTCTCTCCCCCACTCTCTCTCTCTGAACTCCATCCCTGAAAATCTCTTTCTTTATAGCTAGCTGATGTAGTTTTTTCTAGTATGTTGCATCACAAAACATATGCATGTGATCATAAGACTTCCATGGTGTTTTGATGGCCTTTTTGTGACTTGAGAATGAGTTATTTGGTTTGTGGTTTTAAGAGAAAGATGAGAGGGAGTGAGAGATTCCAATACCATTCTGATGAGAGCCACTTTGCAAGTATCCCAAGCGAGAAGCAACCGACTGCTAATCCTGAGAAGGGGTCTTCGTCTCAAGCTGAGCATAAGCGCTGGCGAGTTACAGGCGCAGAAAAGGGCAGTGGTTCTCCTCTAAGCGACCAATTACTCCAACTACTTGAGAGGAATAGCAGAGTCTTAACAGCTCAGCTCGAAGCTCAAAATTTGAACTGTGAGCTTGACCGAAACTAGAGAAAGGATCACGCTGAGAGTTTGGTAGAAAGAGAATATGCAGAGGATCTACAAGAAAGAAAAAATATTTCGATTCTTGAAGAAATTTTTTTAAAAATTTTCGATTTTTCAAAAACCGAAAATAGGTAGTTTCGTTTTTTTAAAAAAATAATTATTATCAAGTCCAAAAAATGAACATATTAGTAATTTCAGAAAGTATTTCTTACTTTGGTAACGACGGAAACTAAAACAAGTATTTAGTAATTTTCCCTTAAACTTTTATAATTAGAAATAAAAATAGGTTTTCAGATAAGGAAAAAGTTTATATAAGTTTGCAACCTTAAAATGTAGAATCACAGATGCACCTCAAAATTCTATCGGAAATGTTGTTTTAACGTTGAAAAAACCCTCTCATCGATCATCTTGATATCGAGATGTATGAATACGAAAATAAAAGTTTTTGAGTCTAGAAAATAGTGCATCTTTCAACACATTATCTAGACCGTCCATTTTCAAGATTTTCATATATTTATAGATCTATTTAATTTTAACCATTTTTTTAATTTAGAATTTTCTAATTAGGTATGAAAATAGATTTTAAGATAATACTAAGTATTTTTTACAACAAAATTATATGTTATGATAAAATTTTAAGGTGCACCTCAATTGGATTGTTTAAGATTTCAACCTTATAGAACTTGCACCCTTCAAATAATCCAATCCTAAGAATATTTTGCACCAAAATTTGGAGGTGTACATTAATTGGATTGTTTAAGGTTGCAACCTTATTGACAGCAAACCATACAAAAAGGATTTCGTACACAGTCTTTCTGATGAGAAGAAGGTCATACGGCGACAATGGAGATTGAGTTGATATTGCGATGGAGATCTCACTGTCGGACTCTTCCTCAAGCTACAATTGTGTAATAAATGCCTTTTTGACATTTGTAGAGAGCTCGACGGCCGACAGTTTTGGAACGAGCATCTCCCGCCCCTCTCTGATTTTCTTTCTCTTCACCCAAACTCTCTCTCGTCTCTCCATTTCCAGCCTCTTTCTCTCTCTCCACCCAAACTCTCTCTCAATCTCTCGCTGCTGCCCCTTTCTCTTAATTTGTCGCTGCCCCTCCCTCTTAATTCCCCTCTCTCCCTCTCCATGAATACAACAAAATACAGAACTTATTCTCTGAAATTTATGTGCTCCTGCAAACCTCCCTCACGATTGGGGCAATCTTCGGTGCAACCGAGATTTATTTTTTAATCTTTTCCCTATTAGTATTTTATTTTGATTTTTCTATATTTTTTAGGATATATTTAAATCTTTGCTCCATTAGTGCTTTCTTACGATGCAATATTAACTCGGAAGATGGGACAATTGCAAAGAATATTGAGACCAATAGCCAATTTGAAAGCTATCTGGATAACATTGATTTGAAAATTAGTTGCTGATAGTTTACACAATCTTTGTTCATGTTGATAAACAATAGCTTTACTTAAAATTTGTGTGCCAAACCTTCCAAAACATCTTTCAGCATTCTATAGAACATATGCTTCTTTCTAACATCTTCTTTCTTTGCTTCATTGTAATTGTTCTTCCTTTTTCATGACTAACATGATCGTCCTTGAATATGCAGACTAGAGAACAGCTCGTCCGAGTTTGTCACGACACTCGTTTGAACTATAGATATCAAAATCCTAATTTGTTCTTTGTGTTTTGTGACTGTCTAAATGAATTGATTTGCAATTTGAAATGAGTAGCTTAATATAGCACCTTGTGTTGTTGGATGTTGCCTTTGTCTTTAAAAATGTATAACCTACACTGTATCTTGTTGTAATTAATATTTGGGTCATAACCTAAGGTGCCTTTATTTCTTGCCCTTTAGATCAATACCTCAATTGTCTGAAATGGTGCTTCAGTTGCTCATCTTTTTTATTACTCATAGCTATATGGGCTTATAATAAATGGGTGTGGATTTTTAAATTTGAAATTTCTTAGAGCATGTATTTTGAATCTTATGAAAGCCATCTCTTTGGGTAGTGAAGGTTCACCAAAAAAAGGTCATATGTAGTTATTCTGGGTGCTTGCCTGTATTTTTCTCTTAGCTAGTTCGACTTCTAAGAATAGATGAGATACTGAACTTGTAAAACCTTTTAGATTTCAAATCTTGACCGTGACAAAACTTCAAATTTGTTTTCTGTCAAGTGACACAATCAACTCCTTTAAATTTTTTTGCCAAGAATTAGCCTTTCATAAGTCTTGCTGAAGGTCAAATTAATAGACCTCATTCACAAAACCGTCTACTGATATGTTTAAGTAACAAAGAGTCATCATAAATCAAAGAAAGAGATAAAAACTGAGCATGAGTAATGTGAAGCATATGGCTCATCGAAATATTACTCGTCGAATGCATAAGAGGCTGGGATTGAGAATTAAACATGAATAATCTATATCTACTATGAATGCACTAGTTTTCGACTGCATCTAAACATCTTAAATTGACATTGTAGCATTATAATTTTACATTGTAAAGTGTTGAGAGCTTTATGTATGAATTTAACTGTTTGTGTTTGATATGGTTGTGATGATGTTCTTCATAGTTCTCTTGTCACTTCTATGCAAACTATGATGTTTTCGAATGCTCATTTTTATTGCAAAAGCACGAGATAACTATATTAGGCTTTTCTACAAATGCTTCAACTCGAAGGAATGTGACATTCATTCATGAAAATAATGTAAAAGCAAATTATTGCTCAATTGTAAGCACAAACCTAAAACCCTTCATTTGTTTGTATTAACCACTAGAATGACATGGGATGCGTCCATCTAGTGTGGTGTGACGAGATCTTAGGCCAAGACAAAAAGTCTGTAGTCCGAAGGCTCATGTCATAGAGACCAGATGCTTGTCACCGATGGAGTACACCCTGATGTATATGAAGAAAGAAGCCCAAAGTGCCATGGTCCCTGAGAAAGTAGTCGTTCTTAAATTTGTCGTTATAAGTGCAGTTGTACTTAAAATGTTGATGTTTGAAATGAATGCGTATTTGTTTCATGGTACCGTTACAATTGTATTTCAGTTTTCATACATCTCTTTCTTGTTTGGTGATGTATTGCACTATAGTTAGCAGGTTAAAAAATAGTAACCTATGTTAGTCTCTTTGCACAGTAATACAATTGGGAATAGTAATGCATTTTGGTTATTCTATATATACGAAAAGGTTTGTTTGGTGTGCTTTTGCTCAATGAAACTCAACATTGTCTCTCAAAAAAACTTGAAACTCTCTCCTAGATATATGTATTGGTTGGGTTGCACTGCTGCAGCTATTCATATACACACCAATATTTGGGAGGGATTATCAAATTTTTGTTCCACTTTAAAAAGTTCTCAAACTATTACTACTTCAATGTAATTCATATCTATTTGGCATTCTAAGACAATCTGAAAGTGTCTCATTCCTCAAGTGAACTCATACTAAGATTATAGGAGGTAAAGAAATGTTTGTTCCAAGGTTAAAAAACTGGACTCGGCCAAGGCACTCAGGCCCTGGCCGCGGCGATTTGCTTGAGCGAGTTTGAGTTACTCGCCCTAGTCAAGCTCATACTTTTTAAAAGAAAATCACCAAAGATTATATATATATATATATATATATATATATATATATATATATATATATATATATATATATATATATATATATAGAGGAAAATACTATGCAATTCCTATAGGCGAAAATGAACAGTGATTTTGCCTATCCCCATCACTGTCCAAAGTTCATCGTGCGGTCACGATTGTCTGATAGTGTTTTATTTTTCATTTTTTTCTACAATCGGAATGACCGAAAATTTGGATCGTGTATTCATCAAAAATAGGGTAATCTTCTAAAAATATAAAACAAATATTTTAAATGACAAAAATGACCAAACCCCCAAAAGATTTTAGGGGTATTTTGGTCAAATGTTTTTCACAGATAATTTTTTTTATATTTTTATTAGATGCACCTCATTAAGATGTATATATCCTCCAAATTTAAGGTTATTCTGATTTGTAAACAAAAATAAAAAATAAAATACTACCAGACGATCGTGACCGTGCGATGAAATTTTGACAGTGAAGAGGGTAAGCGAAATCACTATTCATTTTCACTTATAGACGCTGGGAAGAATTTTTCATATATATATATATAAGGAGCGGCAGTATTTATTCATTAGGCATTGGTTGGTGTCATCGTAACCTGCTCGTAGTTGTCATTTTTCATTTTTCAATACGAAGTGGGATCCAATCCGAAACCCTTTTTTCTCTTAAGTGCGGTTTGTATGGACCTAGGTTCTAAATAATCAAATTAGAGCTTACCTCCAAATAGTATCGAGAAATTAGAGCTTACCTTCAAATAGTGTCGAAAAATGTGGTTTCAATACTCGAAATCTTTTTGATAGCCTGAAAATATATTTTCATCTTTAGTTATAAAGTTTAAAGCTTCAAAAATAGTGTAGATTGACAGATTTATGGAAACTTGTAAGTCTTGAAAATTGATAGTCCAAAAATGCGCTATAAAATACACTATTTTCAAAACTTGAAATTCATTTTTTTTTCATGTCCATACATCTTGATGTCGAAATGATCAATTTAAAGATATTTGAGCATCAATCTAGTGAAATTTTTGTAGTAGGCTCCAATTTAATTGTTTAGAGCCTCGGCTCCATATAAACTTTTCCCATATATAACATGGAAGTCGTTATTGTTACTATAGGTATGTGTGACTTGTTGGTTAGTACTCTTACTTGAGGTTGTAAGTTCCTTCCTTATAGGGGGATTTTTTTTTAACTCTATTTTATAATAGTTTGAATTTATTTTGGAGTTCCTGAAGTTCATTTTTCCATAACTCTCTTAAAAAGAAAAAGAAAAATGAAAAAAATAATCGATATAAGACAATTTTGATACCATCAAGAAAAATTCATTGATATAAGACAATGTCCCTGAAAAAATCTTGCCAAATTAGAGCGCAATAATAGAATTTGCAAATCAATAGAGGGCTCTTGAAGCTTATATCAATGGATTCGAGACAAATAAAAATTCAGAAAACATTGTTGAGTAATTAGGAAGAAGCAATAGATTTAGTAGAACTCTTATGATGCACTAAATCAATCAATATTGGAGCAGAAAACCGCAACAATATAGGGGCTTTCAAGTTATTTCAATATCTTAAAAATAATATTAATAATCAGAACATTATTATTAAGAAATTAGAAAGAAATAGTAGATTTTGCAATTTTTAATGGTTCATCGATATTTCCTCTTTGATGCACTAAATCAGTCGATATTAGAGCAAAAAAACCATCAATATTGGAGCAAAAAAACCGTCGTTATTGGGGCAAAAAAACCAGTTGATTAAGAATATGTAGAGGACTTTTAAGGATGATTACTAAAGCTTCAAAAATAACTAAAAATAAGAAACAAATTGTTGATTAATTAGAGAGAAATAACAAATTTGGCGATTTTTGCCAGTTTATCATTGAAATGAGCAAAGTGCAAAGTAGCGCTTTGTTGAAGTTTTCGTTGTAGCTTCGCTTGCTAAGGTGTGTAGCTACTTTAGCTGACAAAGCTAAGAAGCCAAGCGGAGCTGAATGATGTGAAGACACGTTTTCGCTTCGCTCTTTTGCTCGCTCAGTGCTTACACACTTCTCTCACTCTTTGGCTCATGGAGGTGCTGC
This sequence comes from Amborella trichopoda, assembly GCF_054954075.1. Lineage (NCBI taxonomy): Eukaryota > Viridiplantae > Streptophyta > Magnoliopsida > Amborellales > Amborellaceae > Amborella > Amborella trichopoda. The sequence continues at coordinate 4,086,599 of NC_142342.1, read as the reverse complement.
TTTTATTCAAGTAGAATCAAAGGATAAGAAAGCGACAACTGCTTTTCGCTTTGTGTTCCCACTTCTCGCTAAGCGACACAGAAGGTAAGCGGAAACTCTTTCCGTAGCTTTTTGAGCGAAGCGAAAGCAAATGTTATGTGTTGCGAAGCTAAAAGCAGGACAGCAACCTATGCTTTCAGCTAAGCACATCTTTGATGCAAGAAATCAATCTTCGAGCAAAAACCCATGGATCTGTAGAGGTCTTTTAAAGATGATTTAAAAAACTTCAAAACAAACTAAAAATAAAAAAAAAATGTTGAGTAATTAGAGAGAAATAATTGATTTGACGATTATTTGACAGTTTTTCGATATTCCCTCTTTGATGCACAAAATCAATTGATCTTGGAGGGAAAAAACCATGCATTTGGCTTTTGAAGATAATTTCAAAAGCTTTAAAACAAAATGGAAGTCAGAAAAAAAATGTTGAGTATTTAGAGAGAAATAATTGATTTGGCAATTTTTTTACAGTTTTTTAGATTACCTTTGTTCCACAAAATCGGTAGGTAATGGCAAAACAAAACCATGAATCTGTAGAGGGATTTTGAAGCTGATTTCAAAAGCTTTAAATCAAACCAAACCTCATCCGATTTGGTGTGGAAACGAGATAGAACAAAGAGGTTTGGTGGGGAAAAAAAATCATTCAAAGAACTCTTTGATGCATGAAATCAGTCAACAATGGCGAAACAAAACTACGGATATGTAGAGGGCTTTTGAAGCTGATTTGAAAAGCTTCAAAACAAACCAAACCTCATCCAATTTAGTGTAAAAAAGAGATAGAACATAGACACTTGCCAGAAAAAAAAAATTGCACAAAATATACTCCCATGAGATTCCTCCAATGAAAATGGGAAAGTAGCGTGGGGGCCACATGCACTAACAATTGTACACTTATTCCTTTAGATAAAAGAATTACTAAGAATAATAGTTTTATATGAATTTTTTTACATTGGATATTAAAAAAAAATAGATTTTGGGTTGGTAAATACTTGCATCTAATTGTGAATTAAATTGGACAATCTTTGTTCAATGCATATGATTTATTGGCTTACTTTTTTTATTGATGAAACCTTTATTAAATGGCTTCTACAATGTCCACTATTTAACATTTCCCCATTTATTAAAGGAATTTGTTTGGTGCGTCCAAGTCTGCACATGTTACTATGCGGGCTTGGAGATCTATACCGTCCATCAAAACCGGGTCCATTAAATAATAGTCTTTCAAAGAAAAAATAAATTCAACGGTTCAAATATTTTCTCCAAAAAGTATCATTCTAGTTTTAAATTTTATCTATGTTTACCGATTAATAATCTCTATGTTGAAGATTATATATTCCCAAAAAATTAGGATCAAAATCTATTTCCAAAACTAATTATTAAGGGCCCATAAGTCTGTAGGCTAATAGAAACCGTGTCTTTCACCAAAATACATAAATAGCCACCATTCTAACTCATGATTATGAATATTTTGGTGGGGTTATAAAATTAAATCAAAACAAAATAGGATGAAATATTAAATAGATCAGGTGCTTTTTAAATTTATTTATTTATTTATTTCGTGTTCGTGGCTAAGTTGAGGAAGTCACGCACCTAAATTTGGGAACCCAAGATGCCGTAAACCTAAGGAGTGAATGTCCATTATGATCCTGCAGGAGCATATAATCATGTGCTTTCTGTGATATTCTTGGCCATAACAACGTACGTACGATAACCTCCTTTGACCCCATGCATGATTGACAGAAAAAGGGTTGTGTTTCCCTTGCAACAAAATCTCTTTTCCACAAAACATTTAGAGAGATGAGCACCCACTTGGTTACACCTTCCACAAAAGCAAGGGCAGGAGTGAGACCACCCCCTAATACCATGGCGGGTCCACGGGAGGACCACCTCTATATAATCCTTCCACCTTCTCAAACACCCCAACTCAATAACCAAAGGAGAAAGAAACATTACAAACTCAAGAAGACCACCACCCAATTTTCAAATTTTCAGCGATGGCATCGATTACCAAGACACACCTGAGGCTGCTCTCTCTTGCCCTGTTCATGGTGGCCATGGCCATTGTGTTTACGGAAGCCGCGGCCCATAAGAGTGCAATTGACCGTCATCTGAAAAGTAAATTCCGTGACCAAGAAATTAACATAGGGAATGACCCCTTGAAAAATGGGGATGGAATCCCTTGCGATAAGCAGCAGCATGGGGCAAACTGCAGGATGGGGGTGCAGAAACCTTACAATCGCGGGTGCGAAAAATCCAAGGGCTGTGGTACTGACCCTCATGCCAAATGAAACCCGGGCCCAAACTAGTCCCTGCTAACCTGTTGCTGCAGTGGTCCAAATCCCACGTCGTTTTCCTCTTCTTCTTTTTTTTTCTTTTTCTTTTTTTTTTATTTTTATCTTTATTTTTTTTTAAGTTTTTTTGGGTTTTGAGAGTTGAGTTTACAATTTTGGTCCTCTACCTCTTTCAATAACCTTGTCCTAATAAGCTTATATATCGAGTTTGCTTGTAATAATAATGGGCATGGCAATGTAGGCACTTTTGAGTAAATAGAGCTTACAGTGTTCTGACATCTCTTTTGCTTATGAATTTTAGTCATTACGAGTTTTGGATACACGCGTTTCATTTGTATGATTTTGTCCTTGTTCTAGGTTTGTCAAAATATATTCTATTCTACTCCCTCGGGAGTGTACTATCCATGTCCTCCCTTCGTTCGAATGCCACCTAGGATTTGTTTTAGGACTCCAATTTTGTATATATAACCTCTTTAACACATAGATTAACACCTCAACAAAAATAAATTTCTTAATTGTGCCATCTAAGCACTTGAAAGAAAATAATGTACCAAGATCGTCCAATATTTATAGGGTGAGATTTAATTATTAGAAAACTCAATTTTTTCTTTATTTCTTTTTTTCTGAGAATGATGTCTAGTGATTATAAGGTGGTTACCAAAGTTTTAGATTAGAAAGATCCTCCCTAATAAGTCATCTGACCCCAGGGAGTAAAAGTAAACTATGCTACCGATGGAGCAGAGTAGAAGTGCTCTCTAGTTTTATCTTTCCTCTTCTACTCCGTCCATGGAAAGCAGGACTTGCAAACTTGAAATGATTCGCTAAAATCAAATCGAGCAGGCCGAGGGTGCACCAATGATTTTATGTCAAAAAAGGGCACCAATCAAAAGTATGCAATTTCATATCAAACGGCTAGGAGTGACTTTTACCTTAGCATGCCAAAGTTCAATGACTTCATTGCATGAGGTCCATAATCTTCAAACATTGCAAAGAAGTTATTTGTAGTAGTAAAAACGTTTTATGGTCCTGCAGGGAGCATATTGTTCATTCACTTACTGAGGTGAAATTGGGAGTATCTTAAGAAAACCATATCTCCTCAAGCTAACAATAAACAATGAAAAACATAAACATTTTTCTTGTCCCGGTAAAAATAGCCTCTTAAGATAAAACACAGATTGACCAATTTTCGAATGGTTAAGGTGTTTAAGAACCCAGAAATTATTAGTTTTTCTTGTGAAAATACTCCTTTTGTTATTCTTGTTATTCAAAAAAAAGAAAAGAAAACTCATGAGTAGCTCGTTTACAAGAAAGAATAAATGTACAGTGTGCTCACGGGGGAGTAAGATATACGCTCGTTTCACGAAATTAAAAAAGATTTAAAGATGCTATATGCATGAAAGTCTCATTCATTACCTTGGTACAAAGACCGCTCCAAAAGGCAACCTTTTTCTATGAACTCATACAAGCTATATATCTCTTGTGAGAATATCCTATATTAATTGGAATTATTAATTTTTTAAGTATGGAAGTAGGGAAGAGTTATATGCGATGCCCATGGCAAAAACCAATTATATGCTCATGGAAAGGTCCCTTTTTATGATGTTTTTTTTTTTTTAATCGATTTGGAGAATTTATGTATGATATGACAACAACTACGTAATTACTACATGGTCCATATTTTTGCACATTTTATGCCCATACCCCTTTTTTGTGATCTTTATCTCAACTATGGAATTACTACATGATCAGGATCCAAATATCCAGGATCTAGTTTGAACCCGGATCCGATCTATACTATTTGGATCCGGATTCAGATCTAATTAGATCCAGCCCGATCTGACCCGTTCTCACCCCTAATCTGGTATAGTAGTTAGTAGTGATGGTTTCGTTGAATCAAGGGGTGCTTCCATCTGAGTTAGGCACTTAAGCTTCAGCAAAATGTTGTCCAATCTTTAAAATCTAATGGCATAAGCAGATTTGGTAAAAGATCATATCGATTTAAAAATTCGTGAGTCAATTTAGAATTTCTTGAGTTAACTTGAAGGGGCGTTTCTTGTTCCAAAAGGCCCCAAACTGGGGGAAATGCTCTGGGTATTCGAGCTCCTAGAACGATTTTTTTAATTTTTTTTCATTTTCTTTTCGCCAATGGTTTAAAAAACGGATCGGTGACCCGGATCGGTGACCAGGATCGGTGACCCGGATCGGTTTCCAAAAAACTGATCCGGATCGGCGAATCGACGATTCGGATCGAGAATCGAGTGAATCGGTCAGAATAAAGCTTCAAAAAACTCCGAAAAAATTACTAAAATTCATTATAAATATTTTTTTTTAAGAATTCAATAAGAAATGAGGGTACTCCATTAAGAATTTTCATGTTTTTGAATGAATATGCGAATATTGATATGTTCTTTCCCTGCATGAACCGCCATTCAGCATTTAATTTACATCACACAAAAGGATAAACATAGAATTATCATGAAATAAGTATATCAACATACATGGACTACAATAAAGCATAAAATTAGTAACATACGATCTAAAAATAAAATGATAGACGACGTTGTTGTTCTTCTTGGTCACACTGGTGCCATTGATTGAATTCGTTTGACAATTCATTGATTCGATCTAAAAACGAATCATCGATATTAGCGGGCGTCTGACTATTCACAAATCCCTGAGTGTTAGTGTTTTGTTGTGTTCCCAATCCAAAATCCCCGAAGCTTGTCCATCCTTCATGCTCACCTGCACTGTCGTGCTCATCCCTACACTGTTGCTGTTGGGACTCGATATGTGAATAATATGGCTGGGATAGGGTGGCCTCAGAATCATCATCTCTCTCATTTTCTCTTAGACCCCTTTCCCACTCTCCCTCAGTAGGTGCAATATCACCGATATATTTGGATACATTGGCTGGCTGCTTCCTCTTTCATGCTGCTCATCACTTTCTTCAATATCTTCATCACCGATAGCCTCAAGGAACACTCTCTTGTGCAACACTGGCTCCTCCTCTTCTACTACCCATTGGTCTGCTGTGTCTGTGACAAATATTGTGTCTAAGTCTATCGGCCCATAGTCTTCAAGCTTCCTTCTTATTTGTCGCTCTCTGAGGTTTAAATTATAATGAACGTAGACTAGTTTATGAAGCTTCTCAGAAGCGAGTCGATTCCTCCTAATAGTGTACAACCATTGGAACGTACTCCAGTTGCGCTCACAGCCAGTAGCAGAACATGTCTGGGAGAGCACCTTGATTGCTATCCTCTTTAGGTGAGGTGCATCAGTACCATATATCTCCCACCATTCAGCTGGATTAAAATGTAAAAAGCATTGTAAGGGCAAGAACAATTCATAAGATTAAATATATGAATGAACAAAATATTAACGAGGGGATAACCTGGATCCATCATAGTTCGAGAATTTCTGGCAAGTCTAGTTCCGAAGGATCCTATAGCATCCCTATACATAGCAAGCTAAAACAAATATATTATATTTTAGTGCATTATTCCTCACAAATATAACAACTCAATGAAGTTCTTACCTAAACATTAAATAATACCTCTTGTATTGTTGCTACTTGGTTTCGATGGCTTCTCTCCAACCTTGCAATAATGTATCTGACCCCTTCCATAATCTTGTGGGGTTGTTCAGGTGTCAAATAGAAAAATTTTGGGTTGAAGTAGTAACCTAAAAAATATATAGGTACAAAAATGTCATTTACAATTTCATAAAAAAATGATTTAAACTGAAACATTGTAATGATATAAATATATATTTACCAGCATAATGAATTGGACGTCTAAATTTGGTGTTCCACCTCTTTTCTATAATCTCGATCACTTTGTTAGCAAAATTACACTTCTCCCCAATAGCTGATTTCGCCCTCTCAATACCTTCATAAAGGATACCCATGATAGCTTTCTTGTCAGCATCCACCATTCTTAACACCGTGACCAAAGGGGCAGTGGCCTCTACAACACTGGAACATCGAGACCAGAACAGCCTATTTGAGATTATGTTGTCCACTTTTATACCGGTACTGGACTTCAAGAGGCGGTCATTTAACCACTCTTCACAAGTAAATAATCTCTTTAATGCACCTTCAGATTCTCGAATGGAGTCCACAGCTAAGTAATCGGTCACAAAGCGGGTTATGGCAGGCTTGATTATCTCTTTTTCTTAGAGTGTTCTCTAAACAGAAATAATATTTTAGAGTGGTTGTATATAAATCTCGACACCAACCTTGCTTCATCTAGAGTCTCCTTCACAATTTTGATCTCACCGATCTCCTCTAACATAAGATCGATGTTGTGTGCAGCACACGGGGTCCATACTAGATGCTTCCTCTTATCCATCAACTTGCTGCCCGCAGAAACACATGCACGCGCATTGTCCGTAATAAATTGGACTACATGCTTATCTCCCACCTCCTCCACTATCTGATCATATAGTCGTACGTAGAAGTTTGCATCCTTCTTCGTCCCTGATACGTCTTTGCTAGACAAAAAAGCTGTAACTTTTGGGAAATAGGCCAAGAAGTTTAAAAACTCCTTTTTGATAACTTTATTCAATCAACCATCACTCATGAGAGTAATTCATGTCCTTGGCCAACTCTGTTTATATTCTTCAATCCACTTTTTAACTTCTTCTACCTCTTCATCTAATATTGGCCCACTAAGCTCATATGCCGTCGGGGGTTTTACCCCGGGCCCGACTCTCTGGATTGCACAATCATAGGTGGAAAATATGGGCTATTGGCTGCATCAAAAGGAATCCCTTTATCGTAGAACCATTTACCAACATATCTCCCTAACATGTTTCTTGTACCTTTAACCATGCCTTTTAGGGTCATCTGTTGTGACTTAGGCTTTAAGAGAAATGGGTCTTTACGACCATGACCTGCAATACTGGCACTCCTAGGTAACCTAGAAACAATTTCTTCAACAACTGATTCTCCTTGATACATATTGCCACCAACCCCTCCATACATATTTGAGTTGGGCCCGCCATACATGCTCGAGCTGGGAACGCCATGCATATCAGAACTAGGCCCACCATGCATATCGGAGCTAGGCCCACCATGCATGTCTGAGCTAGACCCACCGGGCATTCTAAACCCAAGTTCCCTCTGATATTGTTCATGTAAACTCAATGTTGTGGCCATGTCCAGCTCATTATTATATTGCTCTTCTAGGTCATTATTATATTGCTCTTCTGTATCATTCCTGCTTGATAGTGTATATAAACTAGCTATCTCCTCATTCATCATATGTTTGGCAATATTTTTACCTTTGTTAGCATTAAGAATTGCCACCATCTATTTTTTTACATTACTAGGGACACTAGTGCATGCAGAAACTTCTCTCTTAACCCCTGCCAAGTGTTGCTTGAACCTATGTACCCCACTACTTATCACTCTTTGACAGTAATTACAAATAATTTTGTCTTTCTTGTTGCGATCAAGTCTGACCCCATGTTGCCATGCAGGGTCTTCTGCAGATCTTGACATGATTCAACTGTTTTAAGATGTAAAAAGTATAAAATTAACCTGACAGTTCTAAAAGAAAAATAATCACCATGTGTAGTGATAATATGTTGCGATAGTTCATGTAGTCATATTCGTTGTTATTTGTTATTGCAAAATACCTTTTTTGACAATAATATTTTCGTACATATCAATTGCAAACATTCAGAATAATATAATACAAAATGCAAGCTCCAAACATGGCTACAACTCAATTATCAAGAACATACAATTTTTGCATTAAAAAATTAATAATAAAAACAATTCTTCAAAGAGCCAGCTAACATCAGTCATTCCAACTAAAAAATCCATGAACAACAGATAAAAAAAATACAGTTTTACATTAAAAATATAATAACATGTATTTTTTTGCATAAATAATCCATCAACATACAATTTTTTCAACAAAAACTTTAACAAGAAAAATTTAAAATATGGTTTAATACCTCATGATAATTAAAACCTTGTCACGATTTCCACATTTTTTTGGAAAATCATCATTTTTCAAAAAATTCGATCATGGAAAAAAAAAAAAAAAAATTACAGCAAACTCAAACAATAAAAATTAAAAATTGGGTTTAATATATCATGATAATCAAAATTTCACTTCTTTTCGAAAAATTATCATTTTTCAAAAAATTCGATCATGGATAAAAAGAAATAAAAAAAAAAAGTACAGCAAATTTTCAAAAAATTCGATCATGGATTACAAAAAAAAATTCGATCATGGATTAAAAAAAAAATCACAAATTTTCAAAAAATTCAATCATGGATTACAAAAAATTCGATCATGGATTACAAAAAATTCGATCATAGATTACAAAAAATTCGATCATGGATTACATAAAATTCGATCATGGATTACATAAAATTCGATCGTGGATTACAAAAAAAAAAAAAACATAAAAAAACAAAAAATTCGATCATGGATTACAAGAACAGAAAAAAACAATTCGATCATGGATTACAAAAAATTCAATCATGGGTTACAAAAAAAAAACAAAGAACAAAAAATTTGATCATGGATTACAAGAAAAAAAAACAAACATTTCGATCATGAATTACAAAAAAGTCGATCATGGATTACAGAAAATTCTATCATGGATTACAAAAAATTCGATCATGGATTACATAAAATTCGATCATGGATTACAAAAAAAAAAACAAAAAAAAACAAAAAATTCAATCGTGGATTACAAAAAAAGAAAAAAACAATTAGATCATGGATTACAAAAAATTCAATCATGGATTACAAAAAACTCTATCATGGGTTACATAAAAAACAAAAAACAAAAAATTCGATCGTGGATTACAAAAAAAAAAACAAACATTTCGATCATGGATTACAAAAAATTCTATCATGGGTTACAAAAATAAAAAATAAAAAATAAAATTCGATCATGGGTTACAAGAAAAAAAAACAAACATTTCGATCATGGAATACAAAAAATTCGATCATGGATTACAAAAAAATCTATCGTGGGTTACAAAAAAAAAAAAGAACAAAAAAAAAATTAAAAAAAAATAAAAATAAAAATAAAAAATAAAAAATTCTATTCTTCACAGAGCCGTTTTACATAAGCGATTTTAACTCAAAAATCCACCTCTAAGTGAATAAATTACATCCAATTGAGTATATTTTCTGATAAACAACAATATAAGGAATCAAAACCCTAAATTTTTAACATATTATTTCTAATATATCATGAAAACAAAATCAAAAGGAGGAAAAAAAAAAAAACAACAGCGGAATTTTGGTTCCGCAGACATCTCAGTGTTCATCTCAAATTTCATGCTGTAATTGATCAGATTACGTAAAATTGAAAATTTTAAATCATACTAGACACAATAAAGATTAAAAACCCTAATTATTGAACTCATTATGTTCAAAAAATGCCGTGAAATAAATCAAATGGCGGAAAAAAAAAAAACCCAAACTTTTTACCTGATTTTGTGAACCGAAGCCTTCAATCTCCAAAAAACTCTGTTTTTCTCAACGATTATTACAAATTAGTAACAAAAGGTTTTGATTCACAGCTTTAAGATCAAAATGCCTACAAATTTTGAAAGATTCATGCCCTATTTGGCATGAAACTTTCAGAAAAGGCGAAAACCCTAAACACCAAAATTTTCGTGATCCAAAAACACCAAATTTTTCAACTATTTAATCCTTGAAAAAGCTGAATAAAGCTGTTTACAGCCTGCAAATTAGATCACGTGCTAAAAAAAACAAGAAAAATGAAAAAAAAATGACAAATTTCAAAGAATCCCGTGAAGAACACTGTGCAACCCGTGTTCTTCACGGACTCGCCGATTCCGCATAGTGACTCGGGGAGTCACTGTGCAGAATCGTCCAGTTCTCTCTAGAACCGGACGATTTCCGATTTTTTAGCCGATCCGATCCCCATTTCGCGATTTCCTAGTCGAACTGGGCAAGTCCAGTTCGACTCGACGTTTTTTAAAACACTGCTCTTCGCCAAATGGTCTGGTAAGGAAACTTGTGAATCGACTTACCAAATCAAATCTCTAAGTGCCCAAGTCAAAAACCTGATTCAATTTTTGATAGATATTGGCATTAGGTTGATATATATTTCCTCTTTCACACTCGGCTATGGAACTGGTCTATATAGATCTATATCAGAACACGACCAACAATTACCTTATAGAGAATACGCAGAGAGCCAAGAGAAATGGGAGAAAATAGAGTTCAGCTTTCACCTTTCAGCTCAAAATGGAATATTTAGATATAGTTTCATCAGCACACATGTCCTAGACAATGACAATTGTAATGATCCCAGTGTTGGAAACCACTACTCGGGGATGGAACCTGTCCATGGCTGAGCCCAAGTAGTTTGAGTTCCAAATTACTTGTCCCAAATCAGGGTCTAGCCAGGAAAAAAGGTGTTAAGAAAATAAAAAAAAATACAAAAAGTCCCCCAAAAAATGAAATATATATCTAAAATAAAACTAAATAAAACACATCTAAATAAGGTTAAAAAAGTAGTAAAAAGAGGGTTTCGGAAAATTGTTTTGTGACCTGGGGTATTTTAGTAATAATAAAAAATATAAAAATAAGTATTCACAGCCAAAACACTTTCCCATCTTTCCTAAGTCGATGGAAAATATAAAGAAACATATAACAAATAAAATTTCTATCTTTTAAAAAAAAAATTATAATTTTTTGAATATTATTTTTAATATCCATAAGCTTGACCACTAAACTAAGGACACTCGAGCTCGTCAGGGTTGCTCGAGCGAATCCGGGTTGGCTTGCCCCAGTAATCAAACACTGAATGATCCGCATGGCTGCACCATGCAACATTCAAAAACCCATGGATCCCTTCAAGTTAAAAGAAGGGACATTTAACTCTTATCCAAAAGGTCCCTAAGCTGGCAAAGAAGGGGTTCGCCTTTTATGCGCAATTTGAACATAAAACTTTTGCGTGCACCTATATCTGAACCATTTAATCAAGCGCTAAATACAGTGTTTAAAAAAACGCCGAGTCGAATCGGATTTGCCCGGTTCGACTTGTAAATCGCCATGGACGGATCGAATCGGTGAAAAAAATGGGAATCGTCTGGTTCTAGAGAGAACCGGACGATTCTGTACAGTGACTCGCCGATTCACTGTACAGAATCGGCGAGTCAGAACAATGAATCGGCGAGTCCCGTACGGTTTGTTTTTTTTTTTTTTTTTTTTTTTTTTTTTTTTTTTTTTTTTTTTTTTTTTTTTTTTTTTTTTTTTTTGTAATCCATGATAGATTTTTTTGTAATACTTGGTCGATTTTTTTGTAATCCATGATCGAATTGTGTTTTTTCTTTTTTGTAATCCATGATCGAATTTTTTGTTTTTTTGTAACCCATGATAGAATTTTTTGTAATCCATGATCGAATTTTTTGTAATCCATGATCGAAATGTTTGTTTTTTTTTTTTGTAATCCATAATCGAATTTTTTGTTTTTTTTTTTTTTTTTTTTTGTAACCCATGATAGAATTTTTTGTAATCCATGATTGAATGTTTTGTAATACATGATCGAAATGTTTGTTTTTTTTTTGTATTCCATGATCGAAATGCTTGTTTTTTTTTTTATAATCCATGATCGAATTTTTTGTTTTTTGTTTTTTGCTTTTTTTGTAACTCATGATAGAGTTTTTTGTAATCCATGATTGAATTTTTTGTAACCCATGATCGAATTGTTTTTTTCTTTTTTTGTAATCCACGATTGAATTTTTTGTTTTTTTTGTTTATTTTTTTTTGTAATCCATGGTAGAATTTTTTGAAAATTTGTGATTTTTTTTTTTTAATCCATGAAGGATGGACAATCTTCGGGGATTTTAGATTGGGAACACAACAAAACACTAACACTCAGGGATTTGGGAATAGTCAGACGCCTACTAATATCGATGATTCGTTTTTAGATCGAATCAATGAATTGTTAAACGAATTCAATCAATGGCACCAGCGTGACCAAGAAGAACAATAACGTCGTCTATCATTTTATTTTTAGATCATATGTTACTAATTTTATGCTTTATTGTAGTCCATGTATGTTGATATACTTATTCCATGATAATTATATGTTTATCCTTTTGTGTGATGTAAATTAAATGCTGAATGGCGGTTCATGCAGGGAAAGAACATATCAATATTCGCATATTCATTCAAAAACATGAAAATTCTTAATGGAGTACCCTCATTTTTTATTGAATTCCTTAAAAACAATATTTATAATGAATTTTAATAATTTTTTCGGATTTTTTTTAAGCTTTATGATGACCGATTCACCCGATTCCCGATCCGAATCGCCGATTCGCCGATCCGGATCGGTTTTTTGGAAGCCCGATCCGGGTCACCGATCCGTTTTTTAAACCATTGGTTAAATATAATACAACTTGTAATACATTATCTTGATTGTCCATTTTCAAAATGTCTAAGTGTTTATAGATACGTTTGATCTATACCACATTTGGAGTTTGAAATTTCATAATTAGGATGAAAATATATTTTCATACCATTGTAAGAGTTTCTAGCACCAAAACTACATCTTTTAACAATATTTGGAGGTGCGGATTACTTTAATTGTTTAGAGTTGATAACTTATACAAATTACAACCCTTTACTTTGACCACGGTTGATCAATTTTATTTCTTAATAGGTCGTTAAGATGTATCTATACACAAACTTTGATGTGCTCCTTGCACGTAAAAAGCCAAAATCTCCAAGAATTATATCCTCTCTCCATAGAAAACTATAGAAAATAGAAAATGCAGAGGTATGAAACTTTTGAGGTTAATAAGATCAGCAAACAGGCATGCCAATGAGTGGAATGATCTTCCAATTTTATTGAAGAGAAATCCAAGTTTTTGTCTCTCAACACACACACACAGGTTGATTTAATTTCATGGTAAAATTATTTACTAGATGCTCAAGCAGTGGAATGATTTTTCAATTTTATCGAAGAGAGTTCTCTCTATTGTTCCAGTTTTATTGGATATCTCTCAACACAAAAAACAGACCATTTTTATCGCATGGTAAAATTTATATAGAAGATGTCACTAACAGTGGAACGATCATCCAATTTTATTAAGAGACTGCTTCTTGCTCCAATTTTATTCGATGTCTATGAACACAAACACATACACACAATGTAAATTATTTGTAAGAGAGTACACACACATTGATTGATGAGCAGATATGGATGAAGCTAACAGTCCTTCCCAAACAGCTATCAACAAGGACAATTATATATATATAAAAATCCAAGAGAGAATTGTGATAACTTCTTTGCCCACAAACAAAAAAGAAAAACAGGAGGAATATTTCTTGATCTCAATAAATTAGTACTAAAAATACACACAAAATACTAATATCGTAAGTTTTTTCTCCCTTCCTCTCACTAGTATTGGCACCTATGAGAATGGGCCGAGGCCTTAGCGGTATTAGCGGTAGTACCAATGAGCCCCATGATGCAGTCTTGAACTCCATTCTCACCAAAGGTAGGGGCCCGAATCCCCACTAATTAACCTTTCAAACTCATTACCCAAAAAAACCTCATCTATAGTTTGATGAGGCTCCTTGTAAAGCAAGTCCATCATAGCATGCTGGTGTGATTAGAAAACTGAATTTAGGCACAACACAACATCACTGATTTGGGGGCACAGGGTACTCTCTTCTTGGACACATGAAACAGCTAAGGTGACTGCTTGGTTTAGGTCACTTATGGGGTAGCTCCCTTGAAGTAATGGATCAGCCATCTCAGGAAGCCTTATTTTCTGTTTGAACATTTCTTTGGCCTGTTAAATTGGGCACGAGGAGTTGCAATGTGATCAAGAATGAAGGTAACAATGTACTGCATGTTTGTGAATGTATACGAGGTTTTTCATGTGCTTATGCCCATATGTATGTGTGTGTGAGAGAGAGAGAGGTACCCAAGAAACTAAATTTTGTTCCTCAGTTGGCCTTGTAGGATCAATTGCTCTCCGTCGAGTTATTAACTCTAATAGAACAACTCCAAAGCTATAATCTGACTTTGCAGTTCAATGACCACTGCTAGCATATTCTGGGTCGATGTAGCCGCATTCACCGTTGTCGACACATGTATTTTTTCTCCAATGGGACCAAATTTAGCAAGCCTGAAATCGAATAATCTCGGATTGCATTGTTCATCAAGTAAAATGTTCGAAGTCATCAGGTTTCTAAAAAAAACAGGTGGACTTGCTTTGTTTTGCAAATACTAGAATCCTTTAGGAACACCAGCAGCAATTTTCATTCTCATAATCCAGTCTAATGGCCTCCAATCTACTGAGATATCTGTGTAAACAACCACCATTTCAAATAATCGATATCCAACACTTAAATTTGGTAGACTTGTCTGATTTACAGAGTTATCTTACCACTAAAGAACACTTAAATATCTACTGCATAATCAAATTCAGTATATATTAACGTTCCCTCATATATCTTTTAACTTTCAAGTATATAATATAGAAGAAAACAAATATATCAAGGTATGAGGCTTAAGTTTGACAAGTAAATTCAAACTAGCATCTCTGCACAAGAAGGTGGCTATGTAAGAGAAACATAAGAAAAGCATACCAAAAAGGTGGTCCTCTAGAGAACCTGACGCCATGAATTCAAACATTAGTAGTCTGTGATCTCCATCAGCACAATATCCTATAAGATTGATTAGGTTAGGGTGATGAAGCATACTCTGCATCATGAGCTCAACAAGAAACTCAATGTTTTGATTCTTGTGAAGTTGCTTAACTGCCACAACCTGACCCCAAGGAATTTGCATTAGACTCTCACGTTTTAATCTTTTGATCAAGGGCTACAAGTTTTCATCTTTCATTTTTTTCGGGGTAGTGTTCCAATCTCCAATTACATAGAAGCATATTCTAGCCCAATTCTAATTTCTAATAGTTCCAAAACTTAAAAGGAACACATGCACATACACACACGCACATGTACACACAGGGGAGAAGGGAGGTGGGGTGTGGGAGGTGTGGATAGAGAGGGCATTCACCTGACCAGTGTTATTTAAGTGTCCCTTGTAAATTCTTCCCGGGCCACCTTTACCTAATAAATATTCCTCTCGGAAGCTATTTGTTGCCTCCTCCAATTCATGGAAACTGAATTGTTGTGAACTTATATGTGCTACTTCCATCTCTGCTCACAAGTACCGTTTGTTAATAGAAAAATATTACAAGAAACTCATCAATTTAACAAGGCACTTGATCAATCTATAAATGATACTAAATATAAAGCACAACATAGTCGCATAGACTATTATTATGTTTGACATTCCAAGGCTCTAGCAACCATCTGTTCCCACTCACTGGATGTTTGGAGATTAACCAGAGTTCGGCCCAAAGGACATCCACTCGGGAGTGGATGGTGGATGTATCTTGGAGCCTTAGACTACCATGGTCTGTTGAACTATTGTGCACATTTTTCTATTCATAATTCCAAACTATAAATATCTGAAGATGAGGTACAAAATCCATACAAATGGAACTCAGACCTGCTTAAATCAATAAACATTGTGCGAATATGACATAAAGCAGAAGATAGTGACATATGACTTGAGGATTATTTTGAGCTTCTGATATCAATTTCTCTATTTGCTAGCTTATTAGTCACTTAAGAGTTATAAAACTGATACAGGGCCAACACATTTCAAGAATTAATTAGAGCTTCAAATTTCAAATTTGTCAAACTTGTATCACATATCTCAGTATCATCAATTAAGGCAATTTCTTACTGATTGTTAATAAATATCCTGTTGATGTTAGTTTTGGAAGAACAGAGAATGTAAATACATAATGAGAAGCAAATGAGAAAATACTTCTGCTGAAAAGTTTCAGTTTTGTCTCCAACTAAATCGAGTTCAGTCATGAGTTTGTAGATTATAATTGTAAGGAAGAAACTAAATAAGAAAATGAAAATCTAGAAAATTAGTAACAATAACAATGGAAGGAACAACTACCCAAAAAATATCAATAGAAGGAACTGTTCCTTTTGACTGCAAGAAGATAATTTCCTTTTTTTGGGCTATGTTAAGAAGATATTTCATGTCATAGTGTTTTTACTATTCCTCGCAAGTCTATTTTATATGTGTATGCATTTGCCAAAAACACTCATCTCAAAAGTTTCTTGTAGTTAACTAGTAATGCCATGAAAATGGAATCAATGGTGAATCAGAGAACCAAACTGAGAATGAACTAAACACATTAATTATGTACTCAATGTAATTGCCCTTATAGAAGTCATGTAGTTTTGTGCTATGAATGGGTTCTTAGATTATCAATTTCGATATTTAATCTCGTCATATTCTAGGTGGAATTGAATCCCCAACTGATCAATCCAAATCAGTGTTAAAAAACAAGGATTTGGGTTGGCACTACTATGATCCTAAGACTGCGCAGGTCTATATAGACAAGGCCAAGTCTGTCATAGACTCCATACAACAAAGATAATAAAATTTGGTAAACCTCAGCTGGTTCCTATGTGTTTGGTTCCAGATTTGGCTGTGTGCATAACTAACACTGGTGAGTCTAAGTTGGACTCGGGAATGGGGTTGGGGCATCGGTTGTTTGGGAGGCAGATGGACCAACATGATGTCCCACCCTCCATTCGCACCGTTATCATACCAAAAAAATGGAACAAAAAAGAGTCTAAGTTAGACTCGCCGAGTATTCCAACACTGACCCAAACATAACCAAAAGTTGCATTATCGATAACGACCGACAAGTTCTTAATATTTTGTTAAATCTAGAGGACATTTGTTTCAATTATAATAAGATTGCAACATACATTCATAGTGACAAACAAAATGAAAGAGATGGACAGAGCCCAAACCATGAGGGAAACAAAATGGTTTATCTTGTGTAAATTCTAATCTAATGGACTACCAAGAACTAGTTTGTTGGGTCATCACTGTGAAGTGATTGCCAACTTTACATTGTAAATCAGAGCCTGATTTATTATGGATGTAAATCAGGCTTATTATGGATGTAAATCAGAACCTCTCTCCATTAATTTTCATGGTTCTCAACTTCTCTTTACATTGTAAACCATTTTGTTTCCCTCATGGTTCTTAACCTCTCTCCATTACATTGTAAATCAGAGCCCGACTTATTATAGATGTAAATCAGACTTATTATGGATGTAAATCAGAGCTCTGATTTACAATGTAAAGTCAGGCGCTGATTTACATTGATATCATCAACTTTACACTGATTTTACATCCATAATAAGTCTACTAAGACCAATTTTAAAATACAGCTTGGGCTCTGATTTACATCCATAATAAGTCTCTCTCTGGTTCAAATTTTAGTGGTATATACACCCCGTAGACTACGTAACTCCTCCTTGGCCATCGCCAAGCCAGTCATGCCAATCCCTAGCCCATGTACTAACGTAAAACTTTGCCAAATCATATCATGAATATTGAACCTATGAACAAAATGGCAGAACAAGATTCATATAACCGACCCCAGGGAATTGGGATCATGTGGACTGAATTATATTGATATCATCAACAAAAAGTGTGGCAATTCAAAGTCCAAACTTCCAACTAATCTCGTTACATAGAGGTAGAGTTGCCTTTATGTGTAGATGAATGACCAATAGTTCGAAGCAAAAGTTTTTTTCCATATTTCATTCTATTTTCTCAATCATGAATTTATTTTTAATTTTTTGATAAATTCTAACTTTTATAGAACATCCACATAA
The DNA here is from genome assembly GCF_054954075.1 of Amborella trichopoda. Classification (NCBI taxonomy): domain Eukaryota; kingdom Viridiplantae; phylum Streptophyta; class Magnoliopsida; order Amborellales; family Amborellaceae; genus Amborella; species Amborella trichopoda. Next base: position 4,068,517 of record NC_142342.1, on the reverse strand, counting down.
ACATAGAATTTAAAGAGGAAACAATTGCTTATGAATTTAAAGAGGAAACAATTGCTTATGAATTTTATAAAGGTTATTTTGGTCACAAAACAATCAAAATTAAAGAAAAGGATGTGGATGAGGTTTATGAAGGTTAGGGTTTCTTTTTCTAAATAGACGAAAATTAAGGTATATTTGTGATAATTTCTATAAATTTATGACCAAAATAAAATTCCAATTATTGTTTTTAGTCCGGCTGCTAGTCTAGCACCATGAAATCAATGTGCCAGACGGCTTAACACATTTTTGTGTCGGTCCAGAATGTTTTTTTTTTTTGTCGGATCGGCACATACTCATTTTTCAATATGGTGAAAAAAAAGAAAAAAAAAATGGGTGTTGTAAACATGAGCCATATGGGGTATTTTGATTTTTTTTAAAATTACATTTTGAATTTAGGGGGTAGTTGCAAAAGAAAATGGGATTTTCATCATCATCATGATAGTCTTCTCTCAATTAATTGATGCCGACTAAAATGGGATTTTCATAGTATTTTAAAAAGTTGTTTGGGGAGGATGTTAAAAAAGTTGAGGCAAAGGGGTCTTATTAATTTCCTCTTTCTCTAAGTTACCACTAAGTCCCCAACAAGGTGAACAACTAAACCAGTGTGTTCAAAATCTCCCATCGAGTTTGGAAGAGCTCGAATTTGAAACTAAACCTCTTGAGTTGGATTAGAAATAGTAGGGGACCGCACAAAACCCCCCCATAAATTGGACTGGAACTTATTAATCCCAACAGTTCTAAGGATGGGGATTAAATACATATTTGATAAATATGTTATATATATTTATATAGAGCTTTCTATGCTTCCCCTACAGCATTGAAGTTCTATCCTCCCCCTTATCCAACCGTCCATTCTGAATGGAGGGCTAAGATTGCCTCAATCACAATGTCACGTTTCTACACTATTTTATTTTTAATTTTTTTATATAAACTATATTGATACCAAATTTTGGACGTTTATTCCTCTATTAAACTCGCACTAGCAAAAAAAAAAATATTTCAATAAAATAAAATGACCAAAATACCCCTGAAAATTTCAAGGGGTATTTTGGTCACTATATTTTATCGAAAAAATATTTTAATGTTTTTTATAGGTGCGGCCCAATGAGAAGATGGCAGTACCAAATTTCATATTCATACAATTTGTATAAAAAAAATTAAAAATAAAATACTTTAAGACGTCGGATTTAAGATCAAACAGTGAGTAGCTCTCTTGATCAAAATTAGACGGCTGGATGGTAGGGGAGGATAAAAATTCTATTCTGTAGGGGAAACATTGAAACCAGTGTTTAAAAAAACGCTGAGTCGAACCGGACTCGCCCTGTTCGACTCGGAAATCGCCATGGACGGGTCGAATCGGCGAAAAAAACGGGAATCGCCCGGTTCTAGAGAGAACCAGACGATTCTGTACAGTGACTCGCCGATTCACTGTACGGAATCGGCGAGTCCCGTACCAAACTTTTCCTCTTTTTTTTTTTTTTTTTTTTTTTGTAATCCATGATAGATTTTTTTGTAATACTTGATCGATTTTTTTGTAATCCATGATTGAATTGTTTTTTTTTTTTTTTGTAATCCATGATCAAATTTTTTGCTTTTTTTTTTTTTTTGTAACCCATGATAGAATTTTTTGTAATTCATGATCGAAATGTTTGTTTTTTTTTCTTGTAATCCATGATCAAATTTTTTGTTTTTTTTGTTTTTTTGTAACCCATGATAGAAATTTTTGTAATCCATGATCGAATGTTTTGTAATACATGATCGAAATGTTTGTTTCTTTTTTGTAATCCATGATCGAAATGTTTGTTTTTTTTTTTGTAATCCATGATCGAATTTTTTGTTTTTTGTTTTTTTTGTAACCCATGATAGAGTTTTTTGTAATCCATGATTGAATTTTTTGTAATCCATGATCGAATTGTTTTTTTCTTTTTTTGTAATCCACGATTGAATTTTTGTTTTTTTTTGTTTGTTTTTTTTTGTAATCCATGATCGAATTTTATGTAATCCATGATCGAATTTTTTGTAATCCATGATTGAATTTTTTGAAAATTTGTGATTTTTTTTTTTTAATCCATGATCGAATTTTTTTTTGTAATCCATGATAGAATTTATTGAAACTTTGTGATTTTTTTTTTTTAATCCATGATCGAATTTTTTTTTGTAATCCATGATAGAATTTTTTAAAAATTTGTGATTTTTTTTTTTAATCTATGATTGATTTTTTTTTAAATTTGTTATTATTATTTTTTAATCCATATTATTCAAAAAGAAAATGAGAGAGATGATGATTCTGAGGCCACCCTATCCCAGCCATATTATTCACATATCGAGTCCCAACAGCAACAGTGTAGGGATGAGCACGACAGTGCAGGTGAGCATGAAGGACAATCTTCGGGAATTTTAGATTGGGAATACAACAAAACACTAACACTCAGGGATTTGGGAATAGTCAGACGCCTGCTATTATCGATGATTCGTTTTTAGATCGAATCAATGAATTGTTAAACAAATTCAATCAATGGCACCAACGTGACCAAGAAGAACAATAACGTCGTCTATCATTTTATTTTTAGATCATATGTTACTAATTTTATGCTTAATTGTAGTCCATGTTTGTTGATATACTTATTCCATGATAATTCTATATTTATCCTTTTGTGTGATGTAAATTAAATGCTGAATGGCGGTTCATGCAGGGAAAGAACATATCAATATTCGCATATTCATTCAAAAACATGAAAATTCTTAATGGAGTACCCTCATTTCTTATTGAATTCCTAAAAAACAATATTTATAATGAATTTTAATAATTTTTTCGGATTTTTTTTAAGCTTTATGATGACTGATTCACCCGATTCCCGATCCGGATCGCCGATTCGCCGATCCGGATCGGTTTTTTAGAAGCCCGATCCGGGTCACCGATCCGTTTTTTAAACCATTGATTGAAACCTTTCCCATATATATATATATATATATATATATATATATATATATATATATATATATATATATATATATATATATATATATATATATATATATATATATATATATATATATATATATATATATATATATATATATATAATAAGTGCATATATAAATGTTATTACTATAAATATATATATTTAAAACAAGTTAATAAAATTCAGGTAAGGTCCCGGTCGGGGTCCACATTGATCTGGACATGGACCCGAATACTAATTGGGTCCAAGATTTAGACCCAGGCCCGACCAACCGGGTCCAAATATGTGACCCATACCCAAACTTGAGTGGGGTCTATCCCTCGGATCTCGAGCCCACAGGTCCTGATTGCCACATCTACCGTTATAGTTTCTCTTGATTATTATTGAATGCTCAACGAGGTGTGAACCACTAAACCTCAACTAGTATTTAAAAAATTGCCCATCTGATTCAGAAGAGCACAAGTTTGAAACTAAACCTCTTGAATTGGATTGGAATCGGCAGGGGACTGGACCAAACCCCCATGAAATTGGATTGAAACCTATTATTGTTCATTTGATAACATCTTGTCTTTTTTACGGACATGTACACAATACGACCATTTAGTTTTGGTACAAGGCGACCGCAACTATTGTTGACCATTAGATGTGAAATAGGGTGGTTCGGGATGTATTACTGACTAGGAACAATATCCAAAATAAAACTTCTCGAATGTTGTGGTACACTTCAATTCATTGAATATCACATCCCATGATTGAGAATGATTCTAAACTCCCTGTACTAAAAGTAAATGGTCTCATAGTATACAATCCCTATTGTTATTTTTGCTTTTTAGGATGAGATTTCTTGACAAAAAAACATGCCCTTCAGAGTCTACTTGATTCTCTCAAATCAAAATCTTATTTTTTTTATTTACTCATTATTTCATCAAATTGGTTCAAATTTGTAGTATAATCTTCCTCTTTAACGTATTTTAAACAGCCATGTTTTTTTTTATTGAAATAAACAAATCATTCTTTCAAACTTTAATCTAATGTCAAAAAGTTATTAGGCTGTGAAGCTTTAAGCTTTTGAGTTTTAACATCGAATTCTAAGGGGAGAGAGAGAAGACTAATAAGAAACCCCACTGGAATGGTAACAAATCTAAAAGGATAAACAAGTATCTTGATAGTCATGTAATCGAGAAATTAATTTTGACTTGTTGGCTTAGAAAGCATGACTGAACATCATCATCTGTAGAAACGAAATACAATCCACGAAAACAAGAAAGAAGAAACAAACACAAAAGAAAGAGACAACCAACCACAACGCAAAGATATGCGTGGTTCGACAATGTGCCTACGTCCACGGGAGATGAAAGCTTCTCTTTACTGACAATGGAGAATATGGTTACAGTAGCTCTCTTTTCCTCACGTCTCTCTGTTCTCTCTTATTACAAAGAAATCAGCGTTTTCACATCACTACAATATATAGAGTCCCTTACAAATTATCAAAATACCCATGTACAGATAAACCCATGTACGGATATATATCGAGTCTCAGATAGATGAAATAAATTATCGAATACCCTTGTACGGATATTCGAAATTTTCCTCGAGGCCTGCCGCCCCAAAACCCTTGCAGGGGCCGAGTCAACGGAGTCTACCTGTGCTGGACACTCCGCCGGGCCTCAAGCCCTTTGGGCCTTCGGCCCTCCGAAGTTGTCCTTTTGACTCTACCTTGACAGATCTATTTCTTCAAAATACAAGACATGAATCCCCAACATCATTGTCATCAAAGCCTTTTTCCAACTAATAAGGGTCGGCTACACGAATCTTGGCTTGTTTAAGAAGAATTAAATATAACTCATGAAAATTGGCTTGAGAATAGAAAAGATCTTGAGAGAGATGAAGCAACAATGGAGAGAAGCATAAAAAGGTAATGGAAAAATGGCTCTATGAAAGATTGTCTAAGATGATAGTTCACTCAAACCTAGTCAAACATTGATCGATAACTTCTAGACCTATAATGGTTTGAACTTATACTGGATTACAAGGGGCATAGTCAAGAATTTGACTTGCTGGTCTAGTCTGATCTTGATAACTATGCTCATAACTTATTAGAAGTACAAATATATCACCTAATTTTAATTTCAACTACAATTCATAAGCACCTTGGAATTCAAGTTTCACCACTTTACCCACTTCAAATATGAGTTTCTTCTAGATAATTTCCTTGGACTAAAAGCACCCATTTTCCAAAATGCTCTTATCTCTTCAAGGAGAAGGTTTTGATGGGCCAGCTGACTCATCCCTTTACATGCCTTCACCCTTCAAAATACATCTTAGAGAAAATTTTGTATCTAACAATTTTTGGGTTGACAATCTCAATAATGGTGAACACGAATGTGAACAAATAAAGTTATTTCATAGATATACTCGATCTACACTGTTTTTTAAGCTTTAAATTTTATAATTAGATATAAAAATATATTTTAAAGCTATCACAAAAATTTCCAATATTGAAACTACATTTCTCAATACTATTTGAATATGTACTTTGATTGTTTAGAGCTTGGACTTTATACAAACCGCACCCAATCATAAATAAAAAATTTCCTGCCCCTTATTCCCATTGGTAGCCCTACTTGCCACTGATGTGGCAAGAAATGTGAATGCTTTTGGTCAGAAAGAAGAATGATCAACTAAATGGCAAGAAAAAAAGGAAGCGAAAAGGAAAATGTATTTGATGAGTTGTGAAGGCCAACTTCTCTTTGGGTCTCAGTGCCAGAAGTGTTTAGGAACAGGGCATTGGATCTATGAATGTAAGAATGAACATGTGTATGTATCACGATCCTCGAAGACTAAAAAACTCAGAAACACCTAATTGAAAATGAATCTCAGTTACAAATGAACTTGACAATCTCAACAATCTCTTATGAAGGTGGTACTTGTCAAACATCAAGTTCATTTTATTTGCTCCCGACTAGGAAACTGGTTCTATGTGATGGTTTTCTTCTGATGCCAAAACACCAAAATAGTATCTTGTGAATAAATATATGGAGATGAGCAAGGAATGGACTTTAAAAGCACGATTATGTGGAATAAACCTGTGAAAATATTTACAAATATTTTGCTCTTCCCTGTTGCTCATTCATTTTGTTAGACTGTGTAGCCCATTCTACTTTGGGATGACTATCCCTTCTTTTTTTTGTAAACACTGTTCAGTCAACTGTGAATTGTAATTGTAACTCTATTATTTATTTTATTAATATAATACAATCATCTTATTTCAAAAAAGACAGTGATCAGGATATTATCTCTCCCCCCCTTACACACACATCCTTTGCTAGTAATTCTAAAAATGTAGTGATGATGTTTGGCTTCTTCAAAAATGGTTTTGCTTGAGAGTGCTGAGTAAGGTGTAGATATAAAATTATGCTAGCTGCCGGTGATGGTATCTATAACTTTCCCTAAATTCACTTTCACCCCTTTCTATAACTTCATATTATTATAAAAACCTTATTAAAATCTCACCTTCTCATCATTATATTTTTACTCCCTTAAAGGACAATAATATTGTTTCATTGGGAGTGTGAAATTGTAGGGAGAAGAAAATCAGGAACTTGACAATAAAAAATCATGTCTCGTTATTCACTCTTTATTGGATTTTACGAGTGGTTACCACATAAAAGAAATAAATGCCCTCAAATTAAAATAGAAAATAAAAAATTGGAAAATAGGTGAATATAATCAAACATTTCCACTCAAGTTGAGAATGCTGCATGAAAAGCTTATAAGTCAAACTCCAAATGTCTGCATTCAGTTGTTGCTTTGGTGAATATATATAGTATCTTGTGAGAACAAACAAATAGCATAGAAATATCTTAAGATATCACCTTTTTTTTCGATAAAATGATAATCAATCCCTGTGTTTTGTGCTAGCATTGAAGGCATATTTATAAGTAACACCATAACACTTTGGTTATCGCATGAGAGTTGAAATAGATTTTCTCATGGAAATTCCAATTTCAATAAGAAGAGCATAACCAAACAACCTCTACAACCACAATGCTCATCACCCTATATTCAGACTTAGAGCAGATTTGATGCTAATTAGTGTTTAAAAAATTATCAATCTAGCATTGCCATGGCCGATTCCCTTACATAATCGAGACTCCTCTTGTTTTTGGAGACTGACCCGCTATAGTCAACCACAAGATTCCTGCCCTGAGTATTAGGAATTGCTCGAGTTTGCAATACTCAGGCGATTCTCCAGAGTTCACTTACTTAAAACACCTTTTTTGTGTTTAAAAGCAAGCTGGATCGTTCTCCTGTTTCTTCTTTTTCAACTATTTACGCTCAGATTAGAGGTATTTTGTTCATTTTTCAGTCTTTTATTAGAACTGTGTGAAGGTTTTTTGGATTAAACCTCCAAATCAAATAAATTAGAGGTAGAAATTTTGAATTTTTTCCTCCCCATTATTTGTACCTATTTGTTTTCGACCATTTTCTGCTAGATTAGAGGCATTTTGTTTGTTTTTCAATCCTCTATCAGATTTATGTGAAGATTTTAGGATCTCAACTCCAAACCAATCGTTTAAAAAACGGATCGGTGACCCGGATCGGGCTTCCAAAAAACCGATCCGGATCGGCGAATCGGCGATCCGCATCGGGAATCCAGTGAATCGGTCAGAATAAAGTTTAAAAAAATCCGAAAAAATTATTAAAATTCATTATAAATATTGTTTTTTAGGAATTCAATAAGAAATGAGGGTACTCCATTAAGAATTTTCATGTTTTTGAATGAATATGCGAATATTGATATGTTCTTTCCCTGCATGAACCGCCATTTAGCATTTAATTTACATCACACAAAAGGATAAACATAGAATTATTATGGAATAAGTATATCAATATACATGGACTACAATAAAGCATAAAATTAGTAACATATGATTTAAAAATAAAATGATAGACGACGTTATTGTTCTTCTTGGTCACGCTGGTGCCATTGATTGAATTCGTTTAACAATTCATTTATTCGATCTAAAAACGAATCATCGATATTAGCAGGCTTCTGACTATTCCCAAATCCCTAAGTGTTAGTGTTTTGTTGTGTTTCCAATCTAAAATTTCCGAAGATTGTCCATCCTTCATGCTCACCTGCACTGTCGTACTCATCCCTACACTGTTGCTGTTGGGACTCGATATGTGAATAATATGGCTGGGATAGGGTGGCCCTAGAATCATCATCTCTCTCATTTTCTCTTTGAATAATATGGATTAAAAAAAAAAAATAACAAATTTTCAAAAAAATCGATCATGGATTAAAAAAACAAATCACAAATTTTCAAAAAATTCTATCATGGATTACAAAAAAAAATTCGATCATGGATTAAAAAAAAAATCACAAATTTTCAAAAAATTCTATCATGGATTACAAAAAAAAATTCGATCATGGATTAAAAAAAAAAAATCACAAATTTTCAAAAAATTCAATCATGGATTACAAAAAAATTTATCATGGATTACATAAAATTCGATCATGGATTACATAAAATTCAATCATGGATTACAAAAAAAACAAACAAAAAAAAACCAAAAATTCAATCGTGGATTACAAAAAAAGAAAAAAACAATTCGATCATGGATTACAAAAAATTCAATCATGGATTACAAAAAACTCTATCATGGGTTACAAAAAAAACAAAAAACAAAAAATTCGATCATGGATTACAAAATAATTCATTTATTTATTTATTTACAAATGCATAATAGTGATGAGTATGACCTATCAACATCTAAATTTTGAGCTTAATCGGATGTATAGAAAAATATTAAAAATGAAAACAAAATTTATGCTCTAAAAATTTGAGATCTAGAATCCAATAACATTTATTGCTAGAGCTTTATAATCTAGTAACATCTATTACCGGACCGCCCTTTGCAACGGCCAGATTGCCTTTTGCAACGGTTGGACTGCATTTTACACATAGTTGGAGCCTTACTACCGGACCGCACCTTTACACAGTGCCGGAGCCCACTAGAAAGTGCCGCAACCCACTAGAAGAGAGAAGTGTGTGTAAGGTAAAAATAATGAAAGGTAATTTAGATATCTTTTTATTTTTTATTTTGTAGGAGGGTTATTTGCATGAAAAATATTTTTGAGGGAATATGGGAGAGGTTGCATACAAATATTGTCTTCGCTTTTTTTTTTAATTTTCCCAAAAAATAAATTACTCATACGCCCTCCCGCAACTTGAATAAAAGATCCAAATTCTGAAACACCCAAGAGTTGAACCCCTCGAGCGCCCCTCTTGACTCTTTGCTCTGAGAAAGGAAAGAAAATAGTGAACCCTAGCCCTAGAACAACAGTTCAAGCCACACACTCTCTCTCTTCACCTGCTCAAGCTCGAGGCTTCTGAGGACTCATTCTGATCCGAAAAATCTCCCTGTTCCATTTTCAGAGAGAATCAGAAGAGGTTACCTTCTAGCGTCACTCAAGTTTCAATCTCTCTATTTTTCTCTTCTCTAACCTCTTTTTTTCGTAATTTCTTCTATCTTTTATATACAAGCTCTAATTTATCCATTCAATGGAACTTCTAATTTTCTTTGCCCCTTTTTTGCCCTAGTTTCCCCATTCAAGGAGACCCTGATTTCTTCATTCAGTGAAACCCATAGTTGTATTCAATAAGACTTTAATTATATCCTTGAAATTTCGGTGGAGTTATTTTTTGGGAATATTGGGTAAGATTTTTCATGACATTGATGGCAATTATACTTTTTTTTTCTTTATTTTTCCCACTTACTTTCCTTGTACTTGTCACGAATGGAAGTAGTTGTGTTTTATTTAAATTTCTTTTTTCTTGTTTGTGGAATTGTTACAGCTTACCCTTTTTCATGCTTTTCTTTTCTCTTTAAATAAAAATTATTGGATTTTTTTTTTTTGTATTGGTCATTTTTTGTAATATGTTTTGGTTTTTTGATCGCTCAATTTATGAGGTGAGCCGGTGTAAGAAAACAAGGAGTTAGGTTGGGACTTGCCAGGGTCCCAAGCCGGAGTCAGGTCTGACAGACTCAGCGACAGAGATGCAGCCAAGTCCGAATAAAATAAAAATTAAATATTGGGAACTGGACAGACTTGGGTGATTTCCATATGTTTCGTTCTCCCTGACTTTTTTCCAACACCAGGATGAAATCACATTTGGTTGTTTCCAATGTTTTTATGTATTTCTTTGGGCTAGATCTACGTGATCATTGTTTTCAGTAATTATATTGAATTTAGTTGCTGTGAGTATTCATACTTGATTCTCTTAGTTTAGTACTTATATGATCATTTCGGTGGTGTTTCTATATTTCTGTATATGATATTGCAGTGGTATTTTCAATATATATATATAATTATGTTTTTTAGTAACTGAATTGAATTTTGGTTCTGTGAAGAATGCTTCGTAATTCTTGTAGTATTTAGTATTATGTTTTTACTATTGTGATATTTTTAGTGTTTCCTTATGTGAAATTTTGTGGTGTTCCTGGCATTTATGTGATCATTGTTTCAGTAAATGTATCACATAATTAAGTTTTTGTGAGTAATTCTATTAATTATCTTGGATAAAGGCTATAAATGCTGATTTTAGAATGTGATCCCCTTCATAAAGAAAGCTTTTATTTTTCATTCATTTGTTTCATTTTTGTTTTCTTGGCAGGAGCATTATATTGCCTCAATAAAGATGTCACATCCTTTGCCTTCTAAACGAAAAACAATATCGTCTGTGTGGGATGAATTTGAAAAGGTTAGATCAGAAGATGGTAGTGTTAAAGCAGCTTGTAAACATTGTCACAGAAACTTAGTTGGATCTAGTGCACATGGGACAAGTCATTTAAAGAGACATTTAGGAAGATGTGCTAAGCGAGTGCATATAGGTTCAGGGCAACAACTAGTAGTAACATGTATAAAGAAAGGGGAAGCTAGCTCGGTGAATTTTAAATTTGATCAGGGGCGAAGTCGATATGATCTTGCAAAAATGATTCTCTTACATGAGTACCCTTCTTCAATGGTAGAACACACTACTTTTAGAACTTTTGTAAGAAATCTTCAACCTTTATTTAGTATGGTTTCCCCAAGTACCATAGAATCTGACATTATTGAAATTTACAAGAAAGAGAAAAAGAAATTGTATGAGGAGTTAGAAAAAATTCCTAGTCGCATCAGCCTCTCTGCTAACATATGGTCTTCATGTCAGAATCTAGAGTACTTATGCTTGATCGCCCATTATATAGATGATGCTTGGGTATTGCAAAAACAGATCCTAAGTTTTGTAAATTTACCATCTCGTACCGGAGGTGCCATTGCTGAAGTGCTCTTGGATTTGTTATCGCAGTGGAACGTTGACAAAAAATTGTTTAGTATAACCTTAAACAGTGCTTCCTATAATGATGTAGCTGCATCATCCCTTAGAAGTCGATTATCTCGAAATTCATCACTACCACTTGAAGGTAAGATATTCCATTTGTGTTGCTGCTCTCATGTTGTGAACCTTATGGTGCAAGATGGATTAGAGGTTATACAAGAGGTGCTTCAAAAAATTCGTGAGAGCATCAAATATGTCAAGACATCACATGTGAGGCAAGAACGATTCAATGAGATAATCAACCAACTTGGAATTCAAAGTAAACAAAATATATTTCTTGATGTTCCAACTCGGTGGAACTCGACTTATCATATGTTAGATGTTACTTTAGAATTGAGAGAAGCATTTTCTTGCTTTGCTCAATGTGATTCCATGTGTAACATGGTGCCATCTGAGGATGAATGGGAAAGAGTGAAAGAAATTTGTGATTGCTTGAAACTTTTTTACGATATTACAAATACATTTTTGGGGAGTAAATATCCAACAGCAAATCTTTATTTTCCTGAGGTATATCAAATGCATTTGAGGTTAGTGGAATGGAGCATGAGTTTAAATAAGCATATTAGTTCCATGGCGATCAAGATGAAAGAGAAGTTTGATAAGTACTGGAAAATATCCAATTTGGTTTTAGCTATTGCAGTTGTGATTGATCCTCGTTTCAAACTAAAGTTTGTAGAATATTCATACTCCCAGATATATGGCAATGATGCTGAGCACCATATTAGGATGGTTCGTCAAGGTGTTTATGATCTCTGCAACGAGTATGAATCTAAGGAACCATTGGCTTCCAATAGCGAGAGTAGTTTGGCTGTTAGTGCATCAACTTCTAGTGGTGGTGTTGACACCCATGGTAAGTTGTGGGCGATGGAATTTGAAAAATTCGTACGAGAGAGTTCTAGCAACCAAGCCCGAAAGTCAGAATTGGACCGTTATTTGGAAGAACCCATCTTCCCACGAAATCTAGATTTCAACATTCGGAACTGGTGGCAACTGAATGCACCAAGATTTCCCACCCTCTCTAAGATGGCTCGTGATATTTTGGGGATTCCAGTTTCCACTGTTACATCAGATTCAACATTTGACATAGGGGGACAAGTTCTTGATCAGTATCGTAGCTCTTTGCTTCCAGAGACTATACAAGCCTTGATGTGTGCGCAGGACTGGCTTTGGAATGAATTAAAAGGTAAAAAATATCAAATTTAAATGGCTACTGTTTGTTTCATTAATTCATTCTTGTAGACTGTAAGTTGTTGCAACTTAATCATTACAATTTTATTTGCATTTCAGGTGGGAAATCATCTTCTATTGTTGCATGGTAACCTCGTCTTCGTAAGTTCATCGTCGTGGTCTCTAGGAGGTAAAAACTTCAAATTTAAATGGTTGTTGGTTCTTTATTTTATTCTTCTGACTTGAATTTTTTTGCAATTTACTTATTACAATTTTATTGGCAATTCTTGTAGTGCATTACCTTGTCTTGGTAATCCCATACTTGTGGTCTTTGGTAATGGCATTGCTTGCTTCCTATTAAAATCCAGAGCTGTCTTTTCTTTTACAATTGGGAACCTATAACCAACAAAGGAAGTCATCCCATTACCAAAACATGACTTTGAATCTTATGATTTAAGGTTCCATTATGTTTGTGAATTTTCGCAGTTCTGTGCCGCCCAACTGCTACTTTCAACTCTTTGATTCATCAGTTGGGAGATTGATGTTGATAAACGACTGGCCCCTAGTTCCATCTCGGGTATCGGGTGTTTTTTGCATCAATCACTCATGGTATTACCTCTCTCAAGACTTTAAGAAGCTCTTTCTTTTATGACGTGGGGAGTGAAGAATGAAGTTGGCTTCAAACTCCAATGAAGCTTTCAGGGATTTCCAAAAGGTTCCCTGTTATCCAAGATGGGTTGGTTGACTTGCGTTCGTGGTGGTAGTTCATGATTTACGAGCTCATGTTTGGGTTTGAAATAAGGAGAAGGGATGGCAGGAACTGGTTAATGTGGATTTAAACTAATTTGCAATCAACCAATATTGGATAAATCCACTTCTCTTGGTTGATGAGATGCTCCTCATGGATACCGGGGATGGCAGGAACTGGTTAATGTGGATGTGAAGCAATTTGGGATCAACCTAACTTGGATAAATCCACTTCTCTTGGTTGATGAGATTCTCCTCATGGATGCTTGGCGAAAGTACATTGCATGTTATATAAAGAGTATTGAGTCAGATGTCTGAAACAAACTTTTTTGCAACCAATCCTGTTAAATGAAAATTTTGGGAGGTGGAGTTGGACAGCAGGTTGATAATCTCAAGTACATGAAATATTCATTTGTAAGCGTGATTATTTTTCGTTTCTTTTTCATTTTTCTTCTTCCCTCTAGTGGTTTTTATTTTGGATTCTCCACTTGGAATTTGTTGTTGCTATGTTACTTCAGGAATTTTTTATTTGTAACATGAACTAGATGACTACTATCAAAACTTTTTAAGTGCGGCCTACGTCGCTGTGACTGGGGTAGCAACCTTATTTTCTTTTACACAGAGCTGTCCTAGTTTTACTTGTTTGGCATATAGTTCTGGTATATGCATGAGGGCATTGAATTGTTAATATTCATTGACTTGTTATGTTTTTCTTTTATGATTAGCATTGACTGACTAGTTTTTTATGCACTAAAGGATGTCCATTAATTGTTTTTTCCACAAATTAACCATGTTTCATTTCTGTGTGAGTGTATGACAGGAAACAAATCGATCATTATTTTACATTTTGATACTATGAATTGTTCATATTATGTACTTCATAACAATTATCGATCATTATTTTATATTTTGATACTATGAATTGTTCATATTATGTACTTGATAACTATATGATTGTTATATTTGAAATGTGTGATTTTCCAAAACCTTCTCTTGATATGTTGGTCTTGTTCATCTAAGTAGTGATATGTTTGTATGAATCTAAATACACTTCTTGTTTGAATGTGTTGCCACTACATCTTTATATTCTTGAGTATTGCATTTATATCAAGCAAAAGAAAAGCGATTAAATTTTTAAAAAGAAAAGCGATTAAATTTTTAATGGACCTTTTTTTTTATATATATATTCTCTCATTTTAAGAATTGAATTTTTCTCATTGGGTAAAACAAAAACCGGTTTATTGTTTTTATACTCCAATCATTTGCAAGATGGAGTTTTATTAATTAAACTAATCCACTCTGTAAGTCTCGGTTACGGCCTCCAATGCCATAAACCTGTCTAGTGTAAGTTTTCTCCAGAGATGAGCTAGATAGGGGCATGGTGCATTTTGCTTATCAATTTTACCTCTTTCATTTCTAACCTCTCTCTCTCTCATGAATTGGAATTCTGTTCTATTCATCCATTAACTACCTCTAGATCCTTTTACTTGGCTATGCTATAAACCTATAAAATCCTAACCCTGTGAATAGGGCGGCAATGGACCCCGACCCTGGACGTGAGGGGTAGACCCGATCCGAGAACACGTGGATGCACATGCGTGTGCACACGCACATATGCAATATGTAATCCAAGGATATCTTAATTGGACTTGGAGAAGTGCATGAGATGTTAACATAAAGTGTGTTTCTTTGAGATCATTCTGCTTCAAGTTGGGAATTACATTATTTGTTTCCTTCCTCAATCAACGGACCGTATTTAGGAAACTATAAAGCACTAAAGAGTAAGGTTTTCGCTTAGCCTTGAGATAATCGAAGTTCAGAGGGGGGTGCCGATGATGGGAAAGGTTTCTATGCTTCCCCTACAGCATAACTCATTGTTAGATTTTCGATCCGATGTATCAAAGTATTTTATTTTTAGTTTTTTTTTTTATACAAATTGTAGGAATATGAAATTTGGTACATGCTATTTTCTCATTGGGGCACACCTATAAAAAGTATTAAAATTAAGTTTTTGATAAAATATAATGACCAAAATACCCCTTGAAACTTTCAGGGGTATTTTAATCGTTTTATTTTATTGAAAATATTTGTTTTATATTTTTCGCTAGTGCGAGTTTAATAAAGGAATGGACGTCCAAAATTTGGTGTCAAAATAGTTTATAGAAAAAAAAATTAAAAATAAAATAATGTAGAGACATGATATTGTGATTGGAGCAATCTTAGCCTTCTATTCAGAATGGACGGTTGGATGAAGGGGAGGATATAATTTTTATGCTTTAAGGGAAGAATATAAAGCTTGCCCATTACTGATTAGGAGATTATTACTTATTAGGCGGTCTCCGTAAACATTGAAGAGTTACTTGGATCTTTAGAAAATATTTTCCAAAAAAATTTGTTCTTATATTTTGCGAAAAGTATTTCCTGTGAAATGGATTCCTCCTGTTTGGATAATATCTGGATGCAACTTGAAGGATACATTTCTATTGTTCGGATCATTTGGAAGAAAGTGGTAAGTAATCTATCAAAAAAGGAGTTGGTTCCATAACTTAAGATTTAAATTCAAAATCTATAAAAGAAATCCGAATCACAAATTAAAACTAAATATTTGAGAATTCAATCTGCTGAACTAAATTATGTGGTATCAATTTTCTACAATTCAATGGGACATGGTGTTTTTTTCTTCATATTAGAAGACTTCCAGAGGCTCTCTCTTGTCAAATTCATATCCATAAAGCGGTCATATACCAAAAATAAAGCCCAAAAGAGAGAGATACAAGAGGGCGAATACCAGAATCAGGTGCTTTCATGAGAAAGAGAATTGAATTATGCAGAGCCAAGAAGAGGCGACCAACTATAAATTGTGCATCATCTCTCTCTTGAGGCCCATGTATTTCCCGGACAATTAGTGGTTTACAATACTAAAAACTTCCACAGTAACATGGTGAGGGCAGCTGGTTTGAGCTTAGAATGATTGCGAATGATGCAACCATAGCTAGAGCCCTCTGTAAAACCTGAGAATTTGCAATGAAAACAAGAGGTCTATGTGTTGTCTCCCTTTCTTTAGTAGTAAAAGACCCACCTTTATGAACACACAAATTCATGAGAGCGAATTGCTCTTCTCCATTACCGAAAAGAGAGAAAAAATCTTACCCTTGTTGGTCTCTGCTATGCTTCCATTGTTGTCTTCCTAAACCCTATCTAGGGTTTTGACAATGGTTTTAAAGTGAAAAGATCAAAAACCCTAACTTTTGTTGAGAGAGAGAGTGTGTGTTTTTGTGTGCGGTAGAGAGATAGGAGCAAAGGAAGAAGAATGCTTGTGTTGATGAGAGAGAGAGTAGTTTTTGGGTTTGGGCGAAGGTTGGCAAATGGTGAAGGAGAGAGATATCTGGGGCAGTAGGGTTGCAGAGAATATCTGGTTCGTGGGAAGTGAGTGGGTTGGCAGGAAGGAGAGAATACGACTTGTTCATTGCTCACGCCATGTCAGGCGCATTCTGATTTCTAATTTCAGCTCCGTCGGGGAAATGTGAAGAGAAAACAATTTTTTAGCTGAAGCCTGGAGTACAGATTTCTTCATTTTTGGCTTGAAATGGGGAAACGATTTTTAGGCCAAAACATTTTTCCATGCCAAAATTTAGATCCAAACACTGGAAACCAGTAATTTCCATAGAAATACATTACAGGAAATACTTTTTCAGGGATCCAAATGATCCCTCAAGAGACGGAAAAAAAAGGTCCATAGTGGTTAGTTACTGATTTTTTTTCTATTGTGAACATAATGATCTAGAGCATCAGAATTTCCATTTTCGTCATAATTTGTTTCATTAAAGTTTGATATATGGCTTTGTTCTGTTGTACATTATATTGGTTGATTTCCTTGGTTTCTGTGACTCGGATTTGATAGTTGTATAGATACTATAGAAAGATGAGTAAAGGAGATTTCAAGTGCCCACAGTGATTAGTACCTGGGGCTTTTAGGTTTCTTTAAATAATTTAGTTGGTGTCATGCATTTGAACATGAAATTGAGTCACCAAAATGATATATGTGGCCAAGCTCATGGAGGATCCCTGTTTCAAACTTCAAAGACAGGTTTTAGCCATTGTAGTTTTCTCCAGAACCCTCCTTGGGGCAAGAGAGGAATTCATTAGGGGTTGTGGATTGGACCTGGCTTTGGACTGAGACCGTGAGGCTGCCGGAGAATAGAGCGAATTTTTGAGCAAGAAAGAGAAGGGGTGGGCTGTGAAGTGAGAGGGGTTCGGTAGGAAAGGGCAAGGGGCTATGAGGGTGGTGAATGAAATGAGGGGGAAAGGGCCCTGTGACGTCCAAATTCATGAATGCTATGGATGTAATCTCTCCCCTGCCCCCCTCTTTCAACCTTTCAGTACCTGTTCAAAAGAGAGAATGAACAGGAACAAGAGGTGCAGTTCGCAACATGTTCAAGGATTGTGTCTAAATTTTTTCAGAGGTGTAAAGGTTAAGGTGAATGACACTCTTCCAC
Organism: Amborella trichopoda; assembly: GCF_054954075.1. Classification (NCBI taxonomy): domain Eukaryota; kingdom Viridiplantae; phylum Streptophyta; class Magnoliopsida; order Amborellales; family Amborellaceae; genus Amborella; species Amborella trichopoda. The sequence continues at coordinate 4,050,715 of NC_142342.1, read as the reverse complement.
TTTCCAATTTCTTAATAAACTGTATGTAATTTGTTTTTGGACCCTCTTGTGCTGGTGTTACTTCTAAATCTACTTCAGTAATCAGTTTCCTATGCATGTTGTATACGGTTTCTTTTGAAACCTTCCCTATTCTTCTCTGTTTTCGGAAGGGGATCTATGTTAAAGAGTCATTAGATTCAAAGAAAGAGTTAACTCTGTTAAGAATCTCTCACTTTTTTGAGAGAGTACAAGAGATCCGTTTTCCTCGATCATGGACTAAGCGTGCATTCTTGTTTCTTCTTTTTTTAACAGTACTAAGCCTGCGTTCTTTTGGTTGAGAGAGAGAGATTGGTCTCACTCCGCAACATCGTCAAAGCCTTTTTTCCAACTAATTGGGGTTGGCTATTTCCATGTGGAGATCAAAGCTGTGTAAATCCTAAGGACCATTGTTGTTCTTTTCTCAATTTTCTGGGAGTCCTCTCTCTCTCTGCAGTCCAAACTTCTCTCTCCTACCATTGCTCTGTTCATAGCAAATTCGAGTTATGCATAACTTTTCGAGTTACCCCATTGCATGAAAATTGAAGATATTGACAAATACTCTCATGAATCCTCTCTATGATATTTCGCACCTCAATTAATTGGCATGATGCCAGTTCCTTTGTAAACTTTTGATTCATCTATTTGAAGCTGGATCTTATGTAGAAGTCCGATGGAAATTACAGTAAACATAGAACAGATATTAGCTTGCATTGGCACTTCTTGCAATGGAATTTCTTCTAATTGGGCACTTTGCATGGAGAGAGAGAGAGAGAGAGAGAGAAGTATTTCTACTCAAAGCAGCTTGTAGGGGCTACAATCCAAGGGTTAATGCTTCATCTATCATCATCCTCAGAGCCTTTTCCAACTATTTGAAAAAGGTTAATAATTGAATAATATAATAAATAATGCAAGATATGTACAAAACAACTAACACAGTAATATTATATTTAATATAATATATTTAAATAATTGGATACAATTATTTGTCACCTAAACAAGCCTATAGTCTGAAATTTATATGTTGTTTACTCCATAGAATTGAACCTTACGAGTATTTTAAGACCTCAAAATTTTGAAATGTAACCTCCTCGAACTAGTTACAAGCTTAAAAACAAAAAACAAAAAGGAATCATACATATGTCTCATCATCAACATCTAAGCCTTGTCCCAATTAATGGCTGCACGAATCATGTTTCACCATCATAGGTTCAGGATTCATGAAAAAATATGGCAAAGTTTTATGCTGGATGACTACTTGACACAACCCTCCTCTTTTATCCGGTTTGGGACCGGTATAACGGGTTTGGGTCCAGCTATGGCAGACTTAAATCATACACATGCCCTAAAATAAAATAAAATAAAATTCAACAGATACCATCCAATATTTAGATGGTCGGATCCAAGTGATTAAGAACTTAAAATCTAAATCATCTGAATGAATTTTTTTTTTAAATAATCGTATGCTCATTCTTCTAAAGTGGACACCAAGATTTCAAATTGAGAAATCCTTTCAAATAGCCCTTGTAGTAGGTCATACATTCTCTTTATTTGAACCCCAATTCCCATTGTATACTTATCTTAGTAGCAGCTACAGCAAATCCAGTTACAACCTTACATATGTACTACCAACATAAAGAAGGAAAAATAGGAAAAAGTTTGTATATGGGCCAAGTTACTTAATATACTTTATGAAAGGAAAACTCTAACAACTACATCACCTACTTTTATGACTTTAGCAACCAATTCCACCTTTCTTTCTACATCTTAATTTTCACCTTAACTTCAACCTTTTATAACTTGCTCCAAACTTGCAAGTTAGCAGGGTGGGGCAATAAGTATAAAAGTCACCAACCCATTCAAGAGGACCTGCAAATGTTTCCATCTGGTTACTGTTTGTATCATATGCCATGAACTTTCCTCTAGAGCGCAGTAAGAAAGTATCACCAATCCAAAGTGTGGGATAAACAAAAGCATATCTCAAACCAAATTCCTTCAAATCAGCTCTCACCTGCTCTACCCAGGTTCTCTCTTCATCTAAAACCCAAATGTGAGCTTCCTTTTCTTTGGTAACCAGCATAATGCAAAGCTTACCTTCTCTATCTTGGATTCTGATGTCTCCCATTATAGGCCTCATTGGTGTGGGGATTTTCTGCCATTTCTCCTTCTTCATGTCAAAAGCCACCACAGAATTCCAATCTGAAGAAAATCCATAGCAAGTGGTGCCAATAGACAGTAACATTGAATTGACACCAGGATGAAATGGTGGTTTCGCTCTAGTTCTCTTCCATTCTCCGGTGATCGAATCGAATATTTGGACTGCCCTGAAATTGGAGAGCGAGTGTTGGTTTCGGAAACATCTGGAGTTCACCAAGAGCAAGAGATCGCGCATTCTGGGGTTGAAGTGGAATGCGAAATTGATCACATCAAATTCAAACTCAGGTAGTGGGATGAATTCCCTCTGGATGAGAGGGTTCCCGATTTCAAATGAGCATGACTTTCTCCATGACATCTTTGTTCGAATTAGACAGCATACCATGCCATTGCTGCAGGCTACTTGATCTAAGCCTTTATTATGAAACAGTGTTTTTTGGGAGGATGGAGGATTGTTGAGCTCAAAATCATTGGCATAAAGCAAGTGCCTCTCATTGCAGTTCTCTCCAAGGAAGACATAGAGAGGCTGTGTTTCTAAGGAAGGGGAAATAGAGAAGATTCTCATAAAGTTGTAACAGGAGAGAAACTGTTCCCATGTTTTCGACACAGCCTTGAATCTGTGTATGGTCTCCAAGGGCAATGCTTTGAGGATATCCACCATTATATCATCAGGTAACATACAGGTAAGAGAACCCATTTCTCCCCTTCTTTCCCTCTCAAAAGAGCAGCAAACACGAGAGATTCCCAATGTAGGGAGCCTAGAAAACCAGTCTCTCTCTCTCTCTCTTGTATGGAGCCTTTAAAGCAACTTCCATCCTTCTCTACCAGAGACTAAAATTGGAAATATTCCTGCTATTCCTGGCACATGGCAATGGTATCCTATGTTAGTGATATATTTGTCGTTAGAAGAGAGTTTTGGGGGGTGTATGACACTTGGGTATTCTAGTCTGCAGGCTCTGCCCTAAATACATTGAATTTATTACATTCAGAGAAGCATTCATGAGGATAAGGTAGAATTATACGTATTATTACATACAGCAAAAGCTTGAGTTCAGAAAGTAATCCCCTCTAAGTTGTTGCCAAGTGATTATTTTTGGAAATAAAAGTTTTGGGCTAAATTGTACATTGGTCCCACAGAAAAAGAACATAAAGGGATTCCGGCCCCGGAATACACGGGGAAACACTTGGATCAATTGCCTTCGGCTTGTGGATTCCTGATTCAGAGGTAGGCGGGTGTATCATCCCTAACTCTCAAATCATCTTTATTCAAACAAAGTGCGACACGAGTGATCTCAAACTCTCAAATCATCTTTATTCATGTTTAAGATCAACTAAGTATGTGTAAGATCATTTTTTGGCATAGCTAGAACCATAAAGTCCCAAAACATAAATAGACAAACACCCTATAAATAATATAGCATGGCCTTATTAAAAATGTAAAATTTTGTTTAATTTATTATTGCTATTTATTATGTTTATTTATTTATTAAGAATTCTTCCAGGGAACCTCAAGTACTTTGATTTTCTCTGAAATATCTCATCATGCTTGAAATTTGATGAAGGTTTATTGTCACGCCCCAAGAATTTACAATACTGATATTCCTGAGATGTGACAGTCAAAACATATATACATCTCTTAATAGGATAAATTTACAGTGGCAAATTCTTACAAAGTAACAAAAGAAAGTTTAAACACAACTACAATATCTTTCAGAGTTGATCCTGACGAGCACGCAAAATGAAACCGCAGTTATCCTGAAAAAATGTTTATCATAATTTGATGAGTTTGGCTACTCAGTAAGTGATCATCATAATCCTAAAAATAATCATGGATGAAAGATATCAATATTTTCAAAAAGGAGATCTATTAACAGAAATGCATTAACAGTTTCACCTTAAAAAATGCATAATTAGGTATAATTCGAATAATTGAAATGTGTATAACATTTTTACGGTAGTGCATAATTTAAAATATTTCACAAAATACCCTATTGGCATCCCAAGTAGGTCATCTATATACCCCATCAGCGTCCTGATAGGTCCACTTAATCCCTATCGGCGTCTCAGATAGGTCCACTTAATCCCTGCAGATCCACTTATACCTCACCGGCGTACCGGATGAGTCCACTTAATCCCTACCGGCGTACCAGATAGATCTACTTATACCTCACCGGCGAACCGGATGAGTCCACTTGCATACTTAAAGTATTTCTAAATCTCTTTAAACATTCAAAAGCAGCAATATCATGTACTCAACATATCACTTAAATTATTAATATGAATTTCACTAAAACCATTAATAACAATCACTTTCAATAACATTTCAAAATAACCAATCAAATATTTTGGGCTCAAATTTAGAAAGGTATCAGTTCGTAAAGACATTTAGGCATAATTGTCAATCTAATATGTATAGAAAAACTCTTATAAAAATTCAAGAATACAGAATTATCACAATTTATGGGATGTCAATTCACAAATAAACATTTCACAGACGATGCTATAATCAATTGCAAAAATATTAGTTTTCAAACAATAAGGCAATCATTTGCATATAAAATTTACAATGTCTAAATATTCAAAAAACAGTAGAAAGAAATCTCACAATTTTACTAAAAGCGGAAATATCACATTTATTCCTAATAATTTACAGCATTTAGAATATTTTACAATAAATAAAATATCACAATTTTTACTAAAAAGATTATCCTTCGAGACAATGAGATCGCTTACTTTTGATGACCATGGATCTTCAAAGGTAGTATGCTCCATGGGACACCACAGGGTAATCCTACTAAGCTCATTATAGGGCCGTTCCTCCCATTCTCTCTCGCTCTCTTATTCTTATTTAGACTCTCCTCTATGCTCAACTTGTGGGTTAACTGAATGCGTAGATAGGAGGAGATATAGAGAGAGATAACGGGAGAGGTGGTGTATGAAAGGAGAGAGAGAAGAAAAAGGCATTCGTGAAGTGTCACGCCCCATGGTTGTTGAGTTGCACCAAAACCAACTTTCCATCTAAAATTTTAAAACAATTGATGGCGGACCTAAGGTCCACCCAAATACAATTGCACCATCCAAAACTTTTGTTATTATTGAAACATTTTTATAAAAAGTTAATGCTCCTATTATTTGGCATCCTCAAGACAAAAAATGTGAAGTTATCGGCCAATGAATATTGGGCATAATACTAATCATTATGAGAGAATACTAATTATTTTCGACATAATGAACTATCACTTCAAATTTATTTATTTCCAGTAAGTATTTTATTTTTTTATTTTATTTTATTTTATTTCTATTAACACCACTAATATATATATATATATATTTATTTATTTATTTATTTGAAAGTTTAGGATTGTTACATTCTTCCCCTTTTAAAGATATTTAGTCCTCTAAATTTGTGTACCTGATTACTGAAAAAGAAAAGGGATATTTTTCTCTGATATCGTCTTCTCGTTCCCAAGTCGATTCCTCTCTTGAATGGTACTGCTATAACATACGGACCAAAGGAATCTCCTTGTTGCGCAACACTTGTACTCTTCTATCCAGTATCAAAATTGGCTGCTCAATGAAGGATAAGTCCTTCCTGATCGGTAAAGGTTCATATTTCAAGATATGGGATGGGTTAGGCTGATATTTTCGTAGTGATGATACATGGAAGGCATTATGGACATTTGCCAATTCGGGTGGTAAGGCAAGTCTATAAGCGACACCTTCGACTTTTTTCAGGATTTCAAATGGTCCGATGTAACATGGGCTCAGCTTTCCTTTCTTGCCGAATCTCATAATGCCTTCTATTGGTAAGATCTTTAGGAAAACTCGATCACCTTCCTCAAATTCAAGATCTCTCCGTCGGTTATCGGCATAACTCTTTTGCCGACTCGGAGCTGTCCTGAGCTTTTCTCGAATTAATGCTATCTTATCTCTGGTTACCTGGACAATTTTCTGGCCCCAAAAGCTTTCTTTCACCAACCTCGTCCCAACAGATGGGTGACCTGCATTTCCTCCCATACAGGGCTTCATATGGTGCCTCTGAATACTGGCTTGGAAGCTATTATTATAAGCAAACTCAATCAGGGGTAAATGGTCATCCCAGCTTCCTGCAAAATCAATGACATAGGCCCTCAGCATATCTTCTAAGGTTTGGATGGTTCTCTCCGATTGTCCATCAGTTTGGGGGTGAAAGGCAGTGCTAAAGGTGAGTCTCGTCCCCATGGCTGACTGTAACCTAGTCCAAAATTAGAAGTAAACCGAATATCCCTATCCGATACAATACTGACTGGAACTCCATGCAATCGCACTATTTCCTTAATGTACAACTGGGCCAGTCGATCTAAAGTGTGCGTCGTGCGAATCGGTAGAAAGTGGGCTGCTTTGGTCAGCAGGTCCACAATGACCCAAATGTTATCATGTCCTGAATTTATTCTAGGCAAGCCAGAGACAAAATTCATAGAGATGTGCTCCCACTTCCACTCTAGCACGGGTAAAGGCTGCAACAACCCAGCGGGCCTTTGATGCTCAGCTTTTACTTACTGGCATGTTAGGCACTTAGACACAAATAGTGCTACCTCTTTTTTCATATTATTCCACCAAAAGGCTTTCTTCAGGTCCTGATACATTTTAATACTTCTGGGATGTATCGTATAACGAGAGTGATGTGCTTCTTCCAAGATAGTTTTCTTCACACTCTCATCATTCGGGATACAAACCCAACCTTTGAATCTTAGCAAATCCTCATAACATATACAGAATTCTTCTCTCTTTCGTAGCTTCACCTCTTCTACAATTGTTATAAGCTGAGGGTCTTTCTTTTGTGCCGATCGAATCTGTTGGATTAATTGGGATTCTTCCTTAATATTGGCAATCATACTTACCACACCATTAATGGACGGAGTCGGATGCCAATCCACTATTTCCTCTAACAATCTCATTTCTTGGATCATTAGGTGAGCTAAGACTCTCGTAGATTTTCTACTTAGAGCGTCGGCCACAACGATAGCTTTTTCTGAATGATAATGGATTGTACAGTCATAATTTTTAAGAAATCCATCCATCTTACCTGCCGTATATTTAAATCCTTTTGAGAGAAGATGTATTTCAAGCTCTTAAGATCCGTGTATATTTCGAATTGCTCACCATATAGATAATGCCTCTACATTTTCAAAGCGAATACTATTGCAACCAGCTCCAAGTCATGAATTGGATATTTTTCTCATATTCTTTCAACTGTCTGGATGCATATGCCACTACTTTCCCATATTGCATTAATACACAGCCCAAGCATTTATGTGAAGCATCACTATAAATCACAAATTCCCCACTCCCCTCAATAATTGTTAAAATAGGTGCCAAAGTTAATCGAACTTTTAATTCTTGAAAACTCTCTTCACATTCACTTGTCCACTCAAATTTGACATTTTTCTGTGTCAATGGAGTTGCGATTCGAGAAAATCCTTCTACAAATTTTTTGTAATATCTTGCCAATCCCAAAAAGCTTTGAACTGCAGTCACATTACTTGGTTGTTTCCAATTAACAACGGCTTCAACCTTTGAAGGATCAACTGATAGACTTTCCTTTGATATGACATGTCCTAAAAATGTCACTTGTTCAAGCCAAAATTCACATTTATTAAGTTTGGCATACAATTTATTTTCTCTTAATATTTGCAATACCATTCTTACATGCTGCTCATGTTCCTTCTGATTCTTAGAATAAATTAAAATATCATCAATAAATACCACAATAAATTTATCCAAAAAGGGCTTAAAGACCCGATTCATCAAATCCATAAATGCAACAGGTGCATTGGTTAATCCAAAAGGCATGACTAAAAATTCATAATGGTCATACCTTATTCTGAAAGCTGTCTTGGGAACATCTTCACTTTTAATCTTAAGCTGATGGTATCCAAGTCTAAAATCAAATTTTGAAAACACTTGTGATCCTTGTAATTGATCAACTAAATCATCAATTCTAGGTAATAGTACTTATTTTTCACTATCGCTTGGTGCAACTGTCTATAATCGGTACACAATCTCATGGTCCCATCTTTCTTTTTAACAAACAGTACCAGAGCACCCCAATGTGACACATTGGGCCTGATAAAACCTTTATCTAATAATTCTTCCAATTGTTGTTTAAGTTCCTTAAGTTCTGCAGGTGCCATTCTGTAAGGTGCCTTAGAAATTGGGGCTACCCTTGGCAATAATGCAATAGAGAATTCAATTTCCCTGTCAGATAGTAATCTTGACAATTATTCAGGAAAAACGTCGGGAAATTCTTGGATAACCGGAGTGGTATCCAAATTTTTCTTTTCATTCCTATCTTCTTTGATATATGCAAGAAAGCCTTGACACCCTTTTCGAATGAGGCGATTAGCTCGAATACAGGAGATTAAATATGATGGGGAGTCATGAAGTAAAATACTGGTTGATTCGGAATACTAAAGGTAACCATTTTCTTGTAACAATCAATACTTGCATGGTATACAGAAAGTCAATCCATGCTTAAGATTACATCAAAATCTTGAATTTCTAGGAGTATTAAATCAGTCAACAGTTCATTTTCTTCTATCTTTATTACACAGGATTTGTACATTATACTGGTGTCACTTGAATTTTCCATCGGTGTGGCTACCTCTAGAATGTATTCTAATTATTCTAGTTCTACCTTTAAGTGGCATGCAAAGTGTGGTAACACAAATGAATTAGTAGATCCAGGATCAATCAAAACATGAGATATTTTTTGGAAGATAATAAGAGTACATTGGATCACTGATTTTGAGGCCTGAGCGTCTTGCTGGGTGATCGCAAATACTTTTTCCTTCATCTGAGGATTTCGAGCTATCTCTCCCTGTTTTGGAAGCTGTTGCATCTGTAAGCTAGGACATTCTCTAATCTGGTGCCCCAATTTTCCACATTTAAAATAGGCTCCATTATTCCAATAACAAGGGCTCGATCCATAATTTTTCCCACATTTTTTATATGGTTCTATTGGGGTTTGAAGTGGCAAGGGCCTTGGCTTCTTGTTGCCTTTTCAAACTGTTGTTGATTAGATGGTGTGGGTCTAACCTGACTTTTCTGATTTTTCATCTTTTGGTAATCTTCGAAATCTTTTTCGACAATTTAGGCTCGATCCACTATTTCAACATAAGTTCTCAATTTTAAGACTGATATTCTGCTTTTAATAGCTGGTCTGAGACCCCTTTCAAATTTTTTCACCTTTCTTGCCTCATTGTTAATCATGTATGGTGCAAACCTGGCCAATTCAGTAAACTTGCCCTCATACCGTGCTGTTGTCCGGTTTCCTTAGATTAATTCCAAAAATTCCATTTCTTTTTTATCTCAAATAAAATCTGAGAAATACTTTTCATTAAATGCCTCTAAAAATATCTCCCAAGTCAAGGGTTTATTTTCTTTGAGCAATACTCATTTTGCCATTCGCCACCAATATTGTGCTTCTCCTTCTAACATAAAAACTGCCAAGGCCACGTTCATATCATCAGAACATTCTATTACCTCGAATATTTTCTCCAATTGCATAATCCATCCCTCAGCTTCCAGTGGGTTTACAGTACCCTTAAAAGAAGGTGGGTTCAATTTCTTAAATTGTTCGATATTACTCTCGCCATTTCTCGTAACTGACTGCTTGGGTGGATTGTTGTTTTCCATCTGATGTTGCATTAGAGCAACCATATTTTCCAAGGCTTTGTGAATTCCTTCCATATTAGCTTCAGCTATTCTGTATCTTGACTTCGTCCCAGTCTGTACCCGCAATAAATGTAATTTTAAGTACATTCTTTTTAAATTTCCTAAGAATCTTAAACCTATTGCTTTATACCATATTTGTCACGCCCCAAGAATTTACAATACTGATATTCTTGAGATGTGACAGTCAAAACATATATACATATCTTAATAGGACAAATTTACAATGACGAATTTTTACAAAGTAACAAAAGAAAGTTTAAGCACAACTACAATATCTTTCAGAGTTGATCCTGACAAGCACGCAAATTGAAACCGCAGTTATCTTGAAAAAATACTTACCATAATTTGATGAGTTTGGCTACTCAGTAAGTGATCATCATAATCCTAAAAATAATCATGGATGAAAGATATCAATATTTTCAAAAAGGAGATCTATAACAGAAATGCATCAACAGTTTCACTTAAAAAAATGCATAATTAAGTACAATTCGAATAATTGAAATGCGTATAACATTTTAACGGCAGTGCATAATTCAAAAGATTTCACAAAATACCTTACTGGCGTCTCAAGTAGGTCACCTATATACTCCATCAGCGTCCTGATGGGTCCACTTAATCTCTATCGGCGTCCCAGATAGGTCCACTTAATCTCTACAGGTCCACTTATACCTCACCAGCGTACCGGATGAGTCCACTTAATCCTTACCAGCATACCAAATAGGTCCACTTATACCTCACCGGCGAACCGGATGAGTCCACTTGCATACTTAAAGTATTTCTAGATCTCTTTAAACATTTGAAAGCAACAATATCATGTACTCAACATATCATCGAAATTATTAATATGAATTTCACTGAAACCATTAATAACAATCACTTTCAATAACATTTCAAAACAACCAATCAAATATTTTGGGCTCAAATTTAGAAAGGTAGTAATTCGTAAAGACATTTTAGCATAATTGTCAATCTAATATGTATAGAAAAACTCTTATAGAAATTCAAGAATACGGAATTATCACAATTTATGGGATGTCAATTCGCAAATAAACATTTTACATACGATGTTATAATCAATTGCAAAAATATCAGTTTTCAAACAATAAAGCAGTTATTTTCATATAAAATTTACAATGTCTAAATATTCAAAAACAGTAGAAAGAAATATCACAATTTTACAAAAAAAAAAAATATCACATTTATTCCTAATAATTTACAGCATTTAGAATATTTTACAATAGAAAAAATATCACTACAATGAGATCGCTTACTTTTGATGACTATGGATCTTCAAAGGTAGTGTGCTTCATGGGACACCACAGGGTAATCCTACTAAGCTCGTTATGGAGCCGTTCTTCCCATTCTCCCTCTCTCTTATTCTTATTTAGACTCTCCTCTATGCTCATGCATGGATAGGAGAAGGAGATATAGAGAGATATAGGGAGAGGCGGTGTATGAAGGGAGAGGGAAAAAAAAGGCATTCGTGAAGTGTCACGCACTACGGTTGTTGAGTTGCCACCTCAGTGGCCAAAATCAACTTTCCACCTAAAATCTTAAAACAATTGATGGTGGACCTGAGGTCCCCCCAAATATAATTGTATCATCCAAAATTTTTGTTATTATTGAAACATTTTTATAAAAACCTAATGCTCCTATTATTTGGCATCCTCAAAAAAAAAAATGTGAAGTTACCGGCCAATGAATATCGGCGATAATACTAATCATTATAAGATAATACTAATTATTTTCGACATAATGAACAATCACTTCAAAATTATTTATTTCCCGTAAGTATTTTATTTATTTATTTAATTTTATTTATTTCTATTAACACCACTAAGATATATATATATATATATTTTTATTTTATTTTTTTATTTTTATTTATTTTTATTTATTTTTTGAAAGTTTAGAATTGTTACATTTATTTAGTTATTTATTTATCTTATCGATAAAATTCAGTTATTTGATGTCTGACTCACACCCAAGTTCTGCAACTTAAGTTTGATCTAGCATGATATCGCCAACTTGAATTGTTGGTCTTCATGGCTGCAACATGCGCTTTTTTGCTTAGCCAAAAATTGTAACCTACACGGAGGTTATTCTTAGGTTTCCATGTTTGAGGGTAATTTCGTGAGTGAAATTATCACCTAAAGTTATGGGTTTAGGCCGGAACATGAAATGTGACTCATTTGTCATAAGGATTATGGTCCCTGTTTCAGAATACACCTAAAACCCACTCTAAATCTAAAGGGTTATTTTAGAATACGTTAAAATTTTAGTATTCTAGATTTTTTTATCATAAAATATATTTACATAGTCAAAGATGACTTTTGATCATAAAAATTCTTTGTTTTCTAGAAAAGGTATTTTGATCAATTCAAAATCCATCTAAAATTCAATTTCAAATTTAAGAAATTCCTTTTGGCTTTTTTTTTAATGATGATTGGGATTTAAAAACAATTTAAAACTACAAAAATGCCTTTATCGAAATTTTAAGCAAGCCATTGTTAATGTAAATTTTATATTTATAAGGACATTTGTCGTTAATAATTTTGAAGTATTGAATTCCAAGTTCACCAATAGTAGAGTAGTAAAGTGTATTCTATAATAATCCAAATGTAAAAAGTTAGCCTAAAATACACTATACTAACAGTGAACTTAAAATTTCGTTCTTCAAAAAAATTGACCAGTAAAGAGTTCTTGCGTTGTCAAAAATGACTTTTTGTAGAAAGAGTGTCGTTAGTATAGAGTCGAGGCTCTAAATAATCAAACTAAAATGCACTTTCAATTAGTGTCGAGAAATGTGTTTTCAATAGTATAAATATTTTGGATAGCCTTAAAATATATTTTTATATTTAATTATAAAATTTAAATCTTAAAAAATAGTGTAGATTCAACAGATCTATGAAAACTTGAAAATCTTGAAAGTTGACAGTCCAAAAATGCGTTACAAGATGCATTATTTCCAAAACTTAAAATCCATTTTTTTTCTCATGTCCATGCATCTTGATGTCAAGATGATCAATTTGAGGATATTTGGGCATCAAAACAACCTCTTCTAGTAAATTTTTTTATGTGGACTATAATTTGATTGTTTAGAGCCTCTGCTCTATATAAACTTTTTCTTTAGTAAAATTTTTTTATGTTTTGGAAAGGGCATTTTTGTTTTTTTTAAATTCCAACCTCAACTTCTAATTCAAAAAGACTGATGAAAGTCCTTTATTGGAATTTTCAATAAAGCCTTTACTATTATATTTGCATGGTCAAAAAATTCAGAATATTAAAGTCTAATTTCACTATTAGTATGATATATTCTAGAGTAACCTAAATCTAAATTACCAAAGTAACACCAGATCTTAACCCCATGAAAACCACATCGGAATAGGATAAAAGAATTACTATCTTATTGGAAATTGAACAAGATATCCAACCATTCAAGTCCCATGTCAACTTGATGCAATGTTTGGACATAGTTGCATAAAAATGAAATAACATATATGGGAAAGGTTTCTAAACTTTCCCTATTGTGTAGAAGATATATGCTTCTCTCCCTATCGAGCCGTTTAATTTAGATCAAGTGAGCCACTGATAGTTTGATCTAGATCCAACGCTTCAGAGTATTTTATTTTTAATTTGTTTTTTACAAATTATATGAATATGAAATTTGGTATGTGCTATCATCTCAATGGGACGCACCTAAAAAAATATTAAAAAGAATTTTTTGATAAAATATAATGACCAAAATACCTTTTAAAACTTTTAGGGGTATTTTAGGTATTTTATTTATTGATAATATTTTTTCTATATATTTTTACAAAAGTGAGTTTAAAAGAGAAATAGACGCCCAACATTTGGTGTCAAAATATTTTGTAAAAACAATTAACAATAAAATAGTGTAGAGACGTGACATTGTGATTGGGACCCTCTCAACCACCCATTCAAAATGGATGGTTGGATAAGGGGAGTATATAAGTTTTATGTAGTAGGAGAAACATAGAAAGCTTTTTCTTTTTTTGAACTGTAACGTACGGCTTATCATTGATTCAAATGTAAATTAGAAGATGTTCTAGCAAAGACATAAGATTACAGAAACCAAGTAACCAATAGAGAGAGAGTATGAACTCCTCCTTTGACGAAAACATTGGCATCTTCATTCGTCTCTCCATAACAATGTTTAACAGTTGCCATAGATGTTGACAAAATATCCCAAATTTGATAAAAAATAGTCCTTAATCTCCAAGAAATATGGGTTTTTATCTTATTCCAAGCAATGATATTTGTCGAGTCTCCTTCGACAATTATGCCCCTTCCAAAGTGTATAGTAATTTCAAACCTTGTAGTAAACCTTGTGCTTCCACCTCAATTGTTGTTGTGATACCACAAGGATCCTAGTTAAAAAAATATAATATGGCCCAAATTATTTATGATGAGACCACCATAGCCAGCTGGCCATAGATTGCCAAGTGAACTTCCAGTAAAATTAAGTTTGAAGGAATTCACCAGTGGTGGAATCCAAACAACTCACTACCAAGGAATTGTTAATGATAAGATTTTTAGGAATAAATTCATTATCCTTATGTGCAATGAACCAATCACTGTAACTGCCAAAATATTTGATTTTAATATAAACAAATATGTACTTATACTATCAAAAACTCTTCTATTTCTTTCTTTCCACACAATCCAAAGAAGACTAATCCAAATAGATCTTCAAAAAATCGTTCCCATCTTTGAAATATTGGGTGTGATCCATTGGTCAAGAAGAGCTCTGGTATTTTGGGGCAAAGGTAATGACATATTGAGGCACTACCAAGCTTAATCCCAAATATATGTAACAAAAGGGCATGAGAGGAAAAAATGATGCGAAGTTTCATCATTGTCATTGCATAGGATACATACATTGATGATAATAACTCTCTTTTTCTCAAGTGGTTAACAGTTGCTAATTTATCTTGGCACAAGATCCATAAGAATAGCTGAACTTTAAGAGGCACATGCAATTTCTTAATCTTGAACAATCAGCATCCAAGTCTCTCTAATGATAAGAAAATAATAGTTTGTAAGTTGACTTAATCAAAAAATCTGTCGAAAGGGTAAGATCCCAAATAAAGCTATCGTCTATATTTGGAGTCAAATATGTGTCATTCAATAATTCCAACAATGTTTGAAACTCCGCAATGAATCTATCTGGACCTCTCCTGTACCTCAATAATTCCAATATATTTGGAGTCAAATATGTGTTATTCATATATATTTATTTATGGTGCACCATATATGGGATGTGGTACGCATTTTAACATAAGCCGATTGTGTGAATTCCACCATATTTGGGAAAACTTGGAGGCATCTCGAGGTTTTTTAAGTAGGAGCCCTATTTGATACATTTTGAATAGAGAATTAATGCCATTCAATCAAAACCATGTGATGGAGATCTTTGATGTGACACTTCATGTAGATGACGTCATACCTCTCATAAAGAGAAAAACTATCATTATTAAAAAAATTCTCCATATACAAAACATGTGTAAATACATATAGTTTATATGGCTTGAAATTTTGTAAAGCACACTCTTGATCCAAATAATAAATCCAAAAAGGAAAAAGAAATGAGTTTGCACAAATATGGTTAGAAATAGTTCCTCCTCTAACAAGGAATCTAAATCATCCATTTGGTAAAGTTTAATATTCAGGCCTTTTAAAATTCACATTCATATTTTTTTTCTTTGTTAACATTGTTTATCTAATAATAACAAAGACATCTAACAATTTTGGAAAAAGGAAAAATCCTTCTAAAGATTAGATCTAAGCATCTCACTTAACAGACGACCTATATTAAGTGGCTTGCAAAAAACACTTTTAGGGATGTGTATTCAAATTTTATTATTTTGTTATTGTTCATCAAAATGAAAAGAGTATATATTTAAAAACTGAAATCAAATAAATAGCTTTAAAATGGTTTTTGGAGATTGTTTCATTATATTACTATAAATTGTTGCATGAAGTAGGTTAAAATAGGGCCGAGGCCTTGTGAAAAAAAGTAAAGTTCCATCTTAAATAAAAAATTGTAGCTCCAACATCGGAAAACTTTCAAATTGATTATCTCGACCTCGATCTTTATAGATGTGAAAAAAATAGATTTCTAGACAATCCATTTTCAAGTGTTCTCAAATCCAAGAGATTTAGCAGATTTTGAGTTAGAAATTTCATAATCATTATTTGTGGCCTGTGAGGGCCGGGCTAGGACCAAGTTGGCCTGGTCAGGGTTGGGCTAGGGTCAAGGTTGGCCCAGTCCAGTCCTGGCCTGTAGCTGCCCTTATAGGAAAGTGATATTTTGTACATTTGAACTTCATTTATATGTAAAATAAGAAATACGCTTTCTTGATTTTTTAATTTCAATTTACAAATGTTATTATCTTTTTTCCATCTTAAAATTAGGATTGCACAAGATAAGTTTTTACAATAAGGTCCTAATAAATATAATCTATTTCTGTATAGGTTGATTAAAGAATATGAAATTTTGAAATTTTACTTTCAATGCAAATTTTTATGGCTTAAAAAAATTTGTTTCAACTTAAAATATTAGATTAAAAAATAGTTTGTAATTAGATTTATTACGCCTGTACAATAAAATATGAAACCATAACACCTCATTCGATTAGGGAAATTACACAGCGAGGTTTCTTCATGAAAAAAAAAAAAAACAAATAAAAACCAAAATATTCTTAAATTTCAAACTATATGAATAAGATATGAAAAAGAAAAGGAAAATATTAAATTTTATAAGGAAAAAGTTAAAATAAGGCCTAGGCATTATGAAAAAAAAGTAAAGCCGCATCTCAAATCTTACCAAAAAATTGCAGTTCTGATGTTGAAAAACCCACAAATCAATTAGCTCGACCTTGATTATTATAGATGTGAGAAATAACGATATCAAGCCCTGAAAATAATGCAACATATCATTTGGATGTCCATTTCAAATGTTTATGAATCCACAAGATCTGTACCATCTTTTAAGCTACACATTTACAATTGAGGATGGGAATAGATTTTACAGCATCATATGAAGTTAGCATCAAAGGAAGTTTTCATTTTCAGAGTATTTTTTGGATGAGGTTTTGCGGTAGGCTTTACCTTTTTTTAAAATGCCTAAGCTTTATAGAAACCACATCCTTTTCTACAACATGTGAGCTTAAAATGATTTCATCTCTTTTTTTCCGTGGCGATAGCCTGAAAAAGTGAATCACGTAAATCTGGTGCCAATAAAATTTATTTTTTATTTGCTTTATTGCATGTTTTTCCACTCATGCACGTAAATTTTAACTTAATTTTGTTTCCATAGTTCCTTATGCACATAGGTTTTAGCTTAATTTTGTTTCTATATTTCCTAGCTCCGCTGCGAGCATCCAAGGGGTGAGCCCAACAAGAACTTCCAAATTAACCTTAGGAAAAAAAAAAGGCATAAAAAAAAGAAGAAAATCCTTATCAGCCACAAACATCCTTCAAAGACCAATATATCATATTAAAAGAGAAAAACAATGCATGTACATCAATTTTGATAGTTAATGAAAACTATCGTATTAACCTTGAACAAGGAAAAAATAATAATAAAAAGAAAGAAAACAACTTCCTTGACCCATCCCAAGCTCGAGTAAAGGAGTGGGTTGTGTTAGGTTGACATCCAATATAAAATTATACCAAAACTTATCAAGAGTCCGCTATTTGTGAAATGAGCAGAAGTTAGCTACGGGGCAAAGCCAACCCCAAATAGTTAAAAAAAAAACTTGGATAATAATGAAAGAAAAAAATAGCTTTTCCCCTCTTTACTTGCCACCCGAGTTGAACCCTTTGCAAGCCAAAAAGGTTGGCCGATAGTTTACAAAGCGGCCTACATCATATTGAAGTTGTTCTCTATTCAGTTCACCACCATTTTTGTTGTGTATTATGAATTCATTGCTCCAAATCTTCAACACAAGCATGTGACCAATCAAGAGGACTAGACGCACATATCGCCCATGGAGTCCAAGTTTATTCAAATCTACCTTCAACACCATCGCCCACCTCTCTCCATTGAAGACCCTAACTTGTGCTTGCAAACCTTCCTCTGTTACTGTTGCTAAAGAGAGGTTTCCATTCCACTCTTGGACTTTCCGGTATGCATTCGAAATCTTCATATGAGCCTTTGGATTATGGATGCATCCCCATTCCTCACGCTACATGTCGAAAGAAAGTATCACGAACTTACTGTTAGAAAAGCAATAAAAATTGGTACCGATAGATGCAGGTATTGCCGACCCAGCTATTGGAATTGGCAGCATTTTGTAGCAGCCTCCAATTCGCAACCGATGAATCGAAGATCCAAAAGAAGACCAACTTACTATTTGAAATAATGGAATAGCCTTTGGACCTAGCGAGGGAAGCCATCTGTCCTCTTAGTTTTGAAGAATAAGCTTGGGGTACTGCTAAGATCTTGAAGTTTCGAGTCATGGGCTTGAAATAGAATCCAAACTCAGAGATTTCTAATGCTAGCTCTGGACAAAAAAGAAATTCTTCTTGGGTGATAGGATTCCCAACCACAAGGTGATGATTTGGAACCAAGGAGAATTATTTTTGGGTGATAGGATTCCCAACCATAGAGTGATGATTTTACCTGTTTATTGTCGACGAAGTGCGTTTTATTTGCGGTCGAACCATTATTGTCGACGAAGTGCATTTTCTTTTCGATTGGACTAAACAACATAATATGCCATTGCTGCACTCCATCCGTTTCAGGTGTTGGTGTTGAAAGAGTGTTTCTTTGTAGGCTGAAGGATTACTAAGTTCGAGATCATTGGCATAGAACAGTTGTTGGCGCTTGCGATCATTGGAGTATTGAAGGATGAGAGAGAGGCCGAAACAGATTCGACGAAATAAGTACTTTCCATTATTTGGAGACTGCCCTGATTCTGCATATAGACTTACGAGGTAGTGGTTCTAAACTATCAGTAACAAGATGATCAGGAAGGACCGGAGAGAGGGCTGGAAAGAGATAAACCATGTTGAACTCTTATACAAGTAAAAAAAACAAATAAGACAAATAGCAAAATTGGGGGAAACAAATTTAATTAACTGAAAACAACGGCAATAACAAAAGAGCAATCTCCAAAGATGCATACTCAAACAAACACAAATTCGAATTCCAACAATGAATAACAATTTTACATGCAAAAGGTCTAAAACCCGACATGCTAATTTTTCACAAATAAAGATTGAGAATTTTTCACAAATCAAGATTGAAAAAAATATAATCGACAGGCTGATTTTTGACAAATAAAGATCGTTGCAATATGGCTTTTACATGAGAGAACCGGGCTCTTACATGAAAGAACAAACTCAATTTATTACAAAGCTTCTCTCTCAACATAACCCAAGTATTCTGTGCACAACCCCTTTAATTCATTGTGTCTCTACAGTCTCTATTTATAGAGAAAAGAAGGAAATTTGAAAGAGGGTCAACATGGAAATACTAACTTATCTTCCTAATTAAACCATAAAGTGATAAACCTAATCTGATGAACTCCTATCATTTAATGAGTTTATCATATGGGAAATATAGAATTCCTAATATTACCTCCCAAGAAAAGAACTCCCACAAAATTAGAAAACCAAAAGTGTCCATTTATATTAGGAAACCTAAAACTAATCCCATGTGACTTGGGATTCAAGATATATCCCAACAGTAACTAACTGTTCCTATTTTAAAAAATAACCCTTTGTCTCTCTCGCCACCTCTGGAAAATTGTTTCCATTATCTACAAAACCCTTAAAACCCCAGAAAGACAAAAATACCTAAACAACCATTGTAAAATTTATCTATTACTGTTTCTAATAAACATCCCCTTAACCTGTATTTATAGATTTCAAATAAAAATCTAAAATCGTAGGAGAACTCCAAATAGAAAACAATAAATATTATAGAAAGTTTCCCATTCTAGACAATGGGAAACTTCTTATCAACTAATTGTCCCAAAGGTTAAATTTGATGTTTCAAGTTCAAAAATACAAAAAGGGAATAGTTAATATTTAACATTGCCGTTTGTGTTTTTCCATGCAAGTAAATATGTCTTAGTTATTGTACAAAGAATAAGGAAAGTTGAAGAAGGATTTCCTTTATCCAGACTTTGGAGTAGAGAGGAAACACCCATAAAACATAATTGATGGAGGACCGTCCGATGGTTCATCATTTGTTTTTCAAAACGACATTTGGTTAAAAATCAGGGGTGGCAATGGGTCGGGTTGGGTCTGGGTCAGCTGGCCCAAGAACCGGACCTGACCCAAAAAATAAAAAATATATATTCTTAAATATATTTAAATATGGGAAAAGTTTATATAGAGGCTCTAAACAAACAAATTAGAGCCTACCTCAAAACTTTCTCTAGAAGATGTTGTTTTGATGCTCAAATATCCTCAAATCGATCATCTCGACATCAAGATACATGGACATGAGAAAAAAATGGATTTCACGTTTTGGAAATAGTGTATTTTGTAACGTATTATTAGACCGTCAATTTTAAAGATTTTAAATTTTTCATAGATATCATCGATCTACAATGCTATCAAATTCTAGTATTGAAACCACATTCCTCGACACTGTTTGAAGTTACGCTCTAATTGGATTGTTTAGAACCTAGGCTATATACAAACCTCACCCTTTAAATATTGTGTTAAATATATACATGTATTATTTAAATATTATAATTAAAATTATATAGTTATATTTATTTTAAAATTTATTTAAATATTATATATTAAATACTATTTAAATGTTAACACTATTCGGGTTGGGCAGACCCAGACCCAAATAGAGTTTGGGTCCAAATTTTGGACCCGGATTCGACCCACCAGGTCCAATTTTTGGACTCATACCAAACCCAAATTAGGTATGTCGTCGGGTCCTGGATGGGTCCGAGTCCACTGCCACCCCTAATTAGTCTAAAAATCTATCAACCCATCCGCGAGATGCCCTAATTTACATTGTGTTAGTTTTTATGGGAAAAGTTTACATATATCTTCAAATTAAAATTTTAGGGTATGTTTTTAAATTACTTATTCATATTGAGAATCCCATGCTAAATAGTTGCCACCGTATCGAGCAAGGATCAAATGCAATGGTTGTATTATAGTATAATGCAATGACACTACTAGAAAACCATGTTTTTGGTATTTGTATGACCTCAAATTTTCCACACGCACTCTCTTTATCTCAATAATCAATCTCTAAAAAAAAAAAAAGTTCAATTTGAATCCTAGATGTGGTCAAAATGCATCCCCTCCACATATGAATCTAGACCATTCATTTTATGAATTTCAAGATCTTAGCTTTTATAAACTCAAAATCAGTTTTTTCTTTTTTAACATTGTCCATCTAATAATAATAAAGCCATCCAAAAAAATTGGAAATGAAAAAATGCTTCTAAGGCCTAGATCTAAGCATCTCACCAAAATGAACGCCTTATGTTAATTGGGCTAAAAAAGTATTTTTTAGGTTGTGTTTTCAAATTTTTCTTTTTTTTTGTGATTGTTCGCTAGAATGAAAAGAGTGTATATTTCAAACTTAAGAGTGTATATTTCAAACTTTAGATCAAACAAATGGCCATAAGATGGTTTTTTAAGGTTGTTGCATCATATTAGTATACATCAGTTGCATGAAATCATTGGCCCACTGTATCTCTCTCTTTCTCTTTTATTTTTTATTTTTTAATGTTACCTTTTTCTATCTCGTTTATTTCTTTCTTTTTTTTTGGAAAAATTGCATAAAATTCTTAAAAGTAAACTTTCTAGGCATTTTACCCACCCTAATTTTTTTAGCATATTTTTCTCAAAAATCAAGTTTTATAGTAAATACCCCCAATACACAAAATTTCATTTTTTGACGAAAATACCCTTCCCATACATATCAAATCATTTTTTAGATCCCAATACAAGGAAATGCCGGACCTCGGTTGTATATTGCCGGACCCATCCATTTTGCTGGACCTGAACTGTACACTGTCGGGTCGCCTATTCTAGACAAAATTTTGCCAGACTGTAGGTCACAAATGGTGAACTGCACTTGTAAAACACCGAAACGACCGTTACGCCAGTGACATAATCGCGGACTGCTTACGCCAAACCGCACACTCTAGTGACATAAACGCCGGACCGCCTCTTCCATACGCCAGACCGCACACTCTAGTGACATAAGTGCTGGGCCGCCTCTTCCAAACATCGGATCGCCATGGTGAAGTGTCGAATCGCCATAAATCAGTGACTTAAGTGCCAGACCGCCTCTTCCAAATATCGACCACCATGATGAAGTGCCGGACCTTCAAATCCAGTGACTTAAGTATCGAAATGCCTATTCCAAATGCTGGATTGCATGGTGAAGTGCCGCACTGCCATGGTCAAAGTGTGAGGTAAGAGAGGGTATTTTAGTCTTTTTTTTTTTTTTTGAGTTGGAGGTTATTTGTTAGGAAACATGGTGTTGGGGATAAACTTACTCGCATAAGATAGGTAGGGAGTAAATGGCTCAGAAAGTCCATCTGTTGGGTTTTTATGCAATTTTTTTTTGTTTAATGACCTCTCTCTCAACTTCTAAAAGGGATTTGGTTAGCCGCAACGTACAAGATAATCCTCTTGTCCGTTTATAAGTTTTTGAATGAATTCAATAAGGTGTTGCCTTCCAAGTTAGTGCCACGATTAAACGAGCCTCGAGAGCATACTGTCTGTTTATTCCCTTGGGTAAATCTTAACGTGTTGCCTTCCAAGTTAGTGCCACGTTTAAACGAGCCTCGAGAGCATACTGTCTGTTTATTCCCTTGCGTAAATCTTAAGGCAAAAAATATTTTTAGGATGCCCTAGCCCTAGCCCTAGCCAAGCTTCGAGCTGCTTTCTCTGCTCGCTGAGACACTACTGAAGCCCCTGTCCTGGTGCGTTTTGTCAATCTCAGGCCATCTCTTTGTTCATTTTATCTCTAATTTCAAAGCAGAGGAAACCCTAAAATAAAATGAGAAAGAAACAAAATCCCGTAACAAAAAGACCCATTAAACACCCTCTCCCTCTGACTTCGTACTCTCTTTGTTTTCTACATCAAATCTCTCATTTTCTCTGTTTTCTCCCTCTGATTTCATACTTTCTCTGTGTATCTACTTTCTTTGAGAATGATGGTCTTATTTATTGAGTTTTTATTTTTATCCATATTTTAGGGTATTCCTCCTCTCTCTATAAATTTTTTTTTTTATCTGGATTTTATTGGGTTGCTATTAGAACTGGTATCCTGTTTCATGGAGTTTATTTGGCGTTTTTTTCTACTAGTACTTTAGTTTTTGTGCACGCCAAACCTCCATACTATGTTTTGAGCTCACACTCTGCCTGATATTTTCTTTTGATGATTCAATAATTGTTCTTGCTACCCTTGCTTGGTTGTAGATTCGCCACGATGTTGTCTTGCATTTACAATGTTGGCCTCTAGGTTAGAAAGCCAATGAATTTGAATATTGACTGATTTCATTGTATTATTTCCCACGTTTGGTGCTGATGTTCATCAAGAAGGGAAAGCCGCAGGCTGTCTGCAAGTATTGGCTTTCTTGCTTCTCTGGAAATTAATGCCTTCTTTTTTTTCTTGGCTATGATGCCAAGCATGTCTCAAAGTTGTAAAGAATGATACAAAGCATTAGCTTATATTTGAGGGCATTTTTCCCATTTTTCTCTTCTTCGTCAGTTATTGGGTCATCTATATGATCTGTTTCATGGATACTTTTCTGTGTTTTTCTACTGTGGAATAGATTTGTGTTTTCCACATTGACTGCAAATGTTTTTGGTTTTCTCTTGTCAAGTTCATTGCCATTATAAATTTCTTTATGTGTCTATGATAATAATTATTTGTTGTTAAAATATTCTATATTGGGTTTATTGGGTGGTTTCTTATGTTTTGGGAGCTTCCATTTGATGATTGTTGATTGTTTTTTGAGAATTCAGTATGTTTGTATTTTTTGTGGTGGTTTTGTGCTTTATGAAATGTGAAATTGAAATTGATGTTGGTTGAATGTTTGGTGTGCATTTGAGGTGTTTGTGAATGTTCATAAATTTGTTTTGTATCAAATGTTTTTGAGCTCTTATAGCTGTGAAGAATAATTCCTACTGATTTTTACTATTTTTCAGTGTTTTCACTCTAATAGTGATATTGAACCTATCAACACAAATAATGCTATGCGTTGCATTTGGCTTTATGAGAAATCCAATTAGGTATAAAGGGAAGGACAATATCATTAGCTTATATTCTGAGAAATCCCAATTTTTTAAGGATCCATGTCCAAGTTGGGTTACATATTCAATACATTATGGATTACATATTCAATCCAAATTTGGTTTGGTATGCAATATCCATTTTTTTGGGTGTTGTGGTTTGGTTTGGTATGCAGGACAAATTTTGGGTGTTGTGGTTTGGATTGGTATGCTGAACACTTTTTATTTGTGGACGAATGTGAGAATTGACATAAGTTACTGCAATAGCTAGATTCGATGTTACATATGATAAGCTAGTTTTTATGTATTATGTTTTTTGTGAGGAACAATCATATGTGGTGGTCTTGCTTGACTGCATAAAATTAGCTGTCATTTTAGTTGTTTTATGCTTTGTTTGTTTGTTTTTATTTTTATTTTTTATTTTTATGTTTATTTTAGGAAATTTTCTGTTTTTTGTTTTTCATTCTTCTCTTTTGTGGTGTGTTATTAATTTGTAGCCAATTAGGCCTTTCTGAGAAATCGAATTAGTCATAAAATATTTTAAAGATCCATGTCCAAATTGGGTTACATTTTGAATACATTATGGATTACATTTTTGGAGATGTATGAATTGAACTTCTATGCTTGAATCTCATTAGCTTATATACAACTTCAAAGGAAAGGACAATGAGCTTTTATAATGGTATAACATAGCAATTTATTTATTTTATTGGAGATGGTCTTATCACTTTTGTTTAGTGTTTGAAGTTATGTGTTGATAGAGTATGTGTTATTCTGGTTTGTAGTTTAAAAGATGAATACCTTTGTTTTATAGAAATTGGGGAGTAGATATTATATGTGCCTTACATAATGGAGGAAATTGACGAGCGTGAGAGGAAGAGGAAGATGATGGAGAGGTATGCTGTTTACATCGCAACTCTATGTGCGGTTAGTGCAGCTATTGCTGCTTGTAGTTGTAGAAAAAAGAGTCACATATGTAGGTCATTGGGTACGAAGTACCACCTAGAGATAATAAATAAAGGAGACGTGGATTGTGGAGATCAAATTTGTATGAGTAGGGCAGCGTTCTGCAACCTACGAGATCTCCTCAAGGAACGGGGAAAGATGAATGACACAATGGGAGTATCAATAGATGAACAACTTGTGATGTTCTTACATACCCTGAGCCATAACTTGTGATCAATCATGCATTTGGCCATTCGGGAGAGACTATTAGACTGTGTCAGTCGGCACTTCAATCGAGTGTTGGATGCAGTCATAGGACTTCATGGGGATTTCATTAAACCTCCAGAGACGATCATGCCACCCAAAATACTTCTTAAAAAAGAGATGTTCCTCCCTTATTTTAAGGTGGAGATAACATATTCATACTTTGCGCTTCTACTTAAATAATGTATATTCACTTGACCTTCAAACTACTTGTACTTTTTAATATTTTTTAGGATTGTATCGGAGCAATTGATGGCACTCATATCCCAGCCATTGTGCCTTGTGCACTGCAAGGAACATACCGAAATCGAAAGAGGTTCATCTCTCAGAAAGTCATGGGTGTGTGCTCCTTTAATTTTAACATTCCAATATGTACTCGTTGGTTGGGAAGGGTCAACATCAGATTCATGCATTCTGCATTCTTCTCTATCGAATCTTGACCCTCTTTGAGTTCCTTCTGGTACAAATATCTACACTAGAGTAGTTGACCTAACACACCTATGGATATGGATATGGATATGGCACAAGGTTTCAAAAAACGCTAGGCGGCCTGCCTGGCGCCCAGAACTTCGGGTGTCCTGTAGTGCAAATTCTTAGCATTTTTTCATATATTTGCTATCCAAATTCGCATAGATGCGTATATTTGTGTCAAATTTTGTAATTTATTCCATTTGAAAATATCGCAAGTTCGCAACATATGTTTTTGTATACAAACATATCACATATCTCAGGTTGAGAATAAACTTGTTCAAAATTTCAAACCGTACAAAAGTAACAAAACATTTAAAAGTCTAATAAACTATTGTAAGGTCTCCAACTCTCATATTCTCTATATTCTATATCGATAAAATAAACCATAATAACATCCAGGTCTCCAACTTTCCAAGTCTTCAACAAACTGACTTCCAAAACTATAAAAGACCATTAAACCACAACAAAATAGTCCACAAAGACAAAAAAAGTATAAACCACATAACAAAATAATCAAAATGTCTAAAGCCCAAATCAAGTTGGTGCAATAAAGTTACTACAAAAGAAGAGAGAAGACATCAATAAGAATAAAAAGCATCATCTTCATTGCTTCCATCTGCATCAGAATCGAGACCGTCATCATTAGAATCATCACCCTCTTTAACATATTCCTCTTCTTTCAAAGATTCTTTTGAATCTGCCCCCTCTTCCTCTATCTCCCTTCGTGAGTGTGAAGTACCAGCAGACGTCATTGCTCGAGTGGCCCTCCTAGGATCAGAAGCTTGCCCCGAAGCCTCCTCGACCATTTTCCATGTCAACCCCCCCCCCCTCCCCCCCCCCCCCCAAGGAAAACCTCCTCAGTGCTTGGGTCACCAACTAGCCAATCTGAAGCATTCTTCATGTGTTTCGAAGAGACAAGATCCTTCTTTGAATGATTTTTCTTCTCCTTGAGCCTTTTATTCTCTCTAACAAAAACTAAGTCATTGAACTTCTTTTGCTCAAGCCTATTTCTTCTCTTTGTATGCACCTATAAGGAAAAATGCACAAGTAACTACTATGAGTCTATGAATCTATATTAGAAAAATGAACTTGTAAACAAGAACTCCAATTGCGCTCACAACCAGAAGAGGTAGTTGTCAAATTCAAGATCTGTATAGCCATCTTCTAGAGGTTTGGAGCGCTACTCCCATGTTGTCTCCACCATTGGACCACAATGTGTGGGCAACTTTTATAATTAATTTAGGTATCTAACATTATCACACATAATTTTAGAAACTTGAAAGAAAATTATAATTTATAAAACAAAAGTAAAAAATATATTACTTGGTTCGTCTTTGTTTCTCTATCTTAATGCCATATCTTTCGCAAATGACATCAAAGAGCACTTGTACAAAATAAGCTCTTCAGTTGATATCTTATCATGGATATGTGGATCGGGAACTAATTTCTCAAGGCACTCATTAAAACCTTCCATAATTATTCTTTTTGACTCAATATGTTCATCTGCATAAAAGAATTTGGGTTCAAGTAGTACCCCGCTGCATGCAATGGTCTATGGAGCTGCTTAACCCATTTGTCACCTATAATCTCCCAAATTCGGTCATACTTGGCTGCATCATTGCCCAAATTCTCTGCAATCTCATTCTTAGCCCTTTCCATTGCATCCTATATAAAGCCCATGGAGGGTTTATCAGCATTAACGAAGCTCAAGACCTTCACCAAGGGAAGAAATACTAATATCGCATGCTTCACCCTACGCCAAAAATATTTTGAAAGAACAATATCCCGTGCCTTTTTTCTCTTGCAATCTCTAGACCACTTACACTTACTCCACTCCTTTGAAGCAAAGATAGACCTTAATGCGATCCTCCTCCTATACATGCTCTGTAGACTAAGGTAGGTAGTGACAAATCTAGTGACCCTAGGCCTCACTAACTCTCTCTTCTTTGTAAACTTGCGCATCATGTTAAGGGTAAGTATGTGACTGTATATGAAGATTGTAACCTCCTTAGTCTTAAAAAGAATTCCTTTAATAGTAGGCAAATCACCAATGGCCTCAAGCATAAGATCTACGCAATGTGCAGCGCAAGGAGTCCAAAATATGTGAGGCCTCTTCTGTTGGAGCAAATGACCTATAATTAGATTGGGAGCAACATTATCTGTGACCACTTGAATTACAAGTTCCTACCCAATCTCCTCAATGCCCATATTAATGACAGAAAATATATAATGAGCATCATGAATATCATTGGAAGCATCAATTGATCGCAAAAAAACTATACTTGAGGGGCAATTTTCAAACAAATTCATGTTACTCCTCCTCCTATCTCTCCACTTACCTGTCATTAAAGAAACCCCAAATTTAGCCCACCCCTCCTTATGGGTCTTGAGATATTTATTAGTGTACTCAACTTCTTTCTTTAGTAGTGTCTCTCCAATCTCATAAGGAGTAGGACCTTTCAAACCTGGCCCAAATTGCCCAATTGCTTCCAACATTGTATGGAAGCTATTCAAGCGAGCGGTGTTAAAAGAAATGCCCACATGGTAAAACCACTGAGCAATATACTGAATCACCCTGCCTCTATCTTCCTTCTTAAATCTATTTTCAAGTGTCACTTGTTTTTTCCCCTTTCCTCTCTTGCCTTTCTTAATTACTCTCTCAGGGTTAGGTGTAAAAAAAGTATCTCTCATCCCTCTCATAGGAGGCTTCTTAGACCCAAAAGCCCTCTTGCTCTTAGAGCTCTGAGTACTAACCATGGCTACATCTTCTTTCCCCTCTTCATCCTCTTCTTCAGTGTCAATATTATTATAAAAAACATGGACCCTGACTTTAATTCTGCTGTCCTTTTGTTTTGAAATTTTGTGCTCTTTTCACCTTCAATGTATTCAGAAATTTCTTTCTTTACAAGTTTTGGGACTTTCTTACATTGGGTAACATTACCTCTATTACTGGCAAGATGTTTCTTGAATCTATTTATGCCGAGATTAGAAACATGTCCACAGAAATTGCACATAATTTTATTCCTATCATTTTTATCCGGGTTAACACGATATTTCTATCCCAGATCTCCACCCCTAGTAGATCCCACAGAAGACATCTCAAGTTGGAAAAATAAAACTCAAATAAAGATTACAAATTGACCTTTTCTGCTCTGCCCAATCTTTGATCTTCGATGTTGGTTACCTCAATCGAGCCACTAATCAACTCAAAAGTCTTCTAATGCCCACTAAAAGCACCCTAAAATTATTTTCAATGAGAAAAGAATATTTTTTTTCAATCCACAAAACATACTTTCGATTATCAGAAATTACTTTAGATTCTCAGAAATAAGTTTAGCGTAGAGATTGAGGGGCTTTTTATTTTTTTTTTGTTCACTTTGGGGGTTAAAAATAAATCCCATAACGTTTTTATACAGCCTTGGGGGTCAAAATGAACCCCTTTGCCCTTTTGGGCAATTTGAAAAAACGAAAAAGGCCTTACGACCCTGGGTGCTAGATACCTGTCCAGGTACATACACCCGTGTAGGGCCACCTGGGTCTAGACATGCGGATTTTTGGTCCAGGCTGCATAGGCGTTGGGCGGACCATTTTTAAAACATGGATATGGCATGATAATGAGTTGATCAATACGGTGTTTTTGTAGGGAAATTCTACCTCCTTGTAGATGCCGGTTACCCAAATACGGCAAGATTTTTATCCCCTTATCGTCAATCTCGCTACCACTTGAAGGATTTCCATCGAGGTGGATCAAAGGCCCAAGACTACATGGAACTTTTCAATAAGAGACATTCCTCTCTAAGAAAATGCCATTGAGCGGGCCTTCGGTGTCTTGAAAAAACGATTTCCAATCCTGAAAGTCGCTACTTTGTACCCATTGAAGACACAAATTAAGATAGTCATAGCGTGTTGCATCTTGCACAACTTTATCATAGGTATTGATGGTGCTCCACTGGAGGATGAGGTTGAGGACAATGTTGAAGAGGAAGAGTAGGTACCTATACAATATTTGAAGGTGGTGGGAGGAGTCAAAATGGAAGAGATGAATGGTCGGATTTCCAAGATGAAATCGCGATAAGCATGTGGGAAAAATAAAATCACTGTGGAAACTAGATTATGTTTATTTTCCTCTTTTTTTTTTTTTGTTGGAATGTTACGATGAAATATGCGACAAGGTATTAACTTGGTTGGTGTACGCATCTTTAATTTGACATTATGTGGTGACGCCTTTTCAATTTAAAGAAGTTATTTCGACTTTATTTGACATTATGTGGTGACGCTTTTTCAATTTAAAGAAGTTATTTGCACAATTGAATGCGAGTGGGGGTGAATGGGGTTATGTTATACTGCATATCAACTACAAGATCTTGTAAATAAAATAAAATTTAGGAATAAATTTATTTCTTCTTTCTGTAACTAAAACAAAAATTATGAGTAGAAAATGTCAATAGTACATCTAATAAATATAGGAATAAATTTATTTCGTCTTTCTTTTTCGCGAGCTACATTGTTTTGTCTTACAAGTATTAGAGATAATTTAATTCTAAGTTTCAGAATAGCAAAGTATATAACTTCATGATTTCCCAAAACGTTGACGTTAATTGAATATTTGGTATGTAAAAGATATATAGGATACAATGGAAGGAACAAGAAAAAAATAAGGATTTCATCATAGTTCAGAAATAATATTTTCAAGTTTAGAATGAATGTGTGGAGTTAATTATTATAAAATTAATTGTAGAGTACTAATACAAAACTGAAACTGAATTTCCATGGATTCACTTATTCCAGGCAATCCAAACAGCGGACAAGCATATCCATATTTCTTATGAGGTTCTATCCAAACAGCAGACAACCCTATCCCAGGGACAGACCAATTTTAGGATAAGCCAATTCCAGTATAAGCCTATCCCCAGGACAGTCTAATCAAAGAAGTAAAACTCTCGCATAAGTCACCTCTTCTCCACAAGGAAATTGCTGGATTTTCTCTTCTCCATGGCCATGATGAATGTGTTGTTGAGGCGTCGCTCGTCTTCGACTTTCTTCATTCCCTTGTGGGGTTCTCGGACCATTTGGCCTCTGTTTAATCCTCTCTCTCCTGGAGCAGGAGGAGAAATCACCATGAAACAGAGGAATCAAGAGCGCGGTGGTGGTTTCCATCATTTTTGTTCACCATCTCTCTTAACATTGGGCGCTACAAGCACTAGAGGTTTTGCAAAGGGGAGGAAATCCAGTGCGTACAATCTTCCTTCACTCATTTTATTCAGAAGTCCTTGTTTTTTGTTCTTCTAGTCATGTTCAATAAATCTCTGATCAAATAAATGGTTCATAGTTTTAATGGGGATAATAATCTTTTTTCCGATTTTACAAATGGTAAGGAGTACTATTCATTAGTGTGTTGGTGTGAACTTGTTTGTCGTGAGTTCAGTTCCTTATTGAGCAGCATTGATATCGTCTGTGTTTCATATTTACTTGTATTAGGAATATACTTGGGCATGTAATTCTAAGAGTAAGTCGTGCATCTTTCTTTCTTTCTTTGTTTTCTTTTCCTCTGGTAAATGGTTGCTGCCATGTAATGCCTTAAACTGATTCAAATCATATATTTGCATCCTTTATGTCTTTCACTATAGGAGAATACATTTTCTATTATTTCATTCACTGTATTCAAGCTTATTTGGTGACAAATGCAATTTTGGTGCCTAGAGATATTAAGATCTTTTCTTGAGTGCTCGTTTTCTTAAAGGGAAAATTTTACGGCTCTAAACAACCAAATTAGAGCCCATCTCAAAAATTTCACTAGAAGAGGTGGTATTGATGCCCAAATATTCTCAAATGATCATCTCGACATCAAGATGCATGGACATGAGAAAAAAATGGATTTCAAGCTTTGAAAATAGTGCATCTTGTAACGCATTCTTGGACCGTCAATTTTCAAGATTTTGAACTTTTCATAGATATGCTCGATCTACACTATTTTTGAAGCTTTAAATTTTATAACTAAAGATGGAAATATATTGTAAGGGTATCACAGAGATTCCTGTATTGAAACCACATTTTTCGATACTATTTGAAGATGTGCTTTACTTTGATTGTTTAGTTCTTCGGCTCTATACAAACCACACCCTTTTGTAAAAAATCCAAGTTCCATGTTTTGCTTAATCTACTATACATATACTAGTCGTATGGGGTCACATGTCTTGCTTAATCTACGTACAAAAGCATAATAGTCGTATGGGGTTACATCCCTTTTCGGGGTATGGTTGCCTTTTTGTTCTTAGTGTGGATTTGCCCATTTTTTAGTGCTACGTACTTGAGGGTCCAGAGTTCGATGTGCAACCTCAAGTTTGCCTCTTTTGATTACAAGAATTACAAGGGCTGTTTTAACAATGGAAATTCCCAAGCCTTGATGGAGATGGCCCAAGAGATCTCCCAAATTCGTAGGGTTCAAGGTGGAACTCGTTCTTTATAGGGTTTTTAGACATACAAAGAGAACGTGAGTTAGGAGAGAGGAACATCGTGTTCTTTTTTAGCGATAGAGATAAAAAAATGAAAAAGAGAGCATGTATCATTTTGGAGGTATGTGACCTCGTTTTCATAAAGTAATTAAAAAAACTATCCTCTATCTAAAAACCCCTTCATATGGAGGTTTCCATTTACATGATTCTCTCTCTAGGTGGTTATTTTCTCAAATAGGAATTCCATTCAAGTTCCTATATGGACTTATCCTTTCCAATTTGAGCAAGATCTCGTCTAACCGCCTATATCCATGATCAACTATCCTTATCTCATAGGATTCTTTTCTCTCTCTCTTCCAATCAACAATCCTCCCACCCACAAAGGTCGGAGCTTGATTCCAACATATCGCGCTTGTTGTGGGTGTATGTAAAGATGTCGGTTCATAACCTACGATGCAATGCAAAAACTTTCTCATAGACCACTAGGGAATGCAGCATGACACCTTAAGGTGCAGTTACATCTCCAGAGAGAAAACTATGTTAAATTTTCATCAAACTAACTTGAAACACCTCTTCACTCTAATCCAAAGTTGCTCTAGCCTATCTTAGATGCTCTTGACTACCACCAACTCGAGTATCTCAAATAGTCCTTCACAAGCTTTCTATGCTCAGGAGTCTACTCAACCCCTTTGTGCGCAAATAGTCGACTAATCTAAATAACTTGGTCTCATTCAAGCCAAGTACTAGGATCGATCAAGGTTTTATACCATGTAGGTCTTAGTTCATTCGTAGCCTTGCATCCTATGGCAACTAATGCGCCTCAGGATCGCACCTAAGCGACTGAACTAAACATCCTCGATGTTCGCACTTGGTTATCATATAGGCTACATGATCTTGTGGGATGCCATGTCGATCATGCTCAGTGATTTAAAAAGCGGATTGCCCAGTGCCTGGGAGGTCCAAAAGGCTTGGGTGCATCTCTCAGGCTTAGGCGGTAAAGTTAGTGGGATATCCCTGGGAGCCCACCTAGGGACTCCGCCCCGCTCAGGGGTGGAAATGCTCCTCATTGAGGGCATGCTTTGGTCATTTTTTTAAGACTAAATGGCCAAAATTGTGGATTTTAGGTTCATTTGAGATCTAAAACCCATTAGAGCCTATTTTAGAGAGAGAAAACCCCTAAAAAGGTCGTGTTTGGTGATTTCCACAGGATCCAAGGGTTTTTCAAAGTTATGAGAAATTGATCTAAGCATCACCCATTGATATTAGATTTAATTTTGGATGTTTTATAAATTTATTAGAGAGTTTTTTAGAAGATTTTGAATCCTTATAAACTTAGAGGTGGAAGTTTGGAGATCGAGCAATTAAAATTAGTGATTTTTTTGATTGCTTGTATTATTTTGAGATATCTTCTTCGGGATCTAATTGTAGTGGTGATCCAGGTTGGAAATATGGCTACAAGCCGAATCCTTTTGATAAAAATTACATAAGATGCAAGTTTTGTGAAAAGGATACAAAATGGGGCATAAACTAGTTCAAGAAAAATCTTGTCGGTATCAGGGGGGATGTTCCCCATGTAAAAAAACTCTTGATGCTGTTATAGAGGAGATAAATTTTTTCCTGAGTCTTGTAAAAATGAAAAAAGTTAAGAGACAGGCATCCATAGTAGAGATGAGGTTTGGGGTTCGAGTTAGTTATGATGATGATGATAGTGATGAGGATGGGGAGGGGTTTCAAGAGGTAGAAGTAGAACAACAACAATCCATGATTAGGGGGAAGGGAAAGGGAGTTGTAATTGCTTCTGGGAGTTCGGGGCCTAAGAGGCCTCGGGTTAGAGGCCTTATGGATTGGTTTTTGCCCCAGCCTGACCCTGAGGTTGCAGGAGAGGAAACAAGAAGCAAACCACCATTGAAAATGTACGCAAGAAGGAAGAGAGAGATATAGCTGCACAATATATTGCTACATGGTAACTTTGGTAATTTGGTTGGTAAATTTTAAGTTTTAACTATGTGTGAACTGTGGAGTGTGGACTTTCACATAATTGGATATGGACTTATGGTTATGGAGTATGGAGGTGTGTGTGCTATGTTGACTTGTGTACTATACATTTAATGTGCCCTAAATCCCTAATTCTTATGTGTTATACAATTATACTTATATTGTTAGACTATAGAGAATTTTTCTTTCCTTACTGGGCCGTTCAGGTTCTGGGTGCCCGCCTAGGTGCTGGGCGGCTTGAATGCCCCCCCCCTACCCCCCCCAGCCGCCTAGTGCTTTTTGAAACATTGATCATGCCAACTCCCAACCATGGAATCGCATCTTGACGGTCCCATATTCTGTTTGTGTTATCCTTTAATGTCCTTGACATTGAGGGCGGTCAATACTATGCAAGTAGTAGACCAAGCCAGACGATGTTTTATCACTCAATGAACACGTATCCTAGGTTGGAAGTGTGAATGTGCATCTAAATTGTGTATGTGCATTGAACAAACCATAATTCTACAAATCACTCTGTTAAATGGTGAAACTAGTATTATATCCATGTACTGAATTAGTTAGATAATGAGCGTGGTACAAAAGAAATTATTAGGGGCTCCTAAGTCTTAATCCTTTGACGTGAGCTTTATAACTCTCGTAGGATATATGCTTAGTCAGAGGGTCTACTACCATTCTGCTCGTTGGAATATATCTCATTTTTGTCTCTTTTCTCTAAATGAAATTTCCCACACATTCATAGTCAATCCCTACGTGCTATTCTTTTGTGATTCTTCACATCCTTTGCGAAAGCTAATGTTGCTGAATTATCACATAACAAGCTCGCGAGCTTTCCAACTCACAATCCCTAAGCTTCATAGGAACTTCATGACCTGCACGCTTTCTTGCGACTCTACCCAACATCTATGTACTCTAATTTCAAAGTACATGGTGCCATTGATATTTCTTTCTTTTTGTACTATGAAATTGCTCCACCACTGGAGTGAAGAAATATCATGATGTAGAGAGCAGACTATGAATCATCTAGATAACCTGTCCAATTATACTCATTATATACTCACAACCAAAGGTCACTATATACTCGCATCCAAAGGTCACCATATACTCACAACGCAAGATCTGTCATTGGTCTTCGGTTCCATGGTCCTATTGGAGTATCCTTTTCACATTCTGCCAATGTTTCAGACCTGAATTTCTCTTGTAGCAACGACCTGAATTTCTCTTGTAGCAACTAACATACTCTACGACACATCTGGTTCCGTACATAATATTGTACATCTAAGGCTGCCTATTCTACTTTCACAGGGTACCCAGATCATCTTTAACAAATTCTATGACACATCTGGTTCCGTACATAGTTGTATACATAAGGTGGCGTTTTCTACTCACGTGGGGTGCACAAATCATCTTTTCTTTTTACAACCGCTGTCTATGGACAAAGATTCACATTGAGCACATGAGTGTTCTTGAAAGACTATCGATTGGTCGAGTTCTAGAGCTAAACTCACTACAATGACAAATGTGAGGTGAGTTGAAACCATTCTTAGGGAGAACGTCTTATCATAGTTACACCCTCATTTGGGTGAATCCCGTGGCCACCTTTGGGGCATTGTTCTTATCTATAGTTTAATCGGCCTTTTTCTTAATTTTGAGGACCCACTTGTTTCCTATGGCCTTTTTTCCTTAGAAAAACTCCACGACTTTCAACACTTAGTTGTTATCCATGGAGTTAATATCTTCATTCATTGCAGCATTCCAATTCCTTGCAATAGGTGTTCTTAATGCTTTTTGATGTGAACACTGATCATCCTCGTCAATGGAGATGCACGTCAAACCTTCTCTTTTAATCTCGAAATGTCTCCATGAAATACTGTGATGTGCACTCTTACGAGGCTCATGAGTGAATGGTGGCTCACTCTAACTGTCATCAATGACCATGGGAATACTCCCATATCCTCTGGTGGAGGAGTTGCCTCAGTATTTTGCTTTTGCGATGCAATCATCTTGTAAAGGTCTAGAGTCATTTTACACGGCTTCCTTATTCATAATTTCAACTCAAGGAAGTGCATGTTTTGTGCGATTGAGTTTCTTTGTACCACCCTTTTCTGACTCATCACATAGTACATGCCCTTAGATTTCTCAAGATATCTTTTGAAGATGAATTGAGTGGACGTCCAGTCTAGCTTAGTGGTCAGCCGAGATGACACAAGCAGTTGACTCCCAAGGACACAACTGGGGTAGAATGGGTTTTCTATGGTCTATACCATAGTTACTGGAATCTCTCATTGGACCCGAGATTCCGGTTTTGAAACCTGTTTCTGCATTTCCGTTAAGGAACTCCACGGAAACCGTTTTTTTGAATCAACGAAACTTGATTCCTTTATTCCAGAATCTCGATTCCGTACCTAGGTGGAAACCTTTTTTTTGCAACATAGGAAACTTGATTCCTTAATTTTGGAATCTCGATTCCTCACATATGTGGAAACCTATTTTTGGAGCCAAGGAAACTTGATTCTTTAATTTCGAAATCTCGATTCAACACTTCTTTTAAAAATATTTTTCGGAACCAAGGAAACTTGATTCCTTAATTTTGGAATCTCGATCCAACAAATCTAGAGAAACTTGAACCTCCTAATTGTGGGGTAAACGCTCCCAAATAGATTGAATTTGACTTTCAGCGAGGTTTAAATCTTGATTCCATGTTAAATGATACACGATTCTACAGTAATAGAACTCGTTTCGTTAGGGTTTTGAATCATCTACACCATATAAAACATTGGTTTCTTGTAAATAATAACCACAAAAGTAATGTTTTATTTTCTAGTGGATATCATGCTTTAAGGTCCCGAATGATAGCATTAGGCGGCATGTGCACTAGAAGGGGGTATTATTATTTATAAGGCATGTATTTTAGAAGGAATTTAATGAGATTGTGTTGCTTTTTTTTGTTATCTTTATTATGTTTCTTATATTTGCGTTGATGTAAACTGCTATAGTTTCTTTACCTTGCGCATAGTTATGTGAATTGCTTAAGTAAACTTGCACCATGTCTCGCCTTGCAACATTGCTTAGTACTGTACTACCGATTGCAAAGTAGTTATTAGTAATGTTCTTTTTACTTTTTTTTTGCCTGATTTAAATGCCAATAGAATAATGTTCCTTATATTTGTGGTGATGTAAACTGCCTTGGTTTCTTAATCTTGCTCCTATGTTATGTGAAATGATTTAAATGCCCATAGAATAATGTTTCTTATATTTGCGGTGATGTAAACTACCTTGGTTTCTTAATCTTGCTCATATGTTATGTGAAAAGACTGCTTAAGTGATCTTACACCATGTGTAGCCTTGCAACATTGCTTAGTATTGAAATACTGATTGTAAAGTGGTTATTAATAATGTTAATTTTATTTATTTGTCTCTAATTTAAATGCCTATAAAATATTGAAATCATTTAATAACATATAAAACAACACACATGGACTGATAATTGAAAGTCTGGAATTTATATATTGTGTAATAAAAAAATGTTTCAATACTTCAAAATACAGAGAGAGAGAGAGGGGGAGGAGGGGGGCTACGACTTGTTCCTTCTTCCACTCTTCCACTATGGAATCAAGAATCTTCTAATAAATAAATGCCTGGATACATATTTTCTGTGTTGTAATTAGATTTATATATATTTATAATTAGTTCTATTGGTTATTTGCTTAAATTGAGTTTTGATAACACAATTGTTGATTTTTTATTTTCTACTTCATCATTATGGTGCTTACTGTTGTAGCACAACTTGAACAGAGGATGATGGAGGGATTATTCAAGTTGTCCCTGATGTTGGTCCCGGTGTGAAGGCAACTGCTTTATCGCAGATGGAAGCTGCAATAGTTTCCTTATCACGGGAACTGAATAAGTTACGTACTGGGAGGGCATCGGCAGGTTATTTGTATTTTCTTTTAGTTCATGAAACTGTTGCTTGTTGCACTGATATTAAAAAAGAAAAATTGCACTCATGCATATATAAATTTCTGTAGGAATGCTGGATCATATTATTACAGAGGCTAATGGTGTTCGGACACCCCTAAGTCGTGTTGCTGTGGTTTCTGTTTTAGACTCCCAAACCCTCTCTGTCACACCTTATGATCCCAATGTAAGAATGTTGTCTCTCTTTCTAGTACAGCTTTCTTTTTCTTTCTTATTTGATATCTAATTTGGAACATGCATTTGAAAATCTTATGCATTAAAGAATCTGTTTGAAATGACTTTGGCAATTGGGGTATGAGTATCGTGTTGATATTTTTAATTAGTCTATATTTTCTGTGACATTTTATCTAATTGAGAAAATGCATTTGAAAATCTTATGCATTTAAGAATCTGTGTCAAATGACTTTGGCAATTGGGGTATGAGTATCGTGTTGATATTTTTAATTAGTCCATACTTTCTGTGACATTTTCAGTTTCTTGTGTTGGGGAATCCTTATGAATGCTAAAGCAGAAAAACATTTTGTGCTGTGTAAAATTTTCATTTTCAGTAAGCTCCTCAATGATGGAGAAAATGTGGTTAACTTGTAAGTATAAACAAGAAAACAATGACAAAATAGCATGTATACACACCTTGCCTGGATTACTTGTACCCCAAAAACCTACATAGCTATCACATATGGGGAGAGAGAGAGAGCACATCCAGGTGTTCCTAGAGGAACAAAATTCATATATGTGAATGGGTAATGGAGGAGAGAAGAAAAGAAGGCAGGGTGACATCTTCCAAGAGAAATCATCTATATGGGCCAAGAAATCGGCTATGATGTTCTTCATATGGCCTATTCTGAAACATATTGGGCAAAGATGGCAGTGGTCTTATCCAGTATGTTGCAGGCCTCCCCAGGAATGTCCATTCCCGTGGGCCCTCTAATTCCTTCACAAAGAGAGGGCTTCAGAAGGACTGGAAGGTCTTGTGGCCAGTGAGGACTAAAGATACCATTGGCCTTGGCAGCTATAGTACTTACAGGGACATGGATACAAGCGCTAGTGTCTGATATGGATGTTCTTCATCCCAATTAATATGGGTTTGTCATGGAAGCTATGATTGATTAGAGGTCATTTTGGAAGCGGGTGCTAAGTTTTGAGCTCAGGCAGTGGTTTGATGAGGGACACTGATGCCTGTTAGTAATGTTTGGGAGGTTGTTAGTGGTGTTGATGGTCTTTGTACAGGTCTGGTGAAGAAAGTTTGGGAGGATGATACTGTAAGAACGTAGGACTTCTCCATTTTGAGTCTATGTATTGTTGCTGCTGGTGGGGCTTGCTGGGGTAGAGGAATATGCTTTGTGCCATTAGCCTTCTAGTTTTCAGGGTATACTGATTTACTTCTCCCCATTTGTTCTAATGTGGAGTTATAAAACATAGAAAGGGCTGTCTCATTGCATATGTAGCTTAAATTTGTTCCCATTTTGGAGAATTCTTATGTGGTTACACCTGGCGATATGTGCCTCGGCGTGGCAGCATGCCGATTTAATTTATTCAATATTTTTGAAAGCTAGGAATCCTGGAGAATAATAAAAATTGCCAGCTTTGTAGGGAACATTAGTTGGACAGTTCTTGGTCCCCATATATTACTTTAGTAGGTTTTGGCGTGCTTAACTGGATATAATAATCAGTGTTGTGTAGTGGTAAGTCTATTATTGATTTCTCGTCTTGAAGCAATAGAGATGGTGGTTTTGTGTAATTTTTGCAACTTCCTTTCCATTCTTTAAGGTTTTTCTGAAGTAATTGCCCTAAAGTGTTTGAAGTATTGGAATCTTTATCAGCAATGCACTTCATAAAAATATTTCCCTGAGCAAAGTGACCTTTCTTAGGCATCTCCCAAAATAAGGGATTGGCGACTAATGAAATTTGGCTTGTCAAAACTTGTTTTATAGGAAGTGTCTGATCTTCACATGGAGGGTTTTGTTTTGGATTTCTCTCCAAGACCAAAAGAGAAACTGTACCCCATTATGGGGAAGAATAGTATGTAAAATTTAGCATGATTATTGATAACTAAATGAGGATTTGGTCATTTTGCATCTCTGCTAATTGCTTGTGCACGTTGAGTAATATTTCCTTTTCGACAAGCTAATTCTTAGTTGTATATATTATATGATAAGTCATGCCTTCTTATGTCAACCGTAAGTGTTTTAAAGATGGTAAAGAACATGGTGGTTAGAAAACCTAGGTTTACGTTTTTGTATCCTGTTTCCAAAATGGTAAAGAACATTGTGGTTAGAAAACGTAGGTTTACGTTTTTGAATCCGTATTTGTTATGTGTCAACTGTGTATGATTCAATCACCGGTGATTTGGTGTTTCTTAGTCAGCGGAGTCTTGCTTGGTGTATAATATTCTGATTCTGATCTCTGTGTGTGTGCACGTGTGTAGGCTCGCATATGCGCGTGTACATGTCTGTTTGAGCACGTGTGTGAATGTGTGTGCATGCACGCATAATCTGATGTAGTTATTTGCTTGAACATTAGAATAAAAAAGTGATATGGCTTATCCGCATGTGTCACGAGTTTTGAATCTTTGGATTGGTTATTTGGAAATTTCTGACCTATGGATTGTAACCTTTATGGAAGGTGTTTCCCAACATGACGTTGAAAGAGAGTTTCACCTGGATACAGGGGCTATATTATATACTTCCTCTAAAAAGTTGGCTTGTAATGGCTTGGAACCCTAAAACTTCTATTTAAGGAGGTTAGAAAACTAACATGAATATCCGTGCAATTAAAGCAAACAACTTGATTTTGATTTTGGTTAATATGTAGAAATAGACTATAAACAAATCCAAATCACATAATTAAATTACATGGTCTAATCTACTTTGTTGGGTGTGATGCTTTATAATTCTACCTTCTATACATGGGCAGAAGCGGGTTTTTGCCAAAATCCTAGTGTTAAGGATATAAGGGTAGGAAAATGGTGGATCTTAGACGTGTGACCATCTTACTCAGCAAAAGCCACCCAGACGCAAGTTTTATTATGTGTTAACAGGTGACATGTTATTGAAATCTGATTTCTAGTTGGCTGGGATTTATATGAAAGCATGTTTTTGAACCACCTGGTTTTTGTATTAATTGTTTTAATTATGTCATTTTGAAGATGTCCCTTGTGACTTTTTTTGTTGCAAAACTTATGATCTCCTTTTCAATGGAACTCATTATAAGATCGGTATGGCTCTGTAATGTATGAAGAATTGTTCGAGTTGCTAATTTTATTCAGCTTTGGAATCCATCCATGTCTCATTATATAGGCTTTGAAGGAAGTGGAACGTGCCATCATTTCTTCCCCATTAGGTTTGAACCCAACAGCTGATGGGCAACGATTAATTGCTTCCATTCCTCCGTAAGTATCCTATCAGCAGATATACAGTTCTTGTGGCAGCAGTGGTTGCATGTATTTGGAATAAATTCCTGTGACAACCTCTTTTCTATCCTGCTGATTATTTCCTATTAACATAGTTAAATGCCTATTTTTTCCTCTCCAGATTAACGAAGGAGCATATGCAGGTGAGTTTACCCTGATACCTTCCAAGATCTGCTTGATTGTAATGTATACCATGTTGCCACGATGGATTTATGTCAGCGTATTTTCCCAGGCAATGTGTAAGGTAGTTGCCAAAGCTTCTGAGGACGTTAAATTGAGCATCAGAAGAGCACGCCACAATGTATGCTTGTGAGATTTTGGTTATTGTTGCTTTTCCTGTGATCTTGCTGCTTCAACAAGTGGGAAAAGGAGTTAAATTTTTCTGATTTTGTTGTTAGCAATGAAAACTGGATCTTCATGCAGGCATTGGACACAATAAAGAAGGCTGCATCATGTATATCCAAGGATGATGCAAAGAAACTTGAGAAGGAAGTATGTTACGTTTTGGTTCTGTTTTCCTTGGTCGTATGTTCCATGTTATGTAATTTGATCAGCTCACTTCACAACTACACCATGCTCTTTTCCTGCATGACCCCTTGAATCAATATTAGGAGTAACCAATCCTACATGCTAGGAATGGGGATTGTTTAATCACAAAATCTTCCTAATCCAACCTCCATCGACCACATCCCACCGAAGCATTAATTTTTGCTTGCTACAAAGAGATTGGCGTGCCTTCTGTGGATGGTGTACCCTGTTGTATGGAAAAGTATACAAATAGAAAAGTATACAAATAGATTATTTACTTTTGATACAAGGAGGTCACAATCACTTGTTCATCAGATTTAACAAAAAAAATTTCTCGAACTTTATGTCACACCCCAAGTTATCCAATTTGACACCTAATGGTTAGTAGCAATTATGACCTCCTTGTAACAAAAATAAATGGTCTCATAGTATACAATCCTTGTTATATATAACCTTGATTCTTGTGTTGTCAGGTTGATGACATGACAAAGAAGTTTGTGAAATCTGCTGATGATATGTGCAAGGAAAAGGAGAAAGAGATAACGGGGAGTTGAGATGAGAAGCTCACATGTAGCCACCCAGTTTCTGCATTATGTGCACGACGAAAAAATCCCTTCAGTTTTGATCCCTAGCAAGTCTCTGCTATTTTCAAGGGTTTAGCTACGGGCATACTACGGTAAAAGAGATATATGATAGTGAGGCACTTTCATACATAGGCTACTTGGCAGTTTTCATTGTTAGTTTGAGTGATTGTTTTGCTGATCAATGATTTAATTGATTCTGCTTAGGTATTAACATAAATCATGATGTTTGTGTGATTTAGTTTAAAACCCAATCTTATACCCATTGCCGTCACTGCTGTAACTTTGACATTTTTAGTTCAATAAATTTAGTCCTTGGTGTTGAAACTTAAGATATCAAGTTGTTTGGTTGTTTGTCCGCAAATACTGGGAGAGCACCAAACGAATCAAGTTGCATTCAAGGCTTCTGTTTTAACAGAGTGCTGCATGAGAAAATTTCGAGTCTGAATATTACAAGATGAGACATGCATTTTCATGTGATGGCTTTTCCCTTGGGAATATAGCATAGCTTGAGGTTTCTTTTTCTACACTAATTTCATTTACTTTTCATTCTGTTCTTGTAGAAATACATGTTTAGATAATTGGATATAGTTCTCAGTCACTTGTCGTCCTCCATCTCAGTGAGATCTCTTCCCCTCCC
Organism: Amborella trichopoda; assembly: GCF_054954075.1. Lineage (NCBI taxonomy): Eukaryota > Viridiplantae > Streptophyta > Magnoliopsida > Amborellales > Amborellaceae > Amborella > Amborella trichopoda. Next base: position 4,007,308 of record NC_142342.1, on the reverse strand, counting down.
AGCCTCCCTCCTTTAGCCTTTGATTTTTCCCCTGCTTTCACCATTTATATGCGGTATCCGTTTCTTCCCTTAACTATGTTTCAGACTTTTTATTTATATTTTCCTTAATTTGTTTCAGCAGGTATTCTTTGTGTTAGTTTTTTCATTTACCTTGCTGAGTCAAGTCAAATTCTTTTTACAATGCATTCTTTCTTTGGCATACATTATTTTCTTTTCCTGTTGTTTTTGTCAGTTCTGAATGTTCCTTGCTGCAAATATCCACGGCTTCCTCTTCTTTTCTAGTAGCGTTATACTTTACTCTTTTCATTTCATATTTGTGGTATTTATTTTGATGCATATTTTGGAGTCTGTTCTATATCTATTACTTTGTGGACTACGGATGTTATGGAACTTATTTGGCCGTTATGTTTTAATCAACACAGTTCGAAACTATGGTTGGCCAAACTTGGAGCTTTGTTGGGCTTGCATTGGGGATAAGGCTCTTGTGATGATGATGCTATGTTAAAATTTTAATTTATTTTTATTGGTTTAGTTTCCTTTCCAAAAATTTAGCTGGTCTGGCAATCCACTGCTAACCACAGTTGGGCCAGCCAAAAGAATATTAGTCGAAAGATTTTTTGTTCTAGCTTTTTTTTTTTTTTTCTAGACAATTCAGTGGGCGTTTAGTAGGAATAGAACTCAAGAGAGTTTGTGGCACCCTTCGCCTCTGACTTATTAGTCTAGAACCCATTCCTAGGTGAAAAAAAAAAGAAGAATATACTTTTATTTACCTTTGAATAATTTCCAAAAAAACGAGGAAAAAATAAAAAGAAAAAGAAATAATACTTTAGAAGGTTGTTATCAAGATGAAATAAAGTCACTCTAATTGGTGAGGAGATTGCTTCAATCCAAATAGTCTGACCATCGACTGAGCCAGATTGACATGATTTTTAAAAAGGTGCGGTTTTTATAGAGCTGAGGCTCTAAGCAATAGAAGTAAAGCATACCTTCAAATGGTGTCGAGAAATGTGATTTCAATATTGGAAATCTTTGTGTTAGCCTTAAAATATATTTTCTTATGTAATTACAAAATTTAAAATTTCAAAATAGTGTAGATTGAACATATTATGAAAATTTGAAAATCTTGAAAATTAACGGTCAAAAAATGCATTACAAGATGTATTATTTTCAAAACTTGAAATTTATTTTTTACTCATGTCGATGGATCTTGATGTCGGGATTATCAATTTGAAGATATTGAGCATCAAAATTGACTCTTCTAGTGAAAATTTCGAGGTGGGCTCTAATTTGATTGTTTAGAGCCTTGGCCCTATATAAATTTTTTCTTTTTAAAAATATTAAATAATAATAATAATTTAAAAATCCTAATATATTCGAAAAAAAAAATTGCCCAATTTGCTTGGTTGATTGAACAAAGATCAAATTGGTTGGTCGATAACCGATAACACCTGATTTTTATTCTAGACCAGATTGGCGGGTCAATAGTCAAATCAAAAGGGCTGCTGACACAGTCTGGTCTTGATAGAATTTGTAAATTCGTGAACACGGTCGCCCCTAAAATGTGTCAAAAGTGCTTGACTAGGGACTAATTTAGAGCTATGTTTGAGCTCCAAATCATTTTTTTGAAATTTCAAAAGCTCATTTTCAAAATAAATGCTCTTGTAGACACCAGTTTCAGCAGGTTATCAATAATTTAATAGAAGGCTCAGCAAATTCATTAATATTCTCCAAACTACCAACATTCATCTCTTTATTTTCAATAGAAACACAAGCACCAGCAAGTTTATCAGCAATTTTAACATGGCAAATTCATTGAAATGCTTTTAAGAACCACCACCAATATTTTTATTTTTTTTTACAAAAGCTCAAGGATGAGGTAGCTTATCAACGAAATTGTTTGAAGGGTCAGTTGATCCATTGGATGAGCAATTTATAAGCTTCTTGGGGGGACTGTAGGAGCAAGAAGTAAATGGCTCCACTGCATGCATCATTCCTCATCTAACCAATGCATAGAGTGATGCATATATGACTAGGACTATGATCTCCTTACTGTTAACATCAATATTTTCCTTGACAAGAACAAAAAAATCCAGAGGGGTCTGTGTCACATCAACATGCGTATTATGCAGTCCACTGAAAGCAATATGGCAGGATCAAGGTTCATTATATTCTCGGATTTATCATCAAAGACGAGCGACTTGTAAAATAGAGCCAATTTAGCGTGGCCTCTACATGATATTTTTTACCACACTTAGGAGCCATCCAATTCCTCTGCAAACTTAAAACCCAACCTCAATTTTGGTTCAAAATTTATAGCAACTAAATTGAGATGCATACGCTTTCATGACCGAGGTCCACACCATTTTTCTGCCTCAAAAGTGGAACCGCTTCAACTTCTAAAATTGCCATAAACCAGTGGTTTAAAAAGCGGGTCCGTGACCCGGATCGGGCACTTCAAAAATCCATCCGAATTGGCGAATCGGGAATTCGGATCGGAAATAGATTGAATTGGTCGGATTAAACTTTAAAAAAAATCAGAAAAAATTATTAAAATTCATTATAAATGTTGTTTTTTAGGAATTCAATTAGAAATGAGGGTACTCTATTAAGAATTTTCATTTCTTTGCATGAATATGCGAATATTGATATGTTCTTTCCCTGCATGAACTAGTATTTATCATTTAATTTACATCCCACAAAAGGATAAACATAGTGTGTAGTGATAATATGTTCATGAAGTTATATTTGTTGTTAATGCAAAATACTTTTATTGACAAAAATATTTTAGTTCTTACTGAAAAAAATAATTTATTTATGTAACATTATAGATAAAAATAGCATATCCGCCACTACATATAGAACAAAAAATTTACATTGATATAGTATCAATAAAAAATATATTTACAATGGTATAGTAATTCACAATTTCAATACATATGGACTTGTCACAAATCTTCATTTCGACAAACATGAATTAGTTCCTGCTGAGAAAAAAAAAAATATTTAGGCAACATTATAGATAAAAAAAAAGTATGTATTAGTCACACTTAGAATCAAGAAAAACATTACAAGAATTTAGTCATCCATAACGACACTACATATATATTTGACACAAAAAACATTTACAATGATATAGTCATTCACAATGCCACAAATAAAATTTACAATGATATAGTGGGCACAATCCCAACTCAATTGAAATGAGTACATCTCAATTACAAATATGCAAGATAATATAATAAAAAATACAAGCTCCAAACTTGGCTACAACTCAATTATCAAGAACATATATTTTTTGCATTAAAAATTTAATAATAAAATTGAAAAATGCAAGATAATGTAATTATCACACATGCCACTATTTTTCTACAATGATATTCACTTTAATTTCTCATGATAATACTGTTTAACAACATGTATTTTTTGCATTTACAATTTAAAAAATTAAAAATACATTTTTAATGCAAAACTGCATTAAAAATATAATACATTTTAATTTTTTTGCATTAACAACAAATTTTAAACTACAGTTTTGCATTAAAAATATAATAACATGTATTTTTTTGCATAAATAATCTATCAACATGCAATTTTTTGCACTAAAAATTTAACAATAAAATTTTAAAAATATTGTTTAATTCCTCATGATAATCAAAACTTGGTCACGATTTTCACAATTTTTTGAAAAATCACGATTTTTCAAAAAAATTGATCATGAATTAAAAATAAAATAAAATAACGCAGTCCTTCACACCCATCTAACATCAGTCATTCCAACTCAAAAATCCGCCTCAAATCGAATAAATTATATTAAATTGAAGACAGCTTTTGATAAAAAACACTATAAGGAATCAAAGCCCTATAATGTTAACACATTATTATTAAAGAATTAAATAAAATCTATTGAATTGAGGAAACAAAAAAAAAAGCGCAATTCTTTACAGATATCAATCATTCAATCTAAAAAATCAAGCTCAAATTGAATAAATCAGATCAAATTGAATACATTTGATGATAAACAACACTATAAGGAATCAAAACCTTATAAATTTAACATATTATTTGTAGAATATTGAGTAAAATTGATAGAATGGTTGAAAAAAAAAAAAAAAAAAAGCAGTCCATTTTTTCTTCACAGACACCAGTCTTTTTTTCTAAAAAATCAAGCTCAAATTGAATAAATAAAATCAAATTGAATACATGTTATGGTAAACAATACTATAAGGAATCAAAACCCTATAAATTTAACACATTATTTGTAAAATATTGAGTGAATTGGATAGAATGGCGGAAAAAAGAAAAAAAACCGAAGTTCTTACCTATTTTTTGTGTCAAAATTGATATGTAATCGTCCAAAATACTCGTAAATTATGAACAAAAACTTCTGAACAACACTCTTACGATCAATAACTCTTAGATTTTATAAAAATTGATGCCCTCTTTTGCTTGAAATCAAAGAAATGACGGAACCCTAAAACTCACTCTTCGTTCTTTACATATCCAAATTTTTTTGATTAAAATCGATGATTTTTACTACCTTTATTGACTGAAACGGCTGAAAAATTTAAATTAAAATCTGCAAGATTTGATGAAAAAGATGAAAAATGATAAGAAAAAGACAAAAAACCATGAAAATCGTGAATAACACTGTACAGCCCGTTTTCTTGGGCGAGTCTTTGCTGAGGCGATTCAATGTTGGGAATCACCCGGTTCTCTCTAGACACGGGCGATTCCCGATATTGCAGTGGAACCGGCACGGGTATGCCGGTTCCCGAGTCGATCCGGGAGAGTTCGGTTCGACTCGCCGAGTTTTCAAACCCTGCCCTAAATAGATAAACCCAAATCAATTATGCCTTAGCTGATTTGAAAAGCACGTAGATGATTCATTCACAATCTTCACCAATAAACAAATAGAACTGTGCTCATCATTAACAATAGCATGAAGATGACTTAGATGGTTTACCAAAAGTTGGGGTTCAGTCAAGTAGGGCTTGACTGAGTTAAGCAAATTTAGAAGAAGTGATTTTCAGAGAGAATGTGGGCTCCAATTAATATTGACGAACAAAGAAGGCATGCCTTAAAGATCATCTTAATGGATCATAGCATGATATGGACCGTGCTTTAGTCGCATAAATGTCAAGGAATACAGGTTTTAGAGAGAGAATATCAAAACAAATTTATAAGAAAAAGAGGAGACTAGACAAGTCGTCGACCATGACAAACCCATGAAGAGGGGAAGCGATAGAGAGGAGCTCATCTTTCTTTGTAGCAGAGTTTCAGCGAGAAACCATATCGCTCTTTTTCTCTCTAAACAAGAACCAGAGAGAACTACGCCACACCACGATCTTCCTGTTTCTGATTTCTCTGCACAATTACACACAGGATAACCTTAAATCCCAAGTTTATAGGGTTTCGGATCCGGATTGAGTAAATTTTTAGAGGTTTTATTAAAACAAAATAAAGCCCTACCTCGCTTTTGACACCAAAAATGTCCATTATGTCTCTAAAATCAATTTTCAATACAGACAATCAAATTTTAAACTAAAAAAGAGCACAAATTATAGATCTATAAACATTTATTTCAAAAAAAAAATGGATGGTCTAGATAATATTATACACTATTTTAAACATATTTTTTCCAACATAATGTTCAAGCCGAGACCGACTTAAATTGTAATTTTCGATAAGTTATAAGATAGGGCTTTAATTGTAATTTTCGATAAGTTATAAGATAGGGCTTTATTTTAAGGGAAAAGTTTATATAAAGCCGAGGCTTTAAAGTTTAAACAATCAAATTGGAGCCTACCTCAAAATTTTCACTAGAAGATGTTGTTTTGATGCCCGAGTATCTCAAATTGATCATCTTGACATCAAGATATGAACATGAGAAAAAAATAGATTTCAAGTTTTGAAAATAGTGTTAATTTGCAAAATTTTCAAGTTTTTATAGATATTCGATCCACACTATTTTTGAAGCTTTAAATTTTATAAATAAAATTAAAAATATATTTTAACATTATCACAAATATTTCCAGTATTGAAACCACATTTCTCGATACTATTTGAACATAGGCTCTAATTTGATTGTTTAGAGCCTGGGCTGTATACAAGCCGCACCTTTATTTTAAGGGTAAAGTTGGCATACTGATGCATCCGTAGCTATAGAGGTAAGGTACACCTTCAAATTTTATCATGGTATATAATTTAGATGTAAAATGCTCTTAGGATTATTTCAAAATCTATTTTTATATATAATTATAAAATTTTAAAATCAAGTAGATCTATAAACATATGAAATCTTGAAAATGGACAGTGTAGATGTATATTGTAAAATGTACTATTTTTGAGACTTAAAAATATATTTTTTTTCATGGTCGTACATCTCGAGATGATCAACCAAAAGGTTTTTCAACATTAAAACTACCTTTTTCAATAGATTTTTTAGATGCATCCTAGTTCTGCATTACAGGGTTTTAATAGAGCTATCAAACCTTTTTCCTTAAAGTTTTGCCAAAAGATTTTGTACTCCTGAAGGGAGTATACTATCTATTTACTCATTTCAAAGTAAGATATAAATAGGAGAATTGGCTTTTGAATTTCCTCATGTACATCAATAAAAAAAATTTAAAAAAGATTCGAAATACCACATTATAAAAGCAAAAATTAAAGGGAATCTTATATCTAGAGATTGAGTAGGGTAGATAGTGATAAAATCTCGGAATATGCATATGGCCACTAACTGTTACACCTAAACTTATCGTAATTAAGATTTAAATCAGACACTTAATCTTATCAAGATGTATATCTATACCGATATATATCAGTAAGAGAAAGCTTTTTATGTTCTCCTGCAACATAGAAGTTTTATCCTCCTTTTATCCAACAGTCCATTTTTTAATGGAGGGCTAAGATTGCCTCAATCGCAATGTCACGTCTCATGTCCATTTTTGAATGGAGGGTTAAGATTTCCCCAATCACAATATCACGTCTCAACACTATTTTATTTTTAATTTTTTTCTATAAAATATTTTGACACCAAATTTTGGATGCCCATTCCTCTATCAAACTCTCCGTAACGAAAAATATAAAAAAAAAAGGAAAAATTACGTACATATCAATTATAATTTGTGTTATTACAAAACTACCGAATAGTTTCCGTTATTAGTTATCTGTGTGTTTTTTTCATGTCATAACAAAAATTTAAAAAGAAGACAATTGTACCTTTTTTGGTTAAACAACGGAACAACCAAAATCAGGCCAATTATGATTTTTGAAAAAACGAAAAGTCAAATTTTTATGTTGTTGAAATACCTAAAATTTTAAATTTTTAGTTCTTCAATAACTGAAATTTTTTTCTGTAGGTAATTAAATAGATTTTCAGTTGTTCAATGACTGAAATCCTCTATACCCTTCTTCACCCGCGTTTTACCCGTCTTTTTCTTTTAAACTATATAGGGAAGAGTTTAAACCCACCCAATGTAAGGTATATAGTGAGAATGGATAAACATATGGGAGAGTTTATAAACTCTTCCCTAGGTTTATCCATTCTCTCTCCTATGTTTATCCATTTTCTCTTTATACCTTATATTGGGTGGGTTTGATGTTTATCCATTCTCTTTCATATGTGGGTTTAAACGTTTATCCATTCTCTCTCCTATTTTTATCCATTCTCTCTCTATACCTTAGGGGTTATCCATTCTCTCTCCTATTTTTATCCATTCTCTCTATACCTTAGGGGTTTATCCATTCTCTCTCCTATTTTTATTTGTTCTCTCTCCACCTTAGGATTTAAACTCTTCCCTATGCATATCCATTCTCTCTACAATGACTAATCTATATGGATAAACATCGAGAAGAGTTTAAAGGGAAAAGACGGGTATAGTGGATAAACATCGAGAAGAGTTTAAAAGAAAAAGACGGGTAAAACTCTTCCCTATATTTATCCATTCTCTCTACCATGACTAATCTACGTGGATAAACATCAAGAAAAGTTTAAAGGGAAAAGGGAAAAGACAGGTATAGTGGATAAACATCATCAAGAGTTTAAAGTGAAAAGTCGGATAAAGAGGATTTTGGTTGTTGAACAACTGAAAATCCATTTCTATACTTTAGGGTTTAAACTCTTCTCTATATTTATCCATTCTCTCTACAATGACTAATCTACGTGGATGAACATCGAAAAATCGATTGAATTCGGTGGTTCAATAATCGAAAAAAGGTAAAATTGTCTTTTTTAAAAAGTTTCGTTATGACATAAAAAAAATGGTAAAATTGTCTTTTTTAAAAAGTTTCGTTATGACATAAAAAAACGGATAGATAGGTAATAAGAGAAACTATTCGATAGTTTTATAATGACGATAGTTTTATAATGATGCAAATTATAACGGATATGTACGTATTTTTTTCAAAAAAATATTTTCAATAAAATAAAACTCCTAAAAGTTTCAAGGGGTATTTTGGTTATTATTTTTTATCGAAAAATTATTGTTATTATTTTTTATAGTATGCCCCAATGAAAAGATGACACGTACAAAATTTCATATTTAGAAAAATTGTATTAAAAAAACTAAAAATAAAGTACTTTGAGACATTAGATGTAAGATCAAACGGTGAGCAACTCTCCTGATAAAAAAATAGACAGCTGGATGGTAAGGGAGGATAGATCTTCTATGTTGTAGGAGGACCGTAGAAAGCTTTCTTATATCAGTATTACCAGATACCTATCGGATATACTTATATATATTAGTACTAACAGGATACGCATCCATTGATACTTAGGATGTAGGAATTTTAACAAAGAAATTTGCTTCTATCCGTATGATTTCCTTAAGATGATTTTAGTGAGATATCACTCTCTCTAAAATCTCATTCTTATAACTAATAGTAGGGTAAATATTTCTATCTAAAAATTTATTAGAGACTTAAAGCTGTTAATAAACATAAAATTTTTAATATTATAAAAATATTGATGTTAAAAGAAAAGATCACTCTCTCTAGGATCCACGGTTACTATCTCTCAATTTATCCTTTTCTTCATCGACCTTTCAAATCTTTTTTTTAATATCTATTTTCCTAGGATTTTAAAGAAAATGATACTTTTGATTGCTATTTTATGTTTTTAGTACTTATGAATTCATAATTTTCAACCAAAAAAATGCAATTTAATATGCTAGCTTTGAGTCTTTTTCTTTCGGATTGTTGAAAGGAACTTCATTACAAATTTTGACACATTAAAATTTATTTGTAACTAATTTGTTATATTCCCATGTCCTCTAGCTTTCTCTGTTTATTAACCATCCGTATTACGTCTTTGTGGTTATTTTGGGTAAATGCCGTCTTGTTGCTAATCATGACTTAATATATTTTTTGAGAGAATTTTTATTGGTATTATAATTTTGTTTAGCATATGTTCAAAGATATAATTCATAATATATATATATATATATATATATATATATATATATATATATATATATATATATATATAGAGTGGAGTAGCGAAAGTGTGGTGGGTCCATAATCCACAGGTCTTAAGATCGAAATTGGATTATGATATAAAAATATTAATTTTAATTAAAAATACATAAATAAAAATATGACAGTCTAATTTAAATTAAAAATCAACAAATAAAAAATACGATAGTCTAATTTAAAAAAAATTAAATAAAAAATATGATAATCTAATTTAAAAATAAATAAAGAAAAATGTAACAGTCTAATTTAAAAATAAATAAAAATATTTCATGCAACAATCTTCAAAAATCATGTTAGGGCCATTTGTTTGATCTAAATTTTAAAATATACACTCTTTTCATTCTAATGAACAATTACATAAAAGAAAAATTTAAAAATATAACCTAGAAAGTAGCTTTTTAGCCCAATTAACATAGGCCGTCCATTTTGAAAAGATGCTTAGATCTAGGCCTTAAAAGGACTTTTTCTCTTCCTACTTTTTTAGATGGCTTTACAATCATTCAATGAATAATCTTAAAAAAGAAAAAAAATGATTTTGAGTTTGTAAATGCTAAGATCTTGAAATTCACCAAATGAATGGTCTAAGTTTGTTGTTAAAGAGGACTCGACCATATCTAGGGTTCAAATTGATTTTTTTGTTTTTTGGATTGATTATTGAGATAAATAGAGCTTGTGTGTAAAATTTTGGGTTATACAAATACTACAAACATGGTTTTCTAGAAGTGTAGTTGCATTATACTATGATGCAACCATTGCGTTAAATTATATTAAAACAAATATAAACTAAAATTGATTTCACTTGAATTTTATTGTAATTAAAATAAATATTATAAAAAATTATATATAATGAGACCATTTACCTTTGGTACAAAGAGGTCACTATTACTTGTAAGTGAAATCTAATAGTTTGGGTGTGTCACAAAATTTGAAAAATATTTGTTGTGGACTTTGAGCTTAGTCATTAAAATAAACGCAGCCACCCAAATTCACATCGAATGGTTAAAGATTAATTATGATCGCCTTGTGCCAAAGGGAAATGGTCTTGTAAACTTTTCCATATTATAATTCATATTTTACAACAATGTGAACTATTATTTCTTTAGTGTTAATTGTGATAATTATATATTGTTATTAGAATTTGATTTAATATAGGTATACAATTACAATTATGCAAATTTGTATATAAATATAATATGTAACTTTATGATTCTTAATTTACAATATCAAATTTTTATGTACTATTGTGAAATGTCACATAAACAGTTTACTCATTTGTTAAATTTCTGATATTCAAGTATGCAGTATATACAGATGGGTGCGGGCTCTAAACATTCAAAGTAAAACGCACTTTTAATTAGTATCGAGAAATGTGGTCTCAATATTGGAAATGTTTGTGATAGCCTTAAAATATATGTTCATCTCTAATTATAAAATTTAAAGCTTCAAAAATAGTGTAGCACCTTCAAATGATGTCGAGAAATGTCGTTTCAATACTAAAAATCTCTGTGATAGCCTTAAAATATATTTTCATCTCTAATTATAAAATCAAAGCTTCAAAAATAGTGTCGATCGAGCAGATCTATGAAAACTTGAAAATCGACGGCCCAAAAATGCATTATAAAGTGCACTATTTTCAAAACTTGAAATCTATTTTTTTGTTATGTCCATGCTTCTTGAGACCGTGATGATCAATTTGAGGATATTTGGGCATCAAAATAACATCTTCTACTGAAATTTTTGAGGTGCGCCCTAATTTGATTGTTTAGAGCCTCGCACTTATATAAATTTTTTCCTAAATAAATAAAATATAGTTATATTTTTTATTCGTGTGGTTTGCATAAGGTTGCAACCTTAAACAATCCAATTAAGGTGCACCTCTAAATTTTACCATAAATGTAATTTTAATATAAAAAATTCTTAGGATGGTTTGAAAATCTATTTTCATCTTTAATTATAAAATTTTAAACTTTAAAAATAAAATCTAGAAAATAGACAGTCCAGATAATGTGTTACAAGATATACTATTTCACATACTAGAAATCTTTTTTCCTATCAGATTCATACATCTCAATGTTGAGATGATCAATTACAAGTTTTCCAACATCGAAACAACCTTTTATAATAGATTTTTGAGATGCAACCTTATAAAATTTTTTTCCATTTTTTTATTAGTTATAGCATTTCTCATAATATTTCTAGTGGTATTGATTACACATACAACATTACCTTGAGACCTGTGAAGTATGTAGAACTTACTAGGAAGTTCGAACCACAATTATCAATATCAAATTAGCTATTGAACCGGCGGAGGATCTACTCCAATCAAAATCAGTTGAATCACATGTTAAAAGAGATTTTAGAAATAAAAATAAAAATTGATTTAAAAATCTAAAATATATCAGAAAATATTTTCCTAAATATTTTAGTGTCATAAACCTAAAATGGACATGTTGGATTATTTTTTAAGTTTTTTTAAGCATGAATCTAATTGAAATAAAAATTTAAAAGCAAATCTTTAAATATAAGGGATTGTATACAATGAGGCCATTTACCTTTGATACATGGAGGTCACAATTACTTACAACCATCCAATGTGAAATCCGATAGCTTGCGTGTGTTATAAAGTTTGAAAAATTTTCTTTTGAACTTCAAATTTGGTCAATGAAATAAATGCAGCCACCCAATTTCACATCCAATGACCACCTGGTATCAAAGATAAATGGTTTCATTATATACTTTCCCTAAATATAAATTGCGGTCGTTTGACCTGTGGTGAGTATGTATGGACTTTCAAACCATTTAAGTAATAACATTTACCCCCTATAAAGTGAAGCTCATTCAATGAAGATTAAAGTTTTGATAGGGCTATAGCCTATCAAAATAAGTAAAGCCTCACATCAAAACTCTCCAAAAATTGTAGGCTTAGCATCAGAAAACACTCAAATCCATCATCTCGGCTTGACTGTTACGGTTGTCAAACAGGATTACAAGCATTAGAAATAGTGTATATTATAAACATTATGTAGACTGTCCATTTCGCCCTAAAAGTAAATGTTCATGGATCTGTACCACATTTTGAGCTTTAATTTTTATAGTCGGTGTTGAGAATTTATTTTAAAGCCATCGTGTAGATTTCCTAGGATTCAAAGCGATGTTTTACATTGTTTTTATGAAGTCTAGGCCTTAAAACTACATCCTTTTTTAAATTAGGGAAATTGACATGTGGATCCTTGATTTTCTTTTGAAATCAAAGAGTGGTCTGAAAATTTTGCATTTTCACACATAGGTCCCTTTTTTGCAATTGGTTTTCATCACATTGCAAGCATAGCAGGTCAACTTTTCAAGGTTCGAACTAGCTTTTGTGAGTAGAGCTGAGGGCCAGCCTCATCCTTAGCCCCGACTGATTCCCTTGATGGCCAGCTCAAGCTTGGCCTTGGCCCTGGCCCTATTAGGGTCGGGCTAGGCCATTTAAAATTAAAGGAAAATAAATAAGGGCCTGGGCGGAGTTGAACTGTTGCTCACACATGTCAGTTGTGATTTTGCTTCTACCAGTTCAACCATTGATTTTGAGCTTCAATGGTCGAATTGGCTCTTGCAAGTACACTTTGCACACCAAAAAGCCAATCCTTGTAGGGATTGAATTGGTACTCAAGGATCAGCCAGTTCGAATTGATGCTACCACAAGCTAGTTGGACCATTCTTTAAGGGTCGAACCGGCCTGTGTAAGTGTGCTACACATACCAAAAGCCATGAAGGGTTGTGCTGGTGCTCACAAAAAGGGACTTTTTTGTAAAATTAAAAAGTTTTTGGACTATTTTTAAATTAAAAAATGTGATCCTTATGTTAACTTCCTTTAAAGTGATATAGTTGAAAAATATGTATGTATCGTAAAAAAGTTAAAGAAATTTGGGAAATGTATATTCTCTGATTCCATATGTGAAAGACTTTTATTTTATTTTTAAATATTAATGGTAAAGAGTTAAAATTTTGTTAATGGTAGAAACAGATTTAATTTATTTATTAAATTTAATTAAATGTGTTATCTAAAATTTTAAAAATTTCACATGTGGAAGGCTCCCGAGGGAGCATACTGTATACTAAATCCCCCTGGCTAAAAGAGCAACTCAGTAGATTCAATTTAGCATTGGTTGATGTTGAGGAGCCCCCAATTATAGCCCATCTGCAAATGACATTGGATTGGGCACTTCATTTGGGGGATAGCGGGCACATCATATGAATAGGATAAGGTCACAAATCAATATTATTCTGCCATGGAAAAGGGGCTGGGTCGTGGTCATCACGTAGTGCTTGCTGACACCACTCATCTAACACCTTCAAAAAAAAAAAAAAAAAAAAAACTCCTGAACTATTTGAAAAAATGGGTAGGGGCTTTATTTCCCGGTCCAGTAAAGTATTCTTGGTAACCTCCTTTGGTTGCTCCATTTCCTATGAGTACCGATAAATCTCAACTAGGTTTCAATCTGTGGTTTAATTCTAAGCAAAAATTACCAGCCCAATGTTCTCGAACAATACATTTGTGAGATATCACAACTCCTGGAGCTTTTAATGTAGAAGCACATGAAGTTAGTTCCTTCCATAAATGAAAAATCTCAAAATTCAGAAGGCGAATAAGATCCCTTCCAATCCTCATACTTGAATAAACTGACCCCTTACAAAACCAAATTTTCATACTTGAGAACATCCAAAATTGGGTTTGGGTCTTTGGGAATCTTTAATGATCAGCCAAGAGACGAAGGTAGGTGAATAAATCAGAAGTCATGCTGTTCTGCAAACTTAAAATGCAATTTTGGTCCAAATGTAAAGAAGCTAAATTGAGACCCGTTCGGTTTCTATGGTCCACATGAATTGCCTGCCTCAAAAGTGGAATCAAAAGAATCCAAATACCCAGAGCTTCAACTACTATCAAATTGCCATAAACCCAAACTGATTGTCTTAGCTCAATCAAAAATCATGTAGATGATTCATTCACAATCTTCACCAATAAACAAACTACCCATCATTAACAATGGCGTGAAGATGAGTTATATGGATTTCCAAAAGTTGGGGTTCAGTCAAAATTGGTCAACTAGGGAGGAGAAATGATTTTCAGATAGAATGTGGGCTACAATTAATGTTGAAGAACAGAGAAGATGTAGTAGCATAGATGTGAAGGAATGCAGATTTTAAAGAAAGAATATACAAAATTGGGTTTGGGAATCTGCAACCTTTTCTCATAGTTTTGAAAGTCATAAACTAGAGATGTTTCATGCAATTTTGACTACAAATAAGGAACTCTTACACACAGTTCAATAGGTTAAAATAGGGTAGTCTAGTACATTAATCGAACTGCTACCGGCAATTCAATGTCTTCATGAAAATCTCAAAACTAACATCCAATGTAGATTTTAACTCTGCAAATGTAAAACTTGGCCACCTGTATTCAAAGCACAAAAAAATTCCGAAGAACTTGAGTCACCAAAATTAATTTCATTGATACAATCATAAAAAAGAAAAACAGAAAAAAGGGTTAAACAGCACTGCATTAAAGCTCCTGCTAATCAGAAAAAGACCACATATAGGAGAACACTAAAGCAGAACAACGTCTAGTAAAAACAACAAAAAGACTTGTATACAACTTTTCTTTCTTTGTTTTTTGGTAGATACAACTTCTCTTTCTCTTTTGCAGCAATGAAACAGGGTTGGCCGAAACATAACAATGTCGCCAATACAAACATCGAACGTGCTCAATTGGCCACTCTTCAAACTATATGTATCATACTTCTCCTTGTGACGCAATAAAAATGTTTCGCCGATCCAACAGGTCCGATTATTGTTCGTATCAAAGACGTCCAATTTCTCAAAATTTGCACAAATAACTTCCACCCACTTCTTCTCTGCACTCCAAACCCAAACCTGTGCTTTCCAATCTCTAGTTACCACTGTAAAAGAAAGCTCACCATTCAAATCTCGGATATAGGGGCAACTCAAACACTCTGCAGGCTTTATGGGAGCAGAGATACTTTCCCATACTTTTTTCTCCATATCAAAAGAAACTACAATGCCCTGGTAAACCTGGTAGCAAGTATGGTGAACACAAACGAATGGCCCTGAATAAGAATCCTGAAGTTTCAGAGACTAAGTTCCATATCCAGTAACTCCCATTCTCCAATCAATGAATCAAAGATCCAAAAGTCATTCTTGTTGTTAATGTTGATTGTTTTAGCACCTGTGAGGATCTTGAAGTTTTGAGTAATGGGGTCGAAATAGAACCCGTAATTGTCTACCCAAATGAATCCAGGCTTTGGTATGAGGATGAATTCTTTCTGGGTTAATGGGTTTCCAACTGTAAACATAGGCCCCATGTCATCGGTGATGTGAAACATAGGCAACAGGCCACGCCATTGCTGCAGACCACCTTGTACAGGAAATCATGCTGAAACTGTCTTTTTTGAGGATGAAGGATCACTGAGATCCAAATCCCAAGCATAGAACAACTGGCAATTTTTGTCAAGGTAGAGAGAGAAATGTTGGGGTTGTGGGGAGGAGAGAGAGTGGGTTATGGCAAAGTAGTGAGAGGAAAGAAATTGTTTCCATGGCTTGCTTACAGCCTTGAATTTGCATAGTAGGAACACCATAATTTTGGTCACTACATCATCCAGCAAGGGGCAAGAGAGAGAGCCCATATCTCTCTTTCTTTAAACAAAAAGCTAGGGAGAGAGAGTATAGGATCCAAAACAAACCAGGTTTATATAGGTATGGCTCATTAAACTTCACCATGCAGTTACAGTCCATCAAAATCTGCACACATCTCTCCCTCTATTTCGCCTAGCCAGTGTAAACGCTCTATCCCAAAATATTTCAGGCCACTGTCATGCTCCCGAGTGAGCACACTGTCCATTTACTTCCACCGGCAAACTTCAGTTGGGGAGCATTCTTAGAATGCCAAGTTTTGAGATTAACTATTCCTTTTTTGGGCAAGTAAATTGATAATAAGGAGTCCTCTACCTACAGTAAGAATGGATCGTGTTGAATAACAAAATTTGAAGTTACGTGTTTTTAAGCGGAAAACATTCGTACAAAAACTATCCAATTTTTGCTGAGTGAGGTATACGTATTTTGAAAACTCAAATACGACTTTTTTTTTCTTTTTAAATATAATCAAATGTAATTTCTAATTAGTTCTCAACATTTTAGATTAAAAAAAAAGTATTTTTAATTTAGTTGACTACATGAGGAAGTAAGTTCACAATATACTCCTTCCGGAGCACAAGATCTGCACTCATATTTCGAATTTCCCCCTCCAAGAAAAGCTCATGCTTAAAAATCACGTAAAGCATATCTATATGTTCCCTATGTATAAAATGAACCCACCTTCTTATTTCTTTCCGTTTTTTTTATTTTTTATTTTTTTTATTTTTTTAAAGTAAATCAGCGGGGATTTTGGTCCCTTCCCAATTTGATTAATAACAAAAGATGTGGAAGTGGAAAGTTTATGTCACAATTTTTTGCATATTTAGTCCGAGCTATATAGAAGAAACGAGAGAAGATAAAAAATTGGAGGCACCATCAAAGCCAGCTACTCCAGGTTTATATCATGATGAATCTAAATTTTAGATCTTTATATTTCTCACCATAATGCATCTTTACAAAAATATAAAAATAATTATTTTTTATAAAAATTAAAATATTTATGGAATTTATACTAATATTTTCTTTTTTTTTTATGTAATTGTTTTTAGTTTTTTTCTTTACAGTGAGATACATAAAATTTTTAGCTCAATCCAATATATAGAAAAATATAAAATTATAGTAGATGTGCTATTAAAAAATAAAATATAAATATAATATATAAAAATATCAAAAATATTTTTAAAGAGTAACGATCTTATCAGCCCCTCACACAATTGGGTTCCATAGGACGTTCTCAGATCTGCACCCAATTCTCGAGGAGAGATGAGTATGCCAACTTATTGGAAAAGGCTGACAAAATTTCCATCGCTCACCCTATTATCCATCATTTATTCTCTTAAAATTTTTATGGTTTTAATGTGGATCTCTCTCTCCACACGGTAAATAGACGGAAGACCCGAACTTTCCGGGCTTTCCCACATTGAGAAATTCAACCGGCTCAATATGATGTAAACCCATCTCTCTCTCTCTCTCTCAATGAAGTAACCGTCTCTTGATTTTTTCAATTTTTTTTTGAGTAATTGAGCGGGGAAGACCGTTTTTCTAAACAAATTAGGAGTTAAAGTAAGTATTTTGAAGGTGTTAGTGTGATGGTGTATGTGAGAATGAAAACCACAACGTGATGGGGTGCTATTACCGTAACCCATCTCTTTTTTCAAATGCCCATTTCCCATAGGTTTTGGTAGATGAGCTGGGATCACTCGCCCCTACCCATTTGGGAAAGGAAAATAGTTTGATGAGCTGCAGCCCTATCAAAATAAGTAAAACCTCACTTAATAACTCATCAAAAGTTGTAATTCAATTATTAAAAAACCTTTACATCAATCATCGATATTTAAACGTTGTGGTTGTGAATAAATGTTAGAGTTCAAACTCTTAAAAAAAAAAGTATATTTTAACAAATTATATATATCATCCATTTTGCCTTAAAAATAAGTGTTCAAAGATCGACAAGATCTATACATTTTTTTAGTTTCAAATTTTATTCTCAGCATTGGAAATTGATTTTAGAATCATCATGAAGATTTCTGTTGCCGAAATTGCTTTTTAGATAAAGATTTGAGGTGAGATTTTATTTGATTTTCATAACGCCTAGGCTTTATAGAAAGTTTATCTTATTGGAAATAGTCAGATTTGAGAATGGAAGCCATGACTTTCAACTGGAACATGGTGGTACTACCACGATGACCTCAACCCCATTCAAAGCATCCCACAATGACAATGGGTTACAAATTAAAGAAAGCATATAATAGTGTGGCTGCCCCTGCCCCTGCCTTTATGTCTGGCTTCTCTTAACTACGAAAAGGCAGGGGCCTGTTCTCTCGATCCTTCATCATTTGATCAACCTGCGAGAGAAAGAGAGAGCGCTTCATTAGGAAAGAGTCCAATGGAAGCTCGTTTAGATTTTTTTTTTTTTACTTGAAATAATATTCAAATAAATTATTTACTTTTAGTACAAAAAGGTCATAAACACTCTTGTCCATCAGATTTGAAATTAAGTAGTGGTAAGAGTTTGATGGACTAGACTCAAAGTTAAAAAAAAATTTCTCGAAATTTGTGATACACCTCAAGCCATCTAATAACCAAGAATAATTGTGACATCCTTATCGAATAACCAAGAATAATTGTGATCTCCTTGTAATGAAGATAAATTGTCTCATAGTATACAATCCCGACTTGACTTTAACTATCTCACCCAATTCCTTTTTACCACGGAGAGCCGCCATCCTCATCTTTTCTCGAAATCTGGATTCAGATCCAATGGCACAAGAAGAATGGAGTCCTATGCACCCCGTATGTGTGAGGGCTCATAGGATCATTACTCATTTTTAATTCCCACACTAATGGTCCTACTGCTCGGTAGGCGCCAATAAGTAGGGTTGCTTCACCTAAACAAAATTGCCTTTAAAAGTGATATGTCCTCGAGGACATTGAGTGTAGGTATACATACGTGATTGACTATTGTAAATTTGTAATACAATTCAGCATATTCACTTTTTAATTGTTTATTGAAATTCATGCCCGATTATCTAATGGGAAAAGTTTGCATGGAGCCGAGGCTCTAAACAATCAAATTCGAACCTACCTAAAAAATTTTACTAGAAGAGGTTGTCATGATGCCCAAATATCTTCAAATTAATCATCTCAACATTAAGATGCATGGACATGAGAAAAAAAATGGATTTCAAGTATTGAAAATAGTGTATTTTGTAATGCATATTTGGACCGTCAATTTTCAAGATTCTCGAGTTTTCATAGATATCCCGATCTACACTATTTTTGAAGCTTTAAACTTTATAAATAAAGATGAAAATATATTTTAAAGCTATCAAAAAGATTTCCAATATTGAAACCATATTTCTCGACGCTATTTGAAGGTAGGCTCTAATTTGATTGTTTAGAGCCTGGGCTCTATACAAACCGCACCCTTATCTAATATTCTCTATCTTTTTAGTATATCAGTTTTCTCATAGGAGAGCATTCCATGTATTAAATATTTTCAACCAGTGTTTAAAAACATGGTTCGAGGACTTGAACATGTCACCTATTGGGTCTAACTCGAATCAGCCTATTCGGCTAGTATTTAGAGAGAAAGTTAAAAAATAGAGAAAATAGATTTTTCATAACATGGTGATGTTCCCGCCTAAGCAAAGTCCCAGTAGGGGTGAATTAGAAATAGTTCTAACTTTTGATTTATGTACAAATAATTGATTTTTTATTACAAAATTTATAAATAAAAAACAAATTGGAAAGATAATGGCTTAAAAAAAGACCAAAAAAAATAAAAAATAAAAAATTTGATCTTAGATTTTATTTTATTTTTTTATAAAAGAAAAATCTGAATCTCTCCATTCAAACTAACGTCTTCATGGAAGATCGGTAATTCGTGCAGTATTATCCCTTGGATCCTCCAAGATTTCTCAAATGATAACCTAGTGAGGAACCCTTATGACATTGAATTGAGCTGGTCAAAGTGACATCTTTCATTTCCTACCATCTGTCCAGTGAACTTCCATTCTTTCTTCTACAACCTCTAAGGTTTAGAAATGTTTCATAAGATTACATACAATGAGACTATTTACTTTTGATATAAAGAGGTCACAATTACTACAGCCATCTGATGTGAAATATCATAGCTTGAGTGTATCACAAAGTTCAAGAAAATTTGTTTTGACCTTTGAGTTTGGTCAATGTAACAAATGCAGCCATCAAATTCTACATCCAATGGTCAAAATTAACTGTGACCATCTTGTACCAAAGAAAAATATCTCATATTATACATGAAGTACGTTATTTATGTCCTGCAATTTGTTCATTCTTGAGATGCATATTTGTTGATTTCGATTTACTTCTTTGCTTTAAACTTTCTCATAGTTTGAGGTTCTCCAATCCAGCATTCTATAATATATCAGTTCGTTTATTCTGTCATTTTCTCATTAAGCTGACCAAAGATTCAGAAGTAAAATAGATTGTAAGAGAAAAAAAAAGAAGGTATTTTTATTGGTAGAGATTAAGTGGAAAAATCTTAAGATTTGGGCATCCAATGCAATTCATAGTTAGATCCACACAAGATTGTTTTCTTAGAAAAAGCTTAGGAGATTGTTTTCTTGGAAAAGTATCGAGAGGCATATCAGAAATAGTTGCAGAAGGTGTAAACAATTTTGCTCTAGAAACATATATCACATTCGAGGGGAATTCAATCATGGATCAACTCGATCGACAGCTGCAATTGATTGTCGTTGTTTTTAGCTTTTTCTTCAGTATGCACTGGAGAGAGAGAGAGAGAGTGAGAGAGAGAGAGAGAGAGAGAGAGAGAGAGAGAGTTCCTTACTTCCAAAGTATACATGAAGGGAACAATACCATTACTTTAAGTGCCATATAACCTTGCAAATACATGTGATGAAATGGGTAGAGAAGGGTGAACTTGAAAATCATGCTTCCCAATTGGCTCTCAACAATCTACTGTTACCCCTGATCAAGTAACTGTAAGACATCCCCAAGAGCTGGATGAACCAATCCCTATTTGGAAGAACACCAATTAAACAGAAAATGCAGTTTTTTACCCTGGCACTCGGATTAGCACTAGAACAGCACAAGTGAATCACTGCCACCTTTTGATTTCTCTCTTTGCCTCTCTCTAGAATTGACACCCCATTCAATTGCCTCTTGCACCGCCCTTTCTCTGTCCTCGACATTGTGATCTTCTGATCTATGATCATGGGCTTCTTGGACTGGTTGAGGAGAAGGGTTTGGTGGAGGAGGTGCAGCGATATCAGTTGTAGAGAGAAAGCTTAGCGCAGTTACCACATCGCTTATTAGGGGACGAGTGTCTGCTTCCTCCTGAAGACACATCGCTGCTACTGCAACCGCTTGGTTGAGTCCCCTGACTGGATAGTTCCCTTCAAGGAATGGATCAGCCATTTCAGGGAACCGCCTTTGGTCTCTGAACATTGGTTGGGCCTGTTTTGAAATGGGTTTTTGAGCTTCTCCAACATTCAAAGAGAAGAGCATTGTATGTAGAATTGGAGATATATGGATAAACATACAATTTAGATGTGTGTGTGTGTGAGTAAGAGAGGGAGATCATACCCAAGAAACAAGATTCTGCTCCTCTGCGGGCCTTGTAGGGTCAATAGCTCTCTTCCCTGTTATCAACTCCAACAAAACTACTCCAAAGCTGTAAACATCTGACTTTAGAGTGAGCTGACCTGTTCGAACATACTCAGGGGCACAGTAGCCATACGTTCCCATTACCCTCGAAGAAACATGTGTCTTGTCTCCAACTGGCCCAAGTTTAGCAAGCCCAAAGTCTGATAATTTAGGGTTGAAATCTTCATCAAGCAAAATGTTTGACGATTTAAGGTCTCTGTAGATAACAGGGGGGTTGGCCTTGTCGTGCAAATACTCCAACCCTTTAGCAGCACCAGTAGCAATCTTCATCCTTGTAAACCAGTCCAATGGTGTCTGATCGTGTGTGATATCTTAAATTACAAAAAGAACAGAACTCTGATTATCTTCCTTAAAAATCTTCCCTTGTTTATCAAAATACTTTGTAACAGTGAGAAACAAAAGAAAGCCCGCATATGTATTCTAACATTGCTCAAGTGTAAGAAGCAAATGAAAACCCCTTAGAAGATTGCTTAATGAGTTAGTAGTACAGAAGAGGGCAAAACCATGAAGATGGTAATTTTGTACTGAATTCTCTCAAGTAGGATAGCAAAAAAGAACGAAAATGAAAGCCAACTTAATTTAATTAAACTGCTTGAATTATAAGAAACAAGCAAAACTCAGTATCTAATGATATTTTTGAGTGAGAAAATCAGGTTGAGAAATTCAGGGTGAGAAAGGTTAAAAGGAAACCATACCAAGAAGATGGTCCTCTAGAGACCCCAAAGACATGAATTCATACACCAAAAGCCTTTGGTCTCCATCAGCACAGTAGCCTATGAGATTGACCAGGTTGGGGTGATGAAGTAAGCTCAGCATGAGAACTTCAACAAGAAACTCTCTGTTTCCTTGCAATCCATTCCTATCGAGCTGCTTGACTGCCACAAGCTGATCCCAGAACTCAAAATCAGAAACAAATCCATATCTAATCCAATGAATAAGTTGCTCTAATTCTCATCCATTAATATTTCAGGTGTTACTGTTAATAATAAATGAGGATATCATCTCAGCCCAATTTCATTATACAATATGGTACCTTTTGGATGGCCTGACAACTCCTCTAAGGAAGGGATTATTTATGAATGCATGAAAAACAGTTTTTTTTTTATTTTTGCAGATTAGTGGAAATTTTGGTGATTTTTACTAATAAGCAGCCATCAATAGTGGGTGGAACAAGGTCATCTGTTCTTTACTCGTAATAGACTGAGAAAGAAGGCTGCTATTTACCATTTAATGGCTGATTTTGTATGTGTGTGTGTGTGAGAGAGAGAGAGACCATACATCTACCTGACTGTTGTTCTCCAGGCGTCCCTTATAAACTCTTCCAAAACCGCCTTCTCCTAGTAAACATTCTGCTCGGAAATTCTTTGTGGCTGCTGCCAACTCGCGGAAAGTGAATGTTTGTGCTGCAATGTTCCCATTGCCTACCTTACCACCATCCTTTTTGCCATCAGCCGTGGCCTTTAGTTTTGTACTCTCTGTTCAAAGTTACACGTGGTGAATTCATTAGGACAAGCACTTCTGTTAAATACGAAGCAAGTAAAATAAGGAGATTCAATTTGAGTTTGAGTTTTTAGTGACATTGTCGCGTACTTTATTCCGAATTTTTTGATGAGAGAAAAATCTCTTTAATTGAAAACGTTCTCAAGCCAGTGCTGCCATTAAAGGTGAAAAAACAGGGTGGATGGAATGATTCCCTTACAGAAAAAAAAGAATGACTTTTTTATTCTTGTATTGCATTCTCAAAGCTGATTTAATCACAATTTTTTGGTAAATTTGTGCCATCCAGAGAGGAATTAACTGTCACCTCAACCAATGATGATTGATTCGAACTACCTTAAAAAACAACCTTCCCAGGTATGGTGATGAGAATGATGCCATCATAATTTTGAATTTAACCATGCCGACAATGGTGAAGACAATATTACTAACCATGATTATGTTGAATACAAAAAAAAAAGAAAAAAAGAAAAATGAAGAGGAAAGGTTCATGATACACAACTATAGATCCAACGATAGTGTTCAGAACATAAAACAGGAAAAACAAGGAAGAAAACCATCAAACAATCTAAAAACAGCAAAAAAACAATGACAATGTCATGATACATTATATATAGTAAGCCTTAACAAAACCCATTTCAAAAACATGGTCCTCATGATTGATAGATAAATTATTGAAAAGTTAATAAACACAAAAATGAAGATGCCAAATGGAAGAAGAGTAACCAGCTTACCAGGCTGCACAGGACTAGTATTGCGATAATGCGTGGCCACCGACCGATCCCTATCATTGATTTTCTTTGTGGATTTCTTTTCATCCGAAGAGAAACACGAAAAACAGCTCATCTCTCAAATAAAATCAAAACTCCACCGAAACCAATTTTTTTTTTCTTTATTGGTTCTTTTCTTTATCTTCCTAACGCGATACAAATTTACCCGCCAAAATTTCTAAAAATCTCAAAAAGAACAATGCAAAAATTATGCTACAGCTCCAACCACCCTCATCTCAAAAGCCGATCGTGCTCCTCCTAATATCTAAAAAACCCTCTTCGAATAAAAAATCCCAATAAAATCGAAAAGGACTAATCTTCCTTTAATTTTGCTCTTGAATATTTTGAATGGACTAATAGGTTGTACAGGCCAATTGAGAAAAGGATGGAATCAAACCCACCCGTGCTTGGGCACAAAGAAGAGCATGAATGGATGTGGGTTGCTTGGTTTGGAGGTGGTGGTGATAAAAATGGAGATCAAAACAAAAATTCAGATGTGGGTGGTGGGCATTTGAATTGAAATATGTATGTTGGTGTGTGTGTGTCTGAGTAATGGGAAGCAAATAAACCAGACGTGGTGGGAAGGAGGTGGCCCCCTTACACTCTCTCTCTCTCTAAATTTGGAGGAGTGAGAAACTCCCTCTAATTCCAGCCTATGCAGAGCGTGGATGCCGTTGCGCATTTTGCTTTAAACAGGTAAGGGTGGCAGTTGGTTTCGTTTCTATTGAAAATTTGACCATATGTGAGCCAAGAAAAAGTCTTTAAAACTTCTTGTAAGAGAGAAAATCTAGACAGAGAATGTAGAGAGAGAAAACTTGAAACAAAGCCAAATAAATTGGCGTAGAAAGATCAAACAAGACATACCGTTTTGTTTTTTATGGGGAGCTAGAATATCGGGAAAAAAATAGTCCAGAACTCTTTGATGTGTAATAAAATCGAATGGAAAAATGACCAAAATGCCCCTCATGGTTGATGGAAGTAAGTCATGTAACATTAGGGGTGGCAATGGGTCGGATCTAGCTGGACCCAGACCTGAATAGTATTCGTACTTGGACTTGTGAAGTCCCGGCTCTCTTTTTTTACCATCATATATCTAATGACTATGAGCTTTTTTTTTTTTTTTTGGCCGGTAAATATTGTCAATATTGTGACAATATGAATATCTATTGCGCGCCTAAAGACACATGATTGTCATCATATACCCTATGATTACAAGTATGGGTTGGGTCCGGCTGGACTCAATTCTAGACTCGAATAGTATTCGCGTCCAAAATTTAGATACATACCCAGACCTGAGGTCGGGGTATAACCATTGGGTCCTGGGCCCAGTCGGGTCCATTATCACCCCCTAATAACACAGCCTATAGCCGGATCATATGAGGAATCAAATTATATGCTCCTTGGACCATAAGATCTACAGTTTGTTGGGTTATCATCATCCAATAAAATGATGGATGGTGATGGATGGGGTGGGCCGAACATGTGTTTTGGTGGTTTTTCATAAGGACCCGGTTTCTATGCAGCCAAGCCCTGCATATGTAGAAATGCGGTCCTATTAAGAAATCTATTTTTGAGATGGATTTTAAGACTTAATTTTTAAAGGCATGTAATATCTAACATTGAGATCATGAATATGATAAAATAAATAAAATTTTAAAACTAAAAATAATAATTCTAGTAAGAAAACATTTGAGCTGTTAATTTCTATCGTTTTTAGATGAAACACCTACTTGCATCCATCTTTAAGATGGATGCTTTACACTTTCCCGGACGCCATATAAAAATGCGGTCCAGCCCGCATCAAACAATTTTCCTTTTCATAATCCATTGAAGTATATTAAATGATGGATGGTTTTGAAATTTTTTTAAGATTGTGACTCGTGGAATCCCAAAGTTTCTCCCATGTCTCAAACCCAACGTGCCTCGGGAGTATGGAAATAATAGATAATATATACCCATATCTCAACTTTATAATTGTTGAAAGAATAAATCACATTTACTTAGACATATACCCTAAACGAATATTGATTTGAATATCACCAAACAAATCAGGAAACATTATTGTGAAAGAATATAATATATTTACTTGGAAATTAAACCTTGTGACTAAAATATAATTGGAGCGCCTTTTCTCTTAACTCTTTTAAACACTAAATAAAATAACTGTAATGTTTGTCGAGAGGAATCAAATCTTTGAAATGATGGGAAATGTACACTCATTCTATCCAAAATGATATTTAGACATTTTCGGATTTGAATTTGACAATTATATATATATATATATATATATATATATATATATATATATATATATATATATATATATATATATATATACCTTACAAGCATGGTGAATAATGTGAATAATCCTTGTGGTACATTTGCTGGTACTACCCTAAAATTTGAGGGGTAAAATGATAAGGAAAAGGTTTCTATATTTTCCCTATTGCATAACAGTTATGTACTTTCTCCCATCCAGCCAGCCAATTTAGATCAAGTGTGCAACTGACCGTTCGATTTACATCCGACGCTTAAAAGTGTTTTATTTTTTAGTTTTTTTACAAATTTTGTAAATAGAAAATTTGGTAGGTGCCATCATCTCAATGGGGCATACCTAAAAAAATATTAAAAATAATTTTTGATAAAATATAATAACCAAAATACCCCTTGAAATACGGTTATTTTATTTTCTCGAGAATATTTGTTTTGCCTGTTTTTTACAAGTGCAAGTTTAAGAGAGGAGTGGAAGTCCAAAATTTGGTATTAAATATTTTGCAAAAAAATATTTAAAATAAAATAGTGTAGATACGTGACATTGTGATTGGGGCTATCATAGCCGTTCATTCATAATGAAACAGTTAGATAGGGGCAAGTATATAAGTTTTATGCAGTAGCTGAAGCATAGAAAGCTTGCCCAATATGATAAAATTTTATCTTTTTCCTTGTCTATGTTCAAAAAATCAACTCTACCAAGGTATTTAGATGAGCCAAGTTACTCAGTCGATTCTGAGTAACTCGCCTGAATACAATTATCTCAAAAAATTGACTTGGCCAAGGTAGTAGGCCCTTGAATCCCAACGTAACTCTCCTTGAAGCCAATCGCACTAATGGAATAACTAGTTGCTTATTATATTTGGTCGACCCGGCTAGGTCATGGTTAGGGTTCTTTTGGACCTGAAGGTTTTGGCCCGAGCTAGGTCTAGGTCATGCTTCTTTTGGACCAGCAGGTCTAGGCCTGGCCTAGGTGTAGGTCAAGGTTATTTTAGACTTGGGGTCTAGGGTAGGCCAATCCAACCAGATTCATGATAGGTAATATTTTATTTTTATCTCTAATTATAAAATTTAAAGCTTAAAAAATAATGTAGAATATGCAAATCTATAAACACTTGAAAATCTTAAAATTGGATGGTGCAAATAATGCATTATCTAATACTTGAAATTTTATTTTATTGTACATTCATACATTTCGAGGTTGAGATGATCAATTAGAGGATTGTGAGCATCAAACACCATTTTTTTTTTTATGAATATTTTAGTATAATTTTATTAAAAAATAATAATCTTAAAGCCGATCAGCTTATATGATAGTTTAGGCATTTGGGCATTTGGCCAAGGATCAAAGGATAAACTGTGTGGTGGGTTCTTTTTTGCCTTCTTCCAATGACATTTTTGGTCTTGGAGATTGGGCCAAAAGTGGGTGGTCTCTCAACTATGTTCCGGAGGTAAAGATCATTTGTGAGAATAAAATGGATTTTATGTTTCCCCGAGTCCGAGGTACACATCTTTCTTTGGATCTGTGGAAACCCTTTGATCATTCGTTTTTGCTCAGAGAGTTTGTACATGGGTGAGACTTTTGGGTTTTCCTTTTAATGTGTGGAAACTGTCTGTTATCAAGAGTATTGCTAATAGTTGTTATGAATATTGTGATTTGGATTGGATGTCTTTTGTAGGGGCTGACCGACACTCTGCCATGGTTAAGGATTGGATGGTGTTGGGTCAGCCTCTACCACTATCTGTTAAGCTCCAGGTGGGGAAGGATACTTTTGTTACTAAAGTGGTGGATGATGATGGGTTGGTTCAGTCTTATCCTGGAAAAGAGGTGTTGCTTTCAAAGATCGTGGTGGAGGGATTGAAGATAGGGTTAGTGGAAAAAGTTGTGAAGTCAGGATTGAGCTGTAATAGTGGAAATGCTCAACACATGGAAACTACTCAAAATATGCATGTTGTTGGGAATCTCGATGGCTGTCGCTGGAATCGATGCCGGAGGCAACGCTTCAAAAAGAAGAAGAAGAGTGGCAAGATTTCGAATTTGCTTATTTCAAATTTGAAAAGAAAATGGGTGTCAGTTGATTTTTTCCATATTTTACTGTTGATTATTCTAGAGAGTTGCCATGCATTGAGACTATGGGTGTTAATACTTCGGGAGTGGTACCTGCCTCGAGTCCACCTATCGCGGTAGCTGGTACCATTTCCAGGATGCTTGATGGACAGCTTCTTGGAGAGGAACCAACTGATGTTAAGGGTAAGGCGGTTCCCATGCAAAATTCAATTTTGGATATTATGAAAGCTGGGTTTACAAATTTGGGTGGTCTCGCAAGTTCACCAATTCCAAGGGTTGTTAGTTGTAAATCTAAAGGCTTGAACGACGGTGTTGTTCTGCCAGATGGGATGGGTGGGGATACCATGGAAGGCGACACCTCTTTGCACGTAGCACTTCCTTGAGTCCCAAGGTAAATCTCCATGATGACTTGCCTTTAGAAAGTGATCGTGAGATTTTTGCAGTGGATTTTTTGCATCTGCATTTTTCCAATTTTAACAAGGAGTCTTGTTGGAAGCCGGTAGAGGAGAAAATGTTTTTTGGTAGGAGTCTCATAAAGAAAAGAGTGCTGCTGAATCTGATTCTCAAAGTCTGGGTTATCGTGTGTTTTTTTTTACAAAAGAAAACCATGTATCCCCTGCCTTATCGGTGTGCTGCTATTTAGGGTCAACCTCCCAAGGCTAGAGCGAGGTTTGATCCGCTTGTCATTGACCTTCTTGCTGTTATGGTGGTGGATTCTGATGAAGAGGAGCTGACTTTGCCTTTTGGAGACCAGAAGTTGCTTGCGCAAATTGAGGGGGAGCAGGAAGATGATAGTTTTTTTCACCCAAATATTGTGTTGGCTATTTCTGATGATGTAGACCCTTTGAGAGTTATTCCCCATTTGAAGGCATCCCCTTTGCAGCTTTTGGAGGGACCATCTACAACTGCTGACTATATATCAGAAGTTGAGGTTTTTAAGTCTGATTCTGTTGATGTTGACACTAAAGAATTGAAGGTTGCAGCTTATCATCTGATACGAGTATAGATTTCAATATCCCTATTAAGGTGTTCTTTGATGAGGTGAAACAGATTACGTAGGCTAAAAGGACTATGGATTCAGGGGCGGATATTGCTCAGAGCATTGTGGGGAGGACTGAGAAAACTCGAATCGTCAGTAAGGCATCTAAGCATAAGAAGTTTTCTTTTTTGGGGTCAAGGTCTTCAGCTCGGCTGGAGGCCCAAGGAATCATCAAGAGCATTGCGAAGCCGAAATCGTCTTTGGGTAAGGAAACAAAAATCATTGATCTCTCGGAGGTCTCCTCTGCTTCTCCTGTTTCAGACTCTTCGGAGTTGTCTGATTCTACTGCTTCAATGAAGATTGATGCGGGAGGAGCTCTATTTCGAAGCGTCTTGATAGGTCAGGTTCCACCTCTAACCCTCCTTGTTAATGCATATTCTCTCATAGAATGTTAGGTGTCTTGGTGACCCTAGGCATAAGAGGGATGCTTTATTTTTGGTTTCTAAGTTTAAGCCCTGGATTTTAATTCTTCAAGAGACCAAACTTACTAGTCCTAGTGTTTCTGGGGCTAGGAAGGTCCGGGGCTCAGGGGCTATTTCTTTTTGTGGGATTGATGTTGTTGGAGCATCTGGTGGCTTATGGATATTGTGGGACCCTCTTGTTCTACAAAATTTTGAGACTGTTATTCGAGACAAATTGTTACTTCTTGGCTTCGTGGTCCTATCCCGTGGTTCTCTTGGAGAATTATGAATATTTATGGTCCTAATGACCCTACTTTTAATGAAAGTTTTGTCAATGATATGGATAGAGTGATTTAGCAATTTCATTTCCCTCTATGCATAGGGGGATTTTAATATTATCAGGTAGCCAGATGAATGTTTTGCATGATCTTCTATTAATTCTTCGATGTGGTTGTTTAATAGATTTATATAAAGTAATTCTTTCTTTGATCTACCGATTGTTGGGGCTAAATTTACCTGATCGTCTTTCAATGTCAAAATTAGCTAGATTTTTGGTATTTGTAAATTGGGTGGATGCCTTTCCTCTTGTCTCTGTTAGAGCTCTTCCACGTCTATCTTCTGATCATATCCCCATTTTGTTATACACTAGTATGGAGAGAGGTGGGCCGAGGCCTTTTAGGCTAGATATTGAGTGGTTGGAAGAGAAGAAAGTAGTAGAAGTCATTAAAACCACCTGGCATAACACAATTTCTATTGGTTCCTTGGATTTCCAATTGCACAAAAAGCCGCTCAATATTAAACATAAGCTCATCGTTTGGAAGAAAGAGAATAATTTCAATGTTCAGTCCAAAATCAATGAGGTCTTATATGAAATTGAAGCTTTGGACCAGCACATTCAGTCTTTAAGTGTGTTAATCAAGGAGTTGATGGGTGAAAGGAGTTCGAAGTTGAAATCTCTTCATGATCTTCGTAGAGCTGAAGAGTCATATTGGAAGCAAAGATCAAGGATAAAATGGTTAAAGGAGAGTGATTTGAAGATTAAGTTCTTTCATTCTATTACGAGTGCGAGAAAAAGGAAAAATGATATTTCTGATTTGACTATTCCTGGTATTGAGGCAGATAATAGTGTGGCAATGGAAGGGCCATTGTTGACCATTTTAAAAGGCTTTTTCGATAGAGGTGAAGTTCACTTCAAAACTGGAAAGGGTACCTTTTAAAGTTTTGACAGTAGAGACGAATTCTAATTTGGAGCATAACATCTCTATGGAAAGGGGGCCGGTTTTGCTCTACTTAGTGATAAGGCTCCAGGAAAGGGGGCCGGTTTTGCTCTACTTAGTGATAAGGCTCCAGGCCGATATGGTTTTCCTTTTTCTTTTTTCCATAGATTTTGGAACTTGATTAAGTCTGAATTATTAGAGATGGTTATAGGGTTTATGACTAGGGGTGAGATATTCAAAGAGTTTAATGACACTTATATAGCTCTTATCCCTAAAAAATCAGTGATAATAGAGTTATCAGATATTAGGCCCATCAGTATTCTTACCAGTTTTTATAGAATTGTGGCAAAGGTTTTGGCTGAAAGATTGAAGTCAGTCTTACATTTTCTTATCTCTAACACTCAATCTACTTTCATTCAGAATCGTCAAATCACTGATAGTATTTTTGTGGCTCAAGAGTGTATTCATTCTAGAGTGAGAAGTCAAATTCCTGGAGTCATTATTAAACTTGATATGAAAAAAGCTTATGACAGAGTTGAATGCGGGGTGCTTATGAAAATTCTTAAGAATATGGGTTTAGATGCTAAATGGAAGAATTGGATCTTTAGAAACTAATATTAGTTTCTTTAAGGCTTCCAAGGGTCTTCGCCAAGGGGACACCATGTCATCATTCTTTTTTTCTATCTATACATGATGCTTTATCCTGATGATTTATAAAGTGAAAGGTTGTGGGAATTTCTCTGGTTTTAAAGTGGTTGAGATGGGTCCAAGGGTTTCTCATTAGCAATATGTTGATGATACGTTATTTTTTGTGAAGCAGATGAGACACAAGTGAAAAACATTGCTCGATTTTTAGATTGTTGTGAGGTGGCTGTGAGTTTGAAGGTCAATTTCCATAAGACCTCAATGATAGGTATTAACTGTTCTTCGACCTTGATTCAATATTTGACAAATCTTTTGGGTTGCTTGGTGGGCTCTTTACCTTTTACTTATCTGGGAATGCTAATCTCAAATTCTAGGCACTCTATAGCGGTTTGGGATAAGGTGTTAGAGATAATCCAAGTGAAATTGGATATTTGGAAACCGAAATACATGTTTATGGGTGATAGGGTTACAATGCTAAGTTCTTGTTTAGCTAATTTACCAATCTATTTGATGTCCTTTATTTAAATGCCAGCCTCAATGATAAAAAAAATAGAAAGAATGATGCGTAATTTTCTGTGGGGGTCGTTTGGGGAAGAAATGAAGTATCACTTACGTAGGTGGGATCGTGTTCGTACCCCTAAGAGTGAAGGTGGTATTGGCATTAGAAAAATAAAATATATGAATGAGGTATTACTTTGTAAGTAGTGGTGGAGAAGTTTTCAGTATACATATCAGCTTTGGTTTCAGGTTTTATCTTCGAAATATAGCCTGTATAGCCAGGAATGTGTTTAGGAGGGGGTAGAAATAGAGAGATGTAGGGCGATGATTGTGAGTTATTTTCGTTGGATTGTTGGTTGTGGTGACAGCATCTCTTTCTGGCATCATAAATGGATAAGTGATGCCCCTCTGAAGCTTACTTATCCGAAACTTTTTACAAAGGTTTCGCAACCTAACGCTAAAGTTTCTGATATGGTTGAAGTGAGAGGTAACCGTGTTGCTTGGAGTATTAATTTCCTATATAATAAGCTGAGTGAAGATATTTATCTTCAATGGAATGATTTGATGGGTATTTTGGATTCGGTTTATAGTTTCCAAGGGGCAATAGATGAACTGATTTCGGAAGTTGAGTGTGATGGGGTATTTTAGGTCAAGTCTTATTATAGGCTCTTTTTTCACGATCGATGGAGATGTTCTTTACCTGTCGCAGCCAAAGTGTAGAAATGGCATGTTCCCCATAAGGTGCAGGTGTTTTTATGGTTTACTATCCAAAATAAGATTCTGACGGTGGATAATTTGATTAAGAGGGGTAAAATTTTACCTAACATATGTTTGATGTATAAAGCAGATGAAGAATCTGGGGAGCATCTTCTCATCCACTGCCACGTTGCCTCAAGAATTTGGTGCTGGTTATTTGAGCTAGTTGGGGTTCATGCTTCACTGCCCCAATCTGTGATGGGTTTAGTGTCACAATTAGCCTTTAATCATTTATCTTCCGGGGTATTTTGGTGTGGCAAATAGCAAGAGGGGCTACTCTATGGGAACTATAGAAAGAAAGAAATAGATGGACTTTTGAAGGAGAGAGTTTATCTTTTGATAGACTGGTGAGTAAAGTCAAACTGTCTATTTGGTATTGGCTCTTAGTTACTATGGAGGGTTGGGGGATTTCACAACCAGATGTTTTATTGAATTTGCCAAATTTGTTTTTGATGGGTAGAGTAAAGATGAGGCCAATGAGCTTTTGGGTGGCACTAGAAAGTGGGGGATTTGAGTTAAAATTTGATGGGAGATCTTTGGGCAATCCATATTTGGCAAGCATTGGGGGTGTAGTGCGGACTGTTTTGGATAGGCCATCTTCTCATATGGTGGCCCTATTGGTATAGTCTCGGCTAACCGATTGGAGTTATTGGCTTTGTTGCAAGGGTTAAAAATATTTATCTCTAGAAACATCGGGAATAGCTGCATTATTGAAGGAGATTCAATTAACGCAATTAATGGTGCATAAAGGAGCAGCGTATTCCATGAGAACCAAGTTCTAGCTGGTTGCAAATTATGGATCTCGTGGCTCCACTTTCAATTTCTTTTTGTCATGTCTTTTGCGAGACAAATTCCTTGGCAGACTTCTGGCTAAAGGGGGGCCCTCTTTGTCTACTCTAGCTATCTCCTCTGATGTAATTTCTTTTGAGTAGATTTTATAAATAAAGTAAAGAATATTTGTCAAAAAAAAGAAGAAGAGACCAAATCTATATTTTTGCAAATTACTTTTATTGAGAAAAAATCGAGTGCAATGGGCTTGAAGTTACACACACTTGTTGGATGTACTTATACGTTTCAAAAAATAAAATAAAATAAAGTGATAGTAATAATAATAGTAGTAATAATAATACTAATAATACTAATAATAGTAATAATAATAGTAAAGTAATAATAATAATAGTAATAATAGTAATAATAATAATAATAATAGTAATAATAGTAGTAGTAGTAATAATAATAATAATAATAATAATAATAATAATAATAATAATAATAATAATAATAATAGCAAAGTCATAATAATAATAATAATAATAATAGCAAAGTCATAATAATAGTAATAATAGTAATAATAGTAGTAGTAGTAGTTAACCACCCAGTTCACCAATTTACTTTCAATCTAAGCCATGTGGCCTATGGTGTTCTATAGGGCAGTTAACTCACATAATCTTAATTGGCTATATGGTACCAAAAGTAAACAATCTTATTTATCATATTTTTTTCATGATATAGCCAGTGACAATAGACTTACATCAAAGGCCAAGATTGAGCCTATATATTTATTTTAGTTATGGATGATTTGATTAGACATCCACAAGATGAGGTACTATCATGTATGTTGTTTGCGGATGACATAGTTTTAATCAATAAAACTAAAAGCAACGTCAATGAAAAGTTAGATATTTAGAGAACTACTCTAGAATCAAAAGCTTCTAAATACGGTGGACAAAGAGATAATATATAAAAGATAAGTTTAATAATAACAATAGTACAAATGGGGAAATGGTTCAAATTGATAGCTAAGAAATATCTAAAAAGAGAGTATTTTTTATATCTTGGGTCAACAATCCAAAAACAAAGGAGAGATTGATGAAGATGTCATATATAGAATTAGAGCAGGGTAGGAGCAGTGGAGATGTACAAACTTTTTTTATGCAATCGTTGTATATCAATAAAGTTGAAGGAGTTCTATAGGACAGCTTGATACTAACTTTGCTTTATGGGACAAAATATTAGGCAGTCAAGAAACAAAATTCCCATAGGATGTGTAGCAGAGATGAGAATGTTGAGATAGAAGAATTTAGATAAGAAATGATAGAATTCAAAATAAATATATTCAAGGTAACTTAGGAGTGGATCCAATAGATGATAAGATGAGAGAAAATAGACTTAGGTGGGTTGGCTATTTGCAACGCAGATCAAATACATCGGTTAGGAGGTGCGATTTGGTTCAAGTGGAGACTCTAAAAGGGCAAGCAAAGCCCCAAATGACATGGATGGAAGTAGTGAAAAATGATATGACGAACTTATGGTCTTACTGACAGTATAGGCCTTGATAGAGGAGAATAGTGATACATGATTCATGTAGCTGACCCCAAATAGTTAGGATAAAGCTTTGATGAGAATGATAATGATAACCTTTAGCATATGGAGGTTACAATAGCCCTATGTTGGTTTGGTATGTGTCATTAACTCTGCACAAAGTTCAATAAACTTCTTTCGTAAATTTGGTGGTACAGGACGCCCAATTTTACTTTTCATGGATAGGGATGATTGTGACCTTTTTATACCAAAGATATACAGTCTTATGGCATACAATCAAATATAATTAGTCCTCTATATACAAGACTATATACTAAAACCAATAGAATAACATTCTTTTATAATTACAACAACATAATATAACCACCTAGGCTAGATCTGGGTCCTCTAGACCCCGCCTTTGGTCGAACCCTAGCAAGGGAGGCTTAGACCTATCGAGTGGTCCAGGTCCAATCCATTCTCAAGTCGGAATCAGGGTGGACCCAAACCTTTTTACACCCCTATAAAAATTATGACCAGTCCCAAAATTTTGTCGTCAATCAAGTAGTTACTCATTGAAAAGTGTTTCAATTAAGGGAACACTATGGAAAACAAAATTCAAGATGTTTCTATTTCATGTTCAAATGAAAATCAGACCATGCACCAGTTGCCTATCACAAATTGTTTCATCTCTAATAAAATGTTTATGGAATAATTTTATTGTCAAAAAATGTTGATGAAAGAAGAAAAATCAGACCATATGATATTTTAAAGAAGTATTAGAGTGTTTCAATTAAGGGAACACTATGGGAAAAATAATTCTAGATGTTTCTATTTCATGTTCAAATGAAAATCAAACCATGCACCAGTTGTCATCTCTAACAAAATGTTTATGAGAAATAATTTTATTGTCCAAAAATGTTTATGAAAGAAGAAAAATCAGACTATATGATATTTTAGAGAAGTATAGCATGCAACATTAATATACAGATAGTGTGCCACATATCTTAATTAACCACTGTTAAAATTGTGCAATTGAACATGAGCACAATGTTTTGTGCTACAAGCAACAGTTTGCATGGATATGACAAAAAAATTGGGGATCAAAACTTCAGTGGATTTTACAATCTTGTGATAATTGAGGTTGGTATGTGTGATTCAATCAGATTTTCGTTGCAATGCAAATTTATGATTTTTTTTAATTTTCTAATTTCATATTTATAGGTTTTTGTACTATAGAATCCTTTAATATTTAGATTTTCTTGGTGAATGGTGGTCAACAAGATATATAATTTTTTAAACTTTTGTGCATAACCATAATTTTCTACAATATGCACCTTCCGCTAACTAGTCATGTATTTTGCATGTTTTTAACTCTTGATTTGGAATCACATGGCATCAACAGAGTTTAAAAATAACATGATTGGAATTACATGATTTTAATATGAATAACATGCTTTTATTAAGTAAAGCTTGTTTTGTTCTTATTATAAAAGCCTTCAAAAGTCTCCTCACATAACTTACATCAAACAAATTTTTTTTGGCAAAAAATTAAAAAACCTGAAAGTTGGGAGTACTTTCACTAGGAAACTAGTGGTTGGTTAGTACTTGTTGTTCATCCGAACAGAAAACATATTAGGATATTGGAGGAGGCTGAAAAGGTATATTAATTCAACAAAATTTTAATTGATCTCGTCATAATTGTATTGCATAATAATTATATTGCATAGATTATATTATATAATATATCATTAATTACTTATATGTTATGTTTTATATTATAGTATTTCATGATAGCTAGATTTTTAGTCCTTTTGCTTTTGCTCAAGTATATAGGCATACTTTTTAACTTTACAAATTCATAATATTTAAATTTTAACTTTATTTTGACGACTTTAGTAGGGGGAGCTTTTTATAAAAAGATCAATCTAGCATATTATGAATTCAATCACTGATTGTGTTCTATCTATATTTGTTTGTAAGCATCAAGATAATTTACAAACTCAAATTATAATCACACATACACAAATTAGCATTAAAAATCATGTTGTTTATGCTACATTTTACGCATGCACACCAATTAGCAATTGTTTATGCTACCTCTCTCTTGCTTATAAACAACCAAACTAGAGTTATGTTAGTAATATGTAACTATGTTTACCAAGATAGTATGACAAGTAAATTGGAAGCATATACACATTTAAACTTTTTTAGAAGAGAAGATTTCTTTACATCCTTTTTATGCAAGACTTTTTTCCGTTTCAAACTTTAATTTTGAGTGTATATGGACATTTTTTTAGTCTTGAGCTTTAATTTTGAGTATACATTCACAATAGTATTGCTAAATTTTTAAGT
Organism: Amborella trichopoda; assembly: GCF_054954075.1. NCBI lineage: Eukaryota > Viridiplantae > Streptophyta > Magnoliopsida > Amborellales > Amborellaceae > Amborella > Amborella trichopoda. Next base: position 3,969,656 of record NC_142342.1, on the reverse strand, counting down.
ATAGAACTAACAGAATGACCAATTTTGTAGGGACATGTATCTATATCTCTAAATCTCCAATCACATAACTCAATCTAGCTATATATCAGTCATATCGCCATCGTCATCACCTTCAGTTAGCTCATTATATTTCTCAATCGAGGAGATCAAATACATTTTAATTTACTCCCATGATCCAATTCACTTTGGCAGAGAGCTTGGCACCTACATGGTTGCCCTCAATACATATGCTAAGAGAGAAAATCAATAAAATAGATAGGTGGCTATGACCTATGGAAAGGCTTAAGAAAAAAAAGGGATATTTCTACATCAATTAATATTACTAAAAAAGATGAGATATTTATCCGCCTAGATAAGAAACAGCCTAGATAAGAAATATCAATTAATATTATCAAGAAGAATAGTCATTAGAATCTTATAATTCTTGATGATTCAGTGAGCTTAATTGCTACATTAATAAGAAACAAAAATTTATGAAATAAAATCCATGTGTACTAAAAAAATATTAACCTCTTAATTTTTATAAAAGATACAATTTAACATTTAAACAAAATCAAAATTCAAATTTTTTTCAAAGAAAAAAATTATATGGTTCCCAAAATTTTAAACTAAGAATCTTACGAAATGGATATTTTGTACGAGGGAGTAGATGCATGAGTAGAATATAGATTCTCATGTAAATTTATATTGGCTTCCCATAAAATTAAAATTTTAATTGTTCTCCTTTTTCTAATTACGCGCGTAGTTAGCTTGTTTGATTCTAAAAAATAAATACCGTTATTTTCTTTTTAACTCATCACCACTTCAGTTAGCTTATTTGATTCTTAAAAATAAATGTATTTAAAACAAGAAAATAGGGAAAAGTCTATTTCATTGTATGCCTAGTCAACAATTTTTTCTCACCAATTGTCACTTTCCTATGGCTCTTAGGATGAAAATAGCCTTACTCGATGTGGGACTACAATCTCTTACTTTACTGCTTTTTTCTTTTTTGCCCTAGGTAAACCAACCTAAAAATTATATATATATATATATATATATATATATATATATATATATATATATATATATATATATATATATATATATATATATATATATATATATATATAAAACCAATGATCCAATGCAACGATTGTATCATAGTATAATAAAACGACACTTCTAAAAAACCATGTTTGTGGTATTTGTATGACCCTAAATTTTGCATACACACTCTCTTTATCTCAATAATCAATCCCCCCAAAAAACATTTCAATTTGAACCCTAGATATGGTCAAAATGAGTCCCCTCCAAACACGAATCTAGACCATTCATTTTATGAATTTCAAGATCTTAGCCTTTATAAAGGCAAAATTTGTTTTGCTTTTTTCACATTGTTCATATAATAATAATAAAGTCATCCAAAAAAATTGGAAATGAAAAAATCCTTTTAAGACCTAGATCTAAGTATCTCACCAAAATGAACAGCGTATGTTAATTGGGATAAAACAATCCTATCTAGGTTGTGTGTTCAATTTTTTTTGTTTTTGTGATTGTTCATTAGAATGAAAAGAGTGTATATTTCAAAATTTAGATCAAACAAATGGCCATGGTTTTTTAATGTTGTTGCATCATATTACTACACAACGATTGCTTGAAATCAATGCTCTATATAAGCAATGATCCAATGCAACGGTTGTATCATAGTATAATGAGACAACACTTCTAGAAAACCATGTTTGTGGTATTTGTATGACCCCACACTCTCTTTATCTCAATAATCAATCCCCCTAAAAAAAAAGTTCAATTTGAACCCTAGACATGATCAAAATGAGTCCTCTCCAAAAATGAACCTAGACCATTCATTTTGTGAATTTCAAGATCTTAGCCTTTATAAAGTCAAAATCATTTTTTTTATTTTTTAACATTGTTCATCTAATCAAAAAAATTGGAAATGAAAAAATCCTTCTAAAACCTAGATCTAAGTATATCACCAAAATGAACGGCCTATGTTAATTGGGCTAAAAAAATACTTTCAATGTTGTGTTTTCACTTTTTTCTGTTCTTGTGATTGTTTATTAGAATGAAAAAATTGCATATTTCAAAATTTAGGTCAAACAAATGGCCATAATATAGTTTTTTTAGGTTGTTGCATAATATTACTACACAATGGTTGCATGAAATCAGTGCTCTATATAAGCAATGATCCAATACAACAGTTGTATCATAGTATAATGAAACAACACTTCTAGAAAACCATGTTTGCGGTATTTGTATGACCCCAAATTTTGCATACACACTCTCTTTATCTCAATAATCAATCTCCAAAAAAAAAATGTTCAATTTGAACCCTAGATATGGTTAAATGAGTCCCCTTCAAAAACGAATTTAGATTATTCATTTTGTGAATTTCAAGATCTTAGCCTTTATAAAGTCAAAATCATTTTTTTTTTCTTTTTTTAACGTTGTTCATCTAATGATAATATAGTCATCCAAAAAAATTGGAAATGAAATTCTAAGACCTAGATCGAAGTATCTCACCAAAATGAACGGCTTATGTTAATTGGGCTAAAAAATACTTTGTAGTTTGTGTTTTCAATTTTTTCTTTTTTTGTGATTGTTATTAGAATGAAAATAATGTATATTCAAAATTTAGATCAAACAAATGGCCATAATATAATTTTTTAAAGGTTGTTGCATCATATTACTATACAACGGTTGCATGAAATCAATAATATATATATATATATATATATATATATATATATATATATATATATATATATATATATATATATATATATATATATGTGGGAAAAGATGAGATTAGCCCACTAACACATATAAACATATGTGCCTAATGGCTCAGATTGAATCTAGGCCGATCTAACGATGAGCCCAACGACCCAAATTGAATTTGGGACGATCTGACAATCACGGATGTCTGATAGTGCTTGAATTTTTTTTTCTACAAATTCAAATCACTTGAAATTTTAAGTATGTATTCTTCTCATCAAGGTGCACCTAATAAAAATATAAAAAAAATTATTATGGGAACTAAAATAACCAAAATACCCCTCGAATCATTTCGGACGTATTTTGGTCAATGTATTTCATGTAAAATATTTTTTTGATGTTTTTCAAAGATTCATCTATTTTTTATGAACACATTCCTAAAATTTTAAAGCATTTAAATTTGTAGAAAAAAAACTAAAATACAAACACTGCCAAACATCTGTGATCAGCCCAAATTCAATTTGGGACGTTGGGGTTATATGTTCATATGAGTTAGTGGGCTAATCTCATCTTTTTCCATGTATATATATATATATATATATATATATATATATATATATATATATGAAGTCACTGTTGTACGTTCATACGCCCAGGGCCTAGATTCAATCTAAGTCATTTTGTGGCCGATCTCACGATCACGGATGTCCGATGGTGTTTTAATTTTAATTTTTTTTACAAATCCAAATCATTTGAAATTTTACGGGTGTTTTCTTAAAAAATAGACGAATCTATGAAAAATATCAAAACAAAATTTTACATGAAATAATTTTACCAAAATACCCCCGAGAAGCTTTGAGGGCATTTTGGTCAATTGTTTTTCAAGAATTACTATTTTTTAAAATTTTTATTAGGTGAGCCTTGTTGAGAAGAATACATGTCGAAAATTTCAAGTGATTTAGATTTGTAGAAAAAAAATAAAAATTCAAATACGAAATGAGGTCGTGATCGTCAGATCGGCCCAGATTCAATCTGAGCCGTGGGCATTTATTGTAGTAGTACGCACCTGGGCACACATGATCTTTTCCCATATATATATATATATATATATATATATATATATATATATATATATATAAGTTGATGGTTATAAGATATAAAATTTACTATCTTAAGAATTACAAAATATTGAGTTTCCTAAAGTTTCTTATATTGAGTTTTCCTATTTTGTGAGATTATAGTTGTAATGAGATTTGTTTCCTAAAAGACAAGAATTGTAACTTTATATATATCTGATAAACTAGAGTAAGCATTATGAATGCGATACTGGTTTACCCTCCGTGGACGTGGGCACTATTGCCGAACTACGTATATGTCTTGTTGATCTTTTTCTTTCTCTTCACTATTTCTTTTATTGTAAATTCTATATGGTATCAGAGCAAGCTAATCTATCTGTAGTGATCCATTGCTCATCAGTAGTTGCTTCGTCTCTCTTGATCGATACATGGGTTCGTCCATAATAGCGAGTTCAAGCCATTCTTTTTCTCTCTCATTTTTTGTATTGCTTAGAAAGACAATGACTTTGCAAGCTCTGTGTTCTCTCTAATTTTGCATTTTTGAAAGACCGTGATTTTGCAAGCTTGTGGCTATTTTGCAAGATGGTGACTTTGCAAGCTCTTGACTATTTTGCAAGACCTCGCAAGCTCCATGCCATTTAAGTTTTAACACCTAAGGATTTGTTTCCGTAGCAAGCATGGCCTTCCTCATAGCACCTGGAGAGGCACCTTCTTTTAAGTTTCCTTATGTTGGACTAATAGCTACAGTTGTTGATGCCAGTGCTGCATAGTTGAGGTTGAATCTTGCATTGATGCACACCAACTGTTTTCTCACAGTGTCAACGGCTTTTATAGCAAGAGGTTTGACAATAACGGCAATCTTCGTGTAGCTATTGCGTGCAAATTCTACACTTGGTGCCATAAGACATCGATCCTTTGTTTTTGAAAGGAAGCTTATTCTTGTTAATCTTTTGCCCCCTTGCTTCAGTAGTATTGCTTATACCTTTCTTCCATTATAGGGTGTTGGCAAGCAAGTCTATCTCGAGTACCTCATGTTGGCAAATCGGGATAACACAAATCCCTACTTGTTGTGGCGACCACCCCAAACAATGAATCCAACAACCCAAATAAAATCCCCCAAGAACAATATTGTGTGTGCAATATATTTGGTAAGATTATAAAATATAGAAACAAGTAAAATGGAAAATCATTATAACCACAACACAAGCAAAAAATTGTAGACACGCAGATTAATGTGGTTCATCCAAAATGGGCTACGTCCACGGGCAAGAGGGCAATAATGCATTCATTATCTCAAGGAAAAAAATTATAAACTTAGTATTTTGTAGACATTATCTCATATATAGAAAGAAAGCTTAATAGAAATTCTCTACCAAAATCCCACCATCAATCGAATCATTGTTTTATCGTCATCGACTAATACCGTCGCTACAAAGAAACACTAATCTAATTCAACCAAAGACAAGCCATAATGGTACTAGGGTTTATACAAGAAACCTCCAGTCTCTACCTCCCAAAGCTTCTCTACACTTTTTTCTTCTTTCGTTATGTTTTCTCTCTCTAAAAATATCTTTTATAAACCTCCATAAATGACCTATTTTTTATAAAAAAAATGTCATTTAACAAAAGAGAATTACTATGGGCGTGATATTTGCATCACATCCCAACAATCTCCACTTTGATGCAAAATCACACCCTTGCCTTATCAAACCATATCCAGTTATTCCCTTTTTGAAGAACCTAGAGAACTTAGCCAATTTCGCAAGCTCTCTAGCCCAATAACCGACATGAGTATGCCTTGCTCATCTTCCTTCATGCTTATTCTTTTTATGCAAACTCCACATTTTTCAATACTCTCATTCTTGAGTTCTTGAAGCCATTTTGCCTTCAAACATGCTCTATGTGATTCTACAAACCTACAAGCACAACCGGTGCTTGATCTCATATTATCGAGATCCCTTGTATAATTCTCTCCCACAAAGTTTTCTTTGTGTTCATAACCTTAGCAATGCTTGCCCATACTTCTCAAACTTTGAAGTATTCATTTCACTCCATTCAAACATTTTTTTCCTAGGCTAAGTACAAGCCATTCAAAAAAACTACAAACAAGTGAAATAACAAATCTTATAGATATCATGGCAATAACCAAATGCAACACTCCAATCAAATCGGTCATTCCTTCACCAAAATTTGAACATTGGCCCAAAGGAAACTCATGTGGTGTTTCCGGCTTCACATATCCTTGTGAAAGTCCCAAATCTTCAATTTCTCCACCTTAACTGAATAGCTTCATCAAGATATTGCTTCATACCACTAAGACATTCAAGTTCCAAACCATGTCCCTCCTTTTGAGCTTCATCTTTCTCTACAATCAAATTTACCCTTTAACTCATAATTGTACTCACTAATAATTTCTACAAGTTTTTTTCTCGAACTCCCTGGATCATAATTAGGGTCCCCTTTGAAACTTTGAGCACTCCATTTTGCCTTGTAAATTTGTAGCCTTTTATATTTAGAGAAGATAATGAAATCAAGCTCTTCTTCAAATCCAGCACATGCCTTACTCTTTCAAGTGTCTGAACCATCCCATCATACATCCTTATGCGAATTGTGCCCATTCCGATCGTCTCCTCCATTGATGTTAAACCTCCTTCACATGGCTCATATGCATTAAACGTCGATCTATGTGGGAACATATGCATTAAACGTCGATCTATGCGGGAACATATGATGTGTGGCTCCACAATCAAGTATTCAACTTTGATAGTACATGGGATTAGATACCACTAGCAACACCCTAACTTCAACATAACCGGATGCTAATTCTTCAACTTGGTGAGTCTCATTGTTGGCCTCACCTTTGCCTTCCATTCCCAAACCGAAATACTTCGATGAATTTTTCCTTTTTCTTTGCACAAATTTTATTTATGTGGCCAAGCTTACCACAAAACCAACATCCTTTGTCATAAGGCCCCCTCAAATTTAATCGGCTACTTAAAGGATCTCTTGATGAACCAACCTGTTCATCCGACCAGCCTCTTGCCACAAGGACATCCATCTTAGAACCCATCGAATCATCCATCGTTAACTTCTTTTGAATTTCATGGGCAAGCAGTGCACTAGAAACCGAACCCAAATCAAGAGAATCTTCTTTATGACAACTCAATATAGCAACAAGGTTATCATATGATTTCGACAATGTACAAAGTAAGGTGACCGCCTTATCTTCATCCTCCATTCTCACACCAATACTTTCAAGTTGACAAATGATAGTATTTAATTCATTCAAGTGTTCCGACACCTTTGCACCGTCTTTCATTATCAAGGAATATAACTTCATTTTTAAGAAATTTCAGTTTGTGAAAGATTTTGTTTTATATCAACTTTTCAATTTCTCCCACAAATCTTTGTCATCTTTTCCCCAACAATATTAAACAACACTTCATTCGCTATAAACACAAGCAAATAGTGGCCCGTGCCTTCATATCAAGTTCTTCTCAATCATCATTGGTCATATTTACTGATTTCTTCTCTTTTCTAAATAGTGCCTTGTGTTGCTCTTGATGTACCAATACATATTGCATTGTTAATTTCCAAATTTTAAAACTATCTTTCCTGTTAAACGTTTCCACTTCAAACTTGTGAGATGTCATTTTTCCAAAAATATTACACCACTACCTTGAGCTCTGATATCACTTGTTGGTAATCGAGTCTATCTCAATTATCCCTTGTTGGCAAATTGGGGTAACACAAATCCCTACTTGATATGGTTAGCACCCCACAACATTGAATCCAACAATCCAAATAAAATCCCCCAAGAACAATATTGTGTATACAATATATTTGGGACGATTATAAAATCAAGAAACAAGTAATAAGAGAAATCATTATAGCCACAACACAAGCAAAAAATTGAAGACACACGGATTAACATGGTTCACCCAAAATGGGTTACATCCAAGGGCAAGAGAGCAAAGATGCATTTATTATCTCAATGATGAAATTTACAATATTATGGTTCTGTAGAGATTGCCTCATACATGAAAAGAAAGCTCAATAGAAATTTCCTACCAAAATCTCACAATCAATCGAATCATTGTTTTATCTCCACCAGCTGACACTGTCGTTTCGCTACACTCTTCTCTACAAGAAATCCCTAATCTCTACCTCCCAAAGCTTCTCTGCACTTTTCTCTTTTCTCAAACAAAAAAATGCCCTTTAACAAAGAGAAATACCATAAGAGTGATATTTGCATCACATCTTAACATCGGGGACAATTAACTTAGAGAGTTTCTTCTTGCACTTCTCGATACCATTCCTTCTAATCAGGTTAGACTTCTTGTTTTAGCAGATTCAGAAAATAACTTCAGCATTAAATTTACTAATGTTCCTTTGAGTAGACTTAATTATCTTGTTTAGTCGAAAGCTGTTTCTCGTTCTCTTTTTTAAAAATCTAAACTTAGACACATAATTAGGAAAAAAATCATAAATCTTAATTTTAAAACCTCTAAAGAAAATATTGAGAAATCTTCCCTTGTTGCTAATAATGGGAAATATGAAACACAAAAAAGCCTCAAAACAATGGTGAAGGTAGAGGCCCAAACAATTATCATGATGGTGTAAGGGGTCGTAATAATCATCATTGCAACTGTGATCATTATCAGCAATCATTGGTTCTTCCTCCACACATGATCTTTCTTATTCATTCCTAAACACACGTAGTCATTATACTTCCATGTCTTCTTGTGACATTTTTTTTTGAATAATAGACTCAGGGCCGCAGATCCTATGACTGGTAAATTACAATGTCTATCCAACCTCAAAAATAATGAAAATCAAACCTATGTCTATTGCAAATAGTTCCTTGATTCATGTCCATATTGTTGGTAAGACCACATTCTTTTCCAAATCTCATAACTTTGAAGTCCAATTTATGTCATCTTTTTCCTCTAAATTGATCTCAGTTAGTAGAATTACTTAGAGTATGAATTGCAATATTATTTTTTCCTAACTCTGTTTTCCAATTTTTATAGAACCATTGGTCATCAAAATAAAAACCAAAAACGAAAAAAAAAAAAACCCTCATTTGTGTAGAAACATTGGTTTCAAATTTCAAGCGTTTGAATTGATTTTGAGAATTTCTCTTGTATCTCTCTTTCTAAGTATGTCACGTGATACCCTGTCTTCTTCTTCTTTTTTAAAGAATTTTAATGGAAATTACATTTTAAAAATTATATAATAAAAGGGAATATTACATAAATATCCGTTTTATTTTCCTCTATTACCAAAATACCTAAAACTTTATGTTATTACTCATATGTCTATTTTTTGGACTTCATAACGATTTTTTTTAAAAACAGACCGAATTGCCCATTTTCGATTTTTCAAAAACCGAAATAGGCTCAAATTCGGTTTTTGAAAAACCCAATATCATGGCCTGCATCACACGCAAGTTTCTACATTCTCTCTCGTTTCATCTTCGATTTTGGGGTTTTGGAAAATCGAATATCAAGGCAACAAAATGATGCAATTTTTACAGGGTTTCTTTGTGGTGATACTTGGATCAAGCCATTGTAACGATAAGGTTTATCAGAGCTGGTTGGGTCGATGGCAAACCAGATGGTATCGATCAACCTTAGAAGAGAGAAGAGATAGGGAGTAGAGAGAGATCCTCCGAACCAGTGTAACTATTGTTGTGTTTTTTGGTCTCTATGGAGTGGCAACCCACTATGAATGCAGTGGATGTTAGGCTTGGCTTTTTATATAGGCTTCTTTGTGTTTTGAGCATTTCATATCAACTTAAGAGAGAGATCTAGTTGGGCATGTTTGGGTTTTGAACAATTAATCAGACTTTTAGTTGGGCAAGGTTTGAACATTCTTGTGAGAGACCCATGACCACTAGAAACTAATAGGGCTCACTGAAGGAGAGAGAATCATCAAAGAGGAAGGGGATAGAGTAAGAGTATAATTGGAACACAAAGGATCACTAAAACCAACGTTGCGCCTTCTTAAAAACCAAAACCCCAAAATCAAGGATGAAACGAGAAAGAGAAGCCCGATATTCGGTTTTTCAAAAACCAAATTCGAACCCATTTCTGTTTTTGAAAAACCGAAAATAAGCACTTCGGTCTTTTTTTAAAAAAAAAAATGTTATGAAGTAAAAAAGACAGGCATGAATAATAATAAAAAGTTTTAGGTATTTTGATAATAATAAAAAATAAATAAATATTTATATAATTTTCCCAAAATCAATTATGGTTATATTTTTGCATTTGGGTGTCAACGAGTCAGTCCCCAAGTTTAGAAATTAAAAACAAAATTTTGATTTTTGTATTTTATGATCTTTTTAAATATATTTTATACCAGATCCAGTTGGGTCATGTGATATCAAGTCACGGTTGGGCCCGCCCTACCCGACCTGATAGAGGGTCCAAGCCGGACCTGGACCCAAACCCAAACCCAATCGAGTCCAAGTCATTTGGACCGAGACTCAAAATCTGCTGGATCCAAATCTTAGACCCAAAATTATTTTTTCGAGGGATCCACCCCAATTGCACTGGGGTCTCAATGAATTAGGTTGGCTGACATAGACCCGGACCTAGATCCAACCAAATTTCAAAAAAAATTAAAAAAAAAAAAAAAATTTGTATTTTGTATTTTATGATTTTTTAAAATATATTATACCAGGTCGGCTGGGTGACATTGAATCAAGGTCGGGCCCACCCCCGACCTGACTTGATAGGGGGTCCAAGCAGGATCTGAACCCAAACTCAATCTGCTGTGTCCAAATCTTGGACCCGGACCCAATTCAGGTTGCCCTAAACCGATTGCCACCCCTGAAATGCACACCTCTCGTAGAAACCCATGTTGGGTCCAATACAAACTGAAATTGGATCAGTAAGGCGACCCCAATCAAAACTCAAAACACAATACAAAAGCATCATATATGTCCAAGCAGCATCTCCAAATTCCTCCTCTCCAAATCGTCCTCCCCCTCTCTCTCTCTCTCTCTCTCTCTCTCTCTCACGAACGCATACACACGCACACAAAAGCAGTTAGTACGTCGCACAAGTTCCAAGGATGAATAAGCTCCCCCACTCATCTATACCATGTAGATTCCAAATGAGACTTGCAGAAGTTTGAGAGAACTCGAATTTCTCAAGGCTTCCAAAACAAATGGGGTTTCTTCACACAAGTTTTGCATCAATGGGATAAAAGAAAAACTATAGCCAGAAACCAACAACAGTAAAATTTCAAAAAGATTCAGGCCCAAACCAGAGATGCCCTTTGAAAACAGAAATAATTCTATGAATTTCAAAATGATCAAGAAGCCGCATACGATCCATCTGAGGCTTTTAAGCACCAGATTTATTTAAAAAGTAATCAGGTTGAGTGCACTCTCCTGCTCCTTATCAAGTAAAGCTTCTGAATCAGGAAAGCAGTAGTTATAAGAGTGACCTGCACATGAAATGCTTGCTCAAAACAAGTGAAATCTCAGAGGAAGTTTCTGATGTCCAATTGTTTCGGGTCCACAATTTCGTCGTTCTTGAACTCCTCACTGAAATAAGAATAAGAAATATTTCAACTAATAAATCCCATATGCCATCTTCATTTCTTTCTAATTCATATCTGAATTTCAGTTTTAGTCGCCAAACTAAGCCCTTGATATAAATAACTGTCAATGTGATTTTATTGAATAGCTTGCTTCCTACTGTGACTAACATCATATCAAGCACAAAAAGGATTGCACGAACCTTCTTTTCTGTGTTTTCATGGCTTCCAGAGTTTCCTTCTTCAGCTCTTCAAGCTGTGCTTTTGCGATTTTGAGTTCCAACTGTTCTTCATACTTGGGAAGATCCTCCTTCCTTATTCCAAGCCTGATTCAAATCCAAAAACAACACAATTAACAAAAGTAAGCAGAATGAGATATTACATACATTTTCTCTCATTAGTCATGAAATATCACAGAATTTTGACCCCAGATTCCCTTAACAGCCAATCAGAAAATAATGAGAGTGATTTTTCCAACTATAATAATTAATTTCAAGCACAAGCAGTAGACGTTTCAAGATAAAATGTATCTAGATTCTTGGATCCTGTCTGCTCTCTGATTGTACCAATACTTAGGTCTTCTATATTTGTTCATACAGAAAACAGGATCAAAATTTCAGATTTTCAATTAGGCCTTGACTATAGTTGTTGGAAACGTCTATGATTCCGATTCGTTTTAGGAATCAAAATCATGGAATCACATGTGTCAAATGATTCCTAATCTCGGAATCATTGTCCATAAAATGAAAAACACACCTAATAATCGGAATTGCGATCCAATAAAATAGGAACCATGTATCCCATCATGTTGGAATCGAGTCTCCCACCTTTGGGGACTTGCATATGACCCCACATAATTCAATGACTTCTAGAATCGCGATCCGACGAACTAGGAATCATGATTTCTACATTACTGGAATCATTGTCCCCATTGATTGGGAATAGATTCCCACAATTCGGGAATTGTGCACCCATCCCCTCTAGTATAGAAGAGAGGTATTTTGTGAGAAAAGATTTCAAGTTTTACATAGATGATTGGGGACAGATATAGATGATATCATAGCTCAACCCAACTATAGATACTATGGATGATACCATAGCTTTAAAGACCAAGATACTGCATTTTCCTCAAAATCCAAAGACCGCAAGTGGCCATGATTTTCGATCAGCATTAACCCATTTCCTTCTTTTTTTTTTTTCTTTTTGTTCTTTTCGGGGTTTAAGTTGATGCCCCACCATATATACAATGAGACAATGAATGATAAGCATTTTACTTAGCCCCGTAGATGATCATTAATAAGCATTTTATTGATCACCAACCAAACATGCCCCACATAATCCAGTACTTGGTACAGTAAATGATTAATAATAAGCATTTAGTTAATGTAAGCATCCTATATGAACATCTTACCTTGAGGTGGGGTTACCACCCAAAGGTCTTACCTTAAGTTGGGACTGTCACCCACTTCGTGATTTAAAAATCCATCTGTTGGATAACTTGGCAAAGATTATCGTACATGGATTCATCTCGAAAGTTTATTAAGGCATTTTGGTTCTCACAACGTCACAGTCTTGAAACCCAAATATTGGGTATTTAACCTTGTACAAAATAGCAACATGAAACGAAAGCGTTCCTGGAACTCCTCCGCTAACATATAATGGGTTCATGGAGCTACTCTTGCAACATACAATTTATGAACGTATTTCATTCAACATTTGCGTTTGAATCTTGATTTCGTGTTATTAAAACTTGATTCGATGTTGATCGAAGCATTGTTCGATGCATCTAAGAACTGCGCCTTTTGATGATGTGGGACTTGCTTCCAAACAACATGGATTTGCAATTCCTAAAATATTGGAATCAACGTCTCACACACGTTGAATTGCATTGTTGTGCAACTATGAATCGCATATTCTATGATATGGAATCTAGATTCCAACCTTCCAAGAATCGAGATTCAGATAATAATCTGGAAAGCATTCCATGAAACTCGAAAACGTAATTCCTATCTTCGAGATTCGTGTTTCATCCTAGGAAACGCGGAATCACGATTCTAAACTGGAATTGCGACCTTGGTACGAAATTCGGGTAACTATAGCTCTGACCTTTCAACATATAAATGAATTGTGCAATGAGAATATCAATTCCATCTTAGTTAACCTTTCCTTCAAAAAAAAAAAAATCAATTCCATCTTAGAGGATGATAAGGGTGAGTGTGAGATTTGTTACAAGACACCAACCAATATTTTTTTGAGAATGTTAATTGTTATATTGCTAGAAAGGAAAGGTACATTGGTATGAGTATGAGTAAAAAAAAGAACCCACAGAAAGGTTCCAAGTACAAAAACCCGAGGGGTGCAAAAAATGGTATCAATCCCCTAAAGGGATTCAAAAAATGCTATACAATTGAAGATTGAGCTCTATATAAACAAACTAAAATGGCAGTCTCTAAGGTGACAAAAAATCCCCTATGGTGCACCCAATTGGAAGGCACCCTCCCTAGCAAGGAAGTCAGCAGCTGTATTTGCTCCCTCCAGATGTGTCGCCAGGAGATGGTGAGATCCCTGAATATGTGGAAGATTTCATCACAAATGTGCTCCAATATCCACCGACAGGGTGAGGCTTTGGAGGCCCAAGAAATGACATTACTAGAATCACTCTCAATCACTATGTTGGAATTTCACAGGGGGTTAAAATTTCTGAGGCCTTCAAGTAAGGCTTTAGCTTCTGCCATGTTGAACTGGGATTTCACCAATAAAGCGTGAAAAGGAGAAGAGGGTCGTGCCTGTAGGATCACCATAGAGGCCACCTATTCCCACGGGATCAGGGTTGCCGAAGGAACAACCATCAAAATTGAGCTTGATTTGGCCTTCTTCTGGTGACCTCCACAGGGAAGATCGACGAATCTGGTGGGGATTGAGACGGAGAAGGGCAGCCCAGTCTTGATAGAATTTGTTGTTTTTTGCCCAGACAATGATGAAGGGCAAAGATTTGTCAATAAGTGTCACAATCGAGGCCTTAACGCCTCAACAGTGAGGCAGCATGTGGTAAAGAATAAAGTTGAAAAAACTAGGGACAATGGAGCATATGGTAATATTCAAAGGTTGTGAGTCATCAATACGTTGTTAATGCAACCTTCTTAATTGAGGAAGAGAAGAAGATGGGGGTCCCCGGGGGCGCAAGGGGGCAGAAGGGGGCAAGGGAACAACCATGAGGAGTAGAATAAGAGGAGACGAGAAATAAGGCAGTAGGAAAGGTGTAAAGTAAAGGTACAATGTGCTGCAGAAAATAGGACACATGATTTGGTCAGTCGAAGTCACCTTCGATCATGGACCTTTGAAGCACAAAAAATCTTGTTGGAGCTCTGGCTCGTAAGAAAACTTTAGCCTCAACTGCTCCAATTTTATCAGGATGCGGCACAACAAGGTAAAGAATGGTTTTTCGAAGCAATGCATCATCTAATTGGCCAAATGAATCCACACTTCGATGTCAGAAAAGTGGACGGAGCTTATGTAAATTTTACTTGTAATCCTGTAATAATGTGTCTCATGCTACTACACGAGTAGAGTAGATTTTTGAAATAATTGCATTGAGCAATAATAATTATCATGTAGTCATGATCGATCAATTAAAATACACTTGGTAAACTGATAAATAGGTGATTTAGGAAAATAAAATACCACTAAAAAGCTCCAAGGCAGGGGAAAAAACTTACTTCTTGTTTATCTTGTCAAACTCAGCATGAAGAAGAGCCATGCCTTTCTTGTCATTCCTCATGAGCGGCTTTTTAATCTCTTTCTCAACTTTCTCCAGAGCTTCAAACATCATTGCCTCAACGCCAAGATCATCAGTGAGGCCTCTCCTGATTCACATAGATGATTTCTTTTAAACTGATACTAACATCAATGAGATTGAGAAGATCAGTAATGTTTAACAAAAGGTGTATGAAGATGCATTAAAATATTTGCAAGTTTCTAAAGCCAAGCAATCATGAAAATTACTGGTGTATCATCAGGACAACTTGGAGGAATGATAATACTTACAATAATTAATTTTCATATGAAATCAGAGTGAATAGAAGCAGAAAAGCCTCCACTGAAAAAGCAAAAAGAGAAACCCTCCATACAGAAGTAACAAATCACATTCAAGAAAGAAAAGCTCTCCATAGTCCATAAAGAAGCAACAAATTTCAAGGACGCAAATAACCCTGCATTTATAAAGAAATGGGCTATGAAATGTTAACCAGATGCAGTGATATTACCAACATAGTAAAAGAATGTTTGGTATCCCCAATATATTCATCCTATAGGGAATTGCTCCCCCCAATATATGTGCATCATGTGCCAATGATGAAACCAAATCAGTCGACCATCTATCCATTGTCAGGTAGCCCCTAAGGTTTAGGCTTTGTACCTCCATTTATTTGGCCTATGCCAGCAACTGGTCACCACACTGTTGATTGGGTGGGACCTACATTACAAAGACATGTCATCAGACGTTCATGAGGAGTTGGCCTTCCACCTTGGCGTTTAGCTATGATTTTGTGGAGATTTCGGGTCTATGTAGGACCAGAAAGGTTTGTATTTTGTCATTTATACCGAGATGCCAATAGCGATGCAGGTGCATTGGCAAATAGTAGTGTCAACCATGATGCATTATTTCTTACCCAGGACTAGGCCTATGTTGGAGAGATGCCACCTAGGCATCGTGCAATGACCTTCTCATTTGTACTTCAGTAATTTTCAATAATGCTAACTTCTCCATGAAAAACAAATGTTTGGGTACAAGTAAATTAAGATGTTTGGTCCACAACAAGTATGGAAGAGCAAACAATGTGAACCAGATTCAGACATTTGAAATTTATTTATTTATTTATTGATGAAGTTAACTGTTTCAGACATTTGAAAATTACAAAAAAAATAGACTTGATTACCTACCCAAAACAACTAAACTATAATAAATAGTAAAAGGCAAGCTTTCTATAGTTCCCCTACAACATAAAACTTATATACTTCCCCTTATCCAACCGTCCATTCTGAACAGAAGGTTAAGATTGCCCCAATCACAATGTCCTTTCTACACTATTTTATTTTTTATTTTTTTTCTATAAACTATTTTGACACCAAATTTTGGACGTCCAATCCTCTATTAAACTCGCACTAGCGAAAAATATTAAAAAAATATTTCCAATAAAATAAAATGACCAAAATACCCCTGAAAATTTGAAGAGGTATTTTGGTCATTATATTTTATCGAAAAATTATTTCTAATATTTTTTATAGGTGCCCCCCAATGAGAAGATGGCACGTACTAAATTTCATATTCATACATTTTGTATAAAAAAACTAAAAATAAAATACTTTGAGACGTCGGATCTAAGATCAACTGGTGAGTGGCTCTCTTGATCAAAATTGGACGGCTGGATGGTAGGTGAAGTATAGAAACCTTTCCCAATAGTAAAAGCAACTTCTGAAATCATCTGATTATGGTCATGTAGTCCATTAGTCAGTGCAAGATCAGGCTGTGGAGGTAGATTTCCACCACAGGAACTGCAAAATGATTTTTTATGGACAAATACAACTAAACACAAATTGTTTTAACACTTGAAATGATCGAGGGATTTAATCAATACTTCAAATGTTCCATAAACCACCAAAAAGGTAACAATCAAGTAACAGGGATGTCAACCAAAATCGAGAATGCATTCACATAGAACCAGAAGGATTTCATTAAAACAAGGGGAGTTCTAAAAACACCATAAATGAGCAGATTATCAAAAGGGCAGCACTCATAAAATTGGGAAGCGTAAGAACAAACTTAAGTACATGGTACCTACTTGATTCGTATCTCCTGCAATGTCAATAGATATGTCCGTGCATCTGGAATACCTTGGGTTCTTGTTTGAATGGTATAATTAATCCTTTGGGACTCCGAAAATAGATCTGCCCTGCAAAGAAAATGGTTGTAAAAAAAAGCATTAATAGTCAGTCCTAAAATAACTGAAAATCCAAAATCTTCCCTCCCTTTTTCCTAAACTCACTCTCTTTCTCTCTGTTTCTAAACTCTCACATACATGCTGAGTCCTTAACTCTCTCCTTAAAAATATCTGTCAATTATTGTTTATATCTTATGATAAAGGGCACCAAAAAGTCATATCTATACTTTTTTGTTAATAAAAATTCATTAATCAAAAGAATCAATCCCATAGTTACCAGAATCTTTCCCCCAGGTGGAGATTTTGGTGTGCGATCTTGCTTCGGAGCTTCGATCAATGAATCTTCATAGAATACATTTTTTGGAATCCAGATTCCACAACATCAACTCCCAGGGTTCATAGGTTCACCAAACTGTGATTTGATCAACACGGAATCTTGCTTCCACTTTTTAAGAATATTGATCTGAGTTATTTGGAATCCAAACACGAATTCCCTAGAGGAGCAGGCTAACAAGCTTTAGCAAGTCTAGGGTTCAAGGTAAGCTTCATTATTCCCTAGTGGTAGAATAATTGCAAAAAAAAATTACAGAATGCACGGAAATATTTTAAGTATTATTTGAAACAAGGTAAACTTCATTATTCCCTTACTAGTAGAATGATTGAAACAAATTTATGGAATTCTTGAAACTTTTAAACATTATATGAAGCATTCATTCTTTAAAATTTATTATTAATTAATATATAACTTAACATCAATATGGGTGTCTAGAAACTCTACTTAGGATCATTCCTAAAGTCTTAAACCAATACATGTCTTATCTTTTAATATCATTTTTAATAAATCAAATAATTTTACTTTCTTTC
This sequence comes from Amborella trichopoda, assembly GCF_054954075.1. NCBI lineage: Eukaryota > Viridiplantae > Streptophyta > Magnoliopsida > Amborellales > Amborellaceae > Amborella > Amborella trichopoda. The sequence goes on along the minus strand of NC_142342.1, from coordinate 3,951,511 downwards.
TTCAATATAGAAATTCCAGTAAACCTTAACTCTAGTATGTAAGGAACTCTAATTAATGGCACTTGATGACCTTCATTCCAATACTTGTGGGAACCGTGATTAAGGGGACTTGATACGTTGATTCCCATACCAGGGCAAACCTAGTTTAGGGCAGTTGAGGACCTCGACTTCAATACTAGTGGAACCCTGGCAAAGCATACTCAATACATCAATTCCAATACTAAGGGATTGTTGGTTACAGATGCTCTAGAACCTCGAACCTTTTGCCTTATGGAACATGTTCCTTCATAATAACTTGTGCAGCTCCAAGTGGCTGGGAGAGCGATTCCCAAAAGGTGGGAATCTCGATTCATGAGGTGCATTTTACCAATAGAGATTCCTACCATATGAAGCTTTTAGCCTCTTACGAAAGCCACTTTCGATTCCTGAAACCTTCCAAGAACACGCCCGCTTCTAACAACCATGGTCTGTCCTCCAGATTTTAAACCTTGGACTCACCCCAGGACTTGGCCACTTCTCAGTGTGAATCCCAAGTCGACTCATCGAGTCTTGTCTGTAGAAAACCATACTTTTAAAGAACATTCACCAATTTTTTGAAGATTTGGAAGGACTTAAGTACACTCAATGGACACAAATCATCCTAGTCTAGCTCATACAGAATTAGTAGGCAGCGGGTTCCAACTTCCAAGTGACTCGGGCAAGTTTGAATCAAACCCACCAAGTTTTTAAACTCTGGCATCCTCTCTTGCACATCCCTTTGAGTAACGCAAGCAAGATCTCTTTATTTCTTTATAAAATGGACTTTATATACAAACAGACACTACCTAGAGATTTCCAAGCAGTCACCACATAAATTAAGTTTAGACACTCTCTCACTAAACTATCAGTTTCATTAGACTGTGTGCAATTGCATGCAACTGTTTTTCAAAGTTTGTGACTATACAAACTCCCTTCTAACTCTAGCCCATGAGACCCCTGCAGACCAGATATGTTCCTTCACCAATTTACTCCTCTTTTGTCATTAAAGCATCTATAATTTCACTTCAACCAAAAGTTTTCTTCAAAAAAGAAATCCTCGTCAACCAAGTGAGCGAAGTTACAGCCACTAGAGTCAATCTCCATAGAATCAACTCCTCTTTGGCAGTGGAGGGAAGTATCACCACAATAACAGAACTTCAACAGAGGTCAGCACCACCAAGATATACCAAAGAGATGAAGTACAAAAGCCCAAGTGTTACAAAAGGACAACGCAAAAACAGGTTCCTTATGGCATCTTCTTTCTGCTTAAAATACTAGAAATTATTGGGGATTGGAAAACATATCTTTGCCAAGTTGTCCTTGGTCAACATGCTATGTCTTGCAAGCTGGTTAAACTCCTGCATCTTAGGTGGGTTAGGATGCCACTCTATGGACAGCAGAAATATCTTCTATGCTCCAAGTCAGAACTTTATACATGGATCTCACTGAGAATTATCCTGTACTTTCAGGGACCCAGACCATCTTATACTCTCCTAGGCATGAAGTAGAAAATGCGTGACTAAAATTATAGATGATTGAATGCTTCAATCTTTTACTCCACTGAGGCTTGTCAAAGTGGTGGAATTGATATGGCTTGTTGGCCTATGTCATCCACAACCTCAGCCACTGTCAAGTTTGGTCTCTGAACCAGGGTGAAGGTTCTCAGTATTCTTCTTTAAATGTCTGACTCCCCAGTTGCAGATCAAGTGAAAACCAATATTCTCCCATACTTCCCAACAGTCTTGCGTAACCACTCACTCGATGAATGTTTCTCCAATACATATCCCTGAAGACCTCCCTTTGGCCCTATATACAAGAACTAAATTATCCATTCCATAATTCCTTTTGAAAACTTGTTTCCACATGTTCAGGTGCATACCAAAATGCTACCAACATATAAGATCCTTGTGCATCACCATTATATTTCTAATCCACAAATTCCTTTGCTTGTATGCCGACATACCTTTGACCTCAGCAATGGAATTTGTGTCTTTCTGAAGACCCACTCCAGAGAAAAATCCTCATCAGTTTCTTGATATTTTTTACAACTGAAGCTGGAATAGCAAATAATGACATGTAATAGATGGGTAAAACTAGTGGTTTAAAAAACAGACCGGTGCCCCGGATCGGGCACCTCAAAAACCCATCCGGATTGGTGAATCGGAGTTTCGGATAGGGAATCGGTCAGATTAGGCCTTAAAAAAAATCCAAAAAAATTATTAAAAATCATTATAAATGTTGCTTTTTAGGAATCCAATAAGAAATTGGGGTACTACATTAAGAACTTTCATTTTTTTCATCAATATGCGAATATTGAGATGCTCTTTCCCTGTATGAATAAATTTAAAATATGTCTTATAATATCATCTAATTTTTAAAAAAAAATTATTTACAGCTATAATAAAAATAATACATTCTATAATTTATAATGTAAATAAATAAACAAATAAAATACAAGATTTGGTTATCAATGTAAAATTATTAATAATAAACAAAGGTGTGACCCTTACAAATAAATAAATCTACAAAAGTATAGAATTTAGAAACGTAAATTTGTAATTATATTATAATAAAATTAGAAAAATATATAACTATCATACTTACAATGCAGGATAATTGACAAAGCAACGTTAAAATAGATTTTAAAGTGGTTTCGGCTAGTGTTCTTTTTTTTTTTTTTTAAATGTCCCATAAACTAGTAATTTTTTTAATAGTCAATAAACTAGTATTAATATTATTTTTTGTTGTTCTAATATTCTATGAGTTAGTACTATTTTTTTCTTTTTAATCTCTATTAACCAATATCTAATAACAGGGTTATTGTTTATAGCAAAAAGCTTAATTTAATTTTAAATATAGACGTTGAGTGAATAGGCAAAAAACATTTGCCCCGCATCGAAACAATGAAGGAGCACTTCACCGTATAAAACACATGGCACAAGTCACCTTATCAAACGCACGGCACAAGGCGTGCAACTTGAGTTATCAAGGGCATGGTGCAAAGCTATATGTGGCAAGGCCACCTGATGTAAAAGACGGAGGACATGCAAGAAAATGTCAGCGTTGTTAGTTTTTTTCGCGTGTAACGATGGCAAAAAAGTCAGGTGTGCAAAAAAAACCCGGATTTCAAAAAAAAAAAAATATATGGAACTGCTTAGTATTACCGATACTTGATCTGGAGCGGTATCACCGATACCCGATCCGGATCGTCCGATTTTGGATCGGATCTGCAATTTTTTAAACACCGGGTATCGATATTACTAGGCGGTTCTATTTTTTTTTTTTTAAATCCTGGTTTTTTTTGCACACTAGCTTTTTTGGCATCGTTACATGTGAACAAACTGACAACGCTGACATTTTCTTGCATGTCTGCTGTCTTTTATGCCAGGTGGCCTTGCCATATATAGCTTTGCACCATGCCCTTGATAACTCAAGTTGCACGCCTCTTTCCATGTGGGGCAAATGTTTTTTGCCTATTCACTCTATTGTATTAACGTCTATTGTTAAAATTAAATTAAGCTTTTTGCTATAAACAATAACCCTTTTATTAGATATTAGCCATTAAGTTATTGGTTAATCGAGATTAAAAAGAAAAAAATAGTACTAACTAGTGGTTTAAAAAAGGATCGGTGGCTCAGATCGGGCACCCCAAAAACTCATCCGGATCGGTGATCGGTGATCCGGATCGAGGATAGACCGAACCGATCGGATTAAGCCTTAAAAAAAATCCAAACAAATTATTAAAATTCATTATAAATATTGTTTTTAAGGAATCTAATAAGAAATGGGGGTACTACATTATTAACTTTCATTTTTTTTTATCAATATGTGAATATTGAGATGTTCTTTCCCTGTATGAACTTATGTTAACTATCAAATTTACATCACACAAAAGAAAAATTATAGAATTGTCATGGATGAAGTATATAATCATATATGGACTACAGTAAGAATGGATTAAATCGATGGAAAAATGGCCACCAAAATCTCGAATCGGTCGAATTCGACCTTAAAAAAATTTTAAAAGATTATTAACAATCATTATAAATGTTGTTTTTTAGGAATCCAACAAGAAATGAGGGTACTACATCAATAACTTTTTATTTTTTTGCATCAATATGTGAATATTGAGATGTTCTCTTCCTGTGTGAAGATTCTCATCAAACATTTATTAGAACCTAACTAAATACAATATTATACATTGAAATTAGAATTATTGGTATGTATTTTATTATTTTATGATCATCTTACTATACAAATAAGAATAAATTTGAAATTCGTCTTATAATATCATCTAATTTACAACTACAACAAAAAATAATATATTGCATAATTTCTAATGTAAATAAATTAATATATAAAATATAAGATTTGATTATCATTGTAATTAGTATAATTATTAGTTACAATATTATAATAAATGTGATTAAAAAACAAGCGTATGACCCTCACAAATAAATAAATCCAATGTATAATAATTAGTGTTGATATAAATATAGAATTTAGTAACATAAACTCCCAATCTAATTTGAATAAAATTAGGAAAATAAATAAAGAAATTCATATTTGCAATGTGCGATAATTGATAAAGGAACCTGAAATAAATTCTAAAGCGGTATAAGCTAGTGTTATTTTTCGCTCTTAAAATATCTCATATACGAGTATTTTTTTTAATGATCAAAAAACCAATATTAGTATTTCATTGTTGTTTCTTTTAATATCCTATGAGCTAGTAAAATAATTTCATATAATTATGTTAATTTTTGTAAATTATTATATGGAATTTTATTTTTGTAATTATATACAATTAAAGATTAATTATATGTACTTTATGTTTGTATATTATAAAAATAAATATAAATATAATTAATCTTAAAAATAACTATAGACCATTTCATTTGTCCTTATATGAGAGAGAGAGATTTATTTATAGAACCCACCTATCCCTACCTAATACAAACACCATATATAATTTGGAACAAATTGTCACTATTGTTTAAAATAAAGTGCACGCTTTTGCAGCAACGTTGGGCTATAGAAATAGCCCACATCGAAGTGATGTGGGACAAAGAAAGCGTATATAAGCAATTGCAAAGCATTTACAAACAGCGAGTAGGTTGATGCTAGGGCCACGTGCATGTCAAGGACGCGTAATATGTGTGATGCTACGGCTGACGTTAGCAATCACGGTTCTTGATGTCCATTCGGGGGATGGTTAATGTTTTTATATTAATAAAATGGTACGGATGGTTTGATCCCGTTTTTCATTTGAACCGGAACGATGTGGCCGATACCGATCCGGATCGTCCGATTCCAGATCGGATCGACGATTTTTAAACCACTGGTACTAACTCATAGAATATTAGAACAACAAAAAATAATATTAATACTAGTTTATTGACCATTAAAAAAACTACTAGTTTATGGGACATTTTAAAATAAAAAAAATAACACTAGCCCAAACCACTTTAAAATCTATTTTAAAGTTGGTTTGTCAATTATCCCACATTGCAAGTACGATAGTTATATATTTTTCTAATTTTATTATAATATAATAACAAATTTATGTTTCTAAATTCTATACTTTTGTAGATTTATTTATTTGTAAAGGTCATACCTTTGTTTGTTATTAATAATTATACACTGATAACCAAATCTTGTATTTTATTTGTTTATTTATTTATATTATAAATTATATTTTTTTTTTTTATAGCTGTAAATAATTTTTTAAAAAAAATTAGATGATAATATAAGACAAATTTTAAATTTATTCATACAGGAAAAGAACATCTCAATATTCGCATGTTGATGAAAAAAATGAAAGTTCTTAATGTAGTACCCTCATTTCTTATTGGATTCCTAAAAAACAACATTTATAATGATTTTTCATAATTTTTTTGGATTTTTTTTAAGGCTTAATCCGACCGATTCCCAATCCGAAACGCCGGTTCACCGATCTGGATGGTTTTTTGAGGTGCCCGATCAGGGGCACCGATCCGTTTTTTAAACCACTGCCTATACCAGTTTACCGACACAGAACAACAAACTAAGATATTTACTATGAAGCCTATGAACTACATGTCCCACGACGCGTCCTACAACTCATGATCAAAGTCATATATATCTTCCTTCTGAGGGCTCAACTTTACTAATCAAAATCCATTTTCCAAGAAGATATAAATAAAGAGAAGAAATTAGAGTACCCAAATAAAATGGAAAGATAAAAAAAATTAAATTGTATTAAATATTTTTAACAAAATTAAACTAGAGAGAATAACTAGGCGAATCAAATAAAAATTAGAAAAAATTCAAATAGATGTACAACTTAACAACTTTAAAATTAAATAAAAAAGTAAAAATGATAGATTAATATTCCATACAAATTAAATTCTATAAGAAATAATACAAGCTACAAATGTATGAAATCTTAAACTAAAGAACAATACATTAGAAAATAAAATCAATATGTGAAATGAAATATAAATTTAAATGTTTCATGAATATTTTTAGTCTAATTTGTTATAGCATCTACAAATGATGACAAGTGTGGCTTCTAGCTGCTACAAATAATAGTTGAGCTTTTAAACAAGAAATGGTTCAGGTAATATTGTTTGCACTGAATACAGCATAATAAAAAGCTTTTATAAGCTTAAATTACACGATCTTTCCAAACACAAGCACATAGTAACAAAAGAGTTGCACACAAGAATCATAAAAGGGAAGATAAGCAAATCAATCCACATCATCGTTATTAGAGACGGGAGTGGAATCGGGAGGGATCGGTTTGGGAATCACCGAACCGCCCTATAGCAGAAGTTCCCTAGGCTTGGGATCGGCGTTCGTACAATGAACAAGAGAAGGAGCGAGATCCCATATAGATGTATTCGAGGTTCTGACTGGCTAGCATCTAAGCTCCACTATACTCTAAACGAGGTTGTCAACTAGAGCTTGTACGGGTTCCCTTGTTTAAGAGAACGAGATCTGTAGGTTTTTGGAAGCGAGAAACCACGACAATGGATTCGTGGTTTTGACTGGCAAGAACCGAAGCTCCACTATTCATAAAACGAGATAGTCAGGTAGAGCTAATACAAGTTCCCTTGGATAAGGGATCAAGGTTTATGTTTGTCATGGTACAGGGTTCCTCTTGTTCTAATATTTGAGAAAGGTCAAGTATTGGAATCAAGGTCCATGATTGTCCCCAAGGTCCACAACTGTCATTTACCAGGGAAACCCTTATTAAGTGACCCCTACTCTCTACAAGTCGGCTTTTTAAAATTAATTTTTTTTTCAGTGTTCGATTCAAGGGGCCTATATTTTTTTTTGACCTAAGTCGAACTTTTTAGACAAATTAAGAATAATGGTTTGGATTTTAAATTTTTAACATCATAGAACCTATGATTCCTAATTAATGTATCAAAACCTTGGACCATGGTTGATGGGTTCAGGGATCTATTTTCAAATGGAACTGGATTCGTCTGCTTTTTTAAAGTAGATTCCACATATATGAATCCCAAGAATATACTTTACCAAAACCTTGTACCATAGTTGATGGGAGTAGGGATTTATTTCGCAATAGTACTGGAATGCCCTAATGGTTGGATCGTGATCCCTTTTATTTGGGAGCGAGAAACCAAATTTTTTGGAAAGAGATACCAAAATTTTGGGAACGAGATACTAAAATTTTGAGATCGAGATCTCGAGATTTTGGGAGTGAGATTCCAAAAATGGAAATTCGGGATCCCTACGAAATCCCTAGGAGGAACCGTGAAATCGAGGTTCCAGTGCGAGAACGATACCCTCCACCCACAGTTCCCTTAACTATTATCCACATATGCAATCCAGCAGAGCTGATAACATCCCATCGGCATCTAGAACACCTTAACGAGGCCTCTCCATGTATAATGGCCAATTCAGACCAATGGAAATGGTATACAGCAGCATGTTTGCATATTAAATTGGCTTTGCCATGCTTGAGAAGAATCCTAAAGAACTTAACACAAATGAAAAATTGTTATATTGATACTCCAATTGCATGAGAGCTCAAACTCCTGAAAAACCATCTTATGAGATTGTGGACCTTGCATTCAAATACCAATGATGTTTTCCAATCTTGAGTAACACAATTTCCATCATCTTCAGTTCCAAAAAAGCCACAAACGAGTAAAATAATGAGGATAAGCTCCAAACCCATTCTTTTTTCTAGATAACTCGAGAGGTACAACTTCCTAAAAATGCTCTCTCACACCACGCTGGGGTAATAACCTCAACCATAGTTGTTGGGATCGGGAGCGAGGGATCGTGAAATGCTAGAAGATCGCTATGGTAGGGAACACCGTCCGTACAATGCACATGTTAGGGATCAAGATTCCAACCTTTTAGGGATCTTGATCCCGACTTTTTGGGATCCTGATCCCAAAGTTTTGGGGATCGTATTACCAACCTTACAATGTAAGATAATCTAGGATCATGTATAATCTTTAAAGTAGGGATCTTATTACTGAAAGCAAGCAAAAAGTAGTTGTGTTGATAGATGGCTATAAACGAAGAAAATCATCAGTTTGGTTGTTGTCTTGGTCTTTAATGTTGGGATCGAGATCCCTAATAGCAGGAATCGAGATCCCTATCAGTAGGGTTCGAGATCCCAAAACTTAAAAATTGAGATCCCTGAGCGATCCGTTCCAGCAGCGACAGAATCGACATCCTAGAAGGGATCTTCTACCAAAGTAGGAGATCCCAATAACTATGGCCTCAACTATAGTCATTGAGATTCATATTTGAAAGCCACGGTTGGGGACTCCTATTTTTGCAGCCTAATCAGTAACCCAAAACAATTATTAGTCATTTGCACGTATTTATGATTTTAGAAAGTTAATCTCACTTTTTGAAGAACATCAAGAATTGCATATCTTTCTTCTGATCCACAAAAGTCAAAACCTCACGCATAGCAATTGAACCATTATCAAACGTCATGTGTGCTGCCCAATAATTACAAACCAATGTAAGGTTACTAATGCAGTAACCTAAAAGGATGTCCAATTTCAAAAGCTAATCTTCACATGTCTTGATGGAATGGAAGGTGATTGCAAAGAGACAACGATGGCCAAATTAATGAAACCTCCAAACCTCCCAAAGGGCAAAAATAATTATAAACAAAATCATTTTATATCCCAATCTTGCAATGAAAATTGAACGAAATTAAATTAGGAAACTTACTTTTCTCTTACAATTTTCATGACCTTTGCATAATGAGCTACTGCAGCAGGATCATCTGGATCTATGGTGATCTTTTCCTTTCGAAGAACACCGATGGCCGTCTCAAATTTGTTCTTAACCTCGTAAAATATGTTCTTCAACATCTCTTCCATTATAGGAATATAAATATATCAATATTCAGACAATAATTCCTGAATACAATTCAATGTGCAAAAAAAAGTTGTCTACCAAAGGATAAGGACTCTTATAACAGTCGTTTTGCTCTTTTACAGAAAATAAAACCATATACTGCAGTTCAAGTGGCTAAATGGTAAAAATCGCCCCATTGCACCAAAATATATTCTTCTAACAACACCTAATTTCATTAAATAATCTCAAATGTATTACATATCCTAGTAAAGAACAACCCTTTGATGTTTGTCATGAGAAAGTTCCTGCACTTAGTTGAAGTGCAACAGTTTATGACTTCAATGGAGTTTATCAAATTATGGTCATGAACCCCTACCACCACCAACAATTAGGGAAACAATCCCGGCAATGGGATCCACATGAATAGTTAACATTTCTATAAAAAAAAATAGGATCCACATGAATAAGACAGTGATTTCAGAAGAGAGAAATCAATTATATGCATGAGAGGTAAAAATGAGAAAAGGTTAGAAGTTCAGACCAGGTTTACGATAATATGGCTGTTAGACCCCTCCAATAAACATTAGAGTGAACAACGGGACAGGGATAAGACTACAGTTTCAAGCATGTAGCAAAAAAAGAATATTTCTAGGCAGTTTTGCACCTAAGCGAAGAGATGCAAAGCTCTCTAGTAATATTCCCAATATTCAAATCTTAAATGACGTGAAACATCTTGTTATGGACTCCAAGACGACTTTTGACATGATTGATCATGCACAAAGCTTGAAAAGGATTCCCCCAAGAGCTAAGATGAATTAAATCTGTGTGGGACTATTTTCATAACTTACTGTTATAAAGATTCTACGACATGATATAAAATGAATACAGAAGGCTCCCAGATCTAGAAGACATATAGGTCCACTTATAATAGTAACTAACAGATATAAAGCATACAGAAGGCATATTTATGAAGCACGCCTCATAAGATAGAAGGCTTTGCAAAAAACAAATTTTAACAATAATTTCTATTTACATTACCAGATTATTATAACATCACAGAATGTTCTTAGTCTTCATTTTTGCCTAATAATTCTCACTCCTAAGAATTTAATGAATCCATATTCTAAGTATTGAGGATATCTTGACTCACCGTCACCCTTGAGGACTGGGCGAGGAGGAGCTTCGTTTGAAAAATAACGAACAGGAACAGCAGGCACCATTTGAAATAATTTCTGACCTGCACATAACTGGAAAAGCGAAAAAAATATCAATTCAGTTGTAGTCAACAACTGACACTTATAATGAAAATCATGAAGAACATAAGAAATCAGAAAGGAAGATGACTTCTCTTAGGTAATGAACATCGATTTCGTTTATCTAGATCCAATCCAACTCAGAATGGATAAAGTTAGCATAAAGTGTAACAGCGTAGATTTTATTTAGTAGGCAGGTAAACAGTTATACCATCCATTATCATTTCCACAAAATATTATCATTTAAAATATTCAATTGCAAAACCTCCAACTTTGAATACAATGAAATAAAAAGCAACATTTTGACATCAAAAAATAACAGGTCATGAAGATCCTTAAGAATAACTGAAGTCCGCATACCTCGAAATTCAATTTCATTTTTATTTTTACAATGATAAAACGGACGAATACTTTTTCCATTTTAAAAAGAAGAAAGACCGCCATGCCTGAATCGTTGATAAGAATTTGATCATTCCAAAGTTAAGATTGCATCAGGAATGCAGTAAAAGCAATAGACCCTGAATGCAGCTAAAACAAATAATATCAGTGATAAAAACATATCCAATGCATACGATCCTGATAAAATAGCACAAAACCCTAGAAAACAACTGATCATTCAAAACCTTCCGTTGCATAAGAAATGCTCACGAATCCGTCGACCAATCAAGAAACAGACCAAAAACCCAACTCAAATACATAATTTTTTTGCAAAATGAAACTTCTCCGAAGATAATCAATCCTTTTAAAAGCAGTCAAAAGGGGACGCAAGAAAGGATCTTCACTAATCTTGCAGCGCAACCCTAACCCTAAATTCAAAACCTTGTCGAAGTACCTTTCTGGAATGGCACAGGAAACGCGAAGCGTACGCCATGGCCCGATCTCCTTCGACCTTCTTCTCTTTCCTCTTCTCAGTTGATGCTCTCCTCAGTCTGCCCCCCCTATTACCAGGTGAGAGTAATGGAAGGGCACCATTTGTATGGCATAATGACTGAAAACGCCTTACTTCTTTCTAATTTGACAAAGAGGTCCTCCATGCGGACTTTTCCAATGAGCTGGGTATATTGGAATCAAGTTAGCTCAGAGAAGCTCCACCGTTATTTCATGGGTGGGAATGTGATCTGGACGGCCAAATGGTGAATCATGTGAACTAAGAGAATCTCCACCGTTATTTCATGGGTGGGAATGATCTGGACGGCCAAATGGTGCATGAGCCTCCGTTTTTCTGGTGAGTTAAAATAAAGAAGGAAATGTTTTGATAGGGCTGCAGCCCTATCAAAATAAGTAACGCCTCATCTCAAATTCAAAATATAGATCCCATGGAAACACGTTCAACTCGATTATCTCAGCTGAAAAATATTGGGATTTCATTATAACACCCCATCTAGAGCCCCTATTTTGCACAAAAAATAAGTGTTCACATATCGCAAGCTCTATACTATTTTTTGAACTTCAATTTTTTCAATTAGTGATGGAAATAGATTTTAAAGCCATCATGAAAGTTTCCAATGCTTAAAATACTTCGGACGAGGATTTCAAGAGAAGCTTTAGTTTGTTTTCATAAAGCTCAAGGCATATAAAAATTGCATCCAGTAAAGAATCCAACCATACATAAAGGAAAAGTATACAAAAAGACTATTTTTATTATTGATATAAGGAAACCACAATCAATCATGTTCCTTATATTTTAGATTAGGCGGTTACAAGAGTGTCATTAACTAGACTCAAAGTTAAAAAACAAAAAAAAAAAGAGAAATCTCAAACTTCATGACTCACCTCAACCATCCAATTTGTCATCTAATGGCCATGAGTAATTATAACCTCCTTATAACAATGATAAATAGTCTTATAGTATACAAAGAGACCATATATATATATATATATATGATAGGATTGTATATTGTGAGACCATTTATCGTCATTATAAGAAAGTCAAATTTCATCCTAGCGATTGGATGACAATTTAGATGGCTTGGGTTGGCTCACAAAGTGCGAGATTTTTTTCTTTAAACTTAGATTCTAGTCAATAACATTCTTACAATCACTTAATTTGAAATAAGAGGGACAATAGTAACTATAACTTCCTTGTATAAAAATTAGAAAAGCATAGAGACCATTTATGTTTTATACAACAAACTCGTACTCACTCTTGTCCCTCAAATTTCAATTGGTGACCTCCTCAAATTACAAATCAAGAAGTTACAAACCCTTTTAGCGGGAATAGTCTTTTTGTACATAGGGGAGGCTTTAGGATTTACATTCTTACTCTTTTGATCCTTCGACTATCCTCTGTACTCACCTTAACCTTGTGATGCCCAAGTTTGATGAGCTGTCCTTCAAATCTTTTAGTTCTAATTGAGCATTACTTCTCACTGTATTTATCCTATATAATGTTATTTGGGATTGTACACAATGAGACCAATTACTTTTGATGCAAGGTGGTCACAATTACTTACAACCATCCAATATGAAGTTTGATAGTTTGGATATATCATAAAGTTCGAAAAAATTTCTTTTGATGCTTAAGCTCGGTCAATGGAATAATTGCAACCACCCAATTGCACATTCAATGGTCAAGATTAATATCTCACCTTGTACCAAAGGAAAATGTTCTCATTCTATACTTTCCCATGTTATTTTTGTGGATTGGGTTTGTTTTCTCTTCTTAACTTTCGCAGCAACATTGGAGAGAGGTATAAGCACTCACATGGTGTAACTACACTGGTTTCCCATTCCACAAAACTAAATCCACAAACTTTTGAAATTCACCAAAGGAGAAAAAAAGTTGGGAAAGAAGTGAAATATTATTGACTAAAGGAGAAAAAATTGCTTTGTGTGTGCACGTGCATGTGTGTGAGAGAGATCCACATCTGAAATCTGGTAATAATGGAGATCAAATAGGAACTTCATTGTATTCAAATGCATTATACATTGCAATTTTAGCTATAGCAAGATACAATGAGGCATCGGTCATCTGATCATAAACCTGTAAGGTCCTAGAACTCAAGAGAGTCTAGGAATATTTAAATGAAATTAAAGAATGAATCAAACCTAACAATTTTTCTAGTTTCTCATCTGTATATAAAGCCATGAGAACCGATCTTCCTTTTTATTCTGATTCCACTTCTTTTCATGTTTTTTTCCTTCAAATTTTGCATAACTGATCTTCCTTGTCATTCTGATTCCACTTACTTTTCATGTTTTTTTCCTTCAAATTTGCATTAAGAAAAACCATCAAAATATTTTCCTTCTCTCAATGAAAAAGTGGTGAAGAGAAAATTTCCCTATAAATAATAGTACATGAAATTAAGAAAAGCCAACAAAATCTTTTCCTTCTCTCAATGAAAAAGTGGTGAAGAGAAAATTTCCCTGTAAATAATAGTACATGTCTACATGAAAACAATGATGACCATCTGTGAACAAGCTCACCTGCAAAAACAAAAAGCTCTAGGGGCAGTCATGCCTCCAATTGGTTAAAACTCAATTACCAAAAAGACCTAAGAAATTGCAGTTTTCCATTCATCCACAAAGGTTTTGAGAATTTTTCGAAGGATGCAATGGCACAAAATCAAGTTTTCCATTAATCAACACATTAAAAATCGCCACTGCCAGAATCTTTTATGGAAGCAAGTGCTCCACCAAATTGATAGTTTCTCTTAAGCATGGCTCAACTGAGTCACATCTCCGCGGACTCTGGTGAATCTTGTGCCAATTTAAAACACCTGGCCACTTCATCCATTATAGCATATACCCTCTCCATTTCGGGTTGTGATTTATCACCAGCCTCAAACTCATGAACAATGCCATTCAAATCCACTAAGCTACATCCTGGCATTCTTCTCAACCCCCTCTCCTCCATCATCTCCCGCACCTTCGCAACCTCCTCCCATTTCCCGGAAACTGCATACAAGTTCCATAATAACATGTATCGGGCCCCGTTGTATGGCTCCAATTCAACTAGACGCCTAGCTATTTGTTCACCTAAGCTAAGATCTGCAGTAAACCTAGAGAACAATAACAAGTTTCCCCATACCGAAGACTCTGGGCTAGTAGAAGGCATGCTCTTGATGAGCTCCTCCCCCTCCATAACTAAATCTGCATTTCTATAAAGATTGGCCATACACCAATAATGCGCAAAACTAGGCTTTATCCCATGAATTCTATTCATTTGATCAAAGTATCGCCTTCCCTCTAACAGTGCAACCCCTCTAGCACATGCACACAACACACCCACATAGCTTACCTCATCAGGCTCAATAGAATGAAGCTCCATGGAATCAAATAATGCCAAGGCCTCTTTATAGTCGCCACAAATTGCTTGCCCAAAGATCATAGCATTCCATGAAACCAAGTTTCTCTCAGGCATTTCATAGAAAACTCTTTTAGCCGAATCCAGCTTTCCACATTTACAATACATGTCAACCAGAGCAGTTTCAAGAATCACTCCTGAATCCATTGAGCTGCTACGAATTATGTAACAATGCACTGATCGCCCCTCTAAAAGCCTCGCCGACTTAGCACATGCATTCAAAATACTGACCATAGTAGTAATTGTGCCCTTAATTCCCTTCTTTTGCATTTCTCTAAAGAGCTTCAAACCATGGCCTGGAGACCCACTTCGAGCATAACCACCGATCATAACATTCCACGAAATTTGGTTTCTCTCAGGCATCTCATCAAACAATTTTCGCGCATTCATTATATCGCCCAACAAAATATGCCCATTAATCATGGAGTTCCAAGAAACGAAATCTCTCTCCACCATTTCATAAAAAACTTGCCGCGCATAACTTATGAGCTTAAAACAAGCATACATATGAACAAGAGAATTGGCCACAAAGATTACTTGATCAAAACCTCGCTTGACAACTTCAGTATGGCACTTCTCACCTTCATTAATAGCGGTGACTTTCGCACAGGAAGCTACCAATGGAGGGAAGGTGAAGTTATTTGGGTGAACCCCTTTCAGCACCATCTCATGATAAAATGAGATAGCTTGAATTGGGTCTGAGCTTAATGAGAGAGCTTTGATAATGGTATTGTAGGCTCTCAATTCAGGTGAGTTCAATTGCCTGAAGACCATTAAAGCATAGCTTAAACAGCCCGAATCTGAGGTAGCGAGAAATTTTACGAGGTGGGTTGATAAAAGGGGATGGTTTTGAAGGCCATTGGTGATTGTATGGGCCTGTAATTGCTTGAATTCTCTCATGGTTTTGCATGAATCTAAAGAGACAAGAGCCTGCTTAACTACAGAGGATTTACAATTGAGGAAGAGACTGCGGGATTTCGATTTCAGGAGATTCTGCATTATGGCTTTTGCTACTAGCTGTGGGTTTGGCTACTTCGCCATGGAAAATACATTTTCGCATTTTTTATGGCTTCTCTCTTTTGTTTTATTGGCAGTTTCATAAGGGTTTTTGGGCGGTTTTGGGTTTTTACGTCGAGAGTGTTTGAATCAGGATTTGTCGGGGGGGGGGGGGGGGGGGGTGGGTTTGCGGTTTTTCTTCAGAGCGTTTGAATTAGGATTTATCGTTAACGGAGATAGGAGCTCGCTGCGTTAAGTGAAAGAAGCAGCATTGGTTTTTATTTTTAATTTTCTTTTTGCAGGAATTTTTTTCTGAGTTCGGTTAATGGGAATGGGAAGCATTACAAAAATGGGTATGTTGCCCTAAAGTCCATGATGTCACAGGATGCTGGCTCTTAATCACACTTTTGAAGATGGATAAATGACTTTGTTTGGTACTTTTTTGTTTTTTAATTGGCCCGAATGGGTAATGTGGAGAAATATTTAAGAATAAATGAAATAAAAATAAAAATAGAGATTTATGAGATGGAGATATAGAGAGACTTTAAAAAATATTAAATAAATTTTAAAAAATATATAATCACAGGTTTTATGGGGAACCAGGTCTAGACTTATTATACAATATTTAAAAATAAATAAAATAAAATAAAAAAATTAAAATGAACCTTTAAAGCACGAAGAAATATAAGAAGCTTTACAAAAAATAAAAAAATATAACCGGGGTTTTAAGGGGGAACCAAGCCAGGATCCATAGCGCCAAGGATTCTGGTTCGGTCTCCAACAATTTCTATCAAAATTGGTAAACTGAATCGAAAATTGCCGATTTTCAAAAAGCTAACAATTTCCTTATACTCGATTGAGAAAAATTGTCTGTTGGGGTCTTTTAAGCTCTCTTGTCCCTCTCTCTCTGAGGGGCAATGCACAAATTGATATCTCCCTCTCACACATACGTACTCATGCCTCTCTCCTTGTTTGAGTTAGGGAAAGGTTTGATATGCGTAAATTGAAATGCCTCTCATCAGTAGATCTTTGAATGGTGAATGCTCCTTAGCATGAAGCAAAACGCTTCTCTCTCTCTCTCTGCAAGGTTATGTGCTATTGTTTCAGTAGTTCACCAACTATAACTCGAATCATCCACGAGATCAACCTTTCAATAATCCAAAGAACATGCATAATGAAAAAAATCGCAACCCAAATGGGGTCGAATAAATAATTACGCCAATAAATCCCAAAGCAAGTAGTCAATTTAGTCTACAGCTGGATATTAACACCAATGGGTGCATTTTCGGGGCCAATATCACGGCATTTATCTAATGAAGAATCCCCTAAACATTCTAGCCTAATCCTTACATGTAAATCTCTCATGAATATAATATTGCCAATATCATTACATGATTCTTGGAATAATTGCATCAACAAATCACCTTGGCACTGGTTTCCACTTTCGCTAGAAATGCTCAGAATCCTTTCAACTTTTCTCAGATTCTGGCCAAGAGAATCACTTGTTTTGTCAAGTTTGAGGTAAAGAACAGCATCAACAACTACCTGCACGTCAGTAACAGTTTCCATTTTGAATACAGATAATGACCAGCTAATTGACTTTTCAACCATATTCCGGTGATCTTCACATATGAACTTGAAATTTTTGGTGTCCTCAAGACTAATATCAATCATTGGCATATTTTTTCTTTGTTTTCATATCACTAATATTCTACGGCACTCCAGATCATCAATACTCATTGATTCATTAAAGAAATTTACAATACCTCAGGTCTGCGCTTGAAGGGTGCACGACAGTTCAGATTGAATCTGGGCCGCGCAAAGGGCCACAAATTCATTTTGTTTTTTTATTTTTATTTTTTGTTATACGAATCATTTTTACATGAAAATTGCGATGCGCATACATCTTATCGGGCGCAAGCAATAAAAATAAAAATTTTCAAATAAAAAAGACCAAAATACTCTTGAATGTTCCAAGGGTATTTTTAGTGTATTTTTATTTGGCTTTCTTTTTATTTTTACTGTATGCACCCTATAATATGCATGTACCAACCAATTTTGATGTCAATTGAATTCATAAATAAAAATAAAATAAAATAAAACCCAAATTCATTTGTAGCCCTCGAATTGGCCCAGATACAATCTGGGCAGTTGAAAGGGTGCCTGTGTACTGTTCAAGCATCCACATGATGCAGATGCTTTAATTTCCAATAGTATAAAGTTGATGAAATTTTTTTACTATTCAAATTCAACCTCAGTTACAAAAGAAAAATGAGGCCTTTCGATAATATTTGAACTAAAATTTTACGCATTGTGAAGACAGATGAGATGGTATTTTATTGTTTTTCTACGCATTCTTCTTTTACAATTGCATCGAAATTAAGGATGCTATCATCAAAGTAAATAAAAAAATATTAAGCATATTATTATCGAAGAAAAGAAAAAATTTGTAGGATGTTATTTCTAAATCTATCTTTTATGAATCAGAGTTCTAGAAAAGGTTTAGGCAGCAAACCATCCCTTGCTTTCTAATGCTGCCTTTACAGTTATTGGGTCCGTGTATTCACAGTTCTTTATCAACTTTTAAGGATTGACGTATTAATTGAGAAAAAGAAACAAGAGTGAGAAGAAAAAGCATACCTCACTGGTGCCCGGACTAATATCAACTGCACATTCTATGTGTGATGCATGGTCTTCACCAAGTTTTTCACTAGAGGCTTCCTCCTCAATGTCCAATTCTGATGCGGGTTCAGGATTTACAAAAGCAAGGTTATCCAATTCATCAAACCACTGCTGTGCAGTACCTACCTGGATGCATACCCAAAATAGTTTTAAATACTCTCACATCTCTCTCTCTCTCTCTCTCTCTCTCTCTCTCTCTCTAAAAGATAAAAGATAGACATTTGAACCAAATATGTACATTACAAACCTCCTCTGTTGGTTTTGAGGTTAAATCTGATTCAGGCACCATAGAAGCAGCACCCCTTGCCTGACACCAGAAAGAACCTCTTTGTATTGGAGCAGCAAGCTTAATACCCACAGAAATGTCCACGTTAATACGTATTTCGCATCTCCCTGCACTGTCCAGTGAAAACTTGGAGCAACTCTTAAAAAGAACAGAGAATTTCAGAAATGAATCAGAGTATGTTTAGCGACAATCGAGGAGTCGTTTGAACTTCAAAGGCATCTTACTTAAACAACAATATGGCAATATTCAAAATAAAACAGTTACATACCATGCATGACCAGCAAATACACATTTTTAGTTCGAGTTGATTTATAAGTATTAAATTAAGTTGGAATAAGATTTAAGAAAGGGAAAGTAGTCAAAGTAATAGGTTTACATACCTTGATGCACCTTGAAATCCTGAACATGAGGTTTATGTTGCAGTCTACTATATACTTTGTCCTTGGAGCTTAAGTTCAATGGTTGATAAACTAGTTAGTAAAATCCAACCCAAAAAATTTTATGCAAAAGAAATGACCAGAAATGATTATATGCTGTTCAGGAAGAATACATGGACCACTAGCTAAAGGTTAGGGACTAACCTGACAAAAATTCTTTCCAGGGGACTAACCATCCAATATGGCAATCCAAGGACCCCAAAGTTGGAGAATTGAAGATGAGAAACATCATCCATTTCTCCACCGAGTTTCAAAACCGTTTGACAGTCTTTGTGAATAGCATATCATGCAAGAAGAACAATGAGTAAAACTCTCAAGTAGGCATATGCACACAGAGAAAATGCTCTTCATAAGTAAATGATTGTCCTTTTATAATTACTGCATAAAGATTCATTCTTAAACCTAGTGATATGACAAAGACAGTGGATACAGAAAATGCGACAAAAATTCTCTGGCTTGGACTGGCTGGTCCCCTATTTCAGTGCAGTTTCTGTCCAATTTTTAGAAAAATCAAGAATTTCTGGTCTAGTCCAAATCGATCAAGCAGACAGATTTCAAAAAAGCTTTAATCAATACAATCATTGAGTTCAAATCAAAACATGCCTATTCAGACAGGTTCATACTGACTTCTTTTTCCATGGTGTACTCTGGTTCAAACTGTTTCACATCTGGCTTCTAATGGTTCTGAGGATGGAAAGCCAGAATCTGGCAGTTTTGATCAGGCAGTTTCGACTATCATGATGAGTAATATTTTTTAAAATCCCTTAACAATGTAAATTCATGGCTGAATTTCACATCTTTTGGCTTTAGTAGGAAGTACTTGGAAAGATTTTTTATTGCAGAAAAGTAAAGGAGGGAAGGAAGAAAATCTTGCGATATTTTCCCAATATCCTTTAAAAAAAGGGGATATTTGTCAAAATAGTTTGGCAAAGATGAACGAACTTTACTTATCTTCTTATTTTAATGGAAGTTGGTCATCAAATTATTTAATTATGTCAGCTACCTGCATTGCAAAAAAGTATGCGATTCTGTAACTTTGCAATTGAAGACATCAAAGTGGCAAATTGAAACTCCTGGAGAGAATTTGTTTTTGATGCCTCGTGCAGTCCTAGAGAATCATGGACCTTCCTCACCAAGGATACTCTATCCATAATCTTCTCCCCAAAGGCCTCCATAATAGTATCATATCCTATTCCCGTGTGGCAAAAGCAAAAGTAAGTGCCATGAACATAAAATAACTTCGATGAGATAAACAGCAAACGGCATATGAACCTTCATACGTTTCTTTGATCTTCCCAGTAGCTGATTCCATTATCCATAGATTTTGGAAACTGTGAAAATGAAAACAAAATTAGCAGACTTCTAAAGACAACTCTTACAATAACAACAAAATCAGACTGGGTATGCACGTGCTATTATTTCCTTCTGTCTAAGTTTTTGTCAATCATGCATCTCTTATACCATGTTTTTGTTACATTCTAGTCACACGTTCTACACATTACTAGTAAAGAGAACTGTTGACCTGGCTTTAATACAATGAAGCGCATGGAGCAGAAGTTTTATAATGAGCAATATAAACATAGCAAACAATGGTGATTAACCCTGATATTTTAGTTGTAATTTAGAAGAAAAATATTCTGGCCTGTTGAAGCAGCTTTTCAAACTCCCAATAAACTTTGCATGTACGTTTCAAGTGAGAAGGCTTAGAGTCTTTTGTGCCCAAATAAATATTCACATCATCATCATCACCTTTTCCCAATTAATTGGGCTGGCTACCAAAGAAATATTCACATGATGGATGTAAATGATTTTACAATAAAAACCGTGGTAGTACATAAATACCTGTGGTTAATTATCATGAGATCATTTGTCTCCATTTTTATCAAATGCCAAGGAAAAGTAAAATCCATGTCAAACTCCTCAGCCTCCACAACATCTTCCCTTATCAATCCTAGCTTGCTTTTCACCCAATTCCAAATGCTATTTCCACTCATTTTAGTATCAGGTATGGGGTAGATTGTCCGCACTGTCCTACTCTCCATATCAGCAAGCCTAACAGCATGGTTCTTGAATACCACAAACCGATTAAATAAACACATGCACATTATAGAAACAGTGATTGATATTTATTTGGTAATATTGCAAATACTGTAACAATATGAATACATAGAATTTTAGATTTTCTCAACAAATCCAATAATAACTGAAATGACACATGAAAAAGATTCACCAAATAATGTCATGATTGTAACAAAATATGAAGCATGTAGTTGGTAGTCTTTACATGTAATGCCCGTTCTTCTCTGAACAACGAGTTAAAAGAATGCCTCAACTATTTTAACCCAAGTTTAAAGGTGAATCTGGAAATATGCAAGACCAAGGATTTTCTTTTCTTCCTTTTTTTTGGTACTGAAAAAGAACACAAGAAATAGCTAAGCACCCTCCAAAAGCATATAACTACTCATAGATGACCCGCATATATAAATTCAATTCTAAGCAACATTATAACAAACCAAGCCATCAAATGGGTGTTTTACTTCTCTATGCATATAAGGCAATGAGAACAACAGTGTTGACTTTCATTAGTATCCTCTATGGGATAAAACTTGGATAAGACTCACCTAATCACCCTGGGTTCAGCGAGCAGACTCAGCTGGTAACAAAGCTCAGCCATTCTACTGGGATGGCAACTAAGGCTAATTCTGAGCTCAGCCCCAATTGTTCAGCACCATTCAGTAATGAGCAAGGGGGGATTTGTAGCCAGTCCTCAACAAGTGAAGAGTTCAGAAACTTTTGGGCAGTTACTGAACCAACATGGAAGTTTGAGTTCTTCCATCATTTCCAAAATGACATAGATTATGAATACTTTTTTTTTGCAAAATTGCAAGGGGCTTGAGTGGGTCCCCACCCATTGTATTAATAGTTGAAACAGAAGTACAAAGATAGTAATCACAAGGGAAAAGTTTATATAAAGCCGAGGCTCTAAACAATCAAATTTGAGCCTACGTCAAAAAGTTAACTAGAAGAAGTTGTTTTGATGCCCAAATATCTTCAAATTGATCATCTCGATATCAAGATGCATGGACATGAGAAAAAAATGGATTTCAAGTTTTGAAAATAGTGTATTTTATAATGCATTTTTAGACCCTCAATTTTCAAGATTTTCAAGTTTTCATAGATCTGTCCATCTACACTGTTTTTGAAGCTTTGAACTTTATAAATAATTATGAAAATATATTTTAAGGCTATCACAAAGATTTCCAGAAGTGAAACCACATTTCTCGACACTATTTGAAGGTAGGTTCTAATTTGAATGTTTAGAGCCTAGGCTTTATAGTAACCGCACCCCAATCACAATGGTCCCGTTACATACTCTCGCTTCCCTGACTATATGTCACTAAAGCGGGCTTGGGAGTTCTACTCCCATCATCCATAAATGGTTCTATCATTTCCATCTCTCGAAGGGATAAGCATATTTTCTCGAATGCTATTTTTGATCTTCTAAGTCACCTCCTTAAGAACCCTTTGGAAAGATTGCTCGCGATCTTCTTTTGCCTTCAGTTTCTTTCTTGCCAAATTACCCATATAATTGTGGGGAGTGAGGCTTTCCAAATCTTTTCTAGTTCTGTTAGCGAAATTTCTTTTGAACCAGTTTATTAGGAAATGAGGCATGCTTGAATCGGTTATAGCATTAGTATAGAACCTCCACAAGATTGCTTTGTTCGTCACTCGCAAATTTGCAAGAAATGAATAGGTGATTGTGGCTCTCATTATTAGCTTATACAAATCGCATATACTACCCAATTGGAGTCCCCATTTTTGCGCTTTATTGGTTGTGACTAGCCTCTTTTGGTAGGCTAACAAAGAGAACCACGAGGACCAAGGGTGTCAGCTTTCTCCATGGCCACTAGTATATTGCTTTTGGGCATTAGTCTCTTATCATTTCGTGAGCACCATGGGAGGTGATATCATCATTACTATTAGCAACCCAAGTGTGTCCACTATCAACTCCATCATCCTCAAAATCCCAACCGCTATGTCTCATGTGGGACAGTCTCATGTATGACTTTTCAAGCCCAAGAGTCCCTTGTTGTTACTATAGGAGTCCCTATATGATGCCTCAAAGATTTTTTTTTTTCCTTATCAAATCAGAACATTTGAAGTTCTTCCCACTAGCCAATTCCCATAAAAATTTTAGCTAGCAAGGACATGTTGATCTCCTACATTTGATACCAAGCCTGCCTTCGCTCTTAAGTTTATAAATGATGTTCCATTTTACAATAGATTTTGTTTTTCACGTAAATTTTACAACTAGTTTATGACGATTACCAATTCTGTTGTGTAACAGTTCCTTGGGAGAATTTTATTACTAACCCTACATTACAGCATCTGTTTTTCCATTCCAATCTCCTAATAAAAAATAATAATAATAATTTTCATTATAGATTACAAATCATGGGATATAAAAATTTGTTGGGCGTGCAGAAAGGACCTTTTTGCCAACCGACCTCATAATCTACAAAGTACAAGCAATCCTCATCAGCATTGTATATTGATGAAGCTGGACGAAACATCTTGGCAGTTTCAAATGCACCATCCTCAAAACCCGGAGAGCAACCAATCTATCAAATAAAATTCACATTTCAGTTGAGAAAATATTAAATAACCAAAAGAAAAGAATCAAAGGAAATATTTTTTAACTCTCCACAAGGATATTTTTTATTTCCTAGTGACACTTTTATTGATTCTCTTGTTTTCTGCTGCAACTCAAGAGAATGTTGGTCTT
This sequence comes from Amborella trichopoda, assembly GCF_054954075.1. Taxonomy (NCBI): domain Eukaryota; kingdom Viridiplantae; phylum Streptophyta; class Magnoliopsida; order Amborellales; family Amborellaceae; genus Amborella; species Amborella trichopoda. The sequence goes on along the minus strand of NC_142342.1, from coordinate 3,927,405 downwards.
TTGTTGGTAAAAATTTCATGCAGATAGGAGACTTAATCACATACTTTCAAGTTAATACCAATCCATTTTACAATTTTCTATCATTCCATGAATCATGAGATAGCAGAAGCCACTCAAAGCCAAGGGTTTAATTTTTCCGCCTCACACTGTCACCCATTAGATCTTATGCATCTAGGCCTTAATGAGAACTTCAGTGTTCCCTCCAAATCATGTGCTAACTCAAAAGCATTGGCCGCATTAGTCAGAGCAAAAGAACTATTTCACTTTTTGGGTGGTCATCACAAGGACCTTATTAAATCATTTCTAATAAAACCAAAAGATATTGGAAGAATATGCTGAACTTCTCCCCAAAGAAGAATATAAAACAAAATATTTTCTACTTTCTTTCTTGATAATTAACCAATTGAGCGAAAAAAAAAAAAAAAATTAAGTCTCACGCAATCTAAAATCATTCCATGTTCATCAGGACTGATGATCCGATGATGATTAGTGTCAGAGATAAATATGTGTTTGCCATCTCTTCTCTTGATAATTAACCAATTGAAGGAAAGAAAATTTTTTGACTCTTACACAATCTAAAAGCACTCCATGTTCATCAGCGATGATGATCCGATGATGATTTGTGTCAGAGATAAATATGCGTTTGCCATCTTCATCCACAGAGATAGAACCTAAAATCACCATATTCAATTCGTCATAAAGACATAGATATGCAGAACTTGATAGCATTAACAAATGTATGTCAGGGAATTATCAAATCAGATAAACGTGACAAATAAAAACAAATTCAAAAGAACTCAACCACATTTTTTCCAAATGTGACAATAGGGTAATTAAGCATTTGGATTTTTCCAAAACCCAAAACACAAAGAGAGCAAACTCTGAATGAGATATATTTCAGCTAGATTACCAACAAGATGAGAAACTCCCAAAGGCCCTAATGAGGATAATCTAAACTGTACGCAAAACTGGTGAAACAAAAGTCTAATTTTTAAGATTATGAATAGCGCTAAACTATACTATAAGAAATTGCATCAGAAAATCCATGAGGAAAATCACAACTGATGAAGGGGTATAAGAAATTGGCTAATACAAGAAATTGGCTAAAATCAAAATTTGAAATCAAATATTTAAAAATTTCACCCAAAAATCTTACTAGTCAACATGCCATCATCTGCTCTAACATCAAGAGGGGCATCATTACTTGTTTGACCAAATGTAACAATTATTAGCGAAGTGATAGCAAATGCAAAGAGTAACAATATGTAACAATATAATCAGGCACTCTTCCCCGTGTAATAGGAACGACACGTTCGTCCAAATAAAAGGGTAAACATCTTACCTGCAGAGTTGAGAAGTAAGTTTTTAAGAGGATGACAAACATATGGTTCCTTGATGAACTCAGCAAGCTTTCCTCCTATACCTTTGGAGTTTACGTCTGTGGATTCCCCAATAGATGATGTCTGAAGTTCATCAATCACTGCACCAATAAAGTAAACAATCAATCAAAACAATGTACGACACTAAAACCCAACTTAATGCTACCTAAGACATTTCTTATAGGTCATATTCATTTCAATATTGACTATTAACCTGAACTCCTTAAATTTTATTCAGGTAAGTTTGCTAAGTGAATGCAGATATGACTGCCTTATATATCTTGCAAGACATCACCATTCCTTCTTTATATATGCACTAGTTGTATTCTAGAATCCATGGATCATCCATGTTAATTTCAACTGACTAAGCATTTCGAACAGAAATGACTCTGTATTATTTCTGAATCGCAGCAATAAATTTTTAAATAAAACGAACCCTCTTGCCTTGACATGCATCCATATTGCTCGAAGATTCATATGCAACTACTGGAACCATGATATCCAACAACCAAATAACACACAAGCATAAAAGAAAACTCAGTAGGGCAGCATGTATCCACTTACACACTCATAAGCACTTGAATCCACATGTTCACAATCAAACATGCATTATCAATCCCATTATTGAAAATATGGAGACAAACAGCACACAAGGGGATATAGGTTCAAGCAACCATGTAAATACCAACAAATATGAGACTCTGCTAAATATTTAAGTTAAAAATATCATATGCTTCTCATGCTGATCAAATATGCAAAATACGCAACTTAAATACCACACCCTTAGATTCCTTTAAAACAAGGTCCACATAGAGCATTACAAATCTATCATGCATCAATTTAAATTGTAGTTTTAGTAGATAGCCTACCTCTCATCATCGCCAAACTGCTAAGGGCTTGTTTCTTTGGTAAATATTATTAATAATTTGATGGCATTCCATGAAACAAAAAAACAGGTTATTACAAAAAGAAACTGGTTAAATGCACTCATGATTTGAACTTCATTTATAGATTTATTGCTATAATCATGACAATAAAGTCCTGAGCCACAATAAGAGCAATACACATCCTGCCCGGTACAGAATACAAATTACATTTAAACTCTTTGGTTAATGTATCATTTGGAGTCAAAGGGTGAAAAAAGAGCTCTACTAGAGAACTAATTTGGGAGAGAAAAGAAAGATGGGGGAGAAAGGATTGCATATCAGCACATAAATCAATTCTGCAATGCCTTGCAAAACAAGCTTTGCCTTTAACATCAATGATGTTATATGAATCATATTTCTAAGCTACAGCCATCCTGACAATGACAAAAAGCCTAAAAGATTCTGGTCGACATATATCAAGTCGACCATTCTAAAAACAATATTTGCAATCTGTGAGAAACTGAGATCCAACTACATATCCAAGTATACTGTCAAGGTTACTCCCACTAGTTACAGAAATGCCTGAGGAAAAAATGGAACAGTGGATATCATTTAAAATGTCACCTTTTGTGATTGTTCCAATTTCCACATCCTTTAGATAGAAAATCTGGCCTCTAAAACCTTTGAATATCAAGCACAATGGCGTGTTTTCCCTCTGAAATGAACCACAACCAATCATTGTATTGCAAATCACTCCTATTTATTAAAAAATAAACTCCACCGCTTCCTTTAAAGTTTTTTGAAAACATTCCAACACCATGAGAATCACAATCAAAGAAAGCAAAAATATTCTCCACTACATCACTCTGATGAACAATGCTCATGGAAAACAAATAAAATGAACTTATTTACAGATCTTATTAGGCATGCAGTATGCAATTGATTGTCACCAAGGGAGACATTCACATGCAACATACTGATTTTTATATAAGACAGACAACAAGCCCAAGGACTTTAGCCAATGTGCATTCAGCTGATCCTCAAGATAGTAATAAAGGGCTTGAAAAGGCAGAATAAATGTTATTTTGAAAGACAATTGTCATTGACACTCTATAAACATATTGTACAATATCTTACCAAAAACTTCTTCCTTTTTGTTTTAATTTTATAATCACCTTAATAAAATCTTTAGTTGACAGCAACACAGGAAATGTGATATATTCCTTCAAGAGAATGCTACTTATCCGAGCTTTATCGTCGATAGAACAAATTGAACTTCCAAATTCAAACCCAAATACTTGAAGCTCAGGGAATCTGCAAGAAGAAATACTTAAATTCAGTTGGAGTCTTATATAAAGTATACTGATGAGGCAGAAACACCATTAAACTTATAAAAACAATGGCAAAATATCCATGTCAAAGGCATGCAGTTGAAAACTACTACCTCTGTTGAAGCAATTTTACTCTTTCTATGATGCTAATATTTTCACAGCGCAGTACAAAAGAACTCTCCTGGAAGGTACCCATAACAACCAAGAAAATCCCATCTTTACTGAAGAACTCCTCGCACTCCTCCATTCTGTTCATCCAACAATGATAAGGGCCTGTAATTCCATTTCGGGAAAAGCCTATTAAAAGATTTTCACCATAAGATGAAAGAAACCAGTCAAAGTGATCAACTATGAATCAATAGCTGTTGAAAACGCGCATCCTTCATTCCAGTTTGTTCTTTAAGCCTCTAAAGGTGCATTTAATTGCATCCCTTATTGTTTATCAAATTTCTTACGACAGGCATGCTAGACTATTATTCTATTTAAAATCGCTAGTGTTCCCATACATTTTAAGGCAGTCCATGGCAGTTCTTAGCAAGTCTAACTCACAATGTCACTTTAATCTACTAAAAGAACTACTAACTATGGTAAACATTCGTAAATTTGTACTCAAAACTCCTCATGTAACTGTTCTGTAACCACCAATAATGTGATTATTTCTAGACCAAATCCATAGATTTTGCTTAGAACTTGAATAGTGCATCTATGGACACAAAAGTACTTTAAGGAGTCTATTCTGAACTATCATAGTTTGAATTTGCCGTTATAAGGCCATTTTCTGAATATTTTTCTCGGAAAATTATGTCAGTTGAACTTTAGGGTAAAACTAAATCTTAGTCTCTTGTCAAATTGCTTTACAATTTTAATTTTAACTCAAGGAGATTGTAAGTTGTGCCAGCACCATACATCTAAGTCTCCTAGATCTTGTCACCACGCTTTAACACTTCTTATGAGAAAATCTTCATTCGTCTGAAGAATATTTGGTAACGACTTAACCCTTGTACCCATTTTGGATACCAATGCGCATTTTGGATACCAATGTTTGTGCTAGAAGTAATAAAACCTTAGAAAGCAAAGCAGTTCCCAACATGGCTGCAATTCAATTTTAATATATATGATGTATGTCTCATTTCCAGTTATAAATTAGGAAACTAGGCTAAAGAGTACATCTAGTAATATGGAATATGGTGATCTAGACGACAGGAAAACCTACTAAAATAGTCAAAAAGCACTCCACCATTAGAATATAAAAACAGAGCACCAAGCATTCAACTATTTATTTTTCAACCTTTGAAGATTACTAACGCTATCAAATTCTTGGGATACTTCTTTACTGTGGTCAGGAGGTCCGAAAATGATCTGAAACAACTAAATAAAACAGTCACTTAAATACATGGCACTTTCAACCATAAATAAATAAAATACGAAAATGAACTTCTTAGGAGAGATAAAAGGCGGTAGAGTCATGTGACAAACATTACCAAGAAAAACCCTTAAGATGGGAGTTTACCTTCTCCTTCATTAAGAGAAGACTCAAAGAGTGGCAGAAGATCTTCTTCTGGAGGAAAGTCACTTGACAGCCCAGATTCGGTTGAGAACCTAAAAGTTATGGTTCAGTAACCAGACAGGACATTCATCAAACTCAGGATTGTGATTATAACCAATCGAGAGAATAAAAATCATAGCAGTAGTACGAATCAACAATCATGTACAAGTTTCAAAAATTATAATTATACATATTTGAAAAATAAAATGATACCTTCATATTTCTTACAAATGGATAACATTATCCATTAGCCCTAAAATTTTGTCTCCCTTCACCCACCCTTCCTTCAACAAGCCCCCCCCCCCCCCCCCCCTCTGACTCAAGTGGAGAGAACAGCTTTTTATTGTGGGCCGATGAAAAAACTTGATATCATATGGCATCATAAAGTCAACTGTTTATTTGATGTGACATGTGACTAAATTTAAGATTTGAATGGTGGGAAAAGAAATGAGCAGAGCATCTCATCAATTACACAACGTTATACAAGCTCATTGTCTATGTAGGTGAGCAAACCAACTACCATTATCTTAATAATAAAAGATAGAAGCAACCCAACAACCAAGAAGATGCAATGTAGAAAGCAATATTGTAAACAATATTAATGCCATTTCTAAATCTTAGAAAATTGATTTTAAATAAATCAAATTCGAAAATCAAAATCAGTATTTACGGACTCGGCCAAATCGACTTAGACTGGGCTGAATAATTTGGAGTCGGTATCATGCCGAGCCAAGTAGTATGTATGAAGTTAGTAAATTTAAAAAAAATAAAAATAATTCATAAAATATATAATTCTCTAGTAAATCAATGTACACACATTTTCCTCTATAATTTTGAAAATTGAGATGATGATTTATGAACTTCTTTAATCATTTGCTTCATTTTTATATTTTTCCCTTTTTCGAAATTTTCTGAATCATTTCCTGCTTTGAAATTTTTTCCATCTTTTACATTTTTTCATCATTTTTATACTTAAGTGTCCCTTATGATTTAGTTTTGTTTTTACTATTTTTTTGTTTTATCAAAAGTCTTTTTGTTTTTTTTCTTTAAAAAAAAAGAAAAAGTTATAGCCCTTTAAGGAATACTTTGCTTGGGCCAGGGCCAAGTCTGAGGCCGGATCCGAGTTTCAAAACATTGTCAAACTATATGCATACCTGCAAATGGGTGCACCTCTCTTCATGCCAACCTTTTTTTAATTGATCAAAATAAGAGAAGGATTCACAAATGTAGTGCAAGGCTCCCCCTTGGTCATTTCATGTGATACCACTGAACCAAACCAAAGAATGTGATTTAGACAATTCAGGAAGTATAAAAACTTAGATGAGATCACCACTTCAAAAATCATGCCCAAATCAAGATAAAAATCCAATTCCCACAACAATTTGTATTACAAAAAGGAAACAACTAAGATCATTTTAGCTGGAAAATTAGGACTTCGCATTGCATGATATATCATTAGATAATCTCATTGACTTAAATAACTATCACTTACAGAGAATATCCAAATGAACGATTCACCAAAATTAAGATGAAGAAATGATTCAGAAAACTAGGATGCTAATTAAAAAGACGAAACAATTTTTTGTAAACACCCAATAAATCTCACTGAAATTACCCAACAAGTAAAGGTTTCATAGAGAATATCCAAACAAAAATAACATTAGGAAATGAATAAGGCATTAACAGTGAAAATTGCAAAGAAGTATAAAATATAACTAGGAATGAAAATATGAAATTACCCGAACAGTATATTCGAGAAGAAACCCTAAAAATCTCTCTGAAATGTCTGGTTCTAAGAGCCATTGATCGAGTAAGTAGGCTTCAGCTGTGGCTTTCGTTTAAATTTCAGAGAGCTCTATAATGGCCTCAATATATATTACAACGACGATTTTTAAACCTTCAACATAAGTCTTAATACCCTAAGTCTCGTATATTGAACTAGGGTTTAGGGTTTAAGCAAAGAGAAGAATTTTGAACACTTCTTAAGCCCAGTTTGGATGTGCAAAATATTCCCCAACAACCCCATTCTCTCCCGAGAAAGCTTTCTATGATAGAAGTTCTATCCTCCCCCACCTTTTAACCATTTATTTAAATGGAGGGCTGAGATTCCTTCACTCAAGCTGTCATAAAATGGGGCACGAGCTAAAATGGAGGGCTGAGATTCATTCACTCAAGCTGTCACAAAATGGGGGGCACGGGGTAACCATTTGAAATAAGCCCGTAGTAGAGAGAGATTGGTCCTTTATGTTCAAAGCTTCCCGTTCAAATCGGCCATTAATGAAGCTCCGAGTTGTTCTTACAAAACTCAACGCAGTTGTCCACAAAAGAGTAAGATTGGTCCCCTCTAGTCAGAGACTAATGAGACAGGTTTCTATACTTCCCCTACAGCATAGAAGATCTATACTTTCCCTACTATCCAACCATCCAATTTTGATCAAGAGAGCTACTCATCGTTTGATCTTAGATCCGACGTCTTTATTTTTAGATTTTTTATACAAATTGTTTGAATATGAAATTTGGTACATGCCATCTTCTCATTGGGGCGCACTTATAAAAAATATTAAAAATAATTTTTTCATAAAATAAAATGACAAAAATACCCCTAAAAGTTTCAAGGGTTATTTTTGTCATTACTTTCAAGGGTATATTGGTCATTTTATTTTATTAAAAAATTATTTTTAATATTTTTTATAGGTGCGCCCCAATGAAATAATGGCACGTACCAAATTTCATATTCATACGATTTGTATAAAAAAACTAAAAATAAAGACGTCGGATCTAAGATCAAACGATGAGTAGCTCTCTTGATCAAAATTGGATGGTTGGATGGTAGGGAAGTATAGATCTTCTATGTTGCAGGGGAAGTATAGAAACCTTTCTCATTAGTCTCTGTCCAAAGGGGACCAATCTTATTCTTTTGTGGACAAATGCGTTGAGTTTTGTAAGAACAACTCGAAGCTTCATTAATGGCAGATTTGAACGGGAAGCTTTGAACATAAAAAACCAATCTTTCTTTACTACGGGCTTATTTTAAATGGTTACCCCGTGTCCCCCATTTTGTGACAGCTTGAGTAAATGAATCTCAACCCTCCATTTAGCTCGTGCCCCATTTTATGACAGCATGAATGAATGAATCTCAGCCCTCCATTTTAAATCAATGGTTAAAAGGTGGGGGAGGATAGAACTTCTATCATAAAAAGCTTTCTCGTGAGAGAATGGAGTTGTTGGGGAATATATTGCACATACAAACTGGGCCTAAAGAGTGTTCAAAATTCTTCTCTTTGCTTAAACCTTAAACCCTAGTTCAATATACGAGACCTAGGGTTTTAAGACTTCTGTTGAAGGTTTAGAAATCTTCGTTGTAATATATAATGAGACCACTATAAAGCTCTCTGAAAATTTACGCGAAAGCCACAGCTGAAGCCTACTTACTCGATCAATGGCTCTTAGAACCAAGCATTTCAGAGAGATTTTTAGGGTTTCTTCTCGAATATACTGTTCGGGTAATCTCATATTTTCATTCCTAGTTATATTTTATACTTCATTGCAATTTTCACTGTTAATGCCTTATTCATTTCCTAATGTTATTTTTGTTTGGATATTCTCTATGAAACCTTTACTTGTTGGGTAATTTCAGTGAGATTTATTGGGTGTTTACAAAAAATTGTTTTGTCTTTTTAATTAGCATCCATGTTTTCTGAATCATTTATTCACCCTAGTTTTAGTGAACAGTTCATTTGGATATTCTCTGTAAGTGATAGTTATTTAAGTCAATGAGATTATCTAATGATATATCATGCAATGCGAAGTCATAATTTTCCAGCTAAAATGATCTTAGTTGTTTCCTTTTCGTAATACAAATTGTTGTGGGAATTGGATTTTTATCTTGATTTGGGCATGGTTTTTGAAGTGGTGATCTCATCTAAATGTTCTGATACTTCCTGAATTGTCTAAATCACATTCTTTGGTCTGGTTCAGTGGTATCACATGAAATGACCAAGGGGGAGCCTTGCACTACATTTGTGAATCCTTCTCTTATTTTGATGAATTCAAAACAGGTTGGCATGAAGAGAGGTGCACCCATTTGCAGGTATGCATATATTTTGATAATGTTCTGAAACTCAGATCCGGCCTCAGACTTACCCTAGCCTAAGCCAAGTATCCCTTAAAGGGCAATAACTTTTTTTTTTTTTTCAAGAAAAAAAAAAGACTTTTGATAAAACTGAAAAAATAGTAAAAACAAAACTATACCATAAAGGACACTTAAGTATAAAAATGATGAAAAAATGTAAAAGATGGAAAAAATTTCAAAGCAGGAAATGATTCAGAAAATTCCGAAAAAGGGAATAATATAAAAATGAAGCAAATGATTAAAGAAGTTCATAAATCATCATCTCAATTTTCAAAATTATAGAGGAAAATGTTTATACATTGATTTACTAAAGAAATATATATTTTATGAATTATTTTTACTTTTTTAAAATTTACTAACTTCATACATACTACTTGGCTCTCGACATGATACCGACTCCAAATTACTCAGCCCAGTCCAAGTCCATTTGGCCGACTCCGTAAATACTGATTTTGATGTTCGAGTTTGGTTTATTTAAAATCAATTTTCTACGATTTAGAAAATGGCATTAATATTGTTTACAATATTGCTTTCTACATTGCATCTTCTTGGTTGTTGGGTTGCTTCTTTCTTTTATTATTAAGATAATAGTGGTTGGTTTGCTAACCTACATAGACAATGAGCTTGTATAACGTTGAGTAATTGATGAGATGCGGCTCTCATTTCTTTGCCCACCATTCAAATCTTAAATTTAGTCACATGTCACATCTAATAAACAATTGACTTTATGATGCCATAGTTCTTATGCTATCAAGTTTTTTCATTAGCCCACAATAGAAAAGATGTTCCCTCCACTTGAGTCAGAGTGGGCGGGCTTGTTGAAGGAAGGGTAGGGGATGGGATAAGGTGAAGCGAGAGAAAATTTTAGGGTTAATGGATAATGTTATCCATGAAGGTCTCATATGCAATCCAGCAGAGCAAATGACATCACATCGGCATCCAGAACACCCTAACGAGGCCTCTCCATGTATAATGGCCAATTCAGACCGATGGAAATGGTATACAGCAGCATGTCTGCGTATTAAATTGGCCCTGCAATGCTTGAGAAGAATCCTAAAGAACTTAACACAAATGAAAAATTGTTATATTGATTCTCCAATTGCATGAGAGCTCAAACTCCTGAAAAACCATCTTATGAGAATGTGGACCTTGCATTCAAATACCAATGATGTTTTCCAATCTTGAGTAACACAATTTCCATCATCTTCAGTTCAAAAAAAGCCACAGACGAGTAAAAATAATGAGGATAAGCTCCAAACCCTTTCTTTTTTCTAGATAACTTGAGAGGTACAATTTCCTAAAAATGCTCTCTCACACCACACTGGGGTAATAACCTCAGCCATAGTTGTTGGGATCGGGAGTGAGGGATCGTGAAATGCTAGAAGATCGCTATGGTTGGGAACACCGTCCGTACAATGCACATGTTAAGGATCAAGATTCCAACCTTTTCGGGATCTTGATCCAGACTTTTTGGGATCCTGATCCCAAATTTTTGGGGATCGTATTACCAACCTTAAAGTGTAAGATAATCTAGGATCATGTATACTCTTTACAGTAGGATCTTATTATTGATAGCAAGCAAAAAATAGTTGTGTTGCTAGTTGGCTATAAACAAAGAAAATCATCAGTTTGGTTGTTGTCGTGGTCTTTAATGTTGGGAACCAGATCCCTAACAGCAGGAATCGGGATCCCTATCAGTAGGGTTCAAGATCCCAAAATTTAAAAATTGAGATCCCTGAGCGATCCGTTCTAGCAGCGACAGAATCGACATCCTAGAAGGGATCTTCTACCAAAGTAGGAGATCCCAATAACTATGGCCTCAACTATAGTCATTCATATTTGAAAGCCACGGTTGGGGACTACTATTTTTGCAGCCTAATCAGTAACCCAAAACAATTATTAGTCATTTGCACGTATTTATGATTTTAGAAAGTTAATCTCACTTTTTGAAGAACATCAAGAATTGCGTATCTTTCTTCTGATCCACAAAAGTCAAAACCTCACGCATAGCAATTGAACCATTATCAAATGTCATGTGTGCTGCCCAATAATTACAAACCAATGTAAGGTTACTAATGCAGTAACCTAAAATGACATGTCCAATTTCAAAAGCTTATGTTCACATGTCTTGATGGAATGGGAAGGTGATTGCAAAGAGACAACGATGGCCAAATTAATGAAACCTCCAAACTAATAAAACCTCCCAAAGGGAAAAAATAATTATAAACAAAATCATTTTATATCCCAAATCATGCAATGAAAATTGAACGAAATTAAATTAGGAAACTTACTTTTCTCTTACAGTTTTCATGTCCTTTGCATAATGAGCTACTGCAGCAGGGTCATCTGGATCTATGGTGATCTTTTCCTTTCGAAGAACACCGATGGCCGTCTCAAATTTGTTCTTAACCTCGTAAAATATGTTCTTCAACATCTCTTCCATTATAGGAATATATATATATATATATATCAATATTCAGACAATAATTCCTGAAGACAATTCAATGTGAAAAAAAAAGTTGACTACCAAGGGATAAGGAGTGTTATAACATTTGTTTTGCTTTTTTACAAAAAATAAAACCATATACTTTAGTTCAAGTGGCTAAATGTACAAATCGCCCCATTGCACCAAAATTTATTCTTCTAACAACACCCAATTTCATTAAATAATCTCAAATGTATTAGATATCCTAGTAAAGAACAACCCTTTGATGTTTGTCATGAGAAAGTTCCTGCACTTAGTTGAAGTGCAACAGTTTATGACTCCAATGGAGTTTATGAAATTATGGTCATGAACCCTACCACCACCAACAATTAGGGAAACAATCCAGGCAATGGGATCCACATGAATAGTTAACATTTCTATAAAAAAACTAGGATCCACATGAATAAGACAGTGATTTCAGAAGAGAGAAATCAATTATATGCATGAGAGGTAAAAATGAGAAAAGGTTAGAAGTTCAGACCAGGTTTACGATATCATGGCTGTTAGACCCCTCCAATAAACATTAAAGTGAACAACAGGACAGGGATAAGACTACAGTTTCAAGCATGCAGCATAAAAAGAATATTTCTAGGCAGTTTTGCACCTAAGCGAAGAGATGCAATGCTCTCTAGTAATATTCCCAAGATTCAAATCTTAAATGACGTGAAACATCTTGCTATGGACTCCAAGACGACTTTTGACATGATTGATCATGCACAAAGCTTACAAAGGAGTCTCCCAAGAGCTAAGATGAATTAAATCTGTGTGGGACTATTTTCATAACTTACTGTTATAAAGATTCTACGACATGATATAAAATGAATACAGAAGGGTCCCAGATCTAGAAGACACATAGGTCCATATATAATAGTAACTAACAGATATAACACATACAGAAGGCATATTTATGAAGCAGGCCTCATAAGATAGAAGGTCTCAAGCCTTTGCAAAAAACAAATTTTAACAATAATTTCTATTTACATTACCAGATTATTATAACATCACAGAATGTTCTTAGTCTTCATTTTTGCTTAATAATTCTCACTCCTAAAAATTTAATGAATCCATATTCTAAGTATTGAGGATATCTTGACTCACCGTCACCCTTGAGGACTGGGCGAGGAGGAGCTTCGTTTGAAAAATAACGAACAGGAACAGCAGGCTCCATTTGAAATAATTTCTGACCTGCACATAACTGGAAAAGCGAAAATAATATCAATTCAGTTGTAGTCAACAACTGACACTTACGATGAAAATCATGAAGAACATAAGAAATCAGAAAGGAAGATGACTTCTCTTAGGTAATGAACATCGATTTCGTTTATCTAGAATCAATCCAACTCAGAAGGGATAAAGTTAGCATCAAGTGTAACAGCGTAGATTTTATTTAGTAGGCAGGTAAACAGTTATACCATCCATTATCATTTCCAAAAAATATTATAATTTAAAATATTCAAATGCAAAACCTCCAACTTTGAATACAATGAAATAAAAAGCAACATTTTGACATCAAAAAATAACAGGTCATGAAGATCCTTAAGAATAACTGAAGTCCGCATACCTCGAAATTCAATTTTATTTTTATTTTTACAATGATAAAACGGATGAATAATTTTCCCATTTTAAAAAGAAGAAAGACCGCCATGCCTGAATCATTGATAAGAATTTGATCATTCCAAAGTTAAGATTGCATCAGAAATGCAGTAAAAGCAATAGACCCTAAATGCAGCTAAAACAAATAATATCAGTGATAAAAACATATCCAATGCATACGATCCTGATAAAATAGCACAAAACCCTAGAAACAACTGATCATTCAAAACCTCCCGTTGCATAAGAAATGCTCACGAATCCGTCGACCAATCAAGAAACAGACCAAAAACCAACTCAAATACACAATTTTTTTGCAAAATGAAACTTCTCCGAAGATAATCAATCCTTTTAAAAGCAGTCAAAAGGGGACGCGAGAAAGGACCTTCACTAATCTTGCAGCGCAACCCTAACCCTAAATTCAAGACCTTGTCTAAGTACCTTTCTGGAATGGCACAGGAAACGCGAAGCGTACGCCATGGCCCGATCTCCTTCGACCTTCTTCTCTTTCCTCTTCTCAGTTGATTCTCTCTCCTCAGTCTGCCCCCTATTACCAGGAGAGAGTAATGGAAGGGCACCATTTGTATGGCATAATGACTGAAAACGCCTTACTTCTTTCTAATTTGACAAAGAAGTCCTCCATGCGGAATTTTCCAATGAACCGGGTATATTGGAATCAAGTGAGCTCAGAGAATCTCCACCGTTATTTCATGGGTGGGAATGATCTGGACGGCCAAATGGTGAATCATGTGAACTAAGAGAATCTCCACCGTTATTTCATGGGTGGGAATGATCTGGACGGCCAAATGGTGCATAAGCCTCCGTTTTTCTGGTGAGTTAAAATAAAGAAGGAAAATGTTATGATAGGGGTGCAGCCCTATCAAAATAACTAACGCCTCATCTCAAATTCAAAATATAGTTCTCCCATGGAAACACGTTCAAATCGATTATCTCGGCTGAAAAAAATTGGGATTTCATTATAACACACCCTCTAGAGCACCTATTTTGCACAAAAAAGTTCAAATCGATTATCTCGGCTGAAAAAAATTGGGATTTCATTATAACACACCCTCTAGAGCTCCTATTTTGCACAAAAAATAAGTGCTCACATATCGCAAGATCTAAACTATTTTTTTAACTTCAATTTTTTCAATTAGTGATGGAAATAGATTTTAGAGTCAGCATGAAGGTTTCCAATGCTTAAAATACTTCGGACGAGGATTTCAAGAGAAGCTTTAGTTTGTTTTCATAAAGCACGAGGCTTATAAAAATTGCATCTAGTAAAGAATCCAACCTTACATAAAAGGAAAAGTATACAAAGAGACTATTTTTATTATTGATATAAGGAAACCACAATCATTCATGTTCCTTATATTTTAGATTAGGTGGTTACAATAGTGTAATTGATTAGACTCAAAGTTAAAAAAAAAAAAGAGAAATCTTGAACTTCATGACTCACCTCAACCATCCAATTTGTCATCTAATGGCCATGAGTAATTATAATGCAAAAAGTAACAATATGTAACAATATAATCAGGCACTCTTCCCCGTGTACTAGGATCCACACGTTCGTCCAAATAAAAGGGTAAACATCTTACCTGCAGAGTTGAGAAGTAAGGTTTTAAGAGGATGACAAACATAAGGTTCCTTGATGAACTCAGCAAGCTTTCCTCCTATGCCTTTGGAGTTTACGTCTGTGGATTCCCCAATAGATGATGTCTGAAGTTCATCAATCACTGCACCGATAAAGAAAACAATCAATCAAAACAAATGTACGACACTAAAACCCAACTTAATGCTACCTAATAAATTTCTTATAGGTCATATTCATTTCAATATTGACTATTAACCTGAACTCCTTAAAATTTTTTTCAGGTAAGTTTGCTAAGTGAAAGCAGATATGACCGCCTTATATATCTTGCAAATCATCACCATTCCTTCTTTATATATGCACAAGTTAAATTCTAGAATCCATGGATCATCCATGTTAATTTCAACTGACTAAGCATTTCGAACAGAAATGACTCTGTATTATTTCTGAATCGCAGCAATAAATTTTGATATAAAACGAACCCTCTTGCCTTGACATGCATCCATATTGCTCGAAGATTCATATGCAACTACTGGAACCATGATATCCAACAACCAAATAACACACAAGCATAAAAGAAAACTCAGTAGGGCAGCATGTATCCACTTACACACTCATAAGCACTTGAATCCACATGTTCACAATCAAACATGCATTATCAATCCCATTATTGAAAATATGGAGACAAACAGCACACAAGGGGATATAGGTTCAAGCAACCATGTAAATACCAAAAAATATGAGACTCTGCTAAATATTTAAGTTAAAAATATCATATGCTTCTCATGCTGATCAAATATGCAAAATACGCAACTTAAATACCACACCCTTAGATTCCTTTAAAACAAGGTCCACATAGAGCATTACAAATCTATCATGCATCAATTTAAATTGTAGTTTTAGTAGATAGCCTACCTCTCATTATCGCCAAACTGCTAAGGGCTTGTTTCTTTGGTAAATATTATTAATAATTTGATGGCATTCCATGAAACAAAAAAACAGGTTATTACAAAAAGAAACTGGTTAAATGCACTCATGATTTGAACTTCATTTATAGATTTATTGCTATAATCATGACAATAAAGTCCTGAGCCACAATAAGAGCAATACACATCCTGCCTGGTACAGAATACAAATTACATTTAAACTCTTTGGTTAATGTATCATTTGGAGTCAAAGGGTGAAAAAAGAGCTCTACTAGAGAACTAATTTGGGAGAGAAAAGAAAGATGGGGGAGAAAGGATTGCATATCAGCACATAAATCAATCCTGCAATGCCTTGCAAAACAAGCTTTGCCTTTAACATCAATGATGAATCATATTTCTAAGCTACAGTCATCCTGACAACTACAAAAAGCCTAAGAGATTCTGGTCGACATATATCAAGTCGACCATTCTAAAAATAATATTTGCAATCTGTAAGAAACTGAGATCCAATTACATATCCAAGTATACTGTCAAGGTTACTCCCACTATTTACAGAAATGCATGAGGAAAAAATGGAACAGTGGAAATCATTTAAAATGTCATTTTTTGTGATTGTTCCAATTTCCACATCCTTTTGATAGAAAATCTGGCCTCTAAAACCTTTGAATATCATGCATGATGGCGCGTTTTCCCTCTGAAATGAACCCCAACCAATCATTGTATTGCAAATCACTCCTATTTATTAAAAAATAAACTCCACATCTTCCTTTAAAGTTTTTTGAAAACATTCCAACACCATGAGAATCACAATCAAAGAAAGCAAAAATATTCTCCACTACATCACTCTGATGAACAATGCTCATGGAAAACAAATAAAATGAACTTATTTACAGATCTTATTAGGCATGCAGTATGCAATTGATTGTCACCAAGGGAGACCTTCACATACAACATACTGATTTTTATATAAGACAGACAACATGCCCATGGACTTTAGGCAATGTGCATTCAGCTGATCTTCAAGATAGTAATAAAGGGCTTGAAAAGGCAGAATAAATGTTATTTTGAAAGACAATTGTCATTGACACTCTATAAACATATTGTACAATATCTTAAACAAGATAGTAATGTGCATTCAGCTGATCCTCAAGATAGTAATAAAGGGCTTGAAAAGGCAGAATAAATGTTATTTTGAAAGACAATTGTCATTGACACTCTATAAACATATTGTACAATATCTTACCAAAAACTTCTTCCTTTTTGTTTTAATTTTATAATCACCTTAATAAAATCTTTAGTTGACAGCAACACAGGAAATGTGATATATTCCTTCAAGAGAATGCTACTTATCCGAGCTTTATCGTCGATAGAACAAATTGAACTTCCAAATTCAAACCTCAGGGAATCTGCCAGAAGAAATACTTAAATTCAGTTGGAGTCTTATATGAAGTATACTGATGAGGCAGAAACACCATTAAACTTATAAAAACAATGGCAAAATATCCATGTCAAAGGCATGCAGTTGAAAACTACTACCTCTGTTGAAGCAATTTTACTCTTTCTATGATGCTAATATTTTCACAGCGCAGTACAAAAGAACTCTCCTGGAAGGTACCCATAACAACCAAGAAAATCCCATCTTTACTGAAGAACTCCTCGCGCTCCTCCATTCTGTTCAACCAACAATGATAAGGGCCTGTAATTCCATTTCGGGAAAAACCTATTAAAAGATTTTCACCTTAAGATGAAAGAAACCAGTCAAAGTGATGAATCAACAGCTGTTGAAAACGCGCATCCTTCATTCCAGTTTGTTCTTTAAGCCTCTAACGGTGCATTTAATTGCATCCCTTATTGTTTATCAAATTTCTTACGACAGGCATGCTAGACTATTATTCTATTTAAAATCGCTAGTATTCCCATACAGTTTAAGGCAGTCCATGGCAGTTCTTAGCAAGTCTAACTCACAATGTCACTTTAATCTACTAAAAGAAATACTAAATATGGTAAACATTCGTAAATTTGTACTCAAAACTCCTCATGTAACTGTTCTGTAATCACCAATAATGTGATTATTTCTAGACCAAATCCATAGATTTTGCTTAGAACTTGAATAGTGCATCTATGGACACAAAAGTACTTTAAGGAGTCTATTCTGAACTTTCATAGTTTGAATTTGCCGTTATGAGGCCATTTTCTGAATATTTTTCTCGGAAAATTATGTCAGTTGAACTTTAGGGAAAAACTAAATCTTAGTCTCTTGTCAAATTGCTTTACAATTTTGATTTTAACTCAAGGAGATTGTAAGTTGTGCCAGCACCATACATCTAAGTCTCCTAGATCTTGTCACCACGCTTTAACACTTACGAGAAAATCTTCATTCGTCTGAAGAATATTTGGTAACGACTTAACCCTTGTACCCATTTTGGATACCAATGCGCATTTTGGTTACACAGCTGTCTTTGTACAAACAAAACCTGGCATTTTGCTCGTGGGATGAAAACTGGTATTTCCAGTCTTCATTTCACTCACAAAATGGTGGCAAGTGCACTGCACCTTCTTGAGATTCCAAAATGTCACCCAGAAAAATCACTTGAACCACATCTGCGCCATCACCAAAAATGCTGCCGTAACACTGCCCGGGCATGTTATGGGACGGACTACAAACTAATCCTCAATACATTGTGTGAACCAGCGTTTTAAAAATCGCCGAGCCCGGTTCGACTCGAAATTCACGAAAATGGACCGGATCGGTTTAAAAATCGGGAATCGTCCGGTTCTAGAGAGAACCGGACGATTCCGCACAGTGACTCGCCGATTCACTGTGCGGAATCGGCGAGTCCGTGAAGAACACGGGTTGCACAGTGTTCTTCATGGATTCTTTCAAATTTATCATTTTTTGATCATTTTTTTCGTTTTTTTTGGCATGTGATCTGATTTGCAGGCTGTAAACAGCTTTATTCAGCTTTTTCAAGGATTAAATGGTGGAAAAATTGGTTGTTTTTTTATCACGAAAAATTCGGGGTTTAGGGTTTCCGCCTTTTCTGAAATTTCATGCCAAATAGGGTATGAATCTTTCAAAATTTGTAGGCATTTTGATCTTAAAGCTGTGAATCAAAACCTTTTGTTACTAATTTGTGATAATCGTTGAGAAAAACAGAGTTTTTTGGAGATTGACGGCTTCGGTTCACAAAAACAGGTAAGAACTTTGGGTTTTTTTTTTTTCCGCCATTTGATTTATTTCACGGCATATTTTGAACAAAATGAGTTTAATAATTAGGGTTTTTAATCTTTATTGTGTCTAGTATGATTTAAAATTTTCAATTTTACGTAATCTGGTCAATTACATCAAGAAATTTGATATGAACAGTGAGATGTCTGAGGAACCAAATTCCGCTGTTTTTTTTTTTTTTTCCGCCTTTTGATTTTGTTTTCATGATATATTAGAAATAATGTGTTAAAAATTTAGGTTTTTGATTCCTTATATTGTTGTTTATCAGAAAATATACTCAATTGGATGTAATTTATTCACTTAGAGGTGAATTTTTGAGTTAAAATCGCTTATGTAAAACGACTCTGTGAAGAACAATTTTTTTTTTTTTTTTTTTTTTTGTAGCCCATGATAGAATTTTTTGTAATCCATGATCGAATTTTTTGTAATCCATGATCGAAATGTTTGTTTTTTTTTCTTGTAATCCATGATCGAATTTTATTTTTTATTTTTTATTTTTGTAACCCATGATAGAATTTTTTGTAATCCATGATCGAATGTTTTGTAATCCATGATCGAAATGTTTGTTTTTTTTTGTAATCCATGATCGAATTTTTTGTTTTTTGTTTTTTATGTAACCCATGATAGAGTTTTTTGTAATCTATGATTGAATTTTTTGTTATCCATGATGTAAATGTTTTTTTCTTTTTTTGTAATCCACGATTGAATTTTTTGTTTTTTTGTTTTTTTTGTAATCCATGATTGAATTTTATGTAATCCATGATCGAATTTTTTATAATCCATGATAGGATTTTCTGTAATCCATGATCGACTTTTTTGTAATCCATGATCGAAATGTTTGTTTTTTTTACTTGTAATCCATGATCGAATTTTTTGTTTTTTTTTTTTTTTTGTAACCCATGATTGAATTTTTTGTAATCCATGATCGAATTGTTTTTTTCTGTTTTTGTAATCCACGATCGAATTTTTTGTTTTTTTATGTTTTTTTTTTTTTTTTGTAATCCATGATCAAATTTTATGTAATCCATGATCGAATTTTATGTAATCCATGATCGAATTTTATGTAATCCATGATCGAATTTTTTGTAATCCATGATCGAATTTTTTGTAATCCATGATTGAATTTTTTGTAATCCATGATCGAATTTTTTGTAATCCATGATCAAATTTTTTGTAATCCATGATCGATTTTTTAGAAAATTTATGATTTTTTTTTTTTAATCCATGATCGACCTTTTTGAAAATTTGTTAATTTTTTTTTTTAATCCATGATCGAATTTTTTGAAAATTTGCTGTACTTTTTTTTTTTATTTCTTTTTATCCATGACCGAATTTTTTGAAAAATGATGATTTTTCAAAAAGATGTGAAAATCGTGATAAAGTTTTGATTATCATGATGTATTAAACATTTAAACCCAATTTTTAATTTTTATTGTTTGAGTTTGCTGTAATTTTTTTTTTTTTTTTTCCATGATCAAATTTTTTGAAAAATGATGATTTTCCGAAAAGATGTGAAAATCGTGACAAGGTTTTAATTATCATGAGGTATTAAACCATATTTTAAATTTTTATTGTTAAAGTTTTTGTTGAAAATTTGTATGTTGATGGATTATTTATGCAAAAAAATGCATGTTATTATATTTTCAATACAAAACTGTATTTTTTTTATCTGTTGTTCATGGATTTTTTAGTTGGAATGACTGATGTTAGCCGGCTCTTTGAAGAATTGTTTTTATTATTAATTTTTTAATGCAAAAAATGTATGTTCTTGATAATTGAGTTGTAGCCATGTTTGGAGCTTGCATTTTGTATTATTCTAAATGTTTGTAATTGATATGTACGAAAATATTATTATCAAAAAAGGTATTTTGCAATAACAAATAACAACGAATATGACTACATGAACTACCGCAACATATTATCACTACATATGGTGATTATTTTTCTTTTTGAACTGTCAGGTTAATTTAAACTTTTTACATCTTAAAACAGTTGAATCATGTCAAGATCTACAGAAGACCCTGCATGGCAACATGGGGTCAGACTTGATCCCAACAAGAAAGACAAAATTATTTGTAATTACTGTCAAAGAGTGATAAGTAGTGGGGTACATAGGTTCAAGCAACACTTGGCAGGGGTTAAGGGAGAAGTTTCTGCATGCACTAGTGTCCCTAGTAATGTAAAAAAACAGATGGTGGCAATTCTTAATGCTAGCAAAGGTAAAAAAATTGCCAAACATAGGATGAATGAGGAGATAGCTAGTTTATATACACCATCAAGCATGAATGATACAGAAGAGCAATATAATTATGACCTAGAAGAGCAATATAATAATGAGCTGGACATGGCCACAAGATTGAGTTTACATGAACAATATCAGAGGGAATGTGGGTTTAGAATGCCTGGTGGGTCTAGCTCAGACATGCATGGTGGGCCTAGCTCCGATATGCATGGTGGGCCTAGTTCAGATATGCATGGCGGGTCCAACTCGAGCATGTATGGCGGGCCCAGCTCAAATATGTATGGAGGGGTTGGTGGCAATATGTATCAAGGAGAATCAGTTGTTGAAGAAATTGTTTCTAAGTTACCTAGGAGTGCCAGTATTGCAGGTCATGGGCGTAAAGACCCATTTCTCTCAAAGCCTAAGTCACAACAGATGACCCTAAAAGGCATGGTTAAAGGTACAAGAAACATGTTAGGGAGATATGTTGGTAAATGGTTTTACGATAAAGGGATTCCCTTTGATGTAGCCAATAGCCCATATTTTCCACCTATGGTTAGTGCAATCCAGAGAGCCGGGCCCGGGGTAAAACCCCCGACGGCATATGAGCTCAGTGGGCCAATATTAGATGAAGAGGTAGAGAAAGTTAAAAAGTGGATTGAAGAATATAAACAGAGTTGGCCAAAGACAGGAATTACTCTCATGAGTGATGGTTGGTTGAATAAAGTTAGTAAAAAGGAGTTTTTAAACTTCTTGGCCTATTCCCCAAAAGGTACAGCTTTTTTGTCTAGCAAAGACGTATCAGGGACGAAGAAAGATGCAAACTTCTACGTACGACTATATGATCAGATAGTGGAGGAGGTGGGAGATAAGCATGTAGTTCAGTTTATTACGGACAATACGCGTGCATGTGTTTCTGCGGGCAGCAAGTTGATGGATAAGAGGAAGCATCTAGTATGGACCCCGTGTGCTGCACACAGCATCGATCTTATGTTAGAGGAAATCGGTGAGATCAAAATTGTGAAGGAGACTCTTGATGAAGCAAGGTTGGTGTCGAGATTTATAT
Organism: Amborella trichopoda; assembly: GCF_054954075.1. Classification (NCBI taxonomy): domain Eukaryota; kingdom Viridiplantae; phylum Streptophyta; class Magnoliopsida; order Amborellales; family Amborellaceae; genus Amborella; species Amborella trichopoda. The sequence goes on along the minus strand of NC_142342.1, from coordinate 3,905,043 downwards.
ACAACCACTCTAAAATATTATTTCTGTTTAGAGAACACTCTAAGAAAAAAGAGATAATCAGGCCTGTCATAACCCGCTTTGCGACCGATTACTTAGCTGTGGACTCCATTCAACAATCTGAAGGTGCATTAAAGAGATTGTTTACTTGTGAAGAGTGGTTAAATGATCGCCTCTCGAAGTCCAGTACTGGTATAAAAGTGGATAACATAATCTCAAATAGGCTGTTCTGGTCTCGATGTTCCAGTGTTGTAGAGGCCACTGCCCCTTTGGTCACGGTGTTAAGAATGGTGGATGCTGATAAGAAAGCTACTATGGGTATCCTTTATGAAGGTATTGAGAGGGCGAAATCAGCTATTGGGGAGAAGTGTAATTTTGCTAGCAAAGTGATCGAGATTATAGAAAAGAGGTGGAACACCAAATTCGGACATCCAATTCATTATGCTGGTAAATATATATTTATATCATTACAATGTTTCAGTTTAAATCATTTTTTTATGAAATTGTAAATGACATTTTTCTACCTATATATTTTTTAGGTAACTACTTCAACCCAAAATTTTTCTATTTAACACCTGAACAACCCCACAAGATTATGGAAGGGGTCAGATACATTATTGCAAGGTTGGAGAGAAGCCATCGAAACCAAGTAGCAACAATACAAGAGGTATTATTTAATGTTTGGGTAAGAACTTCATTGAGTTGTTATATTTGTGAGGAATAATGCACTAAAACGTAATATATTTGTTTTAGCTTGCTATGTATAGGGATGCTATAAGATCCTTCGGAACTAGACCTGCCAGAAATTCTTGAACTATGATGGATCCAGGTTATCCCCTCGCTAATATTTTGTTTATTCATATATTTAATCTTATGAATTGTTCTTGCCCTTACAATGCTTTTTTAATTTTAATCCAGCTGAATGGTGGGAGATATATGGTACTGATGCACCTCACCTAAAGAGGATAGCAATCAAGGTGCTCTCCCAGACATGTTCTGCTACTGGCTGTGAGCGCAACTGGAGTACGTTCCAATGGTTGCACACTACTAGGAGGAATCGACTCGCTTCTGAGAAGCTTCATAAACTAGTCTACGTTCATTATAATTTAAACCTCAGAGAGCGACAAATAAGAAGGAAGCTTGAAGACTATGGGCCGATAGACTTAGACACAATATTTGTCACAGACACAACAGACCGATGGGTAGTAGAAGAGGAGGAGCCAGTGTTGCACAAGAGAGCGTTTCTTGAGGCTATCGGTGATGAAGATATTGCAGAAAGTGATGAGCGGCATGAAAGAGGAAGCAGCCAGCCAATGTATCCACAATATGTCGGTGATGTTGTACCTAATGAGGGAGAGTGGGAAGGGGGTCTAAGAGAAAATGAGAGAGATGATGATTCTGAGGCCACCCTATCCCAGCCATATTATTCACATATCGAGTCCCAACAGCAATAGTGTAGGGATGAGCACGACAGTGCAGATGAGCATGAAGGATGGACAAGCTTCGGGGATTTTGGATTGGGAACACAACAAAACACTAACACTCAGGGATTTGGGAATAGTCAGACGCCCGCTAATATCGATGATTCGTTTTTAGATCGAATCAATGAATTGTCAAACGAATTCAATCAATGGCACCAGCGTGACCAAGAAGAACAACAACGTCGTCTATCATTTTATTTTTAGATCGTATGTTACTAATTTTATGCTTTATTGTAGTCCATGTATGTTGATATACTTATTCCATGATAATTCTATGTTTATCCTTTTGTGTGATGTAAATTAAATGTTGAATGGCGGTTCATGCAGGGGAAAAACATATCAATATTCGCATATTCATTCAAAAACATGAAAATTCTTAATGGAGTACCCTCATTTTTTATTGAATTCCTAAAAAACAATATTTATAATGAATTTTAATAATTTTTTCGGATTTTTTTGAAACTTTATTCTGACCGATTCACCCGATTCCGATCCGGATCGCTGATTCGCCGATCCGTATCGCCGATTCGCCGATCCGGATCGGTTTTTGGAAAGCCCGATCCGGGTCACTGATCCGGTTTTTAAACCATTGGTGTGAACTAAGTTCTAAATAATGAATAGTTACCCCATAACCATCATTAGGTCATGGGACATCCTAAAGACCTCTTGCACCAGTCACTCAATAACAACGCCCCCTGTAATTTCAATCTCCTTAAAGTCAAGAATCCTCCCTTTCGTTGAATCCTCCGCACCACAACCCAATCAATAAAAAATCCATTCCATGATCTTTTAAAATTTAAATATGCATATACAGGATGCATCATAAATAAGGGCCGTAATCTGCTTACGCAGGTCCCAGTAGGGATGAGCTGGAAACAGTCATAATAACCTGCTTACGTGGGTTCCAGGAGGGATGAGCTATAAACGGTCTTAACCTTTGGCTTTTTATTCATAAATTGGCCGCTTTCAGGACTCGAACCTGCACTCTTAGGCTGGCTACCCAAGTTTTTTACCCTCACACCAACCTTTGGCTCTTGGGCTAGCTACTGAAAAATGTTTGTGCCAGAAGTAATAAAACCTTAGAAAGCAAAGCAGTTCCCAACATGGTTGCAATTCAATTTTAATATATATGATGTATGTCTCATTTTCAGTTATAAATTAGGAAACTAGGCTAAAGAGTACATCTAGTAATATGGAATATGGTGATGTAGACAATAGGAAAACCTACTAAATTCTTGGGATACTGCTATACTGTGGTCAGGAGGTCCGAAAATGATTTGAAACAACTTAATAAAACAGTCACTTAAATACATGGCATTTCAACCGTAAATAAATAAAATACAAAAATGAACTTCTTAGGAGAGATAAAAGGCAGTACTGTCATGTTGACAAACATTACCGAAAAAAACCCTAAAGATGGGAGTTTACCTTCTCCTTCATTAAGAGAAAACTCAAAGAGTGGCAGCAGATCTTCTTCAAGAGGAAAGTCACTTGACAGCCCAAACTCTATTGAGAACCTAAAAGAGAATATCCAAACAAAAATAAAATTAGGTAATGAATAAAGCATTAACAGTGAAAATTGCAATGAAGGATAAAATATAACTAGGAATGAAAATATGAGATTACCCAAACAGTATATTCGAGAAGAAACCCTAAAAATCTCTCTGAAATGCCTGGTTCTAAGAGCCATTGATCGAGTAAGTAGGTTCAGCTGTGGCTTTCGCGTAAATTTTCAGAGAGCTCTATAGTGGCCTCAATATATATTACAACGAAGATTTTTAAACCTTCAACATAAGTCTTAATACCCTAGGTCTCGTATATTGAACTAGGGTTTAGGGTTTAAGCAAAGAGAAGAATTTTGAACACTCTCTAAGGCCAGTTTGGATGTGCAATATATTCCCCACCAACCCCATTCTCCCTCGGGAAAGCTTTCTATGATAGAAGTTCTATCCTCCCCCACCTTTTAACTATTGATTTAAAATGGAGGGCTGAGATTCATTCACTCAAGCTGTCACAAAATGGGGACACGGGCTAAAAGGGAGGGCTGAGATTCATTCACTCATGCTGTCACAAAATGGGGACACAGGCTCAACCGGTAACCATTTAAAATAAGCCCGTAGTAGAGAGAGATTGGTTCTTTCTATTCAAAGCTTCCTGTGCAAATCCGTTATTAATGAAGCTCCGAGTTGTTCTTACATAACTCAACGTATTTCTCCACAAAAAAGTAAGAATGGTTCCCTCTGAGACTAATGAGAATGGTTTCTATACTTCCCCTATAGCATAGAAGATCTATGTTTTCCCTACCATCCAAACATCCAATTTTGATCAAGAGAGCTACTCACCGTTTGATCTTAGATCCGACGTCTCAAAGTATTTTATTTTTAATTTTTTTATACAAATTGTGTGAATATGAAATTTGGTACATGCCATCTTGTCATTGGGGCGCACCAATAAAAAAATATTTAAAATAATTTTTTAATAAAATATAATGACCAAAATACCCCTTGCAAATTTCAAGGGTATTTTGGTCATTTTATTTTATTAAAAATATTTTTTATATATTTCTCTCTAGTGCGAGTTTAATAGAGGATTGGATATCCAAAATTTGGTGTCAAAATAAATTATAAAAAAAAAATTAAAAATAAAATAGTTTAGAGACCTGAAATTGTGATTGGGGCATTTTTAGCCCTCCATCCAGAATGGAAGGTTGGATAAGAGGAAGTATATAAGTTTTATGCAGTAGAGGAAGCATAGAAAGCTTGCCCAAAACTAATAAGTAATGTTTGTTGTTCTTGTCTTGGGCTGCATTTTTAAAAGGGTGAAATTTGCATGAGGTGCACACCTTTAAATTTTGCTAGAAGATATAATTCTCGTGTAGAAAACCTTATGATGCTTTGAAAATTCATGTTCAACTCTAGTTATGAAATTTAAAATTTCAATAATAGTGTAGATCAAGCAGATCCATGAACACTTAAAAATCTTAAAAAATAGACAGTTCAGATAACTTGTTACAAGATTTACTATGCTTAGAACTTGATATTATTCTTTGTTCTTATATCCATACATCTCAAGGTTGCGATGATCAATAGGAAGTGTTTTCCAACTTAACATTTATTGGATTTTTAAGGTGAACTTTACTTCTATAGTATAAGGTCGCAACCTTATATAAACTTTTTCCTTAATTCCTTTGGAGCTATTTCCCTTATTCATGAATTACTCCATTGAGACATAGTACTTACAAATCAAAAGAATCCATGTTTCAATTGTCATCGGTCTCTGTGGCCCTGTTTGGACAGACCATTTGTGAACAAATAAAGTTCTTTTACACTCCCTGTCTATTTCGAAAGACAATATTCATTCCACTCCTCTGCTCAAAGATATGAACTTTTCTCTTCCGCATGTACTAAGAAAGCATTGCTAAAAGGCATGACCCCGTGTGAAAGGGATTGTATACAACGAGACTATTTATCTTTATTACAAAGAGGTCACAATTACTCGGTACTCGTTAGATGCCAAATTGGATGGCTTGGGCTTAGTTATAAAGTCCGACATATTTTTTGTGAAATTTGAGTTTTTTCAATGACACTCTTACAACCACTCAATTTGAAATCCAAAGGACAAGAGTGATCGTGACCTCCTTACACAAAAAGTAAATGGTCTCTTTGTATATTTTTCCATGAGGAAATATGTTTTGCCATTATTTCCATATAACTTCATTCTTTAATGGAGTTATTTGAAAGTCCAAATGGTTCCATGGGTGTGGATTGCAATCCTTTGCCCGACACTCAAAGTGTATATAAGCTTCTTTAGGAAGTATTTGAGATGGCACCATTCTTCAAGGATTAGAATGAAACTGTCTTTCTATCTTATGTAATTTCAGCTTAGAAGTATTTGGGATGCATCATTCTTTCTTGGTAAGTAAAAGGATTATACACTCCTACTGGAGTAGTGTACAATTGCTGATTTAGGTTTACCTACTTATGTGGTATGCTGACAATCTTTATTATTTCTGGTTGTTCAATCCTTGAAAAAGAAATAAAGAATGGAAGAAAAACGGTGCCAAAACATATTCCAAAATATAACGGCCCGAATAGTGAATGCAAACTGTCTATTTGAGAGAGAGAGAAAGAGAGAGAGAGAGAGAGAAAGTTTAAGCCCATTTCATCCATGGTGTCAAAGGCACCATAGACGATATTCCAGAACATGCAAAGAATTTAAGCCCATGTCATTTTCAAAAAGATTTTCCAGAGCCACATATATACTTTTATAGCAACATATTTCAGAATTATAGGAATGAGGCTGGAGATCATAACTTACATACTCGATCACAATCACCCACATTCATTACTTACCACTCAGCCTTCAACCAACATACAAATTTGTTTCTGAACTTATGCTAGGTTTTTACAAATAAGCACACAAACCACTTCTCTTTATTTTCATCTTCCATGGACAACAAATAATGTAAAATAAAGTTAAGTGAGCTGCTGCCAAACATATGGAAGGAGTTCGCTTCATCCAGGCCTGCCCATATTATACACGATCGAGAATATTCACCCCAATCAGCCCTTCTATACATAAATGACCATGAGAAGAACAAAAAGAAATACCTATATGTACATGCAACAATTTCCAAAGAACCATCATGTGCCACCATTTCTTGTCATTACTGAAGGAACCAATCACCAGATGAGATAATGTTATTTGGGTTCAAATCTGTTCTATGATATATATATGATGAAAGCCGCTCTCCTCTATCCGTAATAACCTGCAAAGACGAATGGAACTTCATGAGAATAATAACACTTCATATTATTATTGTTTCAATATAAGCGATTCATATATTTAAGTACATAAAATACACGTGTGATTTAAAAAAAAAAGTATGAATTTTCATGTCAAGGACAAGTGCTAGATTTCTCTTAATGTCATCTTGGAAATGCTCTTTATGCACAGATATATTTGTTTGTTTATGTGTATAAAAATGTGATAACACAAGATTTGTTTGCAAATCTTTGAAACCACTTGTACAGGGTGTACTTTTACCCCGGCTATGAATACAATTAGCTCTTTCAGGTGATCATTTTAATATAAGTTGCTAATGTGAGAAATTTGAAGCAATCATCTAAAGACAGATTTGAGATTGAACTTTGTAGAGGAAAAGGTCATCGCCTAATAGGTTATATCTTCTCTAGTTTGGAGAACACATGTTATTAGAGTAGTAAAATCTATGTTTTCATTTGCATTATTTCACCAAAGTCTATCACATACCCTTGTAGTTTGAACAAAAAGTGGTTTCTGCAGTGGAGTACAATTCTATGTTGTTTTTGCAAATGCATTTTTTGCAAATGCATTTTTTGCAAATGCATTTTGTGCTGTGAAGACTTATACATAGATTTCTCTCATTCTTTAAAAATTATCCACATGAATAAGAAAATATAAATGACTCATAAAGAAATTATTAACCTGAAAAACTATCTATTGCGACAACAATTTAACAGTTTCCAATTTTGAAAAAACTCATCTTCCAAAGCAACCATTCGTCTTAGGGTATTACTCACCCATACAACTAATGAAGTTGAATTCTATAGGATGCATAACAATAATCCTCATGTTTACTGGTTATCTACATACATGTTCATTGTGGAAGCTGTTAAAATGCATCCTACTTACCTGAAAACCCATTAGGTTCAGATCTCTACTTCAGCTGATTTTTCTCACTTCAAAACTGCAAATTTAACCTATGTAACATACAAAACATTTTGTTTTTCTTTGTTTTGGTAAATTACAATATCAGAATATTTTAATCTCTTCAAAAGATCTATGAGAGTCATTTGAAGCCCACGTTTAGATGGAAATGGAGCACTCTTCATTCTTTCCTCAACTTGGTCTTAGCTATGAAGTTTTTGTTACATCAGTGAGTATCCATTAGAGTTTCATAGAAGTTCAGACAATCAGATGTTTTAATTACACACCCATAAACACATGCCAATAGATTATGAACTGCATTAAAGACCTGAGGAAATTCCAAGAACTTCTATGCACCAGTAACCTGATCTACAAAATATACACTTGGATAATGTTTTCCTCAATGGCAGGCAGAAGGATAAATTTACCTGCACTATATTCTTCTGATAAAACTCTGGAGAGAATTCTCTTCTCTCATATTCATCCAACAGCATCGCAATGCCCAAAGAATTATCAGCAGAAACTGCATATCCAGTCACGGCATTACCGGATTCATCGAGTTTAACAGCTGCTCGGTAGATGCCTCCTGCCTAAAACCATGCAACATAAGAGTAAGAAAAAGGAGAATTTCCATGAGAACATAGGTATACCAAGGAAAACAATCACTTTCCTTATCATCCGTAAAAGAGGTTAAATGCATCTGAGGCTAATGGACTAATCAAGTGTGCCCAAAACTAGTAACTGAATAAGCTCAATCACTCCCTTGAAGTCATGATAAACGCATCATGTACGAGCATAGCATGCATTCATGATCCTCATTCATATATCATCTTATGATTAGTCTAGGAAATATAACTCTTTTCCTTTCCAAGATGAAAGTTTTGTCATTAACAAATGATACAACCTAAGAGATTTTGAATATCAAAAGAGCTATATCTTTGAAGCAATCATTTTGACATTTATTGCCCCTAATTTGTGGTCATTGGATTTGAACATATGAGTAACTCCGCCGTGGCCAGTCCCAAGCCAGTAATGTCGGATAAAGGAGGAGGGTTGTGCTAGGTAGAGCAGCCAGCGTAAAACTTTTTCGCATCTTTTTACATAATCCCGAACCTGAGAACAATGGTGGAACATGTGTGGCCGAACCCAAATAGTTGGGATAAGGCTCGGAGGATGATCACGATGATGACGACGACGAAGATGATGATGATGATTGATCTGAATATATGAGTGATCATAAGGTAGTTATTCTAACTACCAATCATAGAAAAAATAGCTAGTGGAACTACCATTTAATTGGAAGAGACAAAAGAAACTATCCTTTACATTTTAAAGCGAAACAAATAAAAACGACATTCAAAATCGCTGCACAATTGTCGGTAAAACTAGACTTGATTTGTGTGTTGATTCAGTTCCAAGTTTTACTCTGAACTTCATTTCTCTAACATCCATGTTAGCTTCGATTAAAAGATTAAACTGTCATATCACAGTAACTGCTTTGCAGAATAGAATGAAGTGCAGTCATTGGCAAATCAGGAACAAACAACCTAGTGACATTCAAATCACTAAAAGAAAAATCTGTTAAACCCGTGATTAATACACAATTTCATTTTCAACTGCATGATCAATTATACTGTTAAAATTTCATTTGTAACTTATTCATAATTTAACAGTTCAACTAGAAAATTTTGCCTATTTTGGTATTACTTCCACTAAATGATCAAATCTTTACTAATCCATCCAAATGGATTAATTATATGTATAATAGAACAGTTAATCACCATATAATCCAAAAATTGCAGCCTTGTGCCAGAATTGACACCAGCGACACAAAATATGTAATATTTAGAACGAAATATTAGCCCCACATATGATGTCCTTAGACTCATGAATACCATTTTCACATTTGAACTCCACACCACAAGGCCACATATATTTTTATAAGATAGCTACTCTCGCATGATAAAACCATGGAGCCAACTAAAGCACACTACTAAGTTTTTGTAGTTTTTTAGCAAACAAAAACACCAAAAAACCAAATGTGTATCAAATATATTTTCCTTTCCTACTAACCTTAAGAATACTTTGTTGCTGCAGTGATAACCAACTGAGGCTTTAAGCAAATCCTTTGGTCACGGAAGTATGATTTCTGTTTAGTTGAAAGCCAATATCTTCACAAAGAATGGAAGAGAAGGGAATGAAAAGTATCAATTATTTATTGAAGAATCTGTTATACATTTCTGAAGCTGATTTTACAATGACATGCTCAAATAACTTGTGCTGCCTTTGTTTAGTATTCCAAGGAAAGAACCGTCTGAAGCCCCCATAGTTATACAAGAACAGAAGCAAATCTTTGGCTCATCAACAAGGAATAAAAAAAAAAAAAGAAGCACAAAACTACAAATGTGTATCAAACACAGACTTCATCCAGATATATTTATTTTATGCGATATCTTAACACAAATCAAACTGATTTATTTGAGCCCTCAAGAGCCGATAGTTCCAAAACATGCATACAATAATCTGATAGCTAAACCATGCATTATAGCTTTTAAGAATAAAAGGCTCTTAAAGGTGGTTTGGTCAAACCAATGCGCAAAAAATATACATGCACTTTTATATGGCATCTAAAATTTCTGCTAAATGAGATTACAAATGGATCTCAGACCTCTGATCTTTGGACTCCTGAGATTTGTTCATGCAGCTCTAGTTTCAATGCATATTCACACAATATTATACAGGACGTTCTCATAAGGAAATAATCCTCATTTATTAAGTCCAATATCCGTGCATATTGACCAGCAAAATTTTATTTTGCATTTCGGCCTATGTTCTATTTATATGATACTGCACATTTAGGGGTGGCAATGGACGTGGACCCGACGACTAGCCGGACCTGGACCCGACCTGACTTGGTGTCACCCCTATGCACATTCACTTAAGTACCTGTATTCAATCTATTGGAATTGCACAATTATTTCATTCTTTGATAAGTTACTTTCACTGTTCAGTTAGAAAAGGGGCACAAGAGATATACAGTAAACATCCCAAACCTTGAACAAACATTAGAAATTCAGCTTCTTATAAATCTAAAAGAAACCTCAATAGAGCTGACCAGCTCTTTGATCTCTTCAAGCATAAGCCCATACCACCACAAAATAAGACCATCCCTAATAGCCCAAGGGATCACATTCAAGGAACATCCTACAACAAACAAAAGCCACAAATTGAATATACTTAGCTCACTAGGAATATCTATAGCTTCTGCATCCATAGATTTTTTTTTTATTGATCGTCAAGGCTGGAGGCATCCTTGTCCTTCCTAATATTTGGGAGCCTAAGTTCTCGAAATATGCCTTCCTATATCTGGAGCCTTCTAGGCACATCCAACATCATCCATAGAGTGACTACATGCATATTACATACATAGATATGTTTCGTAAGAGCATGCTATTTATGCAGACACATGTATGCAGGGATGCATTCTGTTTGCATCGTTTGTCATGCTAAATTATGCTGCTCGACTAGTATTTTACTTGGTGGCCATGTTAGTAGCAGTTTAGATCTGATGTCCTGAAAGCTGTTGAATAGCGGGTCCTTAATACATTTTGTCATTATTATTTGTTAATTTTTAAGACTGTTGAGAAAGACAGATAGAAGCTCCTTCCTTTTCTTGTTGAGAGATTTTATATAACAATAATGCTAGATTTCAAAAGCTTACAATTTTCATCACATTCAGGATTATCCATCATGTAATACCCGCAATAAGAAGATGAGAGAGCCAACCACATTTCAATCTACCTGTAATACCCACAATAAGAAGATGAGAGAGCCAACTACACTTCAATCTACCTCTCAATAAGGAGATTTCAGAATCTGATCTTTAGCCGCAAAGATCAGTTTGGACCCTTATATTGGTTTTTCCATTGCTAGAAATAGAACTGAAAAATAGGCCCCAGAGGTAAATGTTGATGTAAACACCATAAAGACCGGTTTTGGAATAGACTTCCTAATGATTCTCTAGCTTCTCAAAAATCTAGAAACTCCACTTTTCAAAACAATTTTATGAAACTCCCACTTATTAAACTAGGAGAAGCATACACAACTAATACTAGACAGAACAAAAGATATAAAAAATAAAAAAGTGGGAACCCAAAAAATAACAGCACACCGAAAATCTAAAATGATATACACAGTTAGATTTCAGAATTCAATAGCACCAAACTGAAATGTTTATCCTGAAACCTGGTCAGATTTAGAGCATATCCTTCCTATAAAAAAAAAGATTTAGAACATACCCAAAAAAATGAAAAAAAGGTTTCCTCCTGTTCATTATTCAAATATGACTGAATTATCGAACCTAACATCATATAGGAAAGGTATCATAACAAAAGTTGATAATTTTAAGCCCATGACAAATAACCCAAGACACCGAACAAATATATCTCGTCCATGACACATCCATCATCAAAATCAGAAGTTCAGAACATTTCAAAGCACCCAATCTATGCATATATATACAGAATTCAAGAGAATTGAAGCAATTCAATAAAAAACTAAATTCATAACAATAATAAAACAGAAAGCATAGCCAACCCACTTCCTATTTATCATCAAAAGACAGAAAACTTAAGCCCCAAATCAGTTAAACACATGTAAAATACCAAAGAGGAAAAAAAAAAAGGAAACCCAACTAGCCACCGAACCAAAACAGAGAGAGGAAAAAACCAAGAAAACAGAGGAAATAAGGAAAAGAGGAGAAATATACTTACTACGAAAGAGTAGAGTCGGCTACCGAGAAGCCATGCTCGTCTGCTCGAATAACCAGAGAGTGGTAGGGAGCTCCCTGGTGCGTCAGGTCTTGAGGAGCCATAGACGAAGAGGTAACTGGGATTGTAATTGTTGGGTAAGCTCAAATGGCTGCCATTGTTACAAGCATTGAAACTATCAGTGTTGGTCGTGCTTGTGTAGCTATCAGAGCTAGTGTCGATGGTGTTAGGAGCAGAGGAATGATGGAGAGGAATGCCCATTTGGGTATCTTTCTCTATCAAAGAACCAACTCTCTCTCTCTCTCTCTCTCGCTCTCTCTCCTGTGGCTACTTATTTGCAGGGTACTGGTCTATTGCTTGAGAAGGGGCAACGGTAAAAAAATCAGCATCAGATTAGATTAAGTTCGTTAAGATAGCCAAAACAGATGGTTATTCATCGACTAATTCAAATTAACTAATAAAAAAATCCTATGAATAGTTGTTGCAGACTAGTAGTCTCAAATTCTATTGGATTTTAGGTATTTTGTTAACCAGTTCTTTCATTTCTGATTTTTGGTTGAATTCATTAGTTATAAAGGAAGAATGTTTAGAAAAGAAAAGAAGGGAAAAGAAGGCAAATTTAAAATCTATGGTTTATATGGACTCGCTATCACTAAGTTTCTTATAGTACATAAGCTAATGTGATTGGCCAGCATTTGTTTGAGTAATTTCTAGAAGAAATGAAACTTTGGAAGCTTTAGTTGATTTTTTTATGTTTTGGTAAATGGTTTCGGTCGATTTTGATGAAAAATATATTTATTTATATTATTATATAATGATTAATTTTTTTATCTTTAATAAAGCATAATGACATACAGAAGATTTATATAATGAGTTCCAAATAATGAGAAAAAAACTCCTCATAATAAAGATGATATAGGGTCTCATGGTGCAAAAGTATTGAATCATGATGAGATTGTTATGAGGAAGTAAAGGGGGCATATCATATGGTGGCCACGTGCAAGGTGGTGAGATTGTGACCAGGTCATCCCCCCTGCATTGTGTGCCCTTTTTTGCTATTGTTTTCTTATGTAACATGTTGTCTGCCTCCTTTTACATCAGATGCCTTTCATTTTCTTGTTCTAGATAGAAATGTTATAATGATATCTCTCTGTCTCTCTCTCTATCTCATTTACTTGTTCTATACACGAATGTTATAAGGGAAAGGTTTGTATACATGTCCAAAGGTTTGTTTTACCGCATATTTGATAAATAGCTCCTGCTTCCCTCATCCAGCCATCCAATTTAGACCAAGTGTGTCACTGACCATTTGATTTAGATAAGACGTCTTAGAGTATTTTATTTTTAGTTTTTTTATTTATTTATAAATTGTATAAATATGAAATTTGATATGTGTCATCTTCTCAATGGGACACACCTAAAAAAATATAAAATTTTTTTTTTTTAATAAAATATAGGAAAAATTACTAAAAACACCCCAAATTGTACTTTTTAAACACTTTACCCCCACCCCAATCTTTTGTCACTTCTTTTTGGTAAAAACCATCTTGTCTAACTAATACCCCCCATCTCAAAAATGTATACTTTGTTTAACAAAAATACCCCTTCCCATACCCTGAACATACGACCAAATCCTTTGGACGGACCCTAATAAACCTTTCACCAGACTGAGTTTTTAAACTACCAGAGTGCTTATGAGACAATAATATGCCGGATCGAATATCTAAAACACTGGACTGAACCCACTCCAGTAGTAACATTACCGGAGTTATATTACAAATCACCGGTCCACACATTCAACAAATCGCCAGACCGCTCAGAGACATGACTGGACTGACCCGTTGGAAACGTAATTACCGGATTGAAGCTCCAAAACTCCAGACTATTTGACGTAGCCATATTCAACTATGCCGGACTACTTCAGTGTATTCGCCATAGTGCCTGTGTTTCTAGGAAGCATATCGCCGGGGTGATGCGGTGAATCCTCGGACTGCAAAATTTCCAGGGAGGAAACTGCCGGTTCGATGTTCTTCACATGCCGGAGCGCTCTTCACAAGTGTCGGAGTTGTTATTTTATAGTGAACTACCCACCGGAGCAAGTTTACTAAATGCCGGAGTGTGTTTTACAGGTGCTGATTTTACAATCAACTATTCGCAAGAGCGAGTTCATCAATTGTCGGAGTGAATTCTAAAGATGCCGGAGCGCGTTTTACAGGTGTCGGACTGCCTATTTAATAATGAACTATTCTCCGGAGTGCATTCTATACGTGCCGGAGTGTAACATTGGTAGGTTAAAAAGGGAAGGGCAAACTTGTCTTTTTTTTCAATTTTTTTGAGTTTGGGGGGTGGGCGAGGGGGGGTAGTAGTTATAAAAGTTAAATTTGAGAAATTTTAGGGAGAAAAATTTAGGTGGGGGTAAAGTATTTAGAAAGTACAATTTAGGGTATTTTTAGTAATGTTTCCTAAAAATCTCCTTCAAATTTTAGATATATTTTGGTTATTTTATTTTATTGGGAATTATATTTTTTACATCCGCGAGTTTAAGAGAGGAGTGGACGACCAAAATTTAGTGTCAAAATATTTTGTTGAAAAAAAATTAAAAATAAAATAACGTAAAGACGTGACATTGTGATCGAGGTCGTATGTTGCACTAGGGAAAACATAGAAAGCTTGCCATGTTATAAATCTATCTCTCTTAATGTTGGTCTCTTGTAGAGTAGGCTCTCACAGGAGCATACTATCTATTAACTCCCCTAGGCAAAAGCACTATTTAAAATATTCTTTTTTTATGCAATATTGAATCTGTGTAGATCTGCTAGACCATTATTTTTAAAAGAGATAAAGTTGAATTTTGAGTTCTTTAACAATTAGATATTGCTCTCCACAAATTAGATGGTTTAGGTTTAATCTTGGGATATTTTTTTACAAGCACATAGAGTGTGTGATTTGGAATTTCTTTGTTGAGGTTACTTGCTGGGTTGAATACTTTACATATTGTGAAAATACCCTTTTTTTTTTACCTGAGGGAGCAAATGGTTACCATGCGGACAGCAAACAATCTCTCTCTGTACTGTACTGGACTTTGAACCTTTATTTCCCCCCTCGTACTCTTCCCATGTAAGTTCTCACCCATTGCCGAATTATGTTTCCGCTGGAGCATATTGTCTATTTACTCCCTCAGACAAAACTAAATTTAACAGTAATTTTAGGACTGGAAGTTTTAGAGATGTAACCTCTTCAACCCATGGACTAACTTCAATAAAAATGATTTCCAAAACTCAATCTATGTATTTGAAAAAAATGATGTCGCGAGGTTGAACAGAAATCGTCAAGTTTTTTGAGAGTGAGATATAAGCTGGAGAACACTTAAATTTCAAAAATTTCTCTCTTGAATAATCATCTTGTGATATTTAGGTGATTGTTAAAATTTCAATTTAAGAAAAAATTAACCCAAGCAAATCATCTGCCCAAGGTAGAAGATATATAATATGCTCCTATATGAACATGGTATACACCTACATATTTATTTCAACACGTTCCCAAATTCTAATTATGATTTTAAAAAATCACAAATTCAGATTGGGTTTGGTAAGTTATTAGGTCAATTATCTGCTAATAATGGGAATCAACTTTATTTTCTCTAAAATGCATTATTTCCTTTTTATATGTATTCAAAATGGAGAAGATACCTTATGCTACTTCTTTTTTGTTTTTCTTTATTTACTGTTCTTTTTTTTCTTTTTTTGGCTAGGTTGCTGATTCGGCTAATCCAAATCATGTAATTTGGCGACTTCAAAGCAGTATAGTGGAGGTCTGATTCACCAAGACAATCTATGTTTTAAAACCGTTTGTAAATCATCTGATTTTCATCCATGTCGAAAATACAATAAATCGATTTCCTGTTCATTGTTTCCCACATCAATACAAACTATACCAACATTTATGTTCAATGCTTAACAACACAGATTCTTTAATATATGTTTTTGAGAGAGAGAGAGATTACACCATACATTCAAGTTCTAGATTTCAAAGTCATGGATTATAGAGTAAAACTTACTTATGTTGCTGATATGGAGAAATTTCAAAAGTTCCTTATTTCTAGGGAAATTTAGATAGCCTAAAAATCGCCATATGAATAAGTTAAAACTTAATTTGGGTTCTTAAACATTTAGATTTGACGATCAAGAAATGGATCGGATTGTGTCCAATTTTGGTGTTTGACTCTTAAGGTGGTAAATTTTAAGGTCAATGTTCAAAAGCATCTTACACAGTTGTGTGTGCGTGTGTTTTTTTTTTTTTGCCCCCAGGTTAGGTTGGTTTTAAGTATGAGCAGATATTATATCTCCAAAATTTGGGTCTAGGAAAATACTCCTAAGGAGGCCAAAATAAAAAGATAAAAAACTAATGTGTCTTAGGGATTAAGTGTTGTTTATATTCGAAATATTTTTGAACATTTAGGACTTCTTAGAAAGTAAGGTTTGAGGTTTAGGGATATTGGTTTCTAGAGTTCCTGGTTTAGGGTTCACGATGGATGTCCCAGAGTTCTTTGGTTTCCTAAGAGGCGTTAAGGGATCAATCATCATCATCAACGTCGAACAATCTTCTATTAGTACATGTTTAAGTACAATGAGGCATTAAGGTATCAACCATCATCGTCATAGCCTTTTTCTCAATTATTTGGGGTCGGTTGCAAAGAAGCCTCAATGAATTTACTATTTAAAGATAAACTGACAAGAAACTATGGTATAAGAGAAGGGAAATGTTTCTATATTTTCCCTGTTGTATAGAAGATATATAATTACCCCCCCCCCCCCCACCCATCCTACCGTCCAATTTAGATCCAGTGAACCACTGACCATTTGATATAGATCTGACGTCTCAAAGTATTTTATTTTTAATTTTTTTCCACAAATTAAATGAATATGAAATTTGATATGTGTCATCATCTCAATTGGATGCACCTAAGCACAATATTAAAAAAATATTTTTGATAAACAATAACCAAAATACCCTGAAATTTTCAGGGGCATTTTTTGTTATTTCAAGGGAATTTTTTTATAGGTGCGAGTTTAAGAGAGGAGTGGATGCTCAAAATTTGGTCTCAAAATGTTCTTTATAAAATAAAAAAAATAGTGTAGAGAACTGATATTGTAATTGGGGCCATCTTAGCCATCCATTCGGAACGGACGGTTGGATAGGGGAAAGTATATAAGTTTTATACAATAGGAGGAGAAGTATAGAAAGATTGCCTATAAGATAATACATTGGAGTGAAGCTGCTTCTTTATTCAACTTCAAAGACATCCCATTTTCAGCTAGTTTACTGATGAAGTCTTGAGGGGTCGCATCCATTGATGATGGTCAACCTTGGGGATAGCATTGATGACTGATCGATAGTTAAATCCTTATTCATTAGGACTAGAAATGGAGAGTTTCAATTAGAAGAAAGAGAACATGTACTGAAACTTTCCGCCACCAAGTTACCAAATAATGATTCATAGTTTTTTTCTAAAGGGGGCATGACCAAGTTACCAAATCATTCTAATCTCTCATGAGCCCTCTCTATGTTTGCATTAGAGAGTTTCAGTGTTATGCTAAGAGTTGTGTCCTCACATGGTCTTGTTTTAGGCATTGAAGTTGGGAATAATGGTATGATTGTTTCACTCTTACAGTATGCAGATGATACCATAATTTTTTGTTATCCTAATGTAATGGAAATCAATAGATTGTGGATATTTCTAAAGAGTGTTGAAATGACAACATGGATGAAAGTTAACCTCTCTGAAACCAAGTTGATCGGTATTGGATGTCCTCAAAATATAATATCAAGGATGGCTAGTTTGCTAGGATGTGATGTTGAGAGATGCCTTGCAAATACTTAGGTATCCCTTTGGTGGATTCGAGGCCCTCAAAGTCTATTTGGGATCTAATGGTAGAGAAATTTAATAAAAAATTGGATTTGAAGAAGGCCAAGACTTTGTCTTCAGGAGGTCGATATACACTTATTAAATCTACTCTATCCAACCTTCCAGTCTACTATATGTCTTTATTTAGAATGCCTGTACAAATTGTTAGCATTCTTGAGAGACTTATTAGGAACTTTTTGTGGGGAGATGATGAAAAAAAAAGAAAAGACTTCATTTGGTTAGTTGGGCTAAAGTGTGCACACCAATAAAAGAAGGTGGTTTAGGAATTCATAGATTGAAAAGCATGAACTCTGCTTTACTTATAAAATGGTGGTGGATAGTTCGTACCCAACAAGGCTCCTTTTGGGTAGAAGTTCTGAGAGAAAAATATGGGATCGACCAATAGTATGGTATTATAAAAAGCCCCAAGAAATAAGGCCAATCTTTCCCATATTTGGAGGGGGATAGATTTTGAGAGACCTATTTATCTTTGCCACTTCTGAAAAGTAGTGGGTAATTGGGAATCTATACTTTTCTAGTATAATAAATGGTTTGGTAACTACCCTCTCAAATACCTTTTCCCGAAAATGTTTTCTAAAGTTTCAAACCCACTAGCTACAGTTAGTGAACATGCTCATACTAACATTGTTTGATCTATTCGTTGCAAGTACAAGAGAATGATTGATACTTTTATCCTTGAGCATCAGACATTGTTGGACATGTTAAATAATGTCTAACTTTTCCCTTGTGTACCCAGTCCTTTCCATTGTCTCTACACTGGTACAATTTAAAACCCCAAATTTATCTAAAAATTCACGTAAAAATATAAAATCACATTGCGGTAGATTACACTTAAAACCTTTTAAAGGAAAAACTGACCTTAGCCACCTGAGAAACGTATAGAAGGATTATGAAACTAAAAAATGATTTCGAGTTTGAAAATTCGAAGTGCAAGTGGAGCAACTTAAAAGATGGATTTTGGAGGGGGGATGCCCACAAATAGCTGAGTTAGTAGAGTCAACACAACCAAATCCAAACCTAAAATCTTTAGCGCAATAAATTTTGATTCGAACACACCATTTGAGGCCTAAAAACTTAGAGTTCAATCCAAATGAATAGACACTCATACCTTAGAAACCTATATCTATGAAATTAAAAACTTTTATCTGTTGATTATTTAATATTAGTACTTTTTTATGGTTAATCTTAAGCAATGTAAAGTGTCATTTTGAAACTCATTACAAGTGACACTGCTTATGTTTACCTTGTAAATGTGCACAAATTAATCCTAGAATGTACCACAACACAAATATACGTGTTCCATTGAAACTGTTGTGCGCGGAAGCTCTAAAGCCGATGGGTTGATTTTTGACAAATAAAATACGAGAAATAAAGCATGAAACCCATAACACAAGAACACAAATATTTACGTGGTTCATCACATATGTGACTACATCTACGGGTACATCAAACAGAAATCCATTATTCAATTGAAAGTTACATCAAAGATTTTGGAATAAAGAGTTATCTCTCTAAACCTCGACAAAAATCAAGTCGAACAAACACTTTTAAACCACTCTCCCTTTATTTTCTTTACTTATGACAATATCGACATTACCAGATAGAGACGCGAGAGCAACGAGAAACCAACTTTCTCTTTTTAAGCCAGTCTTTGGTTCTACTCTTTACTTCTGACAATATCAACAACACCAGATAGAGACGTGAGAGTAGCGAGAAACTAACTTTCTCTATAATTAAAAGGAAAACCACCCAAAATCTCCATGAAAACCACTTCTCTATAAAAAAACAAGCCTCTCAAATTCCAGGAGTCTACAAGAGTCACCATCACAGTGTTTCTTTCTGTAAGAAGTTGCCTTCGCTCTAAGAGGAATAAGAGGAAACATTGCATCTTATGCACAGAAGGCTCTGCCCCCTCCTCTCTCTAAAAGAACCAATATTATCATATGGTGACCCAAATAGGGCACACAAATTCTCTGCACTTTCATCCCATATATATAAGATTAGGAGTCCATACTAAATAGGAAGCTTCCTATAGATGTTACATATATTTCAAAAGACCAAGAGATATATCCATCCAAGTGTCCTAATCTTTTTGGATTTCTATTTCCTTTAGGAAACTTATCAATATCAATTTTATCCCACAAAATATAGGAATATCTCAATCCCATATAATATGGAATTTTTTACGTGGGTGATTTTGGATAACACCAAATCTCACAATCTACACTTTGATATCAAAATCACCTACTCACTATGCCAACATCCATTGGATATTCGTAAATTCTTCATATTTTGCCAAAATAATTTCATCATCATTCTTGCTGAAAAATAATGCTTTCCATCAAATTTCTCCTCCTCGAACATTACATTCAAAACCTTTACTGCCTTATCAGAAACCCCAAAACCAGGCTCTGATACCACTTTTTATGCGCGGAAGCTCTAAACCCGATGGGTTGATTTTTAGCAAATAAAGTACGAAAAATAAAGCATGAAACACATAACACAAGAACACAAAAATTAACATGGTTCATTACAGATGTGACTACATCTACAGGCAAGGCAAACAAAAATCCGTTATTCCAATAAAAGTTACATCAAAATTTTGGAACAGTGGGTTACCTCTTTAAACCTCGACAAAAACCAAGTCGAGCAAACCATTTTAAACCACTATCCCTTCATTTTATTTACTTCTGGCAATATCGACAACACCAAATAGCTGCGCGAGAGTAACGAGAAACTGAGTTTCTTTACAACTAAAAGGAAAACCACCGAAAATCTCTATGGGAAGCACTTCTCTACAAAAAAACAAGAATCTCAATCTCCAAGAACAAGCCTCTTAATCTCCAAGAACAAACCTCTCAATCTTTAGGAGTCTGCAAAAGACACCATCACAATGTTTCTTTCCATAAGAAGCTCTCTTCTCTCTAAGGGGAAACCTTACATCTTATGCACAGAAGACTCTGCCCCTCTCTCTAGATGAACTAATATTCCCATATGGTAATCCAAATAGGGCACATAAATTCTCTGTACTTTCATCCCATATATATAAGATTATGAGTTCATACTAAATAGGAACCCAAGAGATATATCCATCCAAGAGTCCTAATCTTTTTGTATTTCTATTTCCTTTAGAAAACTTATCAATATCAATCTCAATCCCAAAAAATACGAAAATATCTCAATCCCACATAATATGGAATTTCCTTATGTGGGTGATTTTTGATAGCCCCAAATCTCATAGAAACTGGTATTATCTTTTCTTAAATCTGTTCAGATACGTGTTTCTAAGACGACGACAACAAAACTTTTGCATCCTTGTGTCTCAGTCCAAGTGCTGCGTACCAAGCCCAGTAGGCGTCTCCATGTGTCTCTCTGCCATGGTTTCCTCATCAGACACATCACTAGATAAAGGAAAAAGGTTATATAAGTGTGATGCTCTAAACAATCAAATTAAGGTGCACATAAAAAATTTCACTAGAAGAGGTTGTTTTTATGCTCCAATATCATCAAATTCATCATCTAGACCTCAAGATGCATGGACATGAGAAAAAATTGGATTTAAAGTTTTGGAAATAGTTCATCTTGTAATGCATTTTTGGATTATCAATTTTTAAGATTTGCAAGTTTTCATATATCTGCTCGATCTACACTATTTTTGAATATTTAAATTTTATAACTAGTGATGAAAATATATTTTAAAGCTATCACAAAGATTTTTAGTATTGAAACCGCATTTCTCAACACTATTTGAATGTGCACTTTACTTTGATTGTTTAGAGCTTTGGCTCTATACAAGCCACACCCCTTAATAAATAAGCCATGATTTTTGCAATCCACAACCATCATACATACCTATCTCAAGAGAAACCGGATATATATATATATATATATATATATATATATATATATATAGGAAAAAGCTTGGGTGAGCCCACTAGCTCATGGGATAGTATAAGCCCAACGTCCCAGATTAAATATGGGCCGATCTGACGAACACGAATGTCTGGTAGTGTTTGAATTTTAATTTTTTTCTTCAAATCAAAATCATTTGAAATTTTAATTGTGTGTTCTTCTCATCAAGCCGCACTTAATAAAGATATAAAAAAAAAAATTTGTCAAAACAATTGACCAAAATACCCTTGAAGCATTTCGGGGGTATTTTGGTCAATTTATTTCATGTAAAATATTTTTTATATATTTTTTGAAGAATCATCTAATTTTTATATACATGCGCTCCATGAGCTAGTGGGCTCAACCTAGCATTTTCCATATATATATATATATATAAATATAAAGTTCAAAGAGAAACCATATATATTTTTCTCTAGAGAGGAACCATACGTTTTTACAGTCCCCAGCTTTTTTAGGATTAAAATGGTTCAACTATATTTGGTAGGACAGAACACAACCAACAAATCTCTCTCTTAGGGCACACACACATACCACCCACAAAGAGTACAGGGATCGCACACTCACAAGAACATACATGGGAGCACACACAAGATTACTAACACATACAGGAGTCAGTCAGTTGGGACCGGCAAGACTCGACCAGTTTCCAAGGTTTTTGTTCTGGAATCCACAGTCTGCCGGGTATGAGTAACTTGGGGTGAGTCCGAGCCCAAATACATAATTTTTATTTCTAATTATTTTTATCGCTAATTTTTTTTTTTTTTTCCTCACTGGTGCCCCATTGCTCTATTGCAATTCTCTATAATTCAAGAGTAAGAGCAAAGCCCCCACATTAACCAAGAAGTTTCAACCTGCATAGCACAAACATAACTTACTATCTCTCTACATGCATCAATAGAGTTAAACCCCACAAAGTTCAAGCAAAACTCTAAGACTTCCTGAGTTCAAACCTGAGATCTGCACAGGTTTTATAATCATTTTCACTATGAGTATTATTACTATTGTTATCAATCTCTCTCTCTAGTATCCTTTTAATGGTTACTACTACTAATAAAATTAAGTGTTTCATTATTAGATTATTGCTATTATTATTGATCTTTCTCTCGATCTTTACTACTGCTTTCTCTCTCCTTCATTGTCTTCTTGAGAGTGTCTCACAGTTACCAGACTACCACGAGACCAAATCCCTTTCCCATCAGAGCACAGACATGAAAATGGCAAAAGTAACACCAAACATCTATAAAATAAAACCCTACAGCTATATTGTTTGAAAAAAAAAGACAGCACTATACCCTTTTTTTAGCTAGTCAACCAATGATGCCTCACCCAAACTTTCAAAAAAAAAAAAAAAGAAAGAAAGAAGAAAAAAGAAAAAGAAAGAAATATATAAAAGAGAGAATTTCTTCGTTCTTTTCTTATAAAAAGAAAAGGAAACATAAGATTTTCGTAGAAAGAATTTTATCAAACCTCTTTTCTAATTTTCAAGAGAAGAAAATTCCTAAAAATATCACAGCCACTACACAAGTTGCACAGTTGCATGTTTACTTGAATTATTTATTTTAAAAAAAGAAAGGTGAGCATCGGATGCTGTGTATGCATGCAAATGAAAAGCAGGTTCCATGCCCAATTAAATAAGCTTTTCAAATATAAAACAACAGCAAAAGGACACCATGTACAGTCCTGACGCCCCCTGCAACCCCCGTTTCCTGATCCAACATTTCCCATTTTCATCTCTCTCCCTCTCTCTAAATCTCTTTCTCTCTCTCTAAATCCTTCTCTCTCTCTTCTCTTCTCTCTCCACATAATGCTATCTTTATAGCTTTAGACAGATCTAGAGGGGATGAGAGGTTGTATGTGCGTGTGTGAACTTGGTAGAGAGAGAGAGAGAGAATATCTCCACACCCCAGGTACTAGGATATAAGAAAAATTGATTTAAAATAATATATATCTAAAATAAAATGTATGGTGAGGAGAGACATGATGATGAAACAATCATGGGAGCTCAGAATTTCTTGATAAGGTAGAGAGAGAGAGAGAGAGTTCATATCTCCAAACCCCATGCACAATAATATAAGAAAAAATGATCAATAATATTATATATCTAAAATGAAATGTATGGTGAGGGAGATAGAGATGATGATGAAACAATCATGGAAACTCAGAATATCTCAATAAAGGCCAGGACTTCCCTAGGATCTCATCATATATAAATTCTTTCTCAAATGATTGAGAGAGAGAGAGAGAGAGAGTTAATATCTCCAACCCCCAAGCACTAGAATATAAAAAATTGATTTATAATACCATATATCTAAAATGAAATGTAAGGTGAGGGAGATAGAGATGATGATGAAACAATCATGGGAGTTCAGTATATCTTGATAAGGGCCTGGACTTCCCTTGGATCTCATCATGTATAAATTCTCTCTCATATGATTGTTTGTATATAAAATATCTCACATATAAGGGCAAATGACAACATATAAGTATCCCAAAAATTAAAAGAAAGTAAAATAAAAATCTGAAAAACTATACCCACCCAAGACTGAAACTTTACATTTTTATGGTTCCAAGACGATGAGGATGGCGACGACTCGATGATGGTGGTGATGGTGATGAAATTACCGGTTGGAGATGGGGTTCGGGCCACTTGGGACTTCATGAAAGCTTGCGTTGTAGATCCGAGAAGATGACCTGGGAATCTTCCTATGCAATGGCATAGATGTCGATAATGATGATGATGACGATGATGGCGATGATGTTGATGCTGAAGATGATGGTATTGATGGTGATAATGGATGACTACTTGTTGACATGGTCTCCATGGGCATGTTAGCCTGGTGTGAAGGATGGGCCAACAGGAGCATCAAGATCAAGGCCATGACTATGTTGGAGAAGCTTTCCATGCAGAGGAAGAGGAGCATGAAACCTAGCACCACCCACCTGAGAGATCAGTACCCATGAACCAGTGTTTTTGCACTGGAAAGTGAGATGTTTGGTTTCAAATATTTTTGAGCCAAGGATTGTTAATAAAGGTCGTAGGTGGTAGATTTTTCACCTCATTAAAAGGGGTGCCCATTTAACCCCTGAATTTTGTATTAATATTAAGGATACCCCAATCATTTTGAAAACCATATTGTTTACAAATGTTACTTTGTACATACAAATATTTCTAAAATACCCTCATAGAAGATTCTTGGGGTTGTAATTTTTAGGCCCTTGTATCTTATTCTAATAGCAGTAATATTTGGTGCAATATTGATCTAAGATATAAGCGACATACATAAACACAACACTATTTTCTACTCATCATGATAAGATGTGGCAAAATTTTATGTTGGCTATCTACCAAACACAACCCGTATCTTTTACCCGGGCTTAAGACAGGTTAAAGGAAAATTTAAACTTCTCAGTTTTATTAGACCAACAATGCCATTTCCAAATAAGTATCATAAACCATATCCCAAAAAATGATAGTTTTTGGAATGAGAATATTTCCATGGTCATAATGAAATACAAACATATTTACAGTTTACTTTGTTGTGACAATAGGCTGAAGACCATTGTCATGCTGTTTTTTAGGCAATTATGTGGGGAAGACATGCTGCTATATGTTTCTTCATATAGATTAGAGAGTTCGTTTTTTTGAAGGTGTCCGTAGATGGTGTTAGCAAGATTGAAAACCATAGTGTGGTAACTAGGTCTGGGGTCCTACCACCACGATCCAGTCCCTTTTATAGACCATTGTCATGCTTAAAACTTGAAAACTAAATAACGGTGCTATGGATATTTTATGAGTTGGACAAGGGGAAACCCGGAATTTAGCTTGAGCTAATAAAGGGCCAAGAAAGAGAGAATCTTGAAAGGTAAAGGAAGGGTTAGGGCATGGCTTTTCTTTCTTTGGGTGGTAGCCTGGGAAAATCTTTGTTGACTTAAGGAAGGGTTGTAGTTGTGGAAATGGGCACTGTGTGTTTGGCTTTGGCTTCATTTCTTTTGAATTCACAGAAAGCAAAGCATCCTATTCTTGGCAGAGCCCTAGGCTTGTGAAAGGCCAGTGTTTGTCCCCATTGTGTGGTACATGGGTCCCCACTAGGTGTCATGTTCATGGAAGAGACACCATGGGGAATTTATTTAGCCATTCAACATATCTAACTACCCTATAAAAAGTAATATAAACAAAATAAATGGGAAAGGAAATGCAAAAGTGGAGGACTCTCACAACCCTCACACTGAGGGGTCCCTGCCTACATATTTGGAGAAGCTTGAAGACGAATTTGGCAATTAGCCTCCTCAATCAAACGGCCAAACTCATTAAATAATAGTAATAATAAATAAATAAATAAATAATAAAAAAATAAAAAATTCATGGGCACTTTATACATGTTTGGAAAAATAACATCCTAAGATGGAATATCGTCTGCCAAATTTGTGAACTGTCAGATTTAAGTGTAGAGGAGATTTTCCTTTTTCTTTTTCTCAAAATACTTATGCGATTCTAAAGTGGATACCATTTTCTTTTAAAAAAAATTAAATGTTCCCAAGCGTGTCTTTTGCCCAAGTGAATAAGTATACAGTGTTCTCCCAGGGGGTCCACTATACCTCAAAAAATTGAAAAGCCAATTTCTATAGTTCCTTGTTTGAACTTTTGAAGGACCTCAAATAATAATGATGATGATGTTGATGATGACAATAATAATAGCAATACATTTAGTAATCATAACAAAAAATATAATAACTGTAGTTGTAGTTGTTGCTCTTATTTTCATTGAAATGACTACTACCATTGTTATTGATAGTGAAATTTTTTTTACATTTCTTTATCCTCCATATATTCACAGGATTGGTAGGGAACAGCTACTTTTATGTTCCTCAAGTGTTATACCACCCACTATTCATGGGGATTTGAGGAGATCTTTTGCTTCTTCTACAAGTGCAAAAATCATAGGGTGTGGGTTTGTATAAGGCCGAGGCCCTAATAAGTAGCACCTTCAAATAATGTCGAAGGATGTTGTTTCAATACTGAAAATCTTTGTGACGGTTTAAAAATTTATTTTTATCTCTAATTGTAAAATTTAAAGCTTCTAAAATAGTACAAATTGAGCATATCTATGAACACTTGAAAATTGATTGTCTGAAAATACATTACAAGAGGCAGTATTTCCAAGCCCCGAAATCTATTTTTTTTCGTGTCTACCCATCTTGAGGTTGAGATGATTAGTTTGAAGAATTATGAACGTCGAAAAAACTTCTTTTAGTGAATTTTTAAGGTGCGCTTAATTTGATTGTTTAGGGCCTCGCCCTCACATAAACTTTTTGCAAAATCATATTGCAAGTCCAGTTCAGTTATTTGGAAAATTGGACCACTTCGAGGCCATCATGGTTAAAAAGGAGTCAATCATTTATTTGTTTCTAGAGTGTGAATACATTGTAGCTATATACTTTTTAGCCACCGACTCAAAGACTAAAGAGGCCTCTTTTTTCAACGTATATGCTGCCAACTACTATGATGGAGCACCTAATTATGCCCTCAATTTGACACTTTGAGGATTACCTCTGAGGTTTTACTTCTAGTGTTGGAACAATCCTTCTGCTTTGGGAATCAACAGCTTTGGAGCCACTATAATTTGATCTCAACTTTTGTTTCCACCATTTAGCATTTGAAAGAGAATTTTACTTCTTCCCCACTTAAAAAGCATCACCCAACTCTTGTAAGAGATTCATCCATGTGGTAGGAACGGTAGATTGTGAGACCGCATGCAAATTGAAAGTGTAGGAAAATAACTCATTTTAAGAAGGAAAATGCTTTAATAGTGCTGCAGCCCAATCAAAATAAGTAAATCTCACCTTACAATTCAAAGAAAATTCATGTCAAGCATGGGAAAGCCTTCTCATCGATTATCTCGGCTTGAACATTGTGGTTGTGAAAAAAATAAGGATTTCAAACTCTAAAAACAATTTATATTGTAATACATTATCTAGAACGTCCATTTTTCCCTAAAAATATGTGTTCCAGATCCACAAAATCTATACCATTTTTTGAGTTTCAAATTTTATTGTCGATGTTGGAAATGGATTTAAGAACCATTATGGAGACTTATGTGCTTTCTGGAGAGAATTTAAGGTGAGGTTTTATTTTGTTTCATAAAACCTAGGTCTTATAGAAACTTCGTCCTTTTAAGAAATCTATCTCTTGATTTGTATTCATGTCCATCTCTTTGTGATGATTCCTTTTGAATACATGAACAATTTTCATTGATAATGTACAAGAAAAAGGAAAAATGACATCTTCTATATGTGTCCTAGCAAAATTTGGAGGCCATATAGCCAAAGACCTTGGCCCAAAAGTCCTAGGAAAGAAAGTACCACATGTGATTCCTCCTCATTTTCTAAAAGATACTAGAGGATGCCCAAATTATTTGGAGCCCTAAATCATAACTCTCCTTTTAGTGGTTAGGCTATCATTGAGAGTTTAACCTAAGTAGGTTTCACATTGTAGCTAGGCACAATAGGAACTAGACAATCACATTTGGCCAAACAAGATGCTAAAAACTTACTTGTTTTATCTCTTAGACAAGGTCCAAATCAATGAGGCAAGGTTATCTAATCAATTATAGTGATGGCTTCCATTTGACAAATCAATTATTTGATTTCTCTAAAAACATTTCCTTTTCTCTTTGAATTTTTTCTCTTTGATCTATTTAACCTCTTACATTACTCTTTATACTTTTCTAAGTTTGGTTTGTGGTAGATATCATGCACATGTAGTGTCCCAACCTTGTTCCACTTCTCTTCCACTCAAACAAAAAGTTTATCACTTTAAAGTCTGTATCCTTACCCCACCTTTGGTGTTGTCTAGTCCAACTAGTCAATTTTCATTCCTTGACACTAAAGTTTGAGTGATCTAATTAAAGTTTGATTGTTTCTTATGCCCTTCATCGTAAATTCTATGATCTTCTTTAGTTAAAAGTAATGTATTAAGTGGAGCCTTTACTTTATTGAAAGGGATTAATGGAAAAGGGGAAATTATAAAGTATAAACTAATGTTATTTATCCCTAGCAAAACCACATGGATTTACATGGCCACATCAAACCCAAATGAATTTCTCTCCAACACATAAAGAACCACATGGTTTTACATGGCCACATCAAACCCAAATGAATTTCTCTCCAACACATAAAGATGGTAGGGTACCCTTATAATTTTAAAGTGCCCTCAAAATGGACTTTTGCTTTTAGGGTATTCATTTGCAGTGCCTTTGTGCCCCCTCCACTCTTCCCAATCCCCTTTCCATACTAAGAATGCCGGATTTTCCATCAATTTAAAGTGAAGTCAGCCGTGACCATGCTAATTATAAACATAATCCTTTTTGCATTATCATTAGTCAATTCTATTGATTTCACATGGTTGGTTTTTCTCATTTATTTAATGGTTGCGTTTTGAGGAAGTATCCATTGTTTATACAAAGTTATCTAATGTATGATTTTTTTTTATTTTTTTTTCAGAAAATAATAAAATTTTCCACTTAAACTTTTCCTTAGGTGAAAAAGGGAGTAAGGTTTTTGGCCTTAATCGGAATTCCTGTCGGCCAAATTAACGCCACAGAATCCGTGGCCATGGACCTGGAATGTGATCATGCAAATATTATTTATATTATTATCAGGTCATGATGCTCTTCACAATTCATAATGGTTTTCCTCTGTTGACACTCCTAATTTCCCTGTGTAGACTTAAATATGAACATGTCATTTATAAGCACTTCAAAATTCCTATTGTTTTACTTACCGAAAAAAATTCATATTGTTTTACCAAATTGTTGAATCCCAACTTCCCTTTTACTTTGGTCGTAATAATGTTATGAGGATTAGAATGAGTGTAGCGTATGTTGAGATGGATGAGTGACAATATAAAAAAGGATAAAATTCACAATGAATACGTTTGGATGAATTTAGAGGTGACTCCTATAGGTGATGAGATAGGGAAAAATAGATTAGGGTGGAAAGTTAAAAATAAAAAATAAAAATAAAAAATAAAAAATAAAATAAAAAGAAAAATTAAATTTAGGTGGGTTGGCTATGTACACTGTAGACCTAGAACAACACTAGTCAAGAGGGGAGGTTTGGATCAAGTGAAAGGCTCTAAAAAGGTAAGGGGTAGGCCCAAACAAGAATGGATGGAAGAAGTGAGAAGAAATATATTGACTTCTGGTTTTACTGAGTATACGTTATTCGACAATCCAAAATTGTACAATAAGATTTGTGTTACGAACCTCAAATAATTAAAAGAAAGCTTGAATGATGATAATGATGACTGGACTTACCGATACAATTGACTAAAGCGCTGACTGAAGCCTTGGCAGGGCATTGGGAAAAACTCATTTCAGAATCAAGGGGTAAAAACATGCTAAGTGCTCCCATGCCCCTGCGTATACCAACCCCTTAAGTCACTTATGGTGGTGAAGGATTGAAAGAAAGGAAAAGATTCTTAACCAAAAGAAAGGGGTAGTACCTGTACAAAGGCTATACAATCTAGAGCAGAGATAATATTTGATCAGGAACAATGTTTGATGGTTTGTTTGCTTGACTCGTCGTATGTTTAATAGGCAGATGAGCCAAACAAATTTAGAAGTCTTTTTTTTTTTTCTATAATATATTTCATATTTTAAAATGGGGAAAAGATCCTATTAGCTCACTTGTTGAAGAAATAGTATAAGTTCAACGGTCTAGATTGAATATGGGCTTATCTGATGGTCACAAATGTATTTTATATTTGAATTTTAAACTTTTTTCTATAATTTCAATTAGTTAATATTTAAAGCGTCCACTCTCCACATCAAGGCAGACATAATATAAATATTATTCCCAAAACACAAACAATGGATAGTTTGCTTAATTTGTGTTTTGCGGATAATGTTTTTAATATTTTATTAGGTTTGCCTATTTTTCAAGAGTAGACACTAAATTTTTTTCAAATAAATTAAAATTAAAATACAAAATACCGTTGCGACTCTTAGTCAACCCTAATTGATATTTACTGTAGCTATCAGCTAGTGGGTTGACCTTAAACTCTCATTTAAAATATTATTTATAAATTTATATTTTAAAATAATTCATTCTAATTAATACCAATCAACCATTATTTTAATATCAACCAGACCAAACTCCTAACTAGCTGGATATCATGACTACTTTATAATATGAACATTTCATGTAGGTCTTCAAGATCCATGATGATTTTGGCCTCAATTTGGAAATTACTATGTACGACCTTCACATATTATAATTATCATGACTCCATGAAGAGAAAGGTGTGCCAAACGTGCGTGTATAAGTATCATTCCCTCATCAAAGAGTTGTACCTATTCAACATATCACATGAATCCCTAATTACAAACCGGTGAAATTTGTCACCAATAATAGTGGCCATGTGATTTTCATATTCATATCTTGCTGGGTTACCAAAGTCGTTCCAAAATGTTGGACGCAATCAATATTACATGATGAATCCCTTTTGTCCCTTCTTCCTTCCATTCCTAATTATTTCTCTATCTTGGCATGTAGTTAGTGTTCGCAAACTCGGCCGATCCAATTAATGTAACTCCCCAATCTATTGAAAAAATGGATAAGGGTTGTCTTCTCCATTGAATTAACCAAAAAAAACTCAGCCGTGTTCAACTCAAAACCGGCCGGTCAAACCAAGCCGATCGAGTTTTTGCAGGTTTTGATGGTCCGGCTAGGTATATTAAAACAAATATCAAAATGTATATATATAATCCCAAAAAATAAGGGATTTATTTTTAATGTATTTTTTAATGGTTTTTTTTTCATTTTGGCAAAGATTAGAAAGTGTTTTTGGTGGTGAATACTTATTTTTACATTTTTTCCAGCTTTTTTTAAAATTTCAAGAATGCCCCTAGGCATAACTCGATTTTTTAAAATCCATTTTCTTTCTCAACTTTTTAATTTCATTTGGGTGCTTTGTTTAATCATGCTTTAAATATAATTTTCTCCTTTTTTTTTGTATTGTTTTTATGTTTTAAACAAATTTTTGGACACGTACCAGTCACTCGGACTGGCTGGTTTCCGAAGCCAATTCGATGTTTGGAACACTGCATGCAAGCATGAAGTTCTTTGAAGAATATACTTTGACTATTGTAATCTGCAACACCAATATTTCCTTACATTTAGATATCCTCTTCCTATTAGGGGACCTATACATGGTATTACAATAAAATTAAACTTTGAAAATCAAATACTGAAAAAGTAAAGAAAAAGGGAACCCGTCCCCACTGAACTAAAAAATATATATATAAAAAAAACTGAAAGTATTAGGGCCAAAATCCAGTTTGGTCCAAATTGTGACTCAATTATAATTTAGTTGTAAAGCAAACAGGGCCTCAGTAGAAATCACCATAGTATTAAACCATTTCCAAACACCAGCGACTTATATAAAAGGCCTTTTAAGCCCCTTAGCAAATGTGTTTTTGCAATATTTTGATCCTTCTTTCCTCAATTTCAATTCGTGACAAAATATGCCTACGAGTTTATGTTTTGGGGCATCTCATATATCATGATTTAGTTTGTCAATTATACCAAACTCGCAAATCTAAACAAATTATTCTACGATTTACTCGTTCGCCTTGCTGGTTAAGTAGTTCAGTACTTGATAGTTCGAGAGCCTAGCCATGCATAAACATAAGACCTTAATCTTCCACCATACAATTCTTTTGCAAATACACAAAAACATTTCAAAAATATAAAGTTTTGCAAAACAGTGAAAAAATTATACTGTTCTTGAATCAAAGGTTGGGTGAGCAAAAATCGTTATTAGGCAACAGAACTGGTGTATTTGTGGCAAATGATGCTCACACGAAAACAGTAACAATTGGGAGATGTCATGAGGCATCTATAGTAAACAAGAGGACTGAAATAATTGGAAATAATGTACCAAACGATGTGACTAGTGGGTCGCCGAAAATATTCTCACAGATCAACAGTTGTGATGTAATCACTTGAAACAAAGAATGCATCTGGCTGGGAAACCATGTAAAAGACATAGTTGGTTCTCAACAATAAGACCGATAAACAAATTTAATCGATAAATTTCTCTTAAATAAATGCACAACTCTTAAATAAACATTAACAGACAAACTTTGTCATGTAAGACTAAATAGATCCTTGTTTTATTGAAATTTCTTTGTGGCAGGACTAAAGTGCTTTATTAGTGCAGGTAACCTTCATATTTAAACAAATTCTACAACATGTCAAAGTTTATAGAATGAACTCCTTATTCGAGTTCTTGATGTTTGCGACAAGACACTTGGTGCAGTACTAAAGCCTGCTAATGGCTCCCAAAAAGCATTATATCACAACATGATCTTGTCATGACAGATATATTCTGCGCTGATTTGGATGAAAAGAAGACAATTTGGAGTATCTTTTGGATCTTTACAGATGGAAAATCAATTATTTCCGACCCATTACTCGACATTGATGGTTTTTGGTTTAATAAAGTTTATATTGTGAATCATTTATGGAGTGGAGTGTTTTTTACTGTTTAATGTAACACATACATGAACACCACAAATACAGTTTGATACCAGTAAAAGCCTCACAATTTTTTTGTTCTCTTTTTCTTTTAGACAAAATGTAGATAGGAGAAATTGATCTTATAAAGAAAGTCATTTTAGTGTATGGGCTATTTTCTTCCTTTACAAAAAGGGTTATTTGGTAATATGCGAAATCATGCAAAGCAGCGTTTTGGACCTAGAGATATAAAAATGGTTAATCAACTGGTTTAGGGCAATTAATTTCAAAAATTTCTATTAAAGGGTCCCAAATGGATAGTTTTTGAATAATTTATGAAATGCAATTTAGTTCCTGTTCACAAGGGTGAATTCGTGTATTCATATTCTTCCCTGGATTCCGAAGGGCTATAGCTCTCTTACATATCTTAATTGCACTTAAGTTTTATGAACTTTCTATGGTTGAATCTTTCTACCAAATTTGATAATATTTTATTGCAGAATCTAAAGTTCTTGTTAGGATTCCAAGACCCTCCTATATATGGAAACAAGAACCCCTAATAAGTGGGATTCTACCAAGATCGCGTACTTAAATAACTAGAAATTAAATAAGTGAGAATATGGACTATAACACGAGTACAAGAAATAAAACATAAAATACAAACACTATACTAACACAAATATTTATGTGGCTCATTCATACCCATGGATATAACAAACTAAGATCCACTATTCCATTGAGAGTTGAATAACGAATTTTGACACACCTCTCTTACCATCAACAAAACCTGTCAAGCAACTCTTTTCAAATAGCTCTCATGACTAACATTATCGATATTCCATATATAAACCGTTGTCTAGGAATAGAACCCTCAGTGCAACAAAGACTTTCTGTCACTTAAGAGAAATATTAACGAAAGTCTCCATGGAACCACTTCTTACATGAAACTAGCCTCTCACTTTGTGTGAGGCACTGTCTTGGTTTTTTTTCTCTAAGAAGCTCACTTCTCTCTATGTGGAGGTCATGCCCCTCTATATAAGTGGGTTTGTCTCTTTTTCTAGAGGTAGCCACCTTTCTCACATTATGATCCTTTAAAAGGAAAATGCATATTGTTTACCTCTAATTCTTTATATATATTACGAAATCATCGAAAATATAACTAATGTGGGAACTTTATAAGAGTCAATATCAATCCCTATCTTATATATTATGGGTTTTTTCATGGTGGTGATTTGTAGATCTCACTGTATCCAACAATCTTCACTTTTTTTCTTTTTTTGTTGGGGCAATCCAATGGGGATTGGGGCCCCTACCTATGTAGGAATGGAGTTCAAAACCTCTTTCTGGCTTATTAGAGGTAATACTTCCATGACTTTAGCCCATTTCCTAATAATCTCTACCTTGATATAAAAAATCACATACTCACCATGCCAATACCATCGAATAGCTTTATAATTTATTCTTTTTGGCCAAATAAACCCGTTTATCATTCTTTTTGAAAAACATTGAACTCACCATCTTAATGCAGCACCTCAAACAAAACCCTCGTATACTATCATGTGCTTCTCATTGACCGAATGTGTGAAACTCAAGTCTTCTAATGAACCATGGATTTTGATACCAAATTTATTAGGATTCAAGGACCTCTTATATGCAGAAACAAGAACTCTTAGTATCGGGATCCCACCAGGATTCTATACTTAACCGCTTAGAAACAAAATCAAGTACGAGTACAAAAAATAAAGCATTGAATGTACACATCACAAGAAGACAAAGGTTTATATAGTTGGGCAATCTTTCTATTCTTCCCCTACAGTATAGAAGTTCTATCTTCCCCCTTTTCCAATCATCCATTCTGAATAGAGAGCTAAGATTGCCCCATCACAATGTCGCGTCTCTACACTATTTTATTTTTAATTTTTTTTCTATAAACTATTTTGACACTAAATTTTGGACGTTCATTCCTCTATTAAACTTGCACCAACGAAAAATATAAAAAAAATATTTTCAATAAAATAAAATGACCAAAATACCCCTGAAATATTCAAGGGGTATTTTGGTCATTATATTTTATTGAAAATTTATTTTTTAATATTTTTTATAGGTGCACCCAATGAGAAGATGGCATGTACCAAATTTTATATTCATACAATTAGTATTAAAAAAAACTAAAAAAAAAATACTTTGAGATGCGGATCCAAGATCAAACGGTGAGTGACTCTCTTGATCAAAATTGGACGGCTGGATAGTAGGGGGAGGATAGAACTTCTATGCTGTAGAGGAAGCATAGAAACCTTTCCCTATATTGTTTGCCCCAAAGGACTACACAGGGGTATGATAAACTGCAATCCACTATTTCGATGGAAGTCACCTCATAAATTTTAGGATGCATAATTAACTTTTTGACCCTTGACAAAACCTAGTCAAAGTAATCCTTTTAGACTAGCTCTCTTGTTCGATATCAACCATCGATCTCTCATCTCTATTTTATAGGTACACTACTATCGACGAAGAGAAACTTAAGAGCAACAAATAAGGAAAACGAAATACCATATACAAAACAAAATAGGGAAAATGGCCTATACCCCCCTCCTGAAATTTCCATCCCTATTTGTCTTTTGGGTTCATCATAACCCCTTGTACCCCCTCAAGTTTAAAATTTTGGGACTGTTTGCTCTTAATTATGCTTTTCTTTGTTCTTTTTACAAATTTGATATTTATATTTTACAAAATGCTAAACCCTTATATTAATCAACTTCCTTTATTTTCTCTTCCATTGCCTAAAACCAATTTTACCTCCATATATCCCACTCTATAAATTTAGACATGAAAAGAAAATGATTTTTTTTAATATTATGGTCTATTTTACAATTACATCAATATCTTTTGAACTTGAAAATCGATTAATCAATATCTTTATTGCTATTGTTAATGTATTATCATTATTATTTATTTATTCATTTAATTAAAGAAATTTCTCAAAATGCCTAAAAGAGATGAATTATTTAACAAATTGTTGTTATTATTGTAATTACTATAATTATTATTAATTATAATTTTTTTATTATTATTAGTATTATTATCATCAACATCAATAAAATTTGTATATCGAGTCACAAAAAAACTAATGCAAATGATTAATGTATGGGTTTAGCATTTTATGATCAAATTTATAAAAAAAACATAATTAAAGGGCTAATGATCCCAAAGTTTTAAACTTGAGGGGTACAAGAGATCTCAATGGGCTAATAGGAATGGAAATTTCGGAGAGAAGAGTAGAGGTAATTTTTCCAACAAAATATTATATAAAAAACTACCATTTGAATTTATATCTTTTGAGAAATACTAATACGTTACTTAAGCCCCCCCCTTGTAATATACTCTAAAATTTAACACAAAGGAGTGGAAGAGAAGGAACTTTATTTAAAAAAATCAGAAATCAACGATATCAAGTTTGAGATTAGAGGGGAATGACTTGAACTAGTTTCTTTTTTAAAATACTGATCCTGAATAGGACCACCATCAGCGATTCAGTTGAAAATAATGCAAAACAAATTTAGAAATAAAATAACATAGATGTAAGCAGGCATTTAATCAATCAATCCAACTCTCATTAAAAAAACATTCAAACGTTGAGCTTTATTTTTTAGTCAAATCAATTTAAATCAAATAACAAATCGACTAAAAATGATTAAATTTATTTAAATTAGGACTTGTTAATTTGAATCAATTCATATTAATCCGAATCAGCTTTTAAATCAAAACAAAATGGTTTAAATTAAGAATCACAAAACAAAACCCATTTGATATTAAAACAATGTGTAAAAATTATTTGAATCTGATTTTTAATCAAATTCTTATTTCAATATATCTGAACCGGTAAAAAAAAACAGGGTTAAAAAAAAATTTGCTTTAATCAAATTCATTCGAGAAGTCCATACCAGTTGTGATTTTTGTCTCTTTAACTTTATATGTATTTGTAAGATGATTAAGTGGTACAAGTTGCATGGCCACATTTCCATTGAATTTGAACTCCCCATCCTTCTACCATTCAAAAAACAATAATTAAATAATATTTGTTTAAAAAACTTGCCTGAATTCCAAGTGAATTTGATCAAAGCAATCTTAAATAAATAAATAATTTTCATGAAATCAGGGAAGAGAGCAATCAAGTGGGTCCCATCCCCCAGCTATTGTTTCAGTGTTAAAAGCCAAAATAAGGAAAAGTAGAAAAGAAGTCTGCCCCGCACACTTGACTTTTTTTAACCTATGAATGCCACGTGTACATGCCTAACCACGTTATCGTATTGATAGACAAGTAAAGCCCAAAACATATTGTTAATGCCATTATACCTTTTCTTGACGATAGTAAACTCCAAGAAAAAAAATCTCTTATTCTATTGCCGGGGACTTATGTTTTTATTGGCTACACTATTTGGCGGTGTAGGTTTTTAAAGTGCTCAGTATTTTTTTTTAAACTACAATATTTTAATACAAAATTTTTCAAGTATTCGGTATTTTTGGTTATTTGAAAAGGTAGAATGGATATTTTTATAAAAAAATAATAGCAGTAGTTAAAAACAATTCATGTAGTTTTTTGGGTAATGTCACACACTATATCGGCGATGTCATTATTCTCTATTATTAATAAATGATTTTGTTTCTATTAAGAATTTTTAGTTTACTATTGATTAATTAATTAAAATACCCATAAACAAAAAGTTACTATATTATAGAATAAGGATATCTAAGTATTTAAAAATATTGAGTACTTCAAGGGTCTACACCACAAGTGGTGTCGCTTAACAAAACCCATGTTTATATTGTGTTGGATATCAAAAGCATCCGGTCCGGTCGGGTCTAGGCTTGGCCAGACCTGGATCCGAAAAAAAATTATGAGACCCAAAACCGGACTCGATTGAATCCGATTGGACTCAAACCCGGACTTGACCCAAAAATAAAAAAACAAATATATATATATATATATAAAGGTCACGGTTTCTACGAGCCCAAATAGAAATGAATTACCTCTTAAAAATCTATTCTGGAGATAGATTTTTTGACCCAATTTTTAAGTACAGGTAATCTCTAATTTGGAGATCATGAATATGAAAAAATTCATAATTTTTAAAAATTTAAAATAATAATTTTATTAAGAAAACATTTGGACCGTTAGTTTCAATTATTTTTAGATGGACCACCTATTTGCATCTATCTTTAAGATGGATGCTTTATACCTCAGAGACTACAAATGTAGAAATGAGGTCCCTGTTACATGAAACAATTTTTCTTATTTAAATATTTTAACTAAAAATATAAATTTATATTTATTTAAATATTATATATAAATTATTGTTTATATAATAATACTATTCGAATTGGGTCCACATGGACCTGGACCTGAATGTTGTTTGGGTCCAATATTTGAATCGGACCCAACCTGCCGGGTCAAATTCTTGAACCCATATCAGGACCCAACCCAGTCCTAGGCAGGATCCAGGTCCATTGCCACCTCTCTCCCTCTCTCTAGGTGAATGGCCTGGGGCTGGGCTTGGTCTGAGTTAGTCTTGGCCCGGGCTAGGTCTCCCTCTCTCCCCCTCTCTCTTTCCTCTAGTCGAATGGCCGGGCTTGGGCTTGGCCTTGGGCTTGGTCAGTGTTGTCCTTGGCCTAGTCTCTCTCTCTCTCTCTCTAGGCAAATACCTAGGCCTAGGCTCAATTGGGGTTGGCCTTGGCTCAGGCTAGGACCCAAGTGGTTAGCTCGAGCCCGAGTGGGCTCAAGACCTTGGGCCGTTGTGATGGTCGGGACTGGC
Source organism: Amborella trichopoda (assembly GCF_054954075.1). Classification (NCBI taxonomy): domain Eukaryota; kingdom Viridiplantae; phylum Streptophyta; class Magnoliopsida; order Amborellales; family Amborellaceae; genus Amborella; species Amborella trichopoda. The sequence continues at coordinate 3,865,940 of NC_142342.1, read as the reverse complement.
TCAGCCTGCCCTTGTTAATTCGATACAATGAAATTATATTATCAAATAATTTGTGTTTCTTTTAGTTAACCTAAAAAAATAAGATATATGATAGATTTTTAGTAAAACATTTAGTCCATTGGCGAGGCAAGTTGGGCCATTGACTCCTAAGCTTAGGCCCAGCTAGCTGGCTTGGGTTTCAAGCTTGGGCCCAGGCTAAGTTTAGAAACCCAAGGGCGGATTCTATAGGGCCACTTGGCTTCCAATATTAATAGTATGGGTGCGGTTTGTTTAAGGCCCCATCCTTTAATAATCAAAGTTAGGCGTAACTCTAAACTTGCCAAAATAATGTATTTTTACCGCCTAATTATGAAATCTAAATCTCTAAAAATAATGTAGATTATATAGATCTATAACTGCTTAGAACTTTTCAAAATGGACAATCTAGATAATTTATTACAAAATGCATAACTATTAGGACCGATTTTTTTATTTTATTTATTTCATATCCATACTTTTCGAAGGCGAAATAATCAAATATACAGTTTTTCATCATCTAAACAACCTTTTTGGGTGGGTTTTTGAAGTGTACCTTGCTTCTATGTAATAAGGTTGACACCTTGTATAAATTTTGTGCTTTTATGTATTAAAACAAAGTTTATATAAAGTTGCAATTTTCTATTATAAAAGTATGGTGGACATCAAAAACTCAACGAAAAAAAAAATGTTCCGAACTTGAAAAACCTTCCTTGAACATCTCGGTCTCAAAATATATGGACATAAAGAATAAAAAATTTTAAGTTCTAAAAATAATGCATCTAGACCGTCTACATTTAATATTATCAAGTTTTTATAGATCTACTTAATTTACAGTGTTTTAATTATAGTTGAACATAGATTTTTAAGTCATTGTAAGATTTACAACCCGTGTTATAATATAATTTAGACGTGCGCCTTATTTGTATAGTATATAATATGAGGCATGTATCTTATACAAACCTCACCCTAAGTATTATATACATGATCTTTATTTCCAAGAAGTGCAAAATATCACGTGCTTAATGTGAGTAAAGCTTCGATAAGCAGATTGGCCATCCATTGGCTGTAAAGATTATTGGATGGAATAGACAAGAAATAATAAAATTCAAAAGGAATCCATTCAAGAAATTTTAATCATGGCACCAATAAACGATAAAATGAGAGAGAGTAGATTTAAGTGGGCTGGCCATATGGTACATATCAGAAGGCTCAAAATGAGCAAAGAGTATGCCCCAAAAAACGTGTTCAAAAGTAGTCAAAAAAATATAAAGAGACTTATGACCTCGTTGAGAGGATGACTCTTAATATAACATAATTTATGTCAATATTTGTGTAGCTGACCGAATCAATTAGAAAAAAATGATGATAATAATGATGTTGAATAGATAAAGCACTATCTTAATGTGATTTCCGGTTATCCCTAGTTTTCCATTCGAGAAGCTTAATGGAAAGACACTGAAGCAGGACGTCATGTAAAACTTAGTGCTTTTTAAAAAAAGAAAAATCTTATTTCTATTATTGAGAATTTGAGATACATAATTAAACTTCTTTATTCGTAACTCTAAAACAAAGAAAAAGGTTACATAAAAAGAAATTAAAAATAAAATCACGCATCACATCGATAATAAGCAACAAGAGAAAAGTCTAAATCTAGCACACAGAGGTAGACAGAGATGAGACCAGATAGTGGAGTTTGTTAGGTTTAGAGAGAGAGAGAGAAGTTTTTGTGTGTGTGTGTGAGAAGTTTTTGTGCGTGTATGAGAGAGAGAGAAGTTTTTGTGTGTATATGTGTGTGTGAGAGAGAGTGTTTTGGAGAAGAAGAAGAACTATGGAGCGAGGTCAGGTATTGAGATGAATTCAGTTAGTGAGTGGTGGAGATTGTATAATTCAGAGAGAGAAGAAGCATGTTGTTGTTGCTGTATTTGTTGCTGAAAGTGTTGGGCTTTGAGGATGGCTAGTTGGGCCTTAACCATGGCTAAGTCTTGTTGGGCCAATGAAATTTGGTGGAACAGCTTCGATATTTGATGTACACAACCATGAACAGGGTCCTGTTCTCGAGAATGGGCCTCAAAAACCATGCACTCTGCCGCCTCAGATCTCTTATCAATTGGAACTTTCTGCATCATAAGGAGAACCAAGAAAACTATCAGTTCAACATTACGTTTCTTTATGTTTTCCACTTCAGATTTCAAAGAGGGAGAGCATGACTGGCTGCGAAAAGAAGATAAATGTGGGCAGTGTTTTGCAAACTCGGCCGGTCCAACTCGGAAGCAGCTGGTCAAACCAGAACCACTAGGCACGGGCCGATTCTGTTTTGGTAGTCCGGCCAGGTATTTAAGAAAAAAGAGAAAAAAAAATATAAAATCTCAAAAAATGAGGGATTTGTTTGTAATGTATATTTTAATGTTTTTTATTTTTTTCTGAAAGATTGGAACGTGTTTTGGCCGGGAACATGTATTTTTTACATTTTCTCTATCTCTTTCAAAAATTTCAAATATACCCTTGGACATAAACCAATCTTTTAAAATCCTTGTTTCTTTAAATCATGTTTAAATATATTTTTCATATATTTTTAGATTTTTTTTATATCTTTAACACTTTTTGGACAGATCGGGACCTGCCCGATTAGTCCGGATGAATTAGCCATTTTACTAGTTGCTCGGACAATTACTCAAATCCAGTCCTTGGCCAGTTTCCGAGGCCGGTTCGATTGTTTGAACACTGAATGTGGGTAACACTTTCTCTTTTCAGTTTGGAGAGAGAGTGACTTGCTGTAAAAAGAAGATATAAATCTGGGTAACACTTTCTCTTTTCAGTTTGAAGAGAGAGAGGTTTTGATTCCTTGTTTACTCTTTTTAGCTGTAGAGATGCGAAATGAGGAAAGAAGAGTAAAGGGCAAAGGAAAATCCAGGTTCTCTTTTGATTTCTTTTCCATATCTTTCTCATCTCCTTAAAATAAATGACTAGCTTTGCTTTAAAATCTGATAAAGAAAAAGGACTCTAAAGAAGAAAGAAGTAATGGACAGTCTTTCCTTTTCTATTTTTCATTCCCTTCAAGGACAATCCACTCTTCCTCCCTAAATAAATTTTTTTTTTTTCCCTTTTCTTCAAAAACTCCAGAAAATTATTAATTCTTTCTCTTTTTTAAATTTCCTTTTTTTTTTTTTTAAGTTAGGAATTTCTTAGAAGGCTAAAAACTAATCTCTGTGAGAGAGAATAACCTAAATGGAAAAGCAATTCCCTCTCTCTCTCCCCCTTATTTTCAATTTCATGCTTTTGATAAAAAAGAAGGCAAGAAGAGGAACATTGTTATACCTTGAATGAAAAGCAGTTAAGAAAGAAAGTAAAAATTACCATAGATGTTTAGTTAACAGGATTCAATCTAACAGTGAAAACTAAAACAAGGTGATCACTCTAACCGAATGGAAAGCAATTCTCCCTTCCTCTCTCTCTGGCTCTCTCTCTCTCTTTCTCTCTCTGGAGCCGGTGCGATTGCGTCGAGTTCCAAGGTCCTATAAGTAATGTACATTGTAACGCATCATCTTAAGATTCTAAAATGTTTATTTTTCCCTAAAAATAAGTGTTCACTTATCTGCAATATCTGTACTATTTTTTTAAGCTTTAAATTTCATAATAGGTATTGCAAATTGATTTTAAAGCCATGGTAGATATCTTTTACACCCAAAATGCTTTCCGGACAAGGTTTTGAGGTGAGGCTTTTCTTTGTTTTTATGAAGTTTAGGCTTTAAAGAAATTGTATCTATATTGCATGATATGTAATATTGTTAGACTGTTTAATTTTTTATACATAATATTATCAAACTATCAAACTTCTTTTGTGATTTTTGACTATTTTGAGCTATTTCTCGCCAAACAACATATATTTCATTGATTAAATCAACACCGAACTAACCGATAAAAAGAGAGAGTGAGGTTTGTGTCAGACCTAGGCAGGTTCGTTCCCGTGCGCAGAATATCATAAGTTAATTATCCAGGTTAATTTTATGAAAATATTGAATTATCAATAAGAATGAGCACATCTAAATCTCTCTCTCTCTCTTGATCATCTATACTCAAATCTTGATCATCTATCTCACACACACAGTCGACTATACCTAAATGCCTCTTTCTCTCTCTTCTCTCATTCTCTTTCTAAAATGAAATGAAATGAAATGAAATAAAATGTAAGGAAGTAGTGGTTTACCTGGAGTAGTTTCCTGGCATTATTTGCACCGTAGATTTTGTGAATAGATTCATATCTTTTGGGGAGATCTGCTGGAAAATATGGTGCAAATATGCAATCCCTAAAACACCTCTTCCTTACGTGTCTGCAACTCGCACAACGAACACAACAAGGAGTAGAATCCATTGTCTGATATTTTTTCTATCGCAATAAATAAACAAAATCTAGGCTGCAGATCTTCTCTCTCCTAATCGAAATCTAGGGTTAGATTCTCTTCCCTGTAAACAAAATCTAGTGTGGTTGAAGAGAAATCTAGGTCTAGATTTTGGGGATGATGAAGATATCATGTTGGATTCGATTCCATTGTTGATTTTTTATTTAAATGGTTTTTTTGTGAGGTTTCTTTCCTTGCATTGGCGGGTGATATTTGGGAAGTTTTTTTTGTTGTTTTGGTATGTCTAGTGTTCCTCCATCTTTGAATTTGAAAAAACTAGCCGTTGCGTATATATTAACCATTTATAAGAAATTTTTTTTTTTTTTTTAAATAAAGAAAAACAGCAAGAGAGAGACGTTAGAATTTGATACTTACATCTAACATGAAATTTAATTTGCTTTTCCTAGCTTTTTTTTTTTTTTTTTTTCTAGGTGTCCTCTTGTGCCAGGGTTGGCAACAGGACTGGTCAGGTCCAGGTCTGGACGGACATGGACTTGGACTCGAAAAAATTATGGGACCCATACTAGAAAAAAATTATGGGTCCCGAAGATATCGGACCCGGACTTGACTAGACCAGATTGAACACAACATAAAAAAAAATCAATATATATATATTTTAAATATTATAATTAAAATATATAATTATATTTATTCAAGAATAATTATCCTATGAAGCCCTCCTATACCTATATGTGAAGGACTTTGAAGGATCGCCATTAAATTTGACACAGATCTATAGAAAAATTATCAGATAGGTGTGGGACTTGACTTTTCTAGATATCTGTGTCAAATTTAATAATGATCTTTTGAGGTCCTTCACACATGGGTGTGGGAGGGTCTCACAAGGTCATTTTCCTTTATTCAAATATTAATAAAGAGTAATAGCGCTATGAGACCATCCCGCACCCATGTGAGTAGGACCCTAAAGTGTCCCCATTAAATTTTGATACGGGTATCTAGAAAAGTTATCACATTGGTGTGGGAATTGGGTGAATGAGTTTATTGGTAACTTTTCTAAAGATTTGTATCAAAATTTAATTGTGATTTTTTACGGTCCCACTATCATGGGTGTGGGAGGGTCTCATAGTATCATCATTCATCAATAAATAGTATTAAAATGTTATATATTAAATATTATTTAAATAATAATACTATTCGGGTCATGTCATAGTCGGGTCCTCGAACCCGGACCCGGGCCGGATCCATTGCCACACCTACACTCTTCCACTTTTTTTTGTTTTTCATTCTCTCTTCGATAACAAATCTCCCTCTCCTTCTCGTTTTCTCTCTTCCCGAGTCCAAGAGATTTTCTAAAGTAGAGATTTCTGCAGTACATGGTGCTTGAAGGGTGCCCAAGCACCTTTAATTGAATTCGAGCTATAAATATATTTTATTATTTTTCATAAATTATTTGTACAAGAAATATGGGGCATCTATGCATCTATATAGGGCTAGCCCAACATACATAATTATTTCAAAAAAAAAAATCGACCAAAATACCTTTAAACAATTAAGATATTTTAATCAATTTTTCTTTGAAATATCGTATGTTTTTAGGGTGCAATTTGTATAAGGTTACAACCTTAAACAATAAAATTAAGATGTACCTCCAAATCTTATCACAAGTATAATTTTCGTTGGATGGCTTGATGATCTATCTTCATCTCTAATTATAAAATTTTAAACTATAAAAATTGTTCAAATCAAATGAATCTATAGACACTTGAAAATCTAAAAAGTGGACGCACCAGATAATGTATTGCAAGATATACTATTTTTAAGACTTGAAATGTTCTTTATTTCATATTCATACATCTTGATGTCGAGATGATCAATTCGGGGTATTCATACATCTCCATGTCAAAGTATTCATACTCCAAATTTTGCTGCAAAATGATTTATAGAATAAATATTAAAAATAAAACACTCTGAGATGTAGGATAAAAATTTGACGCTCAAGAGCCAACTTGTGACATTGTCTCAAGCCATCCTAGCTAACAACTCAGATCCGACGGTTGAGAGTAGGTTTCACATATGCTTTGTATGTGGATGGAGTCATATATAGGGTTTTCCTTCAAACTAACACAAAATGTGTAACTTTTAAAATTAGAAGAAGTTTATATAAGGTGTCAACTTTATACTATAGAAGTAAGATGCACCTCAAAAACTATTGAAAAAGGTTATTTCAACATTGTGAAATATGTGAAGTGATCATCTTGACCTCAAGATGAAATAGTTATTTAAAAAAAAAAAAAGGTTTCCAAGCCCTCAAAATAGTATATCTTGTAATATATTATCTAGGTCATTCATTTGCAAGATTTTCAAGTGTTTAAAGATCTGCTTGATCTATACTTATTTTGGAGCTGAAGTTTTATGATTAAGGTGAAATAAATTTTTAGCCATATAGGATTTTTTGGACACCAAAAGTCAATCTTTGTGTCAAGAGGTGTGCCTTACTCTAATTCTTTACGGTTAGCACCTTATACCAGCCACACCCTTTAAAAATTTTAGCACTCCTGCTTTAGTTCTCTTATACATAATTATCAAGGCCAGAGCAGACATTCAAGTCTACTTTGTGATGAGTGCATTGGATAGCTTGGGCAAAACTAAAAATCAAATTTGACCAAAAACTAGTCAAAATCTATGTTTGATCAATTTTAGCTAGTTAGTTCGATTCGTTTTGACTAGTTAAACAATCTAAATAAAGTAGGATCCGGTTTTTATTTGGCTAGTCTAATATTGCTAGGACCAAGATTATGAATGAGAAAAATTAATAATAATAAATTGAAATTTAAAGTTTAAAAGTAGATTATTTTAAGAGCGGTGCGGTTTGTATAGAGCCGAGGCTCTAAACAATCAAAGTAAAGCACACCTTCAAATAATGTTGAGAAATATAATTTAAATATTAGAAATCTTTTTAATAGCCTTAAAATATATTTTCCTCTTTAATTATGAAATTAAAGCTGTAGATTGAGCAGATCTATGAAAACTTGAAAATTGACAGTCCAAAAAAGCATTACAAGATGTTCTATTTCCAAAACTTAAAATTCATTTTTTTCTCATTTCCATGCATCTTGAGGTCAAGTTGATCAATTTGAGGATATTTGGGCACCAAAAGAGCCTTTTCTAGTGAAAATATTGAGGTCGGCTCTAATTTGATTGCAGCCTCGGCTCTATATAAACTTTCTCCGTTTAAGAGAATTAAAATGAACAATCTGGAAAAGGTTCAGAAGATCAATGTTTGACATAATCTTTCTTGACATCTCAAATTTATTTTTCAGATTCATGATCGTACTGGAGGAGGTTAGCTGCCGATAGATTTTTAGATCCAAAATCCATCCAAACGATGGACTTTTGGAAACGCTTGAATATATATTCGGTTCTACTTTAGGAAGAACACGAGTATTTCAAAAAAAAAAAGTACAAATTTTCGAGTTTTTCAACACTTGAATCAGACTATCCAAAATTTAGATACCAAGCACATAACAAATATGTAAGAATGTTTTCTATAGTTGCTAGGTTGAGGAGATTAGATCTCAAACTTTGAGGTCCTAAAATACATTACAATGACTTTCACCTAAGAGAGTAAATTTAGGATATGCTTACGAAGAATCATATAATTCTGGAAAATTATCTTATGGATCCTTGTTTCTCCCAATTAAAAATGTCCCAAAATTTTTCAGTTTTACAATGAGGTCCTTTTTTTCGATCATTTTTTCTATTGACAAAATTACCCCTAGAAGGGTCGAACTAATTTATTTGCTTTTTTTTAATTATTAAGAATAAGTTCAACCCTTGAAGAGTGGATCTGTCAAGGTCCAACTAATTCTTTTTGTTAGTTCAACCCTTGAAGGATCAAATTGAATTTAATTTGTTTTTGAGTGGTCGCACTTATCTTTTCTCTTTGAGATAGTTCGACCTAGCTCAATACAAAATCAAAGTCTCAATGAAATTCAATACATGACAAGCTTAAAAACTTGGGAAAATATATCATTATCTTCTACTTTTAACTTCCATATCTCATGAAATCCAAAAATTGAAAATATTACTTGCAAGCAAAATGTTTTAATATTTTTTATCTTACAACCCCCTGGACCCCTTTGACTATAAATTTTTTAACCAAACAAACATTAAAATGACATCCTATTAAAACTTCATCTCTCTGTCTCTTCACTTCTTAGAGAGTTTACCAGCCAAGACGTTTAGCTTCAGCTCGAACACCTTCTAATGTATGAGAGAGAGATGGAGTTTTAGAAAGAGAAAGAGAGATGGAGTTTGGGTTTTCGAGAGAGAGAGATGGAGTTTGGATTTTAGAGAGAGAAAGAGATGGAGTTTGAGTTTTAGAGAGAGAGATAATGATGTGAGAGAGAGATGAAAATTGGGTTTTTGAGAGAGAGACGATGATGTGAGAAAGAGATGGAGTTTTAGAGAAAGAGAGAAATAGAGACATTTCATAAGTTGATGACGTCAATAATACATGATCAAAAGGATTTAGAGGGTTAGAAGATAGAAAAGATGGAGTCTTTTTGTTTACAAGTAATATTTTTTAATTCTTGAGTCTGATGAAATATAGAAGTTAAAAATAAAATATAATAGAATATTTTCCTAAAAACTTTTGTACATCAAGCCTATGTTTTGAATTGAAGTCGCTTGTCATAGATCTCGTCTACAAGTTGGACGAATTGAATCTCCTTTAGTTCGACCCTTCAAGGCCAAACAAGTAAATTTATCCCTTCAAATGTTGAAATTAAGGGTTGAACCATGTCGAAGAAAAAGAAAACATATACCCGATGACTACTCCAAAAAAACATAGTTTAACATTAAAGGGTATAATTTATTCTTAACATTAAAAAAAAAATAGATTCACCCTCCGAACTTATTATTAACACAACAACAACAAAAGAAGCATTCTTAATAACAAAAAGGAAATATAGTTTGATCCTTCAAGGGCCGAACCAGGGATAATTTTGGCAATAAAGAGTTGGCCAAAAACACCCTAATTCTATAATTAAAAAAAAAAAAATAGGACGATCTTTAAATTAAAAATATATACATCTGTACGATAGTTTTCCTACCACTTCAATTATGTTGTGCTTTCTTGATAAGGTGTCATGTATTTTTGCAAAAATAATACGTTTCTAAAGAAAGATTAGGCCATTAATTAGTGGTAGAGCTAAAGTCCCCCACACGTGTGGAATCACTTCATCTTATTTTGAAGAAAAAATAGTCTTTTTTTTAGTGAGTCGGCTGGGGGAAGCCCCTTACTTTTGGTAGGAATTGAGTTTAGGATGTCGCATTGTAAATTGTCAAGCACTAACCAATTAAGCTCGGGCTCTTTTCTTAAAAGAAAAGTAATTTGTGCATCAAGGGAAGCACTTCTACATTGGCATTCCTTGACACATTAAACAGATCGAGGTTAAAAATTGGTGCTACTACCAAAATTGGAATTTGGTTGTATTAAAATTTTATAAAAATAAAAATTCTAGTTTTATTCTAGATTTTTTATTCATTTAATTTTTTCAGTTTCCTACTCATTATTGTTGAAATTTTCATCCCCTAAAATTTTGAATCCAAATTTCAACTCTAACATAGATTTTGGATAGAATACTCCTTTAAATAGATGAGTTGATCGACTCCTAGAACCTTGTCCTATTTTGTGTGTCTTAATTACCTATTTTTAAACTTTGAGTAGGCATGCACTTAAATGAGAGCGAGAGAGAGTATTAAAATTAGCTGGTGACACTTAATCTTTTGCTATCTTTAACATGAGGAGATAAAACCCTGCAAAGTAAAAATAGCCCATGTACAAATGCCAAGGATTCCTTAAACAATCCAACTAAGGTGGACATTGAAATTTTATCAGAATATATATTTTTGATGCAAAATGTTCCTCAAAATATATTTTTATATCTAATTATAAACTTTTAATTTCAAAAATGGTTAAAATCAAAGCAATCTATAAACATGTAAAAATCTTGAAAATGGATGGTGTAGATAATATGTGTAAGATGTACTATTTTTTATATTCATAGTCTTTTTATTTTTCATAGTCATACATCTTGATGTCGAGATGATCAATCACTGGGTTTTTCAACATTAAAATAACCTTTTTCGATGGATTTTTGAGGTGCATCCGTAGTTCTATATTTTAAGTTTGCAACCTTATGTAAACTTTTTCCTTTATAAAATGATATTGTTGTTATTTTTAGTAACAACGGTCACAAGAATTAAGCCGTCATTTGTAAAATCTAATGATTGAGTGGTAGCATTTCTCTAGAGTCTAATAAATTTCACATCTGATTGCTAGAGGTGTTTGTAAATTCTACATTGTAAAAAAACTTTACATTTTCCCCAAATGCCTTGCCTCATGAGAATGAATCCAGCTAAAATGGTATATGGTTACATGCCTTGATAAATTTAGGGGATATGGAGGAAATCAAGAATCTTAACCCCCTAAAAATAACATGAAACCAGCTATACACATAGTCCTCCTCACTCAAAAGAACAACTCTCCAAGAAACCTAAACACCACAAATTCAATAGGTGAATAAGTGACTGCTAAAGCTCTTGTGTCTCTTGCTTGGCTCTTTTCATTGTTTTTGCTGGTAACTTCCTATATAATTTCCTTGTTGAGAGAGAAAATTGTTGATTATTGAGAGGACATAAGGTCCTGTCTTCTATTCTTCTCTAAGTGCACTGGGCTAGATCATATAGTGTTCTTGTACTTTAACTAATGGTTTTTTTTTCTTTTTTTCTTTTAAATTTTTGGTTGATTGCATTCAGCTCGAAGTGCAAAGGGTCAGGATCCACCGGGTCAGCAGATATGGTTGGCTAGGGATTACAGCAGCTATCAGGCAGACTACTGAGGGGCCTGCTATGCCCAAGGCTACACAGGAGCTGAGTGCATAGAACATTACCTTGTTACTCACTGTTGCTACAATTCTTAATATCTTTCTTTCCAACAAGACATGATCCCTTTGAGTATTGAATGCTGAGAGAGTGAGAGGGAGAAATTGTTTTTCTGGTTTAGAATAAGGCAATGATCAGAAATATCCCTGTTTTTTTATAAATTTTTTTTTAAAAAAAGCCTAATTTTTTAAAAATCTACATCCATACTCATTTTTTAACATTATGTAATTATTTTTACCAAAAATGCTCTTCATGACTCTATTAGAATCATGATGTTCCAATGCCTTACTCGTCTCAAATTAATAGACCGCCATGCTACTAATGGCACCTGATGGTTCAATCTCCTAAAATGACCATCAAGGTACGATGATTCAAGGTTCTTTTGACCAATTTTATAAATCATTTCAAAGACCATCACAGTACTAGAGTACCGTGGTGGTCTAGAAAAAAATGGTCAGCAATAACTATTGGTACCATGACGGTCTGTAAAACAACTCGTCATTGGGTCTTGGGCCATCATAGGAACCATGAGAGGTGTTTTTAATTGGTGAGTAAGTGGGAAGAGGGCCCTACTCTAGTAGGAATTGAGCTTAGGACTTAGCTTTGCAAATCGGACCAATTAATCCCAAGATTTGATAACCTCTTTTTAAACTTTCGGGAGGCGTCCACCTCAAATTTTTGATTATGAGAGAGGGACTTTATTGCTTCTCGGAATCATGACCAATCCAGAGGTGCTGCCCCCCTAAACCTTTGAAGGAGGAAGCAAATTAGTAATGGGGGAGGTTTCTATAACTGTAGAACCTTATTTGTAGAAATAAGATTGCAATTTTTGGACACTATAGATTTGACATATCTTTTAAAAAAAGTATTAATATATGACGTATATTTTAAGATTGTGTCTAAATAAAATGAACGGTGAAAATTAATGCAACTTTATTTTTACAAATATGATTACAACCTTGCATAAACTTTTTCCATTATTTGCAGGTTATTTTTAATCTTTCTCCATCGTCATGCTGGCGAGGTGGATGAACATTTTGATCGCAGAGGCAGAGATTGTAGGTTATTTTTAATCTCGCTATCGTGGCCATGGGGGCGAGGTGCAGGAATATCCTGATTGCGCACACAGAGAGATTGCATCTCTATCATGGTGGCTAGGTGCATGAAAATTTTGATTGTAGAGAGAGAGAGCATCACAATTACTGCTTTTTGATGCAGAAAGATCGCAAACACTAAGCAGTCGGATGCAAAATCGGATGATTGAGCTGTTACTCCATAGTGTCCAATGGATATTTTCCTTAAACACAATTAATTGTACACCCCAAGCTAGCTATTTTTTACATTAGTGGACACTAAATCCAATCATTCTTTAGGAAACTTTCCCTAAATGCCTTATTACCTTAGCTTAATGACTTAGAATAGCCAGCTAAGTACATGGTTACATGCATTGGTAAATTCAAGGAATAGGAAGGCAATCAAAAATATCTAAAATGACATGAGACCAGCCAGCTCTATAAATAGTCCTCCTCCTAACTCAAAAAAATCATTCTCAAAGAAAAATCAAACACAACCATTGCAGAGTTGAATCAATGGCTGCAAAAGCACTTGTGTCTCTCGTCACGGCTCTTTTCATTGTTTTTGCAGGTATCTTACTTTACAATTTTCTTCCTTTTTTTTTCTTACATGGAAAGAGAAAATGTGCTATGCTCACTATGTAGCATAGGACCATGATAATGATTATGTTTGCGAGGACTATCGCAGTCAAATCTCCCGTGTCCAATGCTTGTTCAGACGATGGATGATCTCATTAGGGAGAATCGAACAGTACGCTCCATCGGGAGCATAGCACATGCTCTCACATGAAATATTTTTCTCTTTTACTTATTTATAGAAATTTCATTGCTTATGAATTATATTGCAAGATCCCTCGTCGAAAAATTGGAATGACAATTGATATGTGAAAGTCACCTACTATTCTTCTATTCTTCACTTTTTTTATGACCTTTTCTTTCTCTTTCTTTTTTTTTTTTTCTTTTTCCTTTTTTTATTTTTAATTTTTTGTTGGTGGGTTGATTGCTTTCAGCTCAAAGTGTGAAGGGTCAGGATCCGGGGGGCCAGCCGATATGCTTGGGCGGAGATTGCACTAGTTACCAGCCGGACTGCTGGGCGGCCTGCTATAGCTATGGCTACCCAAAGGGAGGGGAATGCATAGAACATTACCCAGTTACACAATGCTGCTGCAACTCTTAAGATCTTTTCTCCAACAAGAATACGAGGCTTTTGAAGATTGAATGGCTGAGAGAGAGAAGAGAGTGGGAATTTCTTTTCCATGTTTAAAATAACAGAAAATGGATCTCATGGGATAGCCTTTACTTTCCTTGAGAAATATATTATTAATTCATTTTCAATAAATCTATCTTTGGGTGCATTTATGTGTACGAGGAAAGTGAGAGAGAGAGAGAGCATTGCTATTTAATATCTTTGAAATTAGCACAAAACGTGTAAGCTTTTAAATTTCTTCTCTTACTAAGCATAGTATGAAGACGAGACGGATTGGCTGGACCATTGGTTGATAGCAAGTACTCCATTAGGTCGAAAGCTAGTAAAAAATAATGTTCGATCAATTTTTGTCTTTTAGAATGATCGGTTTCGACTAGATAAACAAAGCTTGACAATTTTCTAATATATTTTGTGCACTAAAATTGTTTTTTTTTCCTTAAAAAATTCATTATATTTACGGATGATGTTTCTTTTCTTAAAAGCGAAATTAACATTTCACTCTTAACCTTACACAGCTACACCAGGAATAGGACTTTGGCTCATGAAATGCTTCCATGAAACCTTGCACTCTTCTGCACCAATGTCTCTGAAACATTATTTTTCCCGATTAGATTTAGAGCGCGTATAAGATTGCTTTGATAAGATTTGGACCCGTGAGAAGTTGATATACAAGATTTATATCAGACTTTTCACCAGGTGTCGATATTAGGCCAACTACAAGACGGATAGTGTTGGGAATGGGTGGGTCAACCTAGACCCAGACTCAACTGAGTAGGCCAGATTTGGACCTGAAACCCACCTCGTAGCAAGGTTAGGTACGGGTTTAGATATTAAAATAATAATAAAATTTATGTATGGGGGAATGATTAATAATAATAATAATTATGTATGGGGAATGATTTCATTTGTATAATAATATAGTGAAACCATCTTTAAAGACCATGTTAGAGCCTTTTGTTTGGCACCAATTTTTAAATATACGCTCTTTTCATTTTAAAGAACAATCATAAAAAGTAAAATTTGAAAAAACATCATCAAAAGTATTTTTTTAACCCAATTATTATAGACTGTTCATTTTAGAGAGATGCTTAGATATAGACCTTAAAATGATTTTTTTTTTCAAAATTTTTAAATAATATTATTGTCATTAGATTAATAATTCCAAAAAGTAAAAGTTTTTCTTGAATTTTTGAAGACCTAGATCTTAAAATTATGGATGGTTAATATTCATGGGCGGAGCAATAATTTTGACCATAACTTGGATAAAAGTTGTATTTTATTTTATTGGGATTGATCATGATGAAGCGAGAGTAAGAGCGTGCATACAAATGTCTAAAACATAGTTATATAGTATTTATATTTTATGTTCCTTACACATAAATATGAGGCCAACAGGAGCCCCATATAGTCAAACTTGGACTTAGGCATAGACCTAGACCTGACCCTCCGGGTCCAATCAAGTCAACCTGAACCCATTTCCCACCCCTATTCCCAGGTATGTGCCAAAACATATAACCGCTCACGCAAGGCGCACACAATCGCGCAAGTCTAGCCCATTCTTGTGGGAACATAAGGGTAACATAGGATACCTAAATATGAAATTTTTTTTATTTGGAGATCGAGAAAATTTACATGTCTACTCCCCGAAATGTAATTCCATTATCGAAGGTACAGTGACTTATGCATCCGGGGACACGTAAGACGTAGCGTTGTGGTCTCTCCTAAAGAGGGTAAAATCAAAGGTTTGAAACTTTCCTCCAAAAATTATCAGTTTTAGTTTTTCAAATTCATTTACTCTTTACACATCCATACTCTCCTATTATATATCCCTAAAAAATTAGGTCTAAAATCTATAGATCAAGGGGACACACATCTACATATCATACGAGCCCTAGGACTCGTAAAACCGTGTCTCCTTTATCTAAATCACAAGTTCCTATCTGCTAGTTTTTTTTATTGCAAGACTTCCGCCAATTTTTCAGGCCAATATTTGGACCTTGCACAGCATACAGAGAATTAGAAAGCCATTGCCCCCAAAGAATGGGAGAATCAAATCATAAACAATTAGTTAAGACTTAAAAGGCCTTGTCTAATTTTTTATTTCCATCCTAGAGCCTGCCTTATACCGGTGTAAATGAGTCCCAGAGACCTCCCAATCAAGCAAACCAGAAAGAAAGACACAGCACTGCTCACTTTAGCTGCTAGTGCTCTAAGCAATGGCATTGCAATGTCATAGAACTCCAGAAATAGGCTGAAATAGTACCTCCTGTATCCACAAAACGTACCATGTAAACATTTTGGTAGGAAGAACAGTAAGAAACTGTATAAAATTTGGTGTGTGTGTTAGAGAGAGAGAGAGAGAGAGAATATAACAAAACTCACCACCCTGTCAACGATCTCAACTCGGTTGTCCGCTTCATGGGCAAAGACACTTCCCTGATCACAATACATTGCAAAGAGGAAGTTGTTTCCATGGGCTTGCCCAACGTAAGCTTTCTCCACCAACTGACTTTCTCTGACGAGCTCTCAATCGGCTTCTTGATAATCTGGGTTTGCAGTGAGCACAAGTCAAAGCGATCTTCATACATTGATACAACAGAATCCACATTCTGATGCAGCCAATTGCTCAATGCCACCTGTCATAAAAAATGTTCATGGTTACAAAGGATACCTATCTGTTTGATTAGTCGTGCATGGCAAAAAAAACCAGCTTGCCAAATGAAAAGTTAAAGGTTAGTATTGTTCAGAAAATAGGCGGCGAAAAAAACCAGCTTGCCAAATGAACAGGTTAAAGTTAGTATTGTGCAGAAAATAGGCATCATTTTACCTACCTCATTTCGTAATCTTTGAATTGCTCTTGTTGATAAAGAACACAAAACCAACCCTAAGCGGTTCAATTCACTAGACAAAGCACTGTCAACAGAGATAAGCTCTAGATATATGCATGTGATTCCATCTGCCAGAGTAATCAAGAGGTCCTCCAAGATGTCAATCACATGCTCAGATAGAACTTTGCCGCCACAATAGCCCCCATTCCTGACATATTTAACGAATTGAAACCAATAAAATTAAACTCACACAAAGCAAATCAACCTCAAATTTGGAAAATAATCCACTAATTCAAAGAACATAACAACAAAGGACTAGAAGACATACACGAACCACACAACCCATGCCTAAAACGTATTTATAGAAAGAGCATATAATGTTAGAATCAGCAATAAATATGATAAGCCATGAATACACCTAGAAAGAAAGTGATGCACAACCATGTACCATACGAGGGAAAATCGATAAGCTTCTAAAAGTCACAGTGAGGAAACAGTGTTCCCAATTTTATTGAGTATCGAAAGAGGCAGAACTTTTTGTTTCTGAAAAGTGAAAGCCAGTTGCTGTACAGTACTTATTAGGAGAAACATGCAATAGTACTTAGTGCCTCAACTTATGGCGTGTAATCAACCTGGTGGTGTGGAACATGTCCAGTTTTGAATTCAACTTCAAAATCCCCTGAACAACCAAAACAGAGCGCTAAGTGAATCAGCACTCAACGAGATATCATTCTTATGACCCTCCTCCCTATACCCTGAAAACTTTTGATGTTCCACTCCATCTATTCCATCCGAAGGACAGAAATTACAAATAGATATCCCCTTCATATTTAACTTTCATATATTGCATTACCCCAGCACAAATAAAGATTCCCCTCATAATCAACTTTCATATATTCCATTGGCCCTTACACCTATATATAATTATCTTCCTACCTTCCTTTGCATTGGCCCATAATGTAGTCCAAACCATCCTTGCAGAAGAGCGACAAGATGACTCAGAGCCCCCTCACACATATGACAAGCATAAAATTCCCAGCTGTGAACCTCTGACCTAGCCAAATTCATGTTTTTGGTCAAGAAAGCTGAAAATGACAATAAGAACCTTGACTACTTTTTGTTAACAACAAAAATAAGTTAAACTTCAACACCAATGAAGATGTCCCTGAAAAAAACATATAGAGAAATTTACACTAATTTCCTGGGAATTATAGATATTTAAAAAACCGAACTCAAAAGTTCATTTATACATTCATACCCCTTCTTTTTTCCTATTTTTCCCACATTGTTTCTACTTCAGACCTCCTTGAAGGTCTGAGGTTGAGTTTTGAGTTTCCGGACAACTTCGCACCTTGAACTTCAGATCTTCAAGCTCCAACTTATGTTAATAAGAAGGGAAAAGTTTCTATAAGGATGCTACCTTATAATGTAGAACTACGGATGCCCCTCAAAAATCCATCGGAAAAGGTAGTTTTAATGTTGAAAAACCTTTTGATTGATCATCTCGACATCGAGATGTATGACTATGAAAAATAAAAAGATTTTAAGTCTCAGAAGTAGTGCATTTTACAACATATTATCTACACCGTCCATTTTCAAGATTTTCATATGTTTATAGTTCTACTTGATTTTAACCATTTTTTAAATTTAAAATTTTATAATTAGATATAAAAATAGATTTTGAGATAATCCAAATAACATTTTACATCAAAATTATATACCATGATAAAATTTGAAGGTGCACGTTACCTCTACACCTACGAATGCATCCGTATTCAAACTGCACCCTAATAAGAAAAACCTCTCAGATGAGATCCGAAGTAGTGGTTTATGACAACTTGGGATCTTGAAGGTCTGAAGTTCACAACTTCGAAATTTGGACCTTCAAGGTCCGAAGTTGACCAAAACCTCAAGGAGGGGTTGGGGGCTTTCAAATAACAGATATTTGCGGGATATTAGCTTAAATTTCCCAAAAATATATTGTTATCATCTTCACAGCCAGTATTGCTATCCAAATGACCAAAAGCTGTCAACCTGGAGAGGTCGTAAGAAAACTTTCAAAGGTGTCAACCTGGACAGCTAGCTTTTAGTGGAAAAGTATTTACTGCAAGATTCTTCCAGGTTCAACCATTATCTTCAACAAAAAGGATTGACAAAATGTCAGGAGTCATTCGTCAATGGTTACTGGCAGCAGCAAAAGTTCACCATGGGAGTGGAGGTCCTGCCAAGTTCAGGATCTGGCCATTAATCATGGAACAACTTTGAGACGTTAAGATCTAAAAAGAAGTAATAATTGATAGCTCACCATCACATGTTATCTTTGATTTTAATCAATTTACAATGTATACTACAAGCAGTATCCTTACTATATAGACACGCAGATGCAAAGATAAGACAAACATAAAAAATAAAGGGGAATAACACATAATTGAATATGAAAAGAAAAACATGTCAATAAAGTTACGAAGATAATTATCAAAAGATGTAATATAGATGCAATTATAAGTAATGATCCTGAGTTACCTGCCAGATCCAAATCTCAGAAAAAATATTAAATCAGCATACAAGTCCTCCTTCCCACATTTTCTAATATTCCTTAAGACAGCATCATCTCCACCCAGCTTTTTAAACATTTGAGTAACAGTACCCTACATGGGACGAAAAACCACTCAATTCAAATTTGAAACATGATATCACGAAAAGCAAACAACAACAACAAAAAACAAGGTAATATCGTATCAAGGCACCTTGTTTTCACTCTCTCTTTCCAGAGAAAGCCCTGTTTGCAGCCATTCGATGCATATTGGCTGTATACAGACCCTTACAATTCTTGATAAGAGCATAAGCCAATCATCCCTATTCACAAATTCATTACTCGCTGGGATATTTTGAACCTGCCAGGCATGAATAATAAGCCTTATCCAGCCAAGTACACACACCCTAAGCATCACAAAACTTAAAAATCTCCACATAGATTCATACAATTATGGATCACATGCACATCGTTTATCTTCAACTGATCATATCAATTCAATGATGCAATTCAAATGAAACTCATACCAAGAAAAGATATCATTTTCAACTCGGGAGATGATAAGATGGCTGCTAAATAAAGGTTAAGCTAACACAGATAAATTCCTACCATGACATGTACAACCTACAAGTCCCACCTATTTGTCCAGACATCACATTCTTATTTGATTCAATTGTATGGATGTGGTACATAAATGCATTATGAGATTGATTTGTCAGAAAAGCAGTAAGAACAAACATGTGCATGTCTTGGATAACTTACCAAAGGGACAGAAACTCCACATGAACATCAAGAACATCTAAGACAGTACAATCCTGAAAGCGAAGTTAGTTACACACCAAACACATGACATCCTTGAATGATTTGCTTTATGGTCACTTTCATCCTTTAGTCCTCCAAACAATGGCAAAACTCAAACATCTAGATCAGTGTTTAAAAGCTTGAACTCACTTGACCACTGCCAAAAATGAGTCAATTCACCAAGTCAAACAGTAAATTCAGAAAAACTAGAGAACTAAGGGAGTTTTTAAAAAATTATTATCATTTTTTTTGGAAAATATAGCCAATTATAGGAAACAAACCCAGTTTGTCAACCAAACTACCACAGTGTTAATAGCCTTGAAGAGAACATTTCCTGGTCGAATTGACAACAAAAGGATTATATAAAAGGAAAAACACACATCTATCAAACATCCCACTCAACGGATTAAGTTGACTTGCAGAGTTTTTCGGACTCAAAAATGAGCTCTCATTAACTGATCTCAGTTATTGATGTAGAAGCAGACAATAAAATCCAACAAAATATTATCTGTTCAGAACATAAGAAATCCAATTTTAGGATTCCAATTGATCTTCTCCTTAAGTCCTTTCCAAACCCATAGGGCCACTTCCCTTCACTTCACGATGCCCAAAATCCCCTTCACTGCAAGCTTATGAATCTCTTACAACGAACCAAGTGGATTCAAGATTCCTTATCACCACACTAGAGCATGGTCAAAACCTATGTTACAAAGACAAGGATACATGTGTCAGCATCCCACACTACTATGAGTCTCGGAAACACCAACGCAAGATTATCCCTTTTTTTTTCTCTCTCTTTTAAAGCTGAGACACAATACATTCATATATCATTTAGAGAAGGGGAGAGTTGGAATTTTAAGTGAAATTAATTGCTTTAATAATGTATGTTGAAGGTCCTAAAATATCCTACAAAAGTGTGATGTCATTCAATGTTAGACATGTGCCAAAATCCATTGATACCCATGTCCATGTTACATAGAGCGGGAAACTCACGAGCCACCTAAGTCCATTTGGCTTGGACTAGTTGCAAGTCCTGCCAGCCACCTGTGTTGAGTTACACAAAGACTTGGTGAGGTTCTAAATATTTCCTATGTCCCCAATGACCATAGCACCATATTAGGGTTTTTTTTTTCTTTCTTTTCATATTATTCATTTCCGCAATTTTTAAAAATGGTGTTATATGCATTTTTAAAGACTTCCCAAGCCATGAGTTGAGTTGCCCCAAGGCTCAAGCTGGTACCAAGCTGAGTACGGACATACAAACTTTGAACTTAGCTTACATCTGAAGGTATCAGATTTCAACATGCAAATTATAAATATCAAGCTGCAAAGTGCAGTATGCAAGAAACAAACTAGTTTTGCATGGAACCATACCTACAATTACCTTCAAGGCTCCCCTCATCACCAATATCAAGATTTCACGTTTCCCTTCATGGCTTTCCTCATTGCTACCACTTGTAACAAGATGGGATGCTTTAAAAAGAGGCTTATGCCAACAATATAATATTGTCTGGTGTTGTGCCCACCATATTATGGTTCCTTTTGTCATGTGCACCTCTAAAGGGGGCCTCAGCGAGGCAATCCTTAACAGCCTCCTATATAATCTTATTTGTGATGATGTCATCATGTGTCTTGTAAGCTTTAAATATTAATAGAAAATACATGTTCATACTGTCAGATATGCTGGAAAACTATATTAGAGTGACAATACCCAAATGCATATATAAGTTTCCTTCATAGATAAAGCAACTGTCTTCAAAACTCAAAACACTATTATCAAGTATATTGACCCTACACAAGATTTTTCACTCAAAGTACGTTTTCATTTTGGCAATGCAAAAGTAAATGAACTCAATTAACAAATGTTTAAGATTCATGACACTAACAAGTATTGGAGACAGAGCCTGCCTCTTTCCGGAGATGCTGCAATGTAGCCCAGAGCAATTGTAACCTGGGACCCAAAGCAATAGCATGCAAACTTAAAGGACGCCTTGTGCTGTTATTTTCACATCCTACAACTCTGTTATCCAAATTACCATCATGTTCAACTGCATCCATAGCATCAACAAGTTTCCTTTGAACCTCATCCCAGGCATATCCCACATTTATCTGATTTCCTCTCTTTAAAGCACTGTTAACAAATAAATTTGAACGAAATGAGTTGAGGTAAACAATACTAGCTACAATAAGTTTAAACAAACATATCCAAGAAAAATTTTTTTTGAGCAAAGTTAACTATGCATATCCAAGAGAAATTCTACCATGGTTTGTATAACAGGAGCCCCAGTGAAACTTCCTCCATTAAGTTCACATCACCCCAACTATCCAATTTCAACTGTGAACAACTTGGTGTCACTCCTCTGATCAAGTCTGTCAATTTTTTATGGAATTGAGTGGAGGAAAAATACACCCCAGTTCTCTCTTGTTGCTATCTGACGGCTGGGGGGGATGGAAAATACTGTAGGATACTGGACTGTGCTCGTTGAATACATCTTGTTATAGTATAATCCAATAGACTGTGGAAAAAGTCATAGTCCATTGGGTCATTACCAACCAATGAAAAAATGGAGCATGATGTAGAGTCTGGAACCCACCAGAAAAGACGTGGCATGGCATCAATGGTGGGTCCCCAATTCTCTCTTCATCAATGTCCTTCATTCCCATTGACGATGATGACCAAATGGACAATGGTTTCTCCACTGTCCAAGGGATTATAGTTATCGAACACTAAAATTAAATAAAAAATTAACTATTTCATAGGCTAAGCATGCAGAGTTTTTATAGAGAGCATACCCTTACCTACCGGAAGAGGCAGCATCTGAATCAAGTCCATCTTGGTATGAAATAACCCTTTTGCCAGAAGAATGTGCTTTACGTGAAGGTATTATTCCTGCCACAAATGCCAAGGCTGCAGTGGCCATCAAAAGCACTTGATCCACAACAGGCACCCATTCCAAAACTAGCTCAGGATTCTCTAATGTTCCCAAACAATGACATCTCACTGTTATATTTTTTGTTGGGTGAATACCCAATTTCCTTCTAGTCGGTGAACTTGTAGCATTTGAAGTAATAAACAAACTACTAGCTTTGAGAGACAGAATGCTCATAAAGCTACAATTCTTTCGGGAAAAATATCTCCTACAACCATGCCAAACAAGCCAACAAATAATATATTTCAAAGACTAGTTAGCACTTTCAGCAAATGGAAATTCTAAAAGAAATAATGAATCGTATATGCAGCCATTCAGAGAAGAGATACCTATGTGCTCTCCCAAAAAAAACCTTCCTTCGCATGCAACAGCCCATCTTAAAATGAGCACTCTGCATCTGATGATTGGCAGAGGAGGGGATGACAGCCCATTCTGCTATTTGAGAAAATATCAACTTCATGAGGCTGCCAAAGTAGCATCTGCACAGAACATAAATCCCTAGGAATCTTACTAAATGGCAATCCTAAAATGACAAGTAAATGACTGGTTCCATATTCTCATTTCGAACAAAAAATGGGAGAGGGATCAGTCCAATAGTACTTTATGACTTTATCCATTTCATAACAATCTAGCGCCAAATATAAATAAAAGGGTAAATGCAATGCATCAAGCACCAAATGCTCCATTATTGTAACACATCGAGTATCATGTGACCATAGCAAGGGAGAATTAATAAGCCAGTTCCTTCGCATCTAGCACACCCTCATGGTACTTCTTGCCTTAATTTCTTATAGCTAATAAATGTATCAGAGTAGATGCAGTTTAGCAAAGAATAAGGACTATTGTACTAATAAACCAGAAAAGCAAGATGTTAATGTAGAGAAGTCCCTACTATCTAAAAAAATGGAAGTACTTAAATGTAAAAGTGTTATGAAGTTATTATTTCATAAAAGAAATGGCTCCCTCGATTACATCCAGAGAAACTACACCAATAACTCAACGCTTTTAGATTTTCATTTTTTTCTCAAATCAGAGTACCTGTTTTTATTTACTTTCACTTTTCCTTTTTTGATGGTTATTTACTTCCGCTGATATATTGAAATATTCTCCACAGTCCACAGTAAATGACTCCCCCAGATTTGGTGTCATACAGTGTTCAAGGACTTGGTCACGTGACTCGGCCTAGAGCTGAAACGAGTTCCAGGGGCCAACTCGCCCTTGTTAAAGATTAATAAAACATTAAAAATTTCGTTAAAGAATCTTCAATATATGATTTAGAAATACGTTGTTATATAATTTTATGGTTTTTATGAAGATTTGGAAACTTTTCGGAGCACGTGCTCTCATTTTTTTTATTTTTCTGAAATATTTCAAGGTATATATCAAATTTTTCAATGATACATCTTTTGCATACTTTTTTGGACTTTTATACACATGTAGTAAGTCCTATTACTTACTTCAATTTCTCTATTTTTAATTATTTTTAACAAATTTAAAAGTTTTAGCATTTTAATACTAATTTTAATTTTTCTATTTTTAATTATTTTTAACCATTTTTTAAATTTTTAGTATTTTTTTTGTCTTGTAGTGGACTCGGCCAAGTCACTTGGCTGGGACCGGGACAGAGTCTCAGGCCTGAGCCGAGTTTCAAACTATTGGCTTCATAAGATCATCGTCTCCAATCATTTCCATAGAACAAAATTTATTTTGCCAAATTTGAAAAATTCAATGCTAGTACAGTATCTGAAACTCAATACTATTACTGTTCAAGGTAACAAATTTAGTTCAACAATAACTCGTAAAAGCAACAAGTAATTACTACCCCCTAAACAAAACAAGCCCTCTCAGTCCATTAGAAAACAAATATACCAAGCGAAGTCACAGAAAATGTTCCGATAATATTCTAACAACAAAGAGCCACAAAATAAAAATCTATACAATCAAACGGAAATAAAACACAGCATTTAAACTATCTCTTCCCTTTAATCAAAACGAAAGACAATAATAATGAGCAAAAGGAAATGGAGTGGAAGTTCGATGAACGGTGAATATCAATACATTGACGGGGAAGAATCACTCTAAAACCCTAACAAAACGAAACCTAATTTCCGCATTTCTGGATCAAAAATAAAGAAAACGAGGGCATTCTACATTGCAGAAAAAAAAAAAAAAAAAAAAAAAAAGGAAACTCATAGCTCTTAGGACATTCTGGAGATGCAATCCAAGAAAACAAGTAATTATCAAAGTATTAAAAAGCAACAAAAATGGAAGAATTTTCAGAGGATAAAAAGGAAAGACCTTACCTAGAGTTAGGGCACCTCTGCAATTGCTGGCCTTGAAGTGTAGAGCAGAGGGATGCGTTACTCATCAACTCTGATGAGTTACAAAGAGAGGGCCAAAATGAATTGCAAATCTTTGGCACGTGTGCTTGAAACACGTGTACATATAGTTAAGGGCGGGAAGCCCTAATGCTAATCCCTTATTAAGCTTGTAACATTTTTGTTGCACAAGTTTTGGGGAAGAGATTTAGCATTACACCATTTACAGGTAGCAATAATAAATGGGATTGCATAACTATTTACAATAACATAAGGAGGTTATAATTATTTAATCATATGATGTAAAATTTGATGGTTTAAGTGTGTCTCAGAGTTTTAAAAAAATTATTTTGAACTTTTAACCTAATAAATGAAATGAATGCACCACCCAATTTTATATCTAATAATCAAACTTAATTATAACCACATTGTACGAAAGGTAAAAAATCTTGTTAAATACTTTTCCATGACAATGACATTAAGTCATTAACTATAACATTAAGTTATGAGACATACAATAATCAAACAGAGCAACATTAAGTCATTAACATTAGGGAGTCTGTGGTGTTGTTACGAGTGTTACTAGAATTGGATCAACTTTCGAATCAACGAAGGTGTTGGTCCATTCAAAACTGGTTCAATCAACAATTTGAACGGTTAGCCTTTTTTAAAAACATGTTAGAAATATTAAAAAAATAATAATTAGGTAAGCTCATTGAAAAAGTTGGTTAAAAATAGACAAATATTGGATTATAACATTCGAAAAAGTCCCAAAATAGAAAGCAAAAAATATCATAGAGAGACATGAAATAGAAAATAAGAAATTTTTCCTTCAACCATTTAGGGCGACTATTTTTGCTAAGATCTTGAATAAAAAAATTTGGAAACAAAATAAAAAAAAAATATAGAGAATAAAGAAATTTTAATAGAGAATTAAATAAGCCTAAGAAACAAAGAAAATTGTGATCCCGATCCTCTAAGACTTGTTTCAATTAGAAAAAAAAAATTCTCACAAGAACCATTTCACTAGGAATAAAAATCTCATTGCATAAATGTCTGATATAATCTGTTTGACCCAACAACATATAAGTTATATTTGACCCACTACTTAGCTGTATGATTCACAATTGATTGCAACATTCTTCATGCCACAATATCATGCCAAACACTATTTTATTTTTCATTTTTTTCTACAAAACATTTTTGGATGATATTTTGGGCGTCTCATGATAAACCTAGGACGGACCTGCAGGCTTACCCACTTCCTCTACCCCACAAGCAACACCACCGTAGTCTTTCCCAAATTGACCTTAAGACCCAGTCATCATCATCATTATTGTAGTATTTTCCCAATTAATTGGGGCCGTCAACAATTTTGGTATGTCATTCTGCTCTATCAAGGGTCATATTCTCAATAAGGTCATAAATCCTCATATATTTTAGGCATATCCCTTGCCTTTTTTTAGCCTTCTACATAAACTAACTCGCACTTACTAACAAGTGTTGCATTAGGTCTGTACCATACATGGCGAGCCCACTTAAGTATACTCTCTCTCATCTTATCTTCTTTTAGCGTCACATCTAAAATTTCCCAAATAGTATTATTTTAAATCTGTCATTTCTTGCCTTGCCACTCATCCATCTCAACATTCTCATCTCTACTATACTTATTCTATAGGTATATTGTTTTGGGAAAGGTTTATATACTTCCCCTAGACTATAGAAGATCTATGCTTCCCTTATCATCCAGCCATCCAATTTTTGATCAAGAGAGCCACTCACCGTTTGATCTTAGATCTGACTTCTCAAAGTACTTTATTTTTAGTTTTTTTTATATACAAATTTTATGAATATGAAACTTGGTACATGCCATTTTCTCATTGGGGCATCTATAAAAAATATTAAAAATAAATTTTTGATAAAATATAATAACCAAAATACCTCTTGATACTTTCAAATGTATTTTGGTCATTTTATTTTATTGAAAATATTTTTTAAATATTTTTCAGTAGTGCGAGTTTAATAGAGGATTGGACGTCCAAACTTTGGCATCAAAAGAGACGTGACATTGTGATTGGCTCAATCTTAGCCCTCTATTCAAAATGGACGGTTGGATAAGTGGAAGTGTATAAATTTTATACGGTAGGGGAAACATAGAAAGCTTGCCCGTTTGTTTTTTGTCAGTCCAACATTCTATCCCATATAGCAAAGATGGTACCGCTTCAAAAACATTTAAGTGTGAGATTTTGGATTTCAGCCACAGAACTTGGTTGAAAATCATATTGTAGGTGTGAGATCTAAAAATGCTCTCCAATGGAATAGCTAGATAGCAACCCTCATTGACCACACAATTAATCATTTCATTGAATAAATAACATTTTGGAGTTGCATTAATCAAACGTAACAAGTTACTGGCTATTATACTATTATTTCTGTTACAAGTAATGTGATATTCCGAGTGTATTTGGTGTTTGTTTCTGATAACGCAAATTGAAATCCCATCCAAAATTTTCGATAATCTTGAGCCCAATCCTCGCCCTGCCCGGTCCAATAGCTACAGCCAAGGGCCATCCATTGCTAGGCCCGGCACGTACCTCTCCATGCTATGTCTTTTTATTTTGCAGTTGAAGGTGGGTGTGGGTGTTGGTGTGGGTGTGGGTGTGGGTGTGGGTGGGAAATGGGGTGGGTCAATCTGTGGACCCAACAAGCCGACCAGATGGGACATGGGCATGGACGCAGACAATGGTTGTGACAGATCAAATCTGGATCCACTTGACCCTATCAAGGTCACGTTCAGATCTGGGCCCAACTTGGACCTTGCTGGTTGGATAGAGTCTAGTTCGAGGTTAACCCAACTCATCACCGCCCATTTTATACAAGTATGTGAAACAATCTTAACAATATATAAAAAAATATAAATAAATTTTTATATTTTCTATTTATAGACCTATTCCCAACCCTATCAGATGGGTCTATAGGGGTGGGTTAGGACTAGGTCCCATTAACTTCTTGGATGGGTCCAAATCTAACTTAGACCTAGTCAGGTAGCATCAACAAGGACCCATATATAGTATCAGCAAATAAGAAAACCTAGGAGCATATCTTCCTCAAAGATACACTGTACAATAATAATTTGGAAAATGTTTATATACGGTGGAAACTTTGAAATGTAAAATTAACGTACACATAAAAAAATCTCTCAAAAAATGTTGTTTTGATGTCAAAAAAAAAACCTAATTAATTGTCTCGCTTGAGATGTATGAATATGGAGAAAAAAAAAGATTTTTAATTTCAAAAATAATAGATCTTGTAAAACTATGACTACGGATAAAAAAAAAGATTTCAAGTCCTAAAAATAGTACTTCTTTAAACACATTGTATGGATTGTTTATTTTCAATATTTTGATGTATTTTACAGATTTGCTTGATTTCAATAATTTTTGAAGTTAAAATTTTATAATGAGAGGTGAAAATAGATTCTCGCACCATCCTAGAAATTATCGACACTAGAAATTGTATATTATAGCAAAGTTTGGAGGTACTCTTTACTTTGCTTGTTGGTTAAAACCTCGTGCAAACCATACCCTAATAATTCCTCTTTACCTCAATTATAGAAAATGTTTATATAAAGAGTGAGGCCCTAAACAATCAAATTAAGGTGCAACTCAAAAATTCACTAGAAGAGATTATTTCGATGTTAAAAAACCCTAAATTGGATCATCTCAACCTCAAGATGTATAGACATGAAAAAAAATAAATTTCAAGCCTAGAAAATAGTCCATCTTTCAATGTATTATCTAACCCGCCAATTTTTAACATTTTCAAATGTTCATAAAACTCCACGATCTACACATATTTTGAAGATGAAAATAAATTTTCAGATCATTATAAAAATAGGATTGTATACAATGAGATCATTTACCTTTGATACAAGGAGGTCACAATTACTTATAACTATCCGATATAAAATATGGTAGCTTGGGTGTATCATAGAAATCAAAAAATTTTCTTTTTAACTTTAAGCTCGGTCAATGAAGTAAATGCAGCCCCACAATTTCACATACCATGCTCAAGATTAATTGTAACTACTTTCTACCAAAGGTAAATAGTTCTTTCCCTATAAAAGTCTCCGATACTAAATCAACAAAAGGTAGAGCGATGGCCTCATCATACAAAAGGTTTATATAGAGTCGAGGCTTTAAACAATCAAATTAGAGCCCACCTCAAAAAATTATTAAAAGAGGTTGTTTTGGTTCTCAAATATCCTCAAATTGATCAAGTTTTGAAAATAGTGCATATTGTAGCGCATTTTTTGACCATCAATTTTCAAGATTTTTAAGCTCTCATAAATTTGCTCTATCTATACTATTTTCAAAGCTTTAAATTTTGTAATTAAAAGTAAAAATATATTCAAGGTTTTCACAAAGATTTTCAGTATCGAAACCACAATTCTCGACACTCGAAGGTGCGCCTTACTTTAATTGTGTAGAGCCTCGGCCCAATACAAACTGCACCCTTGCACCTCACTCTCATATTTCCCGGTTGGGTACTTATATTCATCGACACATATTCAAGTCCTCCCCAATTCCCCGCTGAATACTTGGGAGGTTGTTCTCGATTCGTCAATGGCTTCTTCCACATGGATCAAGCTACACTTAATGCTATCATTACTCACTCTCTCTCTACCAATTTATGTACGTTTTCATTTTCTTCCCCTCTGTA
This sequence comes from Amborella trichopoda, assembly GCF_054954075.1. Taxonomy (NCBI): domain Eukaryota; kingdom Viridiplantae; phylum Streptophyta; class Magnoliopsida; order Amborellales; family Amborellaceae; genus Amborella; species Amborella trichopoda. Next base: position 3,836,204 of record NC_142342.1, on the reverse strand, counting down.
ATTCTCTGTTTCTCTCTCAAAAAATCCATCTTTTTATCTCTCTAGTCAATTAGGGTAAAGTAATTGCAGAACCCATTTTGTGAATTGCATTTTTTGTTTGAATATCTATTGAAATTGCTGCTGCCCATTTGGGGCCATAACCCAGATCTGATAATTGACTAAATGTTCGGTTTATGTGTATTATCTTGATGGTTTTTATTTGCAGGCACATGGGAGTGGTTCAATCTTGTTCATAGATAGCCCCAAGCATCCATATTTGAGAAGAGATTCTTTGGATAACGAGGGCCAGGTTTTTATTGTTCTTTCATTTTTTTCTTTTTTTTTGATATTTGATAATTAAGTTGGTCCATTCAATATTTGATATTGGCATAGTTCATGGTCAAATTAATCATGATTCATTTGATGGATTCTTATCCTTTGACTTGAAACTGTTCGGCAATTTGAGGATTTCGTGTTTGGTTTGATTCTCTTCTGTTTACTCATTTTTTGTTCATGTTTGAGCTTGGTTCTGTTCTCTCATAAAAAAAAGCATTAATCTGTTGTCATTCCATATTTATCTAATGACTTTGTGAATACAAATGCATAGCTGAGAGTAAGAGGACTGTATTTTAATAGAGAACTATACTCGCGTAATCTGTTGATTGTTATTTCCAATGTTTTTGGAATCGCCTCAGGCGGGGAACTCACCACTTGCTCAAGGTGAGTTACTTGGGCCAGTCTAGTGGACTCGCCCGTGTCATTGCACCATGGAAAAATGGTTAAAAAATAAAGAAAAGGTCAAAAATTTCGGAAAACAGTTAAAAATAGGCCAAACTAAACGAAGTAATAGAAATTATTAAAAGATTGTAGAAGATGAACAACAAAATATAAAAGATTGATAATTGAAAACTTTGATATATACCATGAATATTTCAGAAAAATAAAAGAAGGCAAAAATTTAAAATTGGATCATATGATAAAAGTTCCCAAATCATGCTAAACACCATCAAAATCATATAAAAACATATTTCTAAATGTGTTTCTAACTTTTTAAATATTTTTTACATATTGCCATAGGGCGAGGCTGAGTTACCCTTCCGGATCCAAGTGGACTCAGCCGAGTTTGAAAACACTAGGTGTTTCTTATCTACCAAGATGTAATAATTATTTGTCCTTTACTTAACCATTTGCATTCAAATTCAGAGAAGACATATTTGAAGATGGGCACATTTCCAGTCTCCCTAACTCTTTTTGCCATAGTGGTCAAATCTAAAACGACCAGTGGACATGCTTGAATTTATTGAGCCTTGAACTGCTATACAATTAGGGTTTGGGTGTTAATGAATCCTCCATAAAGTCACTATCCCTACAACTTTTTGTTTAATTTTTGGTAGGCTAGCTGGAATTGGAAAGCGTATTATAAAGTCAAGCAAGAAATGGTTGATTTGCTTGAAGTGAGATCCTATATTTCGCTCTGGGGATAATTATTTACTGGAGTTGTCCTTAGTGATAATGAAGAGGCATTATCGAATTTCAATATGGGATGGGGACCTTTGAGAAAGTCGATATGGTATGTTTATTGCAAAGCAGTAGAAGTTAAATCATGATATTTATTCAACATATAAGTTAAGGGCTCTTGATTTTGACAGAAATGAGCTTGTGATAACTCATTGATGTCACCTGCCCTTCAGAGAGTGCCACGTACACATTGGTTTCAAGAACCTTACTTGATATTCTAGTTGAAGAAAGGTTATTATATTATTAAAATACAAGAGGCAAATGAATAGAAAAGAAGTAACAAAAATCTGTGATGGCGAGAAATCATCTCGAACAAAACATTGGAGAAAACTGCGATGACTTGAATCATTGCTTTAACACACTGTGGATGTGATAAACATTAATGTAAACTGAAAATTATATATGGAGTTTTCATATTTAGTCTTTCTGTTTTGATCTTTTTATTGTTTCCTGAGTGCTATCATATTAATGTATTATGAAAATTTTGCGGTCAACTGCAGCAATTAGGATCTTGATGTCTAGAGTGGTTTTAGCAATCAAGATGGGTAATCTTTATTTTTGCAAACCTGATAAGATCTCGAAATTACATTGACCATTTTGGCAATTGTTTGTTTGTGTTCTAAATTTTCAGATTTCCAAGTGGATTATTGATAGGCACTTTGCTTTGTGGATTACTCATGGGATTTTGTTGCAGACCAATCTCATGACATCTTCTGATGTTGCTGCTGCTATATCAATATCACTTGGTTATGCGCCATCCCTGTCCCTTGAATCCTTCTCAACTTCCAAGGTATATCTGAATATACTTACAAAGTGTTTCATTTCTGATGTATAGAGATTTTTGTAACCTGAAAATTCAGCTCATGGATATATTTATATAAACTTGATTCCCAGGTGGATGAGATCCTGCTGCCCAACCCATTTGATAGGCCACGTGCTGTTTTTGCCCTCGAAGTCAGAGGAACTGAAGGTTATCACACTTAATTTCTTGAATTCATGGAAGCTGGTGTAGTGGATATGGTTATATTGCGGTTGAATGCTTGAATTGACTGAATTTATTTACCGTATTCAAATTTCAGATTTGTCACCACTGATTGATTCCATAAAAGCCCAAACTGGTATTTTTTACCACAGCAGGACCTCCTCTGAGCTTAGTGATGCTAAAATTGAACTCCCGGGTAGTTGACATTTTGGCCTTGCCTGTTCTCCTTAGTCGTAATTCCCTACTTATTTCTGTTGTCTACGATAGTGTTTCAGTTATTGATGGCTTTAGACCTTTTGTTATTTATATATTTGCAGATGATGAAGTGATTGTAGTGTCATTGGATGATCAAGACATGGAATGTGATGCAGCTTGTGTTGAGCAGAGATTATACAGTCTTGTAAGATGGAGTTATTTTTTCTATTTAATTTTATAACCTCCTTTTCTATTTTCATCCCATTATTTTTGATTGGAAATTTTCAGGCAGATTTAGTTGGGGGATCATATCATGGAACTCATGAACCATTGAAAGGGAGGCTGATTATTCCTTTGGCTAACGATGCCTCCCTGACCCTTCATATGTCAGAGGTCCTCCTCCTCCTCCTCTCTCTCTCTCTCACTCACACACACACACACAAACACACACACACATTTTACGGTTATCTTACTTCCTCTTATTCTCTGTAGACAAAATCTCCTTTTCGTCTGATTCATGTGGCAAACACTTTTCAATTAGAGAGCAAGAATTTTGTTTAGATGCTTAATCCAGATATATTTACATTTCTATTGCAGAAGGCTGAACAGGCATTTGTGATGGATCTAATTTCTCTTGTCCAGAATGTAAAAAGAGCAGGAGAGATTCATTTCGATTTTTCCCACAACACGATCTATCCTGCAGAATTACTACTGGGCTGTTTTACTGGCATTGAGGTGAATATGTCAGCTTTCTTACTACTTAAAATGTGTTACTTGTTTGTTCTTTTGATAATTGTGAACTGTTTGTGAGTAAAAAAGGTGGAATTTCAAGAATTTCCTGGTGCCCATCAAGAAACCTATAACAGAACTAACTTCCTGAAAGAACAAAATCTGACCTTGCAGCCCAATATGGATAGTAAGGTAGCCAAACAGCCCAACCCTAATTTAAGGCATCAAATCTTTAGATTTTTTTGTTTTTATTTTGGAAATCAGAAAGGTAAGTGAAATTAGTATTTGAACATGGGTTGTAGCTTTTATACAAAAATCTTTAGAGATCAGTCACCCCAGTTCCGAAACACATATGATTTCCACTTGAAGCTTAGATGTGTGTTCTCAGGACTTAGACTGCTCAATGCTATGCAGCACATGCATTAGTTCATGATGCTTCCTGGAGGATCCTTTTTTCTTTGTCATTTGTTTGTCTTTTGACTCTTTTCTATGGATGCACTCTTTTCTACCTATGCGATTGTTCTCTTTTGCACCCTTTTTAAACACAAAAAGAGAAAAAGGGGGGGGTTTGGGGGTGGGGGGGTGGTGGGGTGGGGTGGGGTGGGGTGGGGTGGGTGGGGTATGTGCTTTAGCACTTTGGTGGCGATGTAGGTGGGTGAGGGAGCACATAAATGCTTAACTTTGGTTGAAATAACTTCTAATTCAAGATCTGAGGTGTTTCACCTGAGAGTCTAAACTTTCTACTTCTCTAATGTATTTTATTAATTTTTTGGATATGGGATTCAATTTGACAATTTCTGGTAGTTTTGTAATAATTATTAACGACTATTTTTGTTGATGTGAATATTGAATGTCAACTAGAAGTCAACTAGAAGTTTTCTTGTTGTATGTTTTGAGCTACATAAGGCTTTTGAAGTATGAGTTGCCTGGATAGAGGCATACTTAATCTAGCTTTCTTAGAGAAAAATCACGCATTCTTTAATACATTTAGTTTTCATATTTTAATTATCAGTTTTCACTAGGAAAATATATTAATGTCTTATACATTTTTTACTTTTTAGGTTGTCATAGTTCTTTTTCTTAGTTTTTCCATTTTGATCTGGATACTGAAATGTTTGAATTGCACTTCCAGTTATCACCATAGTATTATACTTTTTTTTTTTCCTCCGACAACCATAATATCATACCTTGTCACGTGTTTTGGTATACGATGCTCCACTGCAACGTTTCCCTTCTTTCCCCTATCTCCCTCCTCCTTTATTAGGCATTCTTACTTAATCTGGTTTCTGGGAGCCTGTCAACCCCTATCAGCTGCTTGTCTAGGACTAGCTGACCATCCCTTGTGATGGTCTTAGCCTCCTTGAGGAGCATCAGAGGCATCCTCCTCATCAATTGCCCCAAAAAAAGAAAAAGAAAAAGAAAAGGGAATCCAAAATTAGAGGCATCCTCCTCCTTATGTTTGTAGTCTTCCCAGTCATCTCTTTAGCTCATCCGGTTAGGAACTTGCCATCTGGGACTGCATTTAGACTGCACTGGGAAAAGGGTATTTTATATGATAAAGTGCTGTGACATTGGATTTTAAGCCGGTCTATGGGTTTTGAGTTACCATTGCCAAACATTCTCTAGTGGACTTTCAAAATTATGCCCCTTTTATAATGGATTTGGAAAGGCATCTCCTCCCCTTTTTGTTTTTCCATAGCAGAGCTATGGGAGGCTTTGTTTATCGTGTTAGCCGCTCTCCCAAATGTGGCCTTAATCATCACTTTATATGCCGTTATACACCTCAGTCATATTCACACAAGTTCCATAATGGACCGGCAGCCATTGTGAATTTTAAGCCAGTCTATGAGTTTTGAAATACCATTTCCTGACATTCTCTTTTGGACTTTCAAATTCATGCCCCTTTTATAACGGATTTGGGAAGGTATCTCATCCCCTTTTCTTTTATCCATAGCGAGCAATGGGGGGCTGCATTTATTGTGTTAGCCACTCCCAAATGCGACCTTAATCTCCACTTTATATGCCATTGTACCCCTCGTTCATACTCACGCAAGTTCCATAATGGGCTGGCAAGATAGGAGGTAAACTGAAATTCCTTGATTTTCAAAATCTGTTAAGTTTGAAAGTTATTGGTTCCTGACTTGGATTTCTTTTTCTCGTCTTTGGGGACCAATTTAAAATTCGTGGATTTCTTCCAATCAGTTACCATTTCCACTGCTTGGTAATCTAACTGATGTCCACCAAATCTCTTTTGGGCATTTTATCAAACAATTTTCTTGGAAACCAGTCCATAATCAATGACCTGCATTCATTAATGTATCAAACCCACCAGTGACCCAAAGAAAGAGAATTCTAGTGAGAGAAAACATAGAGAGAGAAACCAATAGAAAAAATTAAAATCAGAGAAAGATCCATTTTTTTTCAAACTCATTTATTTTCTTGGACATTCTCAAATCCCAAACAGCTCCTCTTCCCATTACTTTTTTGGCTCAAAAATCATGTTTTGATTCAGTAATTGTTCCTCTAAATTTAGGCTCGAAGCGGGCCTGGGTTCATTATTTTGTTTCCTGAGTCTTGGGAATTAGGCATAAAATCAGGCCCTCAATTGGCAGTGTTTATCTGAAACTTTGGCATTATGGTTCAAAACCACTCCCCAGATAAAATAATTTAACAACCCAAATGAATGTTGTTACTTTGGTGTGGAAGGTAGGCTAAGTCTGAAAACCATCTTGTTGCTCTTAATTAACTCACTTTTTTTTTATTTGTTCCATTCCACTTATTTACAGCTTTCTCTATCTTCATTTCCCTTTTACCTTATCCATTTAGGAGGGAGGGAGGAGAGGGGTCCATTGAGCCTTTTTATTTCAAAGGTTTCAATAGGTGTGATCCATGGTCATGGATTTTCAAATTATTAGGTTTCACAGTGGATTTTGGTGTGTAGATTTCTTGTTCAAAATCCACAAATGGAGAAATATTTGATGATATGAATTATGGATTTTTATGAAATCCAAATCAAGGAAAGGTCTCAAATCTTGGATTTCAGAAGGCCACGGGTAGGTATCATCATATCCCAACAGGCTCTTAGGTTTTTCCTCTTGGAAACCATGGTAGATAGATTCCAATTTGTGGGAGGGAATTGTACTACAGCTCAGTGGATTATAACAATCACATGTTGGGCGATGAAGACTTGAATGGTGATGGAGATAGAGTGGGCCCCCGTGGCAGCAGGAGTTGACCCCAATGATGGTCCCACATCTCTCTCTGTTGTCGTCTTTCATGGATCACTCATGCCACCATGGATTATGGTTTTCCATAGTCCCTTGAATTATACTAGCTGGAAATCTTCCTAAAGGTTTGAATCTCTCTATAGACTTACAGATTCCATAAGTTGAGATACGGAGCTCTTGTTCCTGTTCCCTCACAATCTTAAAAACACTCCTCTGGTTACATATCTTTGGGGGCTCCTTGCAAGTGGACAATGAGGTGCTTATTTCTTCTCTCAAAATTAGAAAATAGCATTTTTGCTGATGTTGATCTCGGAATACATAAATTGTGTTCTAGTGTATCTTGTGTCACTGGATGAACTGCTGTAAATACAGTTTAGCATGTCCTGTTTTTTTCTTGTGAGAAACCGAGAATGAGACAGCACAGTAAAAGCTTTATTTATCCATGATTGTCCCCCCCTTATTCCACCAGTTTGTTTTGCTCTTTGAACTCTGTGCAGGCTCTGCAACAGCACTATGGTCAAGGAATTATAACTAAGCAAGCAATGGAGGTGTTGCATATTGTGTTTTCCAAGTTATTTGATTCACTACAATCATCTTTTCAAGGTTAGTGATCTCTATGTAAATAATTTACTTTAAACAATGTACTCCCATCATGTGTGGTGCTGTGTGTGTGTGTTTCAGAGAGAGAGAGAGAGAGAGAGAGAGAGGAAGAGAGATTTTAATATTCTTCATGTACATATAGCTGCCAGCCGTGAGTAATGTGTGCAACAATGTTTCACTAAACACTTTTAGGACCTAGAAATCATGTTAAATTTAAATAGAAAGATATGGTGCAACAGTCCTTTGTCCCTTATCAATGGGCATTGGGGTTGAAGAACTGAGAGAGACATGTTGCATATGCCTTCTTACTCTATGTGTGGGGAGTATGTGGTTCACTTCGGTTGTTATATATTGTGTGTATAGGTGGTAAGCTAATTATGAAAAGGAAAAAATTCAAATTCAAATAAATAAGAGATGCAAAATTTGAAGTGTTTTGTTTATCAAGAAAATACAGTGTTTGAAAAATGGATCAGTAGGTTGGATCATCTGGATCGGCGATCTTGGAAAGAAAAAAAACATATATATATATATATATATATATATATATATATATATATATATATATATATATGGGTGCAGTTTGCATACGGATGCATCCGTAGGTGTAGAGGTAAGGTGCACCTTCAAATTTTATCATGGTATATAATTTTGATGTAAAATGTTCTTAGGATTATCTCAAAATCTATTTTTATATCTAATTATAAAATTTTAAATTTTAAAAATGGTTAAAATCAAGTAGAACTATGAACATATGAAAATCTTGAAAATGGACGGTGTAGATAATATGTTGTAAAATGCACTATTTCTGAGACGTAAAATCTTTTTATTTTTCATAGTCATTCATCTCGATGTCCAGGTGATCAATCAAAGGGTTTTTTAACATTAAAACTACCTTTTCCGACGGATTTTTGAGGGGCATCCGTAGTTCTACATTATAAGGAAGCATCCTTATATAAACTTTTTCCTATATATATATATATATATATATATATATATATATATATAAAACGTTGAGGTTAGCCCACTGGCTTATATCTATATATGAGCCCAATAGCCTAGATTGAATCTGGGCCCAATAGCCTAGATTGAATCTGGGCCTATCTGACAGTCACGACCTCATTTCGTATTTTAATTTTAATTTTTTTTCTACAAATTCAAGTCACTTAAAATTTTAGGCATCCATTATTCTCAGTGCACCTAATAAAAATATTAAAAAATAATTCGCAAGAAATAAAATGACCAAAATACCCCCGATGCTTTTTGGGGGTATTTCGGTCATTTTATTTCTTACGAATTATTATTATTTAATATTTTTATTAAATTATTCTATTATTAAAGAATACACGTCTAAAATTTCAAGTGATTTGGATTTATAGAAAAAAAAATTAAAATTAAAATATGAAATAAGGTTGTGACCGTTAGATCGGCCCATATTCAATTTGGGCTGTTGGTCTCATATTTAGATATGAGCTAGTGGGCTAAACCTCAGCATTTTCCTATATATATATATATATATATATATATATATACACATATAATTTATACATGTAGAAAATATGTCAAAGTGCTTGAATGGCCATGTTGGCTAGATTTTGTGCATAAGAAGCGCCTTTGGGGGTTTGAACCCTAATCTATTAAAGAGAAACTGAAGATGAAAACCAACTAGGCTATTAAAGCTCAGCTGCCTTACAATTAAATATTACATTTGATGTAATAATTGAATCAAAACTTTGGCTCTTCAAAATATGTGGCACTGGGGAGGTTCAGAACCTCTCATAAAATACCACAGATGATAGCCAGCTAAGACATTCAACATTAGACTATTACAGATTGTATACAGATAATTATTAAATCGTCGTTTCCAGTCGAGAACTGGCACAATCACTGCAATTCTCGATCCATATAGGGAATTTCTGATCTGGATAGGCGATTTTTGGAACAATGAGAAAATACGACTATGGTGCGTTATCCTTGTTTGATTATTTGATATTGAGTCCTTGACTCTGATGTGATATTCTTATACAATCTCGGTTCTCTTGATGTCATGATAGGGCATATTATAGCAACACTCATTATCCATGAGAAGCGCGATCCTGCATCTAAACCAATATTGGGGTTGAAGTCCTCCTTTCAAGATCGAAGGTGGTTGGAGGAGGCTGCTCCAACAAATGTGACTGCAATAGCAGAGGTGCTATTGGTTCGGAGTAGTCTAGCTTGGATAACAGGAGTTATTCTCGTCATATCAACTCTCATTGGGGTAAGACTATGCGCCTTACTCAATTTTGGACAACATATTTTGATAATTCATTACATATGAATTTCTTTCAATAATTGGTTTTTCCCTTCATTACCATGCAAGCTAGAGCTAATAAAAGTCAATTAATTGATTTCTATTTTTTTGAGATCAATAACCTTCTTTGGAGAAGAATCATTTGTTTTGATTGCTTCCTTAGACATGGTGATGGTTTGTGCTTGTTCTATTACAGTTTATGTTAAAACAAAGAAATATCTCTCAGGAATTTGAGTAACGTCTTTGTTACTTTCTCTTCTTAAAAAATTACTTACTTGGAAACAAATGTCTTTTCCTTGAAATTGATGACATGGTTTATGTTGCTGCAACAGCTTTACTTCATGTTCAACATGCCTATTACAAGGGACACCCTTCTTTACTCCAACGTTAAGCTAGACTGAATGGCTTCTCTCAATTCTTCGGAATTTTAAGGTATCGGTTCCCATGCTCTCACGGGTGATCGCTTCTGCTGTCGTGTTTTATATTACGTAAAAGCATATTCATTCTAGATGGGGAGGCTGTAAATTTAGGGTTTCATATTTTTGTATTTTAATAAGTATTGTTTCCTTGGAATGGTGATGTTTCTCAGGATTCATGAGAATCTATGTACTTGGATGTAATTTTTTGGCAAAACAGAGTTACCCCCCTTTGTTTCTCTGATCAAGTGTGATTAAAGACTGGTAATGAGAGATGCATTCTATCTCTTTCAATAAGAAAAAACCAAAAAAAAAGAAAAAGAAAGAAAGAAAAAAGAGTGATTCAGTTGGGGTTAGACTCAAAGGCGGAGCTATATAGTATAGACATATGTATTGACCCTTGGGTGAAGGGTGGATCGTTAATTATATTGACTTTCACGTTCAAAATATGAGCAATTAGTTAGGGGTAAGGTTGCAACCTTAAACGATCCAATTAAAGCACACCTCCAAATTTTATCATAACATGTAATTTGATGGAAAAAGTTCTTAATATTATCTTAAAACCTATTGTCATCTCTAATTATAAAATTTTAAACTCCAAAAATGGTTAAAATCAAGTAGATCTATAAACATTTGAAAATCTTGAAAATGGATGATCTAGATAATGTGTCGCAATATGCATTATTTTTGGGATTCAAAATATTTTTTTATTTATATTCATACATCTTGATGTCGAGATGATCAATTAGGGGTTTTTTAAGTATTAAAACTAACTTTTTTTGATAAATTTTTTAGTTGCATCTTTACTTCTACATTTTAAGGTTGCACCTTTATATAATTTTTTTTTCATTAGTTAATAAACCAATATTATTACATTGCTGGTCCTCAAAATGAGTTGATTAATTTATGTCTTTTCTTCAAGGATTTGAACTTGTGTAAAGGAATTCAACTCTTTTTATTCATTTATTTATCTTTTTTTGGGTATGCCAGCCACTATTGGAAAAACCGGACGATTTAACCACTAACTGCTTGGTTATGTCAGAATTGGCTACTGATCTGTTTCGGTTATGGGCGGTTTTGGTGTTCAAGCAGTATTTTAAAAAGAATTAAAAAAATATATATAAATTCCTAGAAATAAGGATTTTGATTTGTAATATCATCATTAACATTATTCTCATTATTAGAGAATTATATTAATATCTCCTATAAATATTAATCCAAAAAATTATTTTTAATATTTTACATTTTATGTTCAAGTCCCTTTTTTGACTTTTCCTTTTCAAAATTCCCCAGGTTTGGAACTGGTAGCTCGGAAATGATATCTTTATCACCGGTTCAGAATGGGTAGTTCTGAGCTAATGTTTTTTTTGTTGTTCTTGTTTGTTTGAGAAAGTATAGTTCTGAACCAATGTTTTCATGTACAAAATACCGGTTTAGAATTAGGGCCCTTCTGTGTTTTGTGCCAAAAATTTTAGCTAGTTCAGAACTAGTAGTAACAACAATAACAAAAACATATATTCGCAAACTGCTGAAATGGTGTTTTGTATAAAATTGTGTACACAGTAATAGATCACATTAGTCTTACTTTTACTGTACACGAAAAATTTGGTTCAGTAGTGGTAGTTCTTTATTGGTGTCTTACTAGTGAAAGACATTGGTGCAGAACTGCTAGCTCCAAAGCAAGGTATTTTGGGCAGAAAAAAAAGGAGAAAAAAGGGGTAAGATTGCAAAAATTCTTCAGCAAAGCCAATCTTGGATTGGATTTAATAAACATAGCTACACTTCAAAATAATTGATGAAGTTCTCAGCCAATGATTTCATTTTTTTTTTTTTCCTTTGGTGCTACTTTAAGTTTGTCATTCCTTCCTGTTTTATACATATACAAATAGTGTTTTGTACTGAGTGCTGCCTATTTATATAGTAAATATAGTTATTAACATCGCCAGAATTTGATTGTAGTTTGATTTATACATTTAAAAAATAGTAGCTTTTTTTTATGGAGTTGCTTGATGCGTAATCTTGATCAGCAATTTTGGGATTTACAGTTTGTAAGGGAATGCAAGGAGCATCAGATTTCTGGCTCCGAACATTGTTGAGGAAGTTTAGGAAGCTTGATCCCAACTGGAATAGTGCTAAAATCCCTCATAGAGCGAACAAGATTTGGAATCCATTTGTGTAGAGCAAGACACTTCTTATTGATAAACCACGGACCTTCGGTCATTGTAATTTTCATTTCATAGCTCGATTTAAACCTGAACAGCAAATACCCATCATTTAGCGAGATGATCTCCAAATCAGAATTAATACGCCACATCTTAATCAGCATGGCCTTCATAAACTTCCATTCATGCTTGTTGCCTCCAAATCAGATTTAATGCGCCACATCTTAACCAGCATGGCCTTCATATACTTCCATTCATGCTTGCTGCCAAGAAAGTAAGCAAAAAACGAGCAACTCCATCTTCCTACACATCTCGCATAAGTTGTATAAGAACGCCTTCAACAATTTGTGGGGTTCCACAATTGAATCTTCAAAATGCACTATTCCATTCTATACGATGTGCTTCCCAAAGAGGTAAATCGGAGACGAAGAATCAGTCATCCACACATTGCTGCAAGAGTTTCCAACAATGGAGCCGTGCTCCCTAAGTGTAGAAGGGGGAGGACCGTCGCCACCAGAATAAAGAGGGGGAAGTTGTTCAGCGATGGTAATGCGGAAGAGGGTTCTGCTGCGGAATGCATGAGATCACCATTAACAGGAAGTGTTGGTTGAAGCGCATTGGATCTCATTGCAGCCAAGTTGCCATTCATAGATGCATCATTGGAAGAGGAAAAGGACTGCACAAGGCCATCCCGAGAACGAGAAGGAGGATCACGAGGTTTGCGGGTAGCCACGGGGGGATCGTCACCATGGGCTATCCTCTTGCTTTTCCAAATCGTCACCTCGACATAAAATTATAGGATTAGTTCTTAAAAAAGAACAAAAACACTATTCATTTCAAGAACTTTATCAGAGAATGCATTGGCTCACTTTACTTTAGACAGTGCATTGGCTACTTTCCCTTTTATAAATGATGCCTTGCTTACATTCCCACTCCCGACTTTCACTTTTTTGGAACAATGCATTGCCTACTAACCAAGCGACATTAAAGCTGTAAATCCAAAAAAATAAAAGCAAATAACAAAATATAAATTCCATGGTCAGGCCGTTTGCAACTGCATGATCTCTAGCCTTTGTGGACCATTCTTCTCTATTTGCTTCACCATTAAATCTCTCAGGTTTTCAGGGAGCCACTGTAAAACCCATCTTTCTCCTAATCAAATCTCAGTGAGCTTTTCCCCTCAGATCCTAATCTTTTCACGCAAAGTCCCCTCATTCTTTCTCATCCATTATTAAATATTTTCTTGAGTTCATAATCTCTTTCTCCACTTTCACAAAGGTGCACGTTTTTTAGAATACTATATATTATATAAAGGTCATCACATAATCAAAAGACAGAATTTAAATTTCTTTATTTTATGGGTAAATCCACACACAAAAGGATAGTGAGTGCTACATGTAATATACAAATAACGTGCTACATACAATCTAAAATCTATACCATTTTCTCTTCCATTTTCATAAGAATGCATGAGAGTCCCTGTGTAATTTTTATAATTTTGTTATGATACACGCATATGAATATATGGATTAGTGCTATAACTTGTACAGACTCAGGGAGTCTCAGTAAGATTCAGGTATGTATGGGTAACTCGGACTTGGGACCCTAGTTGAGTATGTATGGACAAGTCGGACTCGAGACCCTAGTTGAGTATGTATGAATAACTCGGACTCGGGACCGTGTCAAGTACTGAGTTCAATCTTTGTTTTTGAGAATTGAGGTCATATAAAATTGCTGTTGGATCATCCTTGAAAGGAAAGGATTATTGTGCGCTCAATTTTTAATAGGAAAAGTACATAATGACACTATATATATTTAGTACATGAAGCTCACAATTAATCTTAATCATTCGATATGAAATTAGGCTGCTGTATTTATTATATTAACTAGGCACAACGATCGAAAGAAATTCTTTTTAAAGGACACCTAAGCCGTCAGATTTCACATTGGATAGTTATAAGTAATTGTGACTTCCTTGTACCAAAGGTAAACGATTACTATCCACTAAGAACACTACAATAAACATCGTCGGATGTTCAGAAAATGTCCACACGAAAATGGATTACAGGTTTGATGTTTATGTTTTATAATGCTATAAACAGAAAATGGTGTTATAAAAGGAAAAAAAAAAAAAGAAGTAAAAAAGAAAATTTTTGGAAAAGTCACAAAGAAGCTATTATTTTTTGTTTTAACATGCTGCAATCTACTTTTTCTCCTCAAAAGCCTTCACATGAAAAACCTTCTCAAGAAGCCTTCAAGAAAACATCCTTCTTACTTCAGGTTTTCTTAGATACCCGCAAGCTTTATAACTATCTTTCCGATTCATCAGCGCACTTGGTAGGGGGGTGTGAGCGGGCTGGACCTCGACAAAGTTGATACTGGACCCGTTAAACAGGCAGAGACCTGCCCAATCAAACGGTCTTACAAAATCTGCCCATGTTCGGACAGGCCTTCAAGTCCACGAGATCAGGCTGGCCCATTTTGTATCTTGTTCAACTGAAAAGTCATATAATTGCAACCTCTCGGGCTTTAATAGTAAGGCCCACTTCTTTAAACCAATTGGCTTAAACTGCCCTACAAAGGGCCCAAAACACACTCTATCTCAGTGTTCCAAAAATCATACTGGCCTCAGAAACCGGTCAAGGGCCGAATCCGAGTAACCGGTAAACCGACCAATTCAACCGAACTAACCGGGCAGGTACCAGCCAGTCCAAAAAGTGTTAAAAAAATAAAAGAAATACAAAAAGAGTTCTCTTGCAAACACTGCTCCATGTACAGCCGGGGCTTCCAAGCCCGCCGGGCCAGGCCAGGCCATCTACACCCCTATTTGTTACTACTACACTTCACACCATCAGCTTACACATGTTTCTATATATACCCTGGCCTTGGTTATCCATAACAGCCACCCCCCTCTCTCACTAAAAGCACACTCAACAGGTTCTATCTCCTCTCTTACAAGTAGTCATACATCTTGTCTCAAACAATCCAAACCACCCCCACTCTCCATTCTTAAAGAGTTCTCTTGCATTTGAATGGGTGATATTGCTCAGTTCTCCACTTTCAAGTATGAATTGCAAGATGACTATGAGAATTACAATTACTGGAAATCATGCATGCATTCTTACTTGAAGGCACATAGCTTACTTGATGTAATCTCTGACTCCTATGAGAGTGAAGAAACAAATGATGAGAATGAAAAGAGGGAATGGAGTGCAAAGGATGGGAAGGTTCTTTACATCCTCAAGACCTCCATAAACCCTAAACTCTTTCTTCATATATCAACTGCTAAAACTGCAAAGGAAGCATGGTACATTCTTACTTCTTTGAAAAAAACAAGATTTAGGAATCAAATTCCAAGAAGCCATGCTTGTGGTAAGCTTTCTCATGCCATAAATACTCTTCTGTGAGACAGAAAAATTGTAGTATGTGTTTGTTTAAGAACAATATGCTAACAGCTCCTCGACAGTGTGTCGGTTGCGACATTGACTGTCAGAATTGTTAGTAGCATGTTTTTGAACAAACAATGTTATAAAATGTATGATACTTTTCCATATTTTATTCCGAAAAATCGTTTCATGACTCGGAGGGATGCATTTCTACATTTGCTTCCCCAGAGGTATAAAGCATCCACTTTAAAGATGGGTGCATATGGGCGGTCCATCTAAAATCAGACAAACTAACTGCTCAAATGATTTCTTTATAAAATTATTATTTAATTTTCAAAGTTTATTTATTTATCGATATTCATGATCTCCGTGTTAGAGGTTATGTGTCCTTAAAAATAAGGTCAAAAAATCCAACTCAAAAATAGGTTTTTAAGAGGGGACTCATTTCTATATGGACTCATAGAAACCGTGTCGTTTCATTTTTAGGGCCTCCTAAGATAGGCCATGCTTTCCATGAGCCATTATGGATCCCTGAATATGGTAAATTACATTGCTCAAACGGTGTCCTCTGTCTATAACCAAGAGAACCCAGGAGGTTCCCTAAAAATCAATGAGGTTTTAAAATCAACCAACTTGCTGAAAAATGTGGGTACCTCTTTAATTATTTTGTTAAAAAATGAGTAAACTACCATTGTTCAAATTTTGGAATTCTTATCAAGTGAGGCTATTTTGATAATTTGATAACATATTTTACATGGTCAAAATGAGCCAAATAGTCCTTGTTTTTAGTTCTCAACTCGAAACATATTTTTTATTATAAAATCTTATTATGAATTTGGGACCGCTTACAAGTAAGGACATTTATTTGTTTTTCACTCAGGTAACTTCAGAGGGGTGAAGGTACAAAAATTATTGTACGTTATAGAGCTTTCAGTCCAAGAAAGTATTTTTTAATATCTAAACATGTTTCGTAATTGGAATACAGAATAAGTAGGGGTATTTAGGTTATTTTATTCAAATAACTTAAGTGATTCAAATTACCAAAAAGTATCACTTATTTGGGGTTAAGAACCCAAGAGAAATTTAGGTCTTTTTAATAAAACTCCTATGGAAGTACCTAATTGAGAGAATTTGTATGTCGTAAATCTTTGTCGATAAAATTGTTGATTTAACAGCCTACTTTATGGTTGGAAAAAGTTTATATAGAGCCGAGGCTCTAAACAATCAAATTAGAGGTTAGCCCAAAAATTTCATTAGAAAAGGTTATTTTGATGTTTAAATATCCTCAAATTGATCATCTCAATATCAAGATACATGAACGTGAGAAAAAACTGGATTTAAAGTTTTGAAAATAATGCATTTTGTAACACATTTTTAGACCGTCAATTTTCAATATTTTCATGTTTTTATAGATCTATTGATCTACACTAGTTTTGAAGCTTTAAACTTTATAAATAAAGATGAAAATATATTTTAAGGCTATCATAAAGATTTCCATTGTTGAAACCATATTTCTCCACACTATTTGAAGGCAGCTCTAATTTGATTGTTAAGAGCCTAGGTTCTATGCATATCGCACCTTTAATTGTTTGATGCGTTAAGCCATCTTAAGTAATATTTTCCTAATTTCTTTTTCACATTTTTGGTCATCATTGGAGGGATGAGTAAATGCGTCAAAACAACATGCGTTGTAATGAAAAATGCATACTGTCATAATTTTGGAGCAATTCCATTAAAAGTTTGTCACCTTTTTTCTTTGCTGATTTTTATGGATTGTGAACACAGATGATGTAATATATCTCATCCAATATTAGTTCGGCTACGTAAGTTTAACAATATATTATATTCAAATTCAAAGAATAATTTAAATCCTAATCCATCAAAAAGCAGATTTCCAAAATTGAATCTAGGTCACATCGATTCTAATTGCCATGAGCTGATCTATAATAAATTCTATCATAACTAGATCCTTGAAAAGGTTTGATCATTAAGGGACCCTAGAGGAATATTAAGGGACCCTTGAAAAGGTTTCATGATCATTAAGGGACCCTTGAAAAGGTTTCATGATCATTAAGGAACCCTAGAGGAAGAGAGAAGCGCAAGCCACATTTAAGTAAGGGTGGCAAGGGCCGGGTGGCCCGGCCCTAAAAAATTAGGGTTCAGGCCACAAAATATGGCCCGAGGGATGGGCCAGGGCCAAGACGTCAGGGCCAAGACAGGACCGGCTTGGCCCGGATCGACCCTTTTTTTTATTCCTTTCCCTTTGTTGTTTTTCTTTGTTTTTGTTTAGTGCGGCCTGACATGTCCGGTAGGGCCATGGCTGGGCCTGGGCTACGGCCTCTTTGACCCAGTCCGAGGTCTGGTGTCAAAGGGAACAGGGCCTGAGTTGTGGTTCAACCATGTTGTGCGGTTCTGTTAAATGGTTACAAAGCCAAATTCCATTAGAAAAACATGTGATGGCTTTTACTTTCTTGTATCACGTATGCTCTTGAGTTCTCTACATTGCTACAATATTTTGAGCTTAGTCATGGAAGCCTCTGAAGGACTGATAATTTTCATGTCAAATATGTGAGTATTGATGGTTTCTATGTAGATATAAATGAGATGCAGAAAAGAAAGATGTACAAAGCTTCCATAAATGAGGAATGTGAAACCCTGCACAATTTCTACCAGGAGATAACAAATAACCAAAACGCCTCCGATACGTCCATTGGCTGCACAATTCTTCACCTAGTCACACAATGTTGCCATGTCAAAGTCCTCAACAAGCTCTTGGAGATGGCAACTGAGGACGCTTTGAGCTGTGTCGATGAACAAGGTAATACGATTCTCCATGTGGCGGCAATGGTTGGGAGCATCGAGAAGGCTCAGGCAGTGTTAAGGAAGAAGCCAGAATCAGTTACGGTTCGTAACCATAGTGGAGAGACTCCGATCTTTGTCGCTGCAAAGTATGGTCATAAGGCTGTTTTTGCATATCTCACTATGGTAGGGAGGGTTGAGGGTTGCGTGAGAAGCAACAGTGGTGCTACCATCCTTCATGCTGCTATAATTGAAGAATTCTATGGTATTGCTCAGATTAAGCTTTTAGTTGAAATTTTTTATGAATGTTTCAAATAGTTCGTTTGTTAGATCTGATGGATATACTCCAACTGGAAGCATTATCTGATTTCAGTCACATTTTTTGGATGACTTTGGAAAATTGAACCTAGGACGGGCAACTGTTAGGCCTAGGTTGTGTCCGGGTCCTTGAGAGCTAGACATAGTGGTCCAAAGCAGCCGTGGTTCAGGGTGGGGCAGGAGGCCTAGTCAACAAGACGCAAACACAAATATAAGAGAAGACAAGTCGGGGTGGCGGTCTAGCATTGACCCTTGGCCTAGGCCCGGCTTGGCCCAACCTGGCCCTTGGGTCGATGTATCCCAGCCCAAGAGCGGCCTATGGGCCAAATGTTGTGGCCCTGACCCTGGTTTCATAGGGCAGCCTACAAACCCATCACCCGCTCATTTAATACCATTCAATGTACTTCAACTAGAACTCCATTTTGGAAGTCCCACAACCTTTTTATAATTTTTTTTAAAAATCAACCCATGTAGTGAAACAATTCCAAACATATCTATAACCAAAATGTTCTAATATATATATATATATATATATATATATATATATATATATTTATTTATTTATTATTTGTGATTAGTTCAATAAAAAAAAGGGATGTCCTACATATGACATGAAAATGAATCTCAAGGTGTCACGTTGTGGTACCCCCCATCCTGACCACCTAGCCTTGAACCCACTTCCTTAAAGCTCTCATCTTTATTTTTATTTTTGTTGACTAATTCAGTAATATGAATTGAACTTGAAATATAACATTGCTAACATCAACTACTAACCAACCAAGCCCAAGTCCAATTCTTAACACTCATCTTTATTGCTAGCCAAATCACACTTTGTGCTCATTGTGGAATTTTATTGTGTCCAGTTGAAATATGAAATGGCCATAGTAACATGCAAGAATCATGAAACAAATGGAATAAGAAAGTTTAGGAAATGGGTTGGGTTGTGGTGGTAGCACCTCTATATTTAGTTACCATGTTGTGGTTTCCAATCCTACCCACTGACACCTTCAGAAAAGCTAACTCGTAATCTATATGAAAAAAATGGGTAGGGGCCTGTCTTCCTCATTGAATAATAAAAAGAGAAAAAGAAAAAGAAAAGAATAAGTAAGCTTGGTTGGAATTCCAAGAATATAAGGAAGTTATACTAAAAAAAAAATGAAGTTGAAATAGAAATTGAGAAGAATATTAACTTATCGTGACTTTCATCATCATCATTATCATTATCATCAACAAAGCGTTTTTTCTAACTATTTGGGATCGACTATACGAATCTTGGTCCGCAATTCCGCTCTATCAAGGGTACTTGTTATAACTCTAATACTAACAAAAACAATGATTTTTATATGTTTGCAAGAATTATGAGCCTGTTTGTTTGTCTGTAGATTTGGCACTAGAGATAGCAGAAAGATATCCGACTTTGGCACATGCACGAGATGAGAGGGGTATGACACCAATGCATATCTTAGGAAGCTCCCCAAAGGCATTCAAGAGTGGAACCATGTACTATTCCACTAATATTGCGGTCTCCTCTTGGGTTGTGTTGGAGACCATTGGAAAGCTCATTTATTCATGTAAGTTATTAACTATAACAATTAGCTTAAGATTTAGTTAGCATAGCATATGTTCGATTTACGTATTTCACATTCTGAACAATTAGGGGAATTTTTATTATTTTATAATTCTATATTGCGAATCTTGAATGATCAATGTGTTTTTGTCATTTGTCTTAGATATTTAAGTGGGACCAAATTATAAAATGCTCTTATGTTCATTTAGGTTCCCAATATGAATAAAAGCATTTATATTATAGGGAAACAATCATACAGACACCCAATTTTCGAAACTTCTTTTGCAATAGCCCTTTCCAACTTTTTATCTTTCAAGTGGCATTAAATATCTCGACAAAAAACGAGTATACTAATAAAAGAAATCGATAAAATTTTCAGAACCAGTCCATCTACTGTTAATATGCTTCATCGGACTTTTAATCTCTCTCTCTTAAAACTGTATTTATTTTTCCTAAAATGTAGTGTCAATTTTATGAAGGAAAAGTATTCTATGACTCTTTAGATGGATGCTGTGTAAAGCGCACTAGGTTAAATCAGATATAGATGGAGCCAAAAACTTACCAAATAAAGCATATTTTAGCGTTCTATTTTTTTTATATATTTATGATCAGCTTGGCTTAAATGATTAATCCGATAAAAAATCCATCTTTAAGGTGAATTTTAGAAGGGGGCCGTACATGTACATATGAGTGGGCTGACTTATAGAAACCTTATCTTTTTATGAGGCATGGATTGGATTTTTTAAGGTTGTATAGTAATATGATGCAATAACCTTCAAAAACCATGTTAGGGTGTTTTGTTTGATCCAAATTTTGAAATATACACTATTTTCATTCTAATAAACAATCAAAAAAAGAAAAATTTGAAAATACAACCTAGAAAGTATGTTTTTAGCTTAATTAACATAGGCCGTTCATTTTGGTGAGATGCAGATCTAGGCCTTAGAAGGATTTTTTTTCTTTATCAATTTTTTTAAATGGCGTTAGTATGATTAGATGAACAATGTTAAAAAGATAAAAAAGATTTTGAGTTTGTAAATGCTATGATATTAAAATTCACCAAATGAATAGTCTAGATTCGTTATTGGAAGGGACTCATTTTGACCATATCTAGGGTTCAAATTTATTTATTTATTTGTTTATTTTTTTGAAATTTGATTTAATAGGTTTATCCAATGGTCTAACCAATTTTGATTGGACTAGACCCTCGTTGGTTTGTTGGCCCATGGCCATGTTATGCATATATTCTATTTGGTCAGGTGCTTATATTTGTTTGGAGCATGTACGTTAAAATTATTCCAATTAGCATGTGAGGAAGTATAGGGAATGACACAAGTCTATCACACAAAAATGCATACTTCGACGGCAAAGAAGGGAGTGGTGGTATCACCCCCCACACCTTAGCCACCATGTTGTGGTTTTCATACCCATTGACACGACCCCACTTACATCTTAAAAAAACTAACTCTTAAACTATTTGAAGAAATGGGTAGGGGTTGTCTTCCGATTGAATTACCCAAAAAAGAAAGAAAAAGAAAAAGGACTTCTAATTTTTAAGAGTAAGAGTCTCATCCGTAGTTATTAAAACAGGACTAGACCATTTGGTCTGACGTGTGTTACTATCAACCATTGCCTTGACAGATCCGATGCAAAGTAAGAACCATGTGTGGTAGAAAACCAATCAAAATGAATGTTTAACATATTTTAGTTTGTTGGATTGTCCCCGTTTTGAACGGTGTAACCAAGTAGGAAAAACTTTTTTTCTGATATAATTTTTTTAATAAGGTTAATATTTTTTATTAATAATTCTAAAAAATACAATGATTTACAAAGGTAATACATTGCTAGTTACACATTCATCATAATAAATCCCCCTCGTGGCCAACACATCTGCAATGTCATTAGCCTCGCGGTATACATGTTGTAAAAGAACCTCCATCCCATTAGAAATATCCATCACTTCAAGCCACTTGAATCTTAAAGCCAGGTTTCCATACTGTATTGCACCAGTTAATCACAGTCATTGAATTTCCTTCCACCATACAACAACAACAACTTAGGAAGCACTCTTGGACCAATTTCAGCCCATATAGCAATGCACAAATCTCCGCCTTATTAACTATAGTATTGTTGCAAGGGCCAAAAAAGCAAAAAAGAACCTCACCACAGCTACCCGGTATCACTCCACCTATACCTGTTGGTTCAGGATTCACCATTGAATTTTCATCAAAATTAAGCTTAACACTACTTTGCACCACCTATACCTGTTGGTTCAGGATTCACCATTGAATTTCCATCAAAATTAAGCGTAACACTACTTTGCAAAGGTGGAGTTCACCTACCTCTAGGCCTCACAATGATTGTCGACTGCCGAATAACATTCCTCAAGTTTAGTATAATGTCCACCTCAGAAATACCTTCCCCCTCTTTAGTGACCGAAAACTAGGACGAAACATTATGCATACTTATGTCTTTCATTTTCTTCTCTTTTGAGCTACCTCCTTCAAAATTCCGTTTATTTCTCTACATCTACACTTCCCATTGTAATGATGATCTAAAAATTTCCCAAATAATCTTCCCTCTCCTCAGTAAAAAAAGAAGTGAAAGATGTTCCAGAATATGAATGTATTCCAAGTAAATAACATCCCATCATATGAGCAGCCCACATCCACAGGCTACTTGTGTAAGAATAAGTGGTGTACATTTTCTTCATCCTTTTTACAAAGTAAGCATACTTTGACTATAATCTTGCCCCTCTTTTTCAAGTTATCAACGGTCAAAGTTCTCCCTGGGATTGACAAAAATCTTTGAATCCTAAGAGGAATATGCCATTTCTAGATTTTGTTCGACTTTCTCTCGGTCCATCTTGCTCTATCATGAAACAATAATTTGTAGGCAAGCCGATTCATCTACTACATTTCTTGAAATATGTACCTCCTGCAACTCATTTAATAACAAATGTGGTTTGTATAGAGCCGAGGCTCTATAACAATTAAAGTAAAGCGCACCTTCAAATAGTATTGAGAACTGTGGTTTCAAAACTGGAAATCTTTGTGATGGCTTTAGAATATATTTTCATTTTTAATTATAAAATTTAAGGGTCGAGCAGGTCATGAAAATCTTGAAATTGGCAGTCCAAAAATACGTCATAAGATGCACTATTTCCAAAACTTGAAATCCATTTTTTTTCCCATATCAGTGCATCTTGATATCGAGATGATCAATTTGAAGATATTTGAGCATCAAAACAACGTCTTCAACTGAAAATTTTGAGGTAAGCTCTAATTTGATTGTTTAGAGCCTCAACTCTATATAAAATTTTTCCTTTAATAATTGAGCCAACTGTTAAATAACAGTATCTGGCATTTGATTAAAGTCGCACTAAATATTCCAATTCAAAAGCCCATTTTGTCTCGAGATATATTATCCACCTTCACCAAAGGATTGCAACTTTAGGGAACACCTCTGGAAATCTCTACTTTAATGGTTTATCCCTCCAACCACTTATGAAACAAGAAATTCACAGTAGTCCGCTACCCAATGATCCATTTGAAACTTTCCATGACCATTGCTTTGCAAGTAGAAATACCTGCTCACTCTAGATCCACTCTTAATGAGATCAGTAGTACCATCTACCCCATACCAATATCCTCCTCCATATCTGATTTTCATCAACCTTATTTTAAAGATATTACTTTTGTTTTACATATATATATTTCTTAAAAATATGGTCAAACTCGTTCACCCAATAATTTTAATTAAACGGAACCTCTCACCGGTTTGGTAGCCGATCAGATACTGACAAATATGGTCCGATCCATGGGAGCATTAAAATGTTTATTGATTTCTGATACAGGTATTCCAGTATATGATAAATATAAAGGCAGGCCAATAAGTGCTAGAGAGGACATAGAGACTCCTGCATGCACGACAATCGACCATAGATGGAGAGATGATGGCAATTCTTCTCTAACCGAATGGACAAATAGCTTGGCACTTGGTATGTATGGAGTCGATTTAAATGAAATTGAATTTTATAATGCTCAAACTTTTTTATTCAACTTGAGCTTTATGATGTTCAAACATTTTTTTTTTAATGAAATTCAATACTTAAATGAGTATGGAAAGCAATGAGCAGGGGGCATGACTTGGCTACGAAAAACAAGGGCTCCAACAATCCGATGGCTGGGCCTGACCTTGGGCTATGGCAAGCACAGCCCCGCTTGGTCCATTTATATTGTTTTTAAGAAAACTTCCATCAACCAAAGCCCAGATGTGGTCCTAATTGGGCCAGACCATGTTAGTCCACGTTGGTGCGGCTCTGAGCTGGCCCGGAGCCATTCGGTCCTATTTGGGCCTACCTAGGCTAGGCCTAGATCCCAAGGTGGATTAGGGCTGCCCTAGCCAAGCTAGAGCTTTCCCTTTGCTAGCTCTAGTTTAGGATTCATGATAAGATGTAGCAAAGTTTTACCCTAGCTGCTTACCTAACGCAAACCACCTCTTGGGCTGGCGACGGGTTAACGAAAAGCTTAGGGTCCTCACCCTTATTAGACCACGTTGCTAGCCCTAGCTATGAGAAAGAAAATGTCATTTTGCACAAATCAGCATTTTAGAAAGTGTTGATCCGAATTAGAATTGTCCGGTCTGTGTTGGTTTTTGAGGGAACCGTCCCAGTTCCTTTCATATAATAGGACCCATATGGTTCCCTATGATAATCGCCCCATTCTGTCAGATAAGTGGACAGTTCTTTATGAGAATAGGCGGCTCTTTATGAGAACCAGCCGGTTTTCAATTCTATTAGAGAACCGACCAATTCAGTTAGAAAACCGGACTATCCAGCTTGCTTGCTATAATTTTTTTTCTTTGTTATTATTTTATATTTATTTTAAAAAAAATTTACTTCTACTTCAAGACCGTCCTCTCATTTAAGTGCTGGTTAGCATGGGGCCGTTATACCTTGCATTGGCTTCATGGGAGGCAAGGCCATTTTCATAGTGCTTAAGTTTCATTTTTTCCTAATGAGGGCCAAATGAAACAAGGGCGAAAAGGATAAAGGCAGATCGACACAAAGGCGATCAAATTCGAAAGAGGTTAAGAATATTTGATCGTATTTTAATTCACATTTCAATGTTTCCATTACATCTGGATTCGCCCGTAGAATCCAAACCATTTCTTTTTCTGTCCAGATCGGTGAGAAAAAGTTTACAACTCGGGAAAGGGGTTGGGGACGTGATGGTCATACCTCAGTTGCACATCGTTTAGAAAAATCTAGCATTTAAAAAACACTGATCAGTTAGAAAATCTAACATTTAAAAAACGGTAGGGGCCTGTATTTACCAAAGATATAAAGGCAACAAACAACTTTTGCTAGCATTCCTTGCCTTTTGCTTCTTCATCAAAGGTGACCATAGTCAAGTGTAGGTACCCAAAAAATTTCATACTGATGTTATGGCAAAAAATTGATGAACATATTAGAGCAACAAACTGTACCAAGTTAATTTTAAAAAAGATAAAAAAAACTTATAGGAACAAACAATTTTGCAGGCTGCCCATTGTTTGGACGGATCTACCAAACGAAGCAAAAGCACAAGTGGGTGAGAAACTTGGTAGAAGTCCTGTTGAAATTCGAGTCGAATTACAGTTACGAGAACGATGGACAATTTCCTTATGAGCTGAGGACTTCCATTAATGCCGGCCCTGAATCTTTATCAAAAAGGAATGGGATGGTAAGCCCTCTGGTTTTGGCTGCAAGGAAGGATATAGTGGAGCTTGTGAGAGAAATTCTTAGAGTGTTTCCCAGTGCAATAGAGTTCCTAGATGAAGATGGGAAGAACATAATGCACCTAGCAGTGGAGCACAGGGGAGAGAAAGTATTCTGGTTGTTGAGATCGATGGGCACGCTTGTCTGCAGTATGGCCATGGGCATTGACCGACACGGCCGCTCTATCTTGCATCTAGCAGCAAAGCTTGGGGAATATCCACCATACCACACACTGGCGAGTCCACAATATATGCAACGGGAGCTACTCTGGTTCAAGGTAAAGTATGTGTACCAATTAACCTTCAAATAATCCTGAAAAAAAAAAAGGATTAATTAGAGTATGGCCTTGATCAAATTTCTCTTCATATACTTGTTGCATCTACATGCGATTAGTAGAGTTATCTTCATATGTTATTATCTAAATGAAACTGATATTGAATAGAAGAGGAAGAACATATCTAAGCTAACACTGGATGAATTAACATGGCTCTTTTTCCCAGCGAGTGAATCATGTGTGTCCCCCTCATATAGTGGCACACATAGACTCACATGGCCACACTGCTCAAGAGTCGTTTGCTGCAACCCATAGTGGCCTGGTGAAAGACGGTGAGGTATGGCTCAAACAAAGTGCACAAACATGTGTGATCACATCCACATTGATCATAACCATTCTGTTTGCTGCAACCTTCACAGTGCCGGGTGGTAACCATGAGACCACTGGTATCCCCATCTTTCTGCATGATAAGAAGTTCAAGATGTTCATGGATTACTTGAACTGGACCCTTTTCTTCTCTAGCCAAGCACTGGCATTTTTCACATCTGTCTTAACAACGCGCTATGACGCAGAAGACTTCTATATCATGCTGCCTATGAAATACTTTGCTGCTAACACCTTTCTTTTTCTATCAGCTTGGGGTACTATCATAACCTTCTCAGTGGCATACACTATTGTAGCCGACTCCATTTTTGGCTCCTCTCATCTGGTTGGCATGACATTAGCCGCAATTTCGACACTAACTTGGATTCTTACATATATGGATGGCATGACATCCACCGTTAGCTCGACCTGCCTTATATTCTATGAAGAACTCAAATGGAAAGTGGGAGTTGAAGGCCCACTGAAGTCAAAACTCCTCTAGAAAATAAATTGACCTGGCAAATGGGTTCTTCTTCTTGTTAAAATAAATGCTTGATAGGTGCTGGCTACCAATCCTTCCTATGGCCTGGGC
Organism: Amborella trichopoda; assembly: GCF_054954075.1. Taxonomy (NCBI): domain Eukaryota; kingdom Viridiplantae; phylum Streptophyta; class Magnoliopsida; order Amborellales; family Amborellaceae; genus Amborella; species Amborella trichopoda. Next base: position 3,809,046 of record NC_142342.1, on the reverse strand, counting down.
CTCTTGAATGATTTCACTCTTTCTTCTGGAATGGAATGGAGCAGTGTGAAGATTCATTAGGAGAAAGAGCAGCAGTCTCAAGAGGATGATTAATGTGATATAAATGAGATAGCAATGGTTGATCCATTGAGAACTTCGAAAGAGTACTAAGTTTGCCTCACTTTAGTCTGGACTGTATGTTAAAAATTATTATTCATGTGGGGAACTTCAAGTTTCTGTGGTCATTCTAAACCTTGCCCATAATTTTCTTATAATGGCACTGCCTTGATTGGTTTATAGTGTAGATAGTGTTTTTTTTGGTGTGGCAATGGGCTGGTACGGTGAGGTACGGTGAGGTTGATGCTGATCCATACCCAACCTAATTAGGTGAGACCTGGACCAGACCCGAGCTGGGTCCAAGTGACTTGGACTAGGACAAGAAATTAAAAAATAAAAAAAATATTTTGTATTTAATGTATTTTTTATATAATTTTATGCTGGGCCGGGTTGGGTCGGGTCGACCTGGATCTATACTTCATAACCCTTTCTTTGCCATTCTACTCCCCGAACTAGGAATGCCATCGAGGCGTATATACTCGTTAGTGGGATTGGTAGGTCAAATCCGTCAGCTTGTCCTTCTGAACGGCTATCGTTTGTCGTTCAGAACCCGAGACGACAATAGTCCATGTTGGACCTGAACCCGACTTGCTGGGTCCAAAACTGGGACCTAGACATAGTTCGGGTCGACCTGACAGGTTGTCAAGTCGACCTGACCCGATTGCCACCCCTAAAGAGAACTGCCTATCATAAAAATATTTTGATCATGTATCTAAAAGGTGTTTTTCCTTTTTTTGTTGTTTTTCCTCTCATGTATCTAAAAGGTTTCTTTCAAAGTCCAAAGCCCTCTGTCTTTTCTCGCTCATCACTCAAAGCCTTTTTTTCCCCTTTATCATTTTTGCCATATCTTCTCACTTCTAATAATATTATGACCTCTATTCTTTGCCTTTCTATTGTATTTCTTCATAAGAATTTGAAATTGGTTTTCTTTAAGAACTTGGGCATCCATTTCAAAGACCCTCCTCTCTTTCCCAGCACTTAATTTTACAGATATTTTTTTAAAAAAATTCATGTTCTTAGCAAAATGAATAAAGAGGGGAGAGATGGCGGTGAGGGAGAGTTGAGATTGCAGAGCATCAGTGCTATTCCTGCACAGCTCTACTTGCACCATGAACAATATGCCATCCATGACTTTTTGGCAGGATTAATGGATCTAGAGGAGAGCATATCAGTGTTCTCTACATGACAGTCATTGAGTTAGACTACCATTTTGTACATAAAAAAGTTCCTATTAGATTACTTGTCACTCGGTTTGTTTCCTCTCGCAATCAGGTAGCCGATATCTGCACCAAGTTATTGATTTGAGATGTTTTTCGAGATCTTTACTTCAAACTCGGACTTCAAATGTCTCGATAGTGGAGTTTGAGGCGGAGTAATAAAAACAAAACTCAAGAATCTTAGTTTTTAAAAATGTAATAGTAGAACTATTATTGTTTCATTTTGAAAGAATGTAACAAGATATAAAAGTGTATATTGAATGTCATAAGATAAAAAATTGTATATAGAATGTAACAAGATAAAAAAAAAAAAAAAATCTATTATGTCATTGTATCATCATTGTATATACAATGAACCACAATGAAAGTGTGGGGCACAATTATTTTTTTTAAAAAAGTTCATTTCTCTTTCTAAAATTTCTTTAGCAATGGGTTGAACCATGGTCAAGACACATAACCTATAAACCCTCCAATCCAGTTCTAAAAAATCATTAAGTACAATAACCACAACATTGAGAGTGATCATTTTTTCAAAAAAAAATGATACATTGAAAATTTTTGAATTTCTTGAAGATACATACAAAAACATTTATAAACAAAATATTTGGAAGCTTTAGACTTTATAAATAAAAATAAAAATATACGTTAAGACTATAAAAAATATTTTCAGCATTGAAACCACATTTCTCGGCACTATTTGAAGGTAGGCTCTAACTTGATTGTTTAGAACCTAGGCTCTATACAAACCGCACCTGAAAATTAATTACCACCCAAGAAAGTCCTTAATTATTTCTTTGAGTACATGGTTTAACAAGAGTCCTGAACACCTTAGACATGACCAGACAAGTTTTGATGCTCCAAATAAGCATTTTCGTTAGGGGAGTGGAACCACAATGTAAACTTACCTTTGTAAACACCTGCAGTGTGAACCCGAGTGTCCTACTTTTCATGCATGTCCGTGTCCAAGACACTTTTTATTGTGTTTGGGGTCCACCAAGTCACAATCCAACTCACCCTCACCTAAAAATTGATGTTCCATATTGGACCATGGCAACAATGTGAACTGGAGCAGTTTGTAAGCCTTTCTAGAGTCAATTTTATAGGATTAATTAATTTGGTGCTTCCTTTTGAGCTCCAAATCGGTTTTACTAGGTAAATAGAAATGATATTTAAGATGTAAAAGTGTGAATTGAGACTGAGTCTTGAGGTCAAAGAAATCCCTTTGACATTTTCCTTTACTCATGTACCAAATGTACAATTTGGCCATGTGAAATAACCAAATCCTTTTGGAAAATTATTTAACGGACCCCTATCCTAATTGACCAAGACCTAACCGGACCAGCAGACTAATGCCTTGGCGAACTTGGTCTAAAGTAAAATTAAGTTTAATAAAAATCTAGTAAAAAATAATATTGGAGTGGTTGAATCGGAACATTTTGACTTATTCAACTTGTTCGAAAAACTTTTCAGAGGTATTTTGGTTATTTTATTTTATTATTATTATTATTATTATTTGCATTATTTATAGGTGCACGTTTAAGGGAGGAGTGGAGGCACAAAATTTGTGTGAAAATGTTTAGTAAAAAAAATATAAATAAAATAGGAGGAGTGGAGGCCCAAAATTTGTGTCAAAATGTTTAGTAAAAAACATATAAATAAAATAGTGTAGTCGCATGACATTGTGATTGGGGCAGGGTTGGAGAGGGAGACATAGGTTTTATACATTAAGGAAGTATAAAAAGCTTGCGCTATGCATATATCTTAAACCAAAAGTGTTTGATGAGCCAGCCTACTCATCTGTAGATATGCGCCCCCTTTCAAAATCCATATTAAAAATGGATTTTAGATCCAAAATTTTAGGATTTGTTAATCTAAATTATTGTGATTATTTTGAAATTGGAATTTTTATTTTTGAAAAATAAAAATTATATATTTTTTAATATGCTTTTCTACCATCCATTTTGACGAAGCACTTTTTTTTACTTCAATCTCTAAGATGGACGTCTGATGCATGAGGAGACATACTTGTTTTCTTAAGTTGGCCGCATCATCCTCTATTATTTCTTTTAAGGATGCATATGTCGAAGTATCAACCCCGCAAGAACCAGTACCACATGCTCAAATCAAAGGGGAAATGGGCAGATCCACACAAAGTCAATGAAATTCAAAAGAGGTTACCGATGTTTGATCCTCATATTTTCATGCACGTTTTGCGTTTTCGTTGCCTTTGGATTCGTATGTAGAATCCAAAACCTTTCTTTTCTGTCCAAATTGATGAGAAACATACATGGAAAGCATACCAATTCGAACGAAATGTGAACACAGACAAATAAATAGTGAAGTCAACACATCTGTAGTATGTTTTTTCTTTTTTGAAAATAATATCTAGCAATTTTTTCTTTGTAATCAAATGTAACTGAAGTCAAGTGTAGGTACCTAAGATGTAATGGCAACAAAAAACTTTGCTGCCATTCCTTGCCTTTGCTTCTTCATCACAGGTAGTCATAGGTGCCAAAAAAATTCATATTGATATTGGCAAGACATTGATAAATATATGAGTGCAAGGAACTGTACCACGTTAATTTTCAAAAAACTTATTGCAACAAACTATTTTGCAGGCTGCCCATGATTTGGACGCATCTACCAAACAAAGCAAAAGCACAAGTGGGTGAGCAAATTGGTGAAATTCATGTTGGAATTGGAGGCAAATTACAGTTACGAGAGCGACGCGCAAAATCCCTACAAGATGAAGACTTCCACTATTGATCGTCCTGAATCTTTATCAAAAAGGCATGGGATGGAAAATCCTCTGATATTGGCTACCAGGCAGGACATAGTGGAGCTTGTGAGAGCAATTCTTTAGTTGTTTCCAAATGCTATAGAGTTCTTAGATGCAGAAGGGAAGAACATAATGCATTTGGCAGTGGAGCATAGAGGAGAGAAAGTATTCTTGTCGTTAAGATCGGTGGGCACGCTTGTTTACAGTATGGTCATGGGCATTGATCGACTCGGCAACTCTTTCCTGCATTTTGCTGGAAAGCTTGGGAAATGTCAGCAATCCAAAGCACTGGCGTGTCCACAACATATGCAGAGGGAGCTATTCTGTTTCAAGGTTAAGTATGCATACCATTTAAACGACAAGTGATTTCCCGAGAACACTTAATTTTGGGTTCCACCACCTCAGAAACCAATTCTATGTGGGAGATAAAAAAAATCTTCTACTCCCCAGAATTAATCCTTCTCTCCTAGGTTTGTTTCGTTTCGATCTCAAAACACCCCATGCATTACTCATCTCAATGGCATTGGTCTAATTCTATATGGGGTCATTGCGGATTTATAGAGCTCCAGATCTTTCGTTTTTTTTTTTTTTTGGAAGAAATAGTTTTCAGTTGTTAGAATATAATTTTGAAAATTTTCATATCATTCCCACCTTGTCCCATGTTCTAAGCTACATGGAACACAAGGTTCAACTCAGATTGCCCAAGAAAATTGCTCTAACAAAATGTTGGGGATTACATAGGCTTTATTTGGACACACAAAAGCTTAGGAATAGGCTTTTTTTTTTCTTTTTATTTACCTTTAAGAGTGGTTAAGAAATAAATGATCCTAACATAAAGAGGTCTTTCAATTTATACTCGTTTCAGTAAATCAAATTCAAGTGTTCCTCAACAAAAAAAAAAAATTATTTTCCTTAATCAAATTCATATACTTGTTGCAACTACCTGCAATCAGTAGAGTTATCCTCATATGTTATTTAATGAAACTGATATTTAATAGAAGCGGAAGAAAATATCTACACTAACATAGGATCAATCAACATGGCATCGAGTGAAGCATGTGTGTCCTCCTCATATGGTAGCACATAGAGACACACATGACCAAACTGCACAAGAGTTGTTCACTGCAACACATGGTCGCCTGGTGAAAGAAGGTGAGGTGTGGCTGAAAAAAGGTGCACAATCATGGGTGATTGTAACCATACTGATTATCGCCTGCCAGGTGGTAACAATCAGAATGGTGAACCCATGTTTCTACTCGATAAGAGGTTCAAGGTGTTCATGGATTACTTGGGCTGGACCCTTTTCTTCTCTGTCTCATCACTAGAATTTTTCACATCTACCTTAACAACACGCTATGATGAAGAAGACTTCTATATCATGCTGCCCATGAAATTCCTTGCTGCCACCACCTCTCTTTATCTATCGACTTTAGGCAGTATCATAATCTTCAGCTCCTCTGATTTGTCTGGCATAATATTATTCCTAACTTCGTCACTGATATGGATTCTTACATATATTGATGACATGATATCCACCAGTACCTCGATCTGCCTAACATTCTTTGAAGAACTCGAAAGGAAAGTGAGAGTTGGAGGTCCTATGAAGTCAAAACTCCCCTAGGAAATAAATTGAACTTAGCTTATGTGTTTTTTATCTTGTTATTTTCATGATGTTGTACAATTGCTCTATTTTTCATGATGTTGCACAATTGCCTTATTGAAGAGTTGTAAATTTATGAGTTGTATTTATTTTTATTATGATTTAACAAAAACAAGTAGGGAGCCTTCTCCCCCAATGATTTATCCAAAAAAAAATGAATGCTTGATAATTGGATGCCAATGATTGATCCATTGTGACTACTTAGTTTGTTGGTCACTTTACTCATGATTGTATGGTAAAAATGATTATGCATACGGGGAACTTCAAGTTTTAGTGGTCATTCTAAACCTTATACATAATTTTCTAATTATATAGCATTGGCATGATTAGTTATGGTGCATAGAGAATTCTAGATAGAGAAAGGAATTTCTAAGAAGATAATTGTGCCCCACATTAATCTATTGAGGTGGTTCTTTCATTGTAGGGAAATGATCTAATGCAACGGTTGTATAGTAGTATAATGCAACCACACTTCTAGAAAACTATATTTTTGGCATTTGTATGACACCAAATTTTGGACACACATTCTCTTCATTCTCATAGTCAATCCTACGAAAAAGAATCAATTTGAACCCTAGATATGGTCAAAATTAGTACCCCTCCAACAATGAATCTCAACCATCCATTTGTTGAATTTCAAGATCTAGGCCTTAACAAATTCAAAATCACTTTTTTTTTTTTTTAGCATTATTAATCTAATGATGATAACACTATATAAAAATTTTGAGAATAAAAAAATCCTTTTGAAGCCTATATCTAACCATCTCAATAAAATGGACAGCTTATATTTATTGGGCTAGAATAAAAACCTTCTAGAGCAGTTTTTCATAATTTTCTTTTTTGTGATTGTTCTTCAAAATAAAAGAGTGTACATTTAAAAATTTGTGTCAAACAAATGTCTTTAACATGATTTTTGAATTGTATATATAATGGTAATAAAATGGTATAATGTGCATTTTCCTATATGTATACTTGCAATATAGATTTTCCTATCTTGCTACTTTCTACGCTGACAATATTTCAATATACACTTTTCTATCTTGTAGCATTCTACAATGGTAGATATCATAAGGTTTATAAAACAAATAAAATAAAATAAAATAATAATAGATTATATAATTTATAAATAAATAGCACATCTAAAATATTCGAGTCGGGTTGGGTCAACCTAGACACGGACCCAACCCGACCAGACCTAACCTAATGTTGAGTCCCTAGTTATTGACTCGGGCCATGAAGATCATAGTAAGAACATTATTCATTACTTCATTATGAAACTGTTGAGCATTTTAAAGAAAAATTACAAAAAAAAAAAAAATAGGGGAAAAAAGAAGAAGAAAAAAACAAAGAAAAGAAAGAATAAAAATGTCAAATGCAAAAAATAAGGAGATTTTTTTTAACAACTGTCTTGTTACTCATATGATGGTATCATTCCAATTCTTGTATAACAAAAATTCTAACTTAAATAAAACAAAGGGACAAGAGACATTATAGGTTTTGTATGGCAATGGACTTTTGAGCCGAATATATAAGGGGTCGTTTGGATACCTATAAATATATTGTTTCTGAAATATATTACTCATATAATACATTGGGTAGTATTTAGATGCAATTTTGGAAATACATTGCTACTGTTTCATTATGTCTAGAAGAAATATGGGAGATAGTGGTGCAACATAAGCAAATTAGCTTTAATGGGGATCACTACGTAATAGAGGCAACTTGTAGAGAGAGTAAATTGGTTCAGTCTGGTGAGAGAAATCAAAAAACGAGAGGGAGAAAACCGTTAATGGGAAAGAAGAACCCCTCAAATTGAGGACAAGAAGAAAGTAAAGCAACATAGATTAGAAAAAATGGGTATCTCAAATTGATATTGAGTTCCAATCTTACTCTATTGATTCTAGGAAACGAGAGAATAATAGCGTGACAAATATTAGGTTTGGTTCTACACAGTGATGAGCCTAATAGATTTCACTTATTTTTGGGAAATCTTATATAATTTATTTTTATTTTCTTATTTAATAGATTTCACTTATTTTATGGAAATCTTATGTAATTTATTGCCATTTTTTTACAATTCAAGTACCCAAGCAATATGTTCCTTATAATAGATTTTAAGGTACCCAAACGGCCCTAAAGGATGGGGTTTTTATGAATAAGCATACTCGTATATACACTTGTAGCCCCCTCTAAAATTCACCTCAAAGATTGATTTTTTATTCAAAATATTAGGGATTTATCATCTAAGCTAAGTTGATCATAAATATTTTAAAATGTGTTATTTTTTAGGTTGTTTCTTGCACCGTTATTGGATTTGACCCATGGAATTTTACCCAATGTCCATCTTGAAGATGGACGTTGAAGAGTCAATGGGCTCTTGCAACCGCTAACTCATATAACATTTTTCCATAAATAAATGGTCTCTTTATATAAATGCTCGTAACCCGGTACCGGTCCCTGGTGTATCCCGAGAGGAATGAGATGGAAATTGTCTCTTTATATCCTTTTCTATATATGTATATTTAGATAGATAGGAGAAGGACACAAATAAATAGGTACCAAAAGGTAATATACTTCCCTAGGGGTATACCTCCACATGTAGGATTAATTTTCGAATATTGAATTTTTGGGAAGTAAATTCTTCAACCCCTAGATTAACTTTAATAATAATAATAAAATCCTAATTTTCCCCTTTATGCAGGTGAAAGAAATAACGCCTTAAGATTGAATAGAGAGCATCCAATTTGTTGAGCGAGAGATATAAGTACCTAAAAAAAAAACTCAAAATTCAAAATTTTTCTTTTGAGAATAATCACCTATTGATTTTCAGGTGGCTCCCAAAATATCATATTAAAAAAAATTCTCCCAAAATAAGTATTATGCATAGTTTCCGCGTTAAATAAATTGATAGAGAAGAGGGTCCACATTTTTTATTTTTTTTGAAGGTTCACATACGCTTTTCATTAACTATAAAAAATTTACCAGAAATAAATGAGAGGGAATATTAGAAAAAATTAACTACCAAGGTAGCATGGTTAACATCCCCTTGGCTAAGCAATCTACCTCCTCATTGGCCTCCCTGTAACAATGATGAATATCGACATTTTGGAGCGATATATTATTCATAATTTCATGAAATAAAGATTTTAATCTCCAAGTGACATTGAAGACTCTACTATTCCAAGCTATCACATTTACCGAATCTCTTTCGATAATCTTTATACCATCTTATCTAGAAAGCAATTTAAGTGCTTCTAATAGGCCACGAGCTCCTGCCTCATTAGCAGTAGTGACACCACAGATGCCAAATAATGCACACAAAATAGGCCATGAGCTTCTGCCTCATTTGTTGTAGTGAAGCCACAGGGGTCAGAGAATGCATGCAAAATGTGACCCGAAGTATTTCTTATGAGTCCTCCAAACCCTGCTAGGCCAGGGTTACCAAGGCTACTCCCATTAGAGTTCATTTTGATCAAATTTGATCGTGGTGGAAGCCAAATTGCAGCTCTACGATTTGTTCTAACCAAACCCAAAGATGCAACAGTTAAAGGGTTATTGATAACTCGACTCTTCGGAGTAGAGCCACTCTCTTTATGAGCCGTAAACCAGTATGCAACTAATGCCAAAATGTGAAATTTAAGCATAAGCAACACTTTAATGGTTCTTTTAAACACCCTTTTGTTTCTCTCCTTCCACACACCCCACAAGATGCTCACCCACATAAATCTCCACAATATTGTACCCATCTTCGGGATGCCCAAAGTCATCCATTGGATGATGAGCGATCTACAATCTTCAGGCAGCGGAAGGTATAGGTTGAAACTTTGTCAAGCCCAATTCCAAAGACCAACAATGAAAAGGGCAGTGAAAGAAAAGATGTTGGGCTGTTTCATTGATGTAACAATCTAGATCAGTCGGATCAATGACCTACATTGCAAAGATCCAGATCAGCAGATCCAATGAAAAATTACTCAAAAAATAATTAAAAGATAAAATCAAGGAGACTCAGGGGATTGGGGATTTGGATTGCTCAATCCCACCCGAATTAACACCCCATTTGGATTGGGGATTTGGATTAGCCATTTTGAAGACTGACCCAGCCTGGACTTGCACTTCTGAACTAGATTGGGTCTTAATTAGGGGTGGCAATGGACCCGGACCCAACAGGTAGACTTGAGTCAGGTTTAGGTATGGGTCCAAAAATTGAGTTCCCTTAAAACAAAGTGTCCAAAAAAATACAAGTAATATATTCCCCAAAAAAAATACTCAAAATAATTGGTAGATTTAGAAGAAGAGTAAGCCAATAAAAAAAAAAACAAAAAATGTCTTTCTTCAAACCCATAGCATCCTTATAAAGAGCAAGAGAGAGATTAAATTATACTAAAGATTTAGATAGCTAGAAATTCAATACCATATTTGAATTTGCTTAAGCATTTTGATGCTTTTTTATGCCTTTAGAAGTTTGATTAATTTTATTTTTTATTTTTTATTTTATTGGCATATACAACATAGCATTTAGGATGGACCACTACTTTATATAATTAGGTCTTTTTGTTTTCTTTTAATTAGCTACAATCCCATATCAAGGGCATTTAGTTTTTTTTCTATTGAAAAATAATCTTATACTTTGGTTCACAGTTCTTGTTATTTGTTAATTAGTTATTGTGTTAAGTGTTGTTGTTGTTGTTTCAATTTATGCTCCTAATAAATCTATGATAGGTTTTGTGATGTGACAATAAAGTAAGTATTGTTGTTAAGTTTATTGAAAGTTTCAACAAAAAATTATCAAGTATTAATCTAATGACATTAGTTAGGTTATAAAATTATTGTTTAATAGTTTTAATATATCTATAGCATCAAATCATAATCAATGTTTACATATTTTTTTAATCAAATCCAAAATATTCAGGATTTGTTTTATTTTTTTTTAGCAATCCATATTTTTTAACCGATTTTTTCTCTGATTTTTAAAATAAAATCGATTTCCTATCGATATTTTGGTCTGCCAATATTTTACTTTCTCCATGTCTCAGACGCCATTTATGGTCTCTGCAAGAGAGAGCGCAAGATTCAGAAGGTGGAGAGAGAGAGAGAGAATTGGATTTTTTTTTCCTCTATAATTTGAAGATCAGAGGGTGTGTGAAGAACCAACAGTATGGTTTCTCCTTTTAGCGATCTCCCAAACGATTTGATAATCAAAATCCTTTCATTACTCCCCGTTGAATCCATCCTAAAGTTCAAAACAGTATCAAAATCATGGAACCAACTTCTCTCCTCTCCCTTTTTTGCCACAATTCATTCTCTCTCCTCTTCCCCTCTTTCCCAACCTTTCCCTCTCTTCTTTTCCACCATTAGAGATGACAGTCGAATCTACTACATCAGAAATACCAGTACTCTCTCTCTCCAATGGTTAAATTTCAGGGGAGCTGGCCACCTAAACTGCATAGCTTGCGACAATGGCATAATATGTTTCCATTGTAGCTTCTGCTCCACCGAATTGCTCTTCGTTGGAAACCCCGTGACTTCCAAGTACAGGTGCCTTCCTGGGCTTGGTGGACTTGGTGAGGAGTTCTTAGTGGGGAATATTGGCATTAGTTTCGACCCCATTACTCAAAATTTCAAGATACTGGTTCGCGGGCGACCGAAGAGTGAGAAAGCGGGTGCAATGCCCTTCGAATGGCGACTTTTCAGCTCGGTGAATGAGTCATGGAAGACAATTCAAGACCCTGGGTATAATCTTGAGAATGTGAATTCCATGGTTTGCGTTGGCAATACTTGCTATGTTCTATCGTGGACTAAGCTTAGTTTGTTGGCTTTTGATCTAGAAAGAGAAACGGTAGAAGAGTTACCGAATCCAGTTTTAATTAGCCCCAAGAGTTCAGATAGAGAATTGTCGTATAGGTTTTCGGTGCCCCAAAAGTGGGGAGAGAGGGTTGCAATGGGAGAGATAACAGGGGACCTGAAGTTGAAGATGTGGGTTTTGTGTAGAGAGAGAGAGTGGGTCGAAGTGATCGTTGGGAATTTGCAGAACTTTGGTCTTGGAATTGATGACTCTCTCTCTCCTCTTCTCTTAGTTGGGGAGACTTTCTTCCTGCACAATGCAAACAAGAATATGATGTATGCTTATAATATTAAAAGTGGGAGGCTGATCATGCTTCAGGATAATGTTTCAGGCCAAGTCGACAACCTCGTGCTATATCAACCCACCCTCTTCTCTTGTTTCTTGTAAAAACCAGTTGCTCCAGATCAATAATCTCTCTCTCTCACACATTCACACTAGTTTTGAGACTTTCTTTCAATTTGTTTGGGTACCAAAATATTTATGAACCGAGAAATCAGCAAATGTGATGATGCATGTAATGACTGTCATGTATATTTTGTTTATTGGATTTGGGGTATTTTCTTTTTGGTGTTTGAGAAGCGGTTACGATCAATATATATTTTTCGATTATTATTTCTTTTCTTTTCAAATAGTTGACAAGAAAGGGTAGTTCGTCAGAAATACTTTTGTATATTGGATTTTGGGCACTAGCCGATCCCAAGTAATTGGCATAAGGCTTGGACGATGACGATGGATTTCGGGTACTTTGTTTTTTGTGTTTGAGAAGTGGTTATGATCATGGTAATGTATATAGTTCTCATTTTTATTTTATTTCCCACTTAGTCAATGAAGAAAGGCTAGGTTATCTTGTTAGGGTTTTTTGGGACAGACATAGGGTTCAATCACTTCAACGTCCTGACCCAAATGGATATGCCTGCCACTGGGCGGAAGCCTAGCCAATGTATCCACCACTAAGTCGAAGCCTAGAAGATGGCAACTTCTGTGTCTTACCACCACACATAATCCACACCACCACCCCTGTTCCCCAATTGGTGTTTTGCCTGAACTTGTCTGTCAACTTGCTTGCTTGTATTTATCATAGTCCACTTCAAGGCTCTAGAAGATTCTTGCAATACCCTTCCCCCATCGGAAGAAGTACCATCATCACCATCATTTAACCCTTATCCCAACTATTTGGGATCGGTTACATGAATCATGCTCCGCTATTTTGTTCATTGGTTCAGGATTCATGACGAGATTAGGCAAAGTAAGTATATTGTATGCATAAACTTTGTAAGCAATTGAAGAATTTACATTTTGAAGAATTTGGTTTTATAATTGCGCTTGCCTAAGTTTTTTTTTTTTTTTGGCTAATGTCAATTACTAACCACTCAAGCCCAAGTCCAAGTTCCATTGAAGTTCAATATTTGATTTCTCCGAGTTGGATTATTTTGTTGGGTTTTACAAGCATTTAAGCTTTTCAAAATGTCAAAAGAGTATGTACCACATTCTTCGACAGACATTACAAGCTTACATATTAAGCATTATTACATAATCTCAAAATGGTAATGGTTTAAATTGGACAATTCATGTTTATTTCTTTAACTCTGATTGCGCCTTGCAAGGTCATGAAACCTTGATTATGTTCAATGGGGATAGTTCCAGGATTATTTCTTATGAACTTGGGGAAGAGCATCTATTGCTTCACATGGAATAACTAATTTCATGCCTTGTGTGAAGTTTTGAATGACTTGAGAAGATAAGTAATGTATTCGTTAGAGGAATGGCCAATCTCTATATGACTCAGGGAGAAGAAGATTATGGCGTAGATGCCAGCTACATAAAAAGGTCATTTGAATTATGAATGGCACATGTTCATGACCAACTTAAAATATGAGCATCAGGTATTAGATCCTAACTTTGGGCATCTCAACTTTGTTAGCTTAAAAGTTAGTTGCAAAGAATGCATGGTTATTATCTATAGATAGTCTGAATCATATACGTGAAGATTGTATTTATGGAAAGCAATGCAGAGACATCCCGAGTTGGAAACTCACAGTGACCATGAAGGCTGTTTCACCACACACATACTGATACATGACATGTCTATTGAGTGCGCAATCAACTGATAGCAGAGGATACTTTCTTACATCTTCCAAATGATATTTACCTTTTTAGTTGGGTATTCCTTTGACTGGAACCCATGGCCATCTTGGTTCGGTCATGGGTCCTAACCACTCCGACAAGCAGCCCAACCCTTTTTGATTATTGCTGATTTTAGTTGGAAAATATGGGCATGCATTGGGAACAAAAATCAGAAGCCTTTCCATGCAAGCAATTTAAGACATCTTGCAAAACAAAGCAGTATATTTCAAATGTCTAGCGATTTTTATAAGCAACAGGTGATGAAGCATGACTTTCAGATATCCTACAAGCCTTAATGAAATGAAGATGCTAGAACACAATGATCTATTATAGAGAAAAGGATGGAGTTAAAAACCAAGGTATTTTTTATGGAACTGTCTAGTTGTTGCTATTGCATATTTGGTACTATGGTACTTAGACACGTCCACGGGCATCCTAATCTGATGTGCGTCTATGTGTATTGCACTTGTATAGGCATAAAACCCAATACAGCAAGACAAATCCCTATAATTATTATGTAGCAATAAAACAGTAAACTTTTAATGTGTATATAATAGAAAGTTTATAGTTATCACACATGGATGTGGTTGGTGCAGCTGTAGACCACTATAAGTTGGCACGGGACATCTATGGTCAAAACCCACCCTGGTGCTCTATATATTTTCTTTAATATCACCAGGGTTTGTAAGTGTCCACGCATGTCCAAGTATTAACATGTGTGGACATGAGATACTTCCTCAAAAATGAAGGGATGAATCATGGAGGGGGACTAAAGTTAGGTATCAGACTGATTTAAGTGTCTGAATCAGTTGGTTAGGCTTATACCCCAAAACAGAGTACGAAGTTGTACATCCATGTAGGAGAGTGTGATTTTATTGCTTGTAGTATATAACTCTAAATAAAAAAGCACTACATGATTTTTAAACTTGAGTGATTTATATACAGATGCCATTTAGGATACATGTATATGTAAAACGAAACCTGTTATTTCTCTTAAAGGCACAATCCCACCTTTTAGCTTATCCAACAGTTTTGGATAATCAACGAGCCCTGTTAATTGCAAGTTTGGGAGCTCTGCATCCATTCATCCGCCCTCTAAAATAATCTCCGACTTATCAGATCCATTATGCACAGCAAGCCATTTCATGGATAGACTCCTTAACGACACGGCTTTCTGCAGCATATAGTAATTCTAAGTTTGGAAGACTTGGAATACCTTGTCCTCCTCACTTAGACATGGCTTACCTGTATCTTTTATGTTCTCACTCATCTCTCCCTTGTCTGTAGACTCCCATTGCATCACATCTCTCAAAGCTCTATATTTGTTAAGGATAAGTTTTAAGTGAGGTCGAGGAAGATGTGTCACTTGCGAAATCCATTGCCTTATTGGATCATGAGGGTAGTATGCATGTGTTGGTTAACAATCCCAAAAGGATTATGATGTGTGAAACACACGGGGAAGGATAGTATTCTCTCTCTATTTTCAAACCTCATAAAGAAGTCAAGTAATGGCAATAAGTTCATAAGTGGGGGTTCAAAGTTTGGCACTTGCCTCAATCTTATACCCTTCTCTGCATCATGAGAGTAATATGCTTTCGCTGATTTAGGATATCAAAAAGTATTATGACGAGTGAAACCCAATGAAGTGTAGAATTTTCTTTGTACTTTCAAAACTCATAAAGAAGCTAAGCAATAATGATAATTTCATAAGTGGGGTCCAAAGTGTGGCACTGGCAGGGGCACTCGCACTTGCCTCAAGCTTATAATCTACGCCCCCCATCATCTCCCTCTTGGGCAAAATATTTGGGAATGTTTAACCTATCAAACACTGTCTTTTCCCAGACTGGAGAGCCTAGATGGATCTCGACACGTGGGTGGAACTTAATTCTCCATCTATTTGATTATTTCTAAATGTGAGTTGTCAAAGGATTATACACCGGCAACTGGTCAGATAATTGTTCGTATGGAGCAGTCATTTCGTAATCCAGATTCCTTGCTGACTTCTTGAAAAAGTCTCTCAATTGTACTCACAAACTTAAGAAGATCGTAGGCCTAAAATGATAGATGTAAGGATGGTCAAATGAGTGACCTAGGATATTTACTCAAGAGAGAGTGATTTGGGATAGGTAAGCAGCACAATCAAATTGTGAAAAGGTTAGGTATGCTTAGTTTAGTGGTTATCTTGAAAGAGGAATTCTCAGACAGAGATATCTTGTAGGTTGGTACTGGTATGTACAATGTAGAATCAACTCTGGCAAATGAAAATTTAGCCGCACCTCAAATCTCTCTCTCTCTCTCTGAGAAAAAGATAAAAAACAGAAGCCCGAGATAGCCTATACTTCGTGCCGTTTAACTGTTGTATGGAGATGATCGTGTTGTGGCAGAGGCACACCCAGACTACAATTCACTTCCACAATCCATTTTCTGAATTGACAATGGAAACTTGTTACCTATAGGTGTACGAGGCTCTTTCCAAATCAATTTTGAACAATAGATTCACAATAAGAGAAATTTAAAGTTGAGAAAATAAAAGGAAAAATATGTAGAAATGTATACAATGAGACCATTTACTTTTGATTCAAGGAGGTCACAATCATTATTGACCTTTGGATATGAAATCGAGTTATCGAGGATATGTCATTGATTAGGCACATAATCTAAAAGAAAATTTCTCAAATGTTGTGACATAATCTAAAAGAAATTCAATCTATTGGATTTCATATTCAATGGCTAAAAATAATTGTGACCACCTTGTACAAAAAGTAAATTATCTTATAGTACGTATCATTATCATCATCATCATAGCCTTTTTCTAATTAATTGGGTCCGGGTACACGAGTCTTGGTCCGCTATTCTGCTCTATTTAAGGTCATACTCTCAGTGAGGCCATAAGTCCCCATATATTGAGTTTTGGCAAATTTTTACCCGGGCATAAGACGGGTTAAGGGAAAATTTAAGGTCATCACCCTTCTTATACCTATGAATACAATGTTCTATGTAAAAGTGATTTGTTTCTTTTTCTTTCTTTACATCAAATTTCTTGTTCAGCATAATCAAATAATAGATGATTCTGATGAATTTTGACCAACTATGGAAGGAATATTAATATAACATAATGAAAAAGGAGTGTCTAACAAATGCTAAGTGCAATATAGAATGTTTATGATATAACATCTTACCATTCATGAACGTCACCTTGACAATTTTTACCATTAATTTGATAATTTGGCCTGATAGAATAATGAAATGAAAAGTGAGGTGTGATCATTTATTGTCATACATCAGATTCTAGGAATTTTTCTCTCACAAAAGATAAAAATGGATCAGTATGCTAGTTAAGAATCAAACTAGATGATTGGAAAACTTACCTTCTAAAATCAGATGCTCAAAGGCTATCCTCCCATAAGTTATATACAGAGGATTATCATTTTGTTCATCCGAGAGAGAGAGAGAGAGATAGTGACAAGAAATCTGATCTGCTTACTCAGAGAGAATAAATTCATTTAGAAATAAATTGTAGTTACAAGATGATTTTCACTCTTCTGCTTTATTTACAAAATTTGAATGTCAAGATCCACACGTTGCCTCCCGTTGCACCTGTCCTCAAGTTCAAAACCATCCCCAAATCATGGAATGAACTTCTCTCCTCCAATACAAAACCCATTCTCTCATTTTCGCCACTCTCAAAAACTTCTGCTCTCTTCCTTGGCGACCTGTATGAATGAACACTTCCTCTACCTCAATAAAAAGCAATATTGTTGGTGCTCAACAACAGAAATTCTAGCAAACAGCTTCCTAAAAACACATGGGTTGCATGCCATGGAATGTTGCATTTCCTTTTAGAATGAAATACTCAAATGTTTCGCATTGGCAACCCTGCAACCTCCAAATATAAACCCATTCAAGAACTGGAAACAACTTCTTTTGTACTCCGTCGCTAGAAACTTAAATACAGTTGCATGTGGGCATCGAAAGATATTGAAAGTTTTGGAAATCGCCTATAAATGGCACCTTTTCGATAATCGTAGGAGTCCAGGAAAACAATTCAAATCCCAGAGCATCAGCCTCTTGTGCACCATGGGTGTCTATGATTTTTGTTGATAACATTTCCTTGCATTTCGAAATATCTGCTTCTAATTGAATAGGAAGTCAGTCGAGGATAACTTTAATTGGGTCATAGGAGTTGCATGGGCCTAACAATGCCAGTTTGGGTGTCATCACAGTCCTGTTATCACTGTCCATTGCAATGGTAGATGATTGATGAATACAGTTTGGAGCCCACCATTAGGATCATTATTCATTTAGCTGTGTCCTGTTCACTATCTGTTACCATACATCCTTGCAATCAACAGTGATTACTGTGGTGTTCCCAGGGTTCACTGGTACCTTATCTACCACAAGAAAGAAGATTGGGGCTTCTAATTCCACTAATCTAAGTCCTCCTCCAAGTTATAGCTACTGCTAAAGTTCAAATTTGTATCCTGTGAATTGGATTTGGCTTTACCTTTGTGGGGACTTCGAGTTCAATACAGCTGTTCCTTTGTAGGACTTTATATATCAGTTTGCTTGAAGACATTACAAGAATATATATCAGTTTGGAAGAATTCAGTTTGCTTGAAGAATATATATCAGTTTGCTTGAAGACATTACAAGAATTCAGAATTATCTTGAAGAAACTATAAGGTAAAGGGTTGAATATGCAGGTTTCATGCATTTTAACCGAACTTTTAATGCACCCTATGCCAGCTTATCAATACATGTAATCCCATACATTGTGTATAATTCCGGGGTTCCAAATTGTGTATAATTCTGGGGTTCCAAATCTTTGAGTGTTTGGCACTACTGTTAAGATAGGTTTGTAAGTCACTAGGGGAGGTACACAAAATTTTAGCCCAAAACTCCTTGTGGTTTGACAAGTGTAACGATCTCCCTATTTCAATATTCACAGGACCCATCCTTGGTACCACTGTAAGCTCAAAATAGTGATGTTGTGGCACATTTTGTTTGCGTGAAAATATTTTATGTGAAATTTTTTTTTTATGTAGTTAGGTGTGGGGATATTTTTACACCAATTAGCAGATAATTGGTGTGAAAAGATGGACTGGGATCAATTGGTATGAAAATATTCTCACACCTAACAACATGATGGAATCCTTTCATATGAAAATTATTCCTGGGAAATATTTTCACATGAAACAAATACGCGATCTTTGAAATTTGAAAATGGGGTCAAATTGTGTCCGAATGAGTTGAAATTGAAAGATGAGTTGGTAGGGCCCTAGTTAAATCCACGAAGTTGGGCCCGAATCCAAGATAAATTGCTTAAATGAGAACCCTGCTTTTGAGACCCTTGAAATGGGGTTAATGGAGTCCAAATAACTTGAAATCTGGAGAGTTGGTTTGGAACACCTTAAATTAAATTTCAACCACATCCAAATGAATTGGACCGAGGAATTGAATGGCTTCCTTTGCCATAGTTGGCCTAGCCATTCAATTCCTTCCCGAGGTCCAAACTTCATGAGTGCTGGTGGGGAGGTCTCCATTGGCATTTCTTAGAGACTCTCAAAATTTCATCCCCTTTGAGCTTGAGGGTCTACTATCGGTATTTCATCCCATTTTATATAGGACGCATGCTGCCTATGTAAGTTTACACCGGCTGCTGCTCAACCTAATACAACCTCCTCCTTCACCCAAGCTTGGGACCGACATGAGCGGCTTGGGCATACTCAAGGCAGAGTTACGTAAGAACCATGTGCACTAAAAATTCAATCTTTTAACGACCCCAAACAATAATTTGAACTAGGCAAATGCGTGCTTTCAAATGAAACATCAAATATGAGGTTTCAATGATAATTCCATGAATTACACTTCCTTGCATTTTGGCAAGGAAGAAAACTTCGATTGAGACACCAAATACAGAAAATAGAAAGGGAAGAAAACAACAAAAAGATTATGACATTCCTTATCTTTTGCTTATGATTAAAAGGACATGTGTTTCTTCTTCCAACTCTTCAGCTATAATTGCAGTTTGAAGGGAGTCTAAGCTTTGATCTTGATTTTGTGATATCTTGAAGCAACATAGGCCTCAATTTTACCAAAATTGTGCTCTCTCTCTCTCGACCAATAAAAAGCACAAAGGTCTCTCACTCTAAGCCTCGAGTGTTTAACCTAGTGCCTAAATTTAACACATTATTTTACCCCTATTTTCCAACCCAACAAATGTCTAAACATCTCCTAAACATGTCTACCCCCTGGCCAAGGCATGGGGTATTTATAAACTTGGTGGTGAAGTTAGGGTTTATGCCCCATTTTTGCTTCTAAGGGGCAAGTTAGTTAAATATTCAAAGCGAAAAATGCCAATAACTTGCCTTAGAAATTGGAGCTCAACTTTTATCATTAATTTGCCCAGTTATTTGGTCAGATTTCATGGTTTTGGGCCATATTTGTTTCATAAGTTCGATGGTGTGTTGAATCATGTATGATTTGGTTATAAAAAGGAACTCGATGCTGGTCCTACCTACGTAGGGTCTCAAGAGGGGTGAGTTGGAAAAGAAACTCGAACCAATGCTCTTGCACTAGCTACTCGAGCCTTGTATCGTCACACCAAGTGACGGCCCGTAATCATGTATCATTTGGTTATATTTCATGGAAAAACTCTTCGTCTTCATGAAGTTATGGCTCCATCATTAGACATGGGTACTTTGCAGCTAATCTTATTTCTTCACTTGATTTGATCTTTGATATGCAATGAATCTTTAATTGTTTGTTCTCAAGAGTTTGACACATAGAGATTTAGGGAGTGGATGGGAGTCTCCCACAAATTATGGAAGACCGCTCCCCCTTCATTTTTTATGGAATGAAGGTCTTGTAAAAATTGACCCATTTTGATGCTAAAAAAATGTTGTGAGGTAGGCTGCCCTTCCCCTTTGCATCTTCTACAACGTAATATCAAACATGGAAATTAAACATTCAACTCTCATTTCCGAAAACTCCCACTTATCAAATATGCCCCTATTTTATTTAGGAAAATGGTTTGATGTGGTTGCATCCCTATCAAAATAAGTAAAGTTTCACCCCATAACTCATCAAAAATCACAATTCAAGCATTGGAAAACCTTTACATAGATCATCTCAACTTGAACATTATAGTTGTGAAAAAAAATAGTAATTTCAAGCTCTAAAAACTGTGTATATTGTAACAAATTATCTAGACTGTCCATTTCGTCCTAAAAGTAATTGTTCATTGATCCGTAAGATCTATATTATTTTTGAGTTTCAAATTTTCAAATTTCATTATCGGTGTTGGAATTTGATTTTAGAGCCATCATAGATATTCCATTGTTGAAAGTGCTCTCTAGATGAGGATTTTAGATGAGGTTTTATTTTATTTTCATAAAGCCTGGGAATTATAGAAACTTTCTCTTTTTATCTATTTTATCTCGGCAGGTCCTGCCGGCTGAATGAATAATGACGCATCTTAATCTTTGGCAATTTTGAAAAGGGAAAATATCGTACAAACCCCTAATTCCCTATCTAATTTCTCGGTAGACTCTCATTCTATTTTTCTTTCAAGCGGCATAAAATCGAATATTTCGTCGTACCCCCTCATCTCTTCTTCTACATTTATTCACTTTTGGCCACAAAAACTAGCCCCAATAAATTGTGTTATTCCATCTTAATCCAAAAACCTTTTTAACCCTATTTTGCACCTTTTAAAAAAGTTTTTGGATTGAGATGGAATAAAACAATTTGTTGGAGCTAGTTTTTGTGGCCAAAACGTGGGAGAGCAGAGATGAGCGGGTACGGTGAAATACTTGAGAGCTTTTTTATGCCACTTGAAAGAAAAATATGAGGGTCTACTGCGAAATACGATGGGGAATTAGGGATCTGTACGAAATTTTTCCTTTCTAAAATGGGGTTAAATGAAGAACAAATGACCTAAAATATGAATGGTAGATTGGAAAAGCCTAGAAGATACCTCAAAAATATGGCCTTGATCCAAGATTTATTCGCTCCCAAGAAAAAAAACACACTAATAGTTAGGGTGGCAATGGACCCGGACCTGATCCGACCCAACGGGTAGATCCGAGTCAGATATGGGTTTGGATCTGGGTCCAAAATTAGACCCAGAACGTCCTCTTTGGGTCCAAATCTTGGATCCGAACACTATTCAAGTCTGGGTTCAGGTCCAGGTCCTATCCCACATTTTATTTTGGGTCCTAATTTATGAAATATATTTAACTACATAAAAATTTTAATTTTTGGGTCAAGTCCAATTAGATGACTTGGATCCGATCCCATCCGTTGCCACCCCTTGTTAGTTCAACAATACCTTGGCCAGTGTGAACAATGAACCCTGCCTTTGAGGCCTTTGAAATGGAGTCAATGGTGTCCATATGACTTTTGAGTTTGGAGGGTTAGTTTGTAACAACTTAGATTAAGCTTCCACCATTTTTTTGTAGTGCTTGATCAGGTTTTACCATTTTCTTATGCCATTGGTGGCCTTTCCATTTAGCCTTTTCTAGAGCTCCAAACTTCTTGGTGTTTGGTGAGGTATTTGTATGCATTTCTTGGAGACACTCAAAATTTCATCCCATTTGAGACTGTTTTGAGGGGTCTATTGTGGGTATTCACTCTGTTTGGCAGCTCTACTTACATCAGATATCGACTATCTACATAGTTGATAACCTTGTTGTGTATATGATGGGCCACATGATGTCCAACTCTCCTTGTAATCGCTGCCTTTTGAGGCATGTTGGGACATAGAAGAACAGAGGAAAAGCTTGATGCACGGAATAAAAATGATGTTTTTTTTTTTACCCTTACTTTTGTTGGTTTCAAAGACTAAAAAATGAGTGCCAAGGGCCTGGAACAGAAGACTGGGGAATTTTTAAGGTCCCTAGGCAAAATGACCCACAATGTGTCGTCAGGGACTTTTCCAAGGACTAACAATCCTAGCCCCTCCCCCCCCCCCCACACCCCACCCCACCCCACCCCACCCAGATCTGTGATACAAGCCTGAGGAACCTGATGACACAATATGTGTCATTCAAAGCCCTTTACTTTGTGATGGCTAAAACTGATGAGCTTGTAGGGTTTCTAAGAAGAGGTGCCATCTCCTGGAGTCTTTTTCTAGGATCACCTATATTAACCGGTGACCCATGAAAAAGCATTTCTCTAGTCAGAAAACATAGAGAATTTAATGCTTCCCAAAGGCGATAATGCCAATCAACTAATGTGTTACATGTCTATTAACAATAAAAGGACTAATGGATAAGGAGAGGACCTTTCTATCAGGGGAAAATTTTCTACGTTCTCCCTATAATATAGAAGTTCTATGTTCCCCCTACCATCCAGCCTTCCATTTTTTATCAAGAGAGTCACCCACCTCTCGATCTTAGATCCGACATCTTAAAATATTTTATTTTTAGTCTTTTTAATATAATTTTTTTAATATGAAATTTGGTACGTGCCATCTTCTCATTAGGGCGCATCTATAAAAAATATTAACAATAATTTTTCGATAAAAAATAATGACAAAAATACCCCTTGAAATTTTCAGGGGTATTTTAGTTATTTTATTTTATTGAAAATAATTTTTTTATATTTTTCGTTAGTGCGAGTTTTAATATAGAAATGGATGTACAAAATTTGGTGTCAAAACAGTTTATAGGAAAAAAAATTAAAAATAAACAGTGTAAAGACGTGAAATTGTGATTGAGGCAATCTTAACCCTCCATTAAAAAATAGACGATTGGATAAGGGAACATAGAACTTCTATATTTTAAGAGGAACAATGAAAGCTTTCCCTTCTATGAAATGGGAAAATACTTTACGTTGTTTTGCTAAATCTAGTTTTCTGGTAAGTGTTTAAAATCGAGCATGTTCGTCGATCAATTCAAGCTAATCTAACAAAACCGAAGTGCCCAAGATTTTATTCTGTTTTGATGGTTGGGATTAGAATCAACTCATCTAAAAGACCATGTATGGGGCTGATGTTTGCCCAGTACCGGAAGGTCAAAGAAGTTGGTGACCTGATGACACAAGAGCAGGAGCCGACGACCGAAGGCCCGGTGAATGGCGGGTGTAAATATAATGGTCCCAAGGTAGCGAAATTCCTTGTCTGGTAAGTTGTGACCCACACTAAAGGCGAACGATCTAGGCACTGTCTCAGAGAGAGGCTCGGTTAAATAGACAAGTCTGTGAAGATGCGGACTACCTGCACTTGGCACTTAGATAGAAAGAGCCTATGAAGCTTTACTATTACCTGTGATTGGCTTTGGTCCTTTCACGTACAACTTAGGTGGAGGGCGAATAAGGCCTCCTTTTGAGGGGGCCGAGCCATCCGTGAGATACCACTTTGGAAGAATTAGAATTCCAACCTTGAGTTAGGCCCTACTGGCCAATAGACAGTTTCCGGTAGGCAGTTTCTATGGGACATAGGCCTCCCAAAATGTAACAGAGGCCTGCAAAGGTTTCCTCGAGCTGGACAGATGTTGGCCATTGAGTGCAAAGGAAGAAAGGAAGCTTGACTGCAAGACCCACCCGTCGAGCAAGGACGAAAGTCGGCCTTAATGATCCGACGATGCCGAGTGGAAGTGTCGTCGCTCAACGCATAAAAGTTACTCTAAGGATAACATGTTAATCTCCCCAAGAGTTCACATCGACAGGAAGGTTTGGCGTCTCAATGTCGGCTTTTCGCCACCTAGGGCGGTAGTACATTCCATAGGTTGGGTTGTTCGCCCATTAAAACGGCATGTGAGCTGGTTTCAGAATGGCATGTGACAGCCTAGTCCATATCCGGTGTGGTTGTTAGAGCATTGAAATAACCTTTCCCTAGTACAATGGACCGAGAAGAGCATTGGTGTACCAATTAGCATGCCCACAATAAATGTTGGGTAGGCAGGTACAGAGTGGATAACTCTCGAAAGCATCTAAGCCCACCCCAAGATGAGTGTTATTCTTCCTTCCCCAAGCCTCTGGTTACATGGATGAGACAATGACGGGTCCATCTCGTGTTTGTGTCTAGGAAACATAGCTGAAAATGGTTGAAATCAAGTAGATTTATAAATGCATGAAAATATTGAAAATGGACGGTCCAGATAATATGTTGCAAGATACACTATTTGTAGACTCGAAATATTTTTATCTTTTCATATTTATACATCTCGATGTCGAGATGATCAATTAAAGGGTTTTCCAACATTCAAACAACCTTTTATGATGAATTTTTGAGGAGCACCTTTAACCTTACATTTTAAGATTGCAACCTTAAATAAACCTTTACTTTAAAATAAAGGCCATCCATATCATGCCCCATCTCTTAGTAAACTTTACTCTCCATTCCCCATTGTTCCCTATACGCTGTTGCCAAATCCATCCTATACTCCCTTCTATTCTCCCTAGTCCAGATAGTGAGCACCCCTAAAGCTCTCCAAGGGGCTGCTTATCCCCTCGTTTTACAATAACCAATGCTCAAAAATTAATACTACTTATCCCCTCGTTTCTACCATAACTAATACTCAAAAACAGTTTGAGTTTGATGTATGTTTTGAAAGCCGAGAACTGTTGATAGATTCTTTGTTTTTATTTTTTTATTTTTTTTGGGATAATTCAATAGAAAATGAGTCCCTACCCGTGGAAAGAATGTATCTCATGATGTTGGCACCTTGCCACCTTGACCACCTAGCCTTTATCCCATTCCTAACGGTTGATAGATATCGTAAGAAGCAAATATTTATTCATCTTCTAAAGAATTCTTTAGGCTGGTTCCCAGTATTTTTGGTCTAGACTTCACAAACAAATTCCTCAGACAAATGAATGTGTTGTCTTTCAATAGCTGCAAATTAAGGATGTAGCTTATGTAAGGTTGCAACCTTGAACAATCAAATTAAGGTGCACCTCTAAACTTTGCAATAAGATGGAAGTTTGGTGTCAAATATTCTTAGGATCGTGCTAGAATATGTTATTATCTCTCAACTATGAAATTTTAAAAGAAAAGTAGGGTGATGTCTTATATTATTTAGCTTCTAAGAAACTTTTTGATAGGTCTGAGGCAGGAACTTACCAAAATCGCTTCGCTTCGGCCAAAGAGGTCAAAGCCTTATGATTTTAGGCATAAACAACAGCAAAGCAAAACCTAATGCCGCCGCTTCGGGCTGATTCAATTAGTTATAGGAGTTTTTCAACATAGCTTTAGGGAGCAGCACATGATCATGGTTTTTAATATTGCTTTGTATAGATATTGCAAGCAGGAGAATATGTCTGATTTTGAAGAGCGAGATTGCAAGTGGAAGAGAAAGTTCTGAGTTAAAGAAAGAAACGAGAAAAAGGAGGTGTTGATGGGGTTATTTTTGTTACGAATAAAAAAGTAATAGTGAGAAAAGAGCAAAGGGGAATTTTTCAAAATATAGGGTATGGAATGTTTTATACACAGTATATTGAAAATTATAAGAAAGTTTATATAAGGTTGCAACCTTAAATTGTAGAATTACAGATGCACCTCAAAATCTATCGGAAAAGTTGTTTTAATGTTGAAAAACCCTCTAATTGATCATATCGATATCAAGGTATATGAATATGGAAAAAAACAAATTTTTTTTAATCTAAAAAATAGTGCATCTTACAACACATTATCTAGACCGTCTATTTTCAAGATTTTCATATCTTTATAGATCTACATGATTTTAACTATTTTTTAAATTTAAAATTTTCTAATTAGATATGAAAATAGTTTTTAAGATAATTTTAAAAAATATTTATAATAAAATTATATGTTATGATAAAATTTAGAAGTAAACTTTAATTGAATTGTTTAAGCTTGCAACCTAATGGGAACCGCACCCTTCTCCTTTTATATACAAGTATCTAATTTATTCATATTTTAAATTAAAAATTTTTTCACATCTTTTCTTCGTGGTTTGCCCGAGCACCAAATTACTGTATTTTTCTCACAAATACGAAGAAACTCCTCAACGATTAGGAGAACGTTGCCGTGAGCCTCCCTTCTCCGCTGTCGCGCACCCGAGCCTCTCTCTCCTCGTAGCATGAGCCCTTCTCTCCCTCGCCCGTGGAGCTCCTCTCTTTCTTCACCAAATCTAGGGTTTCTTGTTTCTAATGAACCTCCCTCTCTCTCTCTCATCACCAAATCTAGGTCTCCTGTAAAATCGTGAGTCATCCTCCTGAGGAGGGTGCAAAAGGTAACCCTAATCTTTCCTTCCAGCTAAACTTCGTCTCCAATTAGGGTTTCTTTGTTGTTTCTTTCATTTAGGTCTCCTGTGAAATCGTGAGTCATCCTTCTGAGGAAGGCGCAAAAGGCAACCCTAATCTTTCCTTCCAGCTAAATTTCGTCTCCAATTAGGGCTTCTGTGTGGTTTCTTTTTTTTTCTTTTCTGGGTCTCCAATTTGGGTTTTTGTTTGGTTTTTTTTTTTTTTTTTTTTGGAGTTGTAGAGAGCTGGGTTCATTTGGGTTTTTGAATTTGTCAGATCACTACTGAGAGGGTTCATTTGGGTTTTTGAATTTGTCAGATCACTACTGCAAGAGTTGAAGAACATGTATGGACATGTTGAATCTCAGAATCTTTCGAGAAGATTTCATTTAGTATTAAGAGATATTAGGTATTCGGGTTTGATTTAATGGAATAAGTGACATTTGATAAATGGAGAACGCATTATCATTCTCTACCTTCCTTTTGTAAATGAAAGCTTGATGAAAACCCAAAGTATTCGCCATGTTAATAAGAGAGATAAAATCAATAGGTTGATGTTTTGGATTGAGAAGTGAACTTCCAAACCTACCCTTTTAGTTGTTTCAAACACACACTGATTTCGACCTCATTCTACTGCATGTGATGAGGTCTTGGATATTTTAATGTAAATTTCTGATATGGGTATGCATGGATTTCTTTCATATGGTCATGTTCGATTTTGGATGCTCTGTGGGGATGTTTAGATTTTGGGTTTTGCTTGATGGGAAAGGAGTCTACTTTGGAAGAAATTAAGGAGGCATTTGACGTTATGTTTTAGAGGCATTTGATATAGAGAAGAAAGCACTGGCATTCTCTAGCGTTTGATTTATAAATGAAACCTTGATAGAAACCCAAGGTATTACCAAAGTTAATAAGAGAATAAAATCAATAGGTTGATGTTTGCAATTGAGAACTAGGCTCCCAAACCTAACTGGATGCTACCATAATTATTGTCATGTCAAAATCTCAGGGAGTGATTATCCATACGTATAAGCTTTATTTATGAATGGAGATGGATGGCAATAATGTAAAAAACTCTTTTAAACCTGTGAACTTGTAGTTTTTGTTATTCACAATCTTATGGTTTTTGTTAAGCTTAAAACTTCCATTGTCTCTTTTCATCTTCCTTGGCATCCTCCATTCATTGATTGGGAAGTGGTTTCTCCATAGCCATCTAAGTTACAAACATGCTTTCTTTATAGGATCCTAACTTTTTGACTCAAAGTTGTCGGTATTTGATAGCATTATTGTACTTCTTGCCATTTGAATCACAAGTCCCTTTTTGTAATCAGTACATTTCAAATCAATTTTGATAATTCTATAAGCCATTAAAAATAAATGACTTTCTAGCAATTCCTATAGCATCATGTTTCCTTTTTATGGGCATCGAAGAAAATGCTTGAGGAATTGATGAATGTGCTTATAGTGATAGTTCTCAATGGTATATATATGTCATTATCATCATCATCAAAAGCCTTTTCCCAACTCTCTCTCTCTCTCTTTCTCTCTCTCTCTCTCTCTCTCTATATATATATATATATATACACACACAGATGTGAGCATGGTCTGAACATATTTTCTAGATATTATAATATAAATGAATTGTATGAAATAAATTTCGATCATGTGAATTGATGTTAAAAATTTTAGAGAAGTCAATTTTGTTAAATTTATTGTGTCGCATGATTGTAGATTTTGCTTTAAACTAATTAATCTGCATGTGCTGAACTCTATGATGATCCAATTTTTTTCGAGTAGATAGTATGTGCAATTGGACATTGCTGGTACATTGAAGGGTAAGGGAACTTAACTTCATATGATGCAATTCCAAGTAAAAGTTTTCATGCATTTGTGTGGCTCTTTTGAAGTTTGATATTTTAATTTAGGAAAACCCAAGTTGATAATTCTTGTTAAGTTTCACATGTGGAAATCAATGGACAAGTGTTCAAAGCATGTTTCATTCGTTGGTTCCATTAGTTTCCACAATTTTGCATGCTGTTACCTTTTTATCCTTTCCTCAGCTTTTATATGCTACACTAATTAGATGTAGCTGATCATTATGCTGACTCTCTTTCACACATTCAAAAGAGGTGGAAAGAAAAGCATTATAGGAAAACCTTGAATTGGGAGGAATAGCTTTGTAGAACGTGTAACACATTGAAATGACTTCCTTCTCTGAAGACCTCCCTAATGATTTGATGACAAAAATCCTCTCACTGTTGCCTTTTGAATCTATTCTGAGGTTCAAAGCGGTATCAAAATCATTGAATCAATTGCTCTCCAGTCATTCTTTTGCTAGAACCCACTCTCTCTCTTCTTCCCCCTCATATCCCAACCTTTCCCTCTGTTCTTGTGGTCGGATGATTCTTTTGTAATAACCCTGTCCCGCTCTCCTTCCCCTCTCATATCCCAACCTTTCCCTCGCTTCACATCGTCAGATGTTACCCGCATTATTAATGGCGAGGAATTCAGGAAGGCGGCCTTATTCTACGTGACAAACAGGAAAGTCTCGCTCCTGAGAATGTCCAATTTGGAGCCCGCATTTATGCCTTGCGTGTGTTGGAGCCACGGTTTGGTTTGCTTGTTGAAAACCATTCCTTATTCGTCTCAAATCTTTCAGATAAGAAACTCTGCGATCTTAACCTCGAAATACGTGAGTGTCTTGGAGTATGAATGGCCTTGGAAGGTTTATACTATGGGATTCTCTTTCAACCCAAAATCTGGAAATTTTAAGATTTTGGCATATGGGTTATTCAGGGGATTGAAAAAGACAGAGGAATGGCGTCTCTATAGCTCAGAAAATGGGAATTGGAGAAGTTTTCTAGGCCCCTCCTCCGGAGATTTTGTTTTTAAATACTCAAGACCATTGGTATGTGTTGGAAATGCATTCTACTTTCTCTCACATGATTCTCGTCGTGTTTGGTTTTTTAATCTAGAGGGAGAAACTTTTGAAAGCATCTCCACCCCAGATGAGTTTCCTACTAATGAGTTTCCTAATAAATATAAAGTGGAACTAATGCGGGGTGACCAAGTCTTGATGGCACATATAAACGAAGGATTCCAGTTGAGTATTTGGTCCTTAACTGAAAAGTCTAAATGGGTTTTAAAAGTAGAAGTGAATCTCCGAAGGGTGGAGAGTGAATTTCATGCGGTTTAAGCCTATCCTCAGCTCTGGTTGGGGACTCTTTCTGGCTTACGGGCAACAATTGCAATATGTTTGAGTATAATGTCAAGAGTAATCCGGTTTGAAAATGATTATGGTGGTGATCCTCACAATGTGTTCCCTTTTCGAGCCCCTCACAGTATGTTCCCTTTTCGGCCCACATTCTTCTCAGTAGAGAAGTTTCAAATGATATGGATTGTTGAAGATTTTTAAATGATGCAGATTGGGGAAGGTCCATCTCTTGGAGGTAGAGTTCCTTTTTCGGCCCACATTCTTCTCGCCAGAGAGGTTTCAAATGATGTGGATTGTGGAAGATTGTCAAATGATGTACAACCATGGAGGGTGCAAAATTTCCTTTTTCTGTTTCTTTTTTTCCTTATGAACTGTCTCAGGGGGTGGACAGGGAGTGGGCTGAGTTAACCAGGATGAGAGAGAGCGCAAGTTACCTGGATGACTGGATGCGAGAGGAGAAAGGGCGGGAGCAAGTTATATGGTTGTGTGTTCCCTTCTGCAGAAATGAGGATAAAGTAAGATGGATTTAGTTTCCAAACCCCAATTTGTATTTGTATGGTATCCCTTGGATGCGAAGAGGCCTCTGAGCACTATGATGATATCGAAGAACAAATTTCTATGGTATTGCATGGATAGGAAGAAGCTTCTGAGCACTATGATAATATCAAAACAAAAAATTACCAGAATTGCATGGTGGATTAGTTTAATATTTGATTGATCCAAATTAATTAGGATAGAACAAATGGATATGAAGAAGCTTCTCAGCACTATGATAATATCAAAACAACAAATTACCAGAATTGCATGGTGGATTAGTTTAATATTTGATTGATCCAAATTAATTAGGATAGAACGATAATATATGCACATTCCTTGCCTTTTTTTTGTTTTTTTTGGTAGTCGGTGAGGAAGATAGGCCTTTACCCGTTCTTTCAAGTAGATTAGGAGTTTAATTTTTTGAAGGTATTGGTGGAGTGGTTTTTGTCTGTCCCTTGTTTTTGTTTTTTTTTTTTCTTTCTGCCGGTTCTATTATGATGACATATGGTGGAGGCAGAGATTGATTTTAAAGAACCAGTTGGCCTGCTGCCTACACAGAAACCTCACCCAAGTATTGAAACTCCAAAACTCCATCCTCGTCTCATATGAGATTCACAAACTTTTTGAGTCAGTGGAGAACCAGTTTTTATGTGAAATTAATTCTGATGCGAGGTAAACTGGGCATTAATTCTAGTGAAATGTAGATTAAAATCATGGTTTGACTAGCTGTTCTCTTAGTTTTGTGTTTCTGTGATGGAGACCGGGAAGCCTGTATCATTGTCTTAGCATAACCTTGTTTTGATAGCAGTCTCTCTCTCTCTCTCTCTCTCTCTCATTTATATTAATTCAATGTGAATGTGCCTCCATAAGAACTTTCTTAGGGGCATTTGTGGGTTGACCCGACCTGGGTCCAGGTCTGGGACCTACTATTGCGGCAGGTGAGTCTCTCTCTCTCTCTTATTTTTTAAATTTATTTATTTTTCAGATGCTTCCTAGTTGTATCTTTTTTTGCTTTAGAATCGGGGCTTATGTGGGAATGAAGTTCGAGACCTCATTGGTAGTACCACGGTGACTTCAGCCCGTTCCTTTGTACTAGGAACTCTCGAAATATCTTGACTTTAAAAACTTGGGGAAAGTATTATTTAACAAGTGATTACTCTATACAGAATCATATAGAGGGGTCAAAACATCTCAATTAATAATAGATTGTTTATTTTGAACTTTTATTTTTCTCAAGATTGTCCTTAAAAATGTTTTTTAAAATACTTAAATTGCTATTATTGATGGCTAAGAACATTGAACAAACAGGGCCATTTTGTTAATTTGTGCATGTAAATGGCCCTAGCCAAATAAGGCAAGTTGCTTTGCTTGTTGAGGATGCGTCAAATGCGCCTTTGTTCAAGGATTCATGCACTAAAGAAGGTCAATTTCGGTATTTTAAAAGGAGTAATGATTTCATACAATGATTGTATAGTAATGTAATGCAACAATTTTTAAAAACTACATTTGGGTTCTTTGATTCAAATTTTAAAATATACACTTTAATTATTAATTAACTTGAAAAAACATCAGAGATTGTGCGCTGTATTAGAGAGAGAAAGGGCTTTGCTAGTTGGGGAGAGAGATAGAGATCAACTGATTTGGTGCAGAGAGAGGGGGAGAGAGAGTGCTGAATTAGAGAGAGAGGGGGAGAGAGAGGGCTGAGTTAGAGAGAGAGAGAGGAGAGAGAGTGCTGAATTAGAAAGAGAGAGAGAGAGAGAGAGGGGGAGAGCAACTGGTTTTGAGAGAGTAAGAGAGGGAGAGAAAGTGCTTAATTAGAGAGAGAGGGAGAGAGAGTGCTGAATTAGAGAGAGAGAGAGAGAGGGGGAGAGCAACTGGTTTTGAGAGAGTAAGAGAGGGAGAGAAAGTGCTTAATTAGAGAGAGAGGGAGAGAGGTGTAAATGGTTTCAGTTAGTGTTTTAGGAGAGAAGAAGAGAGATGTTAAAGTCTAAAGAGAGAGAAAGAGGAATGCTTTGAACAAGTCCAAGATGTTAGAGCAGGCCTGACATCGCATTTAATGAATGAGTTCAACCGTTTGTAAACGGGAAAGAGCGGCTGCCCATCCTGGCCGTTGAATCAGGCCCACAAAATCGAGGCCGTTGGGCGCTCTTATGAGCAATGCGCAATATTATATAGGAAATGGATTGTATAGAGCCGAGGCTCAAAACAATCAAATTAGAGTCCGTCTCAAAAACTTCACTAGGAGAGGTTGTTTTGATGCTTAAATATTATCAAATTGATCATCTCATCATCAAGATATATAGACATGAAAAAAAAAATGGATTTCAAGTTTGGAAATAGCGCATCCGCAATTTTTAGGATATTCTATTTTTCATAGATATACTTGATCTACACTATTTTTTAAGCTTTAAATTTTATAGTTAGAGATGAAAATATATTTTAAGGTTATAACAAA
This sequence comes from Amborella trichopoda, assembly GCF_054954075.1. Classification (NCBI taxonomy): domain Eukaryota; kingdom Viridiplantae; phylum Streptophyta; class Magnoliopsida; order Amborellales; family Amborellaceae; genus Amborella; species Amborella trichopoda. The sequence goes on along the minus strand of NC_142342.1, from coordinate 3,775,914 downwards.
GAATTCCAATATTAAAACCATATTTTTCAACATTGTTTGAAGGTGGGCTCTACTTTGATTGTTTAACACTTCGGCTCTATACAAACCGCAACCTATTTTATATAGAAAAGGTTTATATAGAGCCCGGGCTCTAAACAATCAAATTTGAGCCTACATCAAAAAATTCACTAGAAGAGGTTGTTTTGATACCTAAATATCCTCAAATTGATCATCTCGGCATCAAGAATCATAGACATGAGAAAAAAAATGGATTTCAAGTTTTTGAAATAGTGTATTTTGTAAGGCATTTTTTTACAGTCAATATTCAAGATTTTAAAGTTTTTATTTTAAGCTTTAAACTCTATAACTAAAAATGAAAATATATTTTAAGGCTATCACCAAGATTTTCAATATAGAAACCACATATCTCGATACTATTTGAAAGTAGGCTCTAATTTGATTGATTAGAGCTTAGGCTCTATTCAAACCGCACCCTCAATATATATATATATATATATATACTATTTATTGCCCCTTTTCTAGCTCTTGTAGAAAAGCAAGTTTTGTAAGATTCCCTAAAATTAGTTTACAACAGCGTTTTAAAAAACGCCGAGTCGAACCGGACTCGCCCGGTTCGACTCGGAAATAGTGAAAAAGGAACCGGATCGCCCAAAAATCGGAAATCGTCCGGTTCTAGAGAGAACCGGACGATTCTGTACAGTGAATCGCCGATTCACTGTACGGAATCGGCGAGTCCGAACAGTGCATCGCTGATCCCGTACGGGTTTTTTTTTTTTTTTTTTTTTTTTTTTTTTTTTTTTTTTTTTTTTTTTTGGTAATCCATGATAGATTTTTTTGTAATCCATGATCGAATTTTTTGGTTTTTTGTAACCCATAATAGAATTTTTTGTAATCCATGATCGAAATGTTTGTTTTCTTTTCTTGTAATCCATGATCGATTTTTTTGTTTTTTTTTTTTTGTTGTAACCCATGATAGAATTTTTTGTAATCCATGATCGAATGTTTTGTAATATATGATCGAAATGTTTTTTTTTTTTTTGTAATCCATGATCGAAATGTTTGTTTGTTTTTTTTTAATCCATGATTGAATTTTTTGTTTTTTGCTTTTTTTGTAACCCATGATAGAGTTTTTTGTAATCCATGATTGAATTTTTTGTAATCCATGATCGAACTATTTTTTTCTTTTTTTGTAATCCACGATTGAATTTTTTGTTTTTTTTGTTTGTTTTTTTTTGTAATCCATGATCGAATTTTATGTAATCCATGATCGAATTTTATGTAATCCATGATCGAATTTTATGTAATCCATGATTGAATTTTTTGAAAATTTGTGATTTTTTTTGTTTAATCCATGATCGAATTTTTTTTTGTAATCCATGATAGAATTTTTTGAAAATTTGTGATTTTTTTTTTAATCCATGATCGATTTTTTTGAAAATTTGTTTTTTTTTTTTTTTAATCCATATTATTCAAAGAGAAAACGAGAGAGATGATGATTCTGAGGCCACCCTATCCCAGCCATATTATTCACATATCGAGTCCCAACAGCAACAGTGTAGGGATGAGCACGAAATACTGTAAATTAAATGCTGAATGGCGGTTCATGCAGGGAAAGAACATATCAATATTCGCATATTCATTCAAAAACATGAAAATTCTTAATGGAGTACCCTCATTTTTTATTGAATTCCTAAAAACCAATATTTATAATGAATTTTAATAATTTTTTCGGATTTTTTTGAAACTTTATTCTGACCGATTCACCCGATTCCGATCCGGATCGCCGATTCGCCGATCCGGATAGCCGATTCGCCGATCCGGATCGGTTTTTAAAAAGCCCGATCCGGGTCACCGATCCGGTTTTTAAACCATTGGTTTACAATATACAATTTATTTAACATGATGTCTACTTTGTACGTGATTCCAAAAAAAATCGGATTGAGATTCTATAAAGGTAAAAGGGAGATTTCATGTTGATCAAATCACGGTTTCAAGCACTTATGTAGTATTTAATGCCATGGAATCTGGATTTTTTAAAAAATTGAATCGAGATTCAATAAATGTGAACTCAAGATTTCAAACTTTACAGAAACGAGTTCCATGAAGATTCTTCCATGGAATCACCGAATCAGGACTCAAAGCAGAGTTGCTACCTGTGGTGAGATTCCAGCAACTATGGCCAGCAATGTTAAGGAATTTTTTGCTCTTTTGTTTTTTCCTCTTCCTGCACACAAAACAAAACATTGTTCTAACTTTTAGTTAATAGTTATTTGAACACATTAGATCTTGCTTTATTTGAACTCATGCATTTTATAGGGGTAATTTAGTGGTAGGATCTGAGCTTGGTGTGAATTGATGGAGTGTCAATAACTTAAAGCAATCAAGCCCCTGCCATATTTGAAGTCCTGCATTGTTTGCAGTAGAATTTATCCTTCTTTCTCATATCATATTATGCTGCTTATCAGTTTTCTACATTGTAGCTTGCCTTTGGCTGCCACAGGGGCCATGGATCAGAAGCTGGTTATTTGGGATTTGCGTTACTCATCACCACGCTGCACTTGTGACCATGAGGCATTTTGCATTACTTTTTGCATGCATCTCTTTATCACTTTATCCCTAGTTTATGCCTAAAATTAGAATAATTTTCTTTCAGGAGGGTGTGACATGCTTGTTCTGGTTAGGTTCAACTAAGTACAAAGCAACTGGCTGTGTAGGTGGAAAAGTACGCGTATGGGATAGTCTAATCTGGTAATTGTGTTCGGACAATTAGTGGGCATTCTGATTTCATCCAGGCTTTGACCATCTCTAATAATGCGCCGAACCTCGTTTCAGTTTCACTTGATAGTACTGCACGTGTTTTTGACATTTCATAATTCTGCCCGTAAAGCATTATTCACACTTCAATAATAAATTTTGATTAAAAGAAAAATGAATGAACAACTATGCAAATGTAGTTAGTCTATAGTTAATATGATGATAATATGGTAACATAATGTCCATGGTGTTGAATTTGATGGTATATGGTTTTTTGTTTTGTTTGCGTTCTGTTGAAATTGGCTTGAATTTCATGGTATATGGTTTTTTGTTTTGTCTGCATTCTGTTGAAATTGGCTTGAAATCATGCTTTGATTCGGCCAGGAATGAGAAGAGCTTCAGATGATTTAAGGGAGTGTTTGGTTATTTTTTAAAGTATAAATAAAATTTGTGAAATATGTTCGGCCTACTTCAGTTACGACACTGTGCTTCAGCTTTGAGGCCAAACTTGATACTTCCCCTAAAGTGCAGCAACGAGTCCACAGTTGTTCCAAATAGCCATTCCCTCATAAGCTTGCGATTCATTAGTTGATTTCTTCAGTGAAAGAAGTTCTTTTTTTTTGACAATGAAAACTTCTTTCATTGAAAGAAGTTTTTTAAATAGCTTCTTGAACAGCAATAGAATTGGTGATCTAGAGTGCATTTCATTTGGGTCGTGGTTCATTTGCTTCTTCTTTTTGTTTTGTTTCATTCTTTGCATGTGTATTTGTCTTGTGTTTCTTTGTGATGGATTTCTCGGGTCACCAGTCTGGTTCCTGCTGGCGATAATTAGGAGAACAAGCACGTTATTACATTTAAACTGAGTTGATGGGACCACCCCTTGATTAACAGTAACCATTTACTTCACATTAAACTGAAAACAACACGAGGAGAAATAGAATGATACAAGAGATTAAGAGAATGTGGTGACGACCAACAACCTTTCGCAAGCAAATCCGTCTCAAAATTGGCTTCTCTAAAATAATGGCGAAGATCACAGCCGAGAGACTAGATGAAGCACTCCAATCTCATCTAGAATGGGAACCAAATCACAAGGGTGATCTCCAAATGATAACGTTAATCGAATCTCCCTCTCTCTTCATATGTCCCTCTGACATAGAAATGAGCTTTAGACCCTCTAATAGCCCTCTTGCTTCTGCTCATTAGCAGTAGTGAAACCACAAGGACCCGAAAAAGAGATAATTGGGTTGTCTTTATGATCTCTAACGGGTTTATATCCAGTTGGTCCAAGATTTTTAAGAGAACTACCAACAAAATTGAGCTTAATACACTTCACTATTATAAAGAGGGCGGTCAAGGGAGGAAGCAAGGCTTGAGGGTGAGCTTAATGCAATTCACTTATTATAAAGAGGGGATCTTGAGGGTCTGTGTCAGGCCACTCTAACAAAAAGGGGTCTATGGGAGGAAAGAAGGCCGAGGGTTTGCATCGGCCCAATAAAAGGAGAGGGATGGGCTAGAGTGTCCAGTCTTTGGATTAAACAAACATTCAAATGACATAGTCATAAATGTGTAAAATGTGGGAGTCGACTGATCCGGAATGGCCTGAACAGTTCCTGATCCATATCAGTCACTGTCAATTACTAGTTTTTAAAACCTAGTTGAGAGTTCAGTGCCCTGATTGACCGTTCACCTGGTGGACCAAATCTAATAGTAAAAAATGGACTAGAGTTGTGAGGGGCAGAACTTCACACTGTAAGACCATTTATGTTGGGGAAAACTTTATGTACTTCCTTGCCATATATATTTTTCTTTATGTCTTGCCTCTTCCAACAGTCTGATCTGATCTGAATGGACGGCTGAGATGGCTCCAATCACAATGTTACACCAACACACCGTTTTATTTTTAATTTTCTTTCTACAAAATATTTTGACCAATTTGGAGCATCCATTCCTCTCTTAAATTCGAACATAAAAAAATATAAAAAACAAATCCTAAAAAATAGAATAACCGATACTTCTAAAAGTTTCAGGGATATTTTGGTTATTTTATTTTTTAAAAAGATAATTTAAATAGTTTTTAGGTGCATTTTAATTTTTAGGGATATTTTGGTTATTTTATCTTTTTCAAATATTGTTTTTAGTTGCACGCCATTGAGATGATAACACGTACCAAATTTTTTATTCATATGATTTGTAGAAAATATTTAAGAATAAAGTATTTTGAGACGTCAGATCTAGATTGACTGCATTGTAGATCACTTGTGACATTTTCAGATGAGTAAACTCAACCATAAATTGGATGGCTTGACAAGAGGGGGGGAACATACAATATGTTTATGGAGTGGATGGTTTGACAAGAGGGGGGAATATATAAGATGTTTATTGCGGGGAAGTATAGAAAGTTTTTTCATGCATGGAGGCTATAATTACTCATACCTGTCAGATGTGAAATCCAACGTCGTGGAGTGCATCTCATATATTTTGGAAAGTTTTTCTTTGAAGCTTGAAGTTTAAGCTTGAACAATAGGAGACCACCGGATTTCATATTCATCTACATGGTTGATGGTGGCCTCCTTCTAACAAGTTACTAATTTTTCATATACATTCCCTTGAGTACATAATTTGTTTCATTTTATTTGTTGAAACACCGCTGGTCAAGTTAGACTCGCCTAATTCGAACTAGGTGACTCAAGATCGAAACCTCGACAAGTCCTTACTTTCACTAGTAACATTTTTATTTTGGAAAAAAATTTATATTTGGTTGCAATAAGGTGCATATAAAAAAAAATTCCTATAAAAGAGAGTGTTTGATGTTGGAAACCCTCTAATCAATGATCTCGACTCGAGATATGTGAATAGGAAGAAAACAAAAAAAATATTTAAAGTTTTGAAAACACTGCATCTTATAACAAGTTATCTAGATTATTTGTTTTTAATATTTTCAAGTGTTCATAGATCTGCTTGATCCGTGTCATTTTTTAAATTTTAAATTTTATAGTTGTAAATAAAAATATATTTTTCAAGCTATTATAAAGTTTCCAACATCAAAACTACATCTCCGAAGACATTTAGAGGCGCGCCTTACTTCTATAGTACTACAATCCTCACCTTTTTATTTTAAAGGAAATGTCGTACCTCTTATTTATCTCTGGATGAGGTATTAGTAAGGCTGCAACTTTGCGAAAATTAGTAAAGCTACACCTCAAAAATCCCTCCGAAAAAATGACTATCTAATCTATTAATTAATCATAGGGTGTGGTTTGTGTAATGTTACAACTTGAAACAATTCAAAGTAAGGCGCACCCAGAACTTTGGCATAAGATGTAATTTTGATGTAAAAAATTCTTAAAATTGACCCGAGAATCTATTTTCATCTCTAATTATAAATTATAAACTCCAAAAATAGTTCAAATCAAACAGATCTATATACACATCAAAATCTTGAAAATGGATAGCCTCAACAATGTATTGCAAGATGTATTATTTTAGAACTTGAAATCTTTTTTTTTCATATCCATACATTTTGATGATCAGATGATCTAGTGATGGTTTTTCTACATCAAAATATAGTTTTTTGAGATACAACTTATTTCTACAGTATAAATTTTTTTTGACAAAAGTTACTATTATTTTTATTGAGTACTAAAAAAAAAGAAATTACATCATTAGAGATAACAAAGGAAGGTAAAGAAGCACCACCCTTAGCCAAAGCATCAGCCACAAAGAGTTTGCTTCACTATAGACATGAGAAAAAGAAACTGACATAGAAGAAACCAAATCCATAATTCTACAATATAAATTGTCGACCTTATGTAAACTTTTTCCTTAATTATATATTGAACACCCTTAAGACCACAATTTTCTCATGGTTTAGCGATCATAACATACTATCCCTTCAATATGCAAGCCAATGTACTCAAAACTCTTCCCATTTTACAAGAAGAACAGTTTGAATTTTGACCAAATTTCCAGCTGGTGACATGAACAATGTTTCAATAAGGTTGTTACAGCCTCTTCCCTACACTCTGAGCCCCTGTCAGAGGGAACTTCTATTCTTTTGCTCATGGAGACTGATCCGGGTTTGATCATACAACCTCAAGGCTGCAATACTAATATTTGGATTTGAACAGAGCTATATACTTAAACTCAATAAACACCCCTTGATTTCGTGCATAGTTTTCAGGACTTGTCTCATACTTGGCCTCTCTCTAGGAGCCTCAACTGAGCACCACAAGGCCAGGCCTAACACTTCGAGCACGCACTTCATTCTTCTAGGGTCACCCCATTCTTCTTCTAAGAAGAGCCTTGGGTCCACTGTGTCAATAACATGATCTGGATAAGCCATGGTTACATGCTTTGCAAGGCTAACTCTACCTTCGCTGAACATGTCATGTGTCGGCCGCTTCCCTGTAAATATCTCAAGCACCACTATTCCATAACTGTAAACGTCCCCTTCCTTAGATACTTCAGCCCCCAAACCATACTCTGCAACAGGAGGAAAACATTGAGCCTTTTAGACAGGGAAACCTTGAAGAAATGTAAGAGAAGCTATTAAAAGCACAAGTATCTATGGAAACCTTGACAGACCCAATCTTTAAGAAGAATGAAGAAAAAAAGAAAATGAGGAAAAGATCGTCTGAAAAGGACACAGAAGCATGGGTATTTTTATCATGGAGACCTCGAAGAATTTAAGAGACCCCCTAAACGGGAAAGATGCAGAAGAAACAACACTCTACAAAAATCATAAATCATGGAGCCTTAATTTTCTGAAACTTTAGGTCATCAATGAAGAAGTAGAAAGAGGATCAATAAGCACTTTTTCTTTCACTATGGATACGTTGACAAATTTTCAGCGACTAATCTTCAACAAAGAAGAAAACATACCCTTGAAAAGATGAAAAATTAAAGGCGTAAAACAATAGAAACCCTGAAGAATATTAAGAAAGCCAGTCTTCATAGAAGAAGACGAAACCATGTCAACAAAAGCTTCAAAAGCTCAAAGTCTCAAACTATGGAAAGATGTGAGGATTGGTAATTTCTCATGGTACAGTTCTGAGATGAGTGTCCACCCCTGCTGGTTTAACACTTTCATTCTTATCTAAGCCAATTCCTTAAGGCAAGTATCCTCTTAAATTTAAAAAGAAAAGAAAGAAAGAAAAAGCTCCTTCTTAAAAGAAGAAGAGACATATTCCGCAAAAGATCACAAAACGGAATGACTTACCAACCGAAACATTAACGTATTTTGAGAGGTATAATCTACACACAAGAAAAAAAAAGAAGAAATTTACTTGGTTGAACGTAATCAATTTTACCTGGTGCAATATACCCCACAGTTCCTTTCAGTGCAACTGTGCTTGTCTCGCTCATTGTGAAGTGTGCCTCTATCAATTTCGCTAACCCAAAGTCCCCAACATGGGCCTTCATCTCGTTGTCTAAAAGCACATTACTTGGTTTCAAATCACAGTGCACAACAGAAGGTTCACAGTTATGATGCAAATAGTCCATGGCTATGGCTATGTCTATGGCTATTTCAAGCCTTTGAACCAAGCTCAGGGTCAAGGAACTATGGAGCCACTGATCCAAGCTCCCATTGGGCATGAATTCAAAAACCAGAGCCTTGAACTCTTCTCCCTTAAAATTTACAGAGGAACAAGAAGTTTTGGCCTTGATGAGGTTAGTGTGTCGAACATTTTTCAGTGCTTCACATTCTGCCATAAAAGACTTAGCTGCTCTGTGTTGGATCAAGTCAAAGACCTTAACTGCAACAGGGGTAGTCTCACCATTGATGATTCCTCTATAAACAGAGGCAAAGCTTCCCTTTCCTATGAGATTACCATCACTGAAACTATTAGTTGCGTTGAGCAGATCACCATAGGAGACCAACTTATGTGACCCTTCAAAGGAGAAGGTCTCAGAGGATTGGTTATCCACTTTGCGCGTCTGCCTGCTTCTCCAGAGCATTAAAAGCAATGCGATAACCAAAATTGCAGTCAATGAAACAACTGGAACTACAGCTTTCAGAGCCAAAAACTCATCATTTCTTTTAGAGATGCAGGGGGGCAGATTTAGCTTTGGTATACCCCCACAAAGCTTCGTATTTGGCAGTATAGATGAACCATTGAGGGTGCTGAAAACCCCATCTCTTGGTACTTCTCCTTCAAGTTTGTTGAAAGAGAGATTCAAGTTCTTCAAATGCTGAAGCTTTTGCAAATCGTTTGGGATCACACCAGACAATTGATTAGAAGAAAGATCAAGGAATTCAATGGAGGTTAAGCTCGACAAGGACTCAGGAATTTTCCCCACAAGCCCATTCCTAGCCATGTTGAAACCCATCAAGCTTGAACAGGACCCCAAAGTGGCTGGAATCTCACCTGATAAGTTATTCGCAGAGATATCAATCATTGCGATGATAGTTAGCTTTCCAATTTCAAGAGGAATTGAACCAGTAAGAGAATTTTGAGCCAAACCCAGATACTGATTCATGCCTGTAACCATTAAAATTTCTCTTGGTATACTTCCACTTAGCGTATTTTGAGAGAGACCCAACACCTCCAACTTTTGGCATCGCCCAAGACTCGAAGGTATGGAACCCGAAAGCTTGTTACCCTCCAGCATTAGCTTATTAAGCCCTGTGAGATCACCAATGGAGTCAGGAATTGGCCCTGAAAGTTGGTTTCCCTGCAAAGTTAGCTGCAAAAGTTTCGATAACTTTCCAATACTTGCAGGGATTGTTCCACTAAGGTTGTTATTTTCCATTGAGAATAGTTGAAGATTTTCCAGGTTTCCAACTCCATCAGGTATTGTGCCTGAAATCTGGTTTCCCGGTAAACAGAACTCAGTGAGCATGGTGGAGAGATTGGCTATGGAATCAGGGAGCACGCCGGAGAGTCGATTCGAAGCCATCGATATGACTTCGAGATATGGGCAATTGTTCAATTGTGTTAGGAAGCTTAAACCTGTTTCCCCATCGCTGGAAAGCTTGTTTTCTTTGAGATTTAGGAAGCTAAGTTGGGTTAAATTCGCGAAAATCAGAGGAATTGAGCCATTGAAATTGTTTGAAGAGAGATCAAGGAACTTCAAACCAGAGCAATTACCTAAAGAAGATGGAATTCGGCCGCTTAGATTGTTTTGAGCCATGAAAACTTGCTGTAAATTGGGAAGCTTGAGCCCCATATCATCAGGTAAAGAACCAACAAGCTCATTTCCCGTGACCGCAAGTACTCGAAGAGCAGTCAAATTGTAGAGAGAGAAAGGGATTGGCCCATGGAGATTATTCATTCCAATTTGCAGTCTCCTAAGGTTTTTGAGACGCCCCAACTCCTCTGGTATGCGGCCTCGAAGGTGGTTTCGAGAGAGAGTAAGAAGAGAGAGAGAGGAGAGTTTTCCAAGAGACGGGGGGATGGCTCCAGTGAGATTGTTGCGGTCCAAGCGGAGCACTTGTAGAGAGAGAAAGAGGCCAAGCTCTAGAGGGAGCTGGCCCCAAAGCTGATTTGCACTGAGATCCAGAGTGAGAAGAGATGAGCAGTTGTAGAGGTCGGCCGGAATCCGGCTAGAGAGAGAATTGGAGCTGAGATTGAGGCTTTGCAGGAGAGAGAAAGTCGAGAACTCAACTGGTATGGGTCCATGAAGCTGGTTGCTGGATAAGTCAAGAGAGAGAAGTAGAGAGAGATTGGTTAAGTGAGGAGAGAGAGGACCCTTCAAGCCGAGCCCAGCCAGGCTCAGATTGCGCACCCTCTGGTTCTGCTGGTCACAGGAGAGGTGAGGCCACGAGCACACAGGTGCAGTTCGGTTCCAGGAAGAGAGAGAAGGGTTTGGCTCGAGCGAGTCTTTGAAGGCGAGGAGGGCCTCCTGGTCGGTAGAGAGAGAGAGAAAAGATGCATGGGTGGTGACAATGGAGGTGAACAGGAGGAGAGTGCAGTACAAAGAGTGAGACATGGCCTCTCTGAAAGGAAAGAAGCCTTTGTCTCTACAAAGGAAAGAAAGCCAGTTTCTCTCTCTAGTACAAGAAGCTTAGTCTTCTATATAGAGAGGGGAAGGGAGGCTCACAGTGCGCAGAATGCTCAAGTTTCTGTTGGATTTGGGTTCAAAGATTCATAGAGAAGGTGCCATTTTTACGGTAACAACATAATGCATGCAGATACGACATCTTGGGTTCATACAATTTGAGCAAAATGGGCGATGCACAACCCTAATTTCTGCATGACACTCAGGGACAAGTTTTATATGATAAAAATAAGGCTAGCTTTATTTATTTAGGACGAAATGGTGGGTAGCCAATAAATAATATATTTAAAAAATAAATATAATAGAGATGACGATGTTGAGATGAATGAGCGGTAAGATAAGGAGGGATGAAATTGAAATAAATACAGTCACAAAAATTTTAGATATGACACCAATAGGCAATAAGATAATAGAGAGTAGATTTAGGTAGGCTGACATGTATTGTGGAGACCTAGTACAACACCTGTTAAGATGTGATAGTTAGTTCGATTGGAAGGCTAAAAAAGAGTTAAGGGATAGGCTCCAAAAGATACGGTTAGAAGTACTGAGAAAATATACGAGGACTCATGGCCTCATTGAGGATATGATCCGTAATAGAGAATAATGATAAACCATGATTCATGTAACTGACTTCAATTAGTTGAAAAAAGGCTTTGACGATGATGATTCAATATTGATATCAAATAAAAAAAATTTTAATTTACTATGAAAATTTATGTTATAATGTTTGTCATCTTAAGAATACGATGCAAGTAAACTTTTAAGGTTGGGGTTTCTATAAGGTTGCAACCGTAAACAATCCATTTAAGGTGCACCTCCAAATTTGATCATCATATATAATTTTGGTGTAAAAAATTCTTAAGATTATCTTACAATCGCTTCTCATCTCTAATTATAAAATTTGAAACTCCAAAAATTGATAAAATCAAGTAGATCAATAAACATATGAAAATCTTGAAAATGAACGGTCTAGATAATATGTTGCAAGATGCATTATTTCTGAGGCTCAATTTTTTTTTTTTTTTTCATATTTCTACATCTCGATGTCGAGATGATCAATTAAACGATTTTTCAACATTAAAACAACTTTTTTCGATGGATTTTTGGGGTGCATATGTAAGAAAGTTACATAAATATCTGTTATACTTTGTGTTATTATGGATTTACCAAATAGTTTCTGTTATTACATGTATGTCCGTTTTTTAACTTTTATAAGGCAATATTTTTTAAAAAAGAGAATTTTACCTTTTTTTGGGTGTTGGACAACTGAATTGGAGGGTTTTTCGGATGCTCAACATCCGAAAATAGGCCAAAAATTTAACGTTCACATTCCCATTTTCGAGTGTTTAAGATCCAAATTGAACGGTTATGTTGATACATTGTATTCCTTGTGAAAATGATTTCAGATGTATGACATCCGAAAATGTCATATTTCAGATATTCATCATCCGAAAATGACTGTAAAATTCCAAAGACTTTCTGGAAATTCAAAGTCATATTTTCTGATATTCAACATTTTAAAATATGACATTTTCGGATGTCCAACATCCGAAAAACCCTTCAATTCGGATATTCAACATCCGAAAATGGGAATGCGAACATTAAACTTTCGGCCTATTTTCAGATGTTGAATATCCGAAAAACTCTCCAATTCAGTTATTCAACATCCGAAAAAGAATAAACTTGTATTTTTAAAAAAATTACGTTATAAAAGATAAAAAACGGACATCTATTTGATACATCCGTAATAGCGGAAAGTATAACGGACATGTATGTAATATTCTCTAAACTTTTTCCAACTTTTAATTGTTAAATTTTAAAGAAATAATGGCATAGAGGTAGTAAGCGTTATTTTAATTAATACGACACATAACATGCTCGTCGTTCCCCACGTCTAGAACCATCAACATTGTGTCATTATATAAAAACGTTACATTTTAAAAACTGGTTCTCTTAACCCTGACCACAATCTAAGCCATTGTGCTCATTGCTCTTATATGAGGTAACGGGTTGAGGTTTTTACCTTTTGTAATGGGCACTATAACCTTTATATTGCACTTATTTCTTAACCTTCCTTGGAATGAGGTTAATAAGAGCAAAGGATCTAACTTTTAGCACGCTTTGCATTCTTTTAATGGCTTTTCTCCTGTTCAGGGTTTTATAAAATATTTAAGAGAAATTTGTCAAAATTATCTATGATATATTTAACATTTTACCTATATGCTCTGAATTAATTTCAAAATGTCCATCAAATTGCACACGACTTTGACTTGGAATATTGTAAAAAAGTAAATTGTTAAATAGTTGAAATGCGTTGTGCGTTTTGATAAGTTTCCCAAGATTTAATATAATTGTTTTAAGCAGTGTTTTAAAAATTAGAATCTTGTTCCGACTCAGCAAAGGTCTAATTATGATCCCCATCTATCAGAGATGATTCTCAAGTTAGGCCGGGCTATATTAAAAAAGCGAAAGAAAAATAAAGTGAATTGGGCAATTCCCGAGTATTTCAACTAGAACAACTCTTATCCGGTTCAGTCTAGTGTGAAACTCGCAAAAAATAAACAACCAATAAATTTTATTTTTTTTAGTAATGCAATGGGGAAGACATGCTCCTGGCCATTTTTTGAAGTAGATTAAGAGTTAGGTTTTTTTTTTAAAATACTACAGTTGTTCCACATTTACTAACAAAAAACAATTATTATTAGGGAGTATCATTGTCATGAAACGGGTATACAGCAGAGGATGCCAAATAATAAAATATTCGACTTAAAGAGTGTTTTAACCCAGTCAATGAAACTAATCTTCTATAGTGACTTCTCCAATGTTTGACTGATTATTCATCCATTAATCTCAATTTAACCCATTGAATCAAGAATTGATCTAAATCAATAACTAATTTCGATGATAATGATGTAGAAACCCAAGTCAAAAGGACTCGCGCTTGACTTTGATGGAACACCCACTATTGAACATTAGTTGGAGGACCCAACTTTATAATATCAATTCATTTGATCATATAATTAAAACACCATCTTTGGCATCATTTAAATGTTGACAAATATGCAATGCCGTGTTCCACAATGTGTTTTTGTTTGTTTTAGGGCCACCTAACATTAGTTGAGCCCTAAATTTAAGTCCATCCCTATCTTTTGAAAACTTGATACCTGAATATGATTTTTAACCCTAGATCATCAAAATCGTTGAATAGAGGCTAGCAAGATGATCGATGTAAGATTGTATGTTACAAGATCTTCAACCACCCCAAGCTGTCAAATGTACATTTGAGCCGTTAAGAGCGTGTCATTTTTCCGAGAGAAATTTGAGAAGAATTTATTAACTTTGAATGCAGTCAATAGCAATGTTGCTAATTTCAGATAACAACCAACCACCCAGTGTTTGACTACTCGGTCCGAGTGCTGGGTAGTTGGGCTGAGAACTCCGGCTCGAAACTTTGGCGAGTCCGAGTTACCCCAAGTTGGTTTTTCTACTCAAGGATACTAAAAAAATCACAAAAATTATACAATTTTTTTTAAGGGAAATTTTTATGTTTTTGGCAAGGATTGAAAAGTGCTTTTCCCATATATACTTATTTTCACATTTTCCATCTTTTTGAATTATTTTAAAAATACAACTAGTCACAAGTTGAGTTTTTTTTTTTTTAAAAAAAAAATTACTTCTTTTTTAACCTCATTTTGAAGTGTTTTGCTTAATCTTACTTTAAATATATATTTTCTATATTTTTGAATTTTTTAAACTTTTCTTTTTGCTGCTGCAGCAGTACTCAGCAATACTCAGGCCGAATTACATAACTCAACCCGAGTTCTCGGCTCGGGCCTACACCGACAGACAATGAGTGTGACTAGAAAAGCTACATGGTTTTGTTCATTTTCAAAATGCTACGTAGAAAGAATAGTCATTTCCAGACATAAGCGGGTTGGTCAAGATACTTTTCATTTTCTCAATGGCATATGCATGCACCTGGTCCACATGAGACCACTCCAAAAAAATTTGGGGATCCTAAGACAACCATCAAATGTTTTTCTCACAAAAGGTACACACAGCCTGCATATAATTGGGATTTCTCAGTTATGTGATTCAATCTCAGTCGCTGGGCTTCTTGGTTTGACTCCACCTCGGAGCATAAAAATTGAGCTTCTATTTATTGGCCCAGCCCAACCCAACCCAACCCAACCCATAAATAGGGCGGAGTTGTGCCTGTAAGCCAAGAGACAGACTCAGTTTCAAACTGGGCTTGGCCATCCCTAACCTAGCCTAGGCCCAACCTGTTTTTGGAACCCACCTAAAACCTACATTGTGAGCCCTTTCCATTATTTAGATCGGATTTGTGTGCCATTGATAAATGTAGTAGTACACACTACAAATACTCATGTTGACCAAAGGAAATATATGGTGGCGTCGGTCATCACCATCCACTCGAAAAAAAAATTTTGGGGATGTAACATCTTCAAGGCACAAATTAACCTAAATAAAAGAAATTTCCTGATTGCACCTTCAATGTAGTTGAAAAAATAATATGTCGTGATTGAATAGAGTAATCAATTTTTTAGATGGTCACATCAAAGTGTTTAAGATGTTAAATTTGAAAATTGTTTTCTTAAAATAATCATCTAACAATTTTTAAGTGGTTCTTAAAATTTTAGATTGAAAAGTCTCCTAGGTCTTTCGACTGAAGGAGTAGAAAGTAAACCATGATCCCGAAAGAAAATAGCATATGTGCTCTTTTATAATTCCTGATTGTCTTTCTTTGTCTGGATATGGAGGGCGATAAAGTCTTGCATGGCAGCGTTAGAGATGGTGTATGAATTCCTTTGTCTTGAAAACGATGCACATTTCCTTTTTTTAATGCTTGGGTACACTTTCTCATGCCTCTTTCAAGATTCTCTACTTTGTTCTCTCTACATAGCCAAAAGATATGAGCTTTTTAAGGAGTATATTGTCTATTTACTCTATCTGATAAGACCTTATTTAGGAGTATTTTTAGGATTCCAAATGTTGGGCATATAATTTCAACGATCCAGCGATAACTTAAAGAGAAGAAAAAGAAATGGATTATATACTATGAGACTATCTTTAGTATAAGGCGGTTACAATTATTCTAAATTGTTAGATGTAAAATTGAATGATTTAAGTTGTGTCAAATTTGTTTTTTCAAACTCGAAGACTAGTCAATGGCACTTTGACAACCACTTGATTTGAAATGTGACGAACAACGATGACTGTGACCTCTTTATATCAAAAATAAATAGTTTTTACATGCTTTTTCAATCCAGAAATCATATATATTTTGTATGTTCTAAAAACTATCATTTAAAGTAGACCGTCCAAAAGTTGGACGTTAGATCGAATTTTTTTGGAAATTAAATCCAATTCCTTTCTAAAAAATGTCGGTGATTCTAAAATGAATAAAAAAATGTAAGTCAAAAAACACGTGGTAAGTTACACCTTTGCAGAGCAAATGTATAGTATGCTCTTATGAGGGTACACTATACTCGCTTCATAGTGTAGTACAGCGAGCCAACTTCCACCATTCGACCCCCTCCAATGGACGCAAAATAATATAGAGTTTATAGGACTCCAATACAACATTCCAATGGTTTGAAAAACGGATCGGTGATCCGGATCGGGTTTCTAAAAAATTGATTCGGATCGACGAATCGGCGATCCGGATCAGGAATCGGGTGAATCGGTCAGAATAAAGCTTAAAAAAATTTCGAAAAAATTATTAAATTCATTATAAATATTGTTTTTTAGGAATTGAATAAGAAATGAGGGTACTCCATTAAGAATTTTCATATTTTTGAATGAATATGCGAATATTGATATGTTCTTTGCCTGCATGAATCGCCATTCAGCATTTAATTTACATTACACAATAGGATAAACATATAATTATCATGGAATAAGTATATCAACATACATGGACTACAATAAAGCATAAAATTAGTAACATATGACCTAAAAATAAAATTATAGACGACGTTATTGTTCTTCTTGATCACGCTGGTGCCATTGATTGAATTCGTTTAACAATTTATTGATTCGATCTAAAAACGAATCATCGATATTAGCAGGCGTCTGACTCTTTCCAAATCCTTGAGTGTTAGTGTTTTGTTGTGTTCCCAATCTAAAATCTCCAAAGATTGTCCATCCTTCATGCTCACCTGCACTGTCGTGCTCATCCCTACACTGTTGCTGTTGGGACTCGATATGTGAATAATATGGCTGGGATAGGGTGGCCTCAGAATCATCATCTTTCTCATTTTCTCTTTGAATAATACGGATTAAAAAAAAAAAAAAACAAATTTTCAAAAAAATCGATCATGGATTAAAAAAAAAAAATCACAAATTTTCAAAAAATTCTATCATGGATTACAAAAAAAAATTCGATCATGGATTAAAAAAGAAAAATCACAAATTTTCAAAAAATTCAATCATGGATTACAAAAAATTCGATCATGGATTACATAAAATTCGATCATGGATTACAAAAAAAAACAAACAAAAAAAAACAAAAAATTCAATCGTGGATTACAAAAAAAGAAAAAAACAATTCGATCATGGATTACAAAAAATTCAATCATGGATTACAAAAAACTCTATCATGGGTTACAAAAAAAGCAAAAAACAAAAAATTCAATCATGGATTACACAAAAAAAAAACAAACATTTCGATCATGGATTACAAAAAAAAAACAAACATTTCGATCATGTATTACAAAACATTCGATCACGGATTACAAAAAATTCTATCATGGGTTACAAAAAAAAAAAAAAAAACAAAAACTTCGATCATGGATTACAAGAAAAAAAAACAAACATTTCGATCATGGATTACAAAAAAAAAAAAAAAAAAACAAAAAATTCGATCATGGATTACAAAAAAAAATAAAAAATTCGATCATGGATTACAAAAAAATCGATCAAGTATTACAAAAAAAAAAAAAAAAAAAAAAAAAAAAAAAAAAAAAAAAAAAAAAAAAAAAAAAAAAAAAAAAAAAAAAAAAAAAAAAAATTCCGTACGGGAATCGTAGCTTTACTGTACGGACTCGCCGATTCCGTACAGTGAATCGGCGAGTCACTGTACAGAATCGTCTGGTTCTTTCTAGAACCGGACGATTCCCGTTTTTTTCATCGATTCAATCAGTCCATGGGGATTCCCGAGTCGAACCGGGCGAGTCCGGTTCGACTCGGCTTTTTCTTAAACACTGCAAAATTCACAATTCTGCCCTAATAAAGGTGACGCATAAAAAAGAAAAAGTAGCAGACAATGCAAGGGATTCTAAATATTTACTGAATTAAGACATGTTATGGGGTTTGCCCCTAGGTTTTAAATGAATAAACATACTATTGATTAGTCTTCATGCTTCTTGCCCTAATGATGGGGATGATGTGCTGATATGATATAGTTTTAGAATGAATTATTTTTATAACAATATTGTTTATGTCAAGCACATGGTCGTAATCAATATTAGCTGTTAATAATGTAAAACGGAGTTCGAAAAAAAACTAATTCGACTTTGATTGTGGTCATTAGCACATCCATAACAATTAGATTATGCATCCCAAGGTTAACGGTATTGTCACCTTATGCTAAAAAACAAGAAAAACTAAAGAATAAAACTACTTATATTTGGCACATGGAGGACGCATTTAATCTTGGTCATTAATTTGTGAAATGGATTTTATTAAGCTACACCACTTAGGTGGTCTATATCCGTAAAGTCCTCAATATTTTTTGACATTTAAATATTCTTGAATTGCAATACAAATTTTTTTAAGTAGGGGCATTTTTTGTCATTTACAAAGGTAGAACGGATATTTTTATAAAACAATAGTGTCATTCTTTTAGTAGTTAAAAGACAATTAATGCACGTTGTAGGCGATGTCGCCCACCACGTCGATAGGCTCTAATTTTTTGACTTAAGGGATATTTCTTAGAAAAACATGATATGATTTGGGATAAAAGTTGTAAAAAACAATATGGTTGGGAGTATTTACAATTTTCCTTAGATTTAAAGTTTTCCAAAACTTGAATTGCAATTTTTGAGAAATTACAACGTGAGGCTTTTTCATTCGATATTGTATACAACGAGACCATTTACCTTTTGTATACAACGAGAAGTCATAATTACTTATAACCATTCAATGTGAAATCTAATAGCTTGGATGTGTCACAAAATTCGAAAAGATTTCATTTAAACTTTGAGCTTGATCAATGAAATAAATATGACCATACAATTTCACATCTAATGATCAAGATTAATTATGACCACCTTGTAAGAAAGATAAATGATCTTATCATATATTTTTCATTTTCAAAATAATTAGTCTCATATAATACAATCCCACAAAACAATTGTATTTTATGCATAAAAAGAGAACTTTTCAAAGTTCAAATTTTGGAGGGAGCAAGATGGGCTGGAGAAAAAGGCGCGAGAGTTAAATATGAACTTTTTCCAGGCATATATAGCAGAGAGAGAGAGAGAGAGTTATTCCCTTTAATGGGGTTAGAGAGAGCGATTGTATGAGAGTGAGGAGTAAGAGATGGGTTCTCTCAGTACTGATCTCCCACACCACCTGATGGTAAAAATACTCTCTCCTCCCAGTTGAGTCCATTCTCAGGTTCAAGATTGTTTCCAATGAACTTCTCTCATCTCCCTCTTTCGCCACTACCCACTCTCTCTCCTTTTCGCCCCTCTCTCCAATTTTCCCCCTATTCCTTGATGAGCTCCAGAATCTCATCTGTTACATTCCTCCGTCCCAGCCCCTCTCTTTCTCAAACTCCAAGAAGAGAAAAGAACCCCTCTCTCTCTCTACGATTGTCGCCCCCAAACACATAAACTTCGGCCAAAAAGAACACCATTACGGATAGCTTGCAGCCAGGGCATGGTGTGTTTCCTAGCCCTTGGTGGTTATATGAACTTTTTTGTAGGCAACCCTGCAACAGGAAAATGTACGGCCTAGCACCACCTTGAGATTGATGACTATGGGGTTTAGTTTCAACCCCAACTCTCTGGATTTCAAGATTTTGGCTTTTGGGAACTTGGAGTTAAATCCTCAATGGTTATTGTTTTGCTCAATGGCTCGGAAATAGACACCAATTGAAAGCGAAAAGCGTGGGCTTAAGACTTTATATGGAAAAAGCATGATGTGTATTGACAATACGTTATGATACTTCTAATGTGGTGGCTTTTTATGTAGAGAAAACAATATGACATGAAATATTAACTCCAAAAAATATAATGGGCAAAACCTCTCTTAAAATTTTATCGTAACATGTAATTTTGTCGTAAAAAATTCTTAGTATTATTTTAAAATCTATTTTTATACATAAAAATATTTTAGATTTCAAAAATGGTTAAAATCAAGTAGATCTATAAATATATGAAAATCTTGAAAATGGACGGTTTACATAATGTATTGCAAGATGCATTATTTTTTAGGTTCAAAATTTTTTATTTTTCATATTCATATATCTCGTTGTTGAGATGTCGAGAAGATGATATTTTGTCGTATATGTTATGCACCAACCCATTGGATAATCACATGATTATTTATGTCATTCATGGTTTTGATCATGGCTAACGGATTTGGTACGGTATATGCTATATATAATGCTCTCATTTAAATACTATAGGGGCGGGTTCGTGTCGGGTCGACCAGCCCCAAATAGCGTACTGACCCAACCCCGTCGAATGTTTATTTCTAATTGAAACCAACTGCTCAAATGTTTTCTCAATAGAATTATTATTTCTAATTTTTAATATTTATTTACTTTTTTATATTCATGATCTCCGATTGCATGTCCTTGTCAATTGGGTGTGGTTTGTATAGAGCCGAGGCTCTAAACAATCAAATTAGAACCCACCTTCAAATAGTATCGAGAAATGTGGTTTCAATATTGAAAATATTTGTGGTAACTTTAAAATATATTTCCATATTTAATTATAAAATTTAAAGTCTCAAAAATAGTGTAGATACAACATATCTATGAAAACTTAAAAAATGACGGTCAAAAAATGCATGCATTACAAGATGCAATATTTCCAAAACTTGAAATCTATTTTTTTCCTCGCGTACATGCATGAGAAAAAAGCAATTTGATGATGTTGAGGCATCAAAACCATGAAATATTGGAGGTAGGCTCTAATTTGATTGGAACCTAAGCTCTATATAAACTTTTTTTAAAAAAATTAAGTCAAAAAGTTGATCTCAAAAATAGATTTTTAGGAGGTGACTCATTTTTACATGGACTCATATAGACTGTGTCCATAACAAGAAGCAATGAAATTAAAGAACTTCCAATGACTAAAAACAAAATAAAAAGATAATACGAGAAGGAAAATCATATTTTGAATTTTAGGGTCAATAAACTATAGAATTCACAAGAGAGCAGAGAACAAGGGTTGGTCGATAAGGCTCAAACTTCAAAATATGGTATGTTGGAAAACATACAAGTAATTTTCACATTAAAGATGAACGAATGAAGAACGTATCCTCAATCCAGAGAATAGGTTGCATATCATAATAGTTGATTTCAAAACTAGGGTTTCTCTTTTTCATTGAAGATACAGGACTCAAACTTGGAAGATCTACATTTATCATCGAACCCAATTCTTCTCTTTGCTTAAAACCCAAGTTATTAGTTGAAAAATTATCGTAAATATAATTTAATTTAGGTTTAATTGAAAAAATCTTGTCTGCATTATTTTTTTGAATTTTCGATTTCTTTTTTACCAAAATGACCTTCACGATAATCATATTACCATAATAGTTAGTGCATGTTATACAGTACTTCAAGTACCGTAATACTAAGAATAGCTAGTGCATTTTAAATACTTAGAATAATTAATGCATGTTATACAGTACTTTAAGTACCATAATACTTAAAAAATTTTATACGGTACTTTTAGTATAGTAATACTGAGGGCATTTTATACTTACACTAACCCTTATACAATATTTTAAGTATCGTAAACACTAACCCACACTTAAAATGCTGTAAACCCTTTTATCTCTTTCATCTCTAATTTTTTTTATGTTTATCTATTATTTTTCTCTAATTCTTTTTAATATTTATCTCTTTTTTCTCTCTCACCATCCCTCATCATCAAACACTGACTTGGGCTATGCAAAACATAGGACATGATCTATCTAGAAAACGATGATGAGATTGTAGAGAGAAAGAAGAGAAAAAAGAATTAAAGAGAGAAACAAGAGATAAATATTAAAAAGAATTAGAGAGAGAAAGAAAAGATAAATATTAAAAAGAATTAGAGAGAGAAAGAAGAGATAAACATAAAAAGAATTAGAGATGAAAGAGATAAATATAAACATAAGGATTGTAGAGAGAGAAAGAAGAGATAAAAAAGGATTAGAAAGAAAAAGAAGAGATAAATATTTAAAAAAATTAGAGAGGTAGAAGAAATAAACATAAAAAGAAATAGAGATGAAAGAGATAAATATAAACAGAATGATTGTAGAGAGAGAAAGAAGAGATAAAAAAGAATTAAAAAGAGAAAGAAGAGATAAATATTAAAAAAAATTAGAGAGGAAGAAGAAATAAACATAAAAAGAATTAGAGATGAAAGAGATAAATACAAACATAATGAAAAAATGATTTACGACATTTTAAATGCTGTATAAGATAGGTTAGTTTTTACGGCACTTAAAATGCCGTATAATGGGTTTTAGTTTTTACCATACGTAAAGTACGGTAATTGTCTTCACGGTCATGGATGACCAGAGTTTTATGGTACTTAAAGTACTGTAATATTACTTGAAGTTACTACGGTATAAAAAAAAATCGAAAATGAGAAAAAACCATATAATGGCTTTTAGTTTTTACCGTACTTAAAGTATGGTAATTGGCTTCACGGTCATGGATGACCAGCGTTTTATGGTACTTAAAATACCGTAATATTACTTGAAGTTACTACGGTATAAAAAAAAGATCGAAAATGAGAAAAAAATGGGTAGACGTGGTGAACGAAAGTTTGGGTTTTTTTTTTTTAAATTAAACTTAAATTAAAGTATATTTACGATAATTTCTCTTATTAATTCTGCATACCCAAGCAAGTCAAGATTTCATCTCATGTTTCTCTCTCCGGATCAAAAGCCACCAGCTTGAGAGTTCCATAACTTAGTGCATATATGGTATTGCCAATACACATCATTCTGTAGTAATGGATATAACTTAATGCATTTTATGGCCGCATAGGCTTGAAAAACACCAGAGAGATAGAGAGGGGAAGAGGAGAGGGAGTGCGATTTAGAATAGTTTTATTTTTACCATCATGCGGGAGAAGATGGGTAGAAAAACCAGCAAAATTTCGGGCTCCTTTTCTCCTTCTTCTCTCTTGAGGCTTTGAAGTTTGGGTGTGGTTTGCAACTTTGCATAAGGTTGTAACCTTAAACAATCCAATTAAGGCGCACTGCTAAATTTTATTATGAGATAGTAATTTTGAGATAATCAGCTACAAAGTTTTTCAACATTAGAACAACACTTTCCTATGGATTTTTTATATGCAAACTTAATTCTACATTTTGGGCATCAAACACAACCTCTTCTAATGAATTTTTTTAGGTAGGCTCTAATTTGGTTGTTTAGAGCCTAAGCTCTATGTAAACTTTATCTTTATAATAATAATAATGACCCAGTTTCTATGCGGCCAAGCCCGCATATGTAGAAATGCATGCTTCTTAATAAATCTATTTTTGAGATGGATTTTTAGGACTTAATTTTTAAAGACACATAATCTCTAATATGGAGATCATGAATATGAAAAATAAATAAATTTTAAAAGCTTGAAATAACAATTCTAGTAAGAAAACATTTGGACCGTTAGTTTCTATTTTTTTTAGATGGAACACCTACTTGCATCTATATTTAAGATGGATGCTTTACACTTTCTAGACCGCATATGTAGAGATACGGTCTAGCCCACATGATACAATTTTTCTAATAATAATAATAATAACAATAATAGTAATAATAATATTCTTAAAATTAAAAATGATAATTTTTTGAAAAATGATTTATATCATTAGTTTTAGGATATTTTGATGCCAAAATATCCTAATTATTCATCTCGACATCAAGATGCATGGACACGAGAAAAAAATTTATTTCAAGTTTTGAAAATAGTACAACTTGTAATGCATTTTTGGATGGTCATTTTTCAAAATTTTCAAATTTTCATATATCTACTCGATCTACACTAGTTCTGAAGATTTAAGTTTTAAAATTAAAGATGAAAATATATTTTAAAGTTATCACAAAGATTTCATGTATCGAAACCACATTCCCAAAATTATTTGAAGGTACGTTTTACTTTGATTGTTTAGAGCCTCGTCTCTATACAAACCGCTTAGTTTTAACTTTTTTGAGTGACCGCCTATTTGATCCATCTTTAAGAGGGTTATTTTATGACTCGGGGGATACAAATGTAGACCTACGTCCCCCCAAGCATACAATATTTTTTCTATAGATATTAAACCTTTTCCTTGATATATAGTTTTAACCAAATTAATTTGGTAATAATGGAAAATTTATCAAGATGAGCTATTTAACATTTTACTTATATCGTATGCTTTAATTTCACCTTCATAAAGTGCATGATCATGAGTTGGAATGGAAGCGAATATATATAATGTTAAATAATGCATCTCTCGAGTATTTCAATAAATTTTTAGGTAATAAATTATCTCTTCGTTAGCAGTATTATCCATCATGGAGTCATTTGGTATTTTATTTTTTGAAAAATCTATTTTTACTTTATTCAAAATAATTTAATAGAAATTATATATTTTTAATCCGAATAGCTAAAATAATTAAAAATCATAAAAAATAATTATATAACATTAAATATATAAGATAATATATCAAACAGCAAACAAAATAATATTATCAAGAGTAATATTAATTTGAAATAAAATAATTTATTCTAAATATAAGTAATTGTCATCCAAAGTACCTGCCCTGAAATATAAAGCAACGAATGAACTTAAAGCCTGATCCTCCCTTCCCCATCTCTTGAGGGTTAAATAAACCGGACTCTGTTTCTTGCTCTATCTCTCTCTCTAGATTTAAAAAATCTAAAAGCTTCAAGGTAATGGGTGCAATCAAACATGCCCCTAATTTATGTCTAATCGAGTTTTAGCCGTTTTCGAGTAATTTACATGTATATAATTTCCCTTCTAAATTTTCATTTTTATGTTCATACCTATTTTGTTTTTTACCTTTTTTTTATTTTGAACAAAAGTACCCCTACTTCAAACTCTAAAGGTTTGAAGTTTTAACTTTTTTCTGAAAAACAAAATCCAAATACAAACTGTGAACCATGAAGTCCAAAGTGTACTTTAAAAAATAAGCTTACTTTAAAAAATAAAGTCAAAACAAACTTCGAACCTTCAGAGGCTGAAATATTGCTTTTGGTTTAATTTTTTTTCAAAAACAAAATCAAAATTCAAATCTATAAGGTGAAGTTCGTATTGAGTAAATATTTTTTAGAAACAAAATTATACTTCACAATTTCAAGATCCAAATTAGGGACAATTTTTGCCAAAAGCAGGTACAAACATAAAAATGGATATTTGGAGGGAGTGTTTTAAATAATTTTAAATTGGTGGGTATGCACGTAAATTTCTCTGGTATTTTTAACTTACGTGGAAATTCCTTGCTGTATATTTCCAATCTTTGATTGATGTTGCATATTCCCCAAAATAAAACCGTTTCCAACTCAAATGTTTAATTGCCATTTTTCGTTATTAATCAGTAATAACTAACATAATAGAACTACTTGGGTCCAGCCAATGTTGCAAACTTAGGTGGCCCTTGGGACCATTCTTAAGATACCATCTTCCAACATGTTCAAATGCATAATAACCGGAGGTCCAAAATCAAGTGGCTGCATTTAGAGGAACAAAATACGAGTTTCAGCGACCATCATCATCCTAAACTATTTGGGGTTGGCCACACGAATCATGTTCCACTCTTACCCTAATTCAAACGAACAGGGTTAGATCGGGATTCATGATAGGGTTGTGGCAAACATTTTCCGCATGCTGTCAACCTAACAACCCTTCTCCTTTCTCATCTAGGCTTGGGACCGATCAAAAACTTTATATAACGGAGTAAAAACTAAAAACATTATATTACAAATATTAACATTATAGGAAAATACACCTCCACCTGCGAATTATAATTCAAATCAGCTGCAAGTCAAAAGGAAAACTGCAAGAAACATGTACAAATTACAACCTTAGAATAACTAATAAAACTGAGAAGTAGGACCATATATATTTATTTCCAAAGAATTGAAGTAAAGTTTGTCCATAATTGCTTGCAGAGGATATATAATAGTTGTAGGCAGTTAAGAACCTTTCAACTAGCGTAGCTTTAGTGCTATGAAAAACTGCTCTCAAATTTGAAAAAGAGACAAAAAAATCATATTTCTAATTCATATGGAACAAAATCACACCAGTGGACAGCAAATCATAGGGGTAATGATGTTTTAGATACTTTCATCACATGGATTTAGTGGATAGTTGCAGTTATGTTCTTGGATTCGAAGGACAGATCAATATCCAAACAATTGTTAGAAAATAAAGGGAGTCTGATCATTCAAAACAGACCAATGCAACTAGTTTATACATACAAATCAAAGTTCTAAGCTTCGCTTTGCTTTCGCCAAGAGCCCAAAGGCTTCAACTATGGCTTCTTCCCCGAGCAAAACCACACAATGAATTTCTTCAGCTTATGCCTCCTGGTTCTTCTGACACCGCTCCAGCCTGTTCAGCTCATATCCACTAGGACAGCTTTGTCAATCCCATTGGGTGAAAAAATATTATTTATTTATTATTTCATTTTACAGTGATGAGAAAAATTAGGGCCAAATATCTACTCCTTGGATAACTTAACCCCATCTATCTATATGGAACTTCCATATCTATATGGAACTTCCAAAGAAAGCAGAAACCCTTTTCTTCAATACACATTTTGAGTTTCCCCCAAATTCAGACCCTAGAAGTCTCACATAAAGAAGTCCTATGTTCAGAATTGATATACCCAGTATAACTGAAACAGGGTCCAAAACAGCGATGAAGCCATTGATTCCTATTATGACAAAATAGCCTTTTTTAAATCCAACATTTATCTTCAATGTCTGTCTTACCTCTAGCCTTGGTATTACATCTTGATATGAACAATGTACATTACAGTCACACTATTCAATTATCAATTTCTGTTATTGTTTGGCCAGCAGAGTGAGGGACCATACATTCTTTAGGATTCCAGAACCCTGATCAGATATGAAAACTAACTGTACTGACAACAAGAAATTCAAATGAACACTGGTTTCTTCACGTGTATGTATTATATATCCCATTCTAGGGACTTCTTCAATCTGTTTATGCAGAAAATCATTCAAGTCAAGCCATTGGTAATTACAGTGATTCAACAGGGAAGGTTTAGAACTAACGGAACAAAGGGATTGTTATAGAACTCCTAATGAAAATGAAATTTTCATAACACTATTTGTCAATATTTCCCATAATAAAAATAGTAGAACCTTAAATATCTAAATTTACTTCAAATTCATATATGATTGAATGAACTTATGGAGAAATAGATGTTCTGCACCCATTGGCGAAAGCATAGTCGATGGAATCAGGAACGAGACCAAAGACGAGGATTAGGATACGAAGCAAGGGATTGTTACGCTAGAAGGTCGCTATGGCTGTAAGTCGTCTGCTGAATTTTCGCGAGGCAAATTCAGCAGCAGATAGCCTTTTTAAGGATGGAGCTCTTTCAAGAAGCACAACCACGGCCTTTCTTGGCACCTTTTTGAGCTCAGGCCCTAGAGATCTCTTCTTCACCTCCCTAAATGGTTGCTCTGTAATTTTTGTTTGTAAAAGATGTTTTTGGAGATGGTATTCTTCAGTGTTGCTTTGTATCGAGCACCCAACCTGTTAGTTGCTCCTACCTCTTTAGTTACTGGATCTAGTCTCTTTTAATACAAACAGTGAATTACTTCAAAAAACAAACAAAATAGGATAACTACTATTTTGGATGAATTTTACCACAAATAATAGATACATGGGTTGAAGAATGTGTCACAAAAAATGTGCACATATAAAAATAAAGTTAGCAGGATGGAGGCTCAAACCCTAGACCTCTCTCATGCAAACAAGGTTCTCACCATTAGTGGCCCAGGTGTAAATCAGATCAACATTCATTGAATAAGTTACCCAATACTTGAATAAGAAAAATAGATAAAAAATAGATGCACAGATCAAGTCATCTATCAAAAGAGGTAGGTCTGCTTGGTTTGGTTGTTGGTATATACTTCAAGGCTTCGAACACTAGAAATCCCACACGCGAACTTGGTTTCTCACCATTAGGGCTAAAGCCTGATTGACTAGATCAAAAGTACATCACCATTGGGGCTAAAGCCCAATTGACTAGATCAAAATTACAAACATTAACTCTTTCAAATGCCTGTAAATATGGTGCAAATATGGTGCAAATTAAGAACTGTGTTAAAATAATATTATAATAACATAGTGGGAGATAAACAAAGGTTCCTGGTCTGAACACCATGACATAAGTCTTAATTAGAGCAATATACATAGTATCACACAAGCAAAGATAACACAAGAAATGAGAAGCAAATTTTTGCAGGCTAATTCACTAGGCCTCCATTGTCATTGCTCAAATGAAATAGTGGCTGGCTTTCTTTCTTCTTTTCTGAGAGGAAGGTTGGTGATAGAAGTTTCACTGATGAAAACCAACTAACTTACATATATAGAGAGAGTTGGTATAAGCAACACTGATACATTAGTAACAACATGTGATTGCATTCTTTAAGTGCAATAAGATGAAATAAAACACCAAACCTGACAACTATTAACACTGGCATCTAAAATTCCTAAAGGTTAACTGCTAAAACCCAAAAAACTACCAACTTTCTCAGAGCCATTACATCCTATGCAGCCACAATTTTCCCAGATAATGAACTTCTTTGATCCCTGTAGAAGCAAAAATCATATATAAGAAGGAAAACAAGAAACACTGAATATAAAAACTTAAATGAATGAACGCGAAAACGAACGGAAAATGGAAAATTGATAAAAAAAAAAAAGAACAATTTTCAATATCAGGTCCAATAAACGGTGTAAAAGGATCACAAGCGAAGAGGGTAGGTCGATAAGGCTGAAAATCAGAAACAGAATGCCGGCGATAGCCTTCAAGATTACTTGATGGGTCCGACTTTTCACATTATAAGCTATGATATTCTCCTCCTTCAACATCCAACGGATGAATAATGTATCCCCCATTAAGAGAACTGGTCTCATATGATGATGCATGATATCAAGACTTGAGCTTAACGTTTTCATGTTAGACTCAAGATCCAGTTGCATCACCTGAACCCAATTATTCTCTTCACTTAAAACCCATATTTTCAGTACTAAACCTTCAAGTATTTGCACAACAGAGACTCGACTGTTCCATAATTGGATTTGAAAGAAATTGCTCTTGTCCGCATTATCCGGAGTCAAGATTTGATCCCAGGTCACTCTCTCTACATCAAAACTACCACTTTAGGACCATCATGATAGATAATATAGAAGGTATTGCCAATACACACCTTTTTTTTCCCATAGCGGTGGTAGTAATCACACAAAAGCTCCAGGCTGTGTATTGGTATCTCTTGAATTGGTCTCCAATTCCTTGCTATAGAGCAAAACAAGAACCATTCACCCAATTGAAAGGCAGTATCCATTGATGAGTACCCAAAAGCCATCTTGAAATTTCGAGAGATGGGGTCGAAAACCAGCAGTCAACAGTATAAAGTATTTGCTTGGTCCAGGAAGAGCAACGAATTTGCCAGTTGCAGGGTTGCCTACGAAAAGATCAAAAGAGTCCAGGTCTTGAAAGCACACCATGCCCTGGCTGCAAGGTAAGTCTGATGGCTTGGCTTTTGTATGAAATTTAAGTGTTTGGGGGCAGAGTAAGAGGGGAAGAGAGAGAAAGTTCTCTTCGAGAGAGAAAGGGGTTGGGATGGAGGACTGTAACAGATGAGGTTCTGGAGCACAAGGAGAGGGAAAGTTGTAGAGACAGGGGAAGAGGAGAGAGAGTGGGTGGTAGCGAAAGAAGGGGACGAGAGAAATGAATTCCATGCTTTTGAAACAGATTTGAACCTTAGAATTGATTCAACAGGTAGCAAGGAGAGGATTCTTATCATTAATTCGCGTGGGAGATCAGTAGAGAGAGAACCCATCTCGGATCTACCACTGCTACAATTCCCAGAGACAAAAGCCAGAAACCTGAGAGCAACAAAAACTTCGATAAAAAAACTCTCTTTCTCAATCTAATAAAACCTCCCTCTCACACACCAGTCATAGGACTCGTAGAAATGAATCCCTTCTTTGAATTTCAATTTTGACAATAAATTTTAGATTTAATTTTTTTTGGTAAGTAATTATCAATTTAGTTTCAAAAATTCACTTTGAAGCATCTGTGATCAGGAAGTACATAGACATGAGAAAAAAAATAGATTTCAACTTTAAAAAATATTTTTTGCTCAAATTTAAAAAATAATGCATCTTGTATTACATTATGTCGATCATCAATTTTCAAAATTTTCAAGTATTATTTATATATATGTTCGATCTACACTATTTTTTAACCTTCAAATTTTATAAAGACAAATATATAATGAGATCATTTACCTTTTATACAAAGTGGCCCCAATTAATCTTGACTGTTAGATGTGAAAATGGGTGGCTGTATTTATTCCATTGACCAAGCTCAATATTGAAAAGAATTTTTTTCGAATGACACACCTAAGCTATTAGATTTCGCATAAAATGTTCCAAGTAACCATGACCTCCCAATATTAAAGGCAAATAGTCTCATTATATACAATCCTATTTCATAATTAGATGTAAAAATAAATTTTTAGACACTCACAACAGAGATTTTCAATACTGAAATAATATCTATTGACACTACTTAAAGATGCAACTTACTTTGATTGTTTTGGTACCATATCTTTTGAGAGAGAGAGAGGATAGAGTCATAGAGAGGAGGGAGAAGGGAAGGGGGGCCGGGTGGTGGGTTCATACAGAGGGGGTTCATATAGAGAGGGGGGCAGGAAGAGCAGGGTGAGGAAGGAGGTTAGATAGGGGGAGGACAAAGATGTTGCTGCTCTGCATAGTTACAATATGGTTTTTTGCCCCCCTCCGAACAAGTCATGGGAGTAGGCGTGCCTGATTTTACGTAAAATTTAAGTATTTGTTATCTTAAAAATTGAGATAAAACTTGGATGATGATAATGATCTAACATTTTAAGAAGGCAAAACTAAAATGATTTCCTTTGAGGATGCTGGAATGGAGAGGTTACATTTCTTAAATTTGGGGTCTTAGAATTACTCAGTTTTACATTAGGGAGCTTGTCTCCGGGAGCACACGATTTTATTTTTTTTGAAGGCTGGACTGCATGGTTGGGCTGCACCACAAAATGTTATTCCTTGAAATGGTTGAGCTTTTCAATTAGATTTAAAATGTTTGCTTTCTCATCTATGCTTGTGACACTTTGTTCTTTTATCATCTTGTAACCATATAGGCAAATATAGCAGTCTCCATCATCTTTAAAGCCATTTACACTGCTGGAAATAGGTAACATACACTATAATATCTCTGTGCTTCCCATTTTGAACCTGATTCAGTAACAGTATAATGTTGGCATTGACTACAGTATACGATAATTGAAATGTTCATAGGCTACTTTATACTCTAAATCAGACAAAATTATACTGTAACAGTCACCTTCCTTGGGACTGGAACCTTAGTCCTGCCAACCTAGTGGGTGTGTCCAGGTCCGTGGACCTTATCCGAATCTAGATCTGCCCTGGATGTAGCCTTGTCATGTTGGGGCTGATTCGAAAACGACCCATTTACACATCGTATGTCTCTTGTGCTATCGGAAAAGATAACGACTATGCAGATAAAACTTTGTACATCTTAGGCAAAAACCACTCTAGTGAACATTCCTTATCCGGCATACAGGGCCGTTTAGGAGCCTGGAAATAGATCTTCTCGATATGTATTTTGGCAATTTCACATAAATTTGGATTCAATCCTACGCGTACTCCCCTAATACACTTTGCCTAAGTCTAACAAAGCAAATCTCTTTCTGAATTGGTCCGACACTTCGAGTGACAGACATACATGGCATAAAACTAATTCCGATACTTGCACTGGACCAACATTATTCCAAAGAAACTAGCATGTTACTTCAGATGCCATGCAGACTTCTCAAAGGAATGTGCACTCATATGAAGTCTATGCAGCCCAAAACTTCAAGTATTGGACCCTGCATATTTTGGGTAAAAACTAAAAGGAAAGCTTTCCTTGACCCTGCCCACATACAATGTATGCCAACCCACTTCTGAGCACACAAGGCTGAGATTACTATTCTTAAAGTCTTTGTAATCAAGGTCATCAAGTTTGATTACAATGCATAAATGCTGCGATTGTGGTGGCTAGGATTTTCATATAAATTAATCGATCACCATTTCCATTTCTTAAGAGCAATATTAACATATTACCTCATTATATCCACCAACTGCTATATAGCTTCCAACATGTTGAAATGCATAAAAACCCAGAGTCATTCATAAATGAAAGCTTAAACCCCATCAAAAACAAAATTGAACCAGAGTCATTCACAAATGAAAGCTTAAACCACATCAAAAACAAAATTGAACTTCAAAATTAGATTCACTGAATCAAGTGGAAAAGCAATTACAAACTCAAAACCCTTCGCAACATAAAATACTATATTTGCTCATACAATTTATGTAAATGCCTTCCACGAGGACCTTACCACTAGTGATTAAGAAAATGGATTTCCTAGAAATAACACTCTCTGTGGAGACCACCCGGATAGGATCTAACTAACGTCAATTTCGAATTTTGAAAGATGCTCCCTCGGCAACCCAGGTTCCCCTGGGATTAGGGGTAGTATGTTTAGGGACCACAAGTACAACATCCTGCTGTCCTTTTCCAGATCACTTGATCATGCCAACTCTTTGCCGGCTGAGTCTACTGTTCTTCTTGAGGACCTCAGAAGGTTTAAACAACTTTCCAGCCCCATTTTGATTATCGAGTGGGACTCCAACAGATAGCCTTGCTAAGGAAGGAGCTTTTTCAGGAATTTGGCCCCGGAGATCTCTCTCATTTCTCTAAATGGTTGCTTTGTAAATTTTTCTTGGAAAATTGAGTGTTGCTTTGTATCAGACCTAACCTGTGGGTCGCCACAACCTTTTTTGTACTGGATCTTCTCTTTTAATACAAACAGCGAATGACTCAAAAACAAATGCAAGAAAATTACAATTGAGTTTCAGATGATTTTCACTACAAAAAAAGATGAATGGGTTCAAGAATGAGACACAAAATGTGGACAAATAAAAATACAGGTACAAATGAAAGAGATAGGGGGGAGGGGGGGGGGGGGGTAAATGAAAGCAACACTAGCTGGATAAATTGCACAGTACTTGAATAATAAAAACAAGTGCACAGGTCAAGTCATCTATAAGAAGGGGAGGCCAGCTTGGTTTAGTTGTTGGTATATTCTTCAGGGTTCGAACACTTGACCTCCACCACACTTACCTGGTTTTCTACCATTGCAGCTAAAGCCCAATTGACTAGATCAAAATTACAAATATAACTACTTTAAACACCAAGTCAATATTGTGCAAACTAAAAATTGTGTTAAAAATAGAAGAAAATAACATAGCGGAAGACAAACAGAGGTTCTTGGACTGAACACAATGACATAAATTCGAACTAGAGCACTGTACATAGGATCAAACTAGCAAAGACAACATAAGAAAAGAGAAGCAAAAGTTTGTAGGCTAAATCGCTAGGGCCTCCATTTGTCACTGCTCCTCAGGATGGAAGCCCTTACTTCCCCCTCGTGTCCAATTCTTCTCCTGGCTGGTTTTGTGGGGAAGAAACCTCACGGTAGACCAACTCAAGAGACTCGGTTTCCAGCTTCCCAATAGATGTGTGATGTGTCTATCGGAGGAAGAGACCAACTATATTCTCTTGCATTGCCCAGAGGCCTTCCACCTTTGGGGGGAGATCCTGGCTCGCTTCCAATGGGAATGGGTTAACCCCAAATCCATACCCGACCTCTTCAATTTATCGGCCCTCTTACCTTGGCCAAAAGCAGGTTGTCTACTTTGGAAAGCCACTGTGGCAGATACCATCTGGTCAATCTGGAAGGAACGCAGTCTTCCAAGGGATATACGCATAGGTCCACAAGATATTGGAAACAATCAAGGGCCTTGTCATCTTCTGGGCCTCCAAGCTCAAACACGTCAAGGGATTGGCAGGTCACAATTTCCGACTAAATTGGACCACCCTTCCATCCTTTAGGCCATGCAGGATCCCCCGCTCTACCCTTTGGCGTCCACTAGAGACGGGGTTCATCAAATTCAATTTCGACGGATCATCCTTGGGCAACCCCGGTCCTGCTGGCATAGGCGGCATCTTCCGCGACCACGTTGGCATCACCCTCCTCTCCTTCTCAACCTCCATCGGGATCACAGATTCCACAGAGGCAGTGCTTTGCTTGAGGGGTTAAGGCTGTTCAATCCTAGTTGGGGGCCTTCACTCATCTTCGAAGGGGACTGCAAGAATGTCATCCATTGGGCTTCCCACTTAGCCCAACCACCTTGGAGATTGCGGCACATTTTTTACAAAATTTACACTCTTTGCAGGCGTACACAGGTCTCTTGGACACGTATTTGGAGGAAGGCCAACCACACAGCTGACGAACTCGCTAAACTTGGCGCTACGATGCAGTAACAGTGTCCTTGGGAGGGTGCCGTTCGTTGGGATTTTTGGGTTCCCTTTTCGGTTTTGGGCTTTTCTTTTCAGTGGTGTCACCCCTCTCAGTGACTTTTGTAACCCGCTTGGGGCTTTTGTTTCTTTGTACTCTCTTTACCATCAACACAATGTCAACATCATCCAAAAAAAAAAAGATGGTGGCTGGTGTTCTTTCTTCCTTTATGGAAGGAAGCTAAACTTTATATCAATGCAAAATGCCCTACCTTTAAGTGCGGTCTGAAGAGCAACAATTCTTTTTGGGTTATTGCGGTTTCCATTCCCAGTGACACCACCCACTAACACCTTAAAAAAAAAAACAACTCCTAAACTATTTGAAAAAAAGGGTAGGGACACCCAACAAAATTTGCAGACAAGAGACCTAGGAAAATACCAATAATGGCAACAAC
The DNA here is from genome assembly GCF_054954075.1 of Amborella trichopoda. Lineage (NCBI taxonomy): Eukaryota > Viridiplantae > Streptophyta > Magnoliopsida > Amborellales > Amborellaceae > Amborella > Amborella trichopoda. The sequence continues at coordinate 3,740,826 of NC_142342.1, read as the reverse complement.
TAAGATGGGCATCTAAAATCCCAAAAGGCTAACTGCTAAAACCCAAAACAACCAGCTCTCTGAGAGCCATTACATCTTACCCAGATACAGCTTTCCCGGTAATGAACTTCTTTGACCCCGTAGAAGCTAAAATCGCATATAAAAATGATAGCAACAGACACTGAATATAACTTAAATGAACCAAAAAAAAAAAAAATACAATTTTCAATACCAGGCCCAAGAAACTACCAAATTTACCGTCTGAAGCGGATCACAAGCTGAAGAGGGTAGGTCGATAAGGCTCAAAGTTGGAAACAGAATGCAGGGGATAACCTTCAAGTATTAATCGATGGGTTTGATTTTTCACATTATAAGCTATGACACTCTCTTCCTTCAACCTCCAACGGATGAATAATGTATCCCCCATTAAGAGAACTGGTCTCATATCATAATACATCATATCTAGATTTGAGCTTATGCTAGATTCAAGACCCAGTTGTATCACCTGAACCCAATTCTTCTCTTCACTTAAAACCCACATTTTCAGTATGAAACCTTCAAGTATTTGCGAAACAGAGACTCGGCCATTCCACAATTGGATTTGAAAGAAATTGTTCTGGTCCGCATTCTCCGGAGTCAAGATCTGATCCCAGGTTTTTCTCTCTACATCAAAAGCCACCACTTTAGGACCATCATGACAGATGGTATAGAAGGTATTGCGAATACACACCATTTTTTCTCCATAGCGGCAGCGGCAATCAAAATACGGCACCAGGCTTTGAATTGATATCTCTCGAATTGGTCTCCAATTACTGGCAATTGAGCAAAACAAGAACCATTGACCCCCTTGAAAGGAAATACCCATTGCTGGGTATCCAAAAGCCAAAATCTTGAAATTTCGAGAGATGGGGTCGACATCAAAACCCGGAGTCAACACTATGAAGTATTGACTTGGTGCAGGAAGAGCGGCGAAGTTGCCAGTTGCAGGGTTGCCTACAAAAAGATCAAAAGATTCAGAGGAAGCAAAGTCTTGGAAGCACACCATGCCCTGGCTGCAAGCTAAGTTTGATGAATCGGATTTTGGCTGAAATATAAGTGTTAGGTGGCCAGAAAAAGTGGGGTTAGAGAGAGGAAGGGGTTGGGATGGCGGAATGTAAGAGATGAGGTGCTCGAGCACGAGGAGAGGGAAAGTTGGAGAGAGCGCAGAAGAGGAGAGAGAGTGGGTGGTGGCGAAAGAGGAGGAGGAGAGAAGTGAATTCCATGATTGGGAAACAGATTTGAACCTTAGAATGGATTCAACAGGGAGCTGTGAGAGGATTTTAATCATCAAATCATCAGGGAGATCAGTAGAGAGAGAACCCATCTGAGCCACCACTGTTGCAATCTCTTGAGTGAAACCCTATCTGAGGGCTACAGAAACATTGATGCAAAAACTCTCTCTCTCTCTCTCTCAATCCGTCTTCTCTCTATTAAACCCAAGAGAATGTCAGTTGAATCGCACTGTGCTGACCCTGAGAAGGGAACGTATGTCTCTAAGTAGGTACATGTGTCTCAATTCCTTTGTTACAAACATGCATACAGATATCAAAGCCTTTTTAGGACATATGTCTTGCACCCTTTATTACAGCCACACACATGGGCAATTTGCCTATTATTAGATGAGCTTTTTGACATTTTAAATAAGGGAAAATCTTATATTGAGCCAAGGCTCTAAACAATCAAATTGGGGCCACCTCAAAATTTCACACAGCTGGGCATTTAGCCTTTTATTAGTTCAGGTTTTTGACATTTTAAATAAGGGAAAAGTTTATATTGAGCCAAGGCTCTAAACAATTGCCCCCCCTTAATAATTTACTTTTGAAATAGAATTTAATCCTAAGATTTAGGAAATAAATAATCTTTAACATGGAGATTATCAATCTGTAAAAATAAATAATTTTTCAAAACTAAAAATGGTATTTTTTAGAAAAAATATTTGAACCATTAATTTTACTTATTTTTTTGGACGACTACTATTTATGGGGATCCGGTTTTGGTGGACGGTGTAGATCTCCAAGCCCGCATGCATAGTAACAGGTTCAGATTTGGATGCACCAAACAATTTTCTTTTTATAAATGTACTCAACAAATTTTGGACACCTATATGAATTTATTTGATGCATAAAGTATTTTTTTTTAATAAAGATATTTTTGTTTAGGAAAAAGTTTTGATCTTAAAATGTAGAAATAAAAATGCACCTCAAAAATCTATCGGATATGGTTGTTTTAATGTTGAAAATCCTCTAATTGATCATCTCGATATCGAGATGTATGAATATATAAAAAGGGAAAATTATAGAACCCACCAATTTCAACTTTCTACATATCTTACCCCCAAATACTTTTTGTATTATACTCTAGACCCAACACTATTTTTCTTTGTATTTACCTCAATAAAAAAATCAATAAGTTTTGAGACAAAATTACCATTTTTTTCTTTCTTCCCCTTTTATCTCTCTTTTCTCTCTACCTCTCTCCACCCATCCTCTCTCTTTCTCTCTCATTGTTTCTATCTACCCTCCCTCACTCTTTCTCTCTCTATCCTCCCTCACTCTCTCTCTATTTCTCACCATTTTTTTATGCAGTCTAGTGCAAAAACATGCCACCACAAAAATTTGATCCAGCAAAGAGTGTGCAAGACCACATTATGAGCAAGGGAGAAGTTGCCGCAATTTGTGTTGTATTATAATATAATGCAACCATACTTCTAGAAAATCATGTTTGTAGTATTTGTATGACCCAAAATTTTGCACACACACTTTCATCATCTCAATAATCAATGCCAAAGACAGAAAAATTCAATTTGAACTTTATATATGGTCAAAATGAATCCCCTCCAATAACGAATCTAGACTATTCATTAGGTGAATTTAAAGATATTAACCTTCACAAACTCAAAATTTTATTTTTCTTTTTTGTGATTGTTCATCTAATGATAATAAGCCATCTTTAAAATTTAGAAAAGAAAAAATCCTTATAAAGCCTAGATCGAGCATCTTATTGAAATGGACGGCCTATGTTAATTGGGCTAAAAAAATACTTTCTATCTTACATTTTCATATTTTTCTTTATTGTAACTGTTCATTAGAATAGAAATAGTGTATATTTTAAAATTAAGATCAAGCAAATGAGGTTTTTGAAGATTGTTGCATTATCTAGATATATATATGGAAAACACTACGCAATGCCTATAGACGAAACTGAACAGTGAGTTCGTCTGTCTATGCACATCACTATGTAAAGTTCATCGCACAATCACAATTGTCCAGTCGTGTTTCAATTTTCATTTTTTTTCTTTCTACAAATCGGAATGATTTAAAATTTGGAACATATGTTCATCAAAAATAAGAGAATCTAATAAAAATATAAAAAAATAATTCACAAATATAAATTGACCAAAATACCCCTAAAACTTTATGGGGGTATTCTGGTTAATTTATATTTTACGAAATATGATTTTCATATTTTTATTAGGTACATCTCAATAAGATGTACACACACTCCAAATTTCATATTATTCCAATTTATAAAAAAAAATGAAAATGAAAACACTACCAGACAATCGTGCCCGTGTGATGAACTTTGGACGGTGATGAACATAGGCAAAAATAAACCTATAAGCACTGAGAAGACTTTTCTTTTATATATATATATATGATCTTATAGGATTCTCTCCCACTCGTGTGTAAGACCCCCAAAAGATAATTTTTCTAGGGATTCACACCAAATTTAATGGTGATCTTTTGAGAACCTATACACATAGGTGGGGGAGGGTCCTATATAGGATTCTCTCCCACTCGTGTGTAAAACCCCCAAAAGATAATTTTTCTAAGGATTCACACCAAATTTAATGGTGATCCTTTGAGATCCTATACACATAGGTGGGGGAGGGTCCTATAGGATCATTATACATATATATATATATATATGAAAAATATTGAAATTAACCCACTCGCTTATATGAACATATGAACCCAACAGCCCAAATTGAATATGAACCGATTTGTCGATCACAGTCTTATTTGGTATTTTAATTTTAATTTATTTTTACAAATCAAAACAACTTAAAATTTTAAATGTGTATTCTTCTCATCAAAAAGCACCAAATAAAAATATTTTAAAAATAATTTGAAAAAACTAAATTGACCAAAATGCCCCCAAAACATTTCACAGGTGTTTTAATCAATTTATTTCTTGCAAATTATTTTTTTGATATTTTTATTCATTTCTCTTATTTTTTAAAAAATATGCACTTAAAATTTCAAATTATTTGAATTCATAAAAAATTAAAATTAAAATTAAAATTAAAAAATAATATAAGATCATGACCATCAAATCGACTCAGATTTAATCTGAACCATTGAACTCATATAAACACACATGTTCATATAAACTAGTAGACTAATATCATCATTTTCCTTAAAGCCTTAGACTGACACGAACCACACCCTTCTTATATATTATTTTAAAATTTCTTGGTCAAACTCCTTTTTCTGATATTTTTAATTTCTCCATGTCAATATTTTTATTACCGCACCATGCACGTAAAGGTCTATTGTTCACGAGTACATGGCAAAGTTAAGATTTTTTGTAACTACTCTGCATCTTGCGATGGATAAATGCTTAATATCTTTGCAAAGATATTTTACTAATTTTCCAAAAAAAAAATGCCTTATATTTATTTTACTTTCATGACTTAATTCACCAAGAGTTCTTTGAAAATCTTGATTTTTCTGGAAGCCTAACAATCTTAGAGAATGTTTAGATTGCAAAAACTATAGCTTTAGCATATGCTTAACCTTCATGTGATAATCACATGCTTAATTATAGTTTTAGCATATGCTTAATTTTCTTGTGATAATAGCTTGGATGTGTCACAAAATTCGAAAAAATTTCTTTGAACTTTTAGCTCATTAGAATAAATGCAGCCACCCAATTTCACATTGTTAAAAATAATTGTGACACCAAATGGTCGTATTGTATACTTTTTTTTTTTTTTTAAACAATGCAAATAAAAAATTCAAAAACAAAAGCAAGCCAAGGATAAAACCCAAACCTTTGGAGCCTGTTTAATTTTCCATTCTTGTATAACAGCACAATCAGGACCCTGTCCCTTTTTCAATATGGTCCAAGTTTCAACCATTTTCTCCCAGTAAATCCCAAATAATCAAGAAAAAAAAATCAGCAAAATCAAAATCTTGGAAGCCATTTAACTTCCACCTTTCCATAACACAAATCAACTGAAATCATCCTGCCTCATTCATGTCAAAAGAACAAGCCCACGACTGATCAGCTGATTCTTTTCAATTATTTTTAGGACCAAAAATTAATTCTACCAATTCAAAAATGAAAAATAAGGCAGACTGGAGCAACTGAATCAAGGATATCATTTAAGCCGTTGCTGCTTTTACTGCTTTTTCAGCAGCATCATCTAAATCTTCGGCAGTGATCAGAGTTATCCCACTTTCCTGTTCAATTAATTTATTAAAAAAATATTGCCATTAACTTTGATTTTTCATAGAAACGGAAGATAGAATTTTCGATATCATAACTATTCAAAATAAATTTTGATTGTAACTAAAGAACTAACTTCTTATCCTTCTTAAAACAATGGAAGGACAGAACAGAGAAGTGGTCCTGGGGTTAACAGGTGTAAGAAGGCATAGTTGCACAACAACTGACCTGGCTTTCATGGTGAAATGAAGAGAAAATAAATGGGCACATCACATGGCCATGGATCATGTGGTACCTGAACCCATTCCTGGGTCTTTGAGATAAAAAAAAGAACTAGGAAAGGACATGGCAGCAAGAAAAACCATGCCACATTCAGAACAAGATCTTCCCCCCCCCCCCCCCCCCTTCCCCCTCTCTCTCTCTCTCTCTCTCTCTCTCTCTCTCTCTCACACACACACACACACACACAAGCGCACACATGCTCCCAGACACATAAAAAGGAACAGAAATGTTCAAATTCAGAATCCAAGAGATCCAAAAGGGATGTAGCCCAGAAGGTTTAAACTTCAGGAGGATAATATGAAAGTGGTTTTACTCCTGAACTTTTAAATACATAAGATCAATAAGGGAAGTAATGGCAAACACTAATATGCAGGTCATAGCAGCTAAGAATCACCAAAATGGCCATAATTGAACAAAGTCAGACAAAGAAAGCATTTCCTTTTATTTCCTATTAGAAAGTAAGTGAATCCTGGAAAACTCCAAATTTGAGCCAATTTTCTATTTTCTTATCGAGAAAAGTGTATTATTTTGGGCATTCTTCTCTTCCAGAAGATGAGCTAAATTTGGTAAAATTTCCGATTGTTGCCGATTTTCTCTTTTCTTAAAGTTAGATATCAGAAATAACTCAATAACTCAGCAAGGAATCCAAATTTTTTAAAATTCTAAACTTTGGAAATCTCGATTTTACCTTGAGGATTCTCTTTCCCTGATCAACATTGGTCCCTTCAAGACGAACCACGACTGGAACCTTCAGTGACACCTGATGAAACCCAACGAATGCTAAGTCAAGAATAATAACATGGATTGCCATTGCAGAGAGAGAGAGAGAGAGAGAGAGAGAGAGAGAGAGAGAGTTATACTATGTCCCATTCCCTTTAGTCATGGAAACATATTTTCAGATTGGAGTTGGTGTAACTTCCAGTTATTCTAGATTTTCTTTTCTAAACCCCACAATTTTTTATCTTATTTCAACAAGTAGCCTGCTTCACCTAGTTCCCTTCTTAATGTATTGTAATAGTAGTGGTTGTAACTCTTTATCTTCCTTTTTGTAGTCAGCACAACACCTGTGTGTGTTTGTTTTTGTATATTGTACTCCCTCTTACTCTCAATACAATGTCAACAGTTTAAAAAAAAAACAAATCCGCTTTACACTTTCAGACATTATGATGCTGAACAATGGAAAACTCCCAAGGAATATTCATTTTAGATAATTGTTACCTGACAAAACTACTTCATTAAGCAAAAAAAGATAAACAGTTAAGTAACAACTATAATATGATAAAAGCCATCTATAGAGAAAAGATGCAGTGGCTAAAGCAAAACATCTTTACACGTTAATACCTGCTTGGCAGCATTAACAATTCCACTTGCTAGTACATCACACTTCATGATTCCTCCAAAAATGTTAACCAGTATGGCCTTCACCTTCTCATCTGAAGTTAAGATTTTAAAAGCTTCTACGACCTGCAAAAGAAACAATCCCTAGGTTAAGCTCATTGTTTTCTTTTTTATTTTTCTTTGCGACAGGGGCATAAAAAGGAGAGGATCCCCTGTATCATCAACTTCCATTGAAACAGCAGCATGCCCTCTTGCTTTACTTCTAAGTTCATTGGGAAATAAGAAAATTCACCAGACCTCTAAATTCCAAAATCCAAAGCACTTCCCTAACTGGAAAGCATGTTATTCATTTGTACCAAATGAAAATAATTTTCTTCACCTCTCACACCACATTCCTCAGTTAAAAAACAAGTTTTACATGATAATTTGTCAAATTAATTTGGCAGACATGTACTCCACCTGGTCCTCTGAGGCATTTCCTCCAACATCAAGAAAATTGGCAGGTGTTCCACCATGCAACTTAATGATGTCCATAGTAGCCATTGCCAATCCAGCACCATTAACCATACACCCAATTTCTCCATCCAAGCCAATGTAGTTCAAATCTGCTTTGGCAGCAGCAACCTGTACGAAAGAAAAACATTAGATGGGAAGATATGGAACTAAATGCAATGACATGATTCCAGAGAATCCTACTGCACAAAATGTTAGAATCTCAATGTACACAATGGTATACCAGAAAAATTCAGAAAGTAAAGGTCTAATAAGATTTGGGAAAATTTATTATGAGAATCACTTTTTGGCCCATTAAAAAAAGTAGGGAACTTTTGTTTATTACTCCATCATCACAAACCCATAAATGGTTTGGACATTAAGCCCTCAACCCTTGCAGAGTACTGAATTTGGAACCACACCTCCCTTGGGTCCTCTTGTGAAGAATCACGGAGAGTAAATATGTCTTTCTGGCGATAAGCAGCATTATCATCGAAGTTCAACTTTGCATCAGCAGCTACCGGTTGGTTATCAGAGGTTTCTGCAATTGGATTGATCTGACCACAATTTAATATGAGTTAGATTAATCAACTTCATGTAACATCTTAAACAAGCTTTTTGAATACAAATCTGAACCTAATTGAGATCAGAATTAGAACATCTAATTTGAATGAGATGATCGAACACAGAAGAAGCATTTGATTTAGTAGGTTTATTGCAAACAATCCTGTTGAAATGCTCAGATATATAATATATTTGAGCTAGTCACCTCTAGTAGTGTGCAGTCACATTCACAGAATAATTTGTACAACTTCTTCACTTGTTCTATGCAATCATTTCTATCGACGTGCTTTGGGACTAAGCCATCCACTACTTTAGCAGCATCTTCATCTGTTATTCCTTTGAAAACATCAATAGGAACCTAAAACGTCAAAAATAAAAACATCACAAACTAAATTCACACACATATGTAGAATGGGCCAGGAAAACTGATACATAACAAGTAGCAAAAGAAAAAACCAGGCCGCCCAAATTTCATAATCTTTTGCAAAGTTTCCTTTGGGTTCACTACAGATTCAACGAATGCCAAGTAATAATATGTTCTTTGTCATAATTGATGTGTCCAATAAAGCAAGTAGGTAGCAAGACCCTTGAACAAGACATCACCCATGCAATTTGAACTATATTCATCAAAATCACAAAATTCAGGGATAGCAAACAGAGTGAATAGAATAGAGAAGTAGGCATAGGGACAGTCCACGTTGCCAGTGGCGCTACCCATGCAAGAACATTGTACACATACAATCGTTAGTGTTGTTTTTCCTGTGATGCTAAAAGACCGTTTTACAAATATTTCGTGTTCAACACAGATAGCCACATGTTGCCAGGGACATCAACACTCCTTCAGAACTCGTTGAACATGTCAGGTAAGTGCCAAGATGCACCCTTGAATATTTTTAATGCAGCCATGGAACTATGAGACATTCTAACTACTATTTTTACTTAGATAACTAACAAAAAATTGAAATGAAAAGGAAAAAAATGTCAAATGGAAATTAAAAGTTCAAACCATAATAAGCCAAATTTTCAATACTGATTAATGAACTTCTTCATGTGGCAATTATCCTTGTATTTGATCTACCCCAAGAAAAAAATATTAATAATAATCCCTGTATATATGTTCAACAAATATGCAACACAAAAGTCTTAACACAATTATTCATAATGGTATGATTTTATTTTCGTTTTTTTGTGTTTTGTTAATGAATTCATTATTTTTTGGCTTTTCCAATTTCAAAGCATAGTATTAGTCTGCATATTTTTCTGAGAATTTATGTCTACTATCTACTCTTGTTATCATGTCATCTTGGATGCCGATGTATACATCTGGCGAACCTAGTGATGCATATAGCACCTAAACACCATGAACATTGACAAAATAGACTGTAGATATAAATAACAGAGTAGATATAGTGAAATACTTGTTTCTAGTTAAAAGCATCATTATCAATACAATGGACCAAGGAAACAAGTATGTGATAGAACCGGATAGGTCATATAATTGACTCTAAATAGGCTCATGCAATATTCCAGGTATATCTATTTATCGACATGATATAAGTATGAATTTGACTAATTAATAAAAACCCAATCAATTCAAAATTGTATAGAAAGTTAATACATGAGTAGTAGTTGAAGAACACGAGAACATACAAAGATTATACAAATCTGGGAGAGGTCTCTTTGTCGCTGTTTATATACACTGCATGCATCTCTAAGAAGCACTTGCACTTGGTAGAAAATATCAAAAAAATAAAGGGACATCCATCATTTACACCAGGGCAGTAATAGCAGTAGGGTAAAACCTTTATAATCATGTCAGGAAACTTCTCTGCAAGATCTTCAATGCTGGTTCCACCTTTTCTGCATGCTATTATGAGCTAGAAAACAAAGCACCCAAATGAAAACCGTCAATGCTATTTTCAAGGACCAATACAAAGATATGTTATTTTCAAGAATGGGCGCACAAGAATGGAATATCATATTATTTGCAAAAGAAAAGATGAAGAGAAATCGTTAAAGACTCTAAATAACCTAGAACTGTGCAAAGATTATGAACATCAATTATTTTAAACATAGTTCACTACAAAGTATTCTGCCAACGAAAGTTTGGGGAAGAGAAAAAATAGCACATTGAATAGTCAATTCTTTGAAATGAGTACTGCACATTGGACCGACACCACCATCGTTACTCCATACAATCCAATAACATTAATCAAGAGAAAGCCATTAGTTTTTCTAGATGATTACAACTTAGAATTTTATTTTTATTTTTTTTGGAAAATCCAACGTAGACATTATGTTATTTGGTAGGGGTCAACCCAGACCCGGTTTGGTCCAAGGCAATTGGACCCAGTCCTGATTCACTAGGTCAGATTGAGTCCATGTCTTTAACTAAAAACTACATAAAAAATTATTTAATATATTTTATACTATATACATATTATTATCTATATCTAATTTATACTAATATCCTTGGGTCGGGTTGGGCTGGCCTCGACCCAAACACAACCTGACAATAGGTTTCAAGCCGGACCCGACCGGATCCGGTCAAGGTCAGGTGGACTCAGACCCAACCCGTCCAGTTTATTGACTGGGTCCAGACTAGGACCCGATCGGTTTGGACGCAACAACCCGACCCAAGTCCCACCCCTATATTTGGGACCTTTTTTTTTCTTTTTACCGTCATAAGTCACAAAGACAAGAAGCAAAATACATCTAATAGCTCCATAGAAGCAAATAAGTGGAGATGTTTATACGGTTGAGAAGACAAGAAACACTCAGAACCACAAAAAGCTAAAAAACCTACAATGTCACCTAATTTGGAAATGGCTCAAGGCCTACACAAAGGGTATCCTGCTTATTACTAACATGAGTCATGGAGTCCGCTGGTTCATTGGCCATTCTCTGGACATGGACCAATGAATTGTTCTTCCTTAGCACAAGCCGAGGACCTCCATTAACTCATTTACCTTTTAAAGATGATTAAAGTCGTTTCACATTATTTTTTAAAGCATATATCTGAGGTCTTCTTTGTTTTTAAATAGTGAACATTTATACAAAGATATTTGAGAAGAATGACTGCCACAGTGATACCTCAACGCAATGTTGGAAAAACAAGCCAATTTGCAACCCTAGTTCAACTGCAACAGGGTCGACACAAGGTTCTCACTCAATGCTTGCTAAAAAATCCAAAGAAGATGACGAGAATATCGAAATGTTCAATTTTCTATTGTTTGCATAATATACATAATTTTTAAATAAAAATCTATTGTTTCCTATGTTTCCGTTGATGTCAATGCAATTCTGACAGTATTATCACAATCATCATCATCAGAGCCTCATCCCAACTACTTGGGGTTGGCTACATGAATATTTTTCTGCCATTCGTGTAGTCGATCATAATAGTGTATAATATATATATATATATATATATATATATAGAGGTACATTCATACACAGACACAGAGAGAGAAGCCCCATAAGAGGGAGTAGCCTAAACACAAACACAAAATACACACACACACACACGCTGAATGTTAACTTGGGGCATGGTCGGAATGGAACTCATGATGTCACATTGAGGCACCCTGCCAAGCTGACAACCTTTGCCTGCAGCACATTCCTTTCGGACTATATCACTTATTATTCTACATAAAAACCATCAGCATCATCATCAAAGACTTTCCAAACTATTTGGGGTCGGCTACATGAATCCTGATTCGCCATTTTGCTCTATTAAGGGTCATACCCTCAGTGAGGTACGGGGAATGCCTTAGCATAAGCAGATAATGTGGGTTCAGGATTCATGAAAAGTTTTGGCAAAGCTGCCTACTTAACACAACCCACTTCGTTTAACGAGGCTTCAGACGAGTTAAGGGAAAGTTTTAAGGCCCTCACCCTTCTTAGATAGACCAAGATCCAAACACCACAGCGTATGCGACATAATTTATGGCATCCAAATTTACCAACACCTTTCATTAGTAGCTTTCCTAGAAACCAATTTGATCTCATTGAGTAGCATAAAAATCACCCATCAACAATCTAACCACTTTTCAATGTGCATTTGATGTTTATCTTGATAAACTTTTTAAAAGTAGTTGGTAGTGAATCTCCTAGATGTAGTTGATAAATTTCCCCTTAAAAAAATGATATGATTATGATGCAATCAATTCTAAAAGTCTAAAATGAGTCTATGGATTTACTCTTTGCTACGATTTTCCTGAAAAGTATTGCTCCTAGTAAGTATCAATTCTAAACTTAAACTAAGAAGAGCCTTCTTAATGCAAGAAGAGAAAGGTACTGCTTTTTTTATTTATATAAATACAAAAAATCATAAGAAATATAATCATATGATATATAATTATTTCTATCAAGCTATTTTTTCAAGGACGTATAAACAACACTCTATAGCAAACTAAACATCATTTTATAGGAATGGAGGATCAAGGCTAGGTGGTCAGGGTGGCGGGGAGCCACAACATGATGTCTTGAGTTCCATTCCTACCATGGGTAAGGTATCCCATCCCCATTGACCTACCTGGAAAAAAAAATGTTATTTTTCTATAATCTTAAACGAACTATACACCATACAACTTACAATCACATACTACATTGCAAATTTTATGTAACTAAGTTATTTCATGATATTGCTCAAAGGAAAAAGGGACTAAAGAGGACTCCGCATAAAATTATAAAAAAGAATGGGCAACATAAAAGCCATAACCCAACCCAGCCCAACAGTCCCAACCCAACAAAGAAAACAACACTATGGTCATATAGGGCTTTAAATTCACTTTTTCAAGGTATGACACTGAAAAGAAAAAAAAATTGTAAATGCTCAAGAAAGAAGACCAACTTGAAAGGTCAAGAAGAAAATTTGGGCAAGTCAAGTTTGACTAACTCAACCCAGTCTTATTCCCCTTGGGACTCCATTCTGTCTACTTAAACTTCAGAAAATCGAGTCAACTCAGGCCACCTTTAACAACATGGCATTCATTTGCATCATTTAGTGGTTGAGTGAAAGCTTCCATATATAATCGAATTAGCTCTACCTACAATGTTTGCATGTTAAGATACCTAAATTTCTATGGAAGGAGGGGCTCTAAAAGCAGCGGAAGTATATTATCAACTAGGTCCCTCACAAACTCTGCAAGGTAGCTTTCTCTGTCCTTTTCTTCTTTTTTTTAATAATCTCATTGTCAGTTATATGTGTGAGCTTCTTAATATAGAAATTTTCACAAGTTTGGGTGCTTTTGTTGTATGCAGGAAGACAACTTCCAGCCCAGAGCAGTTCAGGCTTTGGAATGTAATTCTTGGATACAGCAGCAACCCCATAACAACTTATAAATCTAGATGTCGCTGTCACGCTTTTATTTTTATCCTACTGCCCCATCTATTTAAGCAGAAACTGCAGCGCCCATGTAGGGCCCTCCCAACTCATTTTTCGCTCCTTCCAGGATTATGACTCTAATGGCATCATCTTCTCAGTCCATCACATTATGAGGATTGAGATGGTATACCTTGCAACTTGCCCTGCTGCATTATTAGCATTGTTCTACAACCACATTAGCCCCAGCACCTCTCACCTCATAGGTATCATCTGGTGAGATAGATGTGTTTTTCTCTTGCAAGTTGGCTTCTTCCCTTTTGAGAGATTCCCTGTCACTCATTAATTTCTCCATGATAAGTCTTTAACTTCAGGTTGTTTCTTGAGATTCAGTTTGGTGCATCGCCATGGAATGGGAGTAGATGCCCTTTGACATCAGAATCTGGGGCAGAAAGCCCCAGAGAATATTGTTGGTAGGTCTATAAGTTAAGAATACTTTTTGTGTGTGTTTACAAATATAAGTTGAAGACAAATGCCAGGATGATAGATGCACTCATGCACTGAATGACTTGTCACAGGGTTATGATTAATATGCACACAACAACAATGAGGCATCAAACTCAGTTGTAAACACCTCAAGACACCATTATCTGACCAATATCCAACACCCCCAGTCTTATCCTTTCTCCAATAACCATATAATAGCACCTCAACACAAATCTCAAGTGTTTGTCCAGTTCAAAACAAACCTCCATACAGGCAGTTGTACTATAGAAATCACATAGTATTGCTGAAGATGTATAATAGCTTAATAATCTACAGAGAAATGTTCTATGGTTCATTCAGTTCTTTTTTTTTTTTTTGCTACACCAGCAATTGTGCTGGAAACCCCCTATTGTATTAATTTTCATTCTTACATATTCCCTAGCTCACTCAAGGTCAAGTTTAACTTGAACCTTGGCGTTCATTCAGTGATGGCACGCCAATTCATCTGAGATTTATAACCACGGTTCAATAACTGGTTCATCAACAATAAATTATTAGCCACAATTAATCGGGTTTGGGCACCAGGCTTGAAGGGTTAGGTTGGGTTAGGGTGGTCATAAGGGCAGTATCACATCCAGCACTCCAAACCATAGTTACCGGAATCTCTCCAATGACCTCGCATTTCCGGTTCCGAAACCTGATTCCGCGTTTCCATTAAGGAATCTCCACGGAAACCATTTTTCGAAACCAAAGAAACTCGATTCCTTAATTTTGGAATCTCAATTCAACACATCTTCAAAAACCTTTTTTCAAAACCAAGGAAACTCGGTTCCTTAATTTCGGAATCTCGATATATTTGGAAACAATTTATCAGTACCAAGGAAACTCGATTTCTTAATTTCGGAATCTCGATCCTACACATCTTTGAAAACTTGAACCCATTAATTGTGGGTAGACATTCCCAAATATATCGAATCTGGATTCTAGCGAGGATTAAATCAAGATTCCATGCCAATTGGAGTAGAAATCTTCCTTCGAATGCTTTTGGTGGTTGCAAAGTTTCATTATGTGCCACCCTAGATGGCCTTTACTTTAAATTTACAATATAATTGGTAACTACAACATATATAATTAAAACTAAAACTATGGCATAGTCAATCCTATTTTGCCTTTATAATAATGAAGTCAAAATCACAATTTAGGAATACTTTTTTTGTATATAATGACCATAAATTCAACAGTCAATTCAATCATTTTAAAATTTGGGAAACTTGAGAAACCTTCTGATAAAAGACATCCAATATAGGTTCTAAAGTTGACGAGGCTCAAGATGTGCTAGTGGCTTCTTTCTCCATAAAAATGAAATCTTGATTCCTGTTAAGGGTCGTCAAACGCATTCTATAATCCATATTATTGTAAATCTTGATCTCAAACTGGCATGGATCTATGATTTATATACTTTAAAAACTTGATTCCAAATATGTTACAATCGTAATTCGAAACAGCAACATTTATATTCCACATATGTCAAAACCTTGATTCCATAGATGTCGGAAACTCGATTCCGCATATTAAAGAATCTTTACTCCTGAAGTGTCGATTCCAAGGGGATGGGAATCCCGATTCCAATGATGATAGAATCTCATTTCCATAAGTGGATGAAACTTGGATCTATTTCAATCTAAACACGATTCTCAAAAACTAGCAATCTCGTTCCTAGCGATTCCTATTGTACGGATAACGATTCGACAAAAATCATCTAGCCGGCTGCGATTCTGCGATTCCGGTTCCTAAAACGATTCAGGTTCCCAAGCATTTCCCACAACTATGCTCCAAACCCACTGCTAACCCCCCCAAAAAAAAACGGAACAAAAAGACAAAAAAAAAGAGAGCATTATTCTGAGAGAAAAGTGTAATAAACATATATTACTGCTCAAAGGCAGTCTGATATGCAAACCAGCTAGCATGCCTTGCTCTACACATCCTGTAATAAGTAGTACATTATTCTAAGAGAAGTGTAATATTCACCCAAAAAAAAAGAGAAATATAAAAAACATATGTAACTGTTCAAAAGGCAGTCTGACAGATGACTCTAAATAATATGGCCTGGCTGCACTTACAATGAAAATAAATGGTATTAAGTGATTTTCCAATTTTACAGAGAAAATTCATCTAATTAAGGAAGGAGATAGCAAGCACATGTGAATGCAGAAAAAAAATGAAAAATCTATATAGTGCTCATAGCTGCAACATTAGTAAATCACCCATTGACAGTGGAATATGGCATTAATGAGAATCAGGTACGAACCGGCCCAGCTGTTGTACGGTCAAGAGTTATAGCGAAATACATTTCATTGACAAGTGATAACTTCTCACATAAGTAGACCTAAAACAATACAAAACGCAGGTCACATGGTAAATAATACTGTATGTAAAAAGTAACTGCTTGACAAGAATAAATGAATAAACATACCACAGAACATGTAAAAACTGAACTCAAGGAAACCTAAACAAGGTAAGAGAAAGACAAACAGCATATCCAAAAGAACACAGAATGAATTACCTCATATGCACAGTAAAGGTAAAATGCACTTAAGTAATTGCAAAGAAAGTGTTAAGAGGTGAAATATAATACAAAACACATCATGTATGGTTTATGAAACAAATACACACACAAGCTTTGATGAATGTCACAAACTTCACGTTATTAGTGCAAATGGAAAGGAATTTCCGGGAGAAGGTATGCAGCTATTTATGTACAAAACCCTGCAGGCACTTGGAGCACTTACAAATGGACATAGTGTTCAGTACATATAAAATATATTGCATTCATAACAACAATGCACAAAAGCATGGTGTTTAAAGTGTATGTGCATGTATACATGTGCTGGAACTTCAAATTAGATGCATACACCCCCATAAATCTGTATGTACATGAGGTTATAGTCTGGATGTAGAAAAATGTCATTGCAATGACAAGGGCATCAAAGGGCAATCAATCTCAACAAGGGAAAGAACCAAATTACTGTGTATAAATTTGGTTCATAAGTTTAAATCCTCAAAGATAACATCACAATTTCCATATGCAACATGTAATCATTCGGTGGCAGTCCCCCGATGGAGAACAAATTCTACAAGAATGAGCAAATTTATGCCAGATCAGGAAGCATAATTCACTAACCCGTTTACATTGTTTGTTATTGCATTTAGTATATTTAGTTGCCAAGATCTGGGCTGGTAATTTAGTGCCTTGAGTCTTCTGCATTTTTCATGAATATGCCTGCTCAAAATGCAGTTAAAAAGGGGGAAGGGACTCAGGTATGCCACTATGGCAAAAGTCTAGGTGTTTCAAGAAGGCAATGCCATCTAAAATTCCTTATTCTTAGTGAGTAGATTCTTTAGAGCTTTTCGAGGCAGGTTAAGAAGAATACCAGACCACCGACTGCACAGAAAGTAGAATACTGAATGTTTCAAACTTCCTGAGACATGCAGCCAGAATATTTCTGTGTCATCAGTAATGTCATGCTAACTAGCCAAACTTTCACGTTTTTGTGAATATGGAAAATAGGCAGGTTAAGGGGTCATCAGGGTTATACCAATGACAAATTACGATAATCCATTAAAGGCATTAAATGATTACAATATCCTTATACAAACCCTCTTTCTGATACAGCAATAGTGATCAATGAGGTACTTACCCATGAGTACAACATGCTTTCAACAGATCAACTAGCCATTACTCCTCTCCTCTCTATGATTTATACCCCTCTTAAGAAACCAAGAGATTATGTTTTACTACAGTGAAGGAGGACAATCACAAAATAAGGATCCAAACCATGAAAAGATCTCCTACCATGGATGTCCTCTTTGACCATCCAGTCCCCCGCACCTCACCCACAACCACCAAAACACACTAACGCCCAAAATGTGCATCCCTAATGTAATAGAGAACATTGAGCATGTCACTGAAGCACAGAGACACCATCCTAAACATTCCTGATTGCCTGTTCTCCGCTGTAAGAGTCCTCTAGAGTATAGACCTCTTTAGGTATTACCACCTCACCACTTAGTCCCCAAGACCCAATGGCCTCCTAACCTCTTAGGTAAGGAACAACTCACCATATTACATTAAATATTCTGTTCTCTCTCTTTTTGACAATCAAAACAATGTCCTTTCAAAGTGTCTCCAAACTCCAAGCCATATGTCGTAAACCAGTCAAATTATTTATCACTCAGTATATTAAGAAAGGCTTGTGAGTAATTGACATAACCATACTCCCAGACAGTACCATAGGCCAATCATCCATAGGGAATGCAATGTTTATGTCATAGATAAACATATATTTACACACAAAAAAAAAAAGCATAAAAAACAATAAAAGAATTGAGGGCCACAAAAGTACAAATGAATCATTAGCACTTCAATGGTAAGACATGGACAATCAAAAGCCTAGTTCAGAGACTGACTAACCTTGCTCACGATTTTTCCTTGTGGCCCAGTTTGCTTTGTAACTAATATTTGGCCGAGCATTTTCCCTGAAAACAATATGGAGACCAAGAATTGGAAGAGTCCCAACTGCATAATTAATCCTCCTTAATTTTTTTTAATGTTAAGCCATCAAATATGCATGTTAACAAACTTCTATCAGAATAAACTATAATACATACATCCATCCATCCATACATACATACATACATACATACATACATACACATATATATATATATATATATAGGAAAATGCTAGGGTCAGCCCACTAGCTGATGGAATAGTATATATATATATATATATAGGAAAATGCTAGGGTCAGCCCACTAGCTGATGGAATAGTATAAGCCCAACGGCCTAGATTGAATTTAGGCTGAATTTTAATTTTTTTTTATAAATCCAAATCACTTGAAATTTGGAGCGTTTATTCTTAAAAAATATTGAAATTTAATAAAAATATCAAAAAAATAATTCACAAAAAATAAATTGACCAAAATACCCCTTGAAAAGTTCCAGGGATATTTTGGTCAATTTATTTTATAGGAATTATTTTTTAAACATTTTTATTAGGTATTCCTTGATAAAATATGTGCGTGCGTGCGTGCGTGTGTGTGTGTGTGAGGTTAGCCCACTAGCTCATATCTACATATGAACCCAACGGCACAAATTGACTTTGGGCAGATCTAACAGTCACGACCTCATTTCGTATTTGAATTTTAATATTTTTTTCTACAAATCCAAATCACTTGAAATTTTAGTCGTGTATTCTTTAAAAATAAGAGAATCTAATAAAAATATCAAATAAATAATTTACAAGAAATAAATTGGCCAAAATACCCCTAAAATACTTTGGGGGTAATTTGGTCAAAAAAATTAGTGAATTATTTATTAAATATTTTTATTAGGTGCGCCTTAATAAGAAGAATGGACGCCTAAAATTTCAAGTAATTTGGATTTCTAAGAAAAACATTAATTTAAATATAAAATGAGGTCGTGACCATCAGATCGGCGCAAATTCAATCTGGGCCATTGGGCTCATACGTAGAGATGAGCTAGTGGGCTAATCTCTGCATTTTCCAATATATATATATATGAGAAATGATCCTATAGGACCCTCTCCCACCCATGTGTGTAGGACCCCAAAGGATCACCATTAAATTTGGCACGGATCTATAGAAAAGTCAAGTCCTACAACCATGTGATAGCTTTTCCAGAGATCCGTGCCAACTTTAATGGTGATCTTTTGGGGTCCTACAAACATGGGTGGGAAAGGGTCCTATAGGATCATTACTATATATATATATATATAGGAAAATACCAGAGACATCTACGAATGCAAGTGTGTATGTGTGTGCCTGTTTGTTTATATGTATGTATATATTTGATATGAAGAAAATAAAATTCAGATATCATCACATATTGCGTAGTGGCATGCAACCCACCAATAATTTCATCGAGAGTATGTAGAACTATTTAGAGATTTGTTCTGCATTTGCCGAAGATAACTTCTCTCAAGCTATATGTTACACTTCAAAATAAAAAGTAATGGCAGCAAGCTGACCTTCCATTCAATCATGTTATACTCTTACTTGAATTCCATTATAATACTTATAGATCATATGGCCTATGTCGAGACACCATCATCTAAAAGTGATTGCTCCAATTTTCATGAATACGATATATATCTGCAACTGCAAGGTTCACAGACCACACTCTGGCAGGCACCCCAATTGGGAGAGGCGAAAGTTTCTAAAGTCATGGCATAAAAAGAATAGAAATAAAAAGGCCTAGCAATGTGCCATGGAAGTATCAATAGAGATATTTACTAGACCTGAATGTGCATGAAACTCCAACATGTTGAAATTTGACAAGTTCATCTTTACACTTCATTCCAGTACCAAATAAACGAAAGAAGAAAAATATATTGGGAAGGTTTTAAGGATAGAACTATACTCATCAAAAATAAAAAGGACAGCTACAGAGGAATTGGATATGGAAGCAGAGAACCGTTGAAGATAGTGAAAGGATTCCAAAAAGGACCAACATTAAAAAGTAGGCAAGCACAAGAAAACGGAATCATAGAAACAATAGCATAAGAACCATAGGATTGGAGATGAGGGGTCAGGAATTGCATCCATAAAACATTAAGGTTTCAAAAACAAGTACACATGCTCCTCCATGATAATAATATAACATTATATATGACAACGTCAATGGCTCTCAGACCAACAATCATTTCTGATCAACATCAAGTAACAGAGTTGACCAACATCGTTGAAGTAGTTCAAATGATTTCCAGAGTATATGGCCCATAAACATTCCTTTATATAGTTTTCTAGCCAATCTGTCAACAAATCAATCTAATCAAGAGTAAGGAACCACTAAAAGTTTAAAAAACTTTGCTTAATATGCCAAAGGCCCATTGAAGCATTTTCTATCATAAACACTTACAAAGTCCAGTTCAACCTACCTCTCAGATGGTATCAAGTCAACACATCACATGAAGCACACCTAAAAACTTAAAGTTCAAAATGAGAATTTGAAAGAATCAAAGAACCTGGATTGTCACCCAAACACCATACAAGACCATTTTTAACTAAAATGCAAAAAAATTGAGTGTAAATATTAAGAAATCTAGAGATTAAAATGTCAAAGCCAATTAAGTTAACCTTCATCAAAAAATCTCCAAAGCCAATTCACCGAAATACAGGTTAAATACTCTATATGAGGTTAACTGCACACATGCCACAGAGATGAAAATGAGAAATAAGACCAAAATGAGAAATACTACATCTAATAAATTAGATATTAAGTAGGACTGAAGCATCCCCACAAGTAAAGGGCGACAACCACCAAAGCACTACACAGAATGGAGTCCAATTACAATTTATAAAATATGCATTCCAACTTCCTCACAAGCAAACTTCAAAGCAGTGTTCACAAAACCGGCCGATCTAATCGGTAACTGCCCAGTTAGATCGGAACCGGCCGGATCCGGTTTTGGGCGGTTTTGGTGATCAACCGATATGTTAAACTTTACATATAATACTACTTCAAATTTATATCAGATATATTAGAATGTTTTATTGGTTAGCTTTGACGGTTAAGTTGCATGTGAATCATGGTTCGAATCCCTGCGTTTTTGCGTTTTTTCTTTTAAGAATCGAATTCATTTCGTCGTTGATTTAAAAAATTTACTACCCAAGGGAATCGAACTTGAAACAAGTCCTTTATTATTAGACCCACTAACCAATACACCATTTACTACTTATTTGACAAAAAGAAGGGCCTAAATTATATATAACTTAAGTTTTTCTTCATTTTCTTTTAAAAAAAAGAGTTGGTCAAGTCGATTTTTTTAACACTAAGTTAATATTCTTTACATTATGGTAAAGAAATAAAAAAAAATTGGTCAATGATACTTTTATATTTTTCAGAAAATTTTAAAAATACTTCTAGACACAAATTAATTCGTTAAAATCCATTTTTTTCATTAATTTTCAACTTCATTTGAGTGTGTTTTGTTTTAATCAAATTCTTTATATGCTTTTCATATTTTAATAGATTTTTTTTTATATCTTTTTTATTTTTTTAACACTTTTTTTATCGTACGAGACTTGCCCGGTTAGAGCAGTTGAATCGGCCGGTTTACCGGTTAGGCCAGTTAAATCGCTTCCGGATCCATGTCCGGTTAACCGTTCCAGTTCAATTTTACGAACACTACTTCAAAGTAAAACAGAACCTTAAGAACTCAGAGCAAAAGCCAAGCAAGGATATAGTACCAGCGATGCCTTCAATTTCGTCAACTTTCACAATGTGAACTCCCCCTTTAAGCCCGCTTTTGAAGGTTCCCAAACCTCGTCCACCAGCAAGAATTTGACTTTTAACAACCAACTAACCAAATTAAGGAAAAGTCAAGGTCATTACAGGAATCAACTCATCTTTTCTTTTTTATTTTTGAAAACTAACAGTCTTCACTACCTCAAAATTGAATGTACAAGTGTATGTGCATCTACAAAATTGAGTATATATTACATTAGACTCTAGTATCCACATTCAGGATCAACTTATCTGTACTCTGGGGCATAAAACTTACGAAAGCAGTTCTAACCTCATAGAATGATAGTCAAAGAATTATAGAAAACAAGGACAAAAGTGTGTCACTGAAATAACAACATTTGTACATCTCAACACAGCGTACTCAGTTAGTATCATATGGTATAAAGCATTGCAAGCTCACAAAAGGTCTGTATGAGCCCGCAATTAAGTGAAAGTGCAATAATCATATATTATAAAATGAGGCCCCCCATGGCTTGTAATCAGGGGAAGAATGGACAATCTTTTCTATTGCAGGAACTCACAAAGTATGGTACTAAGAACCATTGCCAACAATTAAGAACTGATTTCATCCGATGAAAATAACTCTAAATAAAAAAAATCAACATTGGCAAGCTCTTACCTCCTTCTCTTGAGGGAAAACATCTTTAATGGCCTTTTGGATCTCCTCAACTGAGCCAGCGGCAACTCCTTTCGGCACATTTATACCATATTTGGCCATCAGATCAGAACCCTATTTGCAAAGTTCACAAGAACAATTATCAAAGCACTGTAATTTAAGTGCATCTATCGCCATTCCTCACTGGAAAGAATGAACAGATCCAACGCCAGTTAAGCCAAACAGAAAGATGAACTAAACAAATGATTTGCTAGAAATAAGAAGAATTGCAGTCTTCCATGCATTTAACACGTATTGGAAACTTATACAAAGTGTATTCTCGTTGAATTCAGATCGCAATTGAGACCAAAAAATACAGAGACACAGACGAGGAAACTATCCATCCAAAATAATACAAAGTAAAAAACCAACAGCTTGTTATGTTAGTCATGAAACCAACAAGAAAGAGAGAGAGAAAGAGAGAGAGAGAGAGAGAGAGAGAGAATGGCACCTCTATGAAAGCATTAGAAAAATGAGAAAAGGATCAAAGTAAACAAAAGCCAGTTATCCTTTGCACTGAAAACAACAAAGACAAAATTCTACAGAAAGAGAAAATACAGCATCGGCTCGAAAAAAGCAGTAGAAGGCCATAGAAAGGGCAATAATGAAAAGGGCAATAGACATAGAGAGAAAGAGAGAGAGATTTTCAGAACACAATTTAGAGAGAGGGAGCAATAGAGATAGAGAGCGAGAGAGAGAGAGAGGCAAGAGAGAGGAACAGAGTTATAGAGAGAGAGAGGGAAGAGACAGAGAACCTGGTATTCATGGATATTGAGACGCCGAAGCTGTTGTTGCTGCCATTTTCCGGCGACCGAAAGGGATTTAGAGATCAAACCCCTCACCAAAGCTCTCACCATTTCTTCACCGCAAAATGCACAGATTCCGGCAATAAATCGACCAAAAACCAAAAAAGGCTAGAGAAAAAAACAGAGCTCCTCTCCTCTCTCTATAACACTCCCAAGAGTTTTGCAGGCCCTTTTTAGGTGTATTTGACGCTGTATTCAAACCGTTTAGCAGCCAGCGCTGTATAACCATGACCAAGGAGGGAAAGAGAGAGAGAGAGAGAGAGAGAGATAGGGCAATAAGAACTGTCCTTATGAAATGGAGAAATGCAGATCACGTCCACGCCAGAATAATGGTAAATATGGATAGCATGCTCCCGCCGTAGCATGCTGTATAATTACTTCATCCATCGAAAGAGCTAGCTCGGAATGCTTTTTGGATGTAAAGGAAAAAGTTTATAAAAGGTTTGAGGCCTTAAATAATCCAATTAAGGTGCACCATAAAATTTTATTAGAAGAGGTTGTACTGATGTCGAAAACCCTCAAATCAATCACCTCGACCTTGAGATGTATAGATGTGGAAAAAAAAATATCAAGTATCGAAAATAATGCATCTTGTAAGTTTTTATCAGCGTCGACAATTTTCAATATTTTAAAAAATTTATATATCTTCCTTACCTGCATTATTTTTAAAGCTTCAATATTTTAAATTTTTTTTATATATCTTCCTTATCTACATTATTTTTAAACCTTCACAAAGATTTTCGTTACTAAAAAATCATCTTTTGCACCATTTAGAGGTGGGCCTTACTTTGGTTGTTTACGGCCTCAAACTAATAGAAACCACACCCACAACTTAAAAGGGAATATGGTTTGCATCATGTTGAAACGTTAAACAATCAAAATAAGGCATGCATCTAAATTTTATCATAAGATGCAATTTTCCCATTTCACTCTAACAAACAAAACACAATCTATTGGCAAGTTAGTTTTCTATTAGAGGGAGTAAGTGTACAAAATGCTCCCATGGATGCATAGTACATACACTCATCCTTAAACCTAAGGGCAAGCTTTCTATGCATCCCCTACAACATAACACTTAGGGAAAACTATGTATATATCCGTTATATTATGCGTTATTACATATTCATCTTTCAGTTTCCGTTATTACCGCCATATCCGTTTTTCCACTTTCATAACGAGATTTTTTAAAAAAGAAGATTTTAACCATTTTCGGGTGTTGAAAAATCGAAATCAAAAAAATTTCGGTTTTCGACATCCAAAAACGGGAATAGGTCCCGCTCTAGTTACGGTTGTTCAACAACCGAAATTAGGGTTTTCGGGTGTTGAAAAACCGAAAATCTAATTTTGGTTTTTCAACAACTGAAAACCTAATTTCGGTAGCTCAAAATCTGAGACCGTGGAGTGCATTGTTTTCACAACCGAAATTATATTTTCGGTTGTTCAAAAACCGAAAACATGATTTCGATTTTTTAACAACCGAAATTTTATGGACTTCGACTTTTGATTAACCGAAAATGTTCGCGCCAATACTTTGTTCGCTTTTACTATAAGAAAAGTTTTTTATGGTATAAAGTTGGGGGAAAACGGGAAATATAGTATCATACGTGGATCCATATCTTTTTTACTTTCTCCCAATACAGTATCCCACGAGATTGGCCCGCGATCGTGATTGGTACATTACTTACTCTTACCTTATGTTTTTTATTTTTTTTGTTAGTTTTGTCACAATGAGTATAATAGAATATCATATTTTATATTTGTAATTTTTATGTATTGTTGAGTAATAAGTAATATTTGTTAAAATATTGTTGAACGTGTTCATTTGTATAATTATTTGTTGCTTGTATAAATATGTATTGTTTGTTTTGTGTTGATATTGTATTGGGTAAATATTGTTGAACTTGTTTGTTTGTGTTAATATTTGTTGTTTATTTGGAGTTTGTTTGCATATTTGTTATTTTTGTTGTTTATTAACTATTTGTCCTTTTATAGTAGTACACTATTTGAATTTGTTATGTAATACTCACTTTTTTGTAACCCTAAAGTAGTTAGAAATATCCAAAATTTTTATATTCTTTATTGTATCAATTTATTATGACACAAATTTTGCTATTCATTTAATACAATAGCATTGACTATGGTTACTGAGGGAGCGCAATCGGTATTCCAATATGGGGGGTCATTTGAGACGAATGCAGATGATGGTTGTACCATTTACAAAGGGGGGAAATTTAAGGTTATGAAGTATAATGAAAATAGTTCTTTGGAGGAAATAAAAAGTCATTTTAGTAATTTAATAATGTGTGATCCAAACAAATTAACTATTATGTACCACAACACAAGTCTTCCTAATGGGCCTGATTTGATTGATGTAAGTGATGATATAGATGTATCTTTTATGTTGGGAGGGGAATCTTCGAAAATTGTTGTATATAATGCATCTACAATGAAGCCAAAATGGGAATCTATTGGTGAAGGTATATCTATAATTTAATTTTTCATTTGTAATTTGCTTTAATTTATTATTTTATGTATAGAAATTTTATTGTTGTTTCATCTTACACTATATCTTTTGTCAACAGTCGGCGTGACAATTTACCTGATCAAGATCAAAACATTCAACTGGCGCATGACATGAAGGATATTGAACCACTAAGGAGACCATGTAGAGGAGTTAGTAATGAGGTTCAATTGTATATATGACAATATTTTGAAAGTGCCAATGAATGCCGACATCATCTTATAAAGTTTGCAATTTACAATAATTTTGTTCTGAAGAATTGGGTCGGGTAGGGGCAAGTTGTAAGGCCGAGGGATGTACGTGGCAAGTGCGATGCTTACAACTTGGCACTACGGCTTACTTCAAAGTTAAATCTATGGTTAAGGAGCACACATGTAGTGGTCCAATGGGGAAGGTCCATCAGCCACTAGCTCGTAGTAATTGGGTGGCCAAAAAAATTAAAGCTCCTCTTATTGACCAACCAAAAATTAAAGCTAAAGACATTGTAAATGATGTTCAACGCGATCACAATGTCAGGCTTTCCTACATGCAAGATTGGCAGGGAAAAAAGGTTGCTAGAGAGATGATAGATGGATCACATGAACAACAATATCATGACCTCCCCTTATATACGGAGAAGCTACGAATAACTAACCCAGGAACCGTAGCTCGCATCGACACAAATGAAGGCAGGTTCAAACGATTATTCATTGCTTATCATCCATGCATCATGGGTTTTGTTAATAGATGCAGGCTACTAATTGGTATTGATGGGACATTATTAAAAAGAAAATATCGAGGCATATTATTGTGCGTCATTTTTATAGATGCAAATAATGACATCTTTGCATTGGCATTTGCAGTGGTCGAGAAGGAGAACTATCAGAGTTGTGATTAATTTTTTAGTATACTGAGTAAGCAATTATATGAGTTTTTTAATTTGTCTGCCTTAACAATTATATCAGATCGACAGAAAACCCTGTCAAGAGCAATAAAAAAATGCTTTCCCATGTATTTTCCAACATTCTGCGGGCGACATATGGGAGAGAACTTCAAGGGCTTCATGAAGAAATCAGTAAACACTAAAGTATTGCTGATGTTATTTTGGAAGGCTGTTCGTAAAGCAATTATTAGTGGGTTTGAAAAAATTATGTTTGACATACAGTGTGCCAACCTAGATGCATATGAGTGGATCAAGAATATCCCTCTCAAATATTAGGCAGATGCGACAAGATACAATCATCTTACCTCTAGCTTAGCAGAGTCATTCAATGCTTGGAAAATGTCTGCTCGAGATAAGCCGACCATTACAATGTGTGAAGAAATAAGGGTACAGTTGATGACCAATTGGACTTGTGAAAGATGAAGGCTAGATATTTGTATATAGTTATATCCACCATGGATACACAGCTTGAGATCCACTATCTTGGGAAGAAGTACATTGTCGATTTAGCTCATTGGACATGCAGTTGTAGAAAATGGCAACTGAGTGGCATACCGTGTATTTATGCGATTGCAACTATTAACCATATGCATTTAGATCCCACAGCATATTGCCTTCAGTATTCACAGTTGAAACATTTAAAAGGCCCTTTCAAGCTCCCTTTGGGCCTGTCCCGAATGATATTGAGTTGACTGGTATGTTCAACTGTACAGTGTTGCCACCAAGGACAACACACCTTCCTGGTAGACCAAAAAAGCAACGAAAAAGATCTGAGACTGAACAGTCCATCACCATGCCTATGAAATGCAAACAATGCGGCACAGAGTGTCATAATACGAGGACATGCAGAGAGCCGATAGAGTGAATTATTTGTTGTCAATCTTGTATTTTTTAATGAAATTAACAATTTGATGAATTAATGAAATGAGTGATTTAGATGGCGTCATTCTTGTATTGAATAATGAAATGAGTGCCTTAAAAATGCTTATGAACTACCGAAATTATTGTATTTATGGCTAGGAATCTATTCATTCTAAAGAGGATATGAACAATTTGCAGCTTATTTGGCGCACAACAAAATACTTTCTTAAGATGGAAATGAAATAGCACAAACAACGACCCTACAAAATACTTTCCTAAAGTGGAAAGGAAATAGCACAAACAACGACCCTACAAAATACTTTCCTAAGATGGAAAGGAAATAGCACAAACAAGTGTTGTATGACAAATAAAAGAAAACTTAACAATGTCTATGTCATAGTTTTAAATGTTAAAAAATGAATGTTCAAGTAGATCTATGAATATCATTATAAATACTGTTTAGAATGTTAAAAAATGAAAAAAAAATATTTTTGGCTATTGAACAATCAAACTTGCTCTAATTTTGGTTGTTCAACAACCGAATTCCTGACTGTAAATTCCAAAAGCTCCTTGGATTTTTACAGTCAATTTGGTTGTTGAACAACATAAATTTCTAGAAGAATTTCGGTTGTTCAACAACCGAAATCAACATTTCAGTTTTTGAATCAGAATTTTTGTTGTTCAACAACCGAGAACAACCAAAATTCTAAAAATTTCGGTTGTTCAACAACCGAATTTTGAACTGTAAAAATCTAGGGAAATTTACAATCAGTAATTTGGTTGTTGAATAATCGAAAATGCTATAATTTCGGTTGTTCAACAAACGAAATCAACATTTCGGTTTTTGAATCAGAGATTCGGTTTTTGAACAACCGAAATTCCAACAATCGAAATCAACATTTCGGTTTTTAAAATCAGAAATTCGATTGTTGAACAACCGAAATTCTAGCAATTTCAGTTGTTGAACAATCGAAATTTCTGACTGTAAAAATCCAGGGAGCTTCTGGAATTTACAGTCAGTAATTCGATTGTTGAGCAACCGAAATTTCTAGAATTTCGGTTTTTCAACAACCGAAATTCTGATTTTGGTTTTTGAACAACCAAAATTTTAGCAATTTCGGTTGTTCAACAACCGAATTACTGGCTGTAAAAATCCAAGGAGCTTCTAGAATTTATAGTCAGTAATTCGGTTGTTGAACAACCAAAATTGTCGATTTTTCAACAATCGAAATTGCTAGAATCTCGGTTTTTCAACAACCAAAATTTTGATTTGGGTTGTTGAACAACCAAAATTTTAGCAATTTCGGTTGTTCAACAACCGAATTTCTAACTGTAAAAATTCAAGGAGCTTCTTGAATTTACAGTCAGCAATTCGGTTGTTGGACACAAATTGCTAGAATTCCGGTTGTTGGACGCTAGGATTTCAGTTGTTCAACAACTGAAATCAAAATTTCGGTTGTTGAACTACCGAAATTAGAGCAATTTTGGTTGTTCAACAGCTGAAAATGTTTTTTTTTTCATTTTTTAACATTCTAAACAGTATTTTACTATTATGTATATAGATCTACTTGAGCATTCATTTTTTTAACATTTAAAACAGTATTCAAATGTTTATAGAGATCTACTTGAACATTCAAGATTTTCATTTGTTTATAGATCTACTTGATTTCAACATTTTTAAAGTTTAAAATTTTATAATTAGATATGAAAATAGATTTTTAGATACATGTTATGATAAACTTAGGCGGTGCATTTTTAAATGCATTTTATCATAAGCATTTTTAATACATGTTATGATAAAATTAGGAGGTGCACCTTAATTGGATTGTTTAAGGTTGCAACCTTA
Source organism: Amborella trichopoda (assembly GCF_054954075.1). NCBI lineage: Eukaryota > Viridiplantae > Streptophyta > Magnoliopsida > Amborellales > Amborellaceae > Amborella > Amborella trichopoda. The sequence goes on along the minus strand of NC_142342.1, from coordinate 3,710,926 downwards.
TAGAAACCACACCCTAAATATTCAATGTATTCAATGACCATTACATTTTTAATGACTGGTACAAATAATTCCCAAAAAAATAGAGTCATTTACAGCATCCTTAAGAAACAATACAAATGTATTCAATGACCATTACATTGTCCTTTCATAATATTACAATAATAAAAATGACCATTACATTGCCAAAAAAATACAATTATGGATGCCACCTTCTCTTTGGCCAATACTGCTTCTGTCTCATGTTATGTCTTCTACGCTCCTCAACTGCATATTGTGTGGATGGAGCCAAGTCATCAACAGCAATCCAACTACTCTCACCTACTACATCTTGGCCGCCCTCTTCTTGTACAGCTTCTTCATTAACTTCACGTTGTAACAATTCCATCATGGCTTGTATATCTTTCATGTCGACCTGTACAAACTTAGACAACATTTCAAACGTCGTTGTTGACGCGACTATATACTTAAGGGTACCACTTCTGTCTAAGTATAAGTGCCTCTGCTAATATGGTTGTACTAGCCTGAACTGCACTAACCTGCAAAAACATTTTGTAGGTTAATAAATATACAAACTGATTGACAAATACAAAACTAAAGCAATTTGTAGGTTAAAATATGCATACAAATTCATCCTCATAACCTCGAAGTCTCATTATATACTGGGGTTCATGTGCAGGAACCACTTCGTTTTCTTTCTGGTTACGAGGTTGCAAAATATCAATAGGTGGGTTCATTTTTGTATGATAGGATGGGACACTCAGCTGTACCAAGCTTTGTACTCCTCTAAGGGCAACCCATTCGCAATATCGACTTCAATGTCTGTCATCATGTGATCATGGCGAGATAACCAATGATGAATCTTGTCAGAATTGACGTTTTGCCAATCTCGCTGCCCACCATGTCTGTTGGACCTCTTATCAACAGATAAATGATTTCTTGGAATGCCCTGTTTAACTCTAAATTGGCAGCAAACACGATCTAGCATGTATGACTCAACAATATCATCAAAGATCAGAGTCGTTACGCACATTGCAGTTTTGAATACCTCATGCCTATCATATGAAATTGCCTCATCATGCTTGAAGTACGGATTCCATATTACCTATTATATGAAGTGCAATCACACATATGGCAAATCAGTCAATACAAAAATTATAATATAATTGAACATATTGAATATCAAAGTACAAACTGACCTCATTTGGTTAGAGGTTATCTAACTCTTGTCTAATGGGAGGCATCAAATTATGTGGATTGCCATAATAATGCTTGGGTGGCTCCCACCGTTTTGCCCTTGGCATATTTGGAGATATATTATGCTGTATGGGTCTCATATGCATAATATGCTCATAAGACCAGCACTACATTATATCAAGATATGATAAGTTAAAAAATTATTTCAAAGAAGTCTAAAGTATTATGCTTATATCCAGTGTTTGAAAACTAGTCGAGTTGAGCCGGACTCGCCCGGTTCGACTCGGGAATTGTCTGCTACCGAGCCAGTTCCACTAAAAAACCGGGAATCGCCCGTGTCCATAGAGAACCGAGCGATATCGAATAGTGAATCGCGAGTCTCAAGGAAAAAACCCGTATTTATTTGGATTTACACGTGGCAACATCACGTTTGCGACACGTGGCCACCTCACGAAAGTGACATGTGGCCACACGTGGTAACTCACCTCACGTTTACCTCCCTCCGCTTTCTACACGCGCAAGTGAGTGTCAATGACACATGACTTTATATAGAGCCAAGCAACACTCATCCTTCGATGTGGGATAATTTCCACAAAAAATCATTAAAGTAAGATGATAGAATATATATTATTATAGACGCTACTAGAATCAAATGTGGCAACATGGCCGTGTTGGTTGACAACATCAATTTTGCAGTGTATGTCTTGAGTTCAAACCCCATAGCGAACACCAAAAAATATTTTGAGTTTGAACCCCTTAGCGCATAACAACTTTTTTTGTTTTTTGAGTTCGAACCCTTTAGTGCACAACAAAAAAAATACAAAACAATTTTTGTTCAAAAAAAATAAACAAAGGCAGAAAATACTGTTGTAAAAAAATAGAAAAAATATAAAATAAAAAGCTTTTCAAGATAAAGATAAAAAAGATAATACAACATTTTTTTATTTTTTCTTGTAAAAAAATACAATTTGTTATCAAAAAAATAAACAAAGGCAGAAAATACTGTTGTAAAAAAATAGAAAAATATGAAATAAAAGGCTTTTCAAGATAAAGATAAAAATAATAATACAACATTTTTTTTTTATTGTAAAAAAAATACAAGGTAATATAACAAGTATTTCTTATAAAAAAAATGAAACAAAAGGCATAAAAAAATAAAATGTACTTCGGCAGCGTCATTTTTTTATTTTTCTTGTAAAAAAAAATAAAAAGTAATGCAAAAAGCAAAAAAAAAAGTAGTACAACATCTTCTTCTTTTGTTAAAAAAAAAAAACAAAGACAATCAACAAGTATCATATTTTTCTTGTAAAAAAAAATAAAAGATAACACAATAAGTATTTCTTGTCAAAAAAATAAAAGGTATTTCTTCATACAACCTAGGAATAAATGGTCTAATTATATTTTTTATTTTTATAACATGATGGTCTTTAACATAAATTTAGTAATATTAATTTCAAGATAGGATTTATGCAATGTGGCCATTTGAAATCTCTTTCTTTCTACTAGCAATCTCTTGAACTAATTTATTTTAGAAACCTAAAAAATTAAAGAAAATTGGTACACATTTTAATAATTTCTACATTGATAACCAAATCTTTTATTTTATTTATTAATTTTTGTATTATAAATTATGTAGTGTACTATTTTTCTTACAGTTGTCAATAATACATTTTAAATTAGATGATATTATAAAATATTTTGGATTTATTATTATTTATATAATAAAATAATTATAAAATATTGTTGGTATATAATATTATAGTTAGTTAGGTTGTAATAATTTTGATTTTTTTAGCGGATTAGGATTTTCCACCAATTCGAGATTTTAGTGGCCAATTTTTCATCGATTTAGACAACTCTTTATTGTAGTCCATATATGATTATATACTTAATCCACGATAATTCTATGATTTTTTTTGTGTGATGTAAATTTAATGGTCAACATAAGTTCATATAGGGAAAGAACATCTCAATATTCATAAATTGATGCAAACAATGAAAGTTAATAATGTAGTACCCTCATTTCTTATTGGATTCATAAAAAAACAACATTTATAATGAATTTTAATAATTTTTTTGAATGTTTTTAACGCTTAATCAGAGCGATTCGGCCCGATTCCCGATCTGGATCGTCGATTCGTCTATCCGGATCGGTTTTTGGGATGCCCGATACGGGTCACCGATCCATTTTTTAAACCACTACTTATATCTATACAAACAATTAAATTTACCTGTATAAGAGTGGCAGAATCACTGAAATGCCTTCGCTTGAAAGTACAAGCTTTTCCAAGCGAACGATATAGATATGCGAGGGCTGCAGCCGTCCATGCATAACTATTAGCTTGCTCAATATCTTCAAATAATTGCAGGTACCTTTGTTGGGACTGTTGCAACTGATGCATCAGCAAAAATGGTAACGCTGATGAGGAAGAGTAGATTGGCTCGAGTATATCTGACTATTTGCACAAGGGATGCATCAGGTATCGATTCCCAAAAATTAGCCTTCAACCATGAATGCTTTATGGTTGTCAAGTTGCCTTCAGTGACTAGGTCACTGATAGGACGACATATATCAAGTTCGTCATCCACAGACAATCTTAAATTCTCGTACACATCAAATAAGTTGGTGTCATCTCACCAATTTAAATATTATAGTGGAAGGAATTGGTCTAAAAGCGCCACCTCTTTGCATTGGCAGCAACTAATGGATGATCAATTCGACATGGTCAAACGATAGACAAAGCATCTAACCCAGACATGTTCAATAGATAATACACAAATTCGTAATCAATAGATAATACACAAACATAATAATAATTATATATTTCAATTTATATATGGATTCATTTCCATACAGCCATAATACACAACCATATTCAACTACTAAATAACAAAATCCCCAAAACGAAAAATAATACAAACAACATCCAAAAGCTTAAAAAAATAATAGAAATCTCTCGTAATATATCAAAATATATTGTCATAAGCATTGGCACAACAACACATTTAACTATTTTCAGTTATTGATATCGATTTATAATAAAACCCCAAATTTGAAGTTCTCAATAACCAAATTTACAAATTCTTAAACAATAAATAATAAACAAACATAAATCAATAATTCATGTTTATCATTCAAAAATAAAAAAAACACCACAAACTCACAGTTATAAAAATCCCAAAAAATAAAGTTATAAAAACCTCAAATAATACATACCTTCGCTACAAATTTGGAATCCTCCAAATGAACTCAAAATGCTAGTGTCCAAATTTAAATAGTTATTTTGGTTAAAAATATAAAAAAAATTGGAAAAGAGGGGGATGGACTATTTTCGGATGTTCTTCGACCAAAACAACCCAAGAACAGTTCTCCTTTTTTTTTAAAAGGAGCCCCGACTAAATTCTGGTGTTGAAAAACCGAAATTAGATTTTCAGTTTTTCAACACCCAAAAACCCTAATTTCAGTTGTTGAACAACCGTAACAAGAGCGGGAAGGTTAAAAGACCTACTCCCGTTTTCAGTTGTTGAAAAACCGAAATTTTTTTTATTTCGATTTTTGAACACCCGAAAGTAGGTAAAATCATCTTTTTTAAACAATCTCGTTTATGAAAGTGAAAAAAAGAACATGGAGGTAATAACAAACTTTGAAAGGTGGATATGTAATAATGCATAATATAATGGATATATACATAATTTTGTCTAAAACTTATATACTACCCCTTATCCAAACATCCCATTCTGAATGGAGGGCTAAGATTGCCCCAATCACAATGTCACGTCTCTACACTATTTTATTTTATTTGTTTTTTATAAATTATTTTAACACAAAAATTTGCATGTCCAATCTTTTATTAAACTCGAACTAACCAAAAATATAAAAAAATATTCCCAATAATATAAAATGACCAAAATACCCGAAAAAGTTTTAAGGGGTATTTTGGTCATTATATTTGTATCAAAAAATTATTTTTAATATTTTTTATAGGTGCGCCCCAATGAGAAAATGGCACGTACCAAATTTCATATTCATACAATTTGTATAAAAAAACTAAAAATAAAATATTTTGAGACATCGGATCTAAAATCAAACGATGAGTGGCTCTCTTGATCAAAATTGGACGGCTAGATCGTAGGGGAAGCATAGATCTTCTATGATGTAGGGGAAGTATAGAAACTTTTCCTTAAACGTAATATCTATTGATTTGTTTCTAGAGGGACCGTGTTTTCTCAACTTTTCTTACTTCATTTTTCTGGAGTAAGGTCTTTCTTTCCTATTTGATTTTATTTTTTCTTTTTTTTGAACATTGACTAGTTGTTATTAGAGACCTATTAAAAGAAGGATGAAGTTTCTATAAGCCTTAGGCTTAATGAAAACAAAGTAAAATCTCACCTTAAATCTTCGTTTGAAAAGAACTTTCGACAATAGAAATATTCATGATGGCTTTAAAATTAATTTCCAACGCCAACAATAATATTTGAAACTAAAAACATGTATACATATTGTAGATCTGTGAATACTTATATTTATGGCGAAATGGACGATATCGATAATTAGTGACAATATACATTGTTTTTAGAGCTTGAAATGCAAACTTTTCTTACAACCATAATATTCAAGGTGAGATGATTGATTCAAAGGTTTTCCAATGCTTGGATTGCAATTTTCGATGAATAATGAGGTGATCCTTTACTTATTTTAATAAGATTGCAGCCCTCTCAAACCATTTTCCTTAAAAATAGAAACAAACTTCAAGAAAAAAAATGAAGAGCATGAAAAAAAAATCCAAAATTTGGTGAGAATGGAGTAAGAGACTGCATCATAGGGCTCATTAGTGCTACTGCCAAGGAAACAACCTATTCTCAAAAAAAAGTGGTAAGTTAGTGGGGATTTGAGCCCCCTACCCTGATGAAAATGGAGTCTGAGATCTCACCATGGGGCTCGGCAATATTACTGCCAAGGCCCCAAAGTATTATCCAAAAAAAAAAAAAAAATGGAGAGCAAGAGAGGAAAAAAGAAGTATGAGAAGAGAAAAAAAGGAAAGATCAAGAGAGAAAAAGAGTAGGGATAAGGGGAGAAGAAAGGGCCAATCAACTGTCTTGCAAGAAAGAGGATGTTAATTGTACTGTTGATCTTGCTGAGTGGAAGTTCTAGCTTCCAACGTTGAGCCCGAGCTTAATTGGTTAGCACTGACAATTTGCCGCCGCGTCCTAAGCTCAATTCCTACAAAGTATATGGACCTCTCCCCACTTACTCAACAAGCTCAATTCCTACAAAGTATATGGACCCTCTCCCCACTTACTCAACAAAAAAGAAATGGACCCTGTCCCCACTTACTCAACAATAAAAAAGCTCTAGGAATTTCTTCTATTAGTAGGTCTGAAAATAACCTATTTGCCTCACATTGCCATTTTTCGACTTCCTCCACAATCTGTCTTAACCTGCAAGGGGTATTGGATTTAAGGACAAACCAGGTTATGACTATTGTTGAGTCTCACTCTAAGATGATTTTGAAACAATGGTGGGAATGCAAACAACTCTTGCTTTCAAAGCATGTAACTCGGTCGCGGTCATAGTACAGCTACCAGTAGGGCTTGAAAAGGAAAGCAAAGTATATAGTCCATAGTCACCCAAAAAGTATGCCGTCGACTATCTCGGAGTAGCCCCTTATACTAACTGGTCATGGGTTTCTGCGTCACTTACATCAAAATTCAGTTTAAACCATCCCAATCGAGGAGGATTTCAGACCCCAAACTTCGAGAGCCATTTAATGCTTAAGGATGCCACTTGAGTCATATTAAACGTAAGATTTCCTTTAAAACCCTGAAAAATTCATTTCTTGCCGTAACCCAAGTTGCCATAGTGGTCTGAATATTTGTAAATTGTGACTGCTAATCGTCTCATTTCCCTTCAAAGGTTTCGTAGTTAGACTTGTTCGAAATCACCCAAAGTAAGGCCGCCATGACCATTTTCCAAATGAGGATTCCAGTTATTGTCACTGTACAGAAAGCTAACTTATCAAGGATAGTAGAATCATATGAAGTCGAATTTTAGGAGAAGCCAGGACCATAAAGAGAACACATGGGGCAATGGAGAAAGAAATGTGCATTCGTCTCCTCATCTCTCTTACAGAATAAGTAAGCATTAGCAATAACTTTGCCTTTCTTCTAAAGAGGAATCTCTCCCTCCAACTCCCTCAACTCTGCCCAAATCCTCTCCCTCTCCCTCATTTCTTCCCGATGCCTCTGCTCACTCGCCCAGACTCCAGTAGAGGCAGTAGTGAGGAATTTTCCGCAATGGGCGAAAGCCTAATGGAGCAATGCAGTGTGGAGGTAGAACGCCCATGGGTGGTGAACTTCAAAGCCCTGAACAATAAGGGCTTTGACAAGACTTGGCTACAATCCCTCGACTTCCTCATTATCTCCCTTCCCAAGTTCTATCCATTCCTCCCCCTCAGAACCTTTTGCTCCCAAATGATCTCACCCTCACCGATGACTCCTTTAGCTTTGAAAAACCTCCAGCCTCTTCTTCCCTTCCCTCTGCCTCTCCTCTTGCCTCCCTTGCTGCCATAATTATGACTTCTTTGCTAAACAACCCAGAAATCACCACCCTCATCCCCTTCCAGCTGTATCGGTGCTTCAACTTCCCTGATTTGAGCAACCTGCAGATCGTCTTCCATGCATTCCTCATCGAATAAGACTGTAACCCTTCCTTTAAGGGTGTGTGATATTCACATATTTGGCTCGATGTATGTATCGTCCTTGAAGACACATTTGTCTGATATTGGGAGCCACATTGTAAAGGACAATGTCCTTGCCTTGTTCAAGAGAAGTTAGAGGGCCTTATTTCTGTTTTTCTTTGGGGTAGTTCACCAGATAAGGGTTTCCCCAGCTACTTACACAACTAGCCATATTTTGTGACCCAGGACCAAGCATCCTCTAATTATGCAGTATGGACAAAGATGTCATGACCCCTTAACCAACCACTCCTATGATTATTTTTGGCTTTGGTGTAAGATGCCATGATCCCTAACCAACCACTCCTATGATTATTTTTTTGGTTTTGGTGTAATTAATCTTATTACTAAGTTTTTATTTGAAACCCACTTTAAGCATGTAAATCCACCCTGCTAACTTTCAGCTTCCCAAAAGCATATGATTTTAATCACTGAAAACATGGGATGTACAAACCAGCTCTGTTCTAACTATGAAGACTATTCCTATTGTTGTTATTTAGGTTATGAATATAATGCAAGCACTTGAGTTTCTTACATGTGGCTACTACCTTCCCAGCCATTGATGTCAACAAACAACAGCTTAGGGGAATCATTTTCGCTTTTCTCATGGACTTTTAGAGGGTACGATGCGCCTCAATCGTCTATTATTGACATCGGATGGCTCTGGAGGTGCTAGGCATACTATGGTATTATTACTACACAACTATTGTTTGTCATTAGTCAACATGATTTTTGAGCAGGTACAAGTATTGTATTGTTAAAAAGGTTTACAACTGCTCAGACATAAAAATATGATTCAACTGCCAATGTTAATAAAAAGATGTCAAAATATTATAGTATTGATTTGTTAAACAATTTTACAACTACTCACATGTAAAAATATTATTCAACTGCAAATATTTGAATTCCCACCATTGATACCTTAAAGATCTATTAAGGCCTGTCCACAAGTCCATGCCATGCCATGTGGGGCCCACACTACATATCGCAAAGCGGAGCATGGAATGTTGGATCAAGGTGATCCTTGTACCATTTGGCATATTATGAGTCATAGTATGGTTTATAATTGAAATGAGCCTATTTAGATAAACTTTCAACGGGTTAAGCGCAAACAAGCACCTTCAAGGTTTCTAGGATATTGGAACAGCACTTAGGATAGTATTGTAAGGACATTACATTAAAAATATGTTTAATATTTGAGCCGTTACTCCTCCTCTTCTTCTTCTTCTTCTTCTTTTTATTTTATTTTTATTTTTATTTTTATTTTATTTTATTTTTCATTTAGGTAATTTCTCAAAAATATTGAAGATTTCCCAAATCACCCTTGTTTAGAATTGGGAAGGATGACATTCATGAACAAATAATTTGACCCTCCAAGATGCCTCAAAGGCGTGTTAAAAGTACCCCTAAATTTTAAAATTTTATTGACGAAGTGTCAAGGTAAAAATAAAAATAAAAATAACCCCTCAAATATCAATTGAGATCGTTTGACTTCTTTGATAATTTGCGATGCATTTAAACCAACGAGAGAGGGATATTCGATGCCTGTTCATCATTCTCTCGTTTGCATTCAAATTTCCCCTACTTTTCCCTCCTGTGACATTTCATCGATCGATTCATATAATATGATCCATATAGTCATGAGGCCAACATGATTTAGAGGTTCTCATCTTCCCATCACTAAACTAGACCGTGAAAGCTGTCCATTACCATCCAACCCATTTGAATGGATGGTGGTGATCCAAACGTTCACATAGTTATAACGATAATATGGATCATCATTCTATATTTTTCCTTTTATTTGAGGGAAATAACCATGTATGAAGGGGCCTTGAAGGATCACACAAGTGTATACCTCTTATCACTCATTATCTATCAAGCAAAGAGATTGATCATCTCCACGGTCCATGTTAGATATCCAATGGTGGAAAAAGGGATGTGAACAAATTGAGTGGAACTCATCTTATAATATCATTCCTGTGCTCTAAAGGGAAAATGTACTATGATCTTGTGGAGAGTGGAAAATCAAAGTCCTGGCCTTATCCCTCTGATGAGATAATGGACGATGATGGAGAGAGTGGTCATAATCCCATAGAGGGGGACTTATTCTCTTGCCAAAACTCCATCATTCTCCATATTTTATTGGATGGTGATAAACCTAATGGACTGACTTTCATATCGATCTCCTATTTTTATTTTGTTTTCCTGTTTTGGTTGTTTAGAGGTAGGAGTCGATTAGTGCGTATAAATCAAAAGTTGAGAATTCAAGATGAGTGCTTTGAGCACCAAATCCAATTCTTTTATAGGTCTTAATCTTAGATATGGATGGATATCTAAAATTTTGAGCCGGGGACAAACCAAATCTCAAACCATTATATATACTTTTCTTTTATATATTTTATTAAGGTTGAGAATCTACGCTGTTTGGATCTGAAACCCGAATTTTGGACCCTATCAGGCTACGAGTATGGATCCAATATTTGGATCCAATATTTGGATCCAAATAGATTCAGATCGTATCCAAGTAAGATGGATCCAACACAGTTATTCACATATTATATATAAATATATATTATATAATATTTTTTAATATTATTTTGTGTATAAAGTAATTTATAGAATATATTTTTTGGATTTGATCGGATCTAGATTCGGATCTCATGTATACTTTTTGGATTTGAATCTAAATCTAAATATTCTAGATCTGAATCCAGATCCTGATCCCCTGTGTACTTTTCAAACCTAAATCTGGATCCTTATGTATCTAGACCCGATCCGACCCATCAAGTCTTGCGAGGGGCATGCTAACCGAAAATAAGAAAATCAAATGAGAATTTATCTCAAAACAAAGTGGGGCAGAGCTTTTCAAAAGACAAATAATAAATCAAAAGAATAAGCATGAGGCAACCACAAAAGCTTTTAAATCTTTGAGATGCTTGATCACGCAATTACTTTATTATACCATTGGCCATAGCCTTGTGGTGGCAACGTTGATTTGCACTAAATTGAAAAATTAGTTATTGGAACTTGACACATCCACGGTCAAATTATAATCAGATAGTAGAGATCGCGACTTTAAGCGCGATTTCTTCTGTTCATTATAAATGGACGATAGATATGTTAAGGGATGCAATCCAATCACTGTATCCTTTCATGCAAAACTCGACCTCTCTCTAATTTAATATCAAGTTTCACGAAGAGAGTTAGTTTGCTTTCTTGATGGTGTTGAATAGTTGATTTGAGAATGGAAATGCCTATTTGCTCAAGACAATAAAAGACAATTCACGCAGCATGCGCTTATAAGTCTTCAAGAGTTTAGTAATTTGGTTTTAAAAGGCTAGGCATATTTCTACAATTATAAATAACATATCACCTTCATATATATAACAATTTTTTTTTTTATATAATAATATAAGTCAATGAGAAGACGGCATGCAAGTAGCCCTTCCTTAATTTATTACATTATTCATATAGCTAGGTGTTCTCCAGTGTCAATGCAAGTTGAGTATTGATACACACCAACATATGACACCACTCAAATTTTAAGATATCATAGTAATACTAATATAAATGGACACGATTTTTTTAAATGAGTCACCTCTTAAAAATTTATTTTTGAGATGGATTTTTTGACGTAATTTTTAAGAACATGTAATCTCTAACATAGAGATTATGAATATGAAAAAATAAACAAATTTTGAAAATTAAAAATAATAGTTCTCTTAAGAAAATATTTGGACCATTAGTTTCAATTGTTTTTAGATGGACCACCTATTTCATCCATCTTTAAGATGGATGCTTTACACCTCCGGGACCGTAAATGTAGAAATGCGGTCCTTGCCGCATGAAACAAATTTTCAATATAAATACATAGTAAATTTTCATTATCCTCAATATAGCCAGGTCTTCTCAAATATCGACATGTACCCAAGTATTGGCACGTATCAACCAAATTTATAATGTCTCAAGAATGAATAGAGGCCGTCCAATTTTTAGCGGGTGAGATTCAACTATTAGAGAACTAAAAAAAATTTATTTTGAAAAGGATGTGATTTTCATGAGGTTGCAACCTTTAACAATCCATTTAAGGTGCACCTTCAAATTTTATCATAACATGTAATTTTGATGTAAAATATTCTTAAGGTTATCTCAAAATCTATTTTCATATCTAATTATAAAATTTTAAACTCTAAAAATGATTAAAATCAAGTAGATCTATAAATATATGAAAATCTTGAAAATGGACAGTCTAGATAATGTTTCGTAAGGTGCACCATTTCTGGGACTTAAAGTATTTCTTTGTTTTTTTTTTCATAGTCATTCATCTCGTTGTCGAGATGATCAATTAGAAGGTTTTTCAATATTAAAACAACATTTTCGGATAGATTTTTGAGGTGCCTCCTTAGTTGCAATCTTATATAAACTTTTCCCTTTTGAAAATAATCATCTAATGATTAATAGGTGGTTCCCAAAATTTTTAATTGAAAAATCCTCCCAATAAGATCTTGAAAGTAAGTGTACAACATGCTATGGCCCGAGCATAGTGTGCGTGCTTTATATTTTCTATATATATATCATTCCCTTTTAAAATGGTTGGTATTGGGCCAATTTGGCCACTATAGATTTTATTTTATTTTATGTTTTCCAGGTAATTCAATAAGGAAGGCTGACTCCTATCTGTTTTTTTATATAGATTAGGAAAAGTTTATTTTTTTAAAAAAAAAAAAAATATCCGTAGGTGGTACAGAATGATTAAAAACCACAACACGATAGAGGGTGCTACCACCTAGTGGAAATATGATCTAACCATACGGATGGACCTTCTATTACTCCCCAATAAAAAATAAAAAAAAAATCAACAAATCTACAAAGGAAGCACCAAGTTAGTTGATAGCAACCCTTCCCTTATCTTTCTCTCTCTATATAAACAAGAGAACAGCATGCCTTTCTCCACCATCAAGCAAGACAGAGCTTATATTGCACTTGTTTGGTTCACTAACCCTCTTTACAATGGCCAGTGGAAGAGGTAGTTGCATGAAGGTGTTGTGTTTCTCTCTCTTGATTGCCTTGTGCTCTACTGCCATTCATGGTTCCACAACTCATGTGGTTGGTGATTCTAATGGCTGGGGCTTCTCAGTTTCCTACACTGACTGGGCTGATGGCAAAGATTTTGTTGCTGGAGATACTCTAGGTTACACACAAACTCTTTCTTTACTCTTTAAAAGTCTAGGTTAAACATTTTCTCTCTCTCTCTCTCATCAAACAATAACAGAAGAAAAGATCTCTCTCTCTCTTAAACCACACTCTTTCTCTCACACACACATACCCACATTAGGAGGAGAAAAGATCACCTTCCCTCTCTCTCACACACACAAACACACTCACATTAAGAGCAGAAAAGAGAGATTAAGTTTCCTCTAATACCAAATGAGAGTTTGTTTTGCTATCTTTATCTAAATATACTCTCTCTCTCTATATATCTAATGAGAGTTTGTTTTGCTATCTATATCTAAATATACTCTCTCTCTATATATATCTAATGAGAGTTTGTTTTGCTATCTTCATCTAAATATACTCTCTCTCTCTTTATATATATATATATATATATATATATATATATATATATATATATATATATAGCAACGATATCTAATGGTGGACCTATAATTTAGTTTGCCAAAATTATTTATCATAAAATACTCTTACACAGTAAAAAATGAAATTTTATTATAAATATTTCAAATACTTTGGAAATCGTATTTTGAACTTTTAGGAATCCCTCTAAAATTCAATTTCAAATCTTAAAAGATTTCATTGGTTTTCTATATATAGGGTAAAATATAAAAAATAGGGATTTATGGAAAAAAATCACTCACCATGCCAAAAACATCTAAATCGTACACAAAAAATGATAGATCAATCTCTCTTTTTTATTACTTTTTAGATTTTTTTTAAATGTTTTAATATCCCCGAGTTGTACGTGCAACTCAAGGAAACTTGGCCTCACCCATAGGGCAAAGCATAGTTACTCGGGTGTGTCCAAATCCACGTGGACTCGGCCGAGTCTTCGCACACTAATAGTAATTCGGGCACGCAATTTTCAAGACACTGATGCTAACCATTTCAATCCATTTTTCCTTTTAGTGTTTAACTATAACCAAGGACAACACAACGTGGTACCAGTAAATGCAGCAGCTTATAGGAGTTGCAAGGCCCCAAGTAATAGCAAACCAGCAACCAGTGGAAATGACAAAGTCACTTTGAAGAAAGGCCCTAACTATTTCCTTTGCAGCCTTCCAGGCCATTGTCAAGCAGGGATGAAGCTCCTGGCCAATGCAAGTTAAGAGAGAGAAACCTATCCCTAAATAAGTGTCAATACAAACCATATATAAATATAGTGTATGCTCTAAGTATTGAGCCTAAGTGGTGATCTCTATGTGTATGTGCACTAAATAAATGATCAATGGCTTGGATGACAGTACTTAATCCTCTGCTTTCTTTTCTCCCCACTTGTATCTCTCTATATATATATATATTGGAATCAATCAAAATGGTTAGTGAAAATATTTATGTGATTGGGAATGGGGTTGAGGTCGTGATTGTGGTGGCAGCACTATTTGAGCCTATGAAAAGCTATCCGTCTAGGTTTTTATTCCCCCTGACACATTTGAAAACCACTAAATATTTCTAAAAATGGGTAGGAGCCTATATTCTCCACTAATCTACTCCAAAAAAATAAAAAAATAAAAAAATTGTGGTTATAGTGGTGCCTCTCTCTCTCTCTCTCTTGTTGTACTTGATTCTCTCCCTCAAGCTCTCTCAAGCTTGCATTTAAGAAACTAGGTTTTCAAATGCTAGATTTGTAGAGGGTTGGCTGCTCATTAATTGTAGTGATAATTAGATATACCGCCAATAGCTACAAGATATATGTAGCCCCTTAACTCACTTGTGTGGTTACATGCACCATCAATAGCTACAAGTTAAATGCACTTTTAACTCTTTTGATCCTCCTTTTACCTAAATCTCATAACGGCTATATGACCGTTAGATGCCATACACGCATCATGGACTAGATGACCGCCGTTGGATCCCCCATACGGCATCAACGACTAGATGACTGTGGGTTAGATGACCGCCGTTGGATCCCCTATACGTGCCAGACTAACAAAAAGATAAAGAGCCATGAGCCCAATTTGGGCCGCATAAGTGTAAAGTGGGCCATCAAGCACCCTTGCCATCGCACATGTACGCTATGCGTGCTCCACACATGCATATTTTCTATCCTTTGTATTAAGACTTTATTTCATGAGAATGCGTGCTCTTAAATACAACTCAAAAAACTCTCTCATATTTAATGTGGGACTCAAACCCACATCTTTTTTTCTCTACAAAAGTAATTTAGAAAAAACCAATAAAACCAAAGTTATTGGTTGATATAGACTTAAACATTTGTCAAACAAAAAATACTAACAGTTATAGTGGTGCCTCTCTCTGTATGTGTGTGCGTGAGTAGCATTTAAGAACCTAGGTTTTCAAATGCTTGATTTGCAGAGGATTCTCAAATGTTTTAGTTATTTAAACTTCATTAGAACTAAATTGGCTTATGAAATTGGAAATTTGTTTTACGTGGGATGGACCTCATTTCTACATATGCAGTCCGGAAAGCTTAAAGCATCCATCTTAAAGATGGATGCAAGTAGGTGTTCCAACTAAAAATAATGGAACTAACGGTCCAAATGTTTTTTTACTAAAATTATTATTTTTAGTTTTAAAAATTTATTTTTATTTTTTCAAATTCATGATCTCCATGTCAGTGATTACATGTCCTTTAAATTAAGTCTTAAAATCCATCTCAAAAATAAATTTATTAAGAGGCCCACATATCTACATATGTGGGCTTGGCCACATAGAAACCGGGTCCTATGAAATTTTGTATTTGTTTGGGAAACTGGGTCGGGGCATTGATGGCTAGGTAGGTAGATGCCTAAACATATCATTGGCCACAATCCTAAAAAGTAAAAATAAAATAAAAAATAAAATAGTAAAACTCAAACCAAACAAAAAACATCATAAAAGTTTCCAAATAAACTAAAAATATATAATACATGGATGTAGAAAAAATTGGTTTAAAATACAAGACATTTCATAAATATCCCAAAAAAACGGAAAAATCTAAAAATAACGCATATAATAAGAAAAACCAGCAAAATATTATTAAAAATATCTAAATTACACATAGAATTTGAAGTATTGATTCCACCTTTTAATATGATAATTATTATTTTTTATGTTTTAATCAAACCGAGTTATAACCAAGTATTGGCTTTGCAGGGGCCGAGTTTGAGTACCTTGAGTTTGTGGATAGGAGTAGCTCCCAGTGCGCATGCACTGTAATATTAAGAACGAACGAAATGGAAATTATATAAGGACGCGGTTAGCATGTGGCCAAGCCCGTACATGTATAAATGCGGGCTTGACATAAATATATTTTTTAAATATAATTTGATCTTAATTTTTAATCATGAATATAAAAAATAAATAAATTTTGAAAGCTACAAATAATAATTATATTAAGAAAACAGTTGGACCGTTAGTTATAATTGTTTTTAGATGGGCCACCTATTTGCATCCATCTGTAAGATGGAGTCCAGCCCGTATGAAACAATTGTTGAATATATAATAGGGGATTGTATTTAGTAAGACCATTTATTTTAGGAGTTCACAATAATCCTAAACACCAAATGTAAAATTTGATAGTTTGGGGCATGTCATAAAGTTCTAACTTTTTTTTCATGGAACTTCAAGCCGAGTCAATAGCACACTGCCCACTATTGAGAAAACAACAATGGATGGGCAATAGAAAACATAGAGAATTGAAAGCACCAATAAAAGAAAGCAAAGGAAAGCATTCAACAAATTTGGTTTAGATGCATTTTGTGACCTACATCTACCGGAAAATAATGTAGAGCTCTACTTACTGGTTTAATGGAGATTATAGTGAATACAAGCCCAAAACTCCTCAATCAAAGGAATTTGAATTTCTCTATCTATAAAATCTTTTTTATAGAAGAGTTCTCACTCTCTCACTCTGAACATGCAGCACCCAAGAAGAGTACTCACACTCTCACCCACTTTCTCTCACTCAAACAAAAGGGTTATAAACCCTTTTGCCAAGAAAAGGTTTTCAAAGAACTCCACACATTGCGTTGGATAAATATTCAATCCAATGGCTCATAAACCAGAGAAAAAAGGTCAAATAATCCACACATATATGTGCCAAAAATGGAAAACATGTGATTTAGCTTTACGTATATAATAATCTCACTTAGAAGGTAAATTACCGAACCCCACAATTACAAACGATGCATTATTCTCCGAACCTTTCAGGTTATGTCTCCAAGCGCCTTTTCTACATCTGGTTTTTCTCAGCTAAAACCATTTTACTAACGTATTAGCGAGTTCTTCTTAATGTGGATTTTATCCAACTATAGATCTCCATGTTTTAGGGCTAACCGAATAAAATGGTACTTAACTTTTATGTGTTTTAGCACGGCGCTATAAACCACATTCTTTGCAAGATGAATTGTACTCTGATTGAATACATACTTCTTTTGTCTCACCCTAATTTAGCCAAGCAAATTCTCTGATTCATTGATGACAAGGCAAAAATGTCTTATAAACTTAACATCTAACTAATTACACCACCACTAAGTATAAAAAATGTAGTCAGTAGTGGACCTTGTAGCATATGACATCCTGCATAATCGACACCTACAAAACCAACGACTTCCAATGGCCAACTCCTAAAGCACAAATATGGCTCTTGTATCCGTTTCAAATACCAAATAATCCATTTCATTGCTTTCTAACATTCTCATCCTTGATTAGACATGTAACATGAAACGGCTTCTATTGCACGGGGCAATATCTAGACCAATATAAACCATTGTATACATTGAACTACCCATTGCAAAAAAGGAACGTTCTTCATCTTGATCATGTCTGCCTCATCCATCGATTGGATCTTTTTCGGATAATTTAAATAATGGTGTAGAAACATACTTATGGTCAATTATATTAAAACATTAAGTAATCTTAGAAATATATTCAAATCATCTTAACCAAAGATTACCTTGCTCTCAGTATCTTCTTGTTTGTTCTAAGATCTTTGGTAGAAAAATGCTTCAATTTCTTTAAGCTCATTGCTAGCTACAAAACAGTAAAAGAACCACGTGTGAATATTTTAAAATGTATACAATGACTAAATTTGCAATTATCATAACCTTCTTATTGCATAAAATTGTCACATTTTTTATACCATTGTTTAGATGCCTGCTTCAAATCCTACCAACCCTTTAACTTAAAAGCCAAGTTAGGATTGTTCATGTTCTTAAAACCTTTAGGTTGACACATGTGGATCTCTTCTTCTAGATCTATGACAACCTGCATAACAAGCTGCTTGCAAACCTCCTTGATTCCCTTCTTCATAATTTGGAATATATAATGGGCATCATGGCTATAATCAGACACATCAATGGACCTAAAAAAACAGTCCCTAAAGGAAATTCACCAGCAAATTCATCTGGTTTCTTCTCTTCCTATCACTCCAAGTATCAATCATAGCAGAAACTCCATACTGGATCCATGCATCCTTCTGAACATCAACAATATCCCTCATGATGGTCACCTCTTTTTTCAAAAGAGGCTCTAAAAGGTCACATGGGTTTGGGGGTTTCATCTTAGACCCAAATTGGCCAATTACTTTTACTAAGGTTAGGCGAGCGGTATTGAAAGTAATGCTCACCTAATAAGACCATCTAGCAATATATGGTGCAGTCCTATCTCTCTCTTCCTTCTTGAGTCTATTTTCAATGGTGGTTTGCTTTTTTGTTTTCTCTCGTGCAACCTCAGGGTTAAGCAGGGGGAAAAAGTAATCCATAGGCCCTCTAACCCGAGCCTTCTTAGGCCCCCCACTCTCAAAAGCAAGTACAATTCCCTTTCCCTTCCCCCTAGTTTGGGATTGTTTTACCCTTGACATCCCCATCATGATCACTATCATCATCATTATAATTGACTCGAACCCAAAGATGCATGTCTCTCATCTTTTTTTATTTTTACAAGACTCATAAAAAAATTTATCTCCTCTTTAACAATATCAAAAGCTTTTTTACATAGGGCAACTCCCCCTGATACTGGCAAGATGTTTCTTGAATAGGTTTATAACCCCTTTTGTATCCTTTTCACAAAAATTGCATTTTATGCAATTTTTATCCAAATGATTTGGGTTGTAGCCATATTTTCAACTGGATCACCATTTCGATTAGTTCTCGAAGAAGACATCTCACAATAATACGAACAATCGAAAAAAAAAAAAATTCATTAACTTTGATTGCTCGATCTCTAAACTTCCACTTCTAAGATGTTTTCTAAGGTCAAAATCTTCTAAAAAACGCTCTAATAGACTTATAAAATTTCCAAAACTAAATTTAATATCAATAGATGATGCTTAGATTGATTTCTCGTAACTTTGAGACTCACTATCACAAAAAACTAGTTTTTTGAGGTGTTTTCTCTCTCTAAAACACGCTGTAATGGGATTTAGGGCAACTTAAAATCTACAATTTTCCCTTGTTTTATTAAAAATAAATAAATAAAAATACCTCTCAATGAGGGGCATTTCCACCCTGAGCGGGGTGCCAGCCCAGGGCTGGGTGCTAGGCACCTGCCTAGACGGGTTCTCTGGGGCCTAGGCGGCCGCCTAGCCCTAGGGGAGGTGGTATTTCTGGACCGCCTAGGTGCTAGGCGGTCCTTGTTTTTGAGCAATGGTCATTACCATCGATTATATTAAGGGGCATGAGTGACTGTATGATGGGCTTTGGTTTTTCCATAGGCTATTGGATCATAGTATACTTTCCTTTTTTTTCATATACTTCGTTCTGTTATAGAATTTCTTTATTTGTCAGCAATGATGTTTGTATCTAACACCTCAAATTTGTGCTGATGTTGATGCTTGCATGACAAATTCAACTTACTCGAGTTTAATTTTGAATCCACATATTATATTCCTGATTGGCATGGCCAATTCGTTGCCACAAAAGTCATCAAATTGCAAACTTCATTTTTCTGACTCGAAAAATCAGGAGTTATTAAATCGACATACTCATGGTCACCATGTACAATTTGGTAAGAGTAAGACATTGCCTCAATTGACATGATCAATGACCCGTCTTTTGAAATCTCAAGTCAGCATTATACACAGGAAAAATGGAAGCAATCCCAAACATTACATTTAACATTTCCAGATCCAAAAAACCTTCTGATGATGTGGTGGTCTTTGACTCACATCAGAGTCTATCCCTTTTCTTGGATCAGAGATGCCGCTAACTACAAAGAGATTCAATTTGTTGTGGCCTTCTTCTATCTTCATGGCAATGTGAACCTTGTGGTTCCAATATGAGTGGGTTTAACTGTCTCTCTCACTTAAATCTTAATCCATCAACTTGCTTTGATGTTTGTGTGCCCCCCCTTGCGGTCTCTCTCTCTCTCTTTTGTGCTCATTAAGCTTAAGGGGATTAGATTTTTTCATTCATTCCCTTGTCTGCCTCCAAACTATCTTCTGTCTGGAGGCAAGTATTCAATTATCGTAGTAGTGTTCTTGAAATGGTAAGGGCACGGTCTTCACAGCTCTGAACTTGCCCACATTATTTAGATGTTCATTCTCCAACCTGGTTGGTAATATAGTTAGCATATTAAACCAAAAAAGAAATCATATAATCATGTAATTGTTAATGGACAATATGATTCCACTAAATAATGAGGAAACTATATGTACCTGTAGAAATTCCAATGCCCACGGCGTATTATCTCCAATGAGGCCATGAAAAAATCGAGAACTCGAGAGTCAACTCTCCCAATGTTGAGGTGCATCACTGTTTCGACCCAGACCAGTCTCAAAATGAAATTGAAAATCTGTAAAAATTCCAGTTTTGCCATGATATATCAGATATAATCTTCTTCTTATCATTGCTTTTTTAGCTATAGTTGGCAAACAAGGTGGTGTATTAGTTTAAAATTTCATTCTTTAGAATTTCATGGAGATAATTTCACTGGGACTCTTGAAAATTTGGATTTTTCTCGAGAAATTCTAGTGAAAATATTGGGACAGTAAAAACAAACAAAATGATTCTATAAGTAAAAGAAGCTATACGTATAAATAGTTGCAGACTTTGGGAATAGCTGGCCGAAGTATTGAGGGAAAGTTTTATTTTGAGCATGTCTCATGAAATATAAGTATAATGCAGTTTTAAAGAATTTTCTCAATAATTCTATGAAATCTTTCAAATATTGGAAAGAAATTGATTACTTTTTGAAGGAGGAACTTTGAATTAAGCCTTATGAAAAGAAGTACAATTAAATAACTAAATATTGTGATCGTTATAGAGGTGAGATAATAACTCACAATGGAAGCATAGTAGATGCTGTTGTGCTTTAGAATGAGCTCATCTCTTAGCCATGGGTTCTTGGATTTGGGGTTAAGTAGCCCCCAGTCCTTAACAAAATCCCAGTATAACTGATAGATAGTTGCCATTGTGGAAGTGATTATGACCAAAGCAAACCATGTTGGAGTGGGCTGCATAGCATATGTGAGCCGAGCACCCGCTGCCAACATGGCAGATACGTACTTCCCCAAGTTGGCCACGTGGTTGATATCACCTTCATCGAACCATCTTCGTGCACACTTGGTGTCACAAGATCACGACACGTGTCAGCCACAGATAACGGGGATTTTCATAAAAAAAAATCATAGATATACATGAATGTAGACATACAACTACTACTGCCAGTAGTAATGACTATGATTAATAATGATGGTGGTGGTGGTGGTGGTGTTAGTGATGATTTACTAGCAGTTATAAGTAACCATAACAATAAATAAAATATCAGGATCCTGCTTTGTACATGTGATGTAGGTAGTCTTAAGAGCTTATGTTGGTTCGGAGAGTTGATGTATCAAAACAGTTCTCAAACCTGTCAATTTGTTGGATGACTCAATTTGGTCCGATCCAATGTTCGAATGAACCTTGAAACAGGGGCCTATAACAGTCATCTTTAAAATTCAGCAAGCGTAAGTACTATTTTCATATTTCAAGTTTCAGGACTAACTAAATGTTTTATAGAGGCACTCCAGGTGCTGCCCAGATATATCCTAGAATTATAGCAGTGGTAGTGAAAGATTATAATGATAGAGTCATGGTTATACCTGCATGGCTCTCCAGTAATATGGCAGGAAAGAGATGACATAGGCCAGTTCCTTGTAAAGCTTGTTATTCTTACAGGTTTGATATTGATGGGTTTTGAAGCTCCCTGCAAGATAATAGCAGGCTGTAAACTCCATGTGTCTTAGCAATGGCACCTGCAAAAACAAGTCCTCCCACCCATCAATTGTCATATTCTTTCACAATCCTCCCAAAAATGAAAAATTACCCCATCTTTTTTCAGTTTTCTTTAAGTATTTTTTCATTTTTTTCACTGTATAGTACAATGTATTCAAGTATTTTAAGTATTTTTTCCTTTTTTCACTGTATAATACAATGTATTCAAGTATTTTACCTGACTTGTTAGCTGATCTGCCATGAAAAAGTCCACCATCAGTACCTGCAATGTACATAGGGAGTGACATGAATTTATGTCCAAAACGGAACACAAAAGAAGAGAACACTATGGAGAGAAATTGGAGAGCGAAAGAAAGGGTAGTCTTGCCTTGTAGAAGGGTGAGCATATTATGTTCCGGATAACTCGCAAGAAGTAGTACCGGCTGGGGCGGTAGAAGACATTGAAAGGACAAATGAGAAGGCCTGTGAACACCTGAGAATAAGCCATTAAGATTAGTCCATAGGTTGACAGCTAGTGTAAAACTTTTGTCACGTCTCTATCATGAATCCTGATGATTAACTTAGTGACTAATGTTAGCTTTTTTCTATATATGGATATGTATAGATCTGCATATGTGCATGTGTTGCGATTTAAGAGACAGAGAGTGATCGATACCAACAGAAGGATGCCGGGTAATGTATCGACAGTGCTAGGAGGGTAGCCCTTGGCACGCAAGACGAGGTGCGTGACCATGCCAGCGACCACCAAAGTCATGAAGGAGGTGCATATAAGGAACACATCCCTGTACCTTAGAGAATTTCCTGGAGAGAAATCAAAGATGAAGTTGTTGTTGATCCTTGCACTTTGCCAAGTGAAGAGGTTGCACCCGTACAAAAACATGTGCAAACTTAGTAAAGCAAACATGCTGCACACGTGAGAATTCAAAAGTTAGAATAGGCTCAGTGAGATGGTTAAGATTCAGATTATACACAAGATAAGTGTACACTATACAGAGCATATGGCTTATGGTACACAACTAGGGTATCCACCATCCTTTCCGAGTGATGGATTGTGGAGAGAGCATTGTTGTCTAGTATTTATGGTGACCGGTTTGATCCCCATAAAACCTTATTTTTTATATTTATTTATTTATTATTTTTGGATCACTGATTTGATTCGATCCAGATCTGATTCGGATTACTAATTCAACAATGTAATACATGTCTATGGGTAAACGTTCCGCCCCATAGGGTTTAAAACACTTAAACCATAAAGTGAACATGAAATGTGGAATCCAGGGTACTTTGGTAAATTAACTTCTATTAAAGTTGTAATCGGTAAATTAACCATCCAACGGTTTGGAACCACATATTAAATGAAAGATATTTTTGGCCTTCATCGAATATGTTTTCGAATATTTAAATGTTTGAAAATTCTTCGTAACGGACCATCGGATTCCTCCCGAGGGAGCATACTGTCAACTTGTTCCCTCGGATGAAAAAAATCCATTTGGAGGAATTTTTGAATTGGAAATTTTTTATCCACTTGAAAATCACAAGATGATTAATTTCAAAATAAAATTTTCGTTTTTGGGTACTCTTTATAGTTAGATTTGGTTGTCCAAAATCTACTTCCATTTTTAGGATGTTAATTTTTTTTTTTTCTTTTCAGGGAGACAGATGCTGATTTTTTTTTTTTTCTTTTGAAGTTAGCCCTAGGGTGAAAAGAAACATCGCTAAAATTTGGTGTCTTAACAATGCTCGTGTGTTAAAATTTTCCCGATGGAGTAAATGGATAGTATGCTCCTTTTAATGGTGTAAAATATTTTGGCACGTTGTAGAGGAAGCGTCGAATAGACAGGTGACCCGTTATCTTGGCTTTTGAGAAAGAAAATAAGAGAGAGAGAGAGAGAAACTGAAAAGATGTAATGGTGGGCCCAAGCTGTGTACCTGAAAACAGGGTAAACGGTTTCCATGTAACCAGCTTCAGTTGTAGTGGTGGTGGAGTACATGCCGGAGAGGTGAGCCAAGAAAGCATACACTGTGAATAGCGTTACGAAACACCCTGTAAATAGCCCTGCAACCACAACAAAAAGAGTACAAAAAAAAGGCCCACAAGTGTGTAAGAGAAGGAGAGAATTGATTTCAAACCAAATCATAAATACATAAAAAGTGAGTGAATGGAACATTTGTCAAAAAAAAAAAAAAGAAAAAGGAAAGAAGGAGAAAAAGAAAGAGCGACTGAATGAGATATGCATTTGAAAGAAGGAGAGGGAAAGGATGTGTAGGGGTGAATCGGATAAGTCGACCCGATCCACTTGATTTGGACTTGATTGGGTCCCAATCTGGTTCAACTAGCCAGGTCACGTCAGGAACTAACCTAACAGGGATATACACACACATACACACGTACATGCATATAGTTTAATTTTGACTCAGACCTAACTCGACCCGACCACCAGATATAATCCGAAGCCACTTGAACATGATCGAGTTCAAGTCTAGAACCAGAGACATTTACACCCCTGAATACTAGATAAACAGAGAGAATTTGAGAACCTAATTAAAAAATCAATACTCGAGAAATTATGCAAAAACATGGTTTGATTGTTGGATAGGAAAAATATAATCATGGTGGAAAAATGTTTCGGCTTGAGTTTTATTTCTATCATTAATATGGGATCATTCAGGTGTAAAACTAAAGAGAAATCATAGAAAAATTTGTAAAAAAAGCACAAAAAGGGCAAAAAGGTGATTTGGTAAATAAAAATCTTTTAATTTTGAGAACTAAAATTTACCAACTAAAAAGGTGATGATGTGTGAATCCCTGTTTGGTTGAGGCCTCAAGAATTTCATGGCCTTTTTGCGTTCATTGTTGGCAAAATGCTTAGTGAATATGGACTCCACCTCATCCATCAGTCTCACCACCTGTACACAATCCCCAAAATGTGAATAATATCTAATAAAATAATGCATGAAAATATGAATCAGTGGATAACTAGTTAGGAGCGTGTAGTGTGTGGGAGCATACTGTAAATTTGCTCTGTTGGGAAAAAGAGCTACTTTGGAGTAGTTTTTTCAATTCTAGGGTCTATTTTAGACTCAGTGGAGTATTAAAATAATAATAATAATAATAATTTGGATTTTTGAGTTTCTAGTTACTTGCATCTGTCCAGCCATAAAGTTGGATGAACTTTACTGGATTTTAAGACAGTTTTTTTTTTCATGCACATAGGCATATCAATTTTTTCGTTGGTCTTCTGTTTTTTATTTATTGAGGAGGTTATATCCCAAAGTTATAAGTTTTAAAAATACTCTGGATATGAGTGAATGGACAATATATTCCTCAAGAATATAATCCTTACTTTGGTATCTTTTTTTATGTACCAAATTTGATTTTCGGGATATTTATTCCAGTTTTTTATTTGAACTTACTTTTTCATATTCAATGGATTTTTGTATCCTTAATTTCATTTTAGTTTAATTTGTTTCGGAAATTGGGCTAAACTATGTGTTTAAATTTCCTTTCACTTTTTTAGAATTTCTCGGAGTCAAGTTTGATCAAGGATTTTAATAATCAGTAAGTTGATTTAGAATCTCTCGAGTTGGCTCAAGAAAAAAAGATCTGAGGTTCGAATTCCTCCCCTTATCAAGAACCTGCCACTCCAATTTGGATCTTTCTAGAAAAAGAAATCGAAATTTTTCTTAGACACCTTAAAAGTCCCACTCTCACATAAGAAACGATTGGTAAATTAAAAAAATTCTCCAAGATTCCATATTGTAAAGCAAAAAGCATAGAATCTACGGTCTAGATTGCTCAGGAGCAAATATTGTTTATTGAATCTTAAACGTTTATAAGGGGTACCCGTTATCCCACGTGTGTACAAAGATTAGCACGTGTGAATATACCTTGTCTGAACTTATGAAATATGATCTCTTCACAGCTTTAAGGTAGGTTGAGGAAGCTTCTTGTTTGGAAACCTGCATAAACCCATTTAATTAGGAAAAATGGTGCCTAATTAATATTAATAATCAAAAAATAATGTTAATTACTTAATAAAGTGGTAAATGGAGATTTATCGATGTTTTTACGGTTAATAGAATTTATACATGGTAATTACTTAATAAATAAGTATTAATATAATATTTAATTGAAAAGTTGAATAAATTGGAAACAAAAATTTAAGGGTGAGGTTTCTATAAGGTGCCAACCTTATGCTATATAAGTAGGTACACCGGTGAGTTATGCCAGAAGATAGAATTTCAGTGTCAGAAGCCTTACGGTGGTTTAAAAATTTATGGTCAACCTTAATTTTGAAATTTAAAATTTTAAAAATAATGTAGATTGAATAGATCTATAAATAGTTAATAATATTGAAAACAGGAGGTCAATATAACTTGTTTCAATATGTATGATTTTCAGGACTTAAAAGTTTTTTATTTATTTTTCTTTATATCTATACATCTCGAGGTTCGGATAATCAATTGGATGGTTTTCCGACTTAGGACACTCTTTTTTTGGATTTTTTGAGGTGCACCTTACTTCAATAATATAAGACTGCAACCTTATATTTCTAAATGGTAGAAATAGTCAATGAGTAGCAACCCAAAAATTCTGAAAATCTGCCCCCAAATTAAAAGGAAGCATAATAAAGACAAAGAGCTTTGCCCTTTTCTTTTTTTTTTTTCTTTTTCTTGTTTTTTGTTTGTTATAGATTTCATTACCTTTCTTTCCTTTTCTTGTCTTTTTTCTTTGTCTCTTTTTCAAAAATTAATAGTATTGTTGAACGACCGCCTGAAAAAAACGACTTCTCCCTAAAAAACACACTCTTCATGTGACCCCGGTGCCTTCTCGGCACTCGTGCACACCTTTTTTTGAACACCACACGTGCTCAAGTTAATCTCAACAACTTGAAAATGGAAGAAACGCCCTTAGTTTTTAAGAGTTCAAAAATATCAATTAAAGTCTTTTTGCTGCTAATATTTATTCCAAAATAATTTCCTAAACTGACAAAGAATTAAATGATTAAAATAGAACAGTGATTAAAAAATCGCCTATTGCCCGAGCCGGATCAGAATGGTAGACGGGTGACTCCTTGGACTAATATACTTGGAGAAGTTTTTTTTCTTAATCTTCTTTGCTAAAATAGCCAGATTTGACCCGTGAATTGCCTAACTTGAACCAGATGGATTGGAATTCGACACCTGCTAGTTTTGAACTTGATTCTGATATTCGAATCATTGAAATGGGCATCCCAACCCAAATATTTTGCAGGACACTCTCTTTTTTATTGTGATTATTATATTTTATTTCATTGATTGAAAAATAATTAAGTTTTAGTACTAAAAAATGAACTCAAAAGATAGCTGCTCAGGGTGGTATGTGCAACAATATAACATCTTAAATTCCATTTATATCATGGCAAAAGACCCGTTACTTTTCTGCTGCCCTACCTAAAAGAAAAAAAAAAAAAAGGCAATTTTTGGTACTAATAATAAAATATCTTATGGGGCAGAAATTTCAGAATTTTTACAAAATTTGGGCTGAACTTATTTGTTTTAGAAGCAAAAGTATTACAAAGTTCAAATAATTGTCTTTTAGTTTAAATTTTGAAGCACGAGTAATTGTTAAATTGCAAATATTCGACGCCCTTTTCTTGGCTAAAATCCGGGGACAATGGCACATGCCACTATTCTCACTTTATTTTGAAACTCCGACCGAAATTTAACGAAACTTTACCGAAATTGTGAATAAAAATAATCCTTGTCTTATGTCCAAATGAAATTAAAAAAAAAACATCTAGTCACCCCAATTTTATGGGTTAACTAGTCCTTCCAAAAAATAATAAAAAAGTTTCTAAAAATTGTCCTAAAAATTTAAAGAACGTAAAAATAAAACTTTATAGAGAGAGAAAGTCTCTCATAAAGTGTGAGTACCTTGTCAAATTTCTTGAGTATCTTGGTAAAGGCCACCATGTTGAGTGAGCTGCCAAAGATAGAGAGAGAATGAAACATGAGCCGCTCCTAAATTTAGAGAGAGAGACAGAGAAGAGAGAAGAGAGAAGAGAGAGAGATCTAGCATAAAAGGCCACTCACAGAATCCTAGAGAGAGAAAATATAAATAGAAAACAAACTTGGGTTTGTCGTGTAATCGTTAGAGAGAGAAATTTACTTGGGCTTGTCATAAAAGTCTTAAAGAGAAATATAAGTAGAAAACAAACTTGGGTTTGTCGTAGAAATACTAGAAAAGTTTTAGAGAGAGAGAGAGAGAGAGAGAACCTGTAAGTCTTGAGCAGGCCCAAGCCTTTATAGAGCTCCACAAATGCTCCCCTTATCATCTTCTGTGCACACTGGATCTTCTTCCTATTAAGAGACTCAAAAGCTGGCTCTTTCTTGGGGTGATTAATAATATCTTCCCAAACGTTCTGAGTGATGGCCAAGATCGCCTTCGTCGGAGTGGTCGCTGGAATTTCGATCCTCATGGCGGTTTTCGGCTTCCCTTTGATTTTCAAGCTCTCCTTCTTGGTCTTCAACCTCGTGAATCCGGCAAATGTCTCATATTCCGGTGAGCGTACGGACTCGTCGGTTTCAGTCATGCTTTCTGTCACATGAGAAATTAAAGTTCGATTCTCATGTAACTCCATAGCAAAGTCTCATGAATTGAGGAGGGAATAACGAACATAAAAAAAAATGAAAAAAAAAAAAAAAAAAGGATTGAGAAATTAGAGGTAATTTATTTTAGAGTGGAGAATTGAAATGAAAAAGAAGAGCAAAATGGGGGAGAAATTGTAGTTCAAAAAAAAACGAAAAATGGTTGAGAAATTATGTTTTCATTGTGGAGTATGGAGCATAGATGAGAAAGCAAAAGGGAGAGTGAGCTAAGAAGTGGCGTAAAGAAATGCAATTTTATGGATTTTAGACTTGAATTATACGTTAAAGAAAAAGTGGGTTTTTTTAAGAGAGACAGAGAAAGAGCTTTCATCCTTTTAGAGAGATAGAAAGAGAGGAATTGGTTTCATCCTTTCCATGTGGGTATGATGTAGTTGGAAAAGTTTAGATATTTTCGATGATAGGAAAATATGAATAAATATCAAACCACTCTTCTGCAACTTTTTTTTGATAAGCAATGGCAATCTTTTAAACACACTCTCTCTAAAAATCGAACGACTGGAAACGATCCTAATCGTTGGTTTTTTATACACAAAATGCTGAGAACTCGAACTCGTGGGCTACCCGAGCCTTTTTACTGTGACGCATGCATCAAGTGACGGCCCCTTTCTCTCTCTTATAAATGCAGACTCACACTTGTAGATAATTTTCGGCATCAGTAATTAACTAATAAATACTGGTTTTTCAAATTTTTTATGGAATCTCTCTCTCCAGTAATTAACTAATAAGCCCTGGTTTTCAAAGTTCTCATGGAATCTCTCTCTCGCTAAACACTCACCTTGCCATTAACGTGCCTTAACTAAGCTTGATTCCCTAACTCAATTCAAATTAATTCCCTGTGTCTTAATCATGACCATATTGATAGTATAAAAAAAAAAAAAAAACTCAAAGTTTCATAATCAAGGGAAAAAAAAAAAAAAGCCAGACCAGAGCAGTCTGAGCTTCTCACTGATGATGAATTGGATCGAGGCAAGCATCTATGGTGGAGAATTCTCTTCAAGTCAAGCAATATTTGCAGTTGATTATTCAATATCTCTCCTCTCTCTAAGAACTCCCCTTCTTTCACCTTATAGAACTTGTTAACCTTATTCAATTCTTCATCTAACATCTCAAAGAACACTTTCACCTCATCATCCTCTGTAAACAGTCGCACCAAATCGGTCTTGAACAACCCTTCTCCCTCTCCCTCATCACCCTCTCTCTCTCTAACCTGAAAACAGAGCTTTTCTCATTAAAAACAGACATAAAATGATTTAGAGAGAGAAAAAGATAGAAATGGAGAAAAACCCACCTCAATAATCTCATGTCTAGGGCCTCCAGCTATGTAACTCGAAGCCAATCTCCACAGATTGCAGGCACGGTTCAATCCTGTGACTTCACAGGTTTTTGCAGATGCTTTCATGGAGAAGAGTATTTTGACCTTTTTCACATGTTTCTTCAGTTTCCAGTAGTTTACGAAGGCGTCTTTCCATTCAGGAATCAGTTGGGCTTCAAGCTCCTTTGAGAACTTCACCATTTTCTCTCTCTCTCTAGAATTTCTGAGAAGAAAGAGGGGAAATGAGAGAAGGTTTTCTCTTTCTCTCTCTAAAATTTACAAGAAATGGGGTTTGTGAGGGGTTAATATTTATAGAAGATGGGATGAGATGGACTGCATTCACCAATACGATGCCATGCATAAAGATGAGGAGTTTCACAAAAAGTTTGCCTAATGGCAAAACGACTCAATGACGAAATTGGCAAAACGACTCAATGACGAAATTACTCCTCAGTTTTTGTTAATTTGACTAATCTGCCCTTACTTGTAGAACCTGTCCATTTTGCTCACTAGGCTACGAAAATGGCTCTTCGAACTTTTGGGATATCAGGAATAACCCCCATTTGTGCTTTTTTTTTTTTTTTTTGGGTGAGTACCCTCATTTGTGCATGATTTTACCGTTTGAGATTAATGTGTGAGGGTAATATTTAAATTTTCGAAAATTTAAATTTCGAAAATTTTACCGCATCTTTTTTTGTTTTTTGGTGAGTTAGTGCGGAAAGGGCCTTACCTTTGGTAGGAATTGAGTCTAGGAAATAGCCTTTCAATTCATCAAGAGCTAAGCAATTAAGCCTGGGCTCTTTTCCTAAGCATTGCCTGTTTTTAATATATTTGAATTATATATTTATTTTTATGTGTATTTCTTTGTGCATGTTTTGATTGCTTTCTTGTACTTTAAAAGTGAGAAAGCTTTTTATACTTCTCTTAGAAGTTATATACTTCCCTCTCTCCAGTCGTTCGGTCTGGATAGACGGTTGAGATGGGCCTCTATATTATTTTATTTTAATTTTTTCTACAAGACATTTTGATGATGTTTTTAGGTGCGCTTTATTTAGATGATGGCATATGCCAAATTTTGTATTCACATGATTTATAAATAAAATAAAAATAAAAGATTATGAGGTGTTGGATTTAGATAAAACAATATGTGATTCACTTTATCTAAATTGGCCAATTGATTGGGGGGAGAATATATAACTTTTATATAGTAGGGGAAAGTAAATAAAGCTTTCCCTTTAGAACTTTCTTAGATATGAAATATCTGACTATTTGGAAAAGTGTAGAAGCAAGCCATTGTCTCATAATTTCTCCATTCAAAAGAAATCAATACGTCAATAAAACACCATATAATGGCACGCATATTTATTTGTGCCTTTTGGACTGAAATAGGTCATATAAAAAAGGTTGAGGTTTGTATAAGATGCCCACTTCTCTCTCTCTTTTTATTTATTTATTTATTATTATTATTATTATTGAGAAAGTAGGAGCTTCAGGTAATAAAAGGATTACAAAAAAAAAAAAAAAGAAAAAAAAAAAAAAAAGAAAAAGAAAAACAGAAGAAAGAAACTAAACGAAGAGGAGAAGAAAAAATGAGAGGATAGACAACACAGTCAGTCAAGATATAGCATCATTTGCCAAGAGATCCGCCTCAGAATTGAAACCTCGATTTGGGTGTCAGAAACTTTTTGATTGTTTGAAAATCCATATTCAACCTAGATTATGAAATTTAAGATTTAAAAAACAGAGCATATCTATAAACACTTAAAAATCATAGATGATCTAGTTTGAAAATCCATATTCAAACCAGATTATGAAATTTAAATTTAAAAAAACAAAACTGATCCATAGACACTTAAAAATCTTGAAAATAGATGGTCTAGATTTGTTATAAGATGAACTTTTTTTAGGACTTGAAATTTATTTATTTTTCCTTTACATCCAAACATCTCTAGGTCGAGATGAATAATTAGAAGGTTTGGGACACTTTTTTCCTATTGAATTTTTTAGGTGCACCATACTTTTATACTATAAAGTTGCTACTTTACATAAACTTTTTCTTATAAAAAAAGTGTAGCAAGATAGACCCATGTAAGAGCTCAAAATCCTTTTTTTTTCCCATATCCATGGACTAACAAGTTGCAAGTTTTCCACCATCAGAACAACGTTTTTCAATGAGATTTGAGTTGCAGCCGCATAAAATCACAATTTTATGTAATACTTTTCCTAAATACGTTTGATTCTAACATGGCTAAAATTCCCAAACATCGGGAAAAGAATAAGGATGCAGTTTCTATGAGACCAAGGCCTTATGAAAAAAACAGAGTAAGCATCAACTCAAAACCTCGTCCAAAAAACATTTCAATCATGGGTTATCCGTATGAAAGGCTCTAAAATCTATTTCCAATACTGATTATAAAATTTGTAGCTTAGAAAATGGTATATATCTTATGGATTTATGAACACTTGAAAATGGACAGATGATCTATTACAATATATACTGTTTTTAGGACTTGAAATCCTTATTTACTTTCACAACGATAATGATCAACCTGAAGTTGATTGATTTGAAGGTCTTTTTTTTATACTGAAACTGTAGTTTTTGGTGAGTTTTGAGGTAAGGCCTTACTTTTTTTCTAAGACCTGAGCCTTATTTAACATTTTCTAAAAAATAATCTTAGATGAGCATTAATGATATTAAATAAACTTTTCAAAACTTTGGTGGTTTGAAAAGAAGAACCAGGGCATAAAATTTGACAAATTATGGATCATGTTGTAATTCACATTTGTTTTCTGGGTGCATGGTAGAGGCAAGCCCGAATCTTTTTTGAGTCGGGCAAGGCTCGGGCATCAATTGGTTGGCTTCAAATTGGGCCAGGCCCCAAAACCCGAATTATGGGCCTGGGCCTAGCATATGTTTGGTGGGCTCGGGCTACCATGTTTGTCCCAGCCCGTGCTTGGCCCATCAATAGCCGTTCTTCGAAGACCACCTTTGTCAAAATGCTTACTGTTATGCCACTTGGCGCCTAGGGGTGGCAATGAACCAAGACCCATTAGGTCCACAATTGGACTTGGTAGGTTGGGTCTAGGCCCAAATTTTGGACCCAAATACTATGCGGGTCTAGGTCCAGGTCCATGTAAACTCGAGTGTTAATATTTAAATAAATATAACTATATATTTTTATTAAAAATTTATAATATTTAAATAATATAGTTTTTATTTTATATATATATATTTATTGAAACAAAATTTAGGCAAGCCAGACAATTGGTCCGAGTCTAAGACCCCCAGTTTTGCATGTTTCTAACATTTTCTTATTATATATATATATACAACAAACCCCATAGAACCGGCAAGCCAACTCAAAACCTATTGGTGGATTGGTTCTATTTTAATACGCTATTAGAGATGGGATTGTCTATAAAGAGATAATTTATCTTTTGTACATGGAGGTCATAAACTCATTAGATATCAAAGTGGATGGCTTGGGGTGTGTAAGGATGTCTTAAATTTGTTTGTTTTTTTGAAATTTTGTATTTATTCAATGACACCCTTACAATCACCCATTTTGAAATTCAAAGGAAAAGAATTATTTTCACCACAATGCACAAAAGATAAATAATTTCTTTGTAGATAATCCCCTAGATATAATAGTTTAAAAGTACTTTTTTTATTAAATATTAGGTGAATTAAAGATGATTTGAAATATTTCAAGTCAAAAAGATCCAATCTTGGTGTTTTACTTGCAAAACCAAATTTAAGGACCTGGATCTAAAGCTGGCAAGCATTGCCTCGTTTGTTTCTTTTAATGGCAAAAAAAATCGCACTGATTACTAAAGGCCAAGGTTTAAGAAACCAATCGATGCCCTGAATCGGCCATCGCAAAAATCGTGTCGGATCAGTGGATTGGTAATCTGGATTGAAGAATCGGCCGAGAAATCTAGTTTTTTAAATTTCTAAAAGAAATAATGGAAATTACATTATGATTTTTATTATTGTGTAAAAAAATTGTAAATATCGAGAACCTTCTTATGTTAAGTGTTTCTTGTCTATTAAATTCATATTATAATCAATTAAAATTTAAAATGCAACATGACAATAAAATGAATATATCTAACTCAATTTATTTATTTTATTATTGCATTAACTTAAGAGTTTTATTTTTGAATGATGAACAAATGTAATGGAATCAAAGTTAAGAGGTTTTGTTAGTGTAGAGAGAGAGAATTTTAGTAGAATCAAAGTTCAAAGTTCAGAATGGTAGAATTCATACAACATAATGATATTAACGTAATTTTAATGTAAATATATTTTCATATAATTATATTGACATAAGTTTAACATAATTACATTAAGTTATTAACATAAATACACAACAATGTCTAATAATTATGTTAATTTTTGTAAATTATTATATATAATTTTGTTTTCGTAATTATATGTAATTAAAATTTAATTATATGTACTTTATTTTTATAAATAATAATAAAACTATATATAATTAATCTAAAAAAGAAAAAAAAATTTCTTTTATAAACCATTTCAAGATGTCCTTGTATAAGAGAGATATTTATTTGTACGTTATTGTATTTATGAGAGAGAGATATTTATAGAGCATTTAATTTAATTTGTACGTCACTGTACATATGAGAGAGAGCTATTTATAAACCATTTAATTTGTACAACAGGATATATATATATATATATGAGAGAAAAAGCAAGTAAATAGACCATTTAATTTGTACGTCGATGTATATATATATATGAGAGAGATGGCTCAGAAACATTTATCTCACGTCAAGGAATTGTGAGAGCAAAACCCATTGAAGTATTCATGCATGAGGTTAGCTTATCACATGTGAGAGAAGTTATGGGGTCCACGAGTGGAAAGAATGACAGAGCCACGGCCGGAATCAGGAACCGGTATGTTTCCCGGTTTCCGGTATATTAAAGGAAGCAGATCGTCCTGGTCTATTCTTGTTAAAAGCTGTTGGACCTAATATTATGAAAGGAATCAAGAATCAGTATGTTTTTGCCGGTTCCCGGTATATTAAAGGAACCAGATCGCCCTGGCCTGGCCGATTCTTGCTAAAAACCATTGGACCTCGTATTTTAAAACTTGGAATCATTTTGGGTTGCCCACCACCATATTGATTCAGATCTGCGAACTAGATCGGCTTAGCCAAAGTAAAATCATTAAGAAAATGAAATCATGCAATCTAAAGCCTAAAGGGGGAGATTCGGATAATCGTGTCCTAATCCACCATTCACTATCATCATCATCACCAACACCACCATCATCATCATCATCATCATCCGCGCCTCCCATCTATTTGGGTCATTCTAAATCCGAATCCCACCTTTTAAAACCCTGATTCGACAATGGAAAAATGTTGTGCGTCACCTCATAAACATTTATCTTTAGTGGAAGGGTATTTTGGATATTTATCTTTGCTTCTCCCAATTTGGGGGCATTTTGTTCTTTTGTGGTAGTATTCCCTTTCCTTCATGTAGGGGATGTGTTTGTGTTGCCACCTTGTTTCTGCTTTCCTTTTTTCATGTTCACTTTTTATCCAGAAAATGGAATCCCAAATATGAATGGCTCTTTTTTGCAATTATGTAAAAATCATTTATTTCCATTGTTACTATGAATGTCTCTTTTTTGCAATTTTGTAAAAATCATTTATTTCCATTGTTACTATGAATGTCTCTTTTTTGCAATTTTGTAAAAATCATTTATTTCCATTGTTACTATGAATGTCTCTTTTTTGAACTACCTGAAGCCCAAATATCCTAAATTTTCTTTCTATAGATTTAGTGAAGGCCTTTAGGTGTCCTAGTCCTCCAAATAAAAGTGGAAATTTATGTATTAAGTCATTGTTTTGTTAGGTTCCTATGTAACTTGGTTAGTTTCAATAGTCTTGAAAGTTTCAACAAAATGAATGGATCATTTATGGGATTGTCTATAAAGATAGCGGACACAGAGGTCACAATCATCATTGTCCCTTAAATTTAAAAATAGGTGGTTACAAGAGTGTCATTGAATAGATAAAATGTTTCAAAAAAAAAAAATTTCTTGGACTTCATGACTCACTCAAAACCTTTCAATTTGACATCTAATGAGGGGGAATAATTATGACCTCCATGTACAAAAGATAAATGGTCTCTTAATAAACAATCCCATC
The DNA here is from genome assembly GCF_054954075.1 of Amborella trichopoda. Lineage (NCBI taxonomy): Eukaryota > Viridiplantae > Streptophyta > Magnoliopsida > Amborellales > Amborellaceae > Amborella > Amborella trichopoda. Next base: position 3,674,459 of record NC_142342.1, on the reverse strand, counting down.
ATTTATTTATCAAAATATAAATAACTTATCAACTATTATATTCACAACCAACCGTCCAATTTTTTATCAAATGAGCTACTGACCGTTTGATATAGATCCGACGCTTCAGTGTATTTTATTTGTAACCTTTTACAAATTATATGAATATAAAATTTGGTTTGTATCATCATCTCAATGGGGTGCATCTAAAAAATATAAAAAAATATTTTTAATAAAATAAAATATCCAAAATACCCTAAAAACGGTTAGGGATTTTGGTCTTTTTATTTTATTGAGAATATTTTTTATATTTTTTTACAGGTACGAGTTTAAGAGAGGATTGGATGTCCAAAATTTGGTGTCAAAATATTTTGTATAAAAATGATTAAAAATAAAATAGTGTGGAAGAGTGACATTATGATTGAGGTCATCTCAGTTGTCTATTCGAAATGGATGGTTGGATAGAGGGAATCATATAAGTTTTATATATTAGGAGAAGTATAGAAAGTTTGCTCCTTTGAAATTAAGTCAAAAAAAATTAAGAAGATGTTAAATGATTCATCTTTTAGATGCATTTTGATAAATTTTCCATAAATTTTAAGTTCAATCCCTCATATATCAAACTTACAATAGGCAAACGCCCAACATCACTTCTCCCCAAAAAAACAAATCAATCATCTTCTACCTTTTTAATGGAAATTAAACTTCACTAACCTGGAGATAATTTAGCAATCATCTTATTATTGATTATTTATTAGCTCTTTATTTATTATAGATACCTTAGGATAAGATCTAAAAAAAAAAGATAAAAGGTTTTGGCATGGGATTTTCATCTTTTCGGTTTAGATAAGGTACGAATATAGGACGCAAGATAATTCTTCCTAAGCATTTTAAGGAAATTATGAACGTCTAATGAGTCAGAGAGTAAATAGATAGTTTGGTGGAGAGAGTACAGAATATGACTATTTATTTTTTATGTGAAATTGTCATAAGCACCCCTAGCTCTTCAATGTGAAATAGGGCAACTAGGAGCAACCATTGATCAAGTCCAGACTCCAATAAACCTTTTTTCTTAGAATTTATGCTAAGAAATGACACACCTCCTGGCGGCCACTCGATTTCACATCTGACGCTAAAAAGGTGATTGTGAACTTCTAGTATCATAAATAAATCTTGTTTTAGATAGCCTCACTATTATCATTATGCTCCTAGCTACCCAATTTGATCCTAAATTTTGTAAATTGACTCATCATAATAATTTTAAATTAAATTAATTTTACATTTTCTAAAGGCTAGGTCTAGCCACCTATAAAATGTATAATATGTCATTGAGTACTATATATATATATATATATATATATATATATATATATATATATATATATATATATGGTGCAGTTGGCATACAGATGCATCCGTAAGTGTAGAGGTAAGGTGCACCTTCAAATTTTGTCATGGTATGTAATTTTGATGTAAAATGTTCTTAGGATTATCTCAAAATCTATTTTTATATCTAATTTTTAAAATTTTAAATTTCAAAAATGGTTAAAATCAAGTAGATCTATAAACATATAAAAATCTTGAAAATAGACGGTGTAGATAATATATTGTAAAATACACTATTTCTGAGACTTAAAATCTTTTTATTTTTCATAGTTATACATCTCGATGTCGAGATGATCAATCAAAGGGTTTTTCAATATTAAAACTACCTTTTCCGATAGATTTTTGACGGGCATCTGTAGTTCTACATTATAAGATAGCATCCTTATATAAACTTTTCCCATATATATGTCATCAGCATCATCAAAGCGTATTTCCATCTATTTAAGATTGGCTATACGAAATCCTGATCTGCCATTCTCTTCTATCAAGGATCATACCTTCAATAAGGCCATCCCCACATATTTTATCACTACTTCCAACTATATCTTGTTGAACCTACCCCTTGCCCCTATTGAGTCTTCCTTTTGAACCAACTCGCACTCCTAAATGGTCAGCTCACCTAGGTCCACTTTTTCTCATCTTTTGCATATCAGAGCCGCACCTAAGTTCTTCTTAATCTATTCATTTCGAATTCTATCTCTTCTTGTATTGCCACTCATCCAGTTCAATATCCTTATCTCAACTACACTCATCCTATGATTATTATTTTTATTGACCGACCAACATTCTATCTCATAAAGCAAAGATGGTTTCACAATTATTCGATAAAACCAATGTAGGAAAAATCAGGTTGTTAGAATTCTAAATGCCTGGTTTTGGTGAACCGGTTGCGTATTTTTAAAAAATTAAAAAAAACATATAAAATCTCAAAAAATAAGGAATTCTGTTTGTAATGTATTTTTTAATATTTTCATCAATTGGGCAATGATTGGAAGTTGGTTTTGGCCATTGATACTTATTTTTACATTTTACATTTTTCATATCTTTTTAAAAATTTCAAAAATATCCATATGTACAAATTGATTATTTAAAATTAATTTTTTTTTTATTAATTTTTAACTTCATTTGGATGTGTTTTGCATAAACATACTTTAAATATACTTTTTATATTTTATTAGACTTTTTGTATTTTTTTTAACACTTTTTTGACCTCTTGAGACTTGTTCAGTTAGGCCGGTTGAACCAGCAGATTTACCGGTTAGGCCTGTTGAACTACTTCCAGCCCCATGTTCAGTTAACCATTTCGGTTTGATTTTTCCTACACTATATAGAACTTTCCCTTTAACTTTTTTTAATATGCTGCGATCATATAAAATTCCGATCTTAAATTTGAGATAAAACAAATACTCTTAAGCAAGAAGGACATGCTCTTATAGCAATCCATCAATCAAAAATTTACCCTCCACTAAAATAATTCTTTCTAACTTTTTTTTCAATGGACTTCTTTGTCAGACCCCGAAAAAAGATTTCTTAAATTTGGGATAAAACAAATACTCTTAAGGTCCTAAAACAGGAAAGACACACTGCTGTAGCAGTCCATCAATCAAGACTTCACCCTCCACTAAGTATCATAAGAAAAAGCAAGCTCCATTTTTTCAAATGCCATCTAGGATTCCACATGTTGTTATTAAAAGTTTAATGGCCAAACAACTCTACCATTTTAGCTACTTGTAGGAAAAGCCTCGTACAAACCCTAAATTATTGCCTCATAAATGTGGAAAGGAGATAAATGAAGAATTCTTAAAAATGACATTTTTGAACCATAGACATGTTATATTTTAGTATATATGGATATGGATAGTATGGCTAAAAAACTTACCTCGATGATATAATAAAAGCGTAAAAGAATGCATCTAGGGGTCGGTTTGGGTCCCAGGTCCAATTTTTGGACCCTTATCCGGACATGGGTCGGGTCTACCCTTTGAGTGTCAGGTCTAGGTCTATTGTGACCCCTAAATGCGTGCCCCATGAGCAACCCAAAATTTTAAAATGGCCATTTTGTTCAAATGTCACAAGCTTCAGTCCACATATAGCCTTTAGTTTAGGGGTGGCAATAAGGTCAAGTCGACACGCTCATCCACAGGCCGACCTGGCCAGAGTCGGGGTCCGGGTAAGCTAATGGACTCAACGATTGACCTAGACCTGACCGGGGTTAGGTCATCCAAATCCATTGGAGACCAAATAGGGTCTGGTTGGCCCAGATCGGGGCAAAGCCAATAAGGGTCAAGCTCGAGGTGACGCGTTTGCACTACTAATTTAATCTCACACCTTCGCGTTGCCAAAAAATCTTTATATCTACGAAAAAATTTATATAAGTAAAAGAGAAAAGGAAAATGAAATGCATCAAAATTTCACTAAATCGGAAAATAAGAGATTAGTTTAAGGCTTAGGCTTTACGATGAAACATTAAGCTGTTCTCAAGTCTCACAAGACATTGGAGTTTTGATATTGAAAAACCCTCAAGTCAATCATCTCGACACTAACTACCAAAAAATAAAAAATCATCTCGACTTCGACAATTATAAATCTAATATCAAACCCTATAAATAATTCCTATCTCAATTCAAAAGTAATTAAATAACAAATATAATGAATCAAGAATTAAATTTGATTATGGAGCGCAGAGTTTAGTGTTGGAAAAGTTTATGGTGAGTTAGACTATTCATGTTCTATGTGCTTGTTTCAAAAACTTACGATTGGGAAATAGCAAATCCATTTTTTGCTCCAATGAAGTTAGAGTTACTAGAAAGAAGTGTTTAAAATCCAGATTAGGTGGTCAAATCAGTCACCCGCTGATCCGATTTGGATAGCCGATCCAGCAAGATCCGCATTGCTTCTCAATTACAGGAATCGGTCCAAAAAATTACAATAATATCTATAAGGTTTTTGTTTTTTTTTTGGGGGGGGGAACCTAAGTGACTCGCCCAATTCTCTAAACTGGTTCCAAGCAAGAATGGATTAGGGTACCCTGTAATTCTGATCCGGATCGGTGAATCTTGATTTTGATGAACAAATTTTAAATCGATACAAAAAACTGTGCATATCTAATCTTCGATTCTTCTCCAAATTAAATGAAAGAATAGAAAAAATAAAAATTTGTAAGGCTCTAAATTTTCTTTTGTTCTTTCTTTGCTATATTCATGATCGTAGTGGTTTAGAAGACATACCCATAAAAATATTTCATATCTAAAATCAATCTCCAAGAGATTTTGGAAGCGGTGGACTTGAACTTTTTTTTTTGAGGTTATTCAGTAGGGAAGACAAGCCCCTTCCGGTTTGGTTTTTTCAGATAGATTAGGGAATTAGCTTTTTTGAAAGGGCCAATAAGTGGTGTCAAGATTGAAAACCACCGCATGATAACTAGACCGGGATGCTACCACCACGACCCAGCCCCCCATTCCTTGAGTGGACTCAGTGTACCATGTGCACAAACACACCCCCCACCCCTACCATCTTTTCATTCTTAGGGGCTTTAATGGGTCAAATGTAGTCAAATTTGACGACAAAAAGGAAAGGGTTCACATTCCATCTTATTGATTGGCGAGCTCGGGATTTGAAACCATAGACTTAGGGCTGATAGATTTATTTCAACATAATAAGGGTGCTATAGGAAGATAGGAGAATCTAGGGGAGTTTGATACACGTGAGATTCATGGGTGTAAAATTGGTATTTGTCCCATAACGCGCACAAACAAATGGAAATGACACATATATTATCACAGTAAAAAGGGAAAAGTTTATATAAAGCCGATGCTCTAACAATCAAATTAGAGCCTACCTCAAAAATTTCACTAGAAGAGGTTGTTTTGATGCTCAAATATCCTTAAATTGATCATCTCGATATCAAGATGTACGGACATGAGAAAAAAATGGATTTCAAGTTTTGAAAATAGTCTATTTTGTAACGTATTTACACTATTTTTGAAGCTTTAAACTTTATAAATAAAATGTAAATGTATTTTAAGGCTATCAAAACGATTTCCAGTATTGAATCACATTTCTCGATAACTATTTGAAGTGGCCTCTAATTTGATTGTTTAGAGCATAGGCTCTATACAAACCGCACCCTAGTACAAAATATAGGTACACATTTAAAGGACATATGCACACTTAAAGGGTGGGATGTCTATGAGGCAGACTCACATGTACACATGCTCAACCCCTTTAAAATTTGCTTTAAAGATGAATTTTTTATCTAAATTTTTAGGGATTCATGATTTATGCTAAGATGATCATAAAAAAAAATCAAAATTAAAATTCGAATGTGTTTTTTTGGGAAAAATTTGGTAATGTACATATGTTATTTTGGTCCAGGGCACTTTACAGTTTACACAACATTCATCTTAAAGATGGACACTCGCGGGTTAGCGGGCTCTTATGTGTGCTGACTTACATAAAAAATCTCCATACTTAATCACAAGAAAAGTTTAAAATAGTTGGATAATAAAGATAAACATTAATGAGAAAATATTTGGTACTTGGTTTGAATCATTTAAATAATTTAGATTTAAAAAATAAAAAAGTAACGCATAAGTTTTTTTTTTATTAGATAATTAAGTGGGGAAGACATTCCCCTACCTATTTTTTTTAGTTTAGGAGTTAGTTTTTTTAAAGCGTCAGTAGGAATAAAAACTACGACGTGGTGACTGTATAGGGGTGCTACCACCGTGACCAGCCCCTTTCTTTGGTGAGTTGGGTAACTCATGTGCCTGCCCTAGTTTTTGAGGGACTAGAACCCATATCACTTTAAATACCTATGTATAAGACTCATTAAATTTGGAGTTTTGAAAACAATGTAAAGCTAATGATCATTGGAGGATTGAAACGAACAGTGAAGATGGATTTGAAGATGGATTTGTGGAGGTGGACTCATTGTGACATGTGCATTCCCATACGCACCTAAGTCTAACCTTGTTGGGGAACGTAAGTGCTTAAGAACCCAAAATCCATTCATTTTCTTTTTCAAAAAATATTCATTTGTTGATTCTAAAGTGGTTCTCGAAATATCAAATCAACAAAATGTTCCTAATTAGGTTTTTTTGCCCATGCAAGTGTATAATGTGATATTATAAGAGTATGCTACACAAGCTCTCAATGTAATTAGTGGAATGTATTTTGTATTCATGTATATGTTTTAAAAAATGGATTGATGACCCTGATTGCCTATTTGGAAAACCGGTCCAGATTAGCAGTTCGGCTCGACGATTCGGCCTAGTGAATTAGCTAATAAAATAAAATAAAATAAAATTAAAAAAACAAAGTACACATTGCAAAATAATAAAAAATAAAAGTCGGGGGACAGATCAACCGGTTCCCTAACGAACCAACATATTATGTTAAATAACTGTCCGCTTCCTAGCGACAACCAACCGGTTCCCGATATATGGTGGGAACCGGACCTATCCCACATATTCTGAATTCGAATATTCATTTTTTAAAACCCTAATTCATATTATCCTTTTTTTTTTCTATCATTCAAAAGTCAAATTTGCAATGAAAAGGTCGATAATTGACATTTTTCCATGTATCACTTGGATTATGAGGATTAAAGAAACCATTAATAGAAATGAGTAGGATTTTGTGTTTTTTTGTTAATCTGCCTATCTCATCTCTTAATGGAAGTCAAATTCCTTTTCTTCATGGTATTCGTTTAATAATCTAATGGAACAATAGTTATGGTTAGGCATGTCAATATATATATATATATATTTATTTATTGATTGATCTAAAATTCTTTTTATGGCTTTGGTTCAAAGTATTTATTTGTCTCTTAAAATTTGATTTTACTGTATTTAATTTTCTAAAATTTTTACCTTATCACTATGTATATGTTTCCCAACAGTTCCTTGAAGGACTAAAAACGGGGAAATGTTTCTATTTTTCCCCTAAAGCATAGCATATCTATGCCTCCCCTACCCATCCAGCCATCCAATTTTGTTCAAGTGAGTCACTCACTGTTTGGTCTTAGATCCGACGCCTCAAGGTATTTTATTTTTAGTTTTTCTTATACAAATTGTATGAATATAAAATTTGATATGTGCCATCTTTTCATTGGGACGCACCTATAAAAAATATTAAAAATAAATTTTTGATAAAATATAATGATCAAAATACCCCTTGAATCTTTCAGGGATATTTTGGTCCTTTTATTTTATTGTGAATATTTTTTTTTTATATTTTTTACATGTGCGAGTTTAGTAGAGGTTTGGATGCCCAAAATTTTGTATAAAAATAATTTATAGAAAAATATTAAAAATAAAATAGTGTAGAGATGTGACATTGTGATTGGGGCCATCTTAGCCCTCCATTCATAAAGGAGGGTTGGATAAAGGGAAGGATATAAGTTTTATGTTGTAGGAAAAACATAGAAAGCTTGCACTTAAAAGTCACTAATCTTAGTTGGCAACTCCTATATGAATCTTAAAATGAAGTGTGCTTATAAAAACCAAAGTAAGTGGTTAGTAAGCACTATTGGATTGGATCCCAAAACTAAGGGTGTGTTTGTTATGCATGAAAATATTTCCTAAAAAATATTTTCAAGTAAAAAAACTCCCTCATGTAATTAGATGTAAGATTATTTTTATGTCAATTCGCTCCCAATTGAAATGCATTGGGACCAATTGGTATAAAAAAAACTCCTACACCTAATCATATGCGGAAGATTTTTCACATAAAAACACAAGAAGTGTTTCACATGCACCAAATGCGCCAAAGTGTTCTTATAAAAGGAAAAGTAAGAGGTTGGCATGCACGAATGGAATGGATCGAATTTAATTTTCCAATTAAGGTTCTTAAGAAGTAACTTAGGAGGTGTAACCTCTTGCCAGCGCTTAAGCAGCAAGCAAAATTCCAAATATATGGTTGTTCATATGAGATCAGAAAATTAAGTCTAGTAAATTTAGGCCATGGTTGATACTGTTTTCTCAGTACACATGCACACAAACTCAGACACTCATCACTAAAAATCACTTATAAAAAAGTCAAACGCACATAGGAACTCACCAGGGGCTCGAACCCAAGTCCCGTGGTAGGACTCAAGCCATTATGAGACGAACGAGGTTTTGGTCACATAATTTCCTAGCTACCGATTTCAAATACAACTTATATAAGTCCCTGACCAGACCGACTATTTTTTAAGGGATTGTCTACAAAGAGACCATTTATTTTTTCTACATGGAGGTCACATCATTCCTACTAATTAGATGTCAAATTGAATAGCTTGAGACAAGTCACAAAGTCCAATAATTTTTTTTTTGGAACTTTGTGTCTATTCAATGCTACTCTTACAACTACCCATTTTAAAATTTAAGGAACAAGAATGATTGTGACCTCCATGTCCAAAAGAAAAATAGTATGTTGTAGATAATCCCATTTTTTTAATACAGTTAGAAATAAATACCATTAATTAAATCAAAATCTTTAGTAAGACCAGTAAGGTTAGGGAGGGAACCATTGCTTGAAAATCCGTTTCCTTGGGTAAGAAATGATTTTCTAGACATGCACTCTTTACTAAAAATGGCCATTGATCTACCAAACTACCTAAAAAGGAAAATTTCCCCTAGGACAAAAACCCTATGCATCAGATGTGTGTTTGAATTTAGTTGGTCCAAGAAAATGAAATAACTTTTGATTCAGGAAGCTATGGATGTGATAATTTTTCTTATGTTTATGGTGGAACATGATGGAGAAAATGACTGTCCCAACAACCATGGCCTGGCCTTTTCAAGGTGGGTGTCCTCAATTGGGGATTCATAGAAGCCCCAGTGTCTACCAACTGGCAAAGCGGGATAGGAGGCTGACGCTAAGTATCGGTGCGACACGTGCACCTACCCCTTGCCAAGAGTTGATATGAGGCTCAAACTATTAAAAGAGAATGTATATATGAGATTTATTAGGCTTGTTTTGGCAACAAGAAGGATCTAAGACTGTTAGGGAGTTGGTTTGAATAGTGTTGTGAAAGAGTATGGTTTAGTGGGATTTGCTGATGATAAAGAAAGGGGGTAGGACCAGCTTTTGAGTGTGTTTTTGTGTTGGGTGGCAACAAAAATCCTCCTGTTCTCTCCACTAAAACATCCTCCAATCCATGGAAGAACACCTCTTTTAATACAATTGGATTGTGTAAATAGAAGTTGGGTTTTCTTCTTGGAGTTTAGGGTTTTTGGACCCTCTTTTGCTAGGTCAAATCTGGTGTAATATACAGTGTTCAGGGAACAATGATAGTTTTTGGGGCCACTTTTAGTGGGACATTAGGGTTGTGGTCCCCTTGTGGTGGGTCAATTGTGATATTTAGGGTTGGGAAACTAATGAACCAAATTTAATGGGAAACTGGGATTTTGGTAGGAAATTAGGGTTGGGCCCATTTTTTAGCCATTTTCAGTGGGAAATAAGGGTTTTCTGTCTCTTTCAATGATCCAATTCTAGTGGGATATATAAGGTTTAGGGATCATTTTAATGGGCCAATTGTAGTGAGATTTGTTTTTGCTTTTGATGAATTAAGTGGATTATTTTCCATGTCTTTCCCACAAAAGATGAAGGCCATTGGCTTGCCCATTTTTTAGCAATAAAATGTTATTTGTTGGTCCTCAAGGCTCATTTTGCCTGTCCACTTCACTCAAAAATGAAATAACAATTTAGCCCTGTTGCACAAACCAAGGCCTTTTCTATGTCATCATCCCACATGATATGAGGTGCTTTCTTTTGAAACGCTAATGCTTGTCCCACTAAAAAACAACTTTTCAATATGGTCTACTCCATTTGTCTTTATTTATTTATTATTTAAAGAAAATTATTTGTGCAAGCAAGTGTGGAATCATATCCCCTAACACATCCACCGTCCATTGTAAGAGAATAGTAGAGATTGCCTTTGAATTTTGATCTTCATGCACACTCTCCACCAAGGCAAGGGACAGAACTGTGCCGGCATGAAGTCAAAATCCTTTTTCAAAAGATTTTATCTATGGGTGCGGTTTGTATAGAGCCGAGGCTCTAAACAATCAAAATAGAGTGCACCATCAAATAGTGTCGAGAAATACGGTTTCAATACTAGAAATCTTTGTGATAGCCTTAAAATCTATTTTCATCTCTAATTATAAAATTTAAAGCTTAAAAAATAATGTAGATCGAGTAGATTCATGAAAACTTGAAAATCTTGAAAATTGACGGTCCAAAAATGTATTACAAGATGCACTATTTCCAAAACTTAAAACTTATTTCTTTCTCATGTCCATGCATCTTGATGTCTAGATGGTCAATTTTGAAGATGTTTTGGCATCAAAACAACCTCTTCTAGTGAAATTTTTGAGGTGCGTTCTAATTTGATTGTTGAGAGCCTCGGCTCTATGCAAACTTTTTCATTTATCTAATTTTTTTTCCATCTTTCTATTTGAAAAGGCAAATCATCTTATCTACAGTTTTATCTACTTTTGGATTCAAGATTATACTAGTGGCCTGTACGCTATTAGTATCACCAACCAGCAGTAAATCATTATTTAATCAATTGTAATGGCAGGAGAAGTATTTCTTTGTCTCACATATATGATAGGGTATAAAGTTGTTTTGCCTTTGGCAAGTTTAGTTCTATTCCTGTATTTCATAAAGGAAAAGTGCTTTATGCGTCGGAGGATGCATAACTATATTTGTGACCTCTGAGGTGGAGTTGTGAACTCCCCAAAAAAAAAAAAAAAAGTTAGAGTTTTAAGATTTGTGGAGTTGTGGTATCTCCAAAAAAAGGTTAGTCAGCAGTTTATAAAATTTCCTTCAAATAATTATTATTTTTAGCTTTTGAAATTTGTTTTTTTAATATTAGGTCCAAAATCCATCTCAAACATTGATACGTATGAGTCCTAGGACTCATAAAACCTGTGTCGTTCAGTGAATCTGCCACATTTGCTGCTCTTGTAGGAGCATTTTATCATTTTGATCCCTCGCAGTAGTTTTCGGATTTCACATTTTGGAGATGCAACCTCTTGAGCCTAGAGACCAAATTCAAAAAAAAGAAAGAATTCAATTGGACTATGTAAGTCTTTATGTTTTAATACTAAACAAGGGCTGCCCAATTTTTGGATGCTTGAATCTAAGATTTTTTCCTTTTTTTTGGAAAAAATAATCATGTAGTAAATTTTAAGTGGATTCCAATATTTTAAATTAAAAAAATCATCCCAGGTTCCTATTTGGCCCGAGGGAGCAAATGTACACTATGCTCTTGCTCCCACAAGAAAATCCTCAATGCTAGGGGGTGGCAATGGGTCGGGTACGGGTCGGGTTTAGCTGGACTCGAACAGTATTTGGGTCCAATATTTGGACCCATATTCGGACTCACCGGGTCTTGGGTCTTGGGTCTACCTGTTGGGTCTTGGGTCTGGTCGGATCCATTGTCACCGTATGGCTATGAGCTTTTTTTTACCATCATATATCCTATAGCTTCGTTTTTTTTTTTTTGGCCAATAATACTATAAATGTTTCCAATATTGTGACAATATGAACACCTATTGTGCACTTAAAGACACATGCTGACCCGAATAGCGTTTGGGTCCAAAATTTGGACTCATACCCGGACCCAACGTCGGGTATACCCATCAGGTGCCGGGTCCTGTCGGGTCCAAGACAACCCCTACTCGATGCACCAATGCATGCCATGGGAATTGGCCACCCAATGTCCATTTAGGGGTTTAACTCAAGAATGTATAATGTGGACCTCTTTATCAAACAAAATAAAATATCTTATCTACCTATTTATTCATGTGTGTGTTTTCACGTGTATATTGCTTCAATTTATTCTTTTCAAAAAAATTTCACAAAGTTGGATATTAGGTGGACCCTATGGTTCCGTTAGTAAGTGATAAAAAAATATATGACATAAGTGTGCTATGCAAGTGCTTGCCCACTAACTTAAAAAACCCAAATAAATTTCTAATGATTATTTAGGCAATTGGATATGACAACAATCAGCACTAAGTAATGTTACATTATTGATTTGTGGACATGACGTAGCAAATTTGGATACTCTTTTCATTGGGAGAAAGAGAGATAATAATAATAATAATAATAATAATAATAATAATAATAATAATAATAATAATAATAATAATAATAATAATAATAATAATAATAACACTTTTACTAAAGAGAGTAAGTGTACATTGTGCTCCTGCAGGAGAAGACATGCACTCATGAGAAAATACTCTTAAATAGGGGCAAACATATCCACACCCCAAAGGGTGAGCTAGGGAAGTGACCACAAACCAAAAAAATGGTGCACATTACTTGGTGGCTTCACGCAAGCTCATTACATCAAATTATTAGTATTTTGTTGAAAAGAAAAATTATTTTTTATTCTTATGATGTTGTTCTAATACTCCTCTTCTCATTCAATAAGTAGACTAGCAGGGGTCCACCTTATCTTAGCTTATTCCATTTTATTTAATGCCAATCTAGGTGAGCCCACTCTAATAAAAGCCTAATTCATTGGATCTTTTTTTATCTATACTAGGTATGCATGTGCGTTTTTGTGTGAAATGATCCAATGAAATTAGACCCATTTTCCTTAAGAAGAGACAACCCCTTTAAGCACTCACACCAAGATTGGCAAACCTATTTTTGTGCCTATGTTTTTAAAGAGCACCCATAGCATAATCCTGTGGGTGCACGTTATACTCTTACTTCCTCGGGCTAAGGACTTACTTTGTAGGAAGTTTTGGATCTTGAATATTTGAGATTCCCCATGGAATTACTATTTCTAGAAGAAAAAGAACAGATTTTAAGTTTTTAATTACTTGTACTTGATTATCTAGAGATCAGACAGTCTCTATTCAATTTTAGGACATTATTTTGTCCGGTGCATATGCCGAGATGTGCATGAATTATTTTTCCCATTTATAAGGTTAACCCTTAGTTGCGGAAGTTACATTCCTAAAATTACTCATGTCAAGTAGTTTTACTCTAGGAATGAATAAACAGTATGGTCCCACGGGAGCATATACAAGCTTTTCAAAATTCAAATGAATCCCGTACGCTAGTATGGCATTACATAAATAATCTTGTTGCAACAACTTTTTCTTTTGAATGTTGTGTTTTGGAATTATCCTTACTTTTGTAGCCAATACATAAATTGCCTGAGAAAGTGGTATGCCTAGAGTGCTTTGTGACCGAACAAAAGGAGTGCCCAGTACTCGTTATAGTCTGTCTTGTGATGTGCCACGAAATGTCTAAGAGTTTCATCCTACAAGTTAATATTGAAAATAAATAAATAAATAAATAAGAAGAAGAGGGTATAGTTTTGATCAGGTGTCTACCTTAAATAATTAAAGTAGGGAGTAATTTTTTTTTTTTTTTTTCTTTTTCTTTGTGGGTAGATAAGGTGTGCAACAGTATTTGCAGGAATTGGTGGTGTTTTTAGAAACTCCGCTTCTCAGGTTCTCCTTTCCTTTGCGGCCACGTTTTACCTTGTGCTGTGGAAGGTTTTCTTTGAATGTGGTGAATTGGTGGAAGAGGGCAAATTGTCAATTTGGGCTGAAGCTCGAGTTTTATGTCAGAATTTGATGGTCTCATTTCATCATGTTTATCGTGATGCAAATTCAGTTGAGGATGGCTTTGTTTAACGATGGGCCAGCACGGTAGAGCTTATGGTTTCTTAGAAGTTGATTCATATGTAATTGCATTGTATTTTTTACTTTTGCATCATTAATACAAATAAAGTAAGTTTGTTAATAAATAAATAAATAAAATAAAATAAAAAAGAAGAAAAAGAAAGAAAAGAAAAACTAAGAGAAGAGAATAAGGAGGAGGAGGAGAGAGAAAGAAGAAGAAGCAAGACTGACCTATATAAACTTTGTCAAAAGAAAAATAGATTTTAAGGTGCCGTTTCGATATCTAGAAATCTATTACGTCACAATATATTACGAGTAATAGATTTTAAGGGGCTGTTTGGGTACTTAGAAATCTATTACGTGCCAATACATTACCAATAAATATGATATTTCCACTGTTTGAAAAATCTATACATTACCAGCGATTATGATATTTCCACTGTTTGAAAAATCTATTACGCCAGTGATGCGTAATTTTGAAAAATCTTTTGCATGTGTTTTTGCCTATCCTATCTCTGATTAAAAAAATCTTCAATCCCTCCTTTTTTTTAAGCTCGTTCCTTTATCTATAAAAACAAAAATAATAAAAATAAAAATTAGTAATCAATGATAAATTACATAAAACAATCATAATAAAAAATTTCATACAACATAATGTGGTTCCTCACTTTTTAAGCTTATGGGCATCAGTGTTCTATAAAAATAAAAATAATAAAAATAAAAATCAGTAATCAACGATAAATTACAAAACACAATCATAATAAAAAATTTCACACAACATAATCCTCATAAGATATTACTAAAATCTCAATTGAAATAACATACCTCTTTACTCTCCTCCAATACCTCAAAATTTTATAGTGCAATTACCAAACCTTCTAGTTTACTAATCAAACTTCTTCCCATTTTTTAATTCCTACCCTACAGATTTTGAATTTAGTATCGTAAATTTATTGTTTATTTGAAATTATATACAGAGACATTTGAAAGACTTTTATAATAAATAAATAAAAATAAGGCTTATCATAATAAAATCAAGTTATTCCAATCATATTGTTCTAATGATTTATCATGTTGAAACCAATGTCATGTTAGAAAACATATGATTGCATATAAGTGCCAAAGGCACTTAAAATAAGTAGGAAATAATGTCATGACTGTAAAATGGTACAAGTTATTATTAGAAAATCTTTTTGGAATGGTAATAATGTTATTATTAGAAATCTTTTTGGAATGGTGATAATGTTATTATTAGAAATCTTTTTGGAATGGTGTGATGATGATTTTAATTCAGTATTTTAGTAGAATTTTGTTACAAAAAAGAAGGACATGATAATTATGCATTTTAGTGGAATTTTTTGACAAAAAAGAAAGAAATAATAGTTTATAAGCACATGCTGGTAAAATGTTGGTAATGCATTTCTTATATTTCTTCCAAACATAGCCAAACAATAACAATGTATTTCTCATGTTCCATCTAAATACTACCCAAACAGTAACAATCCATTCACATGTAATGTATTATACCGTAATATATTACGCCAGTAATATATTTCACAGACAATATATTTCCAGGTATCCAAACGACGCCTGTAATAATTGACATGATACACAAAAAAGATTGACAATTAAGTATTAAGCTTTTTATTAAGCTCTTTAGAACGTTAAGTCTTAAGCTTTTTATTACTAATTAGTGGACAAACTTTTAGATAGCGTTTCACTATAGTCTCCATATAATTTTGGACATATGTTTACAGATCTAATAATTATTATCCTTACCCAAATTTTACTCTCCAAATATTTAGATCAAAATATTTAGTTCAAATTATACTAACAGCTGAGCTTGGGCTTATCGGTTCGCACTTGACGATTTGCAACCCTGTGTCTTAAGCTCATTGCCTATCAAAAGTAGGGGCCCTCTCCTCTACTAGCTCACTAGAGAAAAAATAAAATAAAATAAAAAAATAAAAAACAAAAAAACAAACAAACAGGATTGAACCACATTTTGGAGGGTCAAATCTAAGCACTAAAGGACTCAAAATATATTTTTTTTCTTTGAAAATAATCATTTAGTAATTTTAAGGTGGATTTCAAAATTTCAAATCCACCTTTCCCCCAAGGGAGTCTAAATGTAGATTATGCTCCTGGGTTGGCAGAGCACACACATCCATAAATTATAGAGTGAGGTTTGTGCAAGGTGTCATTTATTTCTAGAAATAAGGATGTGATGTTCTACTACGTCTATTTTGATTGGCTAGTATAGATTTGACACATCTTTAAAACAGTGTAAAAAATAGCACTCTTTAAAATAATGTAAAATATTGCATGTCTTTTAATATAGTATTAAATATATCTTCTACAAATAAGGTTGCAACCTTATATAAATTTTTTTAAAATTATATCATGTTGTTCTTTATCGTCGAGCAATACTCTTGGTCTTTGTATAACTTGTGCGCCACATGCTAAAGGAATTTTCTCTCTTCTTCTTTTCACTAAAATAATAATTGAAATTGTATACTATGAGACCGTTTACCATTGTTAAATGCTAAATTTGATGGCTTGGGTGTGTCATGGAGTGTATAAAAAAAAAAATCAACTTTAATTCTAATTGATAATATAATTACAACCGATCGACTTAAAATCTAATTAATAAGTGTGAATGTGACCTCTTTGTACTATAAATAAATAGTTTATTTGTATACTTTTCCAAAGACAATATTGTTCCCTTGAACCTGTTCTATAGGCTCTTAAATTTCTTTGTATTTCTCTTGTTAATTTTTATATGCATGCAATGTTTCCCTCTCTGGTCTTTTTTCTTTTCTTTTTTTTGTCATTTTTGATATCCTTTCTCCTCATGTTTTCTTTATTAGGGGTTGTGTCAGTAGGGCTGCACCTCAAAATTTCGTCAGAAATTGCTGTTCACTATCGAAAAGCTTTATCACAACTTATAAATATTCATTTTTTCCTAAATGTTGAATTTGATATTTTAAAGTTAGTGGCCGATTTGGCAGATCTATAAGCACTTGAAATAGATATAGACAGTCCTAAAATATGTTACAAAATAGACCTTTCTTAAATATTGAAATCCAATTTTTCCAAAATCCGTGATTAGAGATAAAGCTGAGATGATTTACTTGCAAGTTTTCAAATGCCAAAAAAGCATTTTAAAAAGAGAATAGAGGATAAGGCCATGCAAAATACTACCTTTTCTCTGTTCCACTTTTGATTTCTTCTCACCAACCTACAAAAGATTCATGCTTTGGTCTCGTTGCACATGGCATGTGAATTCAAAACCACTAAAGTGCATGCCAACGCCATCGTTGATCTTCACCATCCCCCACACATGGCCTATTAAGATAAAACTCAAACAAAAAAGAAAAAAAAAAAAAAAAAAAGAATCCCTAACATTTGAATATGTCTATTACAAAAGAAACTCTATAATTTGTTGAACCCTTTTTTGTTGTTTTTTTTTGTCCCTTTGGGTTATTTTATTCGGTAAGGTTTCTATATTTCCCCTATTGTATAAAAGTTCTATACATCCCCCCATCCCGCCATCCATTTTTTATCAAATAAGTCATGATCGTTTGATCTAGATCTGATGGCTTGGACCATGTTATTTATAATTTTTATTCTACAAATTATATGAATATGAAATTTGGCACGCGCCATCATTTCAATGGGGAGCACCTAAAACCAATATTAAAAAATATTTTCAAGGAAATAAAATAACCAAAATACCCCTGAAGTTTTAGGGGTATTTTGATCATTTTATTTTATCACGATTTTTTTGTTTGTTTGCAAGTGTAAGTTTAAGAGAAGAGTGAACAATCAAAATTTGGTGCTAAAATATTTTGTAAAAAAAAAAATAAATAAAAATAAAATTGTGTGGAAGCCTGACATTGCAATTAGATCCATCTTAACCTTTCATTAAGATACGATAGGGAGAAGTATATAACTAGTATATATTAAGGAAAGTATAGAAAGCTTTCCCCATTTTATATGCTTGGGTTCGTGCTTTTTGACTTTTTTCAGGGTTGGGTTTGTGACTTCACTCTAGCACATGTGGTCAGCTTTTATGGTACATTTCCATAATAGAAACAAATAACCACTTAGAAGAATGTTCTTTTCTTCTTTTTTTTTCTCTATTATAAGTAAAATATAAGTATCTCTATACTACAAGAAATGCCATATGATGTATGGGGAGCACATGAAAAGAAAAAGGTGCAAACACCCCAAAAAATAAAGAAGGAAAAAGATGCCTCCAACCTCTCCAGGTCTTTAAGAATAAAACTACCCACTCCCCATATGGTTTGTCAAAACAAATCAATAAAGTCCCTTTCTCCACATTCTTTTAAGCACCTGAATGGCTGTACACGTGAAGTTCTCCAAACTCTTTTTGTCACGTTGTAGTAAGTGTGTTGAGCTAGAAGTTTGTTGTCAATCCGGTCAGTTCAGCAGGTCGATCCAACCCGGATCGTGGTCGGCTGACTGGGATACCTAGTGGAACAGGTCCTGATTCACCTAACCCTGGCCTAACGGTGTTGTGTGGTCTCCTGTGTGTATTTGACCCAAACGGGATATGTTCTTAGATGAAGTCAACCCAACTTGTTTACAGCGCCGACTAAGGGGAGAGAGAGAGAGAGGCCGCTCTGGAGGGTAAGTGCGCACTCAAGGCTACTTGTTAGAAGTTAGAGCTCGGAAGTGATATTATGAGTAGATGAGGCTTTTGTGAGTTATACTGTATGGATTAGTTGGGCGCTTAAGCAGTTTTGGTGTAGGATTGACGACTTTCTGAAATTGTTGTGTTCCAAGAGTAAGGATAGGTCGGTCTTGGATTTAGGGAGTGCTCCTCCCTATGTCTTCATCTTAACTATTGTATTTAGGAGCATTACTCCACTATTTAATGAATATTACTCTTAACGATCAAAACAGAGAGAGAAATAACACTTTATCTTGAAGAACAAGGGAGAAACTCAAAAACTCTTGAAAGTGTAAGTTGTACGCTTGAATATTCCTCATCACCATACTAAGGTTCATCCCCACCGTTTGTTTCCAATAATAGACAGTGGATATCCAGTGTAGGCATTGTATAACAAACACATCATAAGCATATGTGAAACTTTCCTTTTATTAAATTTACCGAGATATCCATGTCTTCGAAGGAAAGTATTCAGTGAGTCAACTGAATTATGCATTTGTCCCACGTTTTGAAGGGATATAAGGCCTAAAATCCCAAATCATTATGAATCTATTTTGACCTTAGATCAAAGAGTCTAGAGATTCAGAAATACCGGATATCTTTGAATAAGAGAAATAAAATGGTCTAAAATAATTTCAAACAAAGCATCATCCTAAGGCACGATGTTTTTTTCCAGCTTTATAATCATGGTAGAAATAATAGACTTGTAAAATTTGAATCCAAAATTCATCTCGGATGTATTTTGTAAGGGTAGACTTGCTACAATAGGGGCATCCCTAGACACTTATACTTTACAAATATGGTTATTATTTATTTAACTAAAGGTCTCGTTTATATAAAGCGGCAACATTACTTGTAGAAGTTAGGTTGTGATATTCTTTATTGTCTATTTTAGAGAGATAGTGAATATTTGACGCATCTTTTAAGACAATGTAAAAAATGACATATTTTAAAATAATATCAAAACTACACCATCGAAACAAACAAAATGATATCAAAACTGCACCATCCAAACAAAATGATATTAATGTAAATTTACTTATATAAAATTGCAACAAAACTTTTCCATTTATTTAATTATCGAGTAATAAAAGCCTTTCTTGCTAAAAACATCATGCCTAGCCCTCTAAATGAGCACATACAACACATACACTAAGAACTTAAAAGGGTGTTCTTTCCCAAAAACAAAGGGAAAGTGCCAAAACCAGTATGCCAAATTACAAAAGGGTCAATTTTTTCTCCACCTACATGATTTATTCAGAGACATGTAACTATTCGATTTTTGATTCGACAGCAGAGAGAACATACAACCACCCAATCTTTGATTGAACGTTGGTAAAAAGCTAACAACAATATTAGACGAACTAACTACAACTTCATAAAAACAGTTGGTACCAGTTAGTGAAATAGTTCTCAACTTTATTCTCGTCATTCTAAACTAACAAAGAAGAGCCCTCTTTAAAAAAAAGTTAATAATAATTACTATTTATATCGTTAACATAAAAAATAATTATTATTATTACACCTCAAAGACAAAGTGCATTTGTTATATCGTCAAACAGTAAGACGTTGATGGCTTGAAAAGGTAACTTCTTATCCCATGTCGTATGCAAAGTAGGAGTCATCCATTGAAATAGCAAGTGGTGAAATTCTTGTGTCACTCCACATAATATCATTTACAATGAAAAGCTTCTCTCTCTCTCTCTCTCTCTCTCTCTCTCTCCAAACATACATGTTCTCTCTCCACTTAAACATGTTATCTCTCCCTCTCCACATATAAAAAGGACAATACAAAATGTGCGGAAGGAAAAAAGGATGTCCACTTAGTGTTTAGGAAAATTTACATAAATATCTCGAGAAACTTATACAATATTTTCAATATTGTATAATTTATATTTGTCTTACTCTATAAGGGCACATCAAATTTATCTTTTTTTTATAGGGAAATTTATCAAATTACCTATCAGAGAACATTTTAATAACCTACCGTTTTTGGTTTTTTTTTTTTTCAAAATACCCACAAAAAGCACATTATCTTGAGTTGGAATAGTTGTAAATAGGTATTTTGATAAATTTTTCTTTTTTATATAAATTGGTTTTAACGTCAAATTTTGAGTGCTCATTCTTCTTTAATTATATAAACAACAAATTGATCAAAATATTAGTGAAAGTTTCAAAGGTATTTTGGTTATTTTATTTATTTAAATATATATATATATATATATATATATATATATATATATATATATATATATATATATATATATATATATATATATATATATATATATATATATAGCGCAATGATCCAATGCAACGGTTGTATTATAATGCACATTTCTAGAAAACCATGTTTGTGGTATTTGTATGACCCCAAATTTTATACACACTCTCTCTTCATCTCAATAATTAATCCCAAAAAAAATTTACAATTTGAACCCTAGATACGGTCAAAATGAGTCCCCACCAAAAACGAATCTAAACCATTCATTTTGTGAATTTCAAGTTCTTAGCCTTTATAAACTTAAAATCATTGTTTCCTTTTTAAAAATTGTTCATCTAATGATAATAAAGCCACCAAAAAAATTGGAAATGAAAAAATCCTTCTAAGGCCTAGATCTAAGCATCTCACCAAAATTAATGGCCTATGTTAATTAAGCTAAAAAAATACTTTCTAGGTTTTTTTTTCAATTTTTTCTATTTTTGTGATTGTTCATTAGAATGAAAAGAGTGTATATTTCAAATTTTGGATCAAACAAGTTTATATAAGGATGCAACCTTATAATGTAGAACTATGTATGGACCTCAAAAATCCATTGCAAAAGGTAGTTTTAATGTTGAAAAACCCTTTGATTGATTATGTCGACATCGAGATGTATGACTATGAAAAATAAAAAGATTTTAAGTCTCAGAAAGAGTGCATTTTACAACATATTATCTACACCATCCAGTTTCAATATTTTTATATGTTTATAGATCGACTTGATTTTAACCATTTTTGAAATTTAAAATTTTATAATTAGATATAAAAATAGATTTTGAGATAATCCTAAGAACATTTTATATCAAAATTATATACCATGATAACATTTGAAGGTGCTCCTTACCTCTACAGCTACATGCATATGTATGCCAACTGGACCTATATATATATATATATATATATATATATATATATATATATATATATATATAATGCTTATATAGAGCTGCAGCCCAATGAAAACAAGTAGGGCTGCAGCCCTTAGCATCGCCCATTAATTTGGACGGTGTGGATTGCTCATAAAGGTCAACCCTCTTTTGCCTTTATCTTTTTTTTTGGAGGGAAAATTACAAACCCCCCAAGTATACTATCTATGCAACTTGCCCCAGCTAACCTTTTCTCTCACTTTTTCCCCAACAACCACCTTTCCTCATAAAACCCTCCAAGATAAAAAGTTGTTATTTTTTTAATGGAAATGCTCTCCTGACAAAAAAAAAAAGTCAATTGGCAGTCTCAAGTAGCGTATTGCCGGAGCTACCAATTCAACCGCCGGAGCGATGTGGCTCAAGAAGGTGTACTACCAGAGCATGTCTTGTCTTTGTACTGCTTGAGCGCTTGTTTTCGTTGCCGGAGCGACCTATTCAACTGCCGGAGCACTATGGTTCAAGAAGGTGTACTGCTAGTCCTTGCATTGCAAAAGCGCGTGTCTTCATTGCCGGAGTGACCCTCTGCATTGCTGAAGCGCGTGTCTTCATTGCTGGAGCGAACCTCTGCATTACTGGAGCACGTGTCTTCATTGTCGGAGCGACCCTCTACATTGCTGGAGCGCATGTCTTCATTGTCGGAGCGGCCCTCTGCATTTTGTCTTCATTGCCGGAGCAACTCTCTGCATTGCTGGAGGGTGTGTCTTCATTGCCTGAACGAGTCTCCACATTGCTGGAGCGTGTGGGTAAAATGCACGGGGAGAGAGTCGTGGTTAAAAGCCATGAGGAGAGAGAGGGGGATAGTTTAGTCTCTTTTTTCTTTTTTTGGATTGGGGGTATTTGTAAGGAAAGGTGGTTGTGGAAAAAAAAAATGAAAGAAAACGTTGGCTGAGGTAAGTTGCATAGATAACATACTTGGGGGTTTTGTAATTTTCCTGTAATTTTCCCTTTTTTTTTACTCGTTATAAGTTTATTTCATCCTCATTTTCCAACTCTCTAACTTTCTATCTCCCTTAGAGCTTTGCTAAGGTTTAGATGGAGAGAATTTGGGGCGGGGGTTTGCCATTGAGGTGGGGTTTTGTGCTTTGTCCGTGGAATTTTTGAGGTGTTCAATATTTGGGGTAGGTCTTATTTTGTAGAGAAAGAAGTGATTGCGGGAGGGTTTAGATGTGGAAAAGATCTGCAAATTGAGGTGTGAGAGAAATGGATGTTTGGGAGAGGGTGAAGGTGATGATGATGGGTATCAAGTTTTGGACAGAGAGTCAAGGCTGCACTGCATTGAGACAGAGACTTGAAGGTTTTGCAAGGAATGCACAGCTAAGGAATAGGGCTTGTTCACAAATAACCTAAACAGTCTATCCCCATTAACTTCTGGTAGTATTTGTAATATTAATACCATTTGGGAGAATTCCATACAATGAATATACCTGCAAAAAGAAGGATGATAGAAATTACATAGAAAGAAGATAGTCTAATAGCCTAATCAGTTTTTCAAAAGAGCGGACATTTTCAACTTTTTTTTTTTTGTTCTCTCAATCAAAAGTAAATAGGATGCTCCAAATTTCAAGTCCCTCTCTCGAGGGCTATTGTTTCTTCCATATTCAATTGAAATTCGGATTATGCACTGGTCTTTGCATGTCCATCTCTCTAGGGCTATTGTTTCTTCGATAGTCGGTTTCTTCCACATTCAATTGAAACTCAGATTATGCAGTGGTCTTTGCAAGTTCATCTCTCCAGGGCTATTGTTTCTTCCATATTCAATTGAAAATTCAGATTATACAGTGGTTCTACCTTTTTCTCATGTCCATGTATCTTGATGTCAAGATGATCAATTTGAGGATATTTGGGCATCAAAATAACCTCTTCTAGTGAAATTTTTGAAGTGCGCTATGATTTGATTGTTTAGAGCCTCACACTTATATAAACTTTTTCTTTTTTTAAATTCCTCAAAATATAAAGAACATCTATATAAACTTCCCAGTGTCTACTACAAAACAAAACCTAACAACAGCACTTGTTTAGCATAATTTAATAGTGCTATAATGGTGTCACCATAAAAATATACGGCCTTATCATACCAATAAGCAAATAGATGCATCCACCTTGTGCACAACAGCCCTTGTTTAGCATAATTTAATAGTATGCTACAATGGTGTTACCATACAAAATACATGGTCTTATCATATTCTATAAGTAAATAGATGCATCCACCTTGTGCCATAGTGATCAGCCAACTTCACTTGAGAAGAAGGCATTTCTACAAAATTATATGAACACATGCGCACACAATACACACACAACACAGATGATTTGTGTGCTGTTGCTTTTCGCAAAGCAATAATGCATTCAATGGTCCGAACCGGCTGCGTTTTCGTCCTCGTGATGAGGGTGGGGCCCTCAACAGTGGGCAAGAACAGCACAGAGTCATTAGTGGAAAGAAGTTTTCATTGATTATAAGATGGGGACACTCCACTTACCAATGTTCGGAAGTGGGTATAGTTAAGGGCAATCTCAGACAAACCAACCTCACCCACATACCGCCTCCTTTAGCAATCAAATTGTGTAATATGTAAGCAATTACTTTATGCGGGGGCCAAATGATCCATGCGTGCCTTCACCATTTTGAATGCAAGGTACATTTCTCTGACCATCATTCACAGGATACATACATGCACACATACATACATATAGTTATACATATGTACATAAACATATATAACATTGTGTGTGCACGCACATGCCGCATGCATACAGGCACGCAAGTATGTGTCCATGTATGGATGAATGTATATATCATATGTGTGTCAGCCTGCACGCGTATCTGTATATAATAGGCTGATGCCTTATAGTGGGATGACACTTAAGCCAGACGAAGTGATGCTTTCCAGACACAAAGAAATATTTGAAATTGCCACCTCTCCTATACTAGTGACTTTTGTCATTACCTCCAAATCTTGACCTCTTGGTTCATTGTAGCCTCACCTTTTCCCTTTCATGAGAACTCCAATTTCTGACCTCACCTTTTCAGTCCATCAAGGCCTCAATAAGAGACCCACTTTCAGTGCATTTCATATATCTCAATGACTCATATGGCATGGACTGGAGCACTTGATCCATTGCCTTATCGCATGCAATCATGAAACTTGCAGAAAAGCCACCACAAGTGGTTGCTTTAAGATATCTAGAAAGATGACTTTAAGCATGGATTCCTATTTCTGAGGACCTAAAGATCCACTAGTACAGTTGGGTTTTATCACCAAGTGGTTTTCCTGTCTAATTTTACCAAGATTCCCTTTTGGCAAGAATTGTTAATCCGATGAAAAAGATTCAAACGTCACACATAAAAGGAAAGAATACCAAGATTCATACATTATTGCTTTTATCTGTACAACTGATAGTGATTCAAGAAGATATGGCACGTGTACAAAAAGAACGAAAGCAAGAGGCAAAAGGGAAAGCATACTATGGTACATTGGACTAAGAGACTCATGCTCCATTGGACTTCGAAGAGGGATAGATTACCAAAACCGGTCCTTGTTAACACTTACGTACCCAGCCATTACTTTCCCCCCAGTGCTCCTCATACCATCTATGAGAAAACACCAAGTCGAACCCAATGCTCCAATGAAGAAATCGGCTTCAGCTGCCATCAAAAAGTTAACAAATGGATAATCGGTGCTTGTTCTTCTGCCGATGCTTGCCTCATAGGTAGCCATTGTTATGTTCCCCACTTGGCGTGTCACATTAGTGTAGTGAAAATTCCACTGAGTATATGATTTCGATTTATCAATGACTTCCTGATGGGCATGTATCGAAAAACATGTAAGATAAATGTAGAAATTTTTCAGTTGGATGATGTTGAAAGTGTCATTGGGCCTCTATTTTACGAGATTTTATATTATAAAAACATTCTCAAACATCTTGAGTAACTCTAAAACTCACATTAATTGAATTAATACCCCATCAAATATACCCTGCCATTGATAGCCTCAATTTATCGACTTTGGGGTATGAATTGAAAAAATATAAGAAATTTTCTATGTGATACTGTAAAAAGTGCATTTGGTCCCTCAATCTTATAACATTTTGAATTGTAAAAGCATTCCAAACATCTAAAGTAATTCTACAAAGTACACATTAATTGAATTAGGGGACCGATCAAAATTTTCCTGTTTTTTGATGGGTGTTTTCATTCAACTAATATGAACTTGTAAGAGGTAAGCAAATATCTCACTATTTCGTCTATCCAAAAAAGAAGAAAAAAAAATGACCCCCCAATTTTTTGTGTGTTGGGTGGGCGGGGGGGGGGGGGGTTTGTGTTTTGGGAGGGAGGGGGGCAAGGGGAAGGGGGAAGAGAGAGAGAGAGACCTGCATTTCAGAGGAGAGCCATATGTCTTTTAGGTTTGGAAAGTAACTCCGGATGCGGTCTGCAAGTCTTATGTAAGCCTCAAAACCAAATACTTCCATTTCACATGCCTTGTCACCCATTCTTACATGTATGCTTAAGAGGGGTCTAGGGACCCAAGGTTTATAATTTGACCAAACATATTTTTCCATCTCAGATCGCAGTTTAGCTTCAGATACCTGCAGATATAGAACTCTTTGGTTTAATGAAATGCATAAGTAAAATAATTTTTTTGGGAGGAAACTGCATAAGTAAAAACTTATGGTTAAGTTCAAAATCAACAAGGAAACGGATACATAAGAATACAAAACACAGTGAAAAAAGCTTTGGTAATGATACATGTTCCAATTTGAATTTTTACATCCTGTTCTCCAAGTATATGATGCAGATAAGGTACACTTAACTTTCCCATGATTCTTTTGAGGTGTCAAAGCAGGTAAAGTTCCTAGGGAGTAAACAACTAACAACAGTTCCACATGACAATTAGTAGCTGTTTTTGTGGGAAATTCTCTTAAAATAGGTTTACATCCTAGACCTTGGCCCTCATTTCTTATCTCAAACTCTGTAAAATTGTGGACAAGAGCAAACTACATGTTTCGCATTCCTCTCCTCTTTCTCTCTCTCTATCTCTCTCCCCGTTCCCCCTCCCTCCCCCCCAAAATTTTGCAATCAACAAGTAATCAATCGTTCTCTATTGAACCACCTAATCAATCGTTCTCTATGGACCCACCTTTCTATCTCTCACTTGCAAATGATACTTCTAAAACCAAATGTACGAGGTATGTCAAATTAATGTTAAAAAACTCAGCAAAAGACAATCGGGACTTGGCACCTTGCCGAGCTGGGAAACCCCCAACAGTTAGGTATTGAACTACTGTAGTACTCAAGCGACAACAACTTTGCGAGTTCTAGACGGACTCGATGAGTCTATTGGAACTCACTGATTTGGGCTGTTTGAGGATGCTTTGACAAATAGTGGAGGCATTGATTCTTGCAGACCGCATAAATTGGAGGATCAGCCTCAAAATTTTAGGTAACTTTACACTAGCGCATGCATGAGAGGAGTAAATTCTTAACATTCTCATCTTACTGTTTGAGGATGTTTTGTGATGTTAATACAAACAATTTGTGAAAGGACTACAGTCCTCAGATAGAAAGTCCATGAAAATAAACTCCAAATGGTTGAAAACTTTGATAAAGCACTTGCAAGGCGAAATACAGCTGTGTGCCAAGAATCACGTGAATTGGGGATCAGGACTGGGATTATTCAGGTCCACTGTGAGGCTATATTGCCCTGAACAGCCCCAGACGATGAATTTGGCATTGTGGATCAAATAGCGTCCAATCTGAAAGTTGGTGGAAGATTTGGAAACCATATTTCAACAATGCTTCTTAGAGTTTTAGAAGGTTTGGAGGTGACTATAGAGGGGAAGTCGAGTTCGCCATGGATCCAAAGGATACACATGCATCCTCGTGGTAAACTTGACATGAGAGGCCAGATGGAACCGAAATGGCTCAAACTTGACGTGGGGGTGAAAGATGATGCTTTAGAAAGGTTTTTTGAGGAATCAGGAAGATTGGAGAGGCTTATGAAGGTCAAACCAAGTTCACCGCAAGCTATTCAGAGGTCATATGCAGTACTCTATAGTCAACTTGAAGAGGTTCTTAATTGGTTAGTGCTGGATGGTTTGCAACACGGTGTCTTAGGTTCAATTCCTACCAAGGGTAGGGGCCCTCTCTCCACTGACTTTCCCAAAAAAAAACAGTTCCAAGAGGTGAGCTAAATGTAATCCTAATGGAATCAAAATTGCCGTAGGCAGTGTTAACCTTGTGATTCAGCCTTCCATTGACAAATCATGGGAAAGACGAGGGTCAACGTCATGTTCACTGCAAGATCAGCATGTGGGCAAATCGCCCCTCGCGATGAATTTGCATCTGGGGCCTAGCTGGAATCCAAATGGAGGACAGTTAGGTGTGCAGTCTTTGAATAATAAACTAAGAATGTGAGGAAAGTTTGCACCATTCGGTTGGAGTATTGGGTGTTCACCAAGGAGTTTGCTTTGCTAAATTCTTGCGGTGAACATGCACATCTGAGATTCTTAAGTAGATGCTATGGATTGATCAAGAACCATTTGAATTTCTATTTCCAAGATCTAACAGGATTATGACCAGATGAGCCTGAAATGCTAAGTGATTGAGGTAGGAAAAAAGGTTCTGCCTTGGGATCTTGATTTGAATATTCTTTCAAGAGAAAATTACATAAAAATCTGTTATATTTTGCGTTATTACCGATATACCAAATAGTTTCCGTTACGACATGTATGTCTGTTTTTTACTTTTTATAACGCAATTTTTTAAAAAATACCACTTTACCCTATTTCGGATGTTGAACATCCAAATTAGTGGGATTTTCGAATGTTCATCATCTGAAAATAGGCCTAAAGTTAAACATTAAATTTCTTATTTTCGAATGCTGAATATCCGAAATTAAAGAATTTTAGGATGTTCAACATCCGAAAATACCCCGATAGTGTAGTTATAACATTTTCGGATGTTGAACATCCGAATTTAAGAGACTTTCGAATGTTCAACATCCGAAAACAGAGAAAACGAAGGTTTATTTAACTATCAGGGTATTTTCGGATATTGAACATCCGAAAATCTCTTAAATTCGGATGTTCAACATCCAAAAATGTTATACTTGACGTTAAACTATCAGGGTATTTTCGGATGTTGAACATCCAAAAATCTCTTAATTTCGGATGTTCAACATCCGAAAATAGAAATTTTAACATTTAACTTTCGGCCTATTTTCGGATGTTGAACATCCGAAAAAGGGTAAAATGGTCTTTTTAAAAAATTGCATTATAAAAGATAAAAAACAAACATGTAATAACATAAACTATTTGGTATATCCGTAATAACGCAAAGTATAACGGATTTTTAAGTAATTTTCCCCTGTTTCAAAAACAAAGGAAGGTCCCGATTGAGATTTCACTAATAATCATGGAATATTGTCAGAATTCAGAAGAAGAATCTATTGCAGAATACAGCAAGTATAGTAGAGATTAAATCGCCAATCCAAAAAGTTCCTGAAGTTTTGAAAACCTCTTTGGGAAAATATTTGATTCTATTATCTTGAGAAACACAATATGAATTTGGAAGCAATCAGAACCATTGGATGAACCCTTTGGACAGGAAATCAAGTGGGATCCTTCATTAAGGACTATAAACTTACTAAATGGAAAAATATTTGTTCTCTATTATCTTGAGAAATGCAATATGAATTTGGAAGCAATCAGAGCCATTGGATGAACCATTGGACAGGAATCGAGTGGGGTCCATCATAAGGACTATAAACTTACTAAATCAGGCTGATGGTGAGCTCGACAATGCCGTGATTCCAAACCTCAAGTCACGGGTTGGGCCCAAATACGCAGGAAATCCCATGGGATGGTTTTTGGAAGTTTTCATAAGGACATTATTCAGAAACATCAGTCTAGAAGAGTTAAACTTGCCAATATTAAAGATTTGGCTTGCTCATCAAGTTTCAACCTCTATATAAGGGTCAACTTTGAGAGGCAAGGATCCTTTCTGAACAACCCTAGAGAGAGAGAGTTTGAGCCATAGTTACTAGGATCTGGAGAGAGGGAAGACCCTAGAGCAGAAGCAGGAGCGTGGGATGGAGCAATGCTTGAAAATCCATAGTTGAGGAGCGTGGGATGGAGTAATGCTTGAAAAACTGTAGTTGAGGGATCGAGATCCGAAAATTTTTTGGTAAAGGTATCAAGATCCTGTCAATTTAAATTTTCTAGGATTTAATGATAAAGTATATGGGATTGGGGTTGTGCGAAGCATAGAATCAAGGCTCCAAAAGATCACTTAACTGGGGCACTCTAGTTCCGGAATGACTTCCAATACATGGACTCAAACTAAGTGTCCTTGACCTTATTTTAACTCCTTTGGATTTTTCACTTAGATGCCATTGGGCAATATGGTTGACGAGAGGGCAGAGGCCTCTTATCTTCCATGCTCTCTCCCTCTCCTCCCTTACATGTTAATGCTTAAAATTAAAATTTTTTGTATTCTGACTATCCTTGTGCTTTCTCTCCAAAAGTGGTGGGCAATGCCATCACTGCTTCGCATTCACAATCCTAGCAACTTCTCTCTCTCAAGTGGTGAAAATCTCTTCTCTCTCTCTAACCCCCCGCCCCACCCCATCCCACCAAAAACAAAAAGAAAATGAGAGGTGGACAGGACACAGTGAATTACACTCTAGGTGGGTATCAAAACAACCTCTTCTAGTGAAAGCTTTGAAGTAGGCTCGAATTTGATTGTTTAGAGCCTCGGCTCTGTATAAACTTTTCCCTTACATAAATTATAGGTTATGAAAAGATAAAGAAGCTCCCCAAGTAGGGATGTGTCAAATTGTCTATAGCTCATAGATTAGACAAGAATTGTCATTCACAACAACTAAAATATGCTGGTGACCTATGCTCCCATTGTAAATGATCGCCTCGCTCCCAATGTAGAAGAAGCTCGATTCCAAGTTCATTGAGGATCTACTAATTATACATGGATCCAAATTTTGGATAAGAGAGATGTGAATCCCATTAACCAGGGATCTAGATGCCCAAATTTCTGGATTGCGATCCCCAAAGGCAAAAAACACCTGGAATCGAGATCTCTACCTTCGAAGCAAGGTATCGAGCTTCTGGAGCTAAATCGACCACGTACTTGGGAGGTTCCAATAACTATGGCTTGAGCATGAATTTGAGGTCATGTCTCGAAGGATAGCCGCTGAAACTGATACAAAGCTTCAAAATACAGATATTTATGATATTTCTTCGAGCTCTTGAGAGCAAAAATCAGGAAATTGAAGAGCAAAGCTAGAAGAGTTCTAGAAAGAGAGTCACATTTTTTATGCCCTTGCTTCTATAAGCAAGGTATACAGGGTTTATATCGATCCTAGAGTCTCATATATGTAAATTTTCTTATTTCTTGAGTTCTCGACTGTCTTTTGTAACCACAGACAAATTTCTTATAAGCAGTTAGAACTCTTACCGACCCCATGTTTAAATGAAAACTCTAGATTGTTATATGACCTTGCGTGAGTTTGTGTGCGTTCTCTAGTTTACGTGTCTAGAGTCACATCTTTCTAAAAATTTAGTACACTTGTTTGCCTAAAACTTATATTCCTTTTTGAGTTTCAGTGCAATGGATTTGTGGCTAGGCACCGAAGGGAGACCATAACATACTCTAGTGCGTGCAGGTAAGACCATAACATACTCAAGTTCGTTTTCTAGTTTCAATGCAATGGAGTCACGGCTAGGCTTATATTATTGGGGTCATGGGGGGTGCAGGCGCCTAGAGACATAAACTGGGGGATTGGCTCTAGGATCCTACTGTGTGCCATGCATAGAGAAAGAATGCATCTTACTTAAAAGTGAAGCTGCAAATGTAGTCGCATAAACCTGGCAACTATTGATAGAATTCTCAATCTGGAAATCCAATATTTGAGATTTTGAAATGGTTACTCCTAGGAATTGCATTATTCAAGAAGAATGAATCACATTATCACCACTCATGATGATGAGCCACATGCTTCCAAGATCATGTTTGTCAGTTTCAAGCTGTGAGAGCTCGAGGGAGAAGTCCAAAACATTGGAATGAATAGTGATATTTACAAAAAAATTTAACTAGGAGTCTGTGGCCAGTAGATCTACGTCAGATTCTAGGTCAGATATGGACTTTGTGGTCCGAAAGAAATACAAGAGTATTTGAGGATAGGGAGGCCAACCCCAACACTCATGCTGCTCACACCCGGGCCATAGTGATCCATTGGGCACAGCACCACAGAAGCTTCAAAGACCTGGCAACTGCCGACCTCCTCAATGGTTGGCTCAATGTTTTGGAGACTAGGCCAGATCGCATCTCCCGTTCTTCACTGTGGAAGCCCCCAAAGGTCAACCAGATTAAGCTCAACTTCAAAAGCTGCTCCCATGGCAACACAGGCCTTGTGGGCATCAGTGGTCAATTTAGAGGCCATAGCTACAACACCATTCTCAATTATTCCGGTCACATTGGTCATGCGGACTAGAGAGGGAGCAATTCACTCCTAGACAGCATCAAGAAATACAGTCACAGGTGGAAGGGGACTCAAAAAATGTCATTGCATGGGCCTCAGGTGCCTCCACCTGCCCATGGCGGCTTCAAAGCATCTTCGAGAATATTTTCTTTCTATGCAAACATCTCCTTTTGACATACCTGGCAAAAGGCGAATGCTAGAGTGGATGTACTCCCAAAGAAGGGGGTTATTTGACCTGTCATCAGCTGAACCTAATCAGCAATTCTTCGAGTCCACAGTATTGACCATTTACCTTTTTTTCCCCCCTTTTATGCATAATTTGCTTTCTCTAGCACCATTTTTAGAATGGTGTGCTTTCTCAAGTTTTTTGTACACGACCAAAAGGTGGCCCATTGGATGCGTTCACTTTATATCATGTAACTATATGAAAATTTAATAGAAATAAATTGTCAGCAATTCAATAAAAAAAAAAAAAGAACAAGAGAAGAAAACTGAGATAGTCAGTATCCCTATGCACAATTATTTTTTTTATTTTTTTTTTACCAAATACAATTTGAACTTGGGATGTAGCGTTACAGTCGTCAACACCTTCTCCAATCAAGCACCTTCTCCAATCAAGCACAAGGACCAATCCTAAACAGGGTACATCTGCTTGTTTGGAGTTTTGGACTTTTGGGACAACTTCAAACAGGTCAAACCATGGACCTTTTTCACCATACTGGGATGTCTACCTCTAAGCCAAAGCTTAAGGCGGAACATTGACTTTTGGGACAACTTCAAACGAGTCAAACCATGGAACTTTTTCACCATACTGGGATGTCTACCTCTAAGCCAAACCTTAAGGGGGAACATTCCTTCTCTGTGTGTCTGTGGCTACATGCAGCTTTTCCATAGATGGTCCAAACACTGAGTCACTTTGAAAATTACCCGCTTCAAATTCCAAAAAACTATGACGAAAATAGAGTAGAGGGCTACAAGTTCTTCATAGTTTGAGATATACAATAAATAAAAAACTACTATTTTGACTCGATATACTTAAGATATTCATGGACATACCAAAGTAGGAAAAGATAAAATCTGCTTATTTTCCTAAGAAAGTAAGATCTTATTTTCTAGGACAGCAAGACCTCATTTTCATATTGTATGAAACAGATTTGCAAGAGCTCGTGATGTTATAGATAGACAGAAGAGTTTGGGGCTAAGTGCACAAACGTTTCAGCAATTTTAAAGAACAAAGAGCAGATTTCTTGCATCAAACATTGTCAGTTTCTCGAGATGGTTAACACTTAACAGTATACAATACATGGGCAAGAAAGCAGTAGGGAAATTCTTCTGTACGAAGCACATGGTGGACTTGCAATTATTCATGTTACAAGCCAAAAAACTAAGGGAATGCATATTATAATCAAAGAACTATATCTGTTGGGGCCATCACAGTCCAGTGAAATGATGGATGGTGATGGAGTGAGGCCCCACATTGGCTCATGCTCTTTCCTGGTGGGTCCCACTCTCTCAATCACAGTCCATTCCATCAAATGGTCGTGACCACAATTGTCTATTGTTCTGTATAATTTATAGGATTATACTAGCTCTTTGTTAGTAACAAGTTATTGTTTCCAGAACTTGAAAATCATTCTCAGTACCTTGGGCCATTCTGCAGGTAAAGTTTCAAGAACCAGTTTCGCAGCCTGAGTTCCAAAAGCCTCATGGCGAGCAATGTTGAGCAGCTCGCATGTGTACTCACTTTGAAATCTCATGAGATAACGCACTGCCTGAACAAAAGGAAATGAAGTTCCCCTTGAAATATCAACAAAGAGATCTTTATATACTTAGTGCTTATTATAAAACGTACTAGATTTTCAAATGAAAATATTAGAGCCTTCTTTCACGTGTTTAATTATGGAATAGAAATGGGAGATGCATAAAGTTTTAGGAATCAGTTGGCTCTAGCAAAAATACCTGGGCACGCCACCACCTTCTATCCATTTTGCGGTGATTCTTAACCAAATTTCCACTAATTTCTGTTGTCGGTTGCATCTCATCCCAAGGATTACCCCATACTCTGCGATGATAGAATATAATTTGATTGCATGGATTGATGAAACATAGTTTCCAAGCACAAGACTATTAGAGTACACTACAACTTGTAATTTGGAAAAAGGGTTCCAGTGGATCATCACCATCCAATGAAATGATGGATGATAATGGGCAGAGGGTGGGACCCACACTGGGGTCATGACTAACTGATTGTGGGTCCCACACTCTTCATCACCATGCAACATTTCATTGGATGGTGATGACCCAACAGAATGCTTTCTCATGGACCATTGAATTATAATACATATTTTCCCAAATGGTTTGCCTTTTTGTATTCAATGACCAAAAGATTACTGCAAGAATAGTCTAACAAGTTGCACAGAAGGTACAATAACACCACCTTGGGACCCTTCCAGCCCATATTTCCTTGGATGTGTAATTCTCTTTGCTGGTTATAGTACCATTCTTCCAAGCATCCTGCATCTTTGCAAGTTCAAAGGCCTGTTCCTGACATTCAGCCGATGTCTCAGGAAAGAAGTAACAAGACCAGTGAGAGCGTGACATACCTACAGAACAAATCCATAGTCTAAGGAGATGCAAATTAAAAGTTCATCATTATTGTTTGATGAATCATGAACAACTAGTTGAAAAATCTGTTGATATTTAGCATTAGGCAAATGTCTACTACAAGCATATGGACTATGACATACTAAGTCCAATGAGATCACAACAGTTCAATAAAACCGTGGACAGTGACTAAGAACAGACAGGAACCTGCCACAATAACATTTGTGCCCAATGGTGAGCCCAACTCTCTCTCCATCACCATACATCTTCATTATATGCTGATGACCCCAGTGGACAATGATTTCCAACTGTCCACAAGATTATAGTACAGTTTCCTTACTATATACTGAACTAGAAACATCACCAAAGAAATGCTATTACTACCGTGAAAGCTTTCATGGTCCCACTCTCTCTCCATCACCATCCATCATTCCATAAGATGGTGATGATCCCAATGACCTACGAATTTCTTTTATCCATTGGATAATAGTATACTTTCACCTAGCATATACTAAAATAGGAACATCACCTGAGAAAGCCTAATACTACCTTGACAGCCTTCATGGTCAGCTCTATTGAAATATTTCGTAACAAGAACCCTCTTTTCACCGATTGCAATAGAAAGAAGCCCAACCATTCCAGCAATTTGAGCACCGATACCAAATCCAGGCTCCCTTTCCCAATCAGCAAGGAGAAACCGTGTTTGAGGGTCTCTACAATTGCGTGGATGCTGATGCATCCACAGATCACGTTGAACTGTCCTAGTTGAAGGAAGATTATCTACATCAGAACCTTCGACCTGCAATGAACAAATAGCTAAACAATAAGGTAATAAATAAATAAAAAACAACAATAGCATTAATAATACATAATAAATAGTGCCAATCGAGTGACCCTCATTCGAAATAAAACCATCTCCCATGCGTGTTTCAATGACTCATAATAAGTGGTTTTGGGTTAATAGAAGTACCTTGCAACCTAGTTTGCAATGCGTCTCTGTTATATTTGGTAATTGAATAGTCCAGACTCCAGGCCAAAAAAAGAAGAAGCAATGTTTAAGAAAAGGGATCAGCCATTCCGATCCGAGTCGGCAGTTTTGAAAATTAAAAAATAATAATAAATAAATTAAAAACAAGTGGGAATTGGAGATTCCAAGGCTCCCAAGACCTGGATCATCCACCCATCAGTCCGGATCAGAATCGGCCAATTCCAATCTGGTTTATTTTTTTCTCCAACCATGAAAAAAGTACTATTTTATCAGCTTTTGCTTCTTCTTTTTTTCCCTTTATTTTGTATATGTTTGCTCAATTTTCTCAAGTTTCTCAATTTAGTTATACAAGTTGAGTTCATACTCAACTTCATGTATTTAATTAATACATCAATACACAAGTCATTTACATTTTTTATGACATTTTTAAGTCAATATACAACTCTCTGGGTGCTGCCGTATAGTGCTCCAAGACACCATAAGCAAAATACGCAGCAAGTCACCAATAGTTTCTCGAATAAAATGAAAAATCCTATATACGGTGATTTTGA
The DNA here is from genome assembly GCF_054954075.1 of Amborella trichopoda. NCBI lineage: Eukaryota > Viridiplantae > Streptophyta > Magnoliopsida > Amborellales > Amborellaceae > Amborella > Amborella trichopoda. The sequence continues at coordinate 3,637,929 of NC_142342.1, read as the reverse complement.
ATGGCTGCCCAAAGTTCACATGTCAAAGATGTTGCCTCACATTAGGATTAGAGTTGGTGAAGGAACAAACACATAATTAAAAGGAATATAAATGAATACGGGCGAAATTTCTAACAAAATGACAACTAAACCTAGAAATTGACTATTATAACTAAAGATCGAGGTAAGACTGATGGAACAATGCTAGAACTAGAGTGGCCCACTCTAAAAAGAAAACCATCATGAGCGAAGTCCAAATCTTCATAACTGTATAATTGCAGTAGGGGCTGGTCTAAAGGCAGCATACCGCACAAAAGACAATTAAGGCAGATCATCTGGGAAAACACCACCACTATCCACCCTAAAAGTATTCAAAGGAAGATTTAGGCCTCATGAAAAGAAAGCTGAAAGCAGGGAGTAGAAAGTACATTTAAAAGAGCTAAAATGATTAGAATGTGGGAATATCAAACCAGAAAATCAAAATCAAAATAAGAATAAAAAGGTGAGAATGTTGAGATGTTAAGAAGGACTATCACTAAAACATGTAATTTGATGTTTTACATACCATGAAAAATACAATGAGCAAGACAAGAATGAAACATTATCTGCTTGATGATTGGAATGGAGCAGATGCAGCCAGATAATTGATGATGATGGCTAGCTGTCTGGTTGTTCACTAGTTGTTACTACATAAATACAATAAGACCCCTACATAAACTAAGTGGGAATCCAAGTTCATAAGATATACAGAACTATGAATCATAAATTCAGTAAATAATGGGAGAATCACTTGCAAGAAGTAATGGATAAGATGCATGAAATTTCAACAGCATATTTTTTATTCATCCACTTCCACGACTCCATCTTGTAATGGCTTTTGATCGGCCATCCATTATACCTCCAAAACAACAAGCCTATGACTGCTTCAAACTTCCGTATTCTAACTTATTAAACAGATTTGTCACTGGCGGACAAACACACATTAAGCACACAAACCAAACACAACATACACGATGCACGAGTGCACATGCTCATGCACCAACAAATTCCACAATCCACAAGATCACCAATCCTAGTATTTGTGTATGCATGCATATCTTAAGCTAAAATGTAATGCACACACGAAGATTCATAATCATACATATTGAAACGAAATAGATGGGTCTATGAATGCCTACACATCAGCAGACGTGCATGGACATGCCCTGCATGCATATAACAAGTCACACGATACTACTCTATAAACACACAAATAAGCAATACAGAAATAATTTTTCAACAGAGACATGATCTCTTGAAGGAGTTCATGAAAAAACTTGTAAAAACATACCCACGGTGGAAATACAGGTTCAGATCCTCCATGATGCCCCAACTGCCTCCCCCCACCCAATTGTAAAGTTGGTGGGTGCAGTTCAAGACCTAAATACCCTTTCCAAAGACTCCAATGAGGAAATGTTCCATTTTCTCCATAGCTGTCAAGTTTCTTATTCTTGATTATGCTCAATTTGCAGTTCTCGATATGAGGAGCTTTGGGTATATCAGACTGGTTCAATCCCTGTTTACTCCAAAAGGTATAGTCCTTGCTTGGTGCTTGGTGTAACTGTGAGCTCCACATCGAATACAACAGAGAGAGTTTCTGATCAGTGCTTCTATCACTATCTGCCCCATTTTCCGCCTCTTTTGGCAATGAATTGCAGCCTATTGGTAAAGCAAAGCACCTTCAATTCTCCAAATCCATTAAGAAAAATCCCAAGTATTCCAACAAGTTATGTAACAGAAGAAATCAACAAAAAAGCCCTGCAATTTAGAGGTACGTAACGGAATGCCATGAAACATAAATGCGGTTACTATATTAGTCATTTTAACTGAAAAACTCCCAAGAAAATAGAAAGTTCTTTACAATGACATGCAATCAAAAAGAATATAAGTTACCCTTCAAAGAGAAAAAGTAACTAAAAAATGGAAAGAACGCCTTAAATTCATTTTGATCTATGCTGGTACTCTGCAATTCTATCTTGATATCATCTAGTGAGACCACTTATCAAATGCAATAATGGAATTCAAGTGTTTTTCATAAATTGTGAACTTCTTTTATGGGAATTGATCTTTAATTGGGTAATTGTCTGACAACTTTCATAAAGATAAAAATTATATGACAATAATTACTGGAAAATAGACAAATTTTCAATTCACAGTAGTTCACCAACTGAGAGACATGAAAGGGAAAAAAAATCTTCATATGGGCTTTCCTATTAGAGAAAACAATCTTTATGTGGGCTTTCCTATTCTTGGATAAACTGATAAAGAATGAAAGAGCTGCATGATACCAAACAATTAACATATGCAATTGAATCAAAAGATGGACCCACTTACCCATTTCCTTGGGTATCTGATTTCTCCTGAATTTAACGTCCTGTGTTGTTGCAGGAACAGAAAAAGAAAGCCCAACCTCCATGGATTTGTCACTAGTTCTGTAAGTACTTGCAGCAAGTAACAGAAAACTGACTAAGGCCCCAGATAAAAAGGCCATTACCCCTGTGCATGAACAAGAGGAGCTCATTTGCAGAGCCTTCTGAGAAAATCCTCTCAAAAGCTTCTTTTGAATGTCACCTTCCATCTCTCTCTCAAAGACCGATGATAGTTTCTTTATACATCTCCTCCACGGATTTTCTCTGTTCTGATCTTTTCTTCCGCACTGTCATGGAGCAGAGATGCTCACTCGCTTCATGCCTCTGTAGACTTCTCTCTTCGGAATGCAGTCTCTCTCAAAGTAATCATTATCTCTTCTTCTAATCCTGAGTTTTCCTATGCCTTCTTTTCTTGGACATTAAATTTACAGACCCACAAAGCTGTCTCTGTCTTCATCTGCACTTTACCCATGCTTCAAAAGCAAGTCACGAGCACAAAGATTCTCTCTCTCTCTTTCCTTCCTGGTTTCTTCCTCTCCCACGTTTGGCTCACTTCCCAACTAATCACAACGTTCTCTCTCTCTCTCGTTCTCTCTCTACTTCCAAACTAAACAAAACTCTCTCTAACAAAAAAACACGCACTCTCTCACTTCCCAACTAATAAAATAACCCTCTCTCTCTCTCTAAAACTTTCCCTCTCCTGCCAGGCTCCAGGCTAATCTCTCTCTCATCAGACTGGATATACTCCTCTTTCTGCCTCTTTAAAGCTTAAACTGAACACATGTTCTTTCTAAATATCCTCCTTCCAAAATTCGCAGATTCCCATCAAACCAAAAAACACACACTCTCTCTCTCTCTCACTAAAACTCTCTATTTACAGTAACTAAGCTCTCCCTCTCTACATCCAGATTGGATATACCCTGTTTACGCACTCTTCATTTTTAAACCGAACACATTTTCGTTTCAAGTTTTCTCTTCCAAAATTTGTCAGATGTAGAGAGAGAGAGAGTTAGAGAGAGAAAGAAAGCCATTAAAGCCCAGCAACCACACAATCATTCGCAGGTGACTGCATTCCACCTGCAAATTTCTGGAGAGAGAGAGAGAGAATATATTCCGCTGTAAGCATCTCTTACACGGACCCGTGCCCGCTGATCTAAGCCGTCAATGCGATGATTTTAATCATGATCATACGGTGGTGAATTGGAGTAAGATTGAAGAAAAGGATGGATGATAACTGGGGTGGGTATGAAAATTGTATCGGGATTTGGAGTGCCGAGAACCCCACAAAAAGCCTGCACAATCTGATATTGTGATTTTAATGAAATGTCCATTTTCTTAGTTTATATATCAAAACTGCCCTTGCACATGTTAAAAAGGCATTGTATGTTATTAAAGTGGCGCCATTATTGGGTTTTACGTAAAGAAATTTATAGGGAAATTAATAGAGGTATACATACATTTCAACTATTTAATATATTGTAGTCTTTTATTTTTTTTAAATACAATCACGAATCATAATAGTTGAAAAAGGGAACAATTAAATTGTTGGAAAGTTAGGTTTACTTTTATTAGTTTTTTTTCTTATATAAAAGGAAAAATGTTTGATGAATTGGGCGACCCAATGCCCCAGCCCTGGTTTTTGAAAGATTTGGGATTCGAAATATATTCTAAACCACTTTAGTTGAGTTTGATGGTATTCGATTAACTAAAGCGAGAGGTATAAATAAATTACAAAATAGACATCTTTAAAGATCAATTTTTTGTTTTTTAGATTTGGAAAAGTACATAATAAAATCATTTATGTTTTGGTAAAAAGTGGTCACAATTAGATGTGAAATTGGGTGGTTGCATTTATTTCATTGACCATGCTCGAAGTTCAAAAGAAATTTTTTCAAACTTTATGATGCACTCGGTCTATCAGATTTTACTTCGGATGATTGTAAACAATTATGACCTCCCTGTACCAAAGATAAATGGTCTCCGTATATACAATCACGACAGATTTATAATTATGGTGATCTATACAATAAACATATAAAGTTTTATATTCAAAAACCATATCCAATATAGACATTAGGAGGGTGAACACACTAGGACAATGTACTCGCATTTCCCAAGATCTACTTAAACCCAACTTAAAGGAAAGTAGTAAAACTTTAACTTTTAATAAATCAAATGTAAATACAAAAAAATTATCTACAAAATTATCAAGGCGGTCAAATGATCCCATTTGACATTGGGATTGAGATGGTTAGTTTCATTGCAATCAAGTGCCCCTCTAGAAAATGTGTTACCAATCTACCCGCATTTAAGATTGGGAACACTAAATAAGTAGGACATTATGGTAATTTAATCACACTTAGGTTATCTAAGTTAAACGAAAATGGTTTGATCGAGTTGCAGCACCATCAAAATAAGTAAAGCCTATGTTCATAACTCATTAAAAATCTCAAGTAAAGCATTGAAAAACCTTTACATCAATCATCTTGACTTGAACATTATAGTTGTGAAAAAAATTAAGATTTCAAGCTCTAAATATAATGTATATTATAATTATTTTTTTACACCGTCCATTTCACACTAAAAATAAGTTTTCACAAATCCACAAGATCTGTACCATTTTTAAAGTTTCAAATTTTATTTGTCGGTGTTGAAAATTGATACTATCATTGACACTTCTGTGTTTCGAAAAGGCCAATTACCTTTGAATCTATTACTACAAAAAATGAATAATAATTTTAGATATTTTTTGTTCTATTTGCAAGAGGATCTAAATTAGGATTCCTTTTTTTAAAAAAAGACGTCCTATTTTTAAAATATTTGGAGCTTGAACTCAAAGTACTATTTAATTGAGAATTTATTATTGTAAATTTGCCCATTCATGTTACTATCCCATGATGCTAAACACAAATGTAACAATCCTAAAATTTCAAAAAAAAAAAGAAAAAAAGGAGAAAATATGTTTATAAATAGGTGATGTTCTGTTTGAGTATGATGGTCCTTGGGGACCATCACTGTTTTCAAAAACTTTTGCTTTGAATTAACATTTGCTTGCCTTTACTTTTTCCTTTCCCCGCTTTTGCCTCCTGCTGCTTGCAGCTGGCAGCGTCCTTTAGCGGACGTGGTTTTCGTACGATAAACGTTCGCTTTTAACGCGACACCTCAGGTATGAGGTAGAGCGTAAGAAAATAATATAATAATACGTTATAAGAATTTAAATAGGGGATGTGAGCACTCCCACCCTAAAACAAAACTTTGAGATCTCTCTCTGGTCGAAACACAGTGAACTTCTCTCTCGAACCGAAAATTTTTATCGGAAGCTCCCTCTCAAATAATTGTGGGTAAGTGACATCGTCTTCCTGAAAAATAGTCTATTTTTAATAAATAGTGATATTTCCGTCTAGGATCTTTATTTTATCAGTTTTATGTGTAAGTGACCTTATTATCTCGAAAAATAATCCATTCTTTTTAAAAATTAAATGAAATAATTATTTCTGCTTATTATCATGAATTTTAGGCGCGATAAATTTTATGCGCACGTGACCTCATTATCTTGAAAAATAATCTTTTTAATAAAAATTGTGATATTTTATCTATGTTAGAAATTTTGAATGCTGTAAATTAGAAAAATAAATTTATTTATTTTTCTTGTCTATTGTTAGAAATAAATGTGATATTTCTGCTTTTAGTAAAATTGTGATATTTCTTTCTACTGTTTTGAATATTTAGACATTGTAAAATTCATGTGCAAATGACTGCCTTATTATTTAAAAATTGACATTTTTTCAATTGATTATAGTATAATTGTGAAATGTTTATTTGTGAATTGATATTCCATAAATTGTGATAATTCCGTATTCTTGAATTTTTATAAGAGTTTTTCTATACATATTAAATTGGCAATTATGCTAGAATGCCTTTACAAACTGCTACCTTTCTAAATTTGAGCCCAAAATATTTGATTGGATATTTTTGAAATGTTATAGAGAGTGACTGTTATTAATGGTTTAAGTGAAATTCATATTAATGGTTTCAGTGATATGTTGAGTACATGATATTGCTGCTTTCGAATGTTTAAAGAGATTTAGAAATAATTTAAGTATGCAAGTGGACTCATCCGGTTCGCCGGTGAGATATAAGTGGACCTATCTGGGACGCCGGTAGGGTTTAAGTGGACTCATCCGGTACGTCGGTGAGGTATAAGTGGACCTGCAGGGATTAAGTGGACCTATCTGGGACGCCGATAGGGATTAAGTGGACCCATCAGGACGCTGATGGGGTATATATGTGACCTACTTGGGACGCCAGTAGGGTATTTTGTGAAATCCTTTGAATTATGCATTGACGCGTTAAAGTGTTATGTGCATTTCAATTATTCAGATTATACTTAATTATGTATTTATTGAAAGTGAAACTGTTGATGCATTTCTATTAATAGATCTCATTTTGGAAAATATTGATATCTTTCAACCATGCTTATTTTTAGGATTATGATGATCACTTACTGAGTAGCCAAACTCATCAAACTATGGTAAAATTTTTCAGGATAACTGCGGCTTCATTTTGAGTGCTAGTCAAGATCAACTTTGGGAAGATATTGTAGTTTTGCTTAAACTTTCTTTATTTACTTTGTAAGACCTCGCCACTGTAAATTTATCCTATCAATAGATGTATATATGTTTTGTCTGCACATCTCAGGAATAACAGTACTGTAAATTCTTGGGGTGTGACAATTATGGTATTAGAGTAATAGGTTTAAGATCATTAGGAAATTTAAAAAAAAAAAAGAATATACTTAAAAATCACATTTATTGTGTGTACAGACCGGGATAAAGTCAAAATCCAGAATAGCTGAAGCCAATATGGAAGGAATTCATAAAGCCTTGGAAAATATGGTTGCTTTAATACAACATCAGATGGAAAACAACAATCCACCCAAGCAGTTAGTTACAAGAAATGGTGGGAGCAATATCGAACAATTTAAGAAATTAAACCCACCTTCTTTTAAGGGTGCTGTAAACCCACTGGAAGCCGAGGGATGGATTATGCAATTGGAAAAAATATTCGAGGTTATGGAATGTCCTAATGATAGGAAGGTGGCCTTGGCAGTTTTTATGTTAGAAGGTGAGGCACAACACTGATGGCGAATGGCAAAAGGAGTATTGGTCAAAGAAAATAAAACCTTGACTTGGGAAGTATTTCTAAAGGCATTTAATGAAAAGTATTTCCCAGATTTTATTCGAGACCAAAAAGAAATGGAATTTCTAGAATTAATCCAAGGAAATAAGACAGTAGCACAGTACGAGGCCAAGTTTACCGAATTGGCCAGGTTTGCACCGCATATGATTAATAATGAGGCAAGAAAGGTGAAGAAATTTGAAAGGGGTCTCAGGCCAGCTATTAGAAGCAGAATATCAGTCTTGAAATTAAGAACTTATGCTGAAATAGTGGATCGTGCCCAAATTGTCGAAAAAGATTTTGAAGATTACCAAAAGACAAAAAATCAGAACAGTCATGTTAGACCTACATCATCTAATCGACAACAGTTTGAAAGGCCAAACAAGAAGCCAAGGCCCTCGCCATTTCAAAACCCAATAGAACCATGTAGAAAATGTGGGAAAAATCATGGATCAAGCCCTTGTTATTGGAATACCAGAGCCTGTTTTAAATGTAGAAAATTGGGACATCAGATTAAATAATGTCCTAGCTTATAGACACAACAGCTTCCAAAGCAGGGAGAGATAGCTCCGAAGCCTCAGATGAAGGGAAGAGTATTTACGATTACCGAGCAAGACGCTCAGGCCTCAAAATCAGTGATCCAAGGTACTCTTACTATCTTCCAAAAAGTAGCTCATGTTTTGATTGATCCTGGATCTACTCATTCATTTGTGTCACAACACTTTACATGTCACTTAAAGGTAGAACCAGAACAATTAGAACACATTCTAGAGGTAGCCACACCGATGGGAGATTCAATTAACACCAATATAATGTACAAATCATGTGTAATAAAGATAGAAGAAAAAGAACTGTTGGTTGATTTAATACTCCTGGAAATTCAAGATTTTGATGTAATCTTAGGCATGGATTGGCTCTCTGCATACCATGCAAGTATTGATTGTTATAAGAAAATTGTTACCTTTAGTATTCCGAATCAACCAGTATTTTACTTCAATGGTGTCAAAGAAGACTCCCCATCATATTTAATCTCTTGTATTCGAGCTAATCGCCTCCTTCGAAAAGGGTGTCAAGGCTTTCTTGCCTATATCAAAGAAGATAGGAAGGAAGAAATAAATTTGGATACCACTCCGGTTATCCGAGAATTTCCCGACGTTTTTCTTGAAGAATTGCCAGGATTACCGCCTGACAGGGAAATTGAATTCTCCATTGAATTATTGCCAGGGGTAGCACCAATTTCTAAGGCACCTTACAGAATGGCTCCTGCAGAACTTAAAGAACTGAAGCAACAATTGGAAGAATTATTAGATAAAGGTTTTATCAGGCCCAGTGTGTCACCTTGGGGTGCTCCAGTACTGTTTGTCAAAAAGAGAGATGGGACTATGAGATTGTGTATTGATTATAGACAGTTGAACCAAGTGACAGTGAAAAATAAGTATCCATTACCTAGGATTGATGATTTATTTGATCAATTACAAGGATCACAAGTGTTTTAAAAAATTGATCTTAGATCTGGATACCATCAGCTTAAGATTAAAGGTGAAGATATACTCAAGACAGCTTTCAGAATAAGGTATGGCCATTATGAATTTTTAGTTATGCCTTTTGGATTAACTAATGCACCGGCTGCATTTATGGATTTGATGAATCGAATCTTTAAGCCCTTTTTGGATAAATTTATTGTGGTATTCATCGATGATATTTTAATTTATTCCAAGAATCAGAAGGAACATGAGCAGCATGTAAGAATGGTATTGCAAATATTAAGAGAAAATAAATTGTATGCTAAACTTAGTAAATGTGAGTTTTGGCTTGAACAAGTGACATTTTTAGGACATGTCATATCAAAGGAAGGTCTATCAGTTGATCCTTCAAAGGTTGAAGCCGTTGTTAATTGGAAACAACCAAGTAATGTGACTGAAGTTCGAAGCTTTTTGGGATTGGCAGGATATTACAGAAAATTTGTAGAAGGATTTTCTCGAATCGCAATCCCATTGACTCGATTGACACAGAAAAATGTCAAATTTGAGTGGACTAGTGAATGTGAGGAGAGTTTTCAAGAACTAAAAGTTCGATTAACTTCAGCACCTATTTTAACTATTCCTGAGGGGAGTGGGGGATTTGTGATTTATAGTGATGCTTCACATAAAGGTTTGGGTTGTCTATTAATGCAATATGGGAAAGTAGTGGCATATGCATCCAGACAGTTGAAAGAATATAAGAAAAAATATCCAATTCATGATTTGGAGCTAGCTGCAATAGTATTCGCTTTGAAAATATGGAGGCATTATCTATATGGTGAGCAATTCGTAATATACACGGATCATAAGAGTTTGAAATACCTTTTCTCTCAGAAGGATTTAAATATGCGGCAGATAAGATGGATGGATTTCTTAAAAGATTATGATTGTACAATCCATTATCATTCAGGAAAAGCTAACGTTGTGGCCGACGCTCTAAGTAGAAAATCTACGGGAGTCTTAGCTCATCTAATGATCCAAGAAATGCGATTGTTAGAGGAAATAGTGGATTGGCATCCAACTCCGTCCATTAATGGTGTGGTAAGTATGATTGCCAACATTAAGGCGGAACCCCAATTAATCCAACAGATTCGATTGGCGCAAAAGAAAGACTCTCAGCTTATAACAATTATAGAAGAGGTGAAGCAAGGAAAGAGAGATGAATTCTCTATATGTAGTGAAGATTTGCTAAGATTCAAAAGTCGGGTTTGTGTCCCAAATGATGAGAGTGTAAAGAAAGCTATCTTAGAAGAAGCACATCATTCTCGTTATACGATACGTCCCGGAAGTATTAAAATGTATCAGGACCTGAAGAAAACCTTTTGGTGGAATAATATAAAAAAAGAGGTAGCATTATTTGTGTCTAAATGCCTAACATGCCAGCAAGTAAAAGCTGAACATCAAAGGCCCGCTGGGTTGTTGCAGCCTTTACCGGTGCCAGAATGGAAATGGGAGCACATCTCTATGGATTTTGGCTCTCGCTTGCCTAGAACAAATTCAGGACATGATAGCATTTGGGTCATTGTGGACCGGTTAACCAAAGCTGCCCACTTTCTATCGATTCGCACGACGTACACTTTGGATCGACTGGCTCAGTTGTACATTAAGGAAATAGTGCGGTTGCATGGAGTTCCTGTCAGTATTGTATCGGACAGGGATACTCGGTTTACTTCTAAATTTTGGGCTAGACTACAGTCAGCCATGGGGACGAGACTCACCTTTAGTACTGCCTTTCACCCCCAAACTGATGGACAATCGGAGAGGACCATCCAAACCTTGGAAGATATGCTGAGGGCCTGTGTTATTGACCTTACAGGAAGCTGGGATGACCATTTACCCCTGATTGAGTTTGCTTATAATAATAGCTTCCAAGCCAGTATTCAGATGGCACCATATGAAGCCCTGTATGGAAGAAAATGCAGGTCACCCATATGTTGGGACGAGGTTGGTGAAAGAAAGCTTTTGGGGCCAGAAATTGTCCAGATAACTACAGATAAAATAGCATTAATTCGTGAAAGGCTCAGGACAGCTCAGTGTCGGCAAAAGAGTTATGCCGATAACCGAAGGAGAGATCTTGAATTTGAGGAAGGTGATCGAGTTAAAAATCTCACCAATAAAGGGCATTATGAGATTCGGCAAGAAAGGAAAGTTGAGCCCACGTTACATCGGACCATTTGAAATCCTGGAAAGAATTGGAGGTGTCGCTTATAGACTTGCCTTACCACCCGAATTGGCAAATGTCCATAATGTCTTTCATGTATCTTCACTACGAAAATATCAGCCCGACCCGTCCCATATCTTAAAATATGAACCTTTACCGATCAGGAAGGACCTATCCTTCATTGAGCAGCCAATTTTGATACTGGATAGAAGGGTGCAAGTGTTGCGTAACAAGGAGATTCCTTTAGTCCGTGTATTATGGCAGTACCATTCAAGAGAAGAGTCGACTTGGGAACGAGAAAACGAAATCAGAGAAAAATACCCCTATCTTTTCAGTAATCAGGTACACAAATTTAGAGGACTAAATTTCTTTAAGGAGGGAAGAATGTAACAATCCTAAAATTTCAAAAAAAAAAGAAAAAAAGGAGAAAATATGTTTATAAATAGGTGATGTTCTGTTTGAGTATGATGGTCCTTGGGGACCATCACTGTTTTCAAAAAATTTTGCTTTGAATTAACATTTGCTTGCCTTTACTTTTTCCTTTCCCCGCTTTTGCCTCCTGCTGCTTGCAGCTGGCAGCGTCCTTTAGCGGACGTGGTTTTCGTACGATAAACGTTCGCTTTTAACGCGACACCTCAGGTATGAGGTAGAGCGTAAGAAAATAATATAATAATACGTTATAAGAATTTAAATAGGGGATGTGAGCACTCCCACCCTAAAACAAAACTTTGAGATCTCTCTCTGGTCGAAACACAGTGAACTTCTCTCTCGAACCGAAAATTTTTATCGGAAGCTCCCTCTCAAATAATTGTGGGTAAGTGACATCGTCTTCCTGAAAAATAGTCTATTTTTAATAAATAGTGATATTTCCGTCTAGGATCTTTATTTTATCAGTTTTATGTGTAAGTGACCTTATTGTCTCGAAAAATAATCCATTCTTTTTAAAAATTAAATGAAATAATTATTTCTGCTTATTATCATGAATTTTAGGCGCGATAAATTTTATGCGCACGTGACCTCATTATCTTGAAAAATAATCTTTTTAATAAAAATTGTGATATTTTATCTATGTTAGAAATTTTGAATGCTGTAAATTAGAAAAATAAATTTATTTATTTTTCTTGTCTATTGTTAATAATAAATGTGATATTTCTGCTTTTAGTAAAATTGTGATATTTCTTTCTACTGTTTTGAATATTTAGACATTGTAAAATTCATGTGCAAATGACTGCCTTATTATTTAAAAATTGACATTTTTTCAATTGATTATAGTATAATTGTGAAATGTTTATTTGTGAATTGATATTCCATAAATTGTGATAATTCCGTATTCTTGAATTTTTATAAGAGTTTTTCTATACATATTTAATTGGCAATTATGCTAGAATGCCTTTACAAACTGTTACCTTTCTAAATTTGAGCCCAAAATATTTGATTGGTTATTTTTGAAATGTTATAGAGAGTGACTGTTATTAATGGTTTAAGTGAAATTCATATTAATGGTTTCAGTGATACGTTGAGTACATGATATTGCTGCTTTCGAATGTTTAAAGAGATTTAGAAATAATTTAAGTATGCAAGTGGACTCATCCGGTTCGCCGGTGAGATATAAGTGGACCTATCTGGGACGCCGGTAGGGTTTAAGTGGACTCATCCGGTACGCCGGTGAGGTATAAGTGGACCTGCAGGGATTAAGTGGATCTATCTGGGACGCCGATAGGGATTAAGTGGACCCATCAGGACGCTGATGGGGTATATATGTGACCTACTTGGGACGCCAGTAGGGTATTTTGTGAAATCCTTTGAATTATGCATTGACGCGTTAAAGTGTTATGTGCATTTCAATTATTCAGATTATACTTAATTATGCATTTATTGAAAGTGAAACTGTTGATGCATTTCTGTTAATAGATCTCATTTTGGAAAATATTGATATCTTTCAACCATGATTATTTTTAGGATTATGATGATCACTTACTGAGTAGCCAAACTCATCAAACTATGGTAAAATTTTTCAGGATAACTGCGGCTTCATTTTGAGTGCTAGTCAAGATCAACTTTGGGAAGATATTGTAGTTTTGCTTAAACTTTCTTTATTTACTTTGTAAGACCTCGCCATTGTAAATTTATCCTATCAATAGATGTATATATGTTTTGTCTGTCACATCTCAGGAATAACAGTACTGTAAATTCTTGGGGTGTGACAACAAATCAACTCCAATGGTTCTTAGTATTAAAATAAGGGATTGTATACAATGAGAGCATTTACCTTTGATACAAGGAGGTCACATTTCCTTACAACCATTTGATGTGAAATTTGATAGCTTGGATGTGTCATGAAGTTTGAGAAAATTTATTTTGAAGTTTGAGCATGGTATTGGAATAATTGTAGCCACCCAATTTCACATCCAATTGTCAAGATTAATGTGACCACCTTGTATCAAAGGTAAATGGTCTCATTACATACTTTCCCTTAAAATAAACCCAACTTGGGTACAATGGATAAGAATGTCAACTGTGGTGAGATCAATTCTCATCGGAAAAATCACTCTTGAAACCCTAACATTTGCAAAGGGATTGTATATTATGAGACCATTGACACGTTCTCAACCACCCGATTTCAAATTTAATTATCGGTGATGATTGTGACCTCCTCATTATGAGAAATCTAATAAATAAATATTTTTTTGTATATAGAATTGTGTACAAGGTCCCCAACTTATAGGGTGATAAATCGTGTATGACTGAATGCACCTTCGTAATGTGGTTACACAGAAAATGAAAGAAGATATTACACAGTAAATATATACAAGTTTCTATTAATTCACACTCCCCCTCAAACTCGAGATGGTTTGGTTGAAATCGTGGAGAGTTTGGAGAGAAACTGAGAGTATTGAGCTGCAGTATGTGTTTTGGTGAAGAAGTCACCCAGTTGCTCAGAGGAGGCAATACATGGAAGAGAAAGTGCACATGCCAAGAATTCTTGCCGGACAAGGTGACAGTCAACTTCAATATGCTTGGTGCATTCACGGAACTCTGAATTTTTTGAAATGTAAATGTCACTCTTATTATCACAATAAAGTGGTGTGGGAGTAGCAACAATAACACCTATATCCGCAAGTAACCATCGAAGCCAAACAATTCCAGTTGTAGTTTGTGTCATAGCTCTATATTCGGCTTCTGTTGTCGATAGGGCAATACGTTTTTGTTTCTTACGTTTCGAGGACAAAAGTGAGTCACACAAAAAAATGCAAAATCTTGTAGTTGATTTGCGATCACTTGGGGTTCCCTGCAAAATCCGAGTTTGTATATGCCCACAGTTCAAGTGAGGAAGAAGAGGAGAAAAACAAAACCTAGTGTCGAGTATCCCTGACATGACGAATGATGCGTAATACTGCAGCTAAATGAATAGACCGAGGGGCACTCAAGAATTGGCTAACTAGATGTACAACTTATCGAGACGAGAAATTGTCAAGTATAACAATTTCCCAACCAACTGACAGTAAAAGGTTGGATCTAGAAGTAATTCACCATCTGTTGCTTGAAGTTTGACAATCAATTCAGTTGGAGTGTCAACTCTCTTAGTATCATCCATGAGGCGGGAGACAAATTCAAAGGCATACTTGTGTTGAGATAATAGATAACCATGGGGAGAATGAACAACTTCTAAGCCAAAAATGTAGCACAAGAACCCCAAGTCTTTCATTTCAAATATTTAATTGAGTTTTTGTTTGATCTTTTGAGTAGTGCCTTGATCATCATCAGATATTATTATATCATCTGCATAAAGTAACAAATGTGCCCTCAGGAGAAGTATCAGACACAAATAGGGTTGGATCATGATGGCTCTATCGAAAACCTGCTGACACGACTACATTACAAAAATTTTCAAATCAAGCACGAGACACTTGTTTGAGTCCATATAGAGCATATCGAAGCCTACATACCATATTCTAAGAATCTATAACTCCAGGAGGTAACTATATACTTCCTCGTCAAGATCATCATTGATAAATGCATTTTGGATATCTAACTTATATAAAGGCCATTTGTCGTAGAAAATGCGATTGTCTACAAGGACATTATTTATCTCCTTATGGGATTGTATGCAATGAGACCATTTACCTTTCGTATAGGCATCCCACAATTACTTACCATCATTCAATGTGAAATATGATAACTTATGTGTCAAATTTGATGGCTTGGGGTGAGTCATGAAAATCAAAGTGTTTTATTATTTTTTTGGAACTTTGTGTCTATTCAATGTCAATCTTACAACTATCTATTTTGAAATTTAAGAGACAAAAATGATTGTGACCTCTATGTACAAAATATAAATAGTTTATTTGTAAACAATCCTGTATGAATCTCACAAAAAAGCATCTTAAAAAGCTTTTGATATTATCATTATTTTATGGTTTAAGTACTTTGTAAAGTTGCTGTTGTACTTCAAATCCCACAAAAAGTGTAGTTCGAAAAACATGTAAACCATATACTTGAAAAGAGGCGTGCACTTCGTATAGAACCGAGGCTCTAACTAATCAAGGTAGAGCACACCTTCAATAGTATAGAGAAATGTGGTTTTAATATCGAAAATCTTTGTGATAGCCGTAAAATATAATTTCATATCTAATTATAATATTTAAAACTTCAAAAATGATCGAGCATATCTATGAAAACTTGAAAATCTTAAAAATTAAAGGTCCAAAAATATATCACAAGATGCACTATTTCCAAAACTTGAAATTCATTTATTTGTCCTGTCCATGTATCTTGATGTCGAGATGATCAATTTGACGATATTTGAACATCAAAACAACCTCTTCTAATGAAATTTTTGAGATACGCTCTAATTTGATTGTCTAGAGCCTCGGCTTGGCTCCATATAAACTTTTTCTTGAAAAGATTCATCTCTCCACCTTGATGGTTATGAATCTAAAAAAGAAAAGAACGAGAATTCTATTAAACCATAAAAATACTTCATCTTGCAATACATTTTTTAGACCTTTTATTTCATTATCTACACAACTGGACAATTTTTAGAGCTTCAAATTCTACACTCACGAGTAGAAATGGATTTGCATGTCATTACAACTTTTTAAGCATCAGATATGGTTTTATCTAGTCTAGTTTGAGATGCAGCCTTATTGAATTTCATAAAACCACAGTCTCAACAAAACCCCATCCATATTTTATTTAATTTAGGATTAACAAGGAAGTGTAACCACGCTCAATAAGGGATTAATAAACACCAAACCTCTAGGAGGGCTTACAA
The DNA here is from genome assembly GCF_054954075.1 of Amborella trichopoda. Lineage (NCBI taxonomy): Eukaryota > Viridiplantae > Streptophyta > Magnoliopsida > Amborellales > Amborellaceae > Amborella > Amborella trichopoda. The sequence goes on along the minus strand of NC_142342.1, from coordinate 3,621,408 downwards.
AAAATAGATGGTGGAGATTAGACATGACCTTGACCAATAAAATAGAACTCACAAATTTTTTTCTTTTTCCTTTTTTTGATTGGAATGGAAACATGCACATTGTTTGCCTTCCTAGTCGAATCTCGATCGTCCAACACTTGTTGGATGGTCGATTGTCAATCGAGAGCATAACTACCATACACTCCCTATTACCCAATGTTCAAACGTGAGAGTTCAATCCCCTAACCTCAACTCTTTATCCACCCTAGAATGTTGAGATAATACCTCAACTCTTTATCCACCCTAGAATGCTGAGGTAATACGCATGCGGGAAGTTTTAAAAAGGGAACATATAAAAAAAGGGTTGAAATCTTTTGCTAGGGGTCAAAATATTATAAATAACACTTGAAGGTGTATACTTTTAAATATTTATAAAAATAAAGCTTTAAAATAAAATTGAAATTTCTTTAAATTGCCAATATTTGGTGTTGGGAAGCCTAAGCAATTAGAGGTAATTTGATAATTTTACTCTAAAGTGATCTTAAACAAATGATATTTGGGGTTAAAATTACCAAATTACCTTTATTTATTCTAGCTTCCCAACATCGAGCACGAGCAATTTAGAAGTATTGCAACTTTTTTTGAGAATCTACCCGATTGATATAAAAATTTTAGAGCATATCCTCAAATGTAGTCGGTAATCTTTTGACATAGTGATATTGTAAAAGGTTTCAACCTCTTATTCGATATTTTCCCGTTTAAACATCTAGATTTGGGTTTTGCATAGTAGATGAATAAAAAGATATTTACAAAAATAAAAAATAAAAAGAAAAATAATTCTTTGGGGTATCTTGCCCTAGGCCATTCAATGGAGAGATATGTATCCCATCTATTGAATCTAATCAGCGGATCTTGATCTTCGTTTTATACGAACAATGTCAATCAAAGTAAGACACACCTTGAAATAGTGTTGAAAGATGTCATCTCACTACTGGAAATCTTTGTGATGGCCTGAAAATTTATTTTCATCTCTAATTATAAAATCTAAAGCATAAAGAATAACGAAGATTGACCAAATCTATGAACACTTGATAATCTTGAAAATTGACAATCCAAAAAATGTATAAGATACACTACTTTAAAGTCTTGAAATCTAATATTTCTTATGTTCATATATATTAAGGTCGAAAATATTGATTCAATTATTTTTTAGCATCGAAACTTCTTCTAGTGAATTTTTGAGGTGTGCCGTAATTTGATTGTTTAAGGCCTCGCCTTTATATAAACTTTTTCCCCCATGCGAAGTTTTTTTGACACCAACATTGTCTTGTGGTCTTTATTAATTTTGTAATGCTAGTTTAGGAATTTCTCAAGGACAAGAAGGCTATTTTAGGTACTAAAGTATTAGGGATGAATTATAAAGGTAGTAGGCACACTTTCCAACTCTCTACAGCTGGCCTTATTGTCACTTCATGTCGTTCCCATGTTCCCCATAGGACCACAAGCTCTTTTCTGAAGCAAAAAAAACCAAAGTGTTATTTTTATACTGAGACCACAAACCAAAAATGCCAGAAATATCCTCACATTTGGATAATATATTCCTAGTTCCTTTTCTATAAAGAGTTAAAGACAAGGTAAGTAAATAATATTATTCTCTTCCTTAACTATAATAAGCCCAGTGGTATTTCTTAAAATGCAACCCATGAAATTTGAAACTTTGTGGGTCGTGAATCTCCACAAAAATCATTTTTTTTCTCATATAAGATACCAAATGTTTCCAAAATAAAATAAGTACTTAGTACTCATATTTAGAAACATTACATGGCAACTATACTTTGTTCTTCAGGTTTTTGCGTTTTTAGTTTGGGACTCTCTAAGGAGATACTGGAGAGTTCCTCCCTCGCTCAAAACTTCGACTTACGAGAATTTTTTTAATCGAAAATTTTAGGAAACACGTAAGAATTACTAGATGATTATTTTAAATGAAAAAATAAAAATAAAAAATTTAAATTTTGTTTCACTTAGATCTAGCCATTAAAAAATTGGATAGTTTCTAACACATAGACAGTTTATTTCAAAAAAAAAAATTTGCAGAGATTATTCTATAGATTGTAAAGATTAGAATCCCAAAAATTTAAGGTCTAAAAAAAATCTAGAGCATGTGTTTTGTCTGAGGGAGGAAATGGATAGTACCCTCATTGGGAGGAAGAGATCTTCTAACGACTAGCTAGACTAGGGCCCTTAGTGTGTCGGGTTTGGGCAAGGCCCAACAGTGCCCGAAACTGGTGTCACAATCATGTAAGATAGGCCTGGCCCATGCTCACAAAATTAAATTTTGGGCCCGGCACGTACAAGGTCTGAACCCAGCCTGAACCCGAGAAAATTGGGCCCGACTAAACCGGGCCCTTTAAAAATACAGGAAATTTTTTATATTAAAATATTATAGAAAGTCTTGGGGGCATGGGCCTGGTTCAGGCTATCGAAGGCTTGGTCTGAAAATATAAAGGGCCTACCAAAACCTAGGTAGAAACCGAGCCTGGCCCCGATTGGACCCCTCCTGAACCCAACCCCAACTGGGCAGGCCCGAAAGTCTGCGGTCTGACCCGACCCGTTAAACACCCCTATAGGATGCTTTCCAAGCTAATTCTAGGAACGTACGAGAAGAAGAGATCCATTGATGTCCTTCAAGGAGAAATGTAGCCGTTGAGGTTGGAAGAGAGGATTATGGGCCAAGCTATAGGGTGTGGCCATCACCAAATGCTTTGCCTTGATGCATCACTGGTGATTTCAATGTCCCCGAGAGCTGTAACATTAGGATACAAGAGGAGGAGGACTGTGGGTGTCGAGGGATCGAGAACTTCATCTCTAGCCACGAGTTGATTGATATACTTTCGATCGAGCCTAGTTTTACTTGGTCTAATCATAGCTCAGAAAAGATGATTATGTCTAATCTCCACAAAGTCCTGGTCTCCTTGGTTTGGGCTTCCCAATTTCTGGGGGCTGCTGCAATGCTGATCATATGTTAGTTATGTTTGACATAGATGTCCATATTCTGGCCCCTCAACCCTTAAATTCAAGTTTACTTTTCTAGAAGACACGAGTCTACCCGGGGTAATTCAAAGATAGTGTTCTTCCCTCCAAATAGAAGGACGGTGTGGCTACAAACCAAACAGAATGCTTGAAGTCCTCAAAGAAAAGCTTAGAATAGGGAACAACGAGCACTTTGGAAGCTTGCCAGCCAAGCTCTTAGAAATCTCCAAGAACATGCTCGATGCGGAGGTGATCAGGGCAACAGGTGCCGCAATGTGATATCTAAAATTTTCTCACCAAGACAAAAAATGAAAACATATCACACAAATCTGTAGAAACTTACAACACCTCAATGATATCTAACAGCATGCGAGGCATCTTTCCTCTAGGAGTAGAACGAAACGGTCAAAATGAGAGTGTCGCTATAAGACTGCTTCAGAGTAGAAGTAGAAGAAATATTTTGGTCGCAGAGATCAAGAATCAAATGGCTGAAAGAAATACGAAGTTTTTCTGAAATCAACTCCATATGTAAATTTAATAACATATACATTTCGAAACTCTCAAGAGGCTAGCTATGAGATTGGGCAGCTACAGAAGTGGTTGTCATTCGATATTTCCAGCAGTAAATCAAAGCAGAGGGGAGCACCAAACCATGCATAGACACCGTCCCTTTTACAATGCTCTATCATTGGAAAGTGTGAATTATCTTGAAAATTTGTTTGATTTGGAGGAGATTAAGTGTGCTATCTTCAGCCTGATCATACATTAATACATGACAAGTCGCCAATAACGTGGTCTTCCATGAGTTTGTAAACTGTTAAGGAGTTCTTGATGATGTTCCAAGTGTTTCATCAAAAGGCTAGAGTAAATGCTGCAATGAATGCTTCTGTCGTTGTTCTCGTGGCAAAAGAAGGAACTCCTCGAGTACATTGATGATATCAAACCAGTCAGCCTATTTGCAAAGACACAAAATACTAGCCAAATTTTTAGCTAAATTCTGCTTCTTGAGGTTATAACCCAACCAAAGCGTCATTCATAAAAGGAGAGGCATATCTTGAATAGGCCCAAATAGGACACGAGTACATCCATTCCATGTAAATACATAAAAAAAACCAGGGGTTATTTGTCAATGAGATATACAAAAGGCATATGTTGCAGTACATTCGGGCCGCTTATAAGAAATCATGAAGTTCATAGAATTGGAGAGTAAATGGTGCTACTGATCTTGGAATTTTTGTCAATGATACACTTATGAATATTAATTAGTCATAGTCTAAAGGGTTTCTTCAAGGTCTCCGAGGGAATATGACAAGGGGACCAGTCATCCGCTTCTTGTTCTCTATTGTTCTGAAGTCTCAGTAAGATAGTTTACGCAGCGCTTGATAGAGGGTTGTTGTCAGGTTGCTTGAGGAGTTTTTGGATCACCTTAAAATTGAAAATTTCTTGATCATGGTCAAAATACGGGATGCAAATTTGACTCGCAGAAAAATGAAAACACCAGTTAAGTTTTAGAAACCATGTTTAACCAAACAAGGGACCCTACAATCACTAGGAACTGAGACAGTTTATCAAACAAGGTGTTTTGTATATCCAAGTCTACCCCAAGGGCTATTTATCAATTAAAAAGTCTATCCCATGGGCTGGGATACCTCGAGTGCACTAATTTTTTATGTCCTTGAAGTAAACTGTATCCTTAGGGCACACTTTCACAATAGGGTATGTTAGGATCCTAGAGATCCTTGCATTCGTTGTTTGATTGAACTTGAGATTCTGGTAATCAGCCAATTTTAACAATTTATTGAACATTTAATTATTGAGAGGCTGATATTTGTTAAATAATAATGAGATTAAATCGTAGTCTATATATTATCTACTAACAAGATAGTTGGTTCATATCACCAAAATTGGATTTTTTTGCAATATATTATATTTGAATTATTTGTTTTCCTTTTATTGGTAAATTAGATTTCTTTAATAAAATGCTTGCTCAATTGCTCACTTAATAGTAACATAAATGTGATAGTAGTACATTTTTTTTTACATTTTTTATAAATTCCTAGTCATACAACTTGGTACAATTTCTCAAAGATCCTAATTCACATAACTTTGCTGGTACAACTTGGTTATGCGAATTTTTATAACTGAATTAGTTGGGAAAAGGCTCTAATGATGATTATGAATGGGAGATCGCAATTAAGAATAATTGATCAGAGACTCCTCATGGCACAATTGCAATTCCAACTCGCATAACTAACTAGTGTAACTGATGAGTGACATTCCAACTTAAATGCATAAACATGATCTCAACTCACACAAATGACTGGTGTAACTTATAGGTTACAGTCCGATTGACACAATGCCTCACATCAAATCTCTTATTGTTATATATTCTTTCTTCACAATTCAAGAGAATGTGATTCCCATCCACTTAACAGGGATCCCCAATTGCTCAATGGTGCAGTCTAATAGTGTTCAAAGATTATAACTTATCGAGGCGGCCATGATTTCAAGTAGTGCCTCAGAATTCCAGTATCCTCAATGCGCCTACATCTCTTAAAATTATATACCCTTTCTTCACAACTTGACAACTTTTTCATAGTTCATAAAAAGCAAAACGTAACTAAGATGAGAAAGTTGGCTAGGGCAGTCAAGAAACAACATACCTATAGAATACATATAGTTGCGATGAAGATGTTGAGATGAACAAGTGGCAAGACAAAAAGGGATAGATTTCGAAATGAATACATTCAAGAGAATTTAGGTGTGGCACTAATAGGCGATAAGATGAGAAAAAATAGACTTAAGTGGGCTGGCTATTCTGTGCATACCCAGTATAACACCTGTTAGGAGGTGCAAGTTAGTTCAAGTATAAAGCTAAAAAAGGCAAGGCATAAGCTCAAAAGGACATCGTTAAAAGTAGTGCAAAAAGATATTGAGACTTATGGCCTTGTTGAGGGTATGACCCTTAATACAGCAAAATGTTAGACCATGATTCATGTAGCCGACTCCAATGAGTTGAAAAAAGACTTTGATGATGTTGATGATGCATATATATTTGTTGACAAAAGAAAATTAGTAGGAAAGCTTCCACTTGAAAGAGACTAAATTCCGCAGAAAACCATAAAAATGCATTAACAAAAAAAATCAAAAAGGTATCAAAAGGCCACATTGAGCTGGAGTTTGAAATGAATAAATGGAAATTGTAAAATCTATAATGCACACTCAACAACGCTTGGAACTTAAAGCCCTTCTTAGTTCCTCATCAGTGTCACGCTTATCTGTGAAGCAAAATTCACCACCAAAAACTCAAATTTTCTCCCTTCAAATCCATCTCCTTATAAACTTCAATCTATCAAGGTAAATTCACCTAAAGAACCATCAAATTCTTTTCTTTTATATGAAAAACATCAAATTCCTACCCCAAAAACTATACGAGATGGCAGATTACGACCTCCATATGAACTCCAATCTATCACAATAAAAAACCCATATCCAAGCACAACACTAATGGCTCCACCAACACCAATTGAAAACAACAATATCCAGGGTTTCTTCTCCTAATTATGGCAGAAATTGAGGTTTACTCGCCCTCCCTAAACTTGGCCAATGTGGAGGTTAGCTTTCCCAAATCACACCATGAACCCTAGAACTGAAACCCCGGTTCATGGTTGATCACTGCACAGCTACTCCTGGTCAGATGAGCAAGCATCCAAATATGACCCATATGTACAGCATAAACAACAGCAGCAAGAACACCAAGATGAGGATGAAGATATTAAGGACAGAGGAGAAATAAACTAGATTTTGCTAGTTATGAGCAAGGAATTTTTTCTGAACATAAAGTGCTCAAACAAAGAACCAGTCTTGATGGCTTTGAGGTGCAGAATCAGGAGATGATTCCTCTTCAAAACTTTAAACCAGACAGGAGCTAACAAACTTAAGGGAAGCAAGATGTGAGATCACTGCAGGATGAGAGAGAGAGAGATATCCCTGCAGGATGAGAGAGAGAGAGAGAGAGAGAGAGAGAGATAGAGAGAGAGAGAGAGAGAGAGGGGTCAGGTCTAATGCAATGAGGCAGAGAGAGATGTGTTGAGCCCTCACACATTTTGGAGATAAAAAAAGAGGATCAGACTCTTTTTTCTTTGTGGTTTTGCCATGTATTTGCAGGTGAAATTTTATTCCATATGACCATCCACATAATACAAAACTAAGTTTTTAACTTTAAATTTTTTAAAAACAAACTAATTGCCAAAATACCCCGAGACCATGGTTTGAAGTACCTCCACACACACAATTAACCTATAGAAGAGTCAAGGAGATGGTGGCCCTCACTAGGGTTGGTCTCCACAACCCAACATCATGAATGAAATATAAAGAAATTCAAATAATGAAATGACAAAATTAGCCCAATGACTATTCTAGGGTGTGTTTTGGTCATTCTATTTTTTCATAATTATTTTTTATATTTTTTTTATGTGTAAGATACTTAGAGATACACACACCTAAATTTTAGATAAATTTGATTTGTAAAAGATATTAAAATTCAAATATTATTGAATAATCATAAATATTTGATGGACTTTGAATAGTGACGAGTCAAATAAAATATTACATTTTTTTTTTTTTTTGAGAATGAAAGTATACTAGAAATTCACTCGTGGCTACTCCATTTTGGTTTTAGACACCTTCACATTTAAATATATGTAACTTTTGAAAGTTTTGCCACCACAGGAACTATCCATTGAGAAATGGAAGAACTACATAAATAATATCCCACTAATTTTCTTTCTACATTTTGGATAGATAAACTAAAAGTTAGATTCAAAAAAGAAAAAGATAAACTCAAAGTTACATATCTAAAGATCCACAAGAGGAAACATGCTCCAGACCTTCAATGCTAATACCATATTTGCAAATAAATACAACGTGTACAAAATCAGCATTTAAAACCAATACCAATATATGCCATGGGAATGTACAAGCAATTTAGAAAGGAAATGAATATTGCATTCTCAGCGAATTGAAGAAATGAAGACTAAGAAATGAGATACTGAGAAGATGGCCATTGGAAAGTAAAGTCAAGGCTGGATAAGCTTCCTTCCGTCACATGTGTCACAAACTGTGTATCCCAGGCCTTCACAGTAAGGGCATTTCGCTCCTTCGTCGACCCACTCCATAAACTGCAACACAGAATAAAACAGATGAGAGAGAGAGAGTATTCAGAGTAAAGATTAAGGCATTAAACATGAGAGAGAGAGAGAGAGAGTATTCAGAGTAAAGATTAAGATATTAAACATAAGGCTCCAATCAAAGGTGGGAAAACAAACGTCTCAAAATCAGATGGCTAGAGACTAACCTGTGGTTCAATATTAGGTTCACCTGTTCCATCACATTCTGCACCACCAGTAGAGAAAACCCTCATAAAACCATCCAGAATGAGAATACAAAAAAATAAAATACATAAAGAGAGCTTCTTAAATATAAAATTGGTCTCTCTTAACTTGGATGCATAAAATTATCATACTAATATTTTGGTAGAATTTTTTACACTGAAACGAATATCCACATTAGAAGATTGGCTGTTGCTATGTTCAAATTTGTACCTGTGCACATTAAGCGGCCATCGCCTCTACAAGTTAGGCATTTGATTAAAGCACTGGCCTTGTTACCCTTGCCCACACCAAGCTTTTCACTCCTAGCAGTGAGCCTGGAAGGTTCTTCCCATCTGTTTTCTCCTAAAAGGAAAACTCTATGTTCAGATATTTCTACATCTCCAACATCAGTTTCAGTAACAACTGTCTGCTTAATCTCTGCCACTTGTTTTACAGTACCAGCTGACGCTTGAGGCACACCATTCACATCAGCCTCCTAACAATATGAAGGAGTTCTTCGATCAATAATTGCAACTTAATTCCTACTGTTTGCTTATATTAACCAAGAAAGATTGAGAAAGAGTAATTGCAACTAATTCCCACTGTTTGTTTACATTGTAATCAGACAAGAAAGAATGCGACAGAGAGAGAAAGACTTTGTTCACATTTGTAAAATTTAACCAAGAGAGAGACTGTTTTCTTATATTAACCAATAAATATTGAGAGAGAGAGAGAGTAATTGCAACTAATTCTGAATTAGAGAGAGAGAGAGAGAGAGAGAGAGAGAGAGAGAGGCTTTGTTCACATTTGTAAAAATTTTAACCAATACTCATTGCTTCATAGCATGTCTGACATGGTATCCAACAAGGTGAACAATAGACAGGCGTTATTGGTTTGAACAATTAGAGAATGGGAACATGGCAGCATACCTCCCAAGTTGAGGAGCCTTGTCTTCCCGTCCTATCTAAGTTTTCTTGTTCACCAGTTTCCATCAATTCTTGATTGCTAAATAACATTTCCAGCAATTCAACAGTCATGATGCCATCTTCGTTAGAGCCCAATGTCGCCTAGAAAAACAGAGCACTTGAATTTACATCCAAAAGACAAATCACAAATTCAAAATTGAGACTCTAGCTGTTGATAATAGCAATTTACAATTGCATTACCACATCATTACTCGTTGACAGCTAAGTTCAAATTTCATAACTTCCCTCAAGTCTCAAGAATCTAGAATTCAAAGGCATATGTAGCTACTGTAAAATTTCCATGCACTTGAATTTAATGAAATGACACCATAACAGAGTGTTACCCATATCCGGCCAATCAGTTTTCTATATACATAGGACCTCACAGGATTACAGTTTACAATATCGAAATGTGATAAAGGTTTAGGAATTTATTTGCTTGCTTTTCAAAAGGGTGCATAAGGGAGGTGCATAGTGGTTCAACCTGCTGAATTCCTATTATTTTTCAATTACTCAGAAATGTGGTAATATTTTTGTAAGTTCGATAAATCAAAGGGGTGTCCACTGTTCCTCCTACTCTCAAAAAATGATCAACATACGTAATTGTGTGAAACCACAATTGCTCACACTCAGATCATTTTTCTTTTTTTTCTTCTTTTTGAGGAAATGGTTAACACCCTTACAGCATTTTTCGGTGTTATGATAATATCCAATCTGATAAATTTGATAAAAACAAAAGGAAAACCATGGAATAATTTTTCCCTTGATATATGGAAACAAGAATAATAAAAAATAAAGAACAACCAACAACAACAAAAAAGAAAAAAAAGAAAAAGGAAAAGAACAATTATCAAATTATAAGCATTTCTACTATACAAGCACTGTCATAATCATTGTCATTACTTAAGGACTCACTTGCCAAGTTTTGACAGCACGTTCAGTCCCGCTAGAGAAGCTGGAGTACTCCATGTCTTCCTCGCCTGAATAAAAACCCAATCTTTGCAATGCTTCCTGCCACCCACCATGAACAAAATCAACATATGATATTATGAAATCCCAAGTATGCATTCCAAAATTTGCAAATTTTCCAATGCTTCCTGACATATTCAATCCAAAGTTCAACATAAAATTCTACCTGCTAAACCACCTGAGAAAAAATCCAACTTTGCCATGATTCAAGCCACACCAACCCAAAATCAGCATATAATTTTACATAATAGACCACCCATGACTGCTTTTACAATGTCCACAAGGCTTCACGCAAAACTGATACCAAAATCAATGTGTACTTTGATAATTAACCAACCTAAAAAATGCAATTAGAAAAACCCCAGCCCTGCATTGCCTCTACCATGTCAACCCCAAAAGAAACTCATAATTTGAGTAACAGACTGCCAAATACTGAATTTCCATAAACCGAATCCTTGCAATGTTCAATGAACAAACGAAAACAAAAACTCAAATAATCATATATTATCTGATACAACCTCCATTTTTTGGCATAAGTCACAAAAGGAAAAACGTTCAAAGTGCAAGAACAGGTCGATGATATTTAACCGCTTTACCTAAGAGGCAAACAATATAAAAGAAAAGCACGACAGTGATTTAGTATTTACTATTTCCTATTTTTTCTCTTTTCTCCTCTCTCTCTCTAGAAATATCAAATGCAATGAGAAGAGAACCAAAAAAAACTCGCCTTTGGTATCCTAGCAAACCTGCATGTCTCTAACGTCCTCCCCTTCTGCCCCTTTTCTCAGCAACCTCCTCTCCTTCTTGCTTGCCCTAATTTCAACCTCCCCTTTCAATGCCCTGATTTCTTCATACACAGTCTCCTTCATCTCCTCCACCTCATCTTTTCCGACCACCAAATCACCTATACCGGTTTCTGCCTCAGTTTTTCCAGCTACCACTCCAGCTTTTCCGGCGACCAGGCCCGAGCGACTCAGAGACTTGATATTCATCTCTTTTAGGGTTTGCAAAAGAGCAGTGAGGCTTGAGATAAGGTCAGCAATGGAGGCTTCTTGAGAGACCCGCTGTTGATTCAGCGTTTCAATCCGAAGTTGCAGAGACTCAATCTCGAGCTTTAGGGCTTGGCGCTCTGCATTCCAGCGAGCCTCTTCCCTGAGCCATCGGCGCTCTTCTCTGAGCCACCGCTCCTCTTCTCTGAGCCATCGCTGCTCGTCTCTGTCGCCAGAAAAGCAATGGGCTCGACCAGTGCGAAAGGCGGACTTGGAGAGCGAGAAAAACTTGTTCTGGATTTGGTGGACAGAGAGAGAGCGGAGCTTGGGCCTGTGGACGAGAGGGGGAGAGCAGTGAAGTTGCAGGGTGCAAGCCATGGGAAGATAGAGAGAGAATGATGCGTGACTAAAGAGATAAAGAAAAGAGAAACAGAACCTCTCCTTTGTGAGTGTGAGATTTCTAGAGAGAGAAACAGGACCTCTCCGATGCAGTAAATGTGTGACTTCTAGAGAGAGAAACAAGTGCTCTCCACTGTAAATGTGCGACCTCTCAAGTGTAAATGTGGGATATCTAGAGAAAGGAACAAGAACTCTCCTGTGTAAAATATTTTTGGACAGAGAAGAGGTGAGGAAAACTTAATTAGGGATAAAGTGACTTTATTAAGTGCTTTCATCTCACGCTTTTCTACTTTTTTTTTTAAGAGAGAAAAAGATATATATTTCATCTTGTAAGCCATTTAATTGGCTAAAATTTTGAGATTTCTTAATTAACCATAACAACTTTTGTTTCTATAATTTAGTACTTTAAAACTTGGCAATCCTGGTTTGTCGCATGGAACATCCAGGTTTCCTTCTGACCTTTAAAGAAATCTTAAAGGGAATGGAAGTTTTTTTTTTAAAAAAAGAGTCAGCTTTTTAAGTAGGACCCAGTTTCTATGCGGCCAAGCCCGCATATGTCAAAATGCACAGCTATTAATAAATCTATTTTTTAGATAGATTTTTTTACTTAATTTTTAAAGATATGTAATTTCTAACATGAAGATCATGAATATAAAAAAATAAATAAATTTTAAAACCTAAAAATAATAATTCTAATAAAAAAACAATTGAACAGTTAGTTTCCACTGTTTTTAGATGGAACACTTACTTACCTCGATGGATGCGTTATACATTTTGGCCCGTATATACAGTTATGTTTCCACTGTTTTTAGATGGAACACTTACTTACCTCGATGGATGCGTTATACATTTTGGCCCGTATATACAGTTTTGCGGTCCAACCTGCAGGAAACAATTTTCCTTTTAAATGTAGTACTTTTAGAGAGAGAAGGACTTGTGTGAGAGCTTTAGGGGGTATTTGACTTAGATATAATTTTGAAAACCGCATATTCAAGATATAGTTTTGATAACCGCATCTTCTATAAAAGTAGATATCTCAAGTTTCGTGGTCCCCTGTAGAACCGGAAGCTATAACAAGGGTAGATGTGGTGATTAATTCGTGAAATTTGATCAATCAGAATGTCATTAACGTGAGATTGAAAGAAAAGATGGGAATCACCAGCACGAGGTTGTGTTTACCTTAATTTTGATGGAAAATCTTTAGAGAATCCAGGACCACTAGGATTTGGGGTAGTGAGATACTATCATGGTCATGTTATTCTCTCTCATGCAAGGCCTTGTGTATGTGTCTCCCCAAATCAAGCTGAATTACCAACTGTTTTACTGGGGTTAAATTGGATTTGAAGAGGCCGACATATGTATATTGTATAGTTGAAAGGAATTCTCTAAATATAATTAACTGGTATGATAAGGAGTTTAGGCCGCCTCGGAAGTTAAGATCTTCATCGATGGGAATCATAGACGTTTGTAATTCATTGGTTGTTTCTTTCAAGTACGTATATATATCTGGCAGATGGATTAGCAAGGTCCGGAGTAAGTCTATAAAATCTTGTTATTAGTGAGAGCTTGTTAGCTTGATTCTATTCTAACTGCCGTTTATCGCAATTAAAATAGGTAATATTAACATTCACATGAAAAAAAAAAATACTTAATGCTCCAAAAAAAAAAAAAAAAAGCCAAATAGCATTTTTTTTTTGCTCCGGCGGGACCATGGTCATACTTTCATGATGATGTGTTTGTTCCCAGTAAACTCGGAATGGACGTTAAGATGACCGTTGCATGTAAACTAACACCCGCCAAGATTTCCTCTTTTCTTTTCTTCCATTGAATTGAGAGAGAGAAGTTAGAGAGAGAAACTCATAACAATTTAGAGAGAGAAACTCATAATCGTTAGAAATAGCATTACTTAGTTTGAAGTTTGAACCAGTTAATTCAGGGGCTTTCCAACTTTCTTTGCCAGATCAGTTGTTCTGGCAATGCAAGAGAAATAACACCAAAAGCCCCCACATAGATAGAGAGAGAGGGGATGCACTAGATTTTTGAGAGAGAGACCCGTGTGATTTCTTTTCTAGGAAAAAAAAGAGACCCATCTGATTTCTGGAGTAATTCGTATCTAAAATCAGTCGTCAGGCCATAAATCGACATGAACGACCTCCTAACGGTAACATCTGCGATCCAATGTCTTGCATTTCTCATTTTTTGTCTGAATTCTCTGGAATATTAGAATTCATGATTTAATACCTCTTTTTTTTTTTTACCTATCTTTCTTGAGCTTCCCTTTTTGTATGTGCTCTTGTGAATGATTTCTGTTGTAATGTAGCTGAAATACTTAATACTTATGCATTTGCAAAATTGCTTCTTCTTTTTTGTGCGCGGGAGCGTGCGTTTGTTGAATTGGGATTTGATGGAATACCATTTTCCTATGGAAATATTTTAAAGCTGTGGAATTAACCCTCTGAAATGAGGCTGAACTTCCAATTCATTTATGATATAAAGTTTCACTTATCATATATTTGTCATTATTTTTTATTGTTCCCTTACCCCCAAATGTTATTGATTATTGAATTTTCGTGTGAAATGGAGCACAGATTTGGAAAGAATTTGCCTTATATTATTGTTATTTTGATTATCATTTCTTACTTGGATCGATAGGAGTCAGCCTTCAACAGACACCCATCCCCTATTACATAGTGATTTTGACATTCCATCTGCACATTGGGAAATACATAATTCATTTATATCATTAATCTTCCCACTATCATGGGCATGTTCTTTTTTTTGGTATATAAGAAACTTAGGATTATTCAAGATAGTTCCATATAAGTCTGTGATTGATTTTGTCTTTCTTTTCTTTTTGTGACCAATATGAGACCAACCGTTTGATACTGTTGCTCCCAACTTCTGCCTCTTACAGTTTTCTGGTAATATCTAGTAGAATTTGAGTTCGATTTCCCTACGTGTGGATAAGAATATAAGATATAGTTTTGCATTTTTAGGTTTTAACTATTTGTTTAATGCATTACTTTGCTATAATTTTCCTTGTATTGTGGCTGCAGGACTCCTTTGAGAAGGCTAGAGGTCCTAGAATGAGAGACGTAGAATTTGGAAATGGATTTTCTCCTGATGCCTCTGAGATTGGGATGGTTGGCTTCTTTGAGAAGGTCATATTTCTTACATTTTCTTTCTTTATCCCTTTCTCCATGGGTTTAAGAAGAAGACTGTGCTAGACATGGAACAACTTCGTTTAGTCCACAATGATTAGTGTTCCGTTAATCAGAAGCTAATTAACAAAACTACTTTAAGCCTATTTACAAGAATCGCTCATCCTAATATAAGTTTCAAATATCTGGCTGCTTTGACCCTAAGCATTGTAGACGTTTTTATTGATGTCTTATATGCACTGACTGATGCCTCTTGCTATTATAGAGGTCAATATTCCAGCCTGGTTGATATAGGATAATGAATTGCCTTACATGTTGGCTAATTGTTTCTTCGTTTGATAATGTCGTTGTAATCAAAATAACACTTTAGACTTATGCCTGGCTACAACTAGGAACCTTATGCATTGAGCATATGCAGCCTGCATCAATCTCTCTCCATAGATTTTACTAAGAGAAACGAGAAAACATTGGGATGCTTACGATTACTTTGAGCCTGCAAATTCATGAGTTTCCATGGCCTCTTGAGCTTCCAAAAAATACCAAGATTTACATCCTCAAAAGTCTCCACAAACCATGTTTACTAAATCATTTTAGCTCAGCAGGTTGGGGAGATCGAGATTCAAATCGACAGAATATCAAGTCTATTACAAAAGCTTCAAGTATGTGTGCATCACTGCATCTTAGATCCTTTGCCACTTCAATACTTTATATGCGCTTCCTCTCTCATCACTTTCAAAGTTTTCTGATGATTCAGGATGCCAATGAGGAGTCCAAATCTGTTTTGAAAGCCTCAATCATGAAAGGTTAGATGAATTAGACTTCAATGTTCTGTTTGCAAAAACATGTTTCTCCACCATCAGTAGTTTCATGTAGTACAAACAACATGCTTTGTTTCTATTCTAGTTATTTTATCTGGTGGATGACTAAAGAATATGCTATCATTTATTTCAGAAATCAAAGAGAGAATGGAGAAGGATGTGGATCAGGTTGGAGGGATTGCTCGAAGCACCAAAGTTAATCTCGAAGGACTTGATAGAGACGTAAGGTTCTTGTTTCTTTATTTTCTTGTTTAATTTCTCCTTTTGTTTTCAATTAATTTTCCTCCTTTATATCATTTCAGTCCAAGCATGAAAATGACCAATTTGTATCTTTGGAATGAATTCTAATGTATTGAAACATTGTTGCTCCATACATGGGCATCGATATGCAGAACTTGGAAAACAGACAGAAGCCAGGATGTGGAAGGGGAACGAGTGTTGATCGTTCTAGAATGTCCATGGCCGTGTAAGCTAGCTAATTATCCATGTTTAAAGGCTTGAGCTTTTTCCCCTTTATATCTAATATGAATCTATCTTGCTTTTATGTTTTATCTCCTTTTCCCTTCATTAGTAAGACAAGGCATTATCCCCCTCAGTTTTCATCATTGATTAAAGAATGTCCATTTTATTTTAAGTGGTACAAAAAAAGTATGAGTTTTTAAAGTTTCCAGAAAAATGAAGGCAAACCTCTCATAACAAGGGAAGAATTTTACTTTGTGCATTTGAAATATCTGATAAACTGCAAGCTTAGTTATGTGATGCATTTCTTCTCTATCACGCTTGTGTTTTGAGTTGAAATTTCTTCATATTCAAAAGGTGGTGTTTTCTTTAATTCATATTTAAACAATCAAAGTAAAGAAAGTCTGAATCCAATCTTCTAGGATATACTCAAGACACATTCATATAGGAAATGAAATGATGCCAATGCTTCTCTAGAGAAACTTGTTTCTAGCCAAAGGCTTGTTTTCTCTTACTATAGATTTTGATCAATTATTTCTCTTGATTTCTTTTTTATGGAATGCATATTTAGCAAAAGCACCTGAATAAATGTAATTTCTGTTTTCTCTAGTGCAGCTTCTTGTTAACATTTTGGTGGCCATTCCATGTAACTATTACCAAGCACCTTCGTTTGGCAAATTCATTCTATACACCATTGTTTATAGCCAAATCTATACACCATTGTTTACAGCCAAATCAGAGAGGGTTATTGTGCGCAGAAGCTCTAAACCCGATGGGATGATTTTTTGCAAATAAAGTACAAGAAATAAAGCATGAAACACATACCACAAGAATACTAAGATTTACGTGGTTCACCCCAGAAAGACATCCAAGGGTATGGCAAACATAAATCTAGTATACTAATGAAAGTTATATCATAAATTTTGGGACATATATTTACGTCCTAAACCTCGGCAAAAAACCCAAGTTGAGCAAATCCTTTTAAACCATTCTCCCAAACAGCACCATTGTCAATCTCTCATCTCTATTTCATAATTAGACCATTGTCTAGGAAAAGACTATAACTAGACCATTGTCTAGGAAGAGACTATAATTAGACCATTGTCTAGGAAGAGATTATTACTAGACTACTATCTAAGAAGAGACTTTGAGAGCAAACGATACTTTATCTCACTGAAAGGGAAACCACACAAAATCTCTATGAGAAGCGTTTCTCTACAAGAAACCACCTTTTCATTCTGCAAGAGGCACCATCACAATGTTTCTCTCCATAAGAAGCTCTCTTCTCTCTAAGAGGAAACCTTACATCCTATGCACAGGAGGCATAGTGACCGAAATAGGGTACACAAATTCTCTGCACTGTCATCTCATATATATAATTTTAAGAATCTACACCAAATAGGAAACTTCATATAGATCTTACATATATCTCAAAACCAAGAGATATACCCAAGAGTTCTAATCTTTTTTGGATTTCTATCTCCTTTAGTAAACTTGTCAATATCGATCTCAATCCCACATAATATGGGATTTCTTAATGTGGATGATTTTGGATAGCACCAAATCCAACAATCTCCACCTTGATATCAAAATCACATGCTCACCATGCCAACACCTATTTAATAGTTTTATAGATTTTTTATCTTTTGTCAAATAAATTTTTTCATACTGCCATAACAAAAACCCCAAATCAAGATCTGATACCACTGGTTGTGCGTAGAACTTCTAAACCCAATGGATTGATTTTTGGTAAATAAAGTACAAGAAATAAATGATGAAATACATACCACAAGAATACTACGATTTACGGGTTCACCCTAGAAGGGCTACATCCACGGGCACAACAAAGGTCTCTCCATTGGAAACTCTCTCAAATTTGGCAAAACTCTCTCGGATTTGGCTGTAAACAACCATGCATCAATTGATTCATCATTTGCTTTCTCAACTTCTGAAATATCATCTCTCTCTCTTTATCTCTCTTTATTTCTCTCTCTCTCTTTCATTTGTGTTTTCAATGCATAACTTGAAATGCAGGGCACTGAAAAAGAAGCTGAAGGATAAGATGACCGACTTCCAGACTCTAAGGCAAACAATCCAGGATGAGTATCGAGAGGTAGTTGAGCGAAGAGTATTCACAGGTAAACCTATGATACCAAACAACTCCAAATTTGACTTATCCTGCCAGCTAATTTCTTCGGTTAATGAGTTTGTAACAGATGCTTTATTTTCGTTTCTTTCCAATTTGATATGAGCAGTGACGGGAGCCTCGACTGACGAAGAGGTAAATCAATATCTTAAGCGTCATGTAACATTTTCAAGGTTCTGTGTGGACTCTCTCTCTCTCTCTCTGTTGTTTTTTGTGAGTGCATATTACATGTTTTGAGAGAGAGCGAGCGAGATGATATAACTGGTTTTATTGAAAATGAACTCCATCTTTTTTCCTTGAATGCATTCAAGCTTGCAAGACAGTCATACTCATTGATTGCTGAATTTTAGATTCATATGTTGTTTAATTTTGGTACTCTGACTTCTAGACAATTGATCACTTGATAGAGACGGGGCATGTCGAGCAGATATTCCAGAAGGCAATTAATAACCAAGGCCGGGGAATGGTATGTACATCTCTCTCTCTCTCTCTCTCTCTCTCTCTCTCTCAAAAGAGATCGCATTCATAAGTCAATGTAACTTTGAGTATTTCATTGCCTAAATTTTCACAGATAATGGACACTTTGGACGAAATCCAAGAGCGACAGGATGCAGTTAGAGAGTTAGATAAAAGGCTTCTTCACTTACAACAGGTACCAAGGTCCCAAGTATAAAAAATATCCACTTCATTTTCTTTGTTGGAGGGTTTTCCTGGTGATAATGAGTTTCTTTTGTTTCACGTATGAAATGAATGCTTTGTTGTTGTCAGATGTTTTTGGACATGGCAGTTCTAGTGGAGGCACAAGGTGACATGGTTGACGACATTGAAGCTCAGGTTTAATATCTCTCTCTCTCCCCCTCTCTCTCTCTCACAATGTGCAGAACAGATAAAACTTGTGTGATTTCAACAGTGTCGCTTTAGCTCCAAGAGGTGTGACCCCTAGTTTGCAAACAAACCAATTTTCGCAAACACAAAAGAAATACCATATTAAGAACCCCCTTCTATCTTTCTCTTGATTATTGGCTTGGCATAGGTCTCAAGGGCAGTGGATCATGTGCAAACTGCAACTGCAGTTATCCACAAAGCCAAACGGCAGCAAAGGAACACACGCAAGTGGACATGCATTGCCATTTCCATTCTTCTGTTCATCATAATTATAGCATTGGTTCCAATACTCAATGAGTTCAAGCCATGGCTTGAAAAGAGTAAGAATCCTTAATGTCTATGCTTCTGATATGGGTTCTCCACTATTTTGATGGGTGGGTTTGTATTATTAATGTTTAAATTCTTATATTCTTTTGTAATATTGATGATTATAGGTAATAATAAGGTCTTTTCTCTCTCTCCTTCTCTCTCTGTCTCTCTCTCTCTCACAGAGCATCCTGCCAAACAAATATACATAGAGAGAAATCTGGTTAAAATGGAAACTAATTTTTCAAGAAAAGGAGTTCATATAATTTTTTAAACTTTATTGCATACTTATTGTGTTATTTGCCAAAGAGCTCCTGTTTCTGCAACTTCTAAATTCACAACTCATTAAGAAGTGAACACAGGGTGCCGAATTGTTAAAACCCAAACCAAACTTAACTACACTCTCAACAATGTGTGAGAGAGAGAGATCTACCATAGTCCCTTCATCTCCATATCAGAAGTATTTTTCATAGCTGCTTCAAAGAACCAACCCTCCTTCTCGATTCGCAGAAGCTCCACCAGGTTATCAGAAACACAGCTTTGCAAGGGACAGAATTGTGATAGTGGGGTGCACATCAAGGGCAGCGGTCCCACCACACACAAACAGCCCCTCTGCCTCCCAACTCTCTCATCTCTCGTCAACCCCTCCTCTCTCCTTATCCACCCCTATCCTCTAACTCCCCACATGATGAGCCAAAGTACACAAATTCCACTCTCTCTTCTGAATTTGGCCCTCCAACCCATCTAAAAGCTCGTCAAGTCTTCATCTCTCATCCCCTCACTCGTAATTCACTGACCATTTCTAAATGATATCAAATCCTCTCTCCAATAACCTCTCCTGACTCTGTATCTTTCATTAGAAGAAAGTGATGGACACTTGGAAAGTACCTTGAACCTTCTGATCGCCTCTTTCATCTCACTAGGTGAAAGCCATGGGAACAAAGCAGCATAAAAGGCAGGACCCAGATGGGCGCTCTTGATTGTTCTCCCTAAAACATGACCTTGGCTTCTGAGATCAGTTTGTACATAGAAATGACTATTCCACCTACAAATTCACCGGAATCATGCTTTGGAATGTAACACCCATGCTAGCAAAAGCTGTTGTACCCTCAAATTTGGGCTAATATTTGGATTTTTTGGCCTGATCTAAGAAGGGTGAGGATCGTAAACTTTTTCTTAACCCGTCACGTATAGAATTAGAGTTGGGTGGACGAAGTAGAGGTATGCAATGAATATGTCACATAGAATTAGAGCTGCGTAGGAGTTATGTGATCGCCTACCAATAAAGTTGAAGCGGAGGTCCAATAAGACATTTGTGATACCAGCTTTGCTTTATGTGGTGGAATGTTAAGCGGTTAAGAAACACCACAACCCTAGGATGAATGTAGCTGAGATATGGATATTGAGATAAATGAGTGGCAAGACAAGAAAAGATAGAATTCGAAATAAATATATTCAAGTTAGGTGAGAGAAGTTAGGTGTAGCTACAATAGGTAATAAGATGAAAGAAAGTAGACACAGTTAGGCTGGTCATATGCAATGCAGACAGAATACAACAAGTGTTTCTCTTACATAGCATTTGAGGGAATTCCACCATCAAGTTACCCCATGTTATAGCCTACTCCTGAATTACATAGCCTCTTCTAAGAAAAAGAGCATTTCAGTAGGCTCAAAAATTTGAATGTATTACTCCTTGTGCTCCCTAATAGAAACAATTTCTTTAAAATCTTCTTGTTATGTTGTGTTCCCTCCGTTGTGAGAATCTTGAGCCAGTGAGTTTCATGTTTTGGAAGCCATAAAGGACGATTGTAGAATGCATGCAGGCACAGAGAACTGTTCAGGGGCTGAAAGGGTGTTAAGATTTTCTTGACACCTTTAAACGAAACAACCAAAGTCTTCAGCTCTAGGGATGGCAATGGGCCAGCTAGTCGTGGCCCTTGCCTAATCCTAGTCCATACAGGGCCGGCTTGAGCCTTGTTCTAGCCCAGCCCTGACAAGGCCAAAGAGATCCTAGCCCAAGACCGGCCTTGCCTTCCGGCCCTGGTCCTATCAAGGCAAGGCCAAGACGAGCCAAGTCTAATAAACGTAAACGGGAGAAAAACAATAGGAGAAAAAGGCTCAGGCCGGACCGAACTAGACAGGCCCTACCACGGACCTGGACTAGACCTGGCTTGGCCTGACCCTGTTCTCCGTCAACGATGGCCTAACCCCGGCCTGACCATTAGTCCACATTTTGTGGCCTAGGACCTAGTCTTTTACCAGTGCATTGCCAGCCCTATTGAGCTCCAATCCTCAACCATATTATCCAGATAAAGTTGAATATATCGGTCAATTTTTTAAAAAAACTTATTATAGTAAAAGTAATCCTCAGTATACAAAATTTTGAAAAAGTATCTCCATAATATTCAAAATTTTATAAATTATACCAGTCCTAATAAAAACTAAAAAATTCCTAGTTATACGTAGTTTTTCACTTTATTTTTATCCAGTAGAACCGAATATTTTCCCCTAAGAAGCATTTCCCTTTCATCCAAAATAAAGAGCCCTTGCAAGCGAATATGATAACATTGGTGGTTCTTTAATTGATTTTTCCTTTAATGCAGTTCAGGGTAGAGTTCCAATCTGAGATATTCGTGTTCTTTTTCTTTGGGTCCCAAGACGAAGATTTAATAAAAATTTGGTTGTATACAGTGGCCTGTAACATCAATATGAGTAGTGATTCAAAATCACACAGTCCAAACTTGGCCATTCTCGAGTGGGGCCATGTTATATCTAGCAAAAATGAAGAGAAAAAAAATAGAAAAAAAATTGGGAAACTCAAGCAATTTTGGGTTTTTCAGCTCTAAATCGACAGCCCTCCATCTATTCTGACTAGGGTGAATTTGAAGTTGAACTGGCAGTTTCCGATTTACTGTTTTGAACAAATTCTCTAGAGCACATTCAATCACTCACTTTTTTTATGCTAATTTCCCAGAAACCATGGTGATCAATTAGTAGTCAAAACAATCTTTTATACTAATTTCCCTGAAACCATGGAGATCAATTAGTAGTCAAAACAATCATTCATCAATCACTCATCAATATGGCCACCATTTATTGAGAATGGAATAAAACAATGAATGGATACTTGAAATATGGGAAAATATCATTAAGAGTTGAAACCCTTACTCCAATAATTTTAAATAACATTTGAGAGGTTACTTTTTCATTCGCATTTCACTAAGGCACCTCTTCACAAAAAATTAGAAGGTTTCCCGATTGCCCTAGTTTTAGATTGAGAATTGCCCTTGTTTTAGATTGAGAAGGTTGAACAACCAATTAATTTTTTTTATCCCTAGGAGATCCCAACCAAATAATGAAAATACCCCTTCATGTTGAGGGTCAAAAATAAAAAATGCGGGTTCGAAGAAGAAATATGGGTATTTATGCTATTTGACTCCTAAATTTCTTGCATGTATCAAATGACAATGTAGTCCTTAGTGCCTCTAGGAGGTCAAATTATTGAAATGTGCTTAATTTTTCTAGCTTCCCAACTTTGAACAATGGCAATTTAGAAAATTCTAAAATTCTTTTTTTAGGAGGTTCCTAAATAGAATAACAGTCCCTCAAATGTTAATTAGATTATGGACCCCGTTTCTATGCGGCGAAGCCCACATATGTAAATATGCAAACCTCTTAATAAATATATTTTTGAGATGGATTCTAAGACTTAATTTTTAAATACATGTAATCTATAACCTAGAGATCATTAACTCAAATGAAGTGGGATTGAGTTGATCTGCATAAATAATCTGATATAATATATAATATGGAAGAAGTGGGATTGAGTTCGTAAAGAAATAATATATATTAAGATGAAAGATTTTTATGATTAGATTTTAACAAATCAAGGAGGTTTCATGTGGGATTGAATATTAATATTAATTTCTGATTCTGTGGAATGAAACATTTATTTTTATGATTGAATTTCGCTAATAGCTTTTCAATATTAAAATATTAATTTTTTATCAATAATAGCAAATCACATCCAATATGCAACCTTCAATAGGTTAGAGCAATGGTTTAAAAACCGAATCGGTGACCCGGATCGGGCTTTCAAAAAACCGATCCGGATCGGCGAATCGGCGATTCGGATCGGGAATCGGGTGAATCGGTCAGAATAAAGCTTCAAAAAAATCCGAAAAAATTATTAAAATTCATTATAAATATTGTTTTTTAGGAATTCAATAAGAAATGAGGGTACTCCATTAAGAATTTTCATGTTTTTGAATGAATATGTGAATATTGATATGTTCTTTCCCTGCATGAACCGCCATTCAACATTTAATTTACATCACACAAAAGAATAAACATAGAATTATCATGGAATAAGTATATCAACATACATGGACTACAATAAAGCATAAAATTAGTAACATACGATCTAAAAATAAAATGATAGACGATGTTGTTGTTCTTCTTGGTCACGCTGGTGCCATTGATTGAATTCGTTTGACAATTCATTGATTCGATCTAAAAACGAATCATCGATATTAGCGGGCGTCTGACTATTCCCAAATCCCTGAGTGTTAGTGTTTTGTTGTGCTCCCAATCCAAAATCCCCGAAGCTTGTCCATCCTTCATGCTCACCTGCACTGTCGTGCTCATCCCTACACTGTTGCTGTTGGGACTCGATATGTGAATAATATGGCTGGGATAGGGTGGCCTCAGAATCATCATCTCTCTCATTTTCTCTTAGACCCCCTTCCCACTCTCCCTCATTAGGTGCAATATCACCGACATATTGTGGATACATTGGCTGGCTGCTTCTTCTTTCATGCTGCTCATCACTTTCTTCAATATCTTCATCACCGATAGCCTCAAGGAACGCTCTCTTGTGCAACACTGGCTCCTCTCTTCTACTACCCATTGGTCTGCTGTGTATGTGACAAATATTGTGTCTAAGTCTATCGGCCCATAATCTTCAAGCTTCCTTCTTATTTGTCGCTCTCTGAGGTTTAAATTATAATGAACGTAGACTAGTTTATGAAGCTTCTCAGAAGCGAGTCGATTCCTCCTAGTAGTGTGCAACCATTGGAACGTACTCCAGTTGCGCTCACAGCCAGTAGCAGAACATGTCTGGGAGAGCACCTTGATTGCTATCCTCTTTAGGTGAGGTGCATCAGTACCATATATCTCCCACCATTCAGCTGGATTAAAATGTAAAAAGCATTGTAAGGGCAAGAACAATTCATAAGATTAAATATATGAATAAGCAAAATATTAACGAGGGGATAACCTGGATCCATCATAGTTCGAGAATTTCTGGCAAGTCTAGTTCCGAAGGATCCTATAGCATCCCTATACATAGCAAGCTAAAACAAATATATTACGTTTTAGTGCATTATTCCTCACAAATATAACAACTCAATGAAGTTCTTACCCAAACATTAAATAATACCTCTTGTATTGCTGCTACTTGGTTTCGATGGCTTCTCTCCAACCTTGCAATAATGTATCTGACCCCTTCCATAATCTTGTGGGGTTGTTCAGGTGTCAAATAGAAAAATTTTGAGTTGAAGTAGTAACCTAAAAAATATATTGGTAGAAAAATGTCATTTACAATTTCATAAAAAAATGATTTAAACTGAAACATTGTAATGATATAAATATATATTTACCAGCATAATGAATTGGACGTCCAAATTTGGTGTTCGACCTCTTTTCTATAATCTCGATCACTTTGCTAGCAAAATTACACTTCTCCCCAATAGCTGATTTCGCCTTCTCAATACCTTCATAAAGGATACCCATGGTAGCTTTCTTATCAGCATCCACCATTCTTAACACCGTGACCAAAGGGGCAGTGGCCTCTACAACACTGGAACATCGAAACCAGAACAGCCTATTAGAGATTATGTTATCCACTTTTATACCGGTACTGGACTTCGAGAGGCGGTCATTTAACCACTCTTCACAAGTAAAAAACGCCGAGTCGAACCGGACTCGCCCGGTTCGACTCGGACTCGCCCGGCGTTGTTTACTTGTGAAGAGTGGTTAAATGACCGCCTCTCGAAGTCCAGTACCGGTATAAAAGTGGATAACATAATCTCTAATAGGCTGTTCTGGTCTCGATGTTCCAGTGTTGTAGAGGCCACTGCCCCTTTGGTCACGGTGTTAAGAATGGTGGATGCTGATAAGAAAGCTACCATGGGTATCCTTTATGAAGGTATTGAGAGGGCGAAATCAGCTATTGGGGAGAAGTGTAATTTTGCTAGCAAAGTGATCGAGATTATAGAAAAGAGGTCGAACACCAAATTTGGACGTCCAATTCATTATGCTGGTAAATATATATTTATATCATTACAATGTTTCAGTTTAAATCATTTTTTTATGAAATTGTAAATGACATTTTTCTACCTATATATTTTTTAAGTTACTACTTCACCCAAAATATTTCTATTTGACACCTGAACAACCCCACAAGATTATGGAAGGGGTCAGATACATTATTGCAAGGTTGGAGAGAAGCCATTGAAACCAAGTAGCAGCAATACAAGAGGTATTATTTAATGTTTGGGTAAGAACTTCATTGAGTTGTTATATTTGTGAGGAATAATGCACTAAAACGTAATATATTTGTTTTAGCTTGCTATGTATAGGGATGCTATAGGATCCTTCGAAACTAGACTTGCCAGAAATTCTCGAACTATGATAGATCCAGGTTGTCCCCTCGCTAATATTTTGTTTATTCATATATTTAATCTTATGAATTGTTCTTGCCCTTACAATGCTTTTTACATTTTAATCAAGCTGAATGGTGGGAGATATATGGTACTGATGCACCTCACCTAAAGAGGATAGCAATCAAGGTGCTCTCCCAAACATGTTCTGCTACTGGCTGTGAGCGCAACTGGAGTACGTTCCAATGGTTGCACACTACTAGGAGGAATCGACTCGCTTCTGAGAAGCTTCATAAACTAGTCTACGTTCATTATAATTTAAACCTCAGAGAGCGACAAATAAGAAGGAAGCTTGAAGACTATGGGCCGATAGACTTAGACACAATATTTGTCACAGACACAGCAGACCAATGGGTAGTAGAAGAGAGGAGCCAGTGTTGCACAAGAGAGCGTTCCTTGAGGCTATCGGTGATGAAGATATTGAAGAAAGTGATGAGCAGCATGAAAGAAGAAGCAGCCAGCCAATGTATCCACAATATGTCGGTGATATTGCACCTAATGAGGGAGAGTGGGAAGGGGGTCTAAGAGAAAATGAGAGAGATGATGATTCTGAGGCCACCCTATCCCAGCCATATTATTCATATATCGAGTCCCAACAGCAACAGTGTAGGGATGAGCACAACAGTGCAGGTGAGCATGAAGGATGGACAAGCTTCGGGGATTTTGGATTGGGAGCACAACAAAACACTAACACTCAGGGATTTGGGAATAGTCAGACGCCCGCTAATATCGATGATTCGTTTTTAAATCGAATCAATGAATTGTCAAACAAATTCAATCAATGGCACCAGCGTGACCAAGAAGAACAACAACGTCGTCTATCATTTTATTTGTAGATCGTATGTTACTAATTTTATGCTTTATTGTAGTCCATGTATGTTGATATACTTATTCCATGATAATTCTATGTTTATCCTTTTGTGTGATGTAAATTAAATGTTGAATGGCGATTCATGCAGGGAAAGAACATATCAATATTCGCATATTCATTCAAAAACATGAAAATTCTTAATGGAGTACCCTCATTTCTTATTGAATTCCTAAAAAACAATATTGATAATGAATTTTAATAATTTTTTCGGATTTTTTTGAAGCTTTATTCTGACCGATTCACCCGATTCCCGATCCGAATCGCCGATTCGCCGATCCGGATCGGTTTTTTGAAAGCCCGATCCGGGTCACCGATTCGGTTTTTAAACCATTGCTCTAACCTATTGAAGGTTGCATATTGGATGTGATTTGCTATTATTGATAAAAAATTAATATTTTAATATTGAAAAGCTATTAGCGAAATTCAATCATAAAAATAAATATTTCATTCCACAGAAACAGAAATTAATATTAATATTCAATCCCACATGAAACCTCCTTGATTTGTTAAAATCTAATCATAAAAATCTTTCATCTTAATATATATTATTTCTTTACCAACTCAATCCCACTTCTTCCATATTATATATTATATCAGATTATTTATGCAGATCAACTCAATCCCACTTCATTTGAGTTAATGATCTCTAGGTTACAGATTACATGTATTTAAAAATTAGGTCTTAGAATCCATCTCAAAAATATATTTATTAAGAGGTTTGCATATTTACATATGTGGGCTTCGCCGCATAGAAACGGGGTCCACAATCTAATTAACATTTGAGGGACTGTTATTCTATTTAGGAACCTCCTAAAAAAAGAATTTTAGAATTTTCTAAATTGCCATTGTTCAAAGTTGGGAAGCTAGAAAAATTACCCTCATTTCTATTGAATTCCTAAAAAACAATATTTATAATGAATTTTAATAATTTTTTCGGATTTTTTTGAAGCTTTAGTCTGACCGATTCACCCGATTCCCGATCCGGATCGCCGATTCGCCGATCCGGATCAATTTTTTGAAAGCCCGATCCGAGTCACCGATTTGGTTTTTAAACCATTGGATTAGAGTAATTTTGGGATTCAATATTAAAATATTAATTTCTTATCGATAGTCAAATATCACAACATTCACTAAGTTAAGAGTTTGGGATTCAATATTAAAATATTAATTCCGATCAATAGTCGCAAATGACATTCAATTCAATATTAAAATATTAGTTTTTGATCAATAGTTGCAAATGACATTCAATATGTAACCTTCAATATTTTAGAGTTTGGGATTAAATATTAAAATATTGACTTTGGGATTCAATATTTTAATTCTGATCAATAGTCGCAAATGACATTCAATATTTAACATTCATTCAATATTTTAGAGTTTTGTTCGAGTTTGCGGTAACATTCAATAGGTTAAGAGTTTGGGATTCAAGGTGAATAGCATTTAATATGTTAAGAGTACGGGATTCAATATTAAATATCAATTTCTGGTCAATAGTCTGCAAATCACATTCAATATGTAACCTTCATTGAATCGTTTGCAAATCACCTTCAATACGTAACATTCATTCATTACTAAAATAAAGGGATACAAATAATCATAATAAAGAATATGAATATATATATATATATATATATATATATATATATATATATATATATATATGGTTGCAACCTTAAAACGTAGAATTACAGATACACCTAAAAATTCATCGGAAAAGGTTGTTTTAATGTTGAAAAAATCTCTAATTGATATTGAGATGTATGAATATGAAAGAAAAAAAATATTTTGAGACTAAAAAATAGTGCATGTTGCAATACATTATCTAGACTGTCTATTTTCAAGATTTTCATATGTTTATAGATTTGCTTGATTTTAACCATTTTTTGAGTTTAAAACTCTATAAAACCTTATAGAAACCACACCCTATATAAAATGGACACAAATAGGATACCAAATCATGCGTACACAAATAATCATAATAAATGAAAGGAAAATGGACACAAATAGAGACACAAATACAATACCAGATCATACGTAGTGTGTACATGCCAGAGTTGGCTAGATCAAGGGCCGGGGTTCGGGATGACGAAAGAGTTGTGCCAAATCAGACACTATGGTTCCGGGACAAAGAAAACCTAGATAATGACGAACTCTTTCTGTATTTTTCATAAATGTAAAACTCTTATTAAAAAGAGCTGGGCCAGATCTGGGATAGAGGGCAAACTTCTGCAAATCTCTAACTCTCCTGTTTTTCATAAATTTTAAATTTTTATTAAATATCATCGTGACTCAGACTGGCTCAAATTTGTTCTAATTAGCATAAATTTTGATTTTTTATTAAAAATTGTCCTATCCGACTCAAAGTTGGATAAATTGGGCCTGTATGTAGTGAGTAGGAGCCGAGTCCGATTCGACTTTTGAAAGACTGCTCCTAAGAGATTTGCATGACCAAATCTCTCTACTTGTTTTAAGGTATCATTTAACTGTATCTTCCAAAACCAGCTAAACCCCTCAGTCATTAAGGTGTTATGTGAGTGGAGGAAATCGTCCATCTTTCAGCAATTTTCATAAATATTTGTTCCCCGTTCAAAAATTTATCATTAACTTTTTCTTCAAAATAAAATGGTATTTTTCTATTTTCAAGTGAAAGGCCAAGGCCAAAGCCTCTAAAACAACTCAACCAAATTTTTGTTATCCTCCTCCCATTATTGCTTAAAGCCTTAAAACAAATTCTGGTTAAAGCTTTGAACCTAAATTATTGAAAAATTGTTCAAATCTGCCAAAAAAATCTCCATTAATTTTTGACAAGGACTTTCTTTTCTAGCAGAACAAATGGAGCTCCTTTAATTACTTCTCCATCAGGAAACAAATATGATAGGGATCTATATTATCATCTTAATCATAATGATACTGCTAGAGCCCAAACCAAATCTTTACTTATACTCCAAGCTAAAATTCCAACTCAAAAGCATGTTGAGAGAGAGAGCCCCATCCAAATCTTTACCTATACTCCAAGCTAATTCCAACTCAAAAGCATGTTGGGAGAGAGAGAGCCCAAACCAAATCTTTACCTATACTACAAGCTAAAATTCCAACTCAAAAGCATGATGAGAGAGAGAGAGAGAGAGAGAGAGAGAGAATTTTCTATATTTCTTTCCTCACCATCTCAGAAGCATGTTTCATGGCTGCTTCAGAGACCCCACCTTCTCCGTCTCTCAAAAACTCCACCATATTATCAGAAATGCAGTGTGCGATAGACTGAACTGTGATCATGGGGTTCACACCAAGTGCAGTGGGCATCAAGCTCCCGTCACAAACGAACAGTCCCTCAGCCTCCCAACTCTCTCCTCTCTCATCAACTGCACTTTTCTCCTCATCCGCTCCCATCCTGCAACTCCCCATTTGATGAGCTGAGGTATATAAATTCCATTTTTCCTCTCCTGAGTATGCCCCCCCAAAGACCTCAATCCCATCTAAAAACTCCTCAAAATCTTCATCTCTCATCCCCTTAGTCTTAATTCTCTGCCCATCACTCCTATGTGTTCCCACCTCTACAGCCCCAGCTGCAACAAGAATCCTCAAAGCAGTCCTCAACCCCTTCTTGAATTTCTCTCTATCTGTCCTGTGTAAATTATAGGTAATCTTTCTCTCTTTCATCACCTCTCCTGACCCTGTATCTCTGACTAGAACAAAGATATGAACAGTTCGTGCGTACCTCCTCATCGCCTCTTTCATCTCACTACCCGAAAGCCATGGAAATATTGCAGAAAAACTGGCAGGTCCAAGAAAGGGTGTCTCGATTATTACACCTGAATCATGATCTTGGTTCTCTAAGACCAGTTTGTGTATAGAAGTGATAATACCACCTTGGTAACATTTTCCTCTCAAGGATTCACCACAATCTTGCTCTGGAAAGTAACCCCATGCCATTGAAACAGGGTGAAGCCTCAAATTCCGACCAATATTTGGATTTCTCAGGCCACTAGAGATCAATAAGGGAGGTGTTAACAAAGACCCACATGCTGAAACAGAGAGCTTTGCTTTTATCATCAATCTCAAAGAGCTCTTCTTTCCTTTCTGGTTCACTTTGCATCCCGTGACTGCCATTACACCCACACATCTTTGGTCTCTCTCTCGCGACCAAGGTTTCCCACTCTCTTTCCTCTCCAAACCATCATTCTCTCTCATCACAAATTTCTTGGCCTTGACGCCAGTGAAAATCAAAGCACCAGCCTCCGCTGCATCAACCAGCCATGTGCATTGAGTCCCTTGTTTCTCTCCAGTTCGGCAACCATAGCCACATTGTCCACAATAATGGCCTTCTGGTGAATTTCTTGGCACGAACTCTACCTTGAGCCCAAGCCTCTCACACCCAGATCTGAAAACTTCATTTTGGAAGTTCTCTTTCTCACACTTCTCTGTCACACCCAACCTCTTGCACACAGCTTCCATGGCTGCCCTGTAATTGTGGCTTCCAAAGAGAGAGAGAGAGAAATCTTCAGACCATTGTTTTAAAACTTTATCCGGTGTTTTTATACAGGCCGACCAATTAATAGCAGAGCCCCCACCAACAGTTGAACCAGCAGTAATCAATACTTTGGCATCAGTTGTCGATAAAATGCCCCCTGATTCATACATTTGATCCATAGAGGGACCTTCTAAGAGAGAGTAGTCTTGAGGGGTAAAGTAAAGGCCTTTCTCTAAAACTAAAACTTGATAGCCTGATTTTGCGAGCTTCGCTGCTGCTACTGAACCACCAGGGCCTGAACCCACAACCACTGCATCGCATTCGAGAGTTAAGAGATCTGCAGAAGGGTCCTCAGTGACAGTGATCCCTTTGGTTTTAATGGTAGAAACAAGGGATTCTTTAGTGAGAGTTGTAGTGCTTATAATGGAGTCTTTGAAGGATTTTGGAGGAGGGTTCTTGGGTGGCTTAAGGGGCCCTGGGCTGTAGTCAATTGCTTCCCATGATGGGTTTTTGGAGTTTACATCTGTCTGCAACAGTTGAGATAAACAATGGGGGGGGGGGGGGGGTGGTTGGTTAGTGAAGTCATAGATAGATGGAGGGAAGAGGTTAAGTAATGGTTATCTCTCTCTTTTATTGATTTTTAATCATAAAAATTAACTCAAAAAAATCATTTTACACCATTGCAACACAAACTTTTTCAATCGATGGAAAGGGAAAAAGAGGGTTAAAATTTTTTTTGGGTTGAAATAGTATAAAAAGATTTGCTGTGGCTAATTTTTATAGTCAAAATCAATAAAAGAGGGAGATAAGAGATGAGGGGCTACGGTGAAATGTTCAGAATAATACAAGGAATTAAGGTTCTGTATGAAATTTTCCCATTATCAAAATACTCATAAATTCTCAACAGTTTAACAGCTTTTTACCCTTTTCCAACAATTCGTCTCTTGTGTATATTATGAGAAAAAGCTGTTTCAATGCATGATCATGTATATTTAGGTAGGTATTTTGAAATTAAATAAAAAATATGAGAAAATTGTTAAGGGAAAAGTTCAAGAAAGGTGTTGACCTTACACTATTGAAGTAATGTGCATCTCAAAAATCCCCAAAAGAGAGGGTTTCGACATTGAAAAACCCTCCAATCTGATCATCTTGTCCTCAAATGAATGGGTACGAAGAAAAACTGAATTTTAGATCCTAAAAATAGATATCTAGTAACAAATCATCGGGAGTCTATTTTCAAGTGTTTATAGAATTGTTTTATCTATACCATTTTTGGTATTTTAAATAGTTGAAAATATATTTTCAAGTCATTATATGGCTTCGGACACCGAAACTACATCCAAGCAAAATCAAGAAGTGCTCCTTACTTGTACAATATAAGGATGGTTAAACAGTTGATATCTTGTGTATATTTTTATAAGGAAAAAGTTTAATCCGTAGCTCTACATTATAAGATTGGTTGCAACCTTATAAGTAGACCTACGGATGCACCTCAAAAATCCATCGGAAAAGGTAGTTTTAATATTGAAAAACCCTTTGATTGATCATCTCGACATCGAGATGTATGACCATGAAAAATAAAAAGATTTTAAGTCTCAAAAATACTGCATTTTACAATGTCTATTTTCAAGATTTGCATATGTATATAGATCTACTTGATTTTAACCATTTTTAAAATTTAAAATTTTATAATTAAATATAAAAATAGATTTTGAGATAATCTTCATAGCATTTTACATCAAAATTATATATCATGATAAAATTTGAAGGCGCACCTTACCTCTACATCGCCTGATGCATCGGTATGCCAACTGCACCATTTTTTAAAATCTCTTTAAAAAAGAATCATCCGGAGTAACTCTTTTGCGCGAGGAAGTAAGTGTACAGTGTACTCTACTATACCAGCGGAAAACATGATAGGTGCATCATACGGTGTAAAGACTTTTGATGGACTCATATGGAAAGACTATTGAGCTCAAAAACATTTACGTTGATCACGAGATGAATCAAATACTATTTACACTTTCTCAAAGATTCATGACAAAGAAAAACCAATTAGACGTTCTGGATGCAAGACCACACTTACAGTTTGCTTCCCTGGGCCACTAAAACACCTTAGACGTAAACTAAGAAAATTATTAAAAATATCTCGTTTCTTTAGGTTATTGGAAGCAAACTCTAAATTTTCCGAAACCTAAATCATGCTCCTTTGCATTTTCATCAACCCATTATTTTTATTTATTTAATTTTTTTTTTTTTTTTTTTTTTTTTTTTTTTTTAAAATACCCTTCACATAAGTGTTAAAGTCCTGCTGATGTGGGGCTTAACCTACTGGGACAATGACGGATGGGGGTAGCATTAGAACCACCCATGATGATCACCTTGGCTATCACGCACCACGGTGATACCATCACGGTTCAATTAGAACTTTAATAGTTAAACAACCCATGACCCTATCACGGTTCAATTAGAACTATGACGTGCTTTAAGTTCCGTGATTCTTTGTGGTTCTAGCCTTAAACCCAACACAAAATCACTTGAACCCATCATGGTTCAGGGTCAACTGTGATGCCCTACACTACCATGAAAAAAAATCACTTAAACCCATCATGGTTCAGGGTCAAAATCACTTAAACCCATCATGGTTCAGGGTCAAAATCACTTAAACCAATGATGGTTCACGGTCAAAATTACTTAAACCCATCATGGTTCGGGGTAAACTGTGATGCCCTACACTACCATGAAAAAATATACAAAAAATCGGCTACAAATGAAGTTTTGAAAAATTTGGGTTCTATTTCTAATAATCTAAAAAAGAGATATTTTTTATAATTTTCCTAACAACTACAAATAAAAAATAAAAAAATATTGAAACAAAAAAAAAAACTTACCCAGGAGTAGAAGACATACACGCAGAAAATCTTGAAGAGCGCAAAGCTAAGTCTGAGTGCAGAAAAGAAGCTTCTCTCTCTAGACCAGGCCATCAACACTTTCTCTCTCTTCTCCACTGGCATCTCAGAAAAGCTTCTAATGAAAGGGAAATTGAGAGAAAGGCAAGTGGACCCACAAAGAAGTAATGTCCCAAGCCTTGTGGACAAGGCCCACAATACCCATGAAACCAAAGTCACAGCATCTGGTAGTCCTCTTTTCACCATCAATTCTGCAACCTAAAAAGGCGCCCACAAAGATTTATGAAAAAAAGTGAAGCACAACAAATAAAATTGACCAAAAATAGGATAAGAAAATATTAGATGGTCTAAGAATAGGAAAAGAATTTCCTAAATTTAATAGGAATAAACAACATAAAACCCACAGAAGACAATGAAATGCAAAAAAAGAAATTACATAAAATCCACAAATCCTTGTCCAAAAATAAACCAATTAAAAAGATTAGTAAACGAAACAAGGTCGTTTTTTTTTTTTACTGAAATTTGGCTGTGGAGTACCAAAATTTTGGGAAACCAAAAAAGCAAAAAGAATAAACTGAAAGCATGAGAAGATGCAAATATTCCTTTGACTCCTATATTATAATAAATAAAAAATGTCAAATACCCAAAAATCCATTTTTTGGGAAGTAATTACATGACAAATCCACAGAATTAGTAACCATGATAAAACCAACATGTACCCAAAATTTGGGTTGAACCATTATAAAAAAAAAAACAGAAAAGAAAAGGGAACTGCAAACACCAAAAAGGAAGAAATATTTCTATGTTTTGTATTAAAAAAAGTGCAGTATTTTGGGTGTTGTTTGACGGTAAGTTTCGATGATAAAGTGATTGCAGAAGATGGAATTTCGTATGGAGAAGACGAAAGTTTCAGAGTTTCGGGACCGAAATAATGCCTGGTCAGGGACTTGGTAATCGGAGCCTGAAGCTTTGTAGAAGGAGACGAGGCTTGGGCTTGGTGGCGGATCCCGCTGGGAGCTGACGTGGAGGGCTGTGATTGGCATTGAGGGTATCAAGGCCTCACAGATGGCCGTCAGTGATTGGATCTGAGCTTTGGTGAAGCCATGACTGAAGCTCTTCTCCTTTCTTCCTCCTCTGAGCAATGGGTGAGCGGTATTTTGGTCATCTTCCATGGTTTTCGCCTTTTGGGTTTCTCTCTTCTCTTGTGTTTGGGGCTTCGATCTCTCTTTATCTCTCTAAATATATATAATAATATCTATCTCCTTGTTTTGAGTTTTTCTCTCTCTTCCCCTGAACTTCTCTTCTCTCTGTTTCCTCTGTGTTTGTCTCTCTTCTCTCTCTGGGTTTTTTCTTGCGTTTGGGTTTCTCTCTCTTAGGCGTTTTATCTCTTCTCTCTCTTAGGTGTTTATCTGTCCTCTCTCTTGGGTTTCTCTTCCCTTCGGGTTTCTCTCTTCTCTCTGAGGCTTTGGAATTCTCTCTGTAAAATATCTCTCCAAAGTATTCTCTCCTCTCTCTCTCTCTCTCTAAATTTTGGGGCTTTAGAACCTCTCGCTCCAAAGTATTCTCTCTCCCTCTCTCTCTCTAAAAAAATTTTGCGGTTTTAGATTTTCTCTCTAGCTTTGGTTATTGGGTTGGATTGGATTGGGGAGTAGTATTTATAGGGGAAATTGGTTGGGGCTGTGCAGTTAATTGATCTCTTTCGTCATTATTGCTCATTTAAGTTTGATTATCCAAACGGATAACCATTTTTTGCCCCGGATATGGGTAATTCTCTCCCCCCTCTCTCTATGAATTTCTCTCTCTAAACCCATCAGACGGCTAACACATCTCTCTCTCCATGAATCTCTCTCTCTAAAACTATTAGGTGGCTAACAGAGCCTCTTTCTCTCTCTATAACCATCACCACCCTCTCTCTCTCTCTTTTGAACAGCGTACACACTCTCTCAAAAGCCCTAAGACGACTTACACCCCGTCTTTGTCTATTATTTTTCTCTCTCTAAAACCAGGAGTCTTTTACAGCTATTTCTAAAACCCCGTCCTCTCTCTCTAAACACCACATTCATATCGGTCTGTCTTGCCATGTTTTGCTTTCACTTATTTTATACTACGACAATAACCTTCAACTGCTTTACTTAATTTAACCTTTTTTATGCCAAACATATTTAAAGAGACGCACTTTTGTTTTTAAAAGCCACATCCCAAACTCCTTGAAAGATAAGGGATTCATGGAATCGAGAGGTGTTTGAAAAACACAAGAGGAGAAGGGTTCGGAGAGGTGTTTGAAAAACACAAGAGGAGAAGGGTTTCATGGAATCGAGAGGTGTTTTCAAAAAACAAGAGGGGAGAGTGAGATATGCTTAAAAAAAAAAAATGTGAAGTTTAGGATATATATAAGTGAAGTGAGAGAAATAATTGGAAAAAAAATGTGCAGTTTAGGATATATATAAGTGAAGTTTGAGAAATAATTGGTTTTAAAAAAGCATGTTTTTTCACATTTATTTAAGTTAAAAAATAAATTTAAAATGACTAGGTGTTAGAAGATATCTTTTGTAGCCTTATTAATAAATGAAACCTAAAATAAAGGGATAAGGAGATATTTCTTTTTTTATATAAGGGTTTGAGGTAATTTTTAGAGAAAAGAAAAAAGAAAAAAAAGTAAAGTTTTTAAAAAGAAAGTTTATATAGAGTCGAGCCTCTAAACTATCAAATTAAAGCCCACCTCAAAAAATTCACTAGAAGAGGTTGTTTTGATATTAAATCTTTAAATTGATCATTTCGACATTAAGATGGATGGACATAATAAAATAAATAAATTCCAAGTTTTGGAAATAATGGATCTTGTAATGCATTTTTGGATTGTCAATTTTTATAATTTTTAAGTTTTCATAGATCAACTCGATCTACACTATTTTTTAAGCTTGACATTTTTTATTTAGATATGGAAATATATTTTAGGGTATCACACTCGGTTCTATACAAATGTCACCCAAGTTTAAAATGGAAGAAATGATGTTGTAAAAAAGTGGGTTTTTTAAGCAGTTCGCCCCTTCATAGAGGTTTTTTAGACGTGAATGAGAACCCAAGAGAGAGAAGGTTTTTTTAGACTTGAATAAGAAGCCGAGAGAGAGAACTTTTTATGCTTTTTTAAGGAAATTATCACAAATATATCTTAATTTTTTTTTATTTAAAAAAAAAACTCTAACTTTCATAAACCTCGTCTACACCTTTGTTCTTCAATTTTAGGTGTTTTGTGACTAAAATAACCTTCATGGTAGTCATATTACAGTAAAGAATATTATGGTACTTTAAGTACCTTAATGAATACCCAATTTTATACGATACTTATAATGCCATAAAAAAACCTGTTTTTATTACAGTACCCGAATTACCGTAATACTATTAAAACATATTACGGTACTTAAAGTATTGTAACCCTATTGATACTTTATACAATAGGAAAACAACCGTGAGTTTTTCTAAGCTTTCACGCCCTATTTCACAATTTCTTTAGGCCTAAAAACCCCATTTCCCTCTAACCCCTCCTAAAAACACTAAAATATTATTTTCCCATCTCATTCGCACTCTAACCCCACACATCTCTTCCTTATCCTCCTCCATCTCTAATATCTCATCTATTTTCTGTCATCTCCTTCTATTTCTCAATCTGTGATACACACCAATACCATTTTATAGGTATGTCATGAAAATCATCAAGCTTTGAATTATATTTCCTTGGATGTGCAAATATTATGTTTTAACAAATATTATGCTCTTTTTTTTTTGGTATTTGATGTAGTTGGGTTGGCCATTTGTAATTTTTTTGTTTGAAATATTGCATAAATAAATTTTAGATCTATATTTGTATTAATGCATATGTATTGACATCTAATATCCCTCTGTAATGCTACCTCGTCATTATATCTAAATATTTTAAAAACTTTATACATGCATTGCTTTCTTCCGTTATTGATACCAAAAATTTCCATTTTATATTTGTTTCTATCTTAAATTGGAGATCTCAGTAGTGATTGGGCTTGCACGCACCAAAAATGGGTGACGACAAAGTGAAAATCGCTTTACACTTTGGTGGTTCTTTCAAGAGGAATTCTAATAGTGGACGTGTTTTCTATAATGGTGGGGACCTGAAGATTACTTATTTTAGGCGAATCTCATCCTTCGACCAAATAAAAGCTCACCGATGAAAAGTAACAAATTGTGCTCCAAGTACCATGTCTATTAGGTATATTGATTCAGGGTTACTAGGTAACATGAATATGGTATGTATTGACGATGATGACGACATTGCAAATATGATGGAAGGGTCTTCTCCCATTGCTAAGTATGTATCAAACAGACCTATTGAGTCGGACTCCACCGAATCTTGACCACCAACAGTGGTCGATAATGGTCCATTAAGATTGATCATGTAACAAGTTTGTAATAAAATTTATTTTTTTATTTAATAAATTTTTTAGTGCAGATGTTATGGGTTAGGATAATTCTCACTTGCTCTTCTAATATTTTTTCGACAGCGATACCCGACAAGAGTAAGTCGTTCAGAGTGAAGATGAGCATGATTTAGAAATCAAGCACCATATTGACGACATCGATATGATAGAAAGCTATATCATGATTGACAGTTATGAAGTTGTACTTCAACAGGGTCAGGATTTTGATGACGTACAAGCATATCGTAATCATCTTATTGATTATGCCATATCACAAAACTTCAATATGAAGTTTGTAAAAGTGAGGAGAGACAAGTATGAGTGAGGTGTGTTGCAGATGAGTGTCCATGGCAAGTGCGTCGTTGGATGGTTAATACTACAATCTTCTTCTAGGTGAAGAACTTTGTAAATGTGCACTCTTGTGTCGGTACAATAGGCATGGTTCATCAGCCCCTTGCTCGAAGCCATGGGGTGGTAACCAAGATCAAAGACTGTTTGAATGATATACCCAATTTGACATCTGGAGATGTTATTAATGATGTACAACGTGATCACGATATATGTGAATGAAAATATATTTTCATAGCATATGCAGTAGTTGAGAGTGAAAATACACAAAGTTGGACTTGGTTTCTATAGCTTCTCAATGAGCAGTTTCAAGAAAGGCATGATCTGCCAGCTTTGTCTATTATATCAAATCGTCAAAAAGGGTTGCAAGAAGCAATTGAAAAAATATTCCTAACCAATGAACAAGGGTATTGTATGTGTCACTTAACCAATAACTTCAAAAAGGAATTTAGAAATCCGGTGCTCACAAAACTTTATTGAAAAGTGACACGTGCATTAGCTGTATCAATGTTCGATGAGTACATGTCAAAAATTAAGAGTGCAAATGATGAGGCCTATGTCTATATCATAAAACAATATCCAAAAAATTGGACAAATGCATATTTTCAGGGATGACAAATGCATATTTTCAAGGGTGTAGATAAAATCATTTGACATCGAACATCTCCGAATCATTTCACAGCTGGATATTAAAAGCTCTGGAGAAGCCTCTCATTAAACTCCTTGAATGCCTAAGGGTTAAGCATATGAGAAAATTTGCTAAGAGGATGGCTAAGTCCTTAGAATTGAGCAACATGCTTACACCAAATATTCAAAAGGTAATAAATCATATGAGAGTTAAGTCCAAATTCCTTCATACAGTTCTATGGGCACATGATGATATGTATGAGATCAATGTAGATACGAAATATGTTGTTGATCTGGTGAGACATACATGTACCTATCGGGTGTGGCAGGTTAGTGGGTTGCCGTGCAGTTATGCGATCGCCGCTATAAATCATAGGCATCAAGATGTTATAGAATATTGCGGTGTGTTATTTCACAGTGGATATGTGTTGTAGAGCATATTTCTTTCCCTTCAACCCTATGCTAGAAATTGTTTTTACAAACTGTAAGGCGAACCACGGGTTGGCCAAAGAAACGTCATAGAGAAATAGAGCATAATGAGATTATGCATCTTAAATGTAACCGATGTGGGGTCGTGGGCCGTAACTAGAAGACATGCAAATCAAGTATATTAAATGATGTAAAGAGGCCATTAGTGCCAGTTGATCTTTTCTTTATATGCCCTTTTACTTCTGAATTTTTAGAGAGGTCAGTACCTACTGATATGACGTTTTGGTTCAATTTATGAAATCGCTAAAGTTGTTCAAGCTATTCAATTTTAAAAAGAAGAGTTCATCTTAAATGTGTTGTTCAATTTAAAAAAGTATGTGTTCTTCAATTATTTTTTTCAAAAAAAGTGTTAAAGTCATTACGATCTTTCTTTTACCGTAATGCTCATTTTTATAATTACAATAAACAAAAATACCGTAATACTCATTAAGGTCATTTGTCTACCATAACAAACAATTAGAGTATTATGGTACCCAAAAGACCTTAATGCTCCAAAACTCTATAAGGTTTCTAGTAGTTTTTCAAGCATTATGGTCTTTTGGGTACCGTAAGGCCATAATTAATCTTTACGGTAGAAAAAATACCGTAATGCTCATTATGGTCCTTTTACTACCGTAACGATTACTTATAACACAACAATAATTTCAAGACGGTAATGCTCTAAAGCAACCACAAAAATTCTGGAGTTTTGGAGCATTATGGTCTTTTGGGTACCGTAGTTCTATAACTGATCTTTACGGTAGTAAAAAAACCGTAATGATTATTATGGTACTTTTTTTTACCATAAAGATTAGTTATGGCAGTACGGTCCCCAAATGATCGTAATGCTCGAAAAACTTTTGCACTTTTGGAGCATTACAGTCTTTTGGGTACCGTAATGCTCTAACAGTTTATTATGGTAGACAAATGACGTAACGAGTATTATGGTATTTTTTTTACCTTAATTATAAAACTGGGCATTACGGGAAAAGAAAGATAGTAATGAATTTAACATATTAAAAAAAAAATTGAACACAACTTGAACAACACATACTTTTTTAAAAATTGAACACATACAAAAAAGGAAAATTTTAAGTTAAATGACCTGCATTAAAAATTAATTGAAAAATAAATAAACAAATCAATATACCGACATCCTTTATCCACACGTTATTGGTCTCATGTCGCCCCACGAGAGAGAAGTTATGAGAGTTATCTCATTCTCTAGGAGGGGCCCACCTGAGGGATTTAGGTTGCTCTGCCTTATTTTTTTTGGAATTGAGCGCAATAATTTGAAATGCTCGTACGCCCAACATTGAAATACATATATAAAAAATAAGCATTAAAACAAAAAAATATCTATCAAACTTTAAAAAATATCAAAATAGTAATATACTAGTATTGCCAGCAAAAGAGTGGTTGATCCACTTAGGTGTTGGTAATCAGGATGAACAACTTTTGACAAGGCTCGGAACAAAAAAGCCAGGGCAGCTCACCAACCATTTTCATATCCTCAAAAAACTGTAAATATATTATAAGCATCGTACCATCTTTGGAACCTGTAAAGATTGTGCAGTTGACTAGATATAGGAAGTAAGCAAAAGTGTGTCGTAAAAGGGTGGTGCGGTTATAGTTCCATGACGACAGTTTAAAAGTGTTTTTCAACCATGTAGAATGACTACTACTATGTGGCAGATGTTATATCATGCGGACTATATAATCCATGTATTTCTCTACTCTCCTAAGAGTTATATCTACACTAGTTACCCTTACGCGGAGAATTTTCCATATATCTTCAAGAGTAGGCATCATCTCTCCAATGTCTACATTGAAATGGCTGGTGTTCGTCTCTACACACCACCTCTCGATGATAATAGACAATGTGTCACAATCGTAGTGAGTCATCCGTATTATGGTCAAATGATACAATCCTGATGTCTTGACCGAGTCAATTTGATCATTATTTGTTAAAGGCCATAAAGAAGTTGCATTGGCCTTCTCATCAACCCTCAGGGGATTTTCCCGATCTTGAAATGGAATTTGTGATTTCAAACACTAAAATAAATAAAATGATTAACCAACATGATGAGGAATATAATTTGAAACAATTGTACATACATCTCCTTCCCAGATCTTCTGTTATATATGTTCTCTATGTTATTGAACAATATAGGAATCTCAGGACCTCCAGGGCAAGGTGCGCCTTCTGCCATGATCTTTGTTCAAAAATCCATCATAAACAACAATCTCATGGTAAAAAAACTGCTACTAGTATATCAGACACCTGACCAAGGATATGACAAAGTCAAAGAACAAGCAGTAAAAGAAACTACATAAGGCCATTCATTCATAATTGGGACACAAAGTTTAGCTATATTCAATCATAATTGGGAAATAAAGTTTAACTAACAGAGCAAACAAGAAATCACTTTCATATATATTTTCATGGATAATTATGAAGATTTGTCATGATAAAGAAATCAAATATTTGCAACAAAAATGTTATTGATATAATGTAGAGCATCTTGGTTTCATGAGCATGATTATTACTCAAGAATAATTGAATAAAAAATAAATTTCAAAGTTGAGTAATTTCATGCTTATTTTGAACTCTTAATCAAAGGCATATCAACTCTAAACAGTACAGAGCACT
This sequence comes from Amborella trichopoda, assembly GCF_054954075.1. Taxonomy (NCBI): domain Eukaryota; kingdom Viridiplantae; phylum Streptophyta; class Magnoliopsida; order Amborellales; family Amborellaceae; genus Amborella; species Amborella trichopoda. The sequence goes on along the minus strand of NC_142342.1, from coordinate 3,578,416 downwards.
TATTTTAGCAATGCCAATACCAAAATCCCATTCCAAAACAAGCTAAAAAACAATAAAAAAATTCTCTCTCTCTCTCTCTCTCTCTCTCTCTCTCTCTCTCTCTCTCTCTCTCTCTCTCTCTCTCTCTCTCTCTCTCTCTCTCTCTCTCTCTCTCTCTCTCTCTCTCTCTCTCTCTCTCTCTCTCTCTCTCTCTCTCTCTCTGACACACAACTAAGAGCATCTTGAAACAATTAGGATTTTACTATAAAATTAAAGTTTTTGCTCTCATAAATAGCAAAAGAGAAGAACGTCTACAATTGCTAAAGAAACAATGAACAAAGAAAAACAAATAAATTCCCTAAACATAACTATTTGATAGATAAAATTTACAAACTAAAATCAAGTTCATGAACCCCTAATTCCCATTGCATAACAATCATCAATAAAAAAATCAAATTGAATCTGATGAGATAAGGGAAAGAAACAAAAATTCGCATAAATTTATGAATCTGATGTATGACAATCATCAACAAAGAAATCAAATTGAATTAGATGAGATAAGAGAAAAAAACCTAAAATTCGCATAAATTTCTGAATCGTATGAATCTGATGCATAACAATCATCAACAAAGAAATGAATTTGAACTCCATAAATTTACCTAATCAGAGAAAAACCTAAAATTCGTAATACTGAATCAAACAAAAAAAAATTTGAAGAAAAGATTTCTTACCTCAGATGAGATAAGGGAAATGAGGGAGAAAGAGACCAGTGAGAGATTGGACCTCGAGAAATTTTGAGCCAGAGGAGTGGAATAGAGCTACCCTAAAACGGTAAAAAGAGAACCGCAATGAAGGAAATGGCTTTGGCTAGGGTTTATAAGGCACGAAAGTATTACGGTAATTCGAGTACCGTAATACCAAAAGTTTTCCTCATGGTATTTTCAGTACCGTATAAAATAGGGTATTCATTACGGTGCTTAAAGTATAGTAATGGTCTTTTACAGTAATACGACTACTATGAAGGTTATTTATGTCACAGACCATCCAAAATTAAAGACAAAGGATGTGGACGAGATTTTTAAAAGCTAGGGTTTTTGTTTTTTCTAAATAGACAGAAATTAAGGTATATTTGTGATAATTTATCGTTTTTTTTTTTGTTGTTTCCCTCTTGGAAAGGGTTTTATCCGGGTTAGCATGAGTCCATGGGCAATGCCTGCTCTATTGACACCAAAGAAAGATGATAGTTGGTGAATTGTGTGAATAGTAAGGCTTTAAATAATATCACTGTGAAATATCGTTTCCCTATTCCAAGGTTGGATGACATGTTGGACCAACTTTGGGCAAATGGTCCTAGTATCTTCACGAGAATGATGAACCATCTGCTCAGATCCTTTATCGGCAAGTGTGTTGTCGTATACATTGATGCTATATTAATTAATAGCTCTTCATGTGAAACTCGTACGCATCACCTTAGGGATGTTTTTTGAAACTCTAAGGCAAGAAAAACTATATACTAATATTAAGAAATGCAGCTTCATGACAGAAAGTGTAGTATTTTTAGGGTATGTTGTTTCTTTTGAGGGGGTGGAAGTAGATTAATCCAAATTGAGAGCTATATTGAGTGGCCTACTCTATGCAATATACATGATGTTCGTAGTTTCTATGGTTTAGGTTCTTTTTACAAGCAGTTAATCAGGAATTTCAATGCACTTATTTCGCCCGTTCCAGATTAATTGAAAATGTGAAAATTTCATTAGACTCCAAAAACAAAGCAAAATTTCCAATTGATAAGGAGAAAATGCTAAAAGCACCCGTATTGGTTTTACCTGACTTTAATAAAAATTTTGAATGCACTATGAGTTAGGTTTCGGTATTGTGTGAAAGAAGGAAGGAAAATCTATGGCGTTCTACAGTGAAAAACTAAATGGGTCCAAAGTTTATTATTCTACTTATGATGTTGAGTTTTATGCCATTGTACAAGCCTTGAGAATTGGAGACATTATTTGGTGCAGAGAGTTTATTTTTTACTCGGATCATGAAGCTCTTAAATACATTAATAGCCAACACAAACTCAACGTAAGGCATTCTAAATGGATGTCTTACTTGCAAGAATTTACTTTCACCTTGAAGCATAAAGCAAGTGTTGATAACTGGGTAGTTGATGGTTTGAATAGGCGAGTCCTGTTACTTACTACCATGAAAGTGAAGGTGGTGGTCTTTGAGACATTCAAAGAGTTGTACCAAGATGATCCTAAATTTGGAACAATTGTGGCTGCTGTCTTAGTAGGAAAACATGAAGTTTATTGTGCGCGTGATAGTTTTCTCTTCAGAGGCCTAAGACTATGTATACCAGAATGCTCATTTTGGTCATGACAAAACCATGGCCTTGGTGTCTAAAGATTATTTTTTACTCAAGGTGTTGCCTGACATTGTTAGATTTGTAGACAGATGCTACATTTGTCAGGTCTCTGAAGGAACTATGAAGAATGTTGAACTCTATATCCTATACTCCATTGCTAGTACCAGCTGCACCATGCGGGGATGTCAATGTGCATTTTGTGTTGGGGTTACCAAGAACAAAGAGAAGTATCGATTAAGTATTTGTAGTGGTCGACAGATTCTTTAAAATGGCACACTTTATTGCATGTAGGAAAATTATAGATGCTTCTAACATTGCAAAAATCTATTTCAAGGAGGTTGTTCGATTGTATGGCATTCCAAAATTAATCACTTCAAATAGAGATGCAAAATTCATGAGTCACTTGTGGAGATCTCTATGAAGTTGATGGGAACTGAGTTATTTTTAGCAACGATGATTATTTACAAACTTATGGTCAGACACAAGTAGTGAGTAAGAATTTGGGAAATTTATTTCAGCAGTTTGGCATGAAACAAGCTGAAGCAATGAGATTTGGCTTTATCTCAAGTTGAATTTGCTGTCAACAGGTCCCAAAATCGAACTAATCAGAAAAGCCCATTTGAAGTTGTCTATGGACATAATCTAAACAATGTGCTAGATTTGACTCATTTACCTCATGCAGGGAAATTTAGTAGCAAGGCCGAAGACTTAGCTAACCAAATCAAAAGCGTTCATGAGCAAACAGATTGAAGCCAGTAATACAAAATACAAGGCTACATATAACCATCGTCGCAAGCAAGTGTTTGAAGTTAGAGATTATATGTGGGTTGTTTTGACCAAAGATAAGTATCCCGATGGGGAGTATAACAAGCTCAATAATCAAAAGATTGGGCATGCGAAATTTTAAAAAAGATCACTGACAATACATATCAGTTTAAGCAACCAAACCATATAAGGACTTATGATGTTTTCAATCATGCCGACACCACCTAATAACACCTTCAAAAAAGTTAATTCTCTAATCCATTTGAAAAAAAACGGATAGGGGCATGTCTTCCCCATTGAATTACCCAATAAAAAAGAGCATTTAATTCCTTATGTGGGAGATAACTGTAGTGATGAAGAGCTTAACTCAATGACAAGTGCTCTCCAACCAGGGGAGGATGATGTAGTCGAGATGACCGCTCCATTATCTAGACCAATTGGATCGCAATCGAAAGAAAAAATAAATAAATATGAGCTTATTTAAATTTTTTAGAGTGTGTTTTTTTTAAAAGCTTGTAGGTTTAATTTTTGAAAAGACTTGTATTTTCTTTAGGAAAATTGACTCATATTTAAGTAAGGATGTATCATTGAGATTGTATACAATGAGATCACTTACCTTTCATACAAAAATGTCACAATTACTTATAACCATTCGAAGTGTCACAAAGTTACAAAAAAAAAAAATTGAACTTTGAGCTTTTTAAGTACAATAAATATAGCCACCCAATTTCAATCCAATGGTCAAGATTAATTATGACCACCTTATACCAAATATGAATGATCCCATTGAACACTTTTCCTTATTAGAATCCTTCTTTTTTAGAATCTTGTTTTAAAAACAAAAGGAAACAAGTACATTAGATCCGTAGGATGCTTTTTATGAAGGGATGAGGTAACTTTTTGGTGACATCCTCATCTTGAGAAGAGAAGAAAAGATAAAGTTTAAAGTTAAAAAGGAAGAGAGATGACATTTCAAAAGTGATAATTTTTTTAGACGTGAATAAGTTATTTTACCAGCATGTAGCCAAAGTGGCATTTTTGTGGTTTTTCTTTTCTTTTACCACTTATTGGCAGTCAATAATTTTCAACTCAAATCCGTATGTTTTTTTGTTTTTTTTTTACAGATTTCTTTTCAATTTTTTCTTTTACTATTGTTTTATCTTAACTACCAATAATTTTCAAGTGGGTCAAGGTTGTCTTCCCCACTTATCCCAAAAAAACAAACAAAAAAAATTAAGTACACCTAAAGGTGGCTAACTTCCAAAACAAACAAAAAAAATTAAGTACATCTAAAGGTGGCTAACTTCCATAAGGTTGTCTTCCCCACTTATCCCAAAAAAACAAACAAAAAAAATTAAGTACATCTAAAGGTGGCTAACTTCCAAAACAAACAAAACAAATTAAGTACATCTAAAGGTGGCTAACTTCCATTTTCTGTGGGGAGGCGTAGGCATTGGAAATATCAAAAGCTCCAATGCCGACATTAAATTGATTTTGTTGCGTAGGCATTGGGAATATCAAAAATTGCATGCCTAATAGTAGGCACAACATTAAAGCGGTTTCATCTTTAAACGTAAAAAAGTGGACAATGAAAAGGAGTTCAATAACTCTTGTCTCTATTACTGTGTATCCTTGTATAAACAGGTCATAATTAATGATGGTCATTGGATTTGAAATTAGATGGCTATATTTATGCAAATGATCAAATTTATTTATTTTTAGTAACTTAACGGGGAAGGTTGGCCTTACCGAGTTTTTCAAATGGATTAAGAATTAGCTTTTCGCAAGTATTAGTGGGTAAGGTGGTGTTAGTAGTGATAATAGAAACCACAATGTGGTGACTAGAATGTAGGCTGCCACCACAATGAACCTAACCCCAAACCCATTCCCTAAAAAACAAGGTCAGCGAGAAGAATCGAACTCTCAAAGTACTAAGTCAATAGATATTTGAGCCTCTATCCTTTGATGAAAACCAAACTAAATTTTTAAAATAAATTTTTTCGAACTTTGTGACACACTCAAACTAATAGATTTCCAATTTGACATTTAATGAGTAAAAATGATTGTGACATCCTCTTTATAATAAAGATAAATGATTTCAGTGTATAGAATCCCTATAAATAATTGTGATATTCTTGTATAAAAGGTGAACAGTCTCATTCTATACAATCTCCAAACCAACTTCTCATCTGGAGAGAGAAAGCGGTTACGCATAAGAAATCAAAGGCCTTCTATGTGATAGTGAAGCCGGTCTAATAGATATTCAAAACTAAAAGGAATTACATAATTTCAATTGGCAAAATGGGGGTAAAAATTGGAAAAATATTGAAGGTATCGAGAGTGTGCATCTGTTTTTATGTTTGAGAGGGAATGCATGTGTATGTTTTAGAGAGAGAAAGTATATGTATTAATGTGCTTTAGAGAGAGAAAGAGGTGTTTAAAATTGGTAGTGGGGATAAAAAATGGAAAATTAATGCTGGAAATATGAACTAGGAAAGGTGTTGAAGGTGATATTTATGAGTTTGTCCAGTTGATGTATATTTTTTTAGGGCGATCTTATATCTTTCCTGACAAAAATACCGCAAAGAGATTTCCTAACCAAAATGTCCCCAGGGTCCCTTCTAGAAACTGTAACATTATAGTCATTGTAAAGATCACATACCCAGTTATGTGAAAAAGAGAAAGTATCTTTTACATGGTGAAGACCCCCGGCAATATCAAAAGGATTTGAATTAATATAAGAGGATTGGTTAGGGTTTTATTTTTCAGGAGTCTCCTCAAAAAATAATTTAATAAAGGCCTAAATTGCTCTTGATCTAGACCGAGAACCTGAACTAGGACTGGGCTAGGCGGTCCCGGCCTCATCCAATCGTCCTTCAAAACTAGGGGTTTGGCCACAAGAGTCAGGGTTGGGCTAAGGCTGGTGCCATGATGAGTCCAGCCTGGCCTGTGTTTTTGTTTTTTGTTTTCGGTTAAATTATGTTAGGCTTGTCCCGAACTAGGCCAGGGTCACAATTTATCATTGACCATTCGATCTAAAATTAAGTAGTTGAGAATGTATTATTATTTGGATATAAAGTCCAAAATAATGTGTCAATAATTCTTAGGATGGCCTAAGAATATATTTTCATATCTAAATATAAAATTTTAAATTCAAAAAATAGTTCAAATCAAGTAGATCTATAAACACACGAAATCTTGACAATAGAATAACATGTTGCATGATGCATTACTTTTGGGACTCGAGATTATTATTTTTTTATATTCATACATCTCGATGTCGAGATGATTAATTAGAAGGTCTTCCAACTTCAAAATAGCTTTTTATAATATATTTTTTAGGTGCACCTTATTCTACATTTTAAGGTTGTAACCTTATATAACTTTTTTTTTTAATAATTTATCTATTTGCAACTATTCCAACTCATGATCATTCTCTTTTGATAGCATCTTCAAATCAAATTAGAATTGCCCTCAAAATTAAAAAATTGGGATGAGCGAAACGTGGCAAGGGTGCATTCGCTTTCGTGTCTAAGTCGAATCACCTACTATTGAATCAAGGGACGAAAAAAGATTTTCATTTTCCAAGTAAGCCATTTTTATATACCTTCAATAATTATAGGTAAAAGTATTTATAATAATAGGGGTAGAAATAAAAAAACTTTGCATTAAGATCATTTATTTTTGGTATAAGGAGATCACGATCACTTTGACCATAGGATGTGATATCATGCAGCTAAAAATTGTAGGGTTTATGTGGCTTTTAAAAGTTTTATGAGTGCTTGTAAAATGAAATGACATAGTGGAACATGAACTCAGTGGGAGTGTAATCTCTTGTGGACCATATTAAGCAAACGATGGTTTGCTGATACCGATCTGTGCTTGATGAACTAGGCCAATTAGTTGGAAAAAACCCATGTTACCTGGGCATGAAGAACAAACCAATAAGAGTTTATAGGTTAGCCCTTGAAGAGGCAAGAGAATATGCCCGGATAAGTGAGCTGAGGGACTGTGTAACCCTTGTGTGTGATGGTGGCCCATAGAGATAGGGGTCAAAACCTCATCCATGTACCATCACACGGCATGCATATTGATAGCTCGTTTCGGAAAGCTAGAAATCCACCTTTTAGGGTGAAGCGTACGTATATGCGAGAGATACCCCTATGCGTCATTGAGCTATAGTAGTATAAAGTCTTGGTGACCTTGACTTGTCTCTAGGAGAGGACTTGTAATCCACAAACTAGGATTGCGACTCCTTGACTAATCGGTCAGACTTTAATGACCCACTAATGAGCCTCTGCTTGGATTGTGGGTCATAAGAAACATTGGGTCGGTTTGATAAAGCAAGTGTGGTCTGTAGTCTACAACTGAAGGTAGAGCACCCCATGATTGCAGATTAAATTCCTAAACCATATGGATTTATTTCCCATCAAGTTAATTTAATTATTTTTGTTTTATGATAGAAATTATTTTAGAATTATTATTTGAATTTTTATTAGTCTTTTGATCTTTTATTTATAATTTTTAGATTTATAAAAGTAAAGATATTGATTTTACAATGGTTTAAGTATTCAAATAATATTCTAAAATCATTTTATTAATTTTAAATATATAAAAATATCATGGGGGCCCATTGTGCACATAAGCCCACCATATTTCTAGAAGGTGGGGCCCATAGGTGCCTCTCTTGGGCGGCATGCCCCACCCTTATTCTCTTTCCTATTGTTTTGGCAATATAGCATGTAGCCATATGGTTGGAAGATATTTACTAAATATTGACTTGATATATTCTTGAGTAGAAAGATTGAGTAGACTTGTGCTATTTTATAATATGCACAATATTTTGATTAAATTTAATTTATTTAATTTCTATTGATGGAAAAATAATTTAGAAAAGGGGGATAATGGTTCATGCACCTTCCATAATGTTGATGGCCCATCTATAGAATGGATGACTCAAATCTCTCACCCCAAAAGTCACCCATGATCAATGGTTCATATTCAATCTCACAAGAAAAGGCAAGCCAAAGAAAACCTTAAGAAACCCTAATCTTATTCAAAGCCTATAAAATTGGGATTGTCTCTATCCAAAAATATCTACACCTTATCTCTTGTACCTAATTTCCATCTTTCTTTCTCATGTCCCACAAAGGGGCACACCCCACTTAGAATTTCTCTCTCTCTTAAGAAAAGTTTTTCCCTCTCATGAAAGCCAAAGGGGGCACGCCCCACTCTCTCATCTTCGATTTCTCTCTCACACACATTATTAAAGAACTTAAAGGTTTAGGTTATGGAGTTTTTTTCTCTCTTATCTCTCAACTATGAACTTATAGCTAAGAGTCTTAGGATTTAGCAAAAAGAGAATACATCTCTCTCAAACTAAGTTGCTAAGGGAATTCACCTGGTTTTGTTTGTGATCAAATGGTTCATGTTCTATTGGTATGGCTTGGCCTAAACTTGCTTTTCCGGTTGAGATTAAAGGTTGATCATTGATCCCCCGTTATCGGATGGTGGTGACTCGGTGTGAGGTGTAATAAACCCGGTTGAGGTAACATCCGACACTCTTTTTTTGTTTCTTATCATATTTAATTATATTGTCTTTATATTCCCAATCATAAGAATTATGAATATTTTCTTTGTTTAAAGAAAATTGGTTTAATGACATCAAGGTTTTTAAGATCTTAGATTTGTTAGTTTAATTTCTTTGAAGCAAGAGTTATTGTAATAAGACTACTTATAAGTGATCTTTGCCAAAAGAAAAGAAAAAGAAAAAAAAAAAAATATATATATATATATATATATATATATTCCCTAGCAAGATCGCATTAGTCTTTCTTTCATTCGTATCAGAGCTATTGATACTTGATGTCATTAGTTATCTTTTTCTCTTTACTGAGTCAAGATCAAGCTTGGAAATGAGATATATGAAAGCTAATGGCCATTGTAGTAAAGTAATACACACACAGTTAAGAATTATTGAAATATTCAAACACCGAAAAGGCACTCTGCATAAGGGGCATTCTGAGCTATTTTGGAGCAGTAATATGAAGAAGATAACATATTTTTCTATTGCATACTCAGTAATATTATGTGTCTTTAAGAGTAAGATCTACCTACAAAATTTCAATGGGAGATCCTAATGGAATTGAAAGTTATGGACTCATCAATGAAGGGTATCAGCTCTGACCCTGTAAAATTTAAGAACTATCTACTGAGTTCCGTGATTTTTCCCACTAATGATATAAATTTCTTTCTTACTTAAATTTTATTGTGACTCATAAAATTGAGTCTACTTTCAAACAAAAAAATTTTCATCAAGAAATTCCTTGTGGTTTAAAAGATATGATCGATTTATTAAAGGGTGCGCAAGTATTATTTTCTACAATGAAAATTATTTCCATGACTTGGAAGTCAAGATTTTATTTATATTCTTAATAGAATGTTTTATGGCTCACACTAAGTTTTTAAACTTTCATTGTGAGTCTAGTTTCTAATAAAATTTATTTGACAGAGAAATATCTACGGGAAGAGAGGAATAAAAATTTTGGATTGAAGAGAGGTCATCCTGAATTTTTTGTAATTTGGTATGTCCTTCATTGAAAACATGAATAACTATATTTATCATGCCTACTTAACAAAGTGCTATAAGGCTTGTGGAAATATATGTGTTACTATTATGTGTCTACTTTCAAACAAAACTGGTTTGAAATGGAAATTCTATGATGGTAGAGAGAAAAGACAATTTTACTAAATAGTGTTCATCCTGAAATTCTGCAGTATGATTTATTTTATAACGTGAATGTCATTTATTTATTTCTCTGAAAAAAAGTATTATTTGGGATTCACATTATGAGATTATGATTTGGTTTTGAGTCTAGTTTTCAACACAAAAGATTTCAGGAAGAAATTTTTTGATGATTGAGATAAACAAATTTTTTATTGAGAGGTGCTCAACCTGATTTTCAACTGAAAAAAATTGCATTGTGACGTAAATGTCACTAAAATGAATACTCACTAAATGGTATGATTTAAAGATGGAACTGAGCTCTATTTTATACTTTTTGAGTCTATTTCAATACTCAAAAGGATTCGAAGATTAACTCTTTATGAGTTGAGAGATATCATATTTTTATCATAGGATGCTCAAGTTCTCTTCTGCAGAAAATTAAAAAGATGTGATATGTTAAGCCATATCTTTGGATTCCTAATTATGGAGACTTTTTTTTTTAAGGGCTCATTTAAAAAGGTTTTATAGTATGCTATAAATATGATTTATTATAATAAAACTTTAGAGAGAGGTAATACAGAGTTGGCAAGATATGACACTCTATGTGAAGAGTATTCGATTTGGGAATAGCAGAAAGAAAAAGAAACACAATACCTATAAAAGCATCTTGGTTTCTTCGAAATGAATGGTTATATAGAAAGACTTGCTGGTAGTATAGAAACGCTAAAGATCAGTGGGAAAATCGAAATTGTGATATTTGAAATAATAGGATGAAGAAGAGATTTTCTTCACGGTGTAAAACAGGATAATCTAAGTGCCGAAGAGATGGACATTTCGTGACATGTGAAACCGATGACCAATATATTCTCCATCAGTTGCGACTACGACGAGGGGCGAAATGGGGTTTTTTTCCTTGCATAAACATGTTGCGCCGGGCCATGTACTCTATTATAGCTACTCCACCAGATTTATCTATGGCTGTCTTAACAACATGATGTTCTCGTGCTTTCTAATCTTTTATCTGCCTACCCAATTCTACAGTCCAATTTGTGAGGTGCAAACCGACCTTATCTCTCCTATCCCACTTGGGTGGCTTAACAGGAATACCTTCCAACTTTCTAAATTGTCACATCACGCGATCTGGCAAATAGTAATTTGCAATATTGAAACTGATGAAGTATGATCGACAGATGTAGTACTCTATAATTTCATGCGACTCCTCATATGGTTGCCAAGTCACCTATAAAAATAAGCATGAAACATTATGAAATAACTAACCACAGATTGATTATCTATTAGATTATAAGCACATAAGCCAATAACTAACCATATCAAACGAGATGCTATCAAATGAGATGTTTTTGTGGCGTGCTTGTTTCTTCCACATGCAAGCCTTAGGCATTCTTAGGCTTATGACCAATGCAGGCTTGATGGCTAGAGCTCGAAAATGCTCATAGATCCAACATTGTAGAAGAAGTAAAAAGTAAGAAACCAAAGATAGTGAGAAATTGTAATACTCTAAAATTAAACAATAAAGAGAGTGAGAAATACCTGTAGTAAAGTCGCTGGCCCACTAAAATGATTATTTTCCTCACCGGCATCCTTAGACAACGAACGATACAAAAAAACAAGCACCGCAGTACCCCATGCAAACTTCCATGCCTCATCAAAATCTCGAAATAATTATAAGGATATTGATGGCGTCGATCCTTTAGATGAGTCGGCAAATATAGTTGTGCCGACTAAATAAAAGAGATATGCTCGTGTGTGTTGCGTGAGTTATAATTTGGTTGGTTTTTTTGGTAGTTGGATGAATCGACTCCTCAACCATGTATGTTTGAGATGCATCAGGGTGACGTCTTTGGGGCAATCTCCCAGATACTCCTTAACAAACGCAACATAGTCTTCAGGCTTGATGTCGGTTACAGGCTCACCTATCACGAGTATCCTTAATATCTGTCACACATCGTATAGGGTTGGAGTCATTTCACCAATGCTTAGAAATGCTGAATTCATATCCTTGCACCATTTCCCTATAAATGCCCTCACTAGATTATAATCGATATGTGATACCCCAATATCCATCAATGGGCTCAACCTTGTCGTTTGAATTAGAGGTATATGTCGTTGATCGATCTTCCATTTTACTAGGGTTTGAGTTGATTCATCAATACGAAGTACATTTCTCTCTTAAAATGAATAATAACAAGAAATTGCAATAGTCAATAACAGGAGAAATACCTAATCAATGTAAATTATTAACTAAAATAAATAGACCATCATACCTCTTGCCTTTGAGCTGATGAAGAGGATGGCTCCCCTGGGCCTGGGTCTTGCATTGCTAATTCTATTTTCATAATTGACATAAAAAAAAAACCATAAGTAGCATATCCAAAAAAGAGATAGAACAGTTGCATATGTAATAAATGAATCTCAAATATATGTACATATCCAATATATGTGCATATTCAAAAGTTTAATTTCCACTAAAATATGGTGGATTGTCACACCATTAAGAATTATATGGTGAGCAAACCTCAATATTTTAAATATTGATATGCCGAGTCCTCCTGCTTAGTATAAGTAAGAAGAAGAAATTAGTAAAAAGCAATGAGACAGATTTGGATATAGAAAACTTTAAAAAAGAAAAGAAATTGGAGCTAAGTGTTTCTTTAAGAACTTCACATTATCAATGCATTGACATTTTTTAAAGATTCAGCCATCCATAACTATTGGAGAGTGAAAGTCTATTAGCAATTCAACCATGTGTTTCCACTAGATATCCAATCATGAGCTTCAAATATAGTGCATATCCAATATTAGATAGCATACATATGTAGTCAGAATGCAATTTGGCAATGGGAAACACTTGAGAAAGAGATGAGTCATACTCATGAGAAAAGAGAAAACACAAATCAATAGCAAATCCAATAAAAAGAGAGAGAAAAGTAGCATATCCATATATGTACTGGCAAAAATATTTGTACTGACAAAATTTCCCACAAGTGGGTGCTACAATTTAAAAAGACAGAACAAAAAAGATAACTAAAAAACAATGCCTTCAAGTGGGTGTTTTACAAGTTGCCCTTATGTGAACAGTTCCTTTGCACCAACTACAGTGAATAGGTCGCACTGGTACTTCCTGTGACTCAATGCGCTTCTTTTTAGGTCAGCCAGGGGGCCGTCTTGAGTGAGGTGGAAGTACTTTTATTCCATCTAGAGGAAGTTGTCCATGCATACACCCAGATAGATCGATCAAGGTAACTTGCACGATAGGAGAGGAATATGTTTTAAGAAACTTTTCAACCGTGAAATAGTCTTTACGATAGTCAACAGGATCCCTATTCATCCATTGAAGGCATTTACAAGCATGTTTGCAAGGTAAGCCCGTTATTTGCCAACCTTGGCATTCACATTCTCGTGCAATTATATCTACCTTATAATTCATGAGATCACCCCTTGCTTCAAACACTGCTCCACTTGATACAGTGGCGCTAACCGAAATGGATTGCTTTATGATCTTTTTGAACTCGTTTTGCGCATGCGGGGTAAGTGTTGTACTCCATGTTTCAGCTTCCAAGCTTCATGTGGCCATTAGTTTCATGATTTGTCTTCTAATCAAGTCAACACACTGAAGAATTGGCATGTCTCCTACTTCTAGAATCCACTTGTTATATGACTCAATCACATTGTCGTTTATCCCTGAAGAGTAAAGTGGCCCAACAGTTTGGCGATACTTTCATGAACCACTTGAATGCGTCCTCAGAAATTGACCTAATTTCATTCATCTTCTCAAAATACTCTTGGGGCCGTTATGCTCTACATGCTCCTACAAAAAATTTAACAATTGCCTTCTTAATATCATTAGGTATATCTTTTGCTTCCTTATTGAAATTCTATGCTAAATGACGCTCACAGAAGGCATGATGGGCATTCTAAAAACTTGACAAACAGCATCGACTAGGCCAGGGTGTCTATCAGACCAAAAAGTAATTTCACGATCTGTCCCAATAGCAATCTTTAGAGATTCTATAAACCATACCCAGTTGTCGGTACTTTCGGCATCCACAATAGCGAATGCAACAGGAAACATTTATTCTTCCCCATCGAGTGAGTTGGCAGCAAGTAAAGTTCCAAGGTATCGTGCCTTCAGTGATGTCCCATCGAGAAAATAAGTGGAAGACATTCACTTTTGAAACCATGTATTGAGCCATAAAAGCTTATAAACATTCGACAAAATCTGCCATCTAGTCATACTTGTCCCGTCGCATAACTATCAGGATTCGTCCATATACAGGTAACTGGTTGTATGCCTCATCTTGTGAATCACGTATGTCTTTGATGGCTGTTTCTTTCCCTTGCCAAGCTCTACAATAGGGTATTTGTAACCCATAATCTCGATACAAATCATTCATAATTTCTTTAGCTTTGTAATGCGCAATGTCACTTAATTTATCCTTGATTAAAGATGCAATAAATTTTTATGACGTTTTTCTCTATACATCATTGTTTGTCCCAATATTACATGAATGTTCTCTTTTTCATGTTTCAATGCTAAAAATATTCGTCTTGCCTAATTTCAAAGCATATATTTCCCATTTGCGTCTATCATCCTTGAATTTTGACCTTATGTGGTACCCCTCATTTTGAACAAGATGGTATGTAAAATGGTGGGCTATAGCAAACATGCTAAGGGCTTCTCGGAAGTCATCTAGAGACTCAAATTGTTGCCCTATATCGGTAAGTGCATCCTCCCATGAACTAAGCAACCTTGATGCATTGCTTTGTTCAGAACTATAGAGCAACAAATTAGATCTAAGAGGGGATCTGACCTCTTCGACTGCCCTATTATTACGTGAAGTACTTCCACCCCTTTGTTCACTCCCACCAAATACATATAGAAAGAGATTATTCTCTCTTTCATGTGCATACAACATCCTCTCAATATCATCGTCAATGAATATATTCACAAAAAATCTTCTATTTCTCGAGACAAAATACCTCAATGATACCGACTATATATCTAGCGAGAAACGCTCTGCTATGTATTTTCACATGTCATCTAACCTAGTTCTACTTTCAATGATAAATGTACATGCATCACCACCAATATAATCCAAAGTCCCATCGACATTTGATTGGACTTTTCCACTAAAAATACAATAAATCAATCTGCTATCACTCTTTTTTTTTTTGTCCTGCACAAGATTTGTAATAATTTACATGCCAAAGTTAAACAAACCTAATGATTATCTGAATACAAAACTAATGACTTTATGGATATAAACATAGAGGCATGGGAAGAAAATAATGGAAGATTTGACAAGAGTAAAATCAGTGAATGCCTGAAGTGATCAATCCATAGAGGCATGGGAAGCAAATAATCCCATAAATTCATATAAAAAAAAGATGCACGAAATGGGTAAGATTCGCAAATTTTATTTCCAATAATGCACATAAGTTCGAATACGAGTTGCCACATTGCCAACAAAAAACTTGGAGACTACTTTACCCCAAGAGAAATACAATGGCTCATCAAGTAAGAGAAAAACAATGGCTCATTAAATAAACAAGAGATAATGGATCATCAAGGCAATGGTTCATCAAATAAGAAACAATCGATGCAAAGAAAACAATACAGCAAAACAAACTCCAAATTTACAACCACCAAGTACATTTAAGCCCTAAAATGACAATTTACACCCACCAAATACACTTAATCCCTTCATTGTCAGTCACAGTAAGCCCTAATACAATTCCACGAACAATCAACATACTACATTTTTTTACAAAAAAATAAATAGACCATACATACCTTTGATGGGGCTGATTTGGGCTGAAAGATAAGCTCAAAATTGAGCTCGGGCTTCCTCGGTTCGAGTTCGAGCTCGAGCCCTGCTATCTTTCATAGAGAGAGGGAGCGACCTCGGTTCAAAAATTGAGCTCGGGCTTCCTTGGTTTGGGCAGATAGCGAGGGTGGGAGCTCGTGGGGGACAAAGAGGGAGGGAGCTCAGGGAAAATCAGCGCAGAGAGAGAGAAGCGCGTGGTAAGGAGGGCGGGGATACAGTGAGGGAGGGAGCTCGGGGAAGTTAGCGTAGAGAGAAAAAGAGGCGTGCGTGGTAAAAAAATGGATGGGTAAAATGCCTTGGGTTAAAGGCAAGAGAGAGAGATGGTAGTTTAGGCATTTTTCTTGTTTTTTTTTTTTTTATTAAGGGGTATTTGCGATGAAAAGTGGTTGTGGAAAAAAATATTAGAGAAAAGGTAACTTGCAGGGATAGTATATCTAGGGGTTTTTTTTGTAATTTTTTCAAATATTTATTATAAAAAAAATATTTATTCTTTTTCTTTTTTGCCTTGTTTCGAATTTATGCTAGTCCCTCTTAAATCTCGTTAAAGGTAATGAAACCATATTAGTTGTGAGCAACTAGTTTTTTTCACACATTTATAATTTATAATTTTTAAATGTTTAGAACCAATGCCGGCCAATGGATATGATTATGACCCCCCGACGACATGAACTAAGCATGAATTTTTCATAGTTAGAATAATTCAAGGTCATATACTGGAGACCATATAGTTAAACTTACTTGATACTCATTTGGCATCATGATGATTCAGACTCACTCATATGATGCTTTCGATCACCGGTGAATCTCAAATAAAAGCAGTTTTGATCATGATCTTTGTAATTCAAGTTAGGATTTGTTGCAATATCTGAAATAGAAACGACATCTTCATGGATTTGAAAAATTGGGGATGATTTCTTTGCTAGAGTTCTTCATTATTTCTGCTGTTTTACTTTCAGCAGAAAAATCAGCTATATAATCTGTGTTTTTTTAAATCATTTAAAATGAATTACATGAATAAATTCATGCTGATCTTGAAAAATTTGTTGTTGTTTCTACAGCATGTCTTTACAGCAGTAAAATTTCCTTAAAAAGGCATTAGATCATATGATTTAACTCACGTTTTGAGCTGAGATTGTACCTAGGTCATTTCCTTGATCATTCATGAGTGTGCTGGCAATAACGTTTTGACAAAAAACTGCTAGATTGTGATATTGATGAGATTTGATTAAAAACTGCTTATTTTGATAAGAACACTGCTAATTTTTAATCAGCATGTAAACCAGAACGATCTGTCGATTAGATCAAGTCTTCTTGATGATCTTACATGAGAATTGTTGCTAAATCATTCATCTAGGTATGGAGAATCTTTTCGAACAAATTAGATCAAATTATATCTTCAGATCTCATTGTTATTGGATAATTTTCTACTGTTTTTGCAACAAAAAGAAACACCAACAAAATCTCAATTTCAATCCTATAGATCAGGTGATTGAGATTTAAGTTTTGCACCGAAATTTTTCTTGGATTGCTTAATCATTCAAGAGTTTACTAATCCACTTTAGAGAAAATCATAATCAAACAACTGTTTAATTTTGATCTATTTGCTGCTGATTTAATAGCAGCATGAAAACCAGAACAAATTTGTTGATCAATTTTATTAATAACTTTCAAATGGTCATTGATGATGATGTATTTTTTCCTTTTGCAAAAATTGACTCACGAGAGTGTTGTTGGTTCAAGAATTGTAATTGTGCTCAAATTGTACTTGGGATTGTGCCAACTCTGTTGCATGCCGCTAAATATTATTTTATGTAAGGCATTATAACTAGGTTAACCAGGTTTTGCAGTGAAAAGTTTTTAGAATTAGCACAAGGCTGGATACCTACATGGTCTCTTTCATTGGTTCTTTCATTGGTATCAAAGCTTATTTCTGCTTACAAATAATTTCTAAAAATTATAAATATTCTAATAGTTTTAAGATATTTTTATGGGATTTATTCACTTCGCTTATTTTTGATATAACATAAGACCATTTACAGTTAGAATATTTACCTTTGGCACAAGTACGTCATTTCAATTTTAGGCAGTAGATGTGAAATCCAATAGCTAGGTTGTTTTTGACCGACCCAGGGTCCCAAAAATATTTTCTCGAACTTTTTCGACACCCCATCTGTCGGCATAGATGGTTAAGAATAATTTTGAACTTGTTTCAAATGTATACATTGCTATTCCCACTAGCTTTTGTTTCAGCCACAGTCCAAACTCACAAAACTCGATATTTTCAAAACTAAAAAGAAGGGGAAAGCACCTCAGCTGTTATTTGAAGAAAGCAAAGTACAATCCTTCTGACTATAGGGAATCACTGGCAAGTGTGGCACTAGTAAGCACATGAACAGACCTCAATGGTCGGTTATGGTCTTTAGATCATCGACCAACTTAACTGGTTTTACATCGATAACATTCATGATCATCAAGAGGATAACAATAAGCTACCCATACGAAACTACCATTGAGAAACCGAGAAAACTGTTCCGAAATACCAAAGTCTCCTACTTTTACACTACTGTGTGTGCTGGTACGTATACGAACAGCACAACCACATCTATTTAGAAATGGGGAAGTGGAGATGTACTCCCACGTCGACATGCCTGTACAATGGCTAATCTCCACTACCCATTTTCTGAATCAACCGTGGCTTCTGCACGTTCCAGCAAAGGAGCTATTTTGAAAATATAAGGTAGTACTTTTTCTCAAATCCATTGTGAGTGTAAAAATTTAAACTTTAAAAAAAACTGCTGTGACATAACAACCTCTTCCCTAATTTCTCAGTTCCCCTTACGCCGCGACAGTACAATATTATTAGACACTGGCCAGCAGACAATCGATGAACCAGGAGAAACAATGGTGGAGTGCAGATACCATAAATTACACAATTCCAGATGCCAAAATGAAGGGGAAAACAGCTCTCAACAGCTATAGCGAATGGGCCTCAAAGTTGTAAAATAAATCACAATGGGAAGGGATTCTTTAATCTCAGGGCGCATGTTGAAGGAAGCTCTTGCAACCTTCATACGTGGACCAGCAGATTGCAGCTGCTGGTGCATGGAACAGCAATCTAGGCTTAAGCCCTCTCAATAAAGCCTGGGGCCCCTCTTTTGTCACTATCTGCTGAATAGCATTACGAATTGAGCCACTAGTGAAAGTATCAGCACCACACACACCCTGCAACAAACCGCTTGTTGACATTAGCAATACTACTTCACAAGTTTTATTCCTACAGCTGAACTGTGCCAGGAAGAAAAAAAAAATTAAAAAAAAAAAAATTCATTAGCACAAAAAAGGGGTAAAAAAGGGGTCAAAAGAAGTCACACACACACACATGATATTCTAAACTTCACAACCCTTCAAATTTCAAAGGTTTAAGATAGAGAGTGTTGTGAAAGGTGGATTTATTAATTTATCGTCTATTTTTTAAAAAAAGTTACTTTTGTGGGGCAAATTTGTAAATATTACTACAAGACAAATTGTATTTTTGTCATCTCCATAAGAGGTAAAATTGAAATTTTAACTAAAGAACAATGACACTCTACAAATAAAGTTCCCAGATACTAATTCCAAAAAGTCATTGTACTTTTGTGAAAATTTCAAATTTTCCCTTACTTAATGGTAAAATTAACTATTTAAATAATCTTTTAATAAAAAGTAATGATTGTTTTGATAAATACACCCATCACAACCCCTTCTAACTTGCGCCTTTGTATTTTGAGGGGTTGTTAACTCTTCGTAAATTTTACATATAAAGAGACCATTTACTTTTGGTACGTCACAACTATTCCCACTCATTAGATGTCAAATTAGATGACTTGGGGTGAGTCACAAAGTCCGAGAATTTCTTTTTGGACCTTTGTGTCTAATCAATGACACTCCTACAAACACCCAGTTTGAAATCTAAAGAATAATAATGATTATGACCTCCTTGTACAAAAGGTACAAAGGTAAATAGCATCTTTGGAGACTCTCCCATGTGTGTGTGTATCAGTTTTCTTAAGTCTTATTTTGAGTCAAATATGAAATAATCATGTTCTTTTTACTCGCCTTTTCAGTCTCTCTCCCTCTCTTAACTTATGAGAGGGAAAGAGAAGAAGGGAGTCATCAAGCTGACTCGCTCCAGTCGGAACAAGGCCAAACTTTCCAACATCGACTACAAAAACTTGTGTCACAAGAACACAAGGCAATGGTTCTTAGTAGACTAGTGAAAATCAGGTAGAGAACTTAATAAACATCAATTTCGGGTTGGATGCCCCCCGAGATTATAAATAACGGGATTAGAGCTTCCTAGATATTATGTTTTAAGAAACTCAATTGGGAATCGCAGTATGTGTTTCAAGAGATGCACGGTTAGATGCTGTTCTTTACGGCTATGCCCTCACAACCAGCATAGAAATATCAAACATGTGCTCCAATAGATGATTTGATCTTGTCTAGACTGCCAATTGAGACTGACTCTGCAACTTTGGTAAAAACAAAGCACAATCATTCAGAAAACTAAAACAGAAAAATTTAGGGTAAACTATGGTAGGAACATGGCTGGCATACATATAAACCCCATTCTATGGGTTGGTCCTCATTTAGTAAGGGCCAAAAAAACAGTAACACCCCATACATCATGAGTCCTTGATTAATTACGATCGCAAATCACCATGTCTTTACGATAGTTACTGCATAGCTCTTGTATATCATCTCTTGTAGGAAACTTGCTCCAACCATTTCTCACATTGACCAAACTTGCCCATCATGTCTTCATAGTATGTAATATTTTCCTTTAAATAATTTTACTAGTTCACTAGGATCATTAAAAAATATAGCTATTGTAGGGTACGCTTAAAGGAGTAGCTAATGACCATACAAGAAATACTATAACTTAACTTTTGCAGCCAAAACAAGTAGATAACCATAACAAACAAAAGGAAATAGAGAAAAAGGCCAAAGAGTCATATGTGCGGCAACAACATACCTGACACTGCAAGCGGGTCTTCACAACGTCGAGTGGTGTGGTGACAGCACCGGCCAGTGCACCTGCAGCACCCCCCGCTGTGATGTGCACAAGCAACCTCTCCTCGCTGACATTCTCTGGAGATATCCCCCCAAGCACCCTCTTGACTGCCTCATATGTTGCAAAGTGTACTGCTGTGAAAGGCGCATTCATGACCACAGTTGTTGGATATGAAGTATAGAATGCACGCAAGCCCTCTTTCCTGAGCATTTGAATCATGCAGTCCCTGACCCCCAAGTAGGGGGTGCTCTGCAGTTGTAGGCGTTGCTTCACAACATCCATGGGGGTGAGGACAGCATCACTGGCAATGGTAGCAAGCACACCAGAGGCTGCATGGGCAAAGGGGTGGTGGCCAGGGCGGTTGCCACCGAGCCGCTCCTTGCTCAACTCATACACTGAAAAGTAGACAGCGTGGGCAGGCCCAGCTCCAATCCCCATGGCACCAATACCACGATAGAGGCCAAGGGGCCCTTCAGAGCGGAGGATGGAGGCAAGGGTACGACCGATGGCATTGTGGGTGGAGGAGGCGGCGGGACAGGCAGGGGAGCAACCAAGCATCTGCATGCGTGTCTTGAGAGTGTCAACAGGAAACATGGCCATGTGCTCAACCATGCCGGCCACTGAGCCCGCAGCCATGAACTGCCAGAAGGTCAGCCCATCGTCATTGGCATGGGTGAGGGGCTCTGTGGCAAGGGGCTGATGGGCCGCCTGTGGGACCGCTAGGAGCTCTGCAGGGGGAGCCGTCATGCTGATGTTCTAAAATCTGCCCAATGGGAGAAGAAATAAATCCCAATACAGACAACTAACGAATGGACAAAGTTTATATAAGGTTGCAACCTTATAATGTAGAGCTACGGATGCACCTAAAAAATCCATCGAAAAAGGTAGTTTTAATGTTGAAAAACCCTTTGATTGATTATCTCGACATCGAGATGTATGACCATGAAAAATAAAAAGATTATAAGTCTCAGAAATAGTGCATTTTACAACATATTATCTACGCTGTCCATTTTCAAGATTTTCATATGTTTATAGATCTACTTGATTTTAACTATTTTTTAAATTTTAAATTTTATAATAAGATATAAAAATAGATTTTGAGATAATCCTAAAAACATTTTACATCAAAATTATATACCATGATAAAATTTGAAGGTGCACCTTGCCTCTACAGCTATAGATGCATCCGTATGCCAACTTCACCCATAACATATATATATATATATATAGTTGGGAAACACTAGTATTCATCAAAATACACCACATCAAATTCCAAAGAGTAGCAAATAGAATGCATCAATTAAGAAGGGTGGCAGAAGAATAGAAACAAAGCTCGTCATAGCTTTTAGACATCTATTTCTATTTGAGAATGAACACCTTTGGTGTCCTACCCACCGCAAAATCCACTCTTGAGGTGTGGAGGGGACACAGAAAATTTTCAAAACAATCTTTTATAACAATTTTCTTTGAAAAAAGAAGAGTTCCAAATCCATGGTCACTCAAAATCAGATCTAGCCCATCCATATCAATGTAATCGATCAAAGGTTTTTTAGGGCTTTTGAGTTTCTCCAAACCCGATCAAATTCGAAGAAGATTCATTTTGAAGGGGTTTGTAATTTATAATATCTCCCACTCCCTAAAATGATTATCGAGATGGTGAAATGAGGTGCTTGAAGTTTCCCTCTCCATTATTACTAATAATATTATAGACATGTATAAATAAAAATGTATGCAATAAGGGAGAAAAAGACTATAACTTCGAGCAAAAGATAATGACAAAAGGCAAATGAAAAAGAATGAAACAAATCCACATAGTAAATAAATAACTACTAATAAGGAAGCACGGGCTTGTGTCAAGACGATAGAGGCTAGGCTTTTCATAGTCCAACGTCTCAAGTTCCATTCCAATGTATAACCTTGTCAAAAAAAAAAAAAAAAAACACATAACTGCTAATTTCACAGAAAGACAACATTGAGAGAACAAAGCCAAACCTAAGAAAGTGTACAAGAAATAGCTTATTTCTCAAATATAAAAATAAACTTGAAGGCAGAATCTTGTCCGGATTCCCTGCACCAAAACAGATCCCCACTGTAAGTGAGGAGGGTGGGGAAAGTATATAAGAACAGAAGAAATGAAAGCCAAATAATTAATAACAGAAGAAATGAAAACCAAATAATATAAAGACATGGTGAAAGTCTCACTAATAGGGTTCCTTACAGTACGAATAAAGCTCACCTACAGGATTCCTTACAGTATAAAAACCAATGAAATGAAGAGCATATTGGACCAGTCGGTTTGACTGGTAAGACCAGAGCCAGTGGGCCCACTCATCAGACTGGGGTGCCAAGCACATTGATCTAGTGATCATGGGAATATCCAGTTCAATGCCTGAACAGGCTAGTTCAATCAGTTCTGACCAAACTGCTTGGTCCCAACGCCGCTACAGCATTCCAGAAATAATCTGTTTCTATTTTTCCATCATTTAAATTCATTTTGGGGAAGCTTTTTATTTATTATTACGGGCATTCTCATAAAAGTAGAATTTCAAGAGAGAGGAGAGACCAAGTTTCGTAATTTTTACTCTCTCTCTCTCTCTCTCTCTCTCTCTCTCTCCATCCATATAAACATACACATACACATACACACAGACGCGTATGCATGCGCACGCAAGAACACACACACACACCAAAAACTCTAGTTTGGGACTACATTGCAACGACTGTATAAAGGGATTCCAGCTACGCATTAATTCAACCTCCAAGTAAGTTTGTTTGATTCATTTTTTGCTTTGATTGCTTTAGAGTTTTGTTTTGAAAAATAAGAAAAAAGGGGGCTCTCTAGGGGTTTTGCAAACAATGAATAATTTTTTCAAATCATTACACAATGGGTCGTTTCATACACTCAATATATAGGTTTTCTAGCTTTAGTGTTTTCCTAGTTGGTGGATTTTGTACTTTTTCTAATACATCAATATTTGGTTTTCGAGTTTTTTGTTTTCATTTACTTTTCTTATTCTATTCTTGGTTCTTATACTTCAATGGAGCTATATGATAATGTTAATTTATAAAAATTGTTCCAGAGACTTGGTGCATTTTTGTTTTCTTTGTTTTTATATTACAAATGATTCTGTATATATGTTTTGTTGTTTAACACCTAAAAAGCCGCTATGGAAACTATTCCATTGTTAGCATCATCTATGTCTTATAGTACTTTCAGTTATGTTTTTCTTTTTCTTTTTCTTTTTCTTTTTTATATTGATACTGATATGAATAATCTGTTTTCTATCAATAATTCAAATACTTCATATGAATGAACAATCAATATTTTTCAAGAAGGTAAGGGGCTTTAATCTTTTATTGAATAGCTTTTTGTAAAAAGATAGGGTTTTTATAATTTAACACAAATATAGAGTTTGCATGGTTTGTGTCATTTTTTTTGTAAAATTGTGAAGTGTGAGGTGGTGAGTGGTGATTGATTTGTCAGTTTGTTGGAGGATGTGTGGTTTGGGAATTTGGAATTGGAGAATGGTGGTTTGGGTAGGTAATCAGTCCTTTGGTGGTTGTTTTGGTGTGGGAGATTGGGAGTGTTGAGAAACTTTGGGTGGTGATTGGTGATCAAGTATTTGACTTTTATTGATTGGTCACTAAATTAGAAATCATAGGATTTGGGAGAATGAAAGTTTGAAAAATCATTCATCTGGGTCAAATAAAGCGAAATCTGAACCAGCCTAGGGGCATGTGAACAGGGTACTGGAAAGAAGTACAAAAATGTGTTCTTATTGTAAGAAAATAATAAAGATGCCCTAATCTTCCCCCTCATGCCATGCAAGGGATGCACAAAAACATCGAAAGCCATGACATTGAGAAGCAAAAAAGGCAAGTAATCGCTGATAAGATCAATAACCCTTACACTGCCTCCATGGACACTTTGAAAAGGAGTCCCACCATTTAGAGCAATTGAGAAGGACAGGGAGGAAAAGAGCCTACCACAAGTGCAACTAGTAGGCCCGAAGGTAGGGTGAGATAAAAGATTATTTCCCACCTAGGACAACAAAGCCAACAATCAAAAGTGTGTGGGATAGATAGAAGGCAATAGAAAGCGCAGACATGTGTGTAGCCCAGTCGATGTATGATTCAGCCATACCTAATGCCCTAAAACTCCTGCTTTCAGCCTATTTTGGATTCAGTGACATCACAAGGCCCAGGTACAAAGGCTATCCCTTCCATGATGCTAAGAAGAATGCAGAAGAGATTAAGGGCTACATTAAGACATACAAATATGGATCAGTCATGGATGCTCCATCATCACTAATGGGTGAAATAGTGGAAGAGACAGGCAATTGATCATTTTTTTGTGTACTGTAATAAGAGAGCAGTTTTCTTGAAGTATGTCGATCCTCTGATATTGTAACTACTATACGTCATTTTTGACTTACTTGTATTCCCAAGTCGTATCAGGAGAGAGTCAGTAACAACCTGGTTCTGCCAGTACCCAAGACACTTTGAAAAAAATACTGGAACGGCTTCAAAAGGCATGAAAATGGTAATTTGGGATGCCCGAAGGACACTCACAAAGTTTCGTCACATTCCAATTAGTTTTGATATGATCAGGACGAAACTCGGTTATCAAATCCAGCTCCTATCATGCTGCACTGCAATAGTGGGTTTTACACTATTGCAGTGCAGCCTTAGTGAACCAACGTGTTCTCACTTCTCAGGACGATTTTCAAAATGCTCATACCTCGTTCGTCTTGAGTCGAAACATGCTCAAATTTGGACATGAGCTAGGTCCCGAAACGAGAGAATTTCTAAAGAGAAGACGAGCGCAAAAACATGAAAATCAGAATTTTAAAAGAAGATGCCCCATACTTCGCGAAGTCATAACTTGAGATTCGGGTGTCGGATCGTCGGAAATACAGGTCCATTGCGACCGCATCGCGAAGGGCTACAGTTTTGTATAATTTTTGCGCTTAATTGAGGGTCGGATAGCACAAATTTCAACGTTGAAAATGGCAAGATTTTCAGGTTGTCGGAATCACACTTTCCGACAATTCCCAAATTAGGGATATGCTCAAACGGAAACCAAATCAAACGGCATTTGGTGCAAAACGATCATGACAATGTCCCCTTCAATTTGTGATCAAAATGAGGACTCGGAACATCATGGATTGCGCTGCATTGGTGGTCGAAGTTTATGGACTTGGCTAGATTTTTGCCCATCCATGAAAAATCCGTTTCAAGACAATCAAAGGGCATCAAAACATTTGTGATGGATCAAGCATCGATTCTACGAAGATTGATCGCCCAAATCGCCGCCGCAAGGTCCGAAAAAGCTCCCGAAGTCTAGCAATGGCAAGAGGCCCCTCAAGGAGGAATGGTTTTGTCATTTGCTTAAAAGATCAAAATGTTATTTTGGTCATTATGCCCAAAAAGAGGTTTTATTTTAATTCATTTAATATGTAATTTTCAACAATTTGGCTTAGTTTTGGGCATTCCACCCATGTTCAGTGGTTGTTCTATATAAACAAGCTTAGGTCAATTGTAAAGGGGCTTGATCATTTTTAATGAAATTGAGGCATTAAGCTTGCATTTTGCTTCTAACTCTTGGATCAAGTGGTGAGGAGAGAGAAATATTTGGTGAGAGAAACTACCCCTGGCCCATACTCCCTAACCTACACCCTAGCCTACGTCATAATCCGCACCCTAGTTCCCCTATCCTACACCATAGTCCATATGCCATAGTCCACCCAAGCCTACACCATGGTCCATGCAGCCTAATCTTGACCTATGGTTAGCCTCCCACTCTCTCATGTGCAAGCAAAGGGGTAAAAGGTGGTGCACCTAAGCAAGGTCACACCCCAAGCCCACTCTCTCTCCCCTTTCGCTTTCGTTCCTTCTTTCTCTCTCTACTCCATCTTCCTTGCACAGCAACCCGGAGCCGCAGCTACCTGCTTCCCCATCATTCTTCCCTTTCTCTCTTCTCTCTGCTGCACAGTAACCCTTGAGCCGCAGTCTCCTGCGACCCCGTCTCTCTCTCTCTCGTCTTTGCGTGAATAGCAATTCTCAAAGCCGTAAAACCTGCCGCCCTGTCTCTCTCCTCACTCCTCTCTCGCTCCTACTTTGCACAGAGCCGCATCTACGTGCAGACCCGACGTTCTCTCATCCCGTCTCTCTCTCTACGTTCCTCTTTTCCCCCTGTTGTGCACAAAGCCATGATTATCGGCAGCCCTGTTTCTCTCTACTCCCCTCTCTTCCCCCTGTTGTGCACGGAGCCACAATTATTTGCGGCCCTCTCCCTCTCTCTCTCTCTCTCTCTCTCTCTCTCCGCTTCTCTTCTCATCGCCATAGCACCCGGAGCCGCACTCATCTGCAGCCCCAACATTCGGTCGTCAGACACCTGCAGCCCCGGCATTTGGTCGCCTCATCTCTCCTCTTTACTTTGTGTTGTGCCACATGCAGAACCGCCACAACCTACGGCCCTCTCTCGCTCTTACTTTGCACAAAGCCGCATCTACGTGCGGCCCCGATGTTCTCTCGTCTCCTCTCTCTCTCTACGCTCCTCTCTTCCCCTTGTTGTGCACGGAGCCATGATTATCTGCAGCCCTGTCTCTCTCTCTACTCCCCTCTCATCCCCCTGTTGTGCACCGAGCCACAATTATCTGCAGCCCTGTCTCTTTCTCTCTGTGTGCTTCTCTTCTCATCACCACAGCACCCGGAGCCACAATCATCTGCAGCCCCAGCATTCGGTCGTCAGACACCTGCGACCCCGGCATTCAATCGCCTCATCTCTCCTCTTTACTTTGTGTTGTGCCACGCGCGGAACCGCCACAACCTGCGGCCCCAGCATCCTGTGGCCCTATCCTCATCTTCTTGCCTCTTTTATATTCGTATGCGCGTCCGTCACTTCGTGCGGACACAATCCTTCCCTTCATTTTTCTTCACTCATCTCCCCTCTGTGCATTGACAATATCCTTCTACCCATCATGCACTTGACTTGATGCTTCTCAAAGCAATCTTAAGAGTCTTAACACTCAGATTGCCGTTCTAACTTCCTCTCCGTACAATCGAGTCGAGTTGCGTGAGACATAGATACTCTCGCCCTCACTCACTCGAGTGGAGTCATCCTAAGTCGATGGTCAAGAGAGTTTTGATTCTTAGTTGCTCTAATTGCCAAGGTAGCGTCTGAGCAAATAAAAAGTACTTCTGTCATCCCTTCTTCTTCAGTCTTTCTTTGCCAGCCAACCCCCACTCGAGTAAACCATCATAGAGGAGTGTCATTCGAAGCCACATCACAAGTTTCTAGGTAAAAAAACGAGGTGACGTGTTGAAGTTTGAGGAAAGTTCGTGTCCAAACCGTGCTGGCATACAACCGGAGGGCTACGTAATTTGTTCTAAGAGGGCGACTGCCCAAGCGTATCCCCGAACCCCCAAACGACGAGGTAAGCGCCTAAACGCACCCTTGTTGATAAAATCTCTCTCGTTGTTGTTCCTATCCGCATTAAGAAGAGCACACGCACACGCTTTAAACGCCAAGGCTCATGTACCCTTCGCGGTTGTTTGACATAGGGTTTTCCCCATCCAAGAAAACCAAGTCCCGACCAATAACAACAAGCGAGGCATTATTTTACTTATTTAAAGAGATTGTTGATGACGAGGGACGACAAGAAGTGGTCCAATTTATTACCAATAATGCAGCCAACATCTCCCTTGGGGTCAATTGCTAAAAGAGCATTACCACACCATTTTTTGGACCTCTTAATTTGCGCATCATATTAATTTGATGCTTGAAACCAATGGTTTAAAAAACAGATCGGTGCTCCAGATCGGGCACCCCAAAAACCCATCAGGATCGGAGAATCGGCGATCCGCATAGGAAATCGGCCAAATCAGTTGAATTAGGCCTTAAAAAAATCTAAAAAAATTATTAAACTTCATTATAAATGTTGTTTTTTAGAAATCCAATAAAAAATGGGGGCACTCCATTAAGAATTTTCATTTTTTGCATCAATATGTTAATATTGAGATTTTTTTTCCTGTATGAGCTGTTGTTAACCATTATTATTAATTATACTATTATAGTAAACATGATTCAAAAAGTATCAGAAAATGTTTCCATATCATATAATGAAAAATAAAAATAAACCCCCAATAAATTATAATGTTATGATATTAAAAGATTCAAAAAAACTTTATCCAAAAAAATGGCAATAGAGATATCAATATTCAAAAAATAAAAAAAATGCTTATCGACAACATGCACAATAGTTACAAAAAAAATAAAAATAAAAATCAATATGGAAATAAAATATACCAAAAAGAAATTTTAATAATTATTTGGCACCCTAATTAAGTCATTTAATTAGAGAAATATGCACATGAGGCTCATTGAATATGACACACTAATTTGGAAACATGATATGCTAATATTTATAAAGTAACTGACACACTCATTAATAACATTAAACTAATTGACATGCTCATTAATTCATTTTTTAGAACATAATTAAAAAAACTAAAACCCTTTATATATTTTAATATTATGATACCTAAAAAAAAAATTACCCTGACAATTAGAAAATAAAGATATTAAAATTCAAAATATAAAAAAAATGACATATTCACTTCCCTATGTTGTCACTCTATTTATTGTTATAAAGAAAAAAAATTTATTGCATTTAATAAGTAGCGTATTAATGCATATAGAAATGGGAGTGCCATAGCATTTAATAATTAGTGTTTAATAAGTAGCATATTAATACATTTAGAAATGGGAGTAGCATTTAATAAGTAGCGTATTAATACTTAGAAATGGGAGTGCTGCAGTGTATTTTTAGAGGTGCTTGCGTTCAATAAGTAGCATGTAAAAAAATGGTAAGGGTGCTTGAGTTTAAAAAAATAGGAGTGCAGCGTAGAGTACTAATGTTGTGAATAGGTTAGGGGGAATTGTCCCACATCTAAACTTGGGAGAGTAAATTGATGATATAAAAGCCACTATTTTATACAAGTCAAAAGCATATTAAAGAGGACGTGGGATGCATCAGTTGCCTTCCACAATGCCTGTAGGGAGAAATGATGCGTAACGCATGGCGTGTGAAGAAGGGTTGGAAGTAAGGCAGTGGGCAGAGAGACGCGAGGCGTTGTGAGGGTTGAAGTTAGGCAGTGGGCAACATGTGGCGAGTAGGGTATACCCGGTTCACTGTGTAGAATCGACGATTTTGCCCGATTCACTGTTGTGTTTCGCCGATAATCAGCGATTCTGCTCTAAACACGCCCGACTTCCAATATTGTGTGGGAATCGGCACGGGGTGGCCGATTCCCGTGTCGACCTGGGCGATTCCGGGTCAACTCGCCAACTTTTAAATCCCTGCTTGAAATTATAGGGAAGATGAAGGATACCTCATTAGTAATAACTTTGTAAATAAGGCAAATACTATTAGAAAAATTATCTACAACCACTCCATTCTCCTCGAACTTGTGAAAAAACCACAAAATGGAAGTGAGTTAATGAACCCAGCAATAATGAGGTTTGATAAAAACTTCCCCGCTGAGTATTTCGTACCAAAAGAATGGCTTCTGAATGGTCACCTAAGTGCCTGGTTGAATTTGATATGAGTCACAAAAAGTAGTCAGAGGGCCATGGTAGACTCGATTTTGAATAGCAAATTTTGAAGCTCAATTACCAATGCAATTTGAGTAACACAGCCATCGGTGAAGGTATTGAGGATCGTTGGCAGTGATACAAAATTACTAAGCCTTAAATGCGGTAATACCAATGAGGCAACGGACAAGGCCAAGAGGCTATTGTTGCCGCTGTCAAGCATAAGAACTCCAACTACAAGAAGTTTTGTGAGATTATAGATAAGAGATAGGCTAGGCAGTTGCATCCCCTTATACATAAAACTGTTTATTGGCTCAACTAAAATTTCTTCTACAAGACTACAACAACAAAGCCACATTTTCAATAAACTCTAAGATTTCATAACATGAAAGAGATGACGTATCCTGGGAGGCATATGCAAGTGAGGATTGCGAAGGATATGAGTTCATATGAGAAGAAACTAGGAGATTTGGGCAAACGATGGCAGTGAACACGTGATTATTCCCTCCTGCATAATTCATTTTATTAATTTCTTTTTGCTCTCTCAACGGTTTATCTAAACTATCTCAAGTTGTTTTCTGATTTTCTCTACTATTCAATTTTTTATCTGAATGGTGAGAATGATCTCAATCTATAGAAAGAATGCGATTTCTATAAGGCCTAGGCTTTATGCAAATAAAGTAAAGCCTCACCTCGAATCCTCATTTGGAAAGCACTTTAGTCATTGGAAATCTCCATGATGGCTCTAAAATCAATTTTCAACACTAATTGTGAAATTTGAAGTAAAAAATGGTAAAGATCTAACAAATCCGTGAACACTTTTTTTAGGGGGAAATGGACAAACTAGATAATGTGTTACAATATGCACTATCTCTAGACCTTGAAATCCTAATTTTTTTAAAAATCTATAATGCTGAAGGTCGAGATGATCAATTTGAAGGTTTTCCAACGTCAGAACTGCAATTTTCAATGAGCTTTGAGATGAGGCTTGAGTTATTTTGATAGAGCTGCAGCCCTATCAATATATTTTCCCTTCAGAAAATCATCATTCATTTCCCAAGCCAAACTTGCAGTGCAACTGGTTGCCAAAAGCATTGGAGTGTGTTCCAATGCATTCATATCGATAGGCGTAATAAGTTGGAGCATAAGGGACTTAATGCTTTGGCCTTTGTACAATACAACTTGAGATTGAGGACGAGGTAATAGGCTCTTATGTTAATTTTCAATCATTCCTTTAATAATTGCATTCCATATTCCAGTACTGGGCATAGCTCTTGGTTCTTACTTCTTAAAGTTCTAAGCTTGTGAAATAATATGAAATGTAGAACCAAGAACCACATGTTTGGACTCAATTGACAGAGAGGATAGTTACTGTTGAATTATGGGTCCTCAAGCAAGAGCACCCAGTTCTTCAAGGCGTCGAAGAACAATTAGATAACTGGATGAAAATGGAGATGGAACCATCACAAGGAGATATATGTTAAGTTTTAAGCACTTGATTTGGTTTGTTAGTAAATGACGACTTAGTAAGACTCCTAGGCTCCTATGCTATATGACTTACTAGTAAAAAATAAGTTAATAATTCACTTAGATATATAAAATAATTCTCATAAGTGGTGGAAATGATGATTTAGAGGGTTTTGATGGAGACAATTTCAATGATGATGAGGAAGAAGAAGAAGGAAATGAAGACAAAAATGATGGAGATTGCATATGACTTGGATTCATTAGTTTAAGCATTTACATATATAAGCATTTATGTAACAATCTAACTATGGGATTTAGACGGGCCTTTTTTATGTCTTGATGGATTATGAATTTATGTCTTACTCTTTGTGTGCATGACTTTATAAGTGAGAGTGGGAAAGTGCCAGTATGGGGCTTAGTAAATTCTAACTATAGACAACTAGATAATGATAATTATAATGTGATTCACTTTACTGCTTTACTAACTTACTTGCTCAATACCATTCAATTTCATTGTCTAAATCGTCATTGCGTGATGAATTACTGCATTAGGGGAATGCATCATGCAGTTATCTTCACAAATTTCTTAACCTTCGCTTCTAAACTTGTGTATCTTTCTAACCTTGGCTTCTAAACTTGTGTATCATGCAGTTCCTAATAATTTTTTTGAATTTTGTAAGAAAATTCTAATTTTCCATTTTTTTCCTTTTTTTCTCTTTTTTGGTTTTATTTGTATTTTTCCTCAATTTTTAAAAATTTCTTCAAATTTGGACCATTTGACAGGTGAAAATGGTCAGGTTCAACCCGTCCCGACCAAACCAGTTCCTCCATCACTTCATGTCTGGTCTAGTCCTAATACATTGATACAAACACTGCCCTCCAATCTTCAAATTCTAGACCCCAAAATAAATCATACAAAAGATTATGATAAAAAAATTATTCAATGAGCACAATGAAGGTTCTATAGGAAACGTCACATCACCCCAGCTGTCTGATGTCAACAGCGATGGCTAGGAGGTGTCATTCTTCCACGCAAAATCTGTCAAATATTTTGACAATTCTAGGTGGAGGAGAGATGAACCAGACATCCCATGTTGACATATCTCTTTTTAGGATTTATTTGTATTTTTTGTCAATTTTTTAAAATTTCTTCAAATTTAGACCGTTTGACAAGGGAAAATGGTCAGGTTCAACCTGTCCTGACCAAACCTGTTCCTCCATCACTTCAAGTCTGGTCTAGTCCTAATACATTGATACAAACACTGCCCTCCAATCTTCAAATTCTAAACCCCAAAATAAATCATACAAAATATTATGATAAAAAATTATTCAATGAGCACAATGAAGGTTCTATAGTAAACTTCACATCACGCCAGCTGTATGATGTCAACAGCAATGGCTAGGATGTGCCAAGTACAGGAATCATATGTGCAGTTCTTCCCTTTTTGACATCAAATGGATGGGGCGTAACGTAAATTTTCCTATAAGACCTTCATTCAACTCATTGTATAAGAAACCTTAAGAAGTAAGCAAAAAAGTAATAGTAGAAGAAGTATATGAATGAGAAGAAAAGGATATCAATACAAACATAGCAAAATACTCGACACAAAAAACAAACATTAGAAACACAACCTCTTCAGTGTT
The DNA here is from genome assembly GCF_054954075.1 of Amborella trichopoda. Taxonomy (NCBI): domain Eukaryota; kingdom Viridiplantae; phylum Streptophyta; class Magnoliopsida; order Amborellales; family Amborellaceae; genus Amborella; species Amborella trichopoda. Next base: position 3,544,975 of record NC_142342.1, on the reverse strand, counting down.
AGAATCATCAAATAGCTCACACCAACATCCATAAATTGAAGTGCAACAGCAAGGATGTCAGCCAGATAAACCATACCCTGTATCCCATAAATTGGGATGATTTTTTTGAATTACAGATAAGAGAAGCATTGTCGAGATGTACACGTAATATGCTAGAAACAACAGAAAAACAATCTGACAAAATGGGGCTTAAACCTAGTTCCAGAAAAAGGGCAGTAAATCGATATCATATGAACCTAAACCTACACAGTGTATAATAAATAACTCCCTTGAACATGATCAACATAGTACATAGAAGAACTTTTCCAAATTATAAGTACCATAAAAAAACTAGGAAAAGCTCATGGCATAAGGTTTATTTTCCAATGGCTCCCATGGGAGTAAGGTAGGTAAGAAGAAAATTTTCTACTAGGAATGGCAGGAGGATGTGCAGAGGAAGTCCTACACTTCGGAGCAAGAATGATACTCCAAGTAGAGTTCTTGCAATTAAGGTCCACAAATAAAGAATAAACCAAAAATTCCAAACTCCATAAACGGAAAAGAAGTTCACATTCAATGGGAAATAAACAATATAACATGAAATAACATGTAACCAAGCAATACAGACTACAATAAAATTACACATGTAGTGCACTGTGGTTTAAGGCCCTCATTAACATGAACTAATACCCATAAAATAGAACGGACTCCATAACCATTATTCACAAAAGCAATTTGGCTATGAACCAGAATCGATATCGTAACGGAAAGTCCTTATTCAAAATATATATATATATATATCATAACAGAAACAAGAGTAAAACAATTACAAAAAATAAAAATAAAAAGAAAAGAAAACAAGGAAAAAACATAACCAAAGAACAGGGATCACCGACTGAAATCACACCTATAATGTCCATCTTTGTACAAGTCAAGCTCGCTGGTCCATGACCAGCGAGCTGCAAAGGACTGATGCTTCTTCACTCCTTGGAAAATCACGACCACCAAGATCAACACCAAAACCAGCTCCTCCCTCCCTGTAATTCAACCAAGAAGGAAACAGCATCCATAAATCCAACAACAACACCTCTGTCACTGACTTCCTAACATCCTAATACCAATGCCCCCATTTATTTTAAATTCATGCATGCCACCACTAGCACTAAGAAAAAAAATCTTCAAAAGCAAGACCTTTTTGGGTGTTCATTTTCAAGAGATTTCTATTTTCAAGAGCCATCAAAACTATGATAAGCTCGCCCAGAAACCATCGTCCTCAGACCTGAAGACTCGACCCGACTCGATAAGCTCCTGAGCGAGTCATCTGAAAAAACGAACAATGTGACCCGAAAGAGGAAAAATAATCATAAAAATATAAAACTATACAACATTATTTATAGTTACATAATTTTTATTTTGAGGAACTTTATGGTTACATAATTTAAAAATATCCATATACGCAATCTAACCTAACTCATTTAAGTTGCAATGAACACACAGATAACTACAAACCTAAAAATGATTATACTAAAACCAATACAAAACAAATGAAAATATTGCTAGCCATTTAACTCGTTTAATACTCCAATCACACAGACAATACTTTATCTTTATCAAAGAAGAACGATAAGAAATGGCAAAAAAGATAAAGGAAACAGAAAGGAATTTGGCAAACCAAAAATTTCAAAGAAAAATGAAAAAAACGGAATAAGGACTTTCCCTTATTCGGTAGGTTTGGAGACTTTCTTTTCAGCAAATAAAAACCCAGTAAAGACTTGACATGATCAATAGATGGTCCATTACGGATTCTCTTTCCCAAAAGTTTTCCCAAAACTAGGGTTCATGGATTCAGTTATCTACTTTAAACATGTTCGTCCCACAGAATCAAAAAATTAGGGTTTCGAGGTACCTTATGGGAGAAAGACTCGAGCTCAAGAGCGAAAAACCTCAGTTTGTTATTAGAACCTCCTTCATTCAGGGCAGTAATAAAGGAAATATATATGGTTGCAGAGCCCACAGTAGGAGCCAATTTGAGAAAAGTGCAGCTAAAGAACAAAAACAGACGTCAGCAAGGGTCTAAATCTTTTGGTTGGTGAAGAATCTCAAGAACAAAAACAACGAAAAAAGTTTATATAAGGTTGATGTGGAGAATCAAGGTGAATAGCAAATATCCATCTTAAAAAAGGTTATTTTGATTTAAGCAAACTATCTAATATTCTAATCAGTTAACATGCAATCAAGATGTATCACTAATGAAAATAATAATAATAATAATAAATAAATTATTAAGTCTTAAAAATATTACATACAATATATTATTTAGACGATCTATTTTCAAGATTTTTTATTTAAATTATTTTAAAAATTTAAAATTTATAATCAAAAATAAAAATATATTATTGGGTCAACCTAAAAATTTTGTATGCCAAATGTGCATCTTATAATAAAGTTTAGAAGTATGTCTTACTTTAATTAGAAGTATGTCTTACTTTAATTGTTTATGGTTGCAAATCCAATTCACACCCTAAAAACAATAAATAGGTTTCATTGATGGAGGATGCATTCAAACATATATTAGTCTACAAACAAGTACCTTAAAGAGAAATTTTTACTAATATTCCTTGGAATTCCCAATATTCAAAAATTTCCTCCCCCCACCTGCATAATTTGGTTATTATGTTTGTACCCCTTTATTGTACTTTTTTTTTTTTTTTTTTTTTTTTTTAATACCAATTTAGCCTACTTAGGTCCAAAGTTGAGTTTGATGGCCCTTTTATTGTACCTTTTGTTTGTATGTTTTTTTTTTTTTTTATAACCAATTTAGCCTACTTAGGTCCAAAGTTGAGTTTGATGGACAACTTCGAACAACGTCCGAGATATGTTTTTGAGAAAAACCACCAACATGATATCCATTTTTGAGACCTTTGAACCTTCAAGGTCCAAATTTATTAAAGTTGAAGTTATCCCAAACTTAAATTCAGACCTCCAAGTTCAAAGCAAGGATAATTTGGGAAAGCTAAAAAAAAAAATAAAGGGAGTATGACCTTTATATCTTCTTGGTTGGGTAGGCCAAGGTCTAGTTAGATTCCCAACTAACAAAAAAGCCGAAAACCAGTTAAGCTCGTGTAAGACCCAAGCTACCAATGAAAGGTGGGGAGAGGGTATTACTATGTGTCGGTTGTTTTCAAGGCTAGGAAGCTATGGAGGGGCGCACGTGTGAATGTTGCGCAATCCCTAATCGTCGTACGCGTGAAAACTCTGCTCCCAAATGACTTCCACATTGTTATTGGGGGTTTTTAAAAACTTTCTTTTTTTGTTTTGTTTTCTTAAAGTTATTTTGAAAGTGCATATGCATGATTTCGTGTGAAAAAAAAAACACACGTGCACCGTGCAAGGGTGTGTTGCAAGTCAATCATTATGAAAAGTAGGCTTAGGATGCAAGAAACCCAATAAAAGAAATACATAAATTGTATATAGGGATACTATGAGACAGATCATTTATCTTTGTTACAAGGATGTTATAATTGCTACTAACTATAGGATGTCAAATTAGATAGCTTGAGGTGCGACACAAAGTTTGAGATATTTTTTGTTAGACTTTGAGTCTAGTTAATGATACCCTTATAACCTTAATGATACCCTCACAACCTCCTGATTTGAAATTTGAAGGGCAAGAGTGATTGTGACTCCGTATATCAAAAGTAAATGATCTTTTTGTACATTGCTACCCAGGGAATACTATGAAACAAAAAATACAGGGAACAAGGAATAGAGCCCATTGAAAAATTTCTCTAGTGGTCTCTGTAATTAGCGATGTAGAGCACATCGTTGGAGACAGGAAATCTAGTGATGTGAACTATGTTGATGGCCCGAATGGTTTTCTAACATGATTTTTGTATTTTCCAAAGAATAAAATTAGGGTAATGTTTTTGACCGATGCAAAATCTCAACTCAATTGCCCTATGATGGGTGCCAAACTGTTTACGTGCCAAGTCTAACGAGACCTCTAATGATATCTTTTTCGATTTTTTGCACAAAACAGTTAAATTTTAGATCGATAACGATAGTGGAGATCAGTCAAATTATATTCCTAGAACTGGCTCATATCTAAATAGGTCCTACCACTTTTAGAACTATCGATAGTGTCGACCGAATGTTCACAGCACATTAAATCGTTAAAAGCAAGATCTTCCAACTATACTAAAAAGGATTAGATTAAGTCACAAAATAAACAAGTAAAAAAAAGACAAAGAAAAAAAAAAAGAGAAAATACTTATTTGAAAACCTTAAACCTTGAGCTGCGGGGTCGGATGAGGCTGTTCTTCGTGCGCAACCCTCACCTTTTTGGAAGTTTTGATGAGAAGAATGGATTATTTTAGGCTTTTGGCTATGGATAATTGTAACAATCTTAAACTTTCAAAAATATATATATATAATAATAATAATAATATTAATGTTGTTAACAGAAATAAATATAAAAATAAATAATAATAATAATAAAATAAATAAATAAAATAATAAGTATATATTAGTAATGATAATAATAAGAATAATACTAATATACCGTTAGGATATTGTTGCTTTTATATTAACAATAAATAAAAGATATTATTGTTAATATATTTGAGGGTTCAATTTTACTTGAGTGGACTTTAGGTCCACCACATTAAAGTTTTACAACAACACTCCTATTATTAATGTGTTTTCTTTTTATTCGTCCTTCTCTCTCTCAACATTTAAAACCCTAGCCCTTATTATGGTTTCTGCAACTTCTTTCCGAGTACGAGGAAACCAACTCTTGTTCGTTTTTTTTCAAATAACCTTTGCTTTCTTCATTAAAGGGGTCTATGTGCACAATACAATACTTTTCTTGTGTACTGGTCTAAGGCCTCTTATCTTTCTCTCTCTAGCCGAATTCTTATCGGAAGCTCCTTCTCAAATATTTGAGGTAAGTGACATCGTCTTCCTGAAAAATAGTCTGGTTTTAATAAATAGTGATATTTTCATCCAGGATCTTTATTTTATAAGTTTTGTGTGTAAGTAACCCCATTGTCTCGAAAAATAATCCATTCTTTTTAAAAATGAAATGAAATAATTATTTCTACTTATTATCATGAATTTTAGGCGTGATAAATTTTATGCGCACGTGACCTCATTATCTTGAAAAATAATCTTTTTAATAAAAATTGTGATATTTTATCTATGTTAGAAATTTTGAATGCTGTAAATTAGAAAAATAAATTTATTTTTTTTTCTTGTCTATTGTTAGAAATAAATGTGATATTTTTGCTTTTAGTAAAATTGTGATATTTCTTTCTACACTTTTGAATAGACATTGTAAAATTCATGTGCAAATGACTGCCTTATTATTTAAAAGTTGACATTTTTGCAATTGATTATAGTATTGTTGTGAAATGTTTATTTGTGGATTGATATCCCATAAATTGTGATAATTCCGTATTCTTGAATTTTTATAAGAGTTTTTCTATACATATTAAATTGACAATTATGCTATAATGCTTTTACAAACTGCTACCTTTCTAAATTTGAACCCAAAATATTTGATTGGTTATTTTTGAAATGTTATAGAGATTGACTGTTATTAATGGTTTAAGTGAAATTCATATTAATGATTTGAATGATACGTTGAGTACATGATATTGCTGCTTTCGGATGTTTAAAGAGATTTAGAAATAATTTAAGTATGCAAGTGGACTCATCCGGTTCGCCGGTGAGGTATAAGTGGACCTATCTGGGACGCCGGTAGGGATTAAGTGGACTCATCCGGTACGCCGGTGAGGTATAAGTGGACCTGCAGGGATTAAGTGGACCTATCTGGGACGCCAATAGGGATTAAGTGGACCCATCATGACGCTGATGGGGTATATAGGTGACCTACTTGGGACGCCAGTAGGGTATTTTGTGAAATCCTTTGAATTATGCACTGCCGTTAAAAGTGTTATAAGCATTTCAATTACTCGGATTATACTTAATTATGCATTTATTGAAAGTGAAACTGTTGATGCATTTCTGTTAATAGATCTCATTTGGAAAATATTGATATCTTTCAATCATGATTATTTTTAGGATTATGATGATCACTTACTGAGTAGCCAAACTCATCAAACTATAGTAAACATTTTTTCAGGCTAACTACGGATTCATTTTGAGTGCTAGTCAAGATCAACCTTGGAAGATAATGTTGTTGTGCTAGCTTTTTTTATTTACTTTGTAAGACCTCGCCAGTGTAAATTTGTCCTATCAATAGATGTATATATGTTTTGTCTGTCACATCTCAGGAATAACAGTATTGTAAATTCTTGGGGTGTGACAATAATTGGAAGAGATAGGGTAGGTTTTCATAGATTTAAGATCTAGGTTTCCTAATTCCTAAGGAAAAAAAAGTAAGGTTTATAGATTCCAATGGAAAAATATCGGAATTAGGTTGTCTAATTCTAAGGATTTTTCCTAATTTCGTGGATTATCCAAATAAATTCCTAGGGAGTTTGGAATTTCTATGAATTTACGTATTTTCTAAGGATTTAGAGATTTTCTAGGAATTTTTAGCCATTTTTATATGATTTATATATGGGATTGGAGGGGATATAGGGTTGGGTCCAAGATATCTCCCATAGAATACTCCTCTATGATTATTTTCTGATAATTATAAAAGATAGGTTTTCCCACTCAAAGTCGGTTCTAGGTCAGTCAAACCGATCTTCCCCACCATCCGGAAACCTTACAAAAAAAATCCAGAGAATTCAAGGGTTACAGAAGGTTTAACGATGCGATATGCATCGCTAGGCCCATTGGGCTTAGCGAATGTCACATGTCACTGGCCCGGATTTTCCCTCAACTAGTGCAAAATTTCTTGTTGTATCCTGTCGTGGTGATCCAGTCCCAGCTTCAACATATCCTAGGACTTGTAATCTTGGCCGCATATGGGTTGGTTAATGGTACCTTTGGACAATGGATCACAAGATAGGTGTACTATGGCTCACTAGGTTAGTGTGATCCTATAGCTTACAACTATAGGCTTTTGGAATTCTTTCGGCCAAAATCCCAATGGTGGTGTCTATAAGAAACAATTGAAATGCCTATAGTAAGATCATTTACTTTTGGTATAAGAAGATCACAACCATTATTGAGTATTAAATCCGATAGTTGGGGATATGTCATTGACTAATCACAAAATCTAAAATAAAATTTCTCGAATGTTGTTACACATGAATTTCGCATCAATTGACTGAAAATAATCGTGTCCTCCTTACATCTGAAACATCAATCTCATAGTATACTACCTCAGAAAGGGTAGGATTGGAGTCAATCGGAATGACAAATGTTTGAATTAGAGCTATGTTAATAGGATAGAACCAACAATGATGACATAAGAGAAGCAAAAATTTGCAGGCTGATTCACTATAATCGCTCTAATGGTCTAATGAAATGCTAACCAACTATCTTTTTTTCTTTTTCCTTTTTTTTTTTTGGGATTGAATTTTTCATGCCCAAATCTAATCACTATCAAAGTTGGACTTGCCCAAAATGCTGAGGGTACATTACATCCTGTGCACCCACATGTTTCGCAGCTGATGACTTCTTTGATCCCTGGATAAACAAAAGGCCTATTTAAGAAGAATGACAACCAATATTGAACATAAAAGTTCAAATGAATATATAAAAAAAGAAGTTTATATAAGATTGAGGCTCAAATAATCAAATATGAGGCGCGCTTCAAAAATTCACCGGAAAAAGTTGTTTCGATGTGGAAAAACCCTCAAATCATATCATCTTGACCTTGAGAAAGATGTACATAAAAAAAATGGATACCAATTCTTGAAAATAGTACATCTTATAATGCATTATCTAGACCATCAATTTTCAAGATTTTAAAGTGTTCATAGATCTGCTTGTTATGCACTATTTTTTAAGCTTGCAATTTCATAATAAGAGATAGAAATACATTTTCAAGCCATCATAAATATTTTCGGTGCTGAAACGACAAATTTCAACTCTATTCGAAAATGTATCTTACTTTGATTGTTAGGGCCTGAACCCCACATCCCAAAAAAAATATGAAAATGAAAAGAGAGAGAACTAATCAATTCTTAAGACCAGGCTCAAGCAATTATCAAATTCATGCTCTAAATTGTTCACAAGTGAAGTGGGTAGATCGATAAGCCTCGAGTTTGACTTCGAGTGATGACTTCAATTTTTCACATCATAGTCTATGATCTTCGTCTTTTCCTCAAACCACCAACTAATGAAGTACTTATCCTCAACAAAGACTCGAGCTTCTGCTTTTAGGCAAGATTCAAGCCTCAAGCTATGAAGACCCACTTCTATCGTCTAAACCCAAATTTCTCTTCACTTTTCAGCTTCATACTTCCATGTCTATGGGGGAAAAGACACCCACCACTTAGCAATTGAACTTCATAGCGTGCCATTACGCACCATTTTTATTATATATGGTGTGTTAAACTCAAGCTTCTAAGTCAGTCTCCACTTCCTGGCCTGTGAGCAAAACCAGTTCTTTTTCAAAAGTAAGCCAAAGCCAAAATCTTGAAATTCAGAGCAAAACAAGAGCAGATCCTTTTTCAAAGAGCCCAAGCCAAAATTTTAAAATTCAGAGAGATGGGTTCAAAATGAAAACCCCAAATTCAAAGATATAGGATCAAAATGAAAAAAAGATCTTGTGTAGGAAAAATGGTAGATTTGCATGTTGCAGGGTTGCCTATGAAAAAATCTTTGGTTGAGGAATCTGACCAGTAATGGTAGGGAGTTTTTGGTTTTTTTTTGGTTGGAGAGAGAGATTGGGATGGAGGATGGTAACTGATAATGCGCTTGCTGCTGTCGAAAAAAAGGAATGTTGGAGAGAAAGTGGGTTGTGGCGAAAGAGGGAGAGAAGAGGAGTTCCTTCACGATTTAGAAACAATTTTGAAACTAACAATGGATTTAACAGGGAGCAGATAAACAATTTTTATTATCAAACTGCATGGAGATCAGTAGAGAAAGAAATCATATCCATATCTCTCGTAGAAACACACACTTTCTCTCGACCCCAAGAGAACCTCTCTCTTAACCCTCAGGGCACAGCCTCTCTCTCTGCTATAGTGGATGGGAATGGTGGTCTGTCTATGAGATAACAATGTCAAGCAATGAATATTGAGAGAACCAGTGTGGAAAAACTCGGGCGAGTAACTCGGACTCACCAACTTGGAAGTCTCAGTATCTCAAGTTGGGTGGTCCGAATAGGCAAGCTTTCTATGCTTTCACTACAACATAAAATTTATATACTTCCCCTTATCCAACTATCCATTCTGAATGAAGGGCTAAGATTGCCCCAATCACAATATCACGTCTCTAAACTATTTTATTTTTCATTTTTTTTCTAGATATTATTTTGACACCAAATTTTGTTCATCCATTCCTCTATGCACTAACGAAAAATATAAAAAAAAAAATTTCTAATAAAATAAAATGACCAAAATACTCCTGAAATTTTCAAGGGGTATTTTGGTCATTGTATTTTATCAAAAATTTATTTTTAATATTTTTTATAGGTGCGCCCCAATGAGAAGCTTACACGTACCAAATTTCATATTCATACAATTTGTATAAAAAAAAACTAAAAATAAAATACTTTGAGACGTTGGATCTAAGATCAAATGATGAGTGGCTCTCTTGATCAAAATTGGACGGCTGGATGATAGGAGAAGCATAGATCTTCCAAGTTGTAGAGGAAGTATAGAAACCATTATAAAAATCCAAAAAAATGCATTTATTTGAATATTTTTTTGTATTTTCTATCATTTTCACAAAGATTGGAAAGTGTTTTAGCTATAAATACTTACTTTTTAAGTCATAAAAAAAAATACATTTATTTGAATTTTTTTTGTATTTTCCATCATTTTCACAAAGATTGGAAAGTGTTTTAGCCATAAATACTTGCTTTTTAAGTCATAAAAAAAAATACATTTATTTGAATTTTTTTTGTATTTTCCATCATTTTCACAAAGATTGGAAAGTGTTTTAACCATAAATACTTGTTTTTTAAGTCTTCCCTGTTTTCAATTATTTCTAAAATATTCTTGTGACAATTTGACTTTTTCAAAATCAAATATTCACTATTTTTTTAACCTCGTTTAGATGTGTTTTGTTTATTTTTACCTTACACACATTTTTTCTTTTTTACAATATTTTAGATTATTTTTCGCACTTTCTGGCTTAGCCAAACTCAATCCTCGTTAATCAACTAGGCCATGAGCCTACGTCCGTCCTCATCTAGTGATTCTATCAATTTGTTGAAGTCAAATGTTTGTCATCATTCTCGCCCCTCTCTTCTCTCTCTCTTCAAAATTTTAAGGGAAATTACCATAAGAATTATTTTTCCCAAAATTACAAATATTTCAAAGTAACTTAACTCTTCAAAATTTTAAGGGTAATTACCAAATATTAAAAATACTTCAAATTAGTTTTCGTGATAATGAATCATGATTAACTGCGAAGAACAGCCTTAGGTTGAGCAAGATATAAAAAACATGCATACGTTGGAACATAGCATTCAACCCTCTCTACAAAATACCAACAGATGATAACTGTAGAACACATAAGTAAAAGGACAGCGGTTTCTATGAGTCCATGTAAAATGAGTCACCTTTTAAAGACATTTTTTAGATGGATTTTTGTGCTTAATTTTTAAGGACATGTGATCTCTAACATGGAGATCATGAATATGAAAAAATAAATAAATTTTGAAAATTAGAAATAATAATTTTATTAAAAAAACATTTGTCCCATTAGTTTCAATTGTTTTTAGATGGACCACCGATTTGCATCCATCTTTAAGATGGATGCTTTATACTTTTGGACCACATATTATAGAAATGAGGTCCAACCCGCATGAAACAAATTTCCTCAGCAAAAACCTACCAAGTGTAAGAGTAAGACCTCCCTCACCCAAAACAACATGTCGACAACCAATGTTCAAGAAGGTGGATTTCGCTGCTTAGACCGCCCTCAAGTGCAGAGAAATGGTTTTCATATCTGGATTAAAACAACATATTTCGGCACTAATGGAAGTGTCATTTATAACGATCGTGGGAAGATGAATACGTTTGGCATGGAATGACAACCAGCTACTCGAGAAGCTTCAGACCTTAAAGCTTATATAATTTCAGCAACACCAATAACATGCATATACCACTAAGTTCATATAACAGTTATAGGAATCACATTCCTCGACTTGAAAATACCAGTAGAATGCATCAAAATAGATAGGGATTCCATATGAAACCCACCCAAAAAAGAAAATTAAGGAAAATGGCATAAATTTACAGACAAAGATTGCCTCAACCAAAAGGACACTACGTCAAGTACCTCCAAAGCGCAGGACGATCTCTTGATATAAGCAAAACCCTTGATGCCGCATAATCGAAGGAGGGATTGTATAAGTCATCAGAGCCAATGACTTCTCTAACATTACCATTATTTGCACGATCAGTAAATGCATCTTGCAAACCCTCATCCTTAAATACGTCAAATACAAACAGTCCTTGCCCACTCACTCCCATAACAAGGCAGGAAGAACCCCAAACTTGAGTTATGGAAGAATGTTGAAAATGAGCATTCGGCACTGGAAGAGCATAGGTGCAGACTAACTTCCCCTTTCGAAGTGAGAATTGCTGAACCCGAGAGCATGGAGAAGACTTGGATGGCAATCTTGAATTGATGCAACCCAAAAAGATTGAGTCCTCACGAGCATAAATAGACTGGCCATTAACCCCAAGCTTTGGTATTTTCAAGCCTATGCCTGATGGAACACGGAAGTCAAAAACTTGAATAGAATCTTGAGTGCACGAGACACCATCATTCCCTTCTGCCTCAGAGGAACTTACTCTGAAAATAAAAGAAATAATTACATATGCAAGAGCAATTTGCAATGTCTAAGACCTGCCTCAGCTTGGAGTATCTTAGCACTATCAATATAAGCAAATCCATGAGTGCACTCGTATACACTAATATATACGGACTTGTATATAGAGCAACACTAGTGATCAACTACAGAGCAAATAATGAATGGAGTAGAGACAAACACATACCAAGAAGAAAGTGAGAAGAAAGGGAAAATGGCAAAACGAAATAAGAATAAAAAGCATAAGAAACCAAGTACCACCAAGGAGAATAGCAAAATATACAAGACCAACTCATATGTAACTGCAAATGATGCCTTTTTCTTTTCCATGTACATGAAAGATGCGCTCAAAAAAACTTAAAAGAGGATAGAAAACATAAAAGCTTAAGAGCATTAAAGGAAACAAAAACTAAAAGCATTTAGATTTATAGATTACCTCTGGCGAACTCCACCACCACATTCACCATCAGTGTTGTGCACATGAAGGGCAGAAACTCTTCTACCAGAGAAAGAAACAGACTGGAGAGGTTGTGGGTTAAGAGAATTAATATCCCAAACACTAATCGCTTCAGATTCAGCTATAACCACCTTTCCTTTGTTTCTGAATTGCAAAGGGCTCGACGTCTCCATCCCCATCACCGGCTTTGGAGTATCCCACCTCATAACCAAATCTCCATCACGAATGTCATATATGGTCACCGTCCTCTGAAGACTAGCACCAGACACCAAAAGTGGTCCGCAAGGCTTGTACCACCAACTTGGATTCTCAGGGGCTATAACCGCAGACAAAGTATTTCTTCTGTAGAGACCTCTGTTGGAGGGAGCAAAAACCCTTGTTGAAGAAGAGGGGTGGGGTTCACACTCAACTCGAAAAGCCTGAATCTCTTTTGTATAAAAATCCCATGAGCAAAAGCCCGAATCCAATGCATTCCCGGCTGAAGCTGCCACCACATATCTCCCAGAGCAACCATCAGACCCAGTAGTTCGAATCAACCAACAATCCGCCCACAAGTTTTTGGATGCCCCATATGGCGGTTTATACTCAGCTTTTTCCTGACATAAAAACGTAAGTTTTGCAAATTAGAGAACACCTAGATTCATTTCAATAATATTGAGATAGGACTAGTCAACGTAACTCACAAATGACTGGCACTTGCAATGGAAAGCAATAGAGGATAACAAAAGAAAATAAATAAAAAATATGTGGAATGTATAGAAAGACAAGAATTAAAAATTGTGAAACAACACAGAAAAAGAATTAAAAATGATGAAATCACATAGAAATGCCATATGGCTCATATCTAACAAACCACGTTATGTGCAATCATTGCATTATTTGAAAAACTAAAGAAAAATCAAACACTACAAGTTATAATACATAAGCAGCTAAGAAACTGAGAGCACCTCAAGTCATATTTGAAACTATTGGGGTGTCCTTGTCTATAAGTTATGAAATAAATGCATATATGGTACAAGTGCTGTGGAGGAAAAAGAGAATGGGCATTTATAAATGACCAACAAGAGCCTATGAGGTTTCCAAAAGAAGCTGGCAGCATCTATTTTTAGGCTGTTTAAAATTTTTAATAATTCTTAATACAGAACTTGACAAGACCAACAGTCACCTGCAATGGTTATACAGCATATATTAACTTCTAATCACATACTTATTATCAGAAGAAACACGTCACTCTAAACTAATCATATATCCCAATCAAACAAAATCTACAATTTTACACAATATAAACCTTGCATAATTGTTTCAAGTCATGCATGCATGTGGAAAGTATATAAGTTGATCACTTTTGTGATCACAAATGGACACATGACAGACTTTTATAAATAGAGCCACTAAGCATCAAATTCCCCAAAGAAACAGATAAGGATTAAAAGATTTGAATAAGATAGACTTGTATTCAATATTATAGCATACCTCCGAATTTGCAATATCATAGAAAGAGCATGAGCTATCATCGTGCGCTAGCAAGACTGATTCACCGTCACTGACAAACCATCCACCTGTTGAAGGTTTTGACCCTATTTGTTGCAGCATATCCACACATGAATCATCAGTGTCTTCCTGTAAAAATATTCCAGCCCTGTTCTCCTGATCATCAAACTCATAATTCTCATCACACATAAGGTTCACTTCATTCTTCTGGTCCAATCCTTTCCTAGAAATCTCTGCTTTGTCAGTCCTTTCTTTGTCTTTGGGATCAGAACAAATAGCTGATTCCATTTCAATGATAGATTTTGCATCTGTCTTTACCTCCAAATTCCTTCGACTCTCTTGGTTCAAAGATGCCAAAAACTCCAATGCTATTGGATTCTCATCTATAGGTAAAACCAATTCATCATTATGCCCTGAATCAATATTAGAACTCGCAAGCATGGGTTTCAAACTGTGTTTTTGAACCCCATCCTTTACATTTAAATTACCCAAGGATGGGCGTTTTCTCAGTAATTTATGGTGGGGGAAAAGTCTCTCTTCCAATTCCTCACTGTTAAACCTGTTCACTGTCTTCTTTGTAGCACCAGAAAAGCCATATTTAAGCACCCCAAGAGTTCTGTCCATCAACAATCCGCTCTCACTCTTCTTTTCAATATTCATGGATTGCTTATGAACCTCACCTGCCTCTGCCTCTCCGTTCAATGTTTCAGGATTTCTAGTGCAATTCAACTGTTCACCAAATTCTTTATCAAATCTCCCCTCTATTTGTTTTCCAAGTTCTTTATCAGGGAGACCCAATTTACATTTTTCCTCAAGTGCACTTCCCATGGCCTTCTCAATCCCTGAAATCTTGTCTTGTATCTCTGAAAGTATGGATTTTGATGATTCAGGGTTGTTTGTATCCAGCATCACCTTTGTTCGTTTGATATCATTTGCAATTCTCTTGACCCTAGATTCCAACGAAGCAAGCTTTTCATGAAGCTTACTTGGATTCCTGCAAGTATTCCCAACACCCAATTCTTTACCAACAAACGCTTCTTCTTTTGAACAAATATCAGCATTCCCATTAGCATTTTCAGAATGCGTAACAAACTTTGGGTCCCCATTAACTTCAGCTACCAATTGATTGATTATAGTTGTTACAGAATTGCCTTGATCAATTTTGGTTTCTTTTGCAGCCAACTTAACAAAGTTTGGGTTTCTATTGTCCTCAGCTAAGGCGGGGATTTCCATGGATTTCACTGAAGGATCTGAACTAGTTACAACTTCTTCAGCTACTTGGTCAATAAATTTTAAGTTTTTGCCACCTTCTTCAATCCAGAGTGTTTGTTGAGCATTTTCTGAGTGATCTGAAGAATATGGGACTCCTTTCTCTAACAAATTCATAAATTTATGGTTTCCACTAACAGATACAGGATTTTCTAGAGATTTTCCCAACTTATTGGAACCAGATTCTTTGGCTGTTGGATGCAACATACGAGGATTTTTGCCAACTTTTTGCAAAGGAGTGGTTTTCAGGGGTTTCACCATACGATCTGAGCAAATTAGAGTTTCCTTTGCAAGTGTTTTTGCAGCATTAGGATTTCCACAAACATCAGAAACCCTACAAATGCGCTCGTTTTGTATACCAGAAACCATGCGTGGAAAAGAAGAGGGCCTAGGGTTAGTTTTGATACCTTTGGACAATGAAGAAGTCGACCATCTGAGAACACTTTCTCCAGATTTGGGACCCAAACCCTGAATCTTGACCTTAGGATCCTTGAGAGCTTCTGACTGGTTTGCAAATGAGCTTTTGAAAGGTTTTCCAGCTGATTTTCCAGCGACTTTGCAGGAGATGTTCTCTTTGAAAGCAGTTTCAGTCACTGATTTCAGCGGTTTTAAGCATCGAATTGGAGGAGAAGGAGGAGGAGCGCCTGCCATTACCTTTCCACCACCGCCTCCTCTCTCTTTGACCCTATAATTAGACGCCATTTTCAAGAATTTCTACTAGTTTTGAAAAATCAGTCTTTTAGATCCAAGGATGCAAAAGGGGGCAGGGCTGGCAAGAGGGCTTTGTAATTTTTGCACTTGTTCTCTGCAAAATCAGGCTTTTGATGCAACGAAATGCCAGATTAAAGTGTCATCTATTGAGGGTTTCCAAAAGGACCGATCTTGAAGAAGGAAATGGAAATCTAGGGTTTTCTTCGACTGATTTTCTGCAAGACCAGGGATTTGAGTAAGGGAAATGAACTAGGGTTTCCCTGTCCAAGATTTCATCTCTAGTTCCAAAAAACCAGGGTTTTGAAGCGAGGAAATGGAAATATAGGGAAAGTTCAAAAAAACAAAATAGAAATCCAAGGTGTTCTCTGTCTTTGCTATCTTTTCTCGTTCGAAATAAGCAGATTTCTCAAATTTGAAGGAAGAAATTGAAAATTAGGGTTTAATTTTGTGCAGTTTTGGCTTTTGGAAAACCGAAAATGGAAAACTAGGGTTTTTTTGGGACGCTGGTTTTGGAGAAGAGGAGGGAAATATAAATAATTTGAATTTGAACCTGGATGAGTCCAAGGAGGTTCCAAGATTTTATTCTTTCTTGAAATTCCACGGCGATCCTTATAGTCATGTGAGTATGGTCCATGTGACCATGCTTAGTGTTTTAGTAAATCCGAGTCGGGCTCAATCTCAGCAGGGTAAAGAAATTAATCTCCTCGGCCCAACTCAGGGAGTCTGAGTCATGTTAAGTAATTGTTGACTTGGAGTTACCAACCTTTTAATCCAGTCTAGCTCAGGCGATTCTAAGCCACAATAGTGATTCTAAGCCACACAGTGGTCATGATAACTTCATCACTTACTGAATGTGAATGTCAGTAGGTTTAATTATGCAAGAGGGATTGGGGCCCACAATACATTTTTCAATTATCGGATTGGACTACAATACTTTATTTTCTTTCTTGGCATATTAATCAGGAGGATTGGAAATCACAATATTATATAGTAGCTCCACCATTTATACCACTCAAGCCAATAACCCATTCTTTGTATAGTCGTACTTTATCTCCATCTAGGTCTTCTATGATGTGTGCCATCACTGGGTTGGACTGTGCTATAGGGATCAAGCCCCACAATTCAACTTCAAATAATGAATTGTATGGCCTTGCTCTGTCTCCACCATCCAACTCAATTTATTGCCGGTGATAAAATCACTCATTGTCACCATCACCGTTACTATTACCAAGTAAAGCACATTATCAAATTTTGGACTCTTTTTTTTTTTTTTTTTGAAAGATGTCACATATATTTTATGAAAAATTATGCATTTACCTTTAACATACGGAGGACACATATAAAATTTGTTGGGGTCGGTTACACCAAAATCACACCCTATAAAAGATTAGATTTTTTTTGGGTAATTCCGTATGGAAGACAACCCTGCAGATTTTTTTTGATAGAATAGGGAGTTAGCTATTTTTGAAGATGTCATTGCGTAGTGTCATCAGGATTGAAAACTACAACTTAGTAACCGGGTACAAGGATCTAAATCCTAATTAGTACATATACTATGCTCCTATAGGAGCATATTGCATATGTACTCCCTCGGTCAAATCACTTAGCTAAGTTGATTTTTTTAATCTAAATCTTTGGGAACCATACAACAATTACT